>NW_026775578.1:57258944-60235194 GCF_030987335.1 Cornus florida
CATACTCCTATGTGCTATCAGCTGAGAGCTGTCGGACTCATCCATTAGGTGTTGCTTTTGTTGATCGTTCTGCTATGGCAATTTGGATTCCCAACCTTTCAAGAACTGTACCATCCTAGTCAGTTCACAGCTCTACCACCGGTCTTCCTCCGTGGTGACAACGCGGATGGTGTGACCATTACAGAAAAATTGGTCATATCAAATCTCGTTGTTATGCTCTACATAGACGCCCACCGCAATAGAAGCAACAGCCTCGATCCTCTGCACATTCTGTTACACAACTAATCTCATTGTCAACTTGTGACAACTCTGCCTCTACATCTTCTTCCATAGTTACCTTGACTCAAGCTAATTTGGACAAGTTCAAGCCATTCTTCAACTAAATGGAGGCATCATCTCAGCCAACCTCCACTTACGCCCACTTAGGTACTATTGCATCTGCACATAGCGTATCTACATCTTCGACACCATGGATCATTAATTCTGGAGCTTTAGACAATATGACTAGTATGTCCTCACTCTTTCATTCTTATAATATCTGCTCTAGCCATCGCAAGGTCCGCCTTGCGGATGGCTCTCCATCTTTCATTGCTGGGAAGGGTCACATATCAGTTACTCCTTCATTAAATTTGTCAGATACACTTCATGTTCCAAAGTTGACTACAAATCTTATTTCTGTTAGTAACGTTACTAAAAAATTAAATTGTAATGTAATGTTCTTTCCCTCTTATAGTATTTTTCAGGATTTGGTGTCAAAACAGACGATTAACAATAGGCGTGAAGTGGACGGTTTATACCTGTTGGATGCTCCTTTGTCACCTCAAGCACTTTTAGCTTCATTTTCTAACATTGTTTCATCCAATAAAGCCCAACTTATGCGTTAGCACATGCGTTTAGGACATATTTATTTCTATTATTTAAAACATTTATTTCATTTCTTATTTTGTAACGTGTTAGTGTCTATTTATCCTGTGAGACATGTCATATGGCTAAACATGTTCGTTTCAATTATCTTGCTAGTAATAAATCTGCTTTAACACCTTTTGATTTTGTTCATTCAGATGTGTGGGGTCCTTGCCCAATTACTTATAGTCTTGAATTTCGATACTTTATGTTATTCATTGATGATCATAGTCTTGTTACATGGGTTTATCTTATGAAAACCAAAAATAAGGTATACACTATTTTTAAAAATTTTATGACAATGGTTCAGACTCAATATGGTTGTACCATTAAAAAATTCAGATCTGACCAGGGTACAGAGTACACTTATGGGGAGGTACAATGGTTATGAACAGAATTTGGGATTGAGCATCAGATGGCTAATGTTAAAACTCCTCAACAGAATGGTCATTATGAGAGAGAGAATCACCACATTCTTGACTTAGCCAAAGCAATCTGCATTGGCATGAATGTTCCCCAGTCATTTTGGGGAGATGCAGTTCTTACAGCTATTTACATCATTAATAAGACTCTTTCTAGGGTTCTTAACTTTACAGCCCCACTCTCAATCTTATATCCCAATTCATATCTCTTTTTGATTCCTCCGCGAGTCTTCAGGTGTGTGTGCTTTATTTAACAGTTGGGGCAGACTCGTACAAAGCTTGACCCCAAGGATTTGAAGTATGTGTTTTTGGGCTATTCTCACTCTCGAAAAGGTTATAAGTGTTACCATCTTCCTAGTCGTCGGTGGTTTATATCTATGGATGTTTCTTTCTTTGAGCATACACCATACTCTAGTGGTTCAGTTGGTTCTTAAAGTGAATGGTTTCCATTGAATATAATGGATGATTACCTTCTTCTGTCTTCAACTCCTTTATCGTTACTTATTTCGTCTTCTATGATTCCTCCTCGTCATACCCCTTTAGCAGGGGGAATTGTTCCTTTTTCGCAGGTTTATAGTCGGAGACAATAGGTACAAGCTTTTACTCCCACGATCGACTGCCATGTTCCTTTGGCACCAGCTCCACCTTCTCAAGCTATTGTTTCACTTGATGATCGCCCCATTGCACTTTGGAAAGGTAAATATTCTTGTACATACCCTATTTCTAATTCTGTTTCTCATTATGTTTTGTCACCCTGCTATTGGAGTTTTCTTGTTTCTGTTGTATCAGTTCCTCTTCCTTCTAGTGTTGCAGATACATTGGCACAACTTTAATGGCATGATGCTATAACAGAAGAACTATAAACACTTGAGAAAAATCAAACTTGGGACATGGTTCCACTTCCTATTAGATGAGAGGCTGTAGGTTGTCATTGGATGTTTACAGTGAAGCATAATCCAGATAGGTTAGTTGCTCGTTACAAAGTCCGATTGGTTGCCAAGGGTTACACTCAGACTTATGGCATAAATTATTAGAAAACTTTTGCTCCTATTGCCAAGATGAATACCATCCGTGTATTATTTTCCATTGCTGCGATTCGATCTTAGCCTCTATTTCAGTTAGATGTCAAGAATGCCTTTCTCAATAGTGATTTATAGGAGGAGCTGTACATGGTTCCTCTTTTGGGCTTTTATTCTCCTTCTCATTCTAGTATGGTATGTCGTCTTCGTCGTTCTCTGTATGGCCTCAAGCAGTTTCCTCGAGCTTGGTCTGATCACTTTGGCATTGCCATGCTCAAGTTTGGTTTCCATTAAAGTGCAGCTGATCATACCTTGTTTTTACGTTATTCAGGTAGTATGATAGTTGCTCTCATTGTGTATGTGGATGATATTGTTCTTACTGGCAATGACACTACCGGAATTGATGAGGTTAAAAGCTATCTTGGCCGTCAGTTTGAGATTAAGGATCTTGGTCCTATACGGTACCTCTTAGGTATTGAGATGGCTCGCTCCAAGGCTGGCATTTTTATCTCTCAATGCAAGTATGTTCTTGACTTGCTTTCTACCTCTGGTCAGCTTGGCGCTCATTCTGCTAATACTCCGATTGAGTAGAATCATCGGTTCGCTGATTCTGAGGGGGAGTTGTTATCAGATGTTGGTCAGTATCAACGACTTATAGGGAAACTCATCTATTTATTAATGACTTGACCTGACATTACTTATGCCATGAGTGTCGTGAGTCAATTCATGCACTCTCCTTATGCCATTCACCTTAATACAGCTCAGATCCTTTGTTACTTAAAAGGGTGTCCAGGCCGTGGTATTTGTTTGCCAATCATGGTCACTTACGTGTTGAGGCTTGGACAGATGCTGATTATGTAGGATCAATTTCAGATAGGAGGTCAATTTCGGGTTATTGTACCACTATTGGTCGTAACTTGGTTACTTGGCACAGTAAGAAGCAGGATGTTGTCTCTCGATCTAGTGTAGAGGCAGAGTATAGGGCTATAGCTCTTGGGGTAGATGAGTTGCTATAGTTGAAAATTTTGATGACAGATTTATACCTTCCAGTTTCGCATTCATTCTCACTCTACTGCGATAACAAATCTGTCTAGCATAGCAACAAATCCCGTTCAGCATGATAGGACTAAGCATTTAGAGATTGACCATCACTTCATTCGAGAAAAGATCATCTCTGGTCAAATTTTAACTCCATTTGTCACAAGCTCTCAGCAGCTTGTAAACATTCTTACAAAGGGCGTTAGCAAGATTATGTTTGAGAATGCATTGTCTAAGTTGGGCGTTTTAGATATCCACGCACCAACTTGAGGGGGAGTGTTTGCATATATGATACCATGATTTATAAAATAACTTACCATAATAGCACAGATTTGACTATGTATATATTAGCATACATGATAGCCACGATTTATGGAATGACTTATCATAATAGCAGAGATTTGACTATGCTTTAGAATAGGTTGTGATTTGATTTAGATTTGATTTAGTTTCCTTTCTTGTAATATGAGCATGTGCTCTTTTTATCTATAAATACTAGAGCTGTGAATGAGTAATTCATCTCATTCAAGCCTTTACGCAATTCTCTCATTTATTTTCTTTTTATATTTCTACTATAACTTATTAAAGTTGCGATCCAGCATGGCAAGTTCCATTGGAACTCGCCACATACTTCTTCTTTATTATCAGATATCACACAATCAATCTTTAGTAATTCCATACTACGATTCCTCTTTTGGACATTAAAACACCAATCCAATATGGCAAGCTCATTGGAAATTGCCATATATCACCTTTCCATTAGGCCAAAAATAATGGGATAAACATTTGCCCCCCAAATTCCATGCCGTGTGGAACAATTTGATGACAAGGCATGGGATTTTTGAATTTCCAAAAGTTACATCAACTTTGGATTTTCTGAAGCAATCATTATGGGCTAGTAAAGACTTTTGCGGCTGACCCTTAGATTCTTTCCATGTCAGTCTCACCTGCCACCATTTCAAAAGTCTCTCATATCCCAAATGAGTCTTATCCATTTATGGCTCAAATCTCTTAGACTTCTGAATCCTCTTTACTTCCTTTTTTGAATTTCAAACCTTCCAACTACCACCCTTAAAAGCCGTCCTTAGATTTTATTCTTTCATTGCTTCTATATATATGTGCATATATATCTTCTGTTCTTATCAACCTACTTACGGAGCCTCTCTATCTTCTTATTTCTTCTCTCTATCTTCTTCAACCAACCTTAAAGGAAGGAAACCCTAATCTGTAGAGATCACGACCCATGGCTCCTGCTAAAGTCAAACGACCTTCCAAGCAAACCATTAGTTCCTCTCTTCCAGCCCCATCTATTTAACCTAAAGTCAAAACCCGTAGCCATAGTCACCATGTTCAAGTACTTTTGAAGTCTTTAAACCCTACCAGGTTTTATCTCGAACCTTTGATTCTCTAGAAGATTCTTTACTTAGACTTAGGCCAGCCTTTGCCGGCGTGGCTCCTTCTGAGTTGGAAGATTTTTACCCTTCTGGTAAGTCTCCTCTCCCATTTGATTTAGAGTTTTCTCCTTTTTTACAGAAAGGCAAGAAAGTAAAACCCTCATTTAGCATCAAGAACTGGCCCACACATTGCTCTTCATGGTCATTTTAGGTGAGTTGTCTTTCCAAAGATGAGAAAATTTCCTCTCAATGGAAAAGATAAGGTATCTACGACATAATTCAAATTAGTAAGGCTTCCATTACCCTTGATCCACACCTTCTATTTCTAGCTCTTTTTTTTTGGTCTTCGAGCACCAATGCTCTTCACCTTAAATGTGGAATGATGTCTCCCACTTTGAGAGATGCTTGTTATATCATAGGTCTTAGACCACATTGAGATGATGATAGTGCCACAAGAAATCTGGACCACTCCAAGAAGATGAACACATTATTTTCCGATTTATTGGCTTTCTGGCCAGTTGTTATGAGTCTTGTCTGGCCAAGTCACTAAGGACTTTGTCCAAGTTGCTATCTCTTTGGCCAGAAATGGAGACTTGGCATTGGCTCCTGTTGTACTCTTTCATATGTATAGAGGTCTGAATGACCTCCTTGCTTCAAAAATTTTGAGGTTCCTAGGCGCTTTCTGGTTATTCTAGATGTGGTTTAAAGTGTATATTCAAGACAGAACTTCTCCACTTGCCATGTAGATAGGAAAATCTCTTCTATGTTACCCTTTAGCAACGACAGATCCTTCCTCTTTCAGCTTTGTTGAAAACTTTGAGTACTTTTTATAATCAATGTTAAACTGGAGATAACAAGTTGTTTGATCCATTTACCTCCCTTTGTCGCATGCCATCTTGGTTGGTTCATTCCCTTGGTGTTTCCACCAAGAAACACTCTGAAGAGTGGAAAAATATTTGGGTAAGCTTTTTTCTTGCTCGTGACCTTCATTACAGTACTACTCAGCCCATTTTAAGGAATAGTTTCTGTGGCATGGAGTTCTACAATCCAGCCCAACTGGCTAGTCAAATAGGGTTCACACAATTCATTCCCTTGCCTTTTTACAAATCTTACAATAGACTTTTTGATCAACGGGTGAGGCTTATGAAGTATGCGCAATTTGCAGTAATTGATAAAGCTTATACAGCAAAAATAGCAACTTTCAACTTTCAAGGCTATACTAGCAAGCCTCAGTCTACCAATGAATTTAATGCATGGTGGACAACCTATATTACCTCCATTTAGACAAAAAAATCACAAGGCTATTTGTAACACTATATTAGCCTCCTTCAAGCCCCTATCTCTAGGTATAATGCATTTATCTTGTACTTTCCATTCCATCTTTCCTTATATTGAAGTCTGTCAACCTTTCATATGCTGAAAGATAGCCTAATAAATAAGAAATACCCGAGGAAAGTGAATAAGAAGGTGGAGACAAAGCCACTGCAATGCCCAGTAAGGTTGAGGGTGTGGCCGAGATTGGTGATGTGAGCAACAAAGGTCTTTCTTCAAGTGATGATGAAAAAGAGGAAGAAGAAATTGAAGAAGAAGAAGTGGAAGTACTGTAAAAAGGAGAGGATATTTTGTATAAAGCAAAAGGAAAAGAAAAAGTTTCTTAGGTATTTTCAATATGGCTAGACTTAACTTTTCTAAGTTCTGGACTTTACTTATACTTCCTTTTGCAAGTACTGGCCATTGTTAAGAAAGAATTTCAACCTCAATTCTCCTCCTTTGGTGATGGAGATTTTTCTAATGAGGATGGTATTTTCAAAAGGCAGCCCACTACTCAACACTTTGGCAAGACGCTTACGAAGCGTAGTCCTTCTGGAAAGATTATTGGAAAGACAAAAAGGAAGATCATTTTTGTGATATCCCCTGATTTCGAAACATCGGTTGATCAAGTCCGTGCACAAAACTAGGGATATCAAAACAATTAAAGTATTTCAAACAAGCACAGAGTACAAAAAGAAAATAAAAAGAATAAATAACTCGCTGAAGGAAAATCTATTAGATAATAAATCCATTAATAATTCTCCAATGGTTATAACTCGGGAATCCCATTCAAGGACCCCTAAAAACATTATTCAATAATCCAGTCAACTATAAAAAAAATAAGTCTATTATCCTACTTTGAAATAAACTGAAATAATAGATAAATTCTCCACTTGCAGATCCTCAACCTTGAGATTTGGACCTCTAGTAACCTGAAAGATAAAAATAAGTGGGTCAAACCCACGTACAAGTTCTCTTTACCAGGCTTCTGAAAATCAATAAAAAGATCATCTCTGACCAAAGCCAATCCTAATAAAGTCTTTTATCTTTAATATACAATGATACACATATATATAAATAATTATATATAATACAATAGTCATATCTATTACTAGATTCATAAATTTGAAAATCATTAACAGTGATTAAATGATAATCATACCTAGACCAATCCACCATTTCTTTTAAAGAAAAATTTATTTACCTTAATCACATCCTTGACAGTTAATTAATCATTTAAACAATATAATATAATTAAAGGAATATTATATTTAATCCAAAACCCAATAATGATTTAATTATTTAAATCACACAACCAATATTTAGGCTTTAACAAATCATCCATGTCTCCACCAATATTATTTTATTAATATACATAAAATAATACACTAACCTGTAATTACTAGATTATTCCAATTTAAGAATATCTAATCCTAATCCAACCTATACATATAATAACCTTAGATGAAATTTTAATCATCTAACACATAGCAATTCAATTACGCTTTGGCAAATCAACTATGTCATTATAAATATATTTATTTATATATTGGTAATTCAACCATGGCTCTTTTAAGTATCTTTATTTATGCATTGACAATTCAACCATGCCTCCCATTGTATATATATATATTTATACTATTAAACTAGTAACTCATCTATACTTCTTATGTATATATTTTATTCATACAAATACTTAGGTAATATAATTACGCATTTGGTAGCTCATCCATACCTACAATTCAACCACGTACCAAATCTTAAAAGTTAATTTATCAATCAAACAATTCTTACATAGGCAAATTAACATATAAACTAAACAACTCATACCTTGACATTCCATGCATATCATATGCATATAATTAATTTAATGACCAACTTATCCAGATATACCAAATAAGACTAATAATATTAATCATCTTAAATAATATATACATATATACATATATTATTTTATATATATATATATATATATATATATATATGTGTGTGTGTGTGTGTGTGTGTGTGTATATAACACCTTCCTTAATAATCCTTGATTATTTAAAATCATATATACATAAATATCAATAATTATATATATATACATACGTCTATCTATACAACTCATAAATTAATCAAACCAGATGTACACATATAAAAATAAATATGTATATATATATATATTCCTCCTTCCATCACCAATATATTAATTTAATTATATTTATGCAAATTAAATGTTACTAAATATCGTCATAAATGGTTTCCCATAAATGCTCCATCTCGGTTTCAATAATTTTTCAACACCGTCTTACTAAAACATAAATATGTCCTAGTAGGATGGGAATATGATAATGAAATTGGTACCATTAGAAAGAGGATGAAAAATTCTTAAATTTAAGCTTAAGAATAACCCAATTTCGATTTAAGATGATTGAGTTATGACCATTTCAATTTCAAGTGTCGAATTAGGCCAACAATAGTTTCCCACGCACGCCCACGCGCTTACCATGCACTTGCACGCGCTGGATCCAAGCCTCTGTGTGTGCTGGTATTGGTTGAGCATACACTACGGTGAGCTTGCCCACACTTAATCAGTCCACTGATTTGATCCCCATTAATGGCGTCATGTCGCATCTATGTCTCACATCCGCAGCACACTATACTTCAATGAACTGCGCCGCACTGAATCGCCGACCCTTTTAATGAACATAATCCTTCCCCCAGTTTAATAATTTATTTAATTACCCAAAAATTATTACAATTAATTCTAAAAATATTTCAAAAATTATAAAACAATTCCAGAAAAAATCCTAGAAAATACAGAAAAATCCCATAAAATCTATAAACCCTTAACTAACCCTCTTGGGTCATAGATCAAGCATAATAGTTGATTCAACAATACATACAACACATATATCTATCAATTTAATAATTCAAAATTTTTTTAAAAAATTAAAATATAATAATTCATGCTTTTAATTTATCATATCTAACCATGATTTAATTAATAAATTTAATTAAAGCCTTGATACTCAAAGTGAAATCCTTATGAGTTCTAAGAGGAAAGTTAAAGAAGAATTCGCCTGAAGGTTTCGAAACGAAACCGATGCTTTAAGCTTTGATTGTCTATTCCAATCCCAGCATCTTCTTTCTTAGACCTGGCCTACTCTTTGTTAGCCTTCTCCTCTTCTCTCTCCCTCTGCCTCTCTTATTTTTTCTAACTTTTTAACAATAAAATCTTATGTGTATATTTATATACATTAATACCCTAATCGTATTCCTATAATGACTACTAAATAAAAGAAATCATAATTATCCTTAAATAATATACATACATATATATATATATATCAATAAATAAATATATATATATATATATATATATATATATACTTTCATAATAATTATTAATTAATTATATTTATATACATATAATTATATATATATATATACATAATTATGCAAAGATAATTATTTAAATATCTTTATAACCACGGGCCTTTATTAATTAACCCAACAAGGCTTCTTTCAAGGCCAATACCACATCCATTGGTCCCATTCCTCTTAAACCCAATCCAATTTGAAATAAATTAATTAAATTAAATCTAATAATTACAAATAATTAACAAACAATTCAAACAAGCATAAAAATGCACAAATCAAATAAATAATTCAATCATAGCATTCCATAAAGCAAAACATTATATTAATTCAACAAATATAATCAAGAAATATAATCTAATTAAAATAAAATAATTAATCTAAGCACTCAATTAACTAAAACAAATCATTTAAAAATAAAATAAAAGCAATTAATCCCAATTAAATCAAACAAATCATTTAAAAATAAAATAAAAGTAATTAATCTCAATTAATAAATCCTTTAAAATATCGGGGTATTACAATTTTTAATTTGGAAAAGGCTGAAGACTTCAAACAGCCTAGAGACTCACCAAAATTAAAGGAGCCAAAGACATCCAAGGGGATTGTTTTTGTAAGTTTCTATCTTCATTTCTTTCCAGCTTTTCATCACTTGGAGTGTTTACAATTACCTTTCCATCTTGACTAATAGGGTTTTTCCATGGGACATAACCTTCTTAATATCAATATGGACCAACAAGTAAGTTGCACAAGGGGAGGATTTGGCCCTTCAAGCTTCCATCATGGAAAGTTTGGCTGGCCAGAATGGAAAAAATCTACCCATCCTAACTCATACCATTGGAACATCAATCCATTTCGGTGTTAATGGAACTTCTACAAGCCCTGCTATTTCTATCCAGAGGCAAGTCATCATAGTTTTCAATATTCCTTATTTCTTTCTTTCTATCTAACTAATCCAGCTTGTCTTTTCTTCTGACTACCCTTTCCTTATCTAAATCAGTGTCTTTCATAGTGAAGAGAAGAGCTCTTCCAGAGCTGGTTGATCTATACAAAGTGATCAAGGCCACCAAATTTTCAAGTACTTCAACTTCAAGTGCCAGTATGCTAATGCTTCCAGTTCCTTTAGGTGATACTGTCATGGCGGCCAAGGAAAAACTGTTGTTCTATCTTGCTCATGATATGAAAGATGTTTTATCTTTCCATCAAAACTTGGCCAGCACTATAATCACTCTAAAAAGGCATTCTGGATTTCTTGAGAGCATCCAAAATTCTTTGAACAAGTTACAGTATGAGCTTCAATTTATTATTTATCATGTGAGTTCCAATTCTTCCTCCCTCTTGGATTATGAGAGAAAGGCTAAACTCAGAGATAAGGCTTTTGAAAGCTTCCATCTTACTTTGGAGCCTTATTTAGAAATTAAAGAGCAAACTGAGAAGCTTATAGCTAAGAAAGAGGACCTGACTAAGGAGCTGAACCAAATTCAAAAAGAATTGGAGCAGGTGAAACATGAAGAGTTTAAGTTAGACTAAAAAACTAGTGCCATACTCAATGAATCTGAGCCTCACAGGAAGGAATGGAAAAGTCTAGTAAATGAATTCCCTCAGCTTGAAAATGCTAAGGCTAAAGCACTGGCTGCTTCTGAAGAGTCAAGGAAGCTTTGGATGGAACTTGGAGGCAGCCTTGCCTCTATTTGATCTCATGTGGTTCTTTTATGATACTTTATGTGGTTACTTTTGGAAAACTTGTGGTTTTTCGATAATGGTAGGAAATAAGTAGGTTACTTTTGAAATCATTTGCATGGCCAGCTTATAAGGTTAGCCGCCATTTTTGGGACATATAATGAAGTCAAGTATCTAATGGAAATGATTTTTATTTCTAAATTCTTTTGCATGTGCCTCTTGTATCATTATATGAAAAAATTTCTAAGTTATTAAAACTGGAAAAATTCCTTCGCATATATTAATAATAAGGCTTAGCCATAAAATGACTTTCCATAACAAAGTAATTTAAGAAATAAATAGAATTGCTAACATGTAAATGCATGTATATATAAGTAAGATAAGTAATTTCCAGTATGAATAGAACCTAGACCATGTAGTATAGCCTCTTCTCAAACGAAATATTCCATACTTAGGAAATTAGATGATCTTGGAAATACAGCTAAGTCTTCTTTATGGTTCTGGCCAATGAACTTTTTCTAAGTGCTTAGCCTTTCCTCCTTTGAATGAATGATTCTTTACATACTTGGACTTAGCTATTGAGATGGCCATATGTGGCCATTTATGTCCTTTCCAACTTTTTAGTTTACTTGGAAAGGAAATTACTAGCCACTTCATGTGGCCGGTTGAAGCACTGTGGCTTTCTAGTCTTCTTAAATAGAAGGACGATACTCTTTCAAGTATTCCCCATTTACTGGATACTTGTGCGATCCTTCATCTATGTATATCAACCTATAAGCCCCTTTTTCAAGGACTCGTTCTACTAATTAAGGACCATCCTAGTTAAGAGTCCATTTTCCAATTCTTTGTCCTTGAATCCAGGTAGGAATTTGGCTTGCTATACCAAATCTCCTTCAACAAATGACTTTCCTTAACCTTCTTATTATATGCTCTCATTACTTTCTTCTTTTGAGCAATAACATGGTCTAAGGAATTGAGACGGACCTTATCAAGGTCTTCCAATTCTACCAACTTGGTATGGTTGTAATCTGTTAGAGTAAGCATATTTTGAAAAGCCACCCTTGCAGACCAGATGGTCATCTCCATTGGAAGAATGACATTATGTATATATGTAAGCATATATGGTGTAATGCCCGTGCTTGATCTCTTTGAATTCTTGTAAGCCTAAAGTGCCTCAAAAAGTAGGTGGTACCATTGTTTTAGATGATTCTCAATCATCTTTTCAAGAATGTTGAGAATTAGTTTGTTGGAAGTTTCTGCCTGTCAATTTGCCTGGGTAAAATATAGAGTACAACTGATCACTTGAACACCACATTCTGCTTAGTAATCAATGACTTTGTTTCCAACAAAGGAAAGGCCTCTGTCAGTGGTAAGAGTCTCTGGAATTCCAAACCAATGTATGATGTGCTTCTTGGTAAAATCAATCACTATGGACAGCTTACAGGTTACCAACGGGATAGCTTCCACCCATTTTTTGAAATATTCTGTTGTAACCACAATATGGGTGTGGTCATCAGCGGACGGTGGCCTTATATTTCCAATATAGTCCAGAGCACATCCTCTGAATGACCATATTTTTACTTTCGACTACATGTTGATAGCCAGAACACTCTGGACCGGACCATGCTCTTTACATGCAATACAAGTTTTTGCAAACTCTATGCAATCTTTCAATATGCCTTTCTAATAATAACCGTACCTTCTAAAAAGCAATCTCATTTTGATTCCGGCTTGATGAGCTCCATATATTCCAAGGTGTGATTCCGCTATCACTCTCATGGACTCGTTCCGGCCAAGACATCTTAGCAAGAGTCCATCTTCTTTACTCTTTTTGTAGAGATCTCCATCAATCAAGATATAATGTGGTGCCAAAAGGTTTACTCTCTTGTCCACATTGGCGGATTCTATAGGAAGTGAATAATTGGTGTTCTCTAATCATCCAAGTCTAATCCATCTATATCAACATTAAAAATATCCTATGTCTTCTTGGCAGGTTTGGTTTTCTCTGGCTCATCAGCATGGAAATGACTTACTATTTCATGCCATGATTCCACAGAAGGAAGGGACCTTCTTTTGATTGTAATCAAAGTTTCTTCCATACCCGATGGGATTTTTACTCGAGAGGCTAATTGTGCTAGATCATCAGCCTCTGTGTTTAAATGTCTTGGCCAATATTGGAGTTGGAAATCATCAAACTAGCATAGTAATTCCAAGGCCAATGAGTGGAAAGGCCTCAGATGCCAGTTGAGACATCTATACTCCTTAGAAAGTTGGCTAAGTATTAAGTTGGACTCTACAATAATTTGGACCTTTTCCACCTTTAACTCTAGCAAGATTTCCAACCTAATGATTAGTGCCTCATAATCGGCTTGATTGTTTGTACATTTGAAGTCGAAGAAAAAGGAAAATGTGCTTTTTCTTCCTTTTGGTTAAATGATGACTATTACAGCTCCTCCTCCACCGTGATTGCTTGATCCGTCAAACATGAGAGTCCAAGGTGTGTAGTCAAGGTCGAGATTATCTACCTCTTCACATACTTCTAAATCAATCTTGGTAGAAGGATGATCTGCTAGAAATTATGCCACTGCCCTTCCTTTAACTGTTTTTTGTGGAATATACTTGAAAGAAAACTCCATTAAGGCTAATAACCACTTTCCAATGCATCTAATGATCAAAGGCCTCAAGAGCATATACTTAATCAAATCTATTTGAGAGATGTATACACAGCCACCGACAACATGTAAGTTCTCAATTTGTAGCCGCATAATACAAGGAAAGACATAGCTTTTCAATAGAAGTGTATTTACATTTCACTGGAGTGAGCACCATATTTAGATAATAAATAGCTTACTCTTTACCCCATTCATTGTTCTGAGCTAGAAGAGTTCCAATTGATTCATCAGCGACCAAAAAGTATAACCTTAGAGGCATTTTTTTGATTGGAGGCATCATTATTAGATGGTTGGCCGGGTAGCTTTTCAGCCCTTTAAATGCTTGCTGGTGCTGTTCCGTCCACTTGAATTCTTCAGCCCCCTTTAATTTCAGCAATGGAGAGAAAACATGATTCTTTCTAGCATGGTTTGTAATAAACCTTCTTAAATACCCCACCTGGCCAAGAAATCTTTGTAATTCTTTCTTGTTGGCCGGTGGTTTTGCTTCAATAGTGGCCATTACTTTATTCTGATCCATTTCGATCCCTCTTTGGTGGACCAAGAAACCTAGGAAGTTTCCAGCTGAAACCCTAAAGGTGCACTTCAAGGGATTTATCTTCAACTTATGCTGTCTCATCCTTTCAAAAGCCATCTTTAGATTATGGAGATGTTGAACTTTGGCTGAGGACTTGATGACTACATTATTGATGTTTACTTTAATGAAATGGCCAATTATGTCATGAAAAATGGCATTCAAGGCCCTTTGATATATTGCCCTAGCATTTTTCATCCCAAATTGCATGATAACCCATTCGAAGGTTCCAATGGATCCTGGACACCTGAAAGCTGTCTTTTTAATATCCTCATCTACAATATAAATCTGGTTATACCCAGAATGCCTATCCATAAACAGAAGAATTTCACTCTTAGCAGCAGAATCTACCAATTGGTTAACAATAGGCATATGGTACTCATCATTTGGAGTTGCAAGGTTTATATTTCAGAAATCCACACATATTCTCAGCTTGCCATTTTTCTTAATAACTGGAACTATATTGGAAATCCAGTCAACATATATGGTGGTCCCTATAAAACTAGCCTTGTGTAGCCTTTCAATAGCTTCTTTGACCTTTAGAACAACTTCTTGGGACATCTTCTTGGAGGCTGTTTGAAAGGCTTGAAACCTTCCTTTATTGGCAGCTTATGCTCTACTAACTCTCTGGAAAGTCCTGGCATTTCCTCATACGTCCATGTAAAGCAATATTTGTATTCCTGAAGTAAAGAAATTAATTATTCTCTAAAGGTTGGTTCCAAAAGCTTACTTATGTAGGTGGGCCGTGAGTCTTTCTCCATTCCAAGATTAACCTCTAATAGTGGATCTTGTACTTCGGCATTGAAATCATCTAACTTCATTCGTGTTGCCTTCAAATCTGTCAACTATATTGCATCCAATTATCTCCAGTCTTTTCTATAATCTCCAAAACATTTGTTAAAAATGATATATTGGCAGCCTCAGTTCTTTCCAATCGTAATTTGGATATGTATGCTTTCAACCTAGCAAGGTAGCAATTAACTGTCTGGTCAAGTATTCTATCTTCTTTAGGTTTGTCCTCCATAAAATTTTTTATTTCAAATGCAGCTTTGAACACTAGACTTGGGTAGAATTGTTAGCCTTGGTGTTCCTTAGAACAATTCCTTGACATCCTCTCTTGTGAGAGTTCGCCTTATTGTGGCCTTCCTTGGGGGGCCCTTGTTATTCCTTTCAATAAATCTGATTGAAACAAATTCTTTGCTATATAGCTCCACATCTGCATGGTAGACCCTTGCCATAAATGGCCAGTTATCAGCCTCCACTATTTTTACCTCATTTCCACCCCAAAGTATAAGCATTTGATGGAGTGAAGGTGGAATGAAAAAGTTTGGGTGAATCCATTCGCGGCCTAAAAACAAGTTATAGGCTGCTGTGGACTCAATGATGAAGAAGGCTGTAATTGAAGTTCTATCCCCCACTATTAATTCCAAAGGCAGAATGCCTTGCGTCTTCACTGTTCCTCCCGTGAATCCGCTGATTGATACATCACTTAGAATAACGTCTTCAGGTGACTTTCCAAGCATATGCATGACATTAATTGGAATAATGTTCAACACTGAACCATTATCTACTAGAACTCTTGCCAAGGGTCTCCCTTCAACCAGTACTTTGATATATAAAGGTTTGAGCTGTTGAGTCATGCCATACGACGGCTTTTCCAAAACAATCTTCTTTGGCGCCATGGGGCTGTTTTCTTCAATCACTGCTCCTTTTAATTTTTGAAGATGCTCAGCTTCATCCTCAAAGATTTCTTTTACTTGGATATCATTATTCGGTTCTATTATGAATGGCCCGAAATTAGACTGTTCAGGGCTTTCCATGGGAAGACTTGTATCTACCACATCTCCTTCCATTGAAGTTGGCTGATTTGGCTGTGGCTCGGAAACCAAAGGGAGCACTACTACCATATTGCAAGTAAACTCACCTGGAAGGCTACCAAAATAAAACTTCTTGTTACTGCTAGAACCGTTGGAGATTTCCATAGTTGTTCTATCTTTTGTAGGAGGGTCGTCTACCATCAAAGAGTCTCCAACCTCTGAAACAAGATCTACCAAGTCATCAGGATCTCTTCCTTTAGATGGTCATTCTGATAAGTCTGATGGCTTCATTATTTCCTTTAGCCACTTGGATCATCTATGGTCTTTCTCCCACAACTTCCTTTTATCAGTCCACTTTCTCTACTGCCTCTGCTTTTGTGTGCGGGTTAAGGAATAATTATTACGAACAGGAAACTTAGGATGATTAACCCTCTTCCACCTCTCAAGTTGCGAGGCAGGGGGGCTTAACCATTCTTGAACGGAGTTACTTATTCACTTTTTTGACCCATACTTCAGAGGCCAAATTTGGCCTGGAATATCTGTCACTTTTAGAGCTTCTGCTATGTGTTACTTAAGAATTGACTCTAGAGGGGGGTGAATAGAGTCAATGGCCAATTTTTGTAATTTATAGAAATATAATTTCTAATTAACAATATAACCTATTGTGCAATAATCAACATATGAAATCAAGATATGAAAGTAAACAATTTATAGCACAATTATAAAAGAGATAAGGGAAGAGAAATTGCAAACTATAACACGGCGATTTTTGCGAGGTTCGGAAAACTCCTACTCCTCGGCTCAAGATCCCTCTTGAGAATTCCCAATCCAATATAGCTTCTCCTTACGGGTGGAGAGCAAACCTTGATTAGAAGTAACTCCTTGCTAAGAGAAAACCTCTCTTAGTTTTTCTTTGGGTCACACCAACCCTTACAATATCCTTGCTAAGAGACCACCTCTCTTAGTTTTACATAGGCCACACCAGCCCTTACAATTTCTTTGCTAAGGGAAACTCTTCCTCTTAGTCTTACAGCAGATTTGTAGATAGAATTTGTAGTACAAGAAATCCTCTCAAGAACTGATACAAATCAAACCTCACAATAGAGTATATATGAAGTCAAGTGAAGCTCAAACTCTAAGTATGAAATGTATGAGAGATGATGAGGAAAAAATGCAGAACAAAAGCTCTGTATAATGATAGAGCAAAAAGCTCTCTTGGATGTACTTGAATTAATGTTCTTGAATGCTCTCTCAAGTAGTATAATAGAGTAGAAACTCTATGAAGATTAAAACAAGAGCAAAAGCCCTTTTGATCTTTTACTAGAAACTCTCAAAAATAGAATAAGCGTTAAATGAGAGAGAAGAAGATGAGAGAACAAAAGCTCTCTTGAAATGTAATATTATGTCTCTTAAAATGGTAGTCTTTCTGCTTCAGCAAAATGAGCCTTCCTTATATAGACAGCCGTAGCTTAATATGTCTGTTAGAAGTAGTTGGAAGACTTAAATGCAGAAAAGTGCCGTTGAAGATTCAAATAATTTAGAAGAGCCGGCTCTACAAAAAATTGGAGGAGGCTCCAATAAATGGGAGGCGGCTCCAATAACTGGGAGGCGGCTCCAATTCACAAAATGCATTCTATGACACACAATTTGGCTACTGGAGTGCAAAGAGGCGGCTACTATAATTGGGAGGAGGCTCCAATAAAAATGGGAGGCGGCTCCAATAAAAATGGGAGGCGGCTCCAATTGATAAAATGTGCTTGCTTTAGTTTTCATGGAGGCAACACTTTTGGATTTTGACAGAAAATGGCATGACTTCAAATGGACATAACTCAGTCCATGAAACTCCAAATGAGGTGAAATTTAAGTCTAAATTTATTGTCTTGAAGTCAGCTTTCTAAATCCACTGGCCTTGCTCAAAAATTATAACCACAAAAATGGTTATGGTCGTTTTAGTGCAACCTGGTCAGAATTTTCGCAGACCAGAGATATGCATTTTGTAATGCTCATATCTCATTCAATTCAAATCCTTTTTAGGTGAAATTTGAGTCTAAACTCAAGAGATCGAAGTCAGCTTTCTAATGCACCTACCCTTACTTAAAAATTCCAACTACAAAAATAGTTATAGCAGTTTTAGCATAGGCTGGTCTGGAAATTTTTTGGGCTGAAAATTGCTTCTTTTGAGATAACCATCTTTCTAGCACCTAGGACTTTGATGAATAGTTCAATTTAGTTCAAGACCTATTTCTAAGAGTCTAGGGACATATAAGGATAATAAATATCAAGTTCATTGTATCCTAGAGTTATTTACTAAATTATGGCAACAAAGGCTTTAAAGATGAAATATTAAGTTCAATGCCTTTTCCTTTTCTTTCTAGACACCAAAGTAAATCTTATGATTAATGTGCATGGTCCTAGCATTTCTAGCTCAAGTTGCGAGTTCTTTCAAAGCTTATGCAAGCTTGAACTAACCCTTTCTTAGCAAAGACTTCATATGACAATATCTATGAATGAAGTGCAAAGTCTATTACTAAGGATATAAGAATATGTGAATGATGATAATATGCATGATCCTCTAGAGATGAGCTTCAAATGGATTCATAAATACTTTGACATTGAATCCAAAACACTCACCATCCTATCTACCCCTTTTCTTCATGTATTGTCCAAGATCGTTTAGGCTTGAGGTAGTATTGCTTTCTTTCTTCCTTTGAGTTGCTTTCTTACTCATTGAAGTCCAAGCTATCTTTGGACATTGCATTTTGTTCCTTGCAACTTCATATCTTCATTGTATCCATTTCTTTCCTTGATGTGATCTTGAATAATGGAATACTTTGAATGATCTTTAGTGCTTCATTGAGGTCATTCTTTGAATGTGAATAATCTATATAACACTCAATGTAAACATTAGTCCTTAAACACCATTAATGGTTTGTTATCATCAAAACACCTAGATTGTCATTGGATGAAATCCTTAAGGTCAACACTATGCTTACTGCTGTTTTCATACTTTCTGCTAAGATGGGACATCGTCTCATAGGGAACCTTACGCCTTTCCAAGATCCTTGGAAGGAGTTCTGGTTTCCTTGTTGCTAACTTTATTTTTGTATGGATCTGGCTTTCATTTTCTAGAATTGTCACAGTAATCATATTTTCCACTTTTTGGAAAGTTAGCCGATCATGAACCTTCCTTTTCTACCTTTGGTCACTGTTGGTAAGCTTCTCCTTCTACTTTTCTTTTGGAAAGTCTCTATGGCAAACTTCATTCTGATTTCTACACTTTAGGTAACAACCTTGCTGGATTAAGGCAATCAAAGCTTCTCGAAGTTGCCTTTCCAACTTAGCCATTGGTTTCTCCATAGATGCTACTAGTTTAGGACATTCCAATTTTTCTTTGGCACTTGAATATGCTAGGTTTACCTTCCTTTTAGGGTGTTCCGAGGCTAAAAATATAACGTTTGTTGTAACAACCTTGGGGAAAGGATTTCCATAACACCCATCACTTCTGATTTTTCTAAAAACTTTAACCTACCATCTTCAATTGCCTTTTGCACAATATTATGGAAACTACACAATTGTTAGTGGAATGTCTCCACGAATTATGAAATTTGCAATACTCTTTCCTGGCCATTTCGGAGGCCGTTGGCATCTTGTGTCTTATTACGAAGATTAATTGCTTGTCAGCCACGAGCAAATAAAAAATTTACCCAGCTTTGGAAATGTCAAAAGAATAACTCCTGTAAGAGTCTATCCTTTTTAACTTGGAACTGGAAGCGGTTTGCATATTGGTTGTGGCCGCTTTTGGTTTTGCCAAGGCCTTATAAGTATAGCCTTTCTTTATGTTGAGCTCAGCCATATTCACTTTAAAATCTCATTCAGTTTCAGTAGTAACCACCTCATAGTTAGGATCATGATAGTAAGTGCCATTGGAAGAGCTTTTACAGTCTTGCTCTTCATGAAAGAGCTCTTCATACTTAGCCACTCTGCTAGCCAAGTCGAATAAGTCATGAAATTGTGCTCCTTCAAATTTCTCATGAAGTTCAAATTCTAGATCGTTCACAACCATTTTTACATATTCTTCCGATGGCAAAGACAAATTGCATTTTTATTTGGCTCTTCTAAATCTGGAAAGGAAGCTAATCATCGACCCTCCAAGTAACTGATGAAATCTGAAAAGGTCTACCATGAACACTTCAGGCTCAACTCTATAGAACTGAGTATGGAATAATTCCTCAAATTGCTGCCAACTTTGGATAGAGTTGGCTGGTAAATTGGAATACCACCTGAAAGCATAGCTAGTCAGTGTATTTGGAAATAAGCGTACCTTCAGCCATGGATTGGCTGCTGCTTCTCCACATTGGACAGTGAAACGGCTGACACGTTCCAATATGGACTATTCACCCTCTCCATTGAATGTTGCAAATTCTAGAATTCTGAAATTCCTTGGATACTTAACTTCATCAATGAACTCTGGATAGGGCTTTTTGTAGGCTGGTCTTCCACCCCTTCGAGTTAAGCCAAATTCCTATTGGAGGAATTCTGTAAATTGGCCTCTGTCAAGTGCCATAGGTTGTGGAGGGTTATTATTTGGCCAACGTTAAGGTTGATTGACCCCTTGATGCCCCCTGCCATTAGCACTGGGTTGGAATCTACTTAGTTGTTCCTACCGCGGTTTCTTCCTCCTTGGTCCAAAAGTGGCTCCCTTGGAAAAGGTTGCCCCCCAACCACCATAGGAATGACAATGTGTGGCCTTGGAAGTATAGCCGCTAGCCGAATGTTCACATGCGGAACATTTTGCTGTGTTTGAGGAATGCTGTATGGCTATGGTTGGCCAGGCTGATCATGCCAAGTCTACTGTGGGAACACCACAGGTGGAGGGTTCTGAACTTGCTGAGTAACTGGTTTGGGTGTTGATTATGGAATGGTCATCTGTGCCACTGGAGCGGCCATAAGTGTAATTGGAATATAAGTCTGTGCTACTGGAACAGACTGCATTTACTGCTAACTTAAAGGGAATGAACCTATATATTGTTGAGAGGAACAGCCTTCAACAAATATGGTGATCCTATTGGCTTGAAAGGCCGATTATTGAGTCCCTTCAGAATTGTTTGGCCAAGGGGCCATAACTTAAGCCAAGCTTCTAAAAGACTGTTTAATATAGATTTGAACCTATGAGAGATTTGGTCCACCAATTCTTCTAGCTTCTGCTCTTGAGAATGAGCGGCTCTTGTTTGGTCTTGAGTGACCTTTACTAGGTCTTGAGCATGCCTATCTTGTTGCATGGCCATCATGCAGATATTATCCATGATGGGTCCGTTTGCCATTGATTGAGCAAACTTTTCCACCAAATCTCTTTATTCGAGTGTAACTTGTGAACTTTTGACTAGAAGTTCATTGGCTTGCATCTTTTCAATTTTAGCAGGTTCTTGGACAAATTTGCTTTGCCTTCTTCTACCGGCCATTGAACAATCTGTCGAGATGTCCCCCCGTACGTGCCAGTATGTTTTGCTCAGAAAAAATGCACGGTTCCACTTTCTGGGTGAGTGGAAAGCAAAATTATAGGGAGCGGGCATGCCAGGAATTGCTGTCGTTCTAAAGTGGATATTCGAATAATAATCCAATTAGAAGTTCTAGGGATTAGGCGATTGTATGAAGGTCTGGAATGACCACTTTCAAAGGGTCTTTTTGCCTTGAAAAAGGACTTTGGGACTTTTCTATAGCTAGTGAAAATGAAGACGGTATTGAAAGTGCTGGACTTGCAATATAAGTTATGGACTACTTGCTAGAAAGTAGGAAAAATAAGTGTTGGACTTAAATTAAACATAATGTAAATACATTACAGGAATGTAAAGATACATGAAATGAAGTAAATAAAAGTGTTATTTGTTATATGTGTTGAATAGGATTTGTAAGTTAAGCCTTAGTGCCCTATTTATAGACTTTCTTGCATGCAGCAGTTTAATGTAGCAGCTTCCACTTGGATTGGCTCCGAATTGCCAAGTGTACCATGATCTTTTGGCAGTTGTAACCACCTTCTTCCATCTTTTTCTTCCGCTTTGTTTCTTTTGAGCATGACTTCAAACACGTCCTCCATGATTTCAAGTTTATGTATACTTTTGAAGTTAACTTTCCACTTGTCCTATTCACAAACCTAAGTGCGTCCTACGATCTCTTGCTCCCTTTTATTTTGCCATCGATTCCTTCTTCATATTTCGGACACAATTTTATTAACTTAGCCTTGTCATCCATAATCTTCTGTAACTTCCTTCAGTTAGTGGTAGTAGTTGCATGAAGTACCACCACTTCCAACTGACGTATTCTTCTTTGGCCAAGTGTCCCACACATTTGCAGAATCCTTCTTTTTGTATATATCATATATATCATGCATATAATCTATATCTATTATTTACAAACCCACTCTCCTCGGCTTTGGGTAACTTCATTCTAGTTGGACTTTCCTTCCAGGTCTTCGTTTCCATGGCATCATGCCCCTTTATTTCAGCGACTTCTTCATCGTGGGCCGTATCTGATATATATATATATATATCCTTAAATGTAAATCATCCTCCACGTCCCTTTTCTTCTGCAAACCACGCATCCTTGATTTTAGTAAGCTCCCTCAACCAGACTTTCCTTTCTGGTTTTGGAGTTCATAGCATCATGGACTCCTTTATTTCAGCAATCTCTTCATCCGGGATCATATTTCAATGTATATATATATATATATATATATATATATATATCAAAAAATATATATTTGCCATTTTAAACCATCACCTACTTCCCTTTTTTTTCTATAATGTTGCCGAATTAGCGGAAATAGTTGTTTGAATTCTCCTAAAAATAAGGAGAAAATCCAGCCCACATTTTGCTTGGTCAACTCTGGCCTTTTCATAATGGGAAACCTTCCTTTTACTCAGGATTCTTTGAAAACACAATTTTTCCATAAACCTTTAATAATAATAACTTTTAAAAGAATTGTTATACCATGGCCAGCACTATGGTAAGCTCAGTAGAACTCGCCACGTGTTGAGAGCTAATTGGTTGAATTTGTCTCGAGTAATTGGATGGAGTTACACAGTAATATTTCCATATAACTTTTATATTCCAAATAGAAAAATGTGGGCCATCGTTTTAAAGATGGCAAGTCCTAATAGGACTCACCTCTTTTTCTTTTAGGATAGAAAATTGCACATGGTAAGATTGTACTGGCCACTTGTCTTTGATTGCTACGTAAAATTAAATAGCTTTAATACTTCAATAATAACTTATTAGAGTTGCGATCCAGTGTGGCAAGTTCCATTGAAACTCGCCACATACTTCTTCCTTATTGGCAGATATTACACAATCAATCTTTAGTAATTCCATACTATGATTCCTCTTTTGGATTTTAAAGCACCAATCCAGTGTGGCAAGCTCATTGGAACTCGCCACATGTCACCTTTCCATTAGGCCAAAAATAATAGGATAAACATTTTGTATTAAAAATTTTCAATTCCAAATTCAAGGTGCCGATTTGGTGCTCCCAAACATAACATAATTATTATAATACATTGATGTTATGTTTGAGAGTACCAATTTAGTTCAAACATTGTACTAAATTTTCTCCTATTCCAAATGCAAGATGCACAGCATAATCATCATAATTAACGACAAAGATTGCTTTACACGATCACGACTATGCTTAGGGTGTGTTCGGCTGTATGAAATTGAAGCATTGAATTGGAGAAAATTTTAGTTTAATTTTTTGAGATGCTTTTCTTCAATTCCACTAATTCTAATTTCATGTAGCTAAACGTAGCCTAGCACAATCCTGGAACCTTCTTCAACCCTCATCTATCTGCTTTCTTTGGTAATCCACTAGTATCATTCTCGGACATTAATGTTCACTATTGGTGTCCTTGGCCCGAAATCTAGCATTTCACATTCCTCTGCAAGAGTTGGAATGCTCTGATGAATCTTATCAGTCACATATGCAAGTTTTGGAATTCGTCCAATACGGCACAACATCACCTACCGCACCACGGCAGAGGATCGCCAAGGGGGCATAATTTTATTGTAGTACATGATTGTTATTTATTTTTTTATTTTTGTTGTAGTCTATCATATCTAGAAAAATGGAGAACATAATGAATTAATTATATGACTAACTAATTGCATTCGGTTTAAATGGAGCAGATTTCTACAATTGGAATCGTGTGAATCTTAGATATTGTGATGGAGCCTCTTTTGCTGGGGACTCCAAGTTCGACAATGGGGTATAAACTCCCAAAAACTTTTCCTCTTTACCATAATTCTGTGTGTTGCTTTTAGTGATTGTCAATGATTATAATTTTTTATTTTTTATTTTTGTGTGTAAATTATAGAAAATATCAATTAATTATAGTAGCGTCCTTCTCCTTTTTCATTACTTTAAACTCTAAACCCTAAACCCTAATTGCATGCATTTGACCAAAAAAATTATGACGTATCATTAAAAATGATTTTAGACTCGCATGGTAACTTGTCCCTTTTATCAGATTAAATGCACCATAAGTCATCCTAGGTTAATTATTTTGATCGATTTTATTTTAAAAAAAAGGGTTTTGAAATCCATAAGACAATAGAAATATTCTGATAATTTTGGAGAAAAGGTTGAGCTTAAAATCCCTTTTATCGAGTATAATGTAATCAGCATTTCAACATTATAGGCGGGCACTTATTTGATCAGATTAATAGCTACTTGGCGAATAATGAAGAGTACCACAAGAGAAAAGTGTTTTTTTTTTAATATTGTAGGGAGTGATGGAAAACTCGAAACTAATTTTCCTCCAATCTCAATGTCAAAGTCTCGATTCGGTATCGCCAAACATAGCATTAGTGTAATTGAGCTTTTACGACAACTTCACTAAAATTATATTAATCAATAAATATATCATTCCATCATGATTTAAATGGATTGTGTTGACCTATTTTTAGCAGGAACATACATTTTATAGGGGAAGGTAAATATTTTTGAAATTGTAGCCCTTGGTGAGGGAGTGATATAACCAAATTGTATGTGTAGTTCATTATGCCCTATAATAACTAAGCATCTTTCTATGTGATATGAACAACAGACATCATTGCTTTACTTCAGAGGGCAAAGGATCTGGCAAGCAATTATTCTTGACCTTCTACCTAAAGGTCTGGGCAGTGCAGCAAAGGTATTGAATCCGTGATGGAGCCAGCTGAAAAAAATTTCAGGCGCACATTATAAGTATTGTATACCATAATATATATTTACAATATAATGTATATGCATATAAGTGTATATATATATATATATATATATAGAAAGAGATAGTGATATTTTTGGAATTAAATTAATTTATAAGTAATGAGGAAACAATTTAGGAGAAAAAAATATAAAACATATATAGAATTTTATGAAGAATGAGAAGGGCACTTTCCATATCTTCATTAAAAAAACATATATATTATTATAAAATATATATAGAATATAAGAGAAGGAGAAAATCCAGGGGGCACTTGCCCCTGGGTCCTTAACTGCTTCCGTCGCTGATTCAATCTATTGATTTCATGTTGCATTCGGGAGCACTAAATTGACATTCTGAATTTGGAATTAGAAAAAATTAGTTCAAAATTTTAACTAAATTTTATCCGATTCAAAATCCAAGCTGCCATTTTATTGTTGAGACAAAAAAACACCATGGTTGAATCTTAGATATATATATATATATATATAACAAAACAAAACAAAAAAAAAAAAAAAAAAAAAAAAATATCCCCATGGTTAAGTTTTCGGACTATCTAGGAAGCCATTTTGATGTTTGAAGCTCAATTTCAAAATGTACCGGGAATAAAAGTTTACATGAAGTTTTAATTACGAAACTAAGAGATTCATAGAGACAACTATAGCTAATCGAAGATCGTTCTTTGCTTATGATGTGTAGGTTTGCTTCGAGTTAGTGCAGAGATTAACATGTGATTGATTTTGTTGTCTAGGCTTTGCTTTCGGGGTGCTCTGCTGGTGGTCTGGCATCTTTCTTGCACTGTGACAACTTCACCAGCTATCTACCATGCAATGCTAGTGTAAAATGTATGAGTGATGCTGGATTTTTCTTGAATATGTGAGTTATTAATTATTATCCCTTCAATTGAAAATGTTAAGCTGTGTTTTGTTGCATTTATTTATTCATTATATATATATATATATATATATATATATATATTTATGTCCTTTAAATGTTCGATTTTGGCTTTTCCCTTGCAGAAGAGACATAAGTTTGAACGAAACCAAAAAATCCATCTACGATGACGTGGTTTCTCTACAGGTGCACCGTGCACCTTTCAGCATAAAGAAAAAATATTGAATTAATTTAGTCCAAACAATATATATGTGCTTCAGATGCTGTGGGGATATATGTTTTATAGTTAAGGTCTTCCATTTTTCTTTCTTTTTCTTTGTTGTTCATTTCCTATTTATGCCGTTTTTCATTAAAGAAAGCTGGGGAAGTGGTACCTTATGTGCCCTTAGAAAGCTGGGGAAGTGGTACCTTATGTGCCCTTATAAACCACTGCTACATTTGATATTCTTAATCATAGATGTTGTATTAATGCATTAGCATTTGACATTACAGGGGGTACAACAGAATCTGGATGGAAATTGCACGAGTTCTCGTAATGATCCAAAACAAGTATGAGTTCTAGGAATGCTAGTTTTCGTTGGTGGTTAGGTACTATCGTATGGCATTGTTCTGAAAATTGAGTGTTTGTGCAGTGCTTCTTCCCACAGTATGCATTGCCTTACATTAAAACGCCTTTCTTCGTCTTAAACGCGGCATATGATGTGTGGCAAGTAAGTGTTTTCCTTCATTGCGGTAGTCCCGTGACATAAACTTTGTTATGCCTGTAATATGCATCTGCTAGGTGACACAACTTTCCGTCTTTAACAGTTTCATAATATATTGGTGCCCTCTTCTGCTGATCCCGGTCGAAACTGGAGCCACTGCAAGCAAAATCTGACAGCATGTAGTTCAGACCAAATAAATATTTTGCAAGGTTGTTTCTGGGCTCTCTCTTTTTTCAAACAAAAGAAAACTTCTCAGTCAGTTAAAAATACTTCAGTTGTATTTTATATTCAAATATACTTTTTTTTCTATTCTTTTGATGAATAATTTTCTTGGGAAAATTATTTTGTTTCTCAATCTGCATGATTGTCTCCAATTATGCATCTAACGTATATATATGTTCTTTTTATGTTCATATATATGAGAAATTTAACATAATATCACCTCCTAAAATTTTCAATTGACAAATTTTTTTTTTTCTTTTACTCCTCAAAATTCCTTTGATTCCTTAGGGTCCGTTTGGTTAGCGTCAAGTAACTAGAAAGGAAAATATTTAAACTTTTTGGAAGTTTCGTCGGAAGGAAAGTGAAAATTTTGGGGAAAGTAGGATCCCCGCATCTGAAAATTTTTCTCAAATTTTTTCGTGCAATAAACACAGAAAAATTATATTTCTTGCAAAAGTTGTGCATTTTATATTTTACTTTCCTATTATACTCATATTAGTTGTCTATCTTCTACTTCACTTAATTACATAGACTTCCTTGAAAAGTGAAAGCTTCTTTCTTTTGTAAATTACTTTTTTATACAATCATATATGACTAATTAAATTGTTTGTACTTTTTTTATGTGTGCATCCAAAATTAAATAATTTCTTCCTTTTATTATTGATTTTTTTTTTTTTTTTTTTGATTTGTCTGAAATAAGTAAGATATTTTTTTTCTATAGTTAATAATGATTAAGAGTTATTATATATATGCATAACTATTTGTTGATAGTAAGAGTGTTTGGTGAAAACTAATCTATATTATCTTAACACAATTTGTTTCATACCTAACATCAAACATTATCTTAAAATAAATAATTGATGATTCTTAAATAGTCTTACATAATCTATCCATGACTTTTAATTTTATGAGCCCTGAGTATCCTATTACATCATTTATAAATAATAAAAATAAAACTAATAGAAAAGAGAAAACAAATACTTGAATTTTGATTGTCCACTTTACCAAAAACATAATTTTCTTACCTTAAAAGATAAAATATCAAGAATTTAAGTTTACATGACATCGTATTATGATATCACATACTATTTATTCTATTCCATATTTCATTGTTTTCTTAAAATAAATAATTAAATATAAATAATATTCATCTAATATAAATTTATTTATTTATTTACTATTTAAAATTATAAGGATATTTTTAGTAAGTAGAATCATTTTCTTTTCCTTTTCATACCATCCAAACTAACAAAATAATTATTTATCACAACTTTCTTCAAAAAATTACCTGCTAACCAAATGCACAATGGAAATTTAATTTTCCTTTCTTTCACTTCACTTTTTTTCACTTTCACTGTTCATAAAATTTTCTTTCTAACCAAATAGACCCTTGCAAAAAAAAAAAAAAAAAAAAAAAAAAAAAAAAAGTCTCATATTCCTTCCTCAACCAGAATCTAATTTTTCTGCCTTCAAAGTTTTCTCAATTTTCGTTTCATTTTGTCTTCTTCTATGTGTGTATTTTACATTCAATGGAAATATTATCAATTAACCAACAAGCTAGTGGGCTAGCGGTATTGGCCTCTTACTTCTTAAAAAGAGGTCAGGGTTCAAGTCTCAGAAAAGACGTTGTGTGTGAGTACCAATTAAGAAAAAAAATATACATATTATCAATTAATATATTGGTTCTTGTATCTATCAAGTATTTATCTTTCTTATACTACTCCTTAATTAGCATGTTATTTTGCAATGTGTGTGTGTATTTTTTTTTTTTTCTTCTTTGACTTTTGATTTAAACAATCTATATTTGTAAAGTAATTACTATGCCTCCTGAAATGAAATATTGGCTCCATCCCCATGAATATATAAGGAGGAAATCATCAATTATGCTATTTTTTTGCAGTTCACTACAATGCAATATAATATATTTGTTGACTTGGATTTTTGTTAGGGTTCAGGAACGATATGCTTGGAGCTTTGAGTTTGTTCTACAATTCGTCAAACAGCCGAGGGATGTTTATAAATTCGTGTTTTGCTCATTGCCAAAGTGAGTCACAGAACACTTGGTTCGCGCTCAACTCGCCAAGATTTAACAATAAGGTTTATAAACCAACTCTATCCCCAGTTAGACAAATTAGTTTTAATGAATTGCCATAGTTTCCAAGTTTACTGCAGGAGTTGCATGAACAAGTGTGTTTCAATATGGGTTGAATTTTCAAAATGTTTTCAAGTTTTAAAATTTTATTGGATTGTTTCCATTGTGACTAACAACCGAACAATTTCTTCCAGACGATTGCAGAAGCAGTTGGTGATTGGTATTTCGGGAGGAGGGAGACGAAGGAGATCGACTGTGCATACCCTTGTGATAATACCTGCCATACCAAGATGAGCTGATACCACAGGGTCAGTTACTGCCTTCCTAGCATTGGACGTTCTTAAATTTTCAATTACGCTATCGGAGCTCATTTTCAAATGTGATATATATATATATTGCAGGTCCAATTTGAAGGATTAAAGGTTACACGGAACTTATGGGATAGTTCTTCTAAGAAGAATCTCTCATTTTCTAAGGAAGAAAGCTGTTTGATACCTTTATTATGAAGGAAGGGATAGTTTATCTTAAGATCTGTACTTTGCATTGATTCTAATAATATCAAAAGGTTCATTGATTTTTTGTTGTGTGTGTCACACACTCTTGGAAATCACATGGTAGAATATATGATTTTAGATCTCTCATGTGTTGGAAATGGGGCATACAAAACAAAAACTTTGGATGAAATTTATAGTAGATTTTGCCCTTAGTTTTTTGCGGATTTATAAACGAACGCGTTCCTCTCGGAAAGGAGATAACTTAGTATATTTACTTTCCCAAATTTGTCTCCGGGTGAATAAGAAATTAGCTCCAAAGTGAGGTGGTTGATAAGCCTAAGTGAGTATGCCAAATGTGGGAAGTACTTAATCCCACATGGAAAAAAATGTTGAAACCAATTGAAATTCAAATAAGCTAAGTTTGGATCTTGGATTTGGGCCTAAGGGCACCCAAGTTTTTAAGAGGGGCAGGACCTGGGCAAGCTTGGGTCCTAACCATTTACCACACACTCGAGCGCCCCGCCTGGTCCGGGTTTGGGCTTTGGCTTAATTGTAAGGTCCAGTTATTCTTTTTACTAAACGGAATTTTGAATTGGGTCTGTGTTCGGACTTAATTTATTTTGGGCTAGGCTAATTTAAATGGGTGTCACAAATGGGTGATTGGTATTTGAATTTAAATTTAAATTGAAAAAATCACTTTTTAGTTTTTAAGGCAACTTGCTTAAAAACCACTTTTTAATTTTTTTTTCAAAGGGGTTGCACCCACCCGAAAAGACACCTTGTTGACTATAAATACCCTCCCTTGGATCATTTGCAAATCACACCATTCATAAATCAACCTTCTCCATTTCTGAATTCTCTTCCTCTCTTTTCTTGTGCATTCAAGCCTTAGTTTGTGGGTTCGAGTCTTAGTCTGTCATTTTGAGTCGGCCTTCGAGTCTACTTCAGAGAGAGAGTACTACACCGAGCTAGTTCGCCCATTCCTTTGGTTTGTAGTGCTACTACCGAAGGAAGAAAATGTGTTGTATCTTGGGAGATAGACGCCACTGAGTTCGTTAGCACCATAGCGGGGCGAATCTATCTTAAGGACATATGATCAAATTCTAGCCTCGACTTATATTCAAGTTCTTTTATTTTATATACTTTTTTTTTATTACATATATATAATTATATTTTGTAAGAAATTATATATATATATATATATATATATACACATTATATTCTATATAATATTTAAATAAGTAAAACTATAGTATACGGTATACTTAAACCATATATTGGACTACAATCTTAAGGCAAATTCTACTTTACTATAGTATTAATTATTTAATTATTATTTTTGTTGTTATGATTGTTGTATATTGACTTGTGGTCTATATATTTAATATATAACAGAGGAATGGCGAGTACGAGTACTACTATGCCTAATATTCCTGTTAGTCATAAGGAGAACCAAAAAAATTAATGGGGCGGAGTTTAAAAGGTGGCAATAGAAAATGATGTTCTACCTTATAAACTCTAAATCTGAGCAAGTTCCTAACTAAAACTGCCCTAGTACTACAAGAGGGAGAGACTGACATTACAAAGTTAGGAGTTGTTGATGTATGGAAGCATTAAGATTTCCTATGCAAGAACTACATCCTCAATGGATTGGACAACACTTTATATAATGTGTACAATCTAATAAATACTGCTAAAGAGTTATGAGAGTCACTAAACAAGAAGTTTAAAATAGGGGATACTGGTTTGAAAAAGTTCGTGGTCGGACGATTTCTGGACTTCAAAATGGTAGACTCCAAGATAGTCATGAGCTAAGTGCAGGAGCTCTAGCTGATCCTACATGAGATACATGCTGAGAAGATGACTTTGAGTGAATACTTTTATGTAGCTTCAATTATTGAAAAGCTTCCACCTACTTGGAAAGATTTTAAAAATTATTTGAAGCATAAGCGTAAGGAAATGGGGCTCGAAGACCTGATTGTCAGGCCGAGAATTGAAGAAGATAACTGTACATCTGAAAAGAAAGCCGGGAATTCTTCAATGGTGTCAAAAGAAAATGTAGTGGAAGCTGGACAGAAAAATAAGAACAGGAAGCACTCTAAAGAAGATCCTAGCTAAGGAAACTACAAGAGGTTCACTGGGAAATGCTACATATGTGGGAAGCTAGGACATCGAGCTAAAGACTGTCACAGCCACAAAGCACAACATAACTCTAAGAAAAAGAGCACTGAGGTGCACATTGCCGAGGAAGATAAGTTGACAGCTGATGTGTCAGAGCTAAATCTTTCAGCTGTGGTTTCTGAAATCAACCTTGTGGGCAATATTAGAGAATGGTGGGCGAACACAAGGGCTACTCGTCATGTTTGCTTAGAAAAGAGGATTTTCACTACCTACGAATATATAGATAATGAAAAACAACTACACATGGGGAACTCTTCTGCTGCAAAGGTTGAAGGATAAAGAAAGATTAAGCTACTAATGATCTCGGGGAAAGTGCTCACTCTAAATAATGTGCAACATGTACCAGACATCAGGAAGAATTTGGACTCTAGATCACTCCTAAGCAAGAATGGGTTCAAGCTGGTCTTTGTATCTGATAAGTTAGTGGTTACTAAGAATAGGGTGTATGTGGGCAAATGGTACCTAAATTATGGATTATTCAAATTCAATGTAATGACTGTTGTACCCAAAATTATTAATAATAATAAAGCTAATGCTTTTGCTTATATAATTAAGTCATCTGATGTGTGGCATGGTAGGTTAGGACATATTAATTATGATACGATTCGTAGATTAATTAACATGGATTTTATACCTAAAGTTAATATTGATTTAAATAAAAAATGTCAAATATGTGTAGAAGCAAAACTAACTAGAACCTCATTTCACTTTATTTAGCGAAGTATTGAACCTCTAGAATTAATTCACAGTGATATATGTGACTTTAAATCCGTGCTAACTAGAGGTGGAAAAAATATTTTATTACTTTTATTAATGACTGCATAAGATACTGTTATGTATACTTGCTAAGAAGCAAAGATGAAGCCTTGGAAATGTTTAAACATTACAAGAATGAGGTTGAGAATCAACTTCACAAAAAGATAAAGGTATTTAAAAGTGGTAGAGGTTGCTGATCGGTTGGTCAATCATACATCAACCTTCGCAATAGCACGAATCATTGTAAAATAGGGCTATTGGTCGGGTAAGTCGAACCACTGGGACTGCGCTAGTCTTACGGCAACCTTAGTGTCTAGAATCTTTCTAGAATGATGAGGGGTGTTCATAGAGGGTTTGTTTTGTTTGTCACTAAACTAGGAATTCAAATGTGTATAAAACAACAGCGACTTGCAAGAATTAGATGAGATAGAACAATAGAGAAGAGACTAGGGAAGAGACTCCACAACCATCAATAAGCATGCTAGGATATGATTTACTTAGGGGAATAACATATATGTATAACCATGGGATGCAACAACACAAATTATTACATTCCCTTCAAGAAATTTATGAAATCAATAGGTAAGAATAACCTATCAAAGCATTGCATGTTTTGGTTACCTAAACTAGGTTGTAACCTTAGACATACTCACTAAGCATAGAGTTATCAAGCCCTTAATCACATAGTAGAAGCACATGACATAGAATCCAAGAATAATCTATCAAAGGAAGATCCTAAGCAATAGATTATCAAATCTCCTAAATATCATGCTATTAACAACACTTCCATAAACTCCATTCCATTGTCACTATGAAAATATAGCAATATAATCATAGGAGAAAAACCATCTAAGACAAGATATTTAACTCAAGATGATTATGTATAGGTATTGAAATTCATTACATCAAATGAAGAGCTCTAGTTCATGGAAGGATTACATACATATATTAACCCCCAAATATAAATCAAAACAAAGCAAAGCTTACAAAATGGAGCTTCATCACCTCTCTAGAGGAGGTTTAGTTACCCATGGTGGCCCTAGATGAAGGAAGAAGCAAGGCTTTCCCCTCCATTTTCGAGCTTCCTCCTTGAAGCTTCAAGAACTCCTCCTCTTTGCTCTCTTCTCCCTCCTCTAATCTTGTAGAATGAAGCTTAATGATTTTTTGTGTGGCCTTGCTTCCCTTTATTAGATATCTTATCCACTCCAAGAGGCTACCAACCAACATCTCCAACCACTTCATTAAAGAGGAAAACAAAATGAAGAAACCAAGGTGCAAGTGGGCTGAAATGAGCCATTTCCGAAGGGCATTCTGCCCAAAATTCGAGCACTCTAAGCAAGGCCTCGAGCACTCGAATTTAGTGTAAAAAGCTCCATGCTTCACTTGCTCTGCCCAGACCTACTTTGATGAAATGGCCATAACTTTGCTCTCCGAACTCCGAATGATGAACCGTTTGAAGATTTGGAGAGCTAATTCAGAGCTTTAAATACTTCATGTTTTGGTGGAGATACAATTCTCAAGGATGGTTGGTCGAAAATGAAGATCAAGGCAGAATTTCATTGCTGCCAGGCAGTTCTGCGTACCTCTGGTAACAAGACCATAACTCTCTACTCCAAGCTTCGAATGACAAACCGTTTGAAGATTTAGAAAGCTGATTCAGAGATCTAAATCTTTCATGTTATGGTGGAGATCCAATTATCAAGGATGGTTGGTCGAAAATGAAGATCAAGGCAGAATTTCATTGCTGCCAGGCAGTTGTGTGCACCTCTGGTAACAAGGCCATAACTCTCTGCTCCGAGCTCCGAATGACAAACCGTTTGAAGATTTAGAAAGCTAATTCAGATCTCTAAATATTTCATTTTATAATGGAATTCCAGATCTTGAGATTTCTGGGTCAAAAGTGGCAATCAAAATCGAGTTCCACTGCTGCCTGAAATTCAGCTTTTGAGCACATTATTGATCAAAAGTCTACAAAACACCCTTCTTGCTCCTTTATTGCAATTGAACCTGAAAATGCACAAAAATATACAAATGAAAGTAATCTACATAATTAAATGAACAATGGACTTAACTAATGCAATTAAGGGCGCTTAAATATGCAATATTCGGCGCTTATCAGTTGTGAATATGAAACATCATTCGTTGACATTTGTTCGGAACATGGTATTGTTCACCAAACTACAGCTCCTTATTCACATCAATAGAATAGTGTTGCTGAATTCAATAATCGTACCTTAAAAGAAATGATGAATGCTATGTTGATAAGTTCTGGTTTAACCCAGAATTTGTGGGGGGAAGCTTAGCTTTCTGCAAATTATGTCCTCAATAAAATACCTCAAAAGAAAAAAAATGTGACACCTTATGAATTATGGAAAGGTCAAAAACTTTCCTATAAATTCTTAAAAGTGCAGGGTGTCTAGCTAAGGTTACGGTTCCTACTCTTAAGAAAGTTAAGATAGGACCAAAAACCTTTAATGGTATTTTCATAGGCCATGCACAGAATAGTAGTGCATATCGTTTCCTTATTCATAAATCCGACATTCCTAACATCCATGTCAATACAATTATTGAGTCAAGAAATGCTTGTTTCTATGAGGATATATTTCCTTGTAAAAATCATCTTAAAAGAAATCATGATATTGCTAATAGCAATGTACAAGAGAATATAGACCAAGAGTCTATAGATTATGGAAATAAGGATAAACTTAGACGTTGTAAAAGAGCTAGAACATCTAAGTCATTTGGTCCTGATTTTTTGACATATATATTGGAGAATGAGCCACAAAGCTATAAGGAAGCTATGTCTTTTCCTGAAGCTCCTTTATAGAAAGAAGCCGTTAATAGTGAAATTGAATCCATAAGGCAAAATCATACTTGGGAGTTGGTGGATCTTTCTCCTGGTACTAAACCTTTAGGATATAAGTGGATTTTCAAGATGAAGATGAAGACTGATGGTTCAATTAATAAATGTAAAGCCAGGCTTGTTGCTAACGAATATAGGCAAAAGGAAGGCTTGAATTATTTTGATAAATATTCACCAGTAACAAGAATAACATCCATTAGATTGTTACTTGTTATTGCAGCTGTTTGGCCTGTAAAAGTGGTCAGTTCTGATAGAACGTGATGGGCATGCCAAGAACTACAATAATTCTGAAGAAAGATCCAAACAATATTCCAAAAGGAAGATTGCGAGACCAAGTGATTGTAATGAGGTCTGGAATGAACCTCGGGGTTCTTTTTGCCTTTAATAAAGGATTTCTGGATAGTTAACTGGTTAGGAAGAACTATGATACTTATGAAAGTAAAGGAATTGACTGTAAAATTATCTAATGAAAAGTAAAGTGCAGGACTAAAACTAATCATATTGAAAGTGCATTGCAATGAAAATGACGATTGTATTGAAATGCGTGTTTGGTTTGGCATTAAGCAGGCCTATTAGGTTACAATATAATGACCTATTTATAAAATAAAAATATAATCAGTTACAATAGTAGTTCCAAGCAGTTCCATTGATGCCTTCAAATGCTTCCAAGTGTCCAAACCATGCAATCGTGCCTTGATGCTTCTGGAACTTCCACGTAATCGTTCCATGATGTAATCGTGCTTTGATGCCTCTGGAACTTCCATGCAATCGTGCCATGATGTAATCGTGCTTTGATGCTTCTAGAACTTCCATGCAATCGTGCCATGATGTAATCGTGCTTTAATGCCGTTATCCTAAATAAATTGCACAACTTCTTTTGTCTGAGTAATGATCATCACTCATATTTTCCCGGATGGTGGAAATAATGGCCCAAACGTGCAATTGGTTATGGCTAATATAGTGGCTTTTGAAGAAAACCAACCTCCATATTTTTAGGAATTCTACTCTCCACGTCCAATAATTGACATGTTCCTTTGACCAAATGTTCCTTACGTGGCTTTTCCTGTGATTTAATTCAACTACCAAAGTCCCTATATGGGCTTCTTTGAGTCAAACCATATTCCATGTGCCTTCATCAAATTAGAGTAGTTTAATATAACCAAACTACCTCTAATTGGAATTTAGTGAAAATCTTCCTTGAGCAGAACTCTCACCCATCAGAAACTAGGTTGACCTAAATTCTTCCACGTATCAGAACCCGGCTTGACAAAAAATTCCTTCCACATATTTGCTTTTCCATTGGGAGAAAATAAGGGTATAAACATTGCCCCCCTAAATTCTTTGCCTTTGTTTGCACAAAAAAGGCATGGAATTTAAAAAGACCACTTACTTCTTTTGGCTTCTGACACTGACAAAATGAATTGCCAATTTCTTGGACCCACCAAAATTCTTTTCTTTAAAAGAAATTAATTCCTTTTGATTTGGAAAGTGTAATACCCCTAATTTTAAAAAAATTGTCTCGGTATTTAATTAATTGTTTAAGTGCATTTTTAAATTATTTATTAGATTATTTGGTTATCTGTTTAATTGTTTAATTGTTTACGTAAATTATTTGTGTTCATTTAAATTGTATGCTTATGTGAAAATTGAACTAATTGTTTTATGTGTTAAGTGTTTAATTGTAATTAAATATTTAAATTAGATATTTATTTTATTTTAAGGAGTTGTGCTTGGATAGTAGTAATAGACCAACGGTTTTGGTCACATGGATTACTTGGATAGGAGGTTAAATGGGTACGGTTAATACCCATGGATGGTTATACATATATATATGGGTATATATATATATAAGGTTAGTTTAATTATTTATTATTAATGATTAAATTAGTATCATTATTCATTATATATGTATTATATAGTTTTAGGATTTTATATATTTTTATGAAATCATGGTGTGGGATAGTCGACTAGGGTTTGTTAGAATTAGGGTTTGTTTGTTTTTAAGTCTATATATATATATCATTATAGGTCTGCCAAGGGTTAAAAAACAACCTATTTATGTACACACAGAGGCTAAGTGATATACAGAGAGGTTTAAGACAAAACTGAGAGACCAAGTTAGGTTTTCGGCTATATATTAAAGGTCAGACCAAGGAGGAAGGAGGAAGATTGCTCGTGGGTTAGACCAAGAGCAATAGAGGAGTTGAGAATAGTCAAGGAATTGTCGCAAACTTAAGAAGACGACGTTGAGATTTTTATTCGAAATCTCAAAGGCAAGTTCTTCCTCTAAAACTCTCCCTTAGGCTTCATGTTCTTTACATGCCTAAAACAATTCCAAGAGTATTTAGATTTTAAATTGATCTTATTATGCATGTTAATTCAGATTATAACCGTATGTATGTTAATAAATTTTTAATTGCTTGAACTTAAGTTTTCTTGCATAAATACTTGTTTAAATTGATGTTGATAATGCATATTGGATTTGGATATTTTTCTGGAATAATCTAGGGCTTAGTTAGGACCATTAGAGATCTTAATAGAGAGGGTCGGAATGATTGGAAGTCGCCGAACATGAGAACGATGGATGAGACCAGGGAGAGAGTCGGCTCCCTCTTGGAGGGAAGCGGCTCCCCTTAAGGGGGAGCCGGCTCTAGGTAGTGGGGAGGCGGCTCCCTTATAAAGGGAGCCGGCTCCATGATGAAAGGAAGTGGCTCCCTTTGTAAGGGAGGCAACTCTTTTGCTCAATTTTGGTTTTTTTTTTTTTGGTTCTGTTGGCTATCTAGAGTAGTTCTAAGTTGTTTAAGTTGCTATGAATGATTTAAATGATTGTTATAGATATGTAAAAATACTTGGAAGCATGATTTACATTAATAGGCTAAGGAATGGAGCAACATGAATTTCAACAGTAAATCTGCATGTTGATTATTGAATAAATGATTTAATTGCTTACTATTATTCTAGTAAATTTTCTATGTATGATTAAAGAGTGTTAATCGTGTTTCAGCAATGTAATAAGCATAGTTGACTATTTGAAAATTATTATGCTTATTTTGGATTAATTGATGTTTTAATTTATTATTTACTTCATCATTTATTGGATTTGTGGAATATATGCACCGGTATGGGACGGTGGCATATTAGGAATGGATTAGTTTAAAACACTAAGTCCTACCTATTCTGGAATAAGGAATGGATTAACTATAAAAGTTAGTCCTACTTATATTTGTGTCAAGTCAATAAACAATTGAATGACATACCTTGGTTTTGGATGGAGCGGACCCTAACCGTGATCCTAAAACTCAAGCTCATATCACAGTACCATAATCATATACATATATATAAGTATATGATTATGGTACTGTGATATGAGCTTGAGTTTTAGGATCACGGTTAGGGTCCGTATATTGCCTAGGATAGATAACTGGATATAGTAGACATCTGGGTACCTTGATAGTCTAGGTATACATGCCCACTTTATGTGTGATTTACATGTTACCTTTTATTTAGGTTTAGACAGACTTATGGTCTAGTGAGCGTCCTATAGTGTGTATTTATACATATATGGACTATTTAACTATTGTTGAGTTGTGTAGGATGTATATGCGTATCAGGTCTCTGTTTGGATTGTAGTAGAGTAGAACTTGTTCATGGGCCTGACCCACTATTATTTTTCAAGTGTTCGACAGTTCCAGTCTTAGAGCTTGTTCGTGCTGAGCAAAGATAGTCACTTACTCTTACGATTACATAGGAGTTTTTTTCCTATTTTTGTTTTGGATTTTCTTTCGGTTCAATTATTTTATTTCCAGTTGGGATATTATTAGGGGTCTACTAGGATGGACTCCCGAGTTGTAATAATATTGGAGGTTTTGGAAATATTAGATTATTTAATTAAAAATTTTAAGGATTAGTATTTAGATTTCTTTCATCCTGTTTATTCTTTATTCTTTATTTCTTTTATAATCAATGCTTGTTTATATACTTAATGGTTTGGTATCCTTCAGATTTGTGCTCGGACTTGATCACCCGTGGCTCTAGAATCGAGGGGTATCATAGTTTGTATCAAAGAACTCCAGGTTCAAATGTTTCTAGGGTTTTTCGTAATAAGACTTTCACGTAGTGTATTCTCTTTTTTAGAGCTTAAGTTTAGGATTCGTTTAAAATAGTATTGATATCTGTCTTTCTATGTTAACAATATGGTTAATGTTAGAACCAGACAGAACAATAGGTAGCGAAGGGAAGCAGCACGTAGGAAGCAAAATCTCCTACAACGTCAGCTAATGGAGGAAGAACAACAATTGTCTGGGTTTCAAGACAATGGTGGTCAATTGCATGTAGAGCGGGAGGAAATTCGGCAGACTCAGGATCAGGGAAGAGATCCAGAGTATTCTCCTCATCTCAATGACCTCCTTACTCGGGCTATAAAAGTAAGAATAACAGCTGTACTTCAGAATCAGCCACAGGTTCAGCAGGCACTTATACCATCACCAGTGGTTCAGATTGATCCTTGGGAAAAGGCTAGGAGTTCTTTTACAAAAGGGAGCCCACCTGAGTTTACAGACTCCACCGATGCGAAAGTAGCTCACCAGTAAAAGAAGGATATCAAACGACATCTTCGCATGGTTCAGTGCATAAAGGTTCAGAAGCAGATATTTACTACCTTCAAGCTTGTTAGGGATGCACTACAGTGGTGGAAGTCAGTTACCACCATAAAAGAGAGGACTTCATTGACATATGAGCATTTCAGTACTCGCTTCAATGAGAAGTACTTTCCATATGCAGTCAGGACAGCTATGAAGATAGAGTTCCATAATCTAGAGTAGGGGAACATGACAGTGGCAGAGTATGAGCAGCAGTTCACGCGCTTATCTCTTTTTGCTCTAGAGAAGCTGGATACAGAAGAGAAGAAATATAATAGTTTTGTTAAGGGACTTATGTGACCTATTAAGCGAGCTATTACAGGTAGTCCAGCCTACACTACTTATGCTCAGGTGGTCGATGCTGCTTTATAGTAGTATCAGTTGACCGTGGACTTCAGACAGGCTATGGGTGAGAAGTTGGGTGACAGAGATTCTGCAAATCAGTCAGCTGAGAAAGGGAATGGCAATGGATACTGACATAATGATAAGGGCAAATTCCAAGGACAACATTCTTGGAAGAAGCACAAGGGTGGTTCAGATGCTCAAAGGAATGGAGCACATGTTCAGAGGCAGCAGGATGGAGGACTACAGGACAAGATTAGCCACAGGCTAATCAATAAAGGAGGCTATTTGGCACTTTCCGGGGTAGTTGCTACACTTATGGAGAGTTTGGTCATCCAAGCAGTGTCCTAAAGCAGGACAGGGATAGCATGTGCAGCAGGGACAGAGGGCACCATTACCTTTACCTGCTCCACAGATTCTACGGATTTAGGGACAGACATATCTAGCTTTACCAGTACCGCTATAGCCTCAGGGACAGGCATTGTAGCAGTTGCATTATGGCAGGGTTTTTAACCCCATGCCATAGGATATTCAGGCACCTCAGGCTGTTGAGGGTATGTTTTTTATTCATGATACACAAGGTCGTGTTTTATTTGATACGGGTGCTAGAAATTCATTTGTATCTAAATCATTTGTTGCATTATCTGGGATGACGACGCGAGTATGTGATAAATCTCATGGTATTTCTACACCTTTAGGCAATGCTGCCATATTATATGAGAGTGATAGGCCTGTGACACTAGATATTGGTAGACTCATATTTCTAGCCAATTTATTGGTTCTGGATATGCACACTTATGATGTGATACTTGGGATAGATTGGTTATCTCACTACCATGCCCAAGTTAATTGTTATAATAGGTCTATTATTTTCACCATACCTGGTCAGGATATGTACGTCGTCGCTATGCCACATTCTAAGTAGGTTACTAGCACATATTTATTCTATGTGGAGGAGGAAACTGATGAGGAGATTACTGTGTCACTGGATAACATACCAATTGTATAGAAATTTTTGGATATTTTTTAAGAGATTCCAGGGTTGCCACCAAGTCGAGAGATAGACTTTATGATTGACTTACCTCTAAGCACTACGCTTATTGCTAAAGCACCATACAGGATGGCACTAGTGGAGATGCGAGAGCTGAGGGATCAGATTCAGCAATTGCTCAGTCAGGGTTTTATTCGTAGGAGTACTTCACCCTAAGGAGCACCAGTTTTGTTTATGAAGAAGAATAATGGTTCACTTCGCCTGTGTATAGATTACAGGGAGTTGAACAAGGTTACTATTCGTAACAAGTACCCTTTGCCCAGGATTGATGATCTTTTTGATTAATTGAAGGGAGCTACATATTTCTCTAAAATTGATTTATGTTCTGGATATCATCAACTTCGGGTTAGGGAGCAAGATATTCCTAGGACAGCGTTTCTCACTAGGTATTGTTCTTATGAGTTTCGTATCATGCCTTTGGATTGACTAATGCACCAGCAATCTTCATGGATTTAATGAACAGAGTCTTCAGGGCTTATTTAGATCAATTTGTCATCGTCTTCATTGATTATATTTTGATTTATTCTAAATCAAAGGACGATTATGCTAGACATCTTCGTATAGTGTTACAAACGCTTCGTAAACACCAGTTATATGCCAAGTTCAAGAAGTGTGAATTTTGGCAGAGGGAAGTGAAGTTTCTGGGTCACGTAGTGTCAGAAAGGGGAATACAATAGATCTAGCAAGGTTTCAGCAGTGGTAGAGTGGGGACAACCTACTTCACCTATTGAGATTCAGAGTTTCCTCAGATTGGCAGGATATTATTGTAGGTTTATTCAGGGTTTCTCAAAGATAGCGAGACCACTCACTCACTTAACTAAGAAGGGGGTATAGTTCGTATGGGATGAACACTATCAGAAAGCTTTTGATGAGCTAAAAAGTAAGTTAACTTCTGCACCGGTTCTGTCTACTCCACAGAGTGGGATAGAGTATCTTGTCTACACATATACTTCTTTACAAGGTCTAGGGTGTGTTTTGATACAGGAGGAATGACCAATTTCATATGGATCTTGTAAACTTAAGCCTTATGAGCTTAATTATCCAACACATGATTTGGAGTTGGCAGCTGTGGTCTTTACCTTACGCATTTAGAGGCATTATCTATTAGGCGAGTCCTTCAGATTATTTAATGATGAGAAACGAGACGGGTGTCAACTTTTGGTTGCATCGGTTCATTCTTTTCATTGGACATACCCAATTGGTTGTCCACAATCTTTCCACTTCTCAAGGTCGTTACCACATTGACATGCTCTATTATGTGACCTTCCGATGAGGAATGAGTCTCCACAACACATTGTTGCTTTGGTGGGCCATTCAAAGGCCTTTTTTCCTTCTCTCTCGCATTTAAAGTGCTAATTATTTGCTCTACTTGGGTTTCTAGCTTTATAATAGATTGAGAGTAAGAATGAAGCAATTATGTGTTCACCTCTAGAGTGCCTAAAGCGGTTAAAACTTTCTCTTCAAAAGTGGGACTCCTAGCATTTCCTTGAGAATATGATTGATTGGGAAAATGAGAATTTGAGAATTGGTTTCCTTGTGATTGATATGGTTTATATCCTTGGGATCCTTGGCCTTGCCTTGGAGGTGGGATGTACTTCCCTTGAAAACCACCTTAGGAAGGGTTTAAGCCCTCCCCTTGGCTTTTCCAAGAGAATTCGGGTGGTTCCTCCAACTAGAATTATAGTGATTGCAATAAGGATTGTTCCCTTGATTAACAAAAGCTGCATTGACTTGTTCATGGTGCTCACTTTGCACATGTCCATGGGGACAATTGGAAGTAGAATGTAAAATACTTGACCAAGTCATATGTGATACCCCTCGATTCTAGAGCCACGGGTGATCAAGTCCGAGCACAGATCCGAGGGATATCAGACAATTAATATGTAACCAAGCAAGAATAAAACTGAATTAATGTAGACAACTAACCAAAATAAGTTATATAAAATGCACGTCATTTATCATCAAATAATTAAATTAAAACAATCTCAATTCAACAATTAAATTAAATACACACAAATAGTAATAAATCAATTAGGCAAATAAAACAATTAAGCTAAACAAATAACAAATAAGTCCAATTATTAAATAAATAAAAAATGAAATACAAATCAAAATTGAAAATTAAATTCCTATTCCCATTTTATCCTTTTGAAAACTAGGGGTATTACGTTCTTCCCCCCTAACAAAAGGAATTCCGTCCTCGGAATTCACAAAAATCTGAACTAATGTCTTTGCAAAATTCATTTCCGTTTTCGTGTGGCACAGCCCCTTTAGATGAGCGCCACCCAAATTCCAACACATCCAACCATATACAAGATTCCTAAGTTTAAGAAATAGCATAAATGTGCAACTCCTAGATTGTATCTAGCAACGATCCAATCTTACCTAATATTTAATGAAGGGTAACCATCCCTCGTCCTTCCAATTCCATAGAACTAACACATAAAAGTCCTATGCATCCAGTGCTTAACAAGTTAGTAACGCTAAACAATAGGCTACTGCCGAAACCAATAACCAAAACCCGTGAAGAGTCAGTGCGATACATAAAATTGACTTTCCTCCAAAACACATTGCTTCCGATACGGAAAACCGCTCAAACAACCCTTCCCTGATAGAAAACTCCCATGTACGAGTTCAACTAGCTACAAAATCCGACTGTCGCCTCCAAACCGTGAGCACTCATTACCAAAAGAGAGCATGGTTCTCCAATGTATCCTTACATAAAGTCAAGGTCTTATTAGATAACCTCGCTTCCATGTCGGACCAACCAGTAAGAGATCGACACAACCCAACTATCTAAAATCCCAAACATTATCGCATGAACCTCCTTATGCCAATAATAGCACAGATAATATCTGAAACGGTAAGTAACACTTTCAATTACCCATGCCAACCTAGGATATATATCCTAAGTATATTTGCCATGATTAAATAGAATATCACGATCCCATTTCCCGTCTAGAGATGCGAAGCATAGTTGTTGCTCCAACACCTTCAGAAAGCTCCTTTGACATAGCACCAGTTATCTTCCATATTGAATAACCACATGCTATAACTCTGTTATCAGCGCAATGTACAACTGATAAGAAATGCCAAAGTAAACTCCACTAACGTGTAGTCCACAAATGAACTTGCTCTATCCACTACTCTTAAACCATATGAATTAAAATTCTAACAAATGTCAGTAATTTCTACCAACCATCCCCTCCTGATTAGTCCTACTCCCATTTCGATATAAGAAAGGACTAAAACCTCCAGTGATATCCAAGTATCAATTTTCCACCTTACTAACAGATAATACTCTTGGAGACAGTTATGTACATGTCCCTATCCGTACCGCACCAAAACTAACATTGTATATCGGGATGCAAACCATAACCAGTTGACTGCACCGTAAAATTTATGAATTTTATACCTCAGTCACTCCGACCTTCTAAAAGCAGAAAGATAACTACCAATCTTCCTTCAGTACCTTAAACTCATCTGAGTAAGGTACTACCTCCTGTGGGGTCAGCTCAAATATTCTAAGTTAACCACTTCCATTTCCCTGGTAACAGCAGGTGTTATAATTTCCATATGTTAAACCACAACGGATTGTGCAATAACCACTGAAGGTTCAATTACCATATCGGTTAATAAAATCATCCTCTTCCCTATTACTTCCACCAGACGAAGCTTAACGCAAAGTGTGAATCACCACATCTATCCATCTAAGCCGTCTTGTGATCCGCGCTATTCGTAGGAACTGATATCTTACTAGTTCCCAAAATAAACAAATTGAAACTGATTTAATTTTATCAGTCAACGATCTCCCAACCAGAATCCTGACCCTTGTGTAGAATTAATAATCTCTCATCTAAATCTGTGGAAACTACTCTGTCAGTCCCGCTCTAGCATGAGTAGTGGCCGCAAGGATCTAATGACCTCTGACGGTCCATCTAAATTATTTACCAAACATCAGACTTTGAGACAGATATTAGATGTTCGGTCTCATCTTCAAGTCTTTGACATCTTACTTTTCTAACACAAGTAAGTGTCTATTAGACATCCCGTTTAACTGCAACCGCATATGGAAATCTTTTCATCCTCCAAATAGTCAAAAAAATTTCGAGCAACAACTACTTGTTGCGAACGGTAATCTAAAAAAATTTCCATATTATTTGTGCAAATGAGTAACTCTGCCTCCTCCTTGATATGCATCGCCAGCACCTCCTCTTAATGACACCCCCTGATGAGAATAAAATTCTTGATTAAGAATTGACTGATGACTAGTAAATTCGTCTACTATCCTCAGTCGGTGTCATTCCAACAAGTACTTTAACCAGTACCAAAATCCTCTTACTGACTTAGGAACACCTGTTTAAAATTTTCCTAGAAGATATTCAGCCAAGCTAGTTCCTTCGATAAACCAGCATGACGTTACAGCTTATCCAATGAATCTATATCATTTGACTCAAAACTGCTGGTTTTTCTTATCCCATCCTGAACACATACTACAACCACGCATGTCTAGGTTCATTTGATTGACTAAAGTTAGATATACTAACCAAATCAAATAATCACATGCCTACAATCCTAGCATAATTAACGCTATTCCTCCAAAACGGTAATTAACTGATACTTAACGAAAAAGAAACACATAAAGCACACACAATAAAACACAATAAACTCCTACGTAAAACATCGTTCCTCCTAGCAAAGAAAATCTCTTTTAGAAATCAACTTTACCCGATTGGTTCACAATCTCCTTTCTACAGTTTCGGAGGTAATCACCCAACCTCGAAACATAGCTCAAAACCAACTCCATTTGCCTCAGCAAATGCCAAAGGCTTAACCTTCATCCTCCTTATACACAGGATACAAACCATCTAATGGAGCTGTATAAAGCAACTTAGATCATTAAAACCTAATCCCCATACTCCTCGGAACGTGCTATATAATCTTTGCTTTGTTCTGAGAAGAACTTCATCCGATTCCCAAACCCTTGAAGAGTTCCCTTTATCTACCTCATTTAAAGGTAATACACAAAGTTAACTATCCACCTCAACTCTATGAGTATCGTTCACTATACTATTAGTGAACAAGATCACTTTCACGTGATCCTTGATTTTCAACATTTAATACCCTCTTTCTTGGGTTTGTTGAAATCTCCTCTACTAGAATCCTCTTTGGACTCCTATTCCTCGGTTGTCTCCTTTATGAGAATAACTAAAATCGTGTTAGTTCCTTTATACGGGGACCTAAAACACACTCCTATATCCCTCATTGGCTTATACTTCTAAAAGTAGTGCCAACCGGATCTAAACCTTAAATCCCAAGTTCTGCTTCTGATAGAGAACTCGATAACGTACTCCTCTACTCCTTCGGTCTGATTTGCTGTCGCCGCATACCCCATCCTCCTTCTAGTGTCAACCATTCCATAATTATGGAATATAATTGACATCAGGAGCTCCTCCTAATGAACCGTAAAGGAGCACAACGAATCCTAATATGGCTCTAAGTTTTTAAGAGACGCAACGCGGAAGACTTCTAATAAAAGACACTCCTAAGGACACTAGAACCTGGAGTGCTCTGATACCAACTGTGATACCCCTCGATTCTAGAGCCACGGGTGATCAAGTCCGAGCACAGATCCGAAGGATATCAGACAATTAATATGTAACCAAGCAAGAATAAAACTGAATTAATGTAGACAATTAACCAAAATAAGTCATATAAAATGCACGTCATTTATCATCAAATAATTAAATTAAAACAATCTCAATTCAACAATTAAATTAAATACACACAAATAGTAATAAATCAATTAGGCAAATAAAACAATTAAGCTAAACAAATAACAAATAAGTCCAATTATTAAATAAATAAAAATAAAATACAAATCAAAATTGAAAATTAAATTCCCATTCCCATTTTATCCTTTTGAAAACTAGGGGTATTACATCATACATGTCTCATTAGATGCATGATGAGAATGGTTGGGGAAAGAAGATACTTGATTCACCAAGTTTTGGTTGATCAAGAATTGATCAAAACTTTGAGCTAATGATTTCATCTCGACGGCAATTTCAATAGAATGGTCGACTTGATGTAAGCCAACACTCTTTCTTCCACTAGAATTTCTACCATTCTTGGAAGATAAAGTTCGATGCAAAGAATTTTCACTCATGCTCTCATAAAGATGTCACACATCATCCTCATGCCTATCAATGTAAGAGCCACCCATGGAAGCATCAACCATGCCTTTATAATTGTCCGATAGACTTTCAAAGAAATATTGAACTAATTGCCATTTGGGCATGTCATGATGTGGACACTTCCTAAGCAATTCATTGAATCGGTCCTATGCCTCATGAAATATTTCCCCATCCCTATGTGAAAATTCCCTAATTGAAGTTCTCATGGCATTGGTCTTAAAAACCAGATAGTACTTCTTCAAGAACTCTTGTTGCATTTCTGCCCAATAAGTTATTGAAAAAGGCCTAAGATTGTTGAACCAATATTTTTCCTTGTCTTTGAGGGTGAATGAAAAAAGTTTAAGCCTTAAGACCTCTTCCGACATGTCGGTGTATTTCACAGTGGAACATACTTCAAGAAACTCATCAAAATGCTTGTAAGGTTCTTTACTTGGAAGTCCATGATAATTAGGAAGCATTTGAATGGTTTGTGGTTTGATTTCATAGTGGTTTGCTCTAAATGGTGGCAATTGAATGTATGTGGGTGCATTATATTTATTAGGCACATAGTGATCTCTTTAAACAAGAGGTAGATTAGCAACCAGCGGTGCTACATAAGCACCTTGATTAGCTTAGACTATGGGAGGTTGTGGAATAAACATTGGCCTAAGCATTCCCAATGGAACTTGGCCTTGTTGTTGTGATTGGTGAATGAATGGCCTCGGCATGCCTAAAGGTACTTGTATGTTTCATGATGCACATTGGGGTGGAGGATACCTTGTTGGTCTATATGACCAAGGTCCTCCACATGGTTTTCATTATGTACTTCCATTGTAGAAGTATAATGATCAAAATTACCCCTTCCCCGAGGTGTACGAACAATGGATACTAAATTTAAATTAAGAGGGACAAGGTAGGATTTAATAACCTACGACCATGCATGCACAAAAAGAAACAACAAGCAATAAACAATGAACAAACACTTCACCTTCGCAACAAATCAATCAACAACAAACTTCCTCCACGTACAATGATCTAATACTCCCACGCTTTTAACAATATACAAAGAATAATAAAATGCCTCCACGTGGGCTCACGATTTATCTAAGAATTGAAATACAAGCCGCCACACAGGCTAACGATTTAACTAGAGGTTGAGTTAAGAAAGAGCTCACAAAGGTTCCTTTAGCACTTCAATTCATTTTCCAATTTTAGCATTGCAAAATTTTTAGATTTTTAGCTTTTTCCTTGCTTTGCTTAGCTCCTTGCTTAGAATGCTCCTTTGCTCACCTTCTTAGCTCAATGTACCTAGTTAAACAAGAACCAACACAATAAATAACCAAAATGAAAATGAAAATTAAGTAAAAACACGATCAAAATAGTACTAATTCCTAATTGATTCCATAAATACGACGTTGCCTTCAAACAATCCCCGGAAACGGCGCCAAAAACTTGGTGGTTGTCGTCCGTGACCGAAGTTTAAAATGTGCACTAAGAGTGTGAGTGTGCAATGTGGCCAAGTTTTGAATTTATAAGTGCCACTACTACCTTTCACTACAAAATATAGATAGGGCAAGTAGGGATCGTCCCAAGGGATTGGTGGGTCGTACAAGGTTGTGGAATCGAGATTAGGGTTAGTAGGTCGAGTTATCAAAAGATTGGTTGGTTGGTTGAATTATACTAATGTGCAATTTAAATTAAAGTAAACAATAAAATGCAATAGTGAGAATAAAAGAGAGAGAGATCTTGGGGTTTAGAGGTTACCACTAAGCATAGCTTTTCTATACCCTTAATGAATGATTAATGAGGGGAAAATATGTATTGCAACAATAGTGTGTGTTTGTGGTTGTTTCATTAAGCATGGATGACCAATTAAGCATATATTGTCTAAGCAACAAAGTGAAAAGCACAATATATCAAACTAAGTCATTAATCCTTCCTTTATGCTCACAATCCAAACACATCACAAGGTTAGAGACATATACTACTTGCATTCAAAAGTATGGAACACCAAACAACAAGCATGGATTGTCCTCCCATTTAACATCTAAACTACAACTATACTACAACTAAGCCAATGACATAAAATTAAACTAATTAAACTAAGAGAGAGGCATAATCCATCAAGAAATGAGTATGAACCATCAAATAAACCACAAGAGCATTCCATTAAGCACTATGTCTTGACAATCTCTAGATCTATAGCATCAATACACATAGATATGCATCAATAACACAAAAGCAAGAGACAAACACATGAACATCTATTCTAGCATACATAGACATATGGATAGAATGAAATGATCAATTGGAAGCATTAAACCACACAAATCATTGAATAAATTGAATATATAAATGTCAAAACATGTATTACAACACAAATCCCCTAAAAAATACATAAATCAAGATATAGAAAGCATGCTTAGGGCTAACTCTAGCCCCAAGAAGATGTTTAGCCACTCATGGATGGTGTCCTCCAACCCTCAAGGGCTAACTCCATGGAAGAAATTGTTCCTCTTCTTGGTGGATGGAAGAACTCCAAGCTTGTGTCTCTAGCCTCTTCTCTTCTTTTCTTCCTCGTTCTCTTTAGCTCTCCTCAAAAAGGTGCCTCTTATTCCTTATATAGGTAGGTTAAAATGTCACCCTAATGGTCTGGGCTCGCACTCCAACATTCCTCTAATGATTGGCTATGGGACAACTTTCAATGAGCTGGATTTTTGTCTTTTTATGCACTTGGGGAAGTTCGATCGATCAAACTATAATACCCCTAATTTTAAAAGGATAGTCTCAGTATTTATTTATTTGTTTTAATTGTATTTTTTAATTATTTAATTAATTATTTGACTAATTACTTATGTGTTTAATTGAATTAGGTATTACTTGATTATTTGATTATGTGTCTATGTATTATTTGTATTTGTCTATGTGTTAATTGTTTAATTAGATTATGTGCTTAAATGGTGTTTTGATTAATTGTAAATTAAATGTTTTCTTTTCTTTTATTATTTTATTTTATTTTTCTTTTATGGTTATGGTTAGTAGTAATGGGCCAACCAATTGGGTCCCATGGACTACTTGGATAGGAGGTTGGATGTGTATGTATTATTACCCATGGATAATGTATGTATATATATAGATATATTATATACATATATAAAAAGGAAAGTAATTTATTAATTATTTTTATGGTAACTTGGGTAGTAATATTTAATCTGATGTATATGTTTTATATTTAAATAATAAAAATATACATAGATTTGATACGTGTTATGTTTTAAGTTACTTTATAATATTATGGTAACTTAAGTATTATTGGATAATCCATTAATAAATAATGGAATGTGTATAATTTATTTATTTAATAAACATATACATAAATTATATACGTAACATATTTTACTTACCGTTTTAATATATATATAAAAGAGAAAGTAATTTATTAATTACTTTTATGGTAATTTGGGTAGTAATATTTAATCTGATGTATATGTTTATTTAAATAATAAAAATATACATAGATTTGATACGTGTTATGTTTTAAGTTACTTTATAATATTATGGTAACATAAATAATGGAATGTGTATAATTTATTTATTTAATAAACATATACATAAATTATATACGTAACATATTTTGCTTACCTTTTTAATATTTTTATTTTCATATTTTTTTTAATTGACTTGGATTGGGAAAAGGATTAGGGTTATTTTATTTAGCCTATAAATATATAGCTATAGGTTGTAAAAGGGGGTTAGAAATATTCACGTGATATATACTGGAGAGATAATGTTAGAGAGGGAAGGAGGAAAGGGAAGGAATAAGGAGAAAAACCCTATTGAGAGAAGATCAAGGAAGAAGAAGTTTAACTTTCAATCCGAAAGTTTAAGGCAAGTTCTTCTTCTATCTCTTTCCCTTTGATTCGTGTTTCTGTACATGCCTAGGAAATTCCAGAATTTATTAAACACATAAAATTAAATAATCATGCATGTTTAATTGGGTTAGAACATAGGTTTTATGAAATTGGTTCATATTTGTTCTTGTGTTATGAATTGATAAAATGCATAATTTTGATTTGATTTCTTATGTGAATTTTTACATGTTTAAATTATATATTTTTCATATCTGTGGAATGATGGAACGTAGAAACATGCCTAGGATTCCTGAACATTAAATAGGGACTAGGTTTGGGTTTTAATAAATTTAAATAGACGCAATCAAAATGATACTTGCTATTTGAATGTTTTAAACAAACGAATGGATTTAATCTTTTAAAATATTTTAGCAATTGAGATTAAATGTGTAGGATGAATTGGATATAGAGAATCCTTATTTAATGGTATAATAAAATATCATCATGTATAAGATTCAATTTGTGTAGGACATATGATATAGGAAGTTTAAAGAAATAATAAGTCATTCCTATTATATGATAACTTGATATCATATTTATCATAGTTATTTATAGAATGTTTGATGTATTTCCTTAATTGTTACATCAATTATTGGATTGTGTGGTTTAATGCACCGGTATGGGACGGTGGTATTCTAGGGATGGATTAACTTATCAGTTAAGTGCTACCTATTTTATATAAGGGAATGGATTAACTAAAATGTTAAGTCCTACTTATATTTAAGTCAGGTCAGCTGAACAAGTTGAATGACTTATGGAGGATTAATTTATTATATAAGGGAATGGATTAACTAAAATGTTAAGTCCTACTTATATTCAAGTCAGGTCAGCTGAACAAGTTGAATGACTTATGGAGGATTAATTTATACTGGATATGATGGTTACTAGATTTTATATATATAAGTATGGTGCCATGATATGAGCTTGAGTCTCAGGATCAATGGTTAGGGCGCGTATATCGCCAGGGATGTGTAGTTAGATATAGTGTAGTTGTGTATCCTGGTAGGTCTAGGTACTCATGCCCACTATATGTGCATTTTGCATGTTGCCTACTATTCAGGTTGAGACAATCCTATAGTTTAGTGAGGTTCCTTTAGTGTGTGTATATATATATACGGACTACTAGTTACTATTGGATTGACTAGGATGTACACGTGTATTGGATCTCTGCTTGGACTGTAGTAGAGTAGAACTTGTTTGTGGGCCTGACCCACCATTATTTTTCAGGTGTTCGTCACGAGTAGAGGTTGTCCGTGCTGAGCGGGGATCAGTCTACTTCATTCTTCCGATGCTACATAGGAGTTCCTTTATGATTCAGTTTCCTATTTTAGATTACTGTCATTTGTTTAGTTTGGATTTTCTAGGGGTCCACACAGTATGGATTCCCGAGTTGTATTTTGGAGGATCAGTTGTATCAGAAGAGTTTATTAATTAATGGAAATATATTATGAGGTTTATTATTAGATTATAATTTTAGTTTCTTGTCAGCATTTTATTTATTCTTCTTTATTCTTTTGTACTCTGTGTTCGTTTATTATCAATTTGTTTGATAGCCTCGGGTATTCGGGCGTGGGCCTGGCCAACCCGCATTCGGAAATCCGGGGGGGTATCACACGAACCTTGGCTGAAATCGATCGAACATGGCTGAATCGATCCTCTATGGCAGCCCCTTTTTGGATAAAGACAAATCTGAGATATTTTGGAGATATTTTTTGGGATAGAGACAAAATTGGTAGGTGGGGTGGTACAACTAGATAAGATGGAATCTTTTCGATCGATCGAAAGAAAGTTGGATTAATTGAACTTTGTGGGGTCTCAGAATAAGGACAAAATAGCTTGGATTCATCTTGAAGTGCTGAAAACGATCAATGTTGGATCGATCGAATAAATTCCCTGATCGATCAAACTTGCTGAATTACCACATTTTCCTTCCTTTTGCTCCCACTTTGCTCCTTTCTTTGATTCATCTCAAGTTTGCTTCAATTATGCTCTTATTAGCTGAGTTAGCTTATTTTGGGGATAAGTACCTGAAAATGGAAATAACACGAAATCAATCTAAAGTGGGAAAATAAGATAGATAAAGGTTCTAGAATACCTAAGCTTAGGAGGTTTAAATGCGTACTTTCAAGCGCTCATCAGGGGGTGTGATGAGCGCTGAAAAGTGCGTATTTAAACCCCTTAAGCGAGGGTATTTTAGTCCATTCATCTATCTTTATTTACCCATTTTAGTACTTATTTGTGTTTTTGTCTATTTCAGGTCAATAATGTTAAAACGGGCTAAAAATGGTTTCTTAAGGCCTTTTTGGAGTTAAACTAAGTCTTAGTCAGAATTTGGAGCAAAGGGAGGCTGATACTGAAAAACTGCCAAGTTGGATAGATCGAACTTATTTCTGATCGATCGAACTTTTTTTGATCGATCGAACTTATTTTGAGATCGATCAAACTCTGATCGATCGAACTTTTCTCTGATCGATCGAACTGTTCATGAAAGTAATTAAAAAGCAGATCTGAATCTCATTTCGAACCAACTCGGGCAGAGCTTAAAAGGGAAGCTCCTAGGGCCGAGTTCACACATTTTTGGGTTCTCAAAGCCTTGTATATAAGAGAGATTCAACCATTTTTGTAGAGAGATTCATATATTTCATTGTAATTTCTATATTTTTATTAGTTTTTTTCTTTCTAGAAAGTTAGAGATTAGGGTTAGAAGAGAAGAGGGAAGTGGAGGCACATCTCAAGAACACATCTCTAGATCCATTCATACACACTTTCTAGACTTTCAAAGAAGAAGAAGAAGAATATGGAGCTATGTTTGGAGCTTACCCTTGAAGGTTTCATGACCACATCTACCTTCTCCATGATTGGCTAAATCTACACTTAGGGCTTGGATGAGCCCTAAGTCTTGTGTAATCTAAACCCTTGTGTTTATATTTTTGGGGATTTATATATATATATATATATATATATATATATATATATATATATTGTTGTGATTAGTGCTTAGCCTTGTGATTATTGATTTAATTCTTCCTTATGATTCTCTATTTTAATTACATGTTATCTTATGTATGATTATTTGGGGAATTGATCTCTACACTAAATTCTCTATGTTGGTTGCATGTCTATGTGTGATTAATTAAGGATTTAGTGATGGCTAAGCATGGGTTTTCATTGAATGGGTTTGTCAATTAATTTGATGGATTATACTTATACTTGATGGGTTGTTCTACAATTTAATTCATGTTTGTAGGTAGGTAGATAATCTTTACTTAATTTGATATTCCGTGGCTTATTATTGCAAATTCCATGATTCTCTAGACTGATTTATGCTACAATTGTTACTAGTTTGATGAGTCATGCTTAGAATTGATGGATTATGCTACACTTAATTTATTTGTCGGTTAGGTAGACAATTCATTCTTTAATTTGATGGTCCATGCTTAATATAGCTATTGGTAGTCGCATTTTGCTCACAACAATGTATTCCCCATTAATGGAAAGCAAATCCCTATCTCTCACTAGTTTACTTTAATTTCATTTTAATTTCCTGGCATCTTATTTTAATCAACCAATCTCTTTCTTTTGCAATCAATTGATACGCTAAAGTCGAAGTTAAATTCCAACAGGTATAATCCCTATGGATGATCCCTACTCGCTATACTTCATTAGTTGTAGTAGTGGTTTTATAAATATAAATTTGACTAGAAAGGCTTCTTAAACCATAATCTTATTTTGACCTTGTGAAGCGACCTCTCGCATTAAAAAGTCTGTTTTCTAAACGCATTAGAAATGGGCTCGTCATAAGCCTTAGTCGAAGTCCATTATACATCGCTTCATCTATAGTAGATCATTTCACTCAAGACTATGTGATAGTCTCCGAGATTTTTCTTGAAGTGGGATGATTTTCTCCAATGAGGATTTCATTGCTAAAATTCCTGTGTCAAACTATAACTCTACTTTACTTTACCTTAACTTTAATTTTTGCATTATGAGTTGATTATCTAATTTTATTTTGATAAATTTTAGATTTGCAAAAATATAATAAAATACAAGTCCAACCTATTCATCCTTTCTAAAAAATTAATAGTTGTTTTCCACAACCATTATAGTAACACTTAACAATCAAAATTTCAATAATAAAATTCAATAACTAGTGACTGTGCTATGAACTGGACTTATCATGTTAATATATATATAAATACAGGAATGGTCTGTTTTTATTTTAACAATTATGAGTTTTGTCTTTTTAAATTAGTTCACATGTGAATACAAAGATTTGTTGTGTCATTTTTTAAGATCCACCTGGGGGATGGAAAAAAAAAAAGAAAAAAAAGAAAAAAAAAAGTGATGTGTGGAATATGAGTGCATGGGTCGATTTGTCTTTTTACTATTTTATAAATGATAAAATGTGTTAACTCAGTTATGAATATAATATAATAATTGAATAATGCCGTTAATACATAATGACAGACATTTGAGTATTTTACTATGAGAATATGTGATAACTCGAGCCTGTATTTACAGGAGAATAATTGAATAATGTTGCTAATAGATAATAACGCCACATATATGTATAATGACATGATAGATGTGAATGATAAATACAGTATATATTAAGGATTCAGATTTTCCCCTGACAAGGGAATCTTGCCCACGTGTCATTTCAGCACACGTGGATCATGTCAGGTTTTAACAGCATGGTCCCTATATAACTCCCTGCTATTCATTAAAATTAACAATTTTTGACACTGCATAGGACATTAATGAATAATAAAATATGAGTTGTACGCAATGGAATGTACTAAGAAAGTTTTGATTATTTTAAAAACAGATCTTGTGTTTTTCTAACTTACTTTATTTTAGCAATTAATAAATTAATATCATGCAATCTAAAATAAAGCAAAGTAAAGTCAGAGATGACACCAGGATTTTAGCGAGGAAACCCCAGTTGATAAAATACATCAACTGTTTGCGTTGGAAAAACCTCGTGGACTATTCAGTCCAAAGTAAACCGATCCACTATGCTTGAAACAAAGTACACTGAACTTTGATTCTGGCTCACACCCTATCATTCTACCAAACACCAACTACTGACAATCCTCTAGCTTTGCGACCCCCCCTCCAATAGCAATTTGACCTCAGGTTTATGCTTGATCTTTGTAGAAGAGTAACAGGTAGATCAGACAACACTCCTTGAATGCTCCAACCCTTTCAAAGTGTGATCGCTTTTACTTCTATTCTTCAATTGTCCAAATTCGATGTAGAAGTAGATCTGCTTTTGTCTGATCGATGTAGATGCAACTGTATAATCACGATCAAGATTCGAACAACACAACTCTAAACTCACTATGTGTTTATGTCTATATGTTCTAGAAAGACAAACAGAAAATTCTGTAAGAATTTCTGAGACAAAAATCTTCCTAAGGCTTTTTAAGAATAATAAACTGATAATGCAAAAGCCGTGAATAAACCAATTTTATGATAAGGTTTATATAGAGTATAGAATAGCCTAATCCCTCTGAAAATAAGAAAAAATTTATGCATAGGATTTGGTACGATTCTGGACCAACTGGGAAAGAAAAAGGAAAAGGAAACTGAAAACTGTATTGTGAACAGGACTTCTTGAACCGGTTCAAAGGGGCTGATCCGGTTCAAGATTGGTAGAAAGAATTTCGAAGCCAAACTTGAGCCTTTGAACTGGTTCAGAGAGGCTGAACTAGTTCAAGTTGTCTAGAACTTGAATTTGGTAATTTTTAGCCTAAACACTTTCTAAGGTAGTTCTGAAAAATATGGAAAGTATGTAATGTGTCCTCACTTGTTTAGAATCCTTCCTAATGTGTTGTTCTTACCCTTTTCTTCTAAAGATCTTTAATCATGATAACTTTGAACAACTTCCTAGTTCTGTAGTGACTGTTGAACTTGATAATTTGCAGACCAAGTAATTTGAATTACAACTCAACTTAGACTTGTTTTGTCTACGAGAATTGCCAAAAATAAATAATATCTCACAATCTCCCCCTTTGGCAATTTCGTGACAAAACCCTAAAAACAATTCAGCAATCTACCTAAGTAGGAAGGTAAATTACAATGATTGTTTATAGGGAAAAAAAAAACATGGAATATGATCACTTCATTCTTCTTGGATACACGGCTTAACCTGATTTCCTGCACACTATCAAGCACAACTACCAGTGAAGTTTAATAAATAAAAATTTATAAAACTCCCCCTTAAGTATATATCCAGAAATATATCATATCTCTCCTCCTTAATATCTCACTCTGATCAACCCTTTTTTGGAACAAATTGGCAACACATAGGAAATAATGAAGAGAAGCAAATAATTCCAATTCAAAAAGTCATTAAAGCATATACTAAGAATATCCAAAAATAATGACAATGTGACCAACAACCAAACAAACATGATGTCATGATGTATGAACAATTAACACAGAAGGCGGCATTATTGTCTTCTCAACCACTTTGTTAGAGGGAAAAAAAAAAAAAAAAAAAAAACATCATCTTTAGTCTCCACCACTCTCCTCCTCATCCTCATCTTTATCCTCATCAGAATAATCATCGTCATCCTCAGCTCTCAAAGATGGATCTGGAGGTGCAGGCCTGTAGACATCCTCATCTAAAACCCCTAGCTGCTGTCCTCTCATTTGAGTCATCTGTAGTTTGAGATCTCGGATCTTAACCATCATTCTATCAAACATAGCTGTCTGATGTTGTAGTAGATGAGAATATATTATGTTGGCATCCGCTCGAGTGAAATTTCCTTTTGGAGAAAATAGGTGAGTAATTTCTGGTGCTTATGACGACCCCACATCAACACCTCTTCGAGCCTTCCTAGCATTCTCCCTAATAGTCTTAGACTTATTCAGAGTACGAGGATCCAATTCAGTCATTATAGGTATACAATAAGCCCTAGGAGTAATCTGAACATTCTTTCTCTTGAAAATTTCCATGATAATCATTGGAAAATGAGAATAATACTTGCACGAGTTCTTCTTATAATGAGCTATCATAAGATGCATAATAGAGCATGGAAGCAGAATAGTCTCATTATCAGCAAGAAAATAAAGAACTTGTGCTCACTCAAGATTTATTTCATCTTTCTTTCCGAAGTAGCCTAGATTTGCCATAGAAAACAAGTTGAAGAAAGCCGCTTCATCTGTCAGAAATCAAACCGGAATACTATATTGATTCAAAGTAGAGTTCAGCACACAGATCTTTGACACAATCCGGGAAAAATCAGGACCTGTGACGATCAAAGGCAAGGTATGTCCTATCAACTGACGACTGTCTGGAAGACCTAGTATAGCTTCAATATCCTTCTTGTCTACCATGTAATCAATTCCAAACAGAGATATGTTGAAGTAGGAGTCATGTACCTCACAGATATTAGCATAGAAATAGCTAACCATATCCGAACAGTAAAAGCTTTTGCCAAGCTTAGTGAAGAAAAGCCGATCATGCGACTTGATGTAGTTCACTAGCTCGCATCCAGCTGTGTCTTGAAGCTTCTGAAGATTGGCATTCCTCTCTGACTTGATTGGACCATCCTGGTAGATAGAGAGATATACTTTCCAACCATCTTCATTATAGAAGTGTGACTCGTCAAACTCAATCCTGTCGGTGCTAGAAATAGACGGATATCTCATTGGAGCATTGCTTGGAACATTTGAACCAACTTGAGGTTCTTGGATGGCTATGCTTGTTCGGGACCTTTTTGGAGGTCGTAGATTTGCAATTCCTTTCCCTTTCGCTTCTTTAGTCAATTTAGGAGCCATATTTTTTAGAAACTTTTTCAATTTGAAGCTTGGAACTCTCTCATAAATTTTATTAAACACCTGGTGTGCAACCCCAAAGGTGTTACAGAGAAAAGCTTGGTTCAATCTTCAATCCTCCCAAAAATCAATCAAAACTGCAAGGTTATATCCCCCAAACACAATGAAGCTTCAATCTCTTCAATCAACTAAAAAACTTAACCAATCCTCTAAGATTTTAATCCTAAACTCTATAACTTCCATTTAAACCCATTTTGAATTTAATTATGCACATAACTTCTTCAATTCTTATCTTCAATCTCAAATTTATTATGCAATGATCAATTGTATATCATGGATGAATGACAAAAAATATGACATGATGTGTATGGATATATATATATATATATATATATATATGTTTGTGAATTGTGAAGTGATATGGAGTGAGGAAGAGCAAGAAAGATGGATAGATTATGCAAAAATGAGGCACACAGGAGGTCTAAAACCCAAAATCCCGAGCCCTTAAACCGGTTCCGCCCTATTGAACCAGTTCAAGAAGGACAATGTGCAATATGCACAAAGGCTTGAACCAATTCAGCCCTATTAAACCGGTTTCAAGATGGGCAGTCACTTTAGGCTTGGCCTATTTACTTGCTTGAACCGGTTCACCCCCATTGAACCGGTTCAAGACCCCTAGTCTTGAATTCACAATGTATTTTTGAAAAAAAAACTTTTCCAATTGTTTTCAGAAATTATTTTAACACATCGGTGATTGAAAATATCAACAAAAACAAACTAAAAACCTAAAAACAAATCAAAATCTTTTTGAAATTTTTTTAAAATTTTTTTTTAACTTTTAATTTTTTTTTTCTTCTTTTTTTTTTTTTTTAAATATAAACATAAATCACCAATCACTAAAATTATCCGGTCAACACATGATTCAAAACTCTTTCAGAGAATTTTAAAAATATCCCAGAAAACAAATATTTGACTCTACAGATTTTTCAAATAATTTCAAATCTCAAAAAGTAATCACAACATGAAATCAAACTTGTAAATTTTACTAAAAAATTTAGAAATTAATCTAGCAAGTTCATGTGTATGTATGAAATCCAATCTAATCCATCTTCAGTTGAATTTCAACAGATCATTGTCTAAACCTTATTGATCGAAAAATATCAAGATAAAATTGTTTTGAGCAATTTTTTATTAAGCAAGGCGACTTTCACTCTAAAGAGTAGTCAGCAATTCCCTAACTCAACTTATCTCCATTTTTAGCTTCAATTTACAATTTAATAGGAGTTTTCGATCAAATCTCAATAGGTAGCCTTTTCCTTAGCAACGTATTCAACAACAAAAAAAAATTCAAATTTTTCTTTCTTTTCAAGCTGAATATTTTTCAATTTTTTTAAGCTCCTATTTTTTTTTAGACAATAACCTTTATAACTTTTGTGAACAATAAACCCTAGTCAACAGATCAAAAGATTTTCAACCAAAATTTTCAGAGATGGACTAGTACACAAAAGCCTATGAACTTAAGAGATTCAAATCTAAAAATCCCCTAATCAATGTAAATCATCTTTCATTGTATAGACTACAGACCAAGAATCTATGTTTATCCAAATTATCATGTGTCTCAATTTGCATTCAAAGATAGATCATAAATTCCTCAAAAGAATTTTCACATGTATATCAAGAAGATTATGATCAGAAATTCAAAACCCTAACTAGTGATCTAATGGTAACAAAATTTTCTTTTCAACACAAACCATGATCACTGAATTTTGTAGGACTCAGTTTGAAGGTGAAGTCCTTTTGGAATCTAGTTCTAAGGACTCAACAGGCACAAAATTGATCAAATCAGTCTTTACTCTTACTTCCTAAAATTCTCTCTTATTTTTTACCTCTTTCTTAGGCAAATTTACATCTTTAGAAAACTTGGGTGGCACAAAATTCTTTTTCTTTTTAGAAAACACCTTTTTCTTAGCTTGAATATTTTGAGAATGAATTTTCAAAGACTTTTTCTTTTTCCTTTGAAAACATAATTGATACTTATGTCTAGTCTTACCACAGAAAGTGCAATGTAACAATTTAGGTATATAAGACATATCAGAATGCAATGAATCAGACAAACATGGTTTAGGCATATCAACTGGTTTAACAAAAATTATTTTACATTGACCACTAGATGAACCTCTAATAAATCCTAACCCAGTCTTATTATTTACATCATTTTCCATGTTGATTTTCTTATTCAAACTATATTGACTCATATTGAATCCTTTCAGTTTATCTTGTTCAGATTTTAATTCAATTTCAAGATAATCATTTTTCAAAGCAAGACATTCTTTCAATGAGTTAGCAATACTTACCTTATCCTCTAGAATGATAATCTGCTTCTCAAGCTCAATGATGACAGCATTGCTTTCAAAAGCTTTCCTTTTGCCTTCATTAATCTGTTTCTTTAGATCTTCATTCTCTCATTTTGCTTGGATAAGCTCCTTTGCTAGCTTATTGATTGTCTATTTTACTTTCATGGTTTCTTTGACCATCTTTTTCAATCTTTCATCCTCCTTTTCAGCCTCTTCCACCTGTTCATAGTCTTCCTTATCTGAAATGTCAGACTCAGATAAAGAAATGACATGAGGACCTCTTTCAAGAAAAACGACATAAGAAAAATCATTAGCATCATCCTGAGGAGAATCATTATCACTTAAAGTACAATTTTCAAACATAGAAACTTTCATTGCTTTTCCTTCATTCCTATCCTTTTGTTCTTTTCTGGGATTAGGAAAAATATTAGATGTGTGACCTTTGCCACCATAATTCCAGCAAATAAATTCAATTTCTTTTGATTCTTCTACTTTCTTTTCATTAAACCTAAACTTTGACGTTTTGTCAAAATTTTGAGGATTAGCCATGTTGCTATTCCTTATCCTCTGTTGTCTTTTCAAAATCTGACTGAATTGCCATGAAAAGAATGCAAGATCATCATCAGAGTTGTCATCCATAGAATTTTCAACCTGTGTAGATTTTAAAACAAGATTTTTCTCCTTCTGATTTAAATCAAAGTTCTACATCTCAAAAGTTTTCAATGAACCTACCATCTCATCAACTTTACAGGTTGTCAAATCCCAATCTTTTAGGTAAATGATGAGCACTGAAAAGTGCGCATTTAAACCCGTTAAGCTTAAGCATTCTAGTACTTTTATCTATCTTACTTTGCCGTTTTAAACTTATTACGTGTTATTTATATTTTCAGGCACTAATCCCAAAATTGAGCTAACTCGGCCAAATAAGAGCTTAATTGAAGCAATCCTGAGATAAACCAAAGGAGGGAGCAAAGTGGAGAAAGAAATGAGCAAAAAGGAATTAAGTTGTGCAGCTGAAAAGTTCGATCGATCCAACTTAGAGTTCGATCGATCGAACATCTATGATCGATCACAGTACTTCTCGATAGATCCAACCTTGGCCTTTGCTGAAATTCCAAGTTCGATCGATCCAACATCACCTTCAATCGATCGAACCCTATTTTGTCCTATTCAAATGATTGATCTTATCCACAGCTGTACGTCTACCAACCACTTTTGTCCTTTTCCCCATAAATATCTTCGAAATATCTCAGCCTTGTCCTTATCCGGAGGAGTTAGACCACTTCGATCAATCCAAGATGCAGTTTGATCGATCAAACCCATCTTCGATCAATCCAAGTTAAGGTTCGATCGATCAAACTTCCTCCAGCGAGAAAAAGTTAAAGTCCAGCTTATTTATTCCGTCCTTCACCCAATCATTGGAGAATATGCCTTGCACGACCACAGCTTATCATAGGGTGTATTTGACCTACCTATATAAGGAATATGATACACTTTTTGGAGGGGAGTCTAGAGTTTCTTGTCACACATTGAAAATCATCTTGGAGGCTATTCTTGGAGAGGAAGAAGGGAGGAAGCTAGAGCACCATTGGAGGAGATCTTCACCAACAAGGAGCAGCCATGGAGTTAGCCCTTGAGGGTTGGATCATCACTACCATGAGTGGCTAGACATCTTCTTGGGGCTAGAGTTAGCCCCAAGCATGCTTTCTATACTCTAATCTTGTGTATTATTGAGGGATTAGTGTTGTATGATACATCTTGATATTCATGTATATATAAATCTTGATTATTTCATGGTTTGTATGGTTTAATGCTTCCAATTGACTATTCTATTCTACCCATATGTCTATGTATGCCAAAGTAGGATATTCATGTGCTTATCTCTAGATTTAGTGTTGTTGATGCATGTCTATGTGTATTGATACTATAGATCTAGAGATTATCAAGATGATATGCTTAATGAATGCTATTTTGGTTCATTTGATGGTTTATGCCTAATCTTGATGGTTTATGCCTCTCCCCTAGTCCAGATAGCTTTATTTTCATGCTAGTAGTGTAGGTTTAGTGTAGTGGTAGTATAATGTTAGATGGGAGGACAATCTACTCTTGATGTTTGATGTTCCATGCTTGTGAGTCCAAATGGCATATTCCTTTAACATTGTGTTGTATGTGGATTGTGAGCTTAATGAAGGATTAATGACTTGTTTTGATCTATTGTGCTATCCCCATGTTGTCTAGACAATATATGCTCTATTATTTAGATATATTGTGCTCTTCACATGATGTTTAGACAATACTTGCTTGATTTGTCATCCTTGCCAATTGAATCAACCTAATGCATACACACCCTTATCATATTGCAACACATCCATTACCCTTAATTGATCACTTGTTAGTAGTATAGAAAAGTATTGCTTGGTGGTGATCTCTAAACCCCAAGACCTCTCTCTCTCTTGTTTACCTCATATTATTTTATTTAGTTGAATTCAATTTAGCTTAATCAACCAACCAACCAATTGTGTGATCACTCGACCTACTAACCCTAATTACCATAGTTCACAATTCGATACACCATCAAATCCCTTGGGACGATCCCTACTCGCCCTATCTATATTTTATATAGAGAAAGGTAGTAGTGGCTTTTTATAAATGTAAAACTTGGCCACCTCCTAAATTCACACAACTCTTCAAGCTTTGTTGGTTGTGGCGACTCCATCAAGGAAACCGACAACAAGTTTTTGGCGCCGTTGCCGGGGATTTTAAATTGGCAACGTCAAATTGTGAAATTCAATTAGGATTAGTACTCTTTTGATCGTGTCTTTACTTTTTTTTATTTTCTGTTTTTGATTACTTATTAAGTTTGTTCTTCATTAACAAGGTGCATTGAGCAAGAAGCTAGCAAAGTAATTCCAAGCTAAGGAGCAAAGCAAAGCAAAGGAAAAATGCTTAAAATGAAGAGTTGCTAAATTTTTTTGCTAAGCTAAGCTTTTAAATTTGGAGTTGAAGTGCTAAAGGACTATTGTGAGACCTTCTTACTCAATCTCCTTAGTTAAATCGGGGGCCCACGTGGAGGCATTTATTTGACATACATTGCATTTGAAAATTGTGGTTGTGAAGTTTAATTGCATTGTTGAGAAAGTTGCTTATTCGTGTTGCATTGTGCATGCATGGTCGTCGTTCATTGAGACCTACTCTTGTCCTTCTTGATTTGCATTTAGAATCTACTATTAGGAATCCAAGGGGAAGAGGAAGTTCATATAGAACCAATCTACCAATGGACGTTCTCAATGATGATCATGTTGAAGACCTTGGTCACATAGACCAACAAGGCATCCTTCACCCTAATGTGCAAAATGATAATATGCAAGTTCCATTAGGCATGCCTAGGCCATACATTCATCAACCTCCTCAACAACAAAGCCAAATTCTAATGGGAATTCCAAGGCCAATGTATGCACCACAACCCCCCATCATTAATCAAGCTCAATATAACTAAGGTGTCCATGTTGCACCTCAAGTTGCTAATCCACCACTCGCATTGAGAGATCACTATGTGCCTAATGAGTATAATGCACCCACATGCATTCAATTACCACCATTTAGAGCACACCATTATGAGATTAAAGCACAAACTATCCAAATGCTACCTAATTTTCATGGACTTCCTAGTGAAGAACCTTACAAGCATTTGGATGAGTTTCTTGAAGTTTGTTCTACCGTTCGATACACGGACATGCCGGAAGAAGTTTTAAGGCTGAAACTTTTTCCATTCACCCTTAAAGATAAGGCGAAGTATTAGTTTAACAACCTTAGGCCTTTTTCTATAACTTCTTGGGCAGAAATGCAACAAGAATTTTTGAAAAAGTACTATCCGGTTTCGAAGACCAACGCTATGAGAACCGCCATTAGGGAATTCACACATGGGGAAGGAGAACCTTTCCACGAGGCATGGGAACGCTTCAATGAATTGCTTAGGAAGTGTCCTCACCATGACATGCCTAAATGGCAATTGGTCCAATTCTTCTTTGAAAGCTTATCGGACAATTATAAAGGCATGGTTGATGCTTCAATGGGAGGTTCTTATATAGACCGGCAAGAGGAAGACGTGTGGCGTCTTTATGAATGGTTGATGCTTCAATGGGAGGTTCTTATATAGACGTGTGAAAACTCTTTGCATAGAACATTGTCATCTAGGAATGGTAGAAATTCTCAAGGTAGGAAGAGTGTTGGCTTACATCAAGTTGACCACTCAAATGATATAACCACCGAGATGAAGTCTTTATCTCAAAAGTTTGATCAATTAATCAATAAAAACTTGGCGAATCAAGTGTCTTCCTTTCCTAATCATTCTCCTAGAGCTCAAAATGAATCATGTATGACTTGTTCTAGTGTTCTTCATTCTACGATTAATTGTCCTCATGGACAAATTCAAAATGAACCCATTGAGCAAGTTAATGAAACATTTGTGAACCAAGGGAACAATTCTTATGGTAACCATTACAATCCCGGTTGGAGGAATCATCCTAATTTTTCTTGGAAAAACCAAGGGGAGGGCTCGAACTCTTCCCAAGGCGGTTTTCAAGGGAAATACATTCCACCTCCACTTCAAAACCAAGGATCCCAAGGTTCAAGACCATATAACTCACAAGGAAATCAATTTGCTAATTCTCATTTTCCTAACCAATCATATTCTCAAGGAAATTCTAGAGGTTCCGCTTTTGAGGAAAAGGTTTTAAATGCTTTGGGCACCCTAGAAGCAAATACTCAATTGTTGCATTCTCATTCTCAATCAATTGCCAAGCTAGAAACCCAAGTAGGGCAAATAGCTGAAACACTTAATGCTAGAGAGAAGGGAAAGATGCACGTGAATGCCCTAATCAAACAACAATGTGTTGTAGAAACCAAATCCTCATTGGAAGGGCATAATATTGAGCATGTCAATGCGGTAACAACCTTGAGAAATGGTAGGGTAGTAGACAATCAAGTTAGAATGCCTAATGAAGAGAGTGAACCGGTACAACCTCAAGTTGTCACCCATCCCGTTCCACACACTATTCCTCCTTCATTGCATGTGCATGATCTTGAGAATGAGAAGCCCTCAAATTGTGAGTTGAAAGATGATTTCCAAAGAGATTCATTGAAAACAGTGTTGAAAAATGTGTTTGAGAAAAGTTCTTTGAAAAATGTTATTCATGATTCTTCTTTGAAAAGTGATTTGAAATCCAATGAATCGAACAAGTCCAATGCTGAAAATTCTTTGAAAGAAAATGCTGAAAGAGTTTTTGAAAAAGCTCCATTTCCGGACGCCTTGAAAGGGTCCATTTCAAAAGAAAGGCAAAAGACCAAGAACAATGAGATAATGGATATGTTTAGGCAAGTCACAGTCAATCTTCCACTTTTGGATGCAATTAAGCAAATTCCAGCTTATGCCAAATTCTTGAAGGACTTAGGCACCCAAAAGCGGAAGAACAAGAGCCAAACATCAAAAAAAGTGGTCTTAACAGAACAAGTGAGTTCAATTCTACAACACAACACTTTGCCAAAGTTTAAGGGCCCCGGTGCACCTACAACATCTTGTGTCATTGGTGAACATGTCATCAACTGGGCACTTCTTAACTTAGGGGCTAGTGTTAACCTTTTTCCCTATTCGGTTTATGTCAAATTAGGCCTAAGTGAATTGAAACCGACGTCGGTGGTTTTGCAACTTGCCGACCGATCCATTAAGAAGCCTAGGGGGATAATTAAGGATGTGTTGATTAAGATTGATAAGTTCTTCTTCCCGATTGACTTTGTCGTCATTGACACGGAACCGGTGCCCAATCCAAAGAACCAAATTCCGGTTATCCTTGGCCGTCCTTTCTTGGCAACCTCAAATGCCAACATAAATTGTAGGATGGGGATAATGAAGATTTCTTTTGGGCACATGAGAGTGAAGTTGAACATCTTTAATCCCACATCCAATCCATTTGACAAATATGAAGAAGAGGTTAATGTGGTAGAGGAATATCATGATCTTGCTTGTGAAAGGAATGAGCTTTTGTGCATGAACAATGTTTCAAAGCCTTCATCTTCATCTTCAACATTGCATGCAAGAAAAGTGATTTCGAACTCTTGTTGTAAAAGGGCGTGGAAGCCCAAGGAAAGTTTTGACAAGGAACTCAAGACGTCTTTTGAGTTTACCCCAACAAGTTCTTCTAGGAACCATTTGTTGGGAGTGACTCGAAACATCTCTCATCCCAAAAAGGAGGGGATGCATTGCAAGATCTTTGATCCGGGTTAAAAGAACCCTAGGTCTTGCTAGAGACGTTAAAGACTAGCACCCAAATTCGTAGGATGTCAAAACCCTATTCCTCCCTCATTTCTATCTTGCATTTTGATTCTTGCGAAGTCTAGATACTGTTTTTGTGGTTCACATACATTAGAAGGAACTGAGTGAGGGATTGCATGAGCATTTAAGTCATTTTGAGCATTTAGGCATAATTTCGATCGATCCAAGTTTTGGTTCGATCGATCGAACATTGGTTTAATCGATCCAACTATGGACTCGATCAATCCAGCTTTCATTTTGCACCCAACACTTAGAAAAATTTTGAACCTACATCCAAATTCCAAAATGCATGCTCTCGGGATCTCCAAATTTTCAAAAGTTCGATCGATCGTAAACCATTTCGATCGATCGAATTACCTTTCCATCGATCCAATATGTGGTTCGATCGATCATGAGTCCCAACACTTAGAAAAATTTTGGACCTGCATCCAAATTCCAAAATGCATGCTCTCGGGACTTTTCAAAATTTTTCATGTTCGATCGATCGAATTCCAAGTTCGATCGATCCAAGGTTCCAACACGTGTCAACTCTTGAACCCTTAAACTTGTACAATCTTTATCCTTTTCGATCGATCGAAATTTGCATCTCATTAATTTAATTTCCTTTGGAAAAAAAAATAAAAAAAAATAAAAAAAATCCAAAATTTCAACAAAATGCCATTAAGAGTGGAGACCAAAGTTCGATCGATCGAACTCTATCTTCGATCGATCGAACTCTGTATATCGTGTTTTTAAAATATAACTGAGTTAGATCGATCACTTTGGATCGATCCAACTTCAAAAGGAAACCAAACCCTAGTCTCCCTCTTCTCTCAATCTCATCTCAATTCGGCCAACCTCCATCACAATCATCTTCCTCATCTCCGGCGAGCCAATTCCGGCAAGGTAGAGCCTTATTTTCACCGCGGCTTCGCACCCTTTCTCTCATCTCATCTCTCTCGGTTTTGAGGTAAACCGCGAGCCATTTCTTGATTCCAAGCCTAAATTGATGCATGTTATTGATTTTCTATGTCGAATTATGTTATAAATGTGTAAATCATCCATTTTGAAGCTTGAATTTCCTGTTACATGATATACATATACATATCCATTCGGCCGAACCAAATTGGGGATTGTGATGTGATTTGTGGAGTTTAGGGAGTGTTTGGGTGTTGAGGATGGGATGTTTGGTGTGTAGATGGGCCCACAAACACGTTTGTGTGGGCCCCGTGCTCTAGATCTCACAGATCTACGACTTTTCAGATTTGGAATTCGCACAGTTCGATCGATCGAACTTGTTCTTCGATCAATCGAAATAGTGAACTTCATTTCACTACCTTCGATCAATCCAATCTTGTGCACTTTCATGCTTCGGTCGATCCAAGTGTTGGATTGATCCAATTCACTTCGATCGATCCAACATTTGAACATTTTTCACTTCGATCGATCGAAAATTTTCGGTGATCGATCGAACTTCCACAGATCACACATACATACTCCATTCATCTCATGTTGTCTTCATACTATCTTTATATGCACAATGCCTGTGATATTCCACATTGGATGCATTTCATACCTACATTGCTTAGCATGATTCACATTTCATCATCATCCTAGATTCATGTCATCCATATTTTGTCTATCTTATTTGACATACATGTTTCTATTATGCACTTAAATTCTTATATCTGGCACTGACTTCTATTGAAATTTTCTTGTCTTTTTGCAGATCATGCCTCCGCGGTACAAGAGTACAGCCAGGAGATCTTCGGGGCCACAGCGACCCCGTAGACATATACGGCCCAGGATAGAGATGGTTGCAGAGCCATCTCATGCTCAGGAGGAGCCCGCACAGGCTACTCCCCCTCAGTCCCCATCCCACGAGGCTGAGGAGGGAGCTGACCACATGCCATCTACATCCCAGGCTCCTCCAGCCTTCACACCATCACCTTCTCCTGTGCGCTATCAGGCAGATGCAGCCGCCATGCCATCACCGCAGCCACCTCTACCGGCTCAGCGCCGTGACCAGTTGCTGCCGAGATATGCAGCTATGACCGTGGCTCAGGAGTCGTACTTCGATACTGCGTACTTCTCCGAGTCTATCCTGACCCGGTCTGGCTATCAGGATATCATGCAGTGGGGCCTCTCAGCCATCTTTGCCCCAGTCACCGGCCTTGTATACCCGCGACTGGTGCGGTTATTCTTTCAACATCTCCGGCCCTCGCCACGATCTACCGCGGAGATGATCACTACACTGGACGGCCACGAGATTGTCATCACAGTTGACACTCTGGCCCGTGCTTGCCGGTGCCCACACCGGTGTCCACCTGAGCTTACAGAGACATACCCGAGGCTGCATAGGCCTTCATTTTCTGACATGGCTGTCTCCTTGAAAGGCCACCATGCCGATGGTCAGACATTCGTCACCAGGACCTTCTTGCCTAACGACCTCTGGTTCATCGACACAGTTCTTTTCCAGAACATTTACATGGCGGGCCATAAGATCCAGAGGCGTCATGACTACTTGTCGGCTCTTTACGCTTTTTACACGGGCTGCTGGGTATCTATCCCAGTCCTCATCTGAAGCGTGATGAGGTTGTTGTATGATTCTTTCATTTCCCGGAAGGACCCTAAGCGGTCCAAGGTCCTGCACTTCGGACACCTCATCACGCAGATCCTTCTTGACCAGCGCTACAGAGTGCCCCCAGATGAGGAGCCCCTTGCACGGTCCAGCTTCTATAGGAGGAGCGACTGTAATAAGAGCTACAATGCTCTTATTCGGAGTCTTCAGGAGCCAGCTGTAGAGGCAGCAGCTGAACTAGAGGAGGAGGAGGCAGCCCAGGCACAGCCGGCACCTCCAGCAGCAGCAGGTATCGCAGCGGACGACACACCAGTCGGTCCGGCTACCGATCGCATGGACATTGACCTTGAGCGACTTGCGGAGGAGTATGCCGATGCTGCAGCTGATGCTGATGCCGATGATACCAATGATCGAGCCGTTGCTCAGGAGCGAGTTCGGGAGTCTTCTTCAGAGGCATCTCTGCCTGAGTCTCCAGTTCCCACTCCCGGATTCGGAGCACGCTTGCAGACACTAGAGGAGGACGTAGCAGCCATGCGAGCTGACATCACTGCCCACCGAGCTGAGTTCACCTCTTTCAGGGCGGATGTCATGGCTTGCTTTGCCGATCTCTCCAGCCGACTCCCTGCACCTGCACCCGCACCTGCACCTCCGACCACTGCAGATCTTCACGATCAGGCCTCTTAAGACTCCACTTCCAGTTGTTCTATGCTTTCATTTCTTTTATTCTGGATCTGTATTATACTGTCACTGTTACTGTATTATACTTTGCGGCCGGTCTATCGGCTTTATTATTTTATTGATGTACCTGCACTTTATATTCTCTATATATTACTTTTTGATTATGGATGTCTCTTAGTATCTCATATTTGTATGTTTGACTCCATCAGGTACACCATAGTGACTTCAGTGAGAAAGTGCTGCCCAATTTTTCAGGACCACTCTTACACCTCTCTCTCTATTCTCTATTTATCCCATTTTACACTTGCATGTCCACTGTGCACTGATTATCCTACCTTGTTATCTAATGAGTTTATCCGAGTGCAAACTTTTCAGGACCACAGTTTATCCCAAGTTTGGGGGGGCCATGCCACCCACTTTGGATACTTCTATCCCGATCATTCATGTCTAAAGCACTAGTATACTCTTTCCTTTGTTCTCTTCACACATTGAGGACAATGTGCAGTTTAAGTTTGGGGGTATTGGTGTATATTTCAGTGTTACTTTAAAATTCAAATTTTGAGCATGTCTTGTGTATTTGAGGGATATTTCTATACTTGGTCCATTTCTAGCTATGATTTTGATCTTTTGAGGACTATATTGCTTAAAATTTAAAAATTGCTTGACTTGAGAGTCCAGTACTCCTTGTATGCCTTGAGGATGCTATTTAGGAGTAAATTTTTCAAAAGATTGATATCTTGCTTGCATTTGTGGTCCACATCATCCTGATTTTGTGATTATTTTGAGATTCATTATAGGATTCTACACTAGCATCGGCGCACGCTAGCATTCAATTGTGGGGTACATGCTTTGTTGATTATTGAATTGGTTATATCCCAATTGGGCTAGTAGTGCATTGAAAGCTTTCATTCTTGATAAAGGTAGATAACAACCCCTTTTCATTGAGTAGCCGGGATTCTTGCCTCATTAAGCAGTGAACTTCTCGCGCCAAAAGGTGGAGGGCTCAAACTCTAGGTTAATAATTGAAAAAAAAAAAAAAAGTTGCAAAAGCAATAAAAGTGAGGACTTCTCCCAAAAGGCGAGAAGTGGGAAATGATTAGATAGTTGTTGTCTTGATTTGTAGCCTAGTTGATTTGAGTTTGTAAGTCCGTAGGGGTGTCTTAACACCTAATGCCCTAAAGCCATCTGGTTTGGGTGTTATTGACCTAAAGCTCGCTACATGAATCTTCTAGAAAGCTTAAGAGATCAACATATTGCACAATACTTCCATCTTTGATCCTCAATAAAAAATAAATAAAAATAAATAAAAAAAATAAAGTGAAAAGAATAAGCGCACCTAGAACAATAAAGCTTTAATAAAAGGTCCACTTTCTTATCTTGATGATCGGTACTAGATTTGTGTGCTAGTTTGAGGGTAAGGATGTGATTACTTCTCTAGTTAGCTAAGATAGCAACACACTTGATGCCGGACCTCTCACATGGATTCTAGACTTGTTTCAATTTTCATGATCATTTTCTTGATATGTAGAGGACCATACTTGCTTGCTTGATATTGAAATTTTGGGAGATTGCTTAGAAACGGTTGAAAAATTGCATACTTGAGGTAGTTTTCTCCCAATGCTTATTTGGAATATTGGTGCCTCTTTTGAAAGAATGAGCTTAATGTTTGTGGGTTCCATTTCTGGAAACCCTCACGAGACTTTACTCGTCCACTAGGGGTAACCTAGGGGTTTAAAAGCCTTGTTGCATATGCTAAATGCAATCGTGTTCCCTACGAAAATGGTGTTATCATTTTACTTGCTTTCCAGTTTATACTTGTTTAGTTGTTCATTTCATTTCTTTACTTCTTAGTTCATTGCTAGGGACTAGCAATATTTAAGTTTGGGGGTGTGATGAGCACTGAAAAGTGCGCATTTAAACCCGTTAAGCTTAAGCATTCTAGTACCTTTATCTATCTTACTTTGCCGTTTTAGACTTATTACGTGTTATTTATATTTTCAGGCACTAATCCCAAAATTGAGCTAACTCGGCCAAATAAGAGCTTAATTGAAGCAATCCTGAGATAAACCAAAGGAGGGAGCAAAGTGGAGAAAGAAATGAGCAAAAAGGAATTAAGTTGTGCAGCTGAAAAGTTCGATCGATCCAACTTAGAGTTCGATCGATTGAACATCTATGATCGATCACAGTACTTATCGATAGATCCAACCTTGGCCTTTGCTGAAATTCCAAGTTCGATCGATCCAACATCACCTTCGATCGATCGAACCCTATTTTGTCCTATTCAAATGATTGATCTTATCCACAGCTGTACGCCTACGAACCACTTTTGTCCTTTTCCCCATAAATATCTTCGAAATATCTCAACCTTGTCCTTATCCGGAGGAGTCAGACCACTTCGATCGATCCAAGATGCAGTTCGATCAATCGAACCCATCTTCGATCGATCCAAGTTAAGGTTCGATCGATCGAACTTCCTCCAGCGAGAAAAAGTTAAAGTCCAGCTCATTTATTCCGTCCTTCACCCAATCATTGGAGAATATGCCTTACACGACCACAGCTCATCATAGGGTGTATTTGACCTACCTATATAAGGAATATGATACACTTTTTGGAGGGGAGTCTAGAGTTTCTTGTCACACATTGAAAATCATCTTAGAGGCTATTCTTGGAGAGGAAGAAGGGAGGAAGCTAGAGCACCATTGGAGGAGATCTTCACCAACAAGGACCAGCCATGGAGTTAGCCCTTGAGGGTTGGATCATCACTACCATGAGTGGCTAGACATCTTCTTGGGGCTACAGTTAGCCCCAAGCATGCTTTCTATACTCTAATCTTGTGTATTATTGAGGGATTAGTATTGTATGATACATCTTGATATTCATGTATATATAAATCTTGATTATTTCATGGTTTGTATGGTTTAATGCTTCCAATTGACTATTCTATTCTACCCATATGTCTATGTATGCTAGAGTAGGATATTCATGTGCTTATCTCTAGATTTAGTGTTTTTGATGCATGTCTATGTGTATTGATACTATAGATCTAGAGATTATCAAGATGATATACTTAATGAATGCTATTTTGGTTCATTTGATGGTTTATGCCTAATCTTGATGGTTTGTGCCTCTCCCCTAGTCTAAATAGCTTTATTTTCATGCTAGTAGTGTAGGTTTAGTGTAGTGGTAGGATAATGTTAGATGGGAGGACAATCTACTCTTGATGTTTGATGTTCCATGCTTGTGAGTCCAAATGGCATATTCTTCTAACATTGTGTTGTATGTGGATTGTGAGCTTAATGAAGGATTAATGACTTATTTTGATCTATTGTGCTATCCCCATGTTGTCTAGACAATATATGCTCTATTATTTAGATATATTGTGGTCTTCACATGATGTTTAGACAATACTTGCTTGATTTTTCATCCTTGCCAATTGAATCAACCTAATGCACACACACCCTTATCATATTGCAACACATCCATTACCCTCAATTGATCACTTGTTAGTAGTATAGAAAAGTATTGCTTGGTGGTGATCTCTACACCCCAAGACCTCTCTCTCTCTTGTTTACCTCATATTATTTTTATTTAGTTGAATTCAATTTAGCTTAATCAACCAACCAACCAACCAATTGTGTGATCACTCGACCTACTAACCCTAATTACCATAGTTCACAATTCGATACACCATCAAATCCCTTGGGACGATCCCTACTCGCCCTATCTATATTTTATATAGAGAAAGGTAGTAGTGGCTTTTTATAAATGTAAAACTTGGCCACCTCCTAAATTCACACAACTCTTCAAGCTTTGTTGGTTGTGGCGACTCCATCAAGGAAACTAACAACAGTAAAGACCTTAAGATTTTCTCATAGATTTTCTTATCACTAACTTTTTTACCTAAGTGATGCAGTTCAGAAATTATTTCAAGAAGACTAGAATAAAAATCAGAAAATGATTCATCTTCTTTCATCACGATGTTCCCAAAGTTATGAGAAAACATCTGAATTTTGGATAACTTCACTTTTGAATTTCCTTCATGAGTAACCTACAAAATATCCCAAGCTTCTTTAGCAGTTTTACAATAAGAAATTCTAGCATATTCAGATGGAACAACAGAATTAATAATTGCATATAAAGCTTTGCCATTAGCATCATTACGCTCAGTTTCAACAGCAGTAAAAACAAAAGCATCTTTTAACTTTTTGAATACTTTACCATCCACAGTTGTATCTACTGTAGGTAGTTTTACCACCAAAATTTTGCAAATAGGCTCTCATCTTTGATTTCTAAAAATTTTAATTATCTCCTTCAAATAAAGGACCACGTTGATTAGAACTACCTTCTTTCAACGCATAAAATATGATTTTGAAAACAATTTTTGAAAAACAAAACAAAACTTTCCAACAAGGATCAACTCAATGTGTAAAGATTGGCCTTGATACCAAATTATGAGTTGTACGCAGCGGAATGTTCTAAGAAAGTTTTGATTATTTTAAAAATAGATCTTATATTTTTCTAACTTACTTTATTTTAGCAGTTAATAAATTAATGTCATGCAATCTAAAATAAAAGTAAAGTAAAGTTAGAGATGACACCAGGATTTTAGCGAGGAAACCCCAGTTGATAAAATACATCAACTATTTGCCTGGAAAAAACCTCGTGGACTATTCAGTCCAAAGTAAACCGATCCACTATGCTTGAAACAAAGTCCACTGAACTTTGACTCTGGCTCACACCATATCGTTCTAATAAACACCAACTGCTGACAATCCTCTAGCTTTGCGACTCCCCGTCCAACAACAACTTAACCTCAGGCTTATGCCTGATCTTTGTAGAAGAATAACAGGTAGATCAGACAACACTCCTCGAATGCTCCAACCCTTTCAAAGTGTGATCGCTTTTACTTCTATTCTTCAATAATCTGAATTCGATGTAGAAGTAGATCTGCCTTTATCTAATCGAAGTAGATGTAACTATAACAACCCGGTCATTTGCCTTCCTTTCCTTTTTCCTGAAATTTTACGAATGAATTTTTTTCGTTTAATTTTCTTTTTTGAGCTCTGTTTCGTGTCTCTTAGTGTCATCTCGAGTGCTCAGAATTGGTTTCTGAGACTCTTTTCCGTGGATTGACAACTTCCTTTGAGGATCGAGTCATTTTCACATTTTTCGTTTTTCGACACTATGTGTTATTTCGTCATTTTCCCTATTATGTCTTATCTTTGTTTGTCAGTTTTTGGCACAACCTCACTTCTCATGCTCGGAGTTGGTTTTTAACTTCACGTGCCTTCATCTTGAGTGGTTTCCACGAAATACGTATCTTTACTTTTGCAAGAAAGTACTCTGGTTGCTCCCGGTGTCTATAGGGGCATGGATGCAAAGTTCTTTGAAATTATTTTTTTTTCTTGGGGTGTTTTTCGTGAATATATTTTGAAGATATTTTATTTCAGGGGTTTATAAGAAAATATCTTTTAGAAGATATTTTCATTCTGGGGTAATTTCGCAGTTAACCCTTTTTGTAGGGGCCATTGTGCAATTAATGAAAGTTATTGCAAAATGTCTTATTTTGAGCCTGGATCCTCGTACGAGATTCATTTTCACATTTCATCAAGTTGTGTACTCTTGGAATTTCCTCCTGGTCGATATTTTCCAGTTTCTGGGTTTCTAGCCCCGGTTTTCGCCAAACTTGTTTTGGGCATAACTTTCTGCTCAGGACTCAGTTTTTGACGCCGCCTCTTCCGTTGTTCATAGTTTATCATTTTGAATCTTTTTTGTTCACAAAGTTTTGCCATTTGAGTGCGTCTGCTAAAATTTTACTATTTCAGACCCGGCGGGGACCGTTCAGGGCACTTTTTGGGATTCTATAAAAGGGAGGTGAGATATTTCATTTTTCATCTTCTCCCCTCTTCATACACAACCTGGAGCTCCTATGGCAGCCCAAGGGGTGCTGCCATCTTCTCTCTCCTATTTTAGTTCACTTTTCCTTGATGGAAAGTCTTCGGCCTTAACGTTTGTTGTTCCCCTCACCGTGCTCTACCTTTCCCCCTTATTAGAATTCAGTTTTGACCATTTCTTGAGTTTGGTTTTGAGGTCAAGTTATGATTTTGATGGGGCTTTCATGGGGGTTATGTTCACAGCGTTGTCCCCGACAAAACCTAGTAGTTTCGTCGGATTCGAAGCCGTTCCATTTTGATGGATTTTGAGATTTTCATCTCAAATTGAGGTAGGAGATGTTCTAGGTTTAAATTCTTGTTATATATAGCATGCTTGTGATGCTTATACTACTTGTTTGCATAATTAAATAAAAATCTAGATATTTTATTATTTATTTTTCTTGTACGGGATCTAATTTTCCCGGTTGCTCATGACTTGGTTTAAACATGTAACATGATTTTAAATTGCCCCTTGATATGCTCATTTTCGTGTATTAAAATTGGAACATTTGAATAAGTATTAAAGATTTTATTTAATATTTATCTTAGGTGAAAGATTAATTCACATGGCCTTAACTAGCTTGAAATTAATATGTGTTAGCATATTATATTAGGCCCTAGCATGCTCTTCAACATAGTTGAATTTGAAAGTAATTGGAGGTGTTTTGAAAATTAGTAATTATTAATTAATTTGATTAATTAATTTGCCCCGAGTACACTATTCACTCCATTTGAATTCTGACTTGATATTCTTGATCTACATGCCATATAACTTTACATATATTTGATTTAGAATATCCGGTGAGGTCTTGAAACCTTTCATTTAATTAAAATCCTTGTTTAAGATTTAATCCTCATGGTGATATACAACTTGGAATTGAATTGTGGCATGCTAGAAAATTAAGCTTTGGTGTTGTTGTTCACATATATTAAATTGGGATTAATTGCATGAGAATTGCAACTTTTATTTTATATTTAACTTTAGTGAAAGTTTAATTTTCATAGGTATAACTTGCATGAAATAAGCTTGTAATGTGATATTACATTAGTCCTTGGCATGTTCTCTAAGATATGTTAAATTGAGAGCATTTGGTTAAGTTTGAAAATCCAGAGATTTTAATTAAAAGAATTAATTAAAATCTATTTTGTGGTCCTATTAGCTTAATTAAGATTTTAACTTGATATTTGTATTGGCCAGGACTTGTTTACTAGTATATATTAATTGTGGACCATTTGAAGTTGCTTTAAAACCTTGGTAATTAAATTAGCATGATTTAATTAGAGTTCTACTTTATTGTTCCAATAACCTAATTGAGTTTTAGAATTGATATAGGTGATGACCATACCATGTTCTTTAATATGTATTAATTTGAGATTATTTGGAATTGAATTAGAATCTAGGGAATTTAATTATTTTTATTTAATTAAATTCTATCGAATTGAGCCATGGATTTAATTGTGTTTGAAAGTCGTTTCTATATCAAAATCCTGGACATGGACTTGTTGTATATTCATTTGGTTATGTTTTGAACATTGGAAAACATAGTTTCTATGTTTGTATTCATGAGAATATGTTTTCCTTATTGAATATATTGTTGCCTTGTGTAATGATTTGTACATTTCGTATTTAACATCATTCATGCATAGCGTGTAACAAATCGCACATGGAAGATTCGACATTCATCACATCATATTAGCTGTGGACATAAAGCATGTGTTGTATAGGTTTCCAAATTTGGTTGTACTTGATAGATAGTTGATTCTCTTGCATATTCCTGTTGATATATGTGTTGTTGCACAACTTGTTGATTTTGAAAACTTGGGGATGTCGTTGTTTGGCTATGGCTAAGACGTGATTCTAGTACGGGGGATAGTCCCTCTATATGGTCTAGTACGCACATAGGGAGGTTACCCAAGGGCTAGTAACCCTAAAGTAACTATGTTGTCAGTCTGATCCGATGTGACGTCCGAGTATCCACTTTGTTTGATTTCGCATTTCATTTTCAAGTTGATAATTAGATGGTGTTGTAACTTGTTGTTTCTTAATTGTCGTTCCATTTTAAGTTACAAGATGTTAACTTTGCGAAATTATGCTTTATGCGTCGTATTGGAAGTTCCAATGTTGGTTAAATTGCATCGATATTGAAAATCGTGTTTTGACGTTCTAATAAAGCTTAGGATTGATCCTATTGATTCATTTATAACTTAGACGTTAGGTGGCATGACCCACTTCTGTTGTTTTCGTGCTTTAGATTCCGAGCTGATAGCTTTAAGAAATTGTATTTTGTTGCCTTGTATAATATGCTTTTATGTGGTTAGACTACATTGAAGTTGAAATTTGCGTTTGATTGTTCAGTATGGCCTAGGATGATTCCTTAGACTTATTTAGAACATAGACGTTAGGTGACATGATCATTTTAGTTGTTTCTATATTCGAGATTGCAAGTTAATACCTTTGAGAACCTATATCTTGTTACTTTGTAAAACGTGCTTCCATATTGTTTAAATGGCATAGATGACGTGATTTATGCTAGAAACACTCTAAGGTAGCTTAGGATGCTCCCTGAGTCTCATTTTGATATAGACGTTAGGTGGCATGAACCCATTTAACATGTTTCACCTTAAGGTGATAAATTTGTAAAATGCTAGGTCGATGCATGCTCATCTCCTACGAGTAACTTTATGTTACTCACCCCTACGATACTGGGGCATATTTCAGGTATGAAGACTTGGTTCGTGACGCCTAGCATTCCTTGGATGTCGTGTAGCTTTCTAGTTTCCATTTCATGCAAATGTTAGCATGAAATGTCATTTTGTAGACTTATATGTCAAAATGTGTATATTTGATTCCATGTATGTAATGTGTACTTAAGTACACTCCTTTCAATGTATTTGATATGTATGAGATGAGGCCGGAGGCCAATGACCATTATATTGTATTCTATGTACTTTTTAACTTCATGAAATGTTATGAAAACCTTGAAAAAATCGCAAGTCATTGCTTCACCATGATTGCATCGGGTGTGGAAATTCCATTTTCATTCTTTTATAGGGTCTTATTAATCTTATATGAATTGTGGCCAAGGGCCAAACGGTCATTTGATCTCGTCTTGTATTTTTGGATTCCGAGTTTTCATTCTAAGTTCCATTTTTGCCTTTTTGCCCGTTGGGGGGTCGGATTTTGTATCGGTGGTATTTTTAAGTCGTGGACCATTGTAGCATGTCCAAATAGGTAAGTTACGTTTGCGTGCATGGTCGTTTTCGGGCAAAACCTTATCGTTTGTGTTTTGAGCCTCTTGTGAATTCATTTCGCACTTTTTTTGCATATTCTGATCTAGAGGTATTATAGACTTTCACGGCGGTTTTATTTTCTTCTTTCAACATGGTTGAATAGAAAACATGATTTTAGGGGGGGTTTCTTTTCCGTGTTTTTCCAGAAAATGTCGTCTTGATATCGGAAATCGCTTACGAAGTTCAGTTCTCAGTTTTCAAAATAGCAGCTTTTTGGACCTCCATGACAAGATTTCATGGAGGGGTATTTCGGGCATTCTATATTGTGTTTTATTTTAATTCTCTTATGATTCACGTAGAAAACTCAATTTTGAGGGGGGTTTCTTCTTTGTGTTTTTGCAAAAAAATTCATCTAAGCCTCCAAATTCAGCCTCTGTTCTAGATTTTTCTGAAAAATAACCCCATAGCAGCTTTATGGGCTGCTGCTGCCAGCCATGGTGCACTCAGCGCGCGCGCGGCGCGCATGGGCATGCGCATGGGGCTGTCATGGCCCCTCGTCGGGCCGCCGCGACGTTAATTCTTCTTTTGGGCTTTTCTCCTTCGTCCGGACTCCGATTCAAGTGAATTTTTTTTTGAACTTGACTAATTTTTCGCTATCTTTCCAACTGTGTGCTTGGTTGCACCCTTTTCTTCCTGGATAATTACCAGTTTACCCTTTTTGCCTTAAGTGCTCGTTTTTCTTCGTCATACCGTTTCTCCTTCGTCCGGATTCCGAATCATGTGATTCTTGAGTCTATCTTGATTAGTTTTTTGTTGTCCTCCTAGCGGTGTGCTCGGTGGCACCTGAATCTATAGTTTTCAGAATTGACTATTTTGCCCCTAGGGGCTTATTTATCATATTTTTGATCTTTTGCTTTCGCATCAGTTCTTATTGAGTTCCACGACCTCATGGAAGGTCACTTTGACTTCTTAGAGTTTTGTTTTCTGTTTTCACTTCCGCATTCGGATCCGTTATCGGATCATCCTTACGGTTCATCACATGACACACTGGCCTAAAAACCAGGGTCGTCACAGGTGGTATCAGAGCATTCGGGTTCGAATACCTTGGACGACGGGTTTTGGGTGCATATCATGCTCATGTTGTTTTGCTTTGATATGTCATTTGTATCTTGATAACATGTCTTGTATGATAACATGTTCATATGCTTAGGTGTTTCGAGGCATCTATTATTTGTTAAGCATGCTTTATGTGTATATATGCTCTTGATAACATGATCTGGGTTTCTATCATGTCTGCGTGCTTATGTTAGCATGACCGTATGCGACGTATGTTGGCATACCTTACGCTTTTCATTCACGTGTTTTGTCGTACCATATACTTACGTGCTTCTTGATAACATGTTTGATTTGATAATATGCCTATTTGCTTATGTGGCAACTTGTTTACTCCTTGTGTGAGTAGATAGTCCATTGCTATGTTGCATGCTAGCTACTTCCTTTATGTCAGGTTTTGACATTGTCTTATAGGATTTGTCATATTCCTTGGATGCATTCTTGTTTCACGAGTTTTTTCCTTGGATAGGAGAAATTCATTCTGTAAAGACCCATGTCGGGAACCTTCTTGTCTGTTTTGTTGATGCGAGTAAGGCTCATGTAAGCGTAGAATCGCAATCCTTGTTTGGTGGAGTGAGACGTGTGCCAGGGAGACACCGTTTCATTTCCTTTTCCTTTGTGGCTTCTAGATCTAAGGCCTTAAGCGTAATGGTGCCAGTGTCATTGTTGTCAGAGTTTTGGGATTAACTACCCCAACTCTCGCAAATACCTGGTTCCCGCGGTGCTTTTGGTAATGATCATTTTAGACATTGATGTCATTAGTATCGAAAAGTTCCCTTTTGGTGCATGTTACGAACTAGTGCCTTATACTGTTATGCTACCTTGCTGACGAGTAAGTGTGGGCGGGTTCTGGTCATTGTTCGTACTGCCTTGTTACTCTCTTCTTCTATCATGTTTCAACGTTTTGTTGTCTTAGGATTCTCTCGGTAGTTGACGTTAAGTTAACATGCCGATTCGTATGAGATGACATCTCAGCTCGTGTTTCGCATTCCTTCAGTGGATCTTGAGACTTCAGGATTTGTCCTTCAGCGCGTTGTGAGCTGTCATTTGATTTGACCTTTTGTTTGGTCATTATTCTGTTCTCTCTGGTATGTTCCAAATTTCGGGGACGAAATTCCTTTAAGGAGGGTAGGTTGTAACGACCCGGTCATTTGCCTTCCTTTCCTTTTTCCTGAAATTTTACGAATGAATTTTTTTCGTTTAATTTTCTTTTCTGAGCTCTATTTCGTGTCGCTTAGTGTCATCTTGAGTGCTCAGAATTGGTTCCTGAGACTTTTTTTCGTGGATTGACAACTTCCTTTGAGGACTGAGTCATTTTCACATTTTTCGTTTTTTGACACTATGCACTATTTCGTCATTTTCCCTATTCTGTCTTATCTCCATTTGTCAGTTTTTGGCACAACCTCACTTCTCATGCTCGGAGTTGGTTTTTGACTTCACCTGCCTTCATCTTTAGTGGTTTCCACAACATACGTATCTTTACTTTTGCAAGAAAGTACTCTAGTTGCTCCCGGTGTCCATAGGGACAAGGATGCAAAATTCTTTGAAATTATTTTCTTTTCTTGGGGTGTTTTTCGTAAATATATTTTGAAGATATTTTATTTCAGGGGTTTATAAGAAAATATCTTTTGGAAGATATTTTCATTCTGGGCAATTTCACAGTTAACCCTTTTTGTAGGGGCCATTGTGCAATTAATGAAAGTTATTGCAAAATGTCTTATTTTGAGCCTGGATCCTCGTATAAGATTTATTTTCACATTTCGTCGAGTTGTGTACTCTTAAAATTTCCTCCTGGTCGATGTTTTCCAATTTCAGGGTTTCTGGCCCCGATTTTCGCCAAACTTGTTTTGGGTATAACTTTCAGATCGGGACTCGGTTTTCGACACTATCTCTTCCGTTGTTTATAGTTTATCATTTTGAATCTTTTTCGTTCACAAAGTTTTGCCATTTGAGTGCGTCTGCTCAAAATTTACTTTTTCGGACCCGGCGGGGCCCGTTCGGGGCACTTTTTGAGATTTCTATAAAAGGGGGGTGAGATATTTCATTTTTCATCTTCTCCCCTCTTCATGCATGACCTGGAGCTCCCATGGCAGCCCAAGGGGTGCTGCCATCTTCTCTCTCCTCTTTTGGTTCACTTTTCCTTGATGAAAAATCTTCGGCCTTAACGTTTGTTGTTCCCCTCACCGTGCTCTACCTTTCCCCCTTATTAGAATTCAGTTTTGACCATTTCTTGAGTTTGGTTTTGAGGTCAAGTTATGATTTTGATGGGGCTTTCATGGGAGTTATGTTCACAGCGTTGTCCCCGACAAAACCTAGTAGTTTCGTCGGATTCGGAGCCGTTCCATTTTGATGGGATTTGAGATTTTAATCTCAAATTGAGGTAGTAGATATTCTAGGTTTAAATTATTATTATATAGCATGCTTGTGACGCTTATACTACTTGTTTGCATGATTAAATAGAAAATCTAGAGATATTATTATTTATTTTTCTTGTACGGGATCTAATTTTCCCGGTTGCTCATGAATTGGTTGAAACATGTACCATGATTTTATATTACCCCTTGATATGCTCATTGTCGTGTATTAAAATTGGAACATTTGAATAAGTATTAAAAATTTTATTTAATATTTATCTTAGGTGAAAGACTAATTTACATGGCCTTAACTAGCTTGAAATTAATATGTGTTAGCATATTATATTAGGCCTTAGCATGCTCTTCAACAAAGTTGAATTTGAAAGTAATTGGAGGTGTTTTGAAAATTAGTAATTATTAATTAATTTGATTAATTAATTTGCCCCGAGTGCACTATTCACTCCATTTGAATTCTGACTTGATATTCTTGATCTACATGCCATATAGCTTCACACATATTTGATTTAGAATATTCGGTGAGGTTTTGAAACCTTTCATTTAATTAATTTCCTTGTTTAAGATTTAATCCTCATGGTGATATACAACTTGGAATTGAATTGTGGTATACTAGAAAATTAAGCTTTGGTGCGATTGTTCACATATATTAAATTGGGATTAATTACATGAGAATTGCAACCTTTATTTTATATTTAACTTTAGTGAAAGTTTAATTTTCATAGGTATAACTTGCATGAAATAAGCTTGTAATGTGATATTACATTAGTCATTGGCATGTTTTCTAAGATATATTAAATTGAGAGCATTTGGTTAAGTTTAAAAATTTAGAGATTTTAATTAAAAGAATTAATTAAAATCTATTTTGTGGTCCTATTAGCTTAATTAAGATTTTAACTTGATATTTGTATTGGCCATGACTTGTTTACTAGTATATATTAATTGTGGACCATTTGAAGTTGCTTTAGAACCTTGGTAATTAAATTAGCATGATTTAATTAGAGTTCTACTTTGTTGTTCCAATAACCTAATTGAGTTTTAGAATGGATATAGGTGATGACCATGCCATGTTCTTTAATATGTATTAATTTGAGGTTATTTGGAATTGAATTAGAATCTAGGGAATTTAATTATTTTTATTTAATTAAATTCTATCGAATTGAGCCAAGGATTTAATTGTGTTTGAAAGTCGTTTCTATATCAAAATCCTGGACATGGACTTGTTGTATATTCATTTGGTTATGTTTTGAACATTGGATAACATAGTTGCTATGTTTGTATTCATGAGAATATGTTTTCCTTATTGAATATATTGTTGCCTTATGTAATGATTTGCACATTTCGTATTTAACATCATTCATGCATAGCGTGTAACGAATCGCACACTGAAGATTCGACATTCATCACATCATATTAGTTGTGGACTTAGAGCATGTATCGTATAGGTTTCTAAATTTGGTTGTGCTTGGTAGATAGTTGATTATCTTGCATATTCCTGTTGATATATGCATTGTTGCACAACTTGTTGATTTTGGAAACTTGGGCATGTCGTTGTTTGGCTATGGCTAGGACGTGGTTCTAGTATGGTCTAGTGCGCACATAGGGAGGTTACCTATGGGCTAGTAACCCTAAAGTAACTATGTTGTCGGTCTGATCCGGCGTGACGTCCGAGTATCCACTTTGTTTGATTTTGCATTTCATTTTCAAGTTGATAACTAGATGATGTTGTAACTTGTTGTTTCTTAATTGTGCTTTATGCGTTGTATTGGAAGTTCCAATGTTGGTTAAATTGCATCCATATTGAAAATCGTATTTTGACGTTCTAATAAAGCTTAGGATTGATCCTATTGATTCTTTTATAACTTAGACGTTAGGTGGCATGACCCATTTCTGTTGTTTTCGTGCTTTAGATTCCAAGCTGATAGCTTTAAGAAATTGTATTTTGTTGCCTTGTATAATATGCTTTTATGTGGTTAGACTACATTGAAGTTGAAATTTGTGTTTGATTGTTCAGCATGGCCTAGGATGATTCCTTACACTTATTTAGAATATAGACTTTAGGTGACATGATCACTTTAGTTGTTTCTGTATTCGAGATTGCAAGTTAATACCTTTGAGAACCTATATCTTGTTGCTTTGTATAATGTGCTTCCATATTGTTTAAATGGCATAGATGATGTGATTTATGCTAAAAACACTCTAAGATAGCTTAGGATGCTCCCTGAGTCTCATTTCGATATAGACGTTAGGTGGCATGAACCCCTTTAACATGTGTCACCTTAAGGTGATAAATTTGTAAAATGCTAGGTCGATGCATGCTCATCTCCTACGAGTAGCTTTATGTTACTCACCCCTACGATACTGGGGCATATTTCAGGTACGAAGACTTGGTTCATGACGCCTAGCATTCCTTGGATGTCGTGTAGCTTTCAAGTTTCCATTTCATGTAAATGTTAGCATGGAATGTCATTTTGTAGACTTATATGTCAAAATATGTATATTTGATTCTATGTATGTAGTGTGTACTTAAGTACACTCCTTTCAATGTATTTGATATGTATGAGATGGGACCGGAGGCCAATGACCATTATATTGTATTCTATGTACTTTTTTACTTCATGAAATGTTATGAAAACCTTGAAAAAATCGCAAGTCATTGCTTCACCATGGTTGCATCAAGTGTGGAATTCCATTTTCATTCTTTTATTGGGTCTTATTAATCTTGTATGAAGTGTGGCCAAGGGCCAAACGGTCATTTGATCCCATCTTGTATTTTTGGATTCCGAGTTTTCATTCCAAGTTCTATTTTTGCCTTTTTGCCCGTTGGGGGGTTGAATTTTGTATCGGTGGTATTTTTAAGTCGTGGACCATTGTAGCACGTCCAAATAGGTAAATTACGTTTGCGTGCATGGTCGTTTCTGGGCAAAACCTTATCGTTTGTGTTTTGAGCCTCTTGTGAATTCATTTCGCACTTTTTTAGCATATTCTGATCTAGGGGCATTATAGACTTTTCACGGTGATTTTATTTTCTTCTTTCAACATGGTTGAATAGAAAACTTGATTTTAGGGGGGGTTTCTTTTCCGTGTTTTTCCAGAAAATGTCGGCTTGATATCAGAAATCGCTTACGAATTCAGTTCTCAGTTTTCAAAATAGCAGCTTTTTGGACATCCATGACCAGATTTCATGGAGGGGCATTTCGGGCATTCTACATTGCATTTTTTTTTTAATTCTCTTGCGAATCACGTAGAAAACTCAATTTTGAGGTGGGTTTCTTTTCTGTGTTTTTGCAAAAAAAATCATCTAGGCCTCCAAATTCAGCCTCCGTTCTGGATTTTTCTGAAAAATAACCCCATAGCAGCTTTATGGGCTGCTGCTGCCAGCCATGGTGCACTCAGTGCGCGCGCGGCGTGCATGGGCGTGCGCATGGGGCTGTCATGGCCCCTCGTCGGGCCGCCGCGACGTCAATTCTTCTTTTGGGCTTTTCTCCTTCGTCCGGACTCCGATTCAAGTGAATTTTTGTTGAACTTGACTAATTTTTCGCTATCTTTCCAACGGTGTGCTCGATTGCACTCGGTTCTTCCTGAATAATTACCAGTTTACCCTTTTTGCCTTAAGTGCTCGTTTTTCTTCGTCATGCCGTTTCTCCCTCGTCCGGACTCCGAATCATGCGATTCTTGAGTCCATGTTGATTAGTTTTTCATTGTCCTCCCAGCGGTGTGCTCGGTGGCACCCGAATCTATAGTTTTTAGAAATGACTATTTTGTCCCTGGGGGCTTATTTGTCATATTTTTGATCTTTTGCTTCCGCATCAATTCTTGTTGAGTTCCACGACCTCATAGAAGATCACTTTGACTTCTTAGAGTCTTATTTTCTGTTTTCACTTCCGCATTCGGATCCGTTATCGGATCATCCTTACGGTTCATCACAGGACACGCTGGCCTAAAAACCAGGGTCGTCACAGTAACTGTATGATCACGATCAGGATTCGAACAACACAACTCCAAACTCACTAAGTGTTTATGTGTATATGTTCTAGAAAGATAAACAGAAAATTCTCTAAGAATTTCTGAGACAAAAATCTTCCTAAGGCTTTTTAAGAATAATAAACTGATAATGCAAAAACCGTGAATAAACCAATGTATATGACAAGGTTTATATAGAGTATAGAATGACCTAATCCCTTTGAAAATAAGGAAAAATTTGTGCGTAGGATTTGGTACAATTCTAGACCAACTGGAAAGAAAACAGGAAAAGGAAACTAAAAACTGTATTGTGAACAGGAATTCTTGAACCAGTTCAGAGGGGCTGAACCGGTTCAAGATTGGTAAAAAGAATTTCAAAGCCAAACTTAAGCCCTTGAACCGGTTCAGAGGGGCTGAACCGGTTCAAGTTGTCCAGAATTTGAATTTGGTAATTTTCAGCCTAAACACATTCTAGGGCAGTTCTAAAAAATATGGAAAGTATAGAATGTGTCCTCACCTATTTAGAATTCTTCTTAATGTGTTCTTCTTACCCTTTTCTTCAAAAGATCTTCAATCATGGTAACTTTGAACAACTTCCCAGTTCTGTAGTCGTTGTCGAACTTGATAACTTGCAGACCAATTATTTTCAATTATAACTAATATTGGACTTGTTTTGTCTATGAGAATTGCGAAAAATAAAATAATATCTCACATAAAATACAAATAGTAAAATATAAATATATTGTATATGATACAATACTAGAGCACACAATAATTTTCAATTCCTACGTTTATATGCTTTTCATGTTTAAACTATGACACCTCCCTGTGAATTATAATTGGCTTTGGATACAAAAATTATATGGGTGGCTTATCTGGCTTTCGATCCTTTCTTTATGCCCTTCAATATCGATAATTAATTAATTAATTATTATTAATTTCTTTTATTACCTAGCAATAGTTAGAGAGTTAGGAGTTAGTAGGGGTTAAGAGAAGGAGATTCGAACCTAAAAACATAGAGTGGGGGACATTTAAGGCCTAATCATTTACCACTCAGATAACACCGCCGCACCTAATTAATTTTTTTATTTAAACTTATAGGAAAAAATTATAATAACAATATTTGTTAAGTCCAAAGTTGTTGCTTTCTTAAACCATCAACCATGCATAGATTAATTTGGAAGTTTTTTCCTTTTATTTTGGTATGTTTTAAAATACATGTCTCATTCCAAAAATAGATATACTATTTTTTTTTTTTAATATTTTCAAACTATTTTTTTGACATTGACCTTGATTAAACAAATGCACTAATTACGAGTACTCATTTGTAGATAAATTTAGAACTTCACTCTCATCAATACAATAAAAAAGTATTAAAAAACTATTAACATAAAAAAAAATAAAAAAATAAATAAAAAAGTTAGATTTCCCTAACACCCCAACAAAAGTTACTCAACGGTATAAAATTAAGTTTGAAATTTTATAAAACTTCAAAGGTATTTGATAAAAAAAAATTGTGAAATATTTGTTTAAACCTATTAAGGACAAGTAGTTTAGAACAACCAAAAAAAAGAAAAAGAAAAGAATAAACAACTAAATTGGAATGAAGGTGGTATTCGCGATATATAATTTCTTATTAACAATATCATTCTATCCAGGCGGCGCGGGGCCGGCTGCGGCGGGGGGTGGGGGGTAGGCTTTTGGAGTAAGCACAATTATAGAACTACTATAATTAAACTTGTTTTCCAAGTTATTTTAGGTCTCTATAAAATCTATATAAACACCTTTTCTTACCTAGGATTTTCTATGGCTTTTGAATATAATTTTCAGCAATTTAGAGAGAACCAATTTGTGAGATTTTCATAGTGTTTTATTTTCATCTTAAGAGCACACATACTATACACGTGAGTGATTTTGGATGTTGTTCTCTATTTTATCAGAGTTTGCGATTTTGAAGATACATTGATACTGTTCAGAAAAAGAAGAGCTTCTTTTATCTTCCTTATTTTAGTTTCGAAGAAAAAGAGGAAGCAATCATACTTTAAAGGGGTCAAAGCATTCGAGGAATGCTGTTTAATGGGGAAAAAATAACCCTAAGTTTGACTAACCGCCTTGACCAATTAGTTCCCTTTGACTCTTCTTTCATGGAAAAGATGGTAGCAACAACATACGATAATGAGGAGGCTATTATCATTCAGTTAACGAGAAATAGGAGAGATCGGTTAAGGAAGATAAACCAAATCTCCCCAATCGACATCTACGCAACCAATTAGATCTCAAGACAACCTTAAATACGATAAGGCATGAGAAAAAACTCTTAAACATTTAATACATAATTAACTTTTTTGTTATACGAGCCCAAGCACTGACTTAATCGTTGAAGGGTCCTCAACCGACACCCCATTGGTGCCATCCGAGGTGATGTAATCTCCATTGATTTGCAGGTAAACGTCATTTCGAGTCGCGCTGATTTTCACTTCAACAGCTGGCGCCGTCTGTGGGAAACTGATTAGTTCCTTAGAGAAATAATAATCTGATGCGATTCGGTTCGCACGACAGGACTAAGGTTTTTTATCATAGAAATCGTAAAGAAAATATCCATTAAAAAGTATCACAATAAGTTCACAACAACAGATCTTCGCTCTTATGGAAGGATGGGTCTTTGCATCAAGGTCCCCCACCCATTATATTCAGGGGTAGAACGGTGATTCGCATAATACCACCCTGTAGATTAGGGCAAGGTCTAGAAGCTTGACATATCAACCTCGGTACACCAAGCCAACCATGTTCCTGGTCTCTCTCACTAGCCAGTTCTTAGCCTTTCGTGCAACTAAGGCTTGGTCTTCCGAGACCAGACACTGGGACCTGGTCATCCAAGACCGAGATATGATCATTTAAAACCATAGCCTGGTAGGTCTTTACACTCCAGGAAGGACATCATGTCCAAGGAAGTTTCCACAATCGGGGAGTTCACCACGTTCAAGGTGGTCCATGCCTAATGAAGCTTTTGACTATCGAATGCCAAGAATGGCATCTTCCACCAAGCATGGTCACATGCATATTAAGCCTGGCGAGTCTAAGCCATATCAAGCCAGGGGCAGATCCAAGCCTCACAGTAAAAAGGGTTCATCCACATTAGCCATTATTAACGCTCACTCACACCAAGCCCTTGGCAAAGCCTCACCCAGATCGAGCCTCGGAATAACAAAGCCTTATCCACATCGAGTCTTGCAAAGTTAAGGCAAATCAGGTCTCTTACCAAGACCAAGTAGGTCTCTCTTATCGATAAACAGTACATGGCATACGCACTACCAAGGTCTGGTATTCCGAAATCAGGTACCAAGATGTACATGGTCATATAAGATCAATGTCCGATCATCTAAACCATAACATGGTAGGTTTCTATACGTTAAGAAGGAATCTATATCCAGGAAAGTTTCTACGATGAAAAAGGTCACTTAGTCCAAGGCGGTCCTATGTCCAAGGAAACTTTTGACCACCAGGCACCAAGCCTAGTCTCATCCACATCGAGTCTGGTGGGTCTTAGCCACATCATGTCGGGTAAATCTTATCTATGTCATCACATCAAGCCATGCAGGCTTCATCCATACCAAGCTCGTGAGTTTCATCCATGCCTAGCCTAGTCTCAAACTCAGGTAGAAGATCTAAAGCCTCAAGATCAAGAGAAATCAGAACACTAAGTTCTTCAATAGGAGAACCCATACGGGTATCTCAAAAGAGAGCCAGTCTTGGGGCACGCCATAATCGTGCAAGGCTATTTGACCAGGTAATATTGGTCAGCTGTATAGAGAGATGTGGTCAACCCCGTCGAAGAGTATGACTAAAACCTCAGAGACAATAGAAGTTAATGCTCATGTCAAGAACATGGTATTTAGAAATGAATTGGATTTTTTCTTTACTACAAGGAAAAGGACAGATTTTGTCACAACAACTCCCTTATTAAAGGGCAAGCTCACGAAACTTTGAAAGGCATATTCCCTTATTAAAGAGCAAGCTTATAAAGTTTGGGCAAAACATCCCATTATTAAAGGGGCAAGCTGGGTGATGCTTATAAAAATTAACCTTTTTAAAAGGTCGAGCTGAGTAAAACTCAAAAAAATTAAACCTTTTATTAAAAAAGCAAGCTGGGTGAAGCTTGAAATGATTATTCCATTTATCGATGGGGCGGGGCAAGCTGAGTGAAGCTTGAACCTATTACAAACCTCTTATTAAAGGGGCAATAATAAACAAGTCCCCTTATTAAGGGACGAGACTATATTAATCCAATAAATCAAGACAAAGCTCCAAAAAATAGAGCGTTTTCTAAACCTAACATTAGTAAGGAACATCACCACTGGGTAAGCACATTACCCGAAGGGAATGACCCAACCGTGCACAATAACTGGATTTCCAAGAGAAAAGGTCTCGTTCACACCAAGGCCTAGACATCCAAGAATAGGGCCTAGCCTACAAAGGTTTAGTAATCCAAGTTCAATGCCTAATTGCTAAGGCATGCAAATGGCCTGGTCATCCAAGATTAAGGCATGATCATTCAAGACCTTAAAAAAAAAAAAAAAAAACTATTCAGCTCAAGAATACTGCTCGAGGGAAAAAAAAAAATCTCAAAGTTACTGTTCACCTCAAGAATAGTACACGAGGTGGAACTGTTCACCTTGGGTATAGTGTCCGGGGTAAAAAATCTCAAAAGTTACTATTTACCTCGGGAATAGTACCCGAGGTAGAAATGTTCACCCCGGGAATAATGCCCAAGGTTAAAAAAACTCAAAAGTTATTGTTCACCTAGGGAATAGTACCCGATGTGGAATTGTTCACCTCGGGAATAGTGATTGGGTAAAATAATTCACCTCTGGAACAGTGCCCAAAGCAAAAAAAAAAAAGAAGAAGACATTTCCTAGTCCGTTTCGAACAAGGAAATATGGGGCAATTGATGGGAAAAAAATAACCCTAGGTTTGACTAGCCGCCTTGATCAATTAGTTCCCTTCGACTATCTTTTCGTGGAAAAGAGGATAGCAACAACATACAATAATGAGAAGGTTATTATCATTCAATTGACGAGAAATAGGAGAGATCAATTAAGGAAGATAAACCAAATCTTCCCAATCGACATTTGCGCAACCGACTGGATCTCGATGCAACCTTAAATACGATTGAGAGCCATCGAATAAGGTATGAGAAAAAAACTTTTAAACATTTAATATAGAATTAAATTTTAAGGTTAATTATAATGACACCCCCTGAGGTTTGCCGTATTGACAGGCATATATAAGTTAGCACCTTTTTGGATAATGAGACCCCCCAAGTTTACAAACTTAAACAATAGCATCCTAAACATGATGAAAGTACATGTTTACCCTTTAACCATGTAAAATTGTTGGTCCTAAGGTTCCCTAAGCAGTGTTTGCATATTTAATGTCAAAAACCTATTTTTCAGTGGCATCAAAGGATTTACTATTCTTCATTAGTGTTTGAAATAAGATACAAAGGTAGTATGGTCATCTCCTTACTAGTGTCATATTCTTCTCATTGGCCTCAGTATGTGTATCTCAGTGTTATCACCTGTTTTAGCTGAATTTACTTAATTAATTGAGGTTCAGCTTTTGAAAAGTTACTACAAGTGTTCTCAGGGGTAGCATTGTCTTTTCTTAGTTGTATTACATATATATGCGTATGTTCAGGTAGCTGCATTGTACTGAAGTGTCTTGATTGGACCTACATTATGAGGAATACAGTCTCAGGTCTGTCACAATGCTGAGAAGAGTTAAATATGTTTTGAGGGCATTATGGTCTTTTCCAGGTATGCTTAAGAATGTGACAAGTCTCAGTGGTCCTAAAGAGCTGGTATATGCAAGAATATTACATTTCTTGGAGGCTAAGTCTGGAGGAAAATGAAAATTACAGTAGTGTATCGTATGTGTATGATTTCTGGTGTGCAAGGTGACAAAATCGCTGAAGTGGCTTGTTGTGATTTGTTCTCTCCCCTAAAACTATCTGATTTAAGCTCTATCAATCATTGGCTGAAGGTGACAAGTGTATGGTCTAAGTGTAGAAAGATTTGTGTACTTAGCATTACTATATATATGCTGTTATAGAGCTTTTAAGGTTTCAAGCCTTTTGAGAATTGTTAAAAAAAAAAAAAAAAAATTTGAGCTGCAGCTAGTATTCTCTCTAGAGTATTGAATGAACTTGTTTTTCTGAGTGTTTTAATGATGATTTATGCTAGGAAAACTCACTGATTCAAACCTTGTTAGTGTATTAACTGAGGAGATGTTGCTGCTGTTATTTTTACTGCTGCAAGGGCTGGACTGAGTAGTGTTTTTGAGTTCCAAGGTGGCGTGGTCTATTCTGAGGGTTGACACAGGTATAATTCATCTTTTTACACTTGCTCAGTACAAAGTTTTGTTGAAAACATGCTGAAATCAAATTTGGACAGTAAGCTCACCTATTATGCATAATTTACTAGTTTATTCTTAGATTTAAGCACTGATTGATTATGCCTTGCTATTTCATGAGTTTCTAATATACTAGCAAGTATATTTTGATGAATCAAGACTGTTGAAGTTGGCCTTGTGACATAAATTTGGTTAGTTGTAATTTTCAGTATTCAAACCTTAAGGCTTAAGCTGTGTTTTACTGAAACAAGGGCTATAATGAACTTTATGATATTCTCATGCTATACTTCATTGTTTAAAGCTATGATCAGGAGTACTACAGTGAATGAAGATTGTATAAGGTGCTGTTGAGTTGATCTCGAGAGGAAATTCCTATTTTACCCCTCAAACCCTAACTGCAGTAGATTGAGGTTTTGAGGTTGTATCTTGGAGTTTTGAGCTGTCTGACCTATTTTAATTATAGGAAGGACTTGTTAATATTGTTTTGCATCTACTATAGTATATTTGGTGAGCTTTGAGAGCCAGTTTGGTCCAGGCAGGGTTCTCTAGGACAGGGGGAGTGTGTGTTTACACTGTTTTGAGCTAGTATGTAAGTAAAATGTGTGAAAACTAGTGTCTACTTCTATGACAAGGGTGTGTGCAGAGAGTGAGATAGCTGAGTGTCTAATAGCTTACTTACAGCTAGTGCATGATTGAATTGGCATAGGCTAAGAACCAAGGTTTTCCCTAATTGAGAGGGTTTCCTTATAAATACTGTTGCACTACCTATTGCTTATTTGTTTTGATTGCTGTTAAGTTTATATAAGAAAAGGTTTTGACCAATTCACCCCCTTCTTGGTCCAACAATTGGTATTAGAGCTTTGGTCTATTATGTAGGGTTCTAGCAAGCCTGTAGTTGATCTTAGCAATGGATGAATGCCAAGTTACAAACAAAGCTCCAGGGTTTAGTGGTGTCAACTATGATTAATGAAAAATCAGAATGGATGCATTCTTAATGTCTCACTCTTATGATGTTTGGCATGCTGCTGTGCATGGTATTGTGATTCTTAATCCTGATAATCCCTCTGAAGCTGATAAAATTGTTGTGGCTAATGATGGTATAGCCAAACATGTTCTTTACTGTGCTTTAAAGTAACAAGAGTTCATCAGAGTCAAGAATTGTAAGTTAGCTAAAGAAATATGGGACTCTCTTCAGGCTGTTATTAAAGAAAACAAGATTCAGCTCTACAAAGTTCAATATAAAGCTTGTAAGATGGAAGAAAGGGAAACTGTGGCTGAGTATTTGTTTAGGATCAATGACATTGTCAATAACATGGAATCCCTTAGTGAAGACATTAAAGACTCTGATGTTTACAAGAAGATACTTAGGTCTCTTACACCTAGATTCAATGCAAAGGTTACAATTCTTGAGGATAAAAACTTACCTCAAATGAAGATTGATGATCTACAAGCTTCTCTTACAGCCTATGAAATGAGAATTGGAGTTCCAACTATTCAAAGAAGAGAAGTTGCACTTAAAGCCAAAGAAGTTAGAGAAGAATCTGAACCAAAGTCTGAAGAAGATGATCTTGAAGAGTATGAAGTGGCCTATCTGTCAAAGAAGTTCAAAAAATTCAGGTTTAAGAAGAGAAATCAATCCCAAAATCTAACTTGTTATGGTTGTGGCAAGCCTGGCCATTATGTCTCGAGTTGTCCAACTTCAAAAGGACAAAACCAAAGGAAGAAAAAAGGGGGAAACTTTAAGGGAATATTTGGAAGGAAGGATCTTATTTCATATTGGGATTCAGTTTCAGAAGAAGACAAACCTAAAAAATCAAAAGAAGATGAGTGTTTATTTATGGCTATTCTTGAAACACCACAGACAGCAACTGAAGTTAAAGAAGATAGTGAAGATAGTGACTCAGAGATTGAAGAAATACTTGAAGAATGTGAGAGACTTGCTATGAAATGCAATCAACAAAAGTCTCAGCTGAAAGCCCTTAGTTCTGAATTGCAAAAATCCAAACAACTTCTTGCTAAACACTTCAAGCTTAAGTTGTCAACCTTGTGTTCAGTTTCTTTTATCTTCTTAAGTCTAATGAAGTCTCAATCCTATACTGAATGGTCTACAAAAAGATGTAGAAAAGAACTCTCACTAATTCTTGAAGAAAGGTCTATGAAAATGACTGAGATTTGGAAGCAATCCACAAAGCAAATTAGGAAGATTGGAATTGGTTACATCTGTAACACTGCAACCAAAGTTAAACAAAACCACTCTATATTTGTTAAGGCCACCACTGATGAGGTGTATGCAAAGTTTCCAATTGTAAAACCAATGAGATCAAGGTGTGATATACTTGACAACACCTACAATAGCTTAAGGTTGAATGGAAGTGATTTTGTTACATCATCCATCAGAAACTTCAAAGTTACCAAAATGTATGTGAAGAAATCTGACTTGACTCAAGTTTAGAAGGTCAAAAGCAAAGGATCTCTTGTGAAGTCCAAGATGATGTGGATGCCCAATAAGATGAATCAGTGAGTATGTTGGTGTATACAGCCTTCAAGGCAGGTAACTCTTATGATAAATGGTATGTTGACAATGGCTGCTCTAAACACATGATAGGTGATGGTTCCAAGTTTGTTTCTCTGAAGAATTTTGATGGTGGAAATGTGATCTTTGGAGATAATCAAAAAGCAAAAATTATAGGCATTGGTACTATATGCAAAACTGAAAAACTGCCTGAGATTAAAGAAGTTTTACTTATTGAAGGCCTCAAACATAATCTCTTAAGTGTCAGCCAATTGTGTGACAATGGAAAGAATGTGTACTTTGACAAAGAAAAATGCAATGAGGTTGACATTGAATCTGACAAGGTTCTATTCTTAGCTTGTAAATCCTCTGGAATTGTCTACATTGTTACTGAAGAAGCTACTCAATGCAATTTAACCACTTTTGATGAAGCTATATTATGGCACAAGAGATTAGGTCATCTTCATTCAAAAAATCTATCCAAAATCCAGAAGCTAAAAGTTGTGAAAGGCTTACCTGATCTAAACTTCAGTAATAATCATCTTTGCAAAGCCTGTCAACAAGGAAAATAGACTAAAGTTTCATTCCCCTCCAAAGAAATCAACACTTCCAAAGCTCTTGATTTGATACACATGAATCTCTGTGGCCCTACTAGAACTACTAGTATTGGTGGAAGTAAATACTTTATGCTTCTCATTATTGATGATTTCAGTAGAATGATGTGGGTTTACTTCTTGAAAGAAAAATCTGAAGCTATTTCTCACTTTATCAAGTTTGTAAATCTAGTTGAAAATGAAAAGGGCTACACTATAAAAAAAACTTGGCTCTGAATTTACAATGAGAGAATTTGAAAGCTATTGTGATGTAAAGGGTATCAAGAAAAAGTTTTCAACTTTAGTTACTCCTCAGCAAAATGGGGTTGTGGAAAGAAAGAATAAGACTGTTTAAGAAATTGGGAGAACTACGTTGCTTGAAAAGGGTCTTGCTAAGGGATTTTGGGCAGTAGCTGTAAGTACTGCAGTGTATATCATCAATAGGGTGCTTCTCAGACCAAATTCAACTAAAACTCCTTATAATTTATGGTATGGAAGGCCTGCAACAGTCCATTACTTCAAGGTGTTTGGCAGCAGATGTTTTATTCTCAATCATATAGACAACTTGGGGAAATTTGACTCTAAAACTGATGAAGGGATATTCTTGGGTTACTCTATCAAAAGCAAGGCTTTTAGATGTTAAAATCTCAGATCTTCCAAAGTTGTTGAATCAATTCATGTTAAATTTGATGAAAGTCATCAGTCCAGTATCAGTAATGACAATTGTTCTATACCAGGATTAACAAAAGCCAGTCCTTCTTTTTCAATTCAAGGTCTAAATGAAACCATTCAATCCACTTCAGGGTCTGATAATCAAAGGGAGATTACTTTTCCAGAGTTACAAAAACAAGTTCAAGCTGAAAACATCATTGGATCACCTCAGGCTGGTGTTCAAACAAGGCACAAGAAAAGGCTGATTGAATTAGAAGCTAAAGATGGAGAATAGTACAATCATTTTGCTATGTTATCCTCAATTGAACCAAAGTCTTATAATGAAGCACAGAAAAGTGAAGATTGGATAGTGGCGATGCAAGAAATACTTGACCAGATTCACAAAAATGATACTTGGACTTTAATTCCTAGACCTGTAGCTAAGAATGTCATTGGTTCCAAGTGGATTTACAGGAACAAGTTGGATAAGAAAGGGTCTGTTATTAGAAACAAGTAAGACTGGTTTGCAAAGGTTACTCTCAACAAGCAGGTATTGATTATGATGAAACTTTTACACCAGTTGCTAGAATGGAATCTATTAGGATGCTCTTGTCCTTTGCCTGCCACAAACAAGTAAAAGTTTATCAAATGGATGTTAAGTCTGCCTTCTTGAATGGAGATTTAAAAGAAGAAGTCTACTTGAAACAACCTGAAGGCTTTGACGATCCCAAGTATCCCTCTTATGTATTCAAGCTTAATAAGGCTTTGTATGGTCTCGAACAAGCTCCCAGAGCTTGGTATGAAAAGCTACATCAATTCTTGGTTGAATAAGGTTTTCACAGAGGGAAGGTTGATAGCACTCTTTATGTAAAAATCCATCAAGACCGGTTTCTCATTCTTTAGATTTATGTGGATGACATCATATTTTGTGGCTCATACACTTTATTAGCATCAGAATTTGCCAATCTAATGAAAACCAAATTTGAAATGTCACTTTTGGGAACTTCTAGATACTTCTTAGGTCTTCAAATCAATCAAATATCCACAGGGATTTTCATTTCTCAACATAAGTATGCTTCTGAGCTACTTAAAAAATTCAATATGGATGATTATAAGACTGTGTCCACACTACTATGTCCTAATACCAAATTATCTCTTAAGTGTACCACAGAGCCTGTCCCCTCCACTCTTTATAGGTCTATCATTGGAAGTCTATTGTATCTCACAACTTTAAGACCTGATATAATGTATTCTGTTGGTTTGGTGGCTAGATTTCAAAGCAATCCAAGATCTTCTCATCTTCAAGCTGCCAAAAGGATTCTTAGATATGTCAAGGGAACTATCTCCTATGGTTTGCACTACATTTTCTCCCCTACATTGTCTATTACAGCCTTTTCAGATGCTAATTGGGGTAGATACCTACCTGACAGAAAAAGTACTTCAGGTTGCTGTTATCTCCTTGGCTCAAATGTTGTCTCATGGTTGAGTAAGAAGCAGGATACTGTCTCCCTCTCTACTTCAGAAGCTGAGTGTATAGCTGTTTCTCAAGCTGAATCACAACTGTTTTGGATGACAACTACTCTGACTGACCTTGGACTTCAATTTTTAGGTCCTCCTAAGCTCTATTGTGATAATCAAAGTGCCATTGCAATCAGCAAGAATCCCACACTTTACTGGAAGAGCAAACATATTGATATCAGGTATCACTTTCTTAGAGACAAAGTCCAAAAAGGTCTCATTGACATCACTTATTTAGCCACCGATAGCAGATATCATGACCAAACCTCTTCTCCCTCAGAGATTTTCAACCCTTAGAGCTCTTCTCAGGGTTATCCAACCACCTTTCTAAGTTTATCATTGTTGGTTCTTCTCACCTTTTGTCCTTCAATGTCAAAAAGAGGGAGAATGGGCTGAAATAAGGGTAGCTTTTTAGCTATTCCTTTTATTTGGTGTTGTTTTTACTATGCTTGCTATGGTCGACTGTGGTTCACTGAGATCTTATTTCATGTTAATGTTTTTGTCATTAAAGGTAAAAGGGGGAGATTGTTGGTCCTAAGGTCCCTAAGCAGTGTTTGCCTATTTAATGTCAATAACCTATTTTTCAGTGGTTTTAAAGGGTTTACTCTTCTTTATTAGTGTTTGAAATAAGATACAAGGGTAGTATAGTCATCTCCTTACTAGTGCTATATTCTTCTCATTGGCCTCATTATGTGTATCTCAGTGTTATTACCTGTTTTAGCTAAATTTGCTGAATTAATTGAGGTTCAGCTTTTGAAAAGTTACTACAAGTGTTCTCAGGGGCAGCATTGTCTTTTCTTAGTTGTATTACATATATATGCGTATGTTTAGGTAGCTGCATTGCACTAAACTGTCTTGATTGGACCTGAATTGTGAGGAATACAGTCTCAGGTCTGTCACAATGCTAAGAAGAGTTAAATATGTTTTGAGGGCATTATGGTCTTTTCCAGATATGCTCAAGAATGTGACACGCCTCAGTGGTCCTAGAGAGCTGGTATATGCAAGAATATTACATTTCTTGGAGGATAAGTCTGGAGGAAAATGCAAATTACAGCAGTGTATTGTGTGTGTATGATTTCTGGTGTGCAATGTGACAAAATAGCTGAAGTGGCTTGTTGTGATTGGTTCTCTCTCCTGAAAATATCTGATCTAAGCTCTATCAGTCATTGGCTGAAGGTGACAAGTGTATGCTCTAAGTGTATGAAGCTTTGTGTACTCAGCCTTACTATATATATGCTGTTATAGAGCTTTTAGGGTTTCAAGCCTTATGAGAATTGTTAAAAAAAAAAAAAAAATTGAGCTGCAGCTATTATTCTCTCGAGAGTATTGAATGAACTTGTTTTTCTGAGTGTTTTAAAGATGATTCATGCTAGGAAAACTCACTGATTCAAGCCTTGTTAGTGTATTAACTGAGGAGATGTTGCTGCTATTATTTTTACTGCTACAAGGGCTGGACTAAGTAGTGTTTTTGAGTTCCAAGGTGGTGTGGTCTATTCTGAGGGTTGACACAGGTATAATTCATCTTTTTACACTTGCTCAGTACAAAGTTTTGTTGAAAACATGCTGAAATCAAATTTGGACAGAGAGCTCACCTGTTATGCTTAATTTACTAGTTTATTCTTGGATTCAAGCACTGATTGATTATGCCTTGCTATTTCATGAGTTTTTAATCTGCTAGCAAGTATATTTTGATAAATCAAGACTGTTGAAGTTGGCCTTGTGACATAAATTTGGTTAGCTGTAATTTTCAGTATTCAAACCCTAAGGCTTAAGCTGTGTTTTGCTGAAACAAGGACTGTAATGAACTTTGTGATATTCTTATGCTATACTTCATTGTTTAAAGCTATGATCATGAGTACTACAGTGAATGAAGATTGTATAAGGTGCTGTTGAGTTTATCTCGAGAGGAAATTCCTATTTTACCCCTCAAACCCTAACTGCAGGATATTTAGGTTTTGAGGTTGTATCTTGGAGTTTTGAGCTGTCTGACCTATTTCAATTGTAGGAAGGACTTGTTAATATTGTTTTACATCTGCTATGGTGTATTTGGTGAGTTTTGAGAGCTTGTTTGGTCCAGGCAGGGTTGCCTAGGACGGGGGGATTGTGTGTTTACACTGTTTTGAGCTAGTGTGTGAGTAGAGTGTGTGAAAACTAGTGTCTACTTTTGTGACAAGGGTGTGTGTAGAGAGTGAGACAGCTGTGTGTGTAACAGCTTACTTACAGCTAGTGGATGATTGAATTAGCATAGGCCAAGAACTAAGGTTTTCCCTAATTGAAAGGGTTTCCTTGTAAATACTGTTGCACTACCTATTGCTTACTTGTTTTGATTGCTGTTAAGTTTATATAAGAAAAGGTTTTAACCAATTCACCCCCCTCTTGGTCCAATAAAAATAACCAAAATAGCCTCAGCCAATATACACAACCATCACTCACCGGTTACCACCACCGCAACCTCCACAACCACCATCTTCTTCATTGTTCCACCACCATCACACAAACTCAACAATTCAAAATTACACACATGTATATACATATATACATACATACAAAACATATAGCAGAGGCAGCCATTGAACCCAACCGTATCACCGCCACCGCCAATACTGCCCTCCTATCTTTTCTCTGTCTACCCACCACTGCAATCTCTGCCACCACAACCAAAACCCATCACTTGACCCATGAAAAACCCACAAAAAATCCAGCTAATTGAACCCATTAAAAACTAAAACCCAACCAATTGAACCCGAGCTATCTGCCATCCCTATCTTTCCACCTTCCGAGCTCTCTGCCAATGATCCTTCTAAGCATAGCCGTTGAACCCAACCAAGTCCAACTCGGACCTCTGCCACCACCGAGTCCAACTCGGACGGGTCAGCGCCTATCACTGCCACTGTTAGTTAGCCGCGCCCATCACCACCGTTCCGAAGTCAACCGAGCCAACTGCCGGCAATTCCATCCAGCTAAGCTATCCATTGGCGTTTAGTGCTATTAGCCCATCGCCCACAACCGAGGCCGTATTCCTGTCCCCCACAGCCGAGGTCGTCTTCATAATGGCCGAGCCCTCACCAGCCACCGCGAGTCCTCCACAGCCGAGCCATCCACAGTTAAGCTCTCCACCGACCGAGATCTCTATAACCGAGGCCGAGTTCATCTTCCCAGAACTCACCGCTAGCCCATTCTCCCCGGATCCATCATAGCCACTATTCTTGGTTGTCGCTTCATCCTGCCAAGTCTCCTTTTTGCTAAAAATAAATAACTGTGTGGGTTCGGGCAGGGGTTGTTGTCGGAAAATATGCCGGAGTTTTTCTTGGCCAAAGGCTGTTGCTAGGCAAATCAGAATCCGAGTCGGCAATGAGGAATTAGTCGCAATTCCGGCGACGATTTTCTGGTTCACGATTCGTGATTCCTGTAACGGCTCGATGGCATCATTGTCAGTCCTCAACACAGAGCTCGGAACTGTAGCAGTGACGGCGCAGAGATCGGAACTGCAGCGTGGGTGTCGCGGCATCGATCATCGAGTTTGGGTTTTTTCGGAGCAGAGGGTAGAGAGAGAAACCTAGGGTAATTCTGTCATATATATATATATTGATATTTTAGATTAATAATTGATATTTTATTGAAAGGCAATCTCGTCTTTTTACAACTTTTAAGGGCTTGTTTGGATTAAATTTCTGACAGAGGGTGTGAGTATTCAAAAAATGGCTAACTTATATATGTTTGTCAATACCCCAAACCTCAGGGGGTGTCGTTGTAATTAATCCTAAATTTTATGTTATACGAGCCTAAACATTAAATTGATTGTCGGAGGGTCTTCGGCTGCCATCCGAGGTGATGTAACCTCCATTGTTTTGCAGGTAAACGTCGCCATTCCGATGGAGTCGTGCTGATTTTCACTTCATTGTTGATCTACCAGCAATCTTTCTACATGGATCAAGGGAGTAACCTGAAGTCAAGAGCGTTTGGATGGGGGAGTTGCAAAGCTGAAGATGTTCAGCGATTGGTTCTTGGTATAGCATATAGGTGTAAGCTTGAGTCGAAGTCCATTGTATTTCACTTCATCTATAATGGATGGTTTCACTCAAGACCGCGTGACAGTCTCTGAGATTTTTCCTAAGGTTGGATAATTTTCTCTAATTAAGGTTTAGCCATACTCTAACTCTATTTTACTTTACTTGCACTTTAATTTTTCTATTATGAGTTGATTATCTAATTTTATTTTGGTAAACTTTAAACTTTAAAAGACAAGTCCAACCTATTCACCATTCTAAAAACTTCCATAGTTGTTTTCCACAACCATTCAGTGATATAGTAACGCTTCAAAATCAGAATTACCATTACCGTGAACTGGACTTATCTTGTTTATATATATATATATATACTAGAATTGTCTATTTACTTATTATTATTATTATTATTTTTAACAATTGCGAGTTTTTTCTTGGTTTAATCAGTTCATATGTGAATACAAAGATTTGCTGTGTCATTTTTTGAGATCCGCCTGTGATGTGTAGAATATGAGTGCATGGGTCGATTTGTCTTTTTATTGTTTTACCATGATAAACGTGATAACTGAGCCTATGAATACAATATTATAATTGAGTAATGCCGTTAATACAAAATGACAGACATTTGAGTGTTTTACTATGAGAATACGAAAGAACTCGGGCCAGTGAATACAATAAAATATTTGAACAATGATGCTAATACGAGTACATAATAATGACACGACATGCCAAGTATTTTAGAATAAGAAAATGTGATAACTCCATTATGTTAATACCATATAATAATAATTGAACAATGTAAATATTACATATATAATGAACTGTCAGATGTGAATGATACTATAATAAGGATTCGGATTTTCTCCTTTGACGAGGGAATCTTGCCCACGTGACATTTTCGCACAGATCTATGTTAAATTTTAACTTTTAACGGCACATTAATGAATATATTAACACTTAACAATCAAAATTTCATGAATAAAATTCAATAACCACTGATGAACTGGACTTATCTTGTAGTGTGTGTATATATATATATATTTATTTATTTATATTTATATACTGGAATTATCTATTTTTATTTTAACAATTAAGAGTTTTGTCTTGGTTTAATAAGTTCACATGTGAATACAAAGATTTGCTGTCTCATTTTTTGAGATCCACCTGGGCGAAAAAAAAAAGTGAGATGTGGAATATGAGTGCATGGGTCGATTTATCTTTTTATTGTTTTATAATACCGCTAATACATAATGACAGACATGTCTTTTGTTAATACAGTATAATAATAATTGAACAATGTAGCCCACATGCCGTTACCGCGCAATGTGGATCATGTCAAGTTTTAGGATACAAATTAAAAATAACACACATTAATGAATAGTAAATTTTTTTAATTTTAAATGTGTATCTTACATGCATATTTATTTGAGTATCCACAATATAATATTAAGAAAATCAAGTGATATGATTAACTATTGATTAATTCTTTTTGAAAGTTGTAACTATTAATTAATTAGATCACAAATATATACAGAAAATAAAAATAATATATATATATATATATATATATATATATATATATATATGTGGGTTAGCATTAGCAAGGTAGGTGAATCCCTTTTGAGCATGGTGGTGGGTTAACATTAACAAGGTATGTGAATAACTTATCAGCACAAAGAGGATTCTCTCCGTCTCAAAATATATATCCACTTTGAAATGAATAAAATTTATTGACCAACTAACTAATATGACCCGGTTATTAATTAATAATGAAAAAAATAGAAATGAATATATATTTTTTTGAACAGGGTATTTTTTTAAACTCATAATTGCTGAGTCCATTGGCTCTATATACCCATGCCATCTCCCCTTTTTATTTCAAGACGACTCTTCCTTCTTTTCCTAGTAGCTAACTAATTTTTTAAAATGATTAATTTATTATTAAAATTTATTATTTATAATAAAAAAATTTATACTCACTAAACTTTTCTACCATAAAAATACCATCTTCTTCATGCATTATATTCATAAAAAATTAATAAATTACTTAAATAAAAAATACATTTTTTTATGCAATATATTCATTAAAAATTAAGAAATCACTTAAATTGTAATAAAAATTTCCACTTAAGAATTTTATTTAAAAATTGATTAAAAAAATTAAAGGTAAATTTTATGAAAATTTAATAAAGAATATGTCATCAAATTAGTATAATTTTTTTTATATAGTTTATTTTAATAAGAAAAATAGATTAAGTGTAATTCAATTAGAAATGACATTATGGTCATTTAATAAAATATAGTCAAGATATTGAGACATTTTGCGACTAAATGTGATAGTTTAGAAAGTTTTATGCACAAAATATTCTTTAAAAAAATTATTTGCAAATTCAAAAATAGTTTAGAGGAATTTTTTTACACTTTACCCAACAATAATTGAATAATATCGCTAATACATAATAACATAAACATTTGAGTGTTTTACAACTAGAATGAAAAAATGTAATAACTTTGCTAACTCTGTGATTAATAGTTGAACAATTTCCCAAGCACCCCAACAATTTTAGGATTACACCCTCTGTCCTGTAATAGTGTCCCATAATATGTGCTCTTTTTGGACGTAGAACTTTCTAAGATGATATATAATAATTGCATTATCACCTTTGAAAATTACTAAGTTACTTGATCTTTCAAATTTCTATACATATATATATATATATATATATAATTAACTTTGAAATTTTATAAAATTGTAAGAGTATTTTATGAAAAAATATAAAATGATTGATTTAATGGGACGGAGGTAGTATTATTTGGTGACTTAACGAAAAAAAAAAAAAAAAGTGATTCGATAATATATAATTTCTGATTAGCATCATTGTTATAATTATTAAAAGGCTTTCGGAGTAAACAAACACTTCACAATTATAGAACTGCTAAAGTCCAAGTTAACTAGTATTATTTATAATTAAACTAGTTTGTAAAAATGGTAGCATCTACAACAGTATCAAATGCCAGTCCTTCTTTATGATTTTAAATGTACGTCTTACATGCATAATTATTTGAGTATCCGCAATATAATATTAAGAAAATCAACTGATATGATTCTCTATTAATTAATTCTTTTTGAAAGTTGTAACCAGTAATTAATTAGATCACAAATATATACAGTAAATTGTTTCAGACATTCAACAGCCCTACTAAAGACCGCTCATTGTTTTAATTAATTTTAAAACACCTATTTCTTTCTCTTGTTTGGTAATGAATTTTTTTTATTTTCCTGAAATCATTTGTAAACAAAATTTAATTGCATGTCAACCTATTTTGAGCCTTATATACCTAGTGCCACCCCATAGAACTAATTGATAACAAAGTTCAACATATATAAATTTAAACGGACTCTAAAATTCTAATTTTAAAAGTAAAAATTCAAAAGAAACCCAATTAAAATATTTATGAAAAAAAAAAATTGCACTGAAATGGGTTAAATTAATATTAAACTTTTTAAAGTTTCTCAAAATTTTAAAAAATATAAAAAAAACGGAATTTTCTTTGTTCCACCTCAAATCTTACAATGTGAATTTAAATTGACCTAAATTTGATGTAGTAAAAACCTAAAAAAATATTACTTTAATCTCTAGTGAGGTTTTGTCTAAACTATCTTAGTAGGGTGAAACTATTTTCAAAAGTGTGATCAACCTCCCTTAAAGTTTGACACAATCAATTTGACTGTTTTAGGTAAGAGTCACGAAAAGTCCGAGGTTTTTGTGGGATGAGGTATCTAAACTCTAATATTAAGGCTCCATTTTTTTTGAAAAATATATATTTTTGTTAAATAAAATATTATTTTATTTTTACTTTGTCGGTGTTTGTCAAAGGTTTACGTCGAGATTGAGGCAGAATCTATCGAGTGGGACATGTAAAATAACTTATCGAAAATTTATAGATAAATTATTTTTGTTAAATTTTAATATATTTTATTTTTCGTAAATATTTTAGGACAACCAAACACCAAAAAAATAAAAAAATATTTTCTAAATATTTTATATCCAAACAAACGGAGACTAAATGTTCTGCACTCGATTAACATTGCCTTTGTATGCAAAATATGAGTAAAAGCTTAGGATGTGTTTAGTAACGTTTTCGTTTTTTGTTTCTGCAATCTTAAGAAAGCAGAAACATGATTTTGTTTTCTTGAGTGAAAATAGAAAACAGAAATGACGTTTGCTAACACTTGTTGTTGCTACAAATTTGAAAACATAAAACAATAATTGTGTTTAGTAATAGAACATAATTGTTACAAAATGTACATAATATTCTTTAATTTTTTTATTTAATTTTATTTTTTATTTTTTTCATTTCTATTTTATTTTTTTCATGGCAAAAATTTTAGGAGTTAGTGATTAGAGGGGAGGGTAGATGATGAACATGGACTCTCGGATACAGGGAGCAACCCAACCACTCAAGTACGACACTTGCTTCCATTAATATAAAAAAGCCATAAATCTAGAAAATTTAATTTAAAATTATAAATCTTAAAAATACCCAATATATCATAAGTACAAAATTAGATATGCCAAGACAAAAACATTCCCACCAATTATGTATATAAATACATGTATATGCATGATGTATACATTTATTATGTGATATATAATATATTTAGCATATGATAATTTATTATGAATAAAAAATATTAAATAATATATCTTATATGTAATAAAATATATATTGTGTTATAATATTGTAAATTAATTATAATTTAATATTTACATATAATATAATATAGATATGATATATAATAATATAAATATCTACTGCTTCATAATTTAATAACATTATTATTTATATCCAAAATTATTTTGTCACAAAAAATCATTTACATTATTATTTAATATATTATATATTAAAATATATTTTTATCAAATAAAAAATAATATACAATATTTAATTTATTCTATATTAAAAATATATTTTTTTATTAACATTTAGTATGAAACTTAGTATATAACACAAATAATATGAATTTTATTTAAAATGAATAGCGTCTGTGCATTAACATTAGTGAAAGCATTTCTCTGCTACAGTGTCGAAAACATAAGAAACATCATTGTGATGTTTTCTCTTTTTTTCACAAAAATTGAAAACGTTTTCTGTTATAGAAAAACAAAAACATTTTATTGAACACGATTTTTGTTTTCATTTTGCCTTTTTAGAGGTTGACAACAGAAAATAAAAAACGTTTCTCGTTAATAGACGCAACCTTAGCTAGTACAAACTCTCTTCCCAAATGATAATTTGAGTGGAAAAAAAATTATATTTATATATGGGTTAGCATTAAAAGGTAGGTGAAACCCTATATATATATATATATATATATATATATATATATATATATGGGTTAGGATTAAAAAGAAATGAATATATATATATTTTTGAACAGGGTACTATTTTAAACTCGTAATTGCTGGGTCCATTGGCTATATATATATACCCAAGCCATCTGCCTTTTTATTTCAAGTCTTCTTTTCCTAGTAGCTGCTAATCTCCATTTTGATCATCTCTGGACAGGTCTTTCTCCGAGTATTTCACTGTTTGCCATCTCTTCTTTTTTGGTATGTAAGTATTTCTAATCCTTAATTAATACTTCACTCTGCATTCAACTAGTTCATTAATTAAGGATTCATATTCATCGGCAACGAATTTGCCTTTCTACTTTTTCTTTAATTGCATACTTGTGTGCACACATAGACCCTCACATATCTATCTATCTATCTATCTATCTATATATATATATAGATATATATGCATTTTTGATCTAACTATTTTCTCATGCAAGTTTCAAGTACTAAACTTAGCTACAGTTTGGACTCCATGGAGACTGGGCAGACAGTTTCTTTCGGGCCCTATGGTGCACCAGGAGGCAATTGGGATGATGGAAAATACAGCACAATAAGGGAATTAATTATATATACTACCGATGGAGAATTTTCTGCCATCAAAGTTGTCTACGATAACGAAGGAAAGGAAGTATCCGGAAAAATAAATGGTGGTTTCTACCGAACACCAAACTCGGTAATATATATATATATATATATATATATATATATATATATATATATATGCAATTTGATTTTCAAACTTGCCACTCATGCAAAAGTTTTGATTCTACATATATTTGCCATGCTTCTCAGGTTTTGTAAAAATTAGGTAACAAGACAAAATATCATCTCATTATTTTGTGTATATGAAGAAAGAAAATAGAAAGAAGAAAAAGAAATTTAAACTCAATGACTAAAACGATTGAAAAAAATCTAATAATTAAGCCACATTAGAATTTCAAGGTTTCAAATCGTCTAGTCACTTTCATATCACACTAATGTCTCCCTATAATATTTAATTACTAAAATATGTCTTAACTTTTATCTTTTTTTTCTCTTTTAGTATTCAAATTCATCTCCACCACTAGTTTGGTTTGGATGAAACTAGTGGTGGAAAGTGAATGTAAAAGATAGCGAAGTAAAAGAAAATTAAGTTTTTAACGCCAATTTGGTTAGCATGAAAATTTTGCACGAAAATTTTGTAAAATTATTATTTTATGATTTGAATTGCATGTAACTTATCAAAAAAAAAAAAAAAACCAGGATAATAACATAAGTTTACAAAACTTTCTCAATAAATCAAAATTTTCTTAAAATGAAATCTAATGGTTTTGTCATTGCATATGAATGATAAATACAAATATTAAAACTCCACAATCCACATTATGAAACATACAACTTTATATACATATCTTGATATACTAACCAGTAACCACTAAATTTTTTATCCAAATTTTGTTTTCGCCTGAGATCTGTTGTAACCTGATTTTGATCCGATTATTAGGCTTTGCCTCTCAGAAAAAAAAATTTTGGCCCATTTTTGTCTGGTGGCTTGTGGACCCGGATTCTAGTCTCTATTTTAACTAGGTTTTGTAGTGTGGCAGGAGAAAACATTGAAAGACAAAATTGAGTTTGGGATAGACAAACTATTGTGGAACTAAAAACTTGTAATCTCTATTTATTTGCATATGAAATCTTTTTGTTGATCTTCATTGTGAACGCTACGGTTTTTTTTGTCATTTTTTTATATTATTTTTATCCATCGCTTTGTCACAATATCTAAGTTTATTCTTTTTTATTGAAATATTACAGGTGAAATTAAACTATCCAACCGAGTATCTCGTTTCAATATCGGGTTACTGTGGATACTTTAAAAATAGTTATCTTGTTGTGAAATCTATTACAATACAAAGCAATATAAAGCAATACGGACCATATGGAAAAGAAGAAGGAAGTCGTTTTATAACCCCGTTAACTGCTGGCAAGATTGTTGGATTCTTTGGAAGGGTGGGTGAACGTATGGATAATATTGGAGTACACATTAAGCCATTCCAAATTACAATACCTAGTGTTGGTCCGTTTGGAACTACCAGTGGAAAACAGTGGGAAGACAAAATCTATAGCACGATAAGGGAAATAATTATACACTCCGGATGGCTAATTGATTCCATCCAAGTTGTCTATGATATTGAAGGAAGAGCACTATTGGGCGAAAAGCATGGTACTGATGGCGGACAAGAAACTAAGGTAATATATATATATGTGTGTGTGTGTGTGTGTGTGTGTGTGTACATTTATAATAATTTTTAAATTTGTGACTCATATATCCACAAATTCATTTGATTTTATATTTGTCATGCCTCTCATGTTTTTTAAAAACTAGCTAGCTAGAGAACAAAACATCTAAAAAGATACATATATATATTGGCCGTCCTAGTGGTCCACCAAGCATGGTAGTTAATCTGGCACAAAAGTTGAAGTTTGTTATAATTTGCCATTTAATACATAATAATAATAATAATAATAATAATAATAATAACAACAAAAATCTCTATTTTTTGTTGAAGGTTTTAATGCTCATGCTTTCATTTGTGCAAATATGAATGCCATGCATGCTTACACATACTTTTCTTTACCAATACAACTTATTTAGGTCACATTAGACTCGGATGAATATTTGATTGCAATTTCGGGGTCCTTTGGAGAAGTAGATAAGAAGATTGTTATCCGGTCCCTTGGATTTCAAAGCAACAAAAGAATGATTGGACCATTTGGCACGGAAGAGGGAGAGAAATTTCGATCCATATCAAGTACTTGTGACAAGATCATCGGATTCCATGGAAGGTCTGACAAATATCTTACTTCAATTGGAGCATATCTCGGCAAGTGAGGATAAATTTTTCACAATGACCATGAGCTTTAGTACTCTTTTAATCATTAATAATAATGACATTTGCATTGATAATAATGGATGTTATGTGTTGTCCTTAAAGCTTAGTGAAAGTGGTTAAGGCAACACAAACTTGTGTCTGTGTGTTTGATTACAAGTAATTTTCATGTTTTCTTGTGTGTTTGAGCCTGAAAGCTTGGGTTTGTTATGTATTTTGTAAAACTATGCAATTCAGTGATGAGATGCCAAATGTTATATCTGGTGTTCATTATAATAAATTGGGTGTTTTACTTGCAAATGAATAATCTTTTTGGTTGTAAAAAAATTTATGTTCTATGTTAGGAAACTCCGTCCAACTAGCTTTGATGCCCGTTATTGTAAATTAAATCCCTTTGCATTCAAGCACAACGAAAGAATATCATCACATCACATCACATCATGCTATATCAGTGAAGCACAATACACAATATTTATGTAGTTCACCTAAAACTAGAGCCACGGAGATAATTTTCACTACTATGAATCAAGAAGAGAATTGACAACTGTAGAGAAACCTAATGATCAGAAACATCTTCCTCCACAAATGTACAGCCTCTTGGAAATAACATCTTTTATTTAAGAAACTATATCCGCAACTCATTAGGCAAATGCAATCGGTCCCAAATAATGTGACCCTTCAGACTTTTCTAGCATCTTCAGAACTCCCAACCAAGAAAGTGAGACCAGTTGAACTTTTTCAGAACAACTTATATCCTTCAGGAATTTGAGACGCATCCTAACACTCTTTTGTTTAAATATATGGTTTGATAAAATCATCATATGACATTGGATTTATTTTGTAGATGGATAGTTTGTGTAGAAAAATTGTGCTTCATCCAAGATTCAAAACTCTGTTTTTAGCTTTAGAACATCGATCATACCTCAAAGAGGAAAATATATATTTAATATTTTTTTTTGAATAATTCATGTCTTTTACATAAAGTTGTAAACAAAATTTTCGAAGAAAAATTGTAAATAACAGAGAAAACTAGCTACCACTGTTACAAGGTTACTATAACAAATTTAAAAGCTTTAGCATATGGAGACATAAATGCCTTAGTTGTTATTAATAAAAATATTTTTATTCTATTAGCAAACAAATTATTAATAAAAATTTATTTGATGTGTTTGAGTTGGCAATCAGACTGTCCATAATTTTACAATTTTTTAATAAAAAAATCTGGCTACAATTTGGTGCCAAAATGTTCCTTACGTTGATTTATGATATTTAACTTTATTTTATTTTTATAGTGAGATTAGCACTTTTTTATTTTTGTTTTATTAGACTCTACTTGTTTTATCTTTTATTTGTTAATTGTATAAAACCTTTAAAAAGTCATAAAATGATTTTCATGGTACTTTTTTAGACTAAAGTTTTAGCGTTTATCACCTTAAAATATATATAAGGTGATGACAATTATACTTTTTTGTTTTATTATACCCTACTCCATGCCACTGATGAAAATTCGCAAACTTACGTCCGAAGAACCATAACATGGAGTGAAGTCACCTTCCCCGAAGAATGGACTCTCGAGCATATAGCTCCTCCTTCAAAGATTGATAAATAAAAAGTTGAAACAAATCTGTTGAATTAACCAAACACACACACACACACACCAATATTGCAACACACCATTTGCCCTCATTAATCACTTGTCAATGATATAGAAATGCATTGCTTGGTGGTGATCTCTAAACCCCAAGATCTCTCTCTCTTACTTACTCTTAATTGCATTCTTTTGCTATCACTTAATTTAATTTAGTTACTCTTTAATCAACCAACCAACCAATTGTTTGATCACTCGACCTACTAGCCCTAATTGTGATTCCACAACATTGCTCGATCCCCACAATCCCTTGGGATGATCCCTACTCACTCTTGTTACGTTAGTAGTAGTGTTGGTAGTGATTTTTATAAATTTAAATTTGACATAAAAAGCGTTTCTTGAACCGCACATTCACTACATTAATTTTGGCGTACAAGGAACGACCGTCATCAAATTTTGGCGTCGTTACCGAGGATTAACGGTTAGATTTGGCAACGTCGAATTTGTGGAATTGATTAAGATTAGTACTCTTTTGATCGTGTCTTTACTTTATTTATTTATTTATTTTTTTGGTTAGTTATTGTGTTGATTACTTAACTAGGTGCATTGTTGGAGAGGAAGCAAGCAAAGGAGCCATCAAGCATTCAATTCAAGCAAGCAAAGAAAGCAAAAGGCTAAAAAATTTAAAATTGTTAAGCTAAGCTTTAAATTTGGAATTGAAATGTTAAAGGACCTTTGTGAGATTTTCTTTACTCAATCCCTTAGTTCAAGTATGGGAGTATGAATTAAATGTTTGTGAAAGAAGTCTAATTGCATTGTTGTGAAGGCATAGTGTTTGTTATTCTTTGTATTTGTTGTGTTTCGCATTGTGCATGCATGGACGACGTTCATTGAGACCAACTCTTGTCCCTCTTAATTTATATCTAGAATCTATCATTAGAAATCCTAGGGGAAGAGGAAGTTCAAATAGAGCAAATCTTTCAATGGATGACCATAATGATCATCATGTTGAGGACCTTGGTCACACAGACCAACAAGGTATCCTTCATCCCAATGTGCACAATGAGAACATACAAGAACTATTAGGCATGCCTAGGCCATTCATTCACCAACCACCACAACAACAAGGCCAAGTTCCATATGGAATGCCAAGGCCAATGTATGCTCCACAACCTCCCATCAACAGTCAAGGAATTCAAAACCAAGGTGTTCATGTTGCACCTCAAGTAGCTAATCCACCTCTTGCCTTAAGAGACCATTATGTGCCTAATGAGTATAATACACCTACATGCATCCAATTGCCTCCATTTAGAGCACATCATTATGAAATTAAGCCACAAACCATTCAAATGCTTCCTAACTATCATGGACTTCCAAGTGAAGAACCTTACAAGCATTTGGATGAGTTTCTTGAAGTATGTTCCACCGTAAAATATACAGACATGCCGGAAGAGGTTTTAAGACTCAAACTTTTTCCATTCATCTTAAAAGACAAGACAAAGTATTGGTTTAACAATCTTAGGCCTTTTCAAATTACTTCTTGGGCAGAAATGCAACAAGAGTTCTTGAAGAAGTACTATCCGGTTTCTAAGACCAATGCCATGAGGACCTCAATTCGAAAATTTTCGCATGGGGATGGAGAAACGTTTCATGAGGCACGGGAACGCTTCAATGAATTGCTTAGGAAGTATCCACATCATGATATACCCAAATGGCAATTAGTTCAATACTTCTTTGAGAGCTTATCGGACAACTATAAGGGCATGGTTGATGCTTCCATGGGTGGCTCATACATTGATAGGCATGAGGATGACGTGTGGTGTCTCTATAAGAGCATGAGTGAAAATTCTTTGCATAGAACACTATCATCCATGTGATACCCCCACATTTCCACGTGTAGGCTGGCCAGGTCCACACCCGAAAATGCGAGAATATCAAAACAATATAGTACTTAAACGAATACAGAATACAAGAGGAATAAAAAAAAATGATTAAATCGCTGAATGGAATTCTATTAATAAAATTAAATCTCTTTTACAAAAATATTTCCATGAGTTTCAAATTCTGAAAATATTATACAACTCAGGAATCCCATAAGTTAAGGACCCCTAAACCAAAATCTTATAAACCACCAGTTTATACAAAACATTTAACAATAATTAACTATACTAATTAAAGGTAAACAAGATGAGTAGATGAATGACAGTCTCCCAGTTGCGGATCCTCAACCTCGAGACTGGAACTTCTAATAACCTGAAAAATAAATCGTGGGTTAGACCCACGAGCAAGTTCCCTCTACCAAGCCTCTGAAAACCAATAAATAAAGCATCTCTAACCAAAATCATCCCAATTAAAGTTTTAACCTTTAATATAAGATGATACAAATTTATATAAATAATTATATATAAATAAAATAATCCTATCTATTAATAGGTTCACTAAATTTGTTGAAACCAATCACCAACGATTAATTATCAATCATACCTAGACTAAATCCATCATTTATATTTATTTTCCAAAACCAATAATGATTATAAGTATTTACATCACACCGCTAGGCTTTGACAAATCATCCATGTCACCACTAGTATTATTTTGTTAATATGTATAAAGTAATACACTATCCTGAAAGTATTAGACTATTCTAATTTAAGAATATCTAATTAATCCTAATCCAACCTATACATGCAATACTTATAGATGATATACTTTAATCATCTAACACATAACAATAATACACTTTGGCAAATCAACCATGCTCTTATAAATATATTTATTTATATATTGGCAACTCAACCATGCCTCCTTTAAGTATATTCATGTATAACTTTGGCAAATCAACCATGCCCCTCTAAGTATATTTATTTATACCTTTGACAATTAAACCATGTCTAATTCATACATAAACATCTCATGCACATTATAAGCATATTACCATTTAATAATTAGTCTATCCAAATATATTAAATAAGAATAACTAATATTAATTATCTTAAATAATATATACCTATACACATATACTATATAATATATATGTATAATACCTTCCATTTATATATATACATATATATAAATACTCTCTTCCATACTAATCATAATTAAATCAAAACTCTATGTGTACACATATATACATATATATAAATATATATACACATATATACACCACCCTCCATAACAATATAATATATTATTATATTTACTCCAAATAATTACTACTAATCCTCGTAGTAACACTCTATGGTTCTTAGAATACCAAGAACACCTCCTCAAGTGGTTATTTTCAACCCTCACAGGCTTAAAATCAATTCTAAAAATTCACCGGACCCCACAGGACCTTTCCGGGACTCCGAACACCTCCTCACGCGCCCCCACGCGCCGCCAAACGCGCCTAAAACTCTGGAACGCGCCTCCACAAGAAGCCACGTGGCTTCACGCGCCCCCACGCGCTCTCACGCGCCGCCCATGCACCTGATTCTTCCTCTGGCTGACGTGGCGCTCTTTCATTTGCTGGATGTAAACTGGTCCTTATGCGCGTGTCACATAGGATCAGTTCACCGCATCTCTATACACCTCCATGCACTAGCACCGCATCACATCAACTCTACTTTCAATCAGCCACATCTAAGGTTCAAATTTATGGTACATTGAACCTCCATGTACCCGCATTACACTGAATCAATCTAGTTAACTTTAAATAATCCAATGGCCAAGATCAGCTTGTGTACCAAATTCCTATGCACCGTATCACACCAGAACCTTCGCTGGTCATCAGGACCATCCCATGGTCTTGATTTGAGGCGCACCGTAGTGTAATGCACCTGACCGCACCGAATCAGAATCGTTTTTATGCACAGAGACCTCTAATTTGTGTACCCAGTATGCATATATATTAATTTTTTATACACATACATAATTCTAAAAATATCATAAAAATATAAAACAAATCCAGAAAAATATAGAAAAATTCCGAAAATTCTAGAAAAATTCCAGAAAAATAATTAACCCTTTGGGTCACAAATTTACCTATACATTGATTTTAAAAACATATATACCATACCTATATACATAATTAAAATCCAATGAATACACAAATTAAATATAATAATTTATATATATATTTTTTTCGATCTAACATGATTTAATTAATGATTTTAAACTAAATTTTGGCACCCAAGGTGATAAATTTATGGGTCCTAAGAGGAGAGTTAGAGACAACTTGCCTGAAGATTTCGAAACGAAATCGAAGCTTTAACCTTTGATTGTCTCTTCCAATTTCGGTATCCGCTTTCTCAGATCCAGCCTACTCCTTGTCCGTTCTCTCTTCTTTTTCCCTCTTTGTCTCTTTTATTTTTCTAACGTGAAAACTTCTTAACCCTAAACCTTATGTGTATATTTATACACATTAAACCCTAAATCCTATTCCTAGTAGGATTACAAAATAAAATAATAAACTAATATTATTTAAATAATATAATATATATATATAAACATATATTATATTACTTATGCATATATATATCTCCCATAATTAACCATCGGTTAATTAAATCCTAAATCCTATATATATATATCCATAAACCTATATTCTTCTGTAACACTTATCAATTAATTATATTTATATATAATTAAATCAATAAAAATGATTATTTAAATAATCAAATACCCATTGGCCTTTATTAATTAACCCATCAAGGCTTCATCCAAGCCCAAGACCATATCCTTTGGTCCAACATTCCTTAAGCCCAAACCAATTAATCTAAATAAATAAAATAATTAAATAAATACTTAAACTAAAATACTAATTACATAAAACACATAAACAAATAAGAATTTACAACTAAGTCACATCATATCAATACGCCACAATTCAATCAATAATTAAATACACACACATCAATCATCATATCAATTCAATAAATATATAATCACAAAATAAAATCTAACTAAAATGAGACAATTAATCTAAACATTCAATTAAATAAAATAAATCATTTAAAAATAAAATAAAATTCATTAATCCCAATTAATAAATCCTTTAAATTATCGGGGTATTACAATCCAAGAATGGTAGAAATTCACAAGGTAGGAAGAGTGTTGGCTTACATCAAGTCGACCATTCAAATGAAATAGCCGCCGAAATGAAGTCTTTATCTCAAAGGTTTGATTAACCAAAACTCGGCAAACCAAGTATCTTCCTTTCCCAACCATTCTCATTGTCCTCACGGACAAGTGCAAAGTGAACCTAATGAACAAGTCAATGCGGTTTTTGTGAACCAAGGGAACAATCCTTGTGGTGCTCATTATAATCCAAGTTGGAGGAATCATCCGAATTTCTCTTGAAAAAACCAAGAAGAGGGCTCAATCCCAAGGCGGTTTTTAAGGGAAGTACATTCCACCTCTACTTCAAAACCAAGGATCCCAAGGTTATAAACCTTATCAATTATAAGGGAATCAATTTGCTAATTCTCATTTTCCCAACCAAACCTATTCCCAAGGTAATACTAGAAGTCCTGCCTTTGAAGAGAAAGTTTTGAATTCTTTGGACACTTTAGAGGCTAACACTCAATTACTTCATTCTCACTCTTAATCTATTGCAAAGCTAGAAACCAAAGTAGGGCAAATAACAAGCACTTTCAATGCAAGAGAGAAGGGAAAGATGCCTATAAATGCCCTACCTAAACAACAATGTGTTGTGGAAACCCATTCCTCATTGGAAGGCCACACCATTGAATATGTTAATGCGGTGACTACCTTGCAGAGTGGTAGGATTGTGGACAATTAAGTTGGAATGTCTAATGAAGAGAGTGAACCGGTGCAACCTCAAGTTGTCACCCGTCCCGTTTCACATCCCATTCCTCTTTCATTGCATATATATGATCTTATAAATGAGAAAGTTTTAAAAGATGTGTTTGGAAAAGAAGTTTTGAAAAATGATGTTAAAAGGTTTTATTGAAAAATGATTTGAAAACTTCTTGTGTTGAAGAGAGTTCAAAAGAAAATTTTGAAAAAGTGTTTGAACCAAAAGTTTCATTTCTGGATGCCTTAAAAGGATCTATTTCAAAAGACAAACAAAAGGCAAAAACCAATGAAATCATGGAAATGTTTAGGCAAGTGAAAGTTAATCTTCTACTATTGGATGCAATCAAGCAAATTCCGGCTTTTGCCAAATTCTTGAAAGACATGTACACCCAAAAGCGGAAGAACAAGAGCCAAGCACCAAGAAAAGTGGTTTTGACCAAGCAAGTAAGCTCATTTTTACAACATAACACTCTTCCAAAGTTTAAGGACCCCGGTTCACCCACTACATCATGCATTATTGGTGATCATATCATTAATCGGGCACTTCTTGACTTAGGAGCAAGTGTTAACCTTCTTCCATACTCGGTTTATGTCAAATTGGGCTTAGGAGAATTGAAACCGACGTCGGTAGTTTTGCAACTTGCCTACCGATTCATTAAGAAGCCTAGGGTATAATTGAGAATGTTTTGATAAAGATTGACAAATTCTTCTTCCTGGTTGATTTCGTTGTCATAGACACGGAACCGGTTCCCAATCATAAGAGCCAAATTCCCGTTATCCTTGGTCGTCCTTTCTTAACAACTGCTAATGCCAACATCAATTGTAAGACGAGGATAAAATGACAGAAATTTGTGTGTTTTACTATGAGAATACGTAAGAACTCGGGCCAGTGGATACAATAAAATATTTGAACAATGATGCTAATACGAGTACATAATAATGACACGACATGCCAAGTATTTTAGAATAAGAAAATGTGATAACTCCATTATGTTAATACCATATAATAATAATTGAACAATGTAAATATTACATATATAATGAACTGTCAGATGTGAATGATACTATATTAAGGATTCGGATTTTCTCCTTTGACGAGGGAATCTTGCCCACGTGACATTTCCGCACGGATCTATGTTAAATTTTAACTTTTAACGGCACATTAATGAATATAGTAACACTTAACAATCAAAATTTCATGAATAAAATTCAATAACCACTGATGAACTGGACTTATCTTGTAGTGTGTGTATATATATATATATTTATTTATTTATATTTATATACTGGAATTATCTATTTTTATTTTAACAATTAAGAGTTTTGTCTTGGTTTAATAAGTTCACATGTGAATACAAAGATTTGCTGTCTCATTTTTTGAGATCCACCTGGGCGAAAAAAAAAAAGTGAGATGTGGAATATGAGTGCATGGGTCGATTTATCTTTTTATTATTTTATAATACCGCTAATACATAAAGACAGACATGTCTTTTGTTAATACAGTATAATAATAATTGAACAATGTAGCCCACATGCCGTTACCGCGCAATGTGGATCATGTCAAGTTTTAGGATACAAATTAAAAATAACACACATTAATGAATAGTAAATTTTTTTAATTTTAAATGTGTATCTTACATGCATATTTATTTGAGTATCCACAATATAATATTAAGAAAATCAAGTGATATGATTAACTATTGATTAATTCTTTTTGAAAGTTGTAACCATTAATTAATTAGATCACAAATATATACAGTAAATAAAAATAATATATATATATATATATATATATATATATATATATATGTGGGTTAGCATTAGCAAGGTAGGTGAATCCCTTTTGAGCATGGTGGTGGGTTAACATTAACAAGGTATGTGAATCCCTTATCAGCACAAAGAGGATTCTCTCCGTCTCAAAATATATATCCACTTTGAAATGAATAAAATTTATTGACCAACTAACTAATATGACCCGGTTATTAATTAATAATGAAAAAAATAGAAATGAATATATATTTTTTTGAACAGGGTATTTTTTTAAACTCATAATTGCTGAGTCCATTGGCTCTATATACCCATGCCATCTCCCCTTTTTATTTCAAGACGACTCTTCCTTCTTTTCCTAGTAGCTAACTAATTTTTTAAAATGATTAATTTATTATTAAAATTTATTATTTATAATAAAAAAATTTATACTCACTAAACTTTTTTACCATAAAAATACCATCTTCTTCATGCATTATATTCATAAAAAATTAATAAATTACTTAAATAAAAAATACATTTTTTTATGCAATATATTCATTAAAAATTAAGAAATCACTTAAATTGTAATAAAAATTTCCACTTAAGAATTTTATTTAAAAATTGATTAAAAAATTAAAGGTAAATTTTATGAAAATTTAATAAAGAATATGTCATCAAATTAGTATAATTTTTTTTATATAGTTTATTTTAATAAGAAAAATAGATTAAGTGTAATTCAATTAGAAATGACATTATGGTCATTTAATAAAATATAGTCAAGATATTGAGACATTTTGCGACTAAATGTGATAGTTTAGAAAGTTTTATGCACAAAATATACTTTAAAAAAATTATTTGCAAATTCAAAAATAGTTTAGAGGAATTTTTTTACACTTTACCCAACAATAATTGAATAATATCGCTAATACATAATAACATAAACATTTGAGTGTTTTACAACTAGAATGAAAAAATGTAATAACTTTGCTAACTCTGTGATTAATAGTTGAACAATTTCCCAAGCACCCCAACAATTTTAGGATTACACCCTCTGTCCTGTAATAGTGTCCCATAATATGTGCACTTTTTGGACGTAGAACTTTCTAAGATGATATATAATAATTGCATTATCACCTTTGAAAATTACTAAGTTACTTGATCTTTCAAATTTCTATACATATATATATATATATAATTAACTTTGAAATTTTATAAAATTGTAAGAGTATTTTATGAAAAAATATAAAATGATTGATTTAATGGGACGGAGGTAGTATTATTTGGTGACTTAACGAAAAAAAAAAAAAAAAGTGATTCGATAATATATAATTTCTGATTAGCATCATTGTTATAATTATTAAAAGGCTTTCGGAGTAAACAAACACTTCACAATTATAGAACTGCTAAAGTCCAAGTTAACTAGTATTATTTATAATTAAACTAGTTTGTAAAAATGGTAGCATCTACAACAGTATCAAATGCCAGTCCTTCTTTATGATTTTAAATGTACGTCTTACATGCATAATTATTTGAGTATCCGCAATATAATATTAAGAAAATCAACTGATATGATTCTCTATTAATTAATTCTTTTTGAAAGTTGTAACCAGTAATTAATTAGATCACAAATATATACAGTAAATTGTTTCAGACATTCAACAGCCCTACTAAAGACCGCTCATTGTTTTAATTAATTTTAAAACACCTATTTCTTTCTCTTGTTTGGTAATGAATTTTTTTTATTTTCCTGAAATCATTTGTAAACAAAATTTAATTGCATGTCAACCTATTTTGAGCCTTATATACCTAGTGCCACCCCATAGAACTAATTGATAACAAAGTTCAACATATATAAATTTAAACGGACTCTAAAATTCTAATTTTAAAAGTAAAAATTCAAAAGAAACCCAATTAAAATATTTATGAAAAAAAAAAATTGCACTGAAATGGGTTAAATTAATATTAAACTTTTTAAAGTTTCTCAAAATTTTAAAAAATATAAAAAAAACGGAATTTTCTTTGTTCCACCTCAAATCTTACAATGTGAATTTAAATTGACCTAAATTTGATGTAGTAAAAACCTAAAAAAATATTACTTTAATCTCTAGTGAGGTTTTGTCTAAACTATCTTAGTAGGGTGAAACTATTTTCAAAAGTGTGATCAACCTCCCTTAAAGTTTGACACAATCAATTTGACTGTTTTAGGTAAGAGTCACGAAAAGTCCGAGGTTTTTGTGGGATGAGGTATCTAAACTCTAATATTAAGGCTCCATTTTTTTTGAAAAATATATATTTTTGTTAAATAAAATATTATTTTATTTTTACTTTGTCGGTGTTTGTCAAAGGTTTACGTCGAGATTGAGGCAGAATCTATCGAGTGGGACATGTAAAATAACTTATCGAAAATTTATAGATAAATTATTTTTGTTAAATTTTAATATATTTTATTTTTCGTAAATATTTTAGGACAACCAAACACCAAAAAAATAAAAAAATATTTTCTAAATATTTTATATCCAAACAAACGGAGACTAAATGTTCTGCACTCGATTAACATTGCCTTTGTATGCAAAATATGAGTAAAAGCTTAGGATGTGTTTAGTAACGTTTTCGTTTTTTGTTTCTGCAATCTTAAGAAAGCAGAAACATGATTTTGTTTTCTTGAGTGAAAATAGAAAACAGAAATGACGTTTGCTAACACTTGTTGTTGCTACAAATTTGAAAACATAAAACAATAATTGTGTTTAGTAATAGAACATAATTGTTACAAAATGTACATAATATTCTTTAATTTTTTTATTTAATTTTATTTTTTATTTTTTTCATTTCTATTTTATTTTTTTCATGGCAAAAATTTTAGGAGTTAGTGATTAGAGGGGAGGGTAGATGATGAACATGGACTCTCGGATACAGGGAGCAACCCAACCACTCAAGTACGACACTTGCTTCCATTAATATAAAAAAGCCATAAATCTAGAAAATTTAATTTAAAATTATAAATCTTAAAAATACCCAATATATCATAAGTACAAAATTAGATATGCCAAGACAAAAACATTCCCACCAATTATGTATATAAATACATGTATATGCATGATGTATACATTTATTATGTGATATATAATATATTTAGCATATGATAATTTATTATGAATAAAAAATATTAAATAATATATCTTATATGTAATAAAATATATATTGTGTTATAATATTGTAAATTAATTATAATTTAATATTTACATATAATATAATATAGATATGATATATAATAATATAAATATCTACTGCTTCATAATTTAATAACATTATTATTTATATCCAAAATTATTTTGTCACAAAAAATCATTTACATTATTATTTAATATATTATATATTAAAATATATTTTTATCAAATAAAAAATAATATACAATATTTAATTTATTCTATATTAAAAATATATTTTTTTATTAACATTTAGTATGAAACTTAGTATATAACACAAATAATATGAATTTTATTTAAAATGAATAGCGTCTGTGCATTAACATTAGTGAAAGCATTTCTCTGCTACAGTGTCGAAAACATAAGAAACATCATTGTGATGTTTTCTCTTTTTTTCACAAAAATTGAAAACGTTTTCTGTTATAGAAAAACAAAAACATTTTATTGAACACGATTTTTGTTTTCATTTTGCCTTTTTAGAGGTTGACAACAGAAAATAAAAAACGTTTCTCGTTAATAGACGCAACCTTAGCTAGTACAAACTCTCTTCCCAAATGATAATTTGAGTGGAAAAAAAATTATATTTATATATGGGTTAGCATTAAAAGGTAGGTGAAACCCTATATATATATATATATATATATATATATATATGGGTTAGGATTAAAAAGAAATGAATATATATATATTTTTGAACAGGGTACTATTTTAAACTCGTAATTGCTGGGTCCATTGGCTATATATATATACCCAAGCCATCTGCCTTTTTATTTCAAGTCTTCTTTTCCTAGTAGCTGCTAATCTCCATTTTGATCATCTCTGGACAGGTCTTTCTCCGAGTATTTCACTGTTTGCCATCTCTTCTTTTTTGGTATGTAAGTATTTCTAATCCTTAATTAATACTTCACTCTGCATTCAACTAGTTCATTAATTAAGGATTCATATTCATCGGCAACGAATTTGCCTTTCTACTTTTTCTTTAATTGCATACTTGTGTGCACACATAGACCCTCACATATCTATCTATCTATCTATCTATCTATATATATATATAGATATATATGCATTTTTGATCTAACTATTTTCTCATGCAAGTTTCAAGTACTAAACTTAGCTACAGTTTGGACTCCATGGAGACTGGGCAGACAGTTTCTTTCGGGCCCTATGGTGCACCAGGAGGCAATTGGGATGATGGAAAATACAGCACAATAAGGGAATTAATTATATATACTACCGATGGAGAATTTTCTGCCATCAAAGTTGTCTACGATAACGAAGGAAAGGAAGTATCCGGAAAAATAAATGGTGGTTTCTACCGAACACCAAACTCGGTAATATATATATATATATATATATATATATATATATATATGCAATTTGATTTTCAAACTTGCCACTCATGCAAAAGTTTTGATTCTACATATATTTGCCATGCTTCTCAGGTTTTGTAAAAATTAGGTAACAAGACAAAATATCATCTCATTATTTTGTGTATATGAAGAAAGAAAATAGAAAGAAGAAAAAGAAATTTAAACTCAATGACTAAAACGATTGAAAAAAATCTAATAATTAAGCCACATTAGCATTTCAAGGTTTCAAATCGTCTAGTCACTTTCATATCACACTAATGTCTCCCTATAATATTTAATTACTAAAATATGTCTTAACTTTTATCTTTTTTTTCTCTTTTAGTATTCAAATTCATCTCCACCACTAGTTTGGTTTGGATGAAACTAGTGGTGGAAAGTGAATGTAAAAGATAGCGAAGTAAAAGAAAATTAAGTTTTTAACGCCAACTTGGTTAGCATGAAAATTTTGCACGAAAATTTTGTAAAATTATTATTTTATGATTTGAATTGCATGTAACTTATCAAAAAAAAAAAAAACCAGGATAATAACATAAGTTTACAAAACTTTCTCAATAAATCAAAATTTTCTTAAAATGAAATCTAATGGTTTTGTCATTGCATATGAATGATATGTACAAATATTAAAACTCCACAATCCACATTATGAAACATACAACTTTATATACATATCTTGATATACTAACCAGTAACCACTAAATTTTTTATCCAAATTTTGTTTTCGCCTGAGATCTGTTGTAACCTGATTTTGATCCGATTATTAGGCTTTGCCTCTCGGAAAAAAAATTTTGGCCCATTTTTGTCTTGTGGCTTGTGGACCCGGATTCTAGTCTCTATTTTAACTAGGTTTTGTAGTGTGGCAGGAGAAAACATTGAAAGACAAAATTGAGTTTGGGATAGACAAACTATTGTGGAACTAAAAACTTGTAATCTCTATTTATTTGCATATGAAATCTTTTTGTTGATCTTCATTGTGAACGCTACGGTTTTTTTTGTCATTTTTTTATATTATTTTTATCCATCGCTTTGTCACAATATCTAAGTTTATTCTTTTTTATTGAAATATTACAGGTGAAATTAAACTATCCAACCGAGTATCTCGTTTCAATATCGGGTTACTGTGGATACTTTAAAAATAGTTATCTTGTTGTGAAATCTATTACAGTACAAAGCAATATAAAGCAATACGGACCATATGGAACAGAAGAAGGAAGTCGTTTTATAACCCCGTTAACTGCTGGCAAGATTGTTGGATTCTTTGGAAGGGTGGGTGAACGTATGGATAATATTGGAGTACACATTAAGCCATTCCAAATTACAATACCTAGTGTTGGTCCGTTTGGAACTACCAGTGGAAAACTGTGGGAAGACAAAATCTATAGCACGATAAGGGAAATAATTATACACTCCGGATGGCTAATTGATTCCATCCAAGTTGTCTATGATATTGAAGGAAGAGCACTATTGGGCGAAAAGCATGGTACTGATGGCGGACAAGAAACTAAGGTAATATATATATATGTGTGTGTGTGTGTGTGTGTGTGTGTGTACATTTATAATAATTTTTAAATTTGTGACTCATATATCCACAAATTCATTTGATTTTATATTTGTCATGCCTCTCATGTTTTTTAAAAACTAGCTAGCTAGAGAACAAAACATCTAAAAAGATACATATATATATTGGCCGTCCTAGTGGTCCACCAAGCATGGTAGTTAATCTGGCACAAAAGTTGAAGTTTGTTATAATTTGCCATTTAATACATAATAATAATAATAATAATAATAACAACAAAAATCTCTATTTTTTGTTGAAGGTTTTAATGCTCATGCTTTCATTTGTGCAAATATGAATGCCATGCATGCTTACACATACTTTTCTTTACCAATACAACTTATTTAGGTCACATTAGACTCGGATGAATATTTGATTGCAATTTCGGGGTCCTTTGGAGAAGTAGATAAGAAGATTGTTATCCGGTCCCTTGGATTTCAAAGTAACAAAAGAATGATTGGACCATTTGGCACGGAAGAGGGAGAGAAATTTCGATCCATATCAAGTACTTGTGACAAGATCATCGGATTCCATGGAAGGTCTGACAAATATCTTACTTCAATTGGAGCATATCTCGGCAAGTGAGGATAAATTTTTCACAATGACCATGAGCTTTAGTACTCTTTTAATCATTAATAATAATGACATTTGCATTGATAATAATGGATGTTATGTGTTGTCCTTAAAGCTTAGTGAAAGTGGTTAAGGCAACACAAACTTGTGTCTGTGTGTTTGATTACAAGTAATTTTCATGTTTTCTTGTGTGTTTGAGCCTGAAAGCTTGGGTTTGTTATGTATTTTGTAAAACTATGCAATTCAGTGATGAGATGCCAAATGTTATATCTGGTGTTCATTATAATAAATTGGGTGTTTTACTTGCAAATGAATAATCTTTTTGGTTGTAAAAAAATTTATGTTCTATGTTAGGAAACTCCGTCCAACTAGCTTTGATGCCCGTTATTGTAAATTAAATCCCTTTGCATTCAAGCACAACGAAAGAATATCATCACATCACATCACATCATGCTATATCAGTGAAGCACAATACACAATATTTATGTAGTTCACCTAAAACTAGAGCCACGGAGATAATTTTCACTACTATGAATCAAGAAGAGAATTGACAACTGTAGAGAAACCTAATGATCAGAAACATCTTCCTCCACAAATGTACAGCCTCTTGGAAATAACATCTTTTATTTAAGAAACTATATCCGCAACTCATTAGGCAAATGCAATCGGTCCCAAATAATGTGACCCTTCAGACTTTTCTAGCATCTTCAGAACTCCCAACCAAGAAAGTGAGACCAGTTGAACTTTTTCAGAACAACTTATATCCTTCAGGAATTTGAGACGCATCCTAACACTCTTTTGTTTAAATATATGGTTTGATAAAATCATCATATGACATTGGATTTATGTTGTAGAAGGATAGTTTGTGTAGAAAAATTGTGCTTCATCCAAGATTCAAAACTCTGTTTTTAGCTTTAGAACATCGATCATACCTCAAAGAGGAAAATATATATTTAATATTTTTTTTTGAATAATTCATGTCTTTTACATAAAGTTGTAAACAAAATTTTCGAAGAAAAATTGTAAATAACAGAGAAAACTAGCTACCACTGTTACAAGGTTACTATAACAAATTTAAAAGCTTTAGCATATGGAGACATAAATGCCTTAGTTGTTATTAATAAAAATATTTTTATTCTATTAGCAAACAAATTATTAATAAAAATTTATTTGATGTGTTTGAGTTGGCAATCAGACTGTCCATAATTTTACAATTTTTTAATAAAAAAATCTGGCTACAATTTGGTGCCAAAATGTTCCTTACGTTGATTTATGATATTTAACTTTATTTTATTTTTATAGTGAGATTAGCACTTTTTTATTTTTGTTTTATTAGACTCTACTTGTTTTATCTTTTATTTGTTAATTGTATAAAACCTTTAAAAAGTCATAAAATGATTTTCATGGTACTTTTTTAGACTAAAGTTTTAGCGTTTATCACCTTAAAATATATATAAGGTGATGACAATTATACTTTTTTGTTTTATTATACCCTACTCCATGCCACTGATGAAAATTCGCAAACTTACGTCCGAAGAACCATAACATGGAGTGAAGTCACCTTCCCCGAAGAATGGACTCTCGAGCATATAGCTCCTCCTTCAAAGATTGATAAATAAAAAGTTGAAACAAATCTGTTGAATTAACCAAACACACACACACACACACCAATATTGCAACACACCATTTGCCCTCATTAATCACTTGTCAATGATATAGAAATGCATTGCTTGGTGGTGATCTCTAAACCCCAAGATCTCTCTCTCTTACTTACTCTTAATTGCATTCTTTTACTATCACTTAATTTAATTTAGTTACTCTTTAATCAACCAACCAACCAATTGTTTGATCACTCGACCTACTAGCCCTAATTGTGATTCCACAACATTGCTCGATCCCCACAATCCCTTGGGATGATCCCTACTCACTCTTGTTACGTTAGTAGTAGTGTTGGTAGTGATTTTTATAAATTTAAATTTGACATAAAAAGCGTTTCTTGAACCGCGCATTCACTACATTAATTTTGGCGTACAAGGAACGACCGTCATCAAATTTTGGCGTCGTTACCGAGGATTAACGGTTAGATTTGGCAACGTCGAATTTGTGGAATTGATTAAGATTAGTACTCTTTTGATCGTGTCTTTACTTTATTTATTTATTTATTTTTTTGGTTAGTTATTGTGTTGATTACTTAACTAGGTGCATTGTTGGAGAGGAAGCAAGCAAAGGAGCCATCAAGCATTCAATTCAAGCAAGCAAAGAAAGCAAAAGGCTAAAAAATTTAAAATTGTTAAGCTAAGCTTTAAATTTGGAATTGAAATGTTAAAGGACCTTTGTGAGATTTTCTTTACTCAATCCCTTAGTTCAAGTATGGGAGTATGAATTAAATGTTTGTGAAAGAAGTCTAATTGCATTGTTGTGAAGGCATAGTGTTTGTTATTCTTTGTATTTGTTGTGTTTCGCATTGTGCATGCATGGACGACGTTCATTGAGACCAACTCTTGTCCCTCTTAATTTATATCTAGAATCTATCATTAGAAATCCTAGGGGAAGAGGAAGTTCAAATAGAGCAAATCTTTCAATGGATGACCATAATGATCATCATGTTGAGGACCTTGGTCACACAGACCAATAAGGTATCCTTCATCCCAATGTGCACAATGAGAACATACAAGAACTATTAGGCATGCCTAGGCCATTCATTCACCAACCACCACAACAACAAGGCCAAGTTCCATATGGAATGCCAAGGCCAATGTATGCTCCACAACCTCCCATCAACAGTCAAGGAATTCAAAACCAAGGTGTTCATGTTGCACCTCAAGTAGCTAATCCACCTCTTGCCTTAAGAGACCATTATGTGCCTAATGAGTATAATACACCTACATGCATCCAATTGCCTCCATTTAGAGCACATCATTATGAAATTAAGCCACAAACCATTCAAATGCTTCCTAACTATCATGGACTTCCAAGTGAAGAACCTTACAAGCATTTGGATGAGTTTCTTGAAGTATGTTCCACCGTAAAATATACAGACATGCCGGAAGAGGTTTTAAGACTCAAACTTTTTCCATTCATCTTAAAAGACAAGACAAAGTATTGGTTTAACAATCTTAGGCCTTTTCAAATTACTTCTTGGGCAGAAATGCAACAAGAGTTCTTGAAGAAGTACTATCCGGTTTCTAAGACCAATGCCATGAGGACCTCAATTCGAAAATTTTCGCATGGGGATGGAGAAACGTTTCATGAGGCACGGGAACGCTTCAATGAATTGCTTAGGAAGTATCCACATCATGATATACCCAAATGGCAATTAGTTCAATACTTCTTTGAGAGCTTATCGGACAACTATAAGGGCATGGTTGATGCTTCCATGGGTGGCTCATACATTGATAGGCATGAGGATGACGTGTGGTGTCTCTATAAGAGCATGAGTGAAAATTCTTTGCATAGAACACTATCATCCATGTGATACCCCCACATTTCCACGTGTAGGCTGGCCAGGTCCACACCCGAAAATGCGAGAATATCAAAACAATATAGTACTTAAACGAATACAGAATACAAGAGGAATAAAAAAAAATGATTAAATCGCTGAATGGAATTCTATTAATAAAATTAAATCTCTTTTACAAAAATATTTCCATGAGTTTCAAATTCTGAAAATATTATACAACTCAGGAATCCCATAAGTTAAGGACCCCTAAACCAAAATCTTATAAACCACCAGTTTATACAAAACATTTAACAATAATTAACTATACTAATTAAAGGTAAACAAGATGAGTAGATGAATGACAGTCTCCCAGTTGCGGATCCTTAACCTCGAGACTGGAACTTCTAATAACCTGAAAAATAAATCGTGGGTTAGACCCACGAGCAAGTTCCCTCTACCAAGCCTCTGAAAACCAATAAATAAAGCATCTCTAACCAAAATCATCCCAATTAAAGTTTTAACCTTTAATATAAGATGATACAAATTTATATAAATAATTATATATAAATAAAATAATCCTATCTATTAATAGGTTCACTAAATTTGTTGAAACCAATCACCAACGATTAATTATCAATCATACCTAGACTAAATCCATCATTTATATTTATTTTCCAAAACCAATAATGATTATAAGTATTTACATCACACCGCTAGGCTTTGACAAATCATCCATGTCACCACTAGTATTATTTTGTTAATATGTATAAAGTAATACACTATCCTGAAAGTATTAGACTATTCTAATTTAAGAATATCTAATTAATCCTAATCCAACCTATACATGCAATACTTATAGATGATATACTTTAATCATCTAACACATAACAATAATACACTTTGGCAAATCAACCATGCTCTTATAAATATATTTATTTATATATTGGCAACTCAACCATGCCTCCTTTAAGTATATTCATGTATAACTTTGGCAAATCAACCATGCCCCTCTAAGTATATTTATTTATACCTTTGACAATTAAACCATGTCTAATTCATACATAAACATCTCATGCACATTATAAGCATATTACCATTTAATAATTAGTCTATCCAAATATATTAAATAAGAATAACTAATATTAATTATCTTAAATAATATATACCTATACACATATACTATATAATATATATGTATAATACCTTCCATTTATATATATACATATATATAAATACTCTCTTCCATACTAATCATAATTAAATCAAAACTCTATGTGTACACATATATACATATATATAAATATATATACACATATATACACCACCCTCCATAACAATATAATATATTATTATATTTACTCCAAATAATTACTACTAATCCTCGTAGTAACACTCTATGGTTCTTAGAATACCAAGAACACCTCCTCAAGTGGTTATTTTCAACCCTCACAGGCTTAAAATCAATTCTAAAAATTCACCGGACCCCACAGGACCTTTCCGGGACTCCGAACACCTCCTCACGCGCCCCCACGCGCCGCCAAACGCGCCTAAAACTCTGGAACGCGCCTCCACAAGAAGCCACGTGGCTTCACGCGCCCCCACGCGCTCTCACGCGCCGCCCATGCACCTGATTCTTCCTCTGGCTGACGTGGCGCTCTTTCATTTGCTGGATGTAAACTGGTCCTTATGCGCGTGTCACATAGGATCAGTTCACCGCATCTCTATACACCTCCATGCACTAGCACCGCATCACATCAACTCTACTTTCAATCAGCCACATCTAAGGTTCAAATTTATGGTACATTGAACCTCCATGTACCCGCATTACACTGAATCAATCTAGTTAACTTTAAATAATCCAATGGCCAAGATCAGCTTGTGTACCAAATTCCTATGCACCGTATCACACCAGAACCTTCGCTGGTCATCAGGACCATCCCATGGTCTTGATTTGAGGCACACCGTAGTGTAATGCACCTGACCGCACCGAATCAGAATCGTTTTTATGCACAGAGACCTCTAATTTGTGTACCCAGTATGCATATATATTAATTTTTTATACACATACATAATTCTAAAAATATCATAAAAATATAAAACAAATCCAGAAAAATATAGAAAAATTCCGAAAATTCTAGAAAAATTCCAGAAAAATAATTAACCCTTTGGGTCACAAATTTACCTATACATTGATTTTAAAAACATATATACCATACCTATATACATAATTAAAATCCAATGAATACACAAATTAAATATAATAATTTATATATATATTTTTTTCGATCTAACATGATTTAATTAATGATTTTAAACTAAATTTTGGCACCCAAGGTGATAAATTTATGGGTCCTAAGAGGAGAGTTAGAGACAACTTGCCTGAAGATTTCGAAACGAAATCGAAGCTTTAACCTTTGATTGTCTCTTCCAATTTCGGTATCCGCTTTCTCAGATCCAGCCTACTCCTTGTCCGTTCTCTCTTCTTTTTCCCTCTTTGTCTCTTTTATTTTTCTAACGTGAAAACTTCTTAACCCTAAACCTTATGTGTATATTTATACACATTAAACCCTAAATCCTATTCCTAGTAGGATTACAAAATAAAATAATAAACTAATATTATTTAAATAATATAATATATATATATATAAACATATATTATATTACTTATGCATATATATATCTCCCATAATTAACCATCGGTTAATTAAATCCTAAATCCTATATATATATATCCATAAACCTATATTCTTCTGTAACACTTATCAATTAATTATATTTATATATAATTAAATCAATAAAAATGATTATTTAAATAATCAAATACCCATTGGCCTTTATTAATTAACCCATCAAGGCTTCATCCAAGCCCAAGACCATATCCTTTGGTCCAACATTCTTTAAGCCCAAACCAATTAATCTAAATAAATAAAATAATTAAATAAATACTTAAACTAAAATACTAATTACATAAAACACATAAACAAATAAGAATTTACAACTAAGTCACATCATATCAATACGCCACAATTCAATCAATAATTAAATACACACACATCAATCATCATATCAATTCAATAAATATATAATCACAAAATAAAATCTAACTAAAATGAGACAATTAATCTAAACACTCAATTAAATAAAATAAATCATTTAAAAATAAAATAAAATTCATTAATCCCAATTAATAAATCCTTTAAATTATCGGGGTATTACAATCCAAGAATGGTAGAAATTCACAAGGTAGGAAGAGTGTTGGCTTACATCAAGTCGACCATTCAAATGAAATAGCCGCCGAAATGAAGTCTTTATCTCAAAGGTTTGATTAACCAAAACTCGGCAAACCAAGTATCTTCCTTTCCCAACCATTCTCATTGTCCTCACGGACAAGTGCAAAGTGAACCTAATGAACAAGTCAATGCGGTTTTTGTGAACCAAGGGAACAATCCTTGTGGTGCTCATTATAATCCAAGTTGGAGGAATCATCCGAATTTCTCTTGAAAAAACCAAGAAGAGGGCTCAATCCCAAGGCGGTTTTTAAGGGAAGTACATTCCACCTCTACTTCAAAACCAAGGATCCCAAGGTTATAAACCTTATCAATTATAAGGGAATCAATTTGCTAATTCTCATTTTCCCAACCAAACCTATTCCCAAGGTAAAACTAGAAGTCCTGCCTTTGAAGAGAAAGTTTTGAATTCTTTGGACACTTTAGAGGCTAACACTCAATTACTTCATTCTCACTCTTAATCTATTGCAAAGCTAGAAACCAAAGTAGGGCAAATAACAAGCACTCTCAATGCAAGAGAGAAGGGAAAGATGCCTATAAATGCCCTACCTAAACAACAATGTGTTGTGGAAACCCATTCCTCATTGGAAGGCCACACCATTGAATATGTTAATGCGGTGACTACCTTGCAGAGTGGTAGGATTGTGGACAATTAAGTTGGAATGTCTAATGAAGAGAGTGAACCGGTGCAACCTCAAGTTGTCACCCGTCCCGTTTCACATCCCATTCCTCTTTCATTGCATATATATGATCTTATAAATGAGAAAGTTTTAAAAGATGTGTTTGGAAAAGAAGTTTTGAAAAATGATGTTAAAAGGTTTTATTGAAAAATGATTTGAAAACTTCTTGTGTTGAAGAGAGTTCAAAAGAAAATTTTGAAAAAGTGTTTGAACCAAAAGTTTCATTTCTGGATGCCTTAAAAGGATCTATTTCAAAAGACAAACAAAAGGCAAAAACCAATGAAATCATGGAAATGTTTAGGCAAGTGAAAGTTAATCTTCTACTATTGGATGCAATCAAGCAAATTCCGGCTTTTGCCAAATTCTTGAAAGACATGTACACCCAAAAGCGGAAGAACAAGAGCCAAGCACCAAGAAAAGTGGTTTTGACCAAGCAAGTAAGCTCATTTTTACAACATAACACTCTTCCAAAGTTTAAGGACCCCGGTTCACCCACTACATCATGCATTATTGGTGATCATATCATTAATCGGGCACTTCTTGACTTAGGAGCAAGTGTTAACCTTCTTCCATACTCGGTTTATGTCAAATTGGGCTTAGGAGAATTGAAACCGATGTCGGTAGTTTTGCAACTTGCCTACCGATCCATTAAGAAGCCTAGGGTATAATTGAGAATGTTTTGATAAAGATTGACAAATTCTTCTTCCTAGTTGATTTCGTTGTCATAGACACGGAACCGGTTCCCAATCATAAGAGCCAAATTCCCGTTATCCTTGGTCGTCCTTTCTTAACAACTGCTAATGCCAACATCAATTGTAAGACGAGGATAAAATGACAGAAATTTGTGTGTTTTACTATGAGAATACGTAAGAACTCGGGCCAGTGAATACAATAAAATATTTGAACAATGATGCTAATACGAGTACATAATAATGACACGACATGCCAAGTATTTTAGAATAAGAAAATGTGATAACTCCATTATGTTAATACCATATAATAATAATTGAACAATGTAAATATTACATATATAATGAACTGTCAGATGTGAATGATACTATATTAAGGATTCGGATTTTCTCCTTTGACGAGGGAATCTTGCCCACGTGACATTTCCGCACGGATCTATGTTAAATTTTAACTTTTAACGGCACATTAATGAATATAGTAACACTTAACAATCAAAATTTCATGAATAAAATTCAATAACCACTGATGAACTGGACTTATCTTGTAGTGTGTGTATATATATATATATTTATTTATTTATATTTATATACTGGAATTATCTATTTTTATTTTAACAATTAAGAGTTTTGTCTTGGTTTAATAAGTTCACATGTGAATACAAAGATTTGCTGTCTCATTTTTTGAGATCCACCTGGGCGAAAAAAAAAAAGTGAGATGTGGAATATGAGTGCATGGGTCGATTTATCTTTTTATTATTTTATAATACCGCTAATACATAAAGACAGACATGTCTTTTGTTAATACAGTATAATAATAATTGAACAATGTAGCCCACATGCCGTTACCGCGCAATGTGGATCATGTCAAGTTTTAGGATACAAATTAAAAATAACACACATTAATGAATAGTAAATTTTTTTAATTTTAAATGTGTATCTTACATGCATATTTATTTGAGTATCCACAATATAATATTAAGAAAATCAAGTGATATGATTAACTATTGATTAATTCTTTTTGAAAGTTGTAACCATTAATTAATTAGATCACAAATATATACAGTAAATAAAAATAATATATATATATATATATATATATATATATATATATATATATATATGTGGGTTAGCATTAGCAAGGTAGGTGAATCCCTTTTGAGCATGGTGGTGGGTTAACATTAACAAGGTATGTGAATCCCTTATCAGCACAAAGAGGATTCTCTCCGTCTCAAAATATATATCCACTTTGAAATGAATAAAATTTATTGACCAACTAACTAATATGACCCGGTTATTAATTAATAATGAAAAAAATAGAAATGAATATATATTTTTTTGAACAGGGTATTTTTTTAAACTCATAATTGCTGAGTCCATTGGCTCTATATACCCATGCCATCTCCCCTTTTTATTTCAAGACGACTCTTCCTTCTTTTCCTAGTAGCTAACTAATTTTTTAAAATGATTAATTTATTATTAAAATTTATTATTTATAATAAAAAAATTTATACTCACTAAACTTTTTTACCATAAAAATACCATCTTCTTCATGCATTATATTCATAAAAAATTAATAAATTACTTAAATAAAAAATACATTTTTTTATGCAATATATTCATTAAAAATTAAGAAATCACTTAAATTGTAATAAAAATTTCCACTTAAGAATTTTATTTAAAAATTGATTAAAAAAATTAAAGGTAAATTTTATGAAAATTTAATAAAGAATATGTCATCAAATTAGTATAATTTTTTTTATATAGTTTATTTTAATAAGAAAAATAGATTAAGTGTAATTCAATTAGAAATGACATTATGGTCATTTAATAAAATATAGTCAAGATATTGAGACATTTTGCGACTAAATGTGATAGTTTAGAAAGTTTTATGCACAAAATATACTTTAAAAAAATTATTTGCAAATTCAAAAATAGTTTAGAGGAATTTTTTTACACTTTACCCAACAATAATTGAATAATATCGCTAATACATAATAACATAAACATTTGAGTGTTTTACAACTAGAATGAAAAAATGTAATAACTTTGCTAACTCTGTGATTAATAGTTGAACAATTTCCCAAGCACCCCAACAATTTTAGGATTACACCCTCTGTCCTGTAATAGTGTCACATAATATGTGCTCTTTTTGGACGTAGAACTTTCTAAGATGATATATAATAATTGCATTATCACCTTTGAAAATTACTAAGTTACTTGATCTTTCAAATTTCTATACATATATATATATATATAATTAACTTTGAAATTTTATAAAATTGTAAGAGTATTTTATGAAAAAATATAAAATGATTGATTTAATGGGACGGAGGTAGTATTATTTGGTGACTTAACGAAAAAAAAAAAAAAAAGTGATTCGATAATATATAATTTCTGATTAGCATCATTGTTATAATTATTAAAAGGCTTTCGGAGTAAACAAACACTTCACAATTATAGAACTGCTAAAGTCCAAGTTAACTAGTATTATTTATAATTAAACTAGTTTGTAAAAATGGTAGCATCTACAACAGTATCAAATGCCAGTCCTTCTTTATGATTTTAAATGTACGTCTTACATGCATAATTATTTGAGTATCCGCAATATAATATTAAGAAAATCAACTGATATGATTCTCTATTAATTAATTCTTTTTGAAAGTTGTAACCAGTAATTAATTAGATCACAAATATATACAGTAAATTGTTTCAGACATTCAACAGCCCTACTAAAGACCGCTCATTGTTTTAATTAATTTTAAAACACCTATTTCTTTCTCTTGTTTGGTAATGAATTTTTTTTATTTTCCTGAAATCATTTGTAAACAAAATTTAATTGCATGTCAACCTATTTTGAGTCTTATATACCTAGTGCCACCCCATAGAACTAATTGATAACAAAGTTCAACATATATAAATTTAAACGGACTCTAAAATTCTAATTTTAAAAGTAAAAATTCAAAAGAAACCCAATTAAAATATTTATGAAAAAAAAAAAATTGCACTGAAATGGGTTAAATTAATATTAAACTTTTTAAAGTTTCTCAAAATTTTAAAAAATATAAAAAAAACGGAATTTTCTTTGTTCCACCTCAAATCTTACAATGTGAATTTAAATTGACCTAAATTTGATGTAGTAAAAACCTAAAAAAATATTACTTTAATCTCTAGTGAGGTTTTGTCTAAACTATCTTAGTAGGGTGAAACTATTTTCAAAAGTGTGATCAACCTCCCTTAAAGTTTGACACAATCAATTTGACTGTTTTAGGTAAGAGTCACGAAAAGTCCGAGGTTTTTGTGGGATGAGGTATCTAAACTCTAATATTAAGGCTCCATTTTTTTTGAAAAATATATATTTTTGTTAAATAAAATATTATTTTATTTTTACTTTGTCGGTGTTTGTCAAAGGTTTACGTCGAGATTGAGGCAGAATCTATCGAGTGGGACATGTAAAATAACTTATCGAAAATTTATAGATAAATTATTTTTGTTAAATTTTAATATATTTTATTTTTCGTAAATATTTTAGGACAACCAAACACCAAAAAAATAAAAAAATATTTTCTAAATATTTTATATCCAAACAAACGGAGACTAAATGTTCTGCACTCGATTAACATTGCCTTTGTATGCAAAATATGAGTAAAAGCTTAGGATGTGTTTAGTAACGTTTTCGTTTTTTGTTTCTGCAATCTTAAGAAAGCAGAAACATGATTTTGTTTTCTTGAGTGAAAATAGAAAACAGAAATGACGTTTGCTAACACTTGTTGTTGCTACAAATTTGAAAACATAAAACAATAATTGTGTTTAGTAATAGAACATAATTGTTACAAAATGTACATAATATTCTTTAATTTTTTTATTTAATTTTATTTTTTATTTTTTTCATTTCTATTTTATTTTTTTCATGGCAAAAATTTTAGGAGTTAGTGATTAGAGGGGAGGGTAGATGATGAACATGGACTCTCGGATACAGGGAGCAACCCAACCACTCAAGTACGACACTTGCTTCCATTAATATAAAAAAGCCATAAATCTAGAAAATTTAATTTAAAATTATAAATCTTAAAAATACCCAATATATCATAAGTACAAAATTAGATATGCCAAGACAAAAACATTCCCACCAATTATGTATATAAATACATGTATATGCATGATGTATACATTTATTATGTGATATATAATATATTTAGCATATGATAATTTATTATGAATAAAAAATATTAAATAATATATCTTATATGTAATAAAATATATATTGTGTTATAATATTGTAAATTAATTATAATTTAATATTTACATATAATATAATATAGATATGATATATAATAATATAAATATCTACTGCTTCATAATTTAATAACATTATTATTTATATCCAAAATTATTTTGTCACAAAAAATCATTTACATTATTATTTAATATATTATATATTAAAATATATTTTTATCAAATAAAAAATAATATACAATATTTAATTTATTCTATATTAAAAATATATTTTTTTATTAACATTTAGTATGAAACTTAGTATATAACACAAATAATATGAATTTTATTTAAAATGAATAGCGTCTGTGCATTAACATTAGTGAAAGCATTTCTCTGCTACAGTGTCGAAAACATAAGAAACATCATTGTGATGTTTTCTCTTTTTTTCACAAAAATTGAAAACGTTTTCTGTTATAGAAAAACAAAAACATTTTATTGAACACGATTTTTGTTTTCATTTTGCCTTTTTAGAGGTTGACAACAGAAAATAAAAAACGTTTCTCGTTAATAGACGCAACCTTAGCTAGTACAAACTCTCTTCCCAAATGATAATTTGAGTGGAAAAAAAATTATATTTATATATGGGTTAGCATTAAAAGGTAGGTGAAACCCTATATATATATATATATATATATATATATATATATATATATATATATGGGTTAGGATTAAAAAGAAATGAATATATATATATTTTTGAACAGGGTACTATTTTAAACTCGTAATTGCTGGGTCCATTGGCTATATATATATACCCAAGCCATCTGCCTTTTTATTTCAAGTCTTCTTTTCCTAGTAGCTGCTAATCTCCATTTTGATCATCTCTGGACAGGTCTTTCTCCGAGTATTTCACTGTTTGCCATCTCTTCTTTTTTGGTATGTAAGTATTTCTAATCCTTAATTAATACTTCACTCTGCATTCAACTAGTTCATTAATTAAGGATTCATATTCATCGGCAACGAATTTGCCTTTCTACTTTTTCTTTAATTGCATACTTGTGTGCACACATAGACCCTCACATATCTATCTATCTATCTATCTATCTATATATATATATAGATATATATGCATTTTTGATCTAACTATTTTCTCATGCAAGTTTCAAGTACTAAACTTAGCTACAGTTTGGACTCCATGGAGACTGGGCAGACAGTTTCTTTCGGGCCCTATGGTGCACCAGGAGGCAATTGGGATGATGGAAAATACAGCACAATAAGGGAATTAATTATATATACTACCGATGGAGAATTTTCTGCCATCAAAGTTGTCTACGATAACGAAGGAAAGGAAGTATCCGGAAAAATAAATGGTGGTTTCTACCGAACACCAAACTCGGTAATATATATATATATATATATATATATATATATATATATATGCAATTTGATTTTCAAACTTGCCACTCATGCAAAAGTTTTGATTCTACATATATTTGCCATGCTTCTCAGGTTTTGTAAAAATTAGGTAACAAGACAAAATATCATCTCATTATTTTGTGTATATGAAGAAAGAAAATAGAAAGAAGAAAAAGAAATTTAAACTCAATGACTAAAACGATTGAAAAAAATCTAATAATTAAGCCACATTAGCATTTCAAGGTTTCAAATCGTCTAGTCACTTTCATATCACACTAATGTCTCCCTATAATATTTAATTACTAAAATATGTCTTCACTTTTATCTTTTTTTTCTCTTTTAGTATTCAAATTCATCTCCACCACTAGTTTGGTTTGGAAGAAACTAGTGGTGGAAAGTGAATGTAAAAGATAGCAAAGTAAAAGAAAATTAAGTTTTTAACGCCAATTTGGTTAGCATGAAAATTTTGCACGAAAATTTTGTAAAATTATTATTTTATGATTTGAATTGCATGTAACTTATCAAAAAAAAAAAAAACCAGGATAATAACATAAGTTTACAAAACTTTCTCAATAAATCAAAATTTTCTTAAAATGAAATCTAATGGTTTTGTCATTGCATATGAATGATATATACAAATATTAAAACTCCACAATCCACATTATGAAACATACAACTTTATATACATATCTTGATATACTAACCAGTAACCACTAAATTTTTTATCCAAATTTTGTTTTCGCCTGAGATCTGTTGTAACCTGATTTTGATCCGATTATTAGGCTTTGCCTCTCGGAAAAAAAACTTTGGCCCATTTTTGTCTTGTGGCTTGTGGACCCGGATTCTAGTCTCTATTTTAACTAGGTTTTGTAGTGTGGCAGGAGAAAACATTGAAAGACAAAATTGAGTTTGGGATAGACAAACTATTGTGGAACTAAAAACTTGTAATCTCTATTTATTTGCATATGAAATCTTTTTGTTGATCTTCATTGTGAACGCTACGGTTTTTTTTGTCATTTTTTTATATTATTTTTATCCATCGCTTTGTCACAATATCTAAGTTTATTCTTTTTTATTGAAATATTACAGGTGAAATTAAACTATCCAACCGAGTATCTCGTTTCAATATCGGGTTACTGTGGATACTTTAAAAATAGTTATCTTGTTGTGAAATCTATTACAGTACAAAGCAATATAAAGCAATACGGACCATATGGAAAAGAAGAAGGAAGTCGTTTTATAACCCCGTTAACTGCTGGCAAGATTGTTGGATTCTTTGGAAGGGTGGGTGAACGTATGGATAATATTGGAGTACACATTAAGCCATTCCAAATTACAATACCTAGTGTTGGTCCGTTTGGAACTACCAGTGGAAAACAGTGGGAAGACAAAATCTATAGCACGATAAGGGAAATAATTATACACTCCGGATGGCTAATTGATTCCATCCAAGTTGTCTATGATATTGAAGGAAGAGCACTATTGGGCGAAAAGCATGGTACTGATGGCGGACAAGAAACTAAGGTAATATATATATATGTGTGTGTGTGTGTGTGTGTGTGTGTACATTTATAATAATTTTTAAATTTGTGACTCATATATCCACAAATTCATTTGATTTTATATTTGTCATGCCTCTCATGTTTTTTAAAAACTAGCTAGCTAGAGAACAAAACATCTAAAAAGATACATATATATATTGGCCGTCCTAGTGGTCCACCAAGCATGGTAGTTAATCTGGCACAAAAGTTGAAGTTTGTTATAATTTGCCATTTAATACATAATAATAATAATAATAATAATAATAACAACAAAAATCTCTATTTTTTGTTGAAGGTTTTAATGCTCATGCTTTCATTTGTGCAAATATGAATGCCATGCATGCTTACACATACTTTTCTTTACCAATACAACTTATTTAGGTCACATTAGACTCGGATGAATATTTGATTGCAATTTCGGGGTCCTTTGGAGAAGTAGATAAGAAGATTGTTATCCGGTCCCTTGGATTTCAAAGCAACAAAAGAATGATTGGACCATTTGGCACGGAAGAGGGAGAGAAATTTCGATCCATATCAAGTACTTGTGACAAGATCATCGGATTCCATGGAAGGTCTGACAAATATCTTACTTCAATTGGAGCATATCTCGGCAAGTGAGGATAAATTTTTCACAATGACCATGAGCTTTAGTACTCTTTTAATCATTAATAATAATGACATTTGCATTGATAATAATGGATGTTATGTGTTGTCCTTAAAGCTTAGTGAAAGTGGTTAAGGCAACACAAACTTGTGTCTGTGTGTTTGATTACAAGTAATTTTCATGTTTTCTTGTGTGTTTGAGCCTGAAAGCTTGGGTTTGTTATGTATTTTGTTAAACTATGCAATTCAGTGATGAGATGCCAAATGTTATATCTGGTGTTCATTATAATAAATTGGGTGTTTTACTTGCAAATGAATAATCTTTTTGGTTGTAAAAAAATTTATGTTCTATGTTAGGAAACTCCGTCCAACTAGCTTTGATGCCCGTTATTGTAAATTAAATCCCTTTGCATTCAAGCACAACGAAAGAATATCATCACATCACATCACATCATGCTATATCAGTGAAGCACAATACACAATATTTATGTAGTTCACCTAAAACTAGAGCCACGGAGATAATTTTCACTACTATGAATCAAGAAGAGAATTGACAACTGTAGAGAAACCTAATGATCAAAAACATCTTCCTCCACAAATGTACAGCCTCTTGGAAATAACATCTTTTATTTAAGAAACTATATCCGCAACTCATTAGGCAAATGCAATCGGTCCCAAATAATGTGACCCTTCAGACTTTTCTAGCATCTTCAGAACTCCCAACCAAGAAAGTGAGACCAGTTGAACTTTTTCAGAACAACTTATATCCTTCAGGAATTTGAGACGCATCCTAACACTCTTTTGTTTAAATATATGGTTTGATAAAATCATCATATGACATTGGATTTATTTTGTAGATGGATAGTTTGTGTAGAAAAATTGTGCTTCATCCAAGATTCAAAACTCTGTTTTTAGCTTTAGAACATCGATCATACCTCAAAGAGGAAAATATATATTTAATATTTTTTTTTGAATAATTCATGTCTTTTACATAAAGTTGTAAACAAAATTTTCGAAGAAAAATTGTAAATAACAGAGAAAACTAGCTACCACTGTTACAAGGTTACTATAACAAATTTAAAAGCTTTAGCATATGGAGACATAAATGCCTTAGTTGTTATTAATAAAAATATTTTTATTCTATTAGCAAACAAATTATTAATAAAAATTTATTTGATGTGTTTGAGTTGGCAATCAGACTGTCCATAATTTTACAATTTTTTAATAAAAAAATCTGGCTACAATTTGGTGCCAAAATGTTCCTTACGTTGATTTATGATATTTAACTTTATTTTATTTTTATAGTGAGATTCGCACTTTTTTATTTTTGTTTTATTAGACTCTACTTGTTTTATCTTTTATTTGTTAATTGTATAAAACCTTTAAAAAGTCATAAAATGATTTTCATGGTACTTTTTTAGACTAAAGTTTTAGCGTTTATCACCTTAAAATATATATAAGGTGATGACAATTATACTTTTTTGTTTTATTATACCCTACTCCATGCCACTGATGAAAATTCGCAAACTTACGTCCGAAGAACCATAACATGGAGTGAAGTCACCTTCCCCGAAGAATGGACTCTCGAGCATATAACTCCTCCTTCAAAGATTGATAAATAAAAAGTTGAAACAAATCTGTTGAATTAACCAAACACACACACACACACCAATATTGCAACACACCATTTGCCCTCATTAATCACTTGTCAATGATATAGAAATGCATTGCTTGGTGGTGATCTCTAAACCCCAAGATCTCTCTCTCTTACTTACTCTTAATTGCATTCTTTTGCTATCACTTAATTTAATTTAGTTACTCTTTAATCAACCAACCAACCAATTGTTTGATCACTCGACCTACTAGCCCTAATTGTGATTCCACAACATTGCTCGATCCCCACAATCCCTTGGGATGATCCCTACTCACTCTTGTTACGTTAGTAGTAGTGTTGGTAGTGATTTTTATAAATTTAAATTTGACATAAAAAGCGTTTCTTGAACCGCACATTCACTACATTAATTTTGGCGTACAAGGAACGACCGTCATCAAATTTTGGCGTCGTTACCGAGGATTAACGGTTAGATTTGGCAACGTCGAATTTGTGGAATTGATTAAGATTAGTACTCTTTTGATCGTGTCTTTACTTTATTTATTTATTTTTTTTTTTTGGTTACTTATTGTGTTGATTACTTAACTAGGTGCATTGCTGGAGAGGAAGCAAGCAAAGGAGCCATCAAGCATTCAATTCAAGCAAGCAAAGAAAGCAAAAGGCTAAAAAATTTAAAATTGTTAAGCTAAGCTTTAAATTTGGAATTGAAATGTTAAAGGACCTTTGTGAGATTTTCTTTACTCAATCCCTTAGTTCAAGTATGGGAGTATGAATTAAATGTTTGTGAAAGAAGTCTAATTGCATTGTTGTGAAGGCATAGTGTTTGTTATTCTTTGTATTTGTTGTGTTTCGCATTGTGCATTCATGGACGACGTTCATTGAGACCAACTCTTGTCCCTCTTAATTTATATCTAGAATCTATCATTAGAAATCCTAGGGGAAGAGGAAGTTCAAATAGAGCAAATCTTTCAATGGATGACCATAATGATCATCATGTTGAGGACCTTGGTCACACAGACCAACAAGGTATCCTTCATCCCAATGTGCACAATGAGAACATACAAGAACTATTAGGCATGCCTAGGCCATTCATTCACCAACCACCACAACAACAAGGCCAAGTTCCATATGGAATGCCAAGGCCAATGTATGCTCCACAACCTCCCATCAACAGTCAAGGAATTCAAAACCAAGGTGTTCATGTTGCACCTCAAGTAGCTAATCCACCTCTTGCCTTAAGAGACCATTATGTGCCTAATGAGTATAATACACCTACATGCATCCAATTGCCTCCATTTAGAGCACATCATTATGAAATTAAGCCACAAACCATTCAAATGCTTCCTAACTATCATGGACTTCCAAGTGAAGAACCTTACAAGCATTCGGATGAGTTTCTTGAAGTATGTTCCACCGTAAAATATACAGACATGCCGGAAGAGGTTTTAAGACTCAAACTTTTTCCATTCATCTTAAAAGACAAGACAAAGTATTGGTTTAACAATCTTAGGCCTTTTCAAATTACTTCTTGGGCAGAAATGCAACAAGAGTTCTTGAAGAAGTACTATCCGGTTTCTAAGACCAATGCCATGAGGACCTCAATTCGAAAATTTTCGCATGGGGATGGAGAAACGTTTCATGAGGCACGGGAACGCTTCAATGAATTGCTTAGGAAGTATCCACATCATGATATACCCAAATGGCAATTAGTTCAATACTTCTTTGAGAGCTTATCGGACAACTATAAGGGCATGGTTGATGCTTCCATGGGTGGCTCATACATTGATAGGCATGAGGATGACGTGTGGTGTCTCTATAAGAGCATGAGTGAAAATTCTTTGCATAGAACACTATCATCCATGTGATACCCCCACATTTCCACGTGTAGGCTGGCCAGGTCCACACCCGAAAATGCGAGAATATCAAAACAATATAGTACTTAAACGAATACAGAATACAAGAGGAATAAAAAAAAATGATTAAATCGCTGAATGGAATTCTATTAATAAAATTAAATCTCTTTTACAAAAATATTTCCATGAGTTTCAAATTCTGAAAATATTATACAACTCAGGAATCCCATAAGTTAAGGACCCCTAAACCAAAATCTTATAAACCACCAGTTTATACAAAACATTTAACAATAATTAACTATACTAATTAAAGGTAAACAAGATGAGTAGATGAATGACAGTCTCCCAGTTGCGGATCCTCAACCTCGAGACTGGAACTTCTAATAACCTGAAAAATAAATCGTGGGTTAGACCCACGAGCAAGTTCCCTCTACCAAGCCTCTGAAAACCAATAAATAAAGCATCTCTAACCAAAATCATCCCAATTAAAGTTTTAACCTTTAATATAAGATGATACAAATTTATATAAATAATTATATATAAATAAAATAATCCTATCTATTAATAGGTTCACTAAATTTGTTGAAACCAATCACCAACGATTAATTATCAATCATACCTAGACTAAATCCATCATTTATATTTATTTTCCAAAACCAATAATGATTATAAGTATTTACATCACACCGCTAGGCTTTGACAAATCATCCATGTCACCACTAGTATTATTTTGTTAATATGTATAAAGTAATACACTATCCTGAAAGTATTAGACTATTCTAATTTAAGAATATCTAATTAATCCTAATCCAACCTATACATGCAATACTTATAGATGATATATTTTAATCATCTAACACATAACAATAATACACTTTGGCAAATCAACCATGCTCTTATAAATATATTTATTTATATATTGGCAACTCAACCATGCCTCCTTTAAGTATATTCATGTATAACTTTGGCAAATCAACCATGCCCCTCTAAGTATATTTATTTATACCTTTGACAATTAAACCATGTCTAATTCATACATAAACATCTCATGCACATTATAAGCATATTACCATTTAATAATTAGTCTATCCAAATATATTAAATAAGAATAACTAATATTAATTATCTTAAATAATATATACCTATACACATATACTATATAATATATATGTATAATACCTTCCATTTATATATATACATATATATAAATACTCTCTTCCATACTAATCATAATTAAATCAAAACTCTATGTGTACACATATATACATATATATAAATATATATACACATATATACACCACCCTCCATAACAATATAATATATTATTATATTTACTCCAAATAATTACTACTAATCCTCGTAGTAACACTCTATGGTTCTTAGAATACCAAGAACACCTCCTCAAGTGGTTATTTTCAACCCTCACAGGCTTAAAATCAATTCTAAAAATTCACCGGACCCCACAGGACCTTTCCGGGACTCCGAACACCTCCTCACGCGCCCCCACGCGCCGCCAAACGCGCCTAAAACTCTGGAACGCGCCTCCACAAGAAGCCACGTGGCTTCACGCGCCCCCACGCGCTCTCACGCGCCGCCCATGCACCTGATTCTTCCTCTGGCTGACGTGGCGCTCTTTCATTTGCTGGATGTAAACTGGTCCTTATGCGCGTGTCACATAGGATCAGTTCACCGCATCTCTATACACCTCCATGCACTAGCACCTCATCACATCAACTCTACTTTCAATCAGCCACATCTAAGGTTCAAATTTATGGTACATTGAACCTCCATGTACCCGCATTACACTGAATCAATCTAGTTAACTTTAAATAATCCAATGGCCAAGATCAGCTTGTGTACCAAATTCCTATGCACCGTATCACACCAGAACCTTCGCTGGTCATCAGGACCATCCCATGGTCTTGATTTGAGGCGCACCGTAGTGTAATGCACCTGACCGCACCGAATCAGAATCGTTTTTATGCACAGAGACCTCTAATTTGTGTACCCAGTATGCATATATATTAATTTTTTATACACATACATAATTCTAAAAATATCATAAAAATATAAAACAAATCCAGAAAAATATAGAAAAATTCCGAAAATTCTAGAAAAATTCCAGAAAAATAATTAACCCTTTGGGTCACAAATTTACCTATACATTGATTTTAAAAACATATATACCATACCTATATACATAATTAAAATCCAATGAATACACAAATTAAATATAATAATTTATATATATATTTTTTTCGATCTAACATGATTTAATTAATGATTTTAAACTAAATTTTGGCACCCAAGGTGATAAATTTATGGGTCCTAAGAGGAGAGTTAGAGACAACTTGCCTGAAGATTTCGAAACGAAATCGAAGCTTTAACCTTTGATTGTCTCTTCCAATTTCGGTATCCGCTTTCTCAGATCCAGCCTACTCCTTGTCCGTTCTCTCTTCTTTTTCCCTCTTTGTCTCTTTTATTTTTCTAACGTGAAAACTTCTTAACCCTAAACCTTATGTGTATATTTATACACATTAAACCCTAAATCCTATTCCTAGTAGGATTACAAAATAAAATAATAAACTAATATTATTTAAATAATATAATATATATATATATATATAAACATATATTATATTACTTATGCATATATATATCTCCCATAATTAACCATCGGTTAATTAAATCCTAAATCCTATATATATATATCCATAAACCTATATTCTTCTGTAACACTTATCAATTAATTATATTTATATATAATTAAATCAATAAAAATGATTATTTAAATAATCAAATACCCATTGGCCTTTATTAATTAACCCATCAAGGCTTCATCCAAGCCCAAGACCATATCCTTTGGTCCAACATTCCTTAAGCCCAAACCAATTAATCTAAATAAATAAAATAATTAAATAAATACTTAAACTAAAATACTAATTACATAAAACACATAAACAAATAAGAATTTACAACTAAGTCACATCATATCAATACGCCACAATTCAATCAATAATTAAATACACACACATCAATCATCATATCAATTCAATAAATATATAATCACAAAATAAAATCTAACTAAAATGAGACAATTAATCTAAACATTCAATTAAATAAAATAAATCATTTAAAAATAAAATAAAATTCATTAATCCCAATTAATAAATCCTTTAAATTATCAGGGTATTACAATCCAAGAATGGTAGAAATTCACAAGGTAGGAAGAGTGTTGGCTTACATCAAGTCGACCATTCAAATGAAATAGCCGCCGAAATGAAGTCTTTATCTCAAAGGTTTGATTAACCAAAACTCGGCAAACCAAGTATCTTCCTTTCCCAACCATTCTCATTGTCCTCACGGACAAGTGCAAAGTGAACCTAATGAACAAGTCAATGCGGTTTTTGTGAACCAAGAGAACAATCCTTGTGGTGCTCATTATAATCCAAGTTGGAGGAATCATCGGAATTTCTCTTGAAAAAACCAAGGAGAGGGCTCAATCCCAAGGCGGTTTTTAAGGGAAGTACATTCCACCTTTACTTCAAAACCAAGGATCCCAAGGTTATAAACCTTATCAATTATAAGGGAATCAATTTGCTAATTCTCATTTTCCCAACCAAACCTATTCCCAAGGTAATACTAGAAGTCCCGCCTTTGAAGAGAAAGTTTTGAATTCTTTGGATACTTTAGAGGCTAACACTCAATTACTTCATTCTCACTCTTAATCTATTGCAAAGCTAGAAACCAAAGTAGGGCAAATAACAAGCACTCTCAATGCAAGAGAGAAGGGAAAGATGCCTATAAATGCCCTACCTAAACAACAATGTGTTGTGGAAACCCATTCCTCATCGGAAGGCCACACCATTGAATATGTTAATGCGGTGACTACCTTGCAGAGTGGTAGGATTGTGGACAATCAAGTTGGAATGTCTAATGAAGAGAGTGAACCGGTGCAACCTCAAGTTGTCACCCGTCCCGTTTCACATCCCATTCCTCTTTCATTGCATATATATGATCTTATAAATGAGAAAGTTTTAAAAGATGTGTTTGGAAAAGAAGTTTTGAAAAATGATGTTAAAAGGTTTTATTGAAAAATGATTTGAAAACTTCTTGTGTTGAAGAGAGTTCAAAAGAAAATTTTGAAAAAGTGTTTGAACCAAAAGTTTCATTTCTGGATGCCTTAAAAGGATTTATTTCAAAAGACAAACAAAAGGCAAAAACCAATGAAATCATGGAAATGTTTAGGCAAGTGAAAGTTAATCTTCCACTATTGGATGCAATCAAGCAAATTCCGGCTTTTGCCAAATTCTTGAAAGACATGTACACCCAAAAGCGGAAGAACAAGAGCCAAGCACCAAGAAAAGTGGTTTTGACCAAGCAAGTAAGCTCATTTTTACAACATAACACTCTTCCAAAGTTTAAGGACCCCGGTTCACCCACTACATCATGCATTATTGGTGATCATATCATTAATCGGGCACTTCTTGACTTAGGAGCAAGTGTTAACCTTCTTCCATACTCGGTTTATGTCAAATTGGGCTTAGGAGAATTGAAACCGACGTCGGTAGTTTTGCAACTTGCCGACCGATCCATTAAGAAGCCTAGGGTATAATTGAGGGTGTTTTGATAAAGATTGACAAATTCTTTTTCCTGGTTGATTTCGTTGTCATAGACACGGAACCGGTTCCCAATCATAAGAGCGAAATTCCCGTTATCCTTGGTCGTCCTTTCTTAACAACTGCTAATGCCAACATCAATTGTAAGACGAGGATAAAATGACAGAAATTTGTGTGTTTTACTATGAGAGTACGTAAGAACTCGGGCCAGTGAATACAATAAAATATTTGAACAATAATGCTAATACGAGTACATAATAATGACACGACATGCCAAGTATTTTAGAATAAGAAAATGTGATAACTCCATTATGTTAATACCATATAATAATAATTGAACAATGTAAATATTACATATATAATGAACTGTCAGATGTGAATGATACTATATTAAGGATTCGGATTTTCTCCTTGACGAGGGAATCTTGCCCACGTGACATTTCCGCACGGCTCTATGTTAAATTTTAACTTTTAACGGCACATTAATGAATATAGTAACACTTAACAATCAAAATTTCATGAATAAAATTCAATAACCACTGATGAACTGGACTTATCTTGTAGTGTGTGTATATATATATATATATATTTATTTATTTATATTTATATACTGGAATTATCTATTTTTATTTTAATAATTAAGAGTTTTGTCTTGGTTTAATAAGTTCACATGTGAATACAAAGATTTGCTGTCTCATTTTTTGAGATCCACCTGGGCGAAAAAAAAAAAGTGAGATGTGGAATATGAGTGCATGGGTCGATTTATCTTTTATTGTTTTATAATACCGCTAATACATAAAGACAGACATGTCTTTTGTTAATACAGTATAATAATAATTGAACAATGTAGCCCACATGCCGTTACCGCGCAATGTGGATCATGTCAAGTTTTAGGATACAAATTAAAAATAACACACATTAATGAATAGTAAATTTTTTAAATTTTAAATGTGTATCTTACATGCATATTTATTTGAGTATCCACAATATAATATTAAGAAAATCAAGTGATATGATTAACTATTGATTAATTCTTTTTGAAAGTTGTAACTATTAATTAATTAGATCACAAATATATACAGTAAATAAAAATAATATATATATATATATATATATATATATATATATATATATATATGTGGGTTAGCATTAGCAAGGTAGGTGAATCCCTTTTGAGCATGGTGGTGGGTTAACATTAACAAGGTATGTGAATCCCTTATCAGCACAAAGAGGATTCTCTCCGTCTCAAAATATATATCCACTTTGAAATGAATAAAATTTATTGACCAACTAACTAATATGACCCGGTTATTAATTAATAATGAAAAAAATAGAAATGAATGTATATATTTTTGAACAGGGTATTTTTTTAAACTCATAATTGCTGAGTCCATTGGCTCTATATACCCATGCCATCTCCCTTTTTTATTTCAAGACGGCTCTTCCTTCTTTTCCTAGTAGCTAACTAATTTTTTAAAATGATTAATTTATTATTAAAATTTTATTATTTATAATAAAAAAATTTATACTCACTAAACTTTTTTACCATAAAAATACCATCTTCTTCATGCATTATATTCATAAAAAATAAATAAATTACTTAAATAAAAAATACATTTTTTTATGCAATATATTCATTAAAAATTAAGAAATCACTTAAATTGTAATAAAAATTTCCACTTAAGAATTTTATTTAAAAATTGATTAAAAAAATTAAAGGTAAATTTTATGAAAATTTAATAAAGAATATGTCATCAAATTAGTATAATTTTTTTTATATAGTTTATTTTAATAAGAAAAATAGATTAAGTGTAATTTAATTAGAAATGGCATTATGGTCATTTAATAAAATATAGTCAAGATATTGGGACATTTTGCAGCTAAATGTGATAGTTCAGAAAGTTTTATGCACAAAATATACTTTAAAAAAATTATTTGTAAATTCAAAAATCGTTTAGAGGAATTTTTTTACACTTTACCCAACAATAATTGAATAATATCGCTAATACATAATAACATAAACATTTGAGTGTGTTTTACAACTAGAATGAAAAAATTTAATAACTTTGCTAACTCTGTGATTAATAGTTGAACAATTTCCCAAGCACCCCAACAATTTTAGGATTACACCCTCTGTCCTGTAATAGTGTCCCATAATATGTGCTCTTTTTGGACGTAGAACTTTCTAAGATGATATATAATAATTGCATTATCACCTTTGAAAATTACTAAGTTGCTTGATCTTTCAAATTTCTATACATATATATATATATATATATATGCAATTTGATTTTCAAACTTGCCACTCATGCAAAAGTTTTGATTCTACATATATTTGCCATGCTTCTCAGGTTTTGTAAAAATTAGGTAACAAGACAAAATATCATCTCATTATTTTGTGTATATGAAGAAAGAAAATAGAAAGAAGAAAAAGAAATTTAAACTCAATGACTAAAACGATTGAAAAAAATCTAATAATTAAGCCACATTAGCATTTCAAGGTTTCAAATCGTCAAGTCACTTTCATATCACACTAATGTCTCCCTATAATATTTAATTACTAAAATATGTCTTAACTTTTATCTTTTTTTTCTCTTTTAGTATTCAAATTCATCTCCACCACTAGTTTGGTTTGGATGAAACTAGTGGTGGAAAGTGAATGTAAAAGATAGCGAAGTAAAAGAAAATTAAGTTTTTAACGCCAATTTGGTTAGCATGAAAATTTTGCACGAAAATTTTGTAAAATTATTATTTTATGATTTGAATTGCATGTAACTTATCAAAAAAAAAAAAAACCAGGATAATAACATAAGTTTACAAAACTTTCTCAATAAATCAAAATTTTCTTAAAATGAAATCTAATGGTTTTGTCATTGCATATGAATGATATATACAAATATTAAAACTCCACAATCCACATTATGAAACATACAACTTTATATACATATCTTGATATACTAACCAGTAACCACTAAATTTTTTATCCAAATTTTGTTTTCGCCTGAGATCTGTTGTAACCTGATTTTGATCCGATTATTAGGCTTTGCCTCTCGGAAAAAAAATTTTGGCCCATTTTTGTCTTGTGGCTTGTGGACCCGGATTCTAGTCTCTATTTTAACTAGGTTTTGTAGTGTGGCAGGAGAAAACATTGAAAGACAAAATTGAGTTTGGGATAGACAAACTATTGTGGAACTAAAAACTTGTAATCTCTATTTATTTGCATATGAAATCTTTTTGTTGATCTTCATTGTGAACGCTACGGTTTTTTTTGTCATTTTTCTATATTATTTTTATCCATCGCTTTGTCACAATATCTAAGTTTATTCTTTTTTATTGAAATATTACAGGTGAAATTAAACTATCCAACCGAGTATCTCGTTTCAATATCGGGTTACTGTGGATACTATAAAAATAGTTATCTTGTTGTGAAATCTATTACAGTACAAAGCAATATAAAGCAATACGGACCATATGGAAAAGAAGAAGGAAGTCGTTTTATAACCCCGTTAACTGCTGGCAAGATTGTTGGATTCTTTGGAAGGGTGGGTGAACGTATGGATAATATTGGAGTACACATTAAGCCATTCCAAATTACAATACCTAGTGTTGGTCTGTTTGGAACTACCAGTGGAAAACAGTGGGAAGACAAAATCTATAGCACGATAAGGGAAATAATTATACACTCCGGATGGCTAATTGATTCCATCCAAGTTGTCTATGATATTGAAGGAAGAGCACTATTGGGCGAAAAGCATGGTACTGATGGCGGACAAGAAACTAAGGTAATATATATATATATGTGTGTGTGTGTGTGTGTGTGTACATTTATAATAATTTTTAAATTTGTGACTCATATATACACAAATTCATTTGATTTTATATTTGTCATGCCTCTCATGTTTTTTAAAAACTAGCTAGCTAGAGAACAAAACATCTAAAAAGATACATATATATATTGGCCATCCTAGTGGTCCACCAAGCATGGTAGTGAATCTGGCACAAAAGTTGAAGTTTGTTATAATTTGCCATTTAATACATAAAAATAATAATAATAACAACAAAAATCTCTTTTTTTTGTTGAAGGTTTTAATGCTCATGCTTTCATTTGTGCAAATATGAATGCCATGCCTGCTTACACATACTTTTCTTTACCAATACAACTTATGTAGGTCACATTAGACTCGGATGAATATTTGATTACAATTTCGGGGTCCTTTGGAGAAGTAGATAAGAAGATTGTTATCCGGTCCCTTGGATTTCAAAGCAACAAAAGAATGATTGGACCATTTGGCACGGAAGAAGGAGAGAAATTTCGATCCATATCAAGTACTTGTGACAAGATCATCGGATTCCATGGAAGGTCTGACAAATATCTTACTTCAATTGGAGCATATCTCGGCAAGTGAGGATAAATTTTTCACAATGACCATGAGCTTTAGTACTCTTTTAATCATTAATAATAATGACATTTGCATTGATAATAATGGATGTTATGTGTTGTCCTTAAAACTTAGTGAAAGTGGTTAAGGCAACACAAACTTGTGTCTGTGTGTTTGATTTCAAGTAATTTTCATGTTTTCTTGTGTGTTTGAGCCTGAAAGCTTGGGTTTGTTATGTATTTTGTAAAACTATGCAATTCAGTGATGAGATGCCAAATGTTATATCTGGTGTTCATTATAATAAATTGGGTGTCTTACTTGCAATTGAATAATCTTTTTGGTTGTAAAAAAATTTATGTTCTATGTTAGGAAACTCCGTCCAACTAGCTTTGATGCCCGTTATTGTAAATTAAATCCCTTTGCATTCAAGCACAACGAAAGAATATCATCACATCACATCACATCATGCTATATCAGTGAAGCACAATACACAATATTTATGTAGTTCACCTAAAACTAGAGCCACGGAGATAATTTTCACTACTATGAATCAAGAAGAGAATTGACAACTGTAGAGAAACCTAATGATCAGAAAGATCTTCCTCCACAAATGTACAGCCTCTTGGAAATAACATCTTTTATTTAAGAAACTATATCCGCAACTCATTAGGCAAATGCAATCGGTCCCAAATAATGTGACCCTTCAGACTTTTCTAGCATCTTCAGAACTCCGAACCAAGAAAGTGAGACCAGTTGAACTTTTTCAGAACAACTTATATCCTTCAGGAATTTGAAACGCATCCTAACACTCTTTTGTTTAAATATATGGTTTGATAAAATCATCATATGACATTGGATTTATTTTGTAGATGGATAATTTGTGTAGAAAAATTGTGCTTCATCCAAGATTCAAAACTCTGTTTTTAGCTTTAGAACATCGATCATACCTCAAAGAGGAAAATATATATATAATATTTTTTTTTGAATAATTCATGTCTTTTACATAAAGTTGTAAACAAAATTTTCGAAGAAAAATTGTAAATAACAGAGAAAACTAGCTACCACTGTTACAAGGTTACTATAACAAATTTAAAAGCTTTAGCATATGGAGACATAAATGCCTTAGTTGTTATTAATAAAAATATTTTTATTCTATTAGCAAACAAATTATTAATAAAAATTTATTTGATGTGTTTGAGTTGGCAATCAGACTGTCCATAATTTTACAATTTTTTAATAAAAAAATCTGGCTACAATTTGGTGCCAAAATGTTCCTTACGTTGATTTATGATATTTAACTTTATTTTATTTTTATAGTGAGATTAGCACTTTTTTATTTTTGTTTTATTATACTCTACTTGTTTTATCTTTTAATTGTTAATTGTATAAAACCTTTAAAAAGTCATAAAATGATTTTCATGGTACTTTTTTAGACTAAAGTTTTAGCGTTTATCACCTTAAAATATATATAAGGTGATGAAAATTATACTTTTTTGTTTTATTATACCCTACTCCATGCCACTGATGAAAATTCGCAAACCTACGTCCGAAGAACCATAACATGGAGTGAAGTCACCTTCCCCGAAGAATGGACTCTTGAGCATATAGTTCCTCCTTCAAAGATTGATAAATAAAAAGTTGAAACAAATCTGTTGAATTAACCAAACACACACACACACACCAATATTGTAACACACCATTTGCCCTCATTAATCACTTGTCAATGATATAGAAATGCATTGCTTGGTGGTGATCTCTAAACCCCAAGATCTCTCTCTCTTACTTACTCTTAATTGCATTCTTTTGCTATCATTTAATTTAATTTAGTTACTCTTTAATCAACCAACCAACCAATTGTTTGATCACTCGACCTACTAGCCCTAATTGTGATTCCACGACATTGCTCGATCCCCACAATCCCTTGGGATGATCCCTACTCACTTTTGTTATGTTAGTAGTAGTGTTGGTAGTGATTTTTATAAATTTAAATTTGACGTAAAAAGCGTTTCTTGAACCGCACATTCACTACATTAATTTTGGCGTACAAGGAACGCCCGTCATCAAATTTTGGCGCCGTTACCGGGGATTAACGGTTAGATTTGGCAACGTCGAATTTGTGGAATTGATTAAGATTAGTACTCTTTTGATCGTGTCTTTACTTTATTTATTTATTTGGTTACTTATTGTGTTGATTACTTAACTAGGTGCATTGTTGAAGAGGAAGCAAGCAAAGGAGCCATCAAGCATTCAATTCAAGCAAGCAAAGAAAGCAAAAAGCTAAAAAATTTAAAATTGTTAAGCTAAGCTTTAAATTTGGAGTTGAAGTGCTAAATGACCTTTGTGAGATTTTCTTTACTCAATCCCTTAGTTGAAGTATGGGAGTATGAATTAAATGTTTGTGAAAGAAGTCTAATTGCATTGTTGTGAAGGCATAGTGTTTGTTATTCTTTGTATTTGTTGTGTTTCGCATTGTGCATGCATGGACGTCGTTCATTGAGACCAACTCTTGTCCCTCTTGATTTATATCTAGAATCTATCATTAGAAATCCTAGGGGAAGAGGAAGTTCAAATAGAGCAAATCTTTCAATGGATGACCATAATGATCATCTTGTTGAGGACCTTGGTCACATAGACCAACAAGGTATCCTTCATCCCAATGTGCACAATGAGAACATACAAGAACTATTAGGCATGCCTAGGCCATTCATTCACCAACCACCACAACAACAAGGCCAAGTTCCATATGGAATGCCAAGGCCAATGTATGCTCCACAACCTCCCATCAACAGTCAAGGAATTCAAAACCAAGGTGTTCATGTTGCACCTCAAGTAGCTAATCTACCTCTTGCCTTAAGAGACCATTATGTGCCTAATGAGTATAATACACCTACATGCATCTAATTGCCTCCATTTATAGCACATCATTATAAAATTAAGCCACAAACCATTCAAATGCTTCCTAACTATCATGGACTTCCAAGTGAAGAACCTTACAAGCATTTGGATGAGTTTCTTGAAGTATGTTCCACCGTAAAATATACAGACATGCCGGAAGAGGTTTTAAGACTCAAACTTTTTCCATTCATCTTAAAAGACAAGGCAAAGTATTGGTTTAACAATCTTAGGCCTTTTTCAATTACTTCTTGGGCAGAAATGCAACAAGAGTTCTTGAAGAAGTACTATCCGGTTTCTAAGACCAATGCCATGAGGACCTCAATTCGAGAATTTTCGTATGGGGATGGAGAAACGTTTCATTAGGCATGGGAACACTTCAATGAATTGCTTAGGAAGTATCCACATCATGATATATCCAAATGGCAATTAGTTCAATACTTCTTTGAGAGCTTATGGGACAACTATAAGGGCATGGTTGATGCTTCCATGGGTGGCTCATACATTGATAGGCATGAGGATGACGTGTGGTGTCTCTATGAGAGCATGAGTGAAAATTCTTTGCATAGAACACTATCACCCAAGAATGGTAGAAATTCACAAGGTAGGAAGAGTGTTGGCTTACATCAAGTCGACCATTCAAATGAAATAGCCGCCGAAATGAAGTCTTTATCTCAAAGGTTTGATTAACCAAAACTCGGCAAACCAAGTATCTTCCTTTCCCAACCATTCTCATTGTCCTCACGGACAAGTGCAAAGTGAACCTAATGAACAAGTCAATGCGGTTTTTGTGAACCAAGGGACCAATCCTTGTGGTGCTCATTATAATCCAAGTTGGAGGAATCATCCGAATTTCTCTTAGAAAAACCAAGGAGAGGGCTCAATCCCAAGGCAGTTTTTAAGGGAAGTACATTCCACCTCTACTTCAAAACCAAGGATCCCAAGGTTATAAACCTTATCAATCATAAGGGAATCAATTTGCTAATTCTGATTTTCCCAACCAAACCTATTCCCAAGGTAATACTAGAAGTCCCGCCTTTGAAGAGAAAGTTTTGAATTCTTTGGACACTTTAGAGGCTAACACTCAATTACTTCATTCTCACTCTTAATCTATTGCAAAGCTAGAAACCAAAGTAGGGCAAATAACAAGCACTCTCAATGCAAGAGAGAAGGGAAAGATGCCTATAAATGCCCTACCTAAGCAACAATGTGTTGTGGAAACCCATTCCTCATCGGAAGGCCACACCATTGAATATGTTAATGCGGTGACTACCTTGCAGAGTGGTAGGATTGTGGACAATCAAGTTGGAATGTCTAATGAAGAGAGTGAACCGGTGCAACCTCAAGTTGTCACCCGTCCCGTTTCACATCCCATTCCTCTTTCATTGCATATACATGATCTTATAAATGAGAAAGTTTTAAAAGATGTGTTTGGAAAAGAAGTTTTGAAAAATGATGTTAAAAGGTTTTATTGAAAAATGATTTGAAAACTTCTTGTGTTTAAGAGAGTTCAAAAGAAAATTTTGAAAAAGTGTTTGAACCAAAGGTTCCATTTCTGGATGCCTTAAAAGGATCTATTTCAAAAGACAAACAAAAGGCAAAAACCAATGAAATCATGGAAATGTTTAGGCAAGTGAAAGTTAATCTTCCACTATTGGATGCAATCAAGCAAATTCTGGCTTTTGCCAAATTCTTGAAAGACTTGTACACCCAAAAGCGGAAGAACAAGAGCCAAGCACCAAGAAAAGTGGTTTTGACGGCGCAAGTAAGCTCATTTTTACAACATAACACTCTTCCAAAGTTTAAGGACCCTGGTTCACCCACTACATCATGCATTATTGGTGATCATATCATTAATCGGGCACTTCTTGACTTAGGAGCAAGTGTTAACCTTCTTCCATACTCGGTTTATGTCAAATTGGGCTTAGGAGAGTTGAAACCGACGTCGGTAGTTTTGCAACTTGCCGACCGATCCATTAAGAAGCCTAGGGTATAATTGAGGATGTTTTGATAAAGATTGGCAAATTCTTCTTCCCGGTTGATTTCGTTGTCATAGACACAGAACCGGTTCCCAATCATAAGAGCCAAATTCCCGTTATCCTTGGCCGTCCTTTCTTAACAACCGCTAATGCCAACATCAATTGTAAGGCGAGGATAATGAAGATCTCATTTGGCCACATGAAGCTGAAGTTGAATATCTTTAATCCCATACCCAATTCATTTGACAAATATGAAGGAGAAGTCAATGTTGTAGATGAATGTCATGATCTTCAATGCCAAAGAAATGAGCTTTTGTGTAAAACCAAAACTTCCAAAGGATCATCTTCAACCTTGCATTCTAAAAGTCTTGTTTCAATCTCTTGCTTTGAAAAGGCATGGAAGCCCAAAGGTTGTAATTGTATAGACAAGGGACCAAAGACTTCTTTTGAGCTTAATCCAACAAGTTTTTCAAAGAACCATTTTGTTGGGTGGAGTTCAAAGTATCTATCACCCCAACAAGGAGGGGATGTATTATAAGATCTTTGATCTGGGCTAAAAGAGCCCAATGTCTTACTAGAGATGTTAAAGACTAGCAAAAGTATTCGTAGGGTGTCAAACCCTATTGCCCCCCCCCCCCCATTTCTATCTTTCATTTCATTTCTTGCGAAGTCTAGATACTTGTTTTTGGTTCATATGCATTTCAAGGAACTTTGGTGAGGATTGCATAAGCTTTCATGTCATTATTGAGCATTCTGCATAGTTCGATCGATCTCAAACTTGAGTTCGATCGATCGAACTCTTCTCTGCATCCAACACTTAGAAAAAATTTTGACCTGCAGAAACCTGCATCCAAATCACCTCTCTATCCCATCGTTCGAACCAACTCCAAGATTGATCAAGAGACCTTCGATCGATCCAACTTCCAACACTTAGAAAAATTTTGAGCCTGCATCAACCTGCATATTTCAGCTTTCTGTCTGATCGTTCGAAACATTCCAAGATCGATCTGAAAGTTCTTTGATCGATCCAACTTCCCAGTTCGATCGATCTCATGTTCCAACACTTAGCCAAATTTTTGAACCAAAAACTTACATATTTTTGCTCTCTGTCTGATCGATCGAACTCTTGTTTCGATCGATCTCAATCTTCATTTCATTATTTTAACTTTATTTTGACTTTTCAAAATTTCAAAAATCCAAAAATATCTTCATTTTTATTTTATTTTATTTCATTTTACTTTATTTTATTTTCATTTTAGTTTATTACATTTTCAAAAATCCCAAAATATCTTAATTAATTTTTAATTATTAAGTGTTTATTTAATTTAATTTAAAAAAAAAAAAAAAAACTTTGAAGAGAGTTCATCAAAGTTCAATCGATCAAAGTTGAGTTCGATCGATCGAACTCTGTCGGGAATGTTTTAAAAAAATAGAATCGAGGGTTCTCAAGATCGATGAAAGGTGTTATGCGCTTTGGGAAGAAAGGGAAGTTGTTACCGTGGTTTGTCGGTCCATTCATGATCACAGATCGCGTTGGAGCTGTTGCTTATCGGTTAGCACTTTCGGATACTTTAGATCGTGTTCACAATGTGTTCCATGTTTTCATATTGCAGAAATTTCTGCGAGATAAGGATCGGTATCAACATATCGATGTAGGGGAGATTGCGTTGCAGTCGGATGCAACATATTTGGAGCCACCGGGTCGTAATGTCGACCGTAGGGATCAAATTCTTTGTAATAAGGTTATTCCTTTGGTGCGTGTTCAGTGGAGTCATCACAATAAGGCTGAGTCCACTTGGGAGCAGGAGGATGTCATTTGCTCGCAGTTTCCTGAATTATGGGAAGAAGGTAAGAGCGAATTCCAAGGACGGAATTCTTTTTGTTAGGGGGGAAGAATGTAATACCCCTAATTTTAAAAGGATAGTCCTGGTATTGTAATTAATTATTTAATTGCATTTTTCAGATTTCTATTGTTTTATTTGTTTGTTACTTGAATTAATTGGGGTTTTAATTATATTTGTTTGTTAATTATTTGTTTTATTATTAATTATTTGTTTTAAATTGAATAATTTATTTTATTGTTAATTATTTGTTTTAAATTGAATTAAGTTAGGAGAATTAATTAATTAATTAGAGTTAGGGTTTCCTTCTGCTTGTAATTAAATCGTGTCTAGGATTTGAGCCGACACATATAGTTGGTTTAGGATTTAATTTAGGGTTTCCAATAAAGCCTATAAATACCTAAGTATACGTCTGCCAAGGGTTTGTTAACCCTATTCACGTAACAGAGAGAAAACACAGTGAGCGACAGAGAAAGAATTGGAGAGAAATAGATAGTGAACCTTGAGAGGTTTACAGAGAGGATCAAGGAGGAAGGGGTAGAGTGCTTCTGGGTTGAACCAAGAGCACTGGAGGTGTTTAACGGCAGCCTAGGACTTTGACGAAAACTTAGAGACGGAGGTTTAAGATTTCTGGACTGAAATCTAAGGCAAGTCTTTGTTCTATTCTTTCCCTTTAATCTGTGTTCTGTGCATGCCTAGCTAGACTCCAGGGGTTTACCTAATGATAAAATGAAGTAATCATGCATGCTTAACGGACTAAAACTGAGAATTTTATGGTTATATATACTTGTGCGTGATTTCATTATTTTCTTAGATCTTTATGTATGATTTGTGGTTTAACTTGAATCTTTGCCTACTAAAACACTTAAAATAATTTAGTATAGACGTATGGGACTTAGGTTGAAGCTTAGGGGCCTTATCAATGAAGTTTTAGGGTTTATAGAGGTTGAACGGAAGAAGAAGAAGACCTCAACACTAACTGAGGCGCCTAAGTTAGCAATTCAGCCCCCTAAGTTAGCAATTCAGCCCCCTAAGTTAGCAACTTAGGCTGCTCAGTTGTAACTTAGCTTGCTCAATTGGGGTTTTGGATTTAAACGGCCAGTTTGGGTTTTTGTGCACTGTTTGGACTATACAGAGTGTTAGCTCCTCATTTAAATTGTTTTAAATGTTTTATAGGATTGTTGTGGACCTGTAATAACAAAGAGAAACAATAGTTCATAAATTGAATAGGGATTGGACAGTATGAAGCTCAGGATAAATCTATACGTTGCACACCGTTTTGCTAGTTATGTTCCGGAACTTTGCAAAGTTTTAATATATGATTTAATTATATATATAAATCATGTTTTACAGTGTTTTAAGTATGGTGATTTAATTAAACCCAACTATACTTAGGTTGGATATAATTGGTACTTAAATTGTTATTAAATGTATCAATTCATGGACTATGTTAGAGGATGTAAATGCTTAAATTTAATATAGCAGTTTACACTACTGGAATTGGATTTTTGGCTCTATATTGAATGTCTGTTAGATGTATACGCATTAAATTTATTTTGTGCATAGTCTGAAGTATAGTCGATGGCTATTTAATTACTATATTATCAACTGCATTAACTGGAGGATTGTATGTACCGGTATGGGACGGTGACATACTAGGTGTAGACTAGTTCAAACACTAAGTTCCACCTAACTTGGATTAAGTTTTGGATTAATCATATAGGTTAAGTCCATCACCTACTTGTGTCACATCAATTGAGAATTGAATGACCTACTATGGTTTCATGATGGACTTGTTATACATATATTAGACCACTACACAGATGGATGGTATTTTGTATTAGTAGGAGTACGGACTTTACATATATTTTATATGGTACCGTGGTATGAGCTTGAGTCTCATGACCATGGTTAGGTCATGTATATCGCCTAGGATGGATAACTGGACATAGGAGTTGTTCCCTAGTAGGTCTAGGTACTCATACCCACCTTAGGGTGCGTATTTGCATGTAGCCTTCTATTCAGGCTAAGACAGACCTACTGGACTAGCGAGCATCCTATAGTATGTACAATGTACATATATGAACTACTCTAGATATTGTTGAGTTTTCCTAGGATGTATATGCATATCAGATTACTGTTTGGATTGTAGTAGAATAGAACTTGTATGTGGGCCTGACCCACTCTTTTATTTTTCCAGGTGTTCGTCAGTTCCAAGGTTAGAGCTTGGACATGTAGAGCAGATACAGACACTCATTCCTCCGACTACGTAGAACTACTCTATATGTTTAGCTTTAGTTTTCATTTCTGTTGTTTCAGTTTCAGTTTGGGATTTTATTAGGGGTCCACAGGATGGATTCCTGAGTTGTATGGATTGGAGGTTTTGGAAAGTTTGGTTTTAATAATTAATAATTGAGGATTTTATAATTTAGTATTCATTCAGCGTTATTATTTATTTCTTTAATTCATTATTTTGCATTCTGTGTTCGTTTTAACATATTAATTGTTCGATATTCCTCGGGTTTGGGCCTGGGCCTTATCAACCTGCGTCTCGGATTCGAGGGGTATCACAATATATCTAATAGATGATATTTTATTGCACACATATATGTGGATTAGTTGTTCAATTAGTTCAACTTGGCTGCTGGTAGCTTTGCATCTATGGTATATATAATCCATGGTTATATAGGTGTCAATTAAGGATCCGTGGATTTCAGTAAAGAAATTGAACTAGTATTAGAAGTTAAGCCATAGTATAGATGATGGTGAGTGCAGTTAAAGTCAACTCAGATTGGCCGATAATGAGGGTGATTTTTAGAATGTAAGTTAGCAAGTTGCAAAATCTAAGACTACGAGTATGTTATGGAATGTTTTTATTTATTAATTATTTAGGTAATTAATTAAGGTATTTGGTGTACTCGGGAAATTATGAGTTATGATTACTAAATGGTAAAGATATTTATTAAAGCAATGCTTTTGGTATTTAGATGAGGTATGTGAACTAGATAAAGCAGTAGTTCGGGACTAACCTCTTAATGATTGGTCGAGATTATCGGATCAATTAGGCATTGTCAGGGACCAACCTTATGCGAGTGCATTATTTTGTGTTATGGCCATGGGTCTAATGAGCCCTTATTGTGTGGAAGTGATTAGGGATCATCTGGGTGAGTAGACATACAATCCAGCCACATGTGTGCAATTGGTAGTCAGGGACTATGCAATTCACACCATTTAATCGGAATGGAGCCAGGGGCTTATGTGAGGTAATGGCATTAGAACGCCAACTGATTGAAGGGAGCCAGGGGCTCATGTGAGGTAAGTGGAATTTTAGTAATTTAAATTCTTGATGGGTTATAAGTTCACAGTTTGAGTTAATGTTATAGAATGACGATGATTAGTAGATATTTTCGTGGTCACTTATATATGTATATATATACGGATTAAGTAAGGATTGACTTGCTGAACGATAATAGTGTTTAGCAATTTCTTGCTGAGCTTGTGAGCTAACTCTTTTATCACTTTCAGGTGCACATGGATTTATCTTGCAAATGAGGTTTTATGGGAGATGAAGATTTTTTGGATTTTCCACATTTTGGTTTTATTATTGTTTCTTAGCAAACACTTTGTAATAAGATTCATTTAGTTGGTGAAATTTTTATTTGTTGGGTTGTAATAAATTTCCTTTAGATTGATGGATTTTTAAATACAATGTATCTTACTGTTTAATCATGGATTATTGTGGATGAATGATGTGAGTCACGTACCAGATTTTAGTATAAGACAATGGTTCTTGTGTTAGAATTTTTGGAGCGTGACAGTTTGGTATCAGAGCAAAGGTATTAGATTGTTTTGGAACATCGAATTATAATTTGGCAAATTTGATAGACTGTTTTTTTTTCCCATGATTTAAGTATATATGGACTAGATAGATATTATGTTATGACTTGTGATCAGAGTGCGCAGTGGAAGCGTAGGACATGATTATAGAAGTGTAAGGCGTGATACCTTATTAGCACTCATTTGGAAGTGGTTATAATAGTTTAGAATATGAGAGAAGTTTTAGAAATCTATGGAGTTTTATAAAATTTTTATAGAAGGGAATGTTTTGCATGTCCTAGTATGACCTTCTAGAGAGTTAATCTTGTTCCTACATTAGATTGATTTTCTGCTAAATTCGTGGAAGGAGAATTTCTATATAAGGTCATGATTCAATGATTAAAGTAAATGTGTTTTTGGAAGTTGAGTTGAAATGATGCATTCTAGAAAATTTCGAGGATGAAATTTCTTTTAAGAGGGATAGAATGTAACAACCACGATTTTTTTAAGAGACATGTTATATATATATATATATATATATATATATATATATATATATATATATATATATATATCGTTAGTTATTTATATAAGCAGATAAAGCTATCATCTAATTTATTTTGAAATTTAAAGGAGTTTTAATTGAACTCAACCACTGGATATATATGTATATGTCTAGAATTGGTTGTATTATGTTTTTTACCTACGTTGTTATCCCGAGGATTCTACGCATTCATTGTTGTGAAGCGAAGAAAAGTCAGGCAAGTTAATTCTTGCTTGTAACCCCTTTTATATATTTGTGCTAAGATCATTATTTATGATTTAATTATAGAATTCATGAATTTTGATTTGGTTAGAATGGTGGAGATTGTATATAGAAGCACTGAGTTAATCTGATGTTATAGATTTGTATGATGCTATATTCTGTACTTCTGAATTATTCTTGTATAAGGATACTGTGGAGAATTACTAGTGATGTTTACAAGTCATTTTGGAATTTTGTCAATCTCCAATAGAATTAGCTATGAGTTTATGACGCATCTTAAATTTGACATAGTTTATGCGTTATTATTCCTTTGTTATCTCATAATGGTTATCCTAGTGATACGCTTGGGTAGATTGTTTTGATTTATTAATTGTATTTATATAATCATGATTTAGAGAGAGACTGATATTATTGCAGGGGTTGGGAATTATATATCAGTTAAATTGATTACATGTATTGGACTTTTGTGTGGCCTGTAGTAGAGCACTATAGTGCATATGTATTCATAGATGACACAATACCTATATTTACATAGATTAGGTTTCTAGTTTTGTTGTCGTTAATATAAATTATTGTCAGAAGAATTTGTTTCATAACCTGTATAGTCAGTAGCAAAAGAGATATTGAACCAAGATGAGATGATTATTTTTAACCAATTAAGGACTGGTTTATAGGTTATGGGACCATGTTCGTAGCATATTTAACAGATGTTGTCTTAATGGAGTATAAGTCATTGTGTGGTTTGAAAAAGAGTAAATGCTTGGAGTTCTGTATTTTACAAAGAATAGAAATTGCTTTAGTTATCACACATGAATTGATAATGGTGATTAAAAGTATTAAATTATTGGAGTAATGAATAAGATGATGGTGGTGGTTGGCGGTAAATGGGTTTTGAGGTTTTACATGTCATGAATACTGAATGTTGGATTATTGATTGGGAGATAATTATTTAATAATCTAGTGTAAGAATTTATTTGGGAGAATTATGAACTCTTAATGTTGTGCATGTGTTGTACATAAATATTATGAAGAATTTAGAGATATATCTAATAGATGGTATTTTATTGCACACATATATATGGATTAGTTGTTCAATTAGTTCAACTTAGCTGCTTGTAGCTTTGTGTCTATGGTATATATAATCCATGGTTATATATGTGTCAATTAAAGATCCGTGGATTTCAGTAAAGAAATTGAACTAGTATTAGAAGTTAAGCTATGGTATAGATGATGGTGAATGCAGTTAAAGTCAACTCAGATTGGCCGATAATGAGGGTGATTTTTAGAATGTAAGTTAGCAGGTTGCAAAATCTAAGACTACGAGTTTGTTATGGAATGTTTTTATTTATTAATTATTTAGGTAATTAATTAAGGTATTTGGTGTACTTGGGAAATTATGAGTTATGATTACTAAATGATAAAGATATTTATTAAAGCAATGCTTTTGGTATTTAGATGAGGTATGTGAACTAGACGGAGTAGTAGTTCGGGACTAACCTCTTAATGATTGGTCGAGATTATCGGATCAGTTAGGCATGGTCAGGGACCAACCTTATGCGAGTGCATTATTTTGTGTTATGGCCATGGGTCTAATGAGCCTTGTTGTGTGGACGTGATTAGGGATTATCTGGGTGAGTAGACATACAACCTAGCCACATGTGTGCAATTGATAGTCAGGGACTTTGCAATTCACACCTTAATCGGAGTGGAGCTAGGGGCTCATGTGAGGTAATGGCATTAGAACGCCAACTAATTGAGGGGAGCCAGGGGCTCATGTGAGGTAAGTGGAATTTTAGTAATTTAAATTCTTGATGGGTTATAAGTTCACAGTTTGAGTTAATGTTATAGAATGACGATGATTAGTAGATATTTTTGTGGTCACTTATATATGTATATATATACGGATTAAGTGAGGATTGACTTGCTGAACGATGATAGTGTTTAGCAATTTCTTACTGAGCTTGTGAGCTCACTCCTTTATCACTTTCAGGTGCACATGGATTTAACTTGCAAAGGAGGTTTAATGGGAGATAAAGATTTTTCGGATTTTCCACATTTTGGTTTTATTATTGTTTCTTAGCAAACACTTTGTAATAAGATTCATTTAGTTGGTGGAATTTTTATTAGTTGGGGTTGTAATAAATTTCCTTTGGATTGATGGATTTTTAAATACAATGTATCTTACTGTTTAATCATGGATTATTGTGGATGAATGATGTGAGTCACGTACCAGATTTTAGTATAAGATAACGGTTCTTATGTTAGAATTTTTGGGGCGTGACATGAGATTAGTTGGATTTGTGATATTACCTTAGAAATTGCCCCAGTGTGGGGTGTGATCATCGGTGGGCTACATGAAAGGAAAATTTATTACAGCATAAGGGGCTAGTAATGGATAATAGTGTATAGGATAGTAGAAATGATGGCCTCTAGTCCTTTTGGGTATAATCACCTAGGCATTGAAGCTCTTGCTTATTAGCATTTCACTGTCTTAGTATGAATAAAATTTACTTGATTGTTGCTTCCAAACATAGGGAGTGACCCTTAGCTTGACATAGTAGTACATATCTTGACCTTCAATGTAGATTTTTTTTTTTGCGGTGACCGAGCTTAGGGATCGACCAAAGCTGCCTACGTATCTTAATTATGTCAAGAATCAGGTCATGCGTAGTTCTGTGATAGCCTTTATCCTGAGAGTCAACAGCTTGAGAAAATTACTTTGATCATTAATTATGATCTTGATCTTGAAACTCTACGGCTTGGGAAAAAATACCTTAATTGTTGAATATGACCTCGATTTTGAGAGCGTACAGCTTGAGAAAAATGTTTTGATCATTGAGGATGGCCTTGATCTTGAGAGTCTGCAGTTTGAGTATGATAATCTTTTTCTTGAATTCTTCATGTATGTCTTGACTTCAAATAAGATGGTAGGAAAGTTGATCATTTTCTTCTGTTACTACTTGGTAGGTATGTGATCGATGTTAATATCTGTTTTGATCAACTCTGTGATTTATCCCCTAACGATGTTTGTCTACTTCAAGGTTTTGGAAGGTGGGCTGGGCGATTGTTCATGTCCATGATTTCTTAAGGTGTGTCAAATGAGTCTTCCTTGGTCAAAGCCCATTAGTTTAAAATCAAACTCTATTTCAAGAGTTATGTTCGTTAAGAGTAAGTAAATGATGTCCCAAGTATCACAGCATTCCAAACGTGGCATCCTGACAAAAAGAAAGAGTTTAGATATATATATACATATATTTAATAGGGATATTAATAATATAATATATGAAGTTGGAGTTTTACAAAGCTTCATTTGAAGTTTTTAAGAAATATATTATCGCAAAAACAGATGCATAATATACTAAAATGCTTATAGTTCATCAAAATTGAGTTTAGATTTTTAGAAAACTGAGCGATATTAATAATATAATATCTAAGTTGTTTTACTAAATAAAACTGAAGCTTTACAAAGCCCTTTATCATAATTGAATTTTTACGAAACTTATTAAAGCAGAATAATATTATGCTAAAAGAAAAATGCTTAGGAGCCCTGAAAATAGAGTTTGGATATTTTTTTTTAATGAAGGATATTAATAATATAATATCCGAATTATTTTACTAGATAAAACTGGAGCTTTATAAAACCACTTTAACAAAATTGAAGTTTTACGCAACGTATTCACTATAAAGAAAATAAAGAATATATATATATATATATATATATATATATATATATATATATATATATAATATTGTGCTAAAAGTAAATGCTTAGGAGAAAGTCCCGGGGCTTTCTCCTTTTACCAAAGTTTCTTCTTGAATAAAATTGATTCCGACTTACTTTAGTTATGTTGTCTATGGAGGAGTGGAAACTTGTAATACCCCTAGATTTTAAGGAAATAATTTAATTAAATAAATTGCCTTTAAATGGATTTAATGGATTTTTTGATTTAAATTAATTTATTTGTTTATTTGATTTATTGGTATGATTGATTGTGTGAATGTTTATGTGTTTGATTGTTAATTAATTTGTTGGTGTGTTGACTTTGTTTGTATGACATGCCTTTGTTATTGTGTTTCTTGTTGAGTATATGCTATGTTTAATTAGATGTTTAATATTTTATTTTTATTTATTGTTATTAAGTGGACTGGATTTAGAGATAGATTAAAGGATTTGATATTGGGCTATAATGGGAAGCCTTGGAGGATTTGGAAGGTTTAAAGGCCCGTGGATTTATGCATGAATATATATTATGTATATTAAATGGATTATATAAGTATATATATGTATATATATAGTTATATAAGGAGTTATATATATATGTATGCCCGTAAATGCATATAAATATTATTATTTTGGAATATATTATATACATATTAAATGGAATATATATATATAATAAGTATACATACATTATATATATATATATATACGTATCTTTGGACTATTATTTAAGGAGGATTTAAATAGTTATACTTATATATGTATATTCGTATATAAATATGAGGAATTATCAGATTAGGGTTAGGAGACTAGGTGTATGTATATATATATATATATACCTATTGTGTAACCCTTAGAAAAAGTTTTTACGTAAGAAAGAAAGGAGGCAGAGAAGTTTGCCGAGAGGAAGAAGAGGGAGAGAGAGAGAGATCCGAGGAAGAGAAGGAGAGAAGAAGCAAGGAGGCCGAACCAGAAGGGAGGCTAGACTAAAGGACGGCAAAGAAGAGGGCAGCCGGAATTTCAGAACAGATCAGAGAAGCTTGCGGCGTCAATTTCGTTTTGAAACTTCAGGCAAGTTCTTCTCTACCTCTCCTCTTAGAACCCATGAGTTCTACACCTGGGGTATCATAATTTAGACTGTAATTGCACGCTAATCACCTAGACATAGGGTTAAAAGCATGGAAGGAAACTGGTCGCATGTGTATGTATTTATATAATTGTAGGAATTGGTTTTGGTTGTTTTGATGTGAATGAATCATGTTATATCATGTTTATAATTGGTATTTAGATGCTAGAACATGTATTAGATCGTCCTAGAATTTAATTAGGATTGTTATTACATGAATCGGAGGCGAGACAGACAAGTTACAAAGGTCGGAAGCTGCTGTCGCGATGAAGAAAACACTTCAGCACCAACTTAGCCGACTAAGTTGGAACTTAGCCTGCTAAGTTGGGAACTCAGTCTGCTCAGTTGGGAACTCAGCCTGCTTAGTTGGACTACGACCAGGATGTTGGTTTTAATTGCCCAGAATTATTTTTAAACCTATTTTAATTAATCTAAATGGATTGACAAAGGAATGATTAAATTAATAATAATTTAAAGGAAAGTTTTGGATGTTTCTACGGCTATTTGTTTTGGAAGCATGTTTAGAAAATTTATTAAATTGTTCTATGATATTTATTATATGTGGACTTGCTGTAATTGGGATGGGAAGTTTAAAGGATTAGTTTATATCTATTTGTGTATGCTTGTATTGTATCTATGTTGCTTATTATATGCTTTATTGTGCTTTTAATTTATGTTTATGAGATATGGTTGATTTGGAGGCATGGATTATTTGCAAGAGATATAAATAAATTGTCAGTATCTAAGTATGGACAAAAACATACTATTAGAGGCATGGATTATTTGCCAAAGATTTGAATAAGTTGTCATTAACTAAGTATGGACAAAAAACATACTATTGGAGGCATGGATTAATTGCCAGGATATAATTGGAATGTCAATTGGTTAAGTATATATATTATACTTGTGGAGGCTTAGATGAGTTGCCAAAGTATGAATAAAATGCTATATGAATTAGATGATTAAATAAACATCTATGGTTATGGTTATGTGAATAGGAGGAAATAAAATGCTCCTAGGGTTGAGCATGGTATTATTAATGGTTAATTAACCATTTGGATTAACTTTGGAAAGAGGAGTTCCATGTAATGAGAACGGTTTGGTATGGATGGTCGTGCGTATATATATATAAATCTATTTATATATTTATTAATCCACAGTTTGGGATTATGGAGGTATTAATTAATATTGGTGATATTATGTATTATTATTATTTATCACTTTATATTAAAGGCTAAAATTGAATTAGGATGGTTGTGGTTAGAGATGTTTTATTCATCGGTTTTTAGGGGCTTGTTAGAGGAAACTTGTTCGTGGGTTTTGACCCACCTTATTTTATTTTTCAAGTTCATAGAAGTTCAAGTTTCGAGGTTGAGGATCCGCAGCTTGGAGGCTTATCCATCATTTACTCTCATTTATTTCAAAGTAGGATGTTGTTAAGTCATTTGACTTTAGTTTTACTTATGAATTTGGGATTAATGGATATTGGTTAAGGGGTCCTTAAATTATTGGATTCCCGAGTTGTAACCTTTGGAGGATTTTTAGTTAATGGAATTATTATTTATTAGTTTCTTCAGTGGTTTATATATTCTTTATTATTCATCTTTGTATTATGTGCTTGCTAAATATTAATTATTTTGATATCTCTTGGTTTTTGAGCATGAACTTGATCAACTCATGTCTTTGAAATTAGAGGGTATCACAGTTGGTATCAGGGCACTCCAGGTTCAAGTGTCCTTAGGAGTGTCTTTCATTATATGATTTCCGCGTTGCATGTTTTTGCTTAGAGCCTAGGTAATAGGATTTTTTTTATTCTATACTCGGTCCGTTAGTGCGTTCTAACGTAGAATCGTTATTGTCTTATTAGAAAAATGGTAGGACACGTTTTGGAATGTATCAGAGGAGGCAAGAACGTAGGCGTCAGAATCGTCTACAAAACTAAAGTGTTGTGCTGGAGCAACAGGATCAGGATGATGACCAAGGGAGAGAACAAGAGATTTCTCCTAATATGGTTCATATCATTACTCAGGCTGTTACTATAGCAATGACGGCTATAATTCAGAATCAGCAATTTCTTCCGTAGGCACCCGGTCCTATACCAGTGGGACAACCAAGTGCTTGGGAGAAAGCGAGGAGTTACTTTATTAAAGGGAGTCTACCGGAGTTTTCAGGGTCCACAGATGTGAAGACTGTACATCAGTGGAAGAAGGATATCGAGCGTCATCTTCGTATGGTGGAGTGCACAGAAACTCAAAAACAAATGCTCGCCACTTTCAAGCTAGTGGGAGATGTGCTACAGTGGTGGGAGTCTATCACCACTACGGAGGAAAGGACCACATTGACATATGATCAGTTCCAGGATCGTTTTGACGACAAATATTTTTCGTTTTCGGTCAGAGCAGCTAAGAAAAATGAGTTCCTTAACCTATAGAAGAGGATAGGACAGTTACAGAATATGAGCAGGAATTCAAAAACCTGTCTCTATTTGCATCAGAGGAAGTAAATACAGAGGTAAAGAATAGGGCATGCTTTCTAAATGGGTTGACTTGGCCCATTAAGAAGGTTATTTTGGGGAGTCCCGCATACACCACATATTCACAGGTGGTTGATGCAGCTTTACAACATTACCAGGCTAAGAAGGACTACAAGTGATCTAGGGATGAGAATAGGAGTGATAAAGACTCTCCTAATCACTCTGTTGAGGGCAATGGAGCTAGAAACAAGGATAAGGGCAAATTCCAAGGACACCAGCCGTGGAAGAAGCATAAGGGTACTTCAGAGGTTCAGATAGAGGGGGTTCCTACTCAAAGACAGCAGATTGGGGCACCACAGACAAGACAGGGTCAAGTACAGGGGTAAATAGACCTTTTTAGAGGTCATTGCTATAAGTGTGGAGAATATGGGCATTCATCCAAACGTTGTCCTAGGATGGCTTCGAGACAATATGGGCAACAGGGATAAGAGTAACCATTATCGGCTCCACAGTTCTCGAATGTGCCGGCTCAGGCTTATCCAGCTTTGCCAGCACCATGGCCACCACAAGGGCAGCTAATTCATCAGGTGCATCTGGGCAGGGTGTACAATGTTGTACCATATGATGCATGGGCACCTCGCACAAATTGAGGGCATGTTTTCTATTCATATTATACATAAACATATTTTTTAGATACAAGTGCATCACATTCATTTGTATTTGGATCGTTTTGATTGATGATGGTAATATGTATTATTATTATTTATCACTTTATATTAGTAGCGCAAAAAATAGGCTATGGCCTATTCAATCATAATATGAGATAATTAGTGACTGAGGTAACAATCCTCCCTCCTTACCAAATTACCTTACACTATAAAGGGAAGATAATATGGAGTAATAACGCATTTCCTATCCCTCAAACTTGAATATACCAGTTTATGCCATTTACAACCATTCCGCTTAGTCTAGTGGTGCACATAAGATCTCTGATAAGAGTATCTCACAACAATGTGTCCTTAAAATGTATATAGGACCAAGAACTTTAGTACTACCCAACCATGTAAGAAAATATAGCAATGGGGATAGTTACCAACACAGATACGTTGGTGAAGTTAGGTAGCAAATAAATGCAACAATTACGGATTAGGTTAATGTGTTCATAATAAAATTAATTATGTGTTATGTATGTGGGGATGGAGTTATTTTCCACGCGGAAATAGAACAATGGAAATTTGGTATAAATAATCAAATTTTTCATTTCAAGGATTCGTGAATTCTGAGGACGGAATTTGATGAGCACCGAAAAGTGCGCATTTAAACCCGTTAAGCTTAAGCATTCTAGTACCTTTATCTATCTTACTTTGCCGTTTTAGACTTATTACGTGTTATTTATATTTTTAGGCACTAATCCCAAAATTGAGCTAACTCAGCCAAATAAGAGCTTAATTGAAGTAATCCTGAAATAAACCAAAGGAGGGAGCAAAGTGGAGAAAGAAAGGAGCAAAAAGGAATTAAGTTATGCAGCTGAAAAGTTCGATCGATCTAACTTAGAGTTTGATCGATCGAACATCTATGATCAATCACAGTACTTCTCGATAGATCCAACCTTGGCCTTTGCTGAAATTCCAAGTTCGATCGATCGAACCCTATTTTGTCCTATTCAAATGATTGATCTTATCCACAGCTGTACGCCTACCAACCACTTTTGTCCTTTTCCCCATAAATATCTTCGAAATATCTCAGCCTTGTCCTTATCCGGAGGAGTCAAACCACTTCAATCGATCCAAGATGCAGTTCGATCGATCGAACCCATCTTCGATCGATCCAAGTTAAGGTTCGATCGATCGAACTTCCTCCAGCGAGAAAAAGTTAAAGTCCAGCTCATTTATTCCGTTCTTCATTCAATCATTGGAGAATATGCCTTGCACGACCACAGCTCATCATAGGGTGTATTTGACCTACCTATATAACGAATATGATACACTTTTTGGAGAGGGCTCTAGAGTCTCTTGTCACACATTAAAAATCATCTTGGAGGCTATTCTTGGAGAGGAAGAAGGGAGGAAGCTAGAGCAACCATTGGAGGAGATCTTCACCAACAAGGAGCAGCCATGGAGTTAGCCTTTGAGGGTTGGATCATCACTACCATGAGTGGCTAGACATCTTCTTGGGGCTAGAGTTAGCCTCAAGCATGCTTTCTATACTCTAATCTTGTGTATTATTGAGGGATTAGTGTTGTATGATACATCTTGATATTCATGTATATATAAATCTTGATTATTTCATGGTTTGTATGGTTTAATGCTTCCAATTGACTATTCTATTCTATCCATATGTCTATGTATGCTAGAGTAGGATATTCGTGTGCTTATCTATAGATTTAGTGTTTTTGATGCATGTCTATGTGTATTGATGCTATAGATCTAGAGATTATCAAGATGATATGCTTAATAAATGCTATTTTGGTTCATTTGATGGTTTATGCCTATTCTTAATGGTTTGTGCCTCTCCCCTAGTCTAGATAGCTTTATTTTCATGCTAGTAGTGTAGATTTAGTGTAGTGGTAGTGTAATGTTAGATGGGAGGACAATCTACTCTTGATGTTTGATGTTCCATGCTTGTGAGTCCAAATGGCATATTCCTCTAACATTGTGTTGCATGTGGATTATGAGCTTAATGAATGATTAATGACTTGTTTTGATCTATTGTGCTATCCCCATGTTGTCTAGACAATATATGCTCTATTGTTTAGATATATTGTGCTCTTCACATGATGTTTAGACAATACTTGCTTGATTTGTCATCCTTGCCAATTGAATCAACCTAATGCACACACACCCTTATCATATTGCAACACATCCATTACCCTCAATTGATCACTTGTTAGTAGTATAGAAAAGTATTGCTAGGTGGTGATCTCTACACCCCAAGACCTCTCTCTCTCTTGTTTACCTCATATTATTTTATTTAGTTGAATTCAACTTAGCTTAATCAACCAACCAACCAATTGTGTGATCACTCGACCTACTAACCCTAATTACCATAGCTTCACAATTCGATACACCATCAAATCCCTTGGGACGATCCCTACTCGCACTATCTATATTTTATATAGAGAAAGGTAGTAGTCGCTTTCTATAAATATAAAACTTGGCCACCTCTTAAATTCACACAACTTTCAAGCTTTGTTGGTTGTGGCGACTCCATTAAGGAAACCAACAACAAGTTTTTGGCGCCGTTGCCGGGGATTTTAAATTGGCAACGTCGAGTTGTGAAATTCAATTAGGATTAGTACTCTTTTGATCGTGTCTTTACTTTCTTTTTATTTTCTATTTTTGATTACTTATTAAGTTTGTTCTTCATTAACAAGGTGCATTGAGCAAGGAGCTAGCAAAGAACTTCAAAGCTAAGGAGCCAAGCAAAACAAAAAAAAAATAAAAAAAAAAAAAAAAAAAAAAAAAAAAAAAAAAAATTTGCTAAGCTAAGCTTTTAAATTTGGAGTTGAATTGCTAAAGGACTATTGTGAGACCTTCTTACTCAATCTCCTTAGTTAAATCGGGGGCCCACGTGGAGGCATTTATTTGACATACATTGCATTTGAAAATTGTGGTTGTGAAGTTTAATTGCATTGTTGAAAAAGTTGCTTATTCGTGTTCCATTGTACATGCATGGTTGTCGTTCATTGAGACCTACTCTTGTCCCTCTTGATTTGCATTTAGAATCCACTATTAGGAATCCAAGGGGAAGAGGAAGTTCACATAGAACCAATCTACCAATGGACGCTCTCAATGATGATCATGTTGAAGACCTTGGTCACATAGACCAACAAGGCATCCTTTACCTTAATGTGCAAAATAATAATATGTAAGTTCCATTAGGCATGCCTAGGCCATACATTCATCAACCTCCTCAACAACAAGGCCAAATTCCAATGGGAATTCCAAGGCCAATGTATGCACCACAACCCCCCATCATTAATCAAGCTCAATATAACCAAGGTGTCCATGTTGCACCTCAAGTTCCTAATCCACCACTCGCATTGAGAGATCACTATGTGCCTAATGAGTATAATGCACCCACATGCATTCAATTGCCACCATTTAGAGCACACCATTATGAGATTAAAGCACAAACTATCCAAATGCTACCTAACTTTCATGGACTTCCTAGTGAAGAACCTTACAAGCATTTGGATGAGTTTCTTGAAGTTTGTTCTACCGTTCGATACACGGACATGCCGGAAGAAGTTTTAAGGCTGAAACTTTTTCCATTCACCCTTAAAGATAAGGCGAAGTATTGGTTTAACAACCTTAGGCCTTTTTCTATAACTTCTTGGGCAGAAATGCAACAAGAATTTTTGAAAAAGTAATATCCGGTTTCGAAGACCAATGCTATGAGAACCGCCATTAGGAAATTCACACATGGGGAGGGAGAAACTTTCCACGAGGCATGGGAACGCTTCAATGAATTGCTTAGGAAGTGTCCTCACCATGACATGCCTAAATGGCAATTGGTCCAATTTTTTTTTGAAAGCTTATCGGACAATTATAAAGGCATGGTTGATGCTTCAATGGGAGGTTCTTATATAGACCGGCAAGAAGAAGACGTGTGGCGTCTTTATGAGAGCATGAGTGAAAACTCTTTGCATAGAACATTGTCATCTAGGAATGGTAGAAATTCTCAAGGTAGGAAGAGTGTTGGCTTGCATCAAGTTGACCACTCAAATGATATAACCGCCGAGATGAAGTCTTTATCTCAAAAGTTTGATCAATTGATCAAACAAAACTTGGCGAATCAAGTGTCTTCCTTTCCTAACCATTCTCCTAGAGCTCAAAATGAATCATGTATGACTTGTTCTAGTGTTCTTCATTCTACTTCTAATTGTCCTCATAGACAAATTCAAAATGAACCCATTGAGCAAGTTAATGCAACATTTGTGAACTAAGGGAACAATCCTTATGGTAACCATTACAATCCCGGTTGGAGGAATCATCCTATTTTTTCTTGGAAAAACCAAGGGGAGGGCTCGAACTCTTCCCAAGGTGGTTTTCAAGAGAAATACATTCCACCTCCACTTCAAAACCAAGGATCCCAAGGTTCAAGACCATATAACTCACAAGGAAATCAATTTGCTAGTTCTCCTTTTCCTAACCAATCATATTCTCAAGGAAATTCTAGAGGTTCCGCTTTTGAGGAAAATGTTTTAAATGCTTTGGGCACTCTAGAAGCAAATACTCAATTGTTGCATTCTCATTCTCAATCAATTACCAAGCTAGAAACCCAAGTAGGGCAAATAGCTAAAACACTTAATGCTAGAGAGAAGGGAAAGATGCACATGAATGCCCCAATCAAACAACAATGTGTTGTAGAAACCAAATCCTCATTGGAAGGGCATAATGTTGAGCATGTCAATGCGGTAACAACCTTGAGAAGTGGTAGGGTAGTAGACAATCAAGTTAGAATGCCTAATGAAGAGAGTAAACCGGTACAACCTCAAGTTGTCACCCGTCCCGTTCCACACACTATTCCTCCTTCATTGCATGTGCATGATCTTGAGAATGAGAAGCCCTCAAATTGTGAGTTGAAAGATGATTTCCAAAAAGATTTATTGAAAACAGTGTTGAAAAATGTGTTTGAGAAAAGTTCTTTGAAAAATGTTATTCATGATTCTTCTTTGAAAAGTGATTTGAAATCCAATGAATCGAACAAGTCCAATGCTGAAAATTCTTTGAAAGAAAATGTTGAAAAAGTTTTTGAAAAAGCTCCATTTCCGGATGCCTTGAAAGGGTCCATTTCAAAAGAAAGGCAAAAGACCAAGAACAATGAGATAATGGATATGTTTAGGCAAGTCACAGTCAATCTTCCACTTTTGGACGTAATTAAGCAAATTCCGGCTTATGCCAAATTCTTGAAGGACTTATGTACCCAAAAGCGGAAGAACAAGAGCCAAACATAAAAAAAAATGGTCTTAATCGAACAAGTGAGTTCCATTCTACAACACAACACTTTGCCAAAGTTTAAGGACCCCAGTGCACCTACAACATCTTGTGTCATTGGTGAACATGTCATCAACCGGGCACTTCTTGACTTATGGGCTAGTGTTAACCTTCTTCTCTATTCGGTTTATGTCAAATTGGGCCTAAGTGAATTGAAACTGACGTCGGTGGTTTTACAACTTGCCGATCGATCCATTAAGAAGCCTAGGGGGATAATTGAGGATGTGTTGATTAAGATTGATAAGTTCTTCTTCCCGGTTGACTTTGTCGTCATTGACACGGAACCGGTGCCCAATCCAACGAACCAAATTTTGGTTATCCTTGGCCGTCCTTTCTTGGCAACCTCAAATGCCAACATAAATTGTAGGACGGGGATAATGAAGATTTCTTTTCGGCACATGAGAGTGAAGTTGAACATCTTTAACCCCACACCCAATCCATTTGACAAATATGAGGAAGAGGTTAATGTAGTAGAGGAATATCATGATCTTGCTTGTGAAAGGAATGAGCTTTTGTGCATGAACAATGTTTCAAAGCCTTCATCTTCATCTTCAGCATTGCATGCAAGAAAAGTGATTTCGAACTCTTGTTGTGAAAGGGCGTGGAAGCCCAAGGAAAGTTTTGACAAGGAACTCAAGACGTTTACCCCAACAAGTTCTTCTAAGAACCATTTGTTGGAAGTGACTCGAAACATCTCTCATCCCAAAAAGGAGGGGATGCATTGCAAGATCTTTGATCCGGGTTAAAAGAACCCTAGGTCTTGCTAGAGACGTTAAAGACTAGCACCGAAATTCGTAGGATGTCAAAACCCTATTCCTCCCTCATTTCTATCTTGCATTTTGATTCTTGTGAAGTCTAGATACTGTTTTTGTGGTTCATATACATTGGAAGGAACTGAGTAAGGGATTGCATGAGCATTCAAGTCATATTGAGCATTTAGGCATAATTTCGATCGATCCAAGTTTTGGTTCGATCGATCCAACTATGGACTCGATCGATCCAGCTCTCATTTTGCACCCAACACTTAGAAAAATTTTGGACTTGCATCCAAATTCCAAAATGCATGCTCTCGGGATCTCCAAATTTTCAAAAGTTTGATCGATCATAAACCATTTCGATCGATCGAACTACCTTTCGATCGATCCAACATGTGGTTCGATCGATCATGAGTCCCAACACTTAGAAAAATTTTGGACCTGCATCCAAATTCCAAAATGCATGCTCTCGGGACTTTTCAAAATTTTTCATATTCGATCGATCGAATTCCAAGTTCGATTGATCCAAGGTTCTAACACGTGTCAACTCTTGAACCCTTAAACTTGTAAATTCTTTATCCTCTTCGATCGATCGAAATCTTTCTTCGATCGATCGAAATTTACATCTCATTAATCTAATTTCCTTTGATTTTTCAAAATTCATTTCAAAAAAAAAAAAAAAAAAATGCCATTAAGAGTGGAGACCTAAGTTCGATCGATCGAACTCCATCTTCGATCGATCGAACTCTGCATATCGTGTTTTTAAAATATAACCGAGTTGGATCGATCACTTTGGATCGATCCAACTTCAAAAGGAAACTGAACCCTAGTCTCCCTCTTCTCTCAATCTCATCCTAATCTGGCAAAAACCCAACAAAATCATCTTCCTCATCTCCGGCGAGCCAATTCCGGCAAGGTAAAGCCTTATTTTCACTGCGGCTTCACCCCCTCTCTCTCATCTCATCCCTCTCGGTTTTGAGGTAAACCGCGAGCCATTTCTTGATTTAAAAGTTTAATTGATGCATGATTCATGATTTTCTATATTGATTTATATTGTATGCGTATTAATCATCCATTTTGAAGCATCAATTTCATGATTATGATATACATATTCACACATGCATTTGGCCGAACCAAAATTGGGGATTTTTGATTTGATTTGAAGTTGGGGAGTGTTTGGGTGTTGTTGATTAGATGTATGGTGTGTAGATGGGCCCACAAACACGTTTGTGTGGGCCCCGTGCTCTAGAGCTCACAGATCTGTGACTTTTCAGATTCGGCATTCGCACAGTTCGATCGATCGAACATGTGCTTCGATCGATCGAAGTAGTGAACTTCATTTCACTACTTTCGATCGATCCAATCTTGTGCACTTTCATGCTTCGATCGATCCAAGTGTTGGATTGATCCAATTCACTTCGATCGATCCAACTTTTGAACATTTTTCACTTCGACCGATCGAAAATTTCTGTGATCGATCGAACTTAAAGTTCGATCGATCGAACTTTCACAGATCACACATACACACTCCATTCATCTCATGTTGTCTTCATGCTATCTTTATATGCACAATGCCTGTGATATTCCACATTGGATGCATTTCATACCTACATTGCTTAGCATGATTCATATTTCATCATCATCATAGATTCATGTCATCCGTATTTTGTCTATCTTATTTGACATACATGTTTCTATTATGCACTTAAATTCTTATATCTGGCACTGACTTATATTGAAATTTTCTTGTCTTTTTGCAGATTATGGCTCCGCGGTACAAGAGTACAGCCAGGCGATCTTCGGGGCCACAGCGACCCCGCAGACATATACGGCCCAGGATAGAGATGGTTGCAGAGCCATCTCATGCTCAGGAGGAGCCCGCACAGGCTACTCCCCCTCAGTCCCCGTCCCACAAGGCTGAGGAGGGAGCTGACCACGTGCCATCTACGTCCCAGGCTCCTCCAGCCTTCATACCATCACCTTCTCCTATGCGCCATCAGGCAGATACAGCCGCCATGCCATCACCCCAGCCACCTCTACCGGCTCAGCGCCGTGACCAGTTGCTGCCAAGATATGCAGCCATGACCGTGGCTCAGGAGTCGTACTTCGATACTGAGTACTTCTCCGAGTCTATCCTGACCCGGTCTGGCTATCAGGATATCATACAGCGGGGCCTCTCAGCCATCCTTGCCCCAGTCACCGGCCTAGTATACCCGCGACTGGTGCGGCTATTCTTTCAGCATCTCCGGCCCTCACCACAATCTACCGCAGAGATGATCACTACACTGGACGGCCACGAGATTGTCATCACAGTTGACACTCTGGCCCGTGCTTGCCGGTGCCCACACCGGTGTCCACCTGAGCTTGCAGAGACATACCCGAGGCTGCATAGGCCTTCATTTTCTGACATGGCTGTCTCCTTGACAGGCCATCATGCCGGTGGTCAGACATTCGCCACCAGGACCTTCTTGCCTGACGACCTCTGGTTCATCGACACAGTTCTCTTCCAGAACATTTACATGGCGGGCCACAAGATCCAGAGGCATCATGACTACTTGACAGCTCTTTACGCTTTTTACACGGGCTGCTGGGTATCTATCCCAGTCCTCATCTGGAGCGTGATGAGGTTGCTGTATGATTCTTTCATTTCCAGGAAGGACCCTAAGCGGTCCAAGGTCCTACCCTTCGGACACCTCATCACGCAGATCCTTCTTGACCAGCGCTACAGAGTGCCCCCAGATGAGGAGCCCCTTGCACGGTCCAGCTTCTATAGGAGGAGCGACTGGAATAAAAGCTACAATGCTCTTATTCGGAGTCTTCAGGAGCCAGCTGTAGAGGCAGCAGCTGAACTAGAGGAGGAGGAGGCAGCCCAGGCACAGCCAGCACCTCCAGCAGCAGCAGATATCGCAGCGGACGACGCACCAGTCGGTCCGGCTACCGATCGCATGGACATTGACCTGGAGCGACCTGCGGAGGAGTATGCCGATGCTACAGATGATGCTGATGTCGATGATACCAGTGATCGAGCCGCTGCTCAAGAGCGAGTTTGGGAGTCTTCTTTAGAGGCATCTCTGCCTGAGTCTCCAGTTCCCACTCCCGGATTCGGAGCACGCTTGCAGACACTGGAGGAGGACGTAGCAGCCATGCGAGCCGACATCACTGCCCACCGAGCTGAGTTCACCTCTTTCAGGGCGGATGTCATGGCTTGCTTTGCCGATCTCTCCAGTCGACTCCCTGCACCCGCACCTGCACCTCCAGCCACTGCAGATCTTCACGATCAGGCCTCCTGAGACTCCACTTCCAGTTGTTCTATGCTTTCATTTCTTTTATTCTGGATCTGTATTATACTGTCACTGTTACTGTATTATACTTTGCGGCCGGTCTATCGGCTTTATTATTTTATTGATGTACCTGCACTTTATATTCTCTATATATTGTTTTTTGATTATGGATGTCTTTTAGTATCTCATATTTGTATGTTTGACTCCATCAGGTACACCACAGTGACTTCAGTGAGAGAGTGCTACCCAATTTTTCAGGACCACTCTTACACCTCTCTCTCTATTCTCTATTTATCCCATTTTACACTTGCATGTCCACTGTGCACTGATTATCCTACCTTGTTATTTAATGAGTTTATCCGAGTGTAAACTTTTCAGGACCACAGTTTATCCCAAGTTTGGGGGGGCCATGCCACCCACTTTGGATACTTCTATCCCGATCATTCATGTCTAAAGTACTGGTATACTCTTTCCTTTGTTCTCTTCACACATTGAGGACAATGTGCAGTTTAAGTTTGGGGGTATTGGTGTATATTTCAGTGTTACTTTAAAATTCAAATTTTGAGCATGTCTTGTGTATTTGAGGGATATTTCTATACTTGGTCCATTTCTAGCTATGATTTTGATCTTTTGAGGACTATATTGCTTAAAATTTAAAAATTGCTTGACTTGAGAGTCCAATACTCCTTGTATGCCTTGAGGATGCCATTTAGGAGTAAATTTTTCAAAAGATTGATATCTTGCTTGCATTTGTGATCCACATCATCCTGAATTTGTGATTGTTTTGAGATTCATTCTAGGATTCTACACTAGCACCGGTGCACACTAGCATTCATTTGTGGGGTACATGCTTTGTTGATTATTGAATTGGTTATATCCCAATTAGGCTAGTAGTGCATTGAAAGCTTTCATTCTTGATAAAGGTGGATAACAACCCCTTTTCATTGAGTAGCCGGGATTTTTGCCTCATTAAGCAGTGAACTTCTCGCGCCGAAAGGTGGAGGGCCCAAACTCTAAATTAATAATTGATTATTTCAAAAAAAAAAAAAAAAAAAAAAGTTGCAAAAGCAATAAAAGTGAGGACTTCTCCCAAAAGGTGAGAAGTAGGAAATGATTAGATGGTTGTTGTCTTGATTTGTAGCCTAGTTGATTTGAGTTTGTAAGTCCGTAGGGGTGTCTTAACACCTAATGCCCTAAAGCCATCTGGTTTGGGAGTCATTGACCTAAAGCTCGCTACATGAATCTTCTAGAAAGCTTAAGAGATCAACACATTGCACAATATTTCCATCTTTGATCCTCAATAATAAAAATAAAAAAAAAAGAAGAAGAAAAAAGAAAAAAAAAAATAGAGTGAAAAGAATAAGCGCACCTAGAATAATAAAGCTTTAATAAAAGGTCCACTTTTTGTCTTGATGATTGGGACTAGATTTGTGTGCTAGTTTGAGGGTAAGGATGTGATTACTTCTCTAGTTGGCTAAGATAGCAACACACTTGATGCCGGACCTCTCACATGGATTCTAGACTTTTTTCGATTTTCATGATCATTTTCTTGATGTGTGGAGGACCATGCTTGCTTGTTTGATGTTGAGATTTTGGGAGATTGCTTGGAAACGATTGAAAAATTGCATACTTGAGGTAGTTTTCTCCCAATGCTTGTTTGCAATATTGGTGCCTCTTTTGAAAGAATGAGCTTAATGTTTGTGGGTATCATTTCTGGAAACCCTCACGAGACTTTACTCGTCCACTAGGGGTAACCTAGGGGTTTAAAAGGCTTGTTGCATATGCTAAATGCAATCGTGTTCCCTACGAAAATGGTGTTATCATTTTACTTGCTTTCCAGTTTATACTTGTTTAGTTGTTCATTTCATTCCTTTACTTCTTAGTTCATTGCTAGGGACTAGCAATATGTAAGTTTGGGGGTGTGATGAGCACCGAAAAGTGCGCATTTAAACCCGTTAAGCTTAAGCATTCTAGTACCTTTATCTATCTTACTTTGCCGTTTTAGACTTATTACGTGTTATTTATATTTTCAGGCAATAATCCCAAAATTGAGCTAACTCAGCCAAATAAGAGCTTAATTGAAGCAATCCTGAGATAAACCAAAGGAGGGAGCAAAGTGGAGAAAGAAAGGAGTAAAAAGGAATTAAGTTATGCAGCTGAAAAGTTTGATCGATCCAACTTAGAGTTCGATCAATCGAACATCTATGATCGATCACAGTACTTCTCGATAGATCTAACCTTGGCCTTTGCTGAAATTCCAAGTTCGATCGATCCAACATCACCTTCGATCGATCGAACCCTATTTTGTCCTATTCAAATGATTGATCTTATCCACAGCTGTACGCCTACCAACCACTTTTGTCCTTTTCCCCATAAATATCTTTGAAATATCTCAGCCTTGTCTTTATCCGGAGGAGTCAGACCACTTCGATCGATCCAAGATGCAGTTAGATCAATCGAACCCATCTTCGATCGATCCAAGTTAAGGTTCGATCGATCGAACTTCCTCCAACGAGAAAAAGTTAAAGTCCAGCTCATTTATTCCGTCCTTCATCCAATCATTGGAGAATATGCCTTGCATGACCACAGCTTATTATAAGGTGTATTTGACCTACCTATATAAGGAATATGATACACTTTTTGGAGAGGGCTCTAGAGTCTCTTGTCACACATTGAAAATCATCTTGGAGGCTATTCTTGGAGAGGAAGAAGGGAGGAAGCTAGAGCAACCATTGGAGGAGATCTTCACCAACAAGGAGCAGCCATGGAGTTAGCCCTTGAGGGTTGGATCATCACTACCATGAGTGGCTAGACATCTTCTTGGGGTTAGAGTTAGCCCCAAGCATGCTTTCTATACTCTAATCTTGTGTATTATTGAGGGATTAGTGTTGTATGATACATCTTGATATTCATGTATATATAAATCTTGATTATTTCATGGTTTGTATGGTTTAATGCTTCCAATTGACTATTCTATTCTATCCATATGTCTATGTATGCTAGAGTAGGATATTCATGTGCTTATCTCTAGATTTAGTGTTTTTGATGCATGTCTATGTATATTGATGCTATAGATCTAGAGATTATCAAGATGATATGCTTAATGAATACTATTTTGGTTCATTTGATGGTTTATGCCTATTCTTGATGGTTTGTGCCTTTCCCCTAGTCTAGATAGCTTTATTTTCATGCTAGTAGTGTAGATTTAGTGTAGTGGTAGTGTAATGTTAGATGGGAGGACAATCTACTCTTGATGTTTGATGTTCCATGCTTGTGAGTCCAAATGGCATATTCCTCTAACATTGTGTTGCATGTGGATTGTGAGCTTAATGAAGGATTAATGACTTGTTTTGATCTATTGTGCTATCCCCATGTTGTCTAGACAATATATGCTCTATTGTTTAGATATATTGTGCTCTTCACATGATGTTTACACAATACTTACTTGATTTGTCATCCTTGCCAATTGAATCAACCTAATGCACACACACCCTTATCATATTGCAACACATCCATTACCCTCAATTGATCACTTGTTAGTAGTATAGAAAAGTATTGCTAGGTGGTGATCTCTACACCCCAAGACCTCTCTCTCTCTCTTGTTTACCTCATATTATTTTATTTAGTTGAATTCAATTTAGCTTAATCAACCAACCAACCAATTGTGTGATCACTCGACCTACTAACCCTAATTACCATAGTTTCACAATTCGATACACCATCAAATCCCTTGGGACGATCCCTACTCGCACTATCTATATTTTATATAGAGAAAAGTAGTAGTGGCTTTCTATAAATGTAAAACTTGGCCACCTCCTAAATTCACACAACTTTCAAGCTTTGTTGGTTGTGGCGACTCCATCAAGGAAACCAACAACAGAATTCCTTTTGTAGATTAGGGGGGGGGGGGGGGGGAAGAATGTAATACCCCTAGATTTTAAGGAAATTATTTAATTAAATAAATTGCCTTTAAATGGATTTAATGGATTTACTGGTTTAAATTAATTTATTTGTTTATTTGATTTATTGGTATGATTGATTGTGTGAATGTTTATGTGTTAGATTGTTAATTAATTTGTTGGTGTGTTGACTTTGTTTGTATGACATGCCTTTGTTATTGTGTTTCTTGTTGAGTATGTACTATATGTAATTAGATGTTTAATTATTTAATTTTTATTTATTGTTATTAAGTGAACTGGATTTAGAGATGGATTAAAGGATTTAGTATTGGGCGATAATGGGAAGCCTTGGAGGATTTGGAAGGTTTAAAGGCCCGTGGATTTATGCATGAATATATATATATATATATATATATATATATATATATTATGTATATTAAATAGATTATATAAATATATATATGTATATATATAGTTATATAAGGAGTTATATATATGTATGCCCGCAAATGCATATAAATATCATTATTTTGGAATCTATTATATACATATTAAATGGAATATATATATATATATATATATATATATATATATATACATACATATCTTTGGACTATTATTTAAGAAGTATTTAAATAGTTATATTTATATATGTATATTCGTATAAAAATATGAGGAATTATCATATTAGGGTTCGGAGACTAGGTGTATGTATATATATATATATATATATATATATATATATACTTATTGTGTAACCCTTAGAAAAAGTTTTACGTAAGAAAGAAAGGAGCCAGAGAAGTCTGCCGAGAGGAAGAAGAGGGAGAGAGAGAGAGATCCGAGGAAGAGAAGGAGAGAAGAAGGAAGGAGGCCGAACCAGAAGGGAGGCTGGACCAAAGGATGGCAAAGAAGAGGGCAGCCGGAATTTCAGAACAGATCAGAGATACTTGCGGCGTCAGTTTCGTTTTGAAACTTCAGGCAAGTTCTTCTCTACCTCTCCTCTTAGAACTCATGAGTTCTACACCTTAGGTATCATAATTTAGACTGTAATTGCATGCCAACCACCTAGACATAGGGTTAAAAGCATAGAAGGAAACTGGTTGTATGTGTATGTATTTATATAATTGTAGGAATTGGTTTTGGTTGTTTTGATGTGAATGAATCATGTTATATCATGTTTATAATTGGTATTTAGATGCTAGAACATGTATTAGATTGTCCTAGAATTTAATTAGGATTGTTCTCACATGAATCGGAGGCGAGACGGACAAGTTACAGAGGTCAGAAGCTGTTGTCGCGACGAAGAAGACACTTCAGCACCAACTTAGTTCCAACGCTAAGTTGGGAACTCAGCCTGCTCAGTTGGACCACGACCTGGATGTTGGTTTTAATTGTCCAGAATTATTTTTAAACCTATTTTAATTAATCTAAATAGATTGACAAAGGAATGATTAAATTAATAATAATTTAAAGGAAAGTTTTGGATGTTTATACGGCTATTTGTTTTGGAAGCATGTTTAGGCAATTTATTAAATTGTTCTATGATATTTATCATATGTGGACTTGCTGTAATTGGGATGGGAAGTTTAAAGGATTAGTTTATATCTATTTGTGTATGCTTGTATAGTATCTATATTGCTTATTATATGCTTTATTGTGCTTTTAATTTATGTTTATGAGATATGGTTGATTTGGAGGCATGGATTATTTGCTAAGGTCTAAACATATTATTTTAATGTGGTATGTAGAGAACATACTTCAGGAGGCATGGATTATTTGCCAGAGATATAAATAAATTGTCAGTATCTAAGTATGGACAAGAACATACTATTAGAGGCATGTATTATTTGCCAAAGATTTGAATAAGTTGTCATTAACTAAGTATGAACAAAACATACTATTGGAGGCATGGATTAATTGCCAGGATATAATTGGAATGTCAATTGGTTAAGTATATATATTATACTTGTGGAGGCTTGGATGAGTTGCCAAAGCATGAATAAAATGCTATATGAATTAGATTATTAAATAAACATCTATGGTTATGGTTATATAAATAGGAGGAAATAAAATGCTCCTAGGGTTGAGCATGGTATTATTAATGGTTAATTAACCATTTGGATTAACTTTGGAAAGAGGAATTCCATGTAATGAGAACGGTTTGGTATGGATGGTCGTGTGTATATATATATAAATCTATATATATATTTATTAATCCACGGTTTGGGATTATGGAGGTATTAATTAATATTGGTGATGTTATGTATTATTATTATTTATCACTTTATATTAAAGGCTAAAATTGGTTTAGGATGGTTGTGATTAGAGATGTTTTATTCATCGGTTTTCAGGGGCTTGTTAGAGGGAATTTGTTCGTGGGTTTTGACCCACCTTATTTTATTTTTCAAGTTCATAGAAATTCAGGTCTCGAGGTTGAGGATCCGCAGCTTAGAGGCTTATCCATCATCTACTCTCATTTATTTCAAAGTAGGATGTTGTTAAGTTATTTGACTTTAGTTTTACTTATGAATTTCAGATTAATGGATATTGGTTAAGGGGTCCTTAAATTATTGGATTCCCGAGTTGTAACCTTTGGAGGATTTTTAGTTAATGGAATTATTATTTATTAGTTTCTTCAGCGGTTTATTTATTCTTTATTATTCATCTTTATATTCTGTGCTTGCTAAAAATTAATTGTTTTGATATCTCCTAGTTTTTTAGCGTGGACTTGATCAACTCATGTCTCTGAAATTAGGGGGTATCACAAAACTCAAGTTGTGAGATCATCTGCCTTAAAAGAGCCCTGAGGTTCATATTAGAAAGTCTCTTAGTCCGATCTGTACGTAATTCTACCAATATTTCTTGCTTTATTGATGATGTAAATGCGGACGATGTTTCCAAATGAGTCGAAGGTTTAGGTAACCAATGCCCTTAATGGACTTGACCGTTTCCTCGAGACTATGGATCTTGAGGCTGATATCTTCTTGCTTAGGAGTAGGCATGTCTTCTTGAACTATGGAAGCCTTCCTTTTACTAGTAGGATCAAGAGAAACTTGTCTTTCAACCACCATGGAATGGATGATTTGGCTATTGTGTGTATTGACAAGTGCCTGGACAATGTTAGCCAATTTAGCAAGATCCACTGATAGTTTGTTGCAAACTTCTTGATGGATCTCATGGTCAATGTTTGTCTTGTTGGATTGATTGCTTTTAGAAGGCCTGGCCTTTGTTGAGTATTGGACTACAAAATAAAATATAATTGTTTCTTTGGAACAATTTTGTTAGCTTATTAACCTTTCGAATAAGAGAAAGAAAATGAATTAGTATTACGAAAAACTACTTACTTTATACAATGCATGCCTCAATGGTAATTTTTCTTTATGAAGGAACTCTAAACATGAAATGTAGAAGTTGGAGGGATGGGCCTTCTCATTGGATGGAAACTTTTGTATCTTGTTGATATTATTAGAAATAAAACTTATACAAACTGCCCCAGTTAGGGGCTTAGATTACAACCTTGAAATTGGAATACAGGGAAATAAACTATCCTATACAACTATGATTTTTTAGACATTTTCTTTTTTTTCTTGAAATCATCTTACTTGTTTTTTTCTTGAAATCTTCTTACTTGTCGAAAACACATTCTTTTAATTTATGGAGTACCTACAATATATGAATGCATGGAATAATGTCTTAGGGTTGTGAATAACCCTTAGATTTGAGTGGGTAGGTTTCCTCTAACTGCTATAGTCTCTACTATAGTTTATTTATTTATAAATAACAGTTAAAATATACATGATAAATAAAGATAAAATAAGAGGTTAGTTAAATAATAAGATATCTCTCTCTTTTAGTGTCCTAAATGCAGCATTTATACTATGGGTAGCATGAGATTCACGGTTGGCTAATGCAATCTAACAAGGCTCGGTCCCCGAATCTTCAAACCTCTGGCCACTTTCCTTCTCCTCGAGGAAGTGAAAGTGGGGCCATCTTGGGTTGGTGATTCGAGCGAGAGAGCTTCCGCTATGCTACCATTGCCTCTGGCATACACTAGTGTCCAATGGGTGGCCAGCATACTACCCCTTCTATCTAACTTACAAGGTTAAATAGGGTTATGCGATGCAAAAATGAGTGTAGTGTGTGTAGTTAAAAGAGAGGCAAACATGCTTTTATAATAAAATATAGTAATTATTTAAAGCATAAAAATAATCAATAATATGAATCGAGGAAGATATAACTTTTAATTTTGCACCTTTGAAACACAAAACGAACATATTAATAATATAAGGCATTATATTAAATACCTTGGGTGAAAATGAATATTATCAAATTATCATTACATAAAATACAATATGATGCCATAAAAGGAATGCAATATAAAAATATTTTTAGGCTTAAACCCACTTAAGCATATGTTTATCCCCAGCGGAGTCGCCAGTTGTCGCGCCCAGATTTTTTCCTACCTTTTAAGCGTTATATTACTTAATGGGTCAGAAAAGAGGCTTAATGCGACGGAGTGACTATGGTCAAATTATTATTTATTTTAGAGTCACCACCTAACATAGGTTTTATTGGTGTGTTAGGTCACCCTATGATGTCTAAGGACTAAAAAAATGATATTTAAATATTATTTATTTGACATCCATTTTAGTCTACGAAAACCAGATTAATGGGTTCGGGGGTTTGATTGTGCATGGGGAAGGTGTTAGGCACCCCACGACACCCGTAGAAACACAGTTACTTTATTTTTATATTGCATTCCAAAAAAAATAGTTTCAAAACTTAGAGATATTTATATTCAATTATGATTTTTAAACTTGGTTCTATCTAATAGAAGATAAAATTAATGTTTTTCATAGTAGTATTTATTAAAAAGATAATGACTTTATATCTAAACATAATAGTTTTTGGAAAGGAAATGATCTTCCAGAAAAATGTGATTTAATAAAGTATTATTTTAGGCATACGATTTTTAGAAGATATTATTTCCAAAAGAAAATTTGATTTCTTAAAAATCATGTTTTTCCAAATTAAATCTTTTTAACTCTAAATCCAAAATCTTATTCTCAAATACTTTTCCTCGAAAATATAATTTTTCCCCCAATTCAAATCCCATTCTTGATTTTCTTAAAAATCATTATTTCCTAAGTTCATATTTTCTTAAATAAAATTTTACTCTAGAATTCATATCTTCTGGATAAAAATCATATTCTCTAATATATATATATTTAGAAATAATATTTTATAAAAATCATATTTTGAGTTAGAAAACGATACTTTCTAAAATATCATATATTTTAAAAAATGAAACTATGATTTTTTTTTTTTTTTGAAATGACATGTCTCTTTAAAAATTGTATCTTCTAATATATATATATATATATATATATATATATATATATAAACAGTACTCCCTAAAATCATATTTTTGTTTAGCAACCATATCTTCTAAAAAATTCCCAAAAATCACTTTTTTTAGAAATCATATTTTCTTAAATAAAGTCATATACTTTCTTAAGATATTAGCTTCCTCAATCATACAAATTTCCCTAGAAATATGTATATACTTTCCTTAGAAATGAACTTTATTAAAATATAAGCTTATATACATAATTATATACTTCCTTAAATTATAATGTTTCCTTAGAAATATTTCAAAGATACAGGTCCCCTTAGAATGCACATAAACACTTAAATTACAAGTTCCTTAAAAACATATTTTAATATAAGTTTCCTTAGAAACATATATACAATTTCCTAAATTACTAGTTTTCTTTAAAACACTTTAGAATATAATTCCTTTTAAACATTTCCCCCATGTTTAAAATGCACATTTCTTTCCCCAACATTCTATCTCTTAAAACACAAATTTTCTAAATATTGTTTTCTAAAAACTCCAAATAAAAATATTTTTCTTATTAGTCATATCTTTTCAAATAACATATATTTGAAATATATATATATATATATATATATATATATATATATATATATATATATATATCAACCGTTACTATATTTCTCACAAAAATAATATTTTCTTCAAATAAATGGTTTCTTAAAATAATCTAAAATCATATCTTTTTCTCAAATAAATTAAAATCATATATTTTTCTAAAATAATCTAAACTTATATTTTCTTTAGACAATAATATTTTCTCTTAAAATAAAACTTTCTTAAAGCTTTCCTAAAAGCTATTATTTTTCTAAAATAATCCAAGATTCACCTTTTTTATATAAATATTTGATTCCAAAATTAAAGTTTGGAATTATTTATATAAAATTTCATATTTTCTAAGAAATCAAATTTTCTTTTGGAAATAATATCTTCAAAAAATCAGATGCCTAAAATAATACTTTATTAAATCACATTTTTCTGGAAGATCATTTCGTTTCCAAAAACTATTATGTGGTGTTATCGCGGGACCAATGCTTAAAAGAGGTGCAAATAGTGTGGGTGTGCAATGTGGCCAAGTGTTTAATTTATAAGAGCCACTACTACCTCTAACTACAAAATATAGATAAGGCGAGTAGGGATCGTCCCAAGGGATTTGATTGCAACCAATATGCAATGGAAATAAGGATAGGGTTAGTAGGTTTGTTTGGATTAATTAAACTACCATGCAATTAAAATTAAAGCAAGATAAAGATAACAATGGAAATATTAGGGGAAAAGATATAGAGGAGGGGACTTGGGGAACTAGAGCTCACAACTAAACTTGACTTCACTAGACATTAGCACTTGTATATTAATAGGGAAATTGAATTGTAACTTGTGTGTGTGTGTGTGTGTCATAAATTGAAACTAAGCATGGAAGGGAAATAAGAATAGATTGTCAAGCCAAATAAGATGGAAAGCACAACCTATCAAATGAGACCAACATCCATTCAATGAAACCACAATTTGTGCACACACATTATTATCTAGAAACATGCACTTTTTGCATTCATAAGTATGGAACACCAAGGAACAAGAATGGATTGTCCACCTATCTATGGATCTAAGTAACTACATTACATCTACACTAAAGACATGGAAATTAAACTAAGTAAACTAAAGGTGTGGCACAACCCATCAAGAAATAAGTGTGAACCATCAAATAAATTGTAAGAGTGTTCCATTAAGCTCTATGTTTTGACCATCTCTAGATTAACTTTATCCATACACATAGACATGCATAAATTCCACTAGATCTAGAGAAAAGCATATGAATCATCCATTTTAGCATACATAGACATATGGTTAGAGATAGATAATCAATTGGAATCATTAATCCATACACATCAAGTAGAGATCACAAGATATATATATAGATCCAAGATTAAAACATTTGTTACAAATAAATCCCCAAAAATACACAAAGAACTAAGTCTAGGAACCAAACTTAAAGGCTACTCTAGCCCCAAGTATATGTCTAGCCACTCATTGAAGTAGTCATCCAATTCTCAAGGGCTATCTCCATGTAGGAATGAACTCCTTCTTGATGGAAACCCTAGAAGAATGGAAGAGCTCTCAAGAATGTCTCTAGCCTCCTCTCTAAGATATGTGTTATACAAGTATGTAAGTTATGTCAAGTATGCTCTCAAGAATGGCTCATATTCCTTATATAGGTAGGTTAAGTGTCACACCCAATGGTCTGGGCTCGCACACCAGTATTCCTCCAATGATTGCACCATGAGCCAACCTTTAATGAGCTGGATTTTGTCTTTTTTCAGACTTGAGGAAGTTCGATCGATCGAACTGTGGTGAGATCGATCAAACATGGCTGAGATCCATCGAATACTGCAGAGATCGATCATCTACGACGGCGCCTTTTGGAATAAGGACAAATCTCTGAGATATTTTGAGATATTTTTGGGAAGAAGACAAAAATGGCAGCTGGAGTAGTACATGTGGATAAGATCAAGCACTTCGATCGATCGAAGAAATATTGAGATCAATCGAACTTTGTGGAATCTTGTGGATAAGGACAAAAGCTCGGATCCGTCTTGAACTGCTTAGATCGATGAACTTTCGATCGATCTAATAGATGGTGAGATCGATCGAACTTGCTGACTTTCCACACTTTGCTTAATTTTACTTCACTTTGCTCCTTTTTTCCATTCAGCTTAAGTTAACTTCTTTTGTGCTCTTATTTGGCTGAATTGACTTATTTTTGGAATAAGCATCTAAAAACAGCAATAACATGAAATCAGTCTAAAATGGGAAAGTAAGATAGATAAAGGTTCTAGAGTACCCAAGCTTAAGGGGTTTAATTGCGCACTTTTCAGCGCTCATCATTATGTTTAGATATAAAGTCATTATCTTTTAATTAATACTACTATGAAAGCATTGATTTTATCTTCTATTTGATAGAACCAAGTTTACAAATCATAATTGAATAAATATATCTCTAAGTTTTAAAACTATTTTTTTTGGAATGCAATATAAAAATAAGGTAACCGTGTTTCTACGGGTGTCATGCGGTGCTTAACACCTTTCCCATGCACAATCAAACCCCTGAACCAATTAATCTGGTTTTCGTAGACTAAAATGGATGTCAAATCAATAATATTTAAATATTATTTTTTTAGTCCTTAGACATCATAGGGTGACCTAACACACCAATAAAACCTATGTTAGGTGGCGACTCCAAAATAAATAATAATTTGATCATAGTCACTCTATCGCATTAAGCCTCTTTTCTAACCCATTAAGTGTTTAATATAACGCTTAGAGGTAGGGAAAAATCCGGGCGTGACATGACCAAAAGAGTGAAAAGAAAAGAAAACTGAAAAATATCTTGGAATAAAAAGTTTTTGAAAAAGAAAGAAAAATATTTGCTGTTTAGAAAAAAAAGGTAAGATAGAAAAGGTTACCTTTGGGATTTGTTCGAGAGCTACCTTGACTCGAAACAAATGGGAATAAGGGAAAGAGCTAGCTACCCATAAGCGTGAAAGCCGCCAATCTGCAAAAAAAAAAAAAAAAAAAAGGGAGCACAAAGAGAGAAAAAAAAAAATTGTCTTTTGTACATGTTGATTGTTTAATTTCGAAGGATATGTGATTTCATTGATTTATTATCATAAATTTGAACAATTGACAAATCCAGTGCCGGCCCTGAGATAGAAAAAATCTCAAGAGGCCCTAGGCGGACTTAAAATGTGAGACCCTCTATACATAATTTCACATGCGTAAATTTTTTATTTTATAAAAGTGCGAATTTTTTTTTTTGATAAGTATAATTTTTTTTTTTTTTTTTTGAGGCCCCTTTTTGCTACATTTGGTTAGACTTTTTCTTTTTTTGGTAGCCCATCATTTTTGAGGCCCTTTGCTGTGGTTATAAATTATTTTTTTTGGTGGCCCAACATTAATGGGCCTATAAATTTTGATTTGCTGCATTTGGTTTTTTTTTTTTTTGGTGCCCCGTCATACATGGGCCTATAAATTTGGAGGCCCTTTATATTCTGAGGCCCTAGGCGACCCCCTTGGTCGCCTTGGGCTAGGGCCAGCCCTGGACAGATCATATGTTTTTGGAACTTAGTGGTGATTTTACTATACTTACTAAGTTTGTGAAACTTAAAATATTTGATCTTGGTTATTTCTGTTGATACATATAATCTTGTGGAGTCTATATTTTCATTAGTTTTAATTTACAATATTTATATGATTGGTTGCTTTCTACTTCTATGATATTTCTTCCTTGAGACCCTTGTTAATTTGTGACAAAAAGGGGAGAGAGTTTAGAGTCTTATCATTTAGGGGGAGAGATACTTTTTACATTAAGGGGGAGAAGAACCATTGCTATCATTGCATGTGTTCACTTTGCGTTGATATTCAGGCATTAAAATATGTTATTTTTATGTTTGTGTGTTATTTTCTTGATTAAGCTTCACGGATAGTTGTGTTTGAGCTAATGTGTAGATTATAGGTTGCTACAAGTGTTGAAGCTTCATGAGGTTCAAGAAAAATTTCTGCGGCTTATTTTCTTTAACAATCATTGTAATTTACTTTCCTACTTGGGTAGATTGCTGAATTGTTTTTAGGGTTTTGTCATGAAATTGCCAAAGGGGGAGATTGTGAAATATATATTTTGTAATTGGCCAATTTCATTATAAAAACAAGTCCGACCGAGTTGTAATTTTTCGGTTCACAATTTCTAAGATTGAAGATCGGATGCGGATTTGAAGAAATTCAAGTGCATGTTCATGATATACTACACTCCGAGATGATGAAAACAATGCTTTAAGAAGTTTTTAGAGGTAGTGAGAATATTTAGGTAGGGTTTTGGAAGGTTCGGAAGGATTTTATAAATTCTGGCCATCTTGAACTAGTTAAGCCCTGCTGAACTGGTTCAACTTCAGCAGAAAAAGCCAAAATTTCAAATCTGTCAATCTTAAACCGGTTCAAGGGAGCTGAATCGATTCAAAAACCAAAGTTGGCCATGGCAAACCTTGTCATACACATAGGTTTATTCATGGCTTTAGGGAAAATCAATTCTATATGTTGAGAAAGCCTTTTAGAGAAAGAAAATTCAGAAAATCAAATCTGATTGTTCTGAATTTATTTATGAGACCACACACATATATTCATGAGTGATTTAGTAGTGTAGTTCTCTATCTCATCGGAATTGGAGCTATATTGAAGATTCAGATATTTTGTATGAAGAATATGATTTAATTCTTCTACATTGAGTTCAGATCTTGAAGAACAAAAGTAAAAGCAATCACACTTTGAAAGGGTTAGAGTATTCGAGGAGTGTTATCTGATCTACCTACTACTCTTTTACAAATATTAAGCATAAGCCTGAGGTCAAGTTGCTGTTAGACGCGGAGTCGTAAAGCCAAAGGATTGTCAGCAATTGGTGTTTGGTAGAACGATAGGGTGTGAGCCAGAGTCAAAGTTCGGTGTACTTTGTTTCAAACATAGTGGATCGGTTTACTTTGGACTGAATAGTCCTGAAGTTTTTCCCATGCAAACAGTTGACATATTTTATCAACTGGGGTTTCCTCACTAAAAATCCTGGTGCAATCTTTCTAAACTTTTACTTACTTTATTTTACAGTATTTATATTTGTGATTGTGGATGTTTAAATTGATCATATAATTTAACCAATCATAAATTGAGCAAGTTGACCTAATAATCAGATCTAGGTCATTAAAAGAGTTAATCACAATTAAAATCAACTAACTGTTTCTGCACCCCGCGTAACTCTATTTTCACATAATAGAATAAGGAAAATGATATTTTGAACGACTTATTTTAGCTGAAAAAAACCGATTAAGCAGGTGGCTAATTTAAAATAGGACGACTCTTTCTCTTCTATGGACAACTCCCTCCTCCGCTCGAAAAAATATGCACTACCCCGTATTCTCTTTCACTCCTTCAGAAAACCCTCTCCTATCTATCTTATATTTCTCTCACTCCTTTTGTCTATATTTGTGATTTTGATTTTATCCCTGATCTTGTCTTTTGTATTACCTGTTCAGAAAGTATATTTTATACTTTTTGGTTCCAAATGCAGACCCAATAGTATGATTAGCCCTAACCAAATTGAGATATCTTACTCCCACACACACACTTTCTCCATATCAAATTTGCAAAATCTCCAAATCTCTCTGTTACCTAAAACGTTGATGGCCAGTCAGAAAATTGTTGTTATTATAGTATCACATCATTCCGGTGTATCAATCGAGTAATGGGTTGATGACAACTTTGGCGATCGGCCTACGATTTCGACAGAACGGATGTGAAAATGAAGACCCAGTTTTGCCAGGAATGGAAGAGAGATGCAATTACTTTGGTGGGAAATCACAGGCTTTGTGATTTTGGTGGAGAAAATTAAAAATATATATATAAAAAAAAAAATCATAAGCTTTTGTCATCATCAGTTGTATTGGTATATTTTGGTCTTAAAGTAGTCCACACACTAACATGCATGTGGAAGTCGCAATATGTCGGTTTTTTTTAAGTCAGGTGAAATAGCAAGACTCGTTGAATAATGCCGCTAATACATAATGACAAACATTTGAGTGTTTTATTATGAAAATACGTAATAACTCGGGGCAGTGAATACCGTAGAATATTTGAACAATGATGCTAATACATAATAACATGACATGTCAAGTATTTTACAATAAGAAAATGTGATAACTCGATTCTGTTAATACAATATGCTCCCTTTGTCCCATATTAGATGTCCCTTTTGGAAAATATAACTTTTTAAGGTGACATGTCATTATTGCATTGTCCCCTTTAAAAATTACAAAGCTACCATTTCAAGTTTATATATATATATATATATATATATATATATATATATATATATAGGAAATTTAAATAACATATTTCATATCTTTACATAAAATACCCTTAAAATTTTAAAAAAATTCAAACTTAATTATATATATAATAATACTTATATTTTTAAATTTAATATTAAATAGTAAGGTTAAATTCAACATTTCACAACCCATTTAACTGGTCAAATATGGGTTTGGGGGTAATGTGATCACTTTTTAAAGTATAGGTACTTTTCCAAAATTAGTTAGGGGTTTATAATCAAAATTTGAAATTATTTGGGGTTTTATGATTTAAGTCTTAAAAAATATTTAAAAACTTACTACCATGCAAAGTTGAATTTCCCACATACCCCCAATAATTTTGGGATTACTTCCTCTGCCCCATAATAGATATTCCTTTTTGGGAGTAGAACTTAGATAAGAGGACATATATAATAGATGTTCCTTTTGGGAGTAGAACTTTCTAAGAGGACATATATTATTATTGCATTATTAAATTTGAAAATTACTAAGTTATTGTTTCAAGTTTAAATAAATAAATAAATAAATAAATATATATATATATATATATATATATAAGTAAGTTTGAAATTTTATAAAATTTTAAAAGTATTTTATGAAAATATGTGAAATATTTTATTTAAAGGAATAGAGGTTGTATTATTTGTGCAGTTTCTAATCACTCCATGTGAAAGTAAGTGGCTTGAATAAGTGATACGATATCATCGTATCAAAATCGTAATATTTAATTTCTGTTGTACCAAACTGAGCCTTAATGGAAGGTTGGGCTAAAGTTCCAAAAGAGTTCTCCTTTTCATAAGAGTTTTCCCTTTTCATAGGCGATATCTCTGCTTGTCGGAGTGGTGTGTTGGGGGATTGTCTTGATTAGTTTTCCCATTTTCCTTCCTTTTCTTCACTTCTTCTTTCTGTTGTGTTGAATAGTCCTGGTTGCTTCTAGTCTCTCAATCATGTCTAGTGTGTGGGTTAGGGATATGGATTCTTTTTCCATGTCATGTCTTTTCTTTGCGGCTATTCCTGATTCCGCTTATCTTTTGGCAAATTTCTTATATTGTGGTAGATTTGGTGGTGCACTATTCCCTTGTCCCTGTTGGAGTTGCTCTACACAATCAACCGGATTTGATACTAGTTATTATGGCGGAAACGCAAAATAAACAACACTGTTAAAAGAATAAACAGGCAATCACAAAGAATAAAAAAAATTACACACAAGAACACAAAATATACATGGTTCAGCTAAATCTTAGGGCTACGTCCATGGCGCACACCGAACAAATTGAATTATAGTGAATAATTTTCTCTCAATCTCTCTCAATTGCTCTCTCTTGTATTGGCACAAATTTATCTCCAACTCTCACACACTCTAAAATCTTATTAGAGTTGATATTCACAGAGTTCCAAACTTGTCCTACAAGAACTTACTTTTTGTATAATCCAAAACCAATACAGAATTTAAATCAGATCAGGAAACTGAATTTTCCTTAAACCAACAAAAAAGTTCGAATAGATCAGGAAATTGAATTTTTCTTAAAATTCAACAGTCTTGAAGTTTCCATATAATTAAATCTTCCTAAAAATCTTTTACCTAATTAGACTCCACAAAACCACAACAATCTCCCACTTGGAGGCTAGAGCACTTGTAAACCCATTCTATCTTCTTCTCATGCATGTCCTATACATATCAGTACATTTCTCTCTATCTTCAAGCTAGAAGACCGACTGAAGTTGCGCACAACTTCAGTTTCTCTATAGTCACTGTTTTGGTCAACATGTTAGCCGGATTCTTGGTGCCAAGTATTTTCTCAAGTGTTAACAACCCATCTTCTAACAAAGATCTAATAAAGTGATACCGAAGTCCTATATGCTTGGTCCTTAAATGAAATGCCGATTCTTTGCCAGATGTATTGTACTCTGACTATCACTGTGCAAAACATTCTTCACTTGTTCGAATCTCAACTCTGTTAGTAAACCTTGTAACCAAATCATCTCCTTGCTGGCCTCTGTCATTGCCACATACTCTGCCTCTGTATTAAATAATGCTACAATCCTCTGTATTTATGAAACCCAACTAATTGCAGTTATATCCACCATGAACACATATCCGGTAGTACTTCTTTTATGGTCCACCTCACCAGTAAAGTCTGAATCTACAAAACCATGTAGTTTCACCTCACCCCTTCTGAAACATAGGCATCTATTTGTGGTACCCCATTGATATCTCAATATCCACTTCACTGCTTCCTAGTGTAGCTTGCCCGAATCCTTTATTAACCTGCTTACTGCTCCCACTGCATATGCAATGTCCGGTCTTGTGCACACCATAGCATACATCAAACTTCCAATAGCTGAGGCATATGGAATTTTAGCCTTGAAGTTTTTCTCATCCTCTGTCTTCGGACACTGATCTTGAGATAAACGGAAGTGATTAGCTAAGGGAGTACTCACCTCCTTAACATTATTCATGTTGAACCTCTTCAGAACCCATTCAATGTACTCAGCCTGAGATAACTATAAAGTACTTTTCTGCTTGTCTCTGTTAATCCTCATCCCAAGAATTTGCTTTGCTGCACCAAGATCTTTCATCTCGAATTCACTAGACAACTATTTCTTCAATTTGCTGATTTCTTCAAAATCAAAACCTGCCACTAACATGTCATCAATATAAAGTAGAAGGATAATGAAACTTGACTTAAACCTCTTGAAGTAGTAGCAATGGTTAGCATTGCACTTGTTGTAGCCATGTCACTTCATAAAACCATCAAACTTCTTGTACCACTACCTAGGGGCTTGCTTCAAACCATACAAACTTTTCTTTAACTTGCACACTAGTTTTTCTTTCCCTTTGACTGAGAAACCCTCCGGTTGTTGCATGTAAATCTCCTCCTCTAGGTCACCATAGAGGAAATCAGTTTTGACATCTAATTGTTTAAGGTGCAACCCCTCTACTACAACAATGCTAAAAACTGAGCGAATGGTACTTAGTTTCACAACCGGGGAAAAAATGTATGTGTAGTCAATGCCTTACTTCTGCTAAAAGCCTTTGACCACCAATCTCGCCTTGTATCTCCTAGAACCATCATGTTCATCTTTTACCCTGTACACCTATTTGTTGTGAAGAGATTTCTTCCCCATGGGCAACTTGGCTAGTTCCCATGTTTTGTTTGAGATAAGGGACTTCATCTCATCTTCCATTGCAAGCTCCCACTTCCTAGCATCTTCAACCTGACATACTTCATCATAGCATTTAGGCTCACCATCATCTATGAGTAACATATAATCCAAATATTTTCGATTTGGTACATGATGTCGCGTAGACCTTTTGGGTCCAGGCTTAGGAGTTGGAATCCGCGATGAACTATGCTCTATGAGTTCTAACCAAGAACCTTCATCTGTGTGCTCTGCGATAATGCTCTCTGGATCATTATCCAACTCAATAAACTCAGCCTTACTCTGTACAGGACTAATTGACTGTGCTGCATCTCTATCCTTATACATCACCTTCTTGTTGAAAACCACATCTCTACTTCTGATGATTTTCTTATTCTGATTATCCCAGAGTCAATAACCAAACTCATTTCTGCCATACCCAATAAAGATGCATTTTAGTGACTTGGGGTCAAGCTTTCCCCTAACATGGTCACTAATATGTGCATATGCAATACAACAAAAAACTTTCAACCATAAAAGATTTACCTCTTTGCCACTTCGTACCTCTTTTGGTATTCGATGCTCCAAAGACACCGATTGTGACGACCCTGGTTTTTAGGCCAGCGCATCCTGTGATGAACCGAAGATTTACCCGATAATGGATCCAAATGCGGAAGCGAAAATAGAAAACAATGCTCTAAGAAGTCAAAGTGACCTTCCATGAGGTCGTGGAACTAAATGAGAATTGATGCGGAAGCAGCAGATCGAAAATATGACGAATAAGCCCCCAGAGGCAAAATGGTCTTTTCTAAAAATATGGATTCGGGTGCCACCGAGCACACTGCCGGAAAGACAACGAAAAACTAATTAAGATGGACTCAAGAATTGCATGATTCGGAGTCCAGACGGAAGAGAAAAGTCAAAACAAAGTTTTGACGTCGCCACGGCCGTGAATAGTAACCTGGGAAAAATGCTGAAGTCATGTGCCGTTTTGAGGTACTAAACGATGTTTTCTGGAAAAATATGAAGAAGAAACCCCCCTTAAAATACTTTTTCCAAGCTGACCATGTCAAAAGAAAATTTTATTTTGACATGACATACTCAAAATGCCCTTACAACAGACTTTTTCAAATAGTGTAGGTGCACACAGGAAATTAGATTTGACGCGGGGTTTTCGGATCCGAGATGACATTTTTTGGAAAAATGTTGTGAAGAAACCCCCCCTGAAATCATATTTTTTATCTGACCATGTCAAGATCGGAATTTATTTTTTAAAGAAAATTCCCGAAATGCCTCTAAATCAGAACTGGACAAGAGGGCAAAAGTTGCTACAGTGACTGTCCTGATCTGAGAGCGGAAACGGGCTAGAAGATGAATTTTTATGGAAAAACACGAAAAAGAAACCCCTCCCGAAATCGATATTTCTACATGACTTACGTGAGAATTCAAAAAAAACTCTCGGTAAAATATCCAAAAGGCCCTTCCATAAAATCTGGTCATTGAAGGCCAAAAAGCTGCTAAATGCAAAATTGAATGCTGAACTTTGCGATGGATTTCTGATGCCAAGACAACATTTTCGGGAAAAACACAAAAAAGAAACCTCCCTTAAAATCATGTTTTCTAAGCGACCATATTGAAAAAAGAAAATAAAACTAATGTGGAAGGTCTAGAATACCCCTAGATCAGATTATGCAACAAAAGTGCAATATGAATCCCTAGGAGGCTCAATTTGCCAAGGAAGAGGTTTTTTTTAAAAACGATCATGCACGCAAACGTAACTTACCTATTTTGACGCGCTACAATAGTCCATGGTTTAAAACTACCACCGATACAAAATCCGACCCCCCAATGGATAAAAGACAAAAATGAACTTGAAATGGGAAAAATGAAAACCAAAATTAGGAAATGGTTTCAAATGACCGTTTGGCCCTTGGCCACACTTCATACAAGATTAATGAGAACTAGTGGAGGTGCCAGAATATACTTTGCACCACCCGATTTGAAAATGAACCATTAAAGGCTCGGTTTCTACTATTTTAGTCCAAAAATGCAATATGTGAACTAAAATGCAAAAATGAAAACTAAATGGTGTTTGGCCCTTAGCCACATCTCACATATGGCAAATGAATGCTAAAGGATGAATTTCACACAAAATGCACATACCGGTGCGAGAATGACATACCAAAACCCTAGTTTTCATACTTTTCTCATTAAAGGCAAAATTCAACATTCATGAATATTCATGGATTTCAAATAAAGTTTGGCCCTTGACCACAAATTATATACATAGAATAAATATCAAAAAGTGTGCTTAAGCACATAATACAAGTTTGGAATCAAATATACACATTTGACAAAACGGCTACAAATGACATTTCAAGCCAACCTTCACAAGAATAGAAATCTTCAAGTCCACAAATCATTCAAGCATAATGAGAATCTCAACATTGATTCCTGTACCTGAAAAATTTCCCCACTACGTGGATGAGTAACATAAAGCTACTCGTAGGAGATGAGCATGCATCGACCTAGCATTTTACAATTTTATCACCTTATGGTGAAACATGTTAAAGAGGTTCATGCCACCTAACGTCTATATCAAAATGAGACTCAGGAAGCATTCTAAGCTACCTTAGAGTATTTTTAGCATAAATCACATCATTCATGCATTTCAACAATATAGAAACATGTTATACAAAGGAACAAGATATACATTCTTAAAGTCATCAACTTGAAACCTAAAATACGAAAACAACAAGAGTGGGTCATGACATCTAATGTCTATGTTCAAAATGAATCTATAGGATCATTCCTAAATTATATTTGAACATCAAAACACAAATCATGATATCGATACAATTTAACCAACATTGAAACTTCCAATACAACGCATAAAGCATGATTTTGCAAAGTTAACATCTTGCAACTTAAAATGGTAAATCAAACAAAGAACAACAAGTTACGATATCATCTAGTTATCAACTTGAAAAGAAATGTGAAATCAACCAAAGTGGATACTTGGACGTCACGCCGGATCAGACTGACACTATAGTTACTTTAGGGTTACTAGCCCATGGGTAATCTCCCTATGTACGCACTAGACTATGTAGAGGGACAATCCCCTGTACTAGAACCAAGTCCTAGCCGTAGCCAAACAATGACATCCCCGAGTTTCCAAAATCAACAAGTTGTGCAACAACGTATATATGAACATGTATATACAAGATATCAACTATCTACTAAGCACAACCAAATTTGGAAACACATACAATACATGTACTAAGTCCACAACTACTATGGCATGACAAATGTCGAATCTTCAGTGTGCGATTCGTTACACGCTATAACAATATCTTTCAATATTGAAAACATAAGCTCATGAATTTAAATACAACAATAATGTTATCAAATGCTCAAATGTAACCAAGTGAATACACAACAAGTCTAAGTCCATGATTTAAACATAGAAACAACTTCCAAGACGCAATTAAATCCATGGAGCAATTAGATAGAATTTAATTAAATAAACACAATTAAATTTTCTAGATCCCAATTCAATTCCAAATAATCTCAAATTAATACATATTAAAGGATATAGCATGATCATCACCTATATCTATTCTAAAACTCAATTAGGTTGTTGGAGCAATAAAGTGGAATTTTAATTAAATCATGCTAATTTAAATCCCAATGTTCTAAAGCAACTTCAAATGGTCCCAAATTACTATATGCTAGTAAATAAGTCATGGTCATTACAAATATCAAGTTAAAAACTTATTTAAGCCAAGGGAATCATTAAATATATTTTAATTAATCATTTTAATTAAAATCTCTAGATTTTCAAATTCATCTAAATGTTCTCAAATTAACATATGTTAGGGAACATGGCAAGGCCTATTGTAATATCACATTACAAGCTTATTTCATGCAAGTTACATCTATATAAATTTAACTTTCACCAAAGATAAATATTAAATAAAAGTTGCAATTCTCATTCAAATGATTCCAATTTAATATATGTTAACTGATCGGTTGGTCAATCATACATCAACCTTCGCAATAGCACGAATCATTGTAAAATAGGGCTATTGGTCGGGTAAGTCGAACCACTGGGACTGCGCTAGTTTAAGGCAACCTAAGCGTCTAGAATCGTTTTAGAATGATAAGGGGGAATAGGGTGTTTGCTTGGTTTGTCACTAAGGCTATGAAATTAAGATGCATAAAATAGAACTTGTAAGAATTTAAAAGAGATAAAATGTTGGTAAAAGAGACTAGGGAAGTAACTTCACCACCTACAATATAAACATGCTAGATTATAATTCATTCGGGGAAAAACAACATAAATATGTGGCTATGATAAGTAGTTACTCATGGTTACTACATTACCTTCAAAGGATTCATGGAATCAATAGGCAAGAACAATTTATCAAAGATTTTACATGCTCAATTACCTAAACTAAAGTGTAATTTAAGACATGTTCACTAAGCTAGAAATTGTCAAACCATCAATCACATGATAAGAGCACATGAAGCTAAGAATTAAGAATAAGCCATCAAAGGAAGAACCTAAGCTATGGCCTATCAAATCTCTCAACAACATGCCATTAAAACCATTCCAAAAATCTCATCTTCATTGTCACCATGAAAATGTAAACCATACAACCATGAAAACATACATTCTAAGACAAGAAAGTAGGTCCAACATGATCATTAAATCAAAATCAATTCATTACATCAAGTAAGAGTTCTAGATTATGGAATCACCACAAAAATACATTATTTTTCCCAAACTAGAATCAAAAGTAAAGCATGCTTACAATGAGGGGTTCCATTACCTCCCTAGAGGAGGAGTTAGTTACACATGGGAGCCTTAGAATGAAGAAGAACCATGGATCCTCCTTCCATTTTCGAGCTCCCCTTTCTTGCTCCAAGAACTCTCCTTCATTTGCTCTCTTCTCTCTCCTCTAATCTTGTAGAATGAAGCTCCCCCATATTGTGTGGCTCATATCCCTCTTATCTACCACCAAAAGGCCACCAACCAACATCTCCAACCACTTCATTAAAGAGGAAAGCAAAATGAAGAAACCAAGGTGCAAGTGGGCTGAAATGAGCCATTTCCGAAGGGCATTCTGCCCAAAATTCGAGCACTCTAAGCAAGGCCTCGAGCACTCGAATTTAGTGTAAAAATGCCCATGCTTCACTTGCTCTGCCCAGACCTACTTTGGTTAAACAGCCATAACTTTGTGCTCCGAACTCCGAATGATGAACCGTTTGAAGATTTAGAAAGCTAATTCAGAGCTCTAAATATTTTATGTTTTAGTGGAGATCCAATTCTCAAGTATTGTTGGTCGAAAATGAAGATCAAGGCAGAATTTCATTGCTGCCAGGCAGTTCTGCGCACCTCTGGTAACAAGTCCATAACTCTCTGCTCCGAGCTCCGAATGACAAACCGTTTGAAGATTTAGAAAGCTAATTCAGAGCTCTAAATCTTTCATGTCATGAGGGAAGTCCAGTTCTCGAGTTTGGAAGGTCAAAATGGCAAGCAAAGTTCAGGTTCTACTGCTGCCAGAATTCAGCATTGGCACCTTTTGTTGCTCAAGATTCCACAAGGCCTTATTCTTGTTCCATTTTGGCCAATGAACCTGAAAATGCATAAAAACATAGAAATGAAGATAATCTACATAAATTAACATACAACGGACTTTACTAATGCAATTTAGGGCACTTGAATATATAATATTCGGCGCTTATCACACCCCCAAACTTACATTTTGCTAGTCCCTTAGCAAAACTACAATGAATACTTCAATGAAAAGACAACCATGGGCATGATACTACAAAAATATCATCCATGGTAAAATGAGATAGATACATAGCTCAAATACAACTTGAAACAGACAAAAACTGGAGATGTGGTCATTGGGAAAACTACCTTGCATATATGAAGCATTGATACAAAAATTGGCTAAATACATTTCCACATACATGCATCAACATCAAAGTCTATATAAATAACTCAATTATCATCTCTTGAATGGAAATCAACTCTAGCTTCAGTGAAAGTGAATTGGATTCTCAACATGCGGCTTTTACTTTCTTTTCCAATTCCAAAGCACAAGTTTTCAAATCATTGAATTCCCCTTTAAATGAGGTCCCTAAGGCATGATTTTATTTACAAGACAACTTTTATTGCTTGTTGACAATTTATTGCAACTCATAAGCGAAACATAGAATGGTTGTGCAATGCTGAAGTCCCTTAAGCTTTCTAACCAACCTATGTAGCAAGCGTTAGGCCAACAACTCCCAAACCAGATGGCTTTAGGGTGTTAAGTGTAGAGACACTCCATAGGGCTTAATAACTCAAGTTGGAAAGGCTACGAACTCCAACGAACCATGTTTATTACCAGTTTATTTTTTTGAATGACCGTGCAATGTTTAAGTCCTTTAAGCTTTCTAACCAACCCTTGTAGCAAGCGTTAGGCCAACAACTCCCAAACCAGATGGCTTTAGGGTGTTAAGTGTAGAGACACTCCTAGGGCTTAATAGCTCGAGTTGGAAAGGCTACGAACGTCAACTGGTCATTATTTTCTTTCCTTTTCAGTTTTTTTTTTTTTTTTTTTTTAGACAACTTAAATCATGCCAAAGATATTCATCTATCAGGTTCATCAAATCAAATTAACTAGGCCAAGGTCAAGGTCGATCAAGTTGCATGCCTCACAGTTAAGTTTCCAATGTGCATCTGTGCATTGTGAAGCTTAAAAGAGTGTCAAATCCAGCGAGAATTTAATTGAGACATTTATACAGACTAATTTGAATCTACATGATCATTTCAACTCAAATTTTTCTTTATTTTCAAAAATGTCCATTGCTTCTATACACAAGGTATTAAACATATGCTTTATCTCCGACAAGTTCCAAGTTACACTATCATTGCTTAGCAAAAATTATAAAACCAAAAATGTCAAAATGTGAAACCAAAAATGTCCTATTGCACCCCCAAACTTGAATGTCACATTGTCCTCAATGTGTGAAGACAAGTGAAACAAAATAAGAGTAAAGGGGGGAAAAGAACAATAATACCAAGTGGAGTGACGACGTCGTAGATGTTCAGCCATGTGAGTGTGCAAATGTGTCCCCCAAACTTGGACATGAAGACCGATCAAAACACAACTAATGTACACAGGTAAAAATCAAAACATAAATAATAAGAAAAACAGGACTTATTTATTTATTTATATATATATATATATATATATATATAAATTTGTTTTATAATATTATTATTATATATATATAGTATTATGTTTTTTTTTTTTTTTTTTTTTTTTTTGGAATGAATGGCATGCATGAGTTTGTGGTGAGTGAGAAGGTGAGGTGGGTGAGGGTGGATGCCGAGGGTGAAGGGGATAGAAGCCAAGGTTGGTTGGTTTGGGTAGGATGGCTGCATGGTTGGCAAGGTTGGCGTGCATGATGGGAGGTTGATGTGCCGAGAGGGAGAAGGCTGGTGTGAGGGTTAGTTGGTGAATGAGAGAAGGGTGAAGGTTGGGGTGTTGGTTGGTTTGGTTGGTGTGTGCATGGTGTTGATGTGAATGGTTGGGATTGTGTTGGGAGGGTGGCCGTGGAAGACATGCATGGTTGAGGGTGGGGAGCATGCATGGTTTGCATGCTTGGGTGGGGAGGTGTGGGTTGTTTGGTGGAGAGTGGAGAGGTGGGGATGCCGAGAGGGTGGCATGAGAGAGTGAGGGGCATGCATGCATGGGCTTGCATGCATGCATGCAGGAGGGTTGAGGTTGGTTGGCATGGTTGAGGAATTTCAGCGAACACCTGGCGTGCACCACAAAAAGGAGAAGGTGAAAATGAGTGGGGTGGAGGATGAAACCCAAAAATTTTTGGCCCTGCAATTGTAAGAACGACTCCCAAACAATCACAAATCTCCATTGCATGCAAGCCCATCCTCCATTGATACCAAAAATGTGAAAGAGAAAGAGAAGGAGAAACTTACCCCACAATGGAGAACCAAGGGCCCTGTGTGCGTGGGATAAATGGTGGGGATGGGTGGGAGGTTGATGATGGTGCTTGGGTGAGAGGAGAGTGGGGAAAAAGGTGGAGGAGGTGAAGGTGGGTTTGCATGGGGTGGTGAGGTTGGGAGGTTGGTGGAGGAGAGGGGTTGGCAGCCGAGGAGAGGAGATGAGGTTGAGTAAGAGTGGTGGGCTGGGGTTTTAAAAGGGAGGGAGAGAGAGGCTTGGTTCGAGCACTCGAACGGTGCCTTCGAGTGCTCGAAATGGGGGCAGTGGCCTCGGCTGGTTTGCATGAGAGAGCCCGGGCAATGGCGAGCACTCGAAACTTGGGTTCGAGTGCTCTAGAAATCGGCAGAGAGGGGTGGGTTTGGGTTGGTGTGGTGGGTTTGTTGTGGAGATGGTTGGCATGGTGTGGGGGGGGCATAGTTGTGACATGCATGGCTGCATGGTGGCTGAGAGTGGAGGTGGCGTGAGGGGGTGAGGTTGGGAGGTTGGTTAGTTAGTTTGTGGGTGGTGTGCATACATGGTGTGGGTTGAGGAGAGAAAGAGAGAAGGTGGTGGTTGGATGAAGGGGTGGGAATGGGTGAAGCCAAGATGGTGGGGGTGTGTGGGGTTGGTGGGTGGCATGGTGAGGTGGGTTGGAGGTTGAGGAGATGGGTGGTAAGAAATTCGAGCACTCGAAATGGGTTCTTCGAGTGCTCGAAGGACATGCAGTGAGTGAGGGAGGGAAGCTGCATGGTGGAAACTTGGTTTGAGAGAGAGAGAAGGTTTAAGGTTGAGGGGTGGTTGTTTGGTGGAGGGATGCCGAGAGAGAGAAGTGTTCAGTGGTAAGGTTGGAGTTGGGTGGTGTGTTACATGGGGCTGATGGTGGAGGGTGAAGATGGATGCGTGTTGGTTGCTGGGTTGCCGAGAATGGGAGAGGTGGTGAGGTGAAGGGGTTGTGGGTTGGTTGGAGGTTGGTGGAGAGGATGGGGTGAAGAGGTTGGTTGATGATTGGAAGGTTGCTTGGTTTGTTGCATGGTGGGCATGTTGGCTAGGCTCGAGCACTCCAAATGGGAGCTAGAGTGCTCGAGCTTGGGGCAGAGAGATTGGCAAGATGTGGAGGAGGTTCGAGCACTCAAAATTGGGATTCGAGGGCTCAAAATAGAGGCAGTAGCTGCGAATGATGGGCTGAAATTGGTGTGCAGCTGCGAGCACTCTAACTTGGATCTTGAATGCTCGAAATTAGGACAGTGGTGCATGCAAGATTGGAGGCAGCAACGAGCACTTGACAGGGAAGGTAGATTGCTCGAAATTGGATCAGTAGGCTCGAAAATGAATTCATTGCAATGGAATGTGCAATGTGAGCAACATGGAAATGAATTTTTCAGCCAACATGAATGCATGGATGAATGTAGAAAAATTTTTAAAACTTGCAATGTCAATCCAATGCATGGATTAATTTTTGAAAATTCTTCAAACTTTGCAATTGTGCGCCAATGCTTGGATGAATTTAAAAAATTTTTAAACTTGGCAACTTTTCTCTAATGCATGGATAATTTTTCAAACTTGCAAATTCAGTCCGTTCCAATGCATGGGTGGAAAATTTTTGGAAAAATTGTCAAATTGCTCAACATTTCTAATGCCTGGATGAAAAATTTTCAAACTTTGCATTTCATCTCCAATGCATGGAAAATTTTGAGAAAATTTTCAAACCTTGCAGCTTCTCTCTAATGCATGGAGAATTTTGAGAAAATTTCCAACTTGTGCATTAAAAATGAGAAAATATGCACATGAGAAGCATTCTCAAGATCCGATGAAATTGCTAGGAAGCGATGGAAATTTTCGAGAATGAAAATTAGGGCTGAGAAGGTCTAAGAAGCCGGTCTAAAATTGCGGAACACAACTGAAGACCATTTCAGAAAAATCAAATTTTTGGCTTTTCGAAACCATTTCCCAGAAAATTTCAAGGCACGAGCAATTTGAAAAGGTAGGGAAGCTTGGAACATCGAAAGAATTTATTCCCTTGCTTTGCTAAATTTAATGTCAATAGCTAGACGAAGTTAGAGCAGGCACTAATCCTCAAAAATCTCGATAGCTAGACACACCGAGATCAAGTTAGTCCTCCTTACCCTATACCATGTCTCTCTAGAGATTCAAGCTTCCCTAAGTAAGAAAGTTCTTTTGGAAGCGGAAGGAAAAGAGCTTGAAGACAAAAGTTGGAAAGAGGTAATGGAAAGACCTCAATCCACTCTTCATCTTCAATGAAGAACTTTGGATTATTTAGGGGCTAATTTGGATAAGGGAAAGGTGGATCAAGTGAGGGCACACCTAGCAAAGGTTTTTGAAAAATCATATTTAGCACGGGAATGCCCGGAGAATTGTCCTTCAAACTTTCAACATCCTCCCCACACTTATCCGGTGGTTCGGGCTCAACAGCTTGAGATAACTCAGGAGAAGGAATGAGATGAGATGCAAGCTCCCAAGAAAGAGATACATTTGATGTTGACCAAGGAAGAGAATGAATAGGTGGATGAATATTAAGCAAAGAATTCACCTCTGAAATGGAATTGTCAACATTAAAATCCTCACAATTGAAATGAGCCAAACAAGCTTTTAGAGGATCCTCCATTGAAGGAGGTGCATCAAGCAAAGGATTATTTAGGGGTTGTTCTAGAGTTTTAAAGGATGCAATCTCATCATCTTTTTCCTCATTTTTAACCACAAATTCTTCCATTTTATGAGTGGCAACAATTTGATCTTCAACCACTATTTCATCATTTTCATATGTGATGACCACTTGATCATTCTCATGATGAAAGTTACTAGGAGTAATCTCATCATTCATAGAATTTTCTTTTGGATTGGCCATAAATTCAAATGAAAATGTTTCCTCCTCTTCATGATTTTTAGCATTAATCCTTTGTTGAATTTGAGATATTTGGTCATCTATCATTGCACTAACTTGGGAATGAGAATGAGTAGTGGATTGCATGCCAACAATGTCATCCAACATTTGCTTATTAGACTCCATCATTTGCGTGTGGAAAGACTCCATCATTTGTTCATTGGCAGCAATTAGCTCATCCAATGGAGACGGTGGAAAAGGAGAAGAGGGCGGGAAAGGATGATCATTGGGTTGAAAAGGTTGCATATGAGATTGTGGGGTTGAATTTCCTATGTCATGCCACAAGAAGTTTTGTTGGTCTCCCCAACCCGAGTTATAACCATTGAAGTATGGATCACTACCCGGTTCAAAGAAATTTTCATTTGGTTGCTCTAGATAGAAGTCCGAGAATTGTCTCGTTGGAAGACAATCTCTTGTATGATGTGTATTACTAGAGCAAAAAGCACAAAACGAATGTGGTGTGTAGAATTGAGTTGGAAGATAACTACCCTCCATCTAGGACTTAAATATCAACAACACACAACATAATCAACACAACAATTCTTTATCATCAACTCCACATACAATGATCCCTTTCTCCTCAATTATCAACAAGATAGGAAATAAATGGCCACGACAAGGACCGATGCTTGAACACAAAATTTAAACAGGATAAGAGCCTCAACAAGGGCTTCACAACTAAACTAAAACTAAATTTAACACATGCACAATATTCACAACTCGAAACTAGAAGTCACGAGACTTACCTGGGGTCCTCTAGACTTACAATTTGCTAGCATTCCCACGGCGAGCTTCGAGTCCCTAGAATCTTACAACACTTAAAACACAAAGATGGTCAAAACACACAAGGAATATTCACAAGACACAATATTAACAATCAAACTAAAATTAACCCTAGACTTTGGTTGCTAAACCGTTTGCAGTCCCCGGCAACGGCGCCAAAAATTGATCGGTTGGTCAATCATACATCAACCTTCGTAATAGCACGAATCATTGTAAAATAGGGCTATTGGTCGGGTAAGTCGAACCACTGGGACTGCGCTAGTTTAAGGCAACCTAAGCGTCTAGAATCGTTTTAGAATGATAAGGGGGAATAGGGTGTTTGCTTGGTTTGTCACTAAGGCTATGAAATTAAGATGCATAAAATAGAACTTGTAAGAATTTAAAAGAGATAAAATGTTGGTAAAAGAGACTAGGGAAGTAACTTCACCACCTACAATATAAACATGCTAGATTATAATTCATTCGGGGAAAAACAACATAAATATGTGGCTATGATAAGTAGTTACTCATGGTTACTACATTACCTTCAAAGGATTCATGGAATCAATAGGCAAGAACAATTTATCAAAGATTTTACATGCTCAATTACCTAAACTAAAGTGTAATTTAAGACATGTTCACTAAGTTAGAAATTGTCAAACCATCAATCACATGATAAGAGCACATGAAGCTAAGAATTAAGAATAAGCCATCAAAGGAAGAACCTAAGCTATGGCCTATCAAATCTCTCAACAACATGCCATTAAAACCATTCCAAAAATCTCATCTTCATTGTCACCATGAAAATGTAAACCATACAACCATGAAAACATACATTCTAAGACAAGAAAGTAGGTCCAACATGATCATTAAATCAAAATCAATTCATTACATCAAGTAAGAGTTCTAGATTATGGAATCACCACAAAAATACATTATTTTTCCCAAACTAGAATCAAAAGTAAAGCATGCTTACAATGAGGGGTTCCATTACCTCCCTAGAGGAGGAGTTAGTTACACATGGGAGCCTTAGAATGAAGAAGAACCATGGATCCTCCTTCCATTTTCGAGCTCCCCTTTCTTGCTCCAAGAACTCTCCTTCCTTTGCTCTCTTCTCTCTCCTCTAATCTTGTAGAATGAAGCTCCCCCATATTGTGTGGCTCATATCCCTCTTATCTACCACCAAAAGGCCACCAACCAACATCTCCAACCACTTCATTAAAGAGGAAAGCAAAATGAAGAAACCAAGGTGCAAGTGGGCTGAAATGAGCCATTTCCGAAGGGCATTCTGCCCAAAATTCGAGCACTCTAAGCAAGGCCTCGAGCACTCGAATTTAGTGTAAAAATGCCCATGCTTCACTTGCTCCGCCCAGACCTACTTTGGTTAAACAGCCATAACTTTGTGCTCCGAACTCCGAATGATGAACCGTTTGAAGATTTAGAAAGCTAATTCAGAGCTCTAAATATTTTATGTTTTAGTGGAGATCCAATTCTCAAGGATTGTTGGTCGAAAATGAAGATCAAGGCAGAATTTCATTGCTGCCAGGCAGTTCTGCGCACCTCTGGTAACAAGGCCATAACTCTCTGCTCCGAGCTCCGAATGACAAACCGTTTGAAGATTTAGAAAGCTAATTCAGAGATCTAAATCTTTCATGTTATGAGGGAAGTCCAGTTCTCGAGTTTGGAAGGTCAAAATGGCAAGCAAAGTCCAGGTTCTACTGCTGCCAGAATTCAGCATTGGCACCTTCTGTTGCTCAAGATTCCACAAGGCCTTATTCTTGTTCCATTTTGGCCAATGAACCTGAAAATGCATAAAAACATAGAAATGAAGATAATCTACATAAATTAACATACAACGGACTTTACTAATGCAATTTAGGGCACTTGAATATATAATATTCGGCGCTTATCATTAACAAGTATACCAAGGCCTAAATTACTAGCATGCCACACTTTAATTCCAAGTTGTATATCATCATGAGAATTAAATCTCAAACAAAGAAATTAATTAAATGAAAGGTTTCAAAACCTAATCAAATATTTTAAATTTAATATATGTGAAAGTATATGGTATGCACATCAAGAATATCAAGTCAAAATTTCAAAGAAATAAATAGTGCACTTGGAGCAAATTAATTAATAATTACTAGATTTCAAAACATCTCTAATTACTTTCAATTTCACATATGTTGAAGAGTGTATTAAAGCCTAATATAATATGCTAACACATATTGATTTCAAGCTAGATAAGGCCACATGAATTAAATATTTACTCTAGAAAAATATTAAATAAAATCTTCATTACTTATCCAAAAATTCTCAATTTAATATATGTCAATGACCATATCAAGGGGTAATATAATTCTATGCCACGTGTTTAAACAAAGCTATAATCAACCGGGAAAATCAAATCCTTCACAAGAAAAATAAATAATAAAATCTCTAGATTTGTTACCAAAGCATATAAATAAGTGGCATAAACATTACTAGCGTGCAATATAACAAGAATAATAACTTATAACACCCCCTACCTTAATTTGAGATGGAAATCTCAAATCCCCACCGACAGAAAAGTGCTCCGAATCAGACAATACCGAAGGGTTTTGTAGGGGACAACACGATGAACAAGAATCCCAAGGAAGCCCCATGAAAATCACAACTTGACTTCAAACCCAAACTCAAGAAATGGTCAGAAAGATAGAGCATGACGAGGCGAACAATAAACGTTAAGGTCGAAAACTTTTCACTAAGGAAATCAAGTGGAGGAGAAGAAAGAATGAAGGCAGCCCCTTGGGCTCCCATGGCTGCTGGCCAAGAGGAGGAAGAAGGTCTGAAAATTTTGATTTTAAAAATTAGGGCAACCTATTTATAGAAATCTCAAAAAGTGCCCCGAAAGGGTCCCGCCGAGTCCAGAAAAGTGGAATTTGAGCAAACGCGTTTAAACGACAAAACTCCATGAATAAAAAAGATTCAAAATGAGAAAATATGAATAATGGAAGAAACAGCGTCAAAAACCAAGTCCTGAGCAGAGAGATATGCTCCGAACAAGTTCGGCGACAACCGGGGTCAGAAACTCCGAAACTAGAGAAAAACGACCAGAAGGAAATTTTAAGAGTATGCGACTCGACGAAATGTGAAAATAAATCCCGTACGAGGATCTAGGCTCCAGACGAGGTATTTTGCAATAACTTTTGTTAATTACACAATGGTCCCTACAAAAAGGGTTAACTACGAAACTGCCCCAGAATGAAAATATATTCCAAAATATATTTTCTTAGATGCCCCTGAAATAAAATATCTTCAAAAAATATTTATGAAAAACACCCCAAGAAAGGAAAAAGATTCTGAAGAATTGTGCATCCATGCCCCTATGGACACCGGGAGCAACTAGAGTACTTTCTTGCAAAAGTAAAGATACGTATTTTGAGGAAACCACTCAAGATGAAGGCACGTGAAGTCAAAAACTAACACCGAGCACGAAAAGTGAGGTTGTGCCAAAAACTAACAAACAGAGATAAGACAGAATAGGGAAAAGGACAAAATAGGGAAAATGACAAAAAATGAATAGTATCCGAAAAAAGAAAATGTGAAAATGACTCGGTCCTCAAAGGAAGTTGTCAATCTATACAAAAGAGTCTCGGAAACCAATTCCAACCACTCGAGATGACGCTAAGCGACAAGAAGCTGAACTCAGAAAGGAAAATTAAAAGAAAAAAATTTATCTGTAAAATTTCAGAAAAAAAAGGGAAAGCAAGGAAAATAACCGGGTCGTTACACCAATAGTCCATGATTAATTAGGTAGGATGTTGTATTGACTACTTCTGCCTAAAACTGTTTGGGTAGACCTGAATGTACATGCGTATGCTTCTAGCCTCTCTGTAAATGTTCGGTTCATCCGTTTTGCCACCCCATTCTGCTGTGGGGTTCCTTGCACAGTTATCTCTAATCTGATCCCATTATCAAAACAGAACTTCTTGAACCTGGTGTCTTCATACTCACCACCATTGTCTGACCTCAACCTCTTAATCTTCAAACCTGTCTTATTCTCCACCATGGCCTTCCACTTCTTAAACACATCAAATACCTCAAATTTGTGCTTTAAAAAATGAACCTATACCTTCTTCGTGTGGTCATCAATGAAAGTCACAAAGTAAGATTTTCTGCCAATGGATGAGACAGTGGTTGGTCCCCAGACATCTGTGTGAACTAGCTTAAGTTTCTCCTTTCTGAGATCTCTGCCACTCTTCTTGAAACTGATCTTCCTCTGCTTGCAAACCATGCAACTCTCACAAAAGTCAATAACAATTGCCCGTATGCCTATTAGTTTCCCCTTTAGTGCATAATCTTGAGCCCCCTTTCACTTATATGACCTAGTCTCTGATGCCAAAGGTTATGATCTTCTTTGTTTTTTACAACTGCTATAGACACACAAGCACTGGTAGTTGTGTAGAGAGTGCTAAATTTCTTTCCACGTGCAATGGTAATAGTGCATCTGGAAACTTTCCACGAGTCTCCATTGAAAGTTGTAACTAAAACTTCCTTTGACAATTTGTAATACCCCTAATTTTAAAAGGATAGTCCTGGTATTTAATTAATTGTTTAAATTGCATTTTGAATTGTTTAGTTGTTTATCGGCGTGTTTATTTGCATTAATTGATAATTTTTTTTATTTAATGGTGTTTATTTGAATTAATTGTGAATTATGTTATCTAATTGAATTGTTTTATTTAATTGTCTATTTAATTGTATTTTGCTTTTTCTTTAATTGACTTAATTGTATTCTTAATTATTTTAATTATTTAAATGCGTTATTGGTTTACATTAGGGTTTGGTTAATGTTTAATTCAGGTTTTATTTTCTATTATGTCTCACGTAATGGCCGACTAGGATTAATTAGGGTTGGCCGTCTCTAGTTATAAGTGTACTAGGGTTTATATTAGTCTATAAATATATGGTGATAAGTCTGTATAAGGGTTACAAACAAACCTTATTTACGAGCAGAGAATTGTGAGACAAAAACAGAGTGAAAAAGTTGAGGGTTTTGCCACAAACAAAGGCTGAACCAAGGTGGCATATTTGACGTTTGCTCGTGGGTTGAAACCAGAGCAACAGAGGTCGGTGAAGGCAATTAAGGTCGCCGAAGTTATTAGAGACAGAGGTTTAAGGTTTTGAACGGAAACCTAAAGGCAAGTCTCTATTCTATCTCTTTCCCCTAAACCTGTGTTATGTGCATGCCTAGGTAGACTCTAGGGGTTTAATTAATGCTAAAACAAATCTTGTATGCATGTTTAAACTATATTTAATCCCGTTGAATTAAACTGGTTTGCAAATTTTAAAAGTTCTGTTAACTGGTTCTGTTGTCTTTGCGTTTAAGCTTTGTTTAATTGAGATCATTGATGCATATTGATGTCTTGTAATTAATCTGGGATGTTGAATGAATACTAGAACAAGTATTAAAAGAATTACAGAGGCCATGGGAATCACCGGAGGCGAGGAAGACGAAACAGAGACACGGAACGGCTTCAGGGAGTGAGAGAGCAGGCTCCCAAAAGAAGGGAGCCAGCTCCTTCATCAATGGAGCCGGCTCCAAGGAGTGGGAGCCAGCTCCTAGCTCATAACAGCAGGCTCCCAATGTTAGGGAGCCAGCTCCCATGTTGATGGAGCAGGCTCTCAATTTCTGAGAGACTGCTCTCGCCCGGAATTGCGTATTACTTGTTTATAGGCTGTGTTTGGGCTGTTCTGGGTTTTTTTTTTATCCATTTAAATTGTACTAAATGGTGTAGGTAATTCCTATAAACCTGTGAAAATATAGGGAAGCATTAATTCATAAAGGGATTAAATAATGGAGCAATATGAACTTAAGGAAAAATCTACATGTTGCACACTGTTTGAGTACTTAAGTTACTTACAAGAAATTGGAAATACTTTTATATATGATTTGATACTAGTTAATCATATTTCAACATTATTAAAAGTATAGTGGATTATCTACAGATAACCATGCTTGGTTTGGAATAAATTGATATTTATTTTACCGTAAACTGTATCAATTTATGGAGGGTTTGGAGGACTTAAATGCTGTGATTCATTTTAGCAATTTAAGGGATTGAAACATGATTTTTAGGTCTTATAATGGATGCCTAATATTGTCATATATGTATTAAACTGTATTTATGTATATCCTGGATAATGGTTAATGAATATCAACAATTGTTTTAACAATTATATTATTTAGAGGATTGTATGCACCGGTATGGGACGGTGGCATACTAGGGATGGATTAGTTCAAATACTAAGTCCTACCTAATTTGGATTGAGGTATGGATTAACCACAAAGGTTAAGTCCCACTCATATTGGTGTCATGTCAATAAAACAATTGAATGACCTACTTTGGTTTCTGGATGGATTGTTATATATATATTATACATATATCAGGCCACTATAACAGATGGATGATATTTTGTATTAGGAGTATACGGACTTTATATATTTATGGTATGGTGCCATGGTATGAGCTTGAGTCTCAGGACCATGGTTAGGGTGTATATATTGCCTAGAATGGATAACTGGACAGTGGTTGTTATTCCTTGGTAGGTTTAGGTACACATGACCACATTATATGCGATTTGCATGGTATCTCTACTCAGGCTGAAACAGACCTATTGGACTAGTGAGCGTCTTATAGTGTGTACTTATACATATATGGACTATTCTAGTTATTGTTGAGTTATCTAGGACGTATCCGCGTATCGAGTTTCTGTATGGATCGTAGTAGGATAGGACTTGCATGTGGGCCTGACCCATTCTCTTATTTTTCAGGTGTTTGTCAGTTCCAGGGTTAGAGCTTGGTTGTACAGAGCAGATACAGATACTCATTCCTCCGACTACGTAGGACTACTTTCTATGTTTAGCTTTATTTTTCTGTTTCAGTTTTTCCGTTTCAGTTTGGGATTTAAATGGGGGTCCACAAGGATGGATTCCCGAGTTGTTAAATTATTGGAGGTTTTGGATTATTGGATTTTAACAATTGTCTTTTGAGGATTTTTAATTTAGAATTCTTCCAGCCTTTATTATTTCTTTCTTAAATCTATTTTATGATCCGTGTTCGTTTTAAATATTAATTGTTTGATATTCCCTCGGGTTTGACCTTGAGCCCAATCAACCCGTGTCTCAGATTCGAGGGGTATCACACAATTATCCCACCGAAATCAAATTCTTCCCCAAGTCAGGGATGTGTGTCACATCCTTCAACTTCCAAGCTGACCCATTCAACTAGATTTGCACTTCACCCTTGCCAACAACGCTGCAAGGCTGATCAACACCACGATATACCTTACCAAGGTTACCCGGTTTATAACTATTAAATAGTTCTTTGCTTGAGGTGTCATGAAATGCTATGCCAGAATCTAAAACCTATGACTCCGTCTTACTCTCCAAAGAGCATATCAATGCATCATCTGATTCTTTTGGGACAACGTTTACTTCAGTTTTTCTTTCGGTTCCTTTCTTTGGAAGTCTAAAATAAATACGGAAATGTCCATTCTTTCCATAATTCGAACATTCAATGTCACTGAGATCTGTAGAATTCTTAAAATTTTGAGACTATGTCCATTCCTTAACTTGGATCTGCCTCTGTTTTTATTACCATTGCCATTCTTCTTGTTTGAACCCTTACCTCTACTTTCAACATTCAATACCGAACCACTGGTGGAAATCCCTACTATTTGCCTTCTGATTTCTTCAGTCAGAATCATGTTCACAATTTCATCAAAAATCAACTTGGTCTTTCCTGTAGAGCTACTGATCTCCAACTCTCGAGTAACTGCCCTAAAATTAGCAGTGCTCAGACCTTGTCTTTGAAGTCAATATTAATAGACTCTAATTCCCAACTATCTCGTTAAACGCATTTAGATGTTTGTTGAATTTACCACCTTCGACCATCTCATGTTGAACAACTCCTTGATCAAGTGCACTTTGTTTGCTACAGAAGGTTATTCATATATACTAGAAAGGGTTGTCATGATTGACTTCGTCATCTTCTCGTTCTTGATATTGAAGGCGACTGACTTTGACAACGTCAATCTGATGGTGAAAAAAGCCTTCCTATTAAGTAATTCCCATTCTGCATCCTTTGTATCCTCTGGCTTTTCTTGCAAAGGTTGATATAGATTTTTCTGAAACAAGAGGTCTTCTATTTGTATCTTCCAGAAATCAAAGTTTGTGCAATCGAACTTCTCGATCATGAATGTGGATGTCTTATCTTCTGATGCCATTACTCCCACTTGAACAAACAGATCTGATCATAAAACTTTCAAAATTTTGTCAAACACCTTCTGTGCCCAAGGTTCTCAACCAAAGGCTCTGATACCAGTTGTTGTGGCATTGCTTTGCACAATCAACCGGATTTGATACCAGTTTTTGTGGCGAAAACACAAAATAAACAACGTTGTTCAATAAATAAACAAGCAATCGAGAAAAATAAAAAAAATCACACACAAAAACACAAGATATACATAGTTCACCCAAATCTTAGGGCTACGTCCATGGAGCACACCGAACAAATTCACTATGAAAAAGATAAAGAATTACAATAGAGAATTTTCTCTCTTTCTCTCTCAATTGCTCTCTCTTGTATTGGCACAAATTTATCTCTAACTCTCACACACTCTAAAATCTTATTAGAGTTGATATTTATAAATTCCTAAACTTGTAATTTGCCTTTTGTAGAATCCAAAACAAAAAATGAAGTTATATGAGATCAGGAAACCGAATTTTTCTTAAACCAACACGGAAGTTAAAACAGATCAGGAAACCGAATTTTTCTTAAACCAAAACGAAAGTTAAAACAGATCAGGAAACCGAATTTTTCTTAAACCAACACGGAAGTTAAAACAGATCAGGAAATTAAATTCTCCCTAAAATTCGGTAGTCTTGAAGTTTCTATATAATTAAATATTTCTAAAAAGTTTTACAGATCAGGAAACCGAATTTTTCTTAAACCAACACGGAAGTTAAAACAGATCAGGAAATTAAATTCTCCCTAAAATTCGGTAGTCTTGAAGTTTCTATATAATTAAATATTTCTAAAAATCTTTCACCTAATCAAACTCCACAAAACCACAACAGTTCCTTCTCTCAGCGTATGCCCTGTTGGATCCCTTTGTCTGTAATACCTTTTGAATGCTTCGATTTGGTGGTTTATTGATTTCGTGGGTTAAATGGATAGCTGTGCATAAGCTTTGGTTAGTTTTTCTTCTGGGATTCGATCGCTGTTGGTTTTTTTGGCGATCTGGTATGATTACAGTCTTTAGTGTTCTCTTCCGATGCCGGATTTGGTTAGGAGATCCTCTTCAGTGCTTGCCATACCAGTGGTTTGTGCGTAGGGCAGATGGGTTTCTGATTTTTCTTTTGGGGTGGCTCTGGTGTTACATTTAGCGGCTGTCATTGCCTTTTCTGCTTGCTTTGTTTTTGCTCCCAACACTCGCTTTGATTTTGCTCCCAACTCTCGCCAGTTACTATGGCTATTCGTTAATGCCTTTGGGGCCATCGGTGAGTCAACTTGGAGGGTCGGCATTTCTTTCATCGATTGGGATGGGTATGACGTCATGGGTGACGTGTTAGACGCTTCTTTGGGAAGCTCTTTTTCGGCTATTTGTGGTCATATACACGTGCGTGATGCAGCTCTTTGTTTGGCGGTACCAGTCAATTCGCATTTGGGTATGAATTTCCAAATAGGGCTGTGTTATCCTGCACATTTGTATGGTCAAGGTTATTAAGAGTATCTTTTACGCTTTAAACTCTGCTACAGATGATTATTCCCCTCTTTGGGGTAAGTAGGGCATGTTTTTTCAACTACGTCAGTCGCATTTGGCTGACTTTTAGGCTAATCGGTTAAATCTATGATCAACTTGTGCTTTTGGTGGGTGCCTGTCAGCCAAGCACTCCAGATCCCGTTTAAGCTTTAGGTTCTTATCACGACTAATGTCGTGACTTAGCTTATTTTTGGATTTGTCTGGAATTAGCTTTATTTTGTCAGTGCTTGTGGTTTTTAGTTTTTATGGTCTATGTGGGCTGTTTTGTAGGTGATGTGTTGCTTTGTAAGTGCGTTAGGCTGTTTATTTGCCAGGTTAAAAAAAAAAAAAATCATAATATTTAATTTTTGATTAGCAACACTATTATATTATTAAAAGGCTTTTGGAGTAAGCAGGAACAAGCACTTCACAATTATAGAACTGCTAAAGTTTAATTAACTAATATTATTTATTATTAAACTAATTTGTAAAAACGGGTAGCATCTACAACAGTATCAAATGCCAATCCTTCTTTATGATTTTAAATGTGTGTCTTACATGCATAATTATTTGAGTATCCACAATATAATATTAAGAAAATCAACTGATATGATTCACTATTAATTAATTCTTTTGAAAGTTGTAACTATTAATTAATTAGATCACACATATGTAGAGAAAATTGTTTCAGACATTCAACTGCCTTACTAAATACAAAGGCTCATTGTTTTAATTAATTTTAGAACACCTATTTCTTTCTCTTGTTTGGTAATGGATTTTTTCATTTTCATGAAATCATTTGTAAACAAAATGTAATTGCTTGTCAACCTATTTTGAGGCTTATATACCTAGTGCCACTCCATAGAACTAATTGATAACAAAGTTCAACATATATAAATTTAAATGGGGCACCATTGTTTAACTTTAAAATTCTAATTTAAATTAAAAAGTAAAAATTCAAAAGAAACCCAATTAAAATATTTATGAAAAAAATTTGCACTGAAATGGGTTAAATTAATATTAGACTTTTTAAGGTTTCTCAAAATTTTAAAAAATTGTAAAAATAGAATTTTCTTTGTTCCACCTGAAATCTTACAATGTGAATTTAAATTAACCAAAATTTGATGTAGTAAAAACCTAAAAAATATTGCTTGAATCTCTCGTGAGGTTTTGTCTAAACTATCTAGTACCTACAGGGTGAAATTATTTGAAAAAGTATGATCAACCTCCCTTAAAGTTTGACACAATCAATTTGACTGTTTTAGGTAAGAGACATGAAGAGGAATGCTCAGTTAGAACTGTTACTTTTGGTAATAGTAATGCTTCTAGTGTAAGTAGTAAAGGTAAGATCAAATTTTCAAAAATTAGGGGGTTAAAAAATGTTCTATATGTTAAAGGTTTAGCTGCTAATTTGTTGAGTATTAGTCAAATATGTGATGAGGAGTTTCAAGTCAATTTTACTCAACAATGGTGTTTTGTAACTAATGACAAAGGTGAATGTGTTTCGAAAGGAACTATAACTTCTGATAATTGCTATGTTGTGTATTTAGATCCTTCACTTATGTTTTTCTGCAGTTACCGATGAGGAAATTTTATGGCATAAAAGACTTGGTCATGTCAATTTTAATGATTGGGTAAATTTGTGTAATAATGATCTTGTTTGAGGTTTGCCTAAGTTAAAATGCCTAAGAATAAAATATGTGGTCCATGTCAATTAGGAAAACAAACTAGAGTGTCACATAAGACTTATTCATAAAGTCACTACTCGACCTTTAGAATTGATATATATGGATTTGATGGACCAACGTAACACTTAGTAGCATTGGAGGAAAAAGATATTTGCTTGTTATGGTTGATGATTATTCTCGATTTACATTGATTGCCTTTTTGCGAGAAAGTTTTGATGCTTAGTGAATTTCAGGTCTATGTACCAACTAATTCAAAATAAGAAGGGGTATCGAATGACTGGGATTAGGAGCAATAATGGAGATGAATTTGAACCTAAGGAGTTTATTGAATATTGGTATAAGTTTGGCATTAAGCATGAATTTTCAGCACCAAAAACACAACATCAGAATGGTGTAGTGGAAAGGAAAAATAGGACAATAGCTGGTATGACTCATACTATGCTTCATGAGAATAAAATTGCTTGTCATTTTTTGGCTAAATCAGTACGTAATGATTGTCATATCCTAAATAGAGTATATCTTAGGCCTAGAACTAAAAAGACTTCATATGAATTGCGGTATGATTGAAATTCCACTGTTAAATACTTTAAAATCTTTGGAAGTAAATGTTATATGATTAGAGATAGAGAACACTTGAGAAAATTTGACTTTAGGAGTGATAAAGGTGTCTTCTTAGGGTATACACAAACAAGTCGGGTTTATAGGGTTTTTGATCTTAGAACCAAAGTTGTTATGGAGTCAATAAATGTTGTGTTTAATGATATGAGGCCTAAGATAATCTCTATTCAACTTAATGAGGAGAAGACTAATTTTGAAATTGTAAGACACAGAAAAGAACCTAATGTTCATGAGGAAGAAAGAGTTGAGAATTTAGGTGGAGAAGGTGAAGAGGTTGAAGAGGATGTTGATGAGGAATTAGATGTCACCACTGATGAACCTATAGGAATTCCTGCACCTTCTTTAGAAATTCCCACATCTAGTATTTCTAGGGTTCGATTGAGTCATCTAGTTGATAATGTGATAGGCCCATGGGATAAACGGGGAACTAGGAGTACAGTCCATAGTGATCAATTAAGACACCCATGTCACATGGCTCAGTTTGAACCAAAGAATGTTGATGAAGCTCTTCAAAGTTTTGATTAGCTTATGGCCGGCTATGCAAGAAGAGTTGCTTCAATTTGTGAAAAATGATGTTTGGGAATTAGTGCCTCGACCTAGTGATGTTAATATCATAGGGACCAAATGGACTTTTAAAAATAAACTTGATGAACATGGTCATGTGATGTGAAATAAAGCTAGGTTAGTTGCACAAGAATATACTCAAGTTGAGGGAATTGATTTTGATGAAACTTTTATACCTGTTGCCAAACTTGAGTCTATTCGTCTTCTTTTTGCTCTTGTATGTCACTTTAAATTCAAATTGTTTCAAATGGATATAAAATGTGTTTTTCTCAGTAGTATTTTGCAGGAAGAAGTTTATGTAGCACAACCAAAAGGTTTTATTGATCCACATAATCCTAATTATGTTTTTCATCTTAAAAATGATCTTTATGGTTTAAAATAAGTACCTTGAGCATGGTATGAGAAGTTAACTTATTTTCTAATGCACAAGGGCTTTAGAAGAGGGGGAGCGGATAAAACATTGTTTACTTTCAGGAGAAAAAAAGATTTCCTTGTTGCTCAAATCTATGTGGATGATATTATTTTTGGTGCTATTTGTAATAACCTTGTTCATGATTTTGCTAGAAATATGAGTAATACTTTTGAAATGAGCATGGTTGGTGAATTAACTTTCTTTCTAAGTCTCCAAGTGAAAGAACATGATGATGGGATTTTCATATCTCAATCAAAATATGCAAAGGAGCTAGTCAAGAAATTTGGTTTGAAAGATTCAAAGCATGTGTAAACTCATATTAGTACTTCATCCAAATTGGATAGAGATTCTGATCCTAAAAAGGTTGATCCTTCCTTGTATAGGAGTATGATTGATAGCTAGTAGGCCACATATTTCATTTAGTGTAGGTGTTTATGCTAGGTATCAAGCTAATCCTAGAGAACAACACGTTCTTGTAGTCAATCGCATTATTCGTTATGTTAATAGTACTTTGAATTATGGATTGCATTATTCTTCTGAATCTAATAATGAGATTGCATGCTATATTGATGCTGATTGGGTTGGTAACAAGGATAATAAAAAGAGTATTTCAGGTGATTGTTTCTATGTTGGTACTAATCTTGTTTTATGGTATAGTAAGAAGCAAAATTGCATATACTTATCATCTTGTGAAGCTGAATACATTGCTGCTTGAAGTTGTTGCACACAATTGTTTTGGATGAAATAGATGCTTTTGGATTATGGAGTTGATCAAGGTACTATTGCTATCTTTTGTGATAATACTGGTATAATTAATATTTCAAAGAATCCAGGTTTGCATTCTACGACTAAGCACATTGACATTCGACATCATTTTCTTAGGGAACTTATTGAATAAAATGTCGTGTCTTCGGAAAAAGTGTATACTGATCAGAATTTGGCTGACATTCTGACTAAGCCATTAAATGCTCCTAAGTTTTCTCATCTTAGGAAATCTATAGGCGTTTGTTGTCTTGATTAGATGCATTGCATAGACATAATCTAGAAAGGATCTTCATACATATCTTAAGTGTCTAGATTATGATTCTAGTTTGGTGGAGCTTAGTTTTTAATTTATTTGGGAAGTTAAGCAAACTATATTAATTGAGTATGTTGAACATAATGAATTTAATGACACATGGATTATATGTATAAAACATATTATGGCTATAAATTGATGAAATTGGTTTTGCTTACTTGTTTCATATAGTAAATGGATTATTGATAGTACATTTACTTATTTTTTATGTCAGTATTTTGGTCAAAGATGATGTTGACATGATTAAATATTGTCTTGGAATTTAAACTTTATTTATGTGTTTTAGACCAAAAGAGTGAAATATAAAAAAAAATTGAAAAATAGTTTGGAATGAAAGGTTTGAAAAACAAATGATAATAATTGCTATGGAAAAATGTGAGAGTTGGAAAAGGCTACCTTTGGGATTTGTCCGAAAATACATTGACTCAAAACAAGTGGGAATAAGGGAAAAAGCTAGTTACCCATAAACGTGAAAGCTGCCAATATGTAAAAAGAAAAATAGAGCACAAAGAAAGAGAAAAAAATATAACTTTTGCACATGTTGATCGTTTGATTTCTAAGAATATGTAATATCATTGATTTATTGTCTCAAATCTAAACAGTTAACAGATCATATGTTTTGGGACTTGGTGATGATTTTATTATACTTACTAAGTTTGTGTAACTTCAATGAATTGATCTTGGTTGTATATGTGTTGGTTATATAGTTTTATGGATTTTATATTTCACTCGGTTAAATTTACAAGTTCTATATTGTTGGTTGCTTCCTTTTCTAAGATATTTCTTCCTTTAGACCCTTGTCAAATTCTGACCAAAAAAAAAGAAGAGAATAGAGAGTATTATCATTCCAGGGGAGAGATACTTTTGCATTTAGGGGGAGAACACTTGATTATTGCATTTGCATTGCATTGACTTTGGACATTATTAGCTTTAATTGCTATTTTATGTTTGTGTTTATTCTTTCTTGATTAAGCTTCACACGCAGGTAGTTTTGTTGAGTTAATGTGTAGATTACAGGTTGCTACAAGTGTTGAAGCTTTATGAGGTTCAACAAGAATTCCGTTTTATTAACCTTTGATAATCATTGTAATTTGTTTTTACTGCTTGGGTAGATTACATATTGTCTTTTCATGACAACATTACTATAAAAAGGTCCCAATTTTCTCTAGCCTAAGGCAGATGAAGTGTAAAATGCCATTTGTAAATCACGAATTTGCCAAAGGGGTAGATTGAGATATATATATATATATATATATATATATATATATATATATATATATATATATATATTGAAATTAGCTAATTTCGTTGTCAAAACAAGTCTGATCGATTTATAAAATTTCGGTTCAAAATTTCAAGATTGAAGATCGAAAGCGGATTTGAAGAAGTTCAAGTGTTAATGCTTTAATACACTCTGGGATTTGGAGAACAATGCTTTAGAAAGGCATGTGAGTGTGTGAGAATACTTAGGAAGTTTTGGAAGTTTGAAGTTTTTAGGAAGTTTACATTTTGCCCAACTCGAATTGGTGGAAGAATCAAGGAACAGGTTTAACTTTGTGAAAATTCTTCACTGGCCATCTTGAACCGGTAGCCAATTCCAGAACCGGTTCAAGAATCACAAAGGATTCTTCACTGTCCATCTTGAAACAATATGCAATTCCTGAACCGGTTCAAGATGTTATGATTGTTTTTGGTAACTTACCTTCCTAGTTTATTTTGATTCCTATTGGGCCTAGACTTCCTTCCTAAATCCTATGCACAAAGTTAGCTTGGTTTCCAAATATTCTCAGGTCTTCCAAACTTCTATATAATATCTCTTTTATTTAACATTGAGATATGACTTTGAGAAACAAAAATTCATTATTTTGAGAAAGCCTTTTGAGAGATATTTTTTAGAAAATCAAATCTGATTTATTTTATTTTATTTTTGAGAGCACACACAGATATAAATGAGTGATTTAGTTGTGTTGTTCTCTATCTCATCGGAATTGAAGAATAATTGAAGATTCAAATATTCTGAAAAGCAGATCTATTTCTTCTACATCAAATTCAGATCTTGATGAAAATGGGTGAAGCAATTACACTTTAAAAGGGTCAAAGCATTCGAGGAGTGTTGTTTAATCTACCAGCAATCCTTCTACAGAGATCAAGAGTAAGCTTGGAGTCAAGAGCTGTTGGACGGGACGTCGCAAAGGCAGAAGATTGTCAGCAATTGGTTTTTGGTAGAACGATATGGTGTGAAACTAAGTCAAAGTCCATTGTACTTTGTTTCATACATATTAGATCGTTTTGCTTTGGATTGCACAGTACACATGGTTTTTCCCACAATAATTGGTCTATTTTTCTAATTGGGGTTTCCTCACTAAAAATCTTAATGCCAATTGTGGTAGTAGAAATCCATTGGTGCTTGATATATTTAATGGAGACGGCTAGCTCAAATTTGATTTCTGGATAAAATAAGTAATTTTTCTCCTAATGTAATGGACAATGTTTTCTTAAGTAAATTCTCTAGAAGTAGTCATTGTAAACATTTAATATTGAGATGACTTGGTCAGGCAAATCAATATGAACATAGGTAACATTAATTGATTGCATTAACAATGAATCTATATATAAAGTTTTCTAGAAACCATTCCCACAGATGAGTCCAGGGAATTCAGTTTATTAAATTTTTTGGTCTATTGTTTTTTAATCTTTTGAATAAAATTTATATTAAGCTAGAAATTTGTACTCGATCAACAAAAGTATACATGTACTAATGTCCAAGATGATGACTGTAGAGGCTACAATTTCTCCTAGTCTAAGTTCAATTTTATGGATTTGTTAAAAAATAAATAAATAAATTAAGATATGAATTTAGTAAACACACACACACATATATATATTTGAATTTTATTCTTGCAAAAAATTCTATAGTGAAGGATTTTTTTATGTGGAAGCTGTGCCAAACATTGCATGATATTTTTAGCCTCTACCTTGATATTTGTAGTGTTATGGTGCTTGGCATTACTTTCATATGACAAACTTTTTAAATTGATTATTTTTGTTACCTTCACGTTACAGTATTCATTACTTCATGGCTTTACAAATTGGTGTGCTTTTTAAGTGTTATGGTGCTTGGTATTATTTTCATGGTTTCTTACTCGTCTTAAGTCAAAATTTCTTGCTTGTCACAGGATTTTCTAAGCTAAAGAAGCAGGAGTAAAGAATTGTTGTGTTCTTAACTTTTTCAGGTTCACTAGTCTTGCTACCTACTTGTTCAATTTTCATTGTTTCCATGACCTTGTTGTCTGTTGACCTATTCTTGTGTACAAGCTGGTTAAAAGCCATAGCAAGGTAGATAAAGAAACATGCATTGAATGATTAAAACTAGCACATAGTAAAGTTAAAACCTAAACAAATATGATACACATTGTCAAGTAACAATTTCACTTTCACTTTCACTCTGTTTATTTACTGGGAAAATGTATGACAGTAAAATAATTCATATATTTTTATTACAAAATTTTCTACTAATTGGAATCCAGGAAATCAATTCTACTCCGCTAACCCTGATACAATTAGTTTTTTTGGAAAGTATTAATGACAGCTGCTCATTTTGTTTGTAGGTTGTTTTGGTCATGCAGTGAGAATATCATCTACTTTATTCTTTAGTTGTGGTGGTAGAAGCACTCAACTTAATTTTTGTTTCATACATATTGAAGAGGCTGCTAGAACGAGGGAGGAAAATGCTGAGGAAAAAGGTGAAGGATTGTTAGAGCAACTTGAAAAAATGCAAACAAATGGAACAAATTACGTAAGTGCATGAGAGCATTTATCCTTGTCACCATGGATCCTCCAATACTAGCATCAGTAGTCGACATCAGATTCCCTGTTACCTGCACTGTGGTATCAGCTGTCGCCAACAACACAAGATTCCCACCATCAGCGACCACTGCTATATTTTCTTTTCGTTATATCAAGACATTTGAGTATCTATGTTTTTTTGTTTTTTTTTTTTTTTTTTTTTTTGTTAAATATTTGGCTAACATTACATTTTTGTACTTCAGTCTTGAATGTGCTTTGAACAAATTAATTTATAGTGCACATTTATGTGTTTTTGATGTAGTTTCTACTCTTGTAATATATAAAAATTAATTTAGATTTTGATATCAATAGTTTTTATGTTGTTGTGGACTTCAGGAAAATTTCAAATCAACAAATGAAGCATAGCAATGACAAAGGGAAAAATATATATATGTATTAGTGACAGTTTCAATCCATTTCTAATATAATTATATAATAAAAAAAATAGAGTATTGGTGACGGCATTACTGTCACTAATACTACAGTATCAGGGACGGTTATTATACCGTCCTTAATGCCCTCAACCTTTAGGGACAGTCACTTTTTACCGTCCCGAAAGATTTTTTGTCACACCACTTTTAGGGACGGACGGATTTGACTTTTAAGGATGGTTTAGGGACAGTTTGGACTGTCCCTAAAACCCGTTTTTCTGGTAGATATCTAACTCTATTTGCTCTACTTTTTAGTATTTATCTTTGTGATTATGGATGTTTAATTGATCAAATTTAATCAATTACAAGAATTGGATAAGTTGACCTATTAATCTCATCTAGGTTATTTAAGGAGTTAATCACAATTAAATCAATTAACAGCTTTCACACTGCGTAACTCACATTATGTGTGGTCTATAGATTTGCCACCATCATTGTTGAAAAAAAAAAAAATCAATAGTGTACTAAAACTTTTTTAGTTGTCAGAAAAACCCATTTAAAACATGTTTTATTTTTTCGTTAATTTTTTTTTGGTAATTTTTATTGAGTAAATTAAAACATATTTGTTTTCAAATAATTGTCTTCTTAACTGTTTTTGGTTTGATTTATTTGAAAGTTATTTTTAGAATACTGAACAAAACATGTCACATATTACTTATAGTAACGAGTGCTAGGAAATATAAACTGCAAGCCTGGGTATCTCTCACTGTCAATGGGATGACCATTGTGATTCATATCATTAAACCCAAGAACCCAACCCCAACCCAAACCATTAAACCATTTAAACCCACAATAAATATAATGGATTGGGATTCATATCATTAAAAAAAAAATTTTTTTTGGGAAAATTTTTTCACAATATTCTTTTACTTTATTGAATTATTTATTATTTTTACAAAAGAACTTCCACATTTATTAGGTTTATTTATTAAAGTTTAGACGACTAATAAATTTGTTTCTAATAGTGGATTGTGAGGCGGCGTCACTTGTCAGTGTACGAATAGAACTAGGAAACTAAATTCACTTGGTTTAGAATTAGGAAACCAAAGTCACTTGGTAATTAAACATGTAACTAAGAAAATTCAGTCTAATGTGCTCTCTCTTTCCTCATTCAGTCTTCTTCTTCCTTACTCTCTCTCTCTCCACCCACAAACTTAAGTCGATGGATCGTTTTTCAATTATGGTTCGAAAAAGAAAAAGAAGCAACGCTGGTTCGATCAATCCCACTAGAAAAATTATGGCAATGCCCTTCAATCCAGACGAGAGAAGAGAAACACCCATGTCCATGTCCTCCTCTGAAAATCCAGATTGGACAGCTCTCCCAATTAACATTGTTGATTGTATTCTCGCAAAACTCATTCCTCTACCTGACTATGACCGGTTCGGTGCAGTTTGTGTGGCGTGGCGTCACGCTTCCCTCCATTTTTACAATCAAAAGAAACGCATTCAATTCTATCTACCTTCTCACAAAGTTCCACTGCTGCTGCTTTCGCGGATCAAGAACGAAGAATGTCACCGAACCTTATACAGTTTCGCCCTAAAAAAAGTGTTATTTTCAGCTTGTTATGCCAACACAAGGTTCATTGACTATTCCCAAGGTTGGTTGATTACTGTAGACAACAACACACAGTGCTTGACACTCATCAATCCCTTAGTTCAACAAAAGGGTATCATCAATCTTCCTCCACTTTCCCATCTACAGAGACGAACGTCGATCTCTAAAGTTGCATTGTCAGCTGACCCTGCTCAATCTCCACATGACTATTTAGTGACGGTCATATACGACGAGTCTCAAAGGTTGGCTTTCATCAAATCAGGTGGTCAAAATTGGACTTATGTGTCCACTTTTGGTGGAGATTGGGACGATGTTATCTGCCACAAAGGCCTGATATATTTAACAATGCGATCCACTGGTGAAATTTTCTCGTGTGACACTAATACTAACCCTCGTCACGAGTTGAGAATCGTGGTGACATCTTATAATCACGATTATGAATTCCATTCTAGGTGTCATTATTTCGTGAAATCGCCTCAGGGTGATCTGTTGTTGATTCGCAGGAATTTTGGTTGGTGTTATGATGGTGTTGGCGAAGACCATTGGTGCACTACCAGGTTCGAAGTTTTCAAGTTGGTGTTAGGTCTGACACTGTTTGTGGACGATTATCACTGCATTTGTGTTTCAGCTTCTCAATGTGAAGCGAATTCTATATACTTCACAGATGATCGCGGCATTTTCATATTTAACTTGGGAAGAAGTACCATTCGATCACTTCATCAACCAGACCATCAATTCATGTCTTCCATCCTGAGTCCGGTTTGGTTTCTGCCCTCAAATATTCATGGAAGTTAGTACTCGCTTGAGCATCGCCTGTTTGAGTTATCAATCATTCTTGATTTTATGATCAGTTTCTTTGAATGAAAAACACGAATTGTGAATCTTTCTTTCTTTTTAGATACGAGTGATTGAACAGATTGCTCAAAAAAATAATTTGTAGATTTTACTCATTGAAACAAAATCATTTATTTGTCAAATTAAGTGTTAAATGTTTGATGATTCAATACTTCACTTTTATTATATAAAATATTTATTTAATTAAGTATATTAGATAACATAATTTGAATATAAAAATTAAGTTGTCACTGAACGATGAACACTACAAACTTAAAATTTCACTCAATGGTCAAGCAAATTCAAGATTTTTGATACCTCCAAACCAATTAGACTTAACAATGCAATAATTCACACAACATGACGTGAGTTTGTCTTTAAAGTGCACATCAGTTGACAAATTCTTAGATTTTCATTGATAGATTTTATAAAATAGAAATATTTATATAAATTAAAAGCACCAATGTTAGAATATATTAATATATATTCTTACTATATTAAATAATATCTTCTACCTTGTATTACAATATATAGTTACCTTATACATATAGGATTACAGTTACCCTATATGTTTAAGATTATTTGTTCATTACTCATAATTGTCCCTATATAAACCTCCCTTATATCTCTTACAATTTACATCAATCTCTTATTTCTAATATGGTATCAGAGCTAATTGATCCCATAAGCATTTCATCTGAGAGAAGAATTCATTCATTTGCTGAAAGTTGAACCATTAATTGAAATTGGCGATTGTGATGACCTTGTGGGCGGATGTGCCATGGGCGGGTGCGAGAGACACTGTCAGGCTACCACACTGACGAGCTACGGGTGCACAGTCCCTCATCGCCTGGGTGGAGGAAAGGTGAAGTGCTTATATGTAAGTGTGTCACCTCCAATTGGTATGAGGCCTTTTGGGGTAAAGCCCAAGAACAAAACCGTGAGGGCTCAGGCCCAAAGCGGATAATATCATACCATGTGGTGGAGTGGGTCGTTACAAATGGTATCAGAGCCTGACCCAGCTGGAAGTGTGCCGACGAGAACGTCGGGCCTCCAAGGGGGGTGGATTGTGATGAACTTGTGGGCGGGTGTGTCGTGGGCGGGTGCAAGAGACACTGACAGGCTACCACATTGGCGAGTTACGGGTGCACAGCCCCACATCGCCTGGGTAGAGGAAAGGTGAAGTGCTTATATGTAAGTGTGTCATCTCTAATTGGTATGAAGCCTTTTGGGGTAAAACTTAAGAGCAAAACCGTACGGGATCAGGCCCAAAGCGGACAATATCATATCATGTGATGGAGTGGGTCATTACAGTATGTGTAGAGTTCAATTTTCTCTCTTATTTTTAACCCTAAAAAAGGAGACTTTCATTATAAAAAAAAAAAAAATTAAATAAAATTTACAAAAACAAAGGAAAAAGAAAAAGTGGATCAGGTGGACTGAGAGAGGACCTGCTAACCTTAGTCTTTAGTATAATGATACCCCACCATCTCAAGGTGCCCTTTATCGATATTAATTAGTTTTAAAAAATAAATAAATATGATTAGGCAAATTCTCACCCACATCCCCAAATGTTCACTATGAGATCTAAAACTCAGCACTAAACCACTTACAAAATGACGGTTACATTGCATCTTCTCTTTAATTTAAAATTTTATTGAGCATGCTAAGAACTTCAGTAAATGTTGTTTCTTTCCCTTTCCAATATGGTTAAACATTTAATAGATAGATATATTGACCAGTTTTTATGAGACACAAGTATATCTAGCCACATAAAAATTGAATTATAGGGATGATTCGATTACACTTTGAAGGGGTCAAAATATTTGTGCAGTATTATTTTATCTATCAATGATCCTTCTTTAGAAATCAAGAGTAAGACTGAGGTCAACAGCTATTAAACAGGGGAGTTGCAAAACCAGGAATTTTGGTAGAATGATATGATGTAAGTCAGAGTCAAAGTCGATTATACTTTACTTCAAACATAGTAAATCTTTTTGCTCGAGATCGCATGAGAGTCTCCGAAATTTTTCCGATTGATTTTCCTCGCTAAAAATCCCGGTATCACCTCTGAAACTTTATTTATTATACTTGCAATTTATTTTGTTTTTTGTTAATTTGATTAATTTTATTTTGATAAAATTAAAATAATTTAATTTTAAATAAAACTTATTCACCCCTCTAAATTATTTTAAAATAAACTTTCACATCCCATAATGCAAAACATAATTATTTCAGACAATAGAGAAATGGAAGCTACGATCGATCACTAAGGAGCAATATAATCCGCGAAGTTTTGAGAAAGGAAATACTAAATATTGTTGACGAATGTCTATTATGGTTTGCAATACATGTATATAAAGAGAACTAAAAAGAAGTCAATAATTAATAGCACTAGCTCGAAACGTTATATATATATATATATATATATATATATATATATATATATATAACTTAATCATTAAATATCAAGATTAGAAGAATATGAAGTGATTTAGACCTCTAACAAAAATCCTCAAATATTCAACCTTCTATTGGGCCCTAAGCGACGGAATTTGACGGTATATAACTAGTAAAATTGTGTTTGAAGTTGTTCCCAAAAAATGTATCCATTCAAATCAAAACAAACAGGCCAAAATTGTCCCAAAAAATGTGTAACTATATTTGTCCTTCCGGCAATATAATCGGTCCCATAGCCAAAATAAAAATATGTTCAAACTAACCAGAAAAAATGGGTTTGTTCGAGTCAACACAAGCTAATCAAAATTGTCCTGAAGAAGTATGTCGGCCTGCATAATTTGGGCTTCCCGTGATCTAAATGATCCCATAGTGTTAGTCATTGGTCACTTGAAATTTCAAGAAAGTGTCGAACACGTTTTTAGTTTAATGAAGCACTTATTTTTGTTGGGATAATTAACTCCCTCCAATATACTTAACGGTCAACTATTGTTGAAAGTTAAATTTTTCATTCATCACACATAGCGGAACATCATCACATCACATCCACACAAGCATAAATTTAGATTACAATCATACACATCCACTCACAACACAGTATTTTACATGGTTCACCCACCTCTAAGGTTACATCTATGGAGAAAGAAATTTCCATTATTATGAATTAAAAATATATATATACAACTAGATGTCAAATCCCCACTCATAATCTCTTTTGAGACTACATCTATATACTCGAAAACTACATATTGTCCCCTCTCCTTACAACACTCACCCTTAAACCTCTTAAATCTTTTCTATCTTCTCTCTCTATCTATCTCACTACCTAATCCCATATCTATTTATAGAGTTTTCAAATCCAATTCCTTGTTGGACAAGTATTCCACAATTTGCCATGAAGGAATTGTACCATATCAGTCTTCAACTAAAAAATAACAGACTTTTGGCTTTCACATCCAACTAGTTCAACCTTTCTTAAACTGGTTCAATTGGGGTTACATGTCTAATTGGTTCCAAATAACTTGAAGATGTTCACTTATGCCAGAACACCACTCGCACATTGAATTCGAGTCACAAAACCAAAGAATCTCCACCTTGACTTGAATTCGGTTTTCACAAGTTCCTCCATAGCTCCACCTCGAACGAAGATTGCTCTACCTTAAACCAATTCCATCCTTGAACGAAGATTGCTCTACCTTAAACCAATACCATCCATCATCCCCATTGGTGTTCAATTGCTGACACATGCATGGAAACCCATTAATCAATCAACGTATCTTCATTAATTGTTTTTCTGGCTCAAAGCGCAATAAACTTTTCTTCTTCACTCTTCATTGCTTTTTATCAAGCTTAGAGCAAACCCCTTGATTCCTTATCAACATACTTGCCCATCTTGAGAACTAGCACCCTCTCTTTGACTTGTCCCCAAAACTTTTTTCCTTATGGGCTTCACACCATCACCATACCTTGTGTCATCATTAACTTTGATTGAATCTCCATAGCACCTAACAATTAACCTTCTGCTCTAAAAAACTTCACACCAATCTTTTGGTCTGATCTTCAGGACGAAACCACATGTTTGACCCACACTCGGCTTTGATACTAGTTATTGGGGATAATTAACTCCCTCCCATGGTTAATTATTGTTGAGAGTTAAATTCCTTCTTTATCACACATAGTGAAAGCATCATTACATCACATCAACACAAACATATGTGGAGATAATTTACAATTATATACATCCACTGACAGCATAATATTTTACATAGTTCACCTAACTACATGGTTACGTCCATGGATATAAAGATTTCCACTATTATGAATTAAGGAAGAGAATATACAAGTAGATATCAAAACCCCAGCCACTCACACATCATATCTTTTGAGGATATATACATGCATACACTCAAGAATTAAATATACTCTCCCCTCTCCTCACAACACACCCTTAAACCCCTTACATATTTTCTCTTTCGATCACTCAACCCAATCCCATATTTATTTATAGAGTTTTCAAACCCAATTTTCTATTGGATAAATATTCCCCAATTTGTCTATAAGGAATTACTATATCAGTTTTAAACTCTAAAATGGCAATCTTGTGGCTTCCACATTCAACTAGTTCAACTTTTCTTAAAATGGTTCAATTGGGGTTGCATGTCCAATTGGTTTAAGAAAAAGTTGATCTGATCCTAAATAACTTTAACATGTTCACTTCTGCCATAACAATAATTGCACACCGAATTCGAGCCACAAAACCTAATAATTTTATACTACGATTACTTTCACCAACAAGTCATAACCACCAAATGGACAATAACCCAGTTGGTACGTACAAATCTTCCTTCCCAAAATAGAGGTCAGGTGTAAATAAATTTTAAAAAATAAAAAGTCGCTGAGGAGTAAGAGAGAACATGCTAACTTTAAGTATAATATAAGAAGCACGGATACTTCTAGGAGAGCAATGTACCTAAATCGGATACGTGTCGAATGTCAATATTTCACGGATACTCGTGAATACGTGTTCAATACTTCTTCAATGTATCCATAATTTTAAAATATATTTTTTAATTTCTAACACATATCTGATGCTTCTCTGATACTTCTTAGGTATATGGATTGCGTATCTGACACTTCTCGAATACTTCATAACACATTTTTAATAAGTTTGAACATTAAAATGCAACTTTTTCAACAATAATAACATAGTATAATTGTTAAAAAAATAATAATAATAAAATAAAAAAATAAAATAAAATAAAAATAAAAATAAAAATTTATTTAGTGATAACGAAGGATGCTTGTTTTATGTGTTATGAAACAAACTTCTATATTATGTTAATGATTGCAATTAGATTCATAATATTTTTAAAAAATTGATCAAAAATTAATTTTTAAGTATACATATAAATAAAATTTATTACTATTTTATTGCCTTATCCCACTATACCCGTATCTTATTTTTTTAAGATTTGTCGTATCGCCGTACCCATATCGTGTCGTAACCGTATTTCGTATTTGCATTTGTGTTTCTAGAGGATAATGATACCCACTATTTCAAAGGTGACTTTTATCAAATGAAGATTAACCAATAATTTTTTTCTTTTTCCTTCCCTCAAATGTCTACTATGGACTCGAAATCTCACTACTTCACTGTTATACCATTTATACCCACTGAAAAAATGACGGTCACATTCTTTAATTTGAAATTTTATTGAGCATGTTAACAATTTTATTGGATTAAAATCATAAAACTCTCCATACCATTCCAAAGTGACATATAACCCTATATTAAAAAAACTGCTAAAAAGTCCATTAATTTTAGAAAATTCAAGGTATCACCCCTATTCCGTTTTTTGGTCAACTTTTTAAATATTTTATCATCTAAATCCCCTATATACTATCCCAAAATGTCATATAAGTCCCACACCTAGCAAAGTGAGCATGTTACTCCCATTACATGACAGGGCTAAGTTTCAAACTTGTATGCTGCATGTGATGAACAAGAATGTGTTGTCCAAATATGCTATAGTGTATATGTGGTGTCCAAGTTTAAAACAGTGAAGCAATGCTATAGGTGAGGCTATGACATATGAGCTGCACACTACCTATTCTAGCATATTCTAACAAATATATATTGGTAGATTTATTTATTTTTTCCATTTTACAAAATGATACAGCCATCATACAAGTGATAAAAATGAGGGTGAAGTGTAACACACCAAATAAAATAAATAATATTATAATACTCATTAGAGAAAGTACAATTAGAGAAAGTACAATTAAATTAGTATCGGATTCAAAATATGAAGGAGTGAGTATATAAAGTATACTGATCTAACTTCTCTTACTAAATCTGTAGTATTACTTTTACCTAAGACGGTTGATACACTAAATTGATATACTCGTACTTCTATCACACGCACACATTGTTACGTAATTTCTTCCAATATCCCATCTAAAAATAGAAATAGCATAAACCATCCAAAAAAGACTTATTTTTTTAGTGATAAATTTATTCAATTTGATATAGTCGAAAATTGAACGTACATTGAATTAAGTTAAAGGATGCATAAATCAGTTCTTCTCACTTGAAAAGTATGATTAAAAAACATTGATATTATATTCATGTTAATCACTCCATAAACATGAAACCGAATCATGTGGCAACTGAAAATTCATGTGGAGAATGAGAATAGGCAGGCCGGAGCCAGCTTGGGCCCCGGGCATGTGCCCCCTAAACAGGTTTTTTCTTTCTAAAACACCTATATAATTTTTGTATACATATAAATATATGTTGTAAAAAATTACTTTGTCCCCCCTAAAATTAAATCATATATAGCTCTGTCCCTGAGAATAGACATGTGGTGCAACAACGGTTTTAAATTTTAATAAACATTTATTAAGTCCGGACAAGTTTTACACACAAGCCAAAATAATAGTGAGGATTATTAGATGGTTCTGTAATATATGCTATTATTAAGTGGGGACATATTATACTTGCATGCCCATCGTGGTCTCGTCAAATTAAAATTAATGTTTTAATTTCTTTGTAATATATTAATATAATTTTCAGAATTTATTTTTTTAATTGAAGAGTCTCCATTTGACTGAATCCAAGTGTCACTGATTTAGAATCATTTAAGAATCTGTCCGTTGTCAGAGGTGGACTAACAAATTCTTAGATTTCAAGTTAGTTCTAGGTCTAAATGAGGTACATGATTGGGTTAGTGTGAGGGAACATGACACTGTTTCTGGGCGATAACCATGCCATTTGTGCTTTACCTTGTCAATGTGAACTGAAATATAATACTTCACAGATGATCGTAGTATATATGGTCATATTTGACTTGAAAGAAGGGACATTGGACCACTTCGTCGACCAGATCATCAATTGTTGCCTTCTATCAAGAGCCCGATTTGGTTTCTGCCCTCAAAACATTTCATGAAGTTCGTTCTCAGGTTAATTTTCATCTCTCTGAGTTTCTTTGAATAAAAGAAAAAGAAATTGTGAATCTTTTCTTTTTATATATGAGTAAGTCAACGGGCTGGTCTAGATGGATTGTTTGTAGATTTTATTCAATGAAATTAAATCATTTTTTTTTGTCAAATTAAGTGTTATATGTTTTATAACTCAATTCATTACTTAAATTCTTGAAAAATAAACTATTTATTTGACCAAATGCTAGATTTACTTTCAATATCACTGACAATAATCGAATTTTATATGAAGTCTTGACATTTTTTTTTTTGGCAGAAGAGTCTTGAGACTCTTGACATGTTACGGAAAGTATTTTAAAATTATATGACTAGGAAACCATGACTAACTTTGAATCCACTAATTTTTGGAAAAAGAGAATTCTTGATATTGTTGATAAATAGCTATTCTACTTATCGCGAGCAAAAATGTGTTACAATTTTCCAAAAATGGTTCTCTTCAAACTAAACTCTCCTGAAAAATGTATTAGCTCATCTGTTGCTGTTCTTCAGCATCCAAATTTTAATAAAGTAGGTTCCCAATATACACACACACACACACACACACACACAAACACAATAAAGTGTCGAACAAATTCGCAATTTGATATCTCACATTCCATTAGACTTGAAGCACTAATTTTATATGACAATTACAGGAAGACAACAACCCACACAGCACGACATGAGTTTTTGTCTTAAAATGTATATCAAGGTGCCTTCTATTGAATAAAAATTAATTCACTACTTTTTTTTTGGTTATGTAAAATACTCCCAAACATTCTCATAAAATATTCACTAGGAGACTCGAAATTTTACCTTTATACTAACTAGAGCATTGGCCGGTCAGTTTAATTGAACAATGCATTCCCTTTCAATTTGAAATTTTATTGAGCATTTTAAAAACTTTATTATGTGCTTTTTTCTTTTTCAAATATTTATTAAATATTTAATAGATTTATATATATATATATATATATATATATATTTTTTAGACAATGTCTCAAGCCACATTATAGTTAATTCATAGTAGCAACAAACCATATATGTGTTAGGTTTCACGTACAATTGGCAAATATAACATATAAAAAACACATGCACATAAGTAAAACAAGATTTTATGTGGTTTGGTAAATTGCCTAGTCCACGAGTGACGAACGACTAATTTTACTTCAAAAACTTAAGTACACATTCTTTTCTTTCTCACAATATCAATTCTTTTTTTCTTCTCTCTACAATTTTCTCTCTCTAATCCTTTCTCTATTTATAGAGTCTTCAAAACCATATTCCTTGTTGGACAAGTTTTTCCCAACTTGCCTACAAGAAGTTACCATATCAGTTTCCAACTCTAAAATAGCAGGTACAATTTCTTCCCCAAATCTTCAGCTTTTTCCCTAAGTTTTCACATGCTCCAAAACCAATTAGGAAACTGTTTCTCGCAGCTTCTAATAACTCACTGTCCAGGTTGAACTAATTCAGCCCCATTTGAACCAGTTCAACTTTAGCAGTAGCCAAAGTCAAAAGTTAACGCCACAATTGAACCGGTTCAACCCCCACTTAATTGGGTCAACTTTAGCACTAGCCAAAATCAAGTATGTACAATTAGGAAAAATAAATAAATAAATAAAATAAAATCAAGTATGTAAATCAGTAACTTCAACCTCCCAAATCATTCACGTAATAAACACGTGATCAGACTATGTCTTCATATACTCAAACATAGCTCCACCTCGAACAAGGATCTCTTCATAGCTCCACCTTAACTAAAGATTTCTCCACCTCAAATAAAGCACCATAACAAAATTGAGAAACACTCTAACAATCTCCACATTTTCTCAAATTTTATCATTCTCTTTCTTGTTATTCTTCACCGCACCACCTTACTCATCTATTCTTAGCAAATTCTAAATTCAGATAATTAAACTTGGAATCTACTTTCACATCACCAAATTGAACTATTCTTGCTTTTGGGATAAGGGCTGGTGCTCTTACAATTGTCAAGACTTTTTCTGTTCCTTGTTGTTCTTGATTCTTTATTATAGTAAATCTCGAAACAGGCTTCTATTCCGTCTTTGCAATTACTCTACTTAGCATAGTATTTTCCAATAAAATAGAGAGATTGTTGACCTTCTTTACCAAAAGGATGACACGCCCCTTCTAATCTTCATCAAACCATTCTTTACTTCACACCAACAACCCTTGGAATCAAATGCTCCCACAGATATCACATTCCTTCTAACACATGGAATATGACGTACATTCGTTAAAGTTCTTACCAAACCATTCATTGTCTTGATTTTAATTGTTCCAATTCCTATAACATCACAAGAAACATTATTCCTCTTAAATACCTTACTATCTATAGGTTTTTAGGTAGCAAACCATTCTTTATGAGGATATACATGAAAGGAACAAGTAGAATCAAGTACTATTCCTTTTCTTCTCCCTTATTATCAATGATTAATAATGCTTCATCATTATCACTCTCTTCTTTGATATCTTAGACACAACAACAACATGGGATTCATTCTCCTTTCTTTCTGGACAAACCACAGAATATGCCCCTTTCTTCCACACTTGTACTATCTTTTCTCTGACAATGGCATAAGGTTTCTTGAATCTCCAAATCTCTTTTTATCTTGAGCAATAAGAACTTGAGCTTGAGCATCAGGACTCTCTTTATCATTCAACTTTTCATTAGAGAACAAAGCACTCTTAACTTGTTCCACCGAGATCTCTCCTATAAAGCAAAGTTGAATAAATTATTATGAGTAAAGTGTACCGACGTAACAAAAGAATTGATTTATCCTTATCACTTAACTTGACATCAATATTAAACAAATCACAAATAAGTTTGTTAAACTCATCAACATATTCTTGTAGGCTTACCCCATCTTTTCTTTTGAAGGTATACAACTCTTGTTTTAGAACTAACGGATTCCCATATGTAGATTCTCCAACTTCTTCCATATATCTGCTACTAAATCTTCTTTTATCACATCATACACAATATCAACCGCCAACATTAATCACGCACTCATTGCCTTCAAGTTGATCTTCGCCTAATCTGCATCTTCCATCTGAATTAGTAAATCCCACATCCGAACTTACTAAAGATTGAAGTTCTTTCTTCCATCAAACTTCTCGACCACATACATTCCATCTGTAATAGTTGCCAACATGGCTCTGATACTAGTTGTTAGGGTTTTACACATAATTGGCAAATATAACAGGTAAAAAAAACACAAATAAAATGAGATTTACGTGATTTAACAAATTGCCTAGTCCACGGGAAAAGAACTAACTAACTTTACTTCAAAAACTTGATTACATACTCTTTTATTTCTCACAATCTCAACTCTCCATAATTTTCTCTCTCTAAACCTATTTCTATTTATAGAGTATTCAAAACCCACCAATTCTTTGTTGGACAAGTATTCCCCAACTTGCCTACAAGAAGTTATCATATCAGTTTTCACCTCTATAATAGTAGGTATAACTTCTTCCCTAAATCTTCAGCCTTTTCCCTAAGTCTTCTGGCTTCCAAAACTGATTAGGAAACTGTTTTTTGCAACTTCCAATAAGTTACTGTCCAAGTTGAACTGGTTAAGCCCCATTTGAATTGGTTCAACTTTGGCATTAGCTAAAGCCAAAAGTTGACGCCACACTTAAATCGGTTCAACTCGTACTAAACTGATTCAACTTTAGCAATAGCCAAAATCAAATTTGTAAATCAGTAACTTCAACCTCCCAAATCATTCACGTAATCAACACGTGATCAGACTATATCTTCACGTGCTCTAACATAGCTCCACCTCGATCAAAGATCTCTTCATAGTTCCACTTTAACTAAAGATTTCTCCAACTCAAATAAAGCACTACGATAAAATTGAGAAGCACTATAACAATATGGGTCCAGAGTTGAGCGTTGTAGCTTGCTTGCTTATATGGTAAGGTGATAGACAAATAATCTATACGCAATGCTAAATTTAATGACATTGAAGAGGTAGATGAGTTAATTTGGGTTCTTAAAATTATTATGGAATTTTTTTATATTTTATTTATTACAATGTAATACACACTTACGTTAATAATACAATAAGAATTTCAATGATAACGTTAACAAAGATTTCATTAACTTTGATAACAAAATGAATAATGCATTGATATCACTTCACAATACTCTCAACAAAATGCATAAGTATACCTACACAAACAACATAGGCATAACAATAAGCCGTAGAATTCAAACACATAATAACTCATCAATAGAAAATCACCAATAATAAAGTGATAATTTCGCTAAAGCCAACACTTAAGAAATGAATTTTTGAATTGATAGAACAAATGGAATCATGTTAAAATCTTTGCGTATCACAGTAATAATTCATTATTTTCTTTTGCCTACTACATTTTAAAAGCTTTACAAAGATAGTTAAGTACTTAAAGTATCAGACTTTATAAATAAGTTTGAATTAGTTTTAAAAATAAGTCAAATTGCACTCACACTCTTATGTACTATTAAAAAGTTGTAAAATACTCCCTATACTTTTGTTTGAAACAACAAATCTCTTTAACTAACCAAAACTTGTAAATTGTGAGTTACACAATGCAGAATGGTTGTAGAATATAATATTCATAAGTAACCTATAGGGGGTGAATGGGTTTAACTTGCTATTTTTTTCGATTTTTGCTTTAAATTAAATTTACCGAAATAAGGTAAATTAACCACACACAAAGCAATAACTTAAAGTGCAAGTAAAGTAATTAAAAAAATTATAGTTAGAGAGATACCGGTTTTTAGCAAGGAAACCTAGTTGGAGAAATCATCCAAACATCGTAAAAACCATGGAAACTGTCATGCAGTCTCGAGTTAAAATATCCACTATGTATGAAGCAAAGTACAATGGACTTCTTCGACTTAGGCTCACACCTTGTCACTCTATCAAAAATCTATTACTAATCATCTTCGGCTTTGCAACTCTTCCATTCAACGATTCTCGACTTCAAGCTTACTCTTGATCTTTGTAGCTAGAAGGATCGTTGATAGATCAGCCAACACTCTACAAATTGTGATCTTCTCCTCCTTTTATTCAAAATAGAAATTTTGAAGTAGAAAAACAATTCTGCTTGACAAACGGTAGCAATAGAATCATAAATGAAGAAAACACCAATAGAATGATGAACAATCACTACAAGAAAAACAGTTTTTTACTATGGTAGAAAACACTTTCTACCACAGTTTTGAACCGTGGTAGAAACAGCCGTGGTAATACGTCAAGACTTTCTATCATGGCTCTGCACTCTACCACGGTTTTGCACCATGGTAGAAAAAAAAATTTCTACCACGGTGCAAAATTATGGTAGAAAGTGTTATATAATGTTTTTTTAAAAAATAGTGTACAGCCCCTGTGAAGCCTTTTTTTTTGCCCTACTACTAGCCTTGCAAGGACCCCATAAGCAAACGCTATAAATAAAAAATAGCATCATAACCAAAATAACTTACAACTAGCCAATAACATCATATATATATATATATATATATATATCCAATTCCAAATTATGGTTTTATACAAATTTGAAAGAAGTACATGATCCATACCATATTTCTTTACTTAACCAAAATAAAACAAAAATTCTTCATATCTTCTTGCTTTGTTTTAGTCTCTCTCTTCCATATATGCAACTTCTTGATCATGAGCCATACAAAAAATATAACAACAACAAAAAAAGTAACGGGAACCGCAATATTAGTTTTGAACTATAAAATATAATAGTTGAAGTAAGAGAATGTAAAACAAGTTGTAAAATTGTCAAAATTAAACCAAACAAAGTAAGCATTATACATGGATGAGAGAGGGAATTTCTCTATGGCCATCTCAAAAAGGTATGGATGGTGGTGGTCAAAAAAGAAAAAGAAACAGAAGAATGTTTGCATAATAGAGACTTCAAACCATTTGCTTAATTACACATGGATGGGGTCTGAAAGATACATTTTGGCTAGGGTTGGGAGGCTGAGAATAATCCTCTCCTCTTTATGTACAAGTCTCTGAATTTTTCGAGGCATCCTTGCCTTCATGCATTGGACTAAGCATATTGGTAATTCTAGCAATTTAGTATAAAATCTTCAATTTGGGACGTCCCAAATATTTCAATCTTAATTTACAAGCAAGTTTAGTCTGCATTACTGTATTTTGTTAGTCTAATCTCTATAGCAAAAATAGTTTGTATAATCATATGAATATTGTTGAAGCAAGTAGTATATATATATGCTAATAATTAATTACTTGGACACCAACGGGCAGTGGCCTAGCGGTATCAGTCTCTTACTTCCCAAAGGGAGTTCAGGAGTTCAAGTCTCAGAAGAGACAAGTGTGTGTGAGTACCAACTAGGAAAAAAATTTTAATTAATTACTTAGACCACTACAAGAATTAGTTGATGCCAATTAAAAAAAAAAAATTCTATCATGAGGACATTCCCATTATGATTGGGGTCTCAATCAAACAGCTTAGGGAACACTTTGTTCATGCCCAAAGATAGTTTCTACTGCAGTCCCAAAGATGCAACCTATATGAATTTGTTTATATAATCATGAAGGAATGTATCAAATTATGTAAATCATATAAAAATTGAATTTAGCTAATCAATACCGACTTGCATTATAGGCTGCTATTTTTTTTTTTTTTTTTCTGTTTCTATGCTTTAGTTTTCAAATGATTAATAGAAAACAATCAATTTCTTGTGTGGAAGAACTTTGATAGTGACAAAAGAAACTTATAGTTATGAACTTATATATCCCATAAAATGGCTAAGAGAGAGATTTTACTTGATTTTTTGCCTCCTTGAAGTCCTCCATGTTCAATGGCCTTATAGTTATGATTTTTTCCTCTTCACTTTCTTCTAGAGCGATCTTCAGAGTTTTTTCTATCAAAACCTCTCAACCTTTTCTCCTGGGAAGTTAAATCATCATTAACATTCAAATGAGAAACATGAACCTCTAGGGAATCAATGCAGTCTGGTATGTTGATTAAGCGAGGCAAAGGAAAAAGGAAAGGGAAATAAAAGAAAAAAGAGAATCAAAGGAAAACATTTTTTCTTGTTCATTTCCCTCTAATTACCAAATCATTTTAAATATTGTAATAATAAAATTGGTTGTAAATAATGAAAAAGAAAAGGAAAATCACATGTAAAATAAATACTTTTCTCTAACTTCCCTTTGTAATTCTTGTGCTCTCTATTTTTTCCATGGTAATCCAAAACAAGAGAAAAGATTTCCATTATATTTTCTTTTTTGTAGCATGGGGTAGAAAAATGTTCAGCTTAAACATGAGTTGAAGTTTACTCATCTGATATACATTAATGATGAAAGAAGAACATAAGTTTCAACTTCACTGCACGGCGATACTGCTTTTTACTAATTAAAATTTTCAAAACAAATATAGAAATTTGCCTCATATAATCTCTTCAAACTAAGGAATCCATGTCCTCCATAGCATTTCTAGTAGTATTTTTTCTTTTACTTACTAGAATTTGATTGTCCTACTGCAACATTGTTTAAAGTAATCTTAATGAACATACTTTCAACATTGTTTTAATATTCTAAAACATGCAGTAGAAAGCATTTATTAAAAATATTTTCCTAATATTTTGCATAATTGGAACAAGCATGTTAAGGAAATGTGGGGTTAAACAAAAACCTACCATCTTTGAGTGACACCTAGCTTCCACAGCTTCCCCACAGGCTTACCAAGTCTAAATTTTTGCCAAACACAGATCATGAACGCATTGGTGTGGCCCATTAAATCCTCACTTTCAATTTGAAGTACTCTTAAAAATTGGATTAAAATAGTCAAATAATAAACCTACAAGTGACTCTTCAAGTGGTAAAGAGTAAGTCCCCTCATATTCATTGTCTACAAGATAGCCTTTGGTGTGGCCTCTGCAAAGGTATTGCAAAAATGTGAGAAACATCAAGCTACCAATTAAATATATAGTTAACATAAATTTTTTTAAAATATTTGATACAGTTTTGCTCGCGCGCACACACACATTTCAAAATATAAAAATGCATTGAAGTACTATATATATTGTTGAATTGCTGAAACAACACTTTTATTGCTAAGATTATTAGTCAAGGATCAAACTAGATTTAAGATTTTGATCTTCAAAACCTTAGAATTAAATAGGTTTGGAGATGATTCTCAATTTCTTTATGGGAAAATGATAATGATTTGACAAAAGCAGCAAGAATTAATAAATTGATGATGATTAGACAAAAGCAGCAAACTAGTGATCCATAGATTAGATACCTAAAACTCACTCCCTGTAACGACCCGCTCCACCACATGGTATGATATTGTCTGCTTTGGGTCTGAGCCCGCACGGTTTTGATCTTGGGTTTCACCCCAAAAGGCCTCATACCAATTAGAGATGACACACTTACATATAAGCACTTCACCTTTCCTCTACCCAGGAGATGTGGGACTTGTGTACCCGTAGCTCGCCAATGTGGTAGCCTGACAGTGTCTCTCGCACCCGCCCACGAAACACCCGCCCACAAGTTCATCACAATCCACCCCCCTTGGAGGCCCGACGTCCCCGTCGGCACACTTCCGGTTGGGTCAAGCTCTGATACCATTTGTAATGACCCACTCCACCACATGGTATGATATCATCCACTATGGGCCTGGGCCCGCACGGTTTTGCTTCTGGGCTTCACCCCAAAAGGCCTCATACCAATTGGAGTGACACACTAACATATAAGCACTTCACCTTTTCTCTACCCAGGCAATGTGGGACTTGTGCACCCGTAGATCGCTAGTGTGGTAGTTTGACAATGTCTCTCGCACCCGCCCACGGCACACCCGATCACAAGGTCATTACAATCCACCCCTCTTCGAGGCCCGACGTCCCCGTCGGCTTCCGGTTGGGTCAGACTCTGATACCATTTGTAATGACCCACTCCACCATATGGTATGATATTGTCCGCTTTGGGCCTGAGCCCGCACGGTTTTGTTCTTGGGCTTCACCCCAAACGGCCTCATACCAATTGGAGTGACACACCTACATATAAGCACTTCACCTTTCCTCAACCTAGGCGATGTAGGACTTGTGCACCCGTAGCTCACCAGTGTGGTAGCCTAACAATATCTCTCGCACCCGCCCACGGCACACCCGCCCACAAGGTCATCACAATCCACTGCCTTTGGAGGCCCGACGTCCCCGTCGGCACACTTCTGGCTGGGTCAGGCTCTGATACCATTTGTAACGACCCGCTCCACCACATGGTATGATATTGTCCGCTTTGGACCCAAGCCCACACGGTTTTGCTCTTGGGTTTCACCCCAAAAGGCCTCATACCAATTAGAGATGACAAACTTACATATAAGCACTTCACCTTTCCTCTACCCAGGCGATGTGGGACTATGCACCCGTAGCTCGCCAGTGTGGTAGCCTGACAGTGTCTCTCACACCCGCCCACAGCACACCTGCCCACAAGGTCATCACAATCCACCCCCCTTGGAGGCCCAACGTCCCCGTCGGCACACCTCTGGCAGGGTAGAGGAAAGGTGAAGTACTTATATGTAAGTGTGTCATCTCCAATTGGTATGAGGCCTTTTGGGGTGAAGCCCAAGATCAAAACCGTGCGGGCTCAGGCCCAAAGCGGACAATATCATACCATGTGGTGGAGCAGGTCATTACAAATGATATCAGAGCCTGACCCAGCTGGAAGTGTGCCGACGGGGACGTTGGGCCTCCGAGGGGGTTGGATTGTGATGACCTTGTGGGCGGGTGCACTGTGGGTGGGTGCGAGAGACACTGTCAGGCTACCACACTGGCGAGCTACGGATGCACAGTCCCACATCGCCTGGGTAGAGGAAAGATGAAGTGATTATATGTAAGTATGTCATCTCCAATTAGTATGAGGCCTTTTGGGGTGAAGCCCAAAATCAAAACCATACGAGCTCAGGCCCAAAGCGGACAATATCATACCATGTGGTGAAGTGGGTCGTTACAAATGGTATCAGAGCCTGACCCAGCTGGAAGTGTGCCGACGGGAACGTCGGGCCTCCAAGGGGGGTGGATTGTGATGACCTTGTGGGTAGGTGTGCCGTGGACGGGTGTGAAAGACATTGTCAGGCTACCACACTGGCAAGTTACAGGTGCACAAGTCCCACATCGCCTAGGTAGAGGAGAGGTGAAGTGCTTATATGTAAGTGTGTCACCTCCAATTGGTATGAGGCCTTTTGGGGTGAAGCCTAAAATCAAAACCGTGCGGGCTCAGACCCAAAGTGGATAATATCATACCATATGTTGGAGTGGGTCGTTACAAATGGTATCAGAGCCTGACCCAGCCAGAAGTGTGCCGACAAGGACGTCGGGCCTCCAAGGGAGTGGATTGTGATGACCTTGTGGGCGGGTGTGCCGTGAGTGGGTACGAGAGATACTGTCAGGCTACCACACTGGCGAGCTAGGGGTGCACAGTCCCACATCGCCTGGGTAGAGGAAAGGTGTAGTGCTTATATGTAAGTGTGTTATCTCTAATTGGTACGAGGCATTTTGGGGTGAAGCCCAAGAGCAAAACTGTGAGAGCTTAGACCCAAATCGGACAATATCATACTATGTGGTGGAGCGGGTCATTACAAATGGTATCAAAGCCTGACCCAGCCAGAAGTGTGCTGACGGGGACGTCGGACCTCCAAGGGGGGTGCGAGAGGCACTGTCAGGCTACCACACTGGCGAGTTACGGGTGCACAGTCCCATGTCGCCTGAGTAGAAGAAAGGAGAAGTGCTTATATGTATGTGTGTCATCTCCAATTGATATGAGGCCTTTTGGGGTGAAGCCCAAGATCAAAACCGTGCGGGCTCAGGCTCAAAGCAAACAATATCATACCATGTGGTGAAGTAGATCGTTACAAATATATTGTGATGACTTTGTGGGCGGGTGTGCCATGGGCGAGTGCGAGAGACACTGTCAGGCTACCACACTGGCGAGCTACGGGTGCACAGTCTCACATCGCCTAGGTAGAGGAAAGGTGAAGTGCTTATATGTAAGTGTGTCATCTCCAATTGGTATGAGGCCTTTTGGGGTGAAGCCCAAGATCAAAACCGTGTGAGCTCAGGCCCAAAGCGAACAATATCATACCATACGGTGGAGTCGGTCGTTACAAATGGTATCAGAACCTGACCCAGCCGAAAGTGTGCCGACAAGGATGTCGGGCCTCCAAGGGGGTGGATTGTGATGACCTTGTGAGCAGGTGTGTCGTGGGCGGGTGCGAGAGACACTGTCAGGCTACCACACTGGAGAGCTACGGGTGCACAGTCCCACATCGCCTGGGTAGAAGAAAGGTGAAGTGTTTATATGTAAGTGTGTCATCTCTAATTGGTATGAAGCCTTTTAGGGTCAAGCCCAAGAACAAAACATGCGGACTCAGACCCAAAGCAGACAATATCATACCATGTGGTGGAGTGGGTCGTTACACTCCCAATACACAATTAAACAATCGGAACAAATTTATCAAATTCCAGTCGCTACACAAGTAAACAAATATCTTCCTGACCACATCAAAATTTGAAATAGCATCAAAAGCATGTCAAGCGAATATACATATGAATTTAAAACACACATACAAATCTACTAGGTCAATCCAAAGCCTATAATTCAATACATAACAGAAGATCCAAAATCATCTACCGGTACTAATGCATCTAAAAAGAAAAATACATATCCACTGCATAGATGAATCTAATCGTACAAAAATAACACTATAGATGCACAAATCAGCTCAAAACATATGAATATACAAAGTCATAGAAACAAAGAAAAAACTTTTAGATTCAAATAAAGAATAATACGAAAATCTATAAAAACCCTAGGAGATGTTGAGAAAGAAAAGCAGAGAGAACCGACCTTTCGTAGATGAAGAAGAATCGAAGACTCAGAAAGCTCTCTCACAGCCGACCTCAGGAGGAGAGAGTGTGTGTTTTGTAGAGTGAAATAGTGAATGAGAGGCGAGAGTAGCCTCTTAAGGTTTATGAATGAGGTAGTAGTGCTTCATCATCATTAGGGGCTTCGATCGGTGGCTTGGAGAGAAAGAGGGTTTTGACGGAAAGAGACACTTCTCTGTCTGAGCCACGTCGTGTACAGATCAATATGTTCTGTGTGAAATTTCTGTGTCGATTGTATACAATATTTTATTATTATTATTATTATTATTATTTTAATTAAACGGAATAAGACCCGCCTAAATTACAGTAAAAATAATTCACTTTCTACCACGATTTTAAAATAATCGTGGTAGAAAGACCCGCCTAAATTACATTAAAAATAATTCACTTTTTACCACGGAGATGGTAAAAGAATATACTTTCTACCACGGTTATTTTAAAACCGTAGTAGAAAGACCCGCCTAAATTACATTAAAAATAATTTACTTTCTACCACGGTTATTTTCATTACCGTGGTAAAAAAAATATACTTTCTACCATGGTTTTTCATTAACTGTGGTAGAAAGGGTCTTCTACCACAATTTTTTTAAAACCGTGTTAAAAAAAGCGTGGTAAAAAACTATTTTTCTTGTAGTGAATAACCTAAATCACTCAAGTGTATAGGTGTGTGCTCTCAAAAACAGAAAAATATCAAACTCTAAAAATTCCCACAAATGGCTCTCTAGGGTTTTTGAAATCTTCAATATAAAAGTCGTGATGAATTGTGCGCGAATGAGTTTTTATAGAGAATTATTAAAGCCTACTAGGGTTAGAAAACCTTCTCAATTTCGTGCTAAAACATCCATCTAATTCATACTTTAAAAGGTATTAGAAATTGGCTAAAACAAAACTTTTCTTTTCTGTCCAGGAAAAGTGCAATCGGTTGGACGTTTACTGAGTATTGTTTTTTTATCAGAAGATGCAACCGGTTGGATTTATGAAAAACCCTAAGTAGTCTAATCCAACCTCAAAACTACTCTAAGTGATCGTTACACAATTTACCTTGACTATTTGTTATTCAATGTCAAACCGGAGTTGTCGTAAGTGCTTCACTTGAGTTTTTCGCTTCTGAAATCGAGACTCGATTATAATGAAAAAGTAAAACTTGATTTGGACTTCGTTTTGATCACCGGAATATGCCTAATTACATTTTATATTTAACACAAATTACCCTTGGCAATGAATGTTGAAATTTTTGGTGTTAAAGTGGCCAACTACAACCGTGCTACGCACTTGACATATTGACTATTTTTCTTTTTGACGAAAATACCCATGCATATGCTCATTTTTCTGTCATGGTAAATAAATATGGCCCCTTGAGGTTGCCCACTCAGAATTTTCTTGGTAATTGTTGGGTGCCCAGTGGTGAGTTATGGACTGCTCTAAGTGAGCTTTCACCACGTAAAAAATATATATATATACATATATATATATATATATAGATAATATAGAATAAGTTGGCAATTTAGATCTAAATCCTCGAACCAACCGAGCGAGTGAGATTTGGGTTCATAAAATTGTTATAGAATAGTTCCCCCAAAAAAAAAAATTTGCTATAGAACTTTGTAATATATTTTACTTATTACAATGGAATATATACATATTCAAAATACAACATGATTTTCAAAGATAACATGAATAAAGCATTCATTAGTTTCAGTAACAAAATGAATAATACACCAAATATCACTTCACAATACTTTCAATAGAATGTATAATACTTCAACATGAATGGGAACGTCCTGAGAGTGGCATAAGATCGCCGGCGAAACCACCAGATCAGAGAAACAGAAGGTTGAGACTTCTTGTTGGGGAGAGATTACCATGTTCACCCGATTGAATGGAGATCTTTAACGGTTCTTTGTTGAGCATTTAAATATGTTCTTGGGCTGGGTGTAATGGGCTTGTTGCACCGGGTTTTGTATTTCGTGCCTTTGGGCTGCTGCCCTTTTGGCCTGTACTTTTGTTCATATATATCTATAAACTGAAATTTTAACTTTCAAAAAAAAACTATATATATATATATATATATATATATAAAGGTGATGTTTGATTACTCAATTTACTCTAATTCTGAATGTATTAAACGTTTATCTAATTAAATGTGTTTATCCAGTTAAATGTATTTGATAATGCTTAGCACTACTCAAAATGAGATAAAATTTTAAGTGACAATCACATTACCTATCAATTATGGTTGAATGCTGAAAATTTAAAAAGATATCAAAAAATATTTATTTTTTAATTACCACTTAAAAACTTCTAACACTTTTTAATTTTTATTAAACAACATCAAAATTTTAAATTAGAAGTTTACTCGTGCACCTACCTAGTTACCATGTGTACCTATACATACATGGTTACCATGTATAGATAATTTGGTCATCACTCACTTACCTACTCCCAAATCTTCTCCTATATAGAGGATCTCAATGTACTCTTCATTAATGCAGTACAATATAATATTACCATTCTTTTATTTTTCTAACATGATATGTGCGTATTGCATAAGTGAATTACTACTCTAAATGACTATAAGGGGGTTAATGGTCAACTTGTCCAATTTTTGTGTTTGATTAAATCACCCACAATTATCATTAATTATTCATCCACAAGCACAAAAATAAATATTGTAAAGTAAAGTTTGAAAGAAGACAATAAGATTTTTAGCGAGAAAAACCAAACGGAAAAATCTCTTTGGTAACTCTTTGGATGTATGATTTTTGCTAATTCGAAACTCATCAAAATGGAACCTAGATTTAACCGATGCAATTGGTTTGTGCCAAAAAAAACAATTAAGGAGTAGTTGCAGAGGAAAGCCTATATTTTTTTATTTTATTTTATTTTTAAATAGTTAAAGGCAATTGAAGTTGCAATGACTGAACGTAATAAACCTTGTATATGGTCGTAAATGTATTTGAAGTTGAAATGGAGTTGACATGGACTGGACTTAATAATTGGACTATTGCAGTGTAGCTTACACAGGAATATTTAATCTATTTTTTATTTATTTAATTTTGTTTTTGTTTTTTTAGTAAATGATCATTTTTATTTGCATGCTATGCTAAACATTACAAAAAGTAGTAATAGTTCTTTCTTTATTTTCTTTAATCATGTTAAAATCTAATATTTTTCTTCAGCAACACCATATACCCTCACCTGCCATTTTATCATATATGCCTCATTCATAATTCATATGTAATGTCAGATTAAGGAACATACTAGTAAAAACATAAAAATAATGATTATGAATAAGCAATTTCTGCATGCTAGTGCCATTCACACCCCATTGAAGAACCATATCAACGGAATGAAGGTGGATAATAAAGGGTGGATAATAAATGGTTTTGTAATAGTATTTTGAATTGTTAATGAATTTAGTTGACAGTTGTGATTATAGTGTTGAAATATTCCAATAGTCCCATAGATATCACATTTTTTCTAACACTTAGAATATGATAGACATTCTTTAGAGTTCTAACCAAATCATTGGTTGTCTTCATTTTAATTGTTCCAATTCCCGTATCATCACAAGAAATATTATTTACCTTTCTAGGTAGCCAACCTTCTTTATAAGGATATACATGAAAAGAACAAGCAGAATCAAATATCTATTCCTTAGTTTCTCCCTTATTATCCATGATTGAGAATGTTTCATCATTATCACTTTCTTCTTTGGTATCTTTGTACACAACAACATGGGATATTACCATTTCTTCCACACTTGTAGTATCTTAGGTTTCTTGAAGCTCCAAATCTCTTCTTGTCTTGAGAAATAAGAACTTGAGGTTGATCATTGCAACTCTCTTTATTATTCAACTTTTCATTACTTTACTTGTTCCACCAAGATCTCTCCTATAAAGCAAAGTTAAATAAATTCTTATTTATAGAGTGTACCGACGTTAATAAAATAATTGATTTATCCTTATCACAAAGACTGACTGAACTTCATAAACCTTGTATATGGTCGTAAATGTATTTGAAGTTGAAATGGACTGGACTTAATAATTGGACAATTGCAGTGTAGCGCACTTACACAGGAATATTTAATCTATTTTTTATTTATTTTTTGTTTTTGAATAAACAAAAGTAGTTATGGTTCTTTCTTTAATCATGTTAAAATCTAATATTTTTCTTCAGCAACACCATACCCTCACCTGCCATTTTATCATATATGCTCCTTTCATAATTCATATGAAATGTCAGATAAAGGAACATGATAGTAAAAACATAAAAATAATGATTATGAATAAGCAATTTCTGCATGCTAGTGCCATTCACACCCCATTGAAGAACCATATCAATGGAATGAAGGTTGATAATAAATTAGAGGACCGAAAGATATTAACACAGTGTGTTGACAACAAATTATTATAAACGACTAGCTTCATCTTATTAGGAGGGTCGATAATAAATGGTTTTGTAATACTATTTTGAATTGCTAATGAATTTAATTGAGAGTTGTGATTATAGTGTTGAAATATTGGAGGGAACTAATAACGAAAATACAAACCATCAGATCTAGAGGTTGAACATGGAGAAAATAGGAGGAATAAGGCCCGTTTGGGGAGCTTCCTAAAGCCTCAAAAACTCCTTAACCTTTTTTTTTTGGTTAATGGTAAGCTTGTATTTAAGAGGGAAGAATGTACATGTCCCCAAAGAGGGAAATACAACAAACAACTGCAACCAATGGCAGCCCAAAAACATAACAACAAAAGATATTCATAGGTATCCAAATGCAGCACTGGTGCAGAAAGACAGAGACATTGTACTTTGGAAAACCAAGTAATTAATGCTAACCCAACATTGTACTGAGACAACCAAACCCTATGTGACTAGCCAAGAATGTATACATGATGTGGAACAGGCCTGCACAAACATTGCAAGAAGGTCTTGTTCAATTGTGATTAGCTTCAAATCAGCACTCTTCTTTCTTTAGTTTGATTGTTGCAAGCCTTGTTCTGATGTAAGTCTTGATTTGAGAGATAATATAGTGAGGTGGAGTAGAAATATTTCTGAAAGCTCTGCCATTTCTCTCTATCCATAGGAAGTAGATGACAGCTGACAATAAGAGCTTATGTATTAAGCATTCTGGTGCAATCCAATGAATTGAACACCACTGAATCAAGTCATTCCAACCACAAGTCAAGATGTAGAAACCTGCAACCTCTTGTATGTATCTCCAAATCTGTGAGCTGTAACTACATTTGAAGAACAAGTGGTCCATAATCTCACTCTCAACAAGACATAATTAGCACTTATTGACATAGTGCTTGTGCAACATTGGTTTGGAGTCCAATGTAAAGAGCCTACCCCTGACTGCCAGCCAAAAAATACAGCTGTGTTTTGGTATGTGATACTTAAACCAAATTAATTAGCTTGTTCTAGGTGAAGATTGGGGAAGGTGATGAAAATTAGGTTGTGGTATGAAACAATGAGAAGGTACCTGAAGGGTTAGGCATCCACACAGTGCTGTCATGTTGGTCCGAGGGAGAAAGAAGTGAGTATAACTTGGATATGAAGTACAGTGACTGAAAATAGTGAGGGTAAACTGATGAGATAGGAACCACCCAATGATTATTGGAAATTAGGCTATCAACTATGTCCATAGTGTCTAGTTGAAGAATTTCCAATTCATTGAGTCCCAATTGTTTAACAATGGGGCCATTTGGAAGCCAGCAGTTAAGCCAAAGTCTTGTATCCTCCCCGCATCCCACTCTATACTTAATAATACCTCTTGCCATCTCCCTCAACTTAAGGATGCTTCTCCAAAAACCAGAACTCAATGCTGAAGGTTTGATGTTCTAAAAGCTTTTTCCTTTGATGAGATAACAATTAGTCCATGCCACGCAAAGACCCTCCTTCCTCTGGCACAACTTCCATGTATGCTTCAACATTGCAACTCTATTTGAGAGTTCAAGATTTGGAAAGCCCAAACCCCCCATGAATTTTAGACCTACAAACTGCAACCCAAGCAACCTTTGCTCAACTCTTTTTTAGTTCAATTCCAGACCAATAAAAGCTCCTTAGAATTTGGTTGATATCATCCAACACCTTCTTGGGTAGGATAAAGGCTTGAGACCAATAAGATTGAATGGAACGCAAGACAGATTTAATGAGGACAGCTCTCCCAGCATAAGATAAGAACTTGGTGTGAGTTGTATGCATCGGAATGTTTTAGGAAGTTTTGATTATTTTTTAAAACAGATCTGTGTATTTTCTAACTTACTTTATTTTAGTAATTAAACAATTAATCACATGCAAAAAAAATAAAGAAAAGTAAAAGTTAGAGATGACACCAAAATTTTTAGCGAGGAAACTTCAGTTGATAAAATACGTCAACTGTTTGTAAGGAAAAAAAAAAAAACAACAACAACAACCTCGTGGACTGTGTAGTCCAAAGTAAACCGATCCACTATACTTGAAACAAAGTATACTGAACTTTGACTCTGATTCACACTCTATCGTTCTACCAAACACCAATTGTTGACAATCCTCTGGCTTTGCGCGCGATTCCCCGTCCAACAGCAATTTGACCTCAGGCTTATGCTTGATATTTGTAGAAGAGTAGCAGGTAGATTAGACAACACTCCTTGAATACTCCAACCCTTTCAAAGTGTGATCGCTTTTACTTCTGTTCTTCAATCGTCTGAATTCGATGTAAAAGTAAATTTGCTTTTATCTTATCGATATAGATGTAACTGTATGATCACGATCAGGATTTGAACACCACAACTCTAAAATTACTATGTGAATCTATGTGTGTGTTTTAGAAAGACAAACAAAAATTCTCTAAGAATTTCTGAAACAAAAGATCTTTTTAAAGCTTTTAAGAATGATAACTTAATAGTGCAAAAGCTGTGAATAAACCTATGTGTATGACAAGGTTTATATAGAGGTTTACAAAGTCCTATTCTTTTTGAAAATAAAGGAAATTTCGTGCATAGGACTTGAAAGAAAAGTTGGATAAAAAAGGAATCAAACAGAACAAGGAAACTGAAAACCTGATGTTGTCAGGACTTCTGGAAACCGGTTCCCAAATCTTGGTAACAGTTCCTAAAGGACATAATGGAATTTCTTGAATTTTAACTTCTTGAACCGGTTCTCAAATTCAGGTACCGTTTCCCACTTGACAGAATCTAATTTGAACTTGGATTTTCTATTTTTGGAAACTCTAGAAATATACCTTATAGGTATTTGTGTCCTAAGTGGGAAACAATGTCCTAATATGTTGTTCTTTCCCTTTTGATGATCAACAGTATTTTCCTCTTTTGAACAATCTTCCAATTCCGCAATCGATGTCGATTTTGATATGGTAATTGAAATTACAACTCGACTACGACTTGTTTTGTTACCGAACTATGCCAATTACAAAAATATATCTCACACTTGAATGTCCAACTCTTCTAGTTATTTTTTCAACGAAAGTTTGACAATCCCTTGCTTTAATTGTTGTGGTAGACAGTGGCAAGCTTAAGTATGTGATTGGGAGAGTCCCAGCTTCAAAGTGAAGGAGTGCTAGGATGTTAGCTTTAGTCTATGAATCCATCCTTGAGAAAAATGCCTTGCATTTTGAAGGATTCATTTGTAGGCCAGAGAATGAGCAAAACATGTTGAAAGCCTCCAATAAGGGGTTTGCTATCAATATCATGTAGCCAAATGTTTCCCGAAACCTATCTTTGCTGTGTTAGGAGAATTTTGATCTATGACAATTCAATGCACCTCATTTTTTATTTTTTATTTTTGGTGGTTAGATAAATTAATATTCACATACACCAAAATAAATAAATAAAGAAGAAGAAGTTTACCATGGAGATCGAATTTCTCACCTCCTCTTTGTGAGAGGAGAGATTATACCAACATTTTTCTAATGCTAATGTTATTTTACCAAAAAAAATATATCATTTATAGGGCAGTCTCCCTATAAAAAATTGGGATTTTTGTGCCTTTAAATATTAGGCTAATAAATAATCCAAAATATAACCTTTGTACTGATGTCACACTTCACTTTATTTGCATACTCCGAGTCAAAGGTTAATATCTCTACTTTGTATACTTTTTAATATTACATTTTTACATTGATTCATTGTAAAACGGAATGAATAATATGGTGTGAATCTTACAAAGTAGGGATATTTACAATACGGTGTGAATTAATCTTAAAAAGTAGAGATATTTACGACGATCATTTGAGTTTTCTCCACTTTAAGAGAGTATCCAATTGCTCTTGCACTCATGCTCTGACTTCGTCAACCTCCAACGAATTTTTATGAGTTTACCAGAGGAGTGAGAGTGGTGAGCTTGGCTAGGGCTAATGAGATATGCAATGTTCAAAGTGCAGTGAGATATCAAAATTGATGGAAAAGTATTGTTGAGAAGATTTGAAAAATGAGTCGAGATTCTTTGCTACGTGTATGTTGTACTTTAACAGACGACTACGGTCACTCACATGTGTGATTATGTCACACGTGAGTTATCGTAATTATTCAATATTGTAAAGAAACAGATCCACAAATTAGAAAATTAGGTATCAAAGATATTGTTATGAACAACGGATTATTCTAATATGAGTTGTTATGACATTATCTAGTGTCATATATAGGAATCAGTATATAGGCCATTATCAGAAAAAAAAAAAAAAAATGCTAAGCTATCGGGCTGGACTATATCTTTGGTCTAGAACGTGCTAGAAATGCTAGAACGGGCTGGACTATATCTTTGGTCTCTAACGACCAACTGAATTCTAAGCTTCTCTTGGGTTGGCTATCAATATCATGATAAGGTTTTCGGAAGCATTTCTTTTGAGTTGTATGAGAACTATTTTTGATCCATAAATACTCTCGTAGCCTCCAAATATTGATTGAACGATATGGGTCATTCATCAACAATTATCCTATCAAGTGAAGTTGATTATGACATAACACTATTATAGTCATCCGATATTGAAAATTATTTTCAAGAATATAGATTCTCAAATACTATTGAATTTTAATTGCAAAGTTTGCCAATTCTTGGCTCTACTGGAAGCAGTTTGACCCATATTCTTGAATTTGCTGTTTGATTGGGAGGATAGTGAAACCTCTCACGAACTTCGTAATTAATATATCAAAGGAGACGGAAAACGTAGCTGACTACAAAATAAATTGACCGGCTTCTTGTTACACATTCAAATAAGTACTCTCTTTTGACTCATTTTGATTAGTTTTCTCCCATATTTTAAATAACAAAAGATAAAATTGTGGGTGATTTGAATGAAATATCACCTTGCTAGGAATTAGACATATGCCTTGCCAAGTGATTGAAGGCACAAGTTCTTCTGAGAGTGCCCTGACCATGGCTTTTACAGTACTATGCTCCATAGTTCACCTACATTAAACTCGAATCTTGTTTTAAGGAATTCCAAGGTGAAGGAGCGCTTGATATTGCCACTGTTGGAGCAGGAGTACCAGCATTGTTGCGATTTATTTGGCTTTTCTTGTTTCATTTGGTAGGTCAAATCCTACCGTAGGAAGAACCTAATTAAGTTGCATAATTTTTCTAAACGGTTGGTGCTCTCAAATTTTGTACGTGCTCTCATTCTAATGCTCGGTGTACACTCTTACTTCCAATCCCACCATGTGTTACTTAGATTTTGTCACTTTCATGCTTCTGATCCACACAGGCTCTGTGTGACCTAGCTAGGGAGGAACCACATACTCGATCCGCAACTGCTTCACTGTTCATCTTCATTTCCGGCCTGGATGGATCTACTATAGAATCCTACCCAAAAACAGGCCTAGTGAGAGCCAACGGCTGCCCAAGCCCAATGTATGGCACCATGTGACCGGCCCAAGCAGACAGTGACGAGCTTTCCTAATTGTCAACATTTCTTCCATGCCCATTACATCAATGAATGGCTCCGAATGAATGTTACCTGTCCAGTTTACCAAAATTCTCCCAAAGGTTGCCACCTTGCCAGGCCTTGTAATTTTATTTTCAATTTTTTCTTTTTAGTTTCTAGGTAAATGGTTAGACTTCAAGAAAATGTGACAAAAGATCAACAATATTACTTAAAATATTTAATTTTCCTTGTTGAAAGTTTATTGATCGTAATTTGCTTCTTTTATACTTTGGTTCGAGGGCAAAAAATGAACCCCTAGTCAATTGCAGTTCTCGTCCCTTCAATTTTTGAGCACTCGGGGGTATTTCCAAGTGTGCAAGCGTGCACACGTGTGTATGTTGTGGGTCATTAACTATCCAGAGATTTATAATTATTTAGGAAAAGGTGAATTAAAAATTGCATACAAGCACACTACATTGGACATGGTAAAAATTCTATCATTTTTACTTTCTCCACTTGTTTTTCACGACAAGCATGAAAATGACTCTTATTGACCGAGTCAAGGTTGATGCAACTTTCACTTTAATGTGGTCTATTACTGTGCTTTGAACTTGGGTCACGTGATTTTATTTGATTTTTCTTCACAAAAGTTTAACTTGGCTCTAATGAATCATTTGAAGTTTGTTAGAAAGAAATGGCTTTGTCTTTGAGATGACTTTAAATTACAGCCATAGATGAATTGTCCGCACAATAGAATAGAAAAAACTTCTATGTTCATATTCATGCTAATTATTGTTGACTGACACTCTCAAGTTTTCCTGATTTGCTTGCTTGCATGACTTTGATTTTTCAAAAAACTAATTTAAATGCAGCCATCTTCATACGTACATGTCCAACTCTCATGAAAAGGACTAAATATGATAGGAGAGAAAAAAAAATAATAATAATAATAATATGGTCTCTTCTTAAAGTTTCCAACTCCCTCCCCCTATCTCCATCCCTCGTCTCCTTCTTTTCATCCTCTTTTTTACGACTAAAATTATTTAAGGGTGAATTACATTAGCTTTTTCTGAGATTTGGATATTCCTAAGTTTTGCCGTGTATGCTCAATGGCAATCTTGTCATTTTGTTTATGTTGTTGACCAAATTTTATAAAATGATAATTTTCTCTTTTAATTGTATTAAACAGATAATAAGACAATATTTTGTCTTTTCTTTGCTGTTAGGAGGTATGGCGAATATGATTACGTTTGTGGGAGCTGAGTGTTTTGGATTAGAACTTAGAATCAACTATAGAGGAAGATGATCTTTTGAGGGTTGTTTAGAGTGTGGAGAGCTTGAGGCTGTAGAGAGAAGGTTGTGAGTCTTGAGTGATTAAGGCAACAAAGGTGTTTTCGAGGTTAAGGGAGAGACCGGAGAGTGGTGGGATTGCGAGGAGATAGAAACGATGAGTTCTAGAGAGAAATTTTTTACGCCCGTAAACCCAATTTGTTACTGGGTCCGTGTTTTCTCACATCCCTAAAATGTGTTTGATCGAGTGACTAAAAAATAGAGAACTCCCAAGTATTTTGATGAAAGCATTCTCTAAGAAGCACCTCTCTAATCTTTATGATAGTTGGTTAAATTAAACGTTTTACAGTATTTTTTTTTAAATTTTTTTAGTTGAAATAAACTTAATTAATCTATAGATATAGTTTCTATCAACACTTTAAAATCTATTAGAGATATGGTATCCCTTGTGAAAATAGCCGGAGTAATTTTGGTATGAAATACTCCGTAGTAGAAACCAATTTCAATACGCACATGTACATTCAAATTAAAATCAAATTTTATAAAGGGTGATGATATTGACGTTTCAAAATTCAATTCGGGCTCCAATTTCTTTTATTATTATTTGGAATGTAATTTTACCCGCACGCATATCCTTCAAAAAAAAAAAAAAAAAAAAAAGAGATCCTCCACCTATACTTTTATCCATTTTACTTTGGTTCAAGGAAGAAATGGATGAGAGATCTAACGTGGTGTAAAGAGAATATGGTACATATAAAAACAAAAGTATATGAAAAAGACTCTTATTTCTTCAATGTAGTCTATTGGTCTGCCCTGTACTACGGTCCTGTAATTTGAATTTTTTTTTCTCACAAAGTTTACAACATCAACATAATGAGTTGTTTGTTTTTTTGCAATACTTGCCTCGATATGATTTTTTCCTCACAGTTTTCAACATCAACATTATGTGTTGTTTGTTTTTTTGCAATAATTGAATTGATTTGATTTTTTCGTCACAGAGTTTTCAACATCAACATTACGTAGTGTTTGTTTTTTTTCAAATAATTGCCTTGATTTGATTTTTTCGTCAACATCAACATTATGTGTTGTTTGTTTTTTTTTCCAAATAATTGCCTTGATTTGATTTTTTCGTCACAGAAGTTTTCAACATCAACATTATGTGTTGTTTGTTTTTTTCAAATAATTGCCTTGATTTGATTTTTTCAACATCAACATTATGTGTTGTTTGTTTTTTTTTTTGCAATAATTGCCTGTGTGGTTGCTTGGCGTCCTTTAATGAATCGTACTATTAAAAGAAGAATGCTCCGGTGTCCTATTGGGTCCAATTATTCTATTACAAAATTCCTGTCAGAGCTAAGAAAAAGATTTGTGCCCATATCAACAATTCCGAAGCCAAGACCACACAACAAGCGTTCCAATATATAATCAATAAAATTCTGAATTTGATTATTACGGGGGCTAGACTATGACCAGAAGATAGAACTTCTGTACATCTTGAATCTGTATAGAGCCTAGGTGCATCGATCGTTCCTACTTTCCTCAAAGTCCGTGCATGGCTGGGTTCATTGAATGGAAAACCAAACATGTCCCTTTCATGCGTGGCTGGATTCATTGAATGGAAAACCAAACATGTCCCTTTCAGCTAACATTTAGTCACCCTTCTCAGATAGTTAAGGGGATTGTTTGGCCAAAAAAAAAATAATAATAAATAAATTTAGTACAAAACGGAAATAGAAAAGAGGAATTTAATACAGTTCACTCCATTTATAATTTGAAAATTTTGTATTATTATTCAATGATGTTTCCTCAAATTATTTTCTTGCTCCATCACTAATTATCCAAACTCATTAATAATAAATAATAAAAAGTCGTGAAAATTAGCCTGACCTTGTCACTCCTAATTTGAATTACACCTTTAGAGCTAAAATTGAGCAACAACAATGGAGAGGACGAAAGTGATTTTATTTTTCCTTAGACTGAGTACACTTGACATACATTTTAATTAATTTGACATGATTAATTTTAGAAGCAACCAAGTATACAAAGCATCAATAACAGAGTAATTAAGTACACACTACTACCTTGACATCTATCTCATCAGTATTGGTTATGCTCATAACAGCATGGGATGAAGTTGATAACCCTATTGTGTTGTTATAATGTAAGGAGATCTCTTGGACATAGTATTTGACTCCATACAAGTCCACAGTTGTGCGATTGTTCTCACAAACCACAGTTGGTGGTGACCGTCACCCGCAGATACGAGGATTGCCTTTCAAGTGAAAAGGGCAGCTGATTTTACCAATGCCTTAGCAACAAAGGAAGCACGGTTTTTTTCCTATTTTTCGGACAACATAAGCTTCAGGAAAAAGAGCAACTACAAGAGCCATAAGCCCAACTATACCATGGCTCTTGTAATTGTTCTCTTCCTGAAGCTTATGTTGCCCGAGTAATAGTAAGAAAACGGTGCTCCCTTTCTTGCGGAGACATTGGTAAAATCAGCTACCCTTTTCACTTGAAAGGCCATCCTCCTAGCTGCAGTGACGGTCACCACCAACTGGCTTGTGACAACAATCGCACCACTCTGGACTTGTATTAGTTCAGCTTCAAGAAGCCTACCATCTTTGCATAAACAATTTATAAGCTAGCCATAGCTTACAACATTGGGCTTCAATCCATTACTTCCCATTTCTTCAAGAATCTGGAAACACCTCTCGAACTGACGGCTCCGTCCATATCCATCAATTAAGGTGTTATACGTCTGTGCATTTGGGGGAGCTCCTTTCTCTGCCATCTTCTTTAACCATTCCTCAGCTTCAGCCATTTTTTACCCAATTCACAGAACTTGATGATCAGTGTATTAAATGTAATGTAGTTAGGCTTCAATCCATGAATTTCCATTTGCTCAATGGTTGAAAGGGCTTTTCCCATATCACCAGCATGGCAATACCCATTCACAATTGTGTTATATATCACCTCTGTTGGAGCAAAACCACCTTCTATCAAAAATTTCAAAACCTCCTGAGCCCTATCCATCTTTCCTTCCTTGCACAATCCATTCAACAAAATACTACAAGTGTAGCCATTTATCCCAATCCCTTTCTTCACTGCTTCCTCATATAAAGCCAACGAAGCATCAGCATTACCACACCTCGAATGCCCATCAAAAAGTATACCATAAGTGAAACCATCAGGAACTAACTCATAAGCTTCCATCTCCTCCAACACCCTCCTCGCCTCCTCCAGCCTCCTCGCCCGACAAAGCCCACTTCATCCGTTCCCGAACGTTAAACGCCTCCTCCAAATTCCCAACCTTGCAGTACCCATCAATAAGTGTATTAGATGTAACACGATTCACAACCACCCTTTTCTCAATCATTTCATCAAACAGCTTCTGTGCATCCTGTATTCTCTTCTCCTTACAAAACCCACCAATCAAAACATTATATATAAACCCATTGGGACTCATTCCACGCTTTTTCATAGAATTCATCACATCCACAGCCCTTTTCAAGTCACCCAACTTCACCCGCAGACTGCACAGCCTTACCATAAGTAAATTTATTGACCCGAATGCCCGAATCGACTGCTTCAGAGAATAGATCAAGGGTCTTACTATACTGACCTGAAGAGATCAAAGATTCAAGTAAGATATTAAACGACAACAAAGAAGGAAAGGTCCCATCTTTCTTGACTAACATGTACAGCTCTATGGATTCATTGACAAGCTTTGATTCAGCACAGACTGATAAGAGGAAGTTTGAGAAGGTGTGTCTGAAGGAAGGCGAAGAGAGAGAAAAGGTCAGAGGGGGACGAGAATGGAAACTTAGAGATGATCGGAGACTTCATCAGCCTTTTGGCGGTCTCGTTGCTACCCTGTTGGAGGAGGATTCGAAGATTTCGAGCTTGTTCATGGCGGTCTTTGTCTCGAGGACTGGTGAGTTTGTCGGCGTCTGGTTCGACGTGGTCGAGGTTGGATGGTACAGAGTCGGAACAGAAGCATTTGCAGAGCGGTACATAGGGGGTATTCGTGGGGAACTTCTGAAGAAGGCGGAGACGTCTCGCCATTTCCGTTCTTCGACTGAAGTTTGATTTTGATTTTAAAGCCTAGTTGTGAATATGTGGTTTGGCCCAGTGAGGGTAAATTCTTGCTTGTGGGTATTTGTATATGGCTGAGACAGAGAAAGGATGAGATCAAAGACTGGTTGCGAGTTGGATTAATATGAAGACAAAGAAGATGAAGATAAAGAAGATGGAATATTATTATATTCTATCATTGTGTGGCTGTAATAACATCAGACAGATGAGGGATGACTTAAAATTCATAATGGGCTAGTCAAGAGAAGTGAGAAGAAAGAGAATGAAAAAGATTGAGGGCTTCGTCAGTTGGCAGCTAGCAGCTATAGGAAAGTCGCAAGAGATGAACAAACCGCAATACATTGCATTATTTTCTTTTTTCTTTTAATTTTTCTCTTGTTTGACAAAAATAAAAATAAATAAATAAATAAAGTTTGACATTGTAAATCAGGATGTATTATTCATCTTTTCTTTCACGTTTTACTAAACACTCTCTTTTATTCTAGGGTCACTTTTTGGTTTTTATTGAAAAACCAAATTTGTAAGGAAAGACTTCTCACTGTGTAAAAGTTATTTATGAATGGTGGAGCAAAATTCATGAAAAGGAGGCTTATTTATATATTAAATTGAGAATTTGGCCCTGCGACTCAAAAATATAAAAATAAGGTTTGACTTTTCTTAAGTGTAAATAATTTTTTGAAAGAAAATATGTTATATCAATTAAAAAAAAAAAGAAATTTATTTATAAAAATAATACTTCTTTTCATAGTAGAGGAAAAGGAGTTTTATCAATTTTCAATATCAATTATTAGTTAGCTAGGAATTAATATAGATTAAATTAAATTCTATTAGTGGGGACCTAAAATAATTGGTATACAATATTTTTCTCCAAACCTATGTGTCGATATCCTCTCTTTTCATAATACTCATAGGGCCATACTATATAAAAATGGAATAACTAATTTCGAATCAGTTTATTACAAGTAAAATTAAGTTAAATCAATTTTTGCTAATTTTTCTTTTTTTCTTTTATAATATTATGATTTATGAAAGACTAGTGTTACATTAATATTTTGTCAAAGTCTTACAAGTTACTGCTAGATTTTGCAATGGCATATAACCTTATAATTGAAAACATCTATTTTAAAAGAGAGATGAACATTTAATAACTTTAAAATTAGATCAGATATAGGCCCAATGAGATACAACATGGGCTACCAGTTTTAGATGTAATAAATGAACAATCTAAGAGGACAAATAGAATTATGAACCCAAGAGGTGGGATGTAAATGTAGCAGTAGTGGCTTGGGCCTAATGGGCCTAATTCATTGTGCTACCTTTTGTGACTAATTGCTATTAGTTAGATCTGGTATAATATGGGCATCAGTAGTGGCTTGGGCCTAATGGGCCTAATTCATTGTGCTACCTTTTGTGACTAATTGCTATTAGTTAGATCTGGTATAATATGGGCATTTTTAGCCCACGCCTCATGTTTTCTGAGTCCAGGCCTTAACATCTCAAGAATGTACATTTTACAATTTTTTCTGTTTTTTTTTTAAAACATTGACAATACACACCCACCTATATGCTTTTAAAAGATAAGAGAGTATAATAAACTACAACTTTTTGTATGTACGTGGGTAAATTACTCTAACCTTTTTTAAAATGTGTCCAAATTATCCGTAAAAAAAATTATGTGAAAAAATATGGTCAACTTCCCTTAAGATTTGTATAAAATTACTCCAGCAACCCGGACTTCCAAGGGCGAAAGTATTAGTAGGCTAACCTGGGCTACCCAGGTCTAATTAAAAAATATATAAAATAAAATTAGTACTACTGTTTCTATAAGCTCAATCTATACCTAATCAATTTTTAGTATACTCTTCCTTTTCCTATCAGCCTAACTGTTCCCGTGTTTATCTGGGTTATATGCTGCTACTATCCTTCTTCTTTGAACTGTTCCTATGTTTATTTTGATTTTTCCCCCCTTTAAGCAAGAGCAGAAATTATGTTAATTACAAACCACAGTTCAAAAAGTTTATAACGGTTAGAAATTGAGGAAATATCCAACTCTTCATTCAAATTAGGACATAAACTCATATTCCCTAAAATATGGGCAATCTTATTTCAAAATCTGAGCACCTTTATCAATTAATAGTTCAATGGATGTTAAAGATTCAATTGAATAATTTTTTTTATTTTATTTTTACGCGAAAAACAAATTCCAATGGGTACTTTGATGGTGAATAACAAACATATTCTTATACCTGATTTTAAGTTGGGATCTAAACTTGGTAAATTAGGTCTCTAGGTCCTCTCGAATTAGATTTTAAGTAAAAAATTATTCATTTCATGATCTAGTTACTTAAACATGGAACTAAGACCATATTGAACACCGTATACCCTTACCATATCTCACTTCTATAAGAAAATTATCTAATATTTCATGTGTTCATCTTCAAATTTTCTTATCTTTAACCCCTCTCACTTTACAATCATGACTTCGTCCCTGCTTGCCCATAATGTTATAATAGGTATATGTAAGAATAGAGAAATGTACAATTAAATAAATAAAAACAACTCAATCTTCATGATCTTGACATTATTCACGCATTTTCTTAGTAACTGTCATGACATGCAATACTTAATTTGGATTTTTTTTTTTTTTTTTTTTTAAAAAAATGCACATTGAAATGAATAACAAGAAGTTCGCCTGAGAGTTAGATGTTGGTCCTTCAAAGTAAAATGCATGAATAGTATAATAGTACTTTCGTATTCAACTTAGGGAAAGAAATTATTGAGGAAAATGAAAATATTCAATCAGTTTAAATGTATAAAATTGGATTATAACACTATTTTACTAATAATACAATATTATTTGGTTAAAAATTATAAATAATAATATAAAAATGATATGAGTAAAATTATTACTAAATATTTTAGACATGAAGAGAAATAATAGATTGTAGTCATCCAACACATATATTTAATAAGATGTAAATGAGTTAAATTAGTAAAATATGTGGAACTACAAATTTTGGTTTGATGGAGCATATTATATTTAAAATATAAGAAAAGCAGAGTGTATCATGTATGTAGTAAATATAAATGAAATTACAAAAATAAAAACAAATATATAAAAATATAATTCAGTTGACATTAATCTAGTAGTAGTTAATAAAAAATAACTAATTAAAAAATGCATATTGATGAGCGCTGAAAAGTGCGCATTTAAACCCCCTAAACGAGGGTATTTTAGTCCATTTATCTATCTTTATTTACTCATTTTAGTACTTATTTGTGTTTTTGTCTATTTCAAGTCAATAATGTTAAAACAAGCTAAAAATGGTTTCTTAAGGCCTTTTTGGAGTCAAACTAAGTGTTAGTGAGAATTTGGAGCAAAAGGAAGCTGATCTGGAGCAAAAAGAGGCTGATGCTGAAAGCTGCCAAGTTGGATAGATTTGAAAAAAGTCTGATAGATCTCAGAAAAGTCTGATCGATCGAACTTTTCTTTAATCGATCGAACTTTCTCTGATCGATCAAACTTTTCTCAAATCAATCGAACTGTTCGTAAAAGTTATTAAAAACCAGATCTGAATCTCATTTCGAACCAACTCGGGCAGAGCTTGTAAGGAACGATTCTAGGGCCGAGTTCTCACATATTTGGGCTCTCAAAGTCTTATATATAAGAGGGATTCAACCATTTTTGTTTGGAGAGTCATATTTTATATTGTAATTTTTATATTCTCTTTAGTTTCTCTATCTAGAAAGTTAGAGATTAGGGTTAGAAGAAAAGAGGGAAGTGGAGGCTCATCTCAAGAACACATCTCTAAATCTACATACTCTCTCTCTCTAGAGCTTTAAAGAAGAAGATGGAGCCATATTTGGAGCTTACCTTTATGGGTTTCATGACCACATCTACCTCCTCTATGATTGGCTAGATATACACTTAGGGCTTGAATGAGCTCTAAGTCTTGTGTAATATAAACCCTTGTATTTCTATTTTTTGGGATTTATATATATTGTTGTGATTAGTGTTCTACCCTTGTAAATTTAATGAATCTTGGTATATTTCTATGATTTCTATGGTTTAATTCTTCATATTAATTCTCTAGTTTATTTACATGTCTATGTGTGATTAAATTAGGAATTATTTCTTACATGATTCATATGGATTAATTCTTTCTATTGATTCTCTATTTGATTACATGTTGTATTATGTGTGATTATTTGGGGAATTGATCTCTACACTAGATTCTTTATGTTGGTTACATGTCTATGTGTGATAAGGATTTAGTGATGGCTAAGTATGGGTTTTCATTGAATGGATTTGTAGATTAACTTGATGGATTATTCTTATGCTTGATGGGTTGTTCTACAATTTATTTCACGCTTGTAGGTAGATAGACAATCTATACTTGGTTTGATATTCCATGGCTTATTATTGCAAATTCCATGATTCTCTAGATTGATGTATGCTATAATTGTGACTAGTTTGATGGGTCATGCTTAGAATTGATGGGTTGTGCTACACTTAGGCTATGTTTGGTACGATGAGTTTGAAAGGGGAGGATAAAATTAGTTATGAGGGAAATGGAAGAGAAGGAAAGGATAATTTTAACCCTCCGTTGTGTTTGGTTGGTTAATGAAGGAAAAGAAAGGGAAGGATAATTATGTTTGGGAAAAGAAAGGAAAAGGAAGGATAATAATAAGTTTACTATTATACCCTTATTATATTTTAAAAGATATATACATATATATATATATATATATATATATATATATATAATCTCTTATATTTTGCTACAAAAAAAAAATTCCCTGGGTCGGTCTTCAATCTGAACTTGCCCTCTCCTCCTCCTCCTCCTCCTCCTCTCTCTCTCTCTCTCAAATCAAAACCCACATTTTTCAGTTTCCATCGCTGTTCCAGTTCGGGTTCGCCGTCGCCGTCACATTCTGCCTCAAAAAATCAAAACCCACATCTTTCAGTTTCCATTGTTGTTCCAGTTCGGGTTCGCCGTTGCCATCCGCCTCAAAAAATCAAAACCCACAAATCAAGACCCACATCTTTCAGTTTCCATCGTTGTTCCAATTCGGGTTCACCGTCGCCGTCCGCCTTAAAAAATCAAAACCCACATCTTTCAGTTTCCATCTCTGTTCCAGTTCGGGTTAGCTGTCCGCCTCAAAAAATCAAAACCCACATCTTTCAGTTTCCATCACTGTTCTAGTTCGCCGTTCACCGTTCGCCCTTTGCAAGCTTCCCGCGCTGAATACATGCCCAATATCAAGTGCAATTTTGAGGGTAAAAGTGGCACGACAAATATTAGATGAGCCATTGCCTTCCCTTTCCTTCCTTATCCTCCCATTTTTGGAAGGTTAAAGAAATTACTGTCCATTATTATGAAGAACCCCTCCAAACCCTTCCCTCTCCTTCCCTTTCCCTCCACTCACCTTACCCAAACACAATTTTTTTATAACCCTCCATCACCTTCCCTTCCCTTCCCCTTCAAACCCACTCTACCAAACTGAGCCTTAGTTTATTTGTTGGTTAGGTAGACAATTCATACATGAATTTGATGGTCCATGCTTTATATTGCAATTGGTAGTCGCATTTTATTCACAACAATATATTCCCCATTAATGGAAAGCAAGTGGTTAATTACATGAGCTTAGTGGTGATTCCAACACCCTAAGACCTCTCTTCATATCTCTTAAATCTCTATCTCAACTTAGTTTTATTTTATTGCATTTTCATTAATTGAAGTAGTTTAATCATCTCATCAAATCTCTTTGTAATCTTGTGATACATTAGAATCAAAGTTAAATTCCAACACGTATAATCCTTTGGGATGATCCTTACTCACTCTTGCTACGTTAGTAATAGTGGTGGTAGTGGTTTTTATAAATTTAAATTTGACCTAAAAGGGTTTTCTTGAACCGCACAGTCACTACATTATTTTGATGTATACAAGCGGCTATCGTCACATATGAAGAAGATAACTAATGATTAGAAAGAGAAATTTTGTGAAAATTCCAAAAATCCATTTTTTTTAGTGGAATGGGAACTGCAACTAATAAAAATACACATTTATATATAAAAATTCAAAAAAAATTATATGAAAATATTTGAAATATATATATATATATATATATATATATATATGTATATATATATGTATGTATACAAAAATTTGGGCCGACTGTGAGCATTAAAGACCACACATCTTTTTACTACCTACCTAGTCTAATTAAAGGGGCACCCAATTTTATTGCAGCCTAGAGAACCAACATGCTAATAAGCCATGAATAATAAACCTCCAATGATTTTATCTCAGTTTATCAGAGGAGTATCTTTACCTTCCAAAAAAAAAAAAAAATTTGGTGAGCTTTGCAATGTTCAAAGTGGTCTAGTTATGGACTGCAAATTAATTACTGCATGTGTCAGGACTAAAAAACGAGGTCTTTATCTAGCAATAAAAGGAATGGAGTACATATAGACCTAACATTTAATATTCTTTCTTTTCTTTTCTTTTTTCTTCATAAATATTATTTAATATTATTCCACTTGATTTATGTATCTTCGACTTCACATGTGAGTAGGCAAACCGTTGTTGGCTTGGCTACCAATGTCATGGAGAGGAATGTTTCCCGGAAGCATATCTTTGATGTGCTAAGAGAAATATTTTGATATATGACAATTCATAATATGTCATCTTGTAATTTCTTAGATGGCCTACTAACTCATCATAATCTCAATATTCAAAGTTGTTTGAATTGTTTCAACCTTAATTTTGAACCTCATAGGTAAAAACTTCAAAATGAATTTATTGACAGTCTCATCACTAATCTTCTCGCCTAAGTTTCAAATATCAAAAATAATATATTATATTAAGTTTCAAATAAAACCTGAAAAAATTTCATCCTTAATATTTTCAAACTTATTGTGACATAAGCCGGAGTTAGGTTTGTTTATAATGAACGATAAACTACTTTGAATCCACAAAACGAGAGATAAAATTAAAAAAAAAAATCTGATATTATATTGATAATTATTGAATGAATGATTTCGCTTTTTGCACTACATGTATTTAAAAAAAAAAAAAAAAAAAAAAATGCCCTAAATCATAAGGAAACCAACTGCAACAGGAAACCTTGTAACATATATAAGGAAATTTAATCTCCAAAATTAGCCTTAAAATAAAGTCTCTAAAAAATTGAAAAAATAGCACAAGAATCCTAATGAATAAATCTACTAAATCAAAAAATTTGATAGCAATCAGAGTTTGTTTATACAATGAACAAAAATTTTGAAATATTAAGCAGGTCTCCTATACGACATGGAAACTCATTTTAAGGCCCTAAATGATGGTATTTGACTAAAAAGCAAAGTACATAGTGGTGAGTCTTATTCGTTGAGCCGTTTATAGTAAAAATAAAAAATAAAAAACTCTCCTTTTGGGTCAAAAATGGACACTTTGGGATCGGGCTAGAAAATCAATCAACATGCCCGTTTGGCCGAACCAAATAGGATAAATAGGCTTCCATAATCAGTTTTTACATCATATTGCATCTCAATCTTTCACTTTTTCAAATCATCTATACCCTCGTGGGTAACTTGAATAATATCTCATGCTTCTTTCGCAATCCTGCAATTTGAAATTTGAGTGAGTTCAATCTGAAAAATATATATAAATATAGAATTAAAACTATGCTATTTTCGTTAGCACCACTTGTTTCAACTGTTGTCTGTAAAGACTCATTCTTCTCTATAGTAGTTCCTTCTGGAGTAGTAACAGTTGGAGGCTCACAACATTTTTCAACAATAGTTCAAATATTCCTACCTTGAGACATTAAGAAGGCTTTCATGTTATGTTTTCAGAAAACATAATTCTCACCATCAAATGAAGGTTGAATAAATCCATATTCCTTATTAGTATCATCCATTGTGATTTTTTAAAACAAAAATTGATTTTGATTTTAAAATATTCCACAAGGAATAAAGGGGTGGATACGTTTGACTTGTCCTTCTATTTTTTTTGCCAAATTTTTTATTTTACCATACCGAAATTTTAGCAAAGAAGCCCTAACTAGAGAAATTCATCCATGTGAAGAAAAACCTTAGAGACTATCACACGATCTCGAGCATAATGGTCCACTATAGTTAAAGCAAAGTACAATAAACTCTGAATCAAACTCACACCCTCTTTACTCTACCAAGAACCAATTGCTAAATGTCTTCAGCTTTGCGACTCACTTGTCCAAATGCTCTTGACTTCATGATTACTCCTTTACCTGAGTTGCTTGTAAATTATGAACACTCTGCGAATGCTCTAGTCCCTTTAAAGTTTGGTCGATTCCTCCTCCTCCTTTTTTTCAAACTTGAGTTGTTGAAGTAGAAATAACAATATGGTTTTTATGACCAATATCAATGAATCTTCTATTGACATGTAATACCCCTAATTTTCAAAAGGATAGTCTCGGTATTTTGTTTAATTGTTTTCTGTTCATTAATTGTTTTTGGTTCATTTGTTTTGAACTATGTTTTAATTGACTTTTTAATTATTTGATTTACTTGACTTATTTATGTTATTTGAATTAATTAGTTGGTTTATTTGTTTTCTTTGGTTTAATTAATTATTTGAATTATTTACATTAATTGTGATAATTGGTAATTGTCTTGATTTAATAATTAGGGTTAAATTGGTAATTGTCTTGATTTAATAAGTAGGGTTTTACTTTTAATCGGTTTGTAAGCCGTCGTAAGTTTCTCAGTATGTTGGATGGGCCGGTTAGGATTTCAGTTGGGGCTTGAATTAATTTAGGGTTTAGTAAAATCCTATAAATATATGTTAGATGTTTGGTTAGGGTTTGAGAAACATAACAAAACCAAGTATATGACTGTGGAGATAAAGGAAGAACAGAGAGTGTTCACGTTGGTTTTCGTCGGAACTTTAGAGACGGCGTAGAGATTTTTGGACAAAGATCTCAAAGGCAAGTTCTAACCTTACTCTCTCCCTTATACTCGTGTTTTTTGCATACTCAATAGTTCCAGGATGAATTACATGTTTAAAAATAAAAACGTTATCTGTTTCATGTTTAGAGTTTAACTAAAACTGAATTTGTTTTAAAATTGTAAACTGTTTAACTTTGAACTTTCTTGTTTAATTCTTGGTTTAATCCATATTAGTAGCATAATAAGGACTGAATTAAGGGTTGGAATCTTCTGAGATTAAGTTAAACTCTCTGAAAACCTATACTGTGAAGTGTCGGAGGCGTAAACGACGATTGGAGAGGAGAACACGAAGAAGATGAGGGAGAGAGCCGGCTCCTATTGGATTGGAGCCGGCTCTCCTTGGACTGGAGGCGGCTCCAATGGTCTAGGAGCCGGCTCCAGGGCCATTGGAGGCGGCTCCAATATTCTGGAGCCGGCTCCAGGTTGTTTGTTCGTGGGTTTTTGGTTCTGTTGGTTGTTTTTCCACTTTTCAGTGATTAGGCTTCCTAGTGATTGTTTTAATATGTTTTAGTGGAGAATGAATACTGTAATGGATGGTTTAGGAGTGGTCTAGAGTAAACATAAATATGCAAAGATCAGATTAACATAGAATTGGACACAAAGCATTAATCATTAGGATTACATGGAGTTAATTACGAATGTCTTGTAGACTTGTGTGGATTTGGAGTTTCTAACTTCCAGATTATAATGTAAAATTTCTTGTCAGAGTTTGTGCACTGCTAATTGCAAATTCTTAGAATATACTTACATACAAGGAATCTGTATTTTTGCTAAAGATTAATTGATGATTAAACTTAACATTTAATTCGTCAATTTTGTTGAATAGGAGCTTAACAGTATGATAAATTGTCTAGATTTATTATGCATGCCATGGAAATAAATATTATAACATTTGTTTAAGCTCTGTTAATTATGGATACCGGGAATAAACTTATATTTACAGACACAGTCCTGTGGGTGATCAGGTAATGGCTTATTGTTGGATTAATTAAGCATGTTTTTCTAGTATACTTTAATGTGCTTAGTTTGGAACTGTGGGTTTTGACACTGATACTGTTAGTACTTAATCAATGGTTGGATTTATTAAAGCATTAGGGTTAATCTATTCTAACATGGTTAGGTTGGAATTGTTGGTTTTGGCATTTATAAATTATTTAAATGCATGGAATAGAGTAATTAATATTGATATTTAGGTTTCCAATATTAATCAATTTGTTGGGACTATTCAAGAATGGTTGTTAATACATTCTGATATGCTTGATATGGACTCGTTGATATTGTTATGTACTTGTATATGCTTTATCAACTATTGGACGGATTGGATTGTATGTACCGGTATGGGACGGTGACATACTAGGTTTGGATTAGCTCAAATTGCTAAGTCCTACCTATTTTGGAGTAAGGGCACGGGTTATAAAATACAATCCTCCTTATATATATAAGTCAGTACGGTTGAATACGCCGAGTGACTTACTGGATTTCTTGTGGATGGTTAGAAATGGAGTTTAGATATATTTTTATGTTACCGTGTCATGAGCTTGAGTCTCAGTGTCTACGGTTAGGGTGCGTATATGCAGTTGGATGTGTAGCTGACTGTGAAGGTTGAGGTATACCATGTTTAGGTTTAGGTACTCATGCCCACCCAGGTGCGTATTGTGTGATGCCTTCTATCCAGGTTGAGACCCCCTTCATGGCCTAGCGAGAGTCCAGTAGTGTGGATATATTTATGTACGGATTATTAGTTATTGTTGAACTATTTAGTATGTACATGCGTATCGAGTCTCTGCTTGGATTGTAGTAGGATAGAACTTGTTCGTGGGCCTGACCCATTCCTATTTTTCAGGTGTACGTCAGTTCCAGGCTTGAGCTTGTTCGTGCTGAGCAGAGACGATCTTCCATTCTACCGACGATGTAGGATTTCTTTCCAGATCTTGGATTTGGATTTTATCTTTCATTTTACTTTCATTCAGTGTGAGATTTTTATTAGGGGTCCACTAGAGATGGATTCCCGAGTTGTTCAAATTATGGATATTTGGTTTATCAAATTTAAGTATTTAAGTATTTAAGGATTTTCTTTTAGTTTTCTTTTCAGCTTTAAACTTTCATTTCTTAATTCATTTTGTATTCCGTGTTCGTTATAAAATATTAATTGTTTGATATTCCCTCGGGTTTGGGCCTGGGCCCGATCAACCAGTGTCTCGGATCCGAGGGGTATCACAGTTGGTATCAGAGCACTCCAGGTTCAAGTGTCTCTAGGATGTTTTCGTATTAAGTCTTCCGCGTAGCGTTCTCTTGAATAGAGCTTAAGTTAGGATTCATTGTATTCCTTATGGTTCGTATAGAAATGGTACTGATGTCTGTCTTTTCGTGTTAACAGATGGTTAACGCTAGAAATGGACAGAACATGCAAGGAACTAGGAAGGAAAGGAGAGCGACACGTAGGCAACAATATCTCCTACAGCGTCAGCAAATGGAGGAAGAGCAACAAAGGCTTGGGTTTCAAGATGACATGGATCAGTTTCAGGAGGAACAGGAGAATGTTCAACAGACTCTGGACCAGGTCAGAGATTCAGAGATTCCTCCTCACCTCAATGACCTCGTTGCTCGGGCTATAGAGGCTGGGGTAACAGCTGCACTCTGAAACCAACCACAGGTTCAGCAGGCACCTGTACCAGCACCAGTGGTTCAGACGGAGTCTTGGGGAAAGGCTAGGAGCTCTTTCACAAAGGGGAGTCCACCTGTATTCTCAGGCTCAACCGATGCGAGAGCAGCTCACCAGTGGAAACAGGACATTGAGCGTCATCTTCGTTTGGTTCAGTGCACGGAGGTTCAGAAGCAGATGCTTGCTACTTTCAAGTTAGTTGGGGATGCACTACAGTGGTGGGAGTCAGTTACCACCTCAGAGGAGAGGATGACATTGTTTTATGATGAGTTCAGTGCTCGCTTTGATGAGAAATATTTTCCCTATGCAGTCAGGGCAGCTATGAAGACCGAGTTTCTAAGTCTGCAGCAGGGAAACATGACAGTGGCGGAGTTTGAGCAGCAGTTCACACGCTTGTCTCTCTTTGCACCGGAGGAGGTGGATACAGAGGAGAAGAAGCGTAACAGTTTTGTCAAGGGACTGATGTGGTCTATCAAGAGAGCTATTACAGGTAGTCCAGCCTATACTACCTATGCTCAGGTGGTAGACGCCGCTCTACAACAGTATCAGTTGACTATGGACATCAGACAGGCTTGTGGTGAGAAGCGGGGAGATAAAGACTCTACTAACCAGTCAGCTGAAAAGGGGAATGGCAATGGCCACCGGCAGAATGACAAAGGCAAGTTCCAGGGACAACAGCTTTGGAAGAAGCACAAGGGGGGTTCAGATGCTCATCGGAATGGGGCACCTATTCAGAGGCAACAGAATGGGGGACCACAGGCAGGACAGGGTTAGCCACAGGCTAACCGACAGAGGAGGCCATTTGGTACTTTCCAGGGTAGTTGTTACACTTGTGGAGAGTATGGTCATACCACCAGGCAGTGTCCTAAAGCAGGACAGGGACAAGGACAGAGACAGTATGTGCAGCAGGGACAGAGGGTGCCAGTGCCTCTACCAGCTCCACAGGTTCCACGAATTCAGGGACAGACACATCTGGCTTTACCGGCACCGCCGCAGACTCAGGGACAGGCACCACAGCAGTTGCACTATGGCAGGGTGTATAACCCCATGCCACAGGATGTTCAGGCACCTCAGACTATTGAGGGTAAGTTTCCTATTCATGGTTTACATGGACGTGTTTTATTTGATACAGGTGCTACACACTCATTTGTAGCTAGGACTTTTGTTACTTTATCTGGGATGAGGACGAGGGTATGCACTAGACCTCAGGGTATTTCTACACCATTGGGTGATACAGCTATTATATATGAGAGTGATGGGCCTGTGACAATAGATATTGGCAGACTCAGATTTCTAGCCAATCTATTGGTCCTAGACATACACACTTATGACGTAATACTTGGGATGGATTGGTTGTCTCACTACCATGCCCAAGTTGATTGTTTTGATAGATCTATTATTTTTGCCATACCTGGTCAGGATATGTATGTAGTAGCTATGCCACGTTCTAAAGGGGGTGGTAGCACCTATTTGTTCCATGTGGAGGAGGAAAATAAGGAGGGGATTACTGTGTCATTGGTTAACATACCGATTCTACAGGATTTCCCGGATGTATTTCAGGAGATTCCAGGGTTGCCACCTAGTCGCGAGATCGATTTTATGATAGACTTAGCTCCAGACACTGCGCCTATTGCTAGGGCACCCTATAGGATGGCACCGGTGGAGATGAGAGAGCTGAGGGATCAGATTCAGCAGTTACTCAGCCAGGGTTTTATTCGTAGGAGTACATCACCTTAGGGAGCACCGGTTCTATTTGTGAAGAAGAAGGATGGTTCGCTTCGTCTATGTATAGATTACAGGGAGTTGAACAAGGTTACGATTCGTAACAAGTATCCTTTGCCCAGGATTGATGACTTGTTTGATCAGTTAAGGGGAGCCACATATTTCTCCAAGATTGATCTGCGTTCTGGGTATCATCAGCTGAGGGTTAGGGGGCAGGATGTTCCTAAGACAGCGTTTCTCACGAGATATGGTTCTTATGAGTTTCGTGTTATGCCGTTTGGGACGACTAATGCACCTGCAGTATTCATGGACTTAATGAATAGAGTCTTCCGGGCTTATTTGGATCAATTTGTTATTGTCTTTATTGATGACATCTTGATCTATTCTCGGTCGGAGGACGATCATGCTAGACATCTTCGCATAGTCTTGCAAACGCTTCGTGAGCACCAGTTATATGCCAAGTTCGAGAAGTATGAATTTTGGCAGCGGGAGGTGAAATTTCTGGGTCACGTGGTGTCAGAAAAGGGGATAGCAGTGGATCCGGCCAAGGTTTCAGCGGTGGTTGAGTGGGGACAGCCTACATCACCTACAGAGATTCGGAGTTTTCTCGGTCTGGCAGGATATTACAGAAGATTCATCCAGGGGTTCTCCAAGATAGCAGGACCACTCACTCATCTGACCAAGAAGGGTGTACAGTTCGTGTGAGATGAACACTGTCAGCGAGCTTTTGATGAGCTGAAAAGGAAGCTGACTTCTGCACCGGTTCTGGCTACTCCGCAGAGCGGGATAGAGTATCTTGTTTACACGGATGCATCGTTGTAGGGTCTTGGATGTGTATTGATGCAGGAGGAGCGACCGATTTCTTATGGATCTCGAAAACTTAAGCCTTATGAGCTTAATTATCCAACACATGATTTGGAGTTGGCAGCAGTAGTCTTTGCCTTGCGTATTTGGAGGCATTATCTGTTGGGTGAGTCCTTCAAATTATTCAGTGATCACAAGAGTCTGCAGTACTTGTTCACTCAGCGGGAGCTGAATATGAGACAGCGAAGATGGTTGGAGTTTGTAAAAGACTATCATTTTTCTATACAATACCATCCAGGGAAAGCGAATGTAGTGGCGGATACACTCAGTCGCCGACCTGTTGGTAGTCTTTCTGCTCTATTCACTACTGAGTGGAATGCTTTGAAGAATGTAGATGAGTTGTCAGACGCTTTTATGGCTTGCATGGTGGTTACACCTTCCATCATTCGCAAGGTTTTACAAGCACAACTCACTGATCAGCAATGTGTCGACAAGGTCACAGAGATAGCTTCTGGAGAGGTTCCATTCTATTATGTTGGGGCTGATGGAGGTTTAAGGTACAAGGGACGGTTAGTGGTACCTTCTGCTGATAGTTTGAGGAAGGATGTGATGACTGAGACTCACCACTCTGAGTTCTCTGTTCATCCAGGAGGCGATAAGATGTATCAGGATATGAAACGGTAGTTTTGGTGGGCAGGTATGAAAAGGGACATTGCTCTTTTTGTTTCTCAGTGTAGTACTTGTCAGATGGTTAAGATTGATCATCAGAGGCAACCAAGAGCTCTACAGTCACTACCAATTTCGGAGTGGAAATGGGAGAGCATATCTATGGATTTTGTGGAAGGGTTGCCAAATTCTTTCAAGGGGCATAATTCCATATGGGTCGTTGTGGATAGGTTGACCAAGTCAGCTCATTTCTTGCCTATTTGCACTGACTACACTTCGGAGCAGTTGGCGAGCCTTTACATTTCAGAGATTGTGAAGCTACATGGCATTCCATTGTCTATTATATCGGACAGGGATTCGAGCTTTGTATCTGGATTTTGGAAGAGTTTTCAGCAGGCTTTAGGTACGGAGTTACACCTTAGTACTGCTTATCATCCTCAGACTGACGGACAGACTGAGAGGGTGAATCAGATTATGGAAGATATGCTTCGGTCGTGTGTTCTGGATTTCAAGGGCCACTGGGAGGAATATTTGCCACTTGTGGAGTTTGCTTATAACAATAGTTTCCAGAAGACTATTGGGATGGCACCTTTTGAGGCGTTATACGGTCGACCGTGCCGATCACCTGTTTGTTGGATGGAGGTTGGAGAGAATCGATTCTTAGGTCCTGAGTTCATCAAGGATACCTCTGAAAAGATTGCTCTTATTCGAGATCGCATGCGTACTGCCCAAAGTAGGCAGAAGAGCTATGCTGATCGTCGCACTCGTGCTTTGGAGTTTCAGGTTGGGGATCAGGTTCTTCTTAAAGTATCTCCTATGAAGGGTGTTATGCGCTTTGGGAAGAAAGGGAAGTTGTCTCCACGGTTTGTCGGTCTATTCATGATTACGGATCGAGTTGGAGCTGTCGCTTATCGGTTGGCACTTTCGGATACTTTGGATCGCGTTCACAACGTGTTTCATGTTTCCATGTTGCGGAAATTTCTGCGAGATGAGGATTGGTATCAGCATATCGATGTTGGGGAGATTGAGTTGCAACCGGATGCAACTTATTTAGAGCCACCGTGTCGTATTGTCGACCGACGAGATCAGATTCTTCGTAATAAGGTTATTCCTTTGGTTCGTGTTCAGTGGAGTCATCACAATGAGGCTGAGTCTACTTGGGAACGGGAAGATGTCATTCGCTCGCAGTTTCCTGGAATTTTGGAAGAAGGTAAGAGCGAATTCCGAGGACGGAATTCCTTTTGTTAGGGGGGAATAATGTAATAGCCCTAATTTTCAAAAGGATAGTCTCGGTATTTTGTTTAATTGTTTTCTGTTCATTAATTGTTTTTGGTTCATTTGTTTTGAACTATGTTTTAATTGACTTTTTAATTATTTGATTTACTTGACTTATTTGTGTTATTTGAATTAATTAGTTGGTTTATTTGTTTTCTTTGGTTTAATTAATTATTTGAATTATTTATTGTGATAATTGGTAATTGTCTTGATTTAATAATTAGGGTTAAATTGGTAATTGTCTTGATTTAATAAGTAGGGTTTTACTTTTAATCGGTTTGTAAGCCGTCGTAGGTTTCTCAGTATGTTGGATGGGCCGGTTAGGATTTCAGTTGGGGCTTGAATTAATTTAGGGTTTAGTAAAATCCTATAAATATATGTTAGATGTTTGGTTAGGGTTTGAGAAACATAACAAAACCAAGTATACGACTGTGGAGATAAAGGAAGAACAGAGAGTGTTCACGTTGGTTTTCGTCGGAACTTTAGAGACGGCATAGAGATTTTTGGACAAAGATCTCAAAGGCAAGTTCTAACCTTACTCTCTCCCTTATACTCGTGTTCTTTGCATACTCAATAGTTCCAGGATGAATTACATGTTTAAAAATAAAAACGTTATCTGTTTCATGTTTAGAGTTTATCTAAAACTGAATTTGTTTTAAAATTGTAAACTGTTTAACTTTGAACTTTCTTGTTTAATTCTTGGTTTAATCCATATTAGTAGCATAATAAGGACTGAATTAAGGGTTGGAATCTTCTGGGATTAAGTTAAACTCTCTGAAAACCTATACTGTGAAGTGTCGGAGGCGTAAACGACGACTGGAGAGGAGAACACGAAGAAGAGGAGGGAGAGAGCCGGCTCCTATTGGATTGGAGCCGGCTCTCCTTGGACTGGAGGCGGCTCCAATGGTCTAGGAGCCGGCTCCAGGTTGTTTGTTCGTGGGTTTTTGGTTCTGTTGGTTGTTTTTCCACTTTTCAGTGATTAGGCTTCCTAGTGATTGTTTTAATATGTTTTAGTGGAGAATGAATACTGTAATGGATGGTTTAGGAGTGGTCTAGAGTAAACATAAATATGCAAAGATCAGATTAACATAGAATTGGACACAAAACATTAATCATTAGGATTATATGGAGTTAATTACGAATGTCTTGTAGACTTGTGTGGATTTGGAGTTTCTAACTTCCAGATTATAATGTAAAATTTCTTGTGAGAGTTTGTGCACTGCTAATTGCAAATTCTTAGAATATACTTACATACAAGGAATCTGTATTTTTGCTAAAGATTAATTGATGATTAAACTTAACATTTAATTCGTCAATTTTGTTGAATAAGAGCTTAACAATATGATAAATTGTCTAGATTTATTATGCATGCCATGGAAATAAATATTATAACATTTGTTTAAACTCTGTTAATTATGGATACCGGGAATAAACTTATATTTACAGACACAGTCCTGTGGGTGATCAGGTAATGGCTTATTGTTGGATTAATTAAGCATGTTTTTCTAGTATACTTTAATGTGCTTAGTTTGGAACTGTGGGTTTTGACACTGATACTGTTAGTACTTAATCAATGGTTGGATTTATTAAAGCATGAGGGTTAATCTATTCTAACATGGTTAGGTTGGAATTGTTGGTTTTGGCATTTATAAATTATTTAAATGCGTGGAATAGAGTAATTAATATTGATATTTAGGTTTCCAATATTAATCAATTTGTTGGGACTATTCAAGAATGGTTGTTAATACATTCTGATATGCTTGATATGGACTCGTTGATATTGTTATGTACTTGTATATGCTTTATCAACTATTGGACGGATTGGATTGTATGTACCGGTATGGGACGGTGACATACTAGGTTTGGATTAGCTCAAATTGGTAAGTCCTACCTATTTTGGAGTAAGGGCACGGGTTATAAAATACAATCCTCCTTATATATATAAGTCAGTACGGTTGAATACGCCGAGTGACTTACTGGATTTCTTGTGGATGGTTAGAAATGGAGTTTAGATATATTTTTATGTTACCGTGTCATGAGCTTGAGTCTCAGTGTCGACGGTTAGGGTGCGTATATGCAGTTGGATGTGTAGCTGACTGTGAAGGTTGAGGTATACCATGTTTAGGTTTAGGTACTCATGCCCACCCAGGTGCGTATTGTGTTATGCCTTCTATCCAGGTTGAGACCCCCTTCATGGCCTAGCGAGAGTCCAGTAGTGTGGATATATTTATGTACGGATTATTAGTTATTGTTGAACTATTTAGTATGTACATGCGTATCGAGTCTCTGCTTGGATTGTAGTAGGATAGAATTTGTTCGTGGGCCTGACCCACTCCTATTTTTCAGGTGTACGTCAGTTCCAGGCTTGAGCTTGTTCGTGCTGAGCAGAGACGATCTTCCATTCTACCGACGATGTAGGATTTCTTTCCAGATCTTGGATTTGGATTTTATCTTTCATTTTACTTTCATTCAGTGTGAGATTTTTATTAGGGGTCCACTAGAGATGGATTCCCGAGTTGTTCAAATTATGGATATTTGGTTTATCAAATTTAAGTATTTAAGTATTTAAGGATTTTCTTTTAGTTTTCTTTTCAGCTTTAAACTTTCATTTCTTAATTCATTTTGTATTCCGTGTTCGTTATAAAATATTAATTGTTTGATATTCCCTCGGGTTTGGGCCTGGGCCTGATCAACCCGTGTCTCGGATCCGAGGGGTATCACATGACATGAACTTTTATTAATGACACGGAACCTATCTACTCATGTATGTCCATTTAGGTGACATGAACTTTACAGTATGGTCGATTCCTCCTCCTCCTTTTTTTCAAACTTGAGTTGTTGAAGTTGAAATAGCAATATGCTTTTTATGACCAATATCAATGAATCTTCAATTGACATAAACTTTTCTCAATGACACGGAACCCATCAAAAATTACTCATGTATATCCATTTAGGTGACATACAAACACCAGATATAGTTGACTCAGCCTTCTTGCCATTTGGGCCGACTGTGACCATTGAGCTAGATCACACATTTGTCTACTGCCTACTTAGTCTAATTAAAGGCCCGCTCAATTTTGTTGCTACAAAACTAATGTTGGATTTGCAATAGGGCCGATGAGATTTGAAATGTTCAAAGTGCTGTTAGGGAACAAATATCTACAAGAGGATATTTTATTTTTAAATTATTGAAAAATAAAGGTCTTTCCAATGACGATTAAGAAGCAGATGAGACGAAGGGAAGGGTCATATATGGTGGTAGAGGGAGTGGTGGAGCAGCTTGACTGCAACCAATTCTAGCAATTTTGGCCTGGGAGTCAAATTAGGCGGCAGATAAATAGTTATCAATACTGAAGGAGTTGTTGAACTTTAACTTGAAGATGAGGACGTGGATTCACAGCCCTCCCTCTCAAAAATCTCCTTAATGAGCTCTCTCAACTGCCCAAAGACCCTATGGGAGAGTAAAACTTTTCATCTTCTTTGTCCCGATCATAAACTGACTCTTTTTTTTTTTTTTTTTTTTTTGGTAATTCTGCGGGAAATGTTGCTCGTTACCACCACCTCCACTATTGGAAGCAATGTGACCATCAATACCACCGTGTGAATCAACACTTTTATCCAAATAAAGAAACTCAGAACTATTCAGAGACGACTTTGGGGCCTGTGATCGCCATCAAGAACATTTATTCATTGTTTTGGCCAAAAAAAAAAAAAAAAACAGTGATTGGGCTCAGGCTCGGGCCCGGGCTCACGATATTCCGTGAATTAGCCCATGAGGTCATGTGGGCCCTCCAAATTAGTGCCAGGCTACTGCAGCGCTTTTGGGCCATTGGCTTGCAAAAAGGGCCCGCTGCAGATACTCTTAGGGAACAAATATTAGCCCAACCCTGGTACAAGACTACTAGAGGATATTTTTATTTTTTAATTATTGAAAAATAAATGTTTTTCCAATGACGATTAAGAGGCAGAGGAGGCGAAGGGAAGAATGATATGTGGTGGTAGAGGGAGTGGTGGAACAGCCTGACTATAGCCAATTCCAGCGATTTCGGTCTGGGAGTCAAATTAGGCTGTAGAGAAATACATATCAATACTGAAGGAGTTAGTGAACCTCAAACTTGAAGATGATCAAGGAAGTGGATTCACAACCCTTCCTCTCAAAATTCTCCCCTGCTTAACCTCAAACATTCTCCTTATTGAGTTATCTCAATTGCCCAAAGACACTTCAGGAGAGTAACACTTTTCATCTTCTTCACCCCGATCATAACCTTATTGAAACATGAAATTTGAAAAGGTCCACATATATTAGTGTGTATGATCTCTAAAACTTGAGAACTCCTTCTGGCACCCTTATTGGTTTTGTTAGTCTGCTTACCCTTTATGCAGTCCACACAAATACCAAAATCAGAAAAATCAAGAGTATTAAGTACTCCATCATTTACTAATTTTTTAATTCTTTGTAAGGAGATATGTCCTAATCTCCTGTACCATAATGAAGAAGATTTCTCTGTTTTAGCCTTACGCTTGATGCCAATATTTCCATGCAAAGTTAAGTGGTTATGATCAATATTAGGGTTTAAATCTAATTTATATAAACCATCAACCAAAATACCATTACCAATAACAACAGAATCTTTTATAATACTTAAAGAAGTATTAAAGAAATTAAAACTAAAACCAAATCCAACAAGTTTCGAAATAGAAATCAATTTTTTTGAAAAAGTTGGAATATAAAAAGTTCTTTCAAGTTCTAATGTAGAGCCAGATGGTAATGTGAGTCTGTAGGTTCCAACCGCCTCCACATGTGAACTCATCTTGTTTCCCGAATAAATGAAACGTTCACTTTTCGTTAGTCTCCTTAGGTTGATTGAACCCTGCATGGTATTGACAATGTGAATTGTAGAACCAGAATCAATCCACCAAGCATCATTAAAGGTATTAACTACATTTGATTCATAACACACAAAGGAAAAGAGATTACCCTTTTTAAGCAGCCAAGCCTTATACTTTGGACATTCTTTTTTCATGTGCCCTTTCTTTTTGCAGAAGAAGCATTTGATGGTACCTTTATCGTCAACTTTGCTAGTTGATGCATTCCCATTCTTCTTAAATTGCACACCCTTTTTGATATGTCCCTTTCCATGAGTCGTTAGATGAGCACTTTCTAGCTTCTCTTGATTCAATCTCCCCTCCTCTTGAACACACATGGTAAGCAATTCATTAACTGACCATTTTTCCTTATGTGTGTTATAAGAAATCTTGAATGGCCCATATTCAGCAGGCAGGGAGTTGAGTATAAATTGGACAAGGAATGTCTCTGAAAAGGTAAACTCCAATGAGTTCATTTGGATAGCTATATCCCTCAGGAATTGAACTCCTTATATTTTTCCCAACATGACTTTTAATGAGACATATACTTAAGCAATTTGATCACTCCTACCTCTCATAAGAAGCCCTTTCACTTGGCGTACTTGATTCCGTGGGGATGTATGGTTCATCCACACGAAGTGCCAAATCAATGTTCATACACCCCAATGTTAGAAGAATTTTCTCCTTCCAATCCGAATAATTATCACAAGTTAAAAATGGGATATGAGATGAATCTATATTGACAGAACCAGATGAAATTACTGCAAAAAGAAAACATGCCAAACATTACTCTACTATACAATAAACTTTATTGAAATTCTTAACCCACGTTAAAAAATTTCATATCAAAACAATGTGTCATTATAACTTTCCTGTGGGTAGAGACTTTAATACACTAAAGTTTTGAAAATATAACCATAATGGGATAAAATATTTTTTACTGGCATTAAACTGATAATGATACAGTCCTGTGGACATTTGTATTCATTGCCAGTTTATCCACATTCATTCATAAACAATGATTATTTTCCTGTAGGGTAGAATAAAACACCTTTTATGAATGAACTATAACATTTTAATGCATAATCTTTATGTGATATAAATATCGTATATTAAAACTTATTTTATTTTATTTTATTTTATATCACAAAACTAACAACCAAAATGTTGTGGCTACTCTCTGGTTAAAAATACACATTAAAATAGTAGTAATACTCATACTTTAATAAACTACATGTATGAGAATATATTGGACATAAATTTTTTTTTAATTTGCAGTAACTGTATAACTCTGGAGTATTCTTCATTTATATAGAAATTTTCAAAACTATACAACTGCAAAGTATTTTGCATAAATAAAAATTCATTATAAAACAAATCTTTATGGTCCTATGATGAGATTCACCCTTTTTTAAAGGGGTCGTGAAACCGCTCGGGTCTGAATTACTTTTACCATAAAAAAGGCCAACGTTGTTCCCACTGTATAAATTCACGATGACATTCTCCCATATTTAAAGCAATTGTTAAACAGCTCGGGTCTGAACCACTTTATTCATCGCAATCCTTATAGGTGTAGTATTCTACCACTTCATTCCGGCCAACGTAACCAAACGATAAAACCGTGTCGGAAAAATATTATAGACAGAAACACACCCACCAAAAATAATACAGAACAAATAGAACACAAAGGAAATATTATAGGCTAAAAAGATAACGGCAACATAGCCGCTAAACAAATATTACAGCCAGAAAAAGAACGGCAACACAGTCGCTGAATAAATATTACAGACATACAAACCGAATGATAACATAGCCAAAAAGGTATCGCTTTGATACCAAATGAAAGAAACTATCAAGTTCAAAGAGATCGCATTACCTCCAGCCAGTTTGGTTAATGCCTGCAAAACAAATTTGGAAATCCTAATGATGTTCACGCTTATATAAATCTTTATGTGTGTACTTGATGGAGACAACACAGACTGCTTTGGTTAGGTATGGGACATCAGTAAGGATTCTATATGAATGAAATGAAATAAAGCAATCAATCATGCAAACCCTTGTTTTAAACTAATTCGATGATAACCACCATCAACTTCCCATAACCACGCTGCTGTAACTTCCCGCAAACGTAGTGGATTAGAATATAAATATATTGTGGTAATATAGGTCACACACGTGTTATAAATATACGTGTCTAACGTCTTGTTCACACATACATAAAATTAAATTAAATAAAATTGACACGGCTATCTTAGTATTCTTTTTTATTAGTTTTCTCATATTTTTTCAATTTTTTTTTTTTTTTTATCATCGTGGTTACCATCACATTCTTAACCGGACTATCGTTAGAGATTACACTTTGTACTGTATAAGTTACAATTGGTACACTAAGCCGTTGAGAATCAGTTTACTTTTTTGATAGAGTAATTTTGTTTTTTTATTTATTTTATAAGGAATTAATAATTATTGGTTTTTCTTATATTAATTTGATTCCAAATTAGATATAGTGAAAATTAAAAGAACTGTACTACACTTAAGAGAGTTGACTACAAATTAAGAGAGATGAGTGTGGATTTCATATTCATCACAACATTTAACAATCCACATCTCTCAATTGAGACTCAAAATATGACTAATAAATATTATAAAGTTAACAACGGATTAAAATATATGAGTATGAAACCATCATAACAGTGTTGGGGAATTTACACATAAATTATAATACATTAAAACATGTAACACATTTAAATTTTTTCATACATTTGTAGTAACAAAATGAGTACATCAATGAATAATAAAATCACAATATTTTTATTATACTGAATAATACATCAATTTCAATATGGATAGAACGATGAACTTAGAATTTAAACAACACAATTAATTCAATAATATAATATTAACTATAATATAAAAATAAGAAAAACAATAATAATAATAATAAAGTAAGTTAGAAAGAACCAATTTGGATAATGAGAGGCATGAAGTTATATGACCTCCCAACTTGTTATATGGATAACAAGTTTGTACCAGCTTTGTCTCCAAAATTACTCCAAATATAATATAAAATACTCTCCCCGGCTCACAGCTATTACAAAATATATCCTACGAAAAGGTATGATAACCATTTTTATAGAGTTTAAAGTTGTAACCTCCTTAACATAAATATAGAATTAATAATATAGTAATTATAGAAATAAATAGAATAATAATACTAATATATTCATAATATTCATAAATAATAATAATAATTTAATCATATTTATGATTTTTATAAAATATCAGTAACAAACAACTCAAAAATCACACTTCTTTGTTGTCGATTCTTGACAAATTTGAAACGCATGGAAGAGTATTATGGATGTCATGTGTAGGGGTGCATGGCAATTTAAATCTAATCGCATTAAACGGTCTAAGTCCACCCATTAAAAATAAATTATTTGAATATTCATATTTAAGTGAGTGAATTAATAATGAGTAAAAAGTGGATATCTATTTTATTCAATGACTTATGGTGGGTTAAGAGTTTTACACCACTCAAACATAACCCACTCAAACATAATTCACTCTTTTTATTTATTTATTTTTCACTCTGTTTTCTCTTGTCCTCCCTCCTTTGTTTTCTTTCCTTTTTCTTTCATAAATAAATATATATATATACACACACACACACATTGTAACACTTGAAATCAAAAAATTAATATAAAAACAAATATTTTTTTTTGGTTATTCAACAATCATAATAGTAATAGTATTACTGAAAGTGTAGCATGTATAGTTGTTCTAATATTATTAATATTAATATTTTTTATATCTATTTATCTCCCCTCTTTTTTCTCTCTCCTCCTATTCTATCTCTTTCTTTTTTCTCTCTCATCTTTGTTTCTCACTCCTCCGGTATTTATTTATTTATTTTCTGCTTTGGCTCATCTCTTTCTGTTTTTGGGGTTGTGATAGCTCTCAAAGTAAGTTGTTTAGTTATTTTTTTGCAAAAAATAAAAAATAAAAAATAATTAAAAAAATAAAAAAAATTTGTAACGAGTTGGATCAAAAAATTAATAAATTTAATATAAAAATATATTTTTAATATTTTTTTTGGTATTCAAAATTAAAATAATTTGATAATTTATATTTACAAATATTTTTTTATTTTTATTATATTTACAAATATTTGATTAATATTAATATTTAACCTTTCTATCACTCATCATAAATAAATTAATAATAAATTATTGATCCACCGTTAACTCGCACATTTATGACCCGTCCAATTACAACCTGTACCACATACTACCCACATACTACTGAGATAGCATGTCACATCAATTTGTAATCCATCACTTTGTCTAAAAATAATGTCAATATCTGATTTTACATTTTCTTTAGTTAGATGTGAGTTGTTATTTTAATCATTAATGGATTTGTATCGGTGGGTATTAAAAAAACATAAATACTACTTAGACCTGGCGAAGGCAAAAGCAAAGACCTTGAGCCCAGTTGGTAATGGATCAAAATTATTGGAAAAAGTCTAACCCATATTTGCCAGCTCTTCTAAGGCCCTCAATTGCTTTAGTGTCTGGCTTGAAATTGAGATGGCCATGTGGATGGAATGGTCCAGTCAATCTGCTCTCGCTTGCCTACCCTTTATGGATAGAATTAGACGTGTTTAAGTTATACTCGTGTTTTACATTTAATTAGATGTGTCAATATTTTTGTATTGTGTTGTATACGTGTTTCGTATTCGTGTCTATGCTATATAACATCTCATTTATATTCATTTATCTATTTGACTCTTGTATTATTTACTTAGGGGCTGTTTGATATCTACTTTGTTTTTATGTTTTTGTTTCAGGCCCGCTATAATAACCCAAATGAAGCCCAAAATATGTTTGGTTGGTTTTGTTTTGTTTTGCACAGTTATAAAGTATTTCAATAAAGAGGCCCAAAACTAAAAACACCATTTTGGTGTTTTATCTTGTTTCAGTACTGTTTGGACAAATTTTCACTGTAGCGGAGGAAGTAGTTGGCCCAACTTGTTTCACGTATATAACATTTTAGGTCATTTTTTGGGCAAATTTTCTCTCTCTTCTCCTGATACTCTCTCTCTGCGATTCAAGGGCGATATCAAATACAACACCGAAGCTAGATTTTCATCACCACCGACCCAAACCTACCTAAATTGAAGAAGATATGAGGTAGAAAAATCGAAGCGAAGAGTGAGAAACCTCAGAGAAGGCCAAATGGAGAGAAGCGAAGAGAGTGGTGAAGCTCTCGGCAACCGCCACGGAGTCCCTCTCGACCACTTTGAGCACTCCCAGAATCTCTTTCTGACCAAATTTTGAGGGTTTCGATTCACCAACTCCGTTATCTTCTTGATCTTCATGAGAATTCATTCTGGTGATGCGTTGTTGATTGCTAATTCGTTTCGGTATCTGAAATTAGGTTTTCTGAGGAGATCGTTGTTGTTATTTGAGCTTTGTGTGCGCCTCCTTCTTGTGCATCCATTTTCAGGTGGTTCTTTGAAGGTCACACTAGTTGGCTGCGAATTTGATCGTGAATCTGTGACCGATTAATGTTTGGGCAAGTTTTCAGTCCGAGCCCTTAACTGGATTTTCATCACCACCGATACGTGTGTGTGTGTGTGTGTGTGTGTGTATATATATATATATATATATATATATATATAAAGATATTACATGTGTATATAAACTAGTTTATAGTAAAAATTAATATATATATATATATATATATATATATATATATATATATATATAAATATTTGTGTGCCCAAACATGTTTTTCATATTTTTATTTCTGACATTTTCACAACAAAGCATAGTTCCCAAACGTACTTCCGAATTTTCTCCAAAACGCTCTAAAACAAAAACACTGTTTCTGTTTTAGCCAAAAACAAAACGTCAAAAACAAAACGCATGCCAAACGGGCCCTTAGTCTACTTTTCCTGTTTGTGAAGCATTTTTCACACTAACACATATGGATATGTACATTTATGTGCCACACACACCATGACACCAAATGTAGTTGACTTATGATCTTCTTGACCCACTATGAATATTGAGCTGTACCATACATTTGTTCAGGGCGGGTTAGTAATTCATTTTAAGGCGCCATATTAAAGAGGATAAATCATATTTTTTTTCAAGTGAATAGTGCTGCAAGATAATAAGCCGAAAAATAAAATTGTAATAATGGTAGAATAATAACATTTAATAATTTATAAAACAATTATTTTTTAAAAATGGAAACATAAAATACCGACCTAAAGAGTCCTTTTAGCAACAATTTTAGTTACCAAACTTTGAAGAGAAAGAAATAATAATTTGACAAGTGTGTGTGAGTACTAATTAAGAAAAAAAAATTTAATAAATAAATAGTTTGAATAAAGGAATGCAACCTTTTTTTTAAGAGAATATAAAAAAGAAGACGAGGAGAAGTAAGAATAAAAAGAAAGGAAAAATTAAAGATATTTTTTTAAAATATTTATTTTAGTGGGTATTTTTGTAATTTTTTTTTATAAATTATAGGCCTATTTGCAATAAAAATTAATTGGCCCAAGGATAAATAATTATTTTAGGAGGCAATTTTCACTTTTTTTATAAATTATTGGCCTATGTGTAATAAAAATTAATGGCTGTGTTCTAAAAAAAATATTTTAGCGGGGCATTTTGAAAACATTTATAAATTATAGGACAATTTATAATTAAAACTAATGAGCCAGCCCAGGGGCGACCTCTACTACTTACTTCGTCTAATTAAAAGGGCCACCAATTTAGTTGCTACAGATCCAACATCCGATCCATTAGATTGAATTGTTTCAGATTTAATCTTTTAAAATGTCGTATTATTAAATTAAGGTTGTAGGATAAAAATAGTGATTTATTAGCGGAAAGAAATTGTACACCAAATTTCTTTTTTATCCATTTTCAGCTTGCTCCTGCGCTATAACAAACTTTTCGATTAAGAGGTAACCATTACAAACAGAAGCTATTCAAAAATCAAAACCAATAATTGACCGCTTTTTGGTTCACAAATAGAAAAATAAAATTTCTAACCATACGTACGATTTCTGTTGAGTTTCATTTTGATCAAAATTCACAAATTAAAAAATGGTGATTCTTTGGATTAATTTCCTTCCATATCTCAAATAATGAGAATGAATGAAATGACAAGAATTACTCATATGATTTTGCAATGTTATAAAATTGTTATTTAGGAGTAGAGACACAAATATATAAGCACAAATAATTCAATTTTCATGATTATACCATTATTCATGCATTCCCATAGTAACTTTCATGCAATAATAAATAGATGATTGTTCTTCCAAGTAAAATGCATGACTAGTACAATCATATATGAAATCTGATTATATTATTATTTTGATAATAATATAATATTATATTATCAAAAATTATAAATTAATATAAATATAATACAAACAAATGACATGAGCAAAATAATTATTTTAGACACGGAAAGAAACAATAGACTGTAGTGATCCAACACACATATATTTTAACAAGATGTAAAAATTTATGAGTTGGTTAAATTAGTAAAATATGTATTTTGGCTTTAGGGACCATATTTTCATTCAAATCTATTTGGAGACCTTGTAAACATATTATACCGTGTTTATTATTGGGAGAAAAGCAGAATGCGGGTAGTGAATGTAAATGAAATTACAAAAATCAAACCAAATGTATAAAAATATAATTCAGTTGACATTAGTCTAATAGTAGAGATAACTTTTGTATTTTAGAAATAAAAAATAACTAATTAAAAAAATGTATATAAAACACATAACTAATGCGATTCTACCAATTAGAAAGAGAATTTTTGTGAAAATTCCCAAAATCCAGTTTTTTAGTGGAATGGGAACTGCAACTAATAAAAATACATTTATATAAAAAATTATATATATATATATGAAAAATATTAGAAAAATAAAAAAATTTATACTAAAATTTGGGCCGACCGTGACCATTGAGGATCACACATCTGTCTAATATCTATCTAGTCTAATTAAAGGGGCATCAATAAATAATTGAAAAAAACTAATTCATGAATTCAACCACTTCTTCAACCTCCAATGATTTTATATCAGTTACCAAAGGGGTTATATTGGTGAGCACTAGGGCCAATGAGATTTGCAATGTTCAAAGTGCAGTGAGGAAAGCTCAAACTGATGAAAATGTAGTATTGTTGGGAAGGTTTGGAAAATTAGGTAGAAAAATTGTAGTTATGGACTGCAAACTAATTACTGTGCTGGGACAAACAAAGGTCATTATCTAGCATTAAAAGGAATGGAGTACAATATTTTTTATTTTTTATTTTTTTAATGGAGTGGAGTACAATATATAGGCCTTCTTTTTTTTTTTTTCTTCACAAATAACATTTAATATTATTCCAATTGATTTATGTATATTCAACTTCACATATGACTTGGAGGCATGCTATTCTTAGGTTGCCTATCAGTATCATGTACCCGAATGTTAAGGGATGAAAGGTTATACCAACATTTTTCTTACGCTAATGTTATTTTATAAAAATAAAAATAAATTCAATTATTATATTTAATTTTTTCCTTCAAATGTTAATAAAAAGTTTCATATTTTTAGGTCAAATATCCAAACCTAGACCTTTCTGGGGGCATTTACTTGAATATTTGATATTGGGATTTTTTGTTGCTTTTAAATGTTAGGCTTATATATATAATAGAAAATATGATTTTTGCCAACACTTGGAAGCTAGCTGCCATTATTAAAACCAATAGATTGAAGTAAAGAAACTTCTCAGTGAAAAGAGGGAGGACTTAGCTGCCATTATTAAAACCAAGGTTCAGCAAGGAAACATTGACTTGATCCCTAAATTCATTGCCGACACTTGGAAGCTAGCTCACAACTATAGTTTCTCTCCACTTAGGAGGATTTGGATTCTTTGGAACCCATACTCAGTCAATCTTCAAGTTATTCATAGCCCAAGACAAGCTATGCACTGCTCAATCACAATTCTTTCATGCAAAACTGTTTTCAATGCATCTTTCATCTATGGTGCAAATGATGATTCTGAAAGAACATGCCTCTGGACTGACATTGAAAACCACTCTTCCATCTTTGCTTCCTCTCTATGGATATTGGGTGGGGATTTCAATACTATCAAGTCTTCTTCTGAGAATTTTAGAGGTTCCACGAGAACTACCAAAGCAATGATGGACTTCAGGAGTTGTCTCCATAATTCAAACCTTGAAGACCTTAGTTACTCAGGAATCTTCTACTCATAGACCAACAAGAGCCTTGGTGTTGCTAATATTTCAAAAAAAGCTCGACAGAGTTCTTATTAATGACTCATGGAATGATTTGTTTCCACTCTCCCACTACACCTTTCTTCCATTGGTATCTCAGACCACACCCCCATGCTCATAAACCTTGAAAACCCAAATCCAGTGAGGAAAACACCTTTCAGATTCTTTAATTGCTGGAGCAGTAATGATGAATTTATCCCTCTCATCCAATCCCACTGGAGCAAGCCAGTAGAGGGATATCCAATGTTTCAAGTGATCACCAAATTGAAGAGGCTCAAACAACCTCTTTAGAGAGATTCTCCACAAAGCTCACTACATTGCAAGATAAGGTTAAATCCACAAAAGAGCTCTTGTCTCAATGTCAAACAACCCTTGATTCCCAACCCAACAACACCACTCTCAGAAACCAAGAGAAACACTTGTTATCCACCTACACCAGATTATGTTCTGTCGAGGAATAGACATGTAGGCAGAAATCCAGAATGCTTTGGCTTTGGATTCTGACACCTCCTACTTCTACAAATCCATTTCCTCAAGGCTTAACAGGAACAAAATTTCATCAATCACTGCTGCAAATGGCATCTTACTTGACTCTGAGCAGGCATCAAACAAGAAATTGTTACTCATTTCACCACAGCTCTAAGGATGAATCCTCATCCTTCCCCAGGTATCAACAATCTAACTCCTTATATCCATTCAACAATACCACCACACTTCATTCCATCACTTACATCCATCCCCACTGACATTGAAATCATGTAATGCATGTTCTCACTGAGTAGTGACAAGGCCCTTAGACCTGATGGATGCAATACTTTCTTTTTCAAGAAAGCTTGGTCTATTGCTGGACTGACATTTCACTAGCCATCAAACAATTCTTCCACAATGGAAAATTGCTCAAAGAAGTAAATTCCACATACCTTGCACTTGTCCCTGAAACCTCCAACCCATCACCCCTCAATGAATTAAGACCAATTTCATGCTGCTCTACCATATACAAGTGTATATCCACACTACTTGCAAACAAACTCAAACCAATCCTTCCCCACATTGTTGTACCTACTCAGTCAGCATTTGTTTAGGGCAGAATTATTGATGACAACATCCTTATGGCCCAAGAACTTCTTCATGGTTACCACATAAATGCTTATTACCCAAGATGTGCCATCAAAATTGACATTAAGAAAGCCTTTAACTCTGTTTGCTGGGAATTTCTTTTTGACACTATGAAGCTGTTCGGATTTCCTGAAACTTTCATAAAATGGATTCATGCCTGTGTTTCCACTCCCTCATTCACCATCTCTGTTAATGGAGAATTTAATGGTCATTTCCAAAGTATCAAGGGTCTTAGGCAAGGGGATCCCATATCGCCATTTCTGTTTGTGCTAGTTATGTTGGTCTTTTCTTCCATTATGGACAAAGCTATCACTGAAAGGCCATTTAAATTCCATTGGAGGTGCAAGGGACTTGGCTATTCTCATTTGATTTTTGCAGATGACCTTCTCCTCTTCCCTCATGGCAACATTCCCTCCCTATAAACCTTAAAGCTTGCAATTGATACCTTCTCTAACCTCCCTGGTCTCCACATCAACCATAGTAAGAGTCATGTCTACTTCTCAGGTGTGAATGATAACTTGTAGGATGACATTCTCTCACTGTTGGGTTATGAGAAAGGGGAACTACCTGTAAGATACTTAGGAGTTCCATTGGTGACAACCATGCTTCGAGCCAATGATTGTAGACTCTGTATTGACAAGATCACAGCAAGGATAGCTCACTGGACAGTAAAAATCTTTCCTTTGCAGGAAGATTACAGCTTATTAAAGCTGTTTTATTTTCAACACAGATATACTGGAGTTCGAAATTTATCCTACCAATGAGTGTCACTCAAGAGTTTTAGAGCATCTTTGGAGCCTTTCTTTGGACAGGTCCAATTTTGAAGAAAACTGGGGCAAAGGTTGCTTGGGATAAATGTTGCTTGCCAAAGAGAGCAGGTGGTCTTGGATTGCCAAATCTCCATACATGGAATGAAACTGCAATAATGAAGCACTTCTGGCACATAATCATGTCAAAGGACATGTTGTGGGTAAAATGGATCAACATCTATCTGTTAAAAGGAAGAAGTATATCGGAGGTCAAGGTCCCAGGCCAATACTTATGGAACTGGAGGAAATTGCTCAGCCTCAGGGATACAATTAAATCACTTGCCAGGATAAAAATTAGAGATGGTTCAAGCTCCAATTTTTAGTTTGACAATTGGTGCTTCCTTGGTCCTTTGCACCAATTGACATATCCACAAATGATCTCACTCTCAGGCTATCCCAACAAAACAAAGGTAGGATCCTTCATAACTAATAACTCTTGGTCATTTCCCCCTTCAATACTGTCCATCATCCCACAGCTACAGCATATAACCAACCTTCCAAATCCCCAAGCCAGCTGCAATGATAAACAAATTTGGATGCCCTCACCCAATGGTTAATTCTCTATTGCACACACCATGAAACATTTCAACAAGCCCCTCCCAACCCTACCTTGGACTCACTTAGTTTGGACCAAACCCTCTATCCCCAAACCTTCTTTCGTACTCTAGATGGCAATCCAACAAAGACTACCTACTTTAAACAGGAGATGTATAGCACACATTAACTCATCATTATGTACCCTTTGCAACACAGAATTAGAATCCCACAACCACCTATTTTTTCAGTTCTCCTTTGTCAAGCCCCCGTGGACATTTCTACAACCAAGATGGGGGTTTCACACCCAACCATCATCCTGGCCTGACCTCATTAATTGGGCTGCACATCATTGGAAGGGATACTTAGCTACTCACAGCCATACTCCGTCAAAAATGAGCTTGGCAGCTTTGGTGTACCATACATGGATCGAGAGAAACAGAAGGATTTTTCAAAAGAAGTCCGTCTCTGCAAACTCACTTCTTCACCAAACTCCGGAATTTGTTAAAGCAAAGATCATACTTTCATCTGTCAGCGATACATCTAATGCTCCAAGGATTGCAGCAGAATGGGACCTCCAAGAAAACCACCGGACATCAGCAATTGATGTGCTATTTCGCCGGAGTTTTCCTACTGTAACCGGAATTTGTGGCACAACATATGGTTTTAGCTGTTATGGTTTTAGCTCTTATGTTGGTTTGTGCCTTTTTGGGTTGTTATTATTTCAATCTAGGTTTGTATTCTGGGCCTGGCCCATCGGTTAGCCATGGCTAGCCTTGTTCTTCTTTTTTTAATCCAATTTAACTTTAACTTTCAAAAAAAAAAAAAAAAAAAAAAAAAGGTTTGAAACAGTGAGGCAATGCTATAGGTGAGGCTATGATATATGAGCTGTACACTATGTATTCTAGCATATTCTAATTAACAAATATATATTGTTAGATTTTTTTTTTTTTTATTTTACAAAATGATAAATAAAATAAATAACATTATAATATTTATTTATTAAATAGGTTTAGAGAAACTAAAATTACATTACGATGGGATTCAAAAAAAAGTGAGTATTAATTTTATTAGACTCTGTTATTATCCGTTTTGGGCCTGAGCCGGCACGGTTTTACTCTTGAGTTTTACCTCAAGCCTCGTATCAATTGGAGTGACATACCTACATATAAGCACTTCACTTTTTCCTTTCACAGGCGATGTGAGATTGTACACCCATAACTCGCCAGTGTGGTAGCCTGTCAATGTCTCGCATCTGCCCACAACACATTCGCCCACAGGGTCATCACAAGAACCAAGTGTCACCATTTAGAATCATTTAAGAATCTATCCGTTCGTAGAGGTGGACTAACAAATTCTTAGATTTCAAGTTAGTTTTAGGTCTAAATAAGGTTCATAATTGGGTTAGTGTAAGGGAACATGCTTCTAGACGATAACCATGCCATTTGTGTTTTACCTTGTCAATGTGAACTGAATTCCATAATACTTCACAGATGATCATAGTATACATGGTCATATTTGACTTGAAAGAAGGGACATTGGACCACTTCGTCGACCAGATCATCAATTGTTGTCTTCTATCCAGAGCCCGATTTGGTTTCTGCCCTCAAAACATTTCTTGAAGTTGGTTTTAGGTTAATTTTCATCTCTCTTGAGTTTCTTTGAATAAAAGAAAAAGAAATTGTGAATCTTTTCTCTTTAGATATGAGTAAGTCAACGGGCTGGTCTGGATGGATTGTTTGTAGATTTTATTCAATGAAATTAAATCAATTTTTTTGTCAAATTAAGTGTTATATATTTGATAACTCAATTTATTACTTAAATTCTTGATAAATAAACTATTTATTAGACCAAATGTTATATTTACTTTCAATATCACTGATAATAATCGAATTTTATGTGATGAAGTTTTGACTTTTTTTTTTTATTTTTAGCACAGGAGTCTTGAGACTCTTGACATGCATGTTACGGAAATTATTTTAAAATTATATGACTAGGAAACAATGACTAATTTTGAATCCACTAATTTTTGGATGTTGATAAATATCTTCTACTTATCGCGAGCAAAAATGTGTTAAAATTTTCCAAAAATGGCTCTCTTCAAACTAACCTCTCCTGAAAAATGTATCAGCTCGTCTGTTACTGTTCTTCTGCATCCAAATTTCAATAAAGTAAGTACCCAATATATATATATACAAACACAATAAAGTGTCGAACAAATTCGCAATTTGATATCTCACATTCTGTTAGACTTGAAGCACTAATTTTATATGACAATTACATTCACCAAGAAGACAACCCACACAGCATGACATGAGTTTTGTGTTAAAAATGTATATCAAGGTGCCTTCTATTGAATAAAAATTAATTCACTATATATATATTTTTTTGGTTATGTAAATACTCACAAACATTCTCATAAATATCAACTAGGAGACTTGAAATTTTACCTTTATACTACCTAGAGCATTGGCGGGTCAGTTTAATTGAACAATGCATCTCTCTTTTAATTTGAAATTTTATTGAGCATGTTAGAGCATCTCCAATGCCCTCTCAAACGGCCTATCAAAGTCAAAATATAGACATTTGTCATATCTTGAGATTGTAAAAGATATTGCCATAAATGACAGTTCTCAAAAAATTTTGAGAAGTCTGTTTTTTTTTTTTTTATTCATACGGTGCCGTTTCTCACACGCACAATCCTAGCAGTATCTCTCTCCCTTTCGTTGCCATGTCTACTGTTTTGCAACCAGGGATCGACAAAGTCGCTCTGCGATTCATGGGAAGATCAGGCTAGGATTATCCGTGCTCGACGAAATTGCTGGTACGATCTCCAAACCATGTTCTTGATTATCATGTTTGTAAGATCTCGCTACTATGTCCTGGATTTCTTTAGGGTTCTTCGGACTCTACGAAATTGCTGGATTCTACTCTCACTTGCATCTCGTGGTTATCTAAGCCTTTCCTGTTTATTTGTCTGATTTGATTGTTTCGATTTACATCTTTTAAGTTTATCATCATCTGCTCTGTTTGGTTTGTTTTAATCCATATATGCAAACCTGATTCTCATGGATTATAAACAAATTAATTTTAGTCTGAAATTGAAATCAGATAAGTCATTGATAGGATAACAGGCTGGATTTGTTTCCCTAGTGAAATCCCTATATGTACATGAATTAGCAAAAAAAAAAAAAAAAAACAAATAAATGGGAGAAAGATGTACCAGCACATGTTTTCAAGTGGAGCTTTCGTTGTAAATTTTAATGTTCCCTTTAAATTTGAATTATATCCATCGCATATTGCGGCTGAAGGTTTCTCATGTGATATGATTGACTTAATAATTCGCCACGGGCCTTGCCGCCTTGGACTCAAGTCAAAACCATGGAATGTGCTTCAGTGGTGACTTGCTGCCTCTGAATATAGCACTTGAAATGTTAAGGTCGAAGATGCCATGTTGGTAACTCGCATCTCTGGAAGTCCTAAATTCAAAGACATCTCTTGGGTAAAAAATGTGCTCTTTATTGTAATCAAAAGGTCAAAATTTTCTATTTGGGATTGTAGTGTTAGTAGAAGTAGGAAAATGCTAGCAGCCCATATGATCTCATGATTCAATAAAATGTAAGAATTTGAAAGAGGTTTTGAACCATTGGTGTTTTGAGCATCCTTTATGTCCATTTTGCATTGTAAGCGTTCTTTGTGGATAAATTTTCCAAGGTTAAATTTTTTTCCAAAAGAAAAATTGAAGTCACTCAACAATCAACAAGGCGGAGAAATTCATTCACACCGGATCAAGATGTAGCAATTTGTAATGCTTGGTTGAGCGTCACCCAAGATCCAATTGTTGGTAACTCGCAATCACAAAGTAATTTTTGGAGTCGGATATTCCAAAATTATCTTGATCACAACAACGACGAAAATGTATGAACACAAGGTTCTATCCAATCTTGTTGGGGCATAATCATGAAGCGTTGTGGTAAATATAGTGGGTGCCTCACACAAATTGATAAAGTGGAATCAATAAAATAGATAAAGTAAGATTTCTACTTTTCTTGTTAGTTCTAATTTTAATTTTTATACTTCTAATTTTGTTTTATATCCTTTTATAGGCTTTTAAAGAAAAAAGTATGTATTATGAAAATGAGAAGAAACATTTTTCTTTGGATCACTGTTGGGCGATCTTGGAACATTGCATTAAGTGGGAAGATTGGGCATCCTCCAAAAAGCCAAAGTCTCCTGCAATGACCCCATATTCCTCTTTCTCATCCTAAATTCAAGAAACACCCATTTCTCTCGATTTCGATCAAGATCTAACCGGAATTGCTGTTGACTCCCCAAGAACCAAAAGGCCTAGTGAAAGGAAAGCTACAAAAAAAGTACATAGGAAAAACAAGATAGCAGATACTTCAGACACTCATTTTTGTGATTTGATGGAAAATTTTAACAAAAATGCATCTGATGCAAGTGAGAGTAGACTGAAGAAGTTCGAAATAGAAGAAAGAAAAGTTAGAGTAATGGAGCAAATGAATCAAAAGGAGTAAGAAGCCAAGGAAAAAGAGAGAGATGATAAGATTATGATGATGGACGTTTCCAACAAGGACCCTCAGGCGAAAGTTTATTACCAGCTGCGTAAGGATGAGATTCTTGTCAAACTACAAGCACGCTCAACAAACCTTGATTATTATGTTCCTCTTCCCCATCTCCATGATTATCTACTTTTTTTTGTTATGCTTATGTATTTATTTTGGATCATTGTTATGGATTTTATTGAATTGTAGTATTGAAATGCCAAACATGGATTTGATGATTTTTTTTTTTAACAAGGCAAACAAACTAAATAAAATACAAACACTCACAACAAAAGAATAAAAATACAAACTCACTTGTACACTATCTAGTGTACAAAACACATATACTAATAAATCAAGGATCAAAACAAAGGACATCTGAAACATACTTCCTCAAGTCTCTCCTTGTCGTGACCACAAATGTTCAATAAGATCATTGCGGTGTGTGTGATGGATTGCAAAAGATTGAATCATACGATGACAAGCGAGGAACTCAGAAAACAAGGGTGTATTTCACAACAATGAAATATATGACCTCGAGTAACATTTATGCTATCTTTTAGTAAAAAAAAAAAAAAGCAATTGAGAATTATATGGGTGGTTTTATGGTTTTAACACATGCTTCACAATACATGCACTCTGTTACGACCATGGAAAACTGTCATCATAGAAATTTGAGATATCACTGGCTCATGATCTCAGAAAACAGATCTCTGCAAACTCTTCACTGAAAAGCATGGCGGCATCTTCTTTTGGCGAAAGCATAGTCTTGCTACACTTTTGTAAGATTCTAGCAAAGCCGATGGAAAAGACAACTTGCAGTACCTCTCCCGACAAATGATGCGTATACTGGTGTAACAGATTGTACGGTCAATCATACGCCCAATTATTATCAATTCAGAAATCCCAAACTTGAACAGCGCAAATCCAAAAGACTCCACAAACAAAAACGAATCTCAGTTGTCCAACAAATAGAATTGTTTGAATCATGGACCCAATTGGCAAACCCGATTCAGGTTCCAACCCTTTGCCGCGACTGACATTGCCACCCGACTGGAAGTCAGATGAATCAACAAGTCTCTTTTTGTACGCCGGATACAAGAAATTCAATTAATTGCTTATCTCTCAAAAAATAAAAATGGATTAAGTGAATCCAACTATACAAAAAGGACTAAAATGTAGAAGGCTTTGCTGCGACACGGGTTTGACAACCTCTCACATTCATCACAATGAGCTGAGCCAAGGAAAACTCTCACATCCATCATACTACAAGATCAATTCTATGTGAGCTGGTTGAAGCTTATAGTATTCTACTTCCCTTATTAAAGGGTGATGCTCATAGTAATCTACTTCCCTTTTTAAAGGGTGACTTCCCTTTTTAAAGAGTGATGCTCATAGTAATCTACTTCCCTTATTAAAGGGTGAGCTAGGTAAAGCTCATAATAATCTACTTACCTTGTTAAAGGGTGAGCTAAGTGAAGCGCATTAATCTACTTACCTTGCTAAAGGGTGAGCTGAGTGAAATTTGTATTAATCTACTTCCCTTATTAAAGGGACGAGAGGCCGACTACACCTTATTAAAGGTTTCCTCGTTAAAAGGACCAAGGGCCAATAACACATTCTTCCCTTATTAAAGGGACAAGAATCCAACTACTTTCTCTATACAGAAGGGTGAGATAATTAAAGCTTCCTTCATTTACTAGAGAGACGAGACGACTACATCTCGTATTAAAAGGGTCATCCTCATTAAGACTACACCTCTTTTCCCCGTAAAGGAACGAAGGGTCAACTTCATTTTCTTCCCTCGATAAAGAGACGAGGGGTTAGCTACTCCCTTATTAAAGGGTGAGCTCACAAAGCTTGAGCAAATCCAGTCCCTTATTAAAAGGGGCAAGAAAGTAATCATCAAGCATGCTTAGCTTGGAAGGACTTGGCATTCCCGACGCTTGACAAGCAAGATTTCGGGAATGGGGGGGCTACTGATACGGAATATTCGACTAGATAAGAATTCCAAGTGATATGGAGACTCAAAGGGCATGGATAAACTTAAGGAGATAGGGTAAGCCAAACCGTATTGATAAGGTAATTAAGATAAGGTGATCATCTCATAAGGTAATTAAATGATAAGATTTGATTAATTCAAAGGTTGCACTAAAGATACGATTAACTAATCCCTTCTCTCCCGGAAGGAAATGCGGAAACGACAACTTTAACTTTCTATAAAAGTGAGGCCAGTCAACATAAAAAGGTACGCCATAAATCCTATATTGGGGCCTGGATTGGATATTCAATTTTCGGGTATTAACTTGACTGTTGGAGTGCACTCGGCCGGCACCACGCCGGTTATCACTTCTCTTTTATCTTGCAGGAATCGCTCCGGACTTGTCTTTCAGAAATTGCTACTGGCTCTGGAGCATGTAGATTTTTGCATCAATAGAAATAGTTGGCAATTTTGATCCAGATCCTTGAACCAACCGAACGAGTGAGATTTGGGTTCATAAAATTGTAATAGAATAGTTCCCAAAAAAAATACAAAATTTATAGAATTTTGTTATATATATTTTACTTATTACAATGGAATGAATACATACACATATTCAAAATACAACATGATTTTCAAAGATAACATTAATAAAGCATTCATTAGTTTCAATAACAAAATGAATAATACACCAAATATCACTTCACAATACTTTCAATGGAATGTATAATACGTCAACATGAAGGTGATGTTTGATTACTCAATTTAATTACCGAATGTTTTAAACGCTTATCTAATTAAATGTGTTTATCCAATTAAGTGCCTATTTGGCTGAGTTTTCTGACGGCTTCGAACGGGCTTCCAAGTCCATAAAGCCCTTTTAAAAAAAAAAAAATGAGTGTTTGGTTAACCAATATAAAAGGAATTCCAACAAACATGAAAATCCTAAAAATTCTGTTCAAGCAAAGCTCGAAAAACTTGCTTTTGGAACTTAGTTCGTCTGGATAATTTTAACTAACAATTTTTAATTACATATGTATCCTTATTTTAAAAGAAAAGAAGACAAGACGTGGAGAATTTGCAGAATTTTTTTTTGATTGATTTCCATTTGATCTCAAAGACTAAGGAGCAAAAGAATTATAAAGATATTTGAACTCTCATCCAAAAAAATTCAACTCTCTATATAATTCTGAACAACCTTTCTAACTCTCAATATATATATATATATATATATATATAGATAATAGATTTTTTTTAAGACCTCTCTTTTGTTTTACGTATCAAGTTAGGGTTTTAATATAACTAGAAATAAGAATGAAATTGAGTCTAAATAATTATGCTAAACTACAACAATCTCTCTCACTGTTTCATTTTTTTTTCTTCAAGTTCTATCAATATGTATATATTGATCTTCACTTTGTCAGCAATGTATCTACAAAAAAAGTATGAACAACATTGATATGCCAATTAATTGTTGCTCCATAATCTCTGATTTTCACTCCATTACCCTAATTACATATGTATCCTTATTTTAAAAGAAAAGAAGACAAGACGTGGAGAATTTGCAGAATTTTTTTTTGATTGATTTCCATTTGATCTCAAAGACTAAGGAGCAAAAGAATTATAAAGATATTTGAACTCTCATCCAAAAAAATTCAACTCTCTATATAATTCTGAACAACCTTTCTAACTCTCAATATATATATATATATATATATATATAATAGATTTTTTTTAAGACCTCTCTTTTGTTTTACGTATCAAGTTAGGGTTTTAATATAACTAGAAATAAGAATGAAATTGAGTCTAAATAATTATGCTAAACTACAACAATCTCTCTCACTGTTTCATTTTTTTTTCTTCAAGTTCTATCAATATGTATATATTGATCTTCACTTTGTCAGCAATGTATCTACAAAAAAAGTATGAACAACATTGATATGCCAATTAATTGTTGCTCCATAATCTCTGATTTTCACTCCATTACCCTAATTATCTTTTTCATTTTTTTTCTCTTGCTATATCCAGAATAATTCAACCATGCTATCACGTTTGTACTATTCATTATAATTAAGGATAAAATTGTCAAGTTAAATTGTGTTTAGTTAAGAAATTTTTTTTAAAAAAATACATCCACCAAACAACTTTTTTCCTTTAAATTCCTTCCATTAAAATGCATTTTGCAAAGCCCGTTAAGTGGAAGGAATTTGAAGATCAATAAGTTCCCCCAAATAGAGTCTAAATGTGTTTGATAATGCACTTTTAATATCACTGTAAACGGTTAGCATCACTTAAAATGAGATAAAATTTTAAGTGACAATGACATCACTTATCACTTATCGCTAAATGCTGAATGCCGAAAATTTAAAAAGATATCAAAAAATATTTATTTTTTAATTACCACTTAAAAACTTCAACACTTAAAATTCAGCTCTTAACAATTTCAATACTTAATTTTTAGTTTTATCAAACAACACCAAACTGTTAGATTACAAGTTTACTTCTGCACTTACCTAGTTACCATGTGTACATACATAGATACCATGTATAGATGATTTGGTCATCACTCACCTACTCCTAAATTTTCTCCTATATATAGGATCTCTATGTACTCTTCATTAATGCAGTACAATATAATATTACCATTCCTTTATTTTTCTAACATATGTGAGTAGTTTTTGTGTTTGATTAAATCACCCATAATTATGTTTAATTAAACATTCACAAGCACAAAAATAAATACTGTAAAGTAAAGTTTGAGAGAAGATAATAGGGGTTCGTTTGGTTAGATGGAGTCAACTAGAAAAAAAAGGGAAGAAATTTTTTTTAAATTTTTTTAGAGTTTCGATAGATGGAAAAAGAATCGTAATAGAAAATATAGTTTCTCGCATTAAACTAGTTTCCCCCAAAACTTTTCTCACACAAAACACGCAAAAATAATATTTTCTCGTGAAAACTGCTTCTTTTTATTTGACGTTCCTATTTTATCCAACAACTGAATCATGTAAAACAACTAACTATTAATTGAGTTTCTTTTCTACTGAGTTTCAAAGAGACAAGTTCTCTAACAATTTTTTATTTTAAGGCAAGTTCTCTCTAAACATGTTGTCTTGCAATACTATTTGGGCGATATTATTATTATTATTTTTTAAGCTTCCTTATTTCTCTTAAATGAATAGTTAGTTCTACTTCTACCTAAGAAGACTTGAAGTATTGTTTTAATTTAAATAATATAAATGAATATAAATAATTATATCATCAAATTTAATAATTCATCATTTTATTAAAACTTCGATAAAAATAGACATCATCAAACACAAATTTATTTATTTTTTTAGTATTTGAAATCATAAGGGTAATTTGGTATGCACAATTACTTTCTTTTCATTTTCATGCCATCCAAACTAATAAACTAATATTTTCATACAATTTTTGTGAATAAATTTTCATGATAATCAAATGTTTGATATAAAATAATTTTTCTTTTCATTTACTTCACTTTTGTTTCATTTTTTTCTTTTCTTTTCTTGCTTATTTCTATCTAACCAAACGGAGCCTAGATTTTTAGTCCCAAACGGAAAAATCTCAAGGACTTTCACGCTGTCCCAGGTGAAACAATCCACTATGCGTGAAGCAAAGTACTTGGCTTGTTCGGATACCAAGTTAACAAACATCTACTTTAAAATTTTAAGTTATTAAAAAAGGATGTAACTTTAATATTTAAATCATTTAGCATATGGCTATTTTGCCTAGTGTTGATACTACCCTAGTTACAAAGGCCATAGCTGTTAGGATGGCCTTGAAATGGGCTGAGATTTGGGATCTCAGTAAATGGGTTGAAGTGAGATAGCTTAGCTGGTAACTCTTTGGATGTATGATTTTTGGGGCGCTAATTCGAAACTCATCAAAATGGAACCCAGATTTAACAGATGCAATTGGTTTGTGCCAAAAAAAACTATTAAGGAGTATCTGGAGAGGAAATACTACATTATCTCATTTTATTTTATTTTTAAATAGGTAAAGGCAATTGAAGTTGCAATGACTGAACTTAATAAACCTTGTATATTGTCGTAAATGGATTTGAAGTTGAAATGGACTGGACTAAGGCCCTATTTGGGGGAGCTTTCTCATATTAAAAGTCCTTCATTGATAACGCCTTCATGAAATGAATTTTATTGAAAGGAATTCAAAAGAAGAAGACGTTTGGTGAGTATATTTCTTAAATTTACTTTAACTTTTAGATTATTTTTTCTTGACAATAATATCCTTTATCCTTAATAATTATTACAAACCTCCAATAAAAAGTGTGAAGGAGATGGTGAAAAGCGATGGCAATGTTGGTGGTTGTGGTGGTAGAAGGCAGTTGTGATGGTGGTGGTTGTGGTGGAAGGTGGCTGTTGAGGGTGTTGGTGGTGGAATGTGACGATGTCGGTAGCGGTGGCAGTGGTGGAAGATCGCGGTTGAGGGTGGCGGCGGCGGGGGCGGTAGTGGTGGAAGGTGTTAAGATTTCGTGGATCAGAATATATTCAGGATCAGAATATATTCAACTTTCCTTTTTTTTATTTTTATTTCATAGTTGTATATACTCAACTCTTCCTTATTCATTTTATTTCCATAATGGTTTACTTTTCCTCCCCTATTTATTCAGTTCTTCTGTATTGTAATATATACAGATCAGAAAATAATATAAGGTAGAAAGTTATTAGCTTCATGCTATATTTCTTTATTTTTTGCTTAGTTGTTATTATTATTTTACATGGTATCAGAGCATTGATCAAGTGCATCTGTGATTTTTGATCTAGTGCATCTGTGATTTTCTATCATTGTGTGTTATTTCTGGTTTCACATAATCTCTGTGAACCTTCTTTTCTCACACTACAATGACAACCGAATCTTCGACTGTGACTGGCGCCCCTGGTTCAAGTGGACCAAATCCTAGTTCACCTTTAATCTCCATCCATTCGACAACCCTGGCGTCATCTTAGTTTCTCAACAACTCACCGGTGACAATTATTCAACTTGGCGCCACGTAATGAGGATGACCTTGTCAGCCAAGAACAAGTTAGGATTTGTTCATGGCACTGTCACCAAGCCTACCGAATCAGAACCAAACTTTGCTAAATGGGTAAGATGTAATGATATGGTGCTTTCTTGGTTACTAAATTCAATTTCTCTTGATATTGCAATTAGTGTGATCTACGCTAACACCGCTAAAGAAGTTTGGGATGACCTTCATGGACGATTTTCTCAAGGAAATCCCGTACTCACCTTCAAGGACAAGCTTCTATCACTACTTACTTCACCAAGCTCAAAGCTCTTTGGGATGAACTGGATTCATATAATACAATCCTGAATTGTACTTGTGGTTCCTCTAAGGCTATCATGGACTATCAACAACAAGAGCATGTCTACCAATTCCTGATGGGCCTTAACGAATCTTATGCTGCCCTCCGCAGTCAGATTTTGGCAAAGGATTCCTTACCAACTCTAAGCAAGACCTATTCTTTGCTTTTTCAAGAAGAGAAACAGAGGGAGCTCCATGTTGTTGCACCCTCTCAGCCTAACTCCGTTGCGTTGACTGTTGCCAAGAGTGATTTCAATCGAGATAAAAATCGTCCTAACGGCAAAGGGAAAGCTCGACCCAAGTGTGATCACTTGCAAAAGCTTGGGCATACAAAGGAAAATTGCTTCAAACTACATGGTTATCCACAAAAGCAAACTAATGCCGTCTCTACAAGCACTAACGCAACTACAGCACCAGCGGTTCAAATTCTTCAATTCACATAAGAACAATATCAGCAGTTGTTGTCACTTCTCAATAACACTCAACCCACTGTCAACTTCACAGGTAACCCATGTCATCATTCTCAATCAAGATGTTTTCCTTGGATTATTGATAGTGGTGCCTCTGATCATATTTCTTCTTCCATTGATCTTCTTTCTCAAGTGATACTAGCCTTTAATAATAAACCTGTCCGTCTTCCTAATGCAATTTTTCACACATCTCACATACTGGGAATGCATGTTTATCAAAAAATATCAATCTCAAAAGTGTTCTTTGTGTTCCATAATTTACCTTTAACCTTTTGTCTATCAGCAAATTACTAAATCCTTAAATTGTTCTGTCACCTTTTTTCCCAAATTTTGCATTTTTCAGGACCTTTCCACGAAACAGACGATTGGACTAGGTAAAGAATATGGTGGTCTCTACTATTACCATCCCACTTCATCTCCTATCATTCTTGCTTCCTAACAACACCAATTTGATTTATGGCATTGGAGATTAGGGTATCCTTCTACCTCTCGTCTCAGTTTCTTGTCCAATCATATTAGTGGCATCTCTAATTGTTCTAATTTACATTGTCATGTTTGTTCTATTTCTAAGCACACTCGTTTACCTTTTCCCAATAAAAATAATTGTTATGGTGAACCATTCGAATTGATTCATGTTAATATTTGGGGTGATTTCTCCGCTACTTCATTATCTGGTGCTCATTATTTTTTAACCATTGTTGATGATTATTCTCGTTGCACATGGCTTTTTCTTATGAAACATAAATCTGAGACTCAATCTTTGTTAAAAAAAATTCATGCCATGATTCAAACTCAATTTCATCGACATATAAAGAAAATCAGAAGTGATAATGGTCTTGAATTTCTTTCCATGCATCCATTTTTTAATGAACGTGGGATTGTTCACCATCTCACTTGTGTTGGGACCCCTCAGCAAAATGGTGTGGCTGAATGAAAACATAGACACCTTCTAGAGGTTGCCCGTGCCCTTCACTTCCAAGCCCACCTCCCTATCAAATTTTGGGGGGAATGTGTCCTTACCACTATTTACCTTATTAACCACATGCCTTCCCCTTTGCTATTTGGAAAATCTCCCCATGAGTTACTATTAAACTCTCAACCATCTTATGATCATTTGCGGGTTTTTGGTTGTTTATGCTCCGCTCAAAATATGTCACCTCATAAAAATAAATTTTCTCCTCGTACTATTAAAGGCATATTCATTGGTTATCCTTTTGTTCAACGAGGAAATCGAATTTATGACCTACAGACTAATAAAATATTTATTAGTCGTGATGTTTCCTTTCATGAGACTGTGTTTCCTTTTTAGAGTACCACTCCTGCTCATACTCCACCGCCTATTGTTTTACATTTCCCTACTAGTGACATAAGTATCAACCCTCCACAAACCATCAACCCTAAAAATCCAACACCTCCTTCTGACACATTTACTCTGGTACCGCATGTCTTTACTCCAGTACCAACTCGTTAGTCCTCTCGTCCTCGCCATCCTCTGGCTTATCTCCAGGACTATCATTGCTCTCTGACCACATCTCCTCACTTATTACCATTTCATTCTGCATCTCTTAGTTTAGATTGTGCACAATTGCAATATCCCCTTCAAAAATTTATTTCTTATGATTCATTATCATCTATTCGTTTTGCTTACACTACTATTATTTCTGCTGAGGTTGAACCCGCAACCTATGCTCAGGCTTCTCAGCATCCACAGTGGCGTCAGGCTATGGCTACAGAAATTAATGCTCTTGAACTGAACAATACTTGGACACTCACTTATTTGCCTTATGGTAAAATTTCTATTGACTGTAAGTGGGTATATAAGATTAAGCATCGTTCTGATGGTTCAATTGAGCGTTATAAGGCTCGTCTCATTGCCAAAGGATATACACAGATTGAAGGCCTTGATTATCATAAAACATTTGCTTCTATTGCCAAATTAGTTACGGTACAGTGTGTTCTGGCAGTTGCAGCAATGAAGCATTGGCCTTTGCATAAGCTTGATGTTAACAATGCTTTTTTACATGGTAATCTCCGTGAAGAAGTATACATGAATCCTCCTCCCGGTTTCCATCGCAAGGGGGAGTATCTAGTATGTCGACTTCAAAAATCCATATATGGTCTCAAGCAAGCAAGGCGAAATTAGTTTGAAAATTTTTCTTCTGCTCTTCGCCTTGCTGGGTTCACACAATCCCACTGTGATTACTCTTTGTTTACATCTACAAAAGGTTCCTTAATTACTGTTTTTCTAATATATGTTGATGACATAATAGTCACAGGCAATAACGATCTTGTCATTAAATCTCTCAAAGAATTCCTACATAGTTGGTTTCATATTAAGGATCTTGGCTCATTAAAATATTTTTGGGACATTAAAGTTGCTCGCTTAGCTAAAGGGATTTTTCTGTCTTAACGAAAGTATGCTCAGAAAATCTTGCATGATGCTGGTGTCCTTGGTGCAAAGCCTGTTGATTTTCCTATGGTACAAAATCTAAAACTTACACCTGATGCTGGTGATTTATTGAAGGATCCCAGCCAATATAGACATCTAGTAGGTCGCCTTATCTATCTCACCATCACTAGGCCATATATAGTCTATTCGGTTCAAATTCTCAGTCAATTTATGTCCAATCCTCGCTAACCTCATCTCGACGCCGCATATTGAGTTTTGGCTTATGTGAAATCTACTCCTGGCAAGGGTATAATATTGCTTTCAGATCAATGCCTTCAACTTGAAGCCTATTGTGATTCTGATTGGGGTGCTTATGCAACAACCCATCATTCTGTCACTAGTTATTGTGTTCTTTTGGTAATAGTCCTATTTCATGGAAAAGCAAGATATAGTTCACAGTTTCTAGATCCTCTACTGAAGCAGATTATAGAGCAATGGCATCCGTTACATGTGAATTAATTTGGTTACAATGGCTTTTCAAAGATTTAGGCATTCTTCACAAACATCCTATGCGGTTATATTGTGATAACAAAGCAGCTCTTCATATAGCCGCCAATCTTGTTTTCCATGAGCGTACTAAGCATATTGAGTTGGATTGCCACCTCATTCGTGAAAAGATTCAAGCTGGATTGATCCAAATTTCTTATAACAGTTTTGTTAACCAAATAGTTGACATTTTCACTAAAGCTCTTGGGAAGGATCAATACCGACATCTATGTGGCAAGTTGGGCATTCATGATATTCATGCTCCAACTTGAGTGAGAGTGTTAAGATTTCATGGATCAGAATATATTCAGGATCAGAATATATTCAAGTTTCCTTTTTTATTTTTATTTCATAGTTGTATATATTCAACTTTTCCTTATTCATTTTATTTCCATAATGGTTTACTTTTCCTCCCCTATTTATTCAGTTCTTCTGTATTGTAATATATACAGATCAGAAAATAATATAAGGCAGAAAGTTATTAGCTTCACGCTATATTTCTTTATTTTTTGCTTAGTTGTTATTATTATTTTATAGAAGGTGGTGATGGTTGTAGTGGATGGTGATGTGGCGATGGTGGAAGGTGGGGATGGCAATGGTGGTGGTGGTGGAAGGTGGTAGTGGTGGTGGCAATGGTGGTGGAGGTGGCAATGGTGGTGGTGGTGGAAGGTCACGGTGGTGGTGGTGGTGGAAGGTGGTAGTGGTGGTAGTGGTAGCGGAATATGGTAATGGAAGGTAGTGATGGAAGGCGGTGGTGAAGGTGGCGATGGTGGTGGGGTGATAGTGGTGGCGGCAATGGTGGTGATGGTGGCGGCAGTGGAAGGTAATGGTAGAACAAAAGACCAAAAAAACAAATATAGAAGAATATTATTAATCTATGAAAAGTATAGGGGCAAATTAGTATAATGACAAATTTATATTTTTGAAAAATAAAATTGGCTTCTTAAAATGAGGTTTCAAAAATAACATTTTCTTACTTCTCAATGAGATCTTTTTTAATACTATCCTAGAAAATTCATGATTTATTCAAAGAAAAAAATTATAACAATTGATAAGATCAGATAAGTCTTACAATATGAACCCTCGATTCAAACATTGAAATTCTTGGAAAGCTGTGATAAATCTGGATCATCCCATTTCCCCATTATGACCTTTTTCCAACGAAAGGCCCTAATAGGCTTAAGGTTCCCCATAATATCGAATTGTAGGTATGAAAGAAAATTTTTGTAATAAAGACTCTTGTTACAAATGACTTTGAATTTCTGAATATTCTTTTCTATTTGTAGTAAGTACTTCATTTCTTGGGGTCAAAATAGGATATGTGGTATAAAAATGGAGGATCTTCTGAAATAGGCTTCCCGAACATTAGCTTCTGCGATAAGTCTTTTACATATGTGTTACCAAACGTCACAATTTTTTAGGCTTCAGGAAGCTCTGCGAACGGGGCTTATTCCTCTATAACGGATGTTCAACCTATAAATCTGATGGTTTCTTGTTCCTATTTTGTTATTAGTTCCCTCCAATATTTTGACACTACAATCATAACTCTCAACTAAAGTCATTAACAATTCAAAATACCATTACAAAACCATTTATTATCAACCCTCCTATCAAGATGAAGGGAGTCATTTATAATAATTTGTTGTCAATACTCTCTGTTAATATGTTCCGATCCTCTAATTTATTATCAACCTTCATTCCATTGATACGGTTCTTTAATGAGGTGTGAATGGCACTCAGGGGCAGCTGGAGCCTTAGGTGAGTTAGGGTGTTGCCTAAGCCCCCAACCTATAAGAAGGCCCATAATTTTTAATTTCTTTATATATTATAGTTTTCCTAAAACAATTTTAGTATTTCTTTTAATTATTAAACTTTAACGCATAGAGAAATTTGACAGTTGACCTAAAAGATTTATATTCTTTATCTTTTTTTGAGGGGCCCCAAAATTTTTTTCTTTATATATTATTATAACTTACCTAAATATTTTATTTTCTTATATTTTTAAACCTCAACAAATACAAAGTGTGCCCAAAATATTTCTATCCTCATATTATTATAATTTTTTTGTTTGTTTGTTTTTGTTTTTGGCTCTCTTTCACCCTCATTACATCAGCATATACACACACTAAATATTAAATATATATTTAAGTGAATATTGGTGAAATTTTTATATTTTTCTAAAACTCCTATTAACTTTTATTTATTTATTTATTTTTACTCCTTATATATTTTTTCTCCTCTCTCATTATAATTTTTTTTTTTTTTCATCTTCTCCACTATTACAATTTACAATCTCACAATCTCACTCTGTAATAAGATTTTGAATACACTTATATTCTATTAAATAATTTATTGGAGTATTAGACCAAATTATTCCAAATCAGTTTCTATTATTCTATAACTTAAATTAGTTTATAGTTTTATTAATTTTTGTTATCATAAAATTATATATTTTGTTTATAATTTTTTTTTATATTGTTAAATGTGACTATTAAAAAGCACATGGCCAATTAATTAACGATTTTACTAGAGTTTGGAAAAAATTTAGTGATAGGTTTAAAAATCGCAAAACAAATAATTAGTATAATACTAGCATAAATATATGGGTAGATATAATTAAATAGCCACTTTATTTTTTTCGCCTAAGGCCTCAAATAACATTGAGCCGCCCCTGATGGCACTAGCATGCAGAAATTGCTTATTCATAATCATTATTTTTATGTTTTTACTGGTATGTTCCTTTATCTGACATTTCATATGAATTATGAATTAAGCATATATGATAAAATGGCAGGCGAGGGTATGGTGTTGCGGAAGAAAAATATTAGATTTTAACATGATTAAAGAAAATGAAAAAAACATATTAGATTTTAACATGATTAAAGAAAATAAAGAAAGAACTATTACAACTTTTTGTAATTTTTAGCAGAGCATGCAAATAAAAATGATCATTTACTCAAAAATAAAAAATAAAATAGATTAAATATTCCTGTGTAAGCTACACTGCAATAGTCAAATTATTAAGTGAATAGCAAAATGGAAGGATAATGCATTAAGCAATACAAGGGCTCCAAGTCCAAAAATAATATTGAAATCCTCCACCAAAACCTTGTCATCAAAAATCACACCCTTTTACTTACTTTTTTATTTTTATTTTTTATCTCTCATTCAATTTAATTCTCTCAAAAGATTAAATCAAATATTTTCCAAAAATAATGAATATTCACTTGAATTAGCACACTTCAAAAACAAAAATGGAGAAAAGGATGTGTCAACCATCATTTTAAAGTGTCTATTTGAATTTTTTTTTAAAAATAACATTTTCTTCAAAATGCTTCCTCTCTACTCTTTCTTAAAAATTCTAAAAAAAAATGTTCAAAACCAAATATGTTATTTTATCCACCTTCAAAAAAATTCAAAAATTCAATTTCAAGTCCTTTCATTTTTGAAGTACTAGCATTAAATTATGAAAATTATTAAATTATGAAAATTAGATTTTAAAACTTTCATTTATTATATATTTCTAACCTACATTATAAAATCCATAAAAAAATTATTTTAAATTTTAGTTTTCAAAATTATTTTACAATCTAAAATTTTGAAGTCCCACATGACATTTTTGAAATTAAACTCAAATTCAATAAATTCAATTTTGAATGTTTTTCTCAATTACTCATCTTATCAAATTGGTTTTGCACATGTCAGCTTGGTCGGCCAATATCCCATCAGTAATGAACATTTTGCATGAGCAAGTATTATCTATATACTTTACACTAAAAAATTGAACAGAAGTAATTAAATTAAAGTAGGCATAAATAAGTAGTTGTCATAACGAAAGTATGATTAAAAAACATTCGTTTTGAATTCACATTGGTCATTCTAAAACCTAAACCCAAATCACGTGAAGAGTGAGAAGAGGCCAAGGCATGTGGTGCAATGATCAATTTAATAATAATTTATTAAACAAAAAAATGTTATATTTAAAAAAAATTATTAGATAGTCCTTGAATATATGTCACTTGACGGTGAGAATAAAATTAACACTAACGAACATTATATATATATATATTAAGAATCTGATATATTCAATTTTTTGTGACCATTGATAGTCAAAAATTTGAGGTATAAAATCAAAGTTGGCATATTCTTTCTTTTCTCTAAAGGTATGACTTATTCCACCTATGTATGATGTACATACATATATTCTGTCTTCTCTTTTGTGTTAGGATTAAACATGTAACTATCGGAAGCCTATTTAAAGTTAGAAAATTTTACTGGTGTTTAGATGGTACAGACACATGGTCATTTTTTATTTTATGATTACTTTCTTTGAATGGGAAAAAAAAAAATTAAAAATTTAGGTAATTGTGAATCTTTCTTTCTTCTTTTATTATTTATTTATTTATATGATTGAGTGAACAAGTTTGTCAAAAGGATAATATTTAGATCTTTACTAGTGAGTATGTACTCCATCTCACGCTTGATGTGGACCAATAACAAATTAATATATCCTCTTTAATTATAAAATAAAAAAGTCAAAGAATAATACTCAAGTATATATATTTTCCATTTCTAATTTGATAATTAAAGATATACCTCGATGACTTGGTAATTAAAGATGATGTGTCCATTTATTATTGATCTACATCAATGATGAGAACCTAAGTATTGTTGTTGTCAAAATTGATTATTCATAAATTTTAGTCGGTGAAACCAAATCAATTATTTGTGAAATTAAGTGTTACATATTTGTTAACTCAATTCAATACTTTTAGTCTTAGTAAATAAAATATTTATTTAACTAAATGCCGGTTTTTACTTTGGATATCACTTATAATAATTGAATTTTTCGTAAAGAAGTCTTTATTGTAAACATATTTATGCTTAAAACACAATAATAATAATAATTAAAAACCATGTAACTGTAAATAACTACGAAAGCCATTATTGGGTGTATAGCAAGAAATCGGAAAAATTAACAAGAAAGCAGAATAACATACAAGATTCAAAGGATGTACAAAAGAACGATGGTTTTACTTGATCTTCGACCATCTGCACTAAACTCATGCGTCTATTCATTAATGGGCAAGACTAACTAAATGTGAGCTCAGGTGAGAGTGGGGACCAGATAATATATATATATAATATTTGATAAAATCCCTCCATCAAGGGATCTTTATTAGATCACAACAAACTCAACGTAACTTAGGTTATGTTCACTACATTATATATATATATATATATATATATATATATATATATATATATATATGATCCATATCTCTTAACACATACGTTCTTGTAATAAGGTACACCATAACCCAATAATTTATAAGTACCTCAATAGGGTATACGGTAATCATATATATGGTCTCAATCATGAATCTTATTTTTCATAACGAATTCATTTACGTATAAATATTATGACATTATTAATACGTATATTAGAAGATTTATTAATATGTGGGTGAGAATAACACACTATTGTACATATAACATTATGTCATTATGATTTTTTTTTTTTTTTTTTGTTACATCTGATATAAAGCTAATAGGAATATTGTATATATATAATATAATATATTATTATTATAGATATATAAATTTAATCGGATCGGATCAGCATAAATCCATATTCGATTTGTTAAGGAATCGGATTAACTGATTCGGATCATAATCAAATTATCGAATTTTGTATTCAAATCATATCCGAATAATTGAATCGGATTCGGATTAAAATCCGATCCATTGACACATCTAGTGAGAAACCTCCTATGCTTAATGGCAATGTCATATTTCTCCTAAAGCCCGTACTTGAAATAAAATTTTAACAAAACAAATAATACATATTTTTTCATGGCAAGAATAGTAGGGGTTAGTGGTTAGAGGGGAGGGGAGGGTGCAAAGGTCGAACATGGACTTCTGGACATTATGAGCAACCCAACCACTCAACACTGGCAATTTATTCACTTTGAGATGTGTAAAGTTAAATAAATTATTTAATGAATCTTTCAATTGAGAGTTAAAAATAGAGAGTTCACAGCTCTTCTAATAAAAGGGTCATTATAGGAGAATTACTCTTTACTTTCAAACCAATTGCAGTCCAATTTCAGTTTCTATTGTATTGCAATTCTTTGTTTAGAAAGTCGTTTTTGCCAAAGGCAAGCAAAACCCAAGTTAATGTTCTATGTTCCCTCTTCTCTTAGTAGCCTATTAAATCAATGAGATTAGGCTCGTAAAATATTTTACATAAAATTATTTTTTATTTTTTGGTGTTTGGTTGTCGTAAAATATTTATGAAGAAAAAATATATTTAAATTTTACAAAAATAATTTATCTATCAATTTTTGGTAAGTTATTTTTTACGTCCCACTCGAAAGACTCGACCTCAACCGATTTAGACCTTTGCCAAATATCAAAGAATACAAATAAAAAAAATATTTTATCTAAAAAATGAAAATATTTTCTAAAAAACAAATTTTACTTTGAAACAAAGAGCCTAAGTTGAATCACATTTAAATAATTTTGAATTAAGAGGTTAGTTTTGGTAAGCCCGAATCGATTATTTTCTAATTTGCTAGCCTTGCCGATTAAGTACGTCAACAAATATAAGAATGACTCTAGTGTTGATCACCATGCTTTACTTTCAAATTTCTAGTATTTGCCAATATTTTGATTCTTAGGAAATTCAAGCATAGAAAGAGTTACAGGTCTTTTTAATTTTTTGCTTCATTTGTTAGTTTCTACCAAATTCATTTGGGAAAAGACGTAATTGAGGATCCTAAAGGAAGTTTAAAGTTGCAAAAAGATTTGTGTGAAGAATTTGAAATTATATATATTGTTGACGCTAAAATCGGCTATCTAGAGCCGATCTTAAATTGATGTAAGCTGGGAATGTCAGAACCAAATATATGGTTCAATTGTAAATTGTCAACTTGTAGTCTCTTTCAAGGGTTGACTTTCAGACAATGCGAGGATAAAGAGAACAGTGATACTTCTCTTAGAGTTCAAGAATTGCCTTAGTTAAAAGGACTTTTCAATGAATAAATTATAGTAAAAGATTAAGAGAATAAAAAGGGAGGAAAATAGATATAGCAAGAAAAGAAAGAGAAAGAGAGGAATAGAAGGAAAGAGAGAAATAAATAGAAAGAGAGATTGAGAAATATAAAAGGAAAGAAAGAAGAAATAGAAATGATGTTATTCTTGAAAAAGCTTGAGAATGCGAACAAATAATAATAAAGATTCTGAGGGTGCTGGACCTTTAGTACAGCATGCCACTTTGTTTATTTATAGAGTAAATAGTAAACAAAAACCTAAATACAAACATCCTAGTTGTACTCTAATACATCTAAATAATTATTCAAATCTAACTAATCCTAACTAAATACTAACTCTTAACTCCATTTAAATACAAGATAAATATATAACTCTTATCTAAAATATTTGCAATTCAAATATCTTCTATCTTATCTGCAGTGCCCTTGTATGTGGCTTTGCCATTTTTGTGATTTTGCCATGTCATCCAAACCAACCACAATCCATGCAATTCTAACTGTATTGTATTATCCCAGCCGAAGACCAAATCAATTGCTTACCAAAATATCTTCTAGCCCAATCTGATTGTCACATGTTTCAGCCCATTATCCTCTCGGCCCAATCCTCCAGCACATCATTGTTTCACAAGTTTTACAAGGCCCATACTACTATTTGCTTCACTGTCCATCAAATCCAATTAGGACCAGAACCCAATTACCAAAATGGGTGCCAAAGACATTTGGTTTATGGACTTATGATTGGGCCGAGGATGGGTCTACAACCCAAATGCCAAAATGGGTGTCAACAATGCCCCCCAATTTTGGTAGCCGTTTTAACCCTTCGGCTTCCAAAATTTGAATACACCCATTGCGTTGGGACATATCACGCATATCATATAATCTCTTGAGTTATATCAGGACTAGATTTCCCAAAAATGCCGATCACACTAACCCATCTTATCAGTCATTAATTACATTGTGATGATCCTTTCATTTTCCACTAAAACACACGTTTCTTCTCTCATTTGAACAAAACTCTGCAAACGAAATCCTCTCTTTCTATCAAAGTTCTTCTTTCTCTGAAACTCTTTCTGCAACTAAATCCTTCTTGCAACCATGGCTTCAAAATCATAAAAGCAAAGTGATTTGACTTTAGAAACTCCCTCTCCCGAAGCAACATCGCATACCCAAATGACAAAATCTGTAATCAAAACCCTAGCCCCAACCGACCTGAATGCCACCACCTTGATTGATATCACAGAGAACGCTAAGGGACTTGGCCTAGCGTTTCTTAATTGATTTCCTCCTTCGTTATCCTCGATTTATCCCCAAGTCGAGCAATAACTTCCTTTCTCAAAACCTCTCTATCTAACAGCGGAAAGGGACAGACCAACCTTCTCTGTTAGAAATTGGCATCCACCAATGCTCCAATGGAACGACTGGTTGGATCGTGTATCAGCAGCGAAAGGAGAGCAGTGGAAAAGGATGGGTATTTATGACCTCATCCAGCTCAGTAAGATCCCTTTTACTTTTGACCGAGCCTTATTTTTTGCTTCTTTGCATTATGGTATGATGGCCCCTACCTTGAGGGATGTCTATTTTTTAACGGGGTTAAGGCCTGGAGGAGATGAAATCAATTATCTCCTTTAGGATGAAGAGACCTCCTTTTATTTTCCAGAACAAAAAGGGGCTAAACCCTATGTGCAATCACATGGTCCTTTCTTGAAAGAAATGTTAGGGGAAGAAGGGACCGATGTAGACGAACAAGAACACATAGGGCTTCTACTATTGTGGTTATGTAGATATTTGTTGTGTGCCCCTGCCATTTAGATCACCAAGGACCTCACCCAACTGGCCATTGCCTTATCTAAAGGAAAACCCATGGCACTAGCTCCGTTTCTCTTAGCTTCTTTATACAGAGGCTTGTCTGACCTCATTACTTCCAACTATTCAAGGTCTGGAGGACCAATTTGGCTTTACCAATTCTGGTTGCATGCATATTTTCCTGAACTAGCTCTTCCCATTCGGCTTGCTCCGAATGATCCATTGCTGTCATTCGGGTATGCTAGAGTCAAACCCAAAGACCACTCCTTTAATGACTGTTTTTAATTTTCTATCATCAATGCAAGATCAGGACTCAATCCCAATTCTTTCCTTTTTCCAAATGTCATCTAGCTCCATCCTAGTTGTTTCCTCCTACTACTGAGTCTTCACCTGAACAGATTGACCTTTATATCACTTCATGGGGCCATTTCTTGATTACAAGAGATATTCCTTGCAATACCGTTGCTCCCAATTTGCCCAAGAGCCGAACTGGGGTTGAATTTTACAACCCAGCGTAATTAGCTTGATAATTTGGATTGACCCAAATGATTCCAGTGCCTCCCCATTTCTCTTACAAGAAGAATTATCACAAGCGGGTTAAGCTCTCAAACAGTGAACAGATTCAAGATGTTACCAACCGGTTTACCCTACGTCTTCAAGAATTTCAGTACAAGTCCTTTTTGGAAGAACCGCATATAAATCTAAGCTTCGACACTTGGTGGGCCTCATATATCAATTTTACCAAGATTGTAGATTCCAATCAACTTATATCCACTCTCCTTGGTTCCTACAAATTCATATCCCTCAATTTTCAAGGTGTGGATTCCATTGAACCCGTTGATCTTACTACCGCTCCTGAACAAGAGAACGTACAAAATGTTGCACCAACTCGTCCTCCTCCTACAGCTCCTACAGGTAGGACCAGATCTCGCTCTCGACAAAGTAAGTTTTCTATCCTTGTCCTCTCCATAATACTTCTGTTTGGTTTATATGATCACTTAACAATAGATAACATAAATCCAGGCACATATTCCAATGCACCAGAGAAATCTACACCTACCAAGTCTAAAGAAACTCATATTGATTTCTATGTTCCTTTGTAAAGTATACCCCCATCTTCAGCCACTCAGGTAATACTCCTAATTGAATCATATATATCATTTTTGATGCATACTATTCCTTTACTTAAACTTTTTTCAAAAAGCTACAAGAAGGAAAACCATGGGAAAGAAACCCAAAATGTCAAGAGCCAAGAGGCACTTTGATTTGATTGATGATGATGAAGTGGATGATGATGAAGTCATCTCCAAGAAGAAGAAACCTACTACTGAATCTCCCAATGTAATTTCTTTGTTGCCTGATCTTATATATATTACCTCTTTTATTCCTTGAATATAACTAAATCGGCATTATTTTCAGAAAGCTCCAATCTCCTCAGATCAGAAATCAATTCAGGAAATTTCCACAGATCATGTCGAAGATGAAGACAAAATTACATTATCAGTAGGACAAAGACCAAGGTCTCCAGTGTCTTCCCCAAACCTGGCTGCAACTTCTATTGGTGAACAAATTGGAGACTCTAATGAAGTAAGTGATGATATATATATATATATATATATTTTATGACCTGTTCTTGTAAACTCATTATAACTATGGCTAACCCAACATATTTCAGGTACAAAAAGACTCGGCTACTCCAACCATTCCTGTCAATATCAACCCAAATTCTCCTTTCGCAGCCCTTGACTCGCTATTTGATTATGTATTTGACTTACCAGATCCTGAGTATCTTGAAATCCCATCTGAAAAAACTTCTGAAACTCCCTTGGAAATAACAAAAGCCATTCAGATCCTGTCCCAAATGGTGCAGCAAGACTTGTCTCTAGCCCCTTCATTCAAAAATGAGTTAACTGAAACATTGTCCTTCTTGAGTAGTTACCCAGGATTCTCTTTAGGTGACCAAGCTCTCTTTAAGAACTTCCAATTTCAAATCTCTTCTTTAACCACTGCTTATAATGAATCTATCCATACCATCGATCATTTCTCTTCCCAATGTCATGAAAAGGAAAAGCTTTTTCAAACATTAAAGAAAGGAAAGGAGCTGCATCTATCTCTGAAGAAAGAGGCTGCTGAGCTGGATGTTAAGGAAAAGAAACTTCAACCCGACCTTGCTCAGCTTCAGCTAGACAAGACATAGCTTGGTAGCAAGGTGGTTGAACTGAAAGTTCAAGTGGAAACCACAGCCCTCAAATTCAAAGCTTTGCAAGCGCAGATGCCGAAGTTGGAGCAAAACAAAAAAGTGGCAGAAACATCCCTTAATCAATCCCGGGCTTCGTAGGTAGACTTCAAAGCCAAATTTGAAGAATTTCACAGCAATTTCAACAAAATTTGAACATTTATGGGTCTGTAATATGCTTTTGAATAATTTTCCTTTTGTGATGCTTCAAATAGTCTTGCTATAATGATATTTTGGTCTTTGAAGTACACTGAGCTTTTATTTACTATATAAACACACTTATCCATAATTGGTTCAAACAAAAAAAAACAAAATATAATCCAAGCTATTTTGAATTAACTGAAAACCTTTTTTCTTCCATAAGCTCAAAAATAGTTGGCTTATATTTTTTAAGGTACCTTCCATTTATTGGCCTTTCATGCACTTCACCATCTAGATTTTTTAACTTGTGAGCTCCTCCATGCAATACTTGGTGAACCAAGTATGGGCCTTTCCATGTGGGTGACCATTTTCCATAAACTCTATCCACCTTTCCAGGTGGAAGAATTGTTTGCCACACCATGTCACCCTCTGCAAATGACTTGAACTTCACCCGTTTGTTGTAGGCCTTCATTACTTTTGCTTTATGAACCATAAGGTGATCTAAAGCAAGTTTCTGTACTTCATCCAAATCTTCTAACTCAGCAAGCATAGCTTCGTTGTAATCGGCAGGTATAAGATTGTGTTGTAAAGCTACTCTTGCTGATTTCACATTTAACTCCATCAGCAGTACAACATCATAGCCAAATGTAAGCCGATAAGGAGTTGTCCCAGTACTTGTCCGCTTCAAATTTCTATAAGCCCACAAAGCTTCTAAAAGGGTTTCATGCCAACACCTTGGCTTGTCTTTTATCATTTTCTCAATAATTTCAATAACAACTTTATTTGAAGCCTCGGCCTGACCATTCCCTTGAGCATAATAGGGTGTTGAAGTTACCATTTTCACCTGCATATCACGGCCAAGTTGTAATACTTCATTTGCTCGAAAAACAGATCTATTATCGGCAACAATTATTTCCGGCAATCCAAATCGGTGAAAGATATGTCGCTCCAAAAACTTTATAACGATATTATAAGTTACCGATACATATTCCTCGGCTTCTACCCATTTAGTAAAGTAATCGGTAGCTAAAATAATCCAATGATGACCCTTTGATGAAGGAGGATTAATCTTGCCGATTAGATCCATAGCCCAACCTCTGAAAGGCAATGGTTTAACTAGTAATTGTATCTCTATTGATGGAACCCACTGCATTGGACCATGTTTTTGACAGTGTATACAGCCTTTTGCATAAGTTATACAATCTTTTATCATTCTTGGCCAATAATATCCATATCAGCGTATCAACCACCGCATTTTTATACCGGCTTGGTGAGTTCCACATATCCCTTCATGTACCTCAACCATAATCTTCAAACCCTCAAACTTGCTAATGCACTGAAATAACAAACCATCATCAGCCGATCTTCTATAAAGATCTCCATCCATAAGCACATAATCGACTGCACTTCTTTTTATTCTTCTATTGACTTCTGGAGTTGGATGTTGTAAGAACAAGATGTAAGGGATTCGCCAACCATCATCATCCAACTCGACAACATTAGTGGCAAAGACTTCTTCCATAACTTGATTTCTTATTTCAGCCGATGGAAGAGATCGGCGTGTAATTTTCATTATCATTTCCTTCATACCACTCAGCACCCTGATTCCTGAAGCAGTCTATGCTAAATCATTAGCTATTTTATTCATGGCCCTTGGTCTATATTCCAAAGTCACATTATGAAATTGGTTGACCAATTGGGTTGCCAACGAATGGAATGGTCTTAATTGCCAATTCAAGCATCTGAAGTCTTCTGAGATTTGATTAATCACTAAACTCGAATCTCCCACAATGTGGACATCTTTGACTGCCATTTCTTACAGAATTTCCAAGACGATAATCAATGCTTCATACTCGGCTTGATTATTTAAACACCTGAAATCCAAAAAGAAAGAAAACGAAATTTGGTTCCCTGTTGGGGATATTAACACAATGCTAGCTCCTGACCCTTCACTGGTACTCGACCCATCAAACATTAAAGTCCAAGGGGGTCATGAATATGGCTACCGAGTCAAGCTCATCAAATACTTGTGACTCAATTTCGGGCGAGGGATGATCAGTAAGAAAATCTGCCAATGTTCTTCCCTTAATTGCCTTTTATGGAACATATGCAAAGTTAAACTCTATTAGTGCCAAAGCCCACTTACCAATCCGGCCTGTGATTAGTGGCCTTGATAGCATATACTTTATAAGATCGGTTTGACAAACAATATAAACCAAAACATGTAACATATAGACTCTTAATTTCATTGCTGCAAAATACAAAGCCAGACATAACTTCTCAATCGGTGTATATCTACACTCGACTGGAGTTAAAACTCGGCCGAGATAATATATAGCTTGCTCACTTCTGGCTTCATTCTCTTGTGCCAACATAGCTCCAATGGATTCTTCAGCAGCCGATAAATATAACTTCATCGGCCATTTCTTCTTTGGCGGCATCATGACATGAGGACTCGACAAATATTTCTTAATCTGGTCAAATGCCCTTTAATGTGTATCATCCCATTTGAATTCTTCTATCGGCTTCAACTTGAGTAACGGAGAAAATACATGTAATTTCCCAGTTGTATTAGTAATAAATCTCCTAAGATAATTCACTTGCCCAAGTAACCTCTGCAACTGTTTCTTATTTCTCGGCGCACTAGCATTAATAATAGCCTTAGCTTTATTCCTATCGATCTCTATACCCCTTTGATGAACCAAGAAACCTAAAAAGTTCCCTGCCGATACTCCAAAGGCACACTTTATTGGGTTCATTTTTAACTTATGAGCCCTCATCCTCTCAAAAGATGCTTTAAGATGGAATAAGTGCTCTTTCTTCATTGCTGATTTCACCACCACATCATCAATATACACCTCCATAAACTTGCCAAGCATATCATAAAAAATAGAATTCATGGCTCGCTAATATGTGGCCCCAGCATTCTTTAACCCAAAGGGCATTACCACCCACTCAAAGGTTCCAATCGATCGAGGACACCTAAAAGCTGTCTTTGGAATATCCTCCTCGGCTATATAAATCTGATTATAACCTGAGTGTCCATCCATAAAAGACATAATTTGGTGCTTTGCAGCCGCATCAATCAGCTGATCGGCTATCGGCATTAGATACTCATCTTTTGGAGTTGCCAAGTTTATGTTTCGGAAATTAACACATATACGTAATTTTCCATTCTTCTTGATAATAGGGACTACATTTGATAACCATTCAACATACCTTATAGTTCGAATGAAGCTAGCATCCAACAATCATTCGATTTCTACTTTGACTTTATCTAACACCTCTTGAGACATTCGACGAGGTGGCTGTTTATATGGCTTGTAGCCATCTTTCATGGGCAGTCGATGTTCCACCAGATCTCTGGATAAACCCGGTATTTCCTCATAATTCCAAGCAAAACAGTCACTGTATTGCTTCAACATGCCGATAACCTCGACTTGCAATTCTGGTTCTAACAGTGCACTAATATAAGTTGGTCTAGGCCCTGTGTCAGTGCCTAAATTCACCTCCTTTAATGGATCCTGAGTTTCTGCTTTCAAATCATCGAGCTTAGCTGGTGCTAATTCTAAGTTTTCTAACTGAATTACATTCAACTTTTCATTATTGAACTGATCGATCTCAGTAAGATTAACCGATGGTCCTGGCTCTATTATTGCTTCTTTTTCTAGCCGTTTTTCGGCTATGTATGCTTGTAGCCTAATGCAAGCGGCCCAAAAGGCCTGCTCCCGAGCAACTTCCCTTTCAAGTTTCGCTTCCATCAACAACTTCTTCAATTATAGCAAGCCGAGGGAGTTCTACCTTCGGCCTGGAAATCTCCTACTGCAACTCGCCGATTTTACGATCAGCAAGACTTCTTCTCATGGTTGCTGAGGTTGGTCTTCCATCAGCTTCTATTCCCACAAACCGAATAGGAACACATTCTTCGTTATACAAAACAGCATCTGCCGAGTACACTTTTGCTACAAATGGTTTATCATCGGCATTTACTATTTTCACTTTATCTCCATCCCAAAAAATCAGCATCTGGTGTAATGATGATGGGATGCACATATTTGGATGAATCCAATCATGGCCTAATAATAAATTATAAGAAGCCGTGGATTCAATAATAAAGAATGCCGCAAAAGATGTCATACCTCCAACTTCTACTTCTAAAGGAAGGATCCCTTTAGTGCTAGTAGAGCCTCCGTTGAAACCATAAATTGCTACATCAGTAGGAATAACATCTTCCATACTCTTGCCGAGTTTATTCAATGTGTTTGCTGGAATAACATTCAGAACCGAGCCATTGTCTACCAAGACTCGATTAATAGGTTGACCTTCTACCCATACCTTAACAAACAAAGGCCTGAGTTGTTGAGTCATTGCTAACAAAGGTTTTTCAAAAACCACTTTCTCTGCTGATTCTGAAGAAAGAATTGATAAATTCTGAATCGGCTGAGTTTCCTTCTCATTTTTCTCAGTATTTGCATTTGATGCCGATGGAGCCTTAAACATTGTTGGTAATACAAATGCCATATTACATGACATCTCAACTGGGAAACTGCCAAACAGAATTTTGAACTCATTGTTGCGTATGTGCCATGTCGGCTGATGGTCCTCATCCGGTTCATCTTTATTTGAAATGCCGATTTCCTCTGCTTGCACTACTTTGCTTCCTCCCTCAGCTTTCCTTTTTTCCTCAGCCCTTCTCCTTTGTTCCCTACGCTTCTGAGATCGAGTTAGGCCCCCATTCTGATATTATTGAGGTTTAGGGAACTTTGGATGATTAACTCGAGTCCATCTATCTTCAGTTGAGTCTATCCTTGGTTTCACAGTTCGTACTCTATATGAATCGACTCCTTTCTGTACCCAAATTTTTGACTGAACCGGCGACTGGCTCTTAAAACTAGGATGCCAATTTTGGAAATGAAATCGGCTAGATATATCAACTTGTCGAGTTGGCTTTCCTGCTTTCAAATGGCTGTTGCTGGGACCACTTTGCTGAGGCTCCTTCCCAGGCTTCAGTGGGAAAATAAGCCTCTCAAGAATTCCTTTCTTCTTTGGTTGAACCTCCATTGGCACATCTTCCTTTGGTTTTTGCTTTCCTTTGCAATTTGGGCAACAACCATGGTCAATCAAGGCTAATTGAGCCTCCCTTAATTGCTTCTGCAATTCTGCCATCTTTTCATGTGTCTCAGTTGATGCAAAGAACTTACCAAATTTCTTTTCTGCCTCCCACCGATTCTTTCGCTTGGCTAAGCTTATCACATTTGTAGATGTGATTGTTGGAAATGGATTAGTATCCACCTTCATGGTCTTTGAAGTTTTCTCGGGGAATTTTAAAGTACCTTCGTCAATAGCTTTCTGCAACACACCTCGTAAAATAGTACAATCATTAGTAGCATGGTTCCAAGAGTTATGATACTTACAATACTCTTTTCCTTTCAAATCACTTATCAATGGAATCCTATGCCCTTTAGGCAAAGATATCATTTTATCGTCCATCAAATGATCAAAGATTTGATCTGTTTTCGACAGGTTGAAAGAATAACTTTTCCCGGTATCAGCAAGACCTTTCCTTGCTGCAGATATTGATGTTGATGAATTGCCCCCCGTGGTCGGTTTAGGTTTAACCAACGCCTCACAAACGTATGGCTTTTTGATATTGACTTCTGCAACGTCAACTTCTAATTCATCTCCAACTTCTGCCGGGAATACCTCATAATTAGGGTCCTTGTACCAAGTACCCTTAGATGAATTCTTCTTCTCTTTCTCTTCTTTTAGTATTTCCTCATACCGAGAAGCCTTATCTGCTAAATCAAAGAGATCTTAAAACTCAACCCCATCAAACCTCTTGCAATGTTCAATGTCTAGACCATTCAATGCCAACTTGATGTATTCTGGTTCTGGCAAACTTACTCGGCATTTGAGTTTAACCTTTCTGAACCTGGCAACAAAAGTCTCAACCGATTCGCTCGGCAACTGAGATAAAAGGGATATGTCTGCCAACGTAGCCTCTATCTCTGTTCGGTAGAATTGGGTATGGAAAACTTCCTCCATTTCATCCCAAGTCTGAATAGAGTTGGCTGGTAAGTTGCTATACCATTTAAACGCCACCCTGGCAAGAGAGCTAGAAAATAACCTCATTCTTAACCAAGGGCTAGGACCTACTTCTCCACATTGTGCGGTGAACCTTACAATATGATGCACCGTAGAGAAATTTTCTTCGCCATTGTACATAGAAAAATCGGTATACCGATAATTTCTAGGCAACTTATGAGCATTGACATGATCCGGATAAGGCTTTCTGTATACTGGCCGAGCACGTCTGTGACCTTGTGCTACTTTGGCCTGTATTAAAGCCAAAATTTGAGCCCTATCAATCCCTGCATTTCTTCCTGGAGGATCATTTGGGTGCTGCAGAATAAATGGATTAACCTATTCCCTTTAATGATCGGCATTTACTTACCCCCCAGTAGCCGCTGGATTAGCCCTACCTTGGTTTAGCTTGCCTACCACTTCTTGCTAATCTCTCGCTGGTGGAATCGGCTGCACATGTGGACGCTGTATGTTCTGATTATGCTAATCATTCATTGGTGGCTGGTAAACCGGCACAGTATTTACTGCCGGCGGATCTGATAAGATTGGTGGATTCCCCATTGGTATACCGAGTGTATGATTTGGCATATTGCCGATAGTAATACCAAGTCCTGCACTTGGCGGTATTGTAACGACCCGAACCCGGGGGTCCGAACCGTTAGCCGGGTCCTTACTCGAACCTGAGATCATCTACGTCAAACCTAACATTTCAAGTGTCAAACATGCTCATTAGGATCAAAATTTAAGCTTTCCCAAGGTTCTAAGTAATTCTCCGGAATCAAAAGTGGATTACAAAGGAAGAAGGAACAAAGAAGACCCAACAGGCACACTTCGGTCGATCGAAGTGGAGCTTCGGTCGGCCGAAGCAGGCCTCTAAGAATTGGTCCACCGACACACTGTTTCGGTCGACCGAAGCTAAGATATTGAGAGCATGTGAAGGTTTCGGTCGACCGAACCCTATTTCGGTTGACCGAAATGGCTTCTGCGAGCCCTGCATCTTGAAGCTAACCTGCTGTGCTTTGAAATGAACTGAAATGGTTATGGAATGCTTTAGAATGATTCTAACATAAGCTAAACCATCAAAATGAAACATTCTAAAATCATAAACACGAGTATTACCGCACGATCATCTTACAAGTTCATTTATTACAATTACATGACGTTAATTGTACTATATACATTAGTTTCATTTACATTAAAACAAATGCTAAATCTTATACTTGAGTTACAAGGCCCTGAATAATAACATTTGTTACATTTCCAAAACAATAAACATACAAAAGAATGGCCTAAGTACAGAATAGCAAAATAGTCTTCTAACCACTTTCAAGCTTGCGGTGGATTATCATCCGCCAATTCCTTTACATGACCTGAAAAATGATAAGTATAGTAAGGTGAGCAAATTGCTCAGTAGATGGCACTTAAGACACGCCTCTTATGTGCCCGTGAATCTATACAAAGAATAGAGCAATAGGAGAAGGGGATCATACAATGTCGGGATAATACCCAACATAATAACAAATTTCAATACAACCAATGCAATTGCAATGAAATGCAATGCATGTCAATGTCGTTCCCCATTTTCATTCCAGAACCATCACTTTCAAACTGTTAATATAACCAGCCCTTTGGTGACCCCGCAGCGACACGAGAGAAGGATTAGCTAGTGTCCCTGACCCTTGGTACCCCCGCGACATCATTTTAGGCCCAGCTAGCTCAACCACGCTAGGGCAATCTCCCTAGTTCCCTCTAGGCTATATTAACCCTCCGGCCCTTTGGTACCCTAGCGGCGACCGGGTTTCTATAAAACCAATTTGTCAAAACACTTTCCCCAAAATTCCCATTTTCATTTGAAAACATTTTCCTTTATGAAGACCCAATGATATGCACATGTATATGTCCCATGCTTGCAATGTCATAGAATTTAGATAAATTACATTACACAATTAAGCATATTCCATTTTCATCATCTCAAGTAATTTATTTACACATTACACATAATCAAACAACATTTAAGCATGTTTTTCACATCAAACAACTCATAACATAATCATGTATTTTCTAAAAAACACTTAACATTGAAATTAAACATGCTTGCAACATTTTAGGAGATATAATTCACCAAGGAGCAAAATAACATGAATTAAGAACCCCTACCTCAAGTTTGATGCAAAACCTTTAAAATGGGTCCCCAAATCCGAAATCCAAAGAGAGCACCAAATCTGAAATTGTTGGTACTTACGCGTAGAGCTCGTCGTGCTCTCTGTTTTGCCTCAAACGGCACTTAAAATCACCAAGTAATGAGGGAGGAATCTTGATTCAAAGTTTTGGTTGATGAAGAAAAGAAAATGAAGTGCAAAATGTGAGAGAGAGAAGATTACGGGGAGAGAAAAAGTATGTGAATCAAATGTGGTCTCTAGACCACTTATAGGGTTAGTGGTGGGTCCCGCCACTTTGAATTTCTTTTCTTTTCCCTTTTTCTTTTAGCTTTAATTTCCACATCACACACACATAAATGCATCACATACAATTACCACTTAATCCACATAAATTAAAATGAAAAAAATGCAATTGGACTCAACCACAAAATGCGAAAAGACAGAAATACCCTTGCACCAACGAAATTCCAGAAAAAGGAAAAATGCAGAAAATCAGAAACATCACAGGTATGATGCTTGTTCGAGGCCCTTAGGAAATATGTATCAATGGTGCTGTCATACGCTGAAATATGGACTCATTAATATGAGATGCTTCGGCTTGATCATGTCGATTTTGATTAGCCGATATACTGGTTTCAAGCCTTTGATTCATCTTCTCCATTTGAGCGTACATCAACTGATTTAATTCTCCGGTCATTGACCTCATCTCATGTATCTGAGAAACCAAAATTTGATTTGATTCCCCCACCTGAGACCTTACTTCACCGATCTGTGCTTGCTGGGCATTAATTTTGTGCATAATTGATTCCAGTACCCGACCCAAGGGAAGATCGGATGGAATAGATGAGTCGGCATTATCGCCAACGCCGAGTTGTTGGTTCTCCTCTTTAGCATTGTCACCTGTTGTCACACCTTTCGAATTTCTTAGCTTTGGAGGCATCTTTACTATAACTTGCTCACCTGATGGGTCCCACTGGGCGTGCCAAAAATGTTGACGCTAAAATCGGCTATCTAGAGCCGATCTTAAATTTATATAAGCCGAGCGTGCCAGAACCAAATATATGGTTCGATTGTAAATTGTCAACTTGTAGTCTCTTTCAAGGGTTGACTTTCAAACGATGCGAGGATAAAGAAAACAGTGATACTCCTCTTAGAGTTCAAGAATTGCCTTAGTTAAAAGGACTTTTCAATGAATAAATTATAGTAAAAGATTAAAAGAATAGAAAAGGGAGGAAAATAGATATAGCAAGAAAAGAAAGAGAAAGAGAGGAATAGAAGGAAAGAGAGAAATAGATAGAAAGAGAGATTGAGAAATATAGAAGGAAAGAAAGAAGAAATAGCAAGGATGCTATTCTTGGAAAAGCTTGAGAAAGCAAACAAATAATAATAAAGATTCTGAGGGTACTGGACCTCTAGTACAGCATGCCACTTTGTTTATTTATAGAGTAAATAGTAAGCAAAAACCTAAATACAAGCATCCCAGTTTTATTCTAATACATCTAAATAATTATTCAAATCTAACTAATCCTAACTAAAGACTAACTCTTAACTCCATTTAAATACAAGATAAATATATAACTCTTATCTAAAATATTGCAATTCAAATATCTTCTATCTTATCTGCAGTGCCCTTATATGTGGCTTTGCCATTTTTATGATATTGCCATGTCATCAAAACCAACCACAATCCATGCAATGTGTGAAGCCCAACATTCTAACTGTATTATATTATCCCAGCCGAAGACGAAATCAATTGCTTACCAAAATATCTTTTAGCCCAATCTCATTGTCACATGCTTCAGCCCATTATCCTCTCGGCCCAATCCTCCAGCACATCATTGTTTCACAGGTTTTACAAGGCCCATACTACTATTTGCTTCACTGTCCATCAAATCCAATTAGGACCAGAACCCAATTACCAAAATGGGTGCCAAAGACATTTGGTTTATGGACTCATGATTGGGCCGAGGATGGGTCTACAACCCAAATGCCAAAATGGGTGTCAACATATATATATATATATATATATATATATATATATATATATATATATATATTTGTTAAGTAATTTGAAAAATGAATTTCGAGGTAAGTTTTGGCTTCATTTTTTATCTTAATTTTTGAAATAAAAAGACAAAAATAAGAGGAGGCTCGGGTTCTACGTACCATTAAGGTCAGCGGGATTGAAAGTATGGTCTTGACCCATTTATAATAATTTCAGTTTTTAACGGTCTGTGGAATTTTAGGGGATATATATATATATATATATTTATGGTTTCAAAATATCTTCTTTCATTATGGTTTCATTTGTTTGAGTGTAAAATGTTTTTTAAAAAATATTTTTTGTGTTTTTTGTATTGGATTGTCGTAAAATATTTACAAAGAAAAAAAAATATTAAAATTTAAAAAAAATAACTTATTCATCAATTTTCGGCAAGCATCTCATTCAATAGACTTGAGCTCAATTTAGACCTTTTTTCAAACTCCGAAAATATATATATATAGGGGTGGAGCCAGCATAAGCCCGGGGCCCATGCCCCCCGGGGCCCATGCTGGCCTATTTGTTTTAATTACAAATTGTTCTATAATTTTAAAAAGTTTTCAAAATGCCCCCCTAAAATAATTTTTTTTCTAGAAAATGGCCATTAATTTTTATTACGCATAGGCCAATAATTTATAAAAAAATGAAACATGCCCCCTGAAATAGTTGTTTATCCTTGGGCCAATTAAATTTTATTGCAAATAGGCCTATAATTTATAAAATTTTACAAAAATGTCCACTAAAATAATTATTTTTTAAAAATATATTTAATTTTTCCTTTCTTTTCATTCTTACTCCTCCTCTTCCTCCTCCTCCTCTTCTTCTTCTTCTTCTTCTTTTTTATATTCTCTTAAAAAAAAGTTACATTCCTTTATTCAAACTATATATATATATATATATATATATATATATATATATATATATATATATATTTCTCTTCAAAGTTTGGCAATTAAATTTGTTGCTGAAAGGACGTCGGTATTTTATGTTTCCATTTTTTAAAAATAATTATTTTTCAAATTATGAAATGCAATTATTCTACCATTATTACATTTCTATTTTTTGATTTATTATCTTGCATCACTATTTGCTTGAAAAAAATATAATTTATCATCTTTAATATGGCGCCCCCCTGAAACAATTTTCTGGCTCTACCCCTGTATATATATATATATATATATATATATATATATATATATATTCAAAAATATATATTTTACTATATTCCTATTGTTTGAACTATAAAGGCAAAAAGCAAAACATAAACACTCCAAAATTTTACATTACTAATGGAATAACTTTTAATTGTGCTACTTTAAAATGGCAACACAATAATTTCGAAAACATATTAAATTCTCGATTTAATGATGCTATAACATTATAACAAGTTCTAAAAGTTGCATGGGTGTTGTATGTTCTCTGTAAATGTGTTACAAAACATTTTAAAAGTTTTTCCTTCTGTTAATCAAAAGGGGGCAGAAGCCCAAAGGCAAACAAAACCCAGCCCACCTAAATGACTATTACAGCCTGAGCAAGTTTAAATTCAAACACATCGAAAGAGCAAAAGTAAAAGAGAGGGAGAGGCAGAGAGCAAGACTGCAAGTCTGCAACAATCACAAGGATGTCACATTTTGTGTTGCATTGTGATATGTATTGCACTTTGACGTAGTTGTGTTGCACTTGTGCACAGAATCCTCTAAACATGAGGGAATCTGATTCTCAAATTAGAACCCAACTGATTTATACTATCATTTAATTATTATAGATAACGGGAAGACACTACAAAGGCATTCACATTAATCTAGATCAATTTGTATAAATGAAGCGTATAGAGAGTGGTGTAAGTCCTTTGCTCTATACCAAAATATATATATATATATATATAGAGAGAGAGAGAGATGGTTGGACCCGTAGGTGTACAAAGATATGTGGTTGTGGTGGTGATAATATTAAAAAAAAAAAAAAAAAAAAAAAAAAAAAAAAACAAACTTTTATTGCTATCTTTTACGTATAATTGCAATGATTTTATTAGAATCAAATCATTTGGCAAATTACCTCGACATGGAAATATATAGTAATGAAAGGACGGCTTGAAAAAGGATTTTGCAAAAATAATTATTGAGTCTTAGTATTTTAAAAATATTGGGCCTTAGTCTTCAGGCTTTCACAAATCCATTCTCGTCTTCTCCAAAAGAAAGAAGCCATAATTCCAAAAAAATTGTAGTTTTGAAGGTACAAGGTCAAAAAGATAGGATCAATCTTTAATTTTTCAAATAATTGAAACTTTACTAAAGACTGAAGTGGACATGAAAATTTATTACGAAATGACCCAAATACCCTTTCAATTTATCTGCTCCCTCTCTCTATCACTTTAGGATTGACGGCTCCCTACCTCCCCATGACATAGCCGAAGAATAGCGAAATCCACGGGAAAGTCATGATGCCTCCCGCCGCGGCAGCTCATAGCTGCTGCAACCACTTCATCGGGCAGTTTCATCCTTGCCCATCCCCGCTCTTCCATGACATGAAAAAGAGGGTTGTACCAAACCTAAGCTTGTTTGGGGGTACCCATCAACAAAGGCTCTGTATGGCTTCACTCCTGATCTTGATAGATGATCTCATGCCATAGTTTCTCAGGTGGGCCTTTATTAGCCTGGCTTAGTCGGCCAAAGGAAAAACTTTAATTTAATTATATTTCTCTCTATCAAGATGCAGCCCTCATTACTCTCCATGGAGCTTTGCTTCATGAACTGAGCCTGGGGAGAGATGGTTGAGTGGTTGATAGCTCCGGTATTGAAAATCCGTATAGTTTTGAACTGTATTATTTTTGTAACAACTAAGGATGAATTGTGAATAGAAAAATGTAAGGATAATGCATTAAGCAATACGACGACTCCAAGTCTAAAAATAATATTTAAATCGTCCACTAATTTTTTATTTTTTACTTTTTGAAAGGTGAATTTTAATTTTATAAATATAATAATAACTAATGTTGAAGATGCAAAGAATTCACTCTCTCAATTTTCACAGAGTTTCATTACATTTTCAATTAAAAGTCCCAATTACATTCTCTGATAAATACTACTAGAATGCTATAAGTGATTCCCTAAGTTGGGTCTCTTATCCTCAGGCCTCATTCCTTATGGGCCTAGCTCCTCTCGGAAGATCCCATGCATTCGGCCCATTCAGCAGCGTCATCGTGTGGGCTGAATCCAGTTTCTCGGCCCGATCCTCTTTTCATGGGTCATATCCGGCCCATGTCACTTCCGGTATCCTCAACTGCCCCCATAATTACTTCCTAATTAATTAGGGGTAATTATTAGAGGCTGTTAATCATGGCTTGACGACTCAAGAATATCTCATGGAAGAATGGACGGTTGGATTTGGGAGTCGGTGCTTCGAGATCCAAAAAAACTCCTCGCTTTCCTGACTCTTCGGCCTTCGGACCCACCCTGTCTTTATAAGCCTTAGAGATGTTCCATCGATCCTCTTTACTCTCTCTATCTTGCTTTACTATTAGTTAAATCTCCATCTATCTCTTTTGAGTTAAATCTCCTTCGACGAACCTTTGCAAAAGCTTTTTTTTCTGGTGACCTTGCAGTGCTCTTCGCGGCGTTCAATCTTTCGAGGTTAGTCTTGCTTTTTTCTCCTCCTCTAGGGATTTGCTGTTCTTCCTTAGAATCTTTGTTTGTTTTCACCATGACTATAGACTTCGATGTTCTTCGTATGAAACTTAACCTTCCTGATGACATTCAAATTAGGGCTTGCCCAAAAGATGTAAATATTAGGACTGGTGCTGGCCTTCTTCCCGGCGAGGTCTTGTTTTCCAATCTTCAGTTAAATCTCATTAGGTTCCCTCTGCACCCCTTTTTTAGCTACGTTTTTAATAAACTAAAACTTTCCCCTTTGCAAGTAAACCCAAATTTTCTTAGGGTTCTATCCGTTATGTTGCTTCTGAACCGTGACCGAGGTCTAGATCTTGACCTCATAGATCTTCTCCTCCATTACAAGGTTAGCAAAATCCGAACTGATGAACCGTTTTACCATTTCTACCCAATTGAGAAGAGGTCCATATGCAAAGATAAAATCAAATCTGAGAAGGGTTGGAGGAAAAATATAATTGGGATTAGGGGTGCCTGGTTTTCCCCAGCCGCAGAGGACTTCCCTATCCGGAGCGCTTTTGGCGAGTGCTCTGTTTCTTCATATAAAAAATACAAAACCCATAAGAGTGACTGTCCTTGCAAGATTTGCGTTCCTCACTTTTGTACTTTCTTATGTCGTTCCTTAGGTATTCCTTGTGATGATTTGAGCTACAGTGTTTGCAGGGATAGGGATAACTATTTGGAGAAGTACGTTCTGAACGACATTCCCTCTTGCTCGGACCTCCTTACCTCAGACAACCTTCTTGCTCTCTCAGCCCTTGGCAAGACAATGAGTCAACTCCAAATCCCTTCCTTCAGCAGGAAGAAATTTGCCCCCAGGACCGTTGTTACCCCTGCGGCAACTTCTTCCCCAGCTTCAGCATCTTCTTTTACTACTATTTCTGATACCATTCATTCTATCGACCTAACCGTGACAGCTACCTGCCCAGTCTCCAACGTTCCACCCGTCAACCCAAACGTAACTCCTTCTGTCAGCAACCTTCCCAGCTCTGCTACTATTGCTGCTTGGGAAAAGGCGAAAGGAAAAAGACCTCATCCTACCAGTGCTCTCAGTATTGATGACATCCCTTTGTCACAAAGGGTTAGGCCCTCTGGGCCAAGTGTGTCCGTGCCTCCTCAGACTAGGCCCCCTCTGACTAGGCCTCATACCCTCTCTGGAGCTACCTCCGTTAATGCCTATGCCTCTATATCGGTCCCATGGAACCCTCGCTTTATCCGAACGAACGGATCATCTATAAAGCCAGACGAGACCATGTTCAAGGATGGTCAGACTACTATGGCATACTACAAGAGCATGTGGACTCCTAAAGATATTGAGGTAGCCAAGGGTCTGTCTCAGAAAGAAGTGTTCAGCCGGTTCCCCTTGTCTGCCATGGAGGTAACTTTTGCCCCTCAGTTAATAAATCTTTACACAGTCTTTACATTTGATTTCTTCTGACTATCTGCTCGGCTTAATCAGTTGTCATGTACATCTCTACAGACCCTGTATGGGATGATGGCCATGCAAAAACAAGTTGAGCTGGTTAATGCCAAGGTTCGTATGTTCTCTAACAACCTTGGTGCAACTAACAAGGAGAACGATGCTTTAGCTACTCAGAATACCGAGCTGATGGTTCAGCTCAACAAAGTTGAGAAAGAGAGGGACGCTCTGAAAAAGGAAACTGACTCCCTTCAGGATGAAAATGATGCTCTTCAGATTGAGAAGAGTGTTTGGCAGACCGAGTGCGAGTCGCTCAGGAATGAAAAAGGAGAACTTCAGCGCCTTCTGGCTGATAAGCAATCCGCTCGGATGGCCTTTGAGAAAAGAGATCTAGACGAGCGTGATGCTTTACTCAACACCATCAGTAAGGTAAATGGTGGTATGCTAGCTCTGCACGCTCAGTTTTCTAGGGTTGGGGCCATTAGATATACTTAGGGGTTCCGAGAGGGTTATACCGATCGTGTTCCAGCTGAAGGTCAGACCGGTTCTACCCCTGATAAGGTTGACAAAGAGCTGGAGATTGATCCTCCGGGTGTTTATGCCAACCCAGACTCCACCCCTACTGAGGGCATATTTGATGAATGCCAAGAGATCGCCTCTTCCAGGATCGCTCCTACTCCCTCTACTGCTCAACCTCTAGGCGTTCTTCCTCTGTCCACCGTGACTCCCTCCACCACTGCTACTGAGGATGAGCCTCGGCAAAATGATTCTTCCAATGCCACTGAGGATAGAACTCAGCATAATGATTCTGTCATTCAGCTTGATTCTCCTCCTCGTGAGGACGGAACTACCAACAGTGATGTAGGGACCGTTCAGTACCATCAAGAAGCTGACGGGGCAAACGTTTCTAGTTAGAACTTTTCTGATGTACCGACCTCCTTCCTTTTGCATTTTAGTCATCTGTATACCTCATTTTTTGTTACTCTAAAACTTCACTATTAATGAGATGGCTGACTTTTGATTGAACTCTTGCCATAAATCCCTTTACTTAACGATTTAATGCTATCTGATCTGGTTCTTCTCTGTATGTCAGTGGTTAACGTTCGGCTAGTGTACCACTTTGCCATTTTTTTTTTTTTGGCAAGTTTTTGGCGTTCGGCTCATAGTGCCAGCTACCACTTACTTTGCTGAGTGGTTGGCGCTCGGCTAGAATGCTACTTGCCACTTTCACTCTTTTATTTTTGGCAAGTTTTTAGCGTTCGGCTCACAGTGCCAGCTTCCACTTACTTTACAGAGTGGTTAGCGCTCAGCCAGAATGCCACTTGCCACTTTCACTCTTTTACTTTTTAGCAAGTTTTTGGTGTTCGACTCATAGTGCCAGCTACCACTTACTTTGCTGAGTGGTTGGCACTCGGCTAGAATGCCATTTGCCACTTTTACTCTTTTATATTTTTTATTTTTGGCAAGTTTTTGGCGTTCGGCTCATAGTGCCAGCTGCCACTTACTTTGCAGAGTAGTTGGCGCTCGGCTAGAATGCCACTTGCCACTTTCACTCTTTTACTTTTTGGAAAGTTTTTGGCATTCGGCTCATAGTGCCAGCTGCCACTTACTTTGCTGAGTGGTTGGCGCTCGGCTAGAATGCCACTAGCCACTTTCACTCTTTTATTTTTGGCAAGTTTTTGGCGCTCGGCTCATAGTGCCAGCTGCCACTTACTTTACAGAGTGGTTGGCGCTCGGCCAGAATGCCGCTTGCCACTTTCACTCTTTTACTTTTTGGCAAGTTTTTGGCTTTCGGCTCATAGTGCTAGCTGCCATTTACTTTACAGAATGGTTGGTGCTCGGCTAGAATGCCACTTGTCACTTTCACTCTTTTACTTTTTGGCAAGTTTTTGGCGTTCGGCTCATAGTGCCAGCTGCCACTTACTTTGCTGCTTTCATACACTCGACTTTTTAGAAAAAGATAGCTTTTTATAAATTTCAGAATTCTGTACAACTGAAAATGAGTAATGCCAGAATTAGAACTTTAAACTTTCTACATATAATACCTTTTTAAAGATGTAGCATTCCATGGCTTGTTAACCATCCTTCCGGCCATGGTCTCTAGTATATATGCCCCCTTCCTTATGACCTCTATAATTCTGTGTGGTCCTTCCCAAGGTGACATCATCTTTTTAACCATTCCTACCTTCTTCTTCAGAACCAGATCGCCAAGTGCGAAATCTCTGTGCTTCACCCTTTTGTTGTGGCTGTTAGCCAGTGTCTGTTGATAGGATGCAAGCCTTATTGCTGCAGCATCTCTCTTTTCCTCTATCATATCAAGGTTAAATCTCAGTATTTTGTCATTCTGTTCCTGATTACATGCTAAGCTTCGGACAGTCGGAACCAAATATTCAACTGGTATGACTGCCTCAGTTCCGTATGCCATGGCGAATGGGCTTTCCCCGGTCGGCCGTCTAGGGGTCGTTCTGTAAGCCAATAGGATGTTTGGGAGTTCGTCCAGCCACTTCCCTTTATGGTCTTCCAGCTTCTTCTTGATACAAGCAAAAATTGTTCTATTCGTAATTTCTGCTTGTCCATTGGCTTGGGGATGACTTACTGCTGCCAATTTTTGGTTAATTCCATATTCTTCCAGCAATTCTCTGACTTGCTTGCTGTTGAGATTAGTCCTATTATCCATAACGATCGACTTTGGGACACCAAAACGGCAAATAATATTACTCCAGATGAAGCGTCTTACATGGGTTTGCGTTACACTCGGATGTGGCTCTGCTTCTACCCATTTGGTAAAGTAATTTGTTGCCAGCAATACATACTTGTTCTGAGCTCTTGCAGTTGGTAGAGGACCAACCACATCCATCCCCTATTGTGCGAAAGGCCATGGTGTGGCCATTACGTGCAAGTCCTCAGGTGATTGGTGGATTAATGGTCAGAACCTTTGGCACTTACTGCATCTTCTGTAAAATTCTTCCACATCTCGTGACATGTTCGGCCAGAAGTACCCTTGCGTCATTGCTTTGTGTGCTAAAGATCTTCCCCCTGAATGATTTCCACACACACTTTCATGAATAGCTCGCAATATCTGCCGAGCCTCTGTGGGTAACACACTTTAAGTACGGCCCAGAAAAAGACCTTCTGTATAACTAGTTATGCACTATGGCGTACTTTGCAGCATTCGATTTGATTTTTCTAGCCTCATCTCTTTGCTCAGGCAGAGTACCATCCCGAATGTAAGTTATGATCGGATCAATTCAACTTGGCTCATATAAAATAACATTCACTTGCCAAGGTTCTGGGCCCTAAGGTTCTTCAGAAATGGATGGCTGGTTCAGTATTCCTATTAGAATCACCCTTGCCAATGTTTCTCTAGAACTCGAGGCGCTACATGCTAGCAGATCGGCATCTTCGTTATGCTCTCTCAGTATTTGGATGAATTCAATTTTTTCAAAGTTTCTGACTTCTCACATAATAGCAGAATGATATGCCTCCATCGTTTCATCCTTGGTTTCATATTTGCCATTCACCTGCCAAACAATTAACTGTGAGTCACTAAAGATGGTCAAATTCCTGACCTTCAGCTCTTTGGCGAGCTTAAGTCCAGCCAGTAGTGCCTTATATTCTGCTTCATTGTTAGTGGCTTTGAATTCTAGCTGAAGCGCTTGACTTAGGGACGTGCCTTCTGGTGTCTGTAGTTTGACCCCAATGCCTGCCCCCATCTGATTTGAGGATCCATCGATAAAGAGTTTCCACAAGCAACCTCGAAGGTCTTCCTCCATGTCTTCTGAATCACATTCCAGTAAGAAATCTGCCACAGCTTGTCCTTTGACCGCCTTTCTGGGTTCATATGTTATGTCAAATGAGCTTAACTCTATGGCCCACTTCGTCATCCTCCCTGAGAGGTCTGGCTTGTGCAGGATTATTCTAATAGGGAAAGTGGTTAGAACAACGATAGGATGGGATTCGAAATAATGCCTGAGCTTTCTTTTCGCATGTACTAGCGAGAGTATCACCCACTCGGCTTTTGAATAGCGTCGTTCGGCCTCATTCATCATTTTGTTAACATAGAACACTGGATATTGCTTTCCCTCTTTACAACGGATCAGAGCGCCACTTGTAATGATGCTGGATACCCCGAGGTATAAAAATAGTTTTTCTCCTGGTTCGGGAGCTAACAAGACCGGAAGGTTCTGCATATATTCTTTTAAACCAGTTAATGCTCGACGCTGTTTATCCCCCTAAACTTGTCTCCCATGGCTTCGTATTGTGTCAAAAAATGATTTGCAGTGATCTGATAATTTGGAAATGAACCAGCTTAATGCGGCTATCAGACCCGTAAGTGCTTGCACTTCTTTGATTGTCTTCTGCTCAGCATTCTTAGTCAGAGCTTCTGCTTGGGCAGGGCTTGCTTCTATGCCTCTATGATTAACCACGCGTCCCAGGAACTGACTAGAACTCACGCCTAATGAGCACTTGGTTGGATTAAGCTTCATTCCATATTGTCTCAACACATCAAATACGTCTTGTAGATGTTTCAGATGGTCAACTTTCTTCTTACTTTTTACTACCATGTCGTCAATGTAGGCTTCCACAATCTTCCCTATTTGATCCTTGAAAATTTTGCTAATAAGCCTTTGATAAGTTGCTCCGGCGTTCTTTAGTCCGAACGGCATAACTTTGTAGCAATAGGTCCCTCGCTCGGTAACGAAAAAGTTTTTCTTCATCAGCAGGGTCCATGGGGATCTGATTATAACCTGAATAAGCATCTAAGAAGGTTAAACGCTCGTACCCAGTAGTAGCATCCACCATTTGGTCAATCTTGGGCAACGGAAAACTATCCTTCGAACAGGCTTTGTTTAAATTGGTGAAGTCAATGCACACTCGACATTTCCCATTCTTCTTCTGCACAACAATAACATTTGACAACCAGTCAGGATAGTACATTTCTTTTATGAATCCTACATCAAGCAGCCTATCAACATCCTCGGCTATGATCCGGTTGCGCTCTAGAGCAAACCTTCCCTGCTTCTGCTTTACAGGTCTTGCATTGGGGTTAACGTTCAGAGAGTGACATGATACCAAAGGGCTAATTTCGGGCATATCTGAGTGACTCCAGGCAAATACATCAGCATTGTGAGATAAGAAATCAATTAAATCCTGTTTTTCCCTTTCGGCGAGTCTGACTCCCACTCGAGTAGATCGCTCTGGCCTAGATTGATCGATCTGTACATCAATAAGGGGTTCTTCAGTCAAGTCCGCTGGCTCCTCCTCCCCATTCTGCTTGGGTGGAGGTTTCTGTAATTGCTATCTCGGGCTCGCCGATCGGACAGGTGCTTTTCCTTTCTCAGCAGATTTCAGTGTCACTGAATAACATTCCTTAGTTGTAACTTGGTCCCCATGAATGTCAATCACCTTGGTGCTATTTGGCCCCAGGCATCTCATTACCTGGTGCAGAGTGGAAGGAACACCTTAAACTCTATGGATCCACCCTCTACCCATCAGAAGGCTGTAAGAGGGATGAATCTAGACAACTACAAAGCTCTCCATTAGAACCCTCTCTACAGCATGCACTGCTACTTCCACTATACCGATGGGCTCCACTCGTTTTCCATCAAACCCTAGCAAAGGATTCTGAGTGGGCTTGAGCTGGTCTGGCTTGATCTCGAGCCGATCAAATGTGTCCCTCGGTATGACGTTCGCACTACTTCCAGGATCAATCAGAACTCTACGTACCAAACATTCAGCCACTGTCAAACTAATGACTAACGGATCTTCATGAGGAACCTGAACGCGTAATAGGTCGGTTCTGTCAAACTTGATTTACGTTGATGCGTTTTGCTAATGCAGAGTGTTTACACTGCCTATCCTCCTCTTCATCTGTGCCTGTCGGAGACGCGCTCTAAGCAGTTCTTCTGACTCTTCAGCCAGTTCGGGCCAACCATGAATCATATTGATTATACGAACAGGCTGTGAGTTGTGGGAGCTCGGCTTCTGATTCCTTTTTACTTACTCCATTGGTAGGTTATGTTCCACCGTCGTGCCTTGGATATAACTTGTGAACTCCCCTCTGGCTATCAACATCTCTACCTGCCTCCTTAAGTTCCTGCATTCATTTGTCTAACGGCTAAAGTCAGAATGGAAAGCACAATGCTTAGACTGGTCCCTCTGGTCGAGGGGCTGCCTAATAGGTAAAGGAGGTCGAAACTTATCTTTATTTTCTTGGTACAGCTTTGCCAGCGTGACTTTCAGCGGAGTAACCAGCTCTTCCTCTCTAGGTCTCTTCTCAGCTTTCCAAGAGGTCTGACACTGTGGCTGAGCCTACTTATGCCTAATTTTTGGTTTGGTTTTCTCTTCTGTTGTTATTATGGATGTCTTCTGAGCGTTAGATGCTTCTTCTTCTTCAAAGTGTACAAAACCATCAGCTTTTTCATTCAACTCATCCATGGTCTGTGGCGTGTTCACCACCAGACTTGTGTGGAACGGAGTCCAGCGAATCATGGCCAACTTAAATGCCTGAACTGCCATGGATGGATGGCACTCAATCACTATACTCTTGGTTAAATTGAATCTGGTAAGAAAGTCTTGGAGGCGTTCATCTTCATGCTGCCACATCGTGAACAAACTGGAAACATCTTTTGCCTAGCGCTTATTCCCATAGTATTAGCTGATGAACCAATCGCAAAGGTTTCGAAAACTATCAACCGAGCCCGTCGGTAAGTTTTTGAACCAGTTGAGCGCTGGTCTAGCTAAGCTCGTTGGAAAACATTTATACATTAAGGAGTCGTTCTCCGTGTTAAGAGCCATTTTCAATTGGATATGATAGACATGATCGATTGGATCAGTCATTCTGTCAAACATAATGAAAACTGGTATGGAGAATTTCCTCAGACTCGGAACATTCAGAATTTCATCGGTAAACGGCGAGTCAACCGTCCGAACTGCTGAATGAAGGGCCTCATTCTCTTTATGGAACCTCGCGGCAGCTCTTTGATCCTTAAATCTCCTTTCTGAGCTTCAGCAGTTTAACGTAGCCATTAAAGATCGATAAAGCGAATCGGTTGATCTTTCCTCCATGTATTCCTTCTGCCAGATCGGTGTAGTTTTGTGATGTCCAAACTCCACAGCTTCTTCTCGGTTGAACCTCTCCTGATATAGATTAAAAGTCATTGCCTCGTTCCGCCTGATCTGCTCATGCAGTGGATCTAAGTGAATTGAGCCTTCTCGATCATCAAAACGATGAGTATTTGGCGGCAAATCATCCGGCCTAACCTCCTCGTGATGAGGATTTGTCAAATTATTCTTGTGATACCCCTCGGATCTGAGACACGGGTTGATCAGGCCCAGACCCAAACCCGAGGGAATATCAAACAATTAATATTTTATAATGAACACGGAATACAAAATGAATTAAGAAATTAAAGTTTAAAGCTGAAAAGAGAACTAAAAGATAATCCTTAAATAATTAAATACTTAAATTTGATAAACCAAATATCCATAATTTGAACAACTCGGGAATCCATCTCTAGTGGACCCATAATAAAAATCTCACACTGAATGAAAGTAAAATGAAAGATAAAATCCAAATCCAAGATCTGGAAAGAAATCCTACATCGTCGGTAGAATGGAAGATCGTCTCTGCTCAGCACGAACAAGCTCAAGCCTGGAACTGACGTACACCTGAAAAATAGGAGTGGGTCAGGCCCACGAACAAGTTTTATCCTACTACAATCCAAGCAGAGACTCGATACGCATGTACATACTAAATAGTTCAACAATAACTAATAATCCGTACCTAAATATATCCACACTACTGGACTCTCGCTAGGCCATGAAGGGGGTCTCAACCTAGATAGAAGGCATCACACAATACGCACCTGAGTGGGCATGAGTACCTAAACCTAAACAGGGTATACCTCAACCTTCACAGTCAGCTACACATCCAACTGCATATACGCACCCTAACCGTCGACACTGAGACTCAAGCTCATGACACGGTAACATAAAAATATATCTAAACTCCGTTTCTAACCATCCACAAGAAATCCAGTAAGTCACTCGGCGTATTCAACCGTACCGACTTATATATATAAGGAGGATTGTATTTTATAACCCGTGCCCTTACTCCAAAATAGGTAGGACTTAGCAATTTGAGCTAATCCAAACCTAGTATGTCACCGTCCCATACCGGTACATACAATCCAATCCATCCGATAGTTGATAAAGCATATACAAGTACATAACAATATCAACGAGTCCATATCAAGCATATCAGAATGTAGTAACAACCGTTCTTGAATAGTCCCAACAAATTGATTAACATTGGAAACATAAATATCAATATTAATTACTCTATTCCACGCATTTAAATAATTTATAAATGTCAAAACCAACAATTCCAACCTAACCATGTTAGAATAGATTAACCATCATGCTTTAATAAATCCAACCACTGATTAAGTACTAACAGTATCAGTGTCAAAACCCACAGTTCCAAACTAAGCACATTAAAGTATACTAGAAAAACATGCTTAATTAATCCAACAATAAGCCGTTACCTGATCACCCACAGGACTGTGTCTGTAAATATAAGTTTATTCCCGGTATCCATAATTAACAGAGCTTAAACAAATGTTATAATATTTGTTTCCATGGCATGCATAATAAATCTAGACAATTTATCATACTGTTAAGCTCCTATTCAACAAAATTGACGAATTAAATGTTAAGTTTAATCATCAATTAATCTTTAGCAAAAATACAGATTCCTTGTATGTAGGTATACTCTAAGAATTTGCAATTAGCAGTGCACAAACTCTCACAAGAAATTTTACATTATAATCTGGAAGTTAGAAACTCCAAATCCACGCAAGTCTACAAGACATTCGTAATTAACTCCATGTAATCCTAATGATTAATGCTTTGTGTCCAATTCTATGTTAATGTGATCTTTGCATATTTATGTTTACTCTAGACCACTCCTAAACCATCCATTACAGTATTCATTCTCCACTAAAACCTATTAAAACAATCACTAGGAAGCCTAATCACTGAAAAGTGGAAAAACAACCAACAGAACCCAAAAAACCACGAACAAACAACCTGGAGCCGGCTCCAGAATATTGGAGCCGCCTCCAATGGCCTTGGAGCCTGCTCCTAGACCATTGGAGCCGCCTCCAGTCCAAGGAGAGCCGGCTCCAATCCAATAGGAGCCGGCTCTCTCCCTCCTCTTCTTCGTGTTCTCCTCTCCAGTCGCCGTTTACGCCTCCGACACTTCACCGTATAGGTTTTCAGAGAGTTTAACTCAATCCCAGAAGATTCCAACCCTTAATTCAGTCCTTATTATGCTACTAATATGGATTAAACCAAGAATTAAACAAGAAAGTTCAAAATTAAACAGTTTACAATTTTAAAACAAATTCAGTTTCAGTTAAACTCTAAACATGAAACAGATAACGTTTTTATTTTTAAACATGTAATTCATCCTGGAACTATTGAGTATGCAAAGAACACAAGTATAAGGGAGAGAGTAAGGTTAGAACTTGCCTTTTGAGATTTTTGTTAAAAATCTCTACGTTGTCTTCTACGATCTCCGGCGATTCCTCCTACAACTTCCTCTGTTCCTCGTTTCTAATTCCACAGACGTGTTTTGGTTTTATTATTGTTTTCCCTAAGCAGACTTATCTTATATTTATAGGCAACCAAAACCCTAAGTCCAATTACATCTAAAGTCTGAAACGCGGCCCATAAAACACAACCTAGTTTATAAACCCTGTCGGCGCATTAAATTAAACCTAAACAGAACTAAAACCCTAACCACACTTTTATATCTAGTCATAAATTAAAACATGTAATTACTAATTCAATTAAAAAACAATAAAATTCCAAGTTAACATAAAACAGAAAATAACATACCATTTACAGAAAATTAAAGCCAAATAAATAATTAAAACAATTAACTTAAATAATCACAATTATCACAATTAATGTAAATAATTCAAATAATTAATTAAACCAAAGAAAACAAATAAACCAACTAATTAATTCAAATAACACAAATATGTCAAGTATATCAAATAATTAAAAAGTCAATTAAAACATAATTCAAAACAATTAATGAACCAAAAACAATTAATGAACAGAAAAGAAAACAATTAAACAAAATACCGAGACTATCCTTTTGAAAATTAGGAAATTAGGGGTATTACAATTCTCTTCCTCTTCACCTTGACGCGCAACAACAGGATGCATAACCTCTTCATCTGCCAGAAGCGGTTGCAGAATCGCCGGAGCTTCTTGGTGCTGCATTCCAGCTTTTAACTCTGCATTCTCTTTCCTGAGTATTTCGATCATGTTTATCAACTCATCAAGCTTCATCTGCTGGACATTCTCCATCGAATTGGAGCTTTTGCCTCCTATCATGATTCCAGAGCAAAGCAAAGGCATGAATCACAAGATCTTGATCAGATCTGAGCTGTACTGATGCAAGTCTAGTTGGATCTGGACTCAAATTCACCGAATCGCGATCACAGTTCGCTAGATCTAAGCTTTTCTAGTTTCTAACTCACTGGATCTAGCTGCGATCAAGCAAATCTCAACTGCGTAACTTCAACGCAAACACGTCAAAACCAACAGTAATCAAGAATTCCTTCAGAAAAACTGCAATCTCTCCGATCTAGATTCAATTTCCAGAAATCTTGCTTCATCTTCACAGATCAGTTTGAATTAACATGACATCGATCAAGCATGAATGAATGTTCTTCATCAATTCCCACAGACGGCACCAATTGAAGATGCAAAGAATTCACTCTCTCAATTTTCACAGAGTTTCATTACATTTTCAATTAAAAGTCCCCTTTACATTCTCTCATTGCAGCCTATTTATAGACATTTACAAATACTACTAGAATGCTATAAGTGATTCCCTAAGTTGGGTCTCTCAACCTCAGGCCTCATTCCTTATGGGCCTAGCTCCTCTCGAAAGATCCCATACATTCGGCCCATTCCGCAGCGTCATCGTGTGGGCTAAATCCAATTTCTCGGCCCGATCCTCTTTTCATGGGTCATATCCGGCCCATGTCACTTCTGGTATCCTCAGATGTACAAGCCCATAATGTGGAATGTTAGCCAAAGTTATTATCAATGCAACAGTAGGTGCAAGAACAAGTAAGCCCAGACCAAGCTAGGCAACTCAAAATAGGAGAATGTTGTATGGTTCCTCCCAATTTAGTGACATCATGGATGGAAAATCCTCCTGAATCATTAATCAAATGGTTCAACTAGTGGTCGTATAACAGTGTCAGGCAATTCCCATTCATCAACAACCCTACTTGCATTAGCAGAGTCTTTGATGGAGGTTGACATGAGCTTAGATCGCACTGCATCCATGGTTCAATGGAGGACTGCATTTGCTAATAGCAGTTTTTTTGGGAAAATCCTCCTATTTCTCTCTGTCCAAATGTTATAAAAGAGGGATGACAGAGCCAATTTAGAAATGGATTTGCTGTGAATGGAGGAGTTTCCTCTCCAATGATGAGCCATCCATACAATTAAGCTTCCCCAATTTGGTGGCAGAATGTGAAACCCACAACGCATTTGTATAAATGTCCACGAGGGACTCACGAAGGCACATTTGAAAAGTAAGTGGTCATGGGGTTCCAATGCATTGTTGCAAAGTACACTTATAGTGGAATTTAGGTGCGTAGTGCATCTTCTATTCATTGTTGGTAACCGATGATGAATAGCCACCCATAAAGTAAATGAATGCTTTGGGATTAAGGGTTTTGACCATACCAAATGATTCTGTGGCAATGAGGGTAAGTGCCTTCTAAGGTGTTTCATGGTCTGTGCAATTGAGAATTCACCAGAAGAGGATGGTAACCAACTCAGTTTATCTAACTTTTATGGGCAAGGTATAAAAAGTCTTTTGGTTTGTAGTAGCTGGGGAATGATGTTAGTGATGTTTTTTTGGGAAGAGATAAGTCGATAAAGTAGCTCAAAGCAACACCAACTGTCAAACCAAAAATTAGAATGTCTTCTATCTCCAATTTTAAGTTTGACAAGAGGCCTAAAAGCTGCCCTGAGTTGCAGAAGTTTCCTTAAATTCCAAGAACATTGTCTAGGTGTTTTGACTTTCCAAAAACTTCTACCTTTGAGGAGGTATGTATTAACCCACTGGACCCATAACATTTCTTTTGATCTGAATAGATGCCAAATATATTTTATGATAGTAATCTTGTTCCAAAAGAATAAGTTGGGAAAGCCAAGTTGCCAAGTCTTCTAGGAAGACAGCATTTCCCCTATGCCACCTTAGTACCTGTTTTCTTGACGGCAGTTCTAGACCAGAGGAAGGCTCTGAAGATACAATTCAGCTCATTGATGATCCTCGCTTACTCGGAGAATAAATTTTGAGCTCTAATACATTTAAGTGGAGAATAGAATTGTGCGCTATGATAAGCTGCATTCTGCCAGCAAATGATAAATCCCTACTGGTCTAGTGGGCAATCCTTGAGGTAACCTTATCAATCAAAATTCTACAATCATTAGCTCTTAACATAGAGGTGATAAGTGGAACTCCCAATTATCTCACTGGCAATTCACCCTTTTCAAATCCAAGAAATAAGAGAATGGATTGCTCTATGGAAACATTTACTCCAGAAAGAAAGGTGTGGCTTTTGGTATGGTTGATTTGTAGACCTGAGAGTAATAAGAATGTATCTATTGCATGCTTCAATGTTTGTATAGATGGAAGGCTACCATGTGAGAAAAACATCAAATCATTAGCCAAAATTAGGTGAGTAAGTGCCAAATCTTTGCATCTCCAGTGGTACTTGAATGGTCTTTCTAATGTGAATTTTCCAACAATGGAAGAAAACACTTGTATCACAATGACAAAAAGGAAATGTGACAATGGGTCACCCTGTCTAAGGCCTTTAATTCCCTTGAAATAACCATTGAATTCCCCTTTTTATTGAAATGGTAAAGGAAGGTGTAGTGGTGACACATTCCTTTATCCAAGCAATATAAGTATGTGGGAAGCCAATGAGCAATAGGGAATAAAAAAGAAATTCCCATGAGACTGAGTCAAAAGCTTTTTGAAGGTCTATCTTTAGTACACATCTTGGAATATTACCCCTTCTATGGTAGCCAGTTAGGTTTTCTTGGGCCAAAAGGATACTATCATCAATTGATCTACCATGGATGAAGGCAAACTGGGCTGGACGAATGATGTGGGGTAGAGTGGGTTTCAGTTTATTGGCTAAAATTTTAGAGATGCACTTGTAAATGGTGGAACAACAAGAAATAAGCCTAAATTCATTCATAGTGGAGGGGTTTGGTACTTTGGGAACCAGGGTAATGAATGTTGAATTGACTTCCCTAAGTAGCTTCCCACTGAGAAAGAAATCTTTAATTGCCAAGGTAACATCATGGCCAATAATAGGCCAGGCTTTCTAAAAAACAGAAAGCATTAAAGCCATCTGGACTAGGTGTTTTGTCACTTTTCAATGGTAACATACATTGTTGTATTTTCACCTCAGATGGAATAGAGCATAGTAAGGGATGAAAATGAGATGGTAGGGTAGGTAGTATGTAAGGGGTGAGAGAGTCAATACCTGGGTATGGATGAGGATCCATACCAAGTGTAGTGTTGAAGTGGGACACAACCTCTTGTTTGATTGCCATCTCATTTTCAAGCAAGGTTCCATTTGAAGAATTGATAGCAGTGATCTTGTTCCTGTTATACCTTAAAGAAAGAGATTTAAAGAAGAATGAGGTGTTGGAATCCCCCTCCTTGAGCCATAATACCCTGGATTTCTGTTTGTAGGTAAGCTCCTCTGATTCCTTAAGGGTAGTGTAAAGTGATAGAAGTTGTTTCTCGTGGGCTCTTAGTGATGGATCAGATGGGGTTTCATCAAGTGTCAGTTGACATGTGGAAAGTGTATCCTTTGCAGCTTGAACTTCAGCAGGAATTGCATTAAAATTCTTTGAGAACTTGTGTTTAGGTGGATGCTTGGGTTTTTAACCTTGGAGATAACCTAGAACATTTTATAACCCTGAACCTTGGTGCTTCAAATTGATTGAATAAGTGGCAGAAATTCCTTATTGTTGCTCCAACAATTCAAAAACCTAAATGGGACTCTCTTTTGGGGTCTAGGATTACCAAGTTTGATTATCATTTGGCAATGATCACAGATACCTGGTGGTTCGAAGATACAGTGGGACAGTGGAAATCTAAGGTTAACAATATCATCCCATAGCACTTCTCGTTCTGGTGCATCATTATCACCATAGATTAAAGAAATATGAAAACAGGTTCTGCAACTTAGGATAGTCACTTGACAATGGATTCCTTGTCTTGAGCACTTAATGACCTTAAGGTCAACTGAATTTGGGTTCCATATATAGGACCCAAATTCTACCAAGATGTGAGAATTGGTAGTTGTGAACTAGTTTCCAGTGTCTAGCAATAGCTCCGTAGACCACATACACATTTTCTAATTGAACCTTAGTTTCAATAATTGCTACAATATCAACCCTGTTTTGTTAAAGAAGAAATTTGACCTCTGTCTGCTTTAGGGAGCTGTTCAGTTCCCTAATATTCCAAATAGCTATTGATACCATTTAATGGTGTTGAAAAAACTGCCACGTGTGAATAGGTTCCCTCTTTGGGCACTTGTGATCTTCTTAGCTGAATATAACATCTTGGTTTTGCTTCATTTCTTTATTTTTTTGCATAAACAGTTTAGCAGGCAAGCTGGTATATGATTCTGACTCTGACTCAGAGCTTGTTACACAGCCTGTATCTGTAGGAGTGGGGATCCTTGTGATTCGTGGATAAGATAATTTGCTAATCAGTTGATGGTGAAGGTGATTTCCTAGTTGGTTTAGGACTTGGGGTGGATGCCTTGCCATTAGCAGGGCATGTGTGATTAGTATGACTAAAGCACTTGCAACTATAACAAATTAAGGGGCAGTTTTGGTACTCCACAGTGACATTTAAGATCTTCCCTGAGCTGAGATGAAGGTTAAGGTTTGAGGGAAAGTCAGAAGTGGCCTCAATATCCATACAAACCCTAGCATACCTGGTCTTTGATCGATTTTTTGTGTTGTGATCAGCAAATATGGGGTGCCCAATGGTGCTTGTTATGTAATTTAACCCCTGTTCTATCCAAAATTAGAGTGGGAGACCATGAAGTTTGTTCCATAATAGAATGGTAGATTGCTTATTTTTCTGAAAGCATGGTTCCTAAAGAGAAAGTAACAATGGTTTATTTACAAAGAACTAAGGTCCTTCTACTAAAATGTGGTTGCAATCTTCAGTGGATGAGAAATGGAACTTAAAAATACCCTTAGTGGTACTGGTTACCTTAATAAGTCCTTTGTTGGACCAGAGAGTGTTGGAGATGGATTTTACCATACCAAAGGGAAGGCTTTTGGGTACAAAGTAGCCCATGAGGCTAGATCTCATAAGAGCAAGTCCAACATGCTCAATATCAGGTGGTGGGATGATGGTGCTCTGAGATGATTCAGTGTGCTGTATGAAGGTTAATGGAGTCCTTTGATAAGAATTCTGGACAACAGCTGCCCATGTAAGAGGTTGGGGGCCTGATGTGACTGTATCTTGAGGAAGGTAAAAAGATTGAGTAGTTGGTTGATTATTATCAGGATTAGATGGTAAAGAAGGGGGGTATCAGGATTAGGTTAGACGCCTGGGTAGGGACATCTGATATAGGTTGTAGAATACCCCCCAAAATAGGGGATGGGTGTAAACTATAATAATTCGTGTTAAGCCATTAATCACAAATTTACATGAATCCCATAGCTTAAAACTTCATGATTTTCACATATCTATAATGCATAAATAAATACTAGTTAGATATAAATACCTAATTCACGATATCAAATGTTGTTGAGATTTAGTCCAACGTCCAGATCCTTTAGCCACGAACTAATCTACAACTCTGACCAACAGGCAAAGGTGGAAACTGGTTTATCTCTCTTGGCCTTTTGCACACATAAAACTTTTACGTGTTGTTTTCATTAGCGTACATAATTAATGGAGTATATGCACTTTTATAAAGGCAGAGAGAGGACCAGTTTTCCTTTTAGTAACATAATTCTACTTTCCATCAAAGTAAGGAATATGAAAGGAAAATACTACTCCAATAAGTAATTACCAAAAAGGTAATTATAAGTTGACCAAATAATATAATATAATATTAATCTGATAGCTATTTACTTAGCCACCAAGTAATATGCCACATGTCCAAATCATATGGGCTACAATTAAATAAATAATCTTACATTCTCCCACTTGGCACATATGATAACTTCTGTAGTAGTTTAGTAAAATAGTCATTAGTGTGCACCATAAATCAGATTAAGGTATTAAGTTGGTCATCATAAATACCATGGTAAACAAACTACTAATGTGAGTCATGGTGGTTGTATGTCCCTAAATGACACAGTCCCTTCCATATACCACAACATCAACAATAATGTCTTTTCCAAGACTATTCCTATTACCACTTATTAAAGCAATACGTACATATACATTAATTAATAGGAAATATCATAAACACATTTAATGAGCGCAAAATGTCAAATATATATAAGCACTGTTAAACAATCCACAATTAAAAAATAATCATCATTGACTACATTCAAGACCCATTCTTTTAACATGTTCCATAAATGTCTTGGGTAATAGTCCATTCGTTAATGGATTGCAATCATAAGTTGTGTGCTTATATATTCAATAGGCATTCGTTGTTTCTAAACATCTTCTTCAATGATAAAATATTTCAACTTTAGAATACCTATCATTTTTCATACAAGAAGATCAACAATTGCAGCATAAATTTTCAGCAATCTGAAAATGGTACTCATAACTCCAAATCCTAAAATAAATTCTGCAATAATAAATTGTAACCTCAAAGCATGCTACAAATTAAAATTTTATAATAGATAAAGTAATAAAAAATTACTTTGTACTTTTTCATAATATTGTTCTTCCAGCCAAAAGAAACAAATAACCAATTAAAAAATGTCTTCCTGAGTGTAAGCATATAATCTTTTATCCCATACCAACTTGTATATACATCAAACTCCACAATATATGCATAAGGAATATTTTTCATTTCTTTACCTTCTAACTAACTCATTCTTTGGGATTGCATTAGGCTGAATTTATCCCCTTTTATGTATGGAACAATACTGGTTTAATAATGTTCCATACTAAATCTTTCTAGAACTTTTTCAATATATGCTTTCTGAGACAATCTTAAAAATTCACGTGATCTATTCCTATCACGTAAGATGCCTCATCCATATCTTTCATTTCAAAGTTCTTTGAAATAACTTTTAGTTTCATATAATAAACTAAGATCACTACTAGCTAACAAAATATCATTAATATATATAGAATTTAAACTTACTGCCACTAACCTTCTGGGTTATAAACCGATCAACAATGTTTTCCTTAAAACCAAAAGAAATAATGGTATCATTTAACTTAATATACCATTGTCGGTAAGCTTATTTAAGTCCATATATTGACATCTTAAGTTTACAGACCATGTATCATTTACTCTATAATATGAAGCCTTCAGATTGTTCCATATAGACTTCCTCTTTCTAAACTCTCATTCAGAAAATCAATCAAAATCAAATTCTTACAGATATACCACATAGTCATCTAGAATAGCAGATCTCCTTTTTGAGATCGTCTTAATGTTATTCCATGTGATTCTTTTACAATATATTCATTGATGACAATCTCATCATGGAGTTGTTGATCATTCAATTATTCTTCGTTGTTATACAGTTCAACAACTAAAGGAACAATTATTTCTTTAGAAGTTATGGGTAAAGAAATATGTGTCATAACTTCTTAAATGATCACATTCTTATTTTTATTATTCCCACTGACTTCACCATTCTTAATGAATCTGACATTACCGATTTCAATAATTATCGGACTATGTTTAGGATAGTAAAACTTGTACCATTTAGATTACTTAATATCCACAACATTATGGGTAATGAAGAATTACTTAACACACTTCTAATCAATTCCATAAGAGTACGATTACGCCTTACAGTTACACGCTTCTGCTATAGCATGTATAACAAAGTGTATTGAGTACAAATGCCATACATTTCAAGGAGTTTAATAATCGGTTAGAGTATTAACCCATTTCATCATATTTTTCATAATATTTATCACCTCTATATGACCTTATGATTTTCACTTTTCTATCTATTTATTTTTCAACCTCATTTATGTATACTTTAAGAGTACCCACTTCTTGAGATTTTTCATACAACAAATAGATATATCCATAATGTGAAAAATCAACTATAAAGGCGATAAAATATTTTTCTCCTCCAAAAGATAGAACATCAAAAGGTCTACAAATGTCTGTAAAAATAATTTCAAGAAGCTATATACTTATTGTGACTCATTTCTTTGTGTGTTTAGTTTGTTTACCCTTAATACAATCTACACACATCAAAATCAGTAAAGTTTAGATTCAGAAGAATCACATCCTTTACTAATTTTCCTAACATTTCACTATATACTGACCTAGTCTTTTATGCCACAAGAAAGATAAATTTTCTATTTACGCGTAATTCTAACATTATGATGCAAGATCAAAAAGCTTTTTTAATAAATAAACTATCAAATTTGAATGTACAGAATTCATCAACAATAATACCATAACTCACAAATTAAAATTTCTTGAATAAACATCATTATCAAATTTCAATGAAAAACCATTAACATAAAGTTTTGAAATAAAATCAAATTATGGGAAATTGAATAAACATAAAAAAGTTTAAAATAATTTAAATAAAATCCACTATCTAACATTAAATATAATGTCACAATGGTTTCAACAAAACTTTTTTCCCAATTATCATAAATAAAAAATTCTTATTTGAATTTGTGGTTTATGCCATAAAAAAATCTTGCATCTATTAGAAACATAAATATTAGTATTTAAGTCAACCTATCATGTATTAGAAAGAATTTCAATAAGTAATTCGAAATATACCAAAGGCAAAAGCTTACCATTCTTTTTCAAATCATTCTTTATATTTCATGTAATCTTTCTAAAAGTGTTCAATACATTAATGACACTTTTTCATTATTACATTCCTTTCTTTTAGTAAATTGACCTAAATCTTTTAATTTTGGGTGTTGCTCACTTAATACCTTTTCAGGCTTATTCCCAAAAATTTATTTATAACTTCTTGAGTCATCAGATGAACATAATGATTACCTTACTACTTAAGTCTTGTCTACTCCTAAATTAACATAATGGTCAATTAAATCACTTTTCACTTGTCTTAATAGTGTTAATTCTCTAAATGACCCATACTGAATAGACAAGAAATTGAGAATAAATTGAATAAGAAAATTCTCATTCACAATCATCCATAAGGTTCTCAATTTTGCAACAACATTAGTTATCCAAAAAAAAAATACCCATACATAGTAAGAGTACCAACAAAAATTGCATAGTAGTGATATAAATTAATAATTTTCATTTTAGATATCTACAATACGAAAACATTTTTCTAGTCAAAATATTCCTTAGCACTATCACTATGGGAAACAATTATTCACATAACTATAATACTTAATCTGTTCGATCTCTCCCAAGCTTTATGGAGAATCTTTTCACTCTCACTGCTTTTATCAATAATAACAGTAGGTTTCTCAATTTAAAATGCTAAATCAAGATTTAACATATCTAAATTTTGAACTCAACTTACTCATTCCATTATGAGAAGTTAGTCATATTGAGTATCAGAACAGATGTAGCATATATGCGCATGAAGAGATATAATAAAACAAATATAATAAGATAAAATGCTCACAACAATAATGCTTTGAGTTAACAACACATATATATAACTTAAAAATATAAATACAATATATAACTATAGTACCCTTTTGGGTGGCAACTATAAAATACTAATAATGATGTTTACATGTATTTATATGTATACCTTTATTGGTGATGCATTATTTAATTAAACAAATAAGTTACCTTTGGATATTCTTTATTTACCTAATTAAAAAATACATACAAACCCTTAATTTTTATTTAATCACTTGAAAATCAATTCCCTTTGGAGAATTATTTCTCATGATCAAATAAACTCAATATTCATGAATATCACAAAAAATTATAAGCATCATAATTCATGAAATATTACAATTATGTTTACTACTAAAATTAATATTCATCAACCATTATAGTTAGGCCACTTTGGTAGCTACCAACCTTTATATAATATGAATATTAAATTAGTTAGTAACAAATTTATGATTAATTATGTCTACTACAAAAATTAATATTCATCAATCATTATGATTGGGCCACTTTGGTACCTACCAATCTTCACATAATATGAATACTAATTATCTAGTGACATATTCATCATTAAGTTACCCATTTAACATTACACACACATACTCATGATGATCGATCCAAGTTTAGAAATATAGATTCGATCCCAGAAACTTAATAGTCCAAAAATTCAATAAAAATGTTATTTTTACTTTATATATATATAATAAAACATATTATTATTATTATTTTTATTTTCAGACTCGGATGCCATAACTGAATCAATTTAAAATTGATTCGCTATAATGTATGTATGTATGGGTACAAAATAATTATTTATTATGTCTAATAAAAATTAAATTAAATTTCTAAACTCACAAAATATTCTAGAAATTCAAATTCCTAAAATAAATAAATCAATACATATATTTTACGTATTTAATAATTTATTAATTTTTTTTTTATAATTAATAAAATAGAATCTGTGTAATCATCCAACAGTAATTGATATGCAGATTGGCTTCATTAAAAGAGTAACAAACAGAATAAATACTTTTCAATTTCTATCATGTACGGAAATAAAAACAAATATATGAATTTAATCTGTTTGTCTTATTTGTACATATGTATGTATATATATATCATTAATTAACTTTAACCAATTCAACTATGTTCGAAAACCGAGGCTTTGATCAAAACTAAATTATTGTACAATAATTTACATAAAGAATGCAAAAGCATATCCGTCAATCAATGATGGCTTTGTTAATGGAATCAACTATATGAGCACATTCGAATAATATATATATATATATATATATATATATATATATATATATATTATTCGAATGTGCTCATATAGTTGATTCCATTAACAAAGCCATCATTGATTGACGGATATGCTTTTGTATATATATATATATATATTCATTCATGAAGTACAACTTTACAATAGAATCTCACATAAGCATGAATGACAATACCCTTATACTTCACAAATAGTCCCATCAGACAAAATAAATAAACACATATTGCATGCGTCTATGTATATACACAATTCCAAGAAACTAAATTGTAGTACAATTATTTAATTTTATACTTGCACATATTATTTATGCAACATTAATGAAAAATAATAGTTCCTAAACCATAAGTTCTGATACCACATGTAAATTATAATAATTCGTGTTAAGCCATTAATCACAAATTTACATGAATCCCATATCTTAGAACTTCATGATTTTCATATATCTATAATGCATAAATAAATACTAGTTAGATATAAATACCTGATTCACGATATCAAATCTTGTTGAGATTAAATCCAACGTCCAGATCCTTTAGCCACGAACTAATCTGCAACTCTGATCAACAGACAAAAGTGGAAACTGGTTTCTCTCTCTTGGCCTTTTGCACAAATAAAACTTTTACGTGTTGTTTTCATTAGCGTACATAATTAGTGGAGTATATACACTTTTATAAAGGAAGAGAGAGAACCAGTTTTCCTTTTAGTAACATAATTTTACTTTCCCTCAAAGTAAGGAATATGAAAGGAAAACGCTTCTCCAATAAGTAATTACCAAAAAAGTAATTATAAATTGACCAAATAATATAATATAATATTAATCAAATTTCTATTTACTTAGCCACCAAGTAATATGTCACATGTCCAAATTATGTGGGCCACAATTAAATAAATAATCTTACAATGGGACAGTATGAGTTGGTGAAAAGTGATTCAGAGATGTACTTGGAATAGAGTGATTTGGATTTGAATTCAAAAATGGTTGCCCACCAGTCACACGATGGTTGTGGTGGTGACTATGGTGTTGAGATGCGGTGGTGGTGCCTAGCAGGGATGAGGGAGACATCATCACTGGTGGAGGAGACTGCTCAATACCATAGACAAAAAAGTTGTGGTTCTGGAGACAAAAAAGCATATTGATTCTCTCCCTCAAAGCCTTTTAAGCTTTTAACCCATCGTCAATGATCCCTCTAAGCTATTCAACTTCTTAATTCAATACGGTGAGTGTACCTGTAGTTGCTCTTGATTTCAGCTAACTCAACTCTTAACCTGAAAACTTTATCAACCAAAGCCTGGGTGTTGGTGGGGTCAACGTCAGCAAGGAGATTATTGTGGTCATTAATGAAGGAGGAGCATGGTTTGTTCGGTGTGTGGTCATAAGTGGTAGGGAAGCTGACCCTTTTTCCCCCCTCGTGGTGCTGGGGTGTTTTAGTTTTAGGCGGTAAGTTATGGCCATTGGTTGAACTAGTGGTTGGTCTCTTGAGTATGGAGATAGGTGGAGGTAAGTTGGCATGATTGTGGGAATCTAGTGGAAGGAATGGAGGTTTGTGGGATTCTGGTCGAAGGAATGGAGGTGTAAGGTGGTTGGAAAGGGGGTTTCAGATGGAAGGCCTACAGGAGCTGGTTTGGGCAGCTCTCATTTTGCTGTCATTAATCCTTCACTAGTACCCCTTACATTTCCAATGTTGTTTCACTTAGTTATCATAAATCACACACATCTTTCTTTAAAATCATGTGAAGTTCCTTCACTTATTCACACTATATTCGTGTTGTTGTTCCATTTTACTCAATTATTATTTCTTTTTTATCTTTCATTCAATTTAATTCTCTCAAAAGATTAAATCAAATATTTTCCAAAAATGATGAATATTCACTTAAGTTAGCACACTTCAAAAACAAAAATGGAGATATAGATGTCTCACCCATCATTTTCAAGCCTCTCTTGAAAATCTTTTAGAAAATAACATTTTCTTCAAAATGCTTCCTCTGCTATTTCTTAAAAATGTTTTATACCAAATGTGTTTTTTTATCCACCTTCAAAAAAATTCAATTTCAAGTCCTTTCATTTTTAAAGTACTCGCATAAAATCATGAAAATTCAATTTTGAAACTTTCATTTATTATATATTTATAAACTATATTCTAAATTTATATAAAAAAAAATATATTTTAGACCTTAATTTTCCAAATTTCTTCTGCACAATCTATTTTGACTCATCTATTTATATTTTTGAAGTCGCAGGTCACATTTTTCAAATTAAACTCAATTCTTAAAATTTAAATTTCTAATATCTTCTAAATTTATTTATATTTTCAAATAGAAGGCAGCTCACTATCTTATGGAATCTGAGAAATTTTTTATGAGTTTTGCCCATCTCATCTGTGGAAGTCGAAATCAGATCCATCGTGATGAGATCCGTCACCATAATCATGTTCAATGCGCTATCAGAATTAGCGCTGTCATCATAATCATATTAAAAGGTAAGATTGGTTGACTCATCAGTGTCAGTGAAGGTGTCCGGTGATTCTAGCCTTTTCTTGTACTCTATGGATTGCTTTGAGAAGGAATATATATGTATTAGAGATAAAAGTAATTATGAATTGATATCCAGAAACACAATTTATATACTCAATCAAAAAGTAGGATGAAGGAAAAGTTCAAACCTATTCACATTATATCTTTAATAACCACTTTTTGATACTCCTGCTGCATTATTCTACTCATGCATTTAGTTTCTTCCAATATCCTATCCAATGAACATTATAAAACATCTCAAATCAAATATATATATATATATAATTAGAAAAGCATGCATATTGAATTCGTGTTGGTTATTCTAAAAAACTGAAACCAAATCACGTGGAGAGTGAGAAGAGTCATGTGTTGCAATGATCAATTTAATAACCATTTATAAGAAGGGACAGATTATATTTAAAAAAAATTATTAAATGCTTCTCGAACATATGACACTTGATGAGGTTTTTTTTTTAAAATTTTTTTTTTTTTTTTGGTTGAGTAAAATTAAAATTAATGAACATTATAACTAAATAAAAAAATTAAAAAAAAAAACATTAATTGTTGTCCCAAGAGCTCGGCTTTGAGTCTTCGTACTCACTAATTTTTAATCTAAAAATCTTGTCACGAAAACAAAAAAAACAAAACACAAAAACCCATCTGATATATTCAAATTTCGCGACCATTGATAGTCCAAATTGGAGTTATAAAATCACTCTAAAGACCTAAAACCAAATCATGCAAGACTACCTTCGAGGACAATTCATGTGAGTGAGAAGTGAGAATATGCTGATCAGTAAAATATCACGGGAAGAGTGAAAATAGGCATGTACCATTTTTTTCTAACCAACCAACGTGACTTATAGGAATTAAACATGTATCTATGAGAACGCCAATCTTTGTTATATTCTCTTTTTTCTCAAACATTAGGATTTTTTTTTTTTTTTTTTCATGTCAAGAATGTTATATTAGAAGTTAATAGGTGTGAAGGCTCAAAGTTGGACTCCCTAAAACAACTGGGAGCAACCAGTTGTTGAGCTACGAAGGCGTTCGCCTAATATTAGGATTCAATCTTTTTCTTCCTTACTCAATCTCGTCACCTATGTTGATGTACATACATATATTCTCTTCTTCATTCAAATTTTATTAACCATTTTGAGGACTTTATTATATGCTTTTTTTTTTTTTTTTTTTCCTTTCAAATATTGTTAAAAATATATATTTAATATATTGACATTTTTTTGAGACATAAGTATGCCTCAAGCCGCATTACAATTAATTCATAATAGGTTCAAACCAGAGACGGTGTGGAGTGTGAGAAGCCTCCCTAAGCTTAATGGCAATGTCATATTTCACCTAAAGCCAGCATTTGAAATATATTTCTAATTGATAAAACAAATAATCTATATATGTACAATGCTAAATTTAACTGAGCTACATGTACAATGCTAAACAAGATATATATATATGTGTGTGTGTGTGTGATGTTGTGGCCCGAATTTAGTGTCGGGTTGCAACATGACCCGACAACCCGTTGGAACGAGAATTTTTGACCCATTTTTTTCATGGGTCGTGAACCTAATTAGTCTTTTGTAACCCAATATATAAGGGCACTTATTATTTGGAGTGGCGTAAGAGATAAATTTTGTAATTCGTACATAAACAGAGTGGGGGGCTAAAAATTTGTAATTTTCAATTTTACACATTGTAAAAACTTTCACCAGATCTCAACCGTAGACGTAGGCTGTTGCCGAATAATAACATATAAATCTGTATATTTTTTTGTGTGGTGTGTTTATTTTACTATTGTGATTCTTGATTTTATCTTGAGTTCGTTGCGTTTGTCATTACAATATATGTACAATGCTAAACAAGTAATAATAATTGTTTTTTTTTTTCCTTCATTGCAAGAATGTTAGAAATTAATTGTTAAAAGGGAGGCTGCAAGGCTGGAACACGGACTTCTAGTGTTGCATGTAAACTATAATAATTCGTGTTAAGCCATTAATCACAAATTTACATGAATCCCATATCTTAGAACTTCATGATTTTCACATATCTATAATGCATAAATAAATACCAGTTAGATATAAATACCTCGATTCACGATATCAATTCTTGTTGAGATTAAGTCCAACGTCCAGATCCTTTGGGCACGAACTAATCTGCAACTCTGATCAACAGGCAAAGGTGGAAACTGGTTTCTCTCTCTTGACCTTTTGCACACATAAAATTTTTATGTGTTGTTTCATTAATTGTACATAATTGATGGAGTATATGCACTTTTATAAAGGTAGAGAGAGGACCTGTTTTCCTTATAATAACATAATTTTACTTTCCATCAAAGTAAGGAATAAAAAAGGAAAACACTTCTCCAATAAGTAATTACCAAAAAGGTAATTATAAGTTGACCATAAATAAATAATATTAATTGATATCTATTTACTTAGCCACCAAGTAATATGTCACATGTCCAAATCATGTGGGCCACAATTAAATAAATAATCTTACATTCTCCCACTTGGCACATATGATAACTTCTGTAGTGGTTTAGTAAAATAGTCATTAGTGTGCACCATAAATCAAATTAAGGTATTAAGTTGGTCATCATAAATACTATGGTAAATAAACTACCAATGTGAGTCATGGCGGTTGTATGTCCTTAAATGACACAATCCCTTCCATGTACCACAACACTAGTAATCTATTCAACATAGTTTATAAATGAGAAGTATCAATAATGATCTAATAATAATGTCTTTTTCAAGACTATTCATATTACCACTTATTAAAGCAATACGTACATGTACATTAATTAATAAAAAATATCATAAACACATTTAATCAGCGCAAAATGTCAAATATATATAAGCACTATTTAAGCAATCCACAATTAAAAAATAATCATCATTAACTACATTTAAGACCCATTCTTTCAACATGTTCCATAAATGTCTTCGATGGTAGTCCATTCATTAATGGATTGCAATCATAAGTTGTGTACTTATAATTTCAATAGACATTCATTGTTTCTAAATATCTTCTTTAATGATAAAGTATTTCAACTTTAGAATACCTATCATTTTTCATACAAGAAGATCAACAATTGCAGCATAAATTTTCAGCAATCTGAAAACGGTACCCATAACTCCAAGTCCTGAAATAAATTCTGCAATCATAAATTATAGCCTCAAAGCATGCTATAAATTAAAATTTCATAATAGACAAAGTAATCATAAATTACTTTGCACTTTTTCATAATATTGTTCCTCCAACCAAATCTTCTAGAACTCTTTTAATATATGCTTTATGAGACAATTCTAAAAACAAATCAATATGATCTATAATGAAATATTTCTATTCCTATCACATAGGATGCCTCATCCATATATTTCATTTCAAAGTTCTTAGAGATAACTTTTAGTTTCATATAATAAATTAAGATCACTACTAACAAATAAAATATCATCAATATATAGAATCAGATATATAAACTTACTCCCACTAACCTTCCAGTATATATACTGATCAACAGTGTTTTTCTTAAAACCAAAAAAAATAATGGTATCATTAAACTTAATATACCATTGTTAGGAAGCTTGTTTAAATCCATATATTGACATCTTAAGTTTACGGACCATGAATTCTTTACCCTCTAATATGAAGTCTTCAAATTGTTCCATATGGACTTCCTCTTATAAACTCCTATTCATAAAAATTGTATTCACATCCATTTGATGTAACTCTAAATCATAATAAGCTACTAATGCCATGGTATTTTAAAAGATTCCTTCTTAAATACTAGAGAGAAGGTTTCTTTATAATCTCTTCATTCATAACACTAATCCATTTAGTAAAATCATCACTGTTAATGGCTTGTGAATATGTAATCGGATCCGTATATATCTCACTATATATCAAAAACAGATTCTTGCAGATATATCACATAGTCATCCGGAATAGCAGATCTCCTTTCTCTTTGAGATCGTCTTAATGTTATTCCTTGTAATTGTTCTACAATCTATTCATTGGTGACAATCTCATTATAGAGTTGTTGATCATTTAATTGTTCTTCGTTGTTATACAGTTCAACAACTGAAGGAACAATTATTTCCTTATAAGTTATAGGTAAAGATATTTGTACCCTAACTTCTGAAATGATCAAATTCTTATTTTTATCACTCCCACTGATTTTACCATTCTTAATGAATCTGACATTACCGGTTTCAATAATTATCGTACTATGTTTCGAATAGTAAAACTTGTACCCTTTAGATTACTTAATATCCACAACATTATGGGTAACGAGGAATTACTTAACATACTTCTAACCAATTCCATAAGAGTACGATTACGCCTTACAGCTACACGCTTCTGCTGTGGCATGTATAGCAAAGTGTATTGAACACAAATGGCATACATTTCAAGGAGTTTAACAAACGGTTAGAGTATTAACCTGTTTCATCATACTTTACATAATATCCACCACCTCTATATGACCTTATGATTTTCACTTTCTATCTAGTTGTTTTTCAACCTCATTTATGTATACTTAAGAGTACCCACTACTTGAGATTTTTCATACAACAAATAGATATATCCATAACATGAAAAATTAACTATAAAGGCGATAAAATACTTTTCTCCTCCAAAAGATGGAACATCAGAAGGTCTACAAATAATTTCAAGAAGTTATGTACTTATTGTGGCTCATTTCTTTGTGCGTTTAGTTTGTCTACCCTTAATATAATCTACACACACATCAAAATCAGTAAAGTTTAGATTCAGAATAATCACATCCTTTACTAATTTTCCTAATATTTCACTAGATATTAACCTAATCTTTTATGCCAAAAATAAATTTTTTATTAATTGAGTTACGCTTAATTCTAACATTATGATACAAGATCAAAAGGATTTTAATAAATAAACCATTAAATTTGAATTTACAAAAATCATCAACAATAGTGCCATAACTCACAAATTATAATTTCTTAAATAAATATCATTACCAAATTTAAATGAAAAACCATTAACATAAAGTTTTTGAAATAAAATCAAACTATGGGAAATTGAATAAACATAAAAATTTTAAAATAATTTAAATAAAATCCATTGTCTAACATTAAACATAGTGTCACAATAGTTTTAACAAAACTTTTTCCCAATTATCATAAATAAGAAATTCTTATTTAAATTTGTGGTTTAGGCCATAAAAAACTCTTACATTTACTAGAAATATAAATATTAGTACTTAAGTCAACCTATCATGTATTAAAAAAAAATTCAACAAGTAATTCGCAATATACAAAAGCCAAAAGCGTACTTTTCTTTTTCAAATCATTCTTTATATGTCATGTAATCTTTCTAAAAGTGTTCAATACATTAATGACACTTTTTCATTATTACATTACTCCCTTTTAGTAGATTGACCTAAATCTTTTAATTTTGGATGTTACTCACTTATTGCCTTTTCTGACTTATTCCCAAATTTCTTTCTAACTTCTTGAGTCGTCAGATGAATATAATGATTACCTTGCTACTTAAGTTTTGTCTCCTCATAAATTAACATAATGGTCAATTAAATCACTTTCCACTTGTCTTAATAGTGTTAATTCGAAATGACCCATACTGAATAAACAAGAAATTGAGAATAAATTAAATAAGAAAATTTCCATTCACAATCATCCATAAGGTTCTCAATTTTACAGCAACATTAGTCATCTAAAAATACTATCATACATGGTACGAGTACAACAAAAAATCCATAGTAGTTATATCAATTAATAATTTTCGTTTTAGATATTTATCTACAACACGAAAACATTCTTATAATCAAATATTCCTTAGCACTATCACTATGAGGAACAATTATTCGCATAACTATAATGTTTAATCTGTTCGATCTCTCCCAAGCTTTATGGAGAATCTTTTCTTCCTCACTGTTTTTATCAGTAATAACAGTAAGTTTCTTAATTTAAAATGTTAAATTAAGATTTAATACATTTAAATTTTGAACTCAACTTACTCATTTCATTATGAGAAGTTAGTCATATTAAGAATCAGAACATATATAGCGTGCGCATTAAGGGATGTAATAAAACAAATATAATAAGATAAAATCTTAACAACAATAATGCTTTGAGTTAACAACACGTATGTATAACTTAAAAAAATAAATATAATGTATAACTATAGTACCCCTTTGGGTGGCAACTATAAAATACTAATAATGATGCTTATATGTATTTATACATATACCTTTATTGGTGATGCATTATTTAATTAAACAAATAAGTTACCTTTGGATATCCTATATTTACCTAATTAAAAAAAAAATACATACGACCCTTTAATTTTTATTTAATCACTTGAAAATCAATTCCCTTTGAGGAATTATTTCTCATAATTAAATAAAATCAATATTCATGAATATCACAAAAAATTATAAGCATCATAATTCATGAAATATTGCAATTATGTTTACTACTAAAATTAATATTCATCAACTATTATGGTTAGGCCACTTTGGTAGCTACCAACTTTTACATAATATGAATATTAAATTAGATAGTAACTAATTTATGATTAATTATGTCTATTGCAAAAATTAATATTCATCAATCATTATGATTGGGCCACTTTAGTAGCTACCAATCTTCACATAATATGAATATTAAATTAGACAGTAATTAATTCATCATTAAGTTATATTTACTACTAAAATTAATATTCATCGACCACTATGGTTAGGCCACTTTGGTAGCTACTAACCCACACATAATATGAATATTAAATTAACTAGTAATTAATTAATTATTAATTTACCCATTTAACATTATACACACATACTCATAATTGTCGATTAAAGTTTAAGCAACTTCGATCTCAAAAACTTAATAGTCCGAAATTTCATAGAAAATATCTTTTTATTTTATATACATAATAAAATATATTATTTTATTTTCGGACTTAAAGATCATAATTGAATCAATTTAAAATTGATTCTACAATATGTATGTATGTTTGGGTACAAAACAACAAGTTATTTGCATGTCTAATTTATTAGATTAAATTTATAAACTCACAAATTATTCTAGAAATTTAAATTCCTAAAATAAATAAATCAATACATATATTTTATATATTCAATAACTTTAATTTTAATTTATTTTAAATTAAAATCAGAATCTTCAAATCATTGGACAAATACTTATAACAATAATTTAAACCTCTTTAATAAAATAAATAAATACACAAACTTTATGTATTTATTAATTTTTAAATAATAATAATAATGAGTCTTTGTAATCATTTCACAACTGACTGTTTCTATAAAACAATAGCAAGACAAATGCTATTATTATTATTATTATTATTATAATTCAATGTTCTTTATTAGTCATGCACGAAAATCAGTAATCTAAAGCATTAAAGTTGTTTGTCTTACACACATTATGCATACGTTTGTACTATTACATATATGTAAACTATGCATCAGTAATCAACTTTCATAATTCAATTTTGGCTCGGAAATTGAGGTACCCAAACCCAAAAACCACACGGACTGATCTAAACATACGATTCTAAAAGAATGGATTATACAATCATTTAATTTTAAATTTATACATATTATTTATGCAACTTTAATAAAAAATAATGAGTTCCTAAACCGTTGGCTCTGATACCACATGTAAACTATAATAATTCGTGTTAAGCCATTAATCACAAATTTACATGAATCACATATCTTAGAACTTCATGATTTTCACATATCTATAATGCATAAATAAATACTAGTTAGATATAAATACCTCGATTCACGATATCAATTCTTGTTGAGATTAAGTCCAACGTCCAGATCCTTTGGGCACGAACTAATCTGCAACTCTGATCAACAGGCAAAGGTGGAAACTGGTTTCTCTCTCTTGACCTTTTGCACACATAAAATTTTTATGTGTAGTTTCATTAATTGTACATAATTGATGGAGTATATGCACTTTTATAAAGGTAGAGAGATGACCTGTTTTCCTTATAATAACATAATTCTACTTTCCATCAAAGTAAGGAATAAAAAAGGAAAACACTTCTCCAATAAGTAATTACCAAAAAGGTAATTATAAGTTGACCATAAATAAATAATATTAATTGATATTTATTTACTTAGCCACCAAGTAATATGTCACATGTCCAAATCATGTGGGCCATAATTAAATAAATAATCTTACATTGCATCCCTTCTTGGTGATGATCACCATGCTTTACTTTCAAATTTTTAATATTTGCCAATATTTTGATTCTTAGGAAATTTAAGCATAGAAAGAGTTACATGTCTTCTGAATTTTAAGGGCTTCATTTGTTAGTGAGATCCTAAAGGAAATTTAAAGTTGGAAATAAGATTTGTTTGAAGAAATTGAAATTAGAATTTTTTAGTTCTCCTTGAAAATTGCAGTCTTGTTTAGTATAACTTTTGCTTTTATGCAAAAGAGGAAGAGAATCAGAAGTTAGCAATTCTATTGGCTTATAATTAATGTTTGAAAATTGTATTTTAAAAGAATGTTTATTAACAAAAGAGTCTTTTCAGGAGGCACAATATTTGGTGAAACTCTTTTACTATTAAAATAAAAATGTCACATCTTCAACTGCGCAAGATAATCAGTAAATCATCGATCGAAACAAATATGCAAAACAGAATTGCTATGCAAGAGTTGTTTAAATAAGTTACCCACAGGGCCACACCATAATAAAATAGATCATCAAAAAAAATGTGCGAAACAGAATTTCTATGCAAGAGTTGTTTGAATAAGTTACCCACATCATAATAAAAAAACACATTTGAGATGCAGCTTATTGGTAGGGACTAGCGTTTTCTAAAGTCCTTACCAGTTTTGCCTATAAGAGCATCCGCAGTGGGCTCGCGGAAGGCCCTTTTCGCGAACCAAACAAACCAAACTCACTCCAGCAGCCTCGCGCAATTGGGCGGGGCCCACAATAGCTCTCGGCCTGGCTCGCGGTATTCCGCGAGCCCAAGCCCGATCGCGGAAATTTTTTTTTGTCTTTTTCCTTAGCAAAGGGACGACGTTTTGCCTGAAGTGGTTTTTCTTTTCTTTTTTTTTTTTTCTTCAGGCTGCAACAATGCCAACAGTGCCTTAAGGCACTGTTTGGCAGCCTAGTTTTTTTGAAAAAACCCAAAATATGTTATTTTGAGCTTATTTTTAAAATAATAATAATAATAATAAAATTCAGTAAATAAAAAAATATATTGTTTAGACACTGTTTGTCCAAAAAATAAATTAAAAAACCTTTTTTTTGTTTTTTTTTTCCTTAAAATTTGATTTTTTTTTTAAAAAAAAAATTGCTTTAAATTTTAAATTATTGTCATAAACAATGCATTTGACCATTAAGGCACTGTTTGGCTAACACAAACAGTGCCTTAAAGGTTATAATATTGTAATTTTTTAAAAAAAAATTCAATTTTGTAAAACTTTTTTTAAAAAAAAATAATTAAAATTAAAATTTCATTTTCTTATTCCATTAGGATTTTGTAATTCATATTTTCTTATTCTAATTCATTATTTTTAATCTTAAAATTTAATTTAATTTATTTTATTTTATTATTATTTTTTTTAAAGAGCGAAAATTCAGATGTTTTTGGAGAGCGAAAAGTGCTGACGTAGCTCTTGGAATTACTGACATGACTCTTGAAAAAGTTGAAGTAAAATTTTTAAAGAGTCACAATTCAGAGAGACGGGTGCAGATGGCCTAAGTGCTTAAAAATGACAAAAGCTCTTCAGCCGAGTAATCCAAACAACTCTGCAAATAATTTTTGGATTTTAAAAGTCAAAAGCAACATTGAAAAAGTCAATTCAACCAGAACTTAGTATCACATAGAGACTCTTTGGTGACTTGATTTTTATTGTGAATCAAAAGGGAATGATAAAATGTATGACCACGTGTTACCTTTCGAAATTAATTACAACAAAACATATTTTAGAAATATAAAAGTGATAGAATAATGTACGGGATGTTCTTAATATGTGGGGAAAATAGGCATTATATTAGTACAACAAATACTATTTGCCAGCTGTCAAATTCCAAACAAGGATTCTCTCTTTGTGTTATTTTTATGGCATATTATGTGCCTAATGTAACAGCTTTAAATCATGAATGCAATAACTTTTGATAGTGGTTGTAAGCAACTTTAAAATGACAACGCAATAATTTTATAAATATATTAAATTATCAATTTAATGGTGTTTTAACATTACAACACGATGTCACTGAGTGTTGTATGTTTCTCTATAAATGTGTTGCAAAACATTTTTAAAGGGTTTTTTTTTTTTTTCGTTAATAAATTTTAAAAAGGAAAAGATAATTACAAAAGGGCGCAGAAGCCCAAAGGCAAACAAAACCCAACCCACCTAAATAATTATTACAGTTCAAGCAAGTTTAAATTCAAACACGCCGAAAGAGCAACAGAAAAAGAGAGGCAGAGGCAGAGAACAAGACTGCAACAATCACGAAAATGTTACATTTTTTATTGTATTATGATATAACTGTGCTGTATTGTGACGTAACTGTGTTGCATTCCCCAAACACGAGGGGATCTGATTCTCAAAGAAATTGGGGGGTTGGGGGTTTTGGATACTAGGGATCGATTATGCTTCTTCAATTATGCATTCGATGGTGTGAATTAGGGAAGCCCACCCAGCAAACATGGCAAATCGGGAAATGACAATTAAGTCCAATCTAAGTTCAGTAATATCATAATTGTTTTGACCAAAGTTGCTCTGCAAGAAATTTGATATGTTTCACTGCTTTCAGACAATATAGTTTGTCAAAGGCGTGCATTTAGCAAGGGAAAAAACCGAGTAATTTATGTAGTCTATGTAAGTTGAGCCTTTTTTTTGTTTTATGTTTCTCCCATTTCAAAACTACTAATTTTGTGGTTATATATTTTCTATTTTTTTTGCTTGCAGCAGTATGCTTAATTTGAATGTTTCATGACACTGTTTTACCTGACCAGGAATAAATTTGAAAAGCTACACTCATATTCACTGAGGAGTCCTAAATAGCAAAGTGGCCTATTTTAAAATTTATTTTTTACTTTAGTTGAATTAAACAAATAATTACATCATTGAGAATCATTATTATTTCAAAATATTAAATTATCCTTCTTAAATTAAATATGTTTAAGAGCAAGTGGGTTAATAAGTTCTGAAACAATTTAATTTTTTTTTTTTTTTTTTATCATTGTGGACCATCTTCTTCTTCTTCATTTTTTTTTTTTTTTTAATTTATTTTTTATGTACAAAGCTTCAACTACCATTCTTTGAAATATAATGTTTTTCACTAACATGAATTGTGTGGCTTTGGTAAAAATGTGGGCACATGAAAAACGTACTCTTACAATTTTCAAAGCTGCCTTGGTTATTATCAATTGTTTTCATTATTATTAAATATAATTAATTTGTATATTAAATTTATTAATGAACAGTGTAAAAGGATCCTATTTTTATGATAGGGTTAAAGATTGGTGAGTAGTTTACAAGTATATTATACAATACAAATGGGTTGGTGAATGTTATACAAAGTAGGAGTTTAATTTGGGCAGCTAATCCGAACCCAATCCGAGCCTAGCTCGATTTTAATTAGTATGGGCAACAACTTTTACAATTAGGATTGGCCGGACTTGTTTTGAAAAATCTCAACCTAGACTTAATAAGGATTGGACTTGGGTTGAGGTGTCAACATTCTTAACCCGAATTTTGATATAATTTTAATGCATATTTTTTATTTTAAATATGTTAAATTTTATTTTCAAATTATAATCACTTTTTTTCTTTTCAGCTTCCTTTGTTTAAATATTAATTTATTGTATATTAATAACTTAATATTTTGGAGAATCAATTTTTAATAATTTGTTTTTAATTTTTTAGAAATTTACATTAAGTTGTTTATTTTTTTGTTTATTTTTTTTTCTTGAATTTCTTTGTCCATCAAAAGGCAACTTCTTGGGATGCAGTGGTGAAAATAAAGTTCTTTCAGTGAGTCACACAATTTTTTTTAACAAGTGTCGCTCTTACACTCTGAGCGCGCTACCACTTTCATACTCCACGCACGTTCTGACTCAAATTCTTACCATTTACGACTTAATTTTGTAAATTTTATGCTCCCGCTCTCGAATTCATTCTCCCTCTCACTCCCGCTTTACATGACTTAGTTCTTTCAACTCATTCAAGCTCATTAAGTTAAACTTTATGTATGATATTGGTACTACAGGAAAGGACTACTAGGATTACACCAGTTGAAAATTTTCGGACGCTTCTTCATCATAGGTTGTTATTGATGGAAAGGAATGTATTTGATTTATAGTGGTAAGTATTTAGAAATAAGAATTTGAAAGGAAATTTAGACATCAACAATGATTTTACTTACTGCAACAAAAAAAAATAAAAAAACAATGATTTTTAATGAATATGTAGTTATTTTGTTTAATTCAATCAAAGTGAAAAATGCACTTTCAAAATAAACTATTTTGTTATTTAAAACTACTAAGTTAATATAAGTGTAGTTTTTCATAACCCGACATTTTAATTCGAATTTAAAAATTCAATGATGGGTTAGGCTCGGATTGAATAGTTAGGATTTAAGGTTGAATTAGGGTTGGATTACTACATTCAAAGCAATGGTATAGTATGCAAGAAATCTAGATGGTAGATAAGGGATATAATAGTACATATATTATTAATTTTTTTATAAGAATTTTACAATAGTACAAGTTGTATAAAATAGGTTTAATTTTTAGTGGTAAATAATCAAATACTATTTGTATAACATTAATATAATGAAAAATGATATTAACCAGTGCCCAAGATGTGCCCATAATTGAGTTCCCTCTCCACCTAGTTTGTCAACATAAGAAGAACAATAATAGTATAATAAAAAATAAAAAAAATTGTAATGAGGCCGCTTTCACTCACCTGCATCCCTATCTATATTAACTAATAAAAATGATCCAACAATATTATTCAAACTATCAGTTTGTTAATTTTTTTTTTTTTAATAAAAAATTGTCAGGGCAAACAAAATTATTGACATAAAAGTTAATTTTTTCTTCCTATTTTAATAAAAAAAATTATTGGCATGAAATCAGACTTTGTGATAAGATATCGATTTATGGAATTATCTTATTTAAGAAGGATAATTTGATATTTTGAAATAAGAGTTTAAAAAATTTTTAGACATGAACAATGATTCTGATACATATTTTATTTCTGAAAAAAAATATATATATGTATGTAATTATTTTGTTTAATTCAATAAAAGTGAAAAATAAACTTATATAATAAAGCAAATTATTATTTAGAACTCCTATTTCAATCTACTCCTAATTCAATCTAAGTATAATTTTTTCCGATAAATAAAAATAGTCATTTTTCCTACTTCATTCCTCAAATCCTACACATTAGTGTATGTTTTCTATTTTTAGATTTTTTCTAGTCACACCCGCACATCACACTCTCATTTGCATACATAGTACTCTTGATTCTTTTTCATTAAAAGGTTATGCGTCCGCCGAAACTTCTGTAACGACCCGAATTCAAAATACATCAATTTCATTAATAATTCTCAATTACGATTTTCATAGAATATACAAATGTCATACATCAAATGACCTTTGCTACTCTGATGCGCTACCTCACAAAATAGCTTTCAACCTAAAAGACATGGTTTAAGCTCCAAATATCAAAACAGATCAGCACACAAACTCTTCCACTTGGACCTTTGTACTTGAAAAATGATTGGGGGGAGACAAGGTTCCACTAGGGAAAAAAAAAAAATCATAACAAGAATTTAAGAAAAGTTTCATGAATAATAAGATTCACAAACTATACATATGCTGGTAAATATAACAGCAAAATACATATATGTAATTTAGGCAAAACAATTATTTTCGCAGTCAATTTACGACTAATTTGGTGTGGTGGAATGAATTGGAATGGAATGAGAATGGAGGTGGGAATAGAATAAGAATATAATAGAATAGAATGGCCATTCCTTTTGTTTGAAAGTAGAATGATTTTGATGGAATGACAATTCTCCAAGAATAGTGGGGAATGATGATTCTAACTTTAAAATTGACACCAAACACGGGGAATGGAAAAAAAAACCATTCCATTCCACTTTCTTTTATTCCATTCTATCACACCAAACTAGTCCTTAGAGATTTGAAGCAAAATCACTCCATGCCATTCAAGCTATACAGAATCCTATCCAAGAGTGATGAAGATAGTATGACGAAGGAATCCTTTGTGCTGTAACAAAAGGAAGGCAACAACAGGTGTAAGGTTGGAGAACGGATCCTCTCTAAGGAAATGTATCTCCTAGCCTCTACAAGTATTTAATCCTACGGCTGTTAAAACGTCATATCAACAACTTAATTAACTAATAAATATGGTATCGTTCTCTAAAAAAATTTGTCTCCTAACATTTACAAGTATTTAATCTTACGGCTGTTAAGGCACCACATCAACAACTTAATTAATTAATAAATATGGTATCATTTGGACTAAAAACCTCTCCAAGGAAATTTATCTCCTAGCATGTACAAGTATTTAATCCTAGGCTATTAAGGCGCCACATCACCAACTTAATTAACTAATAAATATAGTATCTACAAGTATTTAATTATAAAATGTTTCAGACCTCTTTTGCACCCAAGGATTTATATGGCTTTCTTCAATGTTAGTAAATCAGTCTTTTCCTTTTAATGAGAAAACAGTAAAGTATATACCAAATAAAGAAATTCCATGGCAGGTCCCCGCCCCACCCCGCCCCTGTTATGGCAGGTTTGGGGACCTATTTATGTAAATGGGGAGGGGATGGGGATTGTATTTGAAACCCCGGCGGGGGACGGGGCGGGGCCGGGCCGGGTAACCCCGCCCCTCCCCGCTCCGTTAATTGTGCATTTTTACAAAACTGCCCTTACATATTATAAAATATTACTAAATTATATAACTATATATATAATATATTCACTTCTGAAACCCTAAATCTATTCCCTCGCAGCATAGTCGTTGTTGGAAGAATGTTATTTGTTTTGATTGATTATGTTGAAAATTTCCAGACTATTCCAAAAAATGTTATATGTGGTTTTGCTATAAGTTTGATCAGGTTGAAACGATATGTTTTAAATTGTTATAATTGTACTAAAACTTTATTAAATTATTAAGTTGAAAAATATTGTAGTTGTGTTGATTTTGTTGAAGGTCAATTAGAATTTTAAAAAAGTTATGCGGGCCGGGGTGGGGCGGGGATGGGGGCTAATGTGGTTGGGCAGGGAGGGGGTTGAAATTTAAATGGGTATGGGGGCAGGGGTGGGGGTAAAAAAATTGACCGGGGTTGGGATGGGGAATGAGATCCCTGCCCCACCCCGCCCCATTGTCATCTTTAGGGACAGTACCTAGGTCTTCATACTCATTATTGATGTGGATCAATAATAAATGAATTTGTTATCTTTAATTATCAAATCAAAGATGGTGGGGTCAATACTTAATTACCAAATCAGATATAGTGATTTAATTACCATCTATGATTTGGTAACTAAAATAAGATGTGTCCATTTATTACTAGTCCACATTAGTAACCTTTTGGATATTAAAATTAAATAGTCACTCATTAGCAATTATGTTTCAAGTTTGATCACTATTTACCTTTTGTGATACCCCCGGATTTCCGGATGCAAGTTGGCCAGGCCCACGCCCGATTACCCGAGGATATCAAATCAATTAGCAATAATCGAACACAGAATATAATTAAGATAAACATAAGTAAATAAAATTCGCTGGAAAGAAACTAAATGAAAATCCTTTATTAAAAACTTCAGAATAAATTTTATAAATAAGAACTAGTCTATTACATCCAACTTCTCCAATTATAATACAACTCGGGAATCCATCTGGTGGACCCCTAATCAAAAGCCAATACTGGAAAGCGAACAACTAAAAACAAGTCCACTGCTAAACCATGAAGAACCCCCCCTACATCGTCGGTAGAATGAGTAGTCATCTCTGCTAAGCACGAACAAGCTCTAAGACCTGGAACCGTCCGTTACCTGAAAAATAATAGTGGGTCAGGCCCACGAACAAGTTCTATCCTAACTACAATCCAAACAAAGACCCGATACGCAGATACATCCTAGACGTCTCAAACATATCTATATAGTCCGTAATAGATAAATATATATCCACACTACAGGACTCTCACTAACTATGCTGAGGGTCTCAACCTGAATAGAAGGTAACATGCAATACGCACCTGAGTGGGCATGACTACCTAAGCCTAACAGGGTATACCTCAACCAACCCAGCTAGCTACGTATCCTATTGCATATACGCACCCTAACCGTCGACTATGAGACTCAAGCTCAAATCGCGGTACCATAATTTATATATATAAATTTCCATCCAAACCAATATAATGCCGCTCAACTGATTCGTTGCCATGACACGACATAAACTTAGGATTTAAATGTTTTACTTAAATCCCTACTCCAATTATATATATAAGTTCCTTCCAAATACAATGTTGTGCCGGTCAATAGTTCATTGGTCAAGACACAACATATAATCAGGATTTAAACGTTTTAGTTAAAACCCTATCCATCCTAACGCAGAAATATAAACAACCATCCAGTATGTCGTTCAACTGTTTTAGTTGACAGGACATGAAACCATGTAGGATTTAACGGTTTTAGTTAATCCATTCCGTATGTATGAATGGGTTCGAATTAGTGTTTTGATCTAATCCGTCCCTCCGCATGTCACCGTCCCATACTGGTACATACCATGCATATAATCCGTAAATGATGCAACATTATAAGCAGTACATCAAATAAGTCCGCAGTATCCATAGAGTTAAGAAACACAAAATTTAAACAAGTCATCAACTAAAAATTCAGAATCCATTCATGTAATTAAACAAGACAAAGTTTACTAATTCGTCAAGTTAAAATCCAAAATCCGTCCATGTAATTAACGAGACAAAGTTTAATGTTTCATCAAGTTAAAATCCAGAATCCATCCATATAATTAAACAAGACAAAGTTTACTAATTTGTCAAGTTAAAATCCAAAATTCGTCCATGTAATTGATGAGATAAGATATAATAAAATCATCAATTAAAATTCTAGTATACATCCATGTAACTAACAGAATGTAATTTACCAATTCTGCAATTAAAACTAGACCAATATCCATGTAAATTGACAGAAATTATATAACTAATTCTTTAATTAAATCCAGGTAAAAACATATTAAAATCTAATATGTAAAAGGTCCTACTATGCATCCAAAACAATCTTTAAAATCCTACTCCAGTTATTTAGACTGCAAAACAAATGTAAGCAACTAAATACTTTACAACTGTCAACTGTGTGCGACATTTGCTTAAAACTTTCATACGGTGAATACCGTTAGTATATAGAGATAAAATATGCATTGTGGATTCAATTATAATATAATGTTTGGGATCCAAGTTGCAATCCATTGAATTCCTAGACACAGTTGAAACAATTTAAATCCTCTCTATCCGTTACATCCGTGAACAGCATGCGACTTGTTCTAAATTTACATATCATTTTAAGAAAATATTAGCATAAATAATTTGTTGCATCCTAGGGCTTTAGAACCTCATGAATTAATATTTAAAATCCTCTTCCCACTCTAACACAGTTTAGAAAACCAAATTTGGACCCAAACAGTGCCCGAAAGTGCCAAAAACTATTCCGGATTGCAACCAAACGAAGACTAACCAATTGAGCCTGCTCTAAAAAAATTGAGCAGGCTCTAAAACACCTTAGAGACGGCTCCCTTTCCCTTGGAGCCGGCTCAATGAAGGGGGGGAGCCGGCCCCAACTTCCTGGAGCTGGCTCTCTCCTCCTTTGAGAGCCCTGTTTGCTTCCTTTGCCGCTTCTCATCTCTGACTCTTTCCTACCCTCCTGTTCTTTCATAAACCTGGTCCTAAGAGTCCTAGAAATATCCAGTAGCACCCCAGAGGTTTGATTATGCCAGTTGGAATCAAATACAGAGATTAAAGGTGCTACCGATTTAGCATGCGTAAAGATTTAACAGTGAAACCAAATAAAATGATTTTAGTTTAATTTCAACCCATACATATAATTAATTTAACCTATACTAAGCATGCATGATCCATTTAATATCCGTTTAAGATCCTAGAGAACATTTAAGAATGCACAGAACACAAGTCAAAGGGAGAGAGACAGAATAGAACTTGCCTCTGATTTCAGTTATGAAATTCTGGCATCGTGTCCACTGTTCCGGCAATACTGAGTTACTGTCTAGCCTCCCCTTACTTCTGCTCTTCCCTTCTCCTAGGTCGAGCCTTGAAGCCCCAGCCAAAAAACCTCACAACTTGTTCTGTTTCTCTCAAAAACCTCTCTCTGTTTCCTCCTAATATCCCAGAACGTGAATAGGGTCTGTGTTTTGTTTTTCAACCCTAACCAGCTGTAACACAATATAATTATAGGTGTATTGGAAAACCTAATTTTAATTCTAGGAGGAAACTAAAAACAAAAGAAAATAAAACAAAATATAAAATAAATAATATATAAGTCGGCTACAGATTTCATGGTTATATACAACCCTAAAATCTTATTAATTTGATTTACCCTATATACACATATACCAAAAAAATATATGTATATTCATCCATGGATATTAACAGTACCCATTACTCTCCTATTCGAGTAGTCCATGAGACCCAACCGGTTGGTACATCGCTACTGTCCAAGCCCATCATTTTAAACCAGAAATAAAATACACATTTAATCTAATTAAAAATACCAAATAAAAAAAATGAAATAAAAATTAAGCATATAATTAAATTAAATCCACAAATCAATTCAAACAACACGTCATTCAAATTCCACACATAGCCACATAAGCACTTAAAAATAATAAAATAAATACTGAAAACAATAAAATAAATAATAAAATTCCGATTATATCCCTTTCAAAACTAGGGGTATTACACCTTTTATTGAATTTAAGGTCACTATAAAGCAAAAAAATTCAATTTTGATCACCAAAATCTAATTTTTTTCTTAAATTAAAAATTATTTTATGGCAAGTGACGTGGACAATATTAATTTCAAGAAAGAGAAAGTACTTAATTACTCAAATTACTCCTGTCTGTAATTTGAAAATCAGTAAAATAATAAATTAAGAAAAAAACTTTTGTGGGAATAAATTCAGCAACCCTTGGGTTTTCCTTATTTAATACTTTCTATATTTTGTAATTGTAGGTTATATGTGTATTTATAATTGGATCACATTAAGAGTCGGTGGAGATCACATACTCACCACTGAGTAAATAAGTATAATAACGTCATTTAGACATTCTATGCACGGATAATAATTATATTATAAAATTGTGATTTTGTTTGACCAGGGCATTAAATTTAGAAAATAAAATGCTCTTTTATCAGAAATAAATAAAATGCTCTTTTATGAGAAATGATTAGATGTCCTTTACCATTTGACACTTTTGTGGACCAATTGAATCTAAACTATGTTGGGATTTTCTTTCAAATACATTACTAATAAACTCTTTTGAGGTCATTTTCTTAATTGAAGAATTGAATTGAAGTAGTTTACCAAGTGCCAATGATAAAGGACCATTTAATAATTTTTCCTTTTTTACAAGCAAGGATAATCACATATTAAATTGTATAAAATATTAACACGATATGTTCCATCATTGTTACATATATATTTGTATATATATATATATGTATAAGATTGCAAACACTAGAGTTGCATCTCATCGCAATTTCGAATCCCTTTCTTTCTTCTCCAAAGAACTCACAAAGATGGGTTTGTTTAACAAATTTCTAATGTTCACTGCTTTGTTCACTGTCCAATGGAATGGGCTTGTCAACTCTGCTTCCGTTGATATAACCATACCCCATACGCGTACAGTTATCGTTTATAACAACCTCACACGGGGGATAGATCTAAACATCCATTGTAAATCAAAGAATGATGATCTTGGTGTCCATGTGTTGTCTTTTGAAAACTCCTTTCAATGGAAGTTCAAAGATAACATTTGGGGAACTACACGTTTTTTTTGTGGTATGTCATGGCAAAATAAGCATGTGGTTTTTGACATCTACACCACAGTAAGGTACTCGATTAATTGCAAACTATGTATTTAGAAAGTGGAACAAGATGGAGTACATGGATATAATGACACAGATCCCGAGAGACTTTTCTTTCCATTGGATGTAACACCGCCAAAATCCAAGAGATTTTTCTATAGGTTGGGTGAAACCCCACCAATAGCAGAGACTAATGGTGAGACTAAGAATTGAAACATATACTCCATCATCTTGTAATCAGTGATGTGTTGTAATAATTCGAGTGTTTCTATTTTCTGCACTTTATTTAATAAAGTTCAATAATTTTTTCGATTCACCATAAAAATAAAAATAAAAAAATAAAAATAAAAATAAAAATAAATTGTTCTAGTTCTTATATGAGTTTAAAAATAAAAAAGTAAAGTATTATCATATTCAAAGGAGGAAATTATCAAAATTTTAATAATTCGAACGAATCTATATATATGTGCGTGTTTGCGCGTGTTAGATTTCTTATTTTTATCAAGGGCAGTTTATGATTTCTTAACGATGGTAATACAATTCTTGAGACACTCTGTAAAATCCAATTACTATTATAAACCCTTAATTCTACAAATTGGCTTTTTAAGATTGTACACATAAATTTTGTAGTCCTGCAAATAGAAACAAAATATGGAGCAATTAGTAATTTTTTAATTTGGATATTTTGAGTACAATCCTCTGTAATAATATTCTTTACAAAGAAGACAGTCCTCTGATTCGATCTCCTTTTTTTTGGTTGGTTGGATCCAAGGGCTGCACGAACTTAATCTTGAATCATCTGGAATTTGGATGAAGAACGGCACGATTTGATGTGCTTGGTGTTTTTCGTCTTTGGGTTTGGATGTTGGGGCAGAGTTTTTGTATTTCTCTCTGGAATTCTGGATTTCTGAGTTCTGAATTTGTGTCTGAATTTCTGGACTTCTGAATTTGTGTCCTTTGTTGAATTTGAGGAAGAATGGCACGTTTTTTGATATACTTGTTGTTCTTCGTCTTCAGAGATGAGAGAATTTGTTGAATATGGTGAAGAACGGCAAGACTTTGGATGTGCTTGATGTTCTTCGCCTTTAGGTTTGCCCTCGGGATTTCTGGCCCTTTGGATTTCTGATTCTTTCAATTTCTGGACCTTCTGAATTCTGAATTTGTCTCCCTTCTTCCTTTCTCCAGGCCTCTATTCATATGCTTCTTGGATTAATAGGATGATGACACGTGTCCTCTCCTGTTAAGGAAAAAATCATAACTGGGCTGGGCCGGTTATATTATGATAATTATCCTTAAAAATAATTATTCCAAATATATTTTATTAGGAATAATTATCTTTATATTTAACCATCTGGGCTGGACTAATTAAATAATTTAAGTGAACCAAACTTGGGCCAATTAAATAACTTAATTAAACATTAGGCCCATATTTAATTGTCCATTTGTCAAAACCAAAGCTCATTAAAATTTTAGTGTCTACAAATTGTCCCCACTTCGAGTCCCATGTTTGACAAGACTTCTCCTTTTTCAAGTGGGACTTGAAGTATCCAACTTTCCTCTTCTTCTTTTTTTTTTTTTTTTTTTTATTCAACTTTGGATTGTAAGATATCCTCTTTTACCAAATTATACAAATCCCAATACAAATAGGAGATATTTGGTTGCCTATATATACCACCAATATTATAGAGTTTGACATCAATTCTAATAGTCTCTGAAGACTTGTCAGATTACAACCTCCGAAGACTATGTTGGATTGCGGCATCTGCTTAAAAACAAATAATTGGTATGACTTTTTATTCACTCTTCTTCTTCTTCTTCTTCTTTTAACGAATTTTTTTTTTTTTTTCCCGAGGAGTGTTTCTTCATCCCTTTCTTTTCATCTTCTTCATGTAATCTCTATCTACATGTAGCCTTTGTCTTGCATGAACTTCTTCTTCTTTTTTCACTTTAGTCACATGGAGCTTCCAGATTCATATACACCATACATATTGCACAATCCCTACACATGCCAAACAAGAAAACAAAGGATTACTAACCTTTTTTTTTTTCTTCAAAACTGATAGTCGTTTTTTTTTTTTTTTTTTTTTTTTTTCACGCGTTTCTTTCCTTGCATTTTTTTTTTCCTTGTGTTTTTTTTTTCTCTCTCTTTTTTCCCACGCATTTTTTTCTTCTCTGTTTTTTTTTCTTTCCCTTTTTTTTTTCTCTCAGTTTTTTCTTTCTTCCTTTTTTTTTTTCTTTCCTTTTTTTTTCTTCTCTTTTTTTTTTTTCTTTCCTTTTTCTTTCTTTCTTTCTTTCTTTCTTTTTTTTCATGTGTTTTTTTTGTTCCACGCATTTTTTTGTTCTTCCTTTTTTTTCTTTCTTCTCCATGCTTGCTGGAGAAATAAATTTTTTTTTTTTTTTTTTTAGTCCCTTTGGAACGCAACTAGTCCGCAAGGACCCTTTGTTCCTTTGGAACGCAACTAGTTCGTAAGGACCCTTTGTTCCTTTGGAACGCATCTAGTCCGTAAGAGCCCTTTGTTTTTTTGGAACGCATCTAGTCTGTAAGGACCCTTTGTTCCTTTGGAACGCATTTAGTCCGTAAGCCTTTGTTCCTTTGGAACGCATCTAGTCCGTAAGGACCCATTATTCTTTTGGAACAAAAAATCTTCCATGCATGCCAATCCGCACTTTTTTTTTTTTTTTTTTTGCAAGAGGTGCTAGGCAACCATGGTGTTTTTCAAGAGTTTCAAGCCTCATACTATCACCATTTTGGAGCAAGAACAGACTCTGAGAGGTCATGCCACCAGCACAGATAGTGTCGTCAGCAACCACGAATCAACTTGGAGAGCAGCGAGATATGTAGACGCAGGGAGGCTTTACCAACAGCTCAGATAACGTTATCGACACCCGTTGCCAGAGCGTCTTCATCAGCCTTAGATCATCCAGCATCCATTGATAGAGAAAAAATAGACTCCGAGAGGTCATGCCACCAGCACAGACAGTGTTGTCAGCAACCATAAATCAATCTAGAGAGTAACGACAGATGCAGACTTCATTAGCCACAGATCAGACATCAACCATTCAGAGATTAAGAACAAACTCCAAGAGGTCATACCACTAGCATTTTTAGCCATCGTCAGAACGTCTTCATCAGTCATGGATCATCTAACAACCATTGATAGAGTGAGACCATACTCTGAGAGGTCATACCACCAGCATCATTAGCCATTATCAGTTTTGATGATGATTTCAAGCCGAAACTCCACCAAAAAATCTGACTCAGTGTATAACTTTACTTATGCACCAGACACCAGTAGTCACTTGTCATGAAGTTACCGAGTTACGCAAGTGTGCTTGTGCATATCTGTCTCGAAGATAGAGCTCTGTTGCAGATGTTGTAAGGATGTGACAGACAAAGCTTACATGCATATGCCTCTGTGTGGTGATTTTTTTTTACTTCAGCAACATCTTGGCGACGCCGTGAATTTTTTCTTGACGCAATACCTCAATAAAAAACAAAATTTCTCTTTCAACAACATCTCGGTGGCAAGCAATTTTTTTTTTTTTTTTTTTTTAGTGACACCTCGACGATGAGTCAAAACTTTGCTGCAGCAACACTTTGGCGATGACCCGGATTCTTCAGCGACGCCTTGGTGGCAAGTCAATTTTATTTATTTCTTCCAACCATACCTCGATGACGAAATTTTTTTCCCAACGATAACTCAACGAAAATCTTTTTCAGCAATACTTCGGTGGTGAGCAGAATTTTTCTTAGCACCTAAAGTCTGGCGACAAATCAATTTATTTATTCGCAACTACACTTTGCCAGATCAAAATTTCCTTTGTAGCTACAATTATGGCGAGGGACCAAAATTCTTCTTTGTAGCTACATTTTGGCGGTGGGCCAAATTTCTTTGTTGCAGCACAATTTGGTGATAGACCAAATTTTTCTTTACAACTACACTTTGGTGGCATGCCAAGTTGACAAGTGCGACGAGCACTTTTGATATCATGCGATGAACACACTTTGCCCTTTTTTTTTTTTAGATTGACTGAACTTGGAACAAACTTCCAAGATGCCTACATACCCTAAACAAGGATCAAGTCATTATGTAGTTCACAATTTTTTTTTTTTTTTTTTTGGTGGTAGACAGTTTATACTCATGTCAAAGAGTTTTTTTTTTTTTTTTTTTTTTTTAGGCGGACAATTTATACTCGTGCCAAGAAGTGTAGTTTTTTTTCTTCAGATAGACAATTTTTACTCATATCAAGGAGTGTCAATTTTTTTCCAGGTAGACAGTTTAAGCTCGTGTCAAGGAGTGTCATTTTTTTGTTTGGGAGACAGTTTAAACTCGTATCAAGGAGTTCTTGATTTTTTTTTTCAGGTAGACAGTTTAAACTCGTGTCAAAGAGTGTCATTTTTTTTCAAGTTGACAGTTTATTCTCGTGTCACGGAGTATCATCGACAGTTTAGGCTCGTATCTGGGAGCATTTTAACTTTAATAATTTTCTTCAACTTTGCAAGAATCAGACGACAATCCAAGCTTATACTGGAGGGCATGGACTATCTCGTCGTCACTTTGAAGATATTCTTCTTAGTTTCCTTGACTTAATGCCCCTTATGATTTTGCACTTTTGGTTGAAGTCATTGTTGTAGCATGGTGCGTTTCTTGATGCAAGTCTTTCGAGATGATGCTTATAATGAAAGCTGAAGCTACTTCATCATTCGAGTTATGAAGTATATTGTTTTCTTCTTTAGACCCACTTCCCTCATCTTCTTGAAGGTTGTCGAATATATCTGGAACATCTTTCCTAGCACCATAATTTTCCATGTTAAGCTCCATGTCATGGGCTCGAGTAACAAGCTTTTCAAATGTGCGAGGCTTAATCCCTTGTAGGATGTAAAGAAGCTCCCAGCGCATACCTTGCATACATGCTTCAACTGCAGAAATTTCAGACAAACGATCCTTGTAGTCAAGACTTAGAGCTCACCAACGGTTGATGTAGTTAACCACGGGTTCACCCTTCATCTGTTTTATGTTTGTAAGCTCCAGCATACTTACAATACGACGAGTGCTGTAGAATCGGTTGAGAAATTCTCGTTCCATCTGCTCCCAACTGTCAATACCTCTAGCTTTGAGGTCTGTGTACAAATCAAATGCATTCCCTTTAAGGGAACGAACGAATTGCTTGACAAGGAGATCTCCGTTTGTACCAGCATTGCCACAAGTTTCTACAAAGTGTGCGACATGTTGCTTAGGATTGCCTTTTTCGTCAAATTGTTGAAGCTTTGGAGGTTGATACCCAACCGACATTTTCAAGATGTCAATTCTTTTTATGTAAGGCTTTAAGTACATGAGATCACTTTGAGGAATGCCACTGTATTGTTCTCTTATGCAATTCACTATCATGTCTTGAAGTTGTTGGACAGAAAGTGAGGTGACGGAAGCAGCATCAATTGTTGGATTGGCGGACACGTCATTTTGATCATCAATTAGAGTGTTCTCTCGCATGGAATTAGAATAAAAAATTCGGTCTTTACTTGACTCAGCATTGTCGTCACGTAATTTTAACTTTTCTGTCAGCGAGGCAATTTTCAAATCTTGCTCTTTGAGAGAGTGTTGTAATCTTTCAATTGCACGGGCCATAGTCGTCAATTGCTCTTCATACTAAGTAGTACTCGTCATCATGGCTGGTATAGTAATGGAGTCAGAAAAAATCTTTAACATTGGGTGGACTAGCCTTGAACTTGTGACTGGAGCAACCTTTGAGGTTGTAGGAACCTTCCTCTTTGCCCCCAGCGAGGTAGAACTTGAACTTGTGACTGGAGCAACATTTGAGGTTGTAGGAACCTTCCTCCTTGCCCCCAGTGAGGTGAAGGCGGTATGACTTTGAGTTGTTACTTTAACACATTTGGTAAAATTGACTCTCATCGCATCGTGCTGTCTTTTGACAGGAACGGATGATTTGAACATGCTCCACATCATTGAACTTGCAAAGGTGTTTGTACCACTTGATGAAGTTGCAACCTTCTTGCCACCTTTTGTGATGGTGATGTTGTCCATCATGACTGCCATGTCTTTTGTGGTATTCTTATTATTCGTCTGAATCTTATTGGAAGTCATAGAATCTGACGATGAATTTGTTGAGGATTTGATGTAGGAGAAAGAGATAAGAGGCAGAGGATATCCCACCGGGCATGCCAAAAATTTGTACACACAAATTTTGTAATCTGAATAATAAGAAAGAAAATATGGGCAAAATAAAACTTTTATTAATTTGTGAATTTGGAGTACAATCCTCTGTAATAATATTCTTTACAAAGAAGAAAGTCCTCTGATTCGATCTCCTTTTTTTTGGTTGGTTGGATCCAAGGGCTGCACGAGCTTGATCTTGAATCACCTGGAATTTGGATGAAGAACGGCACGATTTGATGTGCTTGTTGTTGATCACCGTGGAATTTTGATGAAGAACGGCACGATTTGAGGTGCTTGGTGTTCTTCGTCTTTGGGTTTGGATGTTATGACAGAGTTTCTGTATTTCTCTCTGGAATTCTGGATTTCTGAATTTTGAATTTGTGTTTGAATTTATGGACTTCTGAATTCTGAATTTGTGTCTAAATTTCTGAACTTCTGAATTATGAATTTGTGTCCTTTGTTGAATTTGAGGAAGAATAGCACGTTTTTTGATGTGCTTGTTGTTCTTCGTTTTCAGAAAGGAGAGAATTTGTTGAATTTGGTGAAGAACGGAACGACTTTGGATGTGTTTGATGTTCTTCGCCTTCAGGTTTGCCCTCAGGATTTCTGGCCATTTGGATTTCTGATTCTCTCAATTTCTGGACCTTCTAAATTCTGAATTTGTCTCCATTTTCCTTCCCCCAGGCCTCTATTTATAGGCTTCTTGGATTAATAGGATGATGACACGTGTCCTTTCCTGCTAAGGAAAAAATCATAACTGGGCGAGCCGGTTATATTATGATAATTATCCTTAAAAATAATTATTCCAAATATATTTTATTAGGAATAATTATCTTTATATTTAACCATCCGGGCTGGGCTAATTAAATAATTTAAGTGGACCAAACTTGGGCCAATTAAATAACTTAATTAAACATTAGGCCCATATTTAATGGGTCCATTTGTCAAAACCAAAGGCCACTAAAACTTTAGTGTCTACAAAGATAATTGCTTTTGTGATTGTGTTTACTTTTTCTAAAAATCTTGTCAGCCTGTTTTATTTTTTGTGCTAAAATCATAAAAATCCTACTACTTTCAATTTTTGATAATAAAATCTCAACCTCTATCTAAAAACTCCAACACTATTACAAAGTTATCACATTGCTCCAATTCTATTAGTTTGGGGCGTTAAAGTACATGTGCTACTCACTTGCATTGACAAAATAATTTTAGTGACAAAATTACACCAACAAAAATCTGTGTGTGCTGTTACACTTTTTTTATTATTCCAAAAATGCCCCTAAGCATGTTAAATAATAGAAGCTGTCATTTACTCATCCACTGAAAATGATTGAATTTTAATATTTGAATTAAAATTTTAAATAATTAATGGCAGAAGACTTTAAAAGAATATTTAAAACAATTTATTTAAAAAGTTTACTATCAAATTATGCATTTCCTTTTTAAACACATATGAGGCCTTTCATTTAATTTATTTTTTAGAAATACAATAAATTTAACTTTGGAAATCTTCTTCCAATTGAGTTTTGAATCAATACCATTTTTCAAAATTAGAATTAAACTTTTGTAATTAGATTTTTATTCAAAATTTAGTGGTTATCCAAAATCTATTAGTTCACCATTTAAACATATTTGAAAAAACAATTATTAGCTATCGTAATTATTGTCAATTTTTATATTAAAATTGTGTAGTAATTAGTCAATTTTTTGAATGAAAATGATTCAATTTTAAAAAAATATATAATAAATAATGATATTTTAATGACTTATTTAGCTTTTTGTTTACCAAATTGTGAATTCTACAAAATATTTTTTTATTTAAATTAAATGAATTAAATTATAATTTAATACATAATGTAATATTCATAAATTGACTTGAACTAAATTATAATTTTTAGGTTTGTGCCTGAGGGTAAGTTTATAATTTGTAAAATATTAATTTTTATTTTTTAAATAAACTAATATATCATAAGGGTAATTTAGTCATTTAACAAGCCCTTAATATTCTTTGCATATCGGCAATCGCATTTCTTGATTGAGAAAGCTTTCATTTGCATTGTATAAATTATCAATTCTAAGGGTTTGCAGAGGAGGTCAAGATTTGTTTCTAAACATTATGTCATTCCTCTTTTTCAAAGATGCTACACATAGGTGGCCATTGCCACATATAACCGATGTAGACAACAATAGGCCTCCTCTCTACGTAGAGGTTCCCTGGGTCCTCAGGGGTGGAGAGCTATGGGGTTTTTCTTATTGTCTCTCATTTTGCGTTTCTTTGTTTCATATCCGACTTTCTGGTTCTTGTCTTTGTTCTATTTCTCTTTTCTTTTCTTGCTTCTCTGATTTCCTATTTCCTTGGTTTGGGCTGTAATGGTTTCTATTTTCATGTGTTATTGGGGAGTACATTACCCAATTCTTCTTGTGTTCTTCATGTGCTGTTGGATTTGTGTATTCTATTGTGGTCGGTCTGGTGCCGCAGCAGGATCGGATTTTCAATTTGTACTTGTTTCCGTACTGGATCCGTTCAAGACAGATTTTTTTTTTCCTTGTTGAGAGGCTTCATGCTGCCATAAGCATGTCTTGTTTGGGTTGTGAGGTTGATCTCGAGCAGTTAACCGATCTGGCAATGGCTAATAGGAGGGGGTTGATTCTGCAGCAATAATCCCAATGTCAATGTGAATCGTTTGAGGTACACCATTCTTTTCTTGTGGAGAGGGCCCAACTTCATTTTAGCCCCACACTGGCCTCTTCTTTAGGCCCAAACTCTGGGTTAATGGGCCATAAAAATAGCGACCAAAGATGTTGGACTCAAAGGCAACCGGTTAGCCCAGATTTGTTCATGGGTTTTCAGGAGTCGGTGCCATATTTGGGGATTACTCAAAATTCTCAGCCGGCATTTTTGGTGTTTGTCTGCGGCCACAGCTTCCATCATCCTCTACACCTCTCCCCTTTTTTCCTAGTATGTCTCTTCTTTCCTCGTCTACTTCTCCACTAGATCAGATACGGATGGAAGCGGTTCGGCCAGAGGTTCAAAATGCTCACACCACCGGCACCCAAAAATTATAGTGTGGAATTGTCAAAGTCTGGGCTCTTCATCGACGGTTCAACAACTTAACGTCTCAAGGTCAAGTTTTCTCCAGATATTGTTGGTCTTTTTGAAACAAAAAATGGTAGGCGTTGTCTTGATTCTTTACAAAATTTGTTGGGTTTTTCCCATAGTTGTTTGGTGGAACCTGTCGGTCTTGCTGGGAGTTTGGCTCTTTGGTGGATGGATGATGTTCAGTTGCGAGTTTTGGAAAAACGCGGTTTTATATTACTACTGTCATATTCCCTCCTAATTAGGCCTCATGGATTTTGTTTATTATTTATGCGAGTTCATTTGATAGTTTGTGGGTTATGCAATGGCAGTATTTAGAACAACGGGTTAGTTTATTGTCTAGTCGTTGGGTGCTTATTGGGGGTTTTAATGATATTCTTCATGTCTCTGAAAAGTGTGGCGGAAAAATTAAATAGGGTTTGTAGCTTAAATCATTTTGATCTCTGATGGACCGGTGTGCTTTATTGGATCATGGTTATGTGGGTTTTAATTAGCAGATGGGCAGGCAAATATTCAAGAGAGACTTGATCAGGCAGTGGTGACATAGGATTGGTTATTTTCCTTCCCTAAAGCTAAATTATCACATTTAACAATTTTGGGCTTTGATCATTATGCCTTATTTTTAGAGCTTCAACCTGTGTTTCACCGGCTAAAACGATAGTTTCATTTTGATGCCCGTTGGACTTTGAATGATGACTATGCTCACATTGTTAATGTTGCTTGGTCTACTTCAGTTCGTGGCTCTTGTCAATTTAGGTAGGCTCAAAAATTACGTCAATGTAAAGGTGATCTCATACATTGGGTTAAAGTAAAAAATTCTAACTCCAGAGTTTAAATTGATTGCGCGGAATGACGACTTTGGGAACTTAAAACTATAATTTCTGATTATCATCATTCCGAGGTCATTCAGGTTGAAATATTTTTAAGCACTTGTTGGTTGGCGGAGGAATTTTTTTGGAAATAGAAATCTAGAGTTCAGTGGTTGAAAGATGGGGATCGGAATACAAAATTTTTCCATGCCACTATTAAGAGGAGAAGAGCCCAGAATATGATCTCGGGTGTTTATAACGACAACAATAGGTGGGTGGCTGAGGAAGATTAGATTCATATGGTGTTCCTGAGTTATTTTAAAATTTTATTTCAATCTCAACACCCTCCAAATATTAGCAATTTTTGCGTCATGTTCCTGATCGAATTTATGAGGAGATGAACTTAATTCTTCTTGCCGCCCCTTCAGAACTGGAAGTGAAACAGACTGTGTTTTCTATGGCTTCACTGAAAGCCCTAGGACCTAATGGAATAAGGCCGCTATTCTATCAAAAATATTGGGAGGTAATTAAATTTGATATTGTTAGTGCTATATCTAGTTTTTTTGAAACTGGGAATCTGTTATCAAGTTTTAACCATACCAACATAGTGTTGATTCCTAAAATTCCGTCTCCTACTCTTGTATCTCACTATAGGCCTATCTCATTGGCCTATGTTTCTTATATAATTATTGCTAAGGTTATGATTAACCAATTGAAAGGAATTATTGGATCCCTTATTAGCGAGACCTAAAGTGCGTTTGTTGCAGGTAGACATATCACGGATAACCCAAAGTGCATTTGTTGTAGGTAAACATATTACGGATAATATTCTAATTACTCATGAGATTTTGCATTATTTAAAAAATAAACGAAAGGGACAGAAAGCTTTTTTGGCGCTGAATCTCAACATGAGTAAAGCTTATGACAGGTTTGAATGGGGGTTTTTGTTTCAAATGTTACACAGACTGGGGATGAATTCTCGCTGGATTTAGTTGATTAAGGTTTGTGTCTCTACAGTTTTGTTCTCTGAAAATTAATAGAAATTTTGTTGGCTTTTTTCATCCCTCTCGGGGATTGCGCCAGGGTGACCCCCTATTCCCGTATCTTTTTATTCTCTGTGCTGAAGCCCTCTCTCTGGCTCTTCTTCGGTCTTAGCAAGCACGATTGTTGTCAGGTATCAAAATTTGCAGGGCTATTCCTTCAGTTTCTCATCTTTTCTTTGCGGACGATTCTATTATTTTTTGCGAGACTGTGGATTCTAAAGTCCGTCTATTGAAAAGAATTTTGGATGATTACGAGAGGGCGTCTAGGCAACAAGTGAATTTTGCAAAGTCGTCTATATTTTTCTCAAAGAATACTCCATTTTACATGCGCCGCTTTCTCAGCCAGTATTTGGGTTTGTAGGTGGAAGGATTGCATAATCGGTATTTAGGTGTGCCGACTATTGTGGGTTAATCTAAGCGAGATGTTTTTCAGTTCTTGTTATCTAAGCTACAAGAGCAGTTAGCTTTTTGGAAGGCCAAAATGCTATCTGCTGGTAGGAAAGAGGTGTTAATTAAGGCCGTGTTGAGTGCCTTGCCAACGTATGTGATGTCTTCTTTCAAGCTTCCTCGTACGTTGTGTCTTGAGTTAATACAACATATTCGATCTTTCTGGTGGTGTAATAAAGGAAAATTTCGTTTAATTCATTGAATTCACTAGGATTTTTTATGTCGAAGTAAGCAAAGGGGGGAGGGGCTTGGTTTTCAGGATCTTAAGGCATTCAATTGGGCACTTTGGCGAAACATGCGTGGAATTTCCAAGTGCTCCAGAAAGGTTTCGCTTTTGAGTTGCTTATGGCCCGAGTTCATTTTTGGATGCTTCGCAATCCGTCCTGGGGATGGCGTAGTATTTGGTCAACCCAGCCCCTTCTGTGTAGAGGTTTGCAATGGCTAATTGGCAATGGAAAATCTATTCACATTTGGAATGACCATTGGGTTCATGCACTTCCATTCAAGCTTCCGCCTCCATAGGTTGAGGTTTCTTTTCACTATGTTGCAGATTTGATTAATCCGCATACTATGGCATGGAAAGTGGATGTCTTGCATTAGCTTTTTTCTCCTTCTGTAGTTCAGGAAATTTTAAGGCTACATGTTAGCCATTGGGATAAGCCGAATGTTCAAATTTGGGCGCCTGAGGGGACGGGTAAATTTTCTGTTCGATCTACTTACTATCTTGCTTTGTCGTTGCCTGATTCTCTTGTTGACCAACTGGTGAATTTCTCTTGGCATTCGGTATGGCGTTATAATATTTTATCCAAGGTGCAGCACTTTCTGTGGCGGTGTTGTTATAATGTTTTTCCTACTGGTGTGTCTTTGTTGGTTAGGGGCTGTGTGGACTTTCGTGTGTGCCCTCAGTATGGGTTGGAAGAGGAATCGATTGTGCATCTCTTGTTCATTTGCCCTCATTCTATTCAGGTATGGAAGTTATATCCAATTCGATTTGATTTTTCAACTTCTCTTTCCAATCTTTTTTGGATGGTTGGCCATTTTCTGGTGTTACGGGCTGCTTCCTTGCCGGATCAATCGGTTGTTCTTGGATTGTGCATGATGTATTTGGAAAGCACAGAATCACATAGTGTTTGAGGGGGTTTTATGGAGACGGGGGAAAGTGGTGGACAAAGCTATAGCGAGCTTTTGGGAATTTCAAGAGGCTAAGATCCAAAGCAATAAATTAGCTAAGACGGTTTTTTCATCTTCTTCGGTATGTTGAGTTCCTCCTGACCAAGGGGTGATTAAATGTAATTTTGATTCAAGTTTTTCTCAGGATAGTTCCCATGGAAGTGGGGGTGCAGTGTTTCGAGATTTTATGGAAAATATTCTTCATGCAGTGGTGTTTCGGCCTTTCTATGCTTCGTCGGCAATGATGGCTGAGGCGCTTACTTACCAGCACGCTATCTTTTGGGCCTCCCTTTTGGGTTATCAATTTTTATGTTTTGAATCTGATGTTAAGGTTGTTGTTGAGGTGGTGGCGGATGCCTCAGTTTGTCCAATAGTGATTGCGGCACTTTGCTTTGATATTTAGGTGGAACTTCAGCCTTCTCTGTGGCCTCTTTGCATCATATTTGTCGCTCGGGAAATCGGGTGGCTCATACTATTGCAATATTGTCTCGGGCCTGTTCGGATGTTGATCGGATGTTGGATCCTATCCCGCCTCAGATTGTTAATCTTGCTCAAGTTGATGCCATAAGTTAGGTCCTTAGTGCTATTTGGTTGGTGTAAGGGGTGGGTTGTGTTTTGTGTTTTCTTTGTGTTTCACTTGCTTCTGTGTTGCTGTATTGCCCGGGAAAAAAAAAAAAAAAAAAAAAAGGTTGGCCATTGCCATCTTCTATGTCATGATTCTACTAAACTTCAGCTTTTGTTTTCAATTTGAGGTGTCCAGATAAAAAACCATTCCATGAACTGGGATTTGTGTAGGAACCACACTTTTTTTGTATGACATTCCAAATAATATTCAAATATGTGCATTTATTAAATAAGTGATCATAGTCTTTTGCAGCATGGAGACAAAGAAGGCATGGTAATTAACCACACCTTTTTTTTTTTTTTTTTTTGGTCTTTTAGGATTTGGAAATGGTAAAAGCACGTGATATGCACGTGAGCACTGTAATTCATAAGCTTAATTCTTTGTGAAAGTATAATTGGAATGGAATGTTTTTGTGAGCATTTATTAGTATATATAAAACATTTGTATTATAAATACACACCCCTAATAAAAATTAATTGTATATTTAAGTATTTCTCTAGTGTTTATATAAACTTGTTTTATTTAAATAAAATGGTATAAAAATGAGTTAAAAATTGAATATAACCATTTAATTTATTTTACTTAAAATTGTTAAGAAATTCTTATAAGAGATTGTCTTGGCGGCAAACTAGTTGCAAATCACACATATCACTTACTACAAGTTTTTACTACTTGTAGTAGTCGAACCTATGATACCAATCATACCACAAATAGGGAAGCCGAATTATATTCCATACTCAACCCCTATGTGGATAAATTTAGAGTAGTTTAACCAGCAACTAGGTGAGGAGATAAAAACCTGCACCAGTGCAGGGTAGGGATGGAGATAGGTACCTACACCTCACCAGTTTATATTGTATAATTACTTAAATGCCCCTATATAATACAAAAGATATAAAATTAAACTAAAACACCAAAACTAGGTATGAGAATTTTTAATAAATGGCTTTGGGTAAGGACGGGGATGGGGAAAGGACCCTATCCCAAACTCGTCCCATTGCCATCCCTCATTAGAAATAATATCAATTTTTCCTTTCAACACTTTTAGAGTAATAAATTACGATTTTTTTTGTTTTTTATATTCAATTCATAGCTTATTGGAAATGCTCTTTGCTTTCTTTGTTAATAATAATTTTGAGTTTCTTGACACACAAAAGGAAGAAGTATTAAAGACTATAGAGCAACAAGTTTGAGCCCCATATCCACTTCGGATATGGCCTAGCGGGTTTCTCACACTAGACTTAAGTACTTCATAAGCCCTAAGTCTGGGGTTTTAGTCCTCGCTGGGTGTTCTTGGTGGCTAGCCTCCGTTGCCCTGCTGTGCCTTACCGACTTGAGTGGGGAAGCGCCCTTCCGGGTCTTCGGGGATTAGTCAGGTTGTTGAGGGACCCTAAGAGTTCGTGCCTTCCCGAACACCTCGGGTTAATAAAAAAAAAAAGAAGTCTGAGCTCCATGCTTCCCTGCTCCTCCTATGGAATAAAATTTTTTATAAATTGAAACATATACAGATGTTTATTAAAACCTGAGTAGTTGTGGTGAAGGTTGGCATATTTCCATTTTAATTTATTTGCCACAATTATGTTTTGATTTGCAATTTCGATTCAAAAAATTTATACAGTGTCTAAAGCATAATATTGGTTTCTTCCAATAATTAACAAACTTGTAGATGAGAGAATATATTTTTTATGCTAAATTTTCTATGTAAAAGTCGATCTCTAGATGATTCCTTGAGTCTTGTTTTAGTGTTCAATAAAATATAAGATAACTAACTGTTGTGTTTCCTTTAGATGCTCACCGTGCATTACATTCAAATTTATCGGCTTGTTTAGTTCAAATTTCTAAAAACAATTCTCAAAAACATAGAAAAAAAAATAATAAAATAAAATAAGAGAACTATAAAAGACAATATCTGAAAACAAGTTTTTTTTTTTTTTTTTTTTTTTTTTTTTTTTTTTTTTTTTTTTTTTTAAGTTTTCATAAACCTTCCTCCTTCAGCCGAGACCAGCCCATTCTCTCTCTATTTTTTTCTCTCTAAATCTACACCTTCAAGCTTCAATTTCACCTCTTTCCTTCATGATTTGATCTTTCCCATATAAGGCAAAATTGTAGAGCTCGATGAGAGCTTCAATGTGATTGGAGCAAAGTTGCATTTGGAGGACCTAGGGATTTTTGAAATTTTAAGGTTTTTGCGTCATAGGAGGTAAAGTTGTCTGACTTGCATAATCCTCTAATTTTGTAGTCAAAATCATGTTTTTCCCTAATTTTTACATGTTAATTTGATGCCAATTGTATAGAAGTATGTTAGGGTTTATGTAATCATTAGTAATTAATGTTGATATGTATGTGGTTATATGTTCATATATATATATATATATATATATATATATGTATATGTGTGTATAAAGCGAGCCCACTCTCTTTGTTTTCGCCCAAAATCATGTCCTTTATTCTCTCTACATTATCATCATCATCATCTTAACCCATTACACACCCCGTTTTTTGTAGAAATTCCAAATCTCACTTAAAGGTTTGACGAACAAAAAAACGATTTATGGGTTGATCTTTTGGTTGATATTTGAGTGTTGTTGGTTGCTTGTTGATGTGTGGAAGTGTTGGGGGTTAAATTTGGAGGATTGGGTACAAGTTTGGAGTTGTTTGGTTTCGAATTGAACAACTTAGTTTTTGCTCAAGCCTTTGGTTCTCTGCTCGAGCAATTTTCAGACAGAGCTAGAGCTTTTTGACCAGCAGTGGACTTTTGGGGTTGTTTGGCTTTGTTCACTTGTGTGTTGTTATAAAGGGCGTAGTTGGTGAGCTGGGGGGGGGGGGGGGGGTTGACTTTTTTTGGAGGTTGGAGTCAAGATTTGTCTGGAGTTGGTTTTTAGACGATATATTGCTATGGCTAGAGGACCGGCTTCTCGGAGAGCACCACGAGCTATGCCAGGTGCTATAAAGTCCGTTTGGAGGGCATGTCTTATTCAGATGGAGACATAGTTCGTTATGGCTGATTTTGATGAGCATAGGCTCCCTTTTTGGGTGATGGAGGATTTTAGAGCCCGACAGCTTATGTAGTTCCTCATACAACCCGCAGATAGAGCCTACCCTCGACTAGTTCGGGATTTTTACCAGCCATTAGTTCTTCATGCCGGTGACAGGAGGGTGAGGAGGACTTCTTTACTTCTACCATGGACAGGGTAGAGATCATTATTTCTTATGCTTCTATAGCAGTTGCTTTGGGGTGTTACGACGAGCTCCCAGAGGCTCTTCAAGGATAGTTCACTCCCGTCCCTCTTGGGCTTACACACGAGGACATGGTCTAGTTGATTTCTAAGGAGAGGTATGCGAGTACTTGGCAATCTACCCAGAAATCGCAACTTCTGAGGAGGTTTTGGTTTATCGATATCGTTCTTGCTGCCAATGTGCGCCCTATTGGACACAAAATAGAGCAACGCAATGACCTTTTAGAGACACTTTTATGCTTTTCATGTTGGCCATTGGGTTTCATTACCCAGAGTTGTCTTCGGCCAAATGAAGAAGCTTTGGGGAGATAGGGTCCAATAGGCAAACCCCTAAGCATCCACTCTTATTCCCCCGCCTCATTACCGGCCTCCTCATGCTAGAGCTCTTTCAGTTCCCTCGGAATAAGGCATATGTTTCGGCGTGCCTAGTGTTCCGCTCTCAGGAGTGGAGAAATGTCTAGTTACATATGCCGAAGGTGAGGCGGGGCGAGTAGGGTTTTGACGATGAGATCCGATAGGAGATGCGGCAAGTAGCTGTCGAGGCACAAGGCGAGGAGTATATTGTCACTACTACAGTCATGCTTTTTACCAGCGTTTTTTTTGTAAGAACGGTGTTGTGTAGTAGGTAATTATCTTTTACAAAACACTGGTATAAAAAGTAAAAAAAAACGGTGGTATATAAGTGCTTTAACCAGCGTTGTGTCATGGGCTTAGAGTTTCGGCACCACTCTAGCTACTCCCGTGCGGCACCAAGACGTTTCTTCTACTCTCGCAAGTGCTTGGTCAGCCTAACTCCCATGCACACCTTAGCTAACACACTCCCCTCGTGTGCTTACTAGTGTTGTAGTGGCCCTCGCCCTCTCCTCACTTGGCTTGCACACTTACACACACTAAGGCACTTAAGTTGGCAAGGAAAGAACACTTCTATTACTTCAAAGAATGCTTTATACAAGGCTAGCACTCAAACTCTCTACAAGGCTCTCAAGACTCACTCTATGACTTGATGGCTACAAAATGAAGTCCTACTCCTATTTATAGGCATCCCCATCCCCAATGGATGGCTAGGGTGCATTCTAATCAACGGTGGAGATCGATTCTCTAGAATCTTCTCCCACCTTCTTCACACTTCTATACTTATCTACTAATATCTACAATATTCTAGAACTCTCTATACTACTCCACACAATTCTGGAGAACTCTAGAATATACTACACATATCTAGAATCTTCCACATAACTCTAGACAACTCCGAAAGACTCTGAAAACTCCACTTGCCATGTAGTTACCATGCAGCGTCCTACTCAGCGCCTGCGTGTCGCCTGCATGTCATAACCTCCATGGGCGGAGCGTGATAGTTGGCTAAGGGCCTGTTTACTAACAGGAATCATTCCTGTTTTTTACTTTCAATTCCTAAAAATATAAAGTAAAAGTACAAATTATGTTTATTAAGATGATTCTACTTTTCAGCTTTTAGAAAGTACTTTCACATGTAATGAAGGAAAGAGAAAGTGAAGATTTGTTACTTTCTCTATTTTCTCCACTGTACACAGAAAATATTTTCTGTTACTGTAGCATTCACTGACCCATCAGCTGAGCATCACCCATTCTGAGCATCACCCATCATTCTCTCCCTCTCTACCATCATCATCTCATCCCACCAACCAGCAACAATGGAAGACACTAACCACCGACGACGATGGAAGACACCACCCGACCACCACACTCTCTCTCTATCAGTATCGCTCTCTATCTATGTGGACGAAGACGACGATGCTGAAGAAGATGACGATGTAGCTTTAGTTTCTCTGTATTTGATATCGAATCAAACCCCAATCACTCTTTCTCTGTATTCAAAATTGGATTGAAGCACCAATCTCTCCTCTCTCATACACACCATCAACAATATACCCAAATCCATCAACCAGTCACAAAAAAAGAAGAAGAAAAAAAAAAATATCCCTAAAGGGCAGACCCTCGCCATCGACAACCACCGCCACCATCGCCATTGCTGACAACGACCTCCACCATCGCCACATCCGAAATCTTCTTTAGTTAATGTTAGAACGCCTCCCTCCTATGTTTCTCTCTTTCTCTCTCTACAAACACTCGCTTCCCACAGAGGAGCTATTGTCGATGGCGAAACCCACCATCAAAATCAAAGTATTTAACAGAGGATCTCTGTCGGGCGGCTCAAATTCGTTAAAGGAAGAGCAAATTGAGGCTCAAATCAAAGGATTTCTTCCCATGCCTTGTACATTTGGTTTCAATCACAATCCTTGAATAAACCAAGTCTTCTTATTCATATGATTGAAAGGCAGGTGAAGCCCTCAGAGGATCTTTGGCCTCATCTAAACAGTCTCTCTCTCTAGAAAATTTTGCAGACTGATGATATATATATATAGTGAACATGATTCTTCACCAATTTCATCCCATGCTTGGTGGTGGTCCATTCCGGCGTCAATTGCAAGGCAATTCTTCCGTCCAGAATGAAGACGCTAGGATTGGAAGGCAATTCTTTATGAACTTTCAAGTTTCTAGAACAGGGAGGTACGGCATGATATTTGACCGATCAAGAAACCCTAGGATTGCAACAATGATGATATATATATATATATATATATATATATATATATATATATATATATATAAAACATTAATTGTCAAATAAAAAGCAAAATCAAAATTATAATTATTAAACTTGCTTTCTAATTTCTTACTTTAAAAATATTAAAAGCATAACAAATTAATAACATAATTTTACTTTATAGTATGATTCTACTTTTAGAAGAAAGTAAAGGTAAGAAAGTGGAAGTGTTAGTAAATAGCCCTAAATGAATGCAGGTGTAAGTGCGAAATTTAGTGTATTTTTAATTGTGGGAAAAATTGGCGTTAATAAATTTACTTTATCAATTTACCTCATCATCCATCTACTCTGTGCCCTAACCTGGCTGTTTGTTCATCCGTCTCCCCTCTGCTCTATCTCGATCTCTCACTGCTCGATCTCCATTTCTCAACTGAAGCCCTTCATTGATGTTTGCTAACCCGCTCTATTTCGATCTCTCACTGCTCGATCTCTGCAAGACTCCTCTACTCTGTCTCGATCTCAGCTGCAAGACTCCTCTACTCTGTCTCGATCTCTCACTGCTCGATCTCCATTTCGCAGCTGAAGCCCTTGATTGATGTTTGCTAACCCATCTCTCTTTTAGCATTATTTCATCTGAGATTACGAAGTTGAAGCCCTAGGTTTCTCTTCAGGCTGTCTCTCGTCTGTCTTGATCTCTAGCCAGCTACTCGATCTCCAAGAGCTGTTAATTTATGTCATTTCGAGATCTTACTCACTAGATTTTCCTCCCAAAACGTTCTCGCTAAAGCCTCCCTCAGGTACCTCTCTGTTTCATTTTAATTTCTTCGTGGTTTTGTTGTTTTATTTCTCACTGATCATTCATTTTGCGCAATTCTAGGGTTAGTCGTGCTTGTTTTTGATTCAGCAGGCCCCATAAAATGATGGGTCTGTTTTAGTTTTACACGAGGATGGGTCTGTTTTAGTTTTACAAAATTCAATCGTTTGGATTCTCAGACGATTGAATTTTATTGTGGTTCATCAAATTAGGGTTTATAAAATTTCCATCTCAGTAGTAAACAATATGATTGTTCAAGATTATTTCCATTTCTCAGCTGAAGACCTTGATTGATCAGGCCGTTTCTCAGCTGCAAGGCTAACCCGTCTCTCTTTGGGTATTTCATCTGAGATTACAAAGTTGAAGCCCTAGGTTTCTCTTCAAGCCGTCTCGCCTTTGCTCGATCTCCATAACTCTCAGGTAACTTTTTTGCTTGTGATGGTTGGGGAATTTTCTGCCCCTTCACTCTCTATATGTTTATATTAAAAATTATTATGGTTCGATTTCATGGAAATACATATAAAGTCTTTTGTATGAAAAGTTTTCCTGGAAATCAATTATGGTATTTAAAAAAATAATCATGGGCAAGAAATGGATCGAGTATTGTAAGTTGAGTTCCTTTTGGTACTTGTTTCTTTGTGTACTCTGCTATAACCTGAGTTATTGTGCTTTTTTTATTTTTATTTTTATTTTTTTATTTTTATCTTTTATTCTTGCAATTAGGGTCATGGCTTCGATCTATAACTGAATGAATGCTTGCCTGCATGAGAGGTTCCAATTATTGGGATATAAGCTTTTTTTAATTACTATTAGTGGTACAGGAAAAAATCATTGATTTCACTTGGTGAAACACTGGATGCATAACATTTTTAATGTAGTTTATGATATGAAAGGGTTTTCTGCAAGAGGTTATCGTTGGTCTAAATTTTTTGGATTTGGAGTTGCTTATTGGTCTTCTTTGAGCACTATGAAATTTATTATTATCAGCCCTTATTTTTTGGAGTTCTCTAGGTAGTGTTGGTTTTAGTTTCAGAGAGTTTCAAGTACAAGGTCTTATAGTTTTAGTTATGTTTAGGAGGAGTTCTATTGTGATTAGGAGAGGTATGTAGTTTGATTTGTTATATCCTTTTCTTTCTTTCTATATTTTATTGTTTTCTCTTTATTTCTCCTATTTTGAGATATTTTACTGGAATTTTCTTTTACGAAAAATAAAATATAAATATCATTGAAAACTCTACAAAATATCATATATTAACAATTTGATTGCATTCTCTTAAATGAATTCTCACTTTTTTGTTTGCTTCTTCAGGAAGGATAAATAATAATCTCACAATGAAACGAAGGGTTAGTGAAGTTGAAAAAGTGAGTGAAGAACATACCGAAGCTTCAACTTCAAAATCTTTGAATGAAACTGATAATACTGAATCATCGCAACCACTGGTGAAGAAGAGACAGGGCCCTACACGATGCAAGAATGTCGTAAACGCTACAAGCTTAATACCTTTAAGGTACATATATATAGAGATCTTATATAGTTTACATAATTAGACTATATTCAATATGAAGGAGAAAAAAGAATTTCTATCTTTATTTTTGTACTAAACATCTACAATTGTTAATTTTTGTTTAGGGTCGATAAATATGGATAGTCGATCGGAAATGGAAGTGGTACATATGGTAATTATTTGGGAACAATTGTCCTGAGTAGTAGATTAGCTCCTTTGTGCTACAGAACTTGGTGGGAGATGCCTAAACGGCTTAAGAGGATATGTGGGGACCATTGTAAAGGTAAAACCCTTCAATGACATTAAAATAATTTTGATGGGAAAAGTGGATTATCATGCAACAATTATCACATTTTCAAGGAAAGTATGATGTGGGAATCATTTCAAAACAATGAACATTATCCTCTATCGGAACAAAATGGAGGGGTACAAGTGTGAACTAAAAAGTGAATACTACTCGGTTTGGGATACAGATGCAGAAAGATTGGCAAATTCACCACCTGATGTTGAGAAGGAGCATTGGGAATTCTTGGTTAGGTTTTGGGGTATGCCTATGGCGAAGGTAATCCTTCATCTACCCATTTTGTTTAAAGTGAATGAGTTGAATTTATAGTTTACTTGCTTTCAGTCATTATTTTAGGTGGAATGTTCTGTACTCAAAGAATGTTTACTTTTTCTCACTTTTTGTAGGAGGTGAGCGAAAAAAACAAAGAACGTCGTGGGAAGCAAACAATGCTTCATACTACCCGGGCAAAAAGCTTTGCACGTGTTTCTGCTGAGGTTAGTTGAAGTTTTGGCAATATAAATTATTTCAATTCTTATGTTGTTGAATGATTGTAAATGTTAGTGGTAAATAATATATATCACAATGTCTATATTTCTTTTTATAGATTGAGGAAAAAGAAGGTATTCAGCTTTCTCGTGCTGATTTATTCATTCGTACACATATAAACAAGGATGACAAGGATACTGATGCTGCTGCTTCAGAGATGATTGTAAGTTTTCATGCTTCCATTTTGCAAAAAGGGGGTCACGTGCCTTCAAGTGACCAGTTTTTAAACTCTTTGCGTTTCTAACTCCTCTTGCTTAGTGTAAATCATCAGCTCGTGTGGAGACAATTTACTTTCTTGCATTTGTTGAAAAGCATGTGAGTATGGGATCATTGTATGTGGAGGCTTGTTGATTGATTTGTGTTATGGAGGAGAAGTATTTGGTATTTGTTGTTTGTGTTGAATTGTATTGTGCATGCATGGTCATAGGTCATATAAATATAATAGGCCTATCAACATATTGAATTCTATTTAAATCAACCATAATTCTCATCTAATTTGTTTAGCTAAAGAATTATCAAATTTGAGTGTATGTATTTGCTTGAACTTTAGAAGAAGAAAAAAACAAGAAAAGTACTTTAATTTCACTTAAAAGTTATAAAAGTAACTGTGGTAGAACTGATAGAGTATGTGAAAGAGTCATTAGCTCAATGATTTATTGAAATAAATACTGTTGAAGAAAGTAAATTTAAACAAAAAATGACCCTTTAGCTGAAGATTATTACCAATACTGTCATTAGCTCAACAAGCTGATAAAACAACAATATATGTAATCTCATTCGGCTTTACACCTGCCTTAAGCATTTGGTAGAACATTTCTAAAGCTCTTCTTGCAAATCCATGTTTTGCAAACCCAGTGATTATTGAAGTCCACGATATTACATTCCGATCTTCCATTTCATTAAAAACTTGAAAAGCAGCTTCTATGTTCCCACATCTAGAGTACATAGAGACCAAAGCATTACAGATGGATTGGTTTGACTCAAACGCAGCTTTAATTAAGCGAGCATGGATTTGCTCGCCCTTACTCACGGCACCTATACTTGCAGCTCCACTCAATAGACTGGCGAATGTGAAAGCATCAAACATGATTCCAGCATACTTTATTTGATGGAAAAGTTCAAAGGCTTCATCAGCATTCAAATTCTTGGCATAGCCATCAAAAATAGTGTTGTAGGAAACCAAAATTTTCTCAAATAGAACATCAAAAGCTTTCCGTGCATCTTCCATCCTACCAGATCGAGCATACATGCTAGTAAGAGAATTTCCCACGCAATTAGCTGAAGCAAGACCCAATTTAAGTGCATGGGTATAAACTTGTTCACCCATCCCTGAATCAGCAAGATTTTCACATGCCTTGAGAATGCTGGAAAATGTGAAATGATTGGGTAAAACTTGACCCTGAACCATCTTGCCGTATAGTTCAATAGCTTCCTTATCGTGACCTCCACTTTGCACATATCCCGTGATAATTGCAGTCCAAGGCATGACATTATGATCAGGCATCTGATCAAATACCTTCCTTGAATCATTCAAAGATCCATCACCTACACACTTTGCATACATGTCCACCAAACTGCACCCAACACAAATATCCATAGCCAATCCAGACTTAATCACCTGAGAATGTAATTGCTGCCCAATTGATAACAATTCTAATTTTGCACAACTGAAAATGGCACTGCTATAAGTAAAGCAGTCCGGTTTAAATCCACTCAATACCATTTCCGGAAACAAGTCAATGGCATTTCTTGCATGACCCAGTTGGGAATATCTAGTTAGAATCAAAGTCCACGTAACTTCATTCTTCTCAGGCATTTTATCAAACGCCTTCTTTGCAGAGTTCAAGTCACCACAACCCTTTGCAAACATATCAATCAAAAGCTTGAATCACAGCCAAAAAACAAAATTGATTTTGAATTCATACCATTATGTGCAAAGCATGAGATCATTGCACTCCATGAAACCAAGTCTCTACTCTCATCCATTGTCTCAAAGATAGAATTAGCAGTTACCTAATCCCCACATTTAGAATACAAGCTTATCAGTGAATTAAGCACAACCGAGTCAAGTTTGAGTCCTGACTCGGACAATTTGCTGTGAACAAGCTTTCCAAGTTCAAAGTTTCATGTTCTGATACAGGATTTGAGGAGAACCGAGTAGATGATGAGGTCTGGGGCGAGTTCATGTTGGGTCATGAGATCAAGGGTAGAGATTGTTTGGTGGAGGTGGCCCACATTGGCCAGACGAATCAGACGGTTCTTGAGAGGTTCGAAGTTGGGGTTCTTCAAGGATTGGATGGACGATAATTTTTGGCAGGAAGGGTTTATGGGTTTGAGCGATGGCGGGATCAATTTGGCGGAAGAGGGAAGAGAAAGACTGATCATCCTCTCAACGGCTAATTTTGATGTGCAATCAAAATATCCATTGAAGAATGAGGGTTTGGTGGTTTTAATAAACTGAAATCTTTGATTTTTCTATTTCTTTTTTATTGGAAAAATGCACTTGGCAAACCATTACAACTCCTCAATTGTGGTACACAAGAAATTCATGCAACGATTCATCCCTTTTAAGACTTGACTACTTACTGCGAGGAAATGTTGCTAAGCCACGGATTCAGATGAAAAAGTGATTGGGTAAATGGGCAAGCGCCCACTCGTTACAGTTGGTATCAGAATTAGACCCAATTCTTGATCCGGTGTTACGCCAAGCGCCCGGCCCTGAGGGCGTTTGGGTTTTTCATCCCGGATAGGTAGGGTGGTACGACTACAATAAGAGCGTTGCGTGGGTTCAAGTGGGGGAGAATGTAACAAGGGTCATTCGTCTTATATTGGATCTGGATTGAAAAGTGATTGGGTAAATGGACAAGCGTCCACCCGTTACACTAAACTATAAAGCATTTCGTTATTTTTTATTATTGTTATTTGAGAATATTAATTTATTATTATGATAATCCCACCATAATATTAAATTTCTAAGTTTTGTTTGAGAATTTGAAATTTTTTTTATATGCATAAAAAGAAGAAATTATTATTATGATTGAAAAATTATTTCACTACCAAAGTCTTGTGGCCTAGTGGTTTTTCCTCCATCTCCCAAAGTGAATGGTAAAAAAAAATTATTTCACTATCTTAATAAGATTAAAAAAATAGTTTTGGAGGGGTCTTTATTCTAAAGGGTTTCATACTCATTGGTCGAGTGGGTGTAGAGACCACAACACAATTAGTGAGTTGGGGTCTTGACATTTATTTTATTTTATTTTATTTTATTTATTTTATTTATTTATTTATTTTTTTCCATATCATATTATGCACACATGATTTTAAATTCTCAAATAAAACTTGGAAATGTTGCTAAGCTCTAATGCATTTCGGTATTTTTTACTATTGTTATTTGATAATATTAATTTATTATTATGATAATCCCACCATAATATTAAATCTCTTAAGTTTTATTTGAGAATTTAAATTTTTTTTATATGTATAAAATTTCTTTTATGGTTGAAAATTTATTAATAATAATAATAAATAAATTATTTCACTATTTATCTTTAATTAGGCTCATTTTGGATGGGTATTTATTCTAAATGGAGAGAGTTGGAAACAAAATTATACAAAATTTCATATAAACACTACTCATTGCTGAGTGGGTGTAGGAACCACAACACAATCGGTGAGTTGGGGTTTGACATTTTTTTTTTCTTTCCCACATCATATTATGCACACATGATTTTATTAATCTATATGATCATTATTTTCATATGTTTTAGTTCAGAAAAGATCTTCAATGAAAGTTGGGGTGAGGAGATGTTTCTCTATCCCAGTAACACTAACTCAATTTTTTGTGTGTGTTGACTATGGTGGCGTTATAAATTAATATTAAGCACATAAATGCATCGAATAATTACCGAAAACATTCGATATAGTCCTACATTTTTTTTTTTTCCATTTCATATTATGCACATATAATTTTATTAATCTAAATTAATTAGTTTCATTTTTTCAAGATTCAACTGAACTTGGGGGAGGGAATGTTTCTCGTGTGCGTGCATCAACGTTGGTGCTATTTGTCCTCGAGCATCTCATAATTTATCATCGGGCTCTCATCTACACAGCAATTATCTAGAAAATTCAACGGTGTTTGGCATTTTATTTTTTTCCATTTCATATTATGCTCATATTATTTTATTAATCTAATTTATTTAGTTTCATTATTTCCATATATTATCTTTAGAAAAGATCTTCAATTGAAGTTGGGGGCGGGGGCATTTCTCAAACTACTCAACTCAATTTTGTGTGTCAACGATGGTGCTGTCCGGCCTATTAAAATATCCCATAATTCATTACCGGACGCACACATGTAGTCCACTAGTCCCATTCATCCCACGTGCACTGGACAACTATTGAAAAAATTCAGTGGGTCCTTGTTCCACATCACTAAATTACCAAAAAAAAAAATAGTGGAGGTGATTTCAAAGGAATTCGAATTCCCGACCATCAGCTTGTTATATTACATTTTTTCCTATTAGGCTATCTAGTTAGGGGCTCGAATCCTCTGAAGTCATTTTGCCTTGTTGTCCCATGTGGTGCACATTAATTAACTTATATTTGGCCACATCCTTATTTGTTTAAGTGCCGTTGAGACCGCATTTGGATGCGGTAATTACACAAAGTAGCTTACTCACTCACCATTTACCCTCAAACACAAGGTATTCATATAGTGCTGAATAACTAATGTTACACATAAATTTAGCTTCAGAAACTTTTTTTTTGGGTTTTATGCTTTTAGAACTTGTCATGTTGTGTCGCGAATTTGGCACGTGACTTGCTTTCACGTTGCAACCCGCTTTTGCGTTACTTGTTGTGGACCCTAATTAGTACTCTCTTGTAACCCAATATATAAGGGTGTTTAGGGTTTGGAGTGGGAAGAGAGAGACACTAAAAATTGTACAAAAAGAGAGCAAGGGACCGGAACTTGTAATCTCTGATTTTACACATATTGAGGACTTTCGCCGGATTTCCACTGTGAACATAGGCTTTGCCAAACCACATATAAATCTTGTATTATTTGTGTGTGGTATGTTTATTTTTCTGTCATGTTTCATAATTGTTGCTTGGTTTTGTTGCATTTTTTGCAACAGGACTAAATATAAGTTTGGAAGAAAAATATGTGAAAAACAATCAATAGTGAAGGATATTAAAGAACAGTGGATCAAAAAATATAGACAAAGAAAGTAAAGATTAAGTTTGATGATGCAGGATTCTGCGGCGACCCGAAGTAACGTCGTACCTGAAAAAGGAAGAAAAAAGTGACCGGGATACCCGTGTAATACCGGCCTAAGAGCCTCCGACGATCAAGTTAGTGCTAGATCAGGAGGGTGGAAAGAAGGTTAAAAAACTTTCTTAGGGATTTGTGTCGTACCTTTTCTGTTGACTCGAACGCCCTCTTTATAGGGTTGTCAAGTTGCATTAAAGGAGTATTATACCTCCTACATCTCCAACACGGAAGGGGGAAAGTACTTCTTATTTTTATCCAAGATAATAGAGTTTATCCTGATTTACAGACTTGTGTGACGGTCAAACTTCATAGGTGAAGTCTCCTTATCAAAGTTTTAGAACAAGAGGGAGGTCAGGTTCTGGGTCTTCTTCTACGAAATCAAAAGATGCAAAATTTGCCAAAAAAAGAGTCGAATACTATGGCCGACTTAATTGGTACCGAGAAAATAGAGATTTTTTTTTAAAAAATGTGATGATAATCGGTTGGGAGAGAGAAGCAAGGACAAAGGTTGAAGGTGATTAGACCGGTAGAGGAGACAATGTGTGTGAGAGAGAAAATACTTTATATAACCAGAATGACAGAGAAGGAAAAAATAAGGAGAGTGAAAGAAAAGGATAGGGTGAGAGTGAGTAATTTTGATACTTAGAAAGTAATTCACAGGAACTCTTAATTTCACCTAATTTTAGTTACGAATAATTTGGACAAATTTTAAAGGAGGTTAGAGTAATTTACTCATATACATACAAAAAGTCGTAGTTTGGTGTGTATCTAGTCAATGTTTAAAACAATAAAAATAAATAAATAAAAATAATTGTAAAATGCACATTCTTCATATGTTAAGGCCTGGACTCAGAGACGTGGCGTGGTCTAACCAAGCCCATATTATACCATATCTAACTAATAGCAATTAGTTAGAAAAGGTAACCCAATGAATTAGGCCCATTAGGCCCAAGTCACTACCACTACAACCCAATTAATTCTGTTTGGCCTCTTAGATTGTCCATTTATTACATCTAAAACTAGTAGCCAATGTTGTATTTCATTTGGCCCACATCTGATCTAATTTTAAAGTTATTAAATGTTCATCTATCTTTTTAAATAGATGTTTTCAATTATAAGATTATATGCCATTGCAAAATCTAACACTAATTTGTAAGACTTTGACAAAATATGAATGTAACACTAGTCTTTCATAATTCATAATATTATAAAAGAAAAAAGAAAAAAAAACAAAAGAAAAGTTAGCGAAAATTGGTTTAACCTAGTTTTACTTGAAATAAACTTATTCGAAATTAGTTATTCCATTTTTATATAGTATGGCCTATGAGTATTATGAAAAGAGAGGATATTTACACATAGGTTTGGAGGAAAATATTGTATACCAATTATTTTAGGTCCCCACTAATAGAATTTAATTTAATCTATATTAATTCCTATCTAATTAATAATTGATATTGAAAATTGATAAAACTCCTTTTCCTCTAATATGAAAAGAAGCCTCATATTTATGAATAACTTTCTTTCTTTTTTTTTTTTTTTTTTTTTTTTTTTTTTTTTTTTTTTTTTTTGATATAACACATCCTCGATCTTTCAAGAAATTGTTTGCACTCGACAGAAGTCTAACTTTATTTTTATATTTTTTGAGTCCTAGGGCCAAATTTTCATCTACCAAAATTTTTAAAAAGAATTTAATATATAAACAAATATGTAGTAACTTTTTATGAATTTTGCTACACCATTCATAATCACTTTTACACATTGGGAAGTTTTTTCTTACAAATTTGGTTTTTCAATACAAACCAAAAAGTGATCCTAGAATAAAAGAGGGTGTTTAATAAAACGTGAGAGAAAAGATGGATAATGCATCATAAGTTACAGTGTCAAAATTTATTTATTTATTTATTTTAGTCAAACAAGAAGAAAATGAAAAGAGAGAAAGTAATGCCAATGTATTGTGGTTTGTTTGTTTCTTGCTACTTTTTTATAGCTGCCAACTGACGAACCCGTGAAACCTTAATTCCTCCTCCAACGACTCTCTCTCTCATGTCCTATTTCTCGCACTTGTCGGAGTTCTCCGTTTAATCACTGTGTCTCTACTGGTTAGAGTTGCTTGTTTTTTCCGATCTGAGGTTGGGATCTGGTATCTTTTGTTCTTTCTTCCTTTTCTTGCGTTGTCTCTTTTTGTGGGCTTTCGTGGTTGTGCTTGTTGCTGCTCTCCTTGATTTGTGATGGGTGTTTTGTTGTTGCTGTTCTTGGATCTACTGCTTTGAGCTTGGTTGGATTGGGAGGTGGCTTGACCGATTCGCTTGTTTTGCCGGATTTGTGTGTCAATTGGGGGGTTTCTTCTTTTCTATTTGTTTGGGGGGTTGTGTTCGCTTGTTGTTCCTCTCTCTGATTCTCTGGTAGTGTTGGGTGGTGATTTTGTCTCCGGTTGATTGGTTGCTGGAAGTCTCCGGTATCGCCTCTTTGGGGTGTCGGCGGTGACTATTTGGTTGCTGTGCGCTGATTCTTTCGTAGGGTTTGACCCAAGTGTATCTTGTTCTTTGCCTTGTTTTGGGGCCATTGGTGCATTGGGCCTCCATTTTTTGGCCCACTTTTTGGTGCCTCTTCTTTTTACTGTTCTGGGCTTTCTATTAATGCCGCACCAATTTGCATCAACTGGATCTTCTTTGGGCCCATTCTTTTGCCTCACCATCGCGTGGATTGGTCTGGTGGGTTTAGAGCCTGGGTCTTCCTCTGGTCGTTTGGGGTCTTTGCTTCCGCAATCGGGGACACCATCTGTGCTGGCTTTGGCAACTCAACCTTTTCTTCCACCAGCGAAAATTCTTGTATGGAATTGTCGGGGATTGGGTAATCCTCTCACGGTCCAGCAACTTAAAAGGTTATGTAGTCACTACTCTCCTACTATTCTTGCTCTTCTTGAAACTAAAGCCGGGGGGAAGTGTATTAATAATGTCCAAAGGGTTCTGGTTGATGCTGCGATTGCAGTTGCGTCGTTGGTTTTTGATATTTTTGCAGCATTGAAGTCTTTTCCGATGGCTACAGTGTCTCATATTCGGCGTAGTGCGAATTGTGTGGCTCATGCTCTTGCAGCTTTGTCATGTGGGCAGATGCATTCTGATTGTCTTTTTTCTTCTAATGGTTTTGTTGTTGTTTGTCTTGCTGTCTTTGCTAGGGAAAAAAAAAAAAAAAAACTGACGAACCCCTCAATCTTTTTCCTTTCTCTTTCTTCTCACAGCCCACTATTAATTTTAAGTCGTCCCATCATCTGTCTGATGAGTGGCTTTGATTTTTCATAAAACTTTATATTATTACAGCCACACAATAATAGAATATAATAATATTCCATCTTCATCTTCATCCTCATCTTCGTCTCATCCAACTCGCTACCAGTCTTTGATCTCATCCTTTTTGTCTGTCTCAGCCATATACAAATACCCACAAGCAAGAATTAACACACATATATTATATATATATATATATATATATATATATATATATATATATAATGTCAGGAGCATTTAGTAGTATAGTTGGGCTTATGGCTCTTGTAGTTGCTCTTTTTCCTGAAGCTTATATTTCCCAAATAATAGTAAGAAAACATTGCTCCCTTTCTTGCGGAAACATCAGTAACATCAGCTACCCCTTTCACTTGACAGACTATTTTGTAGCTGCGGGGCCGGTCACCACCAACTGGATTGTGAGAACAATAGCACAACTCTGGACTTGACTGGATAAAAATTCTATGTCCAAGAGATCTCTTATGAAAATCGAAGCATAAGAGTGGTATATTCCCAAATAGACAAGGATCAGTGCTCTTTTCGTGGCAAATATCCTCCGGACAGGTTCACTTTCTACCATTTATATAATCCTTATGATTATATATATTTTGTGAGTTGTGAAACACTGCTTGTTTTTTAATTAGTCAGAATCCCAAAACTCAAGCTGAAACCCTCGAAGAAAAATGGCTTCCATTTTGAGATGACTTTAAATTACAGTCACTGAATAGAAAAAAAAAAAAAAAAAAAAATGCCCCACACTATTCAATGTTGACTGGCTCTAAAGTCTTCATCTTTTGCTTACTTGAATGACTTTGATTTTTCAAAAGATTACTTTAAATGAAGCCATCTTAAAATGCCCCACACTCGTGAAAAGGACTCATTTAAATTTATCTTCTTTTGCTTTTAATTTATCTTCTTTTGCTGGACTTTAATTTTTCAGAGGACTACCACTTGAAAGCTGCCAGAATATATATATGTACAATAATAATTAAGAAGATATTAGCACTCCACTTTTTTCAATTGCATTTCACTTGTGTTTGACAAAAAGTTCTTTCAATTCATTAATATATCATCCCTTATTTTATAATGTCATAAATATTTTATATACAATTTTAACCTTATTTTACTTTATTTACTATCTTTACTATTTTTTTTTTTTTTTTTTTTCTTTCCCGAAGGTCCTCTAAAAAAAAATTAAATATTTTTTAGGTATTTTTTTAGAGAGGTAACTTTTATTTATTTTTATAATTTTTTATAGATCCTGCTAAAAGAAATAATTGATTCAATAGAATTAACTTCTCTTTTTGTCTAATCAAAAGACATAATTTATTCAAAAAAGATAATTATTATTATTATTATTATTTTATTTTTATTTTTTGATCTTGATGAAAGAGAGAATTTTTTTGTCCCGTCAAAAGAGACAATTTATTCAATATAATATTTTTATTATTTTGGATACCTTTTTTTTATCATGTAAAAAAAAAAAAAAAAAATTATTCTTGTCAAAAGAAACTTAAAATATTAAAGATTAAAGATTAAGAGAGCAAATATGAAAGAGGTTGTTGCTAGTTAAAAAAAGAAAAGAAAAAGAAAAAGGTATTATTTATTTATTTTTTACAAGTAATAAGTGTTAAAAGTTAAATTAGTAAGGGTCAAAGCCTGTCACTCTAAAATCAGTAAAGGCACTAACCCATCTGCATATTATATAGTTGTAAAGTTAGTTTTAAAATAACCATTCTTATTAAAATTAGAGTGAAAATTTAGAAAAATAAACTCTCCCTATTAATTATAATAAAGGCTCGTGTGCGCTTTACACCCCTGTGGTATCGATATAGTGCATATATCCCCTCATTGTTTGTTCACCTTTCTTACAATTTAAAAATGGTGCGGATTAGTTCATTTTGGGTATTGACCTCTATTGACCGGTACCGGAGCTACAAAAAGACTAAAATAACCCTCTATCTATGATTTAAAAATAATAATAAAATAACATAAAATGAAAAAAAAACTAAAATAACCCTCTATCAATATGCGGTCGTTTCAAGTTAGGGCATATTCACAGTTTACAGACTTGCACTCTCTCTTTCTGTTTTTGTAGAGAAAGTAAAGACAAACTAAGAATTGTAATGGTTGTTTCTGAAACTTATCTCCATTTCTTTTGGTTCTCTCAATCAGTATCACCTCCCTTCAAATTGAGACAACATCCATCTTGGGAAATTCACACCTCATACCATCTTATATCCAACTTTTTTAGATTTTGGTGCGGTTGCAGTCCACAGAAGAGTCGCCGTAACACCGGAACCAGAGGGTGCAGAAGTTGCGATTGGAGATGGAATGTGATTGCTTGATTTAGGGGGAGAAATTGTTGGACAAAGCCAAAAGGTGAGTACAGAGTATATACATCATCTTTGAATATGTGTTTTTAATTGGTACCCATTTCATCATTGCCTCTGATTTGAGTGATACGGTGATGGGTTTTGTTTGTTGATCTTGTTTTGATGATTTTGGAAATTTTCTCAGAAGCTTTGAATATGTGTTTTTAATCAATACCCATTTCATCATTGCTTCTGATTTTGTTTGTTGAACTTGATTTGATGATTTTGGAATCACTCATAAGCTTTGAATATGTGTTTTTAATCAATACCCATTTCATCATTGCTTCTGATTTGAGTGATATAGTGATGGGTTTTGATTTTTGATCTTGTTTTGATGATTTAGGAATCGTTGTGTGAAAAAACAAATGAGATCAAGAAATCGTGAGAGATCAACCCTGTGAGATCGAATCGGATTGCTCTCTGCAACCTATTCTTTTTGACGTTGATATTTGTATGACCATTATTAGGGTTGACAGTAGTGAATTTGCTGGTGAGATAAGGGAGGGAGAGAGAGATTAGGGTTATATATATATATATGGTGAGGGGTAGTAAAGGAATATAAGAAGGGCAATTTTGGGAATAAAGGGTTTAAAATGGTCATGTGCATGGCACATGACCATTTTGCATTGAATTTCTATCGGAATTCTCACCGGAGGTATTTAATTGCACATTTTTATATCTACTATGTATTTATATAAACAAATTTAACTACTAGGAGATAATTTGCACAAATTTAAAAATCGTAGGGGTGTTTTTCAGACCTATAATAAATAAATACTCATGCTTCTCCCCTCCTTCCTCTGTTTCTTTGTCATTACTGTCTACCGGAGGACTTTTAGTTTTGAGTCATCCTTGTTTGCTTTCATTACTTTTGATTTATATATATATATATATATATATATATATATATATAGTGTGGTCCTGTAATAATTTAAAGTAAATCATTTACCGTGTGGTCCTGTAATAATCAAAAGTATATCAATTATCGTGTGGTCCTGTCAAAAGTATATATATAAACTGTACCTTCCAAATCAAAATAAAAAGGACTATCATGTGGTCCTGTAATAATTCAGTTACATGTCAATTACCTTTCCCTCGTGCTTTTTACATCTTTATTCATATTTACCCCACGAACAAGTGATTCCAACTCATTCTAGGATTAATTTGTATTTTTCATTAAAAAGGGTAATGTACTTAATGAGGTTTGTTGGTTATGTCTGAATCATTAAGTAAGCATATTTCAAGCTTCAACTCAACTAGTTCGGCTAGTCTAGCCAATTTCAAGGCTAAGCTAAGGCTCAACTAGAACTCCAAATAAAAATTGACAAGGCTATATATTAATTATAATTTATAAATCAAACGAGGCAAGTTTGCAAGTCTTTACTAGTTGTTTCACCACCATTTTCGCAAGTCTAACCAAACCGCGTTGTGGCCAGATTTTTAAGGTTTGACAACATAATTAAGATCTTTCTTCTAACAACATTAAATTAAACATTTCAAGCAATCATGGAAACTGGCATAAGAAAGAAAAAGAAGAATTATTAAAGATCCCCTGGATAGTTACAAAAATATCATACTTATTGACGAGTAAAACATATTGTGCACCTAACATTAACCAGAAGAGAGATAAAATAATGTGCTCTTAATTTCATTCTGAAATAACTGCCAACTCTCTATTGAAAGCTCTTGCAGGCTTAATTGAACTTGTATTCATGGAAGGCCGATTCACAGGGTACCACTGAATGCACCAGAGCCCAACAATAGCTAATTTTTCTGCTATCTTAGCATGTTCCTCTTTCTCGATGCCGATCATACCCAGCTCCTCCTTGATATAAACGATTATAAATCCACTCTTGAAAGTATGTTTGGCTAGTGTTCTCTACTTTAACAACAACATTTTTCCTCCCACCAACCATTTCAAGCAACAACATTCCAAAGCTATATACATCTGATTTATATGACACATTCCCGAAATTCCTAGAAAAGACTTCTTGGGCAATGTACCCCATGGTACCTCTTGCAGCAGTCATAGAGACAGCACTTTGTTCCTTGGAACACAACTTTGCTAGGCCAAAATCAAAGACCTTTGGATTGAAATTGTGGTCCAACAATATATTATGAGGTTTAATATCAAAATGAAAGATTCTTTGATCACACCCTTGATGAAGATATTCAATTCCTTTGGCTATGCCTAGAGCGATATCTTGGAGCTTCTCCCAACTGAGGAAATGGTTCTCCTAATCTTCTGAAAAGATGAATTTTTCTAAAGAATCATTTCGGCAAAACTCGTAAACAAGAGCTCATCTAGATCCATCAGCATAGAATCCCACCAAGCGAACCACATTCACATGGTGGATTCTGCCCATTGTTCCCACTTCATTGATGAACTCTTCTCCATTTCTTATTGAATCCTTGAGGACCTTAATAGCTACAAAAATCTCATTAGAAAGTTTTCCTTTGAAAACTGTCCCATAATCGCCTTCCCCGAGTTTGTCCTTGAATTGATTTGTGATCTTTTTTGATATTAGCATAAGAGTATCTTGAGGGCTTGAGTGCTAGGTAGTTATCCAAAAACTTTTCAATCTTTACTTCATCTTATTTAAACATTTTGTTTGAGCTATGGACATGACAGAGCACAACAAGTACTAGAGCAAGAATTAAGAGAAGTGGGATCACGGTAGCTGCAATAAAACAAAGAAAGTTTATCGAAAAACAGAAAAATCAAAAAACCCTTTTCCAGTCCATGATAATAATAAACTAATGAAAGGTGATCAATAGACAACTTTACCTGTCACAACTAGTTTTCTTGATGGACCTGTAAATTAGGATCCAAGTATTAGTTTCCCATATTTGCTTATGAGATAAGAACATCTGACTAGTATATATATATATATTTTGTTTCAATTTTCCTAATAACGATATGATAAAGAGAAGTACCTTTAGTTGTTTTAGGCATGTGTAAACAATGAATATCATCATGTCCCGCGGAATGATTCTTGCTTTGTGGATCGCATATCCAAGACTTTGGTTCCAACCAATATAATACAAGATCATCTCTCTCAAATATATCATGAGGAAATGATGAAGTGAAGTTGCGAATCTTTGTGCAGGAAGTTAGGAAACAAGGGTACCCAGAAGGGACCCCATAAATTTGATATCCCGGAACGGTACCAAGGCAAGGGATGAAGTCAAATGGATCTCTATCTGGTTCAGAAGTACAATTGTACAAAGCATAGTCGTCACCCATGCTGATATCATTACATATTCAATAAAGCGAAAAGAAGAGGCAGATAAAGTGAGGTTTATAAGCTGTCTGGGAAGGCAGCCTTTCCCGTCATACAGCTGAATGGATCGAGACGTGTAATTAATCTTCTTGACAAGCAGATATACTGAATTTGGGAGCTCCAGCACGGTTTGATTTCTCTTGTCACATGTTCGCTCAAATTCCGGATAGCGGAGGTGGCCGGGCAGGGACACTGGCTGGCTGCCCGTTTTAAGCCAGAAAGGGAAACGGATGGATGAACCATTCTCCATACACCTCAAAACCTTGTACTCATCGTGGCTTTCTCCTTACCTTGCAAACAATATCTGAAACAGCAAGAGCAAGGGAAATTTGGTCATTTCAGAGTAACCACCTAGGCGCGAGATATATGGCACGCACAAGTCTGTATATTAGAGAGAGGAGTACAGAAAAATGTAGAAGGAGTGGTAGCATTTTGAAAGGAAGATAGCAGGGAAAAAGTGAGGGAATGAGACATAGGAAGTGTGGATTGGTCCGTTATTTATAGTAATCATAAATCAAATTCAATTCTCTTCCCACACGTGCCATATATGTCGGTTGATTCAACTCTCTCAAGTACGTGTAATTGAAATTGAAGGTGGTGGCGTCACTTTCCATGTAAAGCCCAAAAGTAGTAATTGGTTCATCACCCCTCACAACAAAATAAATAAATAAATAAATAATAAAGTAAAACTTAAAAATTATTTAAAAATGGAAAAGCCCATGTTAAAGGAAGCTTCCAAGAAAAATTAAAATGGAAAAGTAGATAAGAAATGAGAAACGGCTGGTGTCACGTATTTCACCTTTATTTATATGGTAATATAAGGGTATTATTTCAATAATTAAAATGTATATATATATATATATATATATATATATATATATATTATAATACAATAAAATAAAATAAAATAATTTAATAAAATAATAATTCCAAACTTGTTGAAACCCAAATGATAACGCAACCATCTAAAATAAAACATGTTTGACTTAAAAAGAAAAGAGGTTGAAGAGAACCCACCTAACCCACCGACTAAATATTTGATGCATGTATCTAAGCTGTGGACCATTAAAGCTAGTGGGGACAACCCACGACTCTTAAGTCTTCCTTTAGAAACACGCTTTGACTGACCAAAATTGACTGACTAAAGGAAATTTCCTCAAAGATAGGTATTCATCTCCCATCTTTGACTTAAAGCACAAACACAAATTATTGGGGGTAGACAAGTCAGAAACGGCCTCACTAAATCAAATTCAATTCTCTCTTCCCACACATGTGCCATACACGAAGCCTTTCTTTTTCTTCCTATCCTTTTTCAACTTGATTATCAGCCACTTTACCATCAATTTCAATTGCACGTACTTGAGAGAGTTGAATCCACCGACATGTATGGCACATGTGTGGGAAGAGAGAATTGAATTTGATTTGGTGAGGCCGTTTCTGACTTGTCTACCCCCAATAATTTGTGTTTGTGCTTTAAGTCAAAGATGGGAGATGGATACCTATCTTTGAGGAAATTTCCTTTAGTCAGTCAATTTTGGTTAGTCAAAGCGTGTTTCTAAAGGAAGACTTAATAGTCGTGGGTTGTCCCAACTAGCTTTAATGGTCCACAACTTAGATACATGCATCAAATATTTAGTTGGTGGGTTAGGTGGGTTCTCTTCAATCTCTTTTCTTTTGAAGTCAAATATGTTGTTGCGTTATCATTTAGATTTAAACAAGTTTGGAATTATTATTTTATTAAATTATTTTATTGTATTATAATATATATATATATATATATATATATATATATATATACACATTTTAATTATTGAAATAATACCCTTGTATTACCATATAAATAAGGGATTTTTACTAATACATGGGTTTAAGGCCCAAATACTACAACGTGATGAAGTCAAACTTGGGTTATTTCTGGAAAATGAGAGAACAAATCAACTTTTTCTTAGAAGTGGATGGATCAATGTACTATTTCTTCAAAATGAACTATAATTCTATTATGGACCACACAACAATTTATAATGCTATAATGACACAAACAATATTTTATTATAACATAAAAACCTTAAAACATGAAATAAGTTTATAGAATACCTTAAAAAATTATTTTTGTATTTTTATCTAAATTAAAGTTTCTCAGTGGGCTATTATGGATTTATAAACTTCTTTAGACAAAAGATCATATATATATATATAAATTAAATTTAACGAAACAGTATAGGCTCTGATACCAAAATTGAGTTGGATCTAACTGGATAGAAGCAAACAAAATAACATAGAAATAATATAACAATTAAATTACAAAAATGACTACCGAACCTGATAACGCTCTAATAACGCCCTGTAAAAACGCCTAAACACCAGCAAAGAATGGGCCAACAAGCCAACAGTTCGAGTAACTTACAGAAAAAATTGCTAAATTAATTCTAAGGCTGCTTGTACTGGTTGGATTCAAGAAAATTCTAGGATCTACACTGTCTGGCTAAATAAAATCTATATATTTGATCTTATTGTCGACCGAAGTCTTTTGCCCGAAATCTTCAATCTCTTTTCTTTTGAAGTCAAATATGTTGTTGCGTTATCATTTAGATTTAAACAAGTTTGGAATTATTATTTTATTAAATTATTTTATTTTATTTTATTGTATTATAATATATATATATATATATATATATATATATATATATATATATATATATATATACACACATTTTAATTATTGAAATAATACCCTTGTATTACCATATAAATAAGGGATTTTTACTAATACATGGGTTTAAGGCCCAAATACTACAACGTGATGAAGTCAAACTTGGGTTATTTCTGGAAAATGAGAGAACAAATCAACTTTTTCTTAGAAGTGGATGGATCAATGTACTATTTCTTCAAAATGAACTATAATTCTATTATGGACCACACAACAATTTATAATGCTATAATGACACAAACAATATTTTATTATAACATAAAAACCTTAAAACATGAAATAAGTTTATAGAATACCTTAAAAAAAATTATTTTTGTATTTTTATCTAAATTAAAGTTTCTCAGTGGGCTATTATGGACTTATAAACTTCTTTAGACAAAAGATCATATATATATATATAAATTAAATTTAACGAAACAGTATAGGCTCTGATACCAAAATTGAGTTGGATCTAACCGGATAGAAGCAAACAAAATAACATAGAAATAATATAACAATTAAATTACAGAAATGACTACCGAACCTGATAACGCTCTAATAACGCCCTGTAAAAACGCCTAAACACCAGCAAAGAATGGGCCAACAAGCCAACAGTTCGAGTAACTTACATAAAAAATTGCTAAATTAATTCTAAGGCTGCTTGTACTGGTTGGATTCAAGAAAATTCTAGGATCTACACTGTCTGGCTAAATAAAATCTATATATTTGATCTTATTGTCGACCGAAGTCTTTTGCCCGAAAGTACTTAAAATACTAAATTGGGATTAGGAAATTTTGAATAAGAGCAAACTGGATAATTTATTTCATAAGAAATATATACATGGATACACACTGTTTATATATGGATACACTCACACTATATTTTACAAGGAAATATACTGAAAGAAGTCACAAAACACGATGGTTCTAGACTTGATTACTCTAAAACTTGATGATTGTTACTTGAACAGAGAAGTTTCATTTATAGAAGAAGAGAGGGATAAATCGTCGGCTGAGCTTGAAGATGATGCATGGATGGTTAAGATTCAATTTGCTTTAGAGATAAGATGATATGAATTATTGCTGAACTGTTGATGTTCTTCTGGAGAATTATATCTACTTTTACTGTTGAGAATCTGCTTTCGGTGGATCTGCTTTTAACTGTACAATGTTGAGAATCTACTTTTCTTGAATGCTGAAACTGCTTTTTCCTATACACTGTGGAGAATTTTCTTTTTCTCTAGAATTCTTGCATATTGGACAAATTTCTGTCGGTAGTGCTATCTGTTGGACTGTCAACTCTTGCTCTTGCTCTTGCATTCCTGTGGGCCAAGTATTCATAAGTACTGTCTAGTAAGCTGGTTTCTTCATTTCTGTAGGCGAGATCAAATTGTTTTAACAACATTTTTTCTTCATTTTTTATTTCTTCTACTTTTGGGGATATCTCAATCTCTGGAGGAGACTTAAGAACATGAGGAATTCTTGCTTTAACAAAAATTTCCATGTTGATATTATGATTGTAGAGTCTGAAACCAGGATTGTAGCTTAGGTTAACTTGACGATAGGCTTTATAGTATACTAGATAGTTAAAGATAGCTGGTTCTATCTCATTACGAAAGTTATTTACAAAATCAGTATGTCGGGTAAGAACTTTGACTTCCGTAGGATCAGAGTGAATGTAAATTCGATGCTGTCCCAGAATTATAGCTCCATCTTTTACCCATTATAGTGGAATATTGTGGATTTGAAGGAGAATTGGACTTTCTGGCATGAAATTTTTGGTTAGTTTTTGTTCGAAGGCAATGGCTTGGTTTAAACGGTTGGGAAAGTTACCTAAAGAGTTTAGATATTCTAATAGCATATCTTTTGGTATGGTGATGCTGTAAATCATTCTTAATTCTAACAGCTTGCTTAAATAAAAGATGGTTGTTTTTGTAGAGAAAAATGGTTTTTCTAGTTATTTCAAAAGGATAGAAGAAAACGATGTTTACATCTAATAAGATAATGGCCATGGGTATTAGGTTTTCTATTTGTATAAATCGTAGGAAAAAAGAGTTATAACGGGTTCCTTTGGGTGGACTATTTTTTTTGAGGTAATTTTGGATATCAACTCATTCCTTGAGCCAATCTGACTTAATTTCTTCAAGGATAAGTTCATTGATGTCTTCAGGAAAGAGCTCAACTTGTTGTCTCAGGATTTTTCTGTATGTGGGAGAAAACATGGGTAATAGCTTGGCATACTTGGTTTGTACTTGCAGAAATTACACTTTCTGAAGATTTTCATCTTCATCCGTCCGTTGCTCAGAAATAGTTAGCTCTGTGGGATTTGGTGTTGTTTTTTGATAAGCTAAATTTAACTTTTTATAATGAGATATAAACGTCTCATGTTCTTACTGTAAATTCTGATATGCTTTATTAGATGATACAAAATATTCACCTAAAGTATTTAGATTTCTGACGAGGGTTCTATCAGGGTTGTTTTTAGAAAACCAAATATTATCTAAAATAAGTTTTTGGTCAGAAAAAAGATTATGTCTAGTGCGGAACTGTTGAGCTGGGTTTTGGATAATCAAAAGAGGATTAGAAGTGCCTGGTATAAGGCTATAGCTGTTGTTGTTCTTGATTTCCATTACTACAAAATTTAACAATCAATTAGTAAACGGAATAGAATATCTGCTAAATAATTGTCTTTTCCTTTGACATGTTCAAATATATGTTTAAAATCTCTTCCAATAATACAGTCAATAAAGGAAATTCATCTCTTTGCAGACATCCGTTGTTGCTTTGCTTTGTTTGCAAATTTAATTATGTTATCACAATCTGTTCTTATAAGAAATTCTTTGTTAATGAATATATGAAATTTTTCAATAGAGTTGGTTACTCCTAGAATTTCTAGATCTGTTGAAGGTAAAGTAGATTGTGCTTTATTAAAAGTTCCACTAGCATGGCGACAAATTTGTTATTCATCTCGAGAAGATTCTTTTGTAGGTCTTCGAAGAAGTAAACCTGCCCATCCTTGAGCTGATGCATCTGTTTGAATTATTTTATAATTTTTTTCAAGTGGGAGTTGTAAAGGTTCTAACTGAGTGACTAGAGATTTAATTTTCTTAACTAACTTTATATCTTGCGTATTAAAATATTTTTGACCATGTTTGCCTAGCTTTGAATACAATAGTCCTACTACTAACTGTCCTAATTTTGGGATGAAATTGCGACCATAGTTTAATAATTCTAAAAATGCTTGTAACAATTTGGTTTCTTTTAATTTATCAAGAAAGTTTAAAATCTTTTTGACAATATGGGATTGTAATTATACTTTTCCATCCTTTATGTATAAACCTAAAAACTCAATACCTTATTTTTCTAATATCATCTTTTTACTATTTATAATGAGTTCCTGTATTATAAATTCGTTGAAAATAATCTCAAGATGTTTTCTATGCTCTTCTTTAGTTTGACTAAAAACTAAAATATCGTCTATGTAAACATAACAGAACTTTAAATTTTTATTGAAAATAGTATCCATTTTTTGTTGAAATTCTTGTGGTGCATTTTTTTAATCCAAAATGCATAACAAACCACTCATAATGTCCTTCAGGACATGTGAACGCTGTCCATTTAATGGATTCATCAGTCATACGGATTTGCCAAAATCCTGATTTATAGTCAAATTTAGAAAACCATTTTCTATCTTGGATTTGATTTATTAAAATATATTTATTAGGGATTTTATAACTATCATCATAAGTATTATTATTTAATCTTTTATAATTTATAATCATACGAGCTTTTCCTCTTTTTATTTCTGCATGATTTCTAACCATAAAAGCTGGACTCTTATGTCTACTATTACTTTTTCTTATTACTTTTGGTAATAGTAGTTCTTTAATTTGTTTTTGGAATTCTTCTTGATTGTCTAGGGTATGAGGATTATCTTACGTCTTTATAGTTATAAAAGGATTTATTATATTTAATTTTGCTTCAATTTTATTTTTATATCAGTGTTTCTGGGGATCTTCGCCTAAAATCTCTGTGGTTTCATCTAGTCTTATAAGATTATCTTTGTTTAGTTTGGAGTTTTTTTAATATAACACTATTATTAAGGAAAATCTTTGGTTCATCTAGGTGACTAAGTAATATTAAAGCTTCAGAAACGTCTTCTAAAAATTCGGATACATCAAATAAATTCTCTGTAGTTTCTTCTGTCATAGGTAAAGTATTAACATAAGTAATTGTTCTTTTTTCTTTTTGAGGAATATAAGGATCTCTAGATGGAATAAAGGTTCATTTCTTAAGAAACTATAAACCTGTAGGGGTATACATGAATCCTTCGGTGAGTGAGTTTATAAAATTTAATCTTAAGATAAAATCATAGGTGCTAGGAATATTATTAACTATATAAGTCTGAGGTAAAACAAACTTTTCATTATTAATTAATATAAGATTGTTTTGGACATAATGGGTTATTGGAAGTTTTTCATTATTATATTGGCTTATGTTAACATTATAGTTTAACCTTACTAAGGCTTCATCTAGTACTAAATGTTTTTGAATTATGCTTTTGGATGCGCCAGTATCAAGCATAGCTGAGGTTTGAACTAATTTTTTTCTAAATTCTAATGTCACCGGGAATTGAATTAGACTAGATGGTTTATATATTAAATTTATAGATTCGACTAAAATGTCCTCTTGTTTATCTTCATATTTTGTATAGCAATTATGACATAATAACGTTTTACAATGGTTTTCACAGTAATGACCTTTTTAAATAGATTTATTGCACTGTTTACAATTATAAGAAGAAAATTGAAAATTAAGTAAGCTATACTGACATGATGGATTACTTATAGTGTAAACGAAATCTTTTATTGAATGAAACCCTTGTTCAGAGTCTTCATCATTATCAAAGTTGCTATCTAAGCTTTCGATACTATATATACTTTCATTATCATCGTCAGAGTCATAAATACTTTCTAGTTCATATAATTCTTCTATATGTTCTTCAATATCTTCAAGTATGTTGATCTTTTCTTGTATCCTTTTAATAGGATTCTGTTTGTATCGATGAGGGCAATTTGATCTAATGTGTCCTGGATTTCCACAAATAAAACATTTGCAATGTCTTTCTTTTGTGGGTAAAGTGTTTACCTTATTATCCTTGTCTTTATTATCCTTTTTATCTTTATTTATTTTTTGCTTTTTATACCAAAACTGCTTTCTGAATTGCCTAGGGTTAGTTTTGACATATAGTTTTTTATTACGAAAGTTCTTGTAGGTCTTACTTTTGTGTAGATTATATTTTTTAGGTTTATTGAGCTTATAATTATAATTTTTCTGAGGCATACAACCATACTGAGGTGGAAAATCTATTTGTCTATACGTATAATAAAATTCTTTTTTGATTTGTTTGGATTCTTAACGTTGTCTACATTCTACTTTTAACATGTTATACACATGATTAACTCTATCTCCTATGGTTAGCGTATCGTGTCTTGGATTTTCTAACCATTTTTCCTATATTTTAGTTCCTACGCTTCCGGGTAGCTTCTGAAGATACCTATCGAGTAAGGTTTTATCTCTTGTTTTACCAGTGGCTGCAAAATACTCGAAAAACTTATTGGTGTAGTCTTTTATGTATCTAAAATCACAAATCTGCAATAATTCTAAATTACGTAAAGCTTTGTTTTACTTTGTTAAGGTGTCATCTAGTAATCTATCTTCGCCGTTTTACTTTATTAAGGTGTCATCTAGTAATCTATCTTCGCCAACTGATACCTTTTTGATTAAGCTGGTAAAGCCTTGAATTTTAAAATTATCTCGTAAGAGGGCATAATCATTGGGATAAGTTACTTTATAAGACTGCCACCAGTCATGAATGGTTCCTCTTAATAAGGTTTCACAATAGGATAGGGCTTGAGTTCTATTGTCAAAATTGGTCGAAATAGATTGTCTAATACAATCTTGCTCCAATTTTCGATTACTTTTGCCCAATCTTGGGGATCGTGTCTTGCTATGTCTAATATTGTTCCTGCTTGTTGTGCTGGTATATTATCATATTGTCTATGATATTGTGTTAATGTGTACATATCTGGTATATCTCTATTTTCTACATAAGTTTCACGTGAGGGATTTAATCTTTGTCCAGTAGTATAGTTGTCATTTATGGTATTATTACTTGAGCCGTTAGTCTTTCTTTGGTCAGTCATTTCTTGGTCAATTGACTGAGATTCTGATTCTTCTGGTGCTTTTCCTTCTGTATGTTTTATTATATTTAACTCTTCTTTTACTGGGTTTAACTCTGATGCTGTATAAAATAATTCAAATCCTACGCTTAGAATATTTTTCTTAATATCATTATTATTTCCTTGCCCTAAGTAAATACTTTCTATAAGTTTGTATTTAGGTTATGAATACTTGTCTTGCAACGCTTCTAGCTCTAAATTATCAAAATCGTACATTATTTTATCTAGAATTTCATCTTCTAATCTATCATAAAGGACATTTATCTCTTCAGGAGATTCTATTTCGATCAGTGTAGTTAAAAAATCTTCTTGGGTATCATCTACTAAATTGTCTTGTCTTTTATAATTATTAAACCTTATGCTAGCTTCTTTGCTATTTGAAACATATATCATATTATTTTCTAGAATCTTTTTAGGTGTAGTAGTAAGTTTAGGTAATTTCCATTCTGTTCCTTTATGGGTAATACTACTTACTTTTCTAGCTTCTATCATCTGGACATATTTGCTACTAAAAGGTTTTAATTATTTCACTAAATTGGATTTTAAATTTTAAGTTATACTGATTAACTGCTTTTCCCATAAATAAAGTATTAACTAATAAATTTTCAAATTGTCCTGTCATATTGTATCATTTTGTAGATATAGCTATCTTAATATGTTTACTGAATTCTCTAGTAGTCATCGTGTAATTGGGGATACATCCTACTATTGCTGCATTGTCGGCTAAATTTATTTCGGCGCTAGTTATTTGTGCTTGTTGATGGTTATTCCATCGGTCATCGTAAATATAAGCAAGTGCTCTAGTTCCTATTTCTGCTCTGTTTAATCCTTACTAATCTTATCATTATGACGCCTAAATGCATGAGTTCTAAATTATTATCAGTTAATTTTTGACATGCTTCGGGTGTTATAAGGTCTAAACTAACTTGATTGTTAACTACACTTATTTTTCTTTGGCTAAAATGATTGTAGATCTTACTCTGGAAGTCTAATAAATTATTGGAATAAAGATTAACTTTATTTTTTACCTTCTTCATTCTTTGTTCTATATATTTTTTAGCATTATGTTCATTATCATATAGATCTTCTACTCTTATTATTTCTTTGGCTTTTCTAAGGATAATGGCCATTGTGGTATTCGCTTATGAGGTTGAGGTTGTAGTAAATTTACACGCTTTGTTGTAGTAGGAGAGGACTGATTATTGGTTGACAACTTTATTTCTTTTATTTTTTCTGATAATTCAGATAATTCTTTAGAAGATTCTCTGAGAATACTTTCTTGTATCACTTCTAATTTCTCTTCAAGTTTATTAACTTTATCAGATAACTTGAGTAATAACTGAATTAAAAAATTATTTTGTCTAATATGTATATTAGTTGATTGTACGTTTGTTTTAAAACTTGTAAGTCCTATAGGTTCTTTATCAATTTTGTAAAGTTCAGCTAACGCAGTTAAATAAATAGGATTACTAGTGTTCATAAAATTATTGTAATTATTGTAATAATCTTTGGATATCGGTTTTAAGAGATTTTAAGTAGTCTATAATTATTTTTTGATTTTTAGCAATATTTTTAATATCACTATTGATATCTTTAATTGCGACTAATACTATCTTGTTATTTAAAATTATTTAGACTATAATTTTGTACTACTTGTTTTTTAATATAATCAAGATTTTCTTCGAGTCGTTTTATAGAAGTATCTAAATTATTAAAGTCGAGTCTATTCATGAACTAAAATCTTTGTCATCTAGCTTGCTTCTAAAATATTCTGTATTCGAATAATTCTTGATCTAATTTATTCTATTCTTCGTTGTAGGTTACACGTTGTGTTTCCTAATTCTTGGGCGAAGTAACAGCGTCTAAGTGCTCTTTGGCAACATTCTGGAGTTTGTAGAAGTTCTTCTGTAGATATATTGTACATAAAATAAGATTTAGGGGCAAAAATATAATTTTATGAAGTGCCCCGACTTCTAGTTCATGTTCTCGTAAATATGCAAACTACGTTCATGTAATGGTAATATACCTATGCTAATACCACTTATACGTAATTTTCCCTATAAATAAAGGCGAAATAAGTAACACCGGCCGTTTCTCATTTCTTGACTACTTTTCCATTCTAATTTTTCTTGGAAGCTTCCTTTAACATGAGTTTTTCCATTTTTAAATAATTTAAAGTGTTACTTTATTATTTATTTATTTATTTTGTTGTGAGGGGTGATGAACCAATTATTACTTTTGGGCTTTAGATGGAAAGTGACGCCACCACCTTCAATTTCAATTGCATGTACTTGAGAGAGTTGAATCCACCGACATATATGGCACATGTGTGGGAAGAGAGGATTGAATTTGATTTATGATTACTATAAATAACGGACCAATCCACACTTCCTATGTCTCATTCTCTCACTTTTTCCCTTTTCTCTTCCTTTTAAAACGCTACCACTCCTACATTTTTCTGTACTCCTTCTCTCTCTAATATACAGACATGTGTGTGCCATATATCTCGAGCCTAGGCGGTTACTCTGAAATGGCCAAATTTTTCTTGCTCTTGCTGTTTCTGATATTGTTTGCAAGGCAAGGAGAAGGCCACGATGAGTACAAGGTTTCGAGGTGTATGGAGAATGGTCCACCCATCTGTTTCCCCTTCTGGCTTAAAAACGGCAGCTAGTCGGTGTCCCTGCCCGGTCACCTCTGCTATCCGGAGTTTGAGTTAACGTGCGACGAGAAATCAAACCGTGCTAGAGCTCCCAAATTCAGTATATCTGCTTGTCAAGAAGATTAATTACACGTCTCAATCCATTCAGCTGTATGACGGGGAAGGCTGCCTTCCTAGACAGCTTATAAACCTCACTTTATCTGCCTCTTCTTTTCGCTTTGCTGAATATGTAATGATATCAGCGTGGGTGACGGCTATGCTTTGTACAATTGTACTTCTGAACCGGATAGAGATCCATTTGACTTCATCCCTTGCCTTGGTACCCGTGCCTGGATATCAAATTTATGGTGTCCCTTCCGGGTACCCTTATTTCCTGACTTCCTGCACAAAGATTCGCAACTTCATTTCATCATTTCCTCATGATATATTTGAGAGAGATGATCTTGTATTATATTGGTTGGAACCAAAGTCTCGGATATGCGATCCACAAAGCAAGAATCATTCTGCGGGACATGATGATATTCAATGTTTACACATGCCTAAAACAACTAAAGGTACTTCTCTTTATCATATCGTCATTAGGAAAATTGAAACAATATATATCTATATATATATATATATATATACTAGTCAGATGTTCTTATCTCATAAGCATATATGGGAAACTAATACTTGGATCCTAATTTACAGGTCCATCAAGAAAACTAGTTGTGACAGGTAAAGTTGTCTATTGATCACCTTTCGTTAGTTTATTATTATCAGGGACTGGAAAAGGGTTTTTTGATTTTTCTGTTTTTCGGTTGACTTTGTCTGTTTTATTACAGCTACTGTGATCCCACTTTTCTTAATTCTTGCTCTTGTACTTGTTGTGCTCTAACGTGTCTATAGCTCAAACAAAATGTTGAAAGAAGATGAAGTAAAGATTGAAAAGTTTTTGGATGACTATAGAGCACTCAAGCCCTTGAGATACTCTTATGCTGATATAAAAAAGATCACAAATCAATTCAAGGACAAACTCGAGGAAGGCGGTTATGGGACAGTTTTCAAAAGAAAACTTTCCAATGAGATTTTTGTAGCTATTAAGGTCCTCAAGGATTCAATAGGAAATGGAGAAGAGTTCATCAATGAAGTGGGAACAATGGGCAGAATCCACCATGTGAATGTGGTTCGCTTGGTGGGATTATGTGTTGATGGATCTAGACAAGCTCTTGTTTACGAGTTTTGCCCAAATGATTCTTTAGAAAAATTATCTTTTCAAAAGATTAGGAGAACCATTTCCTCGGTTGGGAGAAGCTCCAAGATATCACTCTAGGCATAGCCAAAGGAATTGAATATCTTCATCAAGGGTGTGATCAAAGAATCATTCATTTTGATATTAAACCTCATAATATATTGTTGGACCACAATTTCAATCCTAAGGTCTCTGATTTTGCCCCAGCAAAGTTGTGTTCCAAGGAATAAAGTGTTGTTTCTATGACTGCTGCAAGAGGTACCATGTGGTACATTGCCCTAGAAGTTTTTTCTAGGAATTTCGGGAATGTGTCATATAAATCAGATGTATATAGCTTTGCAATGTTGTTGCTTGAAATGATTTGTGGGAGGAAAAATGTTGATATTAAAGTAGAGAACACTAGCCAAACATACTTTCTAGAGTGGATTTATAATCGTTTATATCAAGAAGAAGAGCTGGGTGTGAACAGCATCGAGAAAGAGGAACATGCTAAGATAGGAGAGAAATTAGCTATTGTTGGGCTGTGGTGCATTCAGTGGTACCCTGTGAATCGGCCTTTCATGAAAATTGTAGTTCAAATGCTTGAAAAAGAAGGAAACAACTTGACCATACCACCAAATCCTATCGCTTCTGCAACAGAAACGAACACAAGTTCAATTAAGCCTGCAAAAGCTTTCAATAGAGAGTTGGCAGTTATTTCAGAATGAAATAAAGAGCATATTTTTTTATCTCTTTTCTGGTTAATGTTTGGTGCACAATATGTTTTACTCGTCAATAAGTATTGTATTTTTGTAACTATCCAGGGGATCTTGAATAATTCTTCTTTTTCTTTCTTATGTTAGTTTCCATGACTGCTTGAAATGTTTAATTTAATGTTGTTAGAAGAAAGATCTTAATTATGTTGTCAAACCTTAAAAATCTGGCCACAACGCGGTTTGGTTAGACTTGCAAAAATGGTGGTGAAACAACTAGTCAAGACTTGCAAACTTGCCTCTTGATTTGTAAATTATAATTAATATATAGCCTTGTCAGTTTTTATTTGGAGTTCTAGTTGAGCCTTAGCTTAGCCTTGAAATTGGCTAGACTAGTTGAACTAGTTGAGTTGAAGCTTGAAATATGCTTACTTAATGATTCGGACATAACCAACAGACCTCATTAAGTACATTACCCTTTTTAATGAAAAATACAAATTAATCTAGAATGAGTTGGAATCACTTGTTCGTGGGGTTAATATGAATAAAGATGTAAAAAGCACGAGGGAAAGGTAGTTGACATGTAACTGAATTATTACAGGACCACACGGTAGTCCTTTTTATTTTGATTTGGAAGGTACAGTTTATATATATACTTTTGATTGGACCACACGGTAATTGATATACTTTAAATTATTACATGACCACACACACACTCTCACTCTCTCTCTCTCTCTCTCTCTCTCTCTCTCTATATATATATATATATATATATATTGTATGCTAAGTAGTTCCCTAAAAAAATCAAAAGTAATGAAAGCAAACAAGGATGACTTAAAACTAAAAGTCCTCCGTTAGACAGTAATGACAAAGAAACAGAGGAAGGAGGGGAGAAGCATGAGTAGTTATTTATTATAGGGGAAAGTTTGAAAAACACCCCTATGATTTTTAAATTTGTGCAAATTAGCTCCTTGTAGTTAAATTTGTTTATATAAATCCATACTATAAAAATGTACAATTAAACACCTCAAACAAAACCCGTCACCGTATCACTAAAATCAGAGGCAATGATGAAATGGGTGCTGATTAAAAACACATATTCAGAGATGATGTATATACTCTGTACTCACCTTTTGGTTTTGTCCAACTATTTCTCCCCCTAAATCAAGAAATCACATTCCATCTCCAATCGGAACTTCTGCACCCTCTGGTTCTGGTGTTACGGCGACTCTTCTGTGGACTGCAACCGCACTAAAATCTAAAAAAGTTGGATATAAGATGGTATGAGGTGTGAATTTCCTAAGATGGATGTTGTCTCAATTTGAAGGGAGGTGATACTGATTGAGAGAACCAAAAGAAATGGAGATAAGTTTCAGAAACAACCATTACAATTCTTAGTTTGTCTTTACTTTCTCTACAGAGACAGAGAGAGTGCAAGTCTGTAAACTGTGAATATGCCATAACTTGAAACGACTGCATATTGATAGAGGGTTATTTTAGTCTTTTTTTTTTTTTTTTTTTTTTTTTCATTTTATGTTATTTTATTATTATTTTTAAATCATAGATAGAGGGTTATTTTAGTCTTTTTGTAGCTCCGGTACCGGTCAATAGAGGTCAACACCCAAAATGAACTAATCCGCACCATTTTTAAATTGTAGGAAAGGTGAATAAACAATGGGGGGTTATATGCACTATATCGATACCACATGGGTGTAAAGCGCACACGAGCCTTTATTATAATTAATAGGGAGAGTTTATTTTTTTAATTTTTCACTCTAATTTTAATAAGAATGGTTATTTTAAAACTAACTTTACAACTAAATAATATGCAGATGGTTTAGTGCCTTTACTGATTTTAGAGTGACAGACTTTGACCCTTACTAATTTTACTTTTAACACTTATTACTTGTAAAAAAAAAATAATAAATAAATAAATAATACCATTTTCTTTTTCTTTTTTAACTGCAACAACCTCTTTCATATTTGCTCGCTTAATTCTTTTGAAAAGAATAATAATAATAATAATAATTTTTTTACATGATAAAAAAATGTTATCCAAAATAATAAAAATATTATGTTGAATAAATTGTCTCTTTTGACAAGGCAAAAGAAGTTTTAAAAAAATTATCTTTTTTGAATAAATTATATCTTTTGATTAGACAAAAAGAAAAGTTAATTCTATTGAACAAATTATTGGTTTTGGAGGATCTATAAAAAATTATTAAAAAAAAAAAGAAGTAACCTCTCTACAAAAATACCAAAAAAATATTTAATTTTGTTGAAGAAATGATAGATTGTAAAAAATATATAAAAATAATAATATTGAATAACTTATCTCTTTTGACTGTCAAAAATAAAATTATCTATATATAAAAAATTAACTTTTTTTAAAAGAACCTTTGGAAAAAGGGGGGGAAAAAAAAATCGTAAAGGAAGTAAATAAACTAAAATAAGGTTAAAATTGTATATAGAATAATTATGACCTTATAAAATAAGGGATGATATATTAATGAATTGAAAGGACTTTTTGTCAAACGTAAGTGAAATGCAATTGAAAAAAGTGGAGTTCTAATATCATATTCTTAATTGTTATTGTATATATATATATATATATATATTCTGGCAACTTCGGAGTAGTAGTCCTCCGAAAAATCAAAGTCAAGCAAAAGAAGATAAATTTAAAGGAGTCCTTTTCATTTTAAGCTGGCTTCATTTAAAGTAATCTTTTAAAAAATCAAAGTCATTCAAGTAAGCAAAAGATGAAGACTTTAGAATCAGTCAACATTGAATAGTATGAATTGTCATGCATGGAAGGTTTTTTATTTTTTTATTTTTTTTTTCAGTGACTGTAATTTAAAGTCGTCTCAAAATGGAAGCCATTTTTCTTTGAGACCGAATGGGGATGACTTAATTAATAGTGGGCCTAATTGGTGGAAGAATGAGAAGGGAAAGGACTGAATTTGGTTCATCAATTGACACCATCAAACCACACCATAGGCAAGCCTTGGGACCGAGCCGTACAGGAACGAGGGGCACGCCCCCCACCCCTTGGATTTTTTTTCTTCCCTTATTTTATATATAAAGGAGTCCTTTTCATGAGTGTGGGGCATTTTAAGATGGCTTCATTTAAAGTAATCTTTTGAAAAATCAAAGTCATTCAAGTAAGCAAAAGATGAAAACTTTAGAGTCAGTCAACATTGAATGGTATAAATTGTCATGAACATGGAATGAAGTTTTTTTTCTATTCAGAAAAAAATGGAAGCCATTTTTCTTTGAGACAGAATGGGGATGACTTAATTAATAGTAGGCCTAGTTGGTGGAAGGAGGAGAAGGCAAAGGACTGAATCTGGTTCATTAATTGAGAGGATGAGGATAATGGGTGGTCTCCTCTAACCAATGCCAACTTTAAAAAGTCAAAAAAAACATTAAAGAAAGTACTTCGTTCTTTGTGTACTCCGTGAGTTTTATTATGCTCTGTACTACACCATATGTAAGACCAAGAACATACAACCACTGCTTAATTAAGCTGAAAGAAAATTCCAAAATGAGAACAATTTTTGGAGGATATTTATTTGCAAATATGGATATAAATTAGTCACTGGCAAGCCCTATTAATCCAAATGGGGTTCACAAAAACGTGATTGTACGGTATATATATATATATATATATATATATATATACACACACACACACACACACACTTATCTAATTAACTAATTATGGATATGCGTGTTGAATATATGAACAAAATTAAAGGAAAAGAAGAGGAAAGAAAGCAGAAGGAAGCTACGAAGTTGTTGAAACATGAAACTCATTACTATAAATTTGTATTCTTATTATGGAGCTAAGAGTCGGTATTAATATCTGAACTACCCAATATTCTACTACAGGTTATTTCTATTAATAATGTGGACGAGATCTTTGCATGATTAGAACAAAATTTTCCTACGTGGCATTTTGTTATTGGCCTTGTATCTTCTGAGAAGATTCGTGCTCTCGGATAAGGGTACAGGAGACATGTTAATTCCTCTCTCTCCAAACCCCCTCTCTTCTCTTACCTCATCATATGGGTAATTTATTCTATATTAATTACTCTAATCCTCTCTCCCTCCCCTTAATTCTCTCTCTATATCTATATCCATATACTCATCATCTCAATTAACTTTAAAAAGTCATATTGTCTTCAAGAAGACTAGCACATGGGACTAGTTTCCATGAGCTCTTTCCAGACTGGCAATGCTGCTAAAGTTAGTTAGTTGGATAGAGTGAGGCCCATATTAGGCAACTAGGTAAGCCCAACCATGTGAGTTGTTACAGATCTCTTTCCATACTGGACAGAGTGAGGCCCATACTTGGCATTTGGCAACTAACCAAGCCCACCCCATGTGACCACGTCTAAGGAACAATTTTTGTTCCTCCTCTTTCTGTTATTATATATATATATATATATATATATATATATATATATATATATATATATTTTAGTGTTCACATGTAAACCTCTTAAGAAGAGTATCCCATAATCCTCCAACGTGCACGAATGGAGAATATGTGACAGTACATGAAACATCAATTGAAATTAATTTATATCTGGTATAAATAGTCAATTAATAATTAACTGTTAGTGTTAAATGTGAGTATCACTAATCATATAAAAATGTTCCCTTGAAATTTCTCCTCTCTTGTAGCCAATTAACAATTCACTCCAATTTATACTACCATATGTTTACTTAAATATTTTTTCTTAAATTGTTCCATTATATTCTATATATGTAATTTATTAATTTATCTCATCTCAAAAATATCAATCTCTATATATATCCACTTATGTTTCTTTATGTATATATATTCCATAATCACTAATTTATTATGTATTTAGTATACAATGTGCAGCTGAAAAAATTCTTGACTCCGTCCCTATGAAGTCAATTATAATAATGAGTAGTGATACTTACACCGAATACTTGAGTGAATTGTCTAATCGAATAATTTTTAATTAGTTATTTGTACCAAAAATTAACTAAGTGGATGGCTCTATTTTTTTATTTGTTACATAATTGACTAATTAAAAGAGCAGGTCTAACAATTCACTGAAATTAAAAGAGTAGGTCTAACAATTCCTTATACTATGAGATTATTAGCATACATATTCACTTGCGCATTTTTGAAAAAGTAAAAAGACAAAACGGGTATTATAATATTATTTTACGTCACATTACTAATTGGGAGGAATTTTTACACAATTTCAAAAGAGTATGAGTGTTTTTATCACACTTTTTCAAATAAGAATAAAAATACTATGCAAAATATGTATTTTCTACTTGAATAATTTCTAAATAATTTTTATAAACTATGTCACGTGGGCATGAGGCGCTTAGATTTTTACAGTTGGAATAACTTTGTTTTAGAAAAGGTTAATATGACAACGAATCTCACTATGCATAACGACAGATCTGATGGATATACAGAATGCATGACACCTTCCTGGTATATAATCATTATAGTTTACTTTGTTAAACCATATAAATGTCATTGCACAGGGCTATCAAATTTATGGTCAGTTTTACACATTGGAATTCCAATACAAACCCACACGTAACTCTACTGTAACGGAATGTAATTTTCAACCCATCAATCACGTTAAAGAATAAAAAATAAGTGTTTATATTTAAGGATCAAAGCATGAAAGAAAAGATGGGGCATAAATACCTATCTTTATTTGTTTATGGCTCTGTAGACGAGTGTAATTAGATAAAACACTGCATAAATCCAATTTTTTGAAATACACAACACTTTGAATTGGCGGGAATTGGGGAAATTTGGTTTTGGCGGTTATTTGGAAGGGACCGAATTTGGGTTTGGGGAAATTTGGTATGTAACGTTAACGAAAGTTAATGAATAGTTAAGACTATGTTTGGTACGGTGGATTTGAAGGGAAATGATAACATTAATTATGAAGAAAAGGGAAAGAAAGGAAAGAGAAGAATAATTTTAAGCTCCTATTGTGTTTGTTTGATTAATAAAGGAAATGAAAGGGAATGATAATAATCATGTTTGAGAAAAGAAAGAGAATTATTTTAATAAAATAACTATTATACTATTTTATATTTATATATATATATATAGTCTCATACCTGCACAAGAAAAGAAAAAGAAAAAATAGGGCAAAATCATTTTAGCCTGCCCAATCTCGCCTCCATCTCTATTATATATATATATATATAGTCTCCTATACAGATGGGTCACAAGAAAAGAAAAAAACAAAAAAAAATTAGGGCAAATCATTTCAGCCTGCCCAATCTGGCCTCCATCTCTATTATATATATATATATAGTCTCCTGTACAGATGGGCCACAAGAAAAGAAAAAAAAAAATTTGGACAAATTATTTCAGCCTACCCAATCTCGCCCTCTCTCCGTCTCTCTGCATTATAAGAATCAGAAGTTCAAAACCCATATATTTCAGTTTATCTATTTGTACGCATCTCTGGTATATCATTTCAGATTGTTTAGAAAATCAAAACCCATATCTTTCAGTTTCCATCGCCGCTGTTCCAGTTCGGGTTCGCCGTTCGCAAGCTTCAGCCGTTGGCCGCCGTCTCTCATTCTCTCTGCAACTGCTAACTTGTATATATATTGTTTTGCAAACTTGTGTAATCTTGAAGGTAAAATTGGCATCACAACTCATCCATCAGCCTTTGCATTCCCTTTCCTTCCATTTCCTCCCATTTTTAGGATGATACTATACATAACCTTCCAAAGCCTTTCCTCACATTTTCTTTCCTTCCACCCATTTTAGCCAAACACAATTTTTTAAACACCCTCTATCACCTTCCCTTCCCTTTCCTTACCGTGACCTCCGCTTTGCACATACCCCGGGATAATTGCAGTCCAAGACATGACATTATGATCAAGCATCCGATCAAATACCTTCCTTGAATCATTCACAGATCCATCACCAACACACTATGTATACATGTCCACCAAACTGCACCCAACACAAATATCCATAGCCAATCCAGACTTAATCACCTGAGAATGTAATTGCTGTCCAATTGATAACAATTCTAATTCTGAACAACTGGAAATGACACTGCTATAAGTAAAGCGGTCCGGTTTAAATCCACTCAATACCACAACAAGTCAATGGCATTTCTTGCATGACCCAGTTGGGAATATCTTGTTAGCATCAAAGTCCACGTAACTTCATTCTTCTCAGGCATTTTATCAAACACCTTCTTTGCAGAGTTCAAGTCACTACAACCCTTTGCAAACATATCAATCAATGCACACCCAACGCACACATCAGACTCAAAATACCCAGTTTTTTTACAGACCCAAAAATTACTTTCCCAATCGAAGCATTATTAACGTTCGAACAAGCTTGAATCACAGCCGAAAAATAAAATTGATTTGGGTTCTCTCCAAATTCAAGCATTTCAAAGAATGTAGATATTGCTTTTGAATTCATACCATTATGTGCAAAGCATGAGATCATCGCACTCCATGAAACCAAGTCTCTACTCTCACCCATTGTCTCAAAGATAGAATTAGCAGTTACCCAATCCCCACATTTAGAATACAAGCTGATCTGTGAATTAAGCACAACCGAGTCAAGTTCGAGTCCTGACTCGGACAATTTGCTGTGAACAAGCTTTCCAAGTTCAAAGTTTCGTGTTCTGATGCAGGATTTGAGGAGGACCGAGTAGGTGATGAGGTCTGGGGCGAGTTCATGTTGGGTCATGAGATCAAGGGTGGAGATTGCTTGGTGGAGGTGGCCCACATTGGCCAGACGAATCAAACGGTTCTTGAGAGGTTCGAAGTTGGGGTTCTTCAAGGATTGGATGGACGATACTTTATGGGTTTGAGCGATGGCGGGATCAATTTGGCGGAAGAGGGAAGAGAGAGACTGATCATCCTCTCAACGTCTATTAAAGGGTTGATGTGCAATCAAAATGTCTATTGAAGAATGAGGGTTTGGTGGTTATAATAAACTGAAATCTTTGATTTTTCTATTTCTTTTTTATTGGAAAAATGCACTTGGCAAACCATTACAACTCCTCAATCGTGGTACACAGGAAATTCATGCAACGATTCACCCCTTTTAAGATTTGACTGCTTACTACGAGGAAATGTTGCTAAGCCATGTTGGATCTAGATGGAAAAGTGATTGAGTAAATAGATAAGTGTCTATTCATTACAATTAGTATCAAAATCAGACCCAATTTTTTATCCGGTGTCACGCCAAGCTCCCGTCCAGGATGGTGTTCAGGTTTTTCATCCCGGGCAGGTAGGGTGGTACAACCGCAATGAGGGCGTTGCGTGAATTCGAGTGGGGAAAAATGTAACAAGGGTCATTTATCCCACATCGAATCCTAATAGGAAAGTGATTGGATAAATGGATAAGCGTCCATCCGTTACATTAAATTATAAAGCATTTCGTTATTTTTTATTATTGTTATTTGAGAATATTAATTTATTATTATGATAATCCCACCATAATATTAAATTTCTACGTTTTATTTGAGAATTTGAAATTTTTTCTATATGCATAAAAAGAAGAAATTATTATTATGATTGAAAAATTATTTCACTACTAAAGTTTTGTGGCCTAGTGGTTTCTCCTCTATCTTCCAAAGTGAATGATAAAAAAAAAATTATTTCACTGTCTTAATAAGATTAAAAAAATAGTTTTGAAGGGGTATTTATTCTAAAGGGTTTCATACTCATTGGCCGAGGGGTGTAAGGACCACAACATAATCAGTGACTTGGGGTCTTGACAAATTTTTTTTTTCTTTTCCCCATATCATATTATGCACACATGCTTTTAAATTCTCAAATAAAACTTGGAAATGTTGCTAAGCTATAATGTATTTCGTTATTTTTTACTATTGTTATTTGAGAATATTAATTTATTGTTATGATAATCCCACCATAACATTAAATCTCTAAGTTTTATTTGAGAATTTAAAATTTTTTTATACGTATAAAATTTCTTTTATGGTTGAAAAATTATTTTACTATCAAGTTCAGTGATATCTCATTTACCTTCTAAAGTGGATTGTGATGGTTCGAATACCTAAAGAAGCAAAGTGGGTATGTATGAGTTTCTTGCTAATGACAAAAAAATAATAATAATAATAAATAATAAATTTCACTATTTATCTTTAAGTTAGGCTCATTTTGGATATGTATTTATTCTAAACGGAGAGAGTTGGGAGCAAAATTATACAAAATTTCATATAAACACTACTCATTGCTGAGTGGGTGTAGGAACCACAACACAATCGGTGAGTTGGGGTCTCACATTTTTTTTTCTTTCCCATATCATATTATGCACACATGATTTTATTAATCTATATCATCATTATTTTCATATGTTATAGTTCAGAAAAGATCTTCAACTAAAGTTGGGGGAGGAGATGTTTCTATGTCACAGTAACACTAACTCAATTTTTTGTGTGTGTTGACTATAGTAGTGTTGGACTTCTTAGAGTTATAACTTAATATTAAGCACATACATGCATCGAATAATTACCGAAAACATTCAATATAGTCCTACATTTTTTTTTTTTTTTCCCATTTCATATTATGCACATATAATTTTATTAATCTAAATTAATTAGTTTCATTTTTTCAAGATTCAACTGAACTTGGGGGAGGGAATGTTTCTCTTGTGTGCGTGCATCAACGTTGGTGCTATTTGTCCTCGAGCATCTCATAATTTATCATCGGGCTCTCATGTACACGACAATTATCTGGAAAATTCAACGGGGTCAGGCATTTTATTTTTTTCCATTTCATATTATGCTCATATTATTTTATTAATCTAATTTATTTAGTTTCATTATTTCCATATATTATCTTTAGAAAAGATCTTCAACTGAAGTTGGGGGCGGGGCCATTTCTCTTACAACTCAACTCAATTTTGTGTGTGTCGATGATGGTGTTGTCCGGCCTATTAAAATATCCCATAATTCATTACCGGACGCACACATGTAGTCCACTAGTCCCATTCATCCCATGTGCACCGAACAACTATTGAAAAAATTCAGTGGGTCCTTGTTCCACATCACTAAATTACCAAAAAAAAAAAAAGTAGTGGAGGTGATTTCAAAGGAATTCGAACTCCCGACCATCAGCTTGTTATATGACATTTTTTCCCATTAGGCTATCTAGTTAGGGGCGCGAATCCTCTAAAGTCATTTTGCCTTGCTGTCCCATGTGTTACACATTAATTGACTTACATTTGTCCACGTCCTTATTTGTTTAAGTGCCATTGAGACCGTATTTGGATGCGGTAATTACACAAAGTAGCTTACTCCCTCGCCATTCACCCTTAAACACAAGGTATTCATATAGTATCGAATAACTAATGTCACACATAAATTTAGCTCCAGAAACTTTTTTTTTGGGTTTTATGCTTTTAGGACTTAGTGATGTTGTGTCCCTAATTTGGCACGTGACCCGTTTTCACGTTGCGACCCGCTTTCGCGTTACTTGTCGTGAACCCTAATTAGTACTCTCTTGTAACCCAATAAAAAAGGGTGTTTAGGGTTTGGAGTGGGAAGAGAGAGACACTAAAAATTGTACAAAAAAGAGAGTAAAGGACTAGAACTTGTAATCTATGATTTTACACATATTGAGGACTTTCGCCGAATTTCCTCCATGAACATAGGCTTTGCCGAACCACATATAAATCTTGTATTATTTGTGTGTGGTATGTTTATTTTTCTGTCATGTTTCATAATTGTTGCTTGGCTTGGGTTTGCTGCATTTTTCGTAACAGGACTAAATATAAGATTGGAAGAAAAATATGTGAAAAAACAATCAATAGTGAAGGATATTAAAGAACAGTGGATCAAAAAATATAGACAAAGAAAGTAAAGATTAAGTTTGACGATGCAGGATTCCGCGATGACCCGAAGCGACGTCGTACCTGAAAAAGGAGGAAAAAAGTGATTGTAATATCGGTGCGGTACCGGCCTAAGAACTTCCGACGATCAAGTCAGTACTAGATCAGAAGGGTGGAAAGAAGGTTAAAAGACTCTCTTAGCGATTTGTGTCGTACCTTTTATGTTGACTCGAACGCCCTCTTTATAGGGGTGTCAAGTTACATTAAAGAAGGAGTATTATACCTCCTACATCTCTAACACAGAAAGGGGAAAGTACTTCTTATTTTTATCTAATATAGTGGAGTTTATCCTGATTTACAGACTTGTGTGACGGTCAAAATCATAGGTGAAGTCTCCTTATCAAAGTTCTAGAACAAGAGGGAGGTCAGGTTTTGGGTCTTCTTCTATGAAATCAAAAATAAAAATTTGCCAAAAAAAAAGAAAAAAAGGTCGAATACTGTGGGTGGCTTAATTGGTACTGAGAAAATAGATATTTTTTTAAAAAAAAATGTGATGATAATCGGTTGGGAGAGAGAAACAAGGAAAAGGGTAAGCTTGATTAGATTGGTAGAGGAGACAATGTGTGTGTGAGAGAAAATACTTTATATAACCAGAATGAGAGAGAGAAGGAAAAAATAGGGAGAGTGAAAGAAAAGGATTGGGTGGGAGTGAGTAATTTTGACATTTAGAAAGTAATTCACTGGACTCTTAATTTCACCTAATTTCAGTAACGAATAATTTGGACAAATTTGAAAGGAGGTTAGAGTAATTTACTAATATACATACAAAAAGTCGTAGTTTGGTGTGTATTTGGTCAATTTTTAAAACAATAAAAAAAATTTAAAAAAAAAAAAATGTAAAATGTACAATGTTTAAAACAATAAAAAAAATAAAAAAAAATTGTAAAATGTACATTCTTCATATATAATAAGGTCTGGACTCAGAAACATGAGGCGTGGGCTAACCAAGCCCATATTGTACCATATCTAATTAATAGCAATTAGTTACAAAAGGTAACCCAATGAATTAGACCCATGTCACTACCACTACATTTACATCACACCTCTTGGGTTTATAATTCTGTTTGTCCTCTTAGATTGTCCATTTATTACATCTAAAACTTGTAGCTCATGTTGTATCTCATTTGGCCCATATCTGATCTAATTTTAAAGTTTTTAAATGTTCATCTCTCTTTTTAAATAGATGTTTTCAATTATAAGGTTATCTGCCATTGCAAAATCTGACACTAATTTGTAAGACTTTGACAAAATATGAATGTAACACTAGTCTTTCATAAATCATAATATTATAAAAGAAAAAAGAAAAAAAAGAAAAGAAAAGAAAAGTGAGCGAAAATTGGTTTAACCTAGTTTTACTTGAAATATGAACTTGCTAGCATGTTTCTGCCTCTGTTTCTTGGTCTCTCATACTTGTTAGCATGCTTCTAAAGGAAGACTTAAAAGTCAGTCAATTTTGGTCTTTATATTATATAATAACATATTATAATTAAAGTCATGCACGCAAACAAAGAGAAAGACTTAAAAGTTAGTCAATTTTGATTAATGGTCCACAGCTTGTAGAGTTGGTGGGTTGTCCCCACTAGCTTTAATGGTCCACAGCTTAAGAAAGAAAATAATGCCAATGTATTGTGGTTTGTTTGTTTCTTGCTACTTTGTCATAGCTGCCAACTGACGAACCCCTCAATCTTTTTCCTTTCTTTTTCTTTTAATAGTTACCAGTACTTCATTGCATGCACACATCCACTTGGGCTTTAAAAAGTCTTGTCGAGAAAATAAAAGGGCAAACCAGACTGCAATCTCGGAAAGTCTTGGGCTGATTACCCTTTCCGAGAAAATAAATTTCCGTGTGGGCAATTTATTACTACATTTTCAATTCCTTAGCTTAGCCAACTTCAAAATATATGTTTTAAGTTCATATATTATTTTACTTTGTGGGGCTTAAGCAATTATGTACCTAATTACCTAAACGCGTCCCGGAGACTTGAGTCAACATTCAACAAGCTCTATTATTAGTCTAGTTACCAGTTCAAAGTGTTACTTCTGTGACGGCCTAAGTTTTTCAACCCGGTGCGTCAATGATAACCCGAAAGTTGACCTAGTAACGGGTCTAAAATACAGAACCGAAAGATAAACCAAGGTCTCTAGAGATAGAAGTTATCCCTAAGACACCAATGTAACCTTCTATGAGGTTATGGAACTTAAAGAGTGCAAAAGACCAAACGAGAGTCAAAACGGGCAAAATTCGTGAGCCAAAGGGCAAAATGGTTAATTTATAATTAAGAAGGGAAATTTGACTCTAAGCAAGTCAAATGAGGTCTATACAACCTAAACTAATCATTTCACAATATTTCAAGAGGTTCTAAGAACTTTGGCGAAGAATCCCACAAAAACGCTCATTCCCGGTTTAAGCAAAAACTTACACTACCTCACTAAAATATGAATAACTCCCACTGTGATTTGAATCTGAGAATGGAATTGGTATTGTTGGAAATCTGACTCAAAATCTTCGAGTTTAGGTGCAAAAATCACCCCCATTTGGATTAGAAATGAAGATGCTATGACCATTTGAAGTTGGAACAACAATGCTGAAACAAAATTTGGAAGCAGTTGTGCATGTGTGCTATTTCGGTCGACCGAAATGGCATTTTGGATGACCGAAATGAACATAAACTTTCCTAAATGCTGGATTTTGGAGGGGAGATCACTTCGGTAGATTGAAATAAGGCATCGATCAACCAAAATGAACCCAAACAGTGAAAATGGCTACTAGAATGTGTGTTTTACTGTGTAATGAAATTCCCAAAAGCCATCGGTCTACCGAAATGACATTTCAGTCGGCCGACATGACTTGAAAAGCTACTGTAAGACCTGCTAAACACTGAGAACATTAAGGTTTAACCCAAGCCTCAAATCCCATCATGAATTGGTTCAAAAACAAAGGTTAAAGCTGATTTTTCAAAGACATGTGAACATGTCAACAAACCAAATATAAATATTTGAAGGTAAAACAATGGCTCATGGCCTCATACATGTCAATTACAAGAATTTTATATTCCAAACCTCCAAAGTTGGTTAAAATACATTTTTAAAGCAAAATATGGTACCAAATGAGCACAAGTGCAAAAGTAAACATGTTTGGCCCTTGGCTTCATTACATGATAGTAGTGTCAAAAGTGAGTACTTAAGTATCATTATACATCAAGAAAGCTACATTGGTTTCTAAAATACCATACACCCATGGTATACAAAATATATCATGAAAAGTAAAACATGCTAAACATTTGCATGTCAATATACAAAAATGCTTCAAATTGCTCATAAGCCCCTAAGAATGATGAGCATCCAAGAACACAGTCTTTTTACCTGTAAAACAACCCAAACCACTAGGGTGAGTAATCAAGTTACTCATAGGAAGAAGCATATGCGTATACCCTAAAGTTTCAATATCATTGTAAGATCAATATAGACGAATACAAGGGAGCATTCCACTTAACATCTATGTTCAAGGTGTTCCAAGGGATTATCTTAAACTAATACAATGATTCCATCATAACACAATAACAATATCAATGTACTTAACAACATTAATTCGTCAATAACCAAAATCACAAGTCACAATTAAGCATTAGTTGCCAAATTGGAAATGAATGCGAAATCAATTAGTGGAATACTTGGACATCAAATCTTGGATAAGGCCAAGAACTAAATGGTTCTTCCGGGCATTAACCCGCTGGGAATACCACTCTAGTGCACACTATAAATGAGGAGAACTTATACCTCCCACACTAGAGCCAAACTCTAGCCATGTCATTTGTAACAATGTAACAAAAGAATCCAAAATATAGCAAGTTCAAAACTTATACACAATATTAAGGCATATATATATATCACCTTCCATGCACAAATATTTTGAAACCACACAAACCATGTCTTAGGATTCTAAGTCTAGAATGACATAATAAATGACAAGTCTTCATCATAATATAATGTACAAAACAATATCACCAACTTATCAATTTAGTTCATGCCTCAACAATAAGATTCATATACTAATCCTTAACATTTTAGCAATAAGCTTTTAAAATAATCACAATTAGTCCTCAACAATAATATAAAATTATCACCACCATGAATATAACAATTTAAGTCAATAAAAATTGTATATAGCATTAATAATTCTACAAGAGTTCTATATCACTACCACATGTGAAAATACTAGAATTTAGCATATTACTAAATCATATAACTCTTCTATACAAGGTACATACATATTATACATGTTTATATCAATAAACCCTAAGTCAAAAAGTGAGGGTTTCCTATAATATGCAAGACTATCATATTAAAAAGCATGTACACAATATATATTAAACCCCAAAGGACTTAAAACACTTGGAGTATAAACATATTACCACCACTACCTCAATAGAGAATTGAATCTCTATAATCCAAAGCAACCAAGCTCAAAATGGAAAACAATTCTAGGGTTATGAAGAAAAGAGTGAGAGGAAACTTTTGTCTCCTAAGGTTTATGGTCTAAGGTGAGTGGAAGGAAGCCAAAATGAAGCAAGAAGCTCTAAGCCAAACTTTTCATCAATGGTAGCTAGGTTTAGGGTTTTGAGAACAAGTGAAATGAAAAGGATAAAGTGAAAAATGGTGAGTGGAGGATCTAGTATTCCTCCACTCATTATGTGCTCTTACTCTACCTCTCACACATACACAATGCAAGACTAAAATGTGAGCCTACACTTGTCACAAATCCATGACTCCTTCTTAGGCTTAATCCTAAGCCTACACTTGTCAACCATTAAAGCCAACAAGTGCACCAATCATAAGCCAACAAATGGGTGAATCTCCACCTTCCAAATGTCACAAGATGATGCATCCAAGTCTCTCCACCCCAATGCTAACAAGTGGCTTCGTGCATGCCTGTCGCGATGCACCCCAAATTACAATGAAAAGTGTGGCCAAGTTTAAATTTATAAAGTGCCACTACTACCTCTAACTACTAATATAGCTAGGGTGAGTAGGGTTCGTCCCAAGGGATCGGATGCGTGTTTGAAATGGAAACAAGATAGGGTTAGTAGGTCGAGTGATCAAAAGAAGTTTTGATTGGTTAATTAAACTACAATGTAAACAAATTCAATACAAAGCAATTAAAATAAATAAAGGATAGAGAACAAGAATGAGAGGTCTTGGGATTTAGAGGTCACCACTAAACATCATTATTCTAGATACTTAATGTGTAATGAATGAGGGGAAATATGTGTTGCAATACAAAGAGGTGTAATTGATTGAATCAACAAGCATGGATGACTAATTATGTAACAACCCAGGTTTTTAGTCAACTCGGTGCGTCAGTGATGAACCGAAGATTGACCCATTAACGGATCCAGACGCGGAAGCAAGAAACAGGACAATGGTCTCCCAAGGCATAACACACCTCTATGACCCTAAGATGATCTTCCATGAGGTCACAGAACCCAAAGGAAACGAAAACGGAAACAAAGGTCAAAATGGGCAAAATCCATTAACCAAGGGGCAAAATGGTCAATTCACAAATAAAAGGAGAAACTTGACTCTAACCAAGTCAAATGAGGTCCACACAACCTAATCTAGTTATTTCATAACATTCCAAGAGGTTCCAAGAACATTGGACAAGAATCTCACAAAACGCCCTTTCCCGCTTCAACCAAATCCCAACACTACTTCACTAAACCTTTGAATAAATCTCATTGTGATTTTAATCTGAGAATGGCATAGGTACCATTGGAAATCTGACTCAAAATCCATGAATTTAGGCTCAAGAATCACCCCATTTGGATTAGAAATGAGGAATATATGGCTGTTTGAAGTCGGAACAACAGTGCTGTTACAAAATCTGGAGGGCAGCTGAATGTGGGCTATTTCGGTCAACCAAAATAGAGTTTCGGACGACCAAAACTCACTGAAATTTCGCTAAATGCTTGTTTTTTTAGGAAAGGTTGCTTTGGTAGACCGAAATAAGGCATCGGTCGACCTAACTGAGCTCAAACAGTGATTTTGGCTACTAGAATGAGTGTTTTTACTGTTCAAATGAATTGAACCAAGAACCGGTCGACCGAAACAGGTCAAAAATGAGGAAATCGGGCCTCCTATGCACCAAGGCTGAAAAGAGTTCCTAAGTTTCATATGAATCCCCCATGGCATGATCAATTTACGTTATATGCAAATATGTAATGATGTGAACATGTACTCAAGTGTAATATGACATTTTTAATATAATATAATGGCCTACGGCCTCATTACATTCCATTTACAAGATTTGACATACCAAACCACTAAAGTTGGAAAAATTACATTTTTAAACAAAAAGTGGAGCCAAATGAGTACAAGTGTAAATATAAACATACTTGGCCCTTGACCTCTTGTCATACATATCAAATAGGTTTCAAATAGTGTATCTAAGTACACTTTACATAACATTAGGCAAAAATGGCATAATGAACCTAACTATGTATTACAACATCAAAAGTAAAACTTAAACATGCTAACACTTGCATGTGAACAAGAACACAATAAAAGAAAATTCAAATCTCCAAACCACCCATGGCAAGTGCAAATCTCCAATTCTTGAATCCTGTACCTGAACAAATCCCCCAGTAACTTCGGGGTGAGTAAACAAGTTTACTCGTAGAGAATGAGCATGCATAGACTCGATTTCTTTTAGATTTTTAGATTAACATAAAATAGTTCAAAAGGATCATGCCACCTAATGTCCATGTCAAATGTGAGACTCAGGGAGCATCCTAAGCTACCTTATAGTAATATTAACAAGAATCATGATATATATATACATATATGAAATGAATCAAGGTTGGGAAAATCCAAAGAACACGACAAGTTTACAATTTAACGTGAATCACATTATCAATGTAATTGAACAAGATTGGAATAATCTAAGGAATACAACAAGAAGGATACTTGAATATGAATTAACAAGAATTACATTGATAATGTAATTAACATGATTGGAACACTCCAATTAACAAGACAAGAAAAATATATGAAATCAAGAATAATGCATAATATCTATGCAATAAAACAAGGTTGAGGTATTCCAAATAACACGAAAAGGTTCTTAAGTCTTCAAGGAATGGACACTTGAAACTTAAGGGGTGAAATCAAGATGAAACATAAAATCTATGCAATGAAACAAGATTGGAGCATTTCACATAACACGACAAGTTTTAAATCTTCAAGGAATAACAACTTGAAATTTAAAGAGTGAAATCAACCAATGTGAAAACTTGGATATCACCTGGATTAAAACCGTACTCTTAGGATACTTTAGGGCTACTAACCCATGGGTACCTTCCTCTAGTGCGCAGTATAGTATAGGGAGCTCTCTATCTCCCGTACTAGAACCAAGTCCTAGCCATGTCAATTCTTGATTGATATCCCAAGTCTCAAAATCAACAAGTTGTGCAAGTTAAGATTGTATCAAAATACAAGAAATGCATTAACCACGTTTCATACACAACCAAGATTTTGGAACATACAAGTCATGCCCTAAGTTCTCAACTATAATGGCATGTGAAATGTCAAGAAATCATAGTGTTCATTTATATAGACTAGAACTAAGATATATCGCACAAGAAATCCATTGAAGTAAATATACCACAAATATATGATACATGATTCAATTACTTACTAAACAACACATGTGTAATTAAACCATTCTAAGGCAATTGTGCAAGTTCATTAAGCACATTAATGAAGTCAAGATACAAGGGGTCATGATTAAATCGGTGGAAGCATAAAAAAAGAATTTAATCTACTTAAACGATTAAATTATCAAGATTACAAGGCAAGTCCTAATGTTCTACGAACAAGGCATGTCAAGGATCATGTCAAGGGCAAGTTCAATATCAAGTTACAAGTTCATTTCATACAAGACACAACTATGTAAATTAAATTCCATACAAAGAAAATTATTAAATATAAGTTTCAAAACTTATCCGATTATTCTCAAATTGATACACGTGAAGGACCTTGTCAAGGAAAACATGAATACCAAGTTAGAAACTTAATCAAACTCATGGAACCATTGAATGGATTTTAATTAAAATCTTTAGATTTTGAAATTCATCCAAATGATCTCAAATTAATATATGTTATACAATATGTCAAGACTTGATTTAAAAACATAATACAAGTGAATTCTAAGCAAGATACGGCCATGTGTATTAAATTTTAATACTAGAAAAATAATAAATGAAAGGTTTCAAAACATAATCAAATATTCTAGATTTAACATATGTGAAAGTATATGACAAGAACATCAATAAAATCAAGTCGGAATTCCAATGGAGTGAATAGTGCATACTGAATAAATTAATTAATCAAATTAATTAAATATTACTAGATTTCAAAATATTTCCGATTACTCTCAAATTTACCTACGTTGAAGAGCATGCTAGGGCCTAATATAATATGACAACACATGTTTATTTCAAGCTAGTTAAGGCCACATGAATTAATCTTTTATTCAAGAAAAATATTAAATAAAATCTTCAATACTTGTTCAAATGCTCTCAATTTAATATATGTCTATAACCATATCAAGGGGTAATATAATATTATGCCACATGTTTAAACCAAGCTATGAGCAACCGGGAAAATTAAATCTTACACAAAGAAATAATTAATTAAAGTTTCTAGGTTTGATACAAATACATGTAAATGAGTTGTATAAGCATCAACAACATGCAATATAACAAGAATATAAACTATAACACCCCCTACCTCTATTTGAGATGAAGTCTTAAATCCCCACCGAAAGAAAAATGCTCCGAATCGAACGATACCGCGGGATTTTGTCGAGGACAACATGGTGAACAAGAATCCCAAGAAAGCTCCATGAAAATCACAACTTGACTTCAAACCCAAACTCAAAAAATGGTCAGAAACGAGTTCTAATAAGGGGGAAATGTAGAGTACGTCAAGGGGAACATAAAACACTAAGGCACTATGGCATTTACCACGAGGGAAGAGCTTCAAAGGAGGAGAAAGAAGGTGGCAGCCCCATGGGCATCCATGGCTGCTAGCCAAGAGAGGAAGAAGAAGAAAAAAATCTGATTTTTCTTCTTAAGTTGCCCTATTTATAGAAAAACCCTAAAAGTGTCCCGGAAGGGCCCCGCGGGGTCCGAAAAAGTAGAATTTGAGCAGACGCGCTCAAACGGAAAAACTCCATGAATGAAAAAGATTCAAAATGAGAAAATATGAATAATAGAAGAAACGGCATCAAAAATTAAGTCTCGAGCAGAGAGATATGCTCTGAACAAGTTTGGCGGCAACTAGGGTTAGAAATCCCTAAAACTGGGGAAAACGACTAGGATTGAATTCTAAGAGTACACAACTCGAAAAAATGTGAAAATGAATCCCGTATGAGGATCCAGGCTCAAAACAAGACATTTTTGCAATAACTTTCGTTAATTGCACAATGACCTCTCCAAAAAGGGTTAACTGCACTAATGACTCAGAATGAAAATATCTTCCAAAAATATTTTCTTAAAAACCCCTGAAATAAAATATCTTCAAAAGATATTTATGAAAAACACCCCAAGAAAAGAAAAAGATTCTGAAAAACTGTGCATCCATGCCCCTATGGACACCGAGAGCAACCAGAGTACTTTTCTACAAAAGTAAAGATACATATTTTATGGAAACCACTTAGAATGAAGGCACGTGAAGTCAAAAACCAACTCCGAGCATGAAAAGTGAGGTTGTGCCCAAAAAGTGACAAACGGGAAAAAGACGAAATAAGGAAAGGGACGAAAAGTGAATAGAGTCGAAAAAATAAAAATATGGAAATGACTCAGTCCTTAAAGGAAGTTTTCAATCCAAACGAAAGAGTCTCAGAAACCATTTCCAAGCACTTGAGATGACACCCAGTGACGAGAAATAGAACTCGGAAAAGAAAATTAAATAGAAAAAATTTATCCGTAAAATTTCAGAAAAAAAGAAAGGAAGGTAATTGAACGGGTCATTACAAATTAAGTATACATTGTCTAGACAAGCTAGTGACTAGCACAATATATCAAACTAAGTCATTATTTTTCCTTTAAGCTCACAATCAACACATTAACAAGTTAGAGAATTTCATAAGCATGGAATATCAAACAAGTATGGATTGTCCTCACATCTTAGAAAGTAAATCAACTACACTACATCTGAGCGAAAGACATGAAAATTAAAGTAATTAAACTAAGGTAGAGGCATAATCCATCAAGAAATGAGTATAAAACATCAAACAAACCACAAGAGTATTCCATTAAAACACTATGCCTTGATAATCTCTAGATTCATAGCATCAACACACATAGACATGCATCAATAACATAAAACCTAGAGATAACCACATGAACATCTATTCTAGCATACATAGACATATGAATAGAATGAAATGATCAATTGGAAGTATTAAACAACACAAATCATTGTAAAAACAAGATTCATATATAAATCAAATGTCAGGACAAAATTAGAACACAAATCCCCTCAAAATACAAAACATCAAGATCTAGAAGGCATGCTTAGGGCTAAATCTAGCCCTAAAAAGATGTTTAGCCACTCATTGATGTAGTCATCCAACCCTCAAGGGCCATCTCTATGGTATGAAGTATCTTCTCCTTGATGGATACCCTAGATGAATGGAGGAACTCCCAAATGGTGTATGTCTCTCTAATCTCTAGCCTCCTCTCCAAGATTGTGTCAAAGTCTAAAGTTCTATATCATTCTCTATGAGTAAAATGGCTCAAAATTCTTACATAGGTAGCTCAAGTGTCACACCCAATGGTCAGGTCTCGTGCACTAGGGCCCTTTCAATGATTGCACCACGAGTCATTTTTTAATAAGCTGGACTCTGTTTTATTTCGAATTTAAAGAGGTTCGATCGATCAAATTCAAATGAGATCGATCGAATTGTGGCTAGATCCATCAAAGTATGGCCAGATCGATCAATCCTTGGTGGCGCCTTTTTGGAATACGACAAATCTCTGAGATATTTTTGAGATATTTTGGGAAAAAGACAAAAGTGGTAGGTGGGGATAAGATAAAGGAAGTTTGATCGATCTGGAGAAAAGTTGGATCGATCGAAGATGGAAATTCTTAAGGATAAGGACAAGGGGTTTGGTCTATCATGGTAGGGCTGGATCGAACACTGCGAGATCGATCAAAAATATGTCTGATCGATCGAAGCTTGCTGTTTTCCACCACTTTGCTTCCACTTTGCTCATTTCTTCCATTCAGCTTGAGATTGCTTCTTTTATGCTTTAATTTGTCTGAATTAACTTATTTTGGGGATAAGCGCCTGAAAATGGCGATAACATGAAATTAGTCTAAAACGGGAAAATAAGATAGATAAAGGTCCTAGAATATTTAAGCTTAAGGGTTTTAAATACGCACTTTTCAGCACTCATCACACCCCCAAACTTAAATATTGCTAGTCGTTAGCAATGGACTACAAAGTAAAGGAATGAAATGAACAACTATACAACTATAAACTAGAAAGCAATAAAAGGATAACGCCACTTTCGTAGGGAGCACGATTGCATTCAGCGCATGCAACAAGCCTTTTAAACCCCTAGATTACCCCTAGTGGACGAGTGAATTCTCATGAGGGTTTCCAGAAATGATACCCACAAACATTAAGCTCATTCTCAAAAAAGAGGCACCAATATTGTAAACAAGCATTGGGAGAAAACTACCTCAAGTATGCAATTTTTTTAACAATTTTCAAGCAATCTCCCAAAATTTCAACATCAAGCAAGCAAGTATGGTCCTCTACACATCAAGAAAATGATCATGTAAATCAAAACAACTCTATAATCCTTTTTGAGTGGACCGGCATCAAATATGTTGTTATCTAAGCCAACTAAAGAAATGATCACATCATTACCCTCAAATTAGCACACAAATCTAGTACTGATCATCAAGACAAAGAGTGGAAAGCTTTATTGATCTAGTTACTCTTATTCTTTTCACTCGATTTTTTTCCTATCCTTAAGGATAAAAAATGGAAGCATAGTGTAATGTGTTGATCTATTAAGCTTTCTAACGATCCATTAGGTCGAGCGTTAGGCCAATGACTCCTAAACTAGACGGCTTTAGGGCATTAGGTGTTTAAACACCCCTAAGGATTTACAAGCTCAAATCAACTAGGGTACAAATCAAAAGAACCTCCATCTAATTATTTTCCACTTCTCACCTTTTGAGAGAAGTCCTCACTTTTTTTTTTTTTTTTTTAGCAAGTTCAATTATTAACCTAGAGTTTGGGCCCTCCACCTTTCGGCGCGAGAAATTCAGTGCTTGATGAGGTTAGAATCCCGGCTACTCAATGAAAAGGGTTTGTTATCCACTTTTGCCAAGATGAAAGCTTTCAATGCACTACTAGCCCAATTGGGATATAACCAATTTAATAATTAACAAAGTATGTACCCCACAAATGAATGCTAGTGTGCGCCTGTGCTAGTCTAGAATCCTAGAGTAAATCTTAAAATAATCACAAAATCAGGATGATGTGGACCACAAGTGCGAGCAAGATATCAATTTTTCAAAAAAATTTACTCCTAAATGGCATCCACAAGGCATACAAGGAGTATTGGACTCTCAAGTCAAGCAATTTTTTAAATTCTAAGAAATATAGTCCTCAAAAGATTAAAATCATAGCTAGTCATGGACCAATCATAAAAAATCCCTTAAATACACAAGTCATGCTCAAAATTTTGAATTAAAAACAAACAATGCAAATAACACCCATTACCCCCAAACTTAAATGGCACAATGTCCTCAATGTACACAGAGAACGAAGGAAAGAGTATACCAGTGCAGCTATGGCAAAGAATAGCTGGGACATAAATATCCAAAGTAGGTGATATAACCCCCCTAAACTTGGGATTGATTGTGGTCCTGAAAAAATGGCACTGGGAGAAAAGCTTATCAAATAACAAAGATGATAATAACAGTGCACAGTGGTTGTGCAAGTGTAAATGGGATAATAAATGAATGAAGGAGAGAGGAATAAGGATGGTCCTTGATGGTGTGTCGTCGCACCAACGCTTAAGAGTGTGCTAAGAAGGTGTGTACAATGTGGCCAAGTTTTACATTTATAATATGCCACTACTACCTTTAACTGCAAAATATAGATAGGGCAAGTAGGGATCGTCTCAAGGGATTGGTGGGTCGTATTGGGTTGTGGAATCGAGATTAGGGTTAGTAGGTCGAGTGATCAAAAGTTTGGTTAGTGATTGAATTATACTAATGTGCAATTTAAATTAAAGTAATAATAAGATGTAATAGAGAGAGTAAAAGAGAGAGAAAGAGATCTTGGGGTTTAGAGATCACCACTAAGCATAGCTTTTCTACACCCTTAATGAATGATTAATGAGGGGAAAACATGTATTGCAACAATAGTGTGTGTGTGTGGTTGTTTCAACAAGCATGGATGACCAATTAAGCATATATTGTCTAAGCAACAAAATTAAAAGTACAATATATCAAACTAAGTCATTAATCCTTCCTTTAAGCTCACAATCCAAACACATCACAAGGTTAGAGATATATGCTACTTGCATTCATAAGCATGGAACATCAAACAACAAGCATGGATTGTCCTTCCATTTAACATCTAAACTACAACTACACTACAACTAAGCTAAGGACATGAAATTAAACTAATTAAACTAAGGGGGAGGCACAATCCATCAAGAAATGAGTATGAACCATCAAATAAACCACAAGAGCATTCTATTAAGTACTATGTCTTGACAATCTCTAGATTCATAATATCAACACACATAGACATGCATCAATAACATAAAATATAGAGATAAACACATGAACATCTATTCTAACATACATAAACATATGGATAGAATGAAATGGTCAATTGGAAGCATTAAACCACACAAATCATTGAATAAATAAGATCTGTGTTTAAATAAATGTCAAAACATGTATCACAATACAAATCCCTGAATAATACATAAATCAAGATGTAGAAAGCATGCTTAGGGCTAACTCTAGCCCCAAGAGGATGTCTAACCACTCATGGATGATGTCTTCCAACCCTCAAGGGCAAGCTCTATGGAAGAAATCTGCTTCTTGGTTGATGAAGAACCTCTAATGGTGTTTCTAGCCTCCTCTCTCCTTTGTTTCCTCACTAAGAATTCTCTAGCCTCCAAGTCTCTATTTTCTTGTATATTGTATTGTATTGTATTGTATTGTATATCAAAAAGATGCCTCTTATTTGTTATATAGGTAGGTAAAATGTCACCCAAATGAGCTGGGTTCGTACACTAATATTCCTCCCAATGATTGGATAGAGGACAAATTTTTATGAGCTGGCAATTTAACTTTTTCGCACTAGAGGAAGTTCGATCGATCGAACCTTGGACTTGGATCGATCGAACATGGCTGAGATCTATCGAACTTACGTTGGATCGATCCACGATCGCGGCGCCTTTTTGAATAAGGACAAGTCTGAGATATTTTTGGGAAAAGAACAAAAGTGGTTGATAGGGTGGTACAGCTGGATAAGATCTAGTATGTGGATAAGGATAAGAAAGTTTGATCGATTAGAGAATCAAGTTGGATCGATCGAACTTTGAGATCTCTGAATAGGGACAAACATGACTCAGATCCATCTTGAAGTGCTGAGATCGATGAAAGTTGGATTGATTAAACTTTTCTTGAGATCGATCGAAGTTGCTGAAATTCCACCCTTTGCTTCCTTTTGCTCTACTTTGCTCATTTCTTTGATTCATCCCATAATTGCTTCATTTCTGCTCTTATTTGGCTGAGTTAGCTTATTTTAGGGATAAGTACCTAAAAACGGAAATAACACGAAATCAATACAAAGCGGGAAAATAAGATAGATAAAGGTTCTAGAATACCTAAGCTTAAGGGATTTAAATGCGCACTTTTCAGTGCTCATCAGTCCTGAAAATTTTGGGCAGCACTCTCTCACTGAAGTCACTGGGATGCACTTGATAATGGAGTCAATCACAGATAGATATATCAATATAATAACTAGACATCCAAAAATATCATGCATAGGATAAAAAAAATAAAAACAGTATAAAGTACAACACAGGATCTGGGCTAATAAACGGGCCGTAAAAATATAGTAACAGTATCAAAAGATCAGGCAAGTATCAAAGATATATAAAATGATAAAATGTGAGATATGGAGATCAAGCAGATGAGATCGGTCTGGCGAGGCGTGATCCTCGGATATCTTTGGAAATACCCTGCAACGCAGTCATTATGTCTGAGCGGAGAGATGTCACGTCTGCTCGGAGAGAGACAACTGCATCCTCCAAGGTTTGGATACGCTCTCCTAAGCTAGATGTCTAAACTGGAGTGTCAGGGATGACTGGATCATGAAACTGAGGTACATCCTGACTCTGCTCCTGAGAATGTAATGGCAACCCTGCTGGAGAGTGATGTGGTGACTCTGCTGGAGGCTCTCGCTCCATATCTATATTCATATATGCATCCGTAACCACCTGTGGTTTGCTGGATCATCTGCTAACTCTGCCTCCTCAGCTGCTAAAATGACCTACTCTTGTTCCAGTCCTTCTTGCCATAGTAGCAAGCCCCTGACTCAGGATGCTCGTCCGGGTGAAAAGGATATTGCTGGTCCTGGAGAATCTGGGTAATCAAATGTCCGAAGGGAAGGAAGGTGGCGCACCTGGGCTTGGCCTTGCTGATGTAGCTCTCATAAAGTCGCATCATAACACTCCGATAGAGTGCTGAAATAGAAAACCAATGGCCTATATAGAAGGCATAGAGGGCGGCTAAAAAATTTGAACGCCTTTAGATCTTATGGCCCGCTATAAATACATTTCAGTATAGAACCGAATCAAAGAACCATAAATCATCAGGCAAATAAGTCCGGGTGGTGAATGTCTCGCCATCACTGTAAGGGCCTATTAGAGCAACGACCATATCCGCATAAGATGGCCTCCGGAGAATATGATAATGAAGGCCGGGAGGGCAGACGTGCGGGCATCAAGAAGCTGTGGCCAATGTCTTAACAATGATACGGATGAGATGGCCATCAATAGTAGTCTGTAACTCTGATAGATTACTCGGGGCCGGTCAGAGGTTCTGGTAGAATAACCAGAGGAGCCGCGGGTAAACCGGGTAGGTCACCGGGGCCAGAATAGCTGAAATGCCATGGCGATCAATATCATCAAAAGCTGCCCTGGTCAAAATCGATCGGGAGAAGAAAACAATGTCAAAGATAGACTCGTGCGCCACTGTAAGGCATGAATATCTCCTGAGATGTCTATCTCGGACCTGGCTAGGCTGTGTTGGGGGTGGTGAAGGAGACGGTACATGCTCAGCCTCATCGGCTGATGAAAAAGATGAAGATACAAAAGCAGGAGAGGCAGAGTGCTGGGACTGAGCTGGAGCTGGCTCCTTATACTCCTCTACACGCTATCACACTCTACGCTCATACTATCGGCGGGCAACAGTCTTGACTCGAGCCATGGCCTGCAAAAGAAAGAACACTTGCAATTAGAGTTAGTAACAGGTATATCTCATGAAAAATAGAATTGAAAGCACACAAATAGAAACATGTTTGTCAAGTTAGGATAGACAACTTAGAACAAATCACATGAATATATGCAAGTGATAATGCAGTGAGGTAAACAGTGACTAAGTGAAACAATATAAGTATAAAATGCATCCAATGTGGAAAACACAGGCATTGGGCATAAATAAACTAGCATGAACACTATGGAGGGTGCAGATATATGAAAATGCAAAGTGTTGAAATTCGATCGATCAAGAAAAAGATAAGATCAATCCAAGTTGGATCGATTAGAACATGGTGAGATCGATCTTGCTCTGATCGATCTGAGCACAACTCAGATCGATCGAACTCTGTAAAAAACATGAACAGTCACAGATCTGTGACTTAGACAACACGGGGGGTGCCCGAGCAAGTTCGTGGGTGCCTCTACACCTCAACAAGTCAAGATTGGTCACTTAAATTGGCACGTGACCCCCAGATTGAAATTGGAACAAAATATATACAAAATATATACACATGCTTTAAAAGTCAAAAATGGCAACAATGGAATGTGGAAACTTTAGATTTAAACATGGAAATCATGGAAATTACTAGATTAAGGCTCGAAAATGAAACACAAGATCGAAACTTACCAAATCAAGAGAGAAAAGTGAGGACCGAGAGAGAGGAAAATGAGATCTGAAGCGAGAGAGAGATTGAAAGAGTTGGAGAAGTCGCCGGAGGTGGGAGAGATGATGAACCGTGGTGGGAGAGAGAGAAGGGTCTGAGATCAATGATAGAATCGATCCAAATGACCCTTGGGTCATATTTTTAAAAACGATCTCCGACAAATTCGATTGATCACTTGGAAATCAGATCGATCGAACTCAGATCGATCATGAAGGAACTCAGATCGATCTGGTTCACAAAACGACATAGTATTTTTGAAAATTTTTGAATTTTTTAAAATAAAATATTTTTGGATTTTTAGAAAATAAAAAGTTAAAATAATCAAAATTTTTGGATTTTTTTTTTTTTTTTTAAAAATGAAATTGAAATTTGAAATTAAAAAAGAAGTCAAAGTCAAAGATTTGGAGCATAGATCGATCGAACATAGATCGATCGATCGAATCTCAATCGATCCAAAAGGTGAAAACCTGCAGACATGTTCGATCGATACACAGAGAGGTGATTTTTCATGGGTTCAAAATTTTTTCTAAGTATGGAATGAAAATCGATCCAAGGGAAAACTAGATCGATCTTGGAATTTCAGATCGATCGAGAATGAAGTTCGCATTATAATCAAAGAGCTGAAATATACAGGAATATTTCGCAGAATGGAACAGAGAGGTGATTGGATGCAGAGAGGATGTTCGATCGATTAAACCTATTTTGAGATCGATCGAAAAGGCACAAAATGCTTAATTTGAAAATGACAGTGAACGCATTCCCAATTAAAGTTCCTAACAATGTGTATGAACCCAGAATATATCTAGACGATGCAAGAAATGAAAGGTGAAATAGAAATAAGGGAGGAATAGGGTTGTAAACCCTACGAAACACTCGTCTGTAATGTCTCTAACAAGAAGTTGGGCTCTTTTAGCCCAGATCAAAAATCTTGTTGTGCATCCCCTCCTTAACGGGGTGAAAGGCACTTTGAATCCCACCCAACAAATTGTTCGCTGAAGAACTTATTGGATTTGACTCAAAAGAGATTGACGGTCCTTGGTCTATATAATTTTTGGGCTTCCATGCCCTATCAAACTTTGTTTTTGAAACAACTTTCTTGAAAATCAAATTGGAAGAAGGACTTTTAGAAATTCCATTTTCAAGCAAAGACTCATGTTTTTCAAGTTCATTGTCAATACACTTTTCCACAACACATGCTTCTTCATGCTTGTCTATTGAATTTGGGGCTGGGTTAAAGATGTTTAACTTCACTTTCATGTGGCCAGATGAGATTTTTATTATCCCGTCCTACAATTTATGTTGGCATTAGCCGTTGCCAAGAAGGAACGACCAAGGATAACGGGAATTTGGCTCTTGGGATTCGGAATCGGTTCCGTGTCTATGACAACGAAGTCAACAGGGAAGAAGAACTTATCAATCTTAATCAATACATTCTTAACAATACCCCAGGGCTTGTTGATGGATCGGTCGGCAAGTTGCAAAACTACCGATGTCGGTTTCAAGTCTACTAAGCCTAATTTAACATATACCGAGTATGGAAGAAGGTTAACACTTGCTCCTAAATCAAGAAGAGCCCGATTGATGACATGGTCACCAATGATGAAAGAAGTACTAGGTGAACCGCGGTCCTTAAATTTTGGGAGAGTGTTATGTTACAAAATGGAGCTTACTTGCTCGATTAAGACCACTTTCTTTGGTGATTGGCTTTTGCTCTTCCTCTTTTGGGTTCAAAGATCTTTCAAGAATTTGGTATAAGCCGGAATTTGTTTGATTGCATCCAAGAGCGGAAGATTGATCTTCACTTGCCTAAACACTTCAATGATTTCATTTACTTTGGTTTTTTTGTTTTTCAATAGCAATGGATCCTTTCAAGGCATCCAGAAATGGAGCTTTAGGTTCAAAAAAAATTTCTAAATCTTTCTTTGAATTACTTTCAATACAAGAAGTTTTCAAATCATCTTTCAAAACTTTTTCAACAAATAGCTTATGCACATACAATGAAGGAGGAATATGATGTGAAACGGGACAGTTGTCAACTTTTGGTTGCATCGGTTCACTCTCTTCATTGGATTCTCCAACTTGGTTGTCAAAAATTTTTCCACTCCTCAAGGTTGTCATCGCATTGACATGTTCAATTGTGTGACCTCCGATTGCTTGGGTGGGGCATTTAGAGACATCTTCCCTTTCTCTCTAGCATTCAAAGTACAAGCTATTTGCCGACTTGGGTTTCTAGCTTAGCAATGGATTGGGAATGAGAATGAAGTAATTGAGTGTTTGCCTCTAGATTACCCAAAGCAGTCAACACTTTTTCTTCAAAAGCGGGACTCCTAGAATTTCCTTGAGAATAAGATGATTGATTAGGAAAATGAGAATTTGAAAATTGGTTTCCATTTGATGATTGAAAAGAAGATCTATAACCTTAGGAACCTTGACCTTGCATTGGGGGTGGAACATACTTTCATTGAAAACCACATTGGGGAAGGTTTAAACCTTTCCCTTGGCTTTTCGAAGAGAAGTTTGGATGGTTCATCCACCCGGGATTGTAATATGAGCCATAGGGATTATTCCCTTGGTTGACAAAGACGGCATTTGCTTATTCATGGTTCTCACTTTGCACATATCTATGGGGACAATTGGAAGTAGAATGTAAGATACTAGAACAAGTCATGCAAGATTCATTAGATGCATGATGAACATGATTAGGGGAGGAAGGTACTTGATTCGCCGAGTTTTGGTCAAAAATCGATCAAACCTTTGAGTTAAGGATTTCACCTCGGCGGCTATGTCATTGGAATTGTCAACTTGATACAAGCCGATATTCTTCCTTCTACCTAGAATTCTACCATTTTTGGAAGACAAGGATCTATGCATGGAATTTTGACTCATACTTTCATACAATTGCCAAACATCATTTTCATGTTTATTAAGATAAGAACCACCCATAAATGCATCTACCATTCCTTTTTAATTATTCGGCTAACTTTTAAAGTAGTATTGGACTAATTGCCACTTAGGAATGTCAGATGTGGACACTTCCTAAGCAAGTCATTAAATCTTTCCCATGCCTCATGAAACAATTCCCCATCCCCTTGAGAAAATTCATGAATGGAAGTTCTCATAGCATTGGTCTTTGATACTGGATAGTACTTTTTCAAGAACTCTTGTTGCATTTCTACGTAAGAAGTTATCGAAAAAAGGCCTAAGATTGTTAAACCAATATTTTGCCTTGTATTTAAGGGTAAAAGGAAAAAGTTTGAGTCTTAACACTTCTTCTGGAATGTTTGTGTATTTCACAGTGGAACACACTTCAAGAAACTCATCCAAATGCTTGTAAGGTTCTTCACTTAGAAGTCCATGATAGTTAGGAAGCATTTGAATGGTTTGTGGTTTGATTTCATAGTGATATGCTCTAAATGGGGGCAATTGAATGCATGTAGGTGCATTATATTCATTAGGCACATAATGATCACACAAAGCAATGGGAGGATTCACAATTGGTGGTGCTACACGAACACCTTGATGGCCTTGCATAATGGGAGGTTGTGGAGCAAAAATTGGCCAAGGCATTCCCAACGGATTGGCCTTGTTGTGGAATAAAAGGTCTTGGCATGGCTAATGGTACTCGGATGTTGTCATGATGCACATTAGGGTGAAGGATTCCTTGTTGGTCTATGTGACCAAGTTCCTCTACATGGTCGTCATGTTGCTCCTCCATTGGTAAAATGGAGTGATGAGAGTTACCCCTTCCCCTAGGATTATGAACAATGGATTCAAGATTCAAATTAGGAGGGACAAGAGTAGGATTTAATGACCTACGACCATGCATGCACAAACAAAACAAGAACAAGAAACAAGCAAGTAACAATCACTTCACCTCCACAACAAATCAATAATCAAACATCCTCCACATATGATGATCTCATACTCCCATGCTTTCAACAATATGCAAAGAAAAGTAAATTGCCTCCACGCGAGCTCATGATTTATCTAAGAATTTAAAAACTTGCCACCACGCGGGCCGACAATTTAACTAGAGATTGAGTTTAGAAAAAGCTCACAAAGGGTCCTTAAGCAACTTCAATTCATTTTTCAATTTTCGCTTAGCTTTGTAATTTTCTAGATTTTAGCCTTTTTATGCTTAGCTTATCTCCTTGCCTTTCAATTCTCTTTTGCTTCGCTTCCTTGCTCAATTCACCTAGCCAATCAAGAACAAATACAATAAGTAACCAAAATAAAATAAAGTAAAAACACGATCAAAAGAGTACTAATTCCTAATTGTTTCCAAAACACGACGTTGCCAAATCCCCGGCAACGGTGCCAAAACTTGGTGTGTGCTTGCTTCGATGTACCCCAAATTGCAATGAAAAGTGTGGCCAAATTTAAATTTATAAAGTGCCACTACTACCTCTAACTACTAATATAGCTAGGGTGAGTAGGGATCGTCCCAAAGGATCGGATGCGTGTTTGAAATGGAAACAAGGTAGGGTTAGTAGGTCGAGTGATCAAAAGAAGTTTTGATTAGTTTATTAAACTACAATGTAAATAAATTCAATACAAAGCAATTAAAATAAATAAATGGTAGAGAACAAGAGTGAGAGGTCTTAGGATTTCGAGGTCACGACTAAACATCACCGTTCAAGATACTCAATGTGTAATGAATGCGGGGAAATATGTGTTGTAATACAAAGAGGTGTAATTGATTGAATCAACAACCATAGATAACTAATTAAGTATACATTGTCTAGACAACCTAGTGAATAGCACAATATATCAAACTAAGTCATTATTCCTTCCTTTAAGCTCACAATCAACATATTAACAAGTTAAACAATTATACTACTTGCATTCATAAGCATGGAACATCAAACAACAAGTATGGATTGTCCTCACATCTTAGAAAGTAAAGCAACTACACTACATCTAAGCTAAGGACATGAAAATTAAACTAATTAAACTAAGGTAGATGCACAATCCATCAAGAAATGAGTATGAACCATCAAACAAACCACAAGAGTATTCCATTAAAGCATTATGCCTTGACAATCTCTAGATTCATAGCATCAACACATATAGACATGCATCAATAACACATGAACATCTATTCTAGCATGCATAGACATATGAATAGAATGAAATGATCAATTGGAAGTATTAAACAATACAAATCATTGTAAAAACAAGATTCATATATAAATCAAATGTCAAGACAAGATTACAACACAAATCACCTTAAAATACAAAATATCAAGATCTATAAGGCATGATTAGGGCTAACTCTAGCCCCAAGAAGATGTTTAGCCACTCATTGATGTAGTCATCCAACCCTCAAGGGCCATCTCCATGGTAGGAAGTATCTTCTCCTTGATGGAAACCGGAACACCCAAATGGTGTATGTCTCTCTAATCTCTAGCCTCCTCTCTAAGATTGTGTCAAAGTCTAAAGTTCTATATCATTCTCTATGTATAAAATGGCTCAAAATCCTTATATAGGTTGCTCAAGTGTCGCACCCAATGGTCAGGTCTCTCACACTAGGGCCCTTTCAATGATTGCACCACGAGCCATCTTTTAATGAGTTGGACTCTATTTTATTTCGAATTTGAGGAGGTTCGATCAATCGAATTCAGATGAGATCAATCAAACTATGGCCAGATCCATCGAAGTATGGCCAGATCGATCAATTTTTCGCGGCTCCTTTTCGGAATACGACAAATCTCTGAGATATTTTTGGGATATTTTGGAAAAAAGACAAAAGTGGTAGGTAGGGATAAGATCAAGGAAGTTCGATCGATCTAGAGAAAAGTTGGATCGATCGAAGATGAAAATTCTTGAGGATAGGGACAAGGGGTTTGATCCATCTTGGCAGGGCTGGATCGATCACTATGAGAATGATCGAAAATATGTCTAATCGATCGAAGCTTGCTGTTTTCCACCACTTTGCTTCCACTTTGCTCATTTCTTCCATTCAGCTTCAGATTGCTTCTTTTATGCTCTAATTTGGCTAAATTGACTTATTTTGGGGAGAAGCGTCTGAAAAGGAAAATAACATAAAATTAGTCTAAAACGGGAAAATAAGATAGATAAAGGTCCTACAATACTCAAGCTTAAGGGGTTTAAATGCGCACTTTTCAGTGCTTATCATGGCTCCATGAGAATGTGACGCTTATCACATTTTCCAAAAATTATAGAAAGGTCCTTTTCCAAAATATCTTCCAAATTAAATTACAAAATGGTCCCCAAGACGAAAAATAATTATTTTACATAATTACACTAAAACCCCAAAATCAAGAATAATTCAAAAAAGGTATGCATCCATGCCTTTTACGAAAAAGTAAGCAACTAGAATGTATTTTTCTACAAAAGTAAAAATACAATATCATGGAATTTAAATATTATGGATGCATGCAAAGTCGGAATCAAATCCAAGCACAAAAAATGAGGTTATGCAAGGAAAAATAATAAACGGAAAAAAGACAAAATAAGGAAAAGGACGAAAAAAAGAAATCACCGGAAAAAAAAAGGAAAGCAAGGAAAATGACCGAGTCATTATAACCTACCTTCTTTAAAAGGATTTCGTCCCTGAAATCAAGTTGTACCTGAAAGAGAGAACAAACTGGGATACCGAGAGTGAACCTCCTGTTCGAGCTCCCAGGTAGCCTGCTCAACACTGTGATGTCTCCACAAGACCTTAACCAATGGAATGGTCTTGGTCAGCAAAATCTGCTCCCGTGAATTAAGAATCTAGACTGGACCTTCCTCGTAAGTCACGTCCTCATCAACAACAATATCTATTCACCGTAAAACAAGCGATGGGTCCAGCTCGTACTTCCTTAACATAGAGACATGAAAGATGTCGTAAACCCTATCCAGGTCTAGTGGCAATGCCAAACGATAAGCAACTTCACCGATGCACTCCAAAATCTGAAATGGTCCAATGAACCTAGGAGACAACTTGCCCGTCTACCGAAATCTCTGAAGTCCCTTCTGTGGAGAAATCTTGAGAAAGACGTGGTCCCTTACCTCAAAAGACAAGGATCTCCTCCTCCTGTCAACATAACTATTCTGCCTACTCTAAGCTGTAGCCAACCGCCACCGAATCAACTTAATCTTCTCTATAGTCTCAAAGACAATATCGGGACCCAAGGCTACTACATCACCTACCTTAGTCCAACAAACTGGATATCTGCAAGGTCTGCCATATAACGCCTCAAAAGGTGCCATGCCAATACTAGTCTGGTAACTATTGTTGTAGGCAAACTTAATCAAGGGTAAGTAGTCTTCCCAACTACCCCAAAAATCCAAAATGCAAGCCCGTAGCATATCCTCCAACATCTAAATGGTACGCTCCGACTGACCATCAGTCTGAGGATGGAATGCCATGCTGAAATGAAGCCCCGTGTCAAGAGCCTCCTGAAAACTCTGCCAAAAGTGAGACGTGAATTTGGGATCCCTATCCGAAACAATGGATATCGGAACCCCGTGAAGCCTGACAATCTGCCCCACATACAATCCACTAAGTCTCTCTACATCATCTGTAACTGCCATAGGCAAAAAGTGAGCCATTTTAGTCAATCTGTCAATAATGACACAAACGACATCATTCCCTGCCTTGGATCTCGGAAGTCTCGTCACGAAATCCATAGTGATGTGCTCTCACTTCCATTCTGGCACTGGTAGTGGTTGCAACAACCCTGTCAGTCTCTAATGCTCTGCCTTCACTTGTTAACAAGTAAGGCATTTAGCCACGAACTGAAAAACATCTTATTTCATGCCTTTCCACCAAAACTATCTTCGCAAATTGTGATACATCTTCGTACCACCAGGATAAACTGCGAGTCGAGAATTGTGAAAATCCTAAAGAACAACGTCACGACAAGACAAAGGAAAAAACATCTTCCCTCTATACCTGAGACCACTGTCTGAATACAAGGTCCAACGCTCTATATTCTTGTAGCCTGAAATCCAATCGGGGATGGACTTCATCTCCTCATCCTCCTACTGTGGCTCAATAACTCTGCTAACAAGAGCCGGTTGAGCCACAAGGCTAAACAAGATAACCGGTGAAACATCCTCATACAACTGCAAACCAAGGTCTGCAAGCTCTTCTAGCATCTTCCATCTATGAACGGAAATGCTAGCAAGAGTACCCCGGGACTTCCTACTCAATGCATCGGCCACTACATTAGCCTTTCTCGGATGTTACTACAACTCAAAGTCGTAGTCCTCCATGAACTCAACCCATCTGCGCTGTCTCAAATTCAGATCCTTCTAAGAGAAGAGATATTTGAGACTCTTATAATCGGAGAAAACCTCAAACTTCTCCCCGTACAAATAATGTCTCCACCCTTTCAGGGTGAAGATAATTGCTGCCAACTCTAAATCATATGTTGGATAGTTTAACTCGTGAGTCTTTAACTGTCGAGACCTATAAACTACCACCCGTTCAGTCTGTATCAGAACACACCCTAAACCTTCTCGTGAAGCATCATAATAGACCACGTAACCTAAACCACGTTCAGGTATGATCAAAACTGGAGCTGATGTCAACCTGATCTTCAACTCCTGAAAAGCAAAATTATAAACCTCATTCCATATGAACTTGACTCCCTTGCAAGTAAGTTGAGTCATAGGTGCCGCTAGACGAGAGAAATTCCGAACAAATCTCCTGTAATAGCCGGTTAGGCCAAGAAAGCTTCGAACCTCAAACACTATCCTCGGATGTTCCCAATCCATCACAAACTCAATCTTCGATGGATCCACTACAACACCGCCCCTCGACATGATATGTCCAAGGAACTTCACTTCCGGTAACCAAAATTCGCATTTCTTGAACTTGGCATATAATCGGTTATCCCTAAGGATCTGCAACACTGTCCTTAAATGATACTCATGCTCCTCTACCAAAGCTGAGTACACAAGAATGTCATCAACAAACACCACCACAAATCTGTCAAAATAGTCACTGAATACACGGTTCATCAAGTCCATGAAAGTTGCTGGAGCATTGATCAAACCAAATGGCATCACCAGAAACTCATAATGGCCATACCGTGTATGGAAAGCGGTCTTAGATATATCCTCATCCTTAACCCTCAACTGATAGTAACCTGATCTTAAATCAATCTTCAAAAAGCATGTCGCTTCTTTCAATTGATCAAACAAGTCGTTAATCTTAGGCAAAGGATACCTGTTCTTGATCGTAGCGTGATTCAACTTACGATAATCGATGCAAAGTCTCAAAGACCCATCCTTCTTCTTCGCAAAAAGAACCGTTGCTCCCCATAGTGAAGCACTAAGATGAATAAAGCCCTTCGCTTTCAAATCATCCAACTGGCCTTTTAACTCATCAAGCTCTGTCGATTCCATACGGTACGGTGCCATAGAGATAGGTGTTGTATCGGGAATGACATCAATGGCAAAAATAACTTTCCTTAAAGGAGGTAACTCTGTCAGTTCCTCTGGAAAGACATCAACAAAATCCTCAACAACTGCTGGAAGAACACAGCCCAAACTGTTATCCTCGTTAACTAACAAACTAGCTAACTAGGATCTGTGACGACTCCAGTCACCAATGCTGAAAACCATCATCTGGTGGGAATCGCTCTGATCTCCCACAAAATGAAAACAATCTCCATTGGGAGTACAAATGGACACCCTCCCGCGGAAGCAATCAATCTTAGCTCCAAAGAATGACAACCAATCCATCCCGAGAATGACGTCAAAGCCTGTCATGTTGAGAACAACGAAATCGAACTCTAAGGTCCGCCCAGCTATCTCAATAGTACAACCCCAATAAACATAATCCAAAGATACTGGACCCCCAACTGGTATGTCAATACAGAGAAGACTGTCCCGAAGTGTGACCTCTAGACCCAATAAATGTGCAAATGATGCAGAAATAAAGGAATGTGATGCACCCGTGTCAACAAGAACCCATGCCCAAGAACTGAAAATTGGAAAGATACATTGAACTGAAGAGGTGCCTGTGGAAGCATCCGCTTGTGGAAGAGCGCAGGCTCGTCCTTGAGTCCCTGAGCCCTGCTGTGAATTGTCATGATAGTCCGACTAACGTGTAAAAGTAGTAGGTGTAGAACCCTTGGCTGGATAAGTGCTAACTAGCACCACTGGCTATGGTGCCTGAGGAACTCTGAAACCAGACTGAACCACTGCAGACTGTGCTGGTACCATATGTGAATCTACACCACTACGTGGCTTATTAAATAACTTTGGACAATCTTTCTTGAGATGACTTGGTTGCCTACAATAGAAGTAAGCTCCATACCCTGTTTTCGTAAAAGCTGGAGTCTAACTGGCCTGTGGTCGAAGGTGTTGGCAGCGAGGCTTGATATACCCCGATTGCTGACAATGGTGACAAATCACACCCCGAGCTGATCCCGAAGATACAGGAACAGTGGGTGCAGAATGAATCTACTATGGAGCCCCTTATGAGTGTGTACTATTCCCTGCCTTAGCCTTCTTTCACTGACTTCCAGAAGATGATGGAGTGTCACCGCGAGGCTACTTGTGTGAACCCCTGATCCGTAACTGATCCCGTTCCTCTGCCTCAGCTAGCATAGCCCTCTGGACCACCTCTCTGTAAGTCCTTAAATCTAGAATTGAGACCCGTGGCCTGATGTCAAGATGTAGCCCATCCTGAAACTTCATTGCCTTACCTCATCTGTCGCTACCATATCCTCGGCATAACGGAGAGTGAAGTAAATCGTGTCTCATACTTAATGACACTCATAGTGCCCTGGTAAAGTCCTGTGAACTGTATCCTCATCTCCTGCCTCATAGCCCTTGGAAAGAAGTGCTCGAAGAATTAATCTCTGAACTCATTCTAAGTCATTAACTCAACATTGTGGACATTAGCCATAGACCTCCACCAGATATCTGTATTTCCCATAAACATAAGAGGCTGTCAGAGAAATCCTCAACCTGTCCGTGGGTACCGCTATATCATCTAACTTGCGAACTATAAGGTCCAACCAAGCTTTTGAGACTAGCGGATCTGAACTCCCAGCAAATGGATCAATCTTAACCCTCTGTAGTCGCATGAAATACTCCATTGCCTAATTGACTATCGGTGCCGGTGCCGGTGCCAGAATCTGTATCCCCACCACCTGCCTGCGTATCAATTCCTATAGGGACTCAGCGATTCCTTGATTAATTCCCTGAGCCACTCACTCCTCATAAGTTGAGGCCCATGGCAGATTAGCATCCACGCCACGTACTGGAATCCTGGGCCTTCCCGGACCCCTCGTGAACTTGGTGTCAGCCACCTATTCCTCAATGCCCTGACGTGAAGACTCTCCACGCGTGACAACCATAATGCTAAACGCACGAAAGGAAAGAGGTCAATAATAACACAAGTTATTATGACCGAATGCAACTCATACTATGAATGAATAAAAACACGAAGCAAGACAAGGTATGCAGCATACAGTCATGCTAAAGTAGTCAAAGAAAGTTGTATAATCAGTTAAGCACTTAAGCAAATAAGCATATATGTCAAATAAAGATGCTTCTAACCACATAGGCACATAAGCATAAGGACATGTCATAATACCAAGAGTGTTATCAAGAAACACATAAAAATGTTACAGCACCAAAACATGTTACCAAAGGCATGTGAATGTATCAAATTAGATCAACAAAAGCATGATACATACCCAAAACCCATCGTCCAAGGTATTCAAACCTAGGAGCTCTGATACCACTTGTGACGGCCCAAGTTTTTCAACCCAGTACATCAGTGATGACCCAAAAATTGACTCGATAACGAGTCCAAAATGCGGAAGCGAAAGATAAACCAAGGTCTCTAGAGATAGAAGTCATCCCTAAGACACCAATGTGACCTTCCATGAGGTTACGGAACTTAAAGAGAGCAAAAGACCAAACGAGAGTCAAAATGGGCAAAATTCGTGAGCCAAAGGGCAAAATGGTCAATTTATAATTAAGAATGGAAATTTGACTCTAAGCAAGTCAAATGAGGTCTATACAACATAAACTAATCATTTCACAACATTCTAAAAAGTTCTAAGAACTTTGGCCATGAATCCCATAAAAACGCCCATTCCCAGTTTAAGCAAAAACTGACACTACCTCACTAAAATATGAATAACTCCCACTGTGATTTGAATCTAAGAATGGAATTGGTATCATTGGAAATCTGACTCAAAATCCTTGAGTTTAGGCTCAAGAATCATCCATTTGGATTATAAATGAAGAAGTTATGACCATTTGAAGTTGGAACAACAATGCTGAAACAAAATCTGGAAGCAGTTGTGCATGTGTGCTATTTCGGTCGACCGAAATGAACAGAAACTTTCCTAAAAGTTGGGTTTTTTTTTTAGGGGAGGTCATTTCGGTAGACCAAAATAAGGCATCGGTCGACCGAAACGAACCCAAACAGTGAAAATGGCTACTAGAATGTGAGTTTTACTATGCAATGAAATTCCTAAAAGCCATCAGTCGACCGAAATGACATTTCGGTTGGCCAAAATGACTCGAAAAGCTGTTGTAAGACCTACTAAACACCAAAAAGTCGTATACATACAAAAGTCGTAGTTTGGCGTGTATCTGGTCAATGTTTAAAAAAAAAAAAAAAAAAAACTGTAAAATGTACAATGTTTAAAACAATAAAAAAAATTATAAAAAAAAATGTAAAATGTACATTCTTCATATACGCTAGGGTCTCGACTTAGAAACATGAGGCTTGAGCTAACTAAGCCCATATTGTACCATATCTCACTAATGGCAGTTAGTTACAAAAGGTAACCTAACGAATTAGGCCCATGTCACTACCACTACATTTACATCACACCTCTTGGGTTTATAATTTTGTTTGTCCTTTTAGATTGTCCATTTATTACATCTAAAACTTGTAGCCCATGTTGTATCTCATTTGGCCCATATCTGATCTAATTTTAAAGTTATTAAATATTTACTTCTCTTTTTAAATAGATGTTTTCAATTATAAGGTTACATTCCATTGCAAAATCTGACACTAATTTGTAAGACTTTGACAAAATATGAATGTAACACTAGTCTTTCATAAATCATAATATAATAAAAGAAAAAAGAAAAAAGAAAAAAAAATTAGCGAAAATTAGTTTAACCTAGTTTTACTTGAAATATGAACTTGCTAGCATACTTCTTCCTTTGTTTCTTGGTCTCTCATACTTGTTAGCATGCTTCTAAAGAAAGACTTAAAAGTCAGTAAATTTTGGTCTTTATATTATATAATAACATATTATAATCAAAGTCATGCACCCAAACAAAGAGAAAGACTTAAAAGTCAGTCAATTTGGATTAATGGTCCACAGCTTGCAGAGTCGGTGGGTTGTCCTCACTAGCTTTAATGGTCCACAGCTTGAGAAAGAAAATAATGCCAATGTATTGTGGTTTGTTTGTTTCTTGCTACTTTTTCATAGCTGCCAACTGACGAACCCCTCAATCTTTTTCCTTTCTTTTTCTTTTCATAGTTACTAGTACTTTGTTGCATGCACACATCCACTTGGGCTTTAAAAAGTCTTGTCGAGAAAATAAAAGGGCAAATCAGACTGCAATCTCAAAAAGTCTTGGGCTGATGACCCTTTCCGAGAAAATAAATTTCTGTGTAGGCAATTTATTACTACTTTTTCAATTCCTTAGCTTAGCCAACTTCAAAATATATGTTTTAAATTCATATATTATTTTACTTTGTGGGACTTAAGCAATTAGGTACCTAATTACCTAAACACGTCCCAGAGACTTGAGTTAACATTCAACAAGCTCTATTATTAGTCTAGTTACCAGTTCAAAGTGTTACTTCTGTGACGGCCCAAGTTTTTCAACTCGGTGCGTCAGTGATGAACGGAAAGTTGACCAGGTAATGGGTCTGAAATACGAAAGTGAAAAATAAACCAAGGTCTCTAGAGATAGAAGTCATCCCTAAGATACCAATGTAACCTTCCATGAGGTTATGGAACTTAAAGAGAGCAAAAGACCAAAAGAAAGTCAAAACGGGCAAAATGGTCAATTTATAATTAGGAAGGGAAATTTGACTCTAAGCAATTCAAATGAGGTCTATACAACCTAAACTAAACATTTCACAACATTCCAAGAGGTTCTAAGAACTTTGGCCAAGAATCCCACAAAAACGCCCATTCCCAGTTTAAGCAAAACCTGACACTACCTCACTAAAATATGAATAACTCCCATTATGATTTGAATCTGAGAATGGAATTGGTATCATTGGAAATTTGACTCAAAATCCTTGAGTTTAGGCTCAAGAATCACCCATTTGGATTATAAATGAAGAAGTTATGACCATTTGAAGTTGGAACAACAATGCTGAAACAAAATCTGGAAGCAGTTGTGCATGTGTGCTATTTCGGTCAACCGAAATGGCATTTCGGACGACCGAAATGAACAGGAACTTTCCTAAAAGTTGGTTTTTTTTAGGGGAGGTCATTTCGGTAAACCGAAATAAGGCATCGGTCGACCGAAACGAACCCAAACAGTGAAAATTGCTACTGGAATTTGTGTTTTACTATGCAATGAAATTCCTAAAAGTCATCGGTCGACCGAAATGACATTTCGGTTGGTCGAAATGACTCAAAAAGCTATTATAAGACCTGCTAAACACCAAAAAGTCGTATACATACAAAAAGTCGTAGTTTGGTGTATATCTGGTCAATGTTTAAAACAGTAAAAAAAATTTGAGAAAAAAAAAATTGTAAAATGTACAATGTTTAAAACAATAAAAAAAAAAAAATTATAAAAAAAATTGTAAAATGTACATTCTTCATATATGTTAAGGTTTGGCCTCAGAAACATGAGGCGTGGGCTAACCAAGCCCATATTGTACCATATCTAACTTATGGGAATTAGTTACAAAAGGTAACCCAATGAATTTGGCCCATGTCACTACCACTACATTTACATCACACCTCTTGGGTTTATAATTCTGTTTGTCCTCTTATAATGTCCATTTATTACATCTAAAACTTGTAGCCCATGTTGCATCTCATTTGGCCCATTTCGGATCTAATTTTAAAGTTAATAAATACTCATCTCTCTTTTTAAACAGATGTTTTCAATTATAAGGTTATATGCCATTGCAAAATCTGACACTAATTTATAAGATTTTGACAAAATATGAATGTAACACTTGTCTTTCATAAATCATAATATTATAAAAGAAAAAAGAAAAAAAAGTTAGTGAAAATTGGTTTAACCTAGTTTTACTTTAAATATGAACTTGCTAATATGCTTTTTCCTCTGTTTCTTGGTTTCTCATACTTGTTAGCATGCTTCTAAAGAAAGACTTAAAAGTCAGTAAATTTTGGTCTTTATATTATATAATAACATATTATAATCAAAGTCAAGCACCCAAACAAAGAGAAAGACTTAAAAGTCAGTAAATTTTGATTAATGGTCCATAGCTTGTAGAGTCGGTGGGTTGTCCTCACTAGCTTTAATGGTCCACAGCTTGAGAAAGAAAATAATGCCAATGTATTGTGGTTTGTTTATTTCTTGCTACTTTTTCATAGCTGCCAACTAACGAACCACTCAATCTTTTTCCTTTCTCTTTCTTTTCATAGTTACCAGTACTTCGTTGCATGCACACATCGACTTGGGCTTTAAAAAGTCATGTCGAGAAAATAAAAGGGCAAATCAGACTGCAATCTCGGAAAGTTTTGTGCTGATGACCCTTTCCGAGAAAATAAATTTCCGTGTGGGCAATTTATTACTACTTTTTCAATTCCTTAGCTTAGCCAACTTCAAAATATATGTTTTAAATTCATATACTATTTTACTTTGTGGGGCTTAATCAATTAGGTACCTAATTACCTAAACGCGTCTCGGAGACTTGAGCCAACATTCAACAAGCTCTATCATTAGTCTAATTACCAGTTCAAAGTGTTACTTCTGTGACTGCTTAAGTTTTTCAACCCGGTGAGTCAGTGATGAACGGAAAGTTGACCCGGTAACGGGTCTGAAATGCGGAAGCGAAAGATAAACCAAGGTCTCTAGAGATAGAAGTCATCCCTAAGACACCAATATAACCTTCCATAAGGTTACAGAATTTAAAGAGAGCAAAAGATTAAACGAGAGTCAAAACGGGCAAAATTCGTTAGCCAAAGGGCAAAATGGTCAATTTATTATTAAGAAGGGAAATTTGACTCTAAGCAAGTCAAATGAGGTCTATACAACCTAAACTAATCATTTTACAACATTCCAAGAGGTTCTAAGAACTTTGGCCAAGAATCCCATAAAAATTTCCCTTCCCGGTTTAAGCAAAAACTGACACTACCTCACTAAAATATGAATAACTCCCACTGTGATTTGAATCTGAGAATTGAATTGGTATCATTGGAAATCTGACACAAAATCCTTGAGTTTAGGCTCAAGAATCACCCCATTTCGATTAGAAATGAAGAAGTTATGACCATTTAAAGTTGGAACAACAATGCTGAAACAAAATCTAGAAGCAGCTGTGCATGTGTGCTATTTTGGTCGACCGAAATGGCATTTCAGACGACCGAAATGAACATAAACTTTCCTAAAAGCTGGTTTTTTAAGGGAAGGTCAGTACCGAAATAAGGCATCGGTCGACCAGAATGAACCCAAATAGTGAAAATAACTACTGGAATATGTCTTTTACTGTGCAATGAAATTCCTAAAAGCCATCGGTCGACTGAAATGACACTTCGGTCGACCGAAATGACTCGAAAAGCTGTTGTAAGACCTACTAAACACCAAAAAGTCATATACATACAAAAAGTCGTAGTTTGGTGTGTATCTGGTCAATGTTTAATTAAAAAAAAAAAATAAAAAAAATTGTAAAATGTACAATGTTTAAAACAAAAAAAAAAAAATTAAAAAAAAAATATTGTAAAATGTACATTCTTCATATATGTTAAGGTCTAGACTCCGAAACTTGAGGCGTGGACTAACCAAGCCTATATTGTACCATATCTAACTAATGGCAATTAGTTACAAAAGGTAACCCAATGAATTAGGCCCATTCGGCCTATGTCACTACCACTACATTTACGTCACACTTCTTGGGTTTATAATTCTGTTTGTCCTCTTAAATTGTCCATTTATTACATCTAAAACTTATAACCCATGTTGTATCTCATTTGGCCCATATCTGATCTAATTTTAAATTTATTAAATGTTCATCTCTCTTTTTAAATAGATGTTTTCAATTATAAGGTTATATGCCATTGCAAAATCTGACACTAATTTGTAAGACTTTGACAAAATATGAATGTAACACTAGTCTTTCATAAATCATAATATTATAAAAGAAAAAAGAAAAAAAAAAAAAAGTTAGCGAAAATTGGTTTAACCTAGTTTTACTTGAAATATGAACTTGCTAACATGCTTTTTCCTTTGTTTCTTGGTCTCTCATACTTGTTAGCATGCTTCTAAAGGAAGACTTAAAAGTCAGTCTATTTTGGTCTTTATATTATATAATAACATATTATAATCAAAGTCATGCACGCAAACAAAGAGAAAGACTTAAAAGTCGGTCAATTTTGATTAATGGTCCACAGCTTGCAGAGTCGGTTGGTTGTCCTCGCTAGCTTTAATGGTCCACAGCTTGAGAAAGAAAAATGCCAATGTATTGTGGTTTGTTTGTTTGTTGCTACTTTTTCATAACTGCCAATTGATGAACCCCTCAATCTTTTTCCTTTCTCTTTTTTTTCATAGTTACCAACACTTCGTTGCATGCACACATCCACTTGGGCTTTAAAAAGACTTGTCGAGAAAATAGAAGGGTGAATCAGACTGCAATCTCGGAAAGTCTTGAGCTGATGACCCTTTTCGAGATAATAAATTACCGTGTGGGCAATTTATTGCTACTTTTTCAATTCCTTATCTTAGCTAACTTCAAAATATATGTTTTAAATTCATATATTATTTTACTTTGTGGGGCTTAAGCAATTACGTAGTTAATTACCTAAACGCGTCTCGGAGACTTTAGTCAACATTCAACAAGCTCTATTATTAGTCTTGTTACCAGTTCAAAGTGTTGCTTCTGTGACGGCCCAAGTTTTTCAACCCGGTGCGTCAGTGATGACCGAAAAATTGACTCGGTAACGGGTCTGAAATTTGGAATCGAAAGATAAACCAAGGTCTCTAAAGATAAAAGTCATCCTTAAGACACCAATGTAACCTTCCATGAGGTTACGGAACTTAAAGAGAGTAAAAGACCAAACGAGAGTCAAAATGAGCAAAATCTGTAAGCCAAAGGGCAAAATGGTCAATTTATAATTAAGAAGGGAAATTTGACTCTAAGTAAGTCAAATGAGGTCTATACAACCTAAAATAATCATTTCACAATATTCCAGGAGATTCTAAGAAATTTGACCAAGAATCCCACAAAACGCCCATTCCTTGTTTAAGCAAAAACTAACATTTTCTCACTTAAATATGAATAACTCCCATTGTGATTTGAATCTGGGAATAAAAATTGTATCATTGGAAATCTGACTCAAAATTAATGAGTTTAGGCTTAAGAATCACTCCATTTGGATTAGAAATGAAGAAGTTATGACCATTTGAAGTTGGAACAACAATGCTGAAACAAAATCTGGATATAGCTGTGCTTGTGTGCTATTTCGGTCGACCGAAATGGCATTTCGGACGACCAAAATGAACAGAAACTTACCTAAAAGTTGGTTTTTTGAGGGGAGGTCACTTCGGTAAACCGAAGTACGACATCGGTTGACCGAAATGAACCCAAACAGCAAAAATGGCTACTAAAATGTGTGTTTTATTGTGCAATGAAATTCACAAAAGCCATCGGTCGACCGAAATGACTCGAAAAGCTGCTATAAGACCTGCTAAATACCAAAAAGTCATATGCATACAAAAAGTAGTAGTTTGGTATGCATCTGGTCAATGTTTAAAACAATTAAAAAACAAAAATTGTAAAATGTACAATGTTTAAAACAATAAAAAAATAAAAAAAAAAAAAATTGTAAAATGTACATTCTTCATATATGTTAAGGTTTGGACTCAAAAACATGAGGCGTAGGCTAACCAAGCCCATATTGTACCATATCTAACTAATAACAATTAGTTACAAAAGATAACCCAATGAATTAGGCCCATTAAGCCTATGTCACTACCACTACATTTACGTCACACCTCTTGTGTTTATAATTCTGTTTGTCCTCTTAAATTGTCCTTTTATTACATCTAAAACTTGTAGCCCATGTTGTATCTCATTTGCCCATATCTGATCTAATTTTAAATTTATTAAATATTCATCGCTCTTTTTAAATAGATGTTTTCAATTATAAAGTTATATGCCATTACAAAATCTAACACTAATTTGTAAGACTTTGACAAAATATGAATGTAACACTAGTCTTTCATAAATCATAATAATATAAAATAAAATTTAAAAAAAGTTAGCGAAAATTGGTTTAACCTAGCTTTACTTGAAATATGAACTTGCTAGCATGCTTCTTCCTTTGTTTCTTGGTCTCTCATACTTGTTAGCATGCTTCTAAAGGAAGACTTAAAAGTCAGTCAATTTTGGTCTTTATATTATATAATAACATATTATAATCAAAGACATGCACGCAAACAAAGAGAAAAACTTAAAAGTCAGTTAATTTTGATTAATGGTCCAACGCTTGCAGAGTCAGTGGGTTGTCCCCACTAGCTTTAATGGTCCACAGCTTGAGAAAGAAAATAATGTCGATGTATTTTGGTTTGTTTGTTTCTTGCTACTTTTTCATAGCTGCCAACTAACGAACCCCTCAATCTTTTTCCTTTCTCTTTCTTTTCATAGTCACTAGTACTTCGTTGCATGCACACGTCCACTTGGGCTTTAAAAAGTCTTGTCGAGAAAATAAAAGGGCAAATCAGACTGCAATCTCAGAAAGTCTTGGGCTGATGACCTTTTCCGAGAAAATAAATTTTCGTGTGGGCAATTTATTACTACTTTTTCAATTCCTTAGCTTAGCCAACTTCAAAATATATGTTTTAAATTCTTATATTATTTTACTTTGTAGGGCTTAAGCAATTAGGTACCTAATTACCTAAACGTGTCCCAGAAACTTGAGTCAACATTCAACAAGTTCTACTATTAGTCTAGTTACCAGTTCAAAGTGTTACTTCTGTGACGGCCCAAGTTTTTCAACCCGGTGCGTCAATGATGACCGAAAAGTTGACCAGGTAACGGGGCCGAAATGCCGAAGCGAAAGATAAACCAAGGTCTCTAGAGATAGAAGTCATTCCTAAGACACCAATGTAACCTTCCATGAGGTTACGGAACCTAAAGAGAGCAAAATACCAAACGAGAGTCAAAACGGACAAAATTCGTGAGCCAAATGGTAAAATGGTCAATTTATAATTAAGAAGGAAAATTTAAATCTAAGCAAGTCAAATGAGGTCTATACAATCTAAACTAATCATTTCACAACATTCCAAGAGGTTCTAAGAACTTTGGCCAAGAATCCCACGAAAACGCCCATTAAGGGTTTAAGCAAAAACTGACACTACCTCACTAAAACATAAATAACTCTCATTGTGATTTGAATCTGAGATTGGAATTGATATGATTGGAAATCTGACTCAAAATCTTTGAGTTTAGGCTCAAGAATCAGCCCATTTGGATTAGAAATTAAGAAGTTATGACCATTTGAAGTTGGAACAACAATGCTGAAACAAAATCTTGAAGCAGCTGTGCATGTGTGCTATTTCGGTCAACCGAAATGGCATTTCAGACAACCAAAATGAACAGAAACTTTCCTAAAAGCTAGTTTTTTGAGGGGAGGTCACTTCGGTAGACCGAAATAAGGCATCGGTCGACCGAAATGAACCTAAACAGTGAAAATGGCTACTGGAATGTGTGTTTTACTGTGCAATGAAACTCCCAAAAGCCATCGGTCGACCGAAATGACATTTCGGTCGGCCGAAATGATTCGAAAAGCTGCTGTAAGACCTACTAAACATCACAAAGACGTATACATACAAAAAGTTGTAATTTGGTGTGTATTTCCTCAACGTTTAAAATAATAAAAAAAATTAAAAAAAAATTGTAAAATGTATAATGTTTAAAATAATTAAAAAAAATTGTAAAATGTACATTCTTCATATATGTTAAGGTTTAGACTCAGAAACATGAGGCGTCGGCTAACCAAGCCTATATTGTACCATATCTAACTAATAGCAATTAGTTACGAAAGGTAACCCAATGAATTAGGCCCAGTAGGCCCATGTCACTACCACTACATTTACATCACACCTCTTGGGTTTATAATTCTGTTTGTCCTCTTAGATTGTCCATTTATTACATCTAAAACTTGTAGCCCATGTTGTATCTCATTTGGCCTATATCTAATCTAATTTTAAAGTTATTAAATGTTCATCTCTCTTTTTAAATAGATGTTTTCAATTATAAGGTTATATGCCATTGCAAAATCTGACACTAATTTGTAAGACTTTAACAAAATATGAATGTAACACTAGTATTTCATAAATCATAATATTATAAAAGAAAAAAGAAAAAAAAAAAAAGAAAGAAAAGTTAGCAAAAATTGGTTTAACCTAGTTTTACTTTAAATATGAACTTGTTAGTATGCTTTTTCCTCTGTTTCTTGGTCTCTCATACTTGTTTGCATGCTTTTAAAGGAAGACTTAAAAGTAAGTCAATTTTGGTCTTTATATTATATAATAACATATTATAATCAAAGTCATGCACGCAAACAAAGAGAAAGACTTAAAAGTCAGTCAATTTTGATTAATGGTCCACAGCTTGCAGAGTCGGTGGGTTGTCCCCACTAGCTTTAATGGTCCACAGCTTGAGAATTAAAATAATGCCAATGTATTGTGGTTTGTTTATTTCTTACTACTTTTTCATAGCTGCCAACTGATAAACCCCTCAATCTTTTTCCTTTCTCTTTCTTTTCATAGTTACCAGTACTTCGTTGCATGCACACCTCCACTTGGGCTTTAAAAAGTCTTGTCGAGAAAATGAAAGGGCAAATCAGACTACAATCTCGGAAAGTCTTGGGCTGATGAACCTTTTCGAGAAAATTAATTTCCGTGTGGGCAATTTATTATTACAATTCCTTAACTTAGCCGACTTCAAAATATATGTTTTAAATTCATATATTATTTTACTTTATGGGCCTTAAACAATTAGGTACCTAATTACTTAAACGCGTCCTGGAGACTTGAGTCAACATTCAACAAGCTCTATTATTAGTCTAGTTATCAGTTTAAAGTGTTACTTTTGTGACGGCCCAAGTTTTTCAACCCGGTACGTCATTGATGACCGGAAAGTTAACCAGGTAACGGGTTCGAAATGCGAAAGCAAAAAATAAATCAAGGTCTCTAGAGATAGAAGTCATTCCTAAGACACCAATGTAACCTTCCATGAGGTTACGGAACTTAAAGAGAGCAAAAGACCAAACGAGAGTCAAAACGGGCAAAATTCGTAAGCCAAAGGGCTAAATGGTCAATTTATAATTAAGAAGGAAAATTTGACTCTAAGCAAGTCAAATGAGGTCTATACAACCTAAACTAATCATTTCACAACATTCCAAGAGGTTCTAAGAACTTTGGTCAAGAATCCCACAAAAACGTCCATTCCCGGTTTAAGCAAAAACTGACACTACCTCACTAAAATATGAATAACTCCCACTATGATTTGAATCTAAGAATGATATTGGTATCATTGGAAATTTGACTCAAAATCCTTGAGTTTAGGCTCAAGAATCACACCATTTGGATTAGAAATGAAGAAGTTATGACCGTTTGAAGTTGTAACAACAATGCTGAAACAAAATCTGGAAGCAACTGTGCATGTGTGCTATTTCAGTCGACCAAAATGAACATAAACTTTCCTGAAAGCTGGTTTTTTGAGGGGAGGTCACTTTAGTAGACCGAAATAAGGCATCGGTCGACCGAAATAAACCCAAATAGTGAAAATGGCTACTAGAATGTGTGTTTTACTGTGCAATGAAATTCCCAAAAGCCATCGGTCGACCGAAATGACATTTCGGTCGGCCGAAATGACTCGAAAAGTTATTATAAGACCTGCTAAACACCAAAAACATTGAGTTTTAACCCAAGCCTCAAATCTCATCATGAATTGGTTCAACAACAAAGGTTAAAAGCTGATTTTTCAAGGAGATATGAGTGTGTGAACATGTCAACAAACCTAATATGAATATTTGAATGTAAAACAATGGCTCATGGCCTTATACATGTCAATTATAAGAATTTCATATGCCAAACCTCCAAAGTTGGTTAAAATACATTTTTAAAGCAAAATATGGTGCCAAATGAGCACAAGTGCAAAAGTAAACATGTTTGGCCCTTGTCCTCATTACATACATGATTGTAGTGTCAAAAGTGAGTACTTAAGTATCATTACACATCAAGGAAGTTACATTGGCTTCTAAAATACCATACACCCATGGTATACAAAATATATCATGAAAAGTAAAGTATACTAAACATTTGCATGTCAATATACAAAAATGTTTCAAATTGCTCATAAGCCCCTAAGGATAATGAGCATCCAAGAACATAATCTCTTTACCTATAAAACAACCCAAACCACTAGGGTGAGTAATCAAGTTACTCGTAGGAAGAAGCATATGCGTATACCCTAAAGTTTCAATATCATTGTAAGATCAATATAGACGAATACAAGGGAGTATTCCACTTAACGTCTATATTCAAGGTATTCTAAGGGATCATCTTAAACTAATGCAATGATTCCATCATAACACAATAACAATATCAATGTACTTAACAACATTAATTCGCCAATAACCAAAATCACAAGTCACAATTAAGCATTGGTTGCCAACTTGGAAATGAATGCGAAATCAATTAGTGGAATACTTGGACATCAAATCTTGGATAAGGCCAAGAACTAAACGGTTATTCTGGGCATTAACCCGTTGGGAATACCACCCTAGTGCGCACTATAAATGGGGAGAACTCATACCTCCCGTACTAGAGCCAAACTTTAGCCATGTCACTTGTAACAATGTCCCAAGTGAATCCAAAATATAGCAAGTTCAAAACTTATACACAATATTAAGGTATATATATATATATATATATATATATATATATATATATCACCTTCCATGCACAAGTATTTTGAAACTACACAAACCATGTCTTAGGGTTCCAAGTCTAGAATGGAATAATAAATGACAAGTCTTCATCATGATATAATATACAAAACAATATCACTAACTTATTGATTTAGTTCATGTCTCAACAATAAGCTTCATATATTAATTATTAACATTTTAGCAATAAGCTTTTAAAATAATCACAATTAGTCCTTAACAATAACATAGAATTATAACCACCATGAATATAACAATTTAAGTCAATAGAAATTGTATATAGCATTAATAATTTTACAAGAGTTGTGAAAATACTATAATGTAGCATACTACTAAATCATATAACTCTTCTACACAAGGTACATACATATTATACATGCTTATATCAATAAACCCTAAATCAAAAAGTGAGGGTTTTCTATAATAGGCAAGACTATCATATTAAAAAGTATGTACACAATATATATTAAACCCCAAAGGACTTAAAACACTTGGAGTATAAACATACTACCACCCCTACCTCAATAGAGAATTGAATCTCTATAATCTAAAGCAACCAAGCTTAAAATGGAAAACAATTCTAAGGTTATGAAGAGGAGAGTGAGAGGAAACTTTTGTCTCCCAATGTTTATGGTCTAAGATGAGTGGAAGGAAGCCAAAATGAAGTAAGAAGCTCTAAACCAAGCTTTTCATCAATGGTGGACAGGTTTAGGGTTTTGAGAATAAGTGAAATGAAAAGGATAAAGTGAAAAATGGTGAGTGGAGGATCTAGTATTCCTCTACTCACTATGTGCTCTTACATTACCTCACACACACACACACACAATGCAAGACTAAAATGTGAGCCTACACTTGTCACAAATCCATGACTCTTTCCTGGGCTTAATCCTAAACCTACACTTATCAACCTTCAAAGCCAACAAGTGGGTGAATCTCCACCCTTTAAATGTCACAAGATGATGCATCCAAATCTCTCTACCCCAATGCCAACAAGTGACTCCATGAGAATGTGACACTTGTCACATTTTTTAAAAATTGCAAAAAGGTCTCTTTCCAGAATATCTTCCAAATTAAATTACAAAATGATCCCCAAGATGAAAAATAATTATTTTACATAATTACACTAAAACCCCAAAATCAAGAATAATTCCAAAAAGGTATGCATCCATATCCTTTACGAAAAAGTAAGCAACTAGAATGTATTTTTTTACAAAAGTAAAAATACAATATCATGAAATTTAAATATTATGGATGCATGCAAAGTTAGAATCAAATCCGAGCACGAAAAATGAGGTTATGTAAGGAAAAACGATAAACGGGAAAAAGACAAAATAGGGAAAAGGACAAAAAAAAGAAATCACCGAAAAAAAAAAAGAAATGAAGGAAATGACTGGATCATTACAACTTCATTGCATGCACACATCGACTTGGACTTTAAAAAGTCTTGTCGAGAAAATAAAAGGGAAATGGGCAAATCAGACTGCAATCTCGTAAAGTCTTGGGCTGATGACCCTTTCCGAGAAAATAAATTTCCATGTGGGCAATTTATTGCTACTTTTTCAATTCCTTAGCTTAGCCAACTTCAAAATATATGTTTTAAATTCATACACCCTCCGTCCCAATATAAGTGTCACTTATGGGGAGTGGTAATTTTTAAGGGGACATGTGGGACCATATATTGTCTGCCTGAAAAATTGCTAAGTTGCCCTTTTAAGTTTTGAATATTGAAGTTTGAAATTTAAACTCAAAGGATATTTTTGAAATGATGTGAAATATATTGTTTGAAAAAGGAAAGTGGACACTTATTTTGGGACAGACAAAAACTGAAAGCATAACACTTATTTTGGGATGGAGGGAATATATTATTTTACTTTGTGGGGCTTAAGCAATTACGTACCTAATTACCTAAACGCGTCTCGGAGACTTGAGTCAACATTCAACAAGCTCTTATAAGTTTATTTTGATTTGAAAGGTACAGTTTAAAAGCTGAAAGATAAGCAATGAAATTCCAGAGAGAACGAAACTGATTTATTAAAGATGTGCATGGGACAGATAGATCTTATAATTTTTTACATATATATATATATATATATATATATATATATCTCTGAAAGATAAGCAATGAAATTCCGCTATATATATTTCATTGCTTATCTTTCAGCTATATATATATATATATATATATATATATATATATATATATATATATATATTGTATGCTAAGTAGTTCTCTAAAAAAATCAAAAAGTAATGAAAGCAAACAAGGATGACTTAAAACTAAAAGTTCGGTAGATAGTACTGACAAAGAAACAGAGGAAGGAGGGGAGAAGCATGAGTTTTTATTTATTATAATTAATAGGGAGAGTTTACTTTTCAAAGTTTTCACTCCAATTTTAATAAAAATGGTTATTTTAAAACTAACTTTACAACTAAATAATATGCAGATGGGTTAGAGCCTTTAGTGATTTTAGAGTGACAGACTTTGACTCTTACTAATTTAACTATTAACACTTTTTACCTTGTAAAAAAAAATAATTTAAATAATACTTTTTCTTTTTTTTAACTGCAACAACCTTTTTCATATTTGCTCTCTTAATCTCTGATCTTTAATATTTTAAGTTTCTTTTGACAAGAATATATATATATTTTTTTACATGATAAAAAAAAAGGTATCCAGAATAATAAAAATATTATATTGAATAAATTGCCTCTTTTGACGGGACAAAAAAAAAAATCTTTATTAAAAAAATTATCTCTTTCACCAAGATCAAAAAAAAAAAAAAAAAGGTAAGAAAATAAAGAAGTTTTAAAAAAATTATCTTTTTTGAATAAATTATGTCTTTTGATTAGACAAAAAGAGAAGTTAATTATATTAAATAAATTATTTCTTTTGGCAGGATCTATAAAAAAATTATAAAAACAAAAAAAAAAGGTTACCTCTCTAAAAAAATACCTAAAAATATTTAATTTTGTTGAATAAATGATAGATTGTAAAAAATATATAAAAATAATAATATTGAATAACTTATCTCTTTTGACGGTCAAAAATAAAATTATCTATATATAATAAATTATCTTTTTTTAGAGGACCTTCGGAAAAAGGAAAAAAAAAAAAAAAAAGACAAAAGTAAAAGAAGTAAATAAAGTAAAATAAGGTTAAAATTATATATAGAATAATTATGACATTATAAAATAAGGGATGATATATTAATGAATTGAAGGATCTTTTTGTCAAACATAAGTGAAATGCAATTGAAAAAAGTGAAGTGCTAATATCCTCTTCTTAATTATTATTGTACATATATATATTTTGCCAGCTTCCAAGTGGTAGTCCTCTGAAAAATCAAAGTCAAGCAAAAGAAGATAAATTAAAAGCAAAAGGAGATAAATTTAAAGGAGTCCTTTTCATGAGTGTGGGGCATTTTAAGATATCTTCATTTAAAGTAATCTTTTAAAAAATCAAAGTCATTCAAGTAAGCAAAAGATGAAGACTCTAGAGTCAGTCAACATTAAATACTATGAATTGTCATGAACATGGAAGTTTTTTTTTCTATTCAATGACTGTAATTTAAAGTCGTCTCAAAATGGAAGCCATTTTTTCTTTGAGACAGAATGGGGATGACTTAATTAATGTGGGCCTAGTTGGTGGAAGAAGGAGAAGGGAAAGGATTGAATCTGGTTCATCTATTGACACCATCAAACCACACCACAGTCAAGCCCTGGGACCGAGCCGTACAGGAACGAGGGGCACATCCCCCACCCCTTGGATTTTTTTTCTTCCCTTATTATATATATATTTAATTTCTTATAATAAGTATATATATATATTTTAAAATATGTAAAAGGAAAATATTCTAAATAATAAAAAAAAAATTCGAGAATAATAAAAAAAAATCTAAATAAATAATTATCTAGAAAATTTAGAGAATGATTCTTACCATTATACACTCTTATAAAGTTGAAGTATAAACATGTTTTATTTTAGGTGGTTGCGTTTCATTTGGATTTAAACAAGTTTCGAATTATTATTTTATTAAATTATTTTATTTTATTTTATTGTATTATAATATATATATATATATATATATATATATATATATATATATATATACACATTTTAATTATTGAAATAATACCCTTGTATTACCATATAAATAAAGATGAAATACATAACACTGGCCGTTTCTCATTTCTTGTCTACTTGTCCATTCTAATTTTTCTTGGAAGCTTCCTTTAACATGAGCTTTTCCATTTTTAAATAATTTTAAGTTTTACTTTATTATTTATTTATTTATTTTGTTGAGAGGGGTGATGAACCAATTGCATAATCATCTATCTCATAACAATTGGGTCACACACACTACTTTTGGGCTTTAGATGGAAAGTGACGCCACCACCTTCAATTTCAATTGCACGTACTTGAGAGAGTTGAATCCACACTTCTTATTTCTCATTCCCTCACTTTTTCCCTTCTCTCTTCCTTTCAAAACGCTACCATTCCTCCTACATTTTTCTGTACTCCTTTTCTCTCTAATATACAGACATGTACCATATATCTCAAGCCTAGGTGGTTACTCTGAAATGGCCAAATTTCCCTTGCTTTTGCTATTTTTGATATTGTTTGCAAGGCAAGGAGAAGGTCATGATGAGTACAAGGTTTCGAGGTGTATGGAGAATGGTCCACCCATCTGTTTCCCCTTCTGGCTTAAAAACGGCAGCTAGCCGGTGTCCCTGCCCGGCCACCTCCGCTATCTGGAGTTTGAGCTAACTTGCGACAAGAGAAATCAAACAGTGCTGGAGCTCCCAAATTCAGTATATCTGCTTGTCAAGAAGATTAATTACACGTCTCAATCCGTTCAGCTGTACGAAGGCTGCCTTCCTAGACAGCTTATAAACCTCACTTTATCTGCCTTCTTTTCACTATGATAATGAATCAGCTTTTTCATAAAGTATGCTTTGTACAATTGTTCTAAACAAGTTAGAGATTTATATCACTCCATTCCTTGCTTTAGTACTATTTCGGGATATCAAATTTATGCTGTCACTTCCGGGAAAACTTATTCCCCGACTTCCTGCACAAAGATTCGTAACTTCACTTCATCACTTCCTTATAATATATTTGAGGGAGATGATCTTGTATTATATTGGTTGGAACCAAAGTCTCGGATATGCGATCCACAAAGCAAGACTCATTCCGTGGGACATGATGATATTCAATGTTTACACATGCCTAAAACAACTAAAGGTACTTCTCTTTATCATATCGTCATTAGGAAAATTGAAACAAAAAATATATATATATATAGATATATATATACTAGTCAGATGTTCTTATCTCATAAGCATATATGAGAAACTAATACTTGGATCCTAATTTACAGGTCCATCAAGAAAACTAGTTGTGACAGGTAAAGTTGTCTATTGATCACCTTTAGGTAGTTTATTATTATCAGGGACTGGAAAAGGGTTTTTTGAATTTTCTATTTTTGGTTGAAATTGTTTGTTTTATTGCAGCTATCGTGATCCCACTTCTCTTCATTCTTGCTCTAGTACTTCTTGTGCTCTATCGTGTCTATAGCTCAAACAAAATGTTGAAAGAAGATGAAGTAAAGGTTGAAAAGTTTTTGTATGACTACAGAGCACTCAAGCCCTTAAGATACTCTTATGCTGATATCAAAAAGATCACAAATCAATTCAAGGACAAACTGGGGAAGGCGGTTATAGGACAGTTTTCAAAGGAAACTTTCCAATGAGATTTTTGTAGCTATTAAGGTCCTCAAGGATTCAATAGGAAATGGAGAAAAGTTCATCAATGAAGTGGGAACAATGGGCAGAATCCACCATGTGAATGTGGTTCGCTTGGTGGGATTCTGTGCTGATGGATCTAGACGAGCTCTTGTTTACGAGTTTTGCCCTAATGATTCTTTAGAAAAATTCATCTTTTTAGAAGATCAGGAGAACCATTTCCTCGGTTGGGAGAAGCTCTAAGATATCGCTCTAGGCATAGCCAAAGGAATTGAATATCTTCATCAAGGGTGTGATCAAAGAATCTTTCATTTTGATATTAAACCTCATAATATATTGTTGGACCACAATTTCAATCCAAAGGTTTTTGATTTTGGCCTAGCAAAGTTGTGTTCCAAGGAACAAAGTGTCGTCTCTATGACTGCTGCAAGAGGTACCGTAGGGTACATTGCCCCATAAGTCTTTTCTAGGAATTTCGGGAATGTGTCATATAAATTAGATGTATATAGCTTTGGAATGTTGTTGCTTGAAATGGTTGGTGGGAGGAAAAATATTGATGTTAAAGTAGAGAACACTAGCCAAACATACTTTCCAGAGTGGATTTATAATCGTTTATATCAAGGAGAAGAGCTAGGTATGGTCAGCATCGAGAAAGAGGAACATGCTAAGATAGTAGAGAAATTAGCTATTGTTGGGTTCTGGTGCATTCAGTGGTACACTGTGGATCGGCCTTCCATGAAAATTGTGGTTTAAATGTTGGAAAAAGAAGAAACAACTTGACTATACCACCAAATCCTTTCGCTTCTGCAACAGAAACGAACACAAGTTCAATTAAGCCTGCAAGAGCTTTCAATAGAGAGTTGGCAATTATTTCAGAATGAAATTAAGAGCACATTTTTTTATCTCTCTCTTCTGGTTAATGTTAGGTGCACAATATGTTTTATTCGTCAATAAGTATGGTATTTTTGTAACAATCCAGTGGATCTTTAATAATTCTTCTTTTTCTTTTTTATGTCAGTTTCCATGACTGCTTGAAATGTTTAATTTAATGTTGTTAGAAGAAAGATCTTAATTATGTTGTCAAACCTTAAAAATCTGGCAACAACACGGTTTGGTTAGACTTGCGAAAATGGTGGTGAAACAACTAGTCAAGACTTGCAAACTTGCCTCGTTTGACTTATAAATTATAATTAATATATAGCCTTGTCAATTTTTATCTGGAGCTCTAGTTGAGCTTCAGCTTAGCCTTGAAATTGGTTAGACTTGCCGAATTAGTAGAGCTGAAGCTTGAAATATGCTTTCTTAATGATTCAGACAAACCAACAGACCTCATTAATTACATTACCCTTTTTAATGAAAAATATAAATTAATCTTAGAATGAGTTGGAATCACTTGTTCGTGGGGTTAATATTAATAAAGATATAAAAAGCACGAGGGAAAGGTAATTGACATGTAACTAAATTATTACAGGACCACACGGTAATTGATTTACTTTAAATTATTACAGGACCACACGGTAATTGATATACTTTTGATTTATAAGTTTATATATATATATATATATATATATATATATATATACACACACATTGTATGCTAAGTAGTTCCCTAAAAAAATCAAAAGTACTGAAAGCAAACAAGGATGACTTAAAACTAAAAGTCCTGTAGACAGTAATGACAAAGAAACAGAGGAAGGAGGGAAGAAGCATGAGTATTTATTTATTATGATTAATAGGGAGAGTTTACTTTCTAAATTTTCACTCCAATTTTAATAAGAATGGTTATTTTAAAACCAACTTTACAACTAAATAATATGCAGATGGGTTAGTGCCTTTAGTGATTTTAGAGTGATAGGCTTTGACCCTTATTAATTTAACATTTAACACGTTTTACCTTGTAAAAAAAAATATTTAAATAATTCTTTTTTTTTTTTTTTTTTTTTTTTTTTTTTTTTTTTTAACTGCAACAACCTCTTTCATATTTGCTCTCTTAATCTCTAATCTTTAATATTTTAAGTTTCTTTTTACAAGAATAAATTTTTTTTTTTCATTTTTTTTTACATGATAAAAAAAAAAAAGGTATCCAAAATATTGTGTTGAATAAATTGTCTCTTTTGACGGGACAAAAAAAAAACTTTATTAAAGAAATTATATCTTTCATCAAGATAAAAAAAAAAATAATAAAGTACGAAAATAAAGAAGTTTTAAAAAAATTATCTTTTTTTGAATAAATTATGTCTTTTGATTAGACAAAAAGGGAAGTTAATTCTATTGAATAAATTATTTCTTTTGCCAAGATCTATAAAAAATTATTAAAAAAAAAAGGTTACTTCTCAAAAAAAAATACCTAAAAAATATTTAATTTTGTTGAATAAATGATAGATTGTAAAAAATATATAAAAATAATAATATTGAATAACTTATCTCTTTTAACTGTCAAAAATAAAATTATCTATATATAATAAATTATCTTTTTTTAGAGGACCTACGAAAAAAGGAAAAAAAAAAAAAGTAGAGTACAGAAAAAAAAAATAGTAAAGGAAGTAAATAAAGTAAAATAAGGTTAAAATTTTATATAGAATAATTATGACATTATAAAATAAGGGATGATATATTAATGAATTGAAGGATCTTTTTGTCAAACGTAAGAAAAATGTAATTGAAAAAAGTGGAGTGCTAATATCCTATTCTTAATTATTATTGTACATATATATATTCTGGCAGGTTTTAAGTGTTAGTCCTCTGAAAAATCAAAGTCAAGCAAAAGAAGATAAATTTAAAGGAGTCCCTTTCATGAGAAGACTTTAGAGTCGGTCAACATTGAATAATATGAAATGTTAGACTTAATTAAGCCATTTTTTCTTTAAGACAAAATGGGGATGACTTAATTAATAGTGGGCCTAGTTGGTGGAAGAAGGAGAAGGGAAAGGACTGAATCTGGTTCATCAATTGACACCATCAACCACACCACTGTCAAGCCCTGCGACCGAGCCGTATAGGAACGAGGGGCATGCCCCCCACCCCTTGGATTTTTTTTCTTCCCTTATTATAGCTATATATATATATATATTTAATTTCTTATAATATGTATATATATATTTTTTGCAAATATGTAAAAGGGAAATGAATCTTCTACCAAATAGTTACAGTGAATGGTTAAACTTAATTAACACGCCAGGGACCTAGTGGTATCAGGTCCTTACTTTTCAAAGGAGGGTTAGGTGTTTGAGTCTCAGTAGAAGCATGTGTGTGTGAGTAACAACTAGGAGAAAAAAAAAAAAATACTAGACATACTCTTTTAATTGATCAATTATATAACAAATAAGAAAGTAAAACTCTCCACTTAATTGTATTTTGTATAAATAGCCAATTAACAATTTACTACTAGTGTTAGGTGTGAGTATCACTAATCATGTAAACATGTTCCCTTGAAATTTCTCCTTCTCTTGTAGCCAATTAACAATTCTCTCCAATTTATACTACCGTAAGTTTTCTTAAATATTTTTTCTTAAATTGTTCCATTATATTCTATATAGGTAATTTATTAATTTACCTTATCTCAAAAATACCAATCTCTATATATATCCACATATGTCTCTTTATGTATATATACTTCATAATCACTAATTTATATGCATTTAGTGTACAATGTGCCCCTCAAAAAAATTTCTGACTCTGTCCCTGTGAAGCCAATTATAATAATGAATAATGATACTTACACCGAACACTTGAGTGAATTGCTTAATCGAATAATTTTTAATTAGCTATTTATACCAAAAATTAACTAAGTGGAGGGCTCAATTTCCTTATTTGTTGCATAATTGACCAATTAAAAGAGTAGGTCTATCAATTCATTGCAATTAAAAGAGTAGGTCTAACAATTCCTTATACTATGAGATTATTAGCATGCACATCCAGTTGCGCATTTTTTTGAAAGTAAAAAGACAAAACGGGTATTATAATATTACTTTGTCACATTACTAATTCAAAGGTATTTTTGCACAATTTTAAAGGAAAATGAGTATTTTTAGTACACTTTTTCAAATAGGAGTAAAAATACTATGCAAAATATACATTGGGTATTTTCTACTTGAATAATTTCTAAATAATTTTAATAAATTATGTCACGTTGGCATGAGCTTAGATTTTTGCAGTAGGAATAACATTGTTTTAGAAAAGGCCAATATGACAACGAATCTCACTATTCCTGGTATATAATCATTATAGTTTACTTTGTTAAATCATAAAAATGTCATTGCATAGGGCTATCAAATTTATGGTCAGTTTTACACATTGGATTTCCAATACAAACCCACAGGTAACTCTACAGTAACGGAATGTAATTTTCAACCCATCAAGCACGTTAAGAATAAAAAATTAGTGTTTATATTTAAGGATGAAAGCGTGAAAGAAAAGACGGGGGAATAAATACCTATCTTTATTTGCTTATGGCTCTGTAGATGAGTGTAATTAGATAAAACATAGCATAAATCCAAAATTTTGAAATACACAACACTTTGAATTGGCGGGAATTGGGGAAATTTGGTTTTGGCGGTTGTTTGGAAGGGACCGAATTTGGGTTTGGGGAAATTTGGTATGTAACGTTAACAGAAGTTAATGAATAGTTAAATGGAGAGAATTTTAATCAGTAGGTGGAGGGGCTAGAGTGATGGGACTGGTCTAGAACTTTTGGTTGGAGAAGCAGGGCAAGAGTGGGTGGTTAAGGGGCTCGTTGGAAGATGGTGTTGGGATTTATATGCCCTGTCATAGCAAATTCTTGTTTGGATTAAAGTGACATATGTTCCTAAAGTTTTTGAAATATTTATGTTTTATACAATTGGTGAATTCAATGTATTATGTTTCGATTCATTATAGAATTGATAGTGTCCATTTGATTACAAGAGATATTTATATATATGTATGTGATGGCAATCAATACATGATATATAAATAGTAATCATAAATAGTTCATAGTCGGTAATTATGGATGGATTCATAATTAATTAAGATTTGAACTGGATCCGCGTTAGGTTTAGATATATTACGAAAGCTATCGTATGCAATTGCTTCCTATCACTGTCATGGCATTTGACTCTTAAGCATGAGAAAGTATAAACTCTTTTATTAATTAATAATTACTTTGATTTGTTCGGCGGATTCTTCGGGATCCTTAGGCCGACACTTGGGGTAGTTATGTAATTAATAGTTAGAGGGTTATATTTTCAATATTTGCATCATTACTACTTGTATTTATTTTGTATTGATTATGGTTGATCACAAAGTAAATTCGAAGGCCTTCGTGTGTTTTTAGACAAAATGATTTATTATATATTTATTTATTTAAATTATTATTTTTGTCAAACAAATGTTTTATTGTGATCGAGTCAGAAATAATCAATGGTACCAAAATAAATATATTAGTTAAGTAGTCGGATTGATGGCTTTATTTATCCGATAACTAATTAAGCATAGAGGGGTCAAAGTGCAATATTGACTTAGAGGTTATTTATTATTTAATTGGAGTTCAATTAATTTTTTATAGTGGAGTAGAAATTAATTTATGAATTAATTGAATTGGGTTTATGGATCGGGCCAATTATTAATTCATTGTAGCCAATAAAATAATAGGCCCAATGGATTCTCACTCATAGCCCAACTTGATATTGGAATCATATTAGATTTGAGACATATAAATTAGAGATTGAGAATGATTTGTTGTTTCCTTTTCTTTATTTTTATATTGCCTATAAATATACATGGTTTATGTATATTTGGGTTGTGATTTTTGGAAGAAGGAAAAAAGGAAGCTATTTTTTCTCTCTAGAAAATTAGGGTTTATGTTCTCATCTAATGGAGGCTCCCACAAGCCTATTTTTCTAAGGTCATTCATGGAGATATATGAGTAATTCCTAAAGGCAAAACAATTACCAAGAAGATGGAGATCTAAGGAGAAGGCATCTTGCTAAGGGATCTACAATAAGTGAGAACATTCACCGTTAGAGGAAAGTTTTAAAGGTTTACTCAGACCTTTGATGTAAGTATTCAATCTGTTAATTGAATGATACATCATGTTTTATTTTTGCATAAAACTTGTCTCTATGTGATGAATCAAGATCTATGAATTAAAAATCCTTCAAAAAGTTTTTAAAACTAGCACGTTTTCCAACAGTGGTATCAGAGCATGGTTTGATTCATTACTAGAGATCATGTTTTTATCAAAATTCATCATTCATGGATCCAATTTTGATATGCATATATATTTATTTATTAATGTATGTTGATGTATGAATTAATATATTGATATATATTGATGTATGTATAATTGTGAATGGATGATGATGTGTGTTTGGGCCATGGATGAAGCTTATAGGATAATTGAATGTAATTTTATCTTTGGATGAATGTAATTAAGGCTTTGATTTAGCCGTTTGAAAGTTCAATGATGTAATTTAATTTTTTTCCATTATATCTCAAGTTGTAAATATTTTTAAAGCCATGTAATATTCATCAAAGAATGCTATGAAGTTTCAAGAAGGTCCAAAAGGGTTAAATTATGCTTCAGTAATTTTCTAAAATTTTTCTGGAATTTTTTGAGGCTTAATTTAATTTTCTGGGAATTCTTCTGATTTTTCTGGAATTTTTCGACGTTTTTCCGATGGCCGGAGCATCGCCGGCGGCGAAAAGAGGCGTCGGAGGAGGCTGGAATCAGATATGGTGCATAGAGGGTGAGCCTGGCTTATGAGGAACACGCGCCAGGAGGTGGCATTTGCATCACATGTTGGCGCGTGCATTGCACGCGCCAGCCAAAGTTGTATTACCTCCACGCGCGTGTAGGCGCGTGCCTGCGCGTGGGGGCGCGTCCCACGCGCCCCAAGCGCATGCCAGCGTGTGGGGGCGCGTGCCTTCACCTGATGCATGCCCCAGGCGCGTGTAAGGGCGTGTGGGGCCCTCCGGGCGCGTTCCAAGTGCTGTTTTGCCTCCGCAAGCGCGTACCAGCTCTACACAGGTGTTTACAAGTCGGTGGTGGACCCTCGCACAATACTTAGAGCAATTAAATGTTAAAAGTTGATTCCATTGGCCATTTTATTTGCTTTATTTGTCATTTATTTAATTATGCGATGTATGAAATGCATGGAATAGATAATTGTTAATTAGTTATTATTCATGAATTGGATCCATGATATTTAATTAAATGACTTGATTTATATTAATTAAATTATGAAAATTAAGTGGATCTGATTACTAATTAATTTGAGGGCACTTATTGGGAAACGCAAAATTATTTTTTGTAAATTATTTTTAAAGTGTGCTTCAAATTAAATATTAGTGAATCGTTTAAAGTCCAAATATTTTCTAAATTTAATTAGATTAAAATCAAGATGTTTTGCATGCATTATATCATGTAAATGAATAAAATGAAAACCCTAATTATGAATGATTAAAAATTGAGTGGGAGCGGGGATTTTTATACATTGCCCCATAGCCTTCGTTATTAATACCATTGTAATTAGGTCTTCAAAAATAAGGCCCCACGCATGATTTGAAGAGTCTTAATGTTACAAGAATGGTTATCTCATGAAAATAATAATATTAAATGTTCATTGTAATTAGATATTTAAAAATAAGGCCCTACGCATGATTTAAAGAGTCTAGATTATAATGACAAGATATTTAATGTTTTATTTTTCATTAGAGAATTAATAACGTTATACACTCAATCTAAAATCAATAGTGTTAGCTCCCCAACGGAGTGGTCTATACTAGGTGATTTTAGAAAGGCTAAACACAATAGGGAATCATTTCATATAGATAGACAAGGCATTGTCTTAAGAGATATGAAAATGATGGGATTTGTCCGCCAATAGCAATAATGAACTTCGCCAACCGAATAAGTTATTGGCGTATTGGTTATTCGATTTTTCATGCAGTGGTTAAGGGACCCACATACTATTTTAATGGAAGTGCTCGCCTAATAGTAAATGAATCTCAATAATAGTAATAATGAACTCCTCCAACAGGATAAGTTATTGACATATTGATTAGTTGATTTATTATGCTACAGAGTTGAGGGACCCGCATTAATTAAAAGGGATTGTTCACCAATAATGATAATGATCTCTTGTTCGATTGAGATTTATTGTATTATGGGGTTAACAAGCTCATTTTAATTTTAAATATGCATAACAGTATTAATAATTCACCTTGCATATTGTATGAATGCATTTATATTCAGATTAATTATGTCTAATCCAGTTTATCTGCTTGCTTACATATTCAATGTAACTGGATCTCATTAATATTGACTGAGAAAGGAACTTAGATATTTTATTCACAATGTAAGGGTACAAATGTATGTACTACTCCTAAACCTAATCCTTTTACTTTAAGATACCCAATAGAATATTAATGCTTTGAATAAGTGAAATAAGGCAAATGAGATGACTTGGTGCAATATTCTAGAGTTTACCTCGAATACGCTCCAAAGCTAACATTTACATTATTTTATTTTCTTCAAGCATCATGTTAAAATTCAATAAGATGTTTTGGTAAGATTAGATAGAGAGTATGCCAAAGTACTATGTCAGACTTGAATAGCATCAAGATAGCCTAAGGAACTCTAGTATGAAATCGAATTTCGGAAAATGATTATTTATAATTTAAAAATTAGCTGGAGATCAATAGGGCTGACTTGGGTGGTAAGTTTCAAGTTGATATGATTATTGCCTTGTTACCAAACTCGTTCGACTCTGTTAGAGTGAACTAAATAAGGAATCAGTTTGAGTTCACACTCGCTGATATTCTTATAGAATTGGTAACAGATGAAGGGATAATCAAGAGTATGGGCGTTCCTATCAATTTAACCTAGTCTATATCATCTTCTTCTAGGCCCAAGTGGACGGGCAAAGCAAAGAAGAAAGATAATAGTAGGACTAGGCTAGCACAAAACATGGGTATTCAAAAAGGTTAAAGGGAATAAGGCAGTGTATGTTGAGGGTGAAGGAAATTGTTTCTTTTGCCGCTAACTATGACACTCAAGGACCAACTGTCTAAGCAATGACGTGGCATAGGAAAATATATATTTAATCATTGAGCCATGTTATGTGGTTGTATCTATTAATTCCTGATGAATAGATTCTGGAGCCACTAAACATGTTTGCAATTCGTTGCAAGGATTTCAAGAATCCAGAAGCCTCGATGATATGGAATATATTTGTACTTGACCGGATGACAAGGTTGTAGCTAAGTCAGTGGGAGTATTACATCTGAAATTAGAGAGTATGAGGATATTAGTATTAGAGAACTATCTTTATGCACAGAAGTTAGACGCTATCTAATTCTTGTTTCACTTGTGGTTTATAAAAACTATGTTGTTATTTAGTAAAACTGGTTTTATAAAATTGAATAGATATGCGATTGCTTCTGGTGCATTGAAAAATGGTTAATATACTATATTCACAAACTCTTAAGATTTGCAGGGTGTAGAAACTAATGTTGCATCTCTAGATTGAATGTTAAGAGAAAATTTGTTATTCCTGACTCATTGTATTTTTTTGGTGTCTATTTTTGGGTTTAATGTTCGATCGATCAAACTCTGCATCAAAAACTGACCGGTCGTTTACAAGGGTCGCGATACCAAGTCAAGCTTGAAGAGTTGTGAATTTAAGAGGTGGCCAAGTTTTACATTTATAGAAAGCCACTACTACCTTTCTCTATATAAAATATAGATAGGGCGAGTAGGGATCGTCCCAAGGGATTAGATGGTGTATCAAATTGTGAAACTATGATAATTAGGGTTAGTAGGTCGAATGATCACACAATTGTTGATTGATTGGTTGATTATACTAAATGAGCTAAACTATAATAAAGCAATGCAATAAGATAAAGAGTAAGTAAGAAGGAAAGGTCTTGGGGTGTAGAGATCACCACCAAACAATACTATTCCAAACCATAATCAAGTGACTAATGAGGGAAATGAATGTGTTGCAACAATGTTGTGTGTGTAAAAGACATTCAATTGGTAAGGGTGACTCAACAAGTGCAAATTGTCTCAATCAACATGTGTGAGGCCACAATACATCTATTGGTAGAGGAATAGATTGTCTAAATATCATGTGAAGATAACAAAATAACAATTCAAGTCATTGAACCTTTCATTAAGCTCATAGTCCAAGCAATCCATAAGGATGACTTAGTTAAATATGCATTATCTAAACATCATGTGAGAGGTACAAAATATTTATTGGGAGAGGAATAAATTGTCTAAACACATGTGAAAGATACAACATATCATAACTAGTCATTAATCCTTCATTAAGCTCAAAATTCCATTGCACCACAATATTAGAGCATATGCTTCTTGCATTCAAAAGCATGGAACATCAAAGAACAAGCATGAATTGTTTCCCCAACTAACACTACACTAGTTAAAAGAGAAGCACAATCCATCAAGGAATAAGTATGAACCATCTAGAGACATAACAAGAGCATTACATTAAGAACTTCATATTTTGACAATCTCAAGATTAAAGGCATTAATACATATAGACATGCATCAATAACATTAAATCTAGAGGTGAGCATCTACTCTAGCATACATAGACATATAGATAGAGAAAAGGATCAATTAGAAGTATTAGTCCATAGAACTCAATGAATAATCAAGATCTTCATAAGTTCAAGAGTCAAAATATGCATTACAACACAAATCCCTCAAAATTACACAAGATTAGGTAAAGAAAGCATGTTTGGGGCTAACTCTAGCCCCAAGAGGATGTCTAACCACTCATGATGATGAAGCTCCAACCCTTAAGGGCTAAATCCATGGTGAAAATCTGCTCCTTGTTGGTGAAGGTCTCCTCCAAAGGTTGCTCTAGCTTTCTCCCTTCTTCCTCTCCAAGAATAGCCTCCAAGATGATTTTCAATGTGTGACAAGAGACCCCCTCAAAAAGTGTATCATATTCCTTATATAGGTAGGTCAAATACACCCCATGATGAGCTGTGGTCGTGCAAGGCATATTCTCCAATGATTGGATGAAGGACGGAATAAATGAGCTGGACTTTAACTTTTTCTCGCTGAAGGAAGTTCGATCGATCGAACCTTAACTTGGATCGATCGAAAATGGGTTCGATCGATCGAACTGCATCTTGGATCGATCGAAGTGGTCTGACTCCTCCGGATAATGACAAGGCTGGGATATTTTCAAGATATTTATGGGGAAAAAGACAAAAGTGGTTGGTAGGCGTACAGCTGTGGATAAGATCAATCATTTGAATAGGATAAAATAGGGTTCGATCGATCGAAGGTGATGTTCAATCGATCGAACTTGGAATTTCAGCAAAGGCCAAGGTTGGATCTATCGAGAAGTACTGTGATCGATCATAGATGTTCGATCTATCGAACTCTAAGTTGGATCGATCGAACTTTTCAGCTGCACAACTTGATTCCTTTTTACTCCTTTCTTTCTCCACTTTGCTCCCTCCTTTGGTTTATCTCAGGATTGCTTCAATTAAGCTCTTATTTGGCTGAGTTAGCTCAATTTTGGGATTAGTGCCTGAAAATATAAATAACACGTAATAAGTCTAAAACGGCAAAGTAAGATAGATAAAGGTACTAGAATGCTTAAGCTTAACGGGTTTAAATGCGCACTTTTCAGTGCTCATCACACCCCCAAACTTAAATATTGCTAGTCCCTAGCAATGAACTAAGAAGTAAAGGAATGAAATAAACAACTATACAAGTATAAACTGGAAAGCAAGTAAAATGATAACACCATTTTCGTAGGGAACGCGATTGCATTTGGCATATGCAACAAGCCTTTTAAACCCCTAAGTTACCCCTAGTGGACGAGTAAAGTCTCGTGAGGGTTTCCAAAAATGGTACCCACAAACATTAAGCTCATTCTTTCAAAAGAGGCACCAATATTGCAAACAAGCATTGGGAGAAAACTACCTCAAGTATGCAATTTTTCAACCGTTTCTAAGCAATCTCCCAAAATTTCAATATCAAGCAAGCAAGTATGGTCCTCCACATATCAAGAAAATGATCATGAAAATCGAAACAAGTCTAGAATCCATGTGAGAGGTCCGGCATCAAGTGTGTTGCTATCTTAGCCAACTAGAGAACTAATCACATCCTTATCCTCAAACTAGCACACAAATCTAGTACCGATCATCAAGATAAGAGAGTGGACCTTTTATTAAAACTTTATTGTTCTAAGTGCGCTTATTCTTTTCACTCATTTTCTTTTTCTTTTTTTTTCTTTTTTTTTTTTCATTGAGGATCAAAGATGGAAATATTGTGCAATGTGTTGATCTCTTAAGCTTTCTAGAAGATTCATGTAGCGAGCTTTAGGTCAATGACTCCCAAACTAGATGGCTTTAGGGCATTAGGTGTTAAGACACCCTAACGGACTTACAAACTCAAATCAACTAGGCTACAAATCAAGACAACAACCATCTAATCATTTCCCACTTCTCACCTTTTGGGAGAAGTCCTCACTTTTATTGCTTTTGCAACTTCTCTTTTTTTTTTTTTTTTTTTTTTTTTCAATTATTAACCTAGAGTTTGGGCCCTCCACCTTTCGGCGTGAGAAGTTCACTGCTTAATAAGGCAAGAATCCCAGCTACTCAATGAAAAGGGGTTGTTATTCACCTTTATCAAGAATGAAAGCTTTCAATGCACTACTAACCCAATTGGGATATAACCACTTCAATAATCAACAAAGCATGTACCCCACAATTGAATGCTAGCGTGCGCTGGTGCTAGTGTAGAATTCTAGAATGAATCTCAAAACAATCACAAATTCAGGATGATGTGGACCACAAATGTAAGCAAGATATCAATTTTTTGAAAAATTTACTCCTAAATGGCATCCTCAAGGCATACAAGGAGTATTAGACTCTCAAGTCAAGCAATTTTTAAATTTTAAGCAATATAGTCCTCAAAAGACCAAAATCATAGCTAGAAATGGACCAAGTATAGAAATATCTCTCAAATACACAAGACATGCTCAAAATTTGAATTTTAAAGCAACATTGAAATATACACCAATACCCCCAAACTTAAACTGCACATTGTCCTCAATGTGTGAAGAGAACAAAGGAAAGAGTATACCAGTGCTTTAGACATGAATGATCGGGATAGAAGTATGCAAAGTGGGTGGCATGGCCCCCCCAAACTTGGGATAAACTGTGGTCCTGAAAAGTTTGCACTCAGATAAACTCATTAGATAACAAAGTAGGATAATCAGTGCACAGTGGACATGCAAGTGTAAAATGGGATAAATAGAGAATAGAGAGAGAGGTGTAAGAGTGGTCCTGAAAAATTGGGCAGCACTCTCTCACTGAAGTCACTGTGATGTACCTGATAGAGTTAAACATACAAATATGAGATACTAAGAGACATCCATAATCAAAAAGTAATATATAGAGAATATAAAGTGCAGGTACATCAATAAAATAATAAAGCCGACAGACCGACCGCAAAGTATAATACAGTAACAGTGACAGTATAATACAGATCCAGAATAAAAGAAATGAAAGCATAGAACAACTGGAAGTGGAGTCTCAGAAGGCCTGATCGTGAAGATCTGCAGTGGCTGGAGGTGCAGGTACGGATGCAGGTGCAGGGAGTCGGCTGGAGAGATCGGCAAAGCAAGCCATGACATCTGCCCTGAAAGAGGTGAACTCAGCTCGGTGGGCAGTGATGTCGGCTCGCATGGCTGCTACGTCCTCCTCTAGTTCAGCTGCTACCTCTATAGCTGACTCCTGAAGACTCCGAATAAGAGCATTGTAGCTCTTCTTCCAGTCACTCCTCCCATAGAAGCTGGACCTTATTTTAAAAACACGATATGCAGAGTTCGATCGATCGAACCTAGGTCTCCAATCTAAAATTTTTTTTTTTTTTTTGAATTATCAAAAATCAAAGGAAATTAAATTAATGAGATGCAAATTTCGATCGATCGAAGAAAGATTTTGATTGATCGAAGAGGATAAAGAATGTACAAGTTTAAGGGCTTAAGAGTTGACACGTGTTGGAACCTTGGATCGATCGAATTTGGAATTCGATCGATCGAACATGAAAAATTTTGAAAAGTCCTGAGAGCATACATTTTTGAAAAAATGGATGAGGCCTGAAAATTTTTCTAAGTGTTGGGACTCATGATCGATCGAACCACATGTTGGATCGATCGAAAGGTAGTTCGATCGATCGAAATGGTTTACGATCGATCGAAATGGTTTACGATCGATCGATCGAACTTTTGAAAATTTGAAGATCCCGAGAGCATGCATTTTGGAATTTGGATGCAGGTCCAAAATTTTTCTAAGTGTTGGGACTCATGATCGATCGAACCACATGTTGGATCGATCAAAAGGTAGTTCAATCGATCAAAATGGTTTACGATCGATCGAACTTTTGAAAATTTGGAGATCCCGAGAGCATGCATTTTGGAATTTGGATGCAGGTCCAAAATTTTTCTAAGTGTTGGGTGCAAAATGAGAGCTGGATCGATCGAGTCCATAGTTGGATCGATCGAACTAATGTTCGATCGATCAAACCAAAACTTGGAGATCGAAATTATGCCTAAATGCTCAAAATGACTTGAATGCTCATGCAATCCCTTACTCAGTTCCTTCCAATGTATATGAACCACAAAAACAGTATCTAGACTTCGCAAGAATCAAATGCAAGATAGAAATGAGGGAGGAATAGGGTTTTGACATCCTACGAGTTTCAGTGCTAGTCTTTAACGTCTCTAGCAAGACCTAGGGTTCTTTTAACCCGGATCAAAGATCTTGCAATGCATCCCCTCCTTTTTGGGTTGAGAAATGTTTTGAGTTCCACCCAACAAATGGTTCTTGGAAGAACTTGTTGGATTTAACTCAAAAGATGTTTTTAAGTTCTTATCAAAATCGTCATCAATATGTTCATACACCGGGTCAATAAGATTTGCAGCCTCTAAATGTCTTTGAAAGACTTGACCCTCTATGTATGGTTTCAATCTTTGCCCATTCACCTTGAAGATGTTCCACTTCTTCAAGTCTTGTATCTCTACCGCTCCATGCGGTGCAACCGAGATAATTTCATAGGGACCTTCCCACTTGGTTCTCAATTTGCCGGGAAAGAGTTTTAACCTAGAGTTGAAAAGCCAAGCTTTTTGACCGGGTTCTAAGGACTTCTTCACAATATGCTTATCATGGAAGGCTTTGGTTCTTTCTTTGTAGAGCTTGGCATTATCATAAGCATTATGCCTTAGCTCTTCCAATTCACTCAATTGAAGTAGCCTATTCTCTCCGGCTTTGGCTAGGTCAAAATTGAGCTTTTTAACTACCCAAAAGGCTTTGTGTTCTAGCTCAACCGGAAGATGGCAAGGCTTCCCATAAACAATTCTATAAGGGGACATGCCAATGGGAGTCTTATATGCCGTCCGGTAAGCCCACAAAGCATCATTTAGCTTTCTTGACCAATCTTTCCGGGTGGTGTTAACCGTTTTCTCAAGGATATGCTTAATTTCCCGGTTAGACACTTCAACTTGTCCACTTGTTTGAGGATGGTAGGGAGTGGCTACTTTGTGAGTGACGGAGTACTTAAGAAATAATTGCCTCAAGAATTGATTGCAAAAATGCTTTCTTCCATCACTTATCATAGCCCTTGGCATACCAAAACGAGCAAAGATATTGGATTTAATGAATTGAATGACCACGGAGTGATCATTTGTTTTGGTAGCACAAGCCTCAACCCACTTAGAAACATAATAAACGGCAAGAAGAATGTATTGATAACCATATGACATAGGAAATGGACTCATGAAATCAATGCCCCAAATATCAAAAATTTCAACAACCAATATATTGGTTAATGGCATCATATCTCTTTTAGACATTGTTCCCATCTTTTGACACCTCTCACACGACTTGCAAAAGTTGTAGGCATCTCTATGAATAGTGGGCCAAAAGAGCCCACTTTGAAGAACCTTTAGGGCGGTCTTCTTTGCACTAAAATGCCCACCACATGCAAGTGTGTGGCAAAACACTAGGACACTTGGGATTTCACTCTCCGGAATGCATCTTCTCACAATTTGATCGGGACAATAGCGGTATAAAACAGGGTCTTCCCAATAGTAATTCCGGATGTTGGCAAAGAAACGATTTTTGTCGTTCTTTGACCAAGAGGTTGGAAGCTTGCCTATTGCCAAATAATTCACAATATCAGCAAACCAAGGCATTATTCCATTTGAGACTTGAAAAAGTTGTTCATCCGGGAAGGAATCATGAATTGGAGGACTAGGGAAAGGCTCTATTTGTAATCTAGAAAGATGATCAGCAACCACATTTTCGGTGCCCTTTTTGTCCTTGATTTCAAAATCGAATTCCTGGAGGAGTAAAATCCATCTAATTAATCTAGGTTTTGTTTCCCTTTTTGTTAAAAGATGTCTCAATGCAGCATGATCAGAGTAAACAACAACCTTAGATCCTAGCAAATAAGAGCGGAACTTATCAAGATCATATACTACAGCAAGTAATTCCTTCTCGGTAGTGGAGTAATTCAATTGAGCTCCTGAGAAGGTTTTGCTTGCATAGTATATGGCACAAGGGAGCTTACCTACTCGTTGGCCTAAAACTGCCCCCATGGCATAGTCAGAAGCATCACACATAATTTCAAAGGACAAAGACCAATTATGAGGTTGCATGATAGGAGCAGATGACAATGAAGTGCGCAATTTATGAAAGGTGTCTAGGCATGCTTGATCAAAGACGAAAGGAGTATCCTTGGCAAGAAGATTGCACAAAGGTCTAGCGATTTTGCTAAAGTCCTTGATGAAGCGGCAATAGAAGCCGGCATGACCTAGAAAAGAGCGAACTTCCCTCACCGTTGAAGGTGGGGGTAGTTCAGAGATGAGTTCAACTTTCGCCTTATCTACCTTAATTCCTCTTCTAGATATGATGTGACCCAAAACAATTCCCTCTTGAACCATGAAATGGCTCTTTTCCCAACTAAGAACAAGGTTTGTTTCACGGTATCTTTTAAGTACTAAGTCCAAATTTTTGAGGCAAGCATCAAAGGAAGACCCAAAAACAGAAAAATCATCTATGAAGACCTCAAGATACTCTTCTACCATATCCGAAAAGATAGACATCATACACCTTTAGAATGTAGCAGGAGCATTGCACAAACCAAAAGGCATCCGTCTATAAGCAAATGTGTCAAATGGACATGTAAAAGTGGTTTTCTCTTGGTCTAATGGGTCAAGGGCCACTTGGTTGTAACCGGAATATCCATCTAGGAAGCAATAGTATTGTTGCCTCGCCAATCTCTCTAAGATTTGATCAATGAAGGGTAAAGGGAAATGATCCTTTCTAGTGGCGGCATTCAATTTTCGGTAATCAATGCACACACGCCATGAGTTGGCGGTGCGCTTAGAGATTTCCTCACCTTTAGCATTTTCAACCACGGTAATTCCCGACTTCTTGGGAACTACTTGTGTAGGACTCACCCATTTGCTATCGGAGATTGGGTAGATGATTCCGGCATCCAAAAACTTCACTACTTCTTTCTTAATTACCTCTTTCATGTTAGGATTCAATCTCCTTTGGGCATCCCTAAAGGGTTTTGTATCCTCTTCCATGAGTATACGATGCATACAAATGGAAGGATCAATTCCCTTAAGGTCCACCACACTCCACCCTATAGCTTCTTTGTTTTCTTTAAGTACATTAAGAAGAGCATTTTCTTGGTCCTCATCTAGGCTTGAAGAGATGATAACCGGAAGAGTGTCGTGAGGACCTAGAAATGCATACTTAAGATTAAAAGGCAAAGTTTTTAGCTCAAGGTTGGCGGAGATACCAAAGATGGAACCGGAGGAGTACTAGAAAGTGAAGGAAGATGCTCAATTGGAGTTTTCCATGGTGGAAAATTCAAACTTGCTACGGATTCTATTATATTGCTTACTTCATTGATTGAATTTTCATTATCAAACCCACAACTCTCATACCTTTCAAGAAGACATGAGGCAAGAGGATCATCGGATAAAAGAGATGAGAGATCATCCTCAAGTGGTTGTTTCATGATCATTGTGGGAATTGATTCCTCAACAACCTTATCTAACACATCAATAACATAACACTTATCTTCATCTATGGGATGTCGACTTGCATTGAAAACATTGAGTTTGACCAACATGTTGCCAAAAGAAAAATCCATGATTCCGGACCTACAATTGATAGTGGCATTGGCGGTGGCAAGGAATGGTCTTCCCAAGATGATTGAGATTTGGGTAGTGGGATTAGCAACCGGTTCGGTGTCTAACACTACAAAATCAACCGAAAAGTAGAATTTATCTACTTTGACAAGGATGTCCTCAACCATACCCCTAGGTGTTTTGACGGATCTATCGGCCATTTGAAGCACCACCAAGGTTGGCTTTAACTCATTTAACCCCAATTGGGCATACACAGAATAAGGAATCAAGTTAACACTTGAACCTAAGTCAAGAAGAGCTCTACGGATCTCGTGATTTCCAATTACGCATGAAATGGTTGGAGCACCAGGGTCTTTGCATTTGAGTGGAGTATTTTGTTGAAGAATGGAGCTCACTTGCTCCGTGATGAACACTTTCTTAGGACCTTGTCCTTTGTTCCTCCTCTTTTGTGTGCAAAGATCTTTCAAGAATTTGGCATAAGGTGGCATTTGCCTAATTGCATCTAAGAGGGGAAGATTTATGTTCACTTGCTTGAAAACATCCATCATGTCAAGCATTTTCCCATCTTGCCTCTCTTGAGGCGAGGTTTCTCTCAAAGCATAAGGGAAATGAGCTTTTGGCTCATGACATTTTGGCACTTGAGAAGATGATGAAGATTGAGTATTCCGATTTGGAACATTCTCATCCAAAGAGATAGGTATGGAATTGGAATTTTGATGAGTGACAACATTTGGTTGCACCGATTCACTATCCTCCTTTGGCAACTCAACCTTATTGTCAACTTGCTTACCACTTCTCAAAGTAGTGATTGCTTGTGTTTGAACTTGTGAGGCATTCTCCGATGTAGAGTTTGCCTCCACACAAAATTGAGCTTTTGGGTTCCTCTGGGGTTGACTAGGTAACTTACCCACTTCCCTTGCATTCAATGCATTAGCTATGATCCCGATTTGGGACTCTAGCTTTGATATAGATTGAGAGTGTGAATGCAACAAATTTGTGTTCTTCTCTAGGCTATCCAAAGCCATTAAAACCTTATCTTCAAATGTAGAATTATTATGAAGTGCATGAGGAGGATGATGCTCCGTTTGGAATTCATACATTTGAGGATGTGAAGAATTATTCATTCTTTGATGATATGAAGGAGTGAACCCTTGAAAACTTTCATTTCTCTTGTGAGGTGGAATGTACTTGTTTTGAAAATTCTGAGCTTGAAAAGAATTTGGATGTTCATTACACCTTGGAACATAAGCATTGGAATAGGGATGAGCAAATGTAGCATTGACTTGTTCATAGTGTTCATTATAAGCATGTCCGTGGGGACAATCAAAAGTAGTGTGCAAAACACTTGAACATGTCATACAAGGCTCATACATTTGAGAGGTATGATGATGAGGATATGAATTGTTAGCCGGTTTTTGATTTAACAAGAATTGGTCAAACTTTTGAGAAAGAGTTTTAATCTCGGCTACAATTCCCATTGAACTCTCTATTTGACAAACTTGAGAATTTTTCTTCTTCTCTTTTCTTTCATGGTCAATTTGAGAAGTATAAAATTTTTGGCAAGAGTTTTCGCTCATCTTCTCAAAGAGTTGCCAAATGTCATCCTCATGTTTCCCAAAATATGATCCTCCATATGATGTATCAACAATGTCTTTATGAATGTCGGATAGGCTCTCATAGAAGTATTGAACCACTTGCAATTTTGGAATGCCATGATGTGGGCATTTCCCTAGCAAGTCATTCAATCTTTCCCAAACCTCATGTAATAACTCCCATTCTTTTTGAGAAAAAGTTCTAATTGAAGTACGCATAGCATTGGTCAGACTTATGGGATAAAACTTTTTTAAAAATTCATTTTGCATTTGCATCCAAGAAGTTATAGAATTTGCTTCCAAAGTATTGAACCAATGCTTTGCCTTGCTTTTGAGTGTGAAAGGGAAAAGGAGTAGTCTAATCACTTCCTCCGGAACATTCATGTATCTAATGGTGGAACATATTTCAAAGAATTCATTTAGATGTTTATAAGGCTCCTCATCATTTAGACCATAGAAAAATGGACACAATTGAATAGTTTCGGGCTTGATTTCATATTGATTTGTCTCGAAATTAGGCAACATGATACAAGAAGGTGCATGGTATGCATGGAGATCATAATAGTCACGAAGTACCATTGGAGGCATTGGAGCTTGAGCTCCGAGACCGTATTGATCGGGAGGGAGGTTTTGCATGAAATGCGGGTCTAGGTAACCAAGATTACCCTCTAGGTTTTCCATGTGAATGCCTAGAGTGAATGATCAAGTAAATACTACAAATCACAACAAAGCAATCAAACAAACACTTCTCCTCCACAACAAGTCAAATATCAACAACTTCCTCCATATACAATAATTCCCATACCCCCATGCTTTCAATGATATGCAATGCCACCACGTGGGCCCCCGATTTAACTAAGGAGATTGAGTAAGAAGGTCTCACAATGGTCCTTTAGCACTTCAACTCCAAATTTAAAAGCTTAGCTTAGCAAAAAAAATTTAGCAACTCTTCATTTTTAGCATTTTTTTCCTTTTTGCTTGCTTTGCTCCTTAGCTTTGAAGTTCTTTTCTAGCTCCTTGCTTAATGCACCTTGTTAATGAAGAACAAACTTAATAAGTAATTGAATTTCACAATTCAACGTTGCTAATTTAAAATCCCCGGCAACGGCGCCAAAAACTGACCGGTCCTTTACAAGGGTCGCGATACCAAGTCAAGCTTGAAGAGTTGTGAATTTAGGAGGTGGCCAAGTTTTACATTTATAGAAAGCCACTACTACCTTTCTTTATATAAAATATAGACAGGGCGAGTAGGGATCGTCCCAAGGGATTAGATGGTGTATCGAATTGTGAAACTATGATAATTAGGGTTAGTAGGTCGAATGACCACACAATTGTTGATTGATTGGTTGATTATATTAAATGAGCTAAACTATAATAAAGCAATGCAATAAGATAAAGAGTAAGTAAGAAGGAAAGGTCTTGAGGTGTAGAGATCACCACCAAACAATACTATTCCAAACCATAATCAAGTGACTAATGAGGGAAATGAATGTGTTGCAACAATGTTGTGTGTGTAAAAGACATTCAATTGGTAAGGGTGACTCAACAAGTGTAAATTGTCTCAATCAACATGTGTGAGGCCACAATACATCTATTGGTAGAGGAATATATTGTCTAAACATCATGTGAAGATAACAAAATAACAATTCAAGTCATTGAACCTTTCATTAAGCTCAAAATTCCATTACACCACAATATTAGAGCATATGCTTCTTGCATTCAAAAGCATGGAACATCAAAGAACAAGCATGAATTGTTTCCCCAACTAACACTACACTACTTAAAAGAGAAGCACAATCCATCAAGGAATAAGTATGAACCATCTAGAGACATAACAAGAGCATTACATTAAGAACTTCATATTTTGACAATCTCAAGATTAAAGGCATTAATACACATAGACATGCATCAATAACATTAAATCTAGAGGTGAGTATCTACTCTAGCATACATAGACATATAGATAGAGAAAATGATCAATTAGAAGCATTAGTCCATAGAACTCAATGAATAATCAAGATCTTCATAAGTTCAAGAGTCAAAATATGCATTACAACACAAATCCCTCAAAATTACACAAGATTAGGTAAAGAAAGCATGTTTGGGGCTAACTCTAGCCCCAAGAGGATGTCTAGCCACTCATGATGATGAAACTCCAACCCTCAAGGGCTAAATCCATGGTGAAAATCTGCTCCTTGTTGGTGAAGGTCTCCTCCAAAGGTTGCTCTAGCTTCCTCCCTTCTTCTTCTCCAAGAATAGCCTCCAAGATGATTTTCAATGTGTGACAAGAGACCCCCTCAAAAAGTGTATCATATTCCTTATATAGGTAGGTCAAATACACCCCATGATGAGCTGTGGTCGTGCAAGACATATTCTCCAATGATTGGATGAAGGACGGAATAAATGAGCTGGACTTTAACTTTTTCTCGCTGGAGGAAGTTCGATCGATCGAACCTTAACTTGGATCGATCGAAAATGGGTTCGATCGATCGAACTGCATCTTGGATCGATCAAAGTGGTCTGACTCCTCCGGATAATGACAAGGCTGGGATATTTTCAAGATATTTATGGGGAAAAAGACAAAAGTGGTTGGTAGGCGTACAGCTGTGGATAAGATCAATCATTTGAATAGGACAAAATAGGGTTCGATCGATCGAAGGTGATGTTCGATCGATCGAACTTGGAATTTCAGCAAAGGCCAAGGTTGGATCTATCGAAAAGTACTGTGATCGATTTTAGATGTTCGATCGATCGAACTCTAAGTTGGATCGATCGAACTTTTCAGCTGCACAACTTGATTCCTTTTTGCTCCTTTCTTTCTCCACTTTGCTCCCTCCTTTGGTTTATCTCAGGATTGCTTCAATTAAGCTCTTATTTGGCTGAGTTAGCTCAATTTTGGGATTAGTGCCTAAAAATATAAATAACACGTAATAAGTCTAAAACGGCAAAGTAAGATAGATAAAGGTACTAGAATGCTTAAGCTTAACGGGTTTAAATGCGCACTTTTCAGTGCTCATCAGTTGTAATCATTCAAAATGAGATTCAAAGATTGGTCAAAGAAGGTTTATTAACTGGTGAGGTAGAGGAGCCTAAACCAAACTTGTGAATCCTGTTTTGAAAGATAGATAACTCTAAGGCCTTAATCAGCCAAATGAAATAGACATAAAGAATAATTGGAGTCGATAGACACGAACACATGTGGTCTTATGAACATCCAAGCAAGATTACTCACGTTTTGGATAAATTTACCTGTTGCGACACAAGTCTTATACTTTTGGTATATTCCGAGAGGGTCAAGACTGATGTGGAGCACAGATTAGGTAAACTTATCAAGACACTTCGATCTGATCAAGGATATGAGTATTTCTTGGGATAGTGCAAAGACTATATGGTCAATGAGGGTGTTGTGTACCAGTTTTCCGCAATTGACGCTAAATGCATTTAGGTGTCAAATAGGAATAACAGAATTCCACTTAACATGGTTAGATCTATGATCAGTTATGCCACATTATCTCTTTCATTTAAGAGTTTAGTGTTAATGACATCGATGCGCATTATGAACTGCATTCCATCTTAGTCTGTCTTAAAGATACCGTTGAGCTGTGTTTTTGACTAAATCTTAGTTTGAATCACATGCACATATGGGGTAGTCTTGCACATGTGCGCTTGATATGGACAAGTAAGTTGGAAACAAATCATACGCATGATAGATTTGATAGCTACTCTAAAATGTCACTAGGATGGATTATTTTATGATCTCAATGATAAAAGTTGATTGTTTACATTCACTGTTTATCTATAGGAGAATCATATTATGAATCACATACCTAGTAGCATAGTGTTAGAGAATATGGTAAGAGTACCAGATGTACCATATATGAACACACTTAGTATAGAGATTTAGAATTATAGATGAATTCCCTATTGATGCGTCAGCATCATCTAGTACACAGATTTCTTCATCGGTACATTGATGTAGTGGGAGGATAATTATCCAATCCGACAGAATCATGTTTTTAGGTGAGGCCGTTATGGACATCCCTATTAAACATGAGTTGGACCCAATAAGCTACACGGAAGCGTGAACCGATATGGATACAGATCGTTTTGGCGAGTTACTATGAAATCAGAGTTGAAATCTATGTATTCTAATAAATTTTGGGATCTTGTAGAGCTTTCTAGTAAGGTGATACCTATGGAAGGCAAGTTAATCTACAAAAAGATACCAGAAGATTTCTTAGTGAATAAATCATGAGTGTACAAGGGAATGTCATTATTTTTCTGATTCTATATATATTGATGACATCCTACTCATTTATAATGACGTGAAAGTTTTGTCATCAATAAAAAGGTAGTTGTTCAATTACTTTTAAATGAAGGATTCTCAAGATGTAAGCTATATTCCTAAGATCAAGCTTTTGCAAGATTAGGTTAAAAGGAAAATAGGCTTATCTTAATAATCCTAAATTGATAAAGTTTTGACCAGGTTTGGTATGCATAACTCAAAGAATGAGTTCTTGCTTTATTGATATGGATTGCTCTCTTTAGTAAGTAGTTTTCCAAGACTAGCAGAGGAGATTGAACAAATGAGACTGAAACTATATGCTTTGGCATATGAGAGTCTCATATATGCCATGGTCTATACCAAATAGGACATCCGCTACATTGTAGGGATAGTCAGATGATATCAATCCAATCCTGGACTTGATAACTAGTCTGTTGTGAAAAATATCATTAAGTATCTAAGGAGGACCAAGGATATCATACTCAGTTATGGATGTGATGATATGGTCCTAATCAAGTATGCTAGTTCTGATTTTCAATCAGAAGTAGATACTATGAAGTTCATGACTTAGTGTATGTTCACTTAATAGAAGAGAAATCAGTTGGTAGATTGTTAAGCAGATTTCAACTGCTGACTCAAACCTGCAGGTGGAATATATTGCAGCCTTAAAGGCGGCAAAGGAAGTCTATTGGTTTGATCTCACTGATTTAGAGGTTGTGGAGTATACTAGCCTGCCTATTGAACTATGTTGTGACAATAGTGCAGAAGTAGTCCAAACCAATGACCCAAGGTTCTATAGAGGAACAAGATACACTGAGAGGAAGTATCATGTTCTACATGATATTGTCCGGCAAGAAAATGTACTTGTAGCTAGAACATTGCATTGGAACACAACTTTGTTGATCCATTATCAAAGGTGTGATTGATCAATAATTTTGATCATCATCTGGATAACATTGGAGTTAGGTGCAATTTGAATTGGCTATGAGGGCAAGTGGGAGCTGTTGGGATTTATATGCCCTGGCATAGTAAATTCCTGTTTGGATTAAAGTGACATATGTTCCTGAAGTTTCTGAAATATTTATGTTTTATACAATTGGTGAATTCAATGTATTATGTTTCGATTCATTATAGAATTGATTGTGTCCATTTGATTACAAGAGATATTTATATATATGTATGTGATTGCAATCAATACATGATATATAAATAGTAATTATAAATGGTTCATAGTCGGTAATTATGGATGGATTCATAATTAATTAAGATTTGAACTGGATCCGCGTTAGGTTGAGATATATTGTGAAAGCTGTCGTATGCAATTGCTCCCTATCACTGTCATGGCATTTGACTCTTAAGCATAAGAAAAGTATAAACTCTTCTATTAATTAATAATTACTTTGATTTGTTCGGCGGATTCTTCGGGATCCTTAGACCGACACTTTGGGTAGTTATGTAATTAATAGTTAGAGGGTTATATTTTCAATATTTGCATCATTGCTACTTGTATTTATTTTGTATTGATTATGGTTGATCACAAAGTAAATTCGAAGGCCTTCGTGTGTTTTTAGACAAAATGATTTATTATATATTTATTTATTTAAATTATTATTTTTGTCAAACAAATGTTTTATTGTGATCGAGTCAGAAATAATCAATGGTACCAAAATAAATATATTAGTTAAGTAATCGGATTGATGGCTTTATTTATCCGATAACTAATTAAGCATAAAGGGGTCAAAGTGCAATATTGACTTAGAGATTATTTATTATTTAATTGGAGTTCAATTAATATCTTTTAGTGGAGTAGAAATTAATTTATGAATTAATTGAATTGGGTCCATGGATCGGGCCAATTATTAATTTATTGTAGCCAATAAAATAATAGGCCCAATGGATTCTTACTTATAGCCCAACTTGATATTGGAATCATATTAGATTTGAGACATATGAATTAGAGATTGAGAAGGATTTGTTATTTCCTTTTCTTTATTTTTATGTTGCCTATAAATATATATGGTCTATGTATATTTGGGTTGTGATTTTTGGAAGAAAGAAAAAGGAAGCTATTTTCTCTCTCTAGAAAATTAGGGTTTATGTTCTCATCTAATAGAGGCTCCCACAAGCCTATTTTTCCAAGGTCATTCATGGAGGCATATGAGTGATTCCTAAAGGCAAAACAATTACCAAGAAGATGGAGATTCAAGGAGAAGGCATCTTGCTAAGGGATCTACAATAAGTGAGAACATTCACTTTAGAGGAAAGTTTTAAAGGTTTACTCAGACCTTTGATGTAAGTATTTAATCTGTTAATTGAATGATACATCATGTTTTATTTTTACATAAAACTTGTCTCTATGTGATGAATCAAGATCTATGAATTAAAAATCCCTCAAAAAGTTTTTAAAACTAGCACGTTTTCCAACAGATGGGTCAGCATTTGGCAGGTTAACTTTGCTTCCGTTTTTTTTTCCTGGCAGCTCGGTATGGGAAAAGTTTATCTGAAGTGACAATGCAAGGTGGGAGAAATTTGAATTTTAAGAACTCAAAATTTTGTGCACCTGAGCTCCCTTATTTCGGTGAGATGCTTCTAGTTGAGCTTTCAAGCTGGAGATGGATTTCTCCAGCTCCACTTCTCCAATCAAGTCAGCCTTTGATGAGTCCATTACAGATGCTCCATTCCTTCAGGGAGGAACCTCACGAAATCATGGAAAAAGAAACGGAGTTGGTCCAGTGGTAGTGGGGTTGAGTGGGTGGGTTGTTCTGGCATTTTGTGTAGGCTGAGGGTGACAGGAAGCTTAGGTGAGTTTCGAGGGGATAAGAATCAGGAGGGGTGGTGAATTGATTGGTTAGCAAGGAAGGATGTGGTTCATAGTGACGGATTGCAGGAAGGTTGAAAGAAGGGGAGCTGGAAGAGAGGAGAGGGAGGAGAAGACTACGGTTTTTCTCTTATTCTTGTTGTTTAACCAAAAAAAATTCGAAGTTCAATGAAGCAGTACTTTAATGACAGTAGAAGAATTGGTAAAATGGGAGCAGGATATTAAAGTTACTTATCTGAGATATATATATAGATATCCTTGACTCAACAGCAATGCAGCAAAATGAACAGCACAGCTAACAATTCCCAATTTAGCCTGGGGATTTCAAACTAAAAAAATAAATGACATCAGTTTTACTTGCCAATATAAAAATATATTGCAGCTTGTACATGTACATCTAACACACCCATTGAAGATGGATCCTGAAGGGTAAAATCAGATGCAAATAGAATATCCAGACGCAAGTTGTCAGGACGAGTCAGTGGAGAACCTTCTAATGCTTGCAACTTACACGGCAAGCAATCTATCATATTGATTCGGACTTACTGATCCCTTTGGATTTTTCCTTAACCAATCCCCACTACTGCAGATCAGAAGGGTAAGCTTAAATAGATTTTTCCACCGAATAAAGAACTCCCATCTCAATGTGACCATCACTTCCATTCATTTCAAAACAATATAACATAATCACCAGTAGTCATTGCAGGAACACACCCCATTTTTCATATGATGAAACCGGTTTGAATCCCTTACTATTATTTCTCTCCCTGTTGCCATCGATATGTATTTGATTGCAGTATGGCAATCTCCACAGACACGAAGATTCTTAAAAACCCTTATGGGTTTCGACTTGGATGTGCTTATAAGACCAAATGCTACTGCTATTTTCTCACTGTGTTGAAACAAATACTGTTCCTTCTGTTCCTCCTCCACATCATGAAGAACATAATCTGTGTTAGGGACATAACCCATATCCTTTATTCTGAGAGACAAATTATCTAGTTCTTCATATATCTCCAGTGCTTGGGGATGAGAGGTGTCCCCCACATAAAACTTGTGTACCTTGTTTCCTGTCTCTATCCAGCTACAGCCTGCTTCCTTAACCAAATTTCTCTCTTTCATGCATTTTCTGATCGTCACTACATCTTCCCATTGACCAGTTGAAGCATACAGGTTTGATAATAAAATGTAAGCTGCTGGATCATTTGGGTTTTGCTCAAGAATCATTTTTGCAGCATGTTTCCCAAGCTCTGTGTTACCATGAACTCGGCAAGCTCCAAGCAAGGTGCGCCAGACCAAAGCATCAGCCTTGAAAGGCATTGAGTCAATGAACTGAACAGCCTTTTCGAGAAAGCCACATCGTCCAAATAAATCAACCATGCATGCACAATGTTCCATCCTTGGGCTTATTCTATGTTCTTTGAACATTGAGTTAAAGAGTTTCCATCCCTCATTAATCATACCGACATGGCTACAAGCTGATAAAACAGCAATATATGTAATCTCATTCGGCTTTACACCTTCCTCAAGCATTTGGTAGAACATTTCCAAAGCTCTTCTTGCAATTCCATGTTTTGCAAACCCAGTTATTATTGAAGTCCACGATATTACATTCCGATCTTCCATTTCATTAAAAACTTGAAAAGCAGCTTCTATGTTCCCACATCTAGAGTACATAGAGACCAAAGCATTACAGACGGATTGGTTTGACTCGAACGCAGCTTTAATTAAGCGAGCATGGATTTGCTCGCCCTTACTCACGGCACCTATACTTGCAGCTCCACTCAATAGACTGGCGAATGTGAAAGCATCAAACATGATTCCAGCATCCTTTATTTGATGGAAAAGTTCAAAGGCTTCATCAGCATTCAAATTCTTGGCATAGCCATCAAAAATAGTGTTGTAGGAAACCAAATTTTTCTCAAATAGAACATCAAAAGCTTTCCGTGCATCTTCCATCCTACCAGATCGAGCATACATGCTAGTAAGAGAATTTCCCACGCAATCAGCTGAAGCAAGACCCAATTTAACTGCATGGGTATAAACTTGTTCACCCATCCCTGAATCAGCAAGATTTCCACATGCCTTGAGAATGCTGGAAAATGTGAAATGATTGGGTAAAACTTGACCCTGAACCATCTTGCCGTATAGTTCAATAGCTTCCTTATTGTGACCTCCGCTTTGCACATACCCTGTGATAATTGCAGTCCAAGACATGACATTATGATCAGGCATCCGATCAAATACCTTCCTTGAATCATTCACAGATCCATCACCTACACACTTTGCATACATGTCCACCAAACTGCACCCAACACAAATATCCATAGCCAATCCAAACTTAATCACCTGAGAATGTAATTGCTGCCCAATTGATAACAATTCTAATTCTGCACAACTGGAAATGACACTGCTATAAGTGAAGCGGTCCGGTTTAAATCCACTCAATACCATTTCCAGAAACAAGTCAATGGCCTTTCTTGCATGACCCAGTTGGGAATATCTAGTTAGCATCAAAGTCCACGTAACTTCATTTTTCTCAGGCATTTTATCAAACACCTTCTTTGCAGAGTTCAAGTCACTACAACCCTTTGCAAACATATCAATCAATGCACACCCAGCGCACACATCAGACTCAAAATACCCAGTTTTTATTACAGACCCAAAAATTACTTTCCCAATCGAAGCATTATCAACGTTCGAACAAGCTTGAATCACAGCCGAAAAACAAAATTGATTTGGGTTCTCTCCAAATTCAAGCATTTCAAAGAATGTAGATATTGCTTTTGAATTCATACCATTATGTGCAAAGCATGAGATCATCGCACTCCATGAAACCAAGTCTCTACTCTCACCCATTGTCTCAAAGATAGAATTAGCAGTTACCCAATCCCCACATTTAGAATACAAGCTGATCAGTGAATTAAGCACAACCGAGTCAAGTTCGAGTCCTGACTCGGACAATTTGCTGTGAACAAGCTTTCCAAGTTCAAAGTTTCGTGTTCTGATGCAGGATTTGAGGAGGACCGAGTAGGTGATGAGGTCTGGGGCGAGTTCACGTTGGGTCATGAGATCAAGGGTGGAGATTGCTTGGCGGAGGTGGCCCACATTGGCCAGACGAATCAGACGGTTCTTGAGAGGTTCGAAGTTGGGGTTCTTCAAGGATTGGATGGACGATAATTTTTGGCGGGAAGGGTTTATGGGTTTGAGCAATGGCGGGATCAATTTGGCGGAAGAGGGAAGAGAGAGACTGATCATCCTCTCAACGGCTAATTTTGATGTGCAATCAAAATGTCCATTGAAGAATGAGGGTTTGGTGGTTTTAATAAACTGAAATCTTTGATTTTTCTATTACAACTCCTCAATCGTGGTACACAGGAAATTCATACGACGATTCGTCCCTTTTAAGACTTGACTAATTACTGCGAGGAAATGTTGCTAAGCCACGTCGTACGTAAAAGTGATGAGCAAGTATATCATAATAAGACTCAATTCTTGATCCGGTGTCATGCCTAACCCCTGGCTCAAAGGGTGTTCGAATTTTTCATTCCGGATAGGTAGGGTGGTACGATTGCAATGAGGGCGTTGCGTGGGTTCGGATGGAGAAGGATATAATGAGAGTCATTTGTCCCACATCGAATCCGAATAGAAAAGTGATTGGGTAAATAGGCAAGCGCCGACCCATTACACTAAATTATAAAGTATTTCGTTATTTTTTATTATTGTTATTTGAGAATATTAATTTATTATTATGATAACCCCACCATAATATTAAATTTCTAAGTTTTATTTGAGAATTTGAAAAAAAAAATTATAAGAAATTATTATGATGATTGAAAATTTATTTCACTACCAAAGTCCCGTGGTCTAGTGGTTTTTCCTCTATTTTTCAAAGTGAAAGATAAAAATAAATTATTTCACTATCTTAATAAGATTAAAAAAATAGTTTTGGAGGTGTATTTAATCTAAAGGGTTTCATACTCATTGGCCGAGTGGGTGTAGGGACCACAGCACAATCAGTGAGTTTCTTGACAATTTTTTTTTCTTTTTCCTATATCATAATATGAACACATGATTTTAAATTCTCAAATAAAACTTGGAAATGTTGCTAAGCTATAATGCATTTCGTTATTTCTTACTATTGTTATTCGAGAATATTAATTTACTATTATGATAATCCCACCATAATATTAAATCTCTAAGTTTTATTTGAGAATTTGAAAAAAAATTTATACGTATAAAATTTCTTTTATGGTTGAAAAACTATTTTACTATCAAGTTCAGTGATATCTTCTTTACCTTCTAAAGTGGATTGTGATGGTTCGAGTACCTAAAGAAGCAAAGTGGGAATGTATGAGTTTCTTACTAATTACAAAATAATAATAATAATAATAAATAAATTATTTCACTATTTATCTTTAAGTTAGGCTCATTTTGGATGGGTATTTATTCTAAACGGAGAGAGTTGGGAACAAAATTATACAGAATTTCATATAAACACTACTCATTGCTAAGTGGGGGTAGGAACCACAACACAATCGATGAGTTGGGGTCTGACATTTTTTTTTCTTTCTTTCCCATATCATATTATGCACACATGATTTTATTAATCTATATGATCATTATTTTCATATGTTATAGTTCAGAAAAGATCTTCAACTAAAGTTGGGAGAGGAGATGTTTCTATGTCCCAGTAACACTAACTCAATTTTGTGTGTGTTGACTATGGTGGTGTTGGACTTCTTAGAGTTAGAACTTAATATTAAGCACATACATGCATCGAATAATTACCGAAAACGTTTAATATAGTCCTACATTTTTTTATTTTTTTTTCCATTTCATATTATACACATATAATTTTATTAATCTAAATTAATTAGTTTCATTTTTTCAAGATTCAACTGAACTTAGGGGAGGGAATGTTTCTCTTGTGTGCGTGCATTAACGTTGGTGCTATTTGTCCTCGAGCATCTCATAATTTATCATCGGGCTCTTATGTACACGGCAATTATTTGGAAAATTCAACGGGGTCTAGCATTTATTTTTTTCCGTTTCATATTATGCTCATATTATTTTATTAATCTAATTTATTTAGTTTCATTATTTCCATATATTATCTTTAGAAAAGATCTTCAACTAAAGTTGGGGGCAAGGGCATTTCTCCAACAACTCAACTCAATTTTGTGTGTGTCGACGATGGTGTTGTCCGGCCTATTAAAATATCCCATAATTCATTACCGGACGCACACATGTAATCCACTAGTCCCATTCATCCCACGTGCACCAAACGACTATTGAAAAAATTCAGTGGGTCCTTGTTCCACATCACTAAATTACCAAAAAGAAAATAGTGGAGGTGATTTCAAAGGAATTCGAACTCCCGACCATCAGCTTGTTATATGACATTTTTTCCCATTAGGCTATCTAGTTAGGGGCGCAAATCCTCTGAAGTCGTTTTGCCACGTTGTCCCATGTGGTGCACATTAATTGACTTATATTTGGCCACGTCTTTATCTGTTTAAGTGCCATTGAGACCGCGTTTTGCGATAATTACACAAAGTAGTTTACTCCCTCATCATTCACCCTCAAATACAAAGTATTCATATAGTGTTGAATAATTAATGTCACACATAAATTTAGCTCCAGAAACTTTTTTTTTGGGTTTTATGCTTTTAGGACTTGTGATGTTGTACGCGTCTCGAATTTGGCACATGACCCGTTTTCACGTTTCTACCCGTTTTCGCGTTATTTGTCATGAACCTTAATTAGTACTCTCTTGTAACTCAATATATAAGGGTGTTTAGGGTTTGGAGTGGGAAGAGAGAGACACTAAAAAGTGTACAAAACAAGAGAATAAGGGACTGGAACTTGTAATTTCTGATTTTACACATATTGAGAACTTTCGCCGGATTTCCACCGTGAACATAGGCTTTGCCGAACCACATATAAATCTTGTATTATTTGTGTGTGGTATGTTTATTTTTCTGTCATGTTTCATAATTATTGCTTGGGTTTGTTGCATTTTTCGTAACAGGACTAAATATAAGATTGGAAGAAAAATATGTGAAAAAACAATCAATAGTGAAGGATATTAAAGAACAGTGGATCCAAAAATATAGACAAACAAAGTAAAGATTAAGTTTAATGATGCAGGATTCTGCGGTGACCCAAAGCGATGTCATACCTGAAAAAGGAAGAAAAAAGTGATCGGGATACTGGTGTGGTACAGGCTTAAGAGCCTTCGACGATCAAGTCAGTACTAAATTAGGAGGGTGAAAAGAAGGTTAAAAGACTCTTTTAGGGATTTGTGTCGTACCTTTTATGTTGACTCGAACGCCCTCTTTATAGGGTGTCAAGTTGCATTAAAGAAGGAGTATTATACCTCCTACATCCCCAACACGGAAGGGGGAAAGTACTTTTTATCTTTATCCCAGATAGTGGAGTTTATCCAGATTTACAGACTTGTGTGACAGTCAAACTTCATAGGTGAAGTCTCCTTATCAAAGTTCTAGGAGAAGAGGGAGGTCAGGTTCTGGGTTTTCTTCTATGAAATCAAAAGATGCAAAATTCCCCCCCCCCCCCCCCCCCCCCCCAAAAGAAAAGGACCAATACTATGGGTGACTTAATTGGTACTGAGAAAATAGAGATTTTTTTTTTAAAAAAATGTGATGATAATCTGTTGGGAGAGAGAAACAAGGAAAAGGGTTAAGGTTGATTAGACCGGTAGAGGAGACAATGTGCGTGAGAGAGAAAATACTTTATATAACCAGAATGAGAGAGAAGGAAAAAATAGGGAGACTGAAAGAAAAGGATGGGGTGAGAGTGAGTAATTTTCATATTTAGAAAGTAATTCACTGGACTCTTAATTTCACCTAATTTCAGTTACGGATAATTTGGACAAATTTTAAAGGAGGTTAGAGTAATTTACTTATATTCATACAAAGTCGTAGTTTGGTGTGTTACGTGTGTATCTAGTCAATGTTTAAAACAGTAAAAAAATAAAAAATAAAAAAAATTATAAAATGTACATTTTTCATATGTTAAGGTCTGGACTAAGAAACATTAGGCGTGGGCTAACTAAGCCCATATTGTACCATATCTAACTAATAGCAATTAGTTACAAAAGGTAACACAATGAATTAGGCCCATTAGGCCCAAATCACTACCACTACATTTACATCTCACCTCTTGGGTTTATTATTCTGTTTGTCCTTTTAGATTGTCCATTTATTACATCTAAAACTAGCCCATGTTGTATCTCATTTGGCCCATATCTGATCTAATTTTAAAGTTATTAAATGTTCATCTCTCTTTTTAAATAGATGTTTTCAATTATAACGTTATATGCCATTTGCAAAATCTGGCACTAATTTGTAAGACTTTGACAAAATATGAATGTAACACTGTTTTTCATAAATCATAATATTATAAAATAAAAAAAAAGAAAAATTAGCGAAACTTGGTTTAACCTAGTTTTACTTGAAATAAACTTATTAGTTATTCCATTTTTATATAGTATGGCCTATGAGTATTATGAAAAGAGAGAATATCTACACATAGGTTTGGAGGAAAGTATTGTATACCAATTATTTTAGGTCCCCACCAATAGAATTTAATTTAATCTATATTAATTCCTATCTAATTAATAATTGATATTGAAAATTGATAAAACTCCTTTTCCCCTAATATATGAAAAGAAGCCTCATTTTTATGAATAAATTTTTTTTTTTTTTTTTCCTCTCTCTCTCTCTAATTGATATAACACATCCTGGATCTTTCAAGAAATTATTTGTACTCAAAAGAAGTCAAACTTTATTTTTATATTTTTTGAGTCCTAGGGCCAAATTTTCATCTACCAGAACTTTTAGAAAGAATTTAATATATAAACAAATACGTAGTAACTTTTTATGAATTTTGCTACACCATTCATAATCACTTTTACACATTGGGAAGTCTCTCTGTTTTTTTGGAAGGTAAGTTAGCTTTATAGATAAATAGAAACAAGATTTACGACCCAATTGCAATAGAGGCCCACTATTTTGGACTAGCCCAACAAAACATTAAAGATTACAAACCAAGGATAAACAGAGAATTGGACACCAGGCCCAGGCCCCGGGCCAACAATATAGACTAAGATATTATTAGTCTAGGAAACCCTAGACTAATCATGTATACGCCATGCCAAAACATCCGGTGATAGTTGCAGCTAGGGCTTGCGCCCCTACATTGCTCGATCATGCCATTAAGGAGATGAAGATCTGGTTGTTATGTGGGTTTAGTACGAGTATGATGGGTTGTGGTTGTCTCTGGGTGGATATGCGCGGTGCTTTATTGTCCGGCGGCGAGATTCTCTGGTATTCAAGAGGCCCGTTGGGATTCAAGATGATTTTAGTCGGTGCTGGGTGTCTGTTCGTTTGGCGTTGGTCGTCAGCGGGCAGTGGTATGGCTGATGGTATGGATTTTTTTGCCGGCGACGTTGGTTTCCGATAGGGGGAAAGTGCAGAGATTGTTGCGTTCTCTGGACCATTTGCCGTGGCGATACGTGCGAGGGAGACATGTGCGGCAGAGAGAATATCTGTCCCTCGGTCTGCTTGTTCGCCGGCGGTACTGGATCTGGATTGGAAACCCTGTTTGAGGGTGGATGCACCAGTGGGATTTGTGGGGCTTGTTGCGATCTCGTTGGAGCGTTTGCTATGTCTCACTGATCGCCGGCAATTTTGGTCGTTGTGATGTCGTTTTGGGCATCTCGGTTTGTCGGCTTCGCCGGTCGGTGCACATTGTTTCGGCTACGGTGGAGATGATGTCACGTGTGACGTCTTGGAAGGTTTTAGTGGACGCTTTATGCAAATTATGCTGGATGGTGGTGGGTCAGGGCATGTGATGTTTGACGGTGTTTGACACTTTGTGATGGGTACGTTTCCTATTCTGGTCTATTTATTTTATTGAACATTTGTGTGGATGGGGGGTTTTATGCATATCCTTTTCGTTTTATTCTCTGATCCCCTTGATTATATTCATTTTGTGGGGCTGGTTTATTTCAACTGTGTCGGTCGTCCTTGGCTGACTTTTGGGATCCTTTGTTGCTCATATATAACTTTTTCATGTCTATTCCAAAATCTATATATATATTGTGTTAACACAGTGTGGTACGAGTTACCGTTGTTTTTTCTTGGGTTTTCTGTTGTCTTTCTTTGAGGTGAGGTGGTGATGGAGCCAAGCATCATTGAGCAGTTCCGGGGCATGATGTTGACTATGGTGGAAAAGGAGTCAATTCTTATTAAAATTGGAGTGAAAATTTAGAAAAGTAAACTCTCCCTATTAGTTATAATAAATAAATACTCATGCTTTTCCCCTCCTTCCTCTGTTTCTTTGTCATTACTGTCTACCGGACTTTTAGTTTTAAGTCATCCTTGTTTGCTTTCATTACTTTTGATTTTTTTTAGGGAACTACTTAGCATACAATATCTATCTATATATATGAACTTATAAATCAAAAGTAAATCAATTACCATGTGGTCCTGTAATAATCAAAAGTAAATCAATTACCGTGTGTTCTGTCAAAAGTATATATATATATCAACTGTACCTTCCAAATCAAAATAAAAAGGACTATCGTGTGGTCCAGTAAGAATTTAGTTACATGTCAATTACCTTTCCCTCGTGCTTTTTACATCTTTATTTATATTAACCCCACAAACAAGTGATTCCAACTCATTCTAAGATTAATTTGTATTTTTCATTCGAAAGGGTAATGTACTGAATGAGGTCTGTTGGTTATGTCTGAATCATTAAGAAAGCATATTTCAAGCTTCAACCCAATTAGTTCGGCAAGTCTAGCCAATTTCAAGGCTAAGTTGAAGCTCAACTAGAGCTCCAGATAAAAACTGACAAGGCTATATATTAATTATAATTTATAAATCAAACGAGGCAAGTTTGCAAGTCTTGACTAGTTGTTTCACCACCATTTTCGCAAGTCTAACCAAACAGGCGTTGTGGCCAGATTTTTAAGGTTTGACAACATAATTAAGATCTTTCTTCTAACAACATTAAATTAAACATTTCAAGCAGTCATGGAAACTGACATAAGAAAGAAAAAGAAGAATTATTAAAGATCCCCTGGATTGTTACAAAAATACCATACTTATTGACGAGTAAAACACATTGTGCACCTAACATTAACCAGAAGAGAGATGTAAAAAAATGTACTCTTAATTTCATTCTGAAATATCTACCAACTCTCTATTGAAAGCTCTTGCAGGTTTAGTTGAACTTGTGTTCGTTTCTGTTGCAGAAGCGAAAGGATTTGGTGGTGTGGTCAAGTTGTTTCCTTCTTTTTCCAGCATTTGAACCACAATTTTCATGGAAGGCCGATTTACAGGGTACCACTGAATACACCAGAGCCCAACAATGGCTAATGGCTAATGGCTAATTTCTCTGCTATCTTAGCATGTTCCTCTTTCTTGATGCTGATCATATCCAGCTCTTCTCCTTGATATAAACGATTATAAATCCACTCTGGGAAGTATGTTTGGCTAGTGTTCTCTACTTTAACATCAATATTTTTCCATTCACCAACCATTTCAAGCAACAACATTCCAAAGCTATATACATCTGACTTATATGACACATTCCCGAAATTCCTAGAAAAGACTTCTGGAGCAATATAACCCACGGTACCTCTTGCAGCAGTCATAGAGACAGCACTTTGTTCCTTAGAACACAACTTTGCTACGCCAAAATCAGAGACCTTTGGATTGAAATTGTGATCCAACAATATATTATGAAGTTTAATATCAAAATGAAGGATTCTTTGATCACACCCTAAAACAACTAAAGGTACTTCTCTTTATCATATCGTCATTAGGAAAATTGAAACTATATATATATATATATATATATATATATATATACACTAGTCGGATGTTCTTATCTCATAAGCATATATGGAAAACTAATACTTGGATCCTAATTTACAGGTCCATCAAGAAAACTAGTTGTGACAGGTAAAGTTGTCTATTGATCACCTTTCGTTAGTTTATTATTCTCAGGATTGGAAAATGGTTTTTTGATTTTTTTGTTTTTCGGTTGACTTTGTGTGTTTTATTGCAGCTACCGTGATATTCTCACTTTTCTTAATTCTTGCTCTGGTACTTGTTGTGCTCTATCGTGCCTATAGCTCAAACAAAATGTTGAAAGAAGATGAAGTAAAGATTGAAAAGTTTTTGGATGACTACAGAGCACTCAAGCCCTCAAGATACTCTTATGCTGATATCAAAAAGATTACAAATCAATTCAAGGACGAACTCGGGGAAGGCGGTTATGGGACAGTTTTCAAAGGAAAACTTTCCAATGAGATTTTTGTAGCGGTTAAGGTCCTCAAGGATTCAATAGGAAATGGAGAAGAGTTCATCAATGAAGTGGGAAGACTGGGCAGAATCCATTATGTGAATGTGGTTCGCTTGGTGGGATGCTGTGCTGATGGATTTAGACGAGCTCTTATTTACAAGTTTTGCCCAAAGGTCTCTGATTTTGGCGTAGCAAAGTTGTGTTCCAAGGAATAAATTGCCATCTCTATGACTGCTGCAAGAGGTACCATGGGTTATATTGCTCCAGAAGTCTTTTCTAGGAATTTCGGGAATGTGTCATATAAATTAGATGTATATAGCTTTGGAATGTTGTTGCTTGAAATGGTTGGTGGGAGGAAAAATATTGATGTTAAAGTAGAGAACACTAGCCAAACATACTTCCTAGAGTGGATTTATATTCTTTTATATCAAGGAGAAGAGTTAGGTATGATCAGCATCGAGAAAGAGAAATATGCTAAGATAGCAGAGAAATTAGCCATTGTTGGGCTCTGGTGCATTCAGTGGTACCCTGTGGATCGGCCTTCTATGAAAATTATGGTTCAAATGCTGGAAAAAGAAGGAAACAACTTGACCATACCACCAAATCATTTCGCTTCTGCAACAGAAACGAACACAAGTTCAATTAAGCCTGTAAGAGCTTTCAATAGAAACTTGGCAATTATTTCATAATGAAATTAAGAGCACATTTTTTTGTATCTCTCCTGGTTAATGTTAGGTGCACAATATGTTTTACTCGTCAATAAGTATGGTATTTTTATAACAATCCAGGGGATCTTTAATAATTCGTCTTTTTCTTTCTTATGTTGTTTAATTTAATGTTGTTAGAAGAAAGATCTTAATTATGTTGTCAGACCTTAAAAATCTGGCCCCAATGCTGTTTGGTTAGACTTGCGAAAATGGTGGTGAAACAACTAGTCAAGACTTGCAAACTTGCCTTGTTTGATTTATAAAATATAATTAATATAGAGCCTTGTCAGTTTTTATCTGGAGCTCTAGTTGAGCTTCAGCTTAGCCTTCAAATGGGCTAGACTTGCCGAACTAGTTGGGTTGAAGCTTGAAATATTCTTTCTTAATGATTCAGACAACCAACTGACCTCATTAAGTACATTACCCTTTTTAATGAAAAATACAAATTAATCTTAGAATGAGTTGGAATCACTTGTTTGTGGGGTTAATATGAATAAAGATGTAAAAAGCACGAGGAAAAGGTAATTGGCATGTAACTAAATTATTATTGGATCACCTGGTAGTCTTTTTTTATTTTGATTTGGAAGGTACAGTTTATATATATATACTTTTGACATGACACACGGTAATTGATTTACTTTTGATTATTACAGGACCACACGATAATTGATTTACTTTAAATTATTACAGGATCACACGGTAATTGATATACTTTTGATATATATATATTGTATGCTAAGTAGTTCCCTAAAAAATCAAAAGTAATGAAAGCAAATAAGAATGACTTAAAACTAAGTCCGGTAAATAGTAATGACAGAGAAACAGAGGAAGGAGGGGAGAAGCATGAGTATTTATTTATTATAATTAATAAGGAGAGTTTACTTTTCTAAATTTTCACTCCAATTTTAATAAGAATGGTATTTTTAAAACTAACTTTACAACTAAATAAAATGTAAATGGGTTAGTACCTTTAGTAATTTTAGAGTGACGGGCTTTGATCCTTATTAATTTAACTTTTAACACTTTTTACCTTGGTATATGTGTATGAAGTATTAACGTTTTTTTGAACGCGAGGATAAATAAAAAAGAAGAGTAAATAAAATCGAATTCTTTCTTTATATAAGAAATTCTTTACCCACCTATAAACTATAAAATACTTTATCCATCTATAAAATAGAGGGGTATACCTCACACCTAGATGGATAAAAAAAGTATGTAGTGGATTCTGATCTAGATAATATTGTTTTTTATAGGGCTATAGCGAATCTTTTTTTTTATTTTGTCCCTTATCGTATTGAATTGTTCAAAATTTAGCAATCGAAGAAAACGTCCGGGTCGAAATATGGCTTTCAAATTAAGTTCTGAATTAGTGGATGCTGCCAAAGGGAGTGGGGATGCCATACGCAAAAAGAAGAGACTCCTATTGATTCTAACAATTGATTGCAGAGTTGATCATTCGGACCTTTCAATTCATAGATGTAGGTCTCGGACCTATGAATGGGGATATTCCCGAAACTCACAAAGAAAAAAGAAAGTGAGTTAGACAAAAAGATAAGCAACTTGGACAAAAAAAGAAGGTAAAAATAAAAAATTTAAATAACACCTTTTATTATTATTATTATTATTTTTTAACTACAACAACCTCTTTCATATTTGCTCTCTTAATCTCTAATCTTTAAAATTTTAAGTTTCTTTTGACAAGAATAATTTTTTATTTTTTACATGATAAAAAAAGGTATCCAAAATAATAAAAATATTATGTTAAAGAAATTGTCTCTTTTGACGGGACAAAAAAAAAAAAAAAAAAAAAAAAAAAAATTCTTTACTAAAGAAATTATCTCTTTCATCAAGATCAAAAAAAAAAAAACAAAAAAATGAGTACGAGAATAAAGAAGTTTTAAAAAAATTATCTTTTTTGAATTATTTTTTTTTTTCCTAGTTGGTACTCACACATATATGCCTCCACTGAGACTCGAACCCCTGACCTCTCTTTGAGAAGTAGGGGACTTGTACTGTTAGGCTATTACCTGTTGGTCTATTGAGTAAATTATGTCTTTTGATTAGACAAAAAGAGAAGTTAATTCTATTGAATAAATTATTTCTTTTGGCAGGATCTATAAAAAATTATAAAAAAAGGTTACCTCTCTAAAAAATACCTAAAAAATATTTAATTTTGTTGAATAAATGATAGATTGTAAAAAATATATAAATATAATAATATTGAATAACTTATCTCTTTTGATTGTCAAAAATAAAATTACCTATATATAATAAATTATCTGTTTTTTAGAGGACCTTCGGAAAAAGGAAAAAAAAAAGAAAGTAGAGTCCGGGAAAAAAAAAATAGTAAAGGAAGTAAATAAAGTAAAATAAGGTAAGAATTGTATATAGAATAATTATGCTATTATAAAATAAGGGATGATATATTAAAGAAATGAAGGATCTTTTTCTTAAACGTAAATGAAATGCAATTGAAAAAAGTGGAGTGTTAATATCCTCTTCTTAATTATTATTGTACATATATATATTTTGGCAGCTTCCAAGTGGTAGTCCTCTGAAAAATCAAAGCCAAGCAAAAGAAGATAAATTTAAAGGAGTCCTTTTCATGAGTGTGGGGCATTTTAAGATGGCTTCATTTAAAGTAATCTTTTGAAAAATCAAAGTCCTTCAAGTAAGCAAAAGATGAAGACTTTAGAGTCAGTTAACATTGAATAGTATGAATTGTTATGAACATGGAAGTTTTTTTTTTTCTATTCAGTGATTGCAATTTAAAGTCGTCTCAAAATGGAAGCCTTTTTTCTTTGAGACAGAACGGGGATGACTTGATTAATAGTGGGCCTAGTTGGTGGAAGAAGGAGAAGGGAAAGGACTGAATCTGGTTCATCAATTGACACCATCAAACCACACCACAGTCAAGCCCTGGGACCGAGTTGTACAGGAACGAGGGGCACGCCCCCCGGACAAAAATCATCTCCGGTGGAATAGTGAACCTATTATACACACAAATTTTGTAAGTCTGCAATAGAAAAAAAATATGGAGCAAATAATATAATATTATTAATTTGGATAAATGGGGTACAATTCTCTGTAATATTCGTTACAAAGAATATAATATGGTCCTCTAATTCGATCTCCTGTTTGGTTGGTGGGATCCAAGGGCTGCACGAGCTTGATCTTGAATCGCCGTGGAATTTGGTTGAAGAACGACATGTCTTTGGCTGTGCTTGTTGTTGATCACCGTGGAATTTGATGAAAAACGGCACGATTTGATGTGCTTGATGTTTTCCGTTTTTTGGGTTTGGATGTTGGGGATGAGAGTTCTCTTTGGAATTCTGGATTTCTGAATTTTGAATTTCTGGACCCCTTTTTCTTCCTCCAGGCCTCTATTTATAGGTTTCTTAGATTAATAGAATGATGACACATGTCATCTCCTGATAAGTATAAAATCATAACTGGGCCGGGCCAGTTATATTGTGATAATTATCCTTTAAAATAATTATTTCAAATATATTTTATTAAGAATTGTCATGACCCGAAAATTTTCCTTCCTTTTCTTTTTCTTGGAATTTTACGAATGAATTTTTTTCGTTTAATTTTCCTTTTCTGAGTTCAGTTTCTTGTCACTTAGTGTCATCTCGAGTATTTGGAAATGATTTCTGAGACTTTTTTCCATTGATTGACAACTTCCTTTGCGGATCGAGTCATTTCCAACTTTTCACTTTTCGGACACTATGCACTATTTCGTCCTTTTCCCTATTTTATTTTTTTTTCCCCGTTTGTCAATTTTTGGCATAACCTCACTTTTCGTGTTCGGAGTTAGTTTTTGACTTCACACATCTCGATCTTGAGTGGTTTCCACAAAATACGTATCTTTACTTTTGCAAGAAAGTACTCTGGTTGCTCCCGGTGTCCATAGGAGCATGGATGCACAATTTTTTGGAATTATTTTCTTTTCTTGGGGTGTTTTTCATAAATATCTTTTGGAAATATTTTATTTCAGGGGTATCTAAGAAAATATCTTTTGGAAGATATTTTCATTCTGGGGCAGTTTTGTAGTTAACCCTTTTTGCAGGGGTCATTATGCAATTAACGAAAGTTATTACAAAATACCTTGTCTGGAGCTTGGATCCTCACACGGAATTCATTTTCACATTTCGTCGAGTCGTGTACTCATAGAATTTCGTTCTGGTCGTTTTTCTCCAGTTTCAGAGTTTCTGGCCCTAGTTGCCGCCGAACTTGTTTGGGGTATATCTCCTTGCTCGGGACTCAATTTTTGACGCCGTTTCTTCCGTTGTTCATATTTTCTCAGTGTGAATCTTTTTCGTTCATGGATCTTTTCCGTTTGAGCGCGTCTACTCAAATTCCACTTTTCTAGACCTAGCGGAGCCTTTTCGGGGCACTTTTTGAGATTTTCTATAAATAGGAGGCCTTAAGAGAAAAAGTGAGATTTTTCTCTCTCTCTCTCCTCTCTTCTGGCCGGAAACCATGGCAGCCATGGCTGCCATCTTCTCTCTCCTCTTTTGATTCACTTTTCTTTGATGAAAAGTCTTCGGCCTTAACGTTTAATGCATTGTCTTGACGCCGCGCATCTTATGCCCTTATTAGAATCCATTTCCGACTATTTTTCGAGTTCGAGTTTGGAGTCAAGTTGAGATTTTCATGGGGCTTCTTGCGGATTCTTGTTTCCGGTGTAGTCCCCGACAAAACCCTTCGGTATCGTCGGATTCGGAGCACTTTTTTTTCAGTGGGGCTTTGAGGTTTTCATTTCAAATTGAGGTAGGGAATGTTCTAGATTTAATTCTTGTTATATATATGATGATATTGATGCTTATATGACTTGATTACATGCTTAAATATGAAATTTAGAGATTTTATTATTTAATTTTCTTATATTGGATTTGATTTTCCCGGTTGGTCATAACTTGTTTTGAACATGTAGTATGGTATTATATTACTCCATAATATGGTCATTGACATATATTGAATTGAGAGTATTTGAACAAGTAATAAAGATTTTAATTAATATTTATCTTGAATGAAAGATTAATTGACATGGCCTTAACTAGTTTGAAATCAATGTGTGTTAGCATATTATATTGGGCTTTAATATACCCTTCAACATAGGTGAATTTGAGAGTAATCGGAGACGTTTTAAAGTCTAGTATTTATTAATTAATTTGATTAATTAATTTGTTCCGGGTGTACTATTCACCCCATTGGAATTTCGACTTGACATTCTTGATATGCATGCTATATGGTTTCACATATATTAAATCTAGAATATTTGATTAGGTTTTGAAACCTTTCATTTATTTATTTTCTAGTATTAAAGTTTAATACTCGTGGTCTTCTCTTGCATGGAATTCACTTGTGTCGTGTTTTTAAAACAAGTCTTGACATGTTGTATAAAATACATTAAATTGAGGTCACTTGGATGACTTTTAAAATCTAGAGATTTTAATTAAATGAATTAATTAAAATCCATTCAATGGTTCCAAGAGCTAGATTAAGTTTCTAACCTTGTATTCATGATTTTCTTGACAAGTTCTTTCATGTGTATTAAATCAAGAATAATCGGATAAGTTTTGAAACTTATATTTAATTAATTCCTTTGTATGGAACTTAATTCACATGGTTGCATCTTGTATGAAATGAACTTGTAACTTGACATGGAACTTGGCTTTGACATGATCCTTGACATGCCTTGTTGTAAAACACTTGAACTTACCTTGTAATCTTGATAACTTGATCCCTTGAGTAGATTAAGTTCCCTTTTTATGCTCCCATCGATATAATCATGACCCATTGTATCTAGGTTTCATTAATGTATTTAATGAACATGTACTTGTCTTGAAATGGTTTAATTACACATGTATTGCTTAGAAGGTAATTGAATTATGTATCATATACTTGTGGTATATTTTCTTCAATGAATTCGAAGCACTATATATCATGGTTGTTGTCTATATAGTTGCATATTATGATTTCTTGACATTTCACATGCCATCATAGTTGAGTACTTAGGGCATGACTTGTATGTTCCAAAATCTTAGTTGTGCATAAAACGTGGTTAATGCATTTCTTGTATTTTGATACAATCTTGACTTGTACCACTTGTTGATTTTGGGACTTGGGATATCAATCAAGAGTTGATGATGAGCACTAAAAAGTGCGTATTTAAACCCCTTAAGCTTAGACATTTTAGTACCTTTATCTATCTTACTTTACCGTTTTAGATTGATTTCGTATTATTTCCTTTTTTAGGCATTTATCCCAAAAATAAGCTAACTCAGCCAAATAAGAGCTTAATTAAAGTAATTCTGGGATTAAACAAATAAAGGAGCAAAGTGAAGAAAGAGGGAAGCAAATGAAGCCAAAGGTGAGAAGCAGCAAAGTTCGATCGATCCAAATTCAAGGTTCAATCAATCGAACAATGATCGATCTCAGCACTTCAAGATAGATCCAAGCCTTGACCCAAAAGCATAAAGTTCCAAAAGTTCGATTGATCCAACACCATCTTTTGATCGATCGAACACTTTTGTCATTATTCAAATGATTAATCATATCCACAACTATACCACCCACTAACCACTTTTGTCCTTTTTCAATAAATATCTCCCATAAATATCTCGGATTTGTCATTTTCCAAAAAGCTCAACCAGTTGGATCGATCTAGCCTAAGTTCGATAAATCTCAGCCAGTTCGATCTATCCAAGACCAAGGTTCGATCGATCGAACTTCCTCCAGTGCGAAAAAGTTAAAATTCCATCTCATTGAAAGTTGTCCTTTATCCAATCATTAGGGAATATTGTGTGCATGATCCCAGCTCATTTTGGTTGTCATTTTGACTTACCTATGTAAGGATAAGGATTGCTTTTTACAAAGGGAGCTAATAATTATTTTCATATCATCTCTTGGAGAGGAAGCTTAGAGGAAGAGGAGGTTAGAGATACCATAGGAGTTCTTTATCAATAAGGAGCAGATTTCAACCATGGAGTTAGCCTTTGAGGGTTGAGCAACATCACCATGAGTGGCTAGAAATCCTCTTGGGGCTAGAGTTAGCCCCAAGCATACTTTTTATATCTTAATCTTGTGTATTATTGAGGGATTAGTATTGTAATTGATATTTTGACACTTGATATATATAGATCTTGTTTAATCAATGATTTATGTGGTTTAATGCTTCCAATTGATCATTTCATTCTATCCATATGTTTATGTATGCTAGAATAGATGTTCATGTGCTTGTTTCTAGATTTTGTGTTATTGATGCATGTCTATGTGTATTGATGCTATAGATTTGGAGATTGTCAAAACATAGTGCTTAAAGGAATACTCTTGTGATTCTCTTGATGGTTTATGCTTATCTCTTGATGGATTGTGCCTCTCCCTTAGTTTATTTTCATGCTAGTAGTGTACATGTAGTGTAATTGTAGTGTAGTGTTAAATGGAAGGACAATCTATGCTTATTGTTTGATGATCCAAGTTTTTGAATGTAAGTAGCATATGTCTCTATCCTTGTGTTGTATTTGGATTGTGAGCTTAATGAAAGGATTAATGACTTGTTTTGATTTATTGTGCCTTTCATATATTGTTTAGACAATATATGCTTCATTGCTTAGATATATTGTGCCTTTCACATGATGTTTAGACAATACATGTTTAACTAGTTATCCTTATTTGTTGAATCAACCAAACACACACACACACCAATATTGCAACACACCATTTGCCCTCATTAATCACTTGTCCAGGATATAGAAATGCATTGCTTGGTGGTGATCTCTAAATCCCAAGATCTCTCTCTCTCTTACTTACTCTTAATTGCATTATTTTGTTATTACTTAATTTAATTTAGTTACTCTTTAATCAACCAACCAACCAATTATTTGATCACTCGACCTACTAGCCCTAATTGTGATTCCACGACATTGCTCGATCCTCATAATCCCTTGGGACGATCCCTTCTCACTCATACTACATATTATAGAAGTTAAGCGGTTTATAAATTTAAGTATGATGCCCACTTGACACTAATCTCCAAACTCAAAGTGTTGTGCATTATTTTGTGCACACGTTCGGGAAGCATCATAGTTTTTGGCGCCGTTGCCGGGGATTGATTGATTAGATCAGACAACGTCGGATTTGTGGAATTGATTAGGATTAGTACTCTTTTGATCGTGTCTTTACTTTATTTTTATTTTTCTTTTTGGTTACTTATTGTGTTGTTCTTACTTAACTAGGTACATTGTTGGAGAGGAAGCAAGCGAAGGAGCAATCAAGCATTCAATTCAATTGAAGCAAAGAAAGTAAAAAGCTAAAAATTCTAGAAATTGCTAAGCTAAGCTTTAAATTTGGAGTTGTAGTGCTAAAGAACCTTTGTGAGACTTTCTTTACTCAATTCCTTGTTAAATCATTGGCCCGCGTGTAGGCTTATTTTTAATTGTCTTGCATCATTGTTGTTGAAGTATGGGAGTATGAATTAAATGTTTGTGGAAGAAGTCTAATTGCATTGTTGTGAAGGCATAGTGTTTGTCATTCTTTGTATTTGTTGTGTTTTGCATTGTGCATGCATGGACGTCGTTCATTGAGACCAACTCTTGTCCCTCTTAATTTGCATCTTGAATCTATCGTTAGAAATCCTAGGGGAAGAGGAAGTTCAAATAGAGCCAATCTTTCAATGGATGACCATAATGATAATCATGTTGAGGACCTTGGTCACATAGACCAACAAGGTATTCTTCATCCCAATGTGCACAATGAAAACATACAAGTACCTTTAGGCATGCCTAGGCCATTCATTCACCAACCACCACAACAATAAGGCCAAGTTCCATATGGAATGCCAAGGCCAATATATGCTCCACAACCTCCCATCAACAATTAAGGAATTCAAAACCAAGGTGTTCATGTTGCACCTCAAGTAGCTAATCCACCTCTTGCTTTAAGAGACCATTATGTGCCTAATGAGTATAATGCACCTACATGCATCCAATTGCCTCCATTTAGAGCACATCATTATGAAATTAAGCCACAAACCACTCAAATGCTTCCTAACTATCATGGACTTCCAAGTGAAGAACCTTACAAGCATTTGGATGAGTTTCTTGAAGTATGTTCCACCGTAAAATATACGGACATGTTGGAAGAGATTTTAAGACTCAAACTTTTTCCATTCACCTTTAAAGATAAGGCAAAGTATTGGTTTAACAATCTTAGGCCTTTTTCAATCACTTCTTGGGCAGAAATGCAACAAGAGTTCTTGAAGAAGTACTATCCGATTTCTAAGACCACTGCCATGAGAACCTAATTTGAGAATTTTCACATAGGGATGGAGAAACGTTTCATGAGGCATGGGAACGTGTCAATGAATTGCTTAGAAAGTGTCCACATCATGACATGCCCAAATGACAATTAGTTCAATACTTCTTTGAGAGCTTATCGGACAACTATAAGGGCATGGTTAATGCTTCCATGGGTGGCTCATACATTGATAGGCATGAGGATGACGTGTGGCGTCTCTATGAGAGCATGAGTGAAAATTCTTTGCATAGAACACTATCATCCAAGAATGGTAGAAATTCATAAGGTAGGAAGAGTGTTGGCTTACATCAAGTCGACCATTCAAATGAAATAGCCGCCGAAATGAAGTCTTTGTCTCAAAGGTTTGATTAACCAAAACTCGGCGAACCAAGTATCTTCCTTCCCTAACCATTCTCATCGTGTATCAAATGAAACATGTATGACTTGTTCTAGTGTTCTTCATTCTACTTCTCACTGTCCTTATGGACAAGTGCAAAGTGAACCTAATGAACAAGTCAATGCAGCTTTTGTGAACCAAGGGAACAATCCTTGTAGCACTCATTATAATCCAAGTTGGAGGAGTCATCCGAATTTCTCTTGGAAAAACCAAGGAGAGGGCTCAAACCCTTCCCAAGGCGGTTTTCAAGGGAAGTACATTCCACCTCCACTTTAAAACCAAGGATCCCAAGGTTATAAACCTTATCAATCACAAGGGAATCAATTTGCTAATTCTCATTTTCCTAACCAATCTTATTCCCAAGGTAATACTAGAAGTCCCGCATTTGAAAAGAAAGTTTTGAATGCCTTGGGCACTTTAGAGGCTAACACTCAATTGCTTCATTCTCACTCTCAATCTATTGCGAAGCTAGAAACTCAAGTAGGGCAAATAGCTAGCACTCTCAATGCAAGAGAGAAGGGAAAGATGCCTATAAAAGCCCCACCTAAGCAACAATGTGTTGTGAAAACCCATTCTTCATCGGAAGGCCACACCATTGAACATGTTAATACGGTGACTACCTTGCGGAGTGGTAGGATTGTGGACAATCAAGTTGGAATGTCCAATGAAGAGAATGAACCGGTGCAACCTCAAGTTGTCACCCGTCCCATTTCATATCCCATTCCTCCTTCATTACATATACATGACCTTGTAAATGAGAAAGTTTTAAAAGATGTGTTTGAAAAAGAAGTTTTGAAAAATGATGTTGAAAAGGTTTTGTTGAAAAATGATTTGAAAATTTCTTGTGTTGAAGAGAGTTTAAAAGGAAATTTTGAAAAAGTGTTTGAACCAAAGGTTCCATTTCCGGATGCCTTAAAAGGATCCATTTCAAAAGACAAGCAAAATGCAAAAATCAATGAAATCATGGAAATGTTTAGGCAAGTGAAAGTTAATCTTCCACTATTGGATGCAATCAAGCAAATTCCGGCTTATGCCAAATTCTTGAAGGACTTGTGCACCCAAAAGCGGAAGAACAAGAGCCAAGCACTAAGAAAAGTGATTTTGACCGAGCAAGTAAGCTCAATTTTGCAACATAACACTCTTCCAAAGTTTAAGGACCCCGGTTCACCCACTACATCATGCATTATTGGTAATCATATCATTAATCTGGCGCTTCTTGACTTAGGAGCAAGTGTTAACCTTTTTCCATATTCGGTTTATGACAAATTGGGCTTAGGTGAATTGAAACCGACGTCGATAGTTTTGCAACTTGCCGACCGATCCATTAAGAAGCCTAGGGGTATAATTGAGGATGTTTTGATTAAGATTGACAAATTCTTCTTCCCGGTTGATTTCGTCGTCATAGACACGGAACCGGTTCCCAATCCTAAGAGCTAAATTCCCGTTATCCTTGGCCGTCCTTTCTTGGCAACCGCTAATGCCAACATCAATTGTGGGACGGGGATAATGAAGATCTCATTTGGCCACATGAAGGTGAAGTTGAATATCTTTAATCCCACACCCAATTCATTTGACAAATCTTAAGGAGAAGTTAATGTTGTAGATGAATGCCATGATCTTCAATGCCAAGGAAATGAGCTTTTGTGTAAAACCACAACTTCCAAAGGATCATCTGCAACCTTGCATTCTCAAAGTCTTGTTTCAAACTCTTGCTTTGAAAGGGCATGGAAGCCCAAAGGTTGTAATTGCATAGACAAGGGACCAAAGATTTCTTTTGAGCTTAATCCAACAAGTTCTTCAAAAAACCATTTGTTGGGAGGAGTTCAAAGTATCTATCACCCCAACAAGGAGGGGATGCATTGTAAGATCTTTGATCCGGGCTAAAAGATCCCAATGTCTTGCTAGTGACGTTAAAGACTAGCAAAAACATTCGTAGGGTGTCAAAACCCTATTCCTCCCCCATTTCTATCTTTCATTTCATTTCTTGTGAAGTCTAGATACTTGTTTTTGGTTCATATGCATTTCAAAGAACTTTGGTGAGGATTGCATAAGCTTTCATGTCATTATTGCGCATTCTGCATAGTTCGATTGATCTCAAACCTGAGTTCGATTGATCGAACTCCATTCTGCATCCAACACTTAGAAAATTTTTCGACCTACAGAAACCTGCATCCAAATCACCTCTCTGTCCCATCGTTCGAACTAACTCTTAGATAGATCAAGAGACCTTCGATCGATCCAACTTCCAAGTTCGATCGATCTCATGAATCAACACTTAGAAAAATTTTGAGTCTGCATCAACCTGCATATTTTAGCTTTCTGTCTGATCATTCGAAACATTCCAAGATCGATCAAGAAGATCTTTGATTGATCCAACTTCCAAGTTTGATCGATCTCATGTTCCAACACTTAGCCAATTTTCTGAGCCAAAAACCTGCATATTTTTGCTCTCTGTCTGATCGATCGAACTCTTGTTTCGATCGATCTCAGTCTTCATTTTATTATTTTGACTTTATTTTGACTTTTCAAATTTCTAAAAATCTAAAAATATTTGCATTTGTATTTCATTTTATTTTATTTTATTTTTCAAAAAGTTTTCAAAAATTCAAAAATATTCTATTTTAATTAATTTTTAATTATTAGTGTTTATTCAATGATTTAAAAAAAAAAAAAAAAAAAACTTTGAAAAGAGTTCATCAAAGTTCGATTGATCACAGTTGAGTTCGATTGATCGAACTCTGTCGGGAATGTTTTTAAAAATAGAACCGAGGGTTTGTAAGATCGATTACAAAGATCGATCTAACTCATCCTCATCCTCAAAACCCTAACCTCTCTTCGTCGCCGTCATTGTCCAACCACTTCACCATCTCCGGCGAGTTGCCAAGCTTCACATCTCTCTCATCTTGGATTCCATCTTCCCCTCTTCGCATCCACTTCTCTCATTTGTTCAAGGTAAGAACCGAGATTCACTTTGAGATTTGATGTTTGATTTGATGGTTCAATGATTTACATATTCGATTTAGGTTGCTTAGATGGATGACTTTGCCATTGATGAGCCTTCGAAGTATTATATATATGTGTGTATATACGTGTGTATGTTTTGTAGATATTTTGAGATTTGTTTAGATTTGTTGGAGTTTGGGCTTCGATTTGTGATGGATACTTGTTGATTTGATGTGTTGTTGGGCCCACGAACACGTTCGTGTGGGCCCCATGCTTCCAAAGTCACAGATCTGTGACCTTTGAGTTTTCAACGTCGCACAGTTCGATCAATCGAACTAGTATTTTCGATCGATCTTGAGAGATCGATCGAACTCATGTCTCCGATCGATTGAAGTAGTAGGATCGATCTCATTTACTCTCGATCGATCTAACTTTTGTGATTGATCTAACTTTTGTGATCGATCTCACTTCTTTTTATGATCGATCGAACGTCACAGATCTCACATACACACTTCATTCATCATATCTTATGTTCATGCTATCATATCTATGCCCAATGCCTGTGATATTCCACATTGGATGCATTTCATACTTACATTATTTAGTATGTTTCATATTTTACCACTTGCATAGAATCATGTCATATTTGTTTTGTCTATTTTACTTGACATACATGATTCTATTTCATGCTTCTAAATTTCTTATTCTGGCACTAACTCCCATTGCAAGTTTTTCTTTTTCTTTTTGCAGGCCATGGTAAAGAAGAAGACCGTTGCCAACAGGCAACACGGGCCCACCTGACATACTAGGCCACGGACAGAGGAGCCAGCAAAGCCCTCTTATGTACAGCGGGAGCCAGCACAGGCTACCCCACCTCAGTCACTATCTTATGAGCCTGAGGATGACCACATACCATCCACTTTTGCGGCTCATCCTGCTTTCACTCCATCACCATCTCCACCGCAGACTGGAGCTGAGCATTCACATATACCACCTCAGCCTGCTCAGCCAGCTCATCTGGGGCGTGATAGGCCCACGCCTCGATATGCTCGCATGACGCTCGACCATGAATCAGAGTTTGACATGGCCTTCTTCTCTCGATCGGTGCTGACCTGATCCGCCTACCAGCTATTCTTACCTCCGTTACAGAGCCGGTCTACCCATGGCTGGTTCGGTTGTTCTACCAGAACCTCCGACCATCGCCGTATACCACAGCCGAGATGGTTACTTCTATTGATGGCCATCCGATCACCATTACAGTGGACACTTTAGCCCGCTCTTGCCGCTATTCACACCGATGTCCCCTAGAGCTTCAGGACACATATCCGAGGCTATTCAGACCTTTATATGCCGACATGACAGTTTTCCTCATAGGTCACCATGCTAGTGGTGAGACCTTCGCCACCTAGACATTCCTTCCAGACGACCTATGGTTTATTGATTCCGTTCTCTTTCAGAATATATACATGGCGGGGCACAAGATTCAGAGGAGGGGGGATTATCTGACCGCCCTTTACTTTTTCTACACCGGGCACTAGGTGTCCATTCCCGCGCTTATCTGGAGCGTGATGAGGAAGCTATATGACGAGTAGATCAGCAAGGAGACGCCCGGACGGGCTAAGTCTCTTCCTTTCAGCCACCTCATCACCAGATCCTCATCGACCAGCGCTACCCCGTCCATCCTCGGGAGCACCCCGAGAAAGGTTCCTGTCACTACCTCAAGAAGGACTGGAGCAAGACCTACCGTTCCATTATTACCAGGCTTTAGGACCACGCGGTACTGACTGCAGTAGAGTTGGAGCTGGAGGAGGCACAGGTACAGGCACACGCCCAGGCATAGGCACAGGCACCGGTAGAGGCAGCAGCAACACATCCCGCAGCGGACGACGCACCAGTTGATCCAGCTGCCGAGCATTTAGACATAGACTTAGAGCGCCCTGCAGACGATACAGAACAGGACTCTCCAGCCAGGTCGCCCATTCATGAGCAGGAGCAGACTCAGGAGCTTTCTTCTGATTCGTCTATGCCTGAGACTCCAGATATGACCCCCGGCTTTGGAGTACATCTGCAGACGCTTGAGGATGTTGTTATTTCCATCCGAGCTGACCTCACAGCCCACAGAGCTGATTTTGCTGCCTTCCGCACGGATGTCGCGACCATGTTTAGAGATTTATCCAGAGACATCCGCGGAGCCAGACCTGCCCTTCCTACCTCATCTTCCTGAGCTCCCAGTTCTTTTCTATCTTATGATCTCTCTCTCTCCTTTTGATACTTTACTATTGTCACTATATTATTTTTACAGCCAGTCTGTCGGCTTTGATAATTTTGTTGTACCTGCACTTCATCCGTTTTATATATATTTCTATTTTTGCTATGGATGTCAATCCTACAGCGAAAGATGCTCTCCTCTCTCCGAGTTGGCTCAAGATTGTATTCTCATATCTGTATGTTTGACTCCATCAGGTGCATCACAGTGACTTCAGTGAGAGAGTGCTACCCAATTTTCAGGACCACCCTTATACCTCTCTCATTTCTTTATCTGTTTATCCCATTTACACTTGCATGACCACTGTGCACTGATTATTCCATTTTTGTTATCTGATGAATTTATCCAAGTGCCAATTTTCAGGACCACAGTTCATCCCAAGTTTGGGGGGGCCATGCCCCCCATTTCGGATACTTCAGTCCCGATCATTCTTGCTTAGTTGCACTGGTATACTCTTTCATTTGTCCTCTTTGCATATTGAGGACATTGTGCAATTTAACTTTGGGGGGAATGGTGCTTTACAGTGTTAGCTTTAAATTCAAATTTTGAGCATGACTTGTGTATTTGAGGGATATTTCTATGATTGGTCCATATCTAGCTATGATTTTGATCTTTTAAGGACTATATTGCTTAAAATTTAAAAATTACTTGACTTGAGAGTCCAATACTCCTTGTATGCCTTAGGGATGCCATTTAGGAGTAAATTTTTTGAAAAATTGATATCATGCTTGCACTTGTGGTCCACATCATCTTAATTTTGTGATTATTTTGAGATTCACTCTAGTCTTCTACACTAGCACCGGCGCACACTAGCATTCATTTGTGGGGTACATGCTTTGTTGATTATTAAATTGGTTATATCCCAATTGAGCTAGTAGTGCATTGAAAGCTTTCATTCTTGATAAAGGTGGATAACAACCTCTTTTCACTAAGTAGCCGGGATTTTAGCCTCATCAAGCACTGAACTTCTCGCGCCGAAAGGTGGAGGGCCCAAACTCTAGGTTAATAATTGAACTTATTCAAAAAAGGAAAAAAAGAAAAAGAAAAAAAAGAGCAAAAGTAATAAAAAGTGAGGACTTCTCCCAAAAGGTGAGAAGTGGGAAATGATTAGATGGAAGTTGTCTCGATTTGTAGCCTAATTGATTTGAGTTTGTAAGTCCGTAGGGATGTTTGAACATCTAGTGCCCTAAAACCATCTGGTTTGGGAGTTATTGACCTAACGCTCGACCTCATGAATCGCTAGAAAGCTTAAGAGATCAACACATTGCACCATACTTCCATTTTTGATCCTATAAAAAAAAAAAAAAAAAAAAACGCACCTAGATGAATAAAGCTTTAATAAAAGATCCACTTTTTGTCTTGATGATCGGTACTAGATTTGTGTGCTAATTTGAGGGTAAGGATGTGATTAATTCTTTAATTGGCTAAGATAGCAACACATTTGATGCCGGTCCACTCAAAAAGGTACCTAGAGTTGTTTTGATTTTCATGATCATTTTCTTGATGTGTGGGGGACCATAATTACTTGCTTGATGTTAAAATTTTGAGAGATTGCTTGGAAATGTTTGAAAAATTGCATACTTGAGGTAGTTTTCTCCCAATGTTTGTTTGCAATATTGGTACCTTTTTTGAAAGAGTGAGCTTAATGTTTGTGGGTACCATTTCTGGAAACCCTCACGAGACTTCACTTGTCCACTAGGGGTAACCTAGGGGTTTAAAAGGCTTGTTGCATGTGCTAAGTGCAATCGTGTTCCCTACGAAAGTGGCGTTATCCATTTATTATTTTCTAGTTCATACTTGTATAGTTGTTTATTTAATTCCTTTACTTTCTAGTTCATTGCTAGGGACTAACAATATTTAAGTTTGGGGGTGTGATGAGTACTGAAAAGTGCGTATTTAAACCCCTTAAGCTTAGGCATTTTAGTACCTTTATCTATCTTACTTTACCATTTTAGATTGATTTCGTATTATTTCCTTTTTAAGGTACTTATCCCTAAAATAAGCTAACTCAGCCAAATAAGAACTTAATTGAAGCAATTCTGGAATTAAACAAAGAAAGTAGCAAATTGGAGAAAGAGGGAAGCAAATGAAGCCAAATGTGGGAAGCAGCAAAGTTCGATCGATCTAAGTTCAAGGTTCGATCGATCGAACAATGATCGATCTCAGCACTTCAAGATAGATCCAAGCCTTGACCCAAAAGCATAAAGTTCCAAAAGTTCGATCGATCCAAAACCATCATTCGATCGATCGAACACTTTTGTCCTTATTCAAATGATTGATCCTATCCACAGCTATACCACCCACTAACCACTTTTGTCCTTTTCCCATAAATATCTCGGATTTGTCTTTTTCCAAAAAGCTCAACCAGTTGGATCGATCCAACCTAAGTTTGATAGATCTCAGCTAGTTCGATCAATCCAAGACCAAGGTTCGACCAATCGAACTTCCTCCAGTGCGAAAAAGTTAAAATTCCATCTCATTGAAAGTTGTCCTTTATCCAATCATTAGGGAATATTGTGTGCACGACCCCAGCTCATTTTGGGTGTCATTTTAACCTACCTATATAAGGATAAGGATTGCTTTTTACAAAGGGAGCCAACAATTATTTTCATATCATCTCTTGGAGAGGAATCTTAGAGGAAGAGGAGGCTAGAAACATCATAGGAGTTCTTCATCAACAAGGAGCAGATTTCAACCATGGAGTTAGCCCTTGAGGGTTGGAGCAACATCATCATGAGTGGCTAGGCATCCTCTCCCCAAGCATGCTTTCTATATCTTAATCTTGTGTATTATTGAGGGATTAGTGTTATAATTGATGTTTCGACACTTTGATATATAGATATCTTGTTTATTCAATGATCTATGTGGTTTAATGCTTCCAATTGGTCATTTCATTCTATCCATATATCTATGTATGCTAGAATAGATGTTCATGTGCTTGTTTCTAGATTTTGTGTTGTTGATGCATGTCTATGTGTATTGATGCTATAGATTTGGAGATTGTCAAAACATAGTGTTTAAAGGAATGCTCTTATGATAATTTTGATGGTTCATGCTTATCTCTTGATGGATTGTGCCTCTCTCTTAGTTTATTTTCATGCTAGTAGTGTAAATGTAATGTAGTTGTAGTGTAGTGTTAAATGGAAGGACAATTTATGCTTGTTGTTTGATGATCTAAGCTTTTGAATGCAAGTAGCATATGTCTCTATCCTTGTGTTGTATTTGGATTGTGAGTTTAATGAAAGGATTAATGACTTGTTTTGATTTATTGTGCCTTTTATATGTTGTTTAGACAATATATGCTTCATTGCTTAGATATATTGTGCCTTTCACATGATGTTTAGACAATACATGCTTAACTAATTATCCTTGTTTGTTGAATCAACCAAACACACACACACACACACCAATATTGCAACACACCATTTGCCCTCATTAATCACTTGTCCATGATATATAAATGCATTGCTTGGTGGTGATCTCTAAACCCCTAGATCTCTCTCTCTCTTACTTACTCTTAATTGTATTCTTTTGCTATTACTTTGTTTAATTTAGTTGCTCTTTAATCAACCAACCAACCAATTGTTTGATCACTCAACCTACTAGCCCTAATTGTGATTCCACGACATTGCTCGATCCTCATAATCCCTTGGGACGATCCATTCTCACTCATACTACATAGTATAGGTGTTAAGCGATTTATAAATTTAAGTATGATGCCCACTTGACACTAATCTCCAAACTCAAAGTGTTGTGCATTATTTTGTACACACGTTCGGGAAGCATCAATTGACATGGCTAGGACTTGGTTCTAGTACGGGGGAATGTCCTCCTACACTATAATGCGCACTAGGGGAAAGGTACCCATGGGTTAGTAGTCCTAAAGTGATCTCAAGAGTACGGTTTTAATCCGGGCGATATCCAAGTTTCCACATTGGTTGATTTCGCTATTTCAATTTCAAGTTGCTATTCCTTGAAGATTTAAACTTGTCGTGTTATGTGAAATGCTCCAATCTTGTTTCATTGCATAGATATTTTGCCTCATTCGTGATTTTAAGTATACTCCTTGTCATGTTAATTGCTTCGATAATGTAATTCTTGTTAACATATGTCCGAGCATACTTATTGTCATGTTATATGGAATGTTCCATCCTTGTATACTTGCATAGATATTATGCCTTGTTCTTGATTTCGTGTATAATTCTCATCGTGTTAATTGGTTTAATTCCAATCATGTTAATTGCATCGATAATGCAATTCTCGTTAATTTATATCTGAGTATTCTTCTTGTCGTGCTTTATGGAATATCTCTACCTTGCTGCATTGCATAGATTTTATGCATTATCCTTGATTTCGTGTATTCTTCTTTTCGTGTTAAATCCATATGTTCCAATTATGTAAATTGCATAGATAATGTGATTCATGGTAAATTGTAAACTTGTCGTGTTAATTGGATTATTCCAAATCTTGCTTAGTTGCATTGAAAATGTAATTCTTGTTGACTTGTATTCCTGTACCCTTCGTGTTGTGTTCTTTGGATTGTTCCAACCTTGACTCGTTTCATATATGTATATATATTATGATTCTCGTTGATATTACTCTAGGGTAGCTTAGGATGCTCCCTGAGTCTCACTATGACATAGTTGTTAGCCGGCATGAGCCCTTTAACATGTTTCACCTTAAGGTGATATAAATTGTAAAATGCTAGGTCGATGCATGCTCATTTCCTATGAGTAGCTTTATGTTGCTCACCCCTACGTTACTGGGCATATTTCAGGTACAGGACTCAAGACTTGAAGATTTCATTGCCTTGGATGATTAGTAGCTTCTCATGACAAAACTTGTATTCTTTAATTTTATGTATGTAAAGTGTACATAACTACACTCTTTTCAATGTATTTGATATGTATGACATGAGGCCAAGGGCCATAAACCTTTTTGTTCAAGTGTATGTATTTAAACTTCAAGTTTTGTTTTGAAATGTAATTTTTTCCCACTTTGAGGTTTAACATGTGAAATTTTGTAAATGGAGTGTAATGAGGCCATAAGCCATTGTAACATGTTTAATTATCCATATTACACTTGCGTGCATGTTCACATCATCACACGTGCATATTATGTGAATTAAACATGCCATGGGGGATTCCATATAGACTTTCAGCCTTGAGTGCGTAACATGAAATTTTTGCACTTTCTCGAGTCATTTTGGTCGACCGAAATGGCATTTCGATCGACCAAAGCCTTTTGGTTTTTGATTGAACTTCAAAACATGCATTTCCAGTAGTCATTTTCACTGTTCAAGGCCATTTCGGTCGACTGATGGCTTATTTCAGTCGACCGACGGTTCATTTCGGTCTACCGATACAACCAAGCCTTGAAAACATGATTTCAGCACAAAATTTTTCCATTTCGGTCATCCGATGGGTCATTTCGGTCGACTAAAATAGCCTGATCCGGAGAGCTGCTTCAGTTTAGTTTCAGCACTGTTGTTTCGACTTCAAACGGCCATAACTTCTTTGTTTCTAATCCAAATGGGGTGATTCTTGAGCCTAAATTTATGAACTTGAAGTCAGATTTCCAATGAAACCAACTATGCATTAAAATTCCAATTGCAGTGAGAGTTATCCATGTTTTAGTGAGAGGGTGTCAGTTTTCGCTTAAACCGGGAAGGGGCATTTCGTGGGATTCTTGTCCAATGTTCTTGGAACCTCTTGGAATGTTGTGTAATGATTGGTTTAAGTTGTGTGGACCTTATTTGACTTGTTTAGAGTCAAATCTCCCTTCACATTTGCAAATTGACCATTTTGCCCTTGATTAACGGGTTTTGCTCGTTTTTCTTCATTTTGTCATTTCTCCTTCGTTCGAACTCCGAATTATGCGATTCTTGAGTCCACCATGATTTTTTTTTTCATTGTATTTCCAGTGGTGTGCTCGGTGGCACCTAATCCATACATTTTGAAATGACCTTTCTAACCCTAGGTTCATTCTTGTTTGTTTTTGAAACGTCGCTTCCGCATTTTGTTTCCTTTAAGTCCCTTGACCTCATGGAGGGTCATCTTAGGGTCTTAGAAGTGTGTTGTGCCTTGTGAGACTAGTTTCTTGTTACTTGCTTCCGCATCTGGATCTGTTATCGGGTCAATCTTCGATTCATCGCTGACCCACCGGGTTGAATAAAAATCAGGGTCACGACAGGAATAATTATTTTTTCATTTAATTATCTGGGCTGGGATAATTAAATAATTTAAGTGGACCAAGCTTAGCCAATTAAATAACTTAATTAACCATTAGGCCCATATTTTATGGGTCCATTTGTCAAAACCACAGCCCACTAAAATTTTAGTGTTTACAAATTGCCCCCCCTTCGAGTCCCCAGTTTGATAGGACTTGTCTCCTTTTTCAAGTGGGACTTGAAGTATCCAACTTTTCAGTTTTTTTTTTTATTTTTTTTTTATTTTTTTTTATTTTTTTTATTTTTTATTTTTTATCCAACTTTCCCATTTTAATCGAATTATACAAATCTTAGTACAAATAGGAGGTATTTTGTTGCCTATATATACCACCCATGTCATAGGGTTTGACATTAACTCTAAAGCTGCAGACTTCTATCGCATATGACGCATTAATCTTCAGGTACGCTTCTTTCTAAGCCTTGTTTTTCCCTTTCTTCTTCTTCTTCTTCTTCCTTTTTTTTGTTTTTTTTTTTTTAACTAACACATGAGTTTGTTTAATCAATATCTTGATTTGACAACCCATAATAATCTTACACATATATAGGATTTAGCATCCACAATGGATCAACACATGTAAACAAGTCACACTATTCATAAGTTTTCAAGTTGAAACATCCACTGGGCAATCAAAGAATATTCTATATATATATTTTAAATTCAAATCCATGTATCCATCTGACAAATACTTTCCAGCTAGGATGTTTTATCATTTAACTTTTGATTTTTTGTCTTTTCCTTCAGTGACTCATTCATATGATAACTTTTGATTCATACACAATGTATATAGTCACTATGCATGCGAAACGAGAAAATAAAGGAATAACAACTTTTCTTCTTTAATCTGACAGTTGCTATTTTGCTCGTATTCTTCACTGTTCTTCCTTCTCTGTTGTGCCTTTGACCAAATTTGGACTGTGAATAAATCTCTTCTTCGTTTTTTTTTTTTTTTTTTTTTTTCATTTATTTATTTATTTTTTGAAGGGCTTGACTGGGTATTCCAACTTAATTTTGCTAGCCGTAGCAGAAATTGAAATCCTCCTTCTAGACAACACCGATCGAGCTTCACAATTTGTTTGTTGTTCCATCATGGTGGTGTTCAAATGTTTCGCAAAGCAAAGGATGACTATCTTAGAGAGCGAAAATAGTCGAAGAAGCCAAGGAACCACATTAAGCGTATCCGACTCACTTCTCGGTCGCAATGCCATTCATATGCCTGATCCTGACAATGAACATTGTTCTTCTCATTAGACACATATTCAAATGCCTGATCCCGACAATGAACAATGTTTTTCTCATTGGACATGCAAGGCTATAGGCGATCTCACCAACTTTGGTCTTAATCAGATTAATGAAGAATCTATTGTCTCAAAAGCCTCGATATTAAATTCTCCACTTCATGATAGAATAATTAAGGAAAACCAGTTTTTACTCTTGGGTCTCAACATTCAAGCGAAGAGAGTATCATGGAGTATTCCTTGTATACTTTTTCCTGAATTGCCACACACCGAACTATATTGGGAATGGTTATAAGATGTCTTGGCGCGCTTCCATGACTTCCTATCCAAACAACATCTATGTGGTGCTCTATTCGCTTCCCTATTTTCATATGATCACCAGGAAGATGTATTCAAAGCATTCCTCGAATGTTGGTGCCCAGCCACTAATACTCTTCATCATTCTATTAGCGAGTTGTCCATTTCCCTTCGAGATTTATATTCGCTAGGCGGTCTCCCTCATCATGGAAGAATTTATGATGAAGTCATTCCATGTGTAGATGAACTTTCGAGAGTCGGCAACAACAAACAGTCTCTGCCCTTGAGTTGTCAATATCTATTTTTGGCTTTCCACAGACTCCGCAAAAAGTACAACGGAGAACAGAATATGAAGATATCTGACTGGATTAATTTCTGGTTCCAAGGTGCATCAAGGCATGCCAATCCCTCAAAGAGAACGAAAAAAAATAAAGTTTATCGTCCAAAGGAGACTCAGAACCTTTCTGGTGTAATCGCTCCTGTCCGGCCAATGTCCACTAAAGAGAATGAAGTATTTATTAACCTTGGTGTAGATGAAGCATCGAGAGACACCACTTATCTAGCCGCTTTTTTAGCATGTTAGCTCTGTAAATTCGCCTTGCCTGCACACCCTGGCAACATGATTCGTCCTGGAACCTTCAAGGTTGCCAGCATATTAGCAGATGGCTGCAACATTTGTCTTTCCATCCCAGTTTTGGCCAGCATTTACAGAGGTTTGAATGAGATTGTTTCCTCACCAAATACCGGAAGTTGCACTGCGATATTTCCTATACACTATGTATTCTGATGGTTGAGTGACTATTTCAAAACTAATTTCACTGTTCCCCATACCAAATACTGGCCTCGAATGACATTATATGCAGGAGAAGGAGGAGCAAGACATTTTGACGTCTTTGAAGCACAAAATTTATTCAGATCATGTGAAGGAGTAATTTTAACTCATTTGTCTAAAAGATCTTCAAAACAGCGACTCATTGTGGATAATGGCCAGATGATAAAGGCTGACTCTGACTACCTAATTAGTCTTCGATCATGTTATTTGACATTACGCCAAGATTACCGTCTCATCATTGAGCCGTATAGTCCACACAGATTTAGTCGATAATTTGGATACCACCAAGATGGTCTTGGAAAATTGAAGAATGATATTCGTAACAGTACCTTAGAAGAATTCTTAAAGTGTTGGAATTCCTTCGTTTATTACTTTTCTGGTTGCAACGCGTTGCTTCCCTCAACATCTAGTCACCAGAAGTCCTCAATTATCAAAGCATATGCTAAATGGTGGTTCAACGTATATGTTGATCCATTTAAAAGACTAGTTTCATTATCGACCAAGCGTACGATTTCTCCAAAGGAACCGCCAACCAAAGTCAGAAAAGTCATTATTAGTGGACCCAAGTTGAACTCTCATTGTAGGCAAGAAGCTATTGAAACTCACAATATCAACAACATCAATGCAGACCTGCCAATGGAGCAATTTCTGTCACCGGTAGAATCTCGACACCATTCTCAATTGTTCGTCCAACCAGATAAAGAAACTGACAATGAAGGCCGTAACTAGAAACATGTAGGTGTAAATAACTTCCCATATGGTTGGGTTGTTATTCCTCATGATTTAAACTACTTGTTTGAGGGAGTTAATATCAGTTCGGAACCCATCCAAGTAAAGTTTTTTTTTTTTTTTCTTTTTTTTTTTTCTCCAGACAAAAAGCAATGAAGACTTTCTTGGAGAAGATGTTGTTAAGGTTACTAATCCTGTATGCAGTGGGGAATTTATTTATGGACCATATGCATTTGATTTAGCAGCTAAAAGAAACTGTGCAATTACTCAAGATGAGAACAACCCTCTTTTACAAGAGGTGGAGTCCCTTGAAAGGCAGTCACAACCCCAAGCCTCTTTGATTGAGAAAGATGTCCAAAGCCAACAAATGATTATGAATGTTGAAGAGATTCCTGCAACTGTTACTGCCTTATCGACTAAGAGACATCACCTTAGGGATGCCCAGCCATCTCACCGAATCACACCTTCTGCAATTACCTTTGACCGGAGGAGTGCCATTTATGAGATTAAGCACACAGCGGCCAAAGCATTTGGGAATATCATTAAGAATAAAGTGAAATGTACCTCGCTTTCAAAGATTCCATCTCTTAAACCAAAGTTTGACAAGATCTTTCTTGAAATTTCTAAACAATATGTGGAGTTTCTGGAGTTCCGCTATAGAATTAATGCATACATTCAGAATGGTGAAGAATATAACAAAGTTCAATTCAAGCATGATCATGCCTTATCTGAATAAGTACGCTCTCGACGTTTAGCCGATGTTGGTTCACACCATAAAGAAGCTCTAGCTTTAGATTGTATAGATGTGAAACAAGTTCAATCAGCTCAAGAAGCTCTACATAATTGTGAGAAAGAAGTCAAACTTTTGCATGCTTGTATGGAAAGACATATAACCACTATTGAAGAAACTAATACCTGAATTCTCCAAAGAAAAGCTAACATTGCAAATTTCCAGGAGGAACAAAATTCAATCGAAGAAACCTCCATTATCACTGATGATGATATAAAAGCCTTAAAATTCCTGGAGAAATGATCGGTTGAGAATTTGATCTATAATAAATCAACCTTCGCAATAGCATGAATCATTGTAAAATAGGGCTATTGGTCGGGTAAGTCGAACCACTGGGACTGCGCTAATCTATGGCAACCTAAGTGTCTAGAGTCTTTTTAGAATGATACAGGGTGTTTATAGAGGATTTGTTGGTTGTCACTTAAGCTATGAAATTAAGATGCATAAAATAAAAGCTTGCAGGAATTTAAAGGAGATAAAATACAAGTAAAGAGGACTAGGGAAGTGAATCTACTTCAACCTTTTACACATGCTAAGAATATGATTGATTTAGGGCATTAATATATATATGTGACCATGATACATAACAACACATGGTTACTACAATATCTTCAAGAAATTTAAATAATCACAAGGTAAGAATAACCTATCAAAGAGAGTGTACATTAAGGCGGGGGCCAAGTTTTACATTTATAAAAGCCACTACTACCTTCAAGAAAAATATAGTTAGGGTGAGTAGGGATCATCTCAAGGGATTGGAGTCGAATTTGGTTGTGGAATCACTCTTAGGGTTAGTAGGTCGAGTGATCAAACAAATAGTTGGTTGGTTGATTAAACTAGAGAGCAAATTAAACTAAATAATTGAATGCAATAAAGAGTAAGTAAGAGAGAGAGATCTTGGGGTTTAGAGGTCACCACCAAACAATACTTTTCTACACTCTTAACAAGTGACTAATGAGGGAAATGTGTGTTGCAATATTGATGTGTGTGTGTGAGTTGGTTGATTCAATTAGCAAGGGTGACCAATTAAGTATATATTGTCTAAGAAACATGTGAAAAACACAATATATCTAACAATTAAGTATATATTGTCTAAATATCATATGAAAAGTACAATATATCTAGCAAGTCATTAAACCTTTCATTAAGCTCACAAGCTAAATACACCACAAGGTTAGAGACATATGCTACTTACATTCAAAAGTATGGAACATCAAACAACAAGCATGGCTTGTCCTCTCATCTAACAACTATGCTACCACTATACTACAATTAAGCTAATGACATGAAATTAAACTAATTAAGCTAAGGGAGAGGCACAATCCATCAAGAAATGAGCATGAACCATCTAGAAAATTACAAGAGTATTCCATTAAGTACAATGTTTTGATAATCTCTAGATCTATGGCATTAATACACATAAACATGCATCAATAACACAAGAAATAGAGACAAACGCATGAACATCTATTCTAGAATACATAGACATATGGATAGAATGAAATGATCAATTGGAAGCATTAAACTACATAAATCATTGAATAAACGAGATATATATATATATAAGTGCCAAAACATGTATTACAACACTAATCCCTAAATAATATACAAAATTAAGAAGTAGAAAGCATGCTTGGGGCTAACTCTAGCCCCAAGAGGATGTCTAGCCACCCAATGGTAGTGCTTCTCCAACCCTCAAGGGCTAACTCCATTGTAGAAATTTGCTCCTTGGTTGATAAAGAGTCTCCAATGGTGTCTCTAGCCTCTCCTCCTCTAAACTTCCTCTCCAAGAGTTCTACAAGGTATGAAATGATATGATGTGATTTGATGTAAAAAGTAATCCTTATCCTTATATAGGTAGGTCAAATGACACCCAAAATAAGCTGGGGTCGTACAGCAAATATTCCCCAATGATTGGATAAAGGACAACTTTTTGTGAGCTGGAAATTTAACTTTTTCGTACTGGAGGAAGTTCAATCGATCGAACCTTGGACTTGGATCGATCGAACATGGCTAAGATCTATCGAACTTAGGTTGGATCGATACTCAATGGCGGTGCTTTTTGGATAAAAAAAAATCTGAGATATTTTGAAGATATTTTTAAGAAAAGGACAAAAGTGGTTGGTAAGGTGGTACAACTAGATAAGATCAATCATTTGGATAAGGATAAGGTAGTTCGATTGATCGAAGAATGATGTTGGATCGATCGAACTTTTGAGATCTCTGAAAATGTCATCATGGCTCTGATCTATCTTGAAGTGTGAGATCGATCATGTTGGATCAATCGAACTTTGATCTGAGATCGATCGAAGATGTTGATTTCCACATTTTTCTTCCTTTTGCTTCTACTTAGCTCCTTTATTTGATTCATCCCAGAATTGCTTCATTTCTGTTCTTATTTGGCTGAGTTAGCTTATTTTCGGGATAAGTGCCAGAAAATTGAAATAATACGAAATCAATCTAAAATGGTAAAGTAAGATAGATAAAGGTACTAGAATGCCTAAGTTTAAGGGGTTTAAATACGCACTTTTCAGCGCTTATAACAGCATCCCCAGTGCATTAATTTTATACTGTTTGTCCCATTAACTTAGAGGTAAACTTTAATCAATTAAAGGTCTTGATAACATCCAAAATTAACTTCTTAATCCCTCTGTGAAATCCCAGAAGCATTCAGAACAGTTCAACCCTCAAACAGTCTCAAAATAGTGCGTCAAAAACCTTCAGAAAAGGCAAAATTGAGAGAGCCTGCTCCATACTTTGGGAGCTGGATCTTTTATGCATGGAGCCAGCTCCATGAATCTTGGAGCCGGCTCTAAGGGTGTGGGAGCCGGCTCCCACTTCCATGGAGCCTACTCTCTCCCTCTTTGAGAGCCTCCAGTCCAGTTATGCTCCGTTTCTGACCATCTGCTTCGTCTTCGGCCATTCCAACCCTTTTGTTCCTCTTTAATACTGAACCTGAGAGTCTTATTTAATCCCAGTAGCATCCCAATGGTTTGATTAAAATAGTTGGAATTAATTATAGTGATTAGAACCGCTACTGATTTAACATGCATAAAGACTAAACTGAAATGTAGACTTGCAAGCACCATGACAGATTAAATTCAATACATTCATATGATTAATCTAACATATAACAAACATGCAAGATTTAATTAATGTCCAATTAAACTCCTGGAGACTATCTAGGTGCACAAAATATAGGCCAACGGGAGAGAGAAAGAAAAGAACTTGCCTGTGATTTCAGTTATGAAATCTTGGCGTCGTCTATACGTTTCCTGTGTTCTGTGCTTGCCTAGGTAGACTCTTGGGGTTTAATTAATGTTAAAACAAGTCATTTATGCATGTTATAACTATATTTAATTTTGTTGAATTAAACTGGGTTGCAAGTTCTTACAGTTCTGTTAACTGATGCATGCTCTATTTGAGTTTAAGCTTAGTTTAATTGATGTCGTTGATACATGCTGATGCTTTATAATCATTCTAGGACATTGATTAAACATTAGAACAAGTTTTTAAAAGAATTACAGAGGCCTGGGTATCGCCGGAGGCGAGGAAGACGAAGCAGAAATCGCAGAAAGGCTTCAGAGAGTGAGAGAGAGGGCTCCCAAAAGGAGGGAGCCAGCTCCCTCATCAATGGAGCCGGCTCCAAAGGGTGTGGAGCTGGCTCCTAACTGCTTAGAGTAGGCTCCCTAAGTTAGGGAGCTGGCTCCTATGCCAAAGGAGCAGGCTCTCAACTTGTGAGAGCCTGCTCTTGCCCAGAATTGCGTAAAGTTAGATGTTATGGCGCTGTTTGGACTGTGCAGGGTATTTTTACTTCGTTTAAGCTGTGTTAAATGATTTTTATGATTGTCATAGACTTGTAAAAATATAGGGGAATAATAATTCATAAATGGATTAAGGATTGGATATGGAGAACTTAGGGAAAAATCCTACATGTTGCACTTTGATTGTTAATCAACTTACATACTGGAACTTGGAGGTTATTGTATATATGATTTTAATACTGTTAATCATATTTAAACAGAGATAGAAGTATAGTGAATCACTTGAAATTAACTATGCTTGATTTGGAATAAATTGATACGTATTTGCTATTTAACTACATCAATTTATAGGCAATTTGGTGGATGTAAATGCTAAGATTTATTTTAGCAGTTTACATTGTTGGAATATGAGTTTTTAGGCTCTATAATGAATGCCTAATATTGATATATATGTATTAGTGTATATGAATGCATATTGTGGAGAATGGTTGATGAATACCTAGTGTTGTTTTATTAACTATGCTATTTGTAGGATTGTATGCACCGGTATGGGACGGTGGCATACTAGGGATGGATTAGTTCAAATATTAAGTCCTACCTAATCTGGATTGAGGTATGGATTAACCATAAAGGTTAAGTCCAACTCATACTTGTGTCATGTCATAAAATAATTGAATGACATACTTTGGTTTCTAGATGGATTGTTATACATATATCAGGCCACTATACCAAATCGATGATATTTTGTATTAGGAATATACGGACTTTATATATTTATGTTATGGTGCTATGGTATGAGCTTGAGTCTTTGGACCATGGTTAGGGTGCATATATCGCCTAGGATGGATATCTGGACAGTAACTGCTGTTCTCTGGTAGGTCTAGGTTCACATAACCACGTTATGTGCGATTTGCATGGTATCTCTACTCAGGCTGAGACAGACCTATTAGACCAGTGAGCGTCCTATAGTGTGTACTTATACATATATGGACTACTCTAGTTATTGTTGAGCTATCTAGGATGTATCTGTGTATCGGATTTCTGAATGGATCGTAGTAGAATAGGACTTGCATGTGGGCCTGACCCACTCTCTTATTTTTCAGGTGCTTATCAGTTCCAGGGTTAGAGCTTGGTCGTGCAGAGCAGATACAGACACTCATTCCTCCGACTACGTAGGACTACTTTCTATATTTAGCTTTAGATTTTATTTTAGTTATTTCCTTTTCAGTTTGAGATATTTGATAGGGGTCCACTAAATGGATTCCCGAGTTGTTAAATTAATGGAGGTTTTGGATTATTGGATTTTAAGTATTTAAATTTTAAGGATTTTTAGTTTAGAATTCTTTTAGCCTTTAATTATTTATTTCTTAATTCATTTTGTATTCTGTGTTCATTTAAATATTAATTGTTGGATATTTCCCTCGGGTTTGGGCTTGGGCCTGATCAACCCATGTCTCGGATCCAAGGGGTATCACATCCTATGTGTCTGAACTAGATTCCAGTGTTTTCCAGAAACAATTTAATTCTTTATTCATTCACTGACATCTATCGAAACATGAATTATGCAAAAAGAATTCAGAACGAGCAATTACTCATTCATGAACACGTACTATTTCAAGTAATCAACAATGTGAACCAGATTAATTTTAATGTTTCCCCAGGTTTTCCAGAACTAATTAAATGCTTTATTCATCAATTATCATCAATTAAATCATGAGTTATGGAAGAAAAAAAAATAAAACAAGCAAGTAACAATTCATAAACACATGCTGCTTAAAATCACACAAACATGCGAACTAGTTCAATTTTAATGTTCATCTACCCTTGGAGTTGTGTTAGATCTATAAAGAACACGAGTCAAAGGAAGAGAGTTAGGAATAAAACTTGCCTGCAAGATTTCAGTTCAAAATTTCAGCGTTGTCTTCCTAAGTTTTTCGGCAGTTCCTACTGTTCTCGACTCCTCTATTGCCCTTGATTCCAACCACGAACCACACTCATTCCTTCTTACCCTAGTTGGACCTTTAATCCACGGCCGAGACACTAACTAGTTCCTTCTATTTCTCTCTGTTTCTCTCCGTCTCTCTATATACGTGAACAGGGTTTTTGATTTCTATACCCTAAGCCGACGTCTAATGATATATTTATATAGGTTTAAGGAAAACCTAATTCTAATTTATAATACAATACAGAAACCTATACTAAATATACTAGTCGGCTAACCCGTGAAACATATCAAACCCTAAAATTATAACAATAAATAAAAAATAAATAAAACAATTAAATCAAATAATTAAATAAAATAAATACTGTAATTAACTCAATTAATTAACAATTAAAACAACCAAGCAAATAGCCAAAAACACATAAAAATGCAAAAATTACAATAAAACTATAAAATAAACTACCGAGACTATTTTTTTTAAAATTTGGGGTATTATAATTATTGATTCTAAGTTTGGGGGTGCACTTTTTCCCAATGGATCACTACCGGGCTTCGTGTCTTTGCTACCATGGTATATTCTTTCCATCTTTTTCATTGTTCTCATTGCACATTGAGGATAATGTGCGGTTTGAGTTTGGGGGTAAGGTGTCCTTGTTCCATTCTATTTAAAGTTGAGTTTTAAATGCATGATTGAGATTGGAGATCCATGACTAGCTATGATTTTGATCTTTCGAGGACTATATTGCTTAGAATTCAATAATTACTTGACTCGAGAGTCCAATACTCCTTGTATGCCTTGTGGATGCCATTTAGGAGTAAATTTTTTGAAAGATTGATACCATGCTTGCATTTGTGGTCCACATCATCTTGATTTTGTAATTGTTTTGAGATTCACTCTAAAATTCTACACTAGCACAAATGCACACTAGTATTCGTTTTTGGGGTACATGCTTTGTTGATTATTGATTTGGTTATATCCCAATTGAGCTAGTAGTGCATTGAAAGCTTTCATTCTTAATAAAAGTGGATAACAACTCCTTTTCACTAAGTAGTTGGGATTCTAGCCTCATCAAGCACTGAATTTCTCACGCCAAAAGGTTGAGGGCCCAAACTCTAGGTTAATGCTAAAATAAAAAAATAAATAAAAAAAAGAAGAAGAAGAAGTTGCAAAAGCAAACGAAAAAGTGACTTCTCCCAAAAAATGAGAAGTGGGAAATGATTAGATGGAAGTAGTTCTGGTTTGTACCCTAGTTGATTTGAGTTTGTAAGACCTTAAGGGTGTTTAAACACCTAATACCCTAAAGCCGTCCGGTTTAGGAGTCATTGACCTAACGCTCGACCTTATGAATCGCTAGAAAGCTTAATAGATCGAAACATTGCACTATGTTTCCATCTTTGATCCTTAGGGATTAAAAAAAAAAAAAAAATTTGAGTGAAAAGAATAAGTGCACCTAGTTAAATAAAGCTTTAATAAAAGGTTCACTCTTTGTCTTAATAATCGGTACTAGATTTGTGTGCTAGTTTGAGGATAAGGATGTGATCATTTCTTTAGTTGGCTTAGATAGTAACATATTTGATGTTGGGTCACTTAAAAGAATTCTAGAGTTGTTTTGATTTGCATGATCAATTTCTTGATGTGTGGAGGACCATACTTGCTTGCTTGATGTTGAGATTTTGGGAGATTGCTTGAAAATGATTGAAAAATTGCATACTTGAGGTAGTTTTCTCCTAATGCTTGTTTGGAATATTAGTGCCTCTTTTGTGAAAATGAGTTTAATGTTTATGGGTATCATTTTTAGAAAACCTCACGAGACTTCACTTGTTCACTTTAACGACCCTGGATTTTTTAATCCAGTGTGTCCTGTGATGACCCGAACCGGATCCGAGATGCAGAAGTAAGAAACAAGACAATGGTCTCCTGAAGCATAACACACCTCTAAGACCCTAAGATGACCTTCTATGAGGTCACGGAACCCAAAGGAAATAAATACGGAAGCAAAAGATAAACTAAAGTCTTAAGAGGTATAGATCATCTCTTAGACGCAAATGTGACCTTCCATGAAGTCACAGAACTCAAGGAGGTAACCGGAAGTGAAAACTAGGATAAAAAGGTCAAAGGTACCCTATGGCACCAATGACACCCAAGGAACAAGATCTAGTTCAAACTAGACCACGTACACCATTAAATGGCTTGAACAAGATCAACAAGGTCAAGTGGGAACGAATGAAACAAGGCTAACCTGTTTAGTCAACAAACCAAACAAGACCGACAAGGCAGCTCTATTTCGGTCGATCGAAATGGAGCTTCGGTTTGCCGAAATGAACCAGGAAAAAAAAGGGGAAATGAGCCTTTAGTTCGGTCGACCGAAATGACAAACCGGTAAACCGGTTTGTGGCTCTAAGATGAAAAGGGTGCTTCGGTCGACCGAAGTTGAAAACCGGTCGACCAAAATAAGCCTCAAACAATGAAAATGGCTACTGGAATTGGACTTTTTGCTGAACAATTAAAATCCAAAAAGGGGTTCGATTGACTAAAACAAGCCACCGGTCGACCGAAACTGGTAAAAAATGTGCATATGAACCTGTTATGCACCAAAATGAAGAAAAGACCCTAAGTCTTATATGAACCCCTCATGGCATGATCAATTTACATTATCTGCTAATATGTGATGATGTGAACATACACCCAAATGTAATATGACATTTTAAACATGCTACAATGGCCTACGGCCTTGTTACATTCCATTTACAAGATTTGACATGCCAAACCTCTATGGTTAGAAAAGTTACATTTCAAAGGCAAAACTTGATGTTTAGATACAAACACTTGAACTTTAAAGTTTGTGTCCTTTGGCCTCATGTCATACATATCAAATAGGTCACAAATAGTGTATCTAAGTACACTTTACATGTTATAAGGCAAAAATGGCATATTGAACCTAACTAAGTATTACAACTTTAAAGGTAAAACGCAAACATGCTAACACTTGCATGTGAATAAGAATGCTTTAAAGGAAACTTCAAATCTCCAAACCACCTAAGGCAAGAGCAAATCTCCAAGTCTTGAATCCTGTACCTGAACAAATCCCCCAGTAATTTCGGGGTGAGTAAACAAGTTTACTCGTAGAGAATGAGCATGCATCGACTCGATTTCTTTAGAGATTTTTAGACTAACATAAAAAAGTTCAAAAGGGATCATGCCACCTAGCGTCTACATTAAAGTTAGAGTCAGGGTTCATCCTAAGCTATCTTAGAGTATAATCAACAAGAATCATGATATATATATACATATATGAAACGAATCAAGGTTGAGATAATCCAAAGAACACGACAAGAAGGATACTTGAACATAGGTTAACGTGAATTGCATTATCAATACAATTAACAAGATTGGAATAATTCAATTCACACTACGAGAAGGATACTTGGATATAAATTACGAGAATTACATTATCAATGTAGTTTAACATGATTGGAACATACCAATTAACATGATAGGGAAAATACACGAAGTCAAGGACAAGGCACAATATTTATGCAATTAACAAAATTGGAGCATTACACATAATACGATAAGTTTTTAATCTTCAAGGAATAGCAACTTGAAATTTAAAGAGTGAAATCAACCAATGTGGAAACTCGGATATCGCCCGGATTAAAACCGTACTCTTGAGATCACTTTAGGGCTACTAACCCATGGGTACCTTTCTCCTAGTGCACACTATAGCGTAGAGGGACATTCTCCCGTATTAGAACCAATTCCTAGCCATGTCAATTCTTGATTGATATCCCAAGTCCCAAAATCAATATGTTGTGCAAGTCGAGATTATATCAAAATATAAGAAATGCATTAACCACGTTTCATACCAACCAAGATTTTGGAACACACAAGTCATGTCCTAAGTTCATCAACTATGATGGCATGTGAAATGTCAAGAAATCACAGTGTGCATCTATATAGACTATAACCAAGATATATAGCACAAAAAATCTATTGAAATAAGTATACCACAAGTATAAGAAACATGATTCAATTACCTACTAATCAACATATATGTAATTAAACCATTCCAAAACAATTGTATGAGTCTATGAAGTACATTAATGAAACCAAGATACAAGGGGTCATGATTAAATCGATGGAAACATAAAAGGAATATTTAATCTACTTAAAGGATTAAATTATCAAAATTACAAGGCAAGTCCTAATGTTCTACGAACAAGGCATGTCAAGGATCATGTCAAGGGCAAGTTCAATATCAAGTTACAGTTCATTTCATACAAGACACAACTGTGTGAATTAAATTACATACAAAGGAAATAAATAAATGTAAACCTCAAAACTTATCCGAATATTCTTAAATTGATATACGTGAAGGAACTTGTCAAGGAAATCATGACTACCTAGTTAGAAACTTAATCAAGCTCATAGAACCATTGAATGGATTTTAATTAATTCTTTTAATTAAAATCTCTAAATTTTGAAACTCATCTAAATGATCTCAAATTAATATATGTCATACAACATGTCAAGACTTGATTTAAGAACATGATACAAGTACATTTCATGCAAGGTACGGCCATGAGTATTAAACCTTAATACTTGAAAATTAATAATTGAAAGGTTTCAAAATCTAATCAAATATTCTAGATTTAATATATGTGAAAACACATGACATGCATATCAATAAAATCAAGTCGGAATTCCGATGGAGTGAATAGTACACCCGGAATAAATTAATTAAATATTACTAGATTTCAAAACATCTTCGATTACTCTCAAATTTACCTATGTTGAAGAGCTTACCATGGCCTAATATAATATGCTAACACATATTGATTTCAAGCTAGTTAAGGTCACACGAATTAAATATTTACTCAAGATAAATATTAAATAAAATCTTCATTGCTTATCCAAATACTCTAAATTTAATATATGTCAATCAACATTTCATGGTGTAATATAATGTCATGCCACAAGTATAAAACATGTTATAACCCACCGGGAAAATCAAATCTCATACTAGAAAATAAATAATTAAAAATTCTAGATTCGATATCCAAGCATGTAAATGAGTTGTATATGCATCACAAGCATGCAATATAACAAGAAAAAAAATTATAACACCCCCTACCTCAATTTGAGATGAAAATCTCAAATCTCCACCGAAAGAAAAGTGCTCTGAATCCGACGATACCGAAGGGTTTTGTCGGGGACAACACGATGAACAAGAATCCTAAGGAAGGCCCATGAAAATCACAATTTGACTTCAAACCCGAACTCACAAAATGGTCAGAATTGGGTTCTCATAAGGGGGAAAGGTAGAGCACGTCAAGGGGAATAATAAACGTTAAGGCCGAAAACTTTTCACCAAGGAAAAGTGGTTCAAAAGAAGAGAGAGAAGGTGGCAGCCATGGATGCCATGGAATCCGGCTAAGAGAGGGGAGGAAGATGACCAATTCTGATTTTTTGGCTTTAAGTCCGCTGTTTATAGAAAAACCCTAAAAGTGCCTTGAAAGGGTCTCGCCGGGTCCGGAAAAGTAGAATTTGAGCAGACGCGCTCAAATGATAAAACTCTATGCATGAAAAAGATTCAAAATGAGAAAATATGAACAACGGAAGAAATAACGTTAAAAACCGAGTCCCGAGCAAAAAGATATACCCCAAACAAGTTCGGCGGCAACTAGAGTCAGAAACAGGAGAAAAACGACCAGAAGGAAATTCTAAGAATACGCGAGTTGATGAAATATGAAAATGAATCCCGTACGAGGATCCAGATTCAAAACAAGGTATTTTTGCAATAACTTTCGTTAATTACACAATGGCCTTCACAAAAAGGGTTAACTGCAAAACTGCCCCAGAATGAAAATATCTTCCAAAAGATATTTTCTTAGATACCCCTAAAATAAAATATCTTCAAAAGATATTTATGAAAAACACTCCAAGAAAAGAAAAAAATTCTAAAGAACTGTGCATCCATGCCCCTATGGACAGCAGGAGCAACCAAAGTAGTTTTCTGCAAAAGTAAGGATACGTATTTCGTGGAAACCACTTAGAATGAAGATACGTGAAGTCAAAAACCAACTTTAAGCATGAGAAGTGAGGTTGTGCCGAAAAGTAACAAACGGGGAAAAGACGAAATAGAGAAAAGGATGAAATAGTGCATAGTGTCTGAAAGGTGAAAATGTGAAAATGACTCAGTCCTCAAAGGAAGTTGTCAATCCAAATGAAAGAGTCTCAGAAACCTTTTTCAAGCACTCGAGGCGACACTATGTGATGAGAAACAGAACTCAGAAAAGAAAATTAAACAGAAAAAAATTTATCTGTAAAATTTCAGGAAAAAGAAAGGAAGGAAAATGACCAGGTCATTACATTTACTAGGGGTAACCTAGGGGTTTAAAAGGCTTGTTGTATGTGCTAAATGCAATCGTGTTCCCTACAAAAGTGGCATCATCCATTTATTGATTTCTAGCTCATAGTTGTATAGTAGTTTATTTCATTTCTTTACTTCATAGTTTATTGCTAAGGACTAGCAATATTTAAGTTTAGGGGTGTGATAAGCATTGAAAAGTGCGCATTTAAACCCCTTAAGCTTGAATGTTCTAGGACCTTTATCTATCTTATTTTCCCGTTTTAGTCTAATTTTGTGTTATTTCCCTTTTAAGGCACTTATCTACAAAATAAGTTAATTCAGCTGAATTAGAGCATAAAAGATGCATTCTCAAGCTCAAAGGAAGAAATGAGCAAATTGGAAGCAAAGTGGTGAAGGAAGCTCTCCCTGATCGATCGAACCCAATCCCTGATCGATCACACAGTGATCGATCTAACCAAGTTTTGATGGATCGAGCCTTTTGTTCTTATCCTCAGAAAAATATCTTGTTCGATCAATCTAATATTCTTCCTGATCGATCGAACATTTTGATCTTATCCCCACCTACCACTTTTGTCCTTTTTCTTAAAAATATCCCAAAAATATCTCGGCCTTGTCTTATCTAAAAAGGCACCGCCAAAGTTCGATCGATCCGAGCAACCTCATGATCAATTGAACTGCTTCAAGTTGTGTGAAAAGTTGATTTCAAACCAAATTAAATGTGTGGCCCTAGTGCATGATGTCTGACCATTGGGCATGACATTGGAGCTACCTATATAAGGATTTTGGCTATTTTGAGGAAAGAGGTTGATTTTAGTTGGGAGGTTTGGTTAGAGAGTAGAGAGAGAATACACAAATTGCGAAAGTTTTTCCTCTAATCTAAGGTTAACACAAGAGGAGGAAGATGAGCTCTACCATGGAGAGAGCCCTTGAGGGTTGGATGACAACATCAATGAGTGGCTAAACCATTCTCTTGGGGCTAGAGATAGCCCTAAACATGCCTCTTAAACTTTGATGTTTTGTAACTAATGGGGATTAGTGTTGTATTTCTTGTCTTGATATTTGATTCATATAAATCTTGTTTCTACAATGATTTTGTAATTCTATTCATATGTCTATGTATGCTAGTGTCACGACCCAAAATTTTTACTAAAATCCTCAATTCATTCAAATCCAAATACATCAAAATTCACCCAGGATCATAAAAAAGATTCCTTCTTTTTATACAAAGTCAATTTCCTCAAATATACATAAAACTCTCCAAATAAATAAAATAAATCCTGTAACGCCAACTCTTCAGCCTAAGTCCGAATCTAGCAATCCCCGTTCATCATTAGTACCTGAAACTGGAGGGTGGTAAGACAAAAGACCCAATAGGAAAAACTATAACAAGAATTTCATAGAGGTTTAACAAAACAGTTTCATAAAATATACATATTCATGTGAGTAGATAAACAAAATATATATGCATTTAAATAAAACATTTAATAAAAATATTTAAAGCAAAACCACCCCATGCCATTCAAGGTATAGAGAACCCTACATTGAAAAAGAATTTCCTCACTGGATCATCATGCCTCAAGCTTCTAGCCTCCTCTCTGGCTCGTCTCTATCTTTCCTCAAACTCTCAGCCTATCTGCAACTCTTTCTTTATCTCTAATTTTTCCTTCTGTTTGCTTTCTTACCAAAGTCCCAAACACTTAATATATAGGCATTTCACCGACTTACAACTTAGGATAGCTCACCATTACAAAATCAAAATATCAAACAAAGGACAATCTCTTTTTCCAAAAAGTTGGACAACCCATGTGAAGGAAATCAAAGAAAGAAGAAAATTTGGCCCAAAAATCTTCAGTGGGCCCCGCAAGTACACAACCATCATTACTCATCAGATGACACACACACAAATCCATCAACAGCCCACGTGAACTGTACCAAAGTCAAAGAAATCTACCCATTAAAATCACATGTGGGACCCACGCCATTATCACATTACAATCACATCTTTCTTTCCTTTTTCTCTCTCTAAGTCAGCTGCCACTCATTTTGCTGCCTATCAAACCAAACAAGAAATATATATATCACATATATAAATATATTTATAAAACCAAACCAATTAACCCACAAAAAAAAAAAAAAAAAAAAATCATAAGTGGGACTTGCCCACCAAAATCACATTTCGATCTTTCTTTCACTCATCACTTCGGCCACTGCACCTTCACTCCATCAGATTGCATATATATATATTTATATATATATATATATATATATATATACACACACACACACACACGTAATGAAACAAAACAAAATCCATATTAAAATATCCCGTGAAACCCACCAAACACACCTTACCATTTTTCCCTCTTTTCCATTTTGATAGCCTTGCTCCCTCCAGATGCTACACATAGAAATAAAATCACTAAAAATCTAAATCCACTAAACGAGTCTCCAATTTAACTAAAAAAATAAAATTAAAATCCTAAAAAAAAAAAATCGGGTTATCACAGCTAGAATAGATGTTCATGTGTTATCTATAGATTTTGCGACATTGATGCACGTATATGTGTGTTGATATTATAAATCTAGTAATGGTCAAGGTATGGTGCTTAAATGGAATACTCTTGTGGTTATTTGATGGTTCATACTTATTTCTTGATGGATTGTACCACACATTTAACTTAACTAGTTTAATTTCCATGTCACTAGCTTAGTTATAGCGTAGTTGCCTTACTTTCTTAGATATGTGGACAATTCATTATTGTCGTTTGATGTTCCATATTTATGAATGCACGTAGTATATTTCTCTAATTTTTTGCGTGTCCATTGATTGTGGGCTCATGGAAGGATTAATAGCTTAATTTGATATGCTGTGCTACTCTGTAGATTGATTAGACAATATATGCTTACTTTGCCTTCCATGCTAATATTTTAATCAATTGCACACACTTTCATTTATAACACAAATTCTCCCTTAATCCATCAAAGGTTAAATGTCTAAGGAGGTAATGCTTAGTGGTGAACTCTACGACACAAGACCTCTCTCTCATACGCTCTACACCTTAATTACTTTAGTTGTTTCACATCGCTTTTGCTTAGTTTAAATTGTAGTTTAATTAACCAATCAAACCATTTTTGATCACTCGACCTACTAATTCGACATTGATTTCCAAGCAAAAATACACTCCATATCCTTTGGGACGATTCCTACTCGCTCTAGCTACATTTATAGTTAGTAGTGGTAGTGGCATTTTCTAAATTTAAACTTGGCCACACTACCATCTTTTGCAACTTTGGTACGAGACACACCAAAAGGAAAACTTTTGAAAGCAATTCTGTCATCACTGAGCTTGGGAAGAAGATCATCATTCTTGAGGATAAGGTAAGTATTGCTAACTCATTAAAGGAATGTCTTACTTTGAAAAATGATAATCTTGAAATTGAATTGAAATCTAAACAAGATAAACTGAAAGGATTCAATTTGAGTCAAAACAGTTTGAATAAGATAATCAACATGAGTAATTTGGCCAATTAAATTTTAAAACTCGGTCAGACTTGTTTTTGATAACGAAATTAGCCAATTACAAAATATATATCTCACAATCTCCCCCTTTGGCAATTTCGAGACAATATCCTAAAAACAACCTATAATCTACCCAAGTAAAAAAACCAAATTACAATGATTGTCAAAGAAATAAAACACAGAACTTTTCTTGAACCACATGAAGCTCAACACTTGTAGCATCTCTAATTGTAATCTACACATTAGCTCAACAAAGCTACTCATGAAACTTAATCAAGAAAGATAAGCACAAGCATAAAATAGCAATTAAACCTAATAATGCCCAAAAGTCAATGCAATACAAATGCAATGATCAAGTGTTCTCCCCCTAAGTATCTCTCCCCCTAAATAATAACACCTCTTCACTTTCTCCCCTTTTTTTTGTCAAAAATTGACAAGGGTCTAAAGGAAGAAAATTGATTATTTGTCTACATTTTCGTTCCAAGACTTTCGGACACGAAATTTGTGTGTACTCATTTTCAATGACATATTTGGAATTATACATTAATTAAAAAGGAAGGGGGCTTTGCCAAAAAAAGAAAGAAATGTCGTTTTTTCCACACAATCAGGTCACAGATAATTGCATCTATTTTTTGAAAATTAATAAAATTGATTATTTGTCTACATTTTTGTTCTTAGATTTTTGGACACGAAATTTGGGTGTGCACATTTTCAATGACATTTTTGGAATTATACATTAATTAAAAAGGAAGGGGAGCTTTGGAAAAGTAAATAAATAAAATAAAATAAAATAAACTAACAACTAGGGGGAGAATTTTATGGAAAAATGAACTAATGGTACCATGGATTGATTTGAAACGTTGCGAATGAACCAATTTCTTTTCTTTCGTTGATTTTTTCAATTAGTTGAAATACATTTATAAAGTACATACAAAATGTAGGTTAAAGGAGACAAAAATGAATGATCTGTGTGATGCGCAACAAATTACTCAGCGACCTCCTGAGCATGTTTATATAGATTAGATAGATTATATTTACCCCAAAAAAAAATGTTTCTATAAATTAGATTGCTCGCTATTTAATAAGCAAAATCTTAATTGCAGCAACCTACCTCGACAGGCGGAGCTAGTGTATGCCCACCCCGCCATCTATAATATATATATATTAAATTTATGTGTTTTTTTTTTTTTTTTTAATATATATATATATGAAAAAAAATTATCCTAATATCCAGTATAAGATATAGTAACATTTCTATAGTAGTTAAATTTAATTCATTAATGGTTCAATTTTTACCATCTTGTATCATTAAAACACTGATTTTCGTTATTGTGTACTATCAAAGATCTACTAACTTCTTGTAATTTGTGCAGTAAATAGTTCTCTTAAATGCGAAACAATGAATGAATCAGAAATTCATATGTACAAAAAAATTAAAGAAAAAGGAAAATGGGAAAAAATCTGCAAACATATACAATGCTTACATGACACCCCAGCATCAGAAATTGAAGGAAAAAATCGATATCTAAGCTAGAATATATATAGAAGTGCAAACATACCCAAAAGTCTCAATTTCTTTGATACTACAATATATGCACACATTTTATTTAGGCTTGACGTAATAAATATTATACATCTACAGAGAGATAAGTACTGGTATTATTATGTCATTTTTATATTTCTAACGACAATTTTACATAATCGCGGCGAAGAAGTTAAACTTATTTTGTTGCAGTTATGTAGTAATTCCAAAAGGTAAAATGTGGTATCCATTCTCCAACAGGCTAACAAGATCATTAGGAAAAGTATTACACAAAAGCAATTATCTTAAAAAGCCAATTTGCAGAATTAGGGGTTATAATAGTAATTGGGTATACAGAGTATCTCAAGAATTGTATTACCTTCATTAACAAATCATAAACTACCCTTGAAAAAAATAAGAAACCTAACGCCCATATATATATATATATATATCCGTTCAAATTATTAAAATTTTGATAATTTCATCCCTTGAATATGACAACACTTCACTTTTATTATTTCTAAACTCATATAAGAACTAGAGCAAGAATATTCCTTATAGTGAATAGAAACCATTATGGTAAATTATTAAATAAGGTGCATAAAATAGAAACACTCCAATTATTACAACATATCACTGATTGCAAGAGGATGGAGTATTAGCTTATATGTTTCAATTCTTTGTCTCACCACCCAACCTATTGAAAAGTCTCTCAGATTTTGGCGGTGCTCCCCACTTGAAGAAAAGTCTCTCAGTTCCAGTTTCATTATCATTGTATCCATGCACCCCATCTGTTTTCGCTCTCCAAACACACTGTTCGCAATGAATTGCGTCCCTTTTTGTAGTGTAGACGTCGAAAACCAAATTCTCATTTTGCCAAGACATACCACAAAAAAAAAGTGTAGTCCCCCAAAAATTGTCATGGAACTTCCATTGAAAGGAGTTTCCAAAAGACAACACTTGAGGACCAAGATCATCGTCCCCTGATTTACAATGAATGTTTAAATTTACCCAAGGTGCAATATTGTTGTAAATGATAACTGTACGCTTAGCCCATGCATTATATTTTATGGTAGCATCAAGGGGAGCAGAGATGACAAGCCCACTCCATAGGACAGTGAACAAAGCAAAAAACATTAGACATTTGTTGAACAAACTCATTTTTATGAGTTCCTTGGAAAGGAAAGAATTAAGGTTTGAAATTGGGATGAGGTGCAACTCTTGTGTTTGCAATCTTACATATATATATATAACAACTGTGGACCATATTATGTTATGCAATTTAATAGGTGATTATCCTTGCTTGAAAAAAAGAGTAATATTTTATTCTTCGAATTTAATGCCTTGGTCAAACAAAATCACAAGTGAGGTGAACTGATCTTTAAATTTAGTTGGCCAAATTGCTTGAAGAATTAGCTGGCCATCTAATATTTGCTGCTCTATATGATTTTATAAGAATATTAATTAATACTTTGCATCAAATATCTAAATCATGTGATTATAATTCTTTAAAAATAAAAACAATTCAGTCTCTTCCAATCATATGTTTGATCAAATAGTGGCAAGTGAGGTCCAGTTCCTTTTTAAATAAGTGAGTAATTGAATTAATTAAGTAATTCATAATTTTTTCTTGAAATCACTATTGTCCAAGTCACACATACCATGAAATCACCTTTTTATTGTATTATTGATGATATACAGAGTTAGGTCAATCAATATTTAAATTTAGTTGACCTCCTTACTGGAGATATTAAATGACCAATTATTATATTTATCTCTGTGATTTTCTAATCGAGAATTAATATTAACACTCCACGAATATACTCTGGCACTCCACCTACTCATTTTAGCAAATACAATTATCAAACCACCCTCTAAATATTTAAAATCAGTTTTACGTCATTTTTTTTTTTTTTTTTTTTTTTTTTTTTTCCTTTCTTGTGTTGTGATTTGTTTACTCTATTTTTTTTTTAATTATTAAATTCTCTTTAAACTTTAACTTCATCTTAATGTTAAAATGAGCATAATGTGTATGTGGTTACTGTGTCTGTGAAAGTACAAAAATAAATCATAGATAAACTCAAAAAAAAAAAAAAAAAAAAAAAAAAAAAAAAAAAAAAACGAATTCTTTAATATAAATGAGCATAATTTTAGAGGACCAAATAAAAAAATATAAAAGAGAGATGACACCAGGAAGGGTTAGATTGGATGCAGAAGTGAAGCTGGAGCTGCTCAGTTGGAAGAAAAAAAATAGGCCTTTGGCTACTACAAGTGGTAGCGGGGTGTTGGGGGTGGCGGTGGTTGGTGGTGGCTACTGTCTCCACCATTGTTGTGTCTGCAGTCTTTGTTTTTTTTGTACTGAAAATCTTGTGTGTGTTGGATTGGGATACAGTTCTAACCTTTCCAAAATCACTAACACAAAAATAGATACAAATTATTATTAGAAAATAAATAGCAATTTTCAAATTAATTTTTTTAAAAATTATTCTTCTTTAGCAGTAAGCCTCCAACTCATTTTTTTTTCTATTGATTAAAGGGATAATTACGTATAAATGGGGTTAGGGTTCCATATTTACTCATAGGCGGAGTCAAAGTTCCATATTTCCCTAAAATGGATTGCTGACGTGGCACATGGATTATTACTGTTCAAGAAATGTTTTGCCAAAAATGCCCTTATCACTATTTCAGCACATTTACCTTATTGCCCCCATTTAATTTTGTCACCCAAATTGTTGCCCTAAAATACACACACAGTCGTGCATCACATATCCATCTCACATCAGCGCCCCCTCTCTCTCTAACCAACGAAGCAAGACCAGGCAACCCATCTCGGCACACACCATCACCGAACATGGAGCCCTAACCCTCCGTCATCTCATTCGTGAAGAGCCCTCAAGAGCCCCCTCTCTTTCTTTCTCCCCCCCCCTCCTCTATGTAACAGGATTAAAGCATCCTTGGTTGAGCCCTAACCCTCATTCAAGCCCTCTCTCTTTCCCCCTCTGTAACAGCGAAGCACTTCTCCACGTCTAACCGTCATTGGTGCGCCCTCTGTCTCTGCCCCTCTCTATAACCCAGCGAAGCATTTCTCCACTTCTGCCATTCATTTATTGTTGTTCTTGAACTGAAGTAAGTACTCTCTCTCTGTCTCATACACACACATGTTTATTTTTTAGATGATTATGGCCCTGATTTAGTGGTATAATTTTTTTTTTTTTTTTTTTTTTCCAATTGGATGTCTGATTTTCATCTAGGTTATGTTTATATGTATTCTCCTCTTATAATTTCTATTATGCAATCATATATATATATAATTTCTATTCTGCAATCAAGATTGTTGTTGCTCTGTTTGTTGTATATGTTTGAAATGTGCGTAACAAAATGTTGCACAAATTTGGGCTAATTATAAGGGCTCATTTAAAAAATTATAAGGTAGTTCCTCCCCTGCACATGAATTATAATTTTTACATCTAACATTTTAAAATCCATTCTAATTACGTTGGTTTTAGCCTGCCTCTTTGTCTACTACCAAAAGGACATGAAAAAATAGTATATAATTGGAGAAGAAGAATTCAATAATCTCAAATTTTCAATCAATTTTTTAGTCAACTAATATAAATGAACACCAAAATCTATGTCACAGGTATATATTGACGGGTATAACAGACAATACAGTTTAGGTATAACAAGAAAGATGTCTGTAACAAGAAGACATGGAGAAGAAAACAATGAGAGAAAAGACAATGAAGAAGATAACAAGAGGAAAAAAACCTGGTAGATTAATAAATAATCTCCTATTGTGTACAGAATCACAACACTTACTCCAAAAACAAATATATATAATTATATATATATAATATTGTGAGTTGAGTTGAGAATTTCACTTGACAGAGCTTTGATGTCAAATAAATAAAGAAAGACAGGTTTCATAAATGAGGAGTGAAGAGGTTAAGGGAACACTGACAATATTTCTTTGTATTTTGCTTTGTTTTGAAAAGGCCACATGAGAGAGCTCTCTCTCTCTCTCTCTTTGAGGTGGATCTATTTTTTTTGGTCCAAAACTCTGGCACTACAATCAAACCAAAGACACCACCTTTATGTGAAGGTGAATACGGATACTACTTCTCTTTGCACGAGGGAAGGAATCAGAATCAAAATCAAAATAAAATTAAAAACAGCTAATGGGTGATATAAAGTTTTCAATTCCTAGCAGATAAGTGCAGTACTACTAAAGTCTCTTTTAAGAGATAAGCATTAAAACATGGTAGAGTTTATAGATTTTTGTAGGGATTGCTTTATTAAATCTGCCTATGCTCTTTTAGCTGCATTATATATTTTGATGAATATCGAGATATACATGGTTTTACCCCACTAATTCTCGGAGCTCCCAAAGAATTATTTGTACTCATGAAAGCGTAGTCTCAAAGAATTATTTGTACTTATGAGGAATCTAATTTTAAATCTGGTGCTTCATGTACTTTTATTATTTGTCCCTCAATTGTATCCAAACATCTTATTTTTTTATATTTCCATTAAAATGGTATCTCTCTTTGATTTTGGATCAGGTGTGTGATTATGAAATTATGTGTTGATTTGTAAGGTTGCTTTCAGCTTTGGACAAAAATAAAATGAAATGCTCTTTGAATTATCGACTCTCAATTAACTATGTTGGCAGCCTATTGCAATCGATTAGAATGATTAATAAATTCTTAAAATTTTGTTTCTTGTGAGGGAGGGTCTAATTTTGTAATTTTGCTTTAATGGTATTTGATAGTAACAGAAAAATTCAGTAAGTTAATATTTATATTTGGTTTTATACTAAGTCGCATAAAGTGGTAGATAGAGCGCAAAAGCAACAAAATTAAATTACAAACAAATCGTGAGAATGGGAGCTAGATTTACACCTGTTAAAAAGAATTGTATGACCTAGATTTTAACACAAACACACTTGTCATAGGCTAGCTACACCTATTGTAACTTCTGCGGCTAGCTATTGGTCACTGTTGGTGTTTGTTTGAGTGTGTTTGGATCATAAAAAAACAAACATATTTCAGCCACTACATGAATAGCTTCCCAATGAGATTGAGGAAAAACTTCAAGACAAAATGGCTGAGCTAAATCTAGTTTATGATTATGTTAAGTGCTGTTAGGAGGAGATTGAAACAGCACTGGACCGTCAATAAGCACATCAATCTTAAGAATCATAGTGTGAACTATACTCTAATACAGGTCCATAGAACACGTGTGCCATTAGGGGAGAGAAAACCCTAACGTACCTCGATTTGGAAGGAGAAAGAGAAGGAATGAGAGAAATGGTATAATAATACTTGTTTAACCTTCCAAAAAAAAAACCTTTAGGAGTCATCCAAACCAACATGAATTTGTTCTAATTTTTACAAGAGTTAGGCTGAAATATTTAAACATAACACGACTTTGTCATATATATGTATGTTTATACATGATTTTAACACACACACACTGGCCATAAGCCTAAATACCACACATTAACTAGTACATAATGGAACACATACACAAAACTAGTAGTAATCATGATGCAACTAATAAGCTCCATATGATCAAAGTAGTTTCACGGCTTATTTATCATTAAGCAGTAGTTGCCATGGACTGATATAGATATATATTTAAAGCATATAATTTTAAATTTTTAAGCTCATTACATCAACAAACTATCAAGACTTTCATTTTATTTTTGTCCAAATCTGAAAGCAACCTTACAAATCAACACATAATTTAATAACCACACACATGATCCAAAATCAAAGAGAGATACCATTTTAATGGAAATATCAAAATTTAGTTAAAACCATTAATACTGACCATGGTTATATCCATTTGAAATTTTAAATTCACATTGTCAGTTACAACCAATACACACCACAATATTGCTCGATAGCTATGAGTAGTATCAATTCACTCCGTTAGAAAATAATATCTATGTAAAATCAGCTATATCTGTATCCTCCTACAAAAAGAGTCAGAATTTATCAATTTTTTACTATTATTTTTTACATGGAAATTGAATCCTTATTTGGAAGCGACATGAGATACCACTCAAGCTGAGTCTCTTGGATGGGGAAGGGTGGTAATAGAAGTGGAAAAAGTAAGTAATACAAAAAATAAAAAATGGTTCCTATTAGAAAGAATTCTGAAACTTAACAATTTGTTCAATTTTAAGATAACCAGACTATTTACGGGAATCTTCCATGCCCACATAGTCAGAGGGCCAAAGAAGAATGATTTTATTTGTTTTGGTAGCTTTTTTCATTCAAGCTATATATTCAAGGCTCTTTGATGACTGCAGACTAAATCCTCAGCAGAACCTAGGAATTTAGGAGTTAAAATTCAAAGCCACCAACACATAGGTAGTCCAATTAGTTTTTATGTATAATTAATTATTATAACTCAATTTAGATCAAGAATTATTCAAGATTGTTGCCTCTTTCTCAAATGGCATGTAGAGTATACCTCTGTGTAATATGTCTTTAGGCATCTACGCACATGATAGAATTGATGCAAAAGCTAGCAAACTCTATAAATGAGGCTTTTTTAATATATGTATTTAGCATTAATTTATCAAAAAAAATGTATTTAGTATTAATTTATTATTCCAACATTCCCTTGTACTTGTCTCCCCCATTTTCAAGACTTACACATAAATTATGTGTGTGAAAAATATTCAACACTCTGCTCTCTCTCTATTTAACTCTCAATTTTTTATTTTCAATCTATATTGTCCCATTTAACTCTCTATTCATCTCATAATCTCCCTCATCTTGTATATATGTTTGTTGTACACATAGTGATACAATTATCTAGTAATCAATGGCATTGATTTTGTGGTTGTATTTTGATTTGAAAAAGGTCTGTAGTGTGTGTTTAGGAAAAGTTTAATCTTGACACCGCCTATCCCTATTGAGGGAATTAGTAGTGTTTCGCTGTAAATAGATCTCTAAATTACATTATATAATTATGATATTTAATTGTTTTATATTTCATTATTTTTTGAACTTCATATTTAGGTTTTTTTTTTTTTTTTTTTTTTTTTTTTTTTTAAACTAATGAGTCAATTTTCGAAGCAGTTGGACAAATGGATGAGAGACAAATTATATGCTATTGTCGATTTGATGGGAAAATTGACAAAAATGAGAATGGGGAAATTATATACATCGGCGGTGTCACAGACCCTTTTATGATAACAACAACAACAACATACGAATCATTTATAAATGAGTTACAACAACGTTCATCTTCAAACATGAGTGGTAAAGTCATATATTATACCACCGAATCTAACAAGAATGAACTTTTGAGGATGACGGGAGAATCTGGATTTAGAGTGATGCTTGTAGTGAGTGGTCCCATGCTAAATGTGTATATGGAAGATGCAGAGCCTGTAATTGCATCATGCACAATTCCTACTGATCATAGTGAGAGGTAAGACACATATATTTAAAGTAATACATTGATGTATGCGCTGCATAGGTTATGTGATTTTTAATATACCTTTTTATCCACTTGTAGACAATTTGTTGAAGCCACATCGCCAATTGGTCTTCTACAAAGTGTTGCGTCAACGTCTTCATTTCCTCCGATAAATGCGCATCAGGATTCTTTCCGACACATTGATGACATTCTTTGCGTGGATCAGCTTTTTGACAGCCCAAATGATTTCAAAGATGCACTTGTTTTGTTTGGTCTTCGTAATCATTTTCGGTTCAAGTACTTGGACAATAGCAGAAAATATTATAGAGTTGTGTGCGAGGTTAATAATTGTCCATGGAAATTATCAGCTGGTTGTGAAGGAAGTGGTGATATAGTGAGAATCAAGCGGTTTAATAATGTTCACTCTCACATTGCTCAAGGCATTTCAGATTATAAAGCCATTTTTTGGTCGAAGGAAATGGGTCGAGCTATTGTGAACAAGGTTAGGGACAATCCTAAATGCACCCCCAAGACTATTTCCACAGACATAAACGGTGAATTTTCTGCTAAAATGACTTACATGCAATCGTGGAGAGCTAAGGAGTGTGCACGTCATATCATTGAGGGAAATCCCAAGGATAGCTATATTTTAGTCCCGTGGTTGTGTGAACGAATAGCAGAATATATTCCTGGGACAATTACATCGTGGGAGTGCACGGATGATAGGAGATTTAAGCGAGTGTTTGTAGCTTATGGGTGCTCCATACGAGGTTTCATCAACTATTGCAGGCCCATGTTAGCAATCGATGCTTGCCACTTGAGTGGCAATTATAAAGGAACAATGCTTGGTGCAACGGGGTTCGATGCGAATGATGGCTTGTGGCCTTTGGCGTATGCTGTTGTTTCTTCTGAGAATGATGATGATTGGCATTGGTTCTGGAGCAAGGTGAAAGAGATTCTAGATGGTCGCATTGTGACAATCTTAACCGACAGGCATCCGAGCCTAATAAGTTGTATTAGAGATATTTTTGGCTCCCAGTACCACTCATGGTGTCTTCGTCACCTAACGGCGAATTTTTCTACATCCATTCTTGGGAGACAAAGTTTAGGATTGAGGGCTTCGGGTAAAGAGCATGCGAAAAAATTACTCGATAAAATTGCATATGCTCGAACTGTAGATGAGTATAAGAATGCATTGGCTGCCATGTGGGTATTTCGAGGGGAGTTATGCGATTGGGTTTTGGCAAATTCACCTGAACATTGGTCAAATGCTATGTTTACTTCCAAGCGTTAGGATAAATTATACACCAATCAAGCAGAGTCCTTCAATGCATGGGTGAAAGAAGAGAGGGTTTTTTCAATCACAAGGCTGATGGATACACACATGCAAAGACTCAGCAAATTTTTATACCAAAAGAGTTTGGACGTTCAGAAGTGGACTATCCGGTTGGGGATCGTATTGAGGAGAAAATAAAAAAAGAGCAAGAGTTAGCTCTTGGTTTTCAGTCGATGCGTGTTTCGCCTACTGAGTGTACAATATATGATCGAGACAGAAAACCATTCAGGGTGGTATTTGGCAGTGAAAATTCTTGTAGTTGTTTGAAGTGGACCATGAGTGGGATTCCTTGTTCGCATGCATGCTATGCCATCCATGAATTATCTTTAAATATTTATGAGATGGTTGATCCATGGTTTAGGGTTGAAACACAACAAAAACTATGTGAACATCTCATGTCTTCTGTCCCCATGCATGATATGCCGAATGCAGCTGCTGTTGCTGCTGCTGACGGTGAAGGTGCTTCCCATCTTAGGCCTCCTGCGGTAACACGTCCCCCTGGACGACCTCGTATTAAACGAATCGAATCACAATTTCAAAATGTAAGGTCGTTACACTGTTCGTGATGCGGCGAGAATGGTCATAATCGTCGAAAGTGCAAGGCTCCTATACCTGGATAGAATAGTTATATAATTGCTAATTCTGGTGGAGTTATTTTGTAAGGTGTTAAGGCCTTAAATATGGAATTATTTTGTAATTACTATTAATTCCTTAGAGCTCCCCTACTGCATTAGTATAACTATGTTGTGATAGTATTTCTAACTTATTTAGAAAACATTTCTAAGTATGATGTAACTTATTCTAAGTTGAATCTGTATTATTCGTCTGGTGGTTTATTTTGGTATTGAAATTATTTTCCTGGGTCCTCGTATGAGTCTCATGTGGAGTGTTATTTAAAAATCATAGGTGTGTGAGTTTTCTGGCAGTTGGAGGGTCGTGAAAGCAAGGAGGTTATGGGATTATGTGACAATGGACGGGCTTACATGTTACATGCTTACGGAAGGCTAGGAAAATAACATCATATTAAAGTCATTATGACTTGTTTCCTCACTATTAATTCCTTGGAGCTCCCCTACTGCATTATGACTGTTACTTCAACCACAATTTACCTCGTGAGTCTCTCTCTTCCTCACTTTCTTTGTGTCTCAAAAATTATATGAACATTGTGTTTACGTTATCAACATTGTTTGACAGATGAGGCTGAATGGATAAATCAGTACAAAGGAAGAGTGTTCAGTTTAAACGACAAGCCTGTGGTGCATAAAATTTGGCTGCCGAATGAGGAATGCCCCAGATTGGCAATGTCTAGAGCCTTTGGGGACTACTTTATTAAGGATTTTGGACTTATATCCGTCCCTGAAGTGAGGTGTTGTCACATATAACCAGCAGAGACCAATTTGTTGTGTTGCGAACCGATGAGGTATGTATGGCACTTTTTGGTATTTATCACTTGTTCTTTTTTATACAATGACAAAGAAAAAGACTTGTTTGTTTCTCTATTAAATGTCCAAAAGATCACGTGAACGAATACGTTTCAAACTCACGAGCATAATTGACAATAATCACTTCAAATTATGTGATATCAGTTATTATTAATGAGTTTACAGGTTTTTGTTTTGGCTCAAATTGATTGGATTTTGAAATTAGTATGGATTTTTGAAGTTAATCTTAACATTCTGTGATCCTTGTTTTGTAAGCAGAATTTTTCCTATCTTTTCCTTCAAACCTTATTTAATCGGTAAGAAAATTTATTGATTTAAATTGATAGAAGAAAAATTGTGTGTTTAAGCTTCCAATGGACTTGGTTTCATGCAAATTGTTTGAGAATTTCTTTTTATTGATTTTTCAAAGGGAAGTATGTATTTCTGGGAAAAATTGTTTCAAATAGATTTTTGGGCTTCCTTCTGATTTTTTGTGGTCCAAATAGTCCAATCATGTTTGATAGAATAAAAAAATAAAGAAACAATAATAAAAAGGATTTTGCTATAATCTTAGTTGACTACTGTTACCCCATTTATTTATTTATTTTGTTTAGAGTCTTGCTTTTGGTTACTAGCACCTAATAAAAAAGTTGTCTACTCATATGTCCCTTATTTTTGAGTTTTTTCATTTAACCATCTCCACTTGTACAATATTTTGGTGTTATATTTTGTTTAATTGATTTGCATGTACTTCAAATGTAGTCTTCCCGCTAGGGGCTGGGAAGAGATAACAACGGGAGCGTCGATTGCATGGCTATCAAGTACATCAAATTTGTAAGTTATATGGTCTTTATGTTCGATAAAAATCTTTTATGATTGCACATTTGTAATGCTTTTTATACTCATACTCGGGGGGGGGGGGGGGGGGGGGGGGTCACATGCCTTTAAGTGACCAATTTTATGGTGTATCTTGAACTTTATTACCTTATTGCTACATCGGCCCATGTGGAGGCCATTTTTTTTTTTTTCTTGTTTTAAAATGTTGAAAGCATGGGAGTATGGGATCATCGTATGTGGAGGTTTTGATTGATTGTTGTGGAGGAGAAGTTGTTGATATGTTGTTTAATGAGTTAATGTAAGTTCTCACGTTCTTCGTACATGTTGATATGTGGAGGTTTTGCTAATTTTCTCTTAAACCCAACTCATTCATCAACGCTCTCTTGCTCTCTCTCTCTCTCTCTCTAGTCTTGTTCATCGTTTTGCTAGGATTTCTACTCTGTTTTTATACAATTTTGATCCCTATATATATATATATATATATATATATATATGCTGTTCCTAAAACATCAATTTTGGATTCAGGAATTGGACACAAAAATGTCGCGATTCCCTCTCTCCGATCAGAAACTTCGAAGGCAAAATTTGTGCGAAAAAGTATGTGTTTCCATCTGCTTGTGTGTGTTTATGTATGTTCGCCAACCAATTGATATTTTCGGCTTTCTGTTTCGTTGCAATGAATTCAAGAAAACGAGAAAAGTTTAAATTCTTTTAGCTTTTGTATCGAATTCCTTTTGATTTTCTTTCTTTTGTTTGTCTTCGTGAATTTGTTGGACTTTTGGATTTACTGTGAACTACGGTTTCTTCGTCTACTATTTGAATGTTTCTTTTTTTTAGACGATATCTAGTGTTGTTTGCAATATCTTTAGATTTTTGTGGTTGATGTTCCCATTAATTTCTTGGATTTTGATTTTTTTTCACGTAAGGGTTTCTTTAGCATATTTGGATGGTTTATTGTCTACGAATATAAGTTTTCAAGAATTTAGGGTTTATTTGTTCAACTTGTATAGATTCTGCACGACTAGAATTTTTGACATCATTAGATAATTTTTTAAGTCATAGTCCTGTAGGTTTCTTGGTTTGGATTTCCATGGGATTCAACATGAAGATTCAGGGAAAACACACTCAATATGTTTTTGTTTCTATTTGTATAAATTTGGATTTACGTAGTTCTTTCTTTATTCAGAGAAATAGACCCAATAAAGTTTAAATAATCAATAGGTCCCATAATCTCTTGAGAGAGGTGCAATGAGATTGTGATCAAAGACACATCAAAAGAAGAAGTGAATTCAAATATATTTGATAATGAAGCAATAGGTATAGCCATTTTAGGGCTTTCCTTTCACAATTCCTCATTGGGGGGATCCACAACACTTCTCCCTTTTCCCCTTATAACTTCCTCCCACTAATTCGAATTAGGTCTAGCCGTCCTCCTTCATTCTCCATTTTTGTGTATGCTTAGTAGTGGGCTTAGAAGAGCAAGATTGGGTTGAATGACCAAAAGATTCACAATCTAACATCTGTGACTTCTCATATAGCTTCCTCTCTATATATACCAGTCTCGAACCTTGACCAGTGGGTTTATAATTCAAACCATAAGCCAACAGGCTATAAGGTGAACCGGTAAGCATTTTCATTTCTCCAGTTGTTAGGTTTCTAAGTGAGGAAAAGAGATAATAATGTAATATTATCTTATGTCCTATTGTCTTGGATTACAAAGAATTTTTACTCGAAAGGAACCAAAATAGTTGTAGAAGACAGTAACGATAGTTTCAGGTTTTGTTTTTGTGTTCCATATAAAGAAAATATTACATTTCAAAATATACTCTCTTTATTTATTTAATTTTTTTTTTAATATCTTTGCCTGCCTTCTTTTGTCATCGCAATAGGCTTCATACTAATCTTGCTCCTGGGTTTTAAACTCTATGGCTGATTTTTTCCTGTCATTTTGCCTTTATATATATATATATATAGGTTTTATTGGAAATTCACACTAATCTTGTTCTTTTGGGATGGCAGCTGGATAGGTTTATTCCCAACCGATCTGCAATGGATTTTGATTTTGCACATTACATGCTCAATGGTGGGATGGTGAGAAAGGAAAGCCCAACACCATGCTCTCCAGCCAAAGAAGCTTACAGGAAGAGGATCCTTGCTTTTAAGAACAAGTCTAGGAGATAGATTCCCCAAGTGGGTTTTCTTTCTTTCCTTTTTCTTCTTCTTATTGCTAAGCTCTCATTCTGATTTGTGTTTTGGATTGATTGCTTTCTTGTTGACATGTGTTTGTTTGGTAATTTAACAGTCTCCAGAAAGGATTCTTGTTGTTTCTGAGCTCCTAGATGAGTTTTATTTGAATTTACTGGATTGGAGTAGCAGTAACATTGTCGCTATCGAATTCAGTATATTTGTGGAATGCTGCTAATGGCGCTACTTCTGCACTTGTTGTGATTGATGAGGAAATTGGGCATGTGACAAGTGTCAGATGGGCGCCGGATGGAGTACATCTTGCTGTTGGACCCTTCATCTTGTCGGATGGTAAGAGTTTTCTTTTAATTATGCTTTCGTTTTTTCTATTTTATTGATCATTTATGCTTTTGTTTCTTTGAACAGATTATTGTAAGTAATTAGATGAGGCATGGTGAAAAGTTGGCATTCTTTTTTAATGTTGTTCTGTTAAAAAAAGATGACAAGCATTTTTGACTAGTTGTAAGAAACCCTGATCAATAAAGAAAAATTTTATTACAAAAAATGAGATGATAAACAATAAGATTCAAAACACATTCTCGCTGAAAGAAAATTTAAATCAGAGACGAAAAAGCCTAAAAATAAAGAATAGAGGCACTCACACCCCGAGTGGTTGGAGAAACGAAACGTTCAACTGAATAACTACAAACCAGGAACTCTGCTCTTTGATATTTCATGAACTCATGTTTTCCATGATATGTAGGTGCTAAGAAGAAATTGGGCTTCTGTCAGTTTCTCTAACTGCATTTTGTGTGGAAAAAGAAAAACTTAAAGAAAAACATGGGTTTAAATGCAACACAAGATGCATTTTTATATCCCATTTAAGTTCTGATAAAGTTGGTAGTTTCTTTTACCTTTTATTTAGTTTGGAAGAGAACAAAGTCCAGTTTAGTGGTGAAGTGCAAGGTTGAATGAGGCATGTATCATTGAAGATTTTATTATACTGATATAATGCATAAAGTGAACTACTATGAAGGATTATGGCTTGTATAGTTGGCCTATATTTTAGAAAACAAATATTAGAACTAAGAGTATTATATTCTTTATTTGGAGTGAAATGAAATGTATTTATTGCAAATTGTCACATTTCTCATGATCTAGGCATTAGATTTGATTTTTCTGGTGCCACCTCTCCATCCCGTACTCTAATTTTCTTGGTTTTTCTGAACAGCTGAGGACTTTGCAAGACGGGCATAGTTCACACACTGTATTAGAAAACTGTATTAGAAAATTAAAAGAAACCAAAAACTGTCTTGGTATGGATGATGGCTTTAGGATACTGCTGAAGAAAATACTAAAAAAAAAAAAAAAAAAAATAACTGTGTTGGTGTAGGAGTGATCCCGAAGTAGGGTTATTAAAGAAATTAAAGACTCAAAAGGTGATGTTTAACTGGTTAATCTTGAAATATAGTTGCAGTTTCTTTGTCCAGTTCTTTTATGATCTTGTTTTCTTACCCCTTGCTGAAAATATCCTATACTGGATCTTGGTTCCCTTTACTATTTAGTCTATTACTACTTACATATCTTGTTCACTGATAATCAAGTTAAATTATACTTGTACTTGAGAATCCAATATAATTAATTGGTCTTTCTGGGTGTATACCAAAATTTACATGAAAATACAAAACCTTTGGAATTAAATTAGGTGGGTCACGGGGATTTAGACCTCCATTACCCAAATTAATTGTATGGGAAAGCAGTATTGTTTATCAGGAGTAGGCGGAATTAAGTTGCCTACTGCCCAAATTAGCACTAGGCTCTCTTATCTTGGTTTTGTTTATTTATGTATGTTATTTTGTTCGTACGTTTTGGTAGTAGTTTCTTCGCTACATTTTGTTTGTCAATGATGATGATATCTATTTGATTCATAAATGACAATCTTATTCGTTCCTTTTTCTGATTAGCATACTGAATTTGAGACTTGTGTGATGCAGCTACTTGCTTGGATTTTGTACCGTGGACAATGAGGTGATTTTTTGACAAGTGCAGACTGAAACTCAAGTGCTAGAAGGTTTATAAATTTGGTAAATAGCAGTGCTAGAAGATTTTGTTCCTGTTTTGGAACATTGATGAATGGTGAATTGTTTTGGAACTTTAGTAAATGATGAATTTTTTTAATGTACAATGAATTTTTTGTTGTAGTGATAGGCAGACACCATTCATGCACAACTTGAAAAAGTGATGGATGAAATAATTTAAAGATTATCCAAATGATATAAATAATTTATAGGAGGAAATCTATTTAAAAATTAAATTAACATTATAATAGTTTTGTTAAAATAAAGACATTAGATTAGTAAATTGTAATTACAAATAGGGATGTCAATAGTCTGCCTCATGACAACAATGCCACTATTTATAACTTTTTCAAACACTAAGGCTTTTTCTTGATGATGTGACCATACCTCTTTATCTGCCATGGTGTAAGGCTGTTTTACATTATTTGGCTTTTTGTTCAATCACATGGCTAGACACAGAATGGGACTCTTACTGAATAAATCAGCTCTTGTAGATAAACAAAAGCAACCCACTTTCATATCTTATCATCACATGGCTAAAGTTAAAAATAGTGGTGCTAGGTGCATGAACTATTATGCAAAACACCCCACTTCCTGCCAAAGAGAGAGAGGTGTAAGTCCCTTTTGTCAAATCATCACATGGGTAAAACTCATTCACATGTCTGTGAATTGGGCTTTGTAAATAGACATATGGCATATGCACAATGCCATAACATTAGCACTAGTAAATCTCAAGGACTGAGTTTTTTTGAGCAATAACGGGGAGGTGGAATTCATACAAAATACTGCATAAAATAAATCAAAAATACATACATTTCATATACATACTGCATAAAATTTAACTCAACTACTAAGTTTTTTTTAGCAATAACGGGGAGGTGGAATTACAAAGTCATCATCCCCTGTATCTGAATAATCTGACAACTCTGAAGCAACTTATAAGTCTGGATCATTAGTAATGGCTTGAATAACTTCAATTGGATCCTTATGCATCTTCTTTGCAATGGAAATGCTCTCATTCCTGCAACATCTGACATATAGATTTTTTAATAGCTTTGATCAAATATGAGAAAAAATAAAGATACTACATAATCAAAGTGCACTTAGAAATCTATTTAAAAAATAAATTAACATTATAATAGTTTTGTTAAAATAAAAACTTTAGATTAGTAAATTGTAATTACAAATACGGATGTCAATACTCTGCCTCATGACAACAATGCCACTATTTATAACTTTTTCAGACACTAAGGCTTTTTCTTGATGATGTGACCATTCATCTTTATCTGCCATGGTGTAAGGCCACTTCAAATTATTTGGCTTTTTTTTCAATCACATGGCTAGTCACAGAATATGACTCTCACTGAAAAAATCAGCTCTTGTAGATACACAAAACCAATCCACTTTCTCATCTTATCATCACATGGGTAAAGTTAAAAATAGTGGTGTTAGGTGTATAACACGACAACTATTATGAAGACACCCCTATCATGCCAAAGAGAGAGATGTGTAAGTCCCTTTTGTCAAATCATGATATGGGTAAAATTCATTCACATGTCTGTGAATTGGGCTCTATAAATAGACATATGGCATATGCACAAAACCATAACAATAGCACTAGTAAATCTCAGTTGTTGATCTATGGACCGAAAGTATATAGAACGAAAGTACTCGTTAAGAGATGCATGGATTGAAAGTAGTTGTTTTACATTCTCAATCGTTCTCAAAACTATTCCATTTATAACTCCTCACATCGATGGTTCATTTTTTTTTGTAAAACTAACCTGGCATGTAATCGTCGTCACGTCCATCGAGATTTGGTGTGTATTTATTTTGCTATTATTTGGCTTCTATTCATTATAGCATTATAAGCTATTCCATTTTTAACTCCTCATATTTGAAACTATTCCATTTTTAACTCCTCACGACATTTCGTGAGGCCATGAGACCCCTCCGACGTATAGGATTTTGCTGCTTGCCATTGTCTTCAACCAGCAAATGTTCTTCCTTCATATATAAGAAAATACTAGGAAATCTCCTCAGTATATATAATAAGATACTAGGAAATTTTCGAACTCTAGTGAATTGTCTTCCATAAATTCATGCTAACCCTTGTAAAAATATTTTGTGTTATTAACCTCTCTCACTTCAACCCGCTACGATTTGCTTGCATAACTCCTAATTATAGACTTAGAAGGTAAAACTCTATCAAATTGCTTAAGGAACGCTGGTGGAAGTTGTAGTCGTTGAGAGCTCCGTTCCGGGAGAAAAACTTTGAAGAACTATGGACACTAATCAGGTAAGGAGAACTTTTTGCAAAGTACTATTTCATAATGGAACTGGCTTAAAAGCAGCTTCTTTACCTATTAGGGAGAGAATAATTGTTTTTAGGATATCTTATAGAATAAAAAAAAAAAAATTAGCTTATGTGTAATGTTTTAAGTGATGTTGGAGTATATTTTGTATTACTCATTCCCTCAAGTTAGATAGATTGGAATAAAGTTTGTACTCTTTATAGCACTAATGGACTTATTTATGGATGTAATGTGCAACCTAATTAGCGGTGTGGGTTATAATACCATTTTCAATTGCAAAAATAAATCCCTTTTGCGAAGGTAACACTTTTTTTCCAAAGGTACCACATTTTTGAACTGAAGGTACCACTTTTTGGCGTCAAGGTACCACGTTTTCTCTAAACACTTATTCATGGCGCTAATGGAGCTATTTATGGATGTAATGTGCAAGAAAATTAGCGGTGTGGGGTGCAATACCATTTTCAATTGTAAAAATAAGTCTCTTTTAAGAAGGTACCACTTTTTCCCCAAAGAGAACACGTTTTTGAACTGAAGGTACTTCTTTTTGGCGTCAGGGTACCACATTTTGTCTAAACACTTATTCATGGTGCTAATGGATTTATTTATGGATGTAATGTGCAACCAAATTAGCGGTGTGGGGTATAACCATTTTCAATTGCAAAAATAAATCTCTTTTGCAAAGGTACCACTTTTTTTCCAAAGGTACCATGTTATTGAACTAAAGGTACCACTTTTTGGCGTCAATGGACCATGTTTTCTCTAAACACTTATTCATGGCGCTAATGGAGCTATTTATGGATGTAATATGCAACTTAATTAGAAATGCGGGGTGTAATACCATTTTCAATTGCAAAGATAAGTCTCTTTTGCGGAGGTACCATTTCTTTTCCAAAGGTACCACGTTTTTGAACTGAAGGTACCACTTTTTGGAAAAAAGGTACCACGTTTTCTCTAAACACTTATTCATGGCGCTAACGGGAGCTATTTTTGGGTGTAATGTGCAACTTAATTAGCGCTGTGGGGTGTAATACCATTTTCAATTGCAAAAGTAAGTCCCTTTTGCGAAGGTACCATGTTTTTGAACTGAAGGTACTTCTTTTTGGCGTCAGGGTACCACATTTTCTCTAAACACTTATTCATGGCGCTAATGGATTTATTTATGGATGTAATGTGCAACCTAATTAGCGGTGTGGGGTATAACCATTGTCAATTGCAAAAATAAATCTCCTTTGCAAAGGTACCACTTTTTTTCCAAAGGTACCATGTTATTGAACTAAAGGTACCACTTTTTGGCGTCAAGGTACCACGTTTTCTCTAAACACTTATTCATGGCGCTAATGGAGCTATTTATGGATGTAATATGCAACTTAATTAGAAATGCGGGGTGTAATACCATTTTCAATTGCAAAAATAAGTCTCTTTTGCGGAGGTACCATTTCTTTTCCAAAGGTACCACGTTTTTGAACTGAAGGTACCACTTTTTGGAAAAAAGGTACCACATTTTCTCTAAACACTTATTCATGGCGCTAACGGGAGCTATTTATGGGTGTAATGTGCAACTTAATTAGCGCTGCGGGGTGTAATACCATTTTCAATTGCAAAAATAAGTCCCTTTTGCGAAGGTACCACGTTCTTGAACTGAAGGTACTTCTTTTTGGCGTCAGGGTACCACATTTTCTCTAAACACTTATTCATGGCGCTAATGGATTTATTTATGGATGTAATGTGCAACCTAATTAGCGGTGTGGGGTATAACCATTGTCAATTGCAAAAATAAATCTCTTTTGCAAAGGTACCACTTTTTTTCCAAAGGTACCATGTTATTGAACTAAAGGTACCACTTTTTGGCGTCAAGGTACCACATTTTCTCTAAACACTTATTCATGGCGCTAATGGAGCTATTTATGGATGTAATATGCAACTTAATTAGAAATGCGGGGTGTAATACCATTTTCAATTGCAAAAATAAGTCTCTTTTGCGGAGGTACCATTTCTTTTCCAAAGGTACCACGTTTTTGAACTGAAGGTACCACTTTTTGGAAAAAAGGTACCACGTTTTCTCTAAACACTTATTCATGGCGCTAACGGGAGCTATTTATGGGTGTAATGTGCAACTTAATTAGCGCTGTGGGGTGTAATACCATTTTCAATTGCAAAAATAAGTCCTTTTTGCGAAGGTACCACGTTTTTGAACTGAAGGTACTTCTTTTTGGCGTCAGGGTACCACATTTTCTCTAAACATTTATTCATGGCGCTAATGGATTTATTTATGGATGCAATGTGCAACCTAATTAGCGGTGTGGGGTATAACCATTTTCAATTGCAAAAATAAATCTCTTTTGCAAAGGTATCACTTTTTTTCCAAAGGTACCATGTTATTGAACTAAAGGTACCACTTTTTGGCGTCAAGGTACCACGTTTTCTCTAAACACTTATTCATAGCGCTAATGGAGCTGTTTGTGGATGTAATGTGCAACTTAATTAGCGATGTGGGGTGTAATACCATTTTCAATTGCAAAAATAGGTACCTTTTGTAAAGGTACTACTTTTTTCCCAAAGGGACCACGTTTTTTGAACTGAAGGTACTTCTTTTTGGCGTCAAGGTACCACGTTTTCTCTAAACACTTATTTATGGATGTAATGTGCAACCTAATTAGCGGTGTGGGGTATAAAACCACGTTTTCAACTGCAAAAATAAATTCCTTTTGCGAAGGTACCACTTTTTTTCCAAAGGTACCACGTTTTTGAACTGAAGGTACTCATTTTTGGCGTCAAGGTACCACGTTTTCTCTAAACACTTATTCATGGCGCTAATGGAGCTGTTTGTGGATGTAATGTGCAACTTAATTAGCGATGTGGGGTGTAATACCATTTTCAATTGCAAAAATAGGTACCTTTTGTAAAGGTACTACTTTTTTCCCAAAGGGACCACGTTTTTTGAACTGAAGGTACTTCTTTTTGCGTCAAGGTACCACGTTTTCTCTAAACACTTATTTATGGATGTAATGTGCAACCTAATTAGCGGTGTGGGGTATAAAACCACGTTTTCAACTGCAAAAATAAATTCCTTTTGCGAAGGTACCACTTTTTTTTTCCAAAGGTACCACGTTTTTGAACTGAAGGTACTCATTTTTGGCGTCAAGGTACCACGTTTTCTCTAAACACTTATTCATGGCACTAATGGAGCTGTTTGTGGATGTAATGTGCAACTTAATTAGCGATGTGGGGTGTAATACCATTTTCAATTGCAAAAATAGGTACCTTTTGTAAAGGTACTACTTTTTTCCCAAAGGGACCACGTTTTTTGAACTGAAGGTACTTCTTTTTGGCGTCAAGGTACCACGTTTTCTCTAAACACTTATTTATGGATGTAATGTGCAACCTATTTAGCGGTGTGGGGTATAAAACCACGTTTTCAACTGCAAAAATAAATTCCTTTTGCGAAGGTACCACTTTTTTTTCCAAAGGTACCACGTTTTTGAACTGAAGGTACTCATTTTTGGCGTCAAGGTACCACGTTTTCTCTAAACACTTATTCATGGCGCTAATGGAGCTGTTTGTGGATGTAATGTGCAACTTAATTAGCGATGTGGGGTGTAATACCATTTTCAATTGCAAAAATAGGTACCTTTTGTAAAGGTACTACTTTTTTCCCAAAGGGACCACGTTTTTTGAACTGAAGGTACTTCTTTTTGGCGTCAAGGTACCACGTTTTCTCTAAACACTTATTTATGGATGTAATGTGCAACCTAATTAGCGGTGTGGGGTATAACCAATGTCAATTGCAAAAATAAATCTCTTTTGCAAAGGTACGACTTTTTTTCCAAAGGTACCATGTTATTGAACTAAAGGTACCACTTTTTGGCGTCAAGGTACCACGTTTTCTCTAAACACTTATTCATGGCGCTAATGGAGCTGTTTGTGGATGTAATGTGCAACTTAATTAGCGATGTGGGGTGTAATACCATTTTCAATTGCAAAAATAGGTACCTTTTGTAAAGGTACTACTTTTTTCCCAAAGGGACCACGTTTTTTGAACTGAAGGTACTTCTTTTTGGCGTCAAGGTGCCACGTTTTCTCTAAGGAAGATCCAAACCAATTTTTCATTCATTAAACTATCCATTTATCGACACCATGGAACCAAGGAAGATCCAAACCAATTTTTCATTCATTATAAACTGCTTCAGTTTTAAAGTCCATCAAATTTGAAATTAGTACATTAATATAGTAGTGAAAGAAATTTCATTGAGACCCTAATATAATAAGCCATACAATACTAATTCCTGAAAACCCAAAAGAGCAACTTCATTTGATTTCATGTAAGGTAGATGCCAATATAATAAGCCATACAATAGTTGCAAAAATATACCAACCTAATCCACAATCAAAAGTTGCAAAGCTACTATTCTTTAAAACTTTAAAAATAGCTAACACCAACAGAGTGCAAAATGCATGAAAAAAAAAATGACACTATTGAACAATACAAATGTCCCATATCCCACATCATTGCAGGTACCACTTTTTAGAAAATTCAACGATCCTCCTATCCCACTTCCTCTAGCTTCCAACTGGGCAAATACTGGTATGTGAGGTTCCTTGAGGTAAATGGTACCTTGTTGGCTGATGGAGGTGATGTTAGAATCATAAAAATAAAAAAAATAAAAAAAATTACTAACCACAAGTAAGCTGATGGAAGCTTACTTGAAATCAACATGCTTGACCAAATGGATAAAGTGCTTTGTTCTTTACAAAATCCTTCATTTTGTTATTGTCATCTGAAAGCAAATTTGAAGCAATAATTGCACGTAATCTATCAACATCCACCTGCAAATTAAACCAGGTAAAGACAAATCATGAATATAGGATAGGGAAATGGACTTCATGCGTGAATACATATAAGTGTAAATAGATAGGAATCTAGTGTTGCAGAAACTATATATTTGATAAAGAAAACTTTTTCAACAATGTTGAATTTGGCATATGCACAAAATCTCGGTGATACTAAACTTTTATATGTGAAATATTGCATAAACAGGTAGCTTCATCCTTGGGAAATATGTTAGCAATTTGATCAGATCAGCACAGAGACAGAACATAAACAAAACCAAAACAAATCTAATAATACGAAAGATCTCCCTGTCCCAAAATAGTTATCCCTTTTTACTGATTCCAAACACTCAATGGCACGCACCTTTTTTCTGACATTCCAAAAGTAATCTTAAAGTGACTATTTATTTTGAAATTTTTTAATCATTCATTTCAATATGTCGTAGTTTCAGTATCTTTTGTGTTCGGTTCATTTTTAATGAGCACCACTAAGTACAGTGAAGTGACCATATAAACTGCAATATGTTCATTTAAAATGACAGGAGTCCAGTATTTGCGTATCTAATTGGTTAGGCGATGTAGGAAAAACAAGGTTGACTGATGATTTAAGCTACCGATCTCATACTGAATTCTTTGACAATGAAAAACTGTCTGAAAATATTTAAGAGTATGCTATTCATTTAAACCTCATCTAGCAAAGCTTGTTTCTACTCGATAGGACCCATTATACAGTGGATGTCAAACATTTTCTATATCATTCATTACATGGTTCATTTTATTGCTTACTTCATGTTAGATCCGTACTCACTAGAGCTGGATGCTTTCTCTTTAAAAAAAATGGCACACATTAAGGGTATACTGCATTAGGGGGTTCTAAGGTTGAAAATTTTGTTGCCTAAAGGGGGTGCTTACCGCTCTCTTTGTTTCAACACGTGTCGTAGTCCCCTGGTCTTCCCGCTATTGACACTACGACATTGCAGCCTAGCGGGGAGAGATCGGAAAGCGAAGTACTTGCACACAAACATGGGTTTAAAAGATGCAAAAAGAAAAAAGAAAGGTATAAGCTGGAAAACGTGTAAAAATAGAATAGGGAGTGCAGTGAAGAGGAAGGAAAATGTTATAGTGGATGCATTTTGTGGTTGGATTAATTTTTTAAATTATGTTTGCATGTATTGGAATTGAAGACCCTCCAGTTTCAACCCTTGAACAAAAGTATGTAGGAATGTGGATCAGTTTTACAAATATATTTTTTGAAACCTTTAAAGGCAAGACCCATTTCTTCCTTTGAAGACTAATGACCAGTGGGTGCTTAGATTAACAATGCACCAATGGTTTAGAAGAAAACAGAGAATTAAATGATTAACGAAGAGTATCGAGGAGATTGTGTGATTTAGTAATTCGGTATTTTCTTCATTCGGGGAAAAAAATAAATAAGACCCATGTAAAAAATAGAATTGGGCTTCACCTTCTCTTTTGGGTGACTGAGTGAACCATCCCATTTCTCCATGAAGTCCAATATGAAAGCACCACAACTATCACTGAATAAAAGACTGTTTAGGTATCTGTTAATTATAATTGTGAACATAATCAGTACACCAAACTAGGAACATTAAGTGATAAAATTACCTATCGGGCTGTTGAGGTACGTTGGGCACATTGTATATGAAGTTTTGTAGATCTCTTCTGGTGAATATCTCAACCAACATTACCTACAAATGCACAATATATAAATGATTAGAGTAAAAAATTCAGTACCACGTTCTTCAACTTGTATACTTTACCGTCCTAATTTAACAGTAAATGAATACATAATCAAAAAAATGAGCTCATATGTAATAAGCGTTTACCAAATCTTTTGACATCTTGTCTGGAGTACGCTTATCATGCGAACATTGCTTCATTGAATCCAACACATCCATACGACTATCGCAAATGTTAAAGACATACAAGCACCAGTGTTTCTCATTTACAAGTATTAGAAAGAAAAGCTGCATATTTAACAATGTAAAAATTTAATTACTTTTAGAATCATATTTTTTTTGATAAAAGTATAATAATTATTTATGTTTGTAAGCGATAAATATTACCATATTGAATTGGCAAACTTTGTTATCATCGACATTCCTTGTCCTTTTATACTTGTTCCAAACTGCTTGTATTTTACCTTTCCTATCAACCACTTTTGAAGGTATCTTGGAAAGTTCAATCTGAAAATGCACACAATTGATAACCTAATATGTGTCAAACAAACACTCACTATAGATAGAAGAATTTGTTACCCCAATCGAAGGCGGGAAGAAAAATTTGGTTCCTCTACGCTTTTGTTTCAGCTGGAGCATTTGGCAATAGACTTCAACCACCTACAATGATCACATTTAAACCATTAATGCATGCGTGTGATTGGTTTGAAAAATCAATGAACTTTAAGTGAACATACCATATTTGATATCCAATGATTGTAAGAGATTGTTCTCATCTCTTTTCTTGTGAGGAAAATATCATTTATGTTCACCAGCATTTCACTATAATTAAACAATAACATATTAAGTGTTTGAGCATAGAAAGTAAGTAAATATAGAGCAAATAAGAAATTATTTATATAATTTCTCACTCATCATTTCTGCTTTCATCCATGGCATATGAGATGACTGCCTTTGCTTCTGGACGAAGGACACGCAATCGGTTGACCTTCATTTCAACCCAAGGTGATCCCTTATGGCGCCCAGGCTTTATAACACGTAATAAAGGGATCACTGCTTCCTGCACATCACGCTCCTCTTCCATTGCTGTGGAGGTTCCCACTTCCTCCTCCATTGGTGCGGGGATTTCTCCTTCCTCCTCCATGGGATCGTGTTTTGTAAAAGATTGCCAGGGTGAGTTTGCTTGTCTTGTGGAGGTTTCGAATTCCTCCTCCACTGGTATGTGGGATTCATCTTCCTCCTCAATCGGATGGTGTTGTGCAAACAATTGCGAAGATGGGTTAGGTTGTCGTGTGGATGAACTGGGTTCTGAGGATCTCGACCCCCTGCCTTGGCCTACATTGTGCCGTTGCTTCCATTTCTTAACAACTTTAATAATTTCATATGCCAACTCCTAACAATTTTAAACAAGTTTAATAAATATATGTATCAGTTAATATATAAATGTAACCGTAGAGTTCCAAGTAATTATGAATATGCAAATATAACCGTATATTTAGTACCAATTATAAAAAGCCATAATTGACGTGATTACCTTATCGGCATCTTCAGATGTATCAGTTGTAAACTTTACCTCACCGAAGCCGAAACCATTATATTTATGCTTCTCTAAATTCAACCTCTCGCCTATTAATTTGTTGGTCCATCCACGTACGCAAGACATCTCAGGCTTCGGTTTTGGTCCATTGACATCCACACGGTGTAGGTAGAAAAGCTACAACATATAAGCCATTATAATAATGACATTATAGCTATTTAAAATAAAATGATAGACACATTACAAATATTATATCTTAGAACATACCATGAGAAAGAACAAGCATCCATGTATGTATGTACAACCTTCTCTTCCTTCCTTTCCTTTATAGGACGCAATTCCTTTTTTCAACCAATCTAAAACAAACTTCCCCCAATTATACGATTTAATAGCATCCACATTGTCAACCACTGCCAATAACCTTTTGCTTGTCTCATTTTTCGATATGGGTGCTATAAGTGATCCGCAAGCGAAAAGGACAAAAGCCCTCTTGAAGTCATCCCCAACAGGAAGAACGTCTAATTGATGCACTAATTTTGGCACTTCTATTACACCGTCCTTTAAAAAAATGCCATTTTCTAACCAATGCACACTTTGTACAATATAATTTGGCACATCTTCTCCTCTTCCCGAGGGTAGGCCAAGTACCTCTTCAACGTCACTTGGCGTAACATGGATCCGAGCGCCAGATTCAAGGGTGAGATGAGATGTTCTAGGGTCAAAGTGTTCTACCAACCATAAGCACAGGTTGCGCTTCAAAATGGTACACTCGATGTCTAAAAGGGACCCAAACCCAATCTCTTGTACGGCAACCTTTTTGTCTTCACTTAAATTGCAAACCGTTTCCTTGAATTTATTTGGAGACCGTTTCCTTGAATTTATTTGGAGAACACCGGGTATTCAACATCTACAAATAAATTACCAACACAGGCACATTAGATACAAAAAGGAAGGATAGAGCACATATATGGACATAACAGTCCAACTTAAATTTACCAATTTGCACTTCTACACATTACATGTTGAAAAGATTCAATCTCAAATCTGCTAGCTTACAAAGGCACTTGGGAGTACTCATATATTCCTAATTCATTAATTCAATACACATTCTTCGGAATTAATCCAACTAAGCACGTTAATGATAGGTAAAACACACAAAAAGAAGCATATATAAAGCATCACTTAACCCGATCGAATAGATAAAAGGAAAAAAAAAAAACACTTACAGTTTTTATTTTTATTTCTTTTATTGAAATTGTTGAAAAGTTCTTTTCCTTGGATGTTAATGGTCGTATGGTTTACCTAATAAGGGAAGGAGGAAGGATCCAATGTCCTCATACCATTTGTTATAGGAATGAAGGTTCTACCTCGTATTTTTTAATTAGAGAATAACTCTAGGGGGTTTCGATTACCATTGGAAATGCTCAGCTCAGAGGATAAGTAATGGACCTTTTTGTTGATGATCTTATGTTAATCGCAGCTGGGATGTTGAATCTGTTAAAATACTGACAGAATCAATAGCTCAATTTAGTTTTAACTTCTATTTCTAGCTTGATTCCAAATAATGCAAAGAGGTGTCATATTCTGATCTGGTATAGAGACTGCTACTCAAAACCTAATTCTCAGAAAGCTTAATTTCTCTATTAGGACCCTCCCAATTAGATATTTGGGAGTTTTATTATTGTCTAATAGACTGAATAAGCAGCACTGTGATCCTTTAATTGAGGAGTTTTGGACTACCAACTACTCATTTTGTGCTGGAAGGTTACAACTTATAAAGTCTATGCCATTCTCAGTGCAAGTTTATGTGGCTTCCCCCTTTGAATCTAGGACATTCAAAATTCAAACACACAATCAATTACCAATTAAGCACCCAAATTGGCCCACAAATATTAATAACATCAGTTTCTCGAGTCAAATAAATAAGTTAAGAATTATCCTTTTTCAAATAAAGTTTTATGACAACACCATGATAATGATGATTTTTATTTTTGGGAAGCACTGGAAGTGTTTTTGTTGCTTCTACAACTGAATAACTACACAAATCTTTCAACCTTCAAACACAAAAACACACACACAAAAGAAAGTAAAAAAATAAAAAAATGAAAATTTTGTTGTTTATATATTAATAAATTTTGTTACTTTATATTGTACTTTGTTTCATATACAATTGGGTGCCTGTCTTAATTGACAGATTTATGCTTCATGCGGTTAACATCCAATTTATTATTAGCATGAAAAAAACTGGAATAAAAAATATATATATATATTTAAATAATTAAAGATATGACTTACCAGTATGAAGTGATGAAAACACTCTAAAATATGGTAAGACCGTAGGGTGCTGCAATTGTAAAAATTATAATCCACAATAAGGGCCTTCAGCTTGTTCAAGACTAAAGTTCAACCCAAATTTACCAATTAGTCTTTCAAATCCTGCAAAGGGAGATCCTGTTTCAGTCATTATCTTCACAAATATTTATAACTAAAATTCATAAAAAAAAAAAGTATATAAAAAAGATCATAAAAATTTTCAACAAATAGGATTTAGTTTGCAAAACAAGAATTACAGTTACAAATCTCAGAACAAGATAACCATAAACACGATAAGCTAGAATGAACACGAACAGTCATCTTAAGACATATACACCAACTTATTAACTATTAATAGAAAATCGAACATGACACAGATATTCAAATTTATAAGTCCAGTCTTCATTTAAGCTGAGTCTTATGCAGTAGTTATGCTACAAAATAGGAACCACATGCTTTAGCTTTTATGTTACTATAATTATAAATTAAGGAAGGCTATTCTAAGTGTAAAGAAATAAGAAAGTGTGCATCAGAAACAAAGAAATAAAGAAAGAATTAATGAAAGAAAATAGAGTTAGCATGCTTAGGAATGCAAGGCTCTCTTCAAACTGGCAACTGTATGCTAAACTAAAAACTACTTCAACCCTTGTTTTCTTTAGATATACTCTTGTTGAAACTCAGAATTTGTAATTTGGTGGTTTGACAAATCTCACACATATATGTTACTTTCACAAAAATATGTGTACATGAGTCCAGTTAACTGATGGGAGATATTCTGATGACGTTTTCTTGAGTCTCCATTCAAGTTTCAAGCTTAAATAATTTATCCTATCATGAATTTATAAATAAGGTCACATCAAATCCAACTTCTAAATATTAATTTTTTTGTCTTTCTTAAAGGGCAATAAGAAAATTGAAGACCCAATCAGGGTCATCTCTCCTTTCTGCATTTCGATCAGCAAAAGGAGAAAAGGTTTTGGAAGTGGAAGGGACAATCACCAGCCAGCCGGTTCTTCAAGACGTGGGAATTTCTACATGGCCTAGTATATTTTTGTGATAGTTCAACTCTTTAGTATTCAAAATGCTACTTTATATATATATATATATATATATATATATATATATATATTTGATAAAAAAAAAAGGGGTCAGGTGACATGGTGAAAGCTTAAACTGGCCACTATAAGGAGACATATTTAAGTATGAGATCAGCCATTTCGTAGGCTGTAAACAAGCTGAGTCAAGCCAACTTTATAGAGCTTATGCTCAGCTTGGCTGGTTAGAAGCAGTGTCTGAGCTTAGTTTGAGCTTGGTTAATTTTTTAACAGTTGTGATCAAACTTGACTCACTCAAATAAACCAATTACTCAGCTCGGTTCGCATAAATGAATTGAGTTCTTAAGAAGTTTTGGAGGATGGGAAATTTGGAGCCTTGTTATCATAATTGTTAGTCAAAATAAAATACGCGCGTCATGCTTTGCAACTTCTCACTGTTGGAGCAAAAGATTGAGAAAATGTGTCTGTGTGACTGTAGATTCTTAGTTTTAATTGTTGATTAAATTTGGACCATTGACTTCTTTTTCTGTAAACAAATGAATATCAAATCTAAAAGATAGGTGAAACGCATGAAAAACTTAAATTAACAGGATAATTTGCCAAGGAATGCTCTACGATGTCTCTAAATGCTAGTTCAAAGTTTCAAATTATGTATCCACATAAGGTATAAAGGAAAAAACAATCATGAGACTTGCTACATCAACAATATTCAAACATATATACAATAATAACAATGAAATAGTAAAAAAAGGTTCAATAATTGCTGTACTACTTTCACAAGTGATTGAAATTTGCAATAAACTGTACATTATGCATAAAAAGGCTTCCTAATAACTATTGGAAAATCTGAAAATTTGGATACAAGTCCATTCAACCAATCTTTTCCTAAGTCCTTATACTTTATCCTATGTTTGGTTGCCAAGAAATTGGGAAAACAAGAAGAAATTAGGAAACATGGAATCTTGTAACAATTCTACTCCTTTATAGAAACTTGTTAATCTTAAAGTTTTTCTTCTTTCCTTATTTTCTCTGCTACCAAATAATGGACAGTTCAAAATTGTTGTGTTCTAGCCTAATTTAACCTACATCTTAACTTAAAAAGTCCAAGCAATGACTTAAACTTTTATAAAAGATTGGGATGATCAATACCAAAGTCCATGCCTTCTAGCAAACAAATTTAATGACATAGCTAGCCCTTTGTCCTACATTGTTAATTCTCAACATACACAAAGAAACATCATCCACATATGCTACAAAATGAAATTTTGCATATACACCATTATTAGTAAGACAAATCCAACAAAATGAGATTAATTAATCAACAATAATTTACTTATCCTAAATTATTTTTCAGTCAACTTGTTCATTCTATAGAGAAAAGAGTATCACCCAGTGGCCCAATTGATAGAGTGGCCAGCTTCCTGTGTTCGAGTCCTTTCTCCTTCTAGTTTGCCAAGGAAAAAAAAATAGAGAGAAAATACCATTTTCATGGTTGGGAATAACATGCACTTCTACTGTTACGTTATTAGAAATAATTGTACTTTAGCTTGATGGAATGTCTGGAACAAAATTTTAGCAACTTGAGGTATAAAATCTACAAAAGAAGTACATTATTCGCTTGGAATTCAACATTTTAATAGAAAGAAATCTTTAGTATGCATATGTTTCTGGTAAGGGGAGAAAATTGTGACATTTAAGTAATCAAATAGGCATAATATGGAATCTAATTCCTAATAATTGAGAAGTAAAGTTATAAGATTAAAGATGCAAAACTAAGACAAAGATGAAAACATTAACACATTTATTGTATAAGATAATTGCAATTGTTGGTAGAATATATCAACTACTTATTCCTATATAAGAGATTATACCTAGTTGATACTTCCATAATCATTATCTTCACCTTCTCACCAAAATTAAAGCACGTATGTAAAAAGCATGCTATTAACCACTATTAAACTTAACTAGAAAACTTAAAAATAATATTTTTGGAGTAATTATCTAAAAAACAAAAGTGACTAAACAAGATTCTTGAAATTGTACCAAATAATTGAAGAAATATAATGTTAGTATCATTATTGGAGGTAGTGCATACTATGTCCCAGGAGGTAGTTAGTAGCCAATACATATATACTCCATATCTTGTAGCAAATATTTTGTAGCCGTAGTTCCTTATTTTGTAGCAGATTAAGGTACTACTTCTTTCCGATATTCCCTATGGCAACCACTTAGTTATCGCGTATGTGTCTAACTTCTGGCTATAAAATAGCACTTTTAACTACACAGTCAGACATAGCATAGGTACGTAGTCTCTTCTATACATACCAATATTGAAGAGTTTCTTCCTTACATAACTACTACTATATTAGGAACTACTTGACTGCCTTACCCATTATACATGGATTTGTGCTCTATGGTAGATTGAGTTTATAAATTTGTATATAACCTCTCATCACATGGTACTAGTCACAGTTGTGAAGTCCTTGAAGAGAGTTCATGCTTATGGGTTTTTGGTGGAGTAGCTCTGATTGTCTTTTTGGGTTAATATAATTTATAGTGATTTCGATTATATTCTTAAGAGGATTATAGAACCTAACCTTCTAAAGTTCACAAGAACAGGAATGACATCAGTTTAAAAAATGTTAATAACAACTTCCACTTTATCTTCACTAGCTGAGAACTTATCCTGTCATTATCTACAAAAAATTGAAGTCAGTGAAGGTTTCCTGTCTCGAAACAACAGAAATTTGAGATTTACCACAACTTTATGAAATTCTGCATGATTAGTTGCAAGTGTTTCCCAATGAGAACTCATTAACATCATAGTTATTTTTCCCTTAACTTTTGGATTTGACTTATTTACTTCCTTGCATAATATATAACCAATAATTGTATTGCCATCACACCTACCATGAACAGAGGAGTTATCAATAGTAATCATAGTCATATTTACAATGAGACTACAAAGAAATTACCAGTATTACTGGTATGCAGTTATTTTGAAAAATCCTCTAATATTTTTTTTTCTTTTTTTTTTAAAGTAAAAAAAATCCTCTAATCTTATCTTTGGAGAAACAAGAAAGTTTATTTCCACTTTTTATTGCAAATTAGTATGCACCCAATTGGAGCAGTAGCACAACCAAAACCAAAAAGGATAAAACTGAATCATTCTTCTATTAAAAAAATAAATAAATAAAAGAAAATAAAAAAAACCAGCAACTTCATAAGACAGAAAAACACAGCTTACAGCATATGAATCCTCAAATCTAGTGAATATGTAAACAACACATGAATTGAAATCATGTCAGCAGAAAGTAACAACAACTTAATTGATTAAAATTTTCAACACATAGTATCATTTACAGAGAGACTCTACAACTTTCTAGGGGAAGGCAGAGATGAAAGAGGAAATTGGAAAATAGTACCCGGGTTAGAGAGGGTTAGGGCTTATCCCTATGCTTGAAGAAATAACTTCTGCGATTGAAGAAAAAATTAGAAAATTGATGAGAGTTCAGAGAAGGAAGAAAGCAGAATAATAAAGATCAATGAAAGTTTAGAAAAGGAAGAAAGGAGAACAAGGCCGGTACCTGGGCGATTTTCCTCTGAAGGTGAAACTTGCAAAAGACAAAGCTTCAAACAATCAGCCTTTGTGATTGAGGCAAAGTTATGTCAGTGCTTAGAAAGGGTTAGGCTTTCATTGATGGATTCAATAGAGTGAGGGCTAGGTCTCATTTGAGAATGGGAGAGAGAAGGGTCTGCACAAATAGAAATATGAAAGAGCATTAGGGCTCTAATTAGGTCAAAGTACCTATTTCAAGAGTTATAACGTGACCGGAGGCTGAGATGACGGTAAAAAACCCCAATTGTTTGCAACCGTCCAGTTATTGCCGCTACACCAGAAATTAGGAAGAGAAAGGTTAGGGTTTCAGCAAAGAGGGAAAGAGGAACCGTTGAGCCTGAGTATTTGATTTCCCTTTAGCAGATCGAAGATTGTTCGTGCCATGGCAGATTGTATCTGTATCGCAGGAAACAAGTGAGGGAGAAAGAGTCGTGAGAGAGGGTTACACCGAATGGAATATGAAAGGCCTTAGGGCTTGAAATTAGGCAAGTGTAGAAAAGGGCATTTTAGGCAACACATAAAATAGGAAGAAGGGTATTTTAGGCAACAGAAATATCAAACAGTATTTTTTCATGTGCCACCTCAGCTTTTGGGTCAAACCCATTTTAAAGAAACTATGGGACTTTGACTCAATCTCTTAGTAAATATGATACCCTAAGTCCATTTATGTGTAATAATCCCTATAATTTATAACGATTTCGATTATATATCCTAAAGAGTATGATAGTGTGCAGGGGTATTTTTCAGAGGATTATACATTCTTAAGAGGATTATAGAAACTAACCTTCTGAAGTTCACAATAACAGGAATGACATCAATTTAAAAAATCTTAATAACAACTTCCACTTTATCTTCACTAGATGAGAACTTATCCTGTCATTATTTACAAAAAATTGAAGTCAGTGAAGGTTTCCTGTCTCGAAACAATAGAAATTTGAGATATATCATTTTTCATATATTGGTCAAGTCAAATGCTCAAAGAATATTCTTTCAAAAGAACAAAGAGGCTCAAGAAAGATGCTGATTGCGAGTGTTAATCATCGAACACAGACAATTATGTTATGTGAAAACCATTGTAGCAGAAAGTACATAACCAATCCAATTATTTTAATGCATAATAGGATATAGCTTATTTTAACAAATCAACCATTTAGTGGGTACATTCAATTTAAAGCCACTGTCTAGAAAGCACTAAGTTTAAAAAGTATGGAACACATATTGGTTAGTATTTAAAGAGTATGATACGAGCACGATAAGAGTAATTCCTTGCTTCTTAAGTGACTACTCCTCAAATTTGAACTCTTGTTTTTCAATTGCAATGTAAAACATTTTATAAGTGCCAGCGATCCAACCCGTAAAATCACGCTCTCTACATTTTTCCTATTAAATTGAGTGAAAAAAAAAGGAGTTGCAGCCGGCTCCTTTTGTGTAGTCCCCTTATATCTAATAGTTTCTATCTTTCTTTTTAGAAAACCCAATAGCCTACAATAGCAAGATATTGACAAGATATTTAAATATTCTATACTCAAAAAACAGATAACACATTAACAAGATATATAAAGACTACCAAAAAAGAATATGGAGCTAGAGTCCCAAAAACTTTTAGGCCAATGATTAAATTGCAACGACCGTTCAAGACTCTATTTTATAAACCCAAACTGAATATATATATAATATTACAAGCAATAGATAATAATCAAGTTTCTATTTTGTTTTCACTTATTAGATGCATGAAATGGATCAAAAAGTTAAGACAAACACTAACTTATGAAATTAGTGTTACATTTCTGCATTTCCAAATAAACCTTTTAAATTAATAGTAAAGCTATCCAAAGATCTCCAGTTGACAAGAGCCATGAATTCTCTTTATGGATAGGACTGATATAAGATTCTCAGACTGTGTTTTTACATTCACAAATTACGATATTTTTCCCAATCCAATAGCCAGTGAAGAGAGCTTATGACTCTTTTCAAGAGAGGTTGACTTCTCCTTTAAATTGATGTCTATTTCCAGCTGAAAGTAACTTTCTTTGATAAATTATCCACCACCAACAAAAGTTACTGATCATAATGTGTGAACAAAAAATGAATTCTGAAGTTTGAGTGTCCATAGTGTAACATTAATGCCAGACACCCAATATGTTAATTATTATAAATATCATACTTTATCATCATATAAATAAGCCTAAATACTACAAGAAATTTCTTGAGACACCATGTATGTTCTCACCAGGACTAAAATGTTCTCATTTCATGACATCAACTGCTTTGTACTCATATTTGAGATCTATGTTGAAAGAGGCGATAACTAATGGTCAATAATTAACAAAAAAAATTTTTTTTTAACTAAAATCAAATAAAAAATCAGGGTTTTAGAAAGTGAAACCGGCAGAAGAAATTGACTGATCAAAATTTAGAGAGGGAAAGTAGTAGAGTGAGAGAGACCTTTGAAGTTGAGAGCGATACGAACACGGCAAGAGCAAGAGCTCCCCCAGGAAGAATATAGCTTCAGCTTCATTGGCTCCTCACCATTACTCGCCTATTCACAAACAACCAATAGCTTGTTAGACAGTTAAATCAATCAGTTGAGTCTGTAGTGATTGATGTGATGGTGCTCTGTGCAATTGATTGATGATGAAGTAAGAAAATTTTAGTGACAATTTCTTTTAAAAAAAAAATAAAAATTAAAATAAATTGGAAACAGAGCAACTGATTCACAACGAATTTGAGAGACACCAACCATAGTGCACGATAAGAGTAATTCCTTGCTTCTTAAGTGACAACTCCTTAAATTTGAACTCTTGTTTTTCAAGTGCTATGTAAAACATTTTATAAGTGCCAGCGATCCATGATGTAAAATCACGCTCTCTACATTTTTCCTATTAAATTGAGTGAAAAAAAAAAGGAGTTGCAGTTGGCTACTGTTGTGTAGTTTCTATATTTATTTTTGGAAAACCCAATAGCCTACAATAGGAAGAAAACCCTAATTTTACAAAACCGAATAGCCTACAATAGGAAGAAAACCCTAATTTTAGAAAACCCAATAGCCTACAATAAGAAGAAAACACAAAAACAAGAACCATTACAACAAAAAAGCTTAAGAAACACCAAATCATCATAACTCAATCCAAATTTACAGCCAAAAAAAGAAAACAAGAAAAATTCAACTGAAACAATGAAAATGCACTGACAAATGTATGGTTTGAAGCTCACCGAGAACCCTTGATCCCTCTTCTGAGCCCATTGTAGCTGGACTGAAAATTGAGCTGGGTTTCTCAATTCCTACAGCGATAAAGCTAGAGAGAGAGGGTGGAGGGACCGGCTTAGAAAGAGTCGTGGAGAAAGAGAGAGAGAGAGAGAGCAGCGATGAGAGAGAGCAGCGAATGAGAGAATTTTATTTTTAGGGCCAAAGAAGATCGTATTTACCGAACGAATTAGGGCAATATATTAAATTATGGAGAAAGGGCATTTTAGGCAACACAGAAAAAAGTGAGAAGGACATTTTTGGCAAAACATTTCTTGAACAGTAATAATCCATGTGCCACGTCAGCAATCCATTTTAGGGAAATATGAAACTTTGACTCCGCCTCTGAGTAAATACGGAGCCCTAACCCCATTTATACGTAATTATCCCTTGATTAAATACATTACTTTTTAACTTTAAGATGAAGTTAAAGTAAAAAGAATATATATATATATATATATATATATATATATATATATATATTAGGGTAAACAAATCACAACACAAGAAAAAAAGAGATGTAGAACTTTCATAGTTGACGACTTGACGTTAAATATTAATAGGATAGTTTGGTAATTATATTTATTAAAATGAGTAGGTGGAGAGCCAGAATATATTTGTGAAGTGTTAATATTTGCTCCCTATTAAAAAATTATATAGAGACATATAATAATTGGTCATTTAATATCTCCATTACGGAGGTCAACTAAATTTACATATTGATTGACCTTACTCTATATGGTCATCAATAAAAGTCATCAATAATACAATAAAAAGGTGATTTCATGATTTTTGACTTAGACAATAGTGATTTAAAGAAAAACTATGAATTACTTAATTAATTCAATTACTCACTTATTTAAAAAGGAACTACCTCACTTGCCTATTTGACCAAAAATATGATTGGTAGAGAGTAAATTGTTTTAGTTTTTAAAGAATTATAATCACATGATTTAGACATTTTATGCAAAGTATTAATTAATAATCTTATAAAATCACGTTGAGGTGCAAATATTATGTATGGCCAGCTAATCCTTTGAGTAATTTAGCTAACTAAATTTAAAGAGCAATTTACCTCACTTGTGATTTTGTTTGACCAAGGCATTAAATTCGAAGAATAAAATATTACTCTTTTTTTCAAGCAAGGATAATCACCTATTAAATTGCATAACATAATATGGTCCATGGTTGTTACATACATACATATATATATATATATATATATATATATATATATATATATATATATGGAGTCCTGATCTCTTGTTCCATGTGGAGCAAGAAAATTAATCCACACTTTTTATATAGACCGTTAGATTAAATCTAACGGTCATTTTTCAAACCCACCTACGGTATTTTTTTTTAACTCAAAACCACTCTCACCCTATTTTTAGTTTCTATCTTTAATTTTACTATTGTCACCTATTAACAATAAAAGGTAATTATCAAAATAAAAATAGAAACCTTTGAAAAAAAAATAATACTAGTATATTTTACTTAAAAAATTGTTTTTATTTAGATATTTCTTTAAAAGAAAAACAATACTCGTATCTTTCAATTTTGCAATAACAGTTTGATATTATAACATTGTCCAAAAAAAATCTTATTGTTCTCCGTATAAGTAAATTAATATACTTCTCTAGTATAAGTAAATTTACCAACAGATATACTGTAATATTTGCATTTTGGAATATCGAATTGATTTATTGGACTTGAAATTGAAGAAAATTTCATTTAAAGTTTGAACAAATATTCTTTCTATTTCAATTTGAAGTTGGGCATTTGGTGAAATTCATTATTGAATTTGTGAATCTGTGAGTTTGATTATTGGATGATGATGTACTGACTATGGTGGGATTGTAGAATCCACCTCAGAAACAACAAAGTAACCCAAAAAAAATAGGTGAAACTTTTTTCACAACCTTATACATGGAGAGTAATCATTTGTCCACAGTTTTGTCTATGGATTCAAATTCAACACACGAAGAAATGGAGAGAGAGTTGATAATTACATTTTATTGTTATGTAAGTGGTAATGATAAAATTAAATATAAAAACTAAAAATAGGATGAAAATGGTTTTGTGTTAAAAGAAAAGGCCAAAGGTGGGTTTGAAAAATGACCGCTAGATTTAATCTAACGGTCTATATAAAAAGTGTGGATTAATTTTCTTGCTCCATGGGGAGCAAGAGATCATGACTCTATATATATGTGTGTAAGATTGCAAACACAGAGTTGCACCTCAACTCAATTTCAAACCCTTATGCTACGTTTGGTGTGCAGGAATGGAATGCCCATTCCAACCATTCCTTTGTTTGGTATGCAACTTAAAGTGGGAATGGTTATTCCATTGGAATGAAAATTCATTCTTAGGAATGAAAATCCATTCCACAACTAAACCTATGGAATGGCCGTTCCATTCCCAAGTAATTTATTTTAAAAAATCGACTTCCTAAAACACCCTCATATTCCAAGTCCAAAAACCACCATTACCTTCCACCACAATCATATCCGCCTTTCACCACCACCAACTTTCACCATCGCCCACCACTTTCCACCACCACCGCCGCCACCGCCTTTCATCACTGTTACTGCCACCGTTTGCTGTAACCACTGCTGCCGTCTTTCACCACAGCTACCGCCACCACCACCACTGCTATTGCCTTCCACCACCTTCCACCACCACCGCCGCCATCGCCTTTCACCATTGCCACCACTTTCCACCACCACCACTGCTATCGCCTTTCACTACCACCACCACCTTCCACCACCGTCACCGCCACACTGCCGCTGCCTCCCGCCACCGCTACCACGACCTTTCACCACCACCGCTGATGCCTTCCACAACCACTAACACCGCCGTCATCGCCTTCCACCACCGCCATCGCCTTCTACCACCTTCCATCACTACCACCACCACCACCGCCACCGCCACCACCTTTCACCACCACTACCTTCCGCTACCGCCACCACTACCACCACCGTCGCCACCTTCCACCACCACCACTATCGTTAATTTAATTTAATTTATTTGTTACTAAGAGGGATATTTTGTAGAATTCAATTAGAAATTTATTCCATTCTAAATTTTAAATTAATCCAATCAAATACTAGAATGGTTATTATCATTCAATTCCTACACATTTCATATTTACAACCAAACAATAGAATGGGAATGACCATTCCATTCCATTTCCATTCTTATTCCATTCCCACTTGCATTACATTTCATTCCTGCACACCAAACGTAACATTAATTCTTTCCTTTCCAAAGAACTCAAAAAGATGAGTTTGTTTAACAAATGTCTAATTTTACTTGCTTTGTTCACTTTCCTATAGAGTGGGCTTGTCATCTCTGTTCGCCTTGATGCTACCATAAAATATGGACAACATTTGCCTACTCACCGATGAGTAGGGAGTCTTTACTGACTCAATAGGTGGTATAACAAAATTATGACAAGTGTTTCAAATTTTATAAAATATAAAATATAACAAAAATTTAACCAGAATGTATTTAATCCATTTTAATCGGGTTAACCGCATCTTTCTCTCCATATATATCTATACACACACTTGTACATACATAGGTACAAAATAGGCTTTAAAAATTGGCTTGTACAAAATTAGGATTCAAGCTTCCTAAAATAATACCTTCTAAAAACAAGATCTTCCTAAAACAATATATTGTTTTTGTTCTTCGGAATCAAAAGATCAAAATTTAGGTTTCACCATAGCTATACAAATATAAATACATATATATATACTTACATATATATATATATATATATATATATATATATATAAACAAACAAAAATCATGTTATTAAAATACCCATTCATCTCCACTTCTAAAGTAATTCTTATTCTCATTGCAACAATCCTAAGTTGGACAAGAGAAGGGTAAGAATTTTTTTTTTTTTTTTTTAAGCACAAACTGGAAGCATTTTATGATTTTAGCAATGGTTCTTTATATCAATCACATATTTTCCACTTTGAGAATGTAGAGAGCAAAACCAAGCCCTCAAAACACTATTGCTATATCTCAATTCAATTATTTTTTTATAACGCCTAGACACATATTCTGATATTTCTAGGAATAGAGGTTAAGGATGTATACAGTGTATTTTTAGAAAAATTGTGTTATATCATATCAGTTATGAGGTAAAAGATAATATCAATCCAATTAAAAATGGGTTAACCCAGTTCTAATTCTATTTTTGTTATATATTTTTTAAAAAAAATTTAGGACACTTGTCATAATTTTATTGTACCACCTACCTAGTCAGTAGAAATTCCCTACTCACCGGTGAATAGGCAAGTATTTTCCATAAAATATAATGCATGGGCTAAGCGTATAATAATTATTTACAACATCACATAGGGGGTAAATCTAAACATTGATTGTAAATCAGGGGACAATTGAAAAGATGGAAACAAGATTGAATTTGCTTGAATAAATATTATTGATACTGAATCGTGTATTTGTACAGGGAGATTTCTAATCATTCCTACAAGTCAGGAATCTTTTACTACATTACAGGTTGTCTAGCTATAAGTCAGGCATTACAATAGGAAAGATAATATATAAAGATTATCTATTCTTAATATAGAAGATATGAAAGTTTGACTTCCTAACACTCCCCCTCAAGTTGGAGAGTGGATATCTTGCACTCCCAACTTGTGAATCATAGGAACAAAGATCTCTTTCCCCAAAGGCTTGGTCAAGACGTCTACTAGCTGATGTGCAGAATGTACATACCTTGTAGTCACATAACCATCTTGGATCTTCTCTGTAATGTAATGGCAATCTATCTCAATATGCCTAGTTTGCTCACGAAAAACTGGCACTACAAGAAAAGTGGGCTTTTACGACATAGTATTTACGGGGCTTTTTTATTTTGCCTTGTGATTACCACCATTTACGGAGTTTTTAAAAGAATCTTCATAATTGTTATATTATATGACATGCTTTCACGAGGATTTTATAGAATTATCGTAGAAAATTATTTTTACGGCATATTAAAGAGCCCGTGAATATTTAGATATATTTACGGCATATTTGTACACCTTTAACGGGATAAATGTTCATCGTTGAAGAAGCACTAAAATTTCACATTTAAGGCCTTTTTTTTTTTTTTTTCCCGCAAATAAGCTTGAATAGGCACAATATATTAATAAAATTACTTAAAAAATATACACAGGAAATAATGGAAAAATGAACTTAAGTTCTTTTGCGGTGTATTAAAGGGCTTGTGGATAAATTTCACATCTAAGGCTCCTTTTTTGCCCCGTAAATAAGTAATAAAAGTTTCCCACCACCCAATTTTTACTCCCCCGCCAAATTGCCAAAGTAAACAGGTGGTCGGGCACAATTAATAAAATTACTTAAAAAACCAAGAATGAATTTCACATCTAAGGTGCCTTTTTTGCTCCGTAAATAAGTAATAAAAGTTTTTCTCCCCCAGACATTTTCACTCCCCCGCCAAATTGCCAAAGTAAATAGGTGGCGGGCACAATTAATATATATAATCCGCTTAAATATATATACTGGACAAAAAAAAAAAGGAGGAAGAAGAAGAAGAAGAAGGAGGCCCAACTTCTATCAATTACTTCCTAAAAGAAGCTTCAACGAGGTTAGGGTTTTCAACCAGCGAAGAGGGCACACGGTGGACTAGCAAGTGCTGGTACGTCCATAACCTCCTCAAGTACGAGTTCAATCTCCAATTCGACATCCCCGTCACCTACCCTTCCACTGCCCCCGAGCTCGAATTGCCCCAACTAGATGGCAAGACCCACAAGGTTCGATTAGGTTTAATTTTTTTTTTTTTTTTTTTTTTTTTTTTTTTTTTTTTTATCAAATTTTGTTTGTCAATTTTTTTATCTGTGTGTTTGTGTGTGTGGGAATGATGTAATTTGATTTGGGTTTTTGCGGATTTTGTTAGATGTATAGAGGAGGGAAGATTTGCTTGACTGTGCGTTTCAAACCACTCTATGCTAAGAACTGGTATGTCCTTTATTATTATTATTATTATTATTCGTTTGAAATTCCCCTATTTTTTTCCCCAAGAAATTCGAACCACCAGCTCTCCAAACATCCCATTATAAAGAACAAATGGAAGAGGTTCAACAAGGTCCCACGGACACCTCTATTATGCAAGAAGTTGGGTTTAACACTAAGATTTAAAAAGGTTCACAATCAAGAACGGAGTTACAATAAACATAAATAAATAAGAGAGAAATGTTTTTTTTCTTTTTTTTTTTTTTCAGGAAAAAATGTATATTCAAAGAGCCATTTAGGTTTCACAACACAGTCACTGCAATAAAGTAACATTTGAGCATGCAATTTATCAATGCATTACTCGTCCAATACAGAGAACTGCCTTTCAACAACTCATATTGTAGGAAACATACATGGATTAAGATAGTAACCACCAAGTCATCAAAGAATTAAGAATCCAAAAGAAAAGAATAAACACGTACCCCTATATTTGCAAATCACATTAATTCCATGAAGAATCCTGACTTGTGAATCAGCACAAGTGATCATTAGTTTACTGGGGTCTTGTGGATAAAACTGGAGTAGAGTAACATGACATTAGGAGAATTTCACACTTTATAATAGAAACAAGATGGTAACATAAAAAGGCAACAAGATAAGCACAAATGGGAGAAAATTGACTACCTGGAAGCCAGTTATTCTTTTGTATGGTGACTTCTTCTTATTGTGTAAGCATATCTGAGATTCCAGTTGGAAGTGATTATCTGGTCAAATCAGGAAAAAAAAAAAAAAAAAAAAGCAGTTGATCAATTACAAGTCTTTTTTGGAATCCTTGAGGTTCAGAATTATCTTAATGTAGCTATATAGAAGGCCACATCAACCTAAGACTCAAAAGTATAGCAAGTCAATAAATTAGTTCTTAGTAGAAATAGCTTCTAATTTCATTTTAGATAGAAGGCACTCAGAGAAAGGCAACTAAAGTAACTCAATTACTGTGAGTAACTTGATATTGTAAATTCATAAATATTCTACCTGGAAAGTGCATTATTTTGGTATAGTATCTTCATGAAAAGGCTAAAAGACAGGTGAATGGCCATCACGATGGTGTTATGATGACATTTGATTTACTTTTCAAAATATTGCATAATGGATGACTGTTTAATAAATAATGAGTTAAGCTAAGCACAAGCTATATAGTTTGAGCACTATTTCCTGTTATACTATAAAATCATGATGATTGCACCTCATAATGCCACTGAATTTTTGGTTTGTAGTTGATGTATGTTGTGTTCATTGATATCAAATACTGAAGTTTTTGTTCTTTATCTTAACTCAACTGAAGTGACTTCATTTACTTGCTCTCATTTCCACCCTCTGTAAGTGAAGTAGATCTTTGTGAACACAATTTTTTATTTTATTTTTTTTTATTATAGAATTTTTTGATCTTAATTCAATTTCTTTAGCAAGTATTTATTCGATTTCGTTACAAAATACTTTGAGATTTTTGTGCATCACTAATTCATCTTTCATTAATCATGCACGCATTTGGTGGTAGAATAATGATTTGTTATTTTTTGCACAACTCTAACTTTGCGAGATGAACTAAATTTTTGTAATTGTGTACAAAACTTTATACCTATGAATTGTATAACATATGATGTAGTTGAAAGAGTTAAGACAAAAAAGGACAAGCGTGTTAAGGAGATTTGAAAATATATTAACAAGTCAGTAAATGTGATCTTATAACTAGATATGTTTATTTTGGTGAACAATGAGGGGAGAGCTTCAACTACCATACTAAAATATTGTTTTGCAATTATTTTCAGGCCTTTATCTTTGCACATCGTTGTTTTTTACTGTTGTTTCGCATTGACATTTTTCTTTCTCTTTCATAGTGATTTAGAGAAAAGATATTAGAAGGAAGAAAGTCTTTGCTCCTTGCTCCCTGGTGTTACAAGGTCTGTGTCATATCATTGTTGCTAAAATAAATTAAGTTATTTTCCCGGATTTGCTTTTGGTTCCTCCTTTTCCTCTGTCATTATAGCCCTTGTCTTTTAATTATGTTTGCAGTTGGCCAATGACCAAGAAAAGGATTTAAAATTTTCTTTCATAGGATTATATGGACTAAAGTATATGTTTAATAATAAAAATCTGCCTTTCAATTTGAGAAGCTTTAATAATAAAAATCTGCCTTGCAATTTGACAATTTTTTTTTTTATCTTTAGTGATAGGTTACTAGACAAAATAATTAAGCAAATAGTGATGGATAAAGAATAAATGCACATGACTTACAGGTTATTATATGTAGCGGAGTTTGCTTATAAAAGTTAATATTGTCTACACTAATTTTATGTTTAATTAAATGTTAAAGCTTTAATTTTATAGAGTTAATCTAAAGTATTTAAAAGGAGCACGGAGGTTTGCTGATCAGGCGCAAGCGAATGTGGGCTATCCAGAGAAGATTTTATGCCCTTGTAATTGTTGTCTAAATGCAAAGCACTAACACTTCGACATGGTGTTTAGGCATTTATTGGAAAATGGAATGGATTGGTGTGGTCGTAGCACCAACGTCTAAAAGATATGCAAAATAGTGTGGCCAAGTTTTAAATTTATAAATGACACTATTACCACTAATTAAAAATATAGCTAGGGTGAGTAGGGATTGTCCCAACGGATTATAGGTGCACTAGCAATGGAGACAATGTACAGGGTTAGTAGGTCGAGTGATCAAGAGATGGTGTGTTTAGGTTGATTAAACTATAAACTAAACTAAACAAGTTCAATGTAACACAAGCAATTTAAGTGAAATTTAGAAAAAACAAGAGAGTGAGATCTTGATCGGTTGATCAACTATACATCAACCTTCGCAATAGCACGAATCATTGCAAAATAGGGCTATTGGTCGGGTAGGTCGAACCACTGGGACTGCGCTAATCTATGGCAACCTAAGTGTCTAGAGTCATTTTAGAGTGATAAGGTGTAATAAAGAGTTGTTGATTGGTTTGTCACTAAGCTAGAAATGTAAAGATGCATAAAATAATAAATTGAAGGAGATTAAAAGGAGTGAAACTTAGGTGGAGAGGACTAGGGAAATGAATCCACCATACACCTCATAAACATGCTAGCTTGCAATTAACTTGGGGAGCTACTTATGTAAATGACCATGATATGTAGAGATGCATGATAACTACACTATCTTCAAGAAGTTCATACAATCAAGAGCTAAGTATAAACCATCTAAGTATAATCCAATAGGAATGGCCTATCAAATCCCTTACTTTGTATGGTAAATACACATGTAATCAAAGACTAAGTATAATCCATCCACGGTTGGTATGAACCATCTAAATTACATTAAACTAGGGGTGTAGTATGGTTCATCGTTCCTAGGAATGGACTATCAAAACCTTCACAGGACATGCCAAGAAAACCATTTCATAATCTCATCTCCATTCTCACTATGAAGATGCAAGTTATAAAATCATGAGAGAATATAACCTAAAACAAGATGATAAAACTCAACATAATCATTAATAGAAATTAAGATCCATTACAACATATGTAGAGCTCTAGATTATGAAAAATACCACATACATACTTCATTCCCCAAATTAAGAACAAAACTAGAGTATGCTTACAAGGGAGGCTTCATCACCTCCCTAGAAGAAAAGTTAGTTACCCATTGGAGCCTTAAAATGAAGAAGAAGCTTGAACTCCATCTCCAATTTTCGAGCTCAACTTTGTTAGCTTGAAGAACTCTTTTCTTTTTTCTCTTCTCCCTCCTCTTATCTTGTAAAAATGAAGGATATGAAATGTGTGGCCTTTGGTTGCCTTTTGTCCTCCAACAAAGCCCTCTCTCTCCTCCAAAAACATCCCCAACCACCTCATAAAGAAGTAAGTAGAAAATGAGGAAACCAATGCACAAGTGGCTGTCAAAATGAGAATTCCCAAAGGCAATTCTGCCCCAAATTCGAGCACTCTAAGCAAGGCCTTGAGCACTCGAAAATGGAGCAGATTGCTCCATACTTGCTTTGATTTGCCCGGACCTACTTTGGTGAAATGGCCATAACTTTGCGCTCCAAACTCTGAATGAAAAACCGTTTGAAGATTTGGAAAGCTAATTCAGAGGTTTAAATAATTTATGTTTTGGTGGAGATCCAATTCTCAATGATGGTTGGTCGAAAATGAAGATCAAGGCAGAATTTCATTGCTGCCAGGCAGTTCTGCGCACCTCTAGTAACAAGGCCATAACTCTCTGCTCTGAGCTCCGAATGAAAAACCGTTTAAAGATTTAGAAATATAATTCAGAGCTCTAAATCTTTCATGTTATGATGGAAGTCCAGTTCTTGAGTTTGCTAGGTCAAAATGGCGAGCAAAGTTCAGGATCCACTGCTGCCAGAAATTCAGCTTTGTGCCTTTTGATGGTCAAAACTCCACAAAGCATCCTTCTTGCTTCTTTTTGGCCAATGGACCTGAAAATATACAAAAACATGTAAATGGAGATAATCTACATAAAATAATCAATTAATGGACTTTGTTAATGTAATTTAGGGCGCTTGAATATACAGTATTCGGCGCTTATCACACCCCCAAACTTACATTTTGCCAGTCCCTTAGCAAAACCAAAATGCAAAGCTCAATGGAATGAAAAACATGGGAATGCTATTTCAAAAATATCCACCATGGCAAAAATAAACATAAACATAGCTCAAATACAACTTGAAACAGATAAAGAGCTGGAGACGGGATCATTGGGAAGACTACCTTGCATATATAAAGCATTGATACAAAAATTGGCAAAAACCATTTCAACATGCATGCATCAACATCATAGTCCATATAAATAATTCAATTGTCATCTCTTTAAATGGAAATAACTCAAACTCCAGTAAAAGTGAATTGAATTCTCAACATGCGGCTTTTACTTTCTTTTCCAATTCCAAGGCACAAGTTTTCAAATCAATGAATTCCCCTTTACATGAAGTCCCTAAGGCATGATTTTATTTTCAAGACAACTTTTGTTGCCTGTTAAGAATTTATTATAACTCAAAAGTGAAACATAAAATGGTTGTGCAGCGTTGAAATCCTTTAAGCTTTCTAACCAACCTATGTAGCGAGCGTTAGGCCAACAACTCCCAAACCAGACGGCTTTAGGGTGCTAAGCGTAAAGACACTCCTAGGGCTTAATAGCTCAAGTTGGAAAGGCTACGAATTCCAACAAACCATGTTTATTACACACATATTTTTGAATGACCGTGCAATGTTTAAGTCCTTTAAGCTTTCTAACCAACCCCTATAGCAAGCGTTAGGCCAACAACTCCCAAACCAGACGGTTTTAGGGTGCTAAGTGTAGAGACACTCCTAGGGCTTAATAACTCGAGTTGGAAAGGCTACGAATGTCAACTGATCATTATTTTCTTTCTTTCTCAGTTTTTTTTTTTTTTTTTTTTTTTTTTTTTTTTTTTTTTTTTTTAGATTCATGCCAAAAGTATTCATCCATTAGGTTCATCAAATCAGATTAATTAGGCCAAGGTCAAGGTCAATCAAGTTGCATGCCTCACAGTTAAGTTTCTAATGTGCATTTGTGCATTGTGAAACTCATAAGAGTGTAAATCCAGTAAGAATCTAATTGAGGCATTTATACAGACTATATTGTATTTTGCATGATTACTTCAAATTCAAATTTCTTTATTTTCAAAAATTTCTCAATTGCTTCTATACACAAGGTATTAAACATATGCTTTGTCTCCGACAAGTTTCAAGCTATACTATCATTGCTTTACAAAATAGTGATACCAAAACTATGCCAAAAATGCAATATTGCACCCCCAAACTTGAAATACACAGTGTCCTCAATGTGGGATATGGAGTAAAATTGATGACAAAAATGACAGAGAATAAAAAGGAACAAAAATACCCAGGGGGAGGAAACGGCATGGTGAAACAAAACCCCCAAAGTTGAAATGAACTGCGCCACCTGGAGAGCATGACAAAGAACAAAAAGAAACGACCACAAAAGGCATTAATAGCACAAGCACATATACAGAAAAATAATGAACAAAAAGATAACAGAAAAGAGAGAATGTGCATTCAAAAGGGAGTGTACATGATTACAAAAAGAGTTGTACATGGATCATGTCTACTAGAGCAACCTATACATAGCAAATTCTTACAGTGCAAAAGTAAAACAACAGATACAAGAGAAATATGCACATATAAAACAAAAGATAAGGTCTAACACTCGCAGTAGCTATGGTCCAGAGGGAAGACGGGCGAGGATGGAATGGAGGAGAGACTGAGTCTTACGCCGGTCGGCCTGAGCCAAACGACGTTCCTCAGTTGCAATACGGCGGTCTTCAGCAGCAAGACGACGATCTTCTTCGGCACGTGAAGAAGTCTCACACATAGTCCGAGTGTACGCGGACAAAGAATTTTCAAAACGATCCATCCGCTCATGAATACCGGCAATGCTAGCCCGGATGAAAGCCTGGTCCTGCTGAGAGTCGACCAAAGGCTCTACCCTTGCAGCGGCTGCTGCCGTGGAAGCATCCTTAGAAGGAGGAGGAGGTGGAGCTTAGATGAACAGGGGGGCAGCAGGCTGAGGGGTACTAGAATGGCTAAGAACATTGATCCACCGGCGCTTGGTAAAAATTTTAATCTTTTTGCCTTTTGGTTCATGGGGAGGAACAATGAAACCTTTGTGCTTTAGGAGCCGAGTGATGAAAAACGGCAAAGGCAATTTCCGATTTTCAACTCGCGGAGCCCGTGCATTATGAGCGTCATGCGAAAACTTTATAAATGTGGTCCAAATGAGCTTCGGGACGGAGAACCATTGGCCTTGGTCTATGGCATATAAGGCTTGCAAAAGGAGGCCCCTACGCTCGGTGCTATGCACCAAAGGGCAGACATTGTGCTTGAAAACAGTGTTAATGAACCAGAGGCGTTCCGGAAGATTGGTTTTGCGGATAAAAGACCGGGGCCTATTAGGATCGTCAACATTGCAAATGGCAGCGACAATCTGCTCCACAGTTAATGTATCCGGCTCCTCATATAAAGGGAGATTCTCACGATTGACAATGTCATCGGGGCACTCAATGGGGCAACCAGAAACCTGAATGATGTCAGTCATAGTGAAAGCATAGGTGGTGCCATCAATGGATGTAGTGAGAGAAATGGGTGGCTCTTCAAGGCATTGGAGATTCTGGTTGAAGAGGCGCACTACACGGGGGTAGGCAACCCTGGCGAGAGGCGAGCAAATGTGCTGCAGACGCCTGTTAGTCAATTCGGCTACAGCCCACGAAGTAGTGGGTAGAATGTCGAAGGCATCTGTGAGCGGAAAAGAAAGCTCGTAGTTGAGTTGTTTGCGATCCCAAGGATCACGTGGTTGCTCACGATTGACAGCACGGGCACCTGCAGAGGGTCAAGGAGGCCGAGAAGGACCGGCACGAGACATTTTAGAGAGGTGGACTTGGTTGAGGAAATTTAGCGAACACCTGGCGTGCACCACAAAAAGGAGAAGGTAAAAATGAGTGGGACGGATGATGAAACCCAAAAATTTTGGCAAGAAAACAAGGTATATCATAGAGCAATCATCAAAAACATTCAACACAACCTCCACAATGTATCCCCACACTCCGTATAATGGAAATAAAGACAAAGAAAGGAGGAGAATATGAAGCTTACATACCTTGAGAAGAAGAAGAAGAAATGAGGTGCATGGATGGTGAGTAATGTGGGGTGGTGAGTGATGGAGGGATGGAGGTTGGGGTAGCCTAGAGTTGAGAGGGAGAGAAGGTGGTGGTTGGTTGTGGGTGGTGAGGACTTGGATTTAAAAGAGGAGGAGGGTGTGAGTGTGTGGGGTGAGGTGGGTTTTAAAATAGGTAGGAAGTGGGCTTGGTTCGAGTGCTTGAAGCTGCACTTTGAGCACTCGAAATGGGGTCAGTGAGTTGGATGCATGGGTTTGAGAGGTCGAGCATTTGCGAGCACTCGAAGCTTGGCTTTGAGTGCTCAAAAATATTACAGAGAGGTGAAGGTGATGTTTGGTTTGCCGGTTGGATGAGAGAGTGGAGAGTGGTTGTATGGTGAGGTAGCCGAGAGAGAGAGTGCTGTGTGTGCAAGGTCGTGGGGTTAGGGAGAGTTGGTTGAGAGTGTTCGAGCATGGTGCTGTGTTGGGTTTGCATGGTGAGTTGTGGTGAGGGTTGGAAGGTTGGGGTTTGTGGTCTATGCATGGTACACTCGGCATGGTGGGTTGGTGGATGTTTTGAGGTGGCCGAGTGGTGGAGGTTGGCTGCGTGGGTTTTCATGCATGGGCATGCATGGTTGATGGGCATGCATGAGGTGAGGAAGTGGGTGGGTTGTGAGATGCAGAGGAGGTATGTATTGGTGCATGCAAGGGGTTGGGTTGGGTTTGGTTGTTATAAGCCGAGAGAGAGAGTGGGGATGATGGATTGTGTATGGAAGAGAAATGAGGGAGGTGGAGTGAAGAGGAGGTTGGTTTGAGTGTGGGTTGAGGTGAGAGAAGTGGTTTGTATGGTGGTGAGGTGAGGATGATGTCGGGATGGTGAGGTGGGGTTGAGGTTGAGTTGGTGTGGTGTGTGAGGAGTGGGTTTGAGAGGTGGTTGGAGGTTAGGATGGGTTTGCATGCAAGATGGGCATGTAGGAGGGGTTGCATGGGAAGGGAAGTTGATGGTTTGGGTTGAGGTTTTGGATAGTAGGTCGTGGAGTTGGTTTGGTTAGTGCCGAAGTGGGGTAAAGGTTGAGATGCTGTGCAAAGCTGTGGAGGTTATGAGTTAGTGTGGTGGTTGCATGGTCGTTTAGAGAGAGAGAGAGATGGTGGGTTTGGATGTTGGGGTTGGCATGGTGCATGGTGTTGATCGGTTGATCAACTATACATCAACCTTCGCAATAGCACGAATCATTGTAAAATAGGGCTATTGGTCGGGTAAGTCGAACCACTGGGACTGCGCTAGTGTATGGCAACCTAATAGTCTAGATTACTTTTAGAATGATGAGGGGTTATATAGAGTTTTGTTGGTTTGTCACTTAGTCATTAGAATTGAAATGTGCTTAAAGAAATAAATGCAAGGAATTTAAGAGGAAGAAGTCTAGAAAAGGAGCTCTAGGGAAGTGAATTCACCACCAATCCTATAAACATACTAAATTTCTATTAACTTGGGAAACAATTTCACTACATGGCAATGATATGTAGCAATACTAGATTGCTACATTATCCTCAAGAAAATCATAGGATCAAGATTTAAGTATAATCCCTCAAAGAGCCACATACTAGAACTACCTAGATTAGGGTGTAGCCATAACATGCTCACTAAGCTAGGGACCATCAAACCCCTCAATCACTATGGTAATAGCACATGAAGTCAAGATACAAGATTAATCCATCAAAAGGAAGTCTTAAGCTATGGATTAACAAATTTCTCATACAACATGCCTTTAAACCCATTTCACAATTTCATTTCCATTCTTACTATGAAGATGCAAGTTATATAATCATGAGAGGATAAAATCTAAGACAAGATAATGAACTCAACATGATCATTTATAGGCATTCAAATCCATTACAACAAGTGTAAGTGCTCTAAATCATGAAACTACCATGTACATGAATCATTCCCCAAATTAGATGAAATTAAAGCATGCTTATAAGAGAGAGCTTCATCACCTCCCTAGATGGAGGTTTAGTTATCCATGGATACAAAAATGGAAGAAGGAAGCTTGGAAGAATAAGCCATTTTCGAGCTCCCTTCCTTTGGCTTCAAGAACACACCCTCCTTGCTCTCTTCTCTCTCTCTATCTTCTCAAAAAAATGAAGCTTAATGATATGTGTGGCCTTCCTTGCCTTATCTCCTTCAACAAAGCTCTCTCTCTCCTCCAAAAACATCCCCAACCATCTCATAAAGAAGTAAGTAGAAAATGAGGAAACCAATGCACAAGTGGCTGCCAAAATGAGAATTCCCGAAGGCAATTCTGCCCCAAATTCGAGCACTCTAAGTAAGGCCTCGAGCACTCGAAAATGGAGCAGATTGCTCCATGCTTGCTTTGATTCGCCCAGACCTACTTTGGTAAAATAGCCATAACTTTGCGCTTCAAACTCCAAATGATGAACTGTTTGAAGATTTGGAAAAGCTAATTCAGAGCTCTAAAAACTTTATGTTTTGGTGGAGATCCAATTCTCAAGTCTGGTTGGTCGAAATTGAAGATCAAGGCAGAATTTCATTGCTGCCAGGCAGTTCTGCGCACCTCTAGTAACAAGGCCATAACTCTCTGCTCCGAGCTCCGAATGACAAACCGTTTGAAGATTTAGAAAGATAATTCAGATCTCTAAATATGCCATTTTATAATGGAGGTCCAGATCTCGAGTTTTCAAGGTCAAAATGGCAAGCAAAGTCCAGGTTCCACTGCTGCCAGAAATTCAGCATTGTGACCTTTGATGTTCAAAACTCCACAAAGCATCCTTCTTGCTTCTTTTTGGCCAATGAACCTGAAAATATGCAAAAACGTGCATATGAAGGTAATCTACATAATTAAACAAACAATGGACTTAAATAATGCAATTAAGGGCGCTTGAATAAGCAATATTCGGCGCTTATCAGGTGTGTATTGATATGTTGATGGCATAGTGGCCGAGAGGTGGTGTGAGTGAAGTTGGTGTAGGTTGGTAAGAAGGGTGAGTTGTTTCTTGCATGGTGGCTCATGCATTTGGGGAGGGTTGCAAATGGAAGGTGATTGCTGGAAGTGGGTTGTTGCCGAGAGAGAGAAGGTTTGGAGTTGGGCATTGTCGAGCAATCCAAATGGGTGCTAAAGGTGCTCAGAAATTGGGCAGTGAGATTGAGAGAGGTTAGTATGGGATGGAGCAAAATTCGAGCACTCCAAAGAGGAAGCTGGAGTGCTCGAGCTTGGGGCAGAGAGAATGGCCAAGATGTGGAGGGATGTCGAGCACTCAAAATGCCAATTCGAGTGCTCGAAATTGGATCAGTAAGCTCGGGAAAATGAAGAGGCTTATGAGATGAAATGCTGAGCACTCGGAATGGGTGCTAGAGCCCTCGAACTGGAGGCAGTGAGCATGCTAGGCGGATGAAATCACTGGGAAGGATTTTTGAACAATTGCAACATTATGCCAATGGAAAATTTTCCAAGCTTGATACATTGCAACATGATGCAAAATGGATGAATTTCTCAAAAATGAAATTTTCAAGCTTGGCATGCATGGGAAGAAATGGAGACTTTGTATTGGAAAATCATTGAAAACTTTGCATGCCATGCCCATGTAGGGAAAGATTTTTAAAGCTTTGCATGGCAGTTGGAAAAATATTTGAAAACTTTGCATGCCATTCCATGCATCGAAAATTTTTCATGTCATTCCCATGCATTGAAAAATCATTGTAAGCAGCAGCTTCAATTCAAGCCATGCATGGAAAATTTTAAAACTTTGCACATTATTCCAATCTAATGCATGGATAGATTTTTAAAGCTTTGCATGCATAGAAAGAAATTGAAATTTTGCATGGGACAATGCATGGGGAATTTTGAAAAATTTTCAAACATTGCAAATGCATGGAAAAATTTTAAACAGTGCAAGAATTTCAATGCATGGATGATTGTGCGAAAATTTTCAAGAATGTATTACAAATGAGACATTATGCACTGATCGGTTGATCAACTATACATCAACCTTCGCAATAGCACGAATCATTGTAAAATAGGGCTATTGGTCGGGTAAGTCGAACCACTGGGACTGCGCTAGTCTATGGCAACCTAAGTGTCTAGAATTGTTCTTAGAATGATAAGGGGTTTATAGAGGTTTGTTGGATGTCACTTAAGCTAGGAAATTAAAAGTGCATAAAACAATAAATTGCAAGAATTCAAGGGAGTGAAGTACAAGTAAAGAAGGCTAGGGAAATGAATCCACCTCCATCCCTATACACATGCTAGGTTAAGAATAATTTAAGGGAAAAACAACATATATGATAGTCATGATACATAACAATACTAGGTTGCTATAATATCCTCAAGAAGTTCATTTAAATAGGAAGGCAAGAATAAATCATCAAAGGTTCACATGATCAACTACCTAAACTAAAATGTAGCTTAGAACATGTTTACTAAGTCAAGGATTATCAAGCCCTAATTTAATTGGTGAATGCACATAAAGCAAAGAATCAAGTATAGACCATCAAAGGGAAACCCTAAGCCATGAACTATCTAGGCTCTCCAACTCTATGCCATTGAAACCACTCCATGATCTAACTTCCATTGTCACCATGGAAGTGCAAGCAATATGATTACGAAAAGTAACCATCCAAGACAAGATGAATAACTCACAATAATCATTTATAAACATTCAACATTCATTACAACAAAAATGAGGCTCTTGACCATGGAAAGACTATCAAAAATACATTGTAATCCCCAAAAATAAACTATACTAACACATGCTTACAAGGGAGGGGTTTCATCACCTCCCTAGAAGAGGAGTTAGTTACCCATTGGAGCCTTAGAATGAAGAAGAAGCTTGAACTCCATCTCCAATTTTCGAGCTCCCCTTTGTTAGCTTCAAGAACACCTTCCTTTCTTGCTCTCTTCTCCCTCCTCTATCTTGCAAAAATCAAAGATAAATATTGTGTGGCCCTTGGGTAGCTTTTTATTCTCCAACACACCCTCTCTCTTCTCCACGGAACACCTCCAACCACTTCATAAAGAAGGAAGATGGCATTGAGGAAACCAATGTGCAAGTGGCTGAAATTGAGCCATTTCCGAGTGCAATCTGCTTGATTTTCGAGCACTCGAAAAGTGATCTCGAGCACTCTAACTTAGTGCAATGTGCAACATGTTCCTCTTGCTCAGCGCTGACTTATTTTGGGAAAACTGCTATAACTTTGTGCCCCAAACTCCAAATGATGATCTATTTGAAGATTTGGAGAGCTGATTCAGTGTTTTAAAAACTTCATGTTTTGATGAAGACCCAATTCTCAAGTCTGTTTGGTCAAAAATGGGGAGAAAAGCAGTACTTTAGTGCTGCCAGGCAGTTCTGCGCACCTCTGTTACGAAGATCATAACTCTCTGCTCCGAACTCTGAATGATGAACCACTTAAAGATTTGGAAAGCTGATTCAGAGATATAAATCTTTCATGTTATGATAGAAGTCTAGTTCTTGATTTTGCTAGGTCGAAAATGGCGACAAAAGTCAGGATCACTGCTGCCAGAAATTCAGAAATGGCATCCTTTTTGCTCAAAATTCCACAAAGCATCATTTTTGCTTCCTTTTTGCACTTTAACCTGAAAATGCATAAAAACATGCAAATGGAGTTAATCTACATAAAATAATTAATAACTGGACTTTGTTAATGTAATTTAGGGCGCTTGAATATACAATATTCGGCGCTTATCACACCCCCAAACTTACATTTTGCTAGTCCCTTAGCAAAACTACAATGAAAAACATAATGAAAAGACAACCATGGGCATGCTACTACAAAAATATCATCCATGGTAAAATGAGATAGATACATAGCTCAAATACAACTTGAGACAGACAAAAACTGGAGATGGGGTCATTGGGAAAACTACCTTACATATATGAAGCATTGATACAAAAAATGGGAAAAACCATTTCAACATGCATGCATCAACATCATAGTCCATATAAATAATTCAATTGTCATCTCTTAAATGGAAATAACTCAAACTCCAGTGAAAGTGAATTGGATTCTCAACATGCGGCTTTTACTTTCTTTTCCAATTCCAAGGCACAAGTTTTCAAATCAATGAATTCCCTTTTACATGAAGTCCCTAAGGCATGATTTTATTTTCAAGACAACTTTTGTTGCTTGTTAACAATTTATTTCAACTCATAAGCGAAACATAGAATGGTTGTGCAATGCTAAAGTCCTTTAAGCTTTCTAACCAACCTATGTAGCAAGCGTTAGGCCAACAACTCCCAAACCAGACGGCTTTAGGGTGTTAAGTGTAGAGACACTCCAAAGGACTTAATAGCTCAAGTTGGAAAGGCTACAAACTCTAGCTAACCATGTTTATTACAATTTTTTTTTGAATGACCGTGCAATGTTTAAGTCCTTTAAGCTTTCTAACCAACCCTTGTAGCAAGCGTTAGGCCAACAACTCCCAAACCAGACGGCTTTAGGGTGTTAAGTGTAGAGACACTCCAAAGGGCTTAATAGCTCGAGTTGGAAAGGCTACGAACGTCAACTGGTCATTTTTCATATATATATATATATATATATATATTTTTTTTTTAGATAACTTAAATCATGCCAAAGATATTCATCTATCAGGTCCATCAAATCAGATTAACTAGGCCAAGGTCAAGGTTGATCAAGCTGCATGCCTCACAGTTAAGTTTCCAATGTGCATCTGTGCATTGTGAAGCTTATAAGAGTGTAAATCCAGCAAGAATCTAATTGAAACATTTATACAGACTAGTTTGAATCTACATGATCATTTCAACTCAAATTTTTCTTTATTTTCAAAAATTTCAATTGCTTCTATACACAAGGTATTAAACATATGTTTCATCTCCGACAAGTGTCAAGTTATACTATCATTGCTTAGCAAAAATTATGAAACCAAAAATATGCCAAGAATGCTTTGATGCACCCCCAAACTTAAACTACACAGTGTCCTCAATGTGGGACATGGATGCAAGTTAGAGACAAAAATGACAAAGAGTAAAAAAAAAGAACAACAATACCCAGGGGGAGGAAACGGCAGTTTGAACAAAAACCCCCAAACTTGAATTGGACCGCGCAACCTGGAGAGCAACATGAAGAACAAAAAGAAACAACCACAAATAGCATTAATAGCACAAGCATAAATACAGAAAAAGAAGGTAGCGAAAGTTAACAGAACAGAAAGAATTTGCATTGCAAAAAGAGTTTACATGATGACAAAAAGAGCTGTACAGGGATCATGTCGACTAGAGCAACCTATACATAGCAAATTCTTACAGTTTAAAAGGAAAACAAAAGATACAAGAGAAATAGTTACAGATGAAACAAAAAGAGAAGGTCCACACTCGCAACAAGCTACTGGCCAGAAGGTAAACGGGCGAGGATGGAATGGAGGAGAGATTGAGTCTTACGCCTTTCAGCGGAAGCCAAACGACGGTCCTCAGCAGCGACACGGCGGTCTTCAGCAGCAAGACAACGATCTTCTTTAGCACGTGAAGAAGTCTCATACAGAGTCTGAGTGCACGCGGACAAAGAATTCTCAAAACGATCTAGTCGCTCATGAATACCGGCAATGGAAGCCCGGATGAAAGCCTGGTCCTGGTGAGAGTCGACCGGAGGCTCTACCCTTGCAGCGGTGGCGGCGGTGGAAACCGCCTCAGAAGGAGGAGGAGGTGGAGCGTGGATGAACAGGGGGGCAGGAGGCGGAGGGGTACTAGAATGGCTCAGAACATTGATCCACCGGCGCTGGGTAAAAATTTTAATTTTTTCGCCTTTTGGTTCACGGGGAGGAACAACGAAACCCTTGTGCTGAAGGAGCCGAGTGATGAAAAATGGTAAAGGCAATTTCCGATTTTCAACTCGCGGAACCCGTGCATTATGAGTATCATGCCAAAACTTCATAAATTTGGTCCAAATGAGCTCGGGGATGGAGAACCATTGGCCTTGGTCCATGGCATATAAGGCTTGCAGAAGGAGTCCCCGACGCTCGGTGCTATGCACCAAAGGGCAGACATTGTGCTTGAAGACAGTGTCAATGAACCATAGGCGTTCCGGAAGATTGGTTTTGTGGATAAAAGACTGGGGCCGAGTAGGATCGTCAATAGTGCAAATGGCAGCGGCAATCTGCTCCACAGTTAATGTATCCGGCTCCTCATATAAAGGGAGATTTTCACGATTGACAATGTCATCGGGGTACTCAATGGGGCAACCAGAAACCTGAATGATGTCAGTCATAGTGAAAGCATAGGTGGTGCCATCAATGGATGTAGTGAGAGAAATGGGCGGCTCTTCAGGGTATTGGAGATTCTGATAGAAGAGGCGCACTACACGGGTGTAGGCAACCCGGGCAAGGGGAGTGCAAATGTGCTGCAGACGTCGGTTAGTCAATTCGGCGACAGCCCACGAAGTTGTGGGTAGAATGTCAAAGGCATCCGTGAGCGAAAATGAGAGTTCGTAGTTGAGTTGTTTGCGATCCCAAGGATCATGTGGTCGCTCACGAGTGACAGCACGGGCACCCGAGGAGGGTCGAGGAGGGCGAGAAGGACCGGCACAAGACATTTAGAGAGGTGGACTTGGTTGAGGAATTTCAGCGAACACCTGGCGTGCACCACAAAAAGGAGAAGGTGAAAATGAGTGGGGTGGAGGATGAAACCCAAAAATTTTTGGCCCTGCAATTGTAAGAACGACTCCCAAACAATCACAAATCTCCATTGCATGCAAGCCCATCCTCCATTGATACCAAAAATGTGAAAGAGAAAGAGAAGGAGAAACTTACCCCACAATGGAGAACCAAAGGCCCTGTGTGCGTGGGATAAATGGTGGGGATGGGTGGGAGGTTGATGATGGTGCTTGGGTTAGAGGAGAGTGGGGAAAAAGGTGGAGGAGGTGAAGGTGGGTTTGCATGGGGTGGTGAGGTTGAGGGTGGTTGGGTTGTGGAGTTGGTGGAGGAGAGGGGTTGGCAGCCGAGGAGAGAAGATGAGGTTGAGTGAGAGTGGTGGGCTGGGGTTTTAAAAGGGAGGGAGAGAGAGGCTTGGTTCGAGCACTCGAAGGGTGCCTTCGAGTGCTCGAAATGGGGGCAGTGGCCTCGGCTGGTTTGCATGAGAGAGCCCGGGCATTGGCGAGCACTCGAAACTTGGGTTCGAGTGCTCTAGAAATCGGCAGAGAGGGGTGGGTTTGGGTTGGTGGGGTGGTGGGTTGGTTGTGGAGATGGTTAGCATGGTGTGTCGGGCATGGTTGTGACATGCATGGCTGCATGGTGGCTGAGAGTGGAGGTGGTGATTGGGGTTGTGAGAAGGAGAAGGAAGGTTGGTGGAGGGAATTTGGTAGTGTGTGAGGTGGGATGCATGCATGGGGTGTGCATGCGAGCTGGTTGCTTGGTTGTGGGGTGGTGGGTTGGTTGGTTTGGGTAGAGAGAGAAAGCTGGTTGCATGGTTGGCAAGCATGATGGGAGGTGGATGTGTCGAGAGGGTGGTTGAGATGGTGGAGTGTGGAGATGCCGAGAGGGTGGCATAAGAGAGTGAGGTTGGGTTGTATGAAGTGGGTTGTTTGGTTGGAGATGAGGCTGGGTTGGGAAGGGAGAAGTGGTTGGGAAGGTTGTTGGGTGGTCTTGCATGCATGGGCATGCATGGTGGTGGGTTGAGAGGAGATTGAGGTGGGTGGTTGTGGTGTATGAGGTTGATCGATGGTGGTATGGTGTGGGAGGGTGGTTGGTTGAGGGGCATGCATGCATGGGCTTGCATGCATGGGCTTGCATGCATGCATGCAGGGCATGTAGCTGGATGCTGGAGGGTTTAGGTTGGTGGGTTGTGGTTCTTGGAGTTGTTGTCGAGCACTCTAAACATGGAAGTAGAGTGCTCGAATTGGGACCAGTAGCCTCAGCAGCTTTGGGGTTCAAAACCCAAGCAAGGTCGAGCACTCCAAATTGGAGTTTAGATTGCTCGAAATGAAGCCAGAGAGTTTGGGTTTGCTGGGATGAGGCTGGGAGCACTTGAAGCTGGGTGGTAGAGTGCTCTAAACTGGATCAGTAGGCTCAGCATTGTGGGTTGAAGAATTTGGAGCACTCAAATTGGAATTTGGAGTGCACGAAAGTGGCTCAGTAGCTTGGAAATGAACTGGCATATGGAGATTGAATGTGTCAGCCAACTTGAATGCATGGATGATCTTGCATGGATTGATTTCATGGCTGCATTGTGAGTGCATGGACGAATGCAATTGATGGATTGCCATGCATGGTGCTTCCAACCATTCATCCATCATGTAGGATTGCAACAAAGAAATGCATGGGATGCATACAACATAGAAATGCATGCAACACAAAAAAAAAAAGAATGGAATGCATGCAAGCAAGGTGTCTAGGCATGCACAACTGCAATATGGAATGGAATGCCGTGCATGGTTGCATGGATTTGGAGGTAATGAAGTCCCATTTTTATTTTTTATTTTTTTTATTTTTTTTATTTTTCAAACTTTGCAATTTCTAATGCATGGAAAAATTGCCAACTTTCAGAACATCACACAAAGCATGGGTGGATGTAAGAAAATTTTCAAACCTTTGCAACAGCACACAATGCATGAATGAAATTTCTGGAGAAAATTTTAAACTTGCAAATTCATTCCATTCCAATGCATGGGAAATTTTGAAAGTTTTGTTTTGAAACCTTGCAATTTTTCAACTTTTTAATCATCTCAAATGCATGAAGAATTTTGAGAAAATTTTTAAACTTTTCATTGAAAATGAGAAAATATGCACATGAGTCGTATTGAAAAAAAAATCTAATAAAATTGCTAGAAAGCGATGGAGACTTCCGGGAATGAAAAATAGAGTTGAGAAGGTCTAAGAAAAATCAAATTTTTGGCTTTCCTAAACCGTTTCCCAGAAAATTTGCAAGGCTCGAGCAATTTCAAAGAGAAGGAAGCTTGGAAATTGAAAGAATTGCTTTCCTTGAGTTGCTAAATTTAATGTCGATAGCTAGACCAAGCTAGAGCAGGCACTAATCCTCATAAATTGGATCCGTCAAGAGGACTTCCTCAACTTTTCGGGTTAGAATTGTGCCGTCAATGCAAGGCTTAAGCCTTTGGCCATTTATCTTGAAGAGTGATCCACTTGCAGGATCATGAAGTTCGATTGCTCCATGAGGAAAGACGGTAGTGACAATGTATGGACCATCCCATCTTGACCGGAGTTTACCGGGAAAGAGTTTCAAGCGGGAATTGAAAAGCCAGACCTTTTGTCCCGGGGCAAAAGACTTTTTGACGATATGTTTGTCATGAAAAGCTTTAGTCTTTGCCTTGTAAATTTTTGCGCTTTCATACGCGTCATTACGCAATTCCTCAAGTTCATTTAATTGCAACGCACGATTAGAGCCGGCTTGTTTGAGATCAAAATTGAACCTTTTTATGGCCCAATAAGCACGGTGCTCTAATTCTACCGGGAGGTGACATGCTTTGCCAAAGACAAGTCGATATGGTGACATGCCAATGGGTGTCTTATAAGCTGTCCGGTAAGCCCAAAACGCATCGTTTAGTCTTACGGACCAATCTTTGCGGTCCGGTCTAACCGTATTTTCCAAAATGTGCTTAATCTCCCGGTTAGAAATCTCTACTTGACCACTCGTTTGAGGGTGGTAAGGTGTAGCAACCTTATGAATGACGGAATACCTAGCAAGGACGGATTTTAGATAACGATTTCAGAAATGAGATCCGCCATCACTAATGATTGCTCGGGGCGTACCAAAACGACTAAAGATGTGAGACTGAATGAAATGGATCACGACTTTATGATCATTGGTTTTGGTAGCCTCGGCTTCAACCCATTTAGACACATAATCCACCGCTACAAGGATGTACTCATAGCCATAAGAAGATGGAAATGGTCCCATGAAGTCAATCCCCCACACATCAAAAATTTCAACAATTAAAATGTTGGTGAGGGGCATCATGTCTCTTCGGGCCATGGATCCAAGTTTTTGACATCGTTCACACGATTTGTAAAAATTGTATGCATCCCGGAACAAGGTAGGCCAAAAGAATCCGCTTTGAAGGACTTTGTTAGCGGTCTTTTTGGCACTGAAATGGCCTCCGCAAGCAAGAGTATGGCAAAAATTTAAAATGCTTGTGGCCTCGGTTTTAGGAATACATCACCGGATGATTTGGTCCGGGCAATACTTGAATAGTTCCGGATCTTCCCAAAAGAAATGCTTGACTTGGGAGAAAAACCGGTCCCTCTCTTGTTTGGACCAATGAGCTGGAATTTTGCCAACCGCAAGATAATTGACAATATCCGCAAACCATGGAAGAGTAGAATGTGAAACTTGAAGAAGTTGCTCATCCAGAAAGGAATCACGGATGGCTGCAAATTCTGAAGATTTCTCAATAAGTAAGCGAGAGAGATGATCGGCGACAACATTGTCGGTCCCTTTTTTGTCCCGGATGTCAATGTCAAACTCTTGAAGTAAGAGGATCCATCGAATTAAGCGGGGTTTTGTCTCTTTTTTCGCTAACAAATGCCTAACAGCGGCATGATCTGAAAAGACGATGACCTTGGAGCCAAGAAGATAAGAGCGAAATTTATCCAAGGCGTACACCACCGCTAGCAATTCTTTTTCAGTGGTGGTGTAGTTCAATTGGGCATCGCAGAGAGTTTTGCTAGCATAATAAATGACATGCGGAAGTTTATCCACACGTTGGCCCAAAACCGCCCCTAATGCATAGTCGGATGCATCACACATGATCTCAAAGGGAAGAGACCAATTAGGGGGTTTCATGATCGGGGCAGAGGAGAGGAGAATGTGAAGTTTGATGAAAGCTTCCATGCAAGCGTCATCAAATTTGAACGGAACATCCTTGGCTAAGAGATTACACAAGGGCCGTGAGATTTTGCTAAAATCTTTGATGAAGCGACGATAGAATCCGGCATGGCCAAGAAAAGAACGGATTTGACGGACGGAATTAGGAGGAGGAAGATTAGAGATTAACTCAACTTTTGCCTTGTCTACCTCGATTCCCCGCTTAGAAATGACATGTCCTAAAACAATGCCTTCTTAGACCATAAAGTGGCTTTTCTCCCAACTTAGAATGAGATTCGTCTCTTTGCATCTTTGGAGCACAAGAGATAAATTTTTGAGACACGAGTTAAAGGAGGAGCCAAATACGAAAAAATCGTCCATGAAAACTTCCAAGAACCTTTCAACCATATCGGAGAATATGGACATCATGCACCTTTGGAACGTTGCCGGTGCATTGCATAGACCAAAAGGCATGCGTCGATAGGCAAAAGTACCAAAGGGACATGTGAATGTTGTTTTCTCTTGATCTTGGGGGGCGATTGCCACTTGGTTATAGCCGGAATAACCATCAAGAAAATAATAGAAGCTTTGGCTGGCTAACCTTCCTAGGATTTGATCAATAAATGGGAGTGGGAAATGATCCTTCCTAGTTGATGAGTTGAGTTTACGATAGTCAATGCACACACGCCACCCGGTGGTGGTTCGTTGTGGCACGAGCTCGCCCGCTGAATTTTCAACCACGGTGAGCCCGGATTTCTTGGGGACAACTTGTGTGGGCCTCACCCACTTGCTATCAGAGATAGGATAGATGATTCCCGCATCTAGCAATTTGATCACCTCTTTGATGACCACTTCCTTCATGTTTGGATTTAATCGGCGCTGGACCTCTCTAGTAGGCTTTGCGTCATCCTCCATATGAATGCGGTGCATACAAATGGAGGGGTCAATTCCTTTCAAATCTGCCACTGTCCAACCAATAGCTTCTTTATGTTCTTGGAGCACCGCTAAAAGGTTGGCCTCTTGGTCGTTTCGACGGTCCGAGGCAATAATGACCGGAAGGGTTTGCTTTGGACCAAGGAACACATACTTGAGATGGGCCGGGAGCGGCTTAAGCTCAAGTTGGGGCGGAGATAACAATGATGGGACCGGAGGAGTGGTGGAAAGTTGGGGAAGTGGTTCTTTTGGAATTTTCCAAGGAGGTACATCCATGATAGCATTAATATCAAGCAAGGAATTGACTTCTTGAATGGCTTGATCAACATCAAAGTTTGAGAAGTCAAAATGGGACATGCAAGTTTCAAGGGGATCTTTGCTTAGGATGAAGGGGAGAGATTCTTCGACCACTTCATCGATGACATCCACAAGAAAACAATCATCCTCATTGGAAGGATGTTGAGTTGCATGAAAGATGTGGAGTTTGACTTGCATGTTTCCGAAAGCAATGTCCATCACCCCGGTCCGGCAATTAATTGATGCATTAGCCGTGGCTAAAAATGGCCTACCAAGGATCACGGGAATGTGCTTTTTTGGGTCATGGACTGGTTCCGTATCAAGAACCACAAAATCTACCGGGAAGTAGAATTTGTCCACTTTGATGATAACGTCCTCGAGAATACCTCGTGGATGCTTGACCGATCTATCGGCAAGTTGCAAAACCACGGAAGTCGGCTTAAGATCTCCCAAACCAAGTTGTAGGTAGACCGAGTATGGAATTAAATTCACGCTAGCTCCTAAGTCAAGGAGGGCCCTCTCAATTTTGCTGTCACCAATGACGCACGAGATTATGGGGGCACCTGGATCCTTATACTTCGGGGGAGTGCTGTGCTGAATGATAGCACTAACATTTTCAGTTAACCTCACTTTTTTTGGCAAATGATTTTTAGAAGTGCGCTTTTGAGTGCACAAATCTTTGAGAAATTTTGCATAGGGAGGGATTTGCTTGATAGCATCCAAGAGGGGCAAGTAAATCTTCACTTGCTTGAAAACTTCCCACATGTCTTCAATTTTACAATTCTTGTTCCCAAAATGTGTCGACTTTTGAAGACGTTGAGGAAACGGAGCTTTTGGCTCATAAGTAGTTTCCACATTTGGGGAGACATGTGTGGGATTTCCGTGAATGGTATTTGAACAAGAATTTGGATTAGAAGAGCTTGAATTTGGATTTTTTAAAGGAGAAACTTCCTCACTTTTGTCTCCATCGACCTTGTTGTCAACCACTCTACCACTCCGAAGGGTGGTGATAGCTTGAACTTGTTCATGAGTCGGCCCACTCGGAGGAGGGGTTTCGTCAATCACATGCATTCCTCTAGGATTTTCAAAAGGTTGAGAGGGAAGCTTGCCCTTGTCCTTTTGAAGCAATTGATTCACCGAGTTAGCTATTTGGCCCACTTGATTTTCGAGATTAGCTATGGATTGAGTATGAGAGTGAACCATTTGGAGAGTAGGCTGCAAGGATGTCAAGAGTTGCTTGTTGGCATCCATTATTTGCTTATTTAATGATTCCATCATTTGCTTGTTTGCAGCTACTATCTCGTCAGTTGGACACACAGGAGGTTGATTGGAGACATTTGGATTGTAAGGAGGACGGTAGCTTGAAGAGGCTTGGAAAGGTCTACCTTGATATTGAGAAGAGGGCTGATTTTGCAGCCCTTGGTTTTGGAATTGGGAATTCTGTGGGGCTTGTTGCCGCCACGAGAAATTCGGATGATCTTGCCAACCCGGATTGTAGGTGTTGGAATATGGATTGTTCCCGGGCCGCGAGAACATGGCATTAGCTTGCTCTTGGTTGGGACTAGGAAATTGCTCCGGTGTGGGGCAATATTCCGAGAGATGGAATGGACTAGTACATGAAGTACAAACTGAACTTGCCGAATTTTGAGACAATGAAGGAGGAAGATGTGGTGTCATCAATTGGTAGAATTTATGAGCGATGGCATCCACTTGAGATGATTCCTCCCTTATTGACTTTGGTTGACAAGGGTTGATGTTGTCTGGAGTGGTTGCGGTCAGAGCCCTATGAGAATTGTGTTGAAGTGAATTTTCACTCAAATTCTCAAGTAAGGTCCAAGCCTCATCCTCATTCTTGGATATGAACATCCCACCACAAGAAGAATCAACCATGAATCTATGGGTTTCGGTCAAGCCAGCATAGAAAGCTTGCACTAATTGCCATTTTGGGATCAAATGATGAGGACATTTTCGAAGAAGATCTTGTAGCCTTTTCCAAGTCTCGTGGAGTTGTTCTCCATCAACTTGAGAAAAACTTAGAATGGAACGCCTCATTTGGTTGGTTTTACTCACCGGATAGTACTTCTTAAGAAATTCTTGTTGCAATTGAGCCCAAGAAGTAATAGAGTTGGGAGCGAGGGAGTTCAACCAATATTTTGCCTTATCCTTTAGGGAGAATGGGAAAAGATGGAGATGAAGTGCATTGTCCAGAAAACCTCTCAACCGGATGGTCGAACAGATTTCAAGGAACTCATCAAGATGCTTATATGGATCTTCATTATCAAAGCCATGAAATGATGGAAGCATTTGAATGGTACTAGACTTGATCTCATATTGAGCTGCATCGATGTTTGGCATCACTATACAAGAAGGAGAAGCATAGGTGGTAGGAATGAAATGATCTCTAAGAGTCATTGGTTATACATTAGGAATTTCAGCCCTTTCATTCCCCGGATTTCCTACGTTATCCCCCATTATATTGAATTCAGTTTTAAGGTCCCTTGTAAGAGTGGGTTCCCTAAGGTTCCGTCTAAGAGTTCTTTCAAGTGAATTTATATCAATAGGCGAGTCAAGTGTGGGAAGAGAGAGCGACCTACGGCCAAACATCAACAATTCACAACAACATCATCACAACAAATCTTTATCATCAACTCCACATACGATGTTTCCTTTCTCCTCAATTATCAAGACAGAAAATAAATGGCCACGACAAGGACCGATGCTTGGAATTGAAAATACACAATTGAAATAGCCTCGACAAGGGCTTGCAATTTATCTACTTCTAAGCTTAACACATGCACGATATTCACAATTCGAAACTAGAAGTCACGAGACTTACCTGGGGTCCTCTAGACTTACAATTTGCTAGCAATCCCACGGCGAGCTTCGAGTCCCTAAAATCTTACAACACGAAGAAGATCAAAACACACAAGGAATATTCACAAGACACAATATTAACAATCAAACTAAAATTAACCCTAGACTTTGGTTGCTAAACCGTATGCAAGTCCCCGGCAACGGCGCCAAAAATTGATCGGTTGATCAACTATACATCAACCTTCGCAATAGCACGAATCATTGTAAAATAGGGCTATTGGTCGGGTAAGTCGAACCACTGGGACTGCGCTAGTCTATGACAACCTAAGTGTCTAGAATTGTTCTTAGAATGATAAGGGGTTTATAGAGGTTTGTTGGATGTCACTTAAGCTAGGAAATTAAAAGTGCATAAAACAATAAATTGCAAGAATTCAAGGGAGTGAAGTACAAGTAAAGAAGGCTAGGGAAATGAATCCACCTCCATCCCTATACACATGCTAGGTTAAGAATAATTTAAGGGAAAAACAACATATATGATAGTCATGATACATAACAATACTAGGTTGCTATAATATCCTCAAGAAGTTCATTTAAATAGGAAGGCAAGAATAAACCATCAAAGGTTCACATGATCAACTACCTAAACTAAAATGTAGCTTAGAACATGCTTACTAAGTCAAGGATTATCAAGCCCTAATTTAAATGGTGAATGCACATAAAGCAAAGAATCAAGTATAGACCATCAAAGGGAAACCCTAAGCCATGAACTATCTAGGTTCTCCAACTCCATGCCATTGAAACCACTCCATGATCTAACTTCCATTGTCACCATGGAAGTGCAAGCAATATGGTTACGAAAAGTAACCATCCAAGACAAGATGAATAACTCACAATAATCATTTATAAACATTCAACATTCATTACAACAAAAATAGGCTCTTGACCATGGAAAGACTATCAAAAATACATTGTAATCCCCAAAAATAAACTATACTAACACATGCTTACAAGGGAGGGGTTTCATCACCTCCCTAGAAGAGGAGTTAGTTACCCATTGGAGCCTTAGAATGAAGAAGAAGCTTGAACTCCATCTCCAATTTTCGAGCTCCCCTTTGTTAGCTTCAAGAACACCTTCCTTTCTTGCTCTCTTCTCCCTCCTCTATCTTGCAAAAATCAAAGATAAATAATGTGTGGCCCTTGGGTAGCTTTTTATTCTCCAACACACCCTCTCTCTCCTCCAAGGAACACCTCCAACCACTTCATAAAAGAAGGAAGATGGCATTGAGGAAACCAATGTGCAAGTGGCTGAAATTGAGCCATTTCCGAGTGCAATCTGCCTGATTTTCGAGCACTCGAAAAGTGATCTCGAGCACTCTAACTTAGTGCAATGTGCAACATGTTCCTCTTGCTCAGCGCTGACCAATTTTGGGAAAACTGCTATAACTTTGTACCCTGTACTCCGAATGATGATTTGTTTGAAGATTTGGAGAGCTGATTCAGTGTTTTAAAAACTTCATGTTTTGATGAAGACCCAATTCTCAAGTCTGGTTGGTCGAAAATGGGGAGAAAGGCAGTACTTCAGTGCTGCCAGGCAGTTCTGCGTACCTCTGTTACGAAGATCATAACTCTTTGCTCCAAACTCCGAATGATGAACCACTTGAAGATTTGGAAAGCTGATTCAGAGATCTAAATCTTTCATGTTATGATGGAAGTCTAGTTCTTGAGTTTGCTAGGTCAAAAATGGCGACAAAAGTCAGGATCACTGCTGCCAGAAATTCAGAAATGGCATCCTTTTTGCTCAAAATTCCACAAAGCATAATTTTTGCTTCCTTTTTGCACTTTAACCTGAAAATGCATAAAAACATGCAAATGGAGTTAATCTACATAAAATAATTAATAACTGGACTTTGTTAATGTAATTTAGGGCGCTTGAATATACAATATTCGGCGCTTATCATGCACATGAGTAGCATTCCCAAGATCCGGTGAAATTGCTAGGAAGCAATGGAAATTTCCGGGAATGAAAATTAGAGTTGAGAAGGTCTAAGAAGCCAGTCTAAAAATGTGGAACACAACTTAAGATAGTTCTAGAGAAAGTTAAATTTTGGCATTTCTTAACCATTTCCCAGAAAATTTCATGGCTCGGACAATTGAACATTAGGGAGGCATTGAAGTAGAAAGAATTGCTCCCCATAGGTGCTAAATTTAATGTCGATAGCTAGACAAAGCTAGAGTAGGCACTAATCCTCATAAATTGGATCCGTCAAGAGGACTTCCTCAACTTTTCGAGTTAGGATTGTGCCGTCAATGCAAGGCTTAAGCCGTTGGCCATTTACCTTGAAGAGTGATCCACTTGCAGGATCATGAAGTTCGATTGCTCCATGAGGAAAGATGGTAGTGACAATGTATGGACCATACCATCTTGACCGGAGTTTACTGGGAAAGAGTTTCAAGCGGGAATTGAAAAGCCAAACCTTTTGTCCCGGGGCAAAAGACTTCTTGACGATGTGTTTGTCATGAAAAGTTTTAGTCTTTGCCTTGTAGATTTTTGCACTTTCGTACGCATCATTACGCAATTCCTCAAGTTCATTTAATTGCAACACACGATTAGAGCCGGCTTGTTTGAGATCAAAATTGAACCTTTTTATGGCCCAATAAGCACGGTGCTCTAATTCTACCGGGAGATGACATGCTTTGCCAAAGACAAGTCGATATGGTGACATGCCAATGGGTGTCTTATAAGCTGTCCGGTAAGCCCAAAGCGCATCGTTTAGCCTTAATGACCAATCTTTGCGGTCCGGTCTAACCATTTTTTCCAAAATGTGCTTAATCTCCCGGTTAGAAATCTCTACTTGACCACTCGTTTGAGGGTGGTAAGGTGTAGCAACCTTATGAATGACGGAATACTTGGTAAGGACGGATTTGAGATAACGATTTCGGAAATGAGATACGCCATTGCTAATGATTGCTCGGGGCGTACCAAAACAACTAAAGATATGAGACTGAATGAATTGGATCACGACTTTATGATCATCGGTTTTGGTAGCCTCAGCTTTAACCCATTTAGACACATAATCCACCGCTACAAGGATGTACTCATAGCCATAAGAAGATGGGAATGGTCCCATGAAGTCAATCCCCCATACATAAAAAATTTCAACAATTAAAATGTTAGTGAGGGGCATCATGTCTCTTCGGGACATGGATCCAAGTTTTTGACATTGTTCACACGATTTGCAAAAATTGTATGCATCTCGAAACAAGGTAGGCCAAAAGAATCCGCTTTGAAGAACTTTGTTAGTGGTCTTTTTGGCACTGAAATGGCCTCCACAAGCAAGAGTATGGCAAAAATTTAGAATGCTTGTGGCCTCGGTTTCAGGAATGCATCGCCAGATGATTTGGTCCGGGCAATACTTGAATAGTTCCGGATCTTCCCAAAAGAAATGCTTGACTTGGGAGAAAAACCGGTCCTTCTCTTGTTTGGACCAATGAGTTGGAATTTTGCCAATCGCAAGATAGTTGACAATATCCGCAAACCATGGAAGATTGGAATGTGAAACTTGAAGAAGTTGCTCATTCGGAAAAGAATCACGGATGGCTGCGAATTCTGAAGATTTCTCAATAAGTAAGCGAAAGAGATGATCGGCGACAACATTGTCGGTCCTTTTTTTGTCCCGGATGTCAATGTCAAACTCTTGAAGTAAGAGGATCCATCGAATTAAACGGGGTTTTGTCTCTTTTTTCGCTAATAAATGCCTAAGAGCGGCATGATCCGAAAAGACGATGACCTTGGAACCAAGAAGATAAGAGCAAAATTTATCCAAGGCGTACACCACAGCTAGCAATTCTTTTTCAGTGGTGGTGTAGTTCAATTGGGCATCGCAGAGAGTTTTGCTAGCATAATAAATGACATGCGGAAGTTTATCCACACGTTGGCCCAAAACCGCCCCTAATGCATAGTCGGATGCATCACACATGATCTCAAAGGGAAAAGACCAATTAAGGGGTTTCATGATTGGGGCAGATGAGAGGAGAGTGCGAAGTTTGATGAAAGCTTCCATGCAAGCGTCATCAAAATTGAACGGAACATCCTTGGCTAAGAGATTACACAAGGGCCATGAGATTTTGCTAAAATCTTTGATGAAGCGACGATAGAATCCGGTATGGCCAAGAAAAGAACGGATTTGACGGATGGAATTCGGAGGAGGAAGATTAGAGATCAACTCAACTTTTGCCTTGTTTACCTCGATTCCCCGCTTAGAAATGACATGTCCTAAAACAATGCCTTCTTGGACCATGAAGTGGCTTTTCTCCCAACTTAGAATGAGATTCGTCTCTTTGCATCTTTGGAGCACGAGAGACAGATTTTTGAGACACGAGTCAAAGGAAGAGCCAAATACGGAAAAATCGTCTATGAAAACTTCAAAGAACTTTTCAACCATATCCAAGAATATGGACATCATGCACCTTTGGAACGTCGCCGGCGCATTGCAAAGCCCAAAAGGCATGCGTTGATAGGCAAAAGTACCAAAGGGACATGTGAATGTTGTTTTCTCTTGATCTTGGGAGGTGATTGCCACTTGGTTATAGCCGGAATAACCAACAAGAAAACAATAAAAGCTTTGGCCGGCTAACCTTTCTTGGATTTGATCAATGAAAGGAAGTGGAAAATGATCCTTCCTAGTTGACGAATTGAGTTTCCGGTAATCAATGCACACACGCCACCCGGTGGTAGTACGTTGTGGCACGAGCTCACCCGCTGAATTTTCAACAACGGTGAGACCAGATTTCTTGGGAACAACTTGTGTGGGGCTCACCCACTTGCTATCAGAGATAGGGTAGATGATTCCCGCATCTAGCAATTTGATCACCTCTTTCATGACCACTTCCTTCATATTTGGATTTAACCGGCGTTGGACCTCTCTAGTAGGCTTTGCGTCATCCTCCATATGAATGCGGTGCATACAAATGGAGGGGTCAATTCCTTTCAAATCTGCCACTGTCCAACCAATAGCTTCTTTATGCTCTTGGAGCACCGCTAAAAGGTTGGTCTCTTGGTCTTTTTGAAGGTCCGAGGCAATGATGACCGAAAGGGTTTGCTTTGGACCAAGGAACACATACTTGAGATGGGCCGAGAGCGGCTTAAGCTCAAGTTGCGGCAGAGATAGTAATGATGGGACCGGAGGAGTAGTGGAAAGTTGGGGAAGTGGCTCTTTTGGAATTTTCCAAGGAGGTACATCCATGATAGCATTAATATCAAGCAAGGAATTGACTTCTTGAATGGCTTGATCAACATCAAAGTTTGAGAAGTCAAAATGGGACATGCAAGTTTCAAGAGGATCTTTACTTAGAATGAAGGGGAGAGATTCTTCGACCACTTCATCAATGACATCCACAAGAAAACAATCATCCTCATTGGAGGGATGTTGAGTTGCATGAAAGATGTGGAGTTTGACTTGCATGTTTCCAAAAGCAATGTCCATCACCCCGGTTCGGCAATTAATTGATGCATTAGCCGTGGCTAAAAATGGCCTACCAAGGATCACTGGAATGTGCTTTTTTGGGTCTTGGACCGGTTCCGTATCAAGAACCACAAAATCTACCGGGAAGCAGAATTTGTCCACTTTGATGATAACGTCCTCAAGAATGCCTCGTGGATACTTGACCGATCTATCGGCAAGTTACAAAACCACAGAAGTCGGCTTAAGATCTCCCAAACCAAGTTATAGGTAGACTGAATATGGAATTAAATTCACACTAGCTCCTAAGTCAAGGAGGGCCCTTTCAATTTTTCTGTCACCAATGACGTAAGAGATTGTGGGGGCACCCGGATCCTTACACTTCAGAGGAGTGCTGTGCTGAATGATAGCACTAACATTTTCAGTCAACCTCACCTTTTTTGGCAAATGATTTTTAGAAGTGCGCTTTTGAGTGCACAAATCTTTGAGAAATTTTGCATAGGGAGGGATTTGCTTGATAGCATCCAAGAGGGGCAAGTTAATCTTCACTTGCTTGAAAACTTCCCACATGTCTTCAATTTTACAATTCTTGTTCCCAAAATGTGTCGACTTTTGAAGACGTTGAGGAAACGGAGCTTTTGGCTCATAAGTAGTTTCCACATTTGGGGTGACATGTGTGGGATTTCCGTGAATGGTATTTGGACAAGAATGTGGATTGGAAGAGCTTGGATTTGGATTAGAAGAGCTTGGATTTGGATTTTTCAAAGGAGAAACTTCCTCACTTTTGTCTCCATCGACCTTGTTGTCAACCACTCTACCACTCCGAAGGGTGGTGATAGCTTGAACTTGTTCATGAGTCGGCCCACTCGGAGGAGGGGTTTCATCAATCACATACATTCCTCTAGGATTTTCAAAAGGTTGAGAGGGAAGCTTGCCCTTGTCCTTTTGAAGCAATTGATTCACTGAGTTAGCTATTTGGCCCACTTGATTCTCGAGATCAGCTATGGATTGAGTATGAGAGTAAACCATTTGGAGAGTAGGCTGCAAGGATGTCAAGAGTTGCTTGTTGGAATCCATGATTTGCTTGTTCAATGATTCCATCATTTGCTTGTTCGCAGCTCCTATCTCGTCAGTTGGACACACAGGAGGTTGATTGGAAACATTTGGATTGTAAGGAGGACGGTAGCTTGAAGAGGCTTGAAATGGTCTACCTTGATATTGAGAAGAGGGCTGATTTTGCTGCCCTTGGTTTTGGAATTGGGAATTTGTGGGGCTTGTTGCCGCCACGAGAAATTCGGATGATCTCGCCAACCCGGATTGTAGGTGTTGGAATATGGATTGTTCCCAGGCCGCGAGAACATGGCATTAGCTTGCTCTTGGTTGGGATTGGGAAATTGCTCAGGTGTGGGGCAATCTTCCGAGAGATGGAATGGACTAGTACATGAAGTACAAACTGAACTTGCCGAATTTTGAGACAATGAAGGAGGAAGATGTGGTGCCATCAATTGGTAGAATTTATGAGCGATGGCATCCACTTGAGATGATTCCTCCCTTATTGATTTTGGTTGGCAAGGGTTGGTGTTGTTTGGAGTGGTTGAGGTCGGAGCCCTACGAGAATTATGTTGAAGTGAATTTTCATTCAAATTCTCAAGTAAAGTCCAAGCCTCATCCGCATTCTTGGACATGAACATCCCACCACACGAAGAGTCAACCATGAATCTATGGGTGTCGGTCAAGCCGGTATAGAAAGCTTGCATTAATTACCATTTTGGGATCAAATGATAAGGACACTTCCGAAGAAGATCTTGTAACCTTTCCCAAGTCTCGTGGAGTTGTTCTCCATCAACTTGAGAAAAGCTTAGAATGGAACGCCTCATTTGGTTGGTTTTACTCACCGGATAATACTTCTTAAGAAATTCTTGTTGCAATTGAGCCCAAGAAGTAATAGAGTTGGGAGCGAAGGAGTTCAACCAATATTTTGCCCTATCCTTTAGGGAGAATGGGAAAAGATGTAAGTGGAGTGCATTGTCCAGAAAACCTCTCAACTGGATGGTCGAACAGATTTCAAGGAACTCATCAAGATGCTTATATGGATCTTCATTATCAAAGTCATGAAATGATGGAAGCATTTGGATGGTGCTTGATTTGATCTCATATTGAGCTGCATCGATGTTTGGCATTACTATGCAAGAAGGAGAAGCATAGGTGGTAGGGATGAAATGATTTCTAAGAGTCATTGGTTCTACATTAGGAATTTCAGCCCTTTCATTCCCCGGATTTCCTACGTTATCCCCCATTGTATTAAATTCAGTTTCAAGATCCCTTGTAAGAGTGGGTTCCCTAAGGTTCCGTCTAAGAGTTCTTTCAAGTGAATTTATATCAATAGGCGAGTCAAGTGTGGGTAGAGAGAGTGACCTACGGCCAAACATCAACAACAAAGCATATATTCAACAACACAATTCATCATCAATACTCCACATACGATGTTCCCTTTCTCCTCAATTATCAAAACAAAAATAAATGGCCACGACAAGGACAGATGCTTATACATATAATTAAAACAATAATAAAGCCTCAACAAGGGCTTGCAAATAAATTAATTACTTCTAAGCTTAACACATGCACAATATCCACAATTCGAAACTAGAAGTCACGAGACTTACCTGGGGTCCTCTAGACTCACAATTTGCTAGCATTCCCACGGCGAGCTTCGAGTCCCTAGGATCTCACTTACAACACAAAGATGGTTAAAACACACAAGAAATATTGACAAAACACAGTATTCACAATCAAACTAAATTTAACCCTAAACTTTGGTTGCTAAACCGTTTGCAATCCCCGGCAACGGCGCCAAAAATTGATCGGTTGATCAACTATACATCAACCTTCGCAATAGCACGAATCATTGTAAAATAGGGCTATTGGTCGGGTAAGTCGAACCACTGGGACTGCGCTAATCTATGGCAACCTAAGTGTCTAGAGTCATTATAGAGTGATAAGGTGTAATAAAGAGTTGTTGATTGGTTTGTCACTAAGCTAGAAATGTAAAGATGCATAAAATAATAAATTGAAGGAGATTAAAAGGAGTGAAACTTAGGTGGAGAGGACTAGGGAAATGAATCCACCACACACCTCATAAACATGCTAGCTTGCAATTAACTTGGGGAGCTACTTATGTAAATGACCATGATATGTAGAGATGCATGATAACTACACTATCTTCAAGAAGTTCATACAATTAAGAGCTAAGTATAAACCATCTAAGTATAATCCCCTAGGAATGGCCTATCAAATCCTTTACTTTGTATGGTAAATGCACATGTAATCAAAGACTAAGTATAATCCATCCACGGTTGGTATGAACCATCTACTTAATTACATTAAACTAGGGGTGTAGTATGGTTCATCGTTCCTAGGAATGGACTATCAAAACCTTCACAAGACATGCCAAGGAAACCATTTCATAATCTCATCTCCATTCTCACTATGAAGATGTAAGCTATAAAATCATGAGAGAATATAACCTAAAACAAGATGATAAAACTCAACATAATCATTAATAGAAATTAAGATCCATTACAACATGTGTAGAGCTCTAGATTATGAAAAATACCACATACATACTTCATTCCCCAAATTAAGAACAAAACTAGAGTATGCTTACAAGGGAGGCTTCATCACCTTCCTAGAAGAAGAGTTAGTTACCCATTGGAGCCTTAGAATGAAGAAGAAGCTTGAACTCCATCTCCAATTTTCGAGCTCCCCTTTGTTAGCTTGAAGAACTCCTTTCTTTTTTCTCTTCTCCGTCTTCTTATCTTGTAAAAATGAAGGATATGAAATGTGTGGCCTTTGGTTGCCTTTTGTCCTCCAACAAAGCCCTTTCTCTCCTCTAAAAACATCCCCAACCACCTCATAAAGAAGTAAGTGGAAAATGAGGAAACCAATGCACAAGTGGCTGTCAAAATGAGAATTCCTGAAGGCAATTCTGCCCCAAATTCGAGCACTCTAAGCAAGGCCTCGAGCACTCGAAAATGGAGCAGATTGCTCCATGCTTGCTTTGATTCGCCCGGACCTACTTTGGTGAAATGGCCATAACTTTGCGCTCCGAACTCTGAATGACAAACCGTTTGAAGATTTGGTAATCTAATTCAGAGCGTTAAATACTTTATGTTTTTGTAGAGATCCAATTCTCAAGGATGGTTGGTCGAAAATGAAGATCAAGGCAGAATTTCATTGCTGCCAGTCTGTTCTGCGCACCTCTGGTAACAAGGCCATAACTCTCTGGTCCAAGCTCCGAATGACAAACCGTTTGAAGATTTAGAAAGCGAATTCAGAGTTCTAAATCTTTTATGTTATGATAGAAGTCCAGTTCTTGAGTTTGCTAGGTCAAAATGGCAAGCAAAGTTCAGGATCGACTGCCGCCAGAAATTCAGCTTTGTGCCTTTTGATGGTCAAAACTCCACAAAGCATCCTTCTTGCTTCTTTTTGGCCAATGGACCTGAAAATATACAAAAACATGCAAATGGAGATAATCTACATAAAATAATCAATTAATGGACTTTGTTAATGTAATTTAGGGCGCTTAAATATACAGTATTCGGCAGTTATCAGATCTTGAAGTCTAGAGGTCACCACTAAACATCACCATTCTAGACATTCAATGTATAATTAATGAGGGGAAACATGTGTTGCAATTTGAAAGTGTGTGATTGATTGTTTCAATAAGCATGGATGACCAATTAAGTTTATATTGTCTAAGTAACCTAGTGAATAGCACAGTACATCAAACTAAGCCATTAATCTTTCCTTTAAGCTCACAATCCAAACACATCATATGGTTAAAGAATAATACTACTTGCATTAATAAGCATGGAACATCAAACAACAAGCATGGATTGTCCTCCCATCTAACAACTAAGGTAACTACACTACAACTAAGCTAAGGGCATGAAAATTAAACTAAAGAAACTAAGGGAGAGACACAATCCATCAAGATATGAGTATGAACCATCAAATAAACCACAATAGTATTCTATTAAGTACTAAGCCTTGACAATCTCTAGATTTATAGCATCAACACACATAGACATGCATCAATAACACAAAAACTAGAGATAAACACATGAACATCTATTCTAGCATATATAGACATATAGATAGAATGAAATGATCAATTGGAAGTATTAAACCACACAAATCATTGAATAAACAAGCTTCATATATAAAATAATTGTCAAGACAAAGTTACAACACAAATTCCCTCAAAATACAAAGCATTAGAGTCTAGAAGGCATGCTTAGGGATAACTCTAGCCCCAAGAATATGTTTAGCCACTCATTGAAGTAGTCATCCAACTCTCAACCCTTAACACTCAACCCTCAAGACCTCCTTCTTGATGGAAACCCTAGAAGAATGGAAGAACTCCCAAGAATGTATCTCTAGCATCTCCTCCTCTCTTTTCTTCCTCTCTAAGAATATGATATTTTAGATATGTGTTATATGATGTAAAAGTGACTCAAAATCCTTATATAGGAGGCTCAAGTGTCACCCCCAATGGTCTGAACTCATGCACTATGGCCTTTGAATTGATTGCACTCTAAGCCAACTTTTAATGAGCTAGAACGTTATTTTTTTCGGACTTGAGGAGGTTTGATCGATCGAACTTACTTGAGATTGATCGAACATGGTTGGGATCCATCAAAAACTGCAGAGATCGATCATCCTTAGTGGCGCCTTTTTGAATAAAGACAAATCTTTGAGATATTTTGGGAAAAAGACAAAAGTGGTAGGTGGGGTGGTAGGTGTGGATAAGGTTGAATATGTTCGATCGATCATAGAATTGTTGGATCGATCGAACATGCTAAGATCTTTTGGATAAGACCAGTTGCTTGGATCTATCTTGAAATGCCTAGATCAATGTTGCTTCGATCGATCGAAGAAATGTTGTGATCAATCAAACTTGCTGATTTTCACACTTTGCTTCATTCTGCTTCCACTTTACTCCTTTCTTCCATCCAGCTTGAGTTAGCTTCTTTTAAGCTCTTATTTGGCTGAATTAACTTATTTTTGGGATAAGTGCCTTAAAAGGGCAATAACATGAAATTAGTTTAAAACGAGACAGTAAGATAGATAAAAGTCGTAGAATACCTAAGTTTAAGGGGTTTAATTGCGCACTTTTCAATGCTCATCACACCCCCAAACTTAAATATTACTAGTCCCTAGTAATGAACTATAAAGTAAAGGAATGGAATGAACAACAATACAAGTATGAACTAGTAAGTAATAAATGAAAAACGTCACTTTCGTAGGGAACACGATTGCATTTAGCACATGTAACAAGCCTTTTAAACCCCTAGGTTACCCCTAGTGGACAAGTGAAGTCTCGTGAGGATTTCCATAAATGATACCCACAAACATTAAGCTCATTATCACAAAAGAGGTACCAATATTACAAACAAGCATTGGGAGAAAACAACCTTAAGTATGCAATTTTTTAACCATTTGTAAGCAATCTCCCAAAATTTTAACATCAAGCAAATAAGTATGGTCCTCCACACATCAAGAAAATGATCATTCAAATCAAAACAACACTAGAATCTTTTTGAGTGGACTGACATTAAATGTGTTGGAATCTAAGCCAACTAAAGAAATGATCACATCCTTACCCTTAAACTAGCACACAAATCTAGCACCGATCATCAAAACAAAGAGTGGACCTTTTACTAAAGCTTTATTGAACTAGGTGCGCTTATTCTTTTCACTGAATTTTTACTTTTTTTATTTTTTGTTTTTAGAGGATCAAAGATGGAAGTATGGTGCAATGTAGTGATCTATTAAGCTTTCTAGTGATTCATGAGGTCGAGCGTTAGGTCAATGACTCCCAAACCAGACGGCTTTAGGGCACTAGGTGTTCGAACACCCCTACGGACTTACAAGCTCAAATCAACTAGGCTACAAATCAAAACAATCGACATTTAATCATTTCCCACTTCTTACCTTTTGGGAGAAGTCTTCATTTTTTTTATTGCTTTTGTATTTTTTTTTTTTTTACCTTTTAATTATTAACCTAAAGTTTGGGCCATCCACCTTTCGGCGCCAGAAATTCAATGCTTGATGAGGCTAGAATCCTGGCTACTCAATGAAATGGGATTGTTATCCACTTTTGTCAAAATGAAAGCTTTCAATGCACTACTAGCCAAATTGGAACATAATCAATTCAATAATCAACAAAGCATGTACCCCACAAATGAATGCTAGTGTGCGCCTGTGCTAGTGTAGAATCCTAAAGTGAATCTCAAAACAATTACAAAATAGTCCTCAAAAGATCTTTGAGATATTTTGTGATATTTTGGGAAAGAGACAAAAGTGGTAGGTGGGGTGGTAGATGTGGATAAGGTTGAATATGTTCGATCGATCGAAGAATTGTTGGATCGATCGAACATGCTAAGATCTTTTGGATAAGGCTAGTTGCTTGGATCCATCTTGAAATGCCTAGATCGATGTTGCTTCGATCGATCGAAGAAATGTTGTGATCGATCGAACTTGCTGATTTCCACACTTTGCTTCATTCTGCTTCCACTTTACTCCTTTCTTCCATCCAGCTTGAGTTAGCTTCTTGTAAGCTCTTATTTGGCTGAATTAACTTATTTTTAGGATAAGTGCCTAAAAAGGGTAATAACAAGAAATTAGTCTAAAACGGGAAAGTAAGATAGATAAAGGTCTTAGAATACCTAAGCTTAAGGGGTTTAATTGCGCACTTTTTAGCGCTCATCATAAATCAATCATACATGATCTGGTACTTTCATAGGGAAAATCTGAGTGAATCTCTCTAACATGGAAGTGATGTAAATGACGTTGAAATGCCCGAGACGTATCAGATTTATAGAGATATTTTCTTTGATGGAGATGATGATGATGTTTCAGATCCAAACTATGAAATAAGAGAGTCTGAGTTTAAAAAGGAGTTGGAATATGTTGAGACCCCTTTATTTTCTTTGATGGTGATGATGATGATATCGGGACCAATTCTCATAACATGTATCTATTTTTTTTTTCCCCCTATTATCTAAGGGTCAATCATTTCTATTACATAAACAATGGGAAGATTTTCTTTTTATTGATAAATCTAAAAGCTCCATGTATATTTTATAAATGAGAATTAGGATGAGTTTAGAAACAACTTTAAGGAAGAGAAGTTGTTATAGGCCAGTGATATAAACTCCTGATAGCCTTTTACGCATATATCCTATGGGTTTAGCTTCTTAGTTTTTGTCAAAATCAATGGATCATATGCTTATCTTTGGATTGTTCTGCTATGTGATTCTTGGTTGAAAACACAATCCAATCATGGCAGGATTTGCAACTGAGAGCAAATCAACACAATCTACTGCACTTGATTTCTTAAGGGTTTTTTTTTTTACATGTGGTTAGTGTTTTTAGACTATATAAACCATTATCAACCTAGTTAGGTGAAGCTAATTAATTATTTGTACTGCGGGTAATTTATAGTAAAAGAAAACAAAGAATATATTATTAATACACAAAACTTATACACTGAGTGTAATCAGTCAGGTGATTCAAAAATGCCATGGACACCTGATCACTGAGTGTAATACAATTTTAAATTTATGGTTCGAGTCGGCTAGAATATGTATTCTCTTTATCTCATTAATATAAAGAGATTATGATATTATCTGTTCTAATACATCCTTGTAAAAATCTAGTATTCAATTAAGGAATATTATCTGCTTGAAATATTTTTGGCTGATCTAAGGAAGAAATTCCTAGCAAAATGTTTATGTTTGATTCATAAATGATAATCTTATTCTTTTCCTTTTTTATTAGCATTCTGAATTTAAAACTTGTGTGATGCAGTTACTTTATTGGATTTTGTACCGTGAATTTTAAAGCTACTTCCTTAGATTTTGTACAGTGAGTTGGTTTTTTGATAAGTGCAAACAAAAACTCAAGTGCTAGAAGGTTTATCAATTTTTCAACAGAAGTGTTAGGAAATTGATGATTTTTTTGACAGATGGATTTACTTTCTTTTTTGGAACATTGATAAATGTTGAATTATAAAAATGTTTTAACTCTTTTGATATGTTTAATGGGATATGTTTTTTGAATTGAATTATAACTGAAAGTGATGTGAATTACAGGTTGTGGATGATTGATTAACTGACATTAATTAAGGGAGCTTTATTTATATATATATATATATATATATATATATATATATATTATTTACGGAGAGTTTGAAACCCCGCAAATAAAAGGTCATATATTAGTGAAAATCCCGGTAAATAACTTTTCTACGGCATACATGGCATCTCTTGAGAATGGTTTATATTTTTTGTGCATAGTTAAAATTCGCCATAGAAAACTTTTTTACAACATGTGTCAGTCTCTCGTGAGATTATTTACGGGTAATTAATATTCACTGTAGAAAATGCCCCGTGAGATTATTTACAGGTAGTTACAATTCACCGTAAAAAACTTTTCTACGAGTAGTTACAATTTGCCGTAGAAAAATTTTCTACGGCATGCGTTAGTGGCTCGTAAATTAATTATTAAAGGGAAAATATCCATGTTGTAAATAAATTTAATATATAAAAAAAAAAAATTTCTACAGCGAGTCTATTATTTTTCTACGAGATAGATTTTTTCCCGTAAAAAAAATTAAGTATTTACGGAACCCTCATACACGATGGCCTATAATGCGTCGTGAATATGTTTTCACGGCGTTTTTGGCCCCTCGTAGAAAGCCTTTTTTTTTCTTGTAGTGTGGGTTGGCGGTAATGTGTAAGATAGCCTTGTTGTCTCAATATAGCAAGGCAGATTCATAATGGAAAAGTCCCAAGTCCCTCAATAGATATCGGAGCCATATCAACTCACAGCAGGCTCCTGTCATTGCACAGTATTCCGCCTCAGCGAAAGAGAAAGAAACTATTTTCTATCGCTTCGACCTCCAAAATATCAATAAAGGTCCAAGAAAGACACAATATCCCGTAGTAGATCTCCTAGTGAGTGGGCAACCTGCCCAATCCGAGTCACAGTAAGCCCTCAACTTGAAATCACTATTCGAAGAGAAAAATAGGCCTTGGCTAGGTGCACCTTTTAGATAACGGACAACCCGAAGAGCTGACTCCATATGAATTTTTCGGGGTTGGTGCATAAATCTACTCAAGATATGTACTGCATATGTTATATCTGGCCTCAAAATAGTCAAGTAAATTAATCTATCAACTAATCTTCTAGACTGACCCAGATCTTTGAGCAAATCACTCTTGTCCGATAATTTTAAACCTCGTTCCATAGGAGTATCAATAGGGGTTGCGCCCAACAGCCCTGTATCCTCAATGATTTCTAATGCATACTTACATTGGGAAATAAAAATCCCGTTCTTAGAAGCAGAAACCTCAATACCAAGAAAGTTTTTCAAATCACCAAGATCTTTAAGATTAAAATGACTGCAGAAATTTTTTAGTTGCAACAATGCTAACAGGGTCATTTCCAGTAATCAAAATATCATCAACATATACTAAGAGAGCAGCAAAGGACTTGCCTTATTTTCTGGTGAATAGAGAATAATTGGCTCGAGATTGCACATAACCAGTGGAGCGAATAACTTCTGAGAACTTGGCGAACCACTGGCGAGATGCTTGTTTCAAACCGTACAATGACTTATGAATGCGACACACCAAGTTTTCCTCCCTATGTCGCTGAAGCCCTGGCAGCAGAGACATATATATTTCTTCAGCTAAATCGCCATGATGAAAGGCATTGTTGACGTCCATTTGATGAAGGGACTAACCACAAGCTGCTGCCAACGCGAGCAAGCAGCGAATGGAGATGATCTTGGCAGTGGGGGAAAAAGTATATTGATAATCGACACCTTCCAGTTGAGTGAATCCCTTGGCGACCAATCGGGCTTTGTACCTCTCGATAGATCATTCTGAACGATGTTTAATTTTATACACCCATCTGCAGCCAATTGGTGTCTTGCCAGCCGGGAGTGGAGTAAGAGACCAAGTGCCGTTGGCTTGGAGAGCCTGCAATTTGGAACGCATTGCTTCTTGCCATTCAGGATAAGCAGCAGCTTCCGAATAAGACCTAGGTTCTGTGATATTACTGATTTAAGAAACAAAAGATCGATATGTAGGCTTATATCTTCGATATGAAACATAATTAGCCAATGGATAGTGTGTACCTTTGGTCTGACCAAGCAGTAAGAAGGCCGATTGGTTCGAGCAAACGTTAGAGCAGACATAATAGTTGAGCTTGACCGGTGGACCGGTAAGGCGATTGGAGCGATGAAGCAGAGCGGGTTCGGGTTCGGGTTCGGGTTCAGATGAGAAGAGAGGTGATTGTGGAAATGGATTGGGGAGCGGTTTTGATGAGGATTCTGGCACCGGAGAGGGTGAAGTGGATGGTGGTGATGGACTTTCAGAGACGATGAGAGAGGATGGGTCGCAACGATCGACTGGGTCAGATCGATCGAGCGGGTTAGAGTGGATGCGTAGGATGGCCAGATGATAGGGAGATGGTGGTTCCGGCGGAGGAGAGGAGGCAGACGCGGGCAGTGGACTTAGAGAAGAAGGAGGCGATGTGTTTGGATTTGGAGTGACTGTATGATCGTTTGGTGATGTGTTTGGGTGAAAAATGTTTGGATTGGAAAAAGGATAAGTGATGTTGTGGGACACAAGAGGAATTGGGCCAGAATTTGTGTTTGAAGGAGAAAGAGCATAATTGGGCTTGACAGAAGCATAAGGAAAAATATTTTCATGAAAATTTACATCGCGGCTAGTGAAAACCTTTTTGGTCGACAAATCAAATAATTTGTATGCCTTTTGACCTATGGGATAGCTAATAAAAATTGAGGGTATGGAATGATGGTCAAATTTGTGAGAAGTATGGACATTAGTAGCATAGGCTAAACAACCAAAGACATGGAGATGAGAAAAAGAAGGCAGTTTTGAGTAGAGGAGTCAAAAGGTGTTTTGAAAGAGAAAACCGGAGAAGGGAGTCGATTGATGATGTGTATAGCAGTAAGAGCACACTTCCCCCAAAATTGGGTAAGGAGTTGAGCTTGAAATTTCAAAGCTCGAGTTACTTGTAAGATGTGATGATGCTTGCGTTCCACAACCCCATTTTGTTGAGGTGTGTAAACATAAGAATGTTGAAAAATGACACCATTATCTTGAAAAAAAAGAACGAAGTGAGATAAATTCCCCACCATTGTCACTTCGAAAAATCTTAATGTGAGACTCAAATTGAGTGAGAACATAACTGAAGAATCGTTTTAAAAGTGATTGTGTTTCATCTTTGTGTCGCATCAAAAAAATCCATGTGAAACGTGTATAATCATCAATAATAGTAAGAAAGTAATGGGCACCAAAAGAGAAGGGTGTCGATAATGACCCCAAATGTCACAATGAATTATTTCAAAAGGTTTAATAGAAGAAATTACATTAGGACTGAAAGGTAAACAACTCTGTTTAGCCAAAGGACATATAGGGCAAACATTATTGGATTGAACAGAAAAATTTTAAAAATTCTTGGCAATGAAACTTAAACGAGGAGGTGATGCATGGCCTAAGCGGTTATGCCAGAGATCGGTGGATGAGATGGTGAGATTGCAGGCTGGTTGGTTTGTGGGTAAGGAAGAGTTGGTCACGGATTTCTTCGTCGCTAGTGCCACCAAATAGTATAGTCTGTCACGTTGTTTACCCAAACCAATCATCCTCTTCGTAGCTAGATCCTGCAAAATACACCAATAAGGAAAAAATATTACTGAACTATTTAGGCCTCTCATCAGACGACTACCTGACATTAAATCATCTTTAAATGTAGGTACACGTCGCACATCATACAAATAATAGATGGAATTCAGAGGCAATGATCTTTTTGCAACAATATTAGCTTGTTCTCTGCTAGGAAGTTGTACAGGAGGCAATGAGCAATTTTTATCTTTGGGGAAAAATAATTTAGATTATGAAGAAATATAATCTGTCACCCCGCTATCAATGATCCAACTGCAGGAAGCGACTTTAGACAAACCTGGCTTGGTTACAGCATTTGCTTGAGAGCTAGATCCTTCATTTTTGTTGTCAAGAAGCGATAAGAGCTATTTTAATTGAGCCTCCAAAATCCCAACAACTTGGTTTCTGTCTTTTTTAGAAAAGCCCTCGGACATATGATTAGCTGCAGGCTTGTTATTGTTGCTGAAACGTCTTGGGCTTGAATTATACTTTGCCTTTGGATGGCCCGCTAGATACCCATATAGCTCATAACAGGTTTAGACCTAATGTCCCATTTCTCCATAGTAGGTACAATGAGGGCGTCCTCTTCCAGAGCCAAAATGAGGCTTGTCTTGATCAAATTAGTGTCCTCCACTGATCGAAAATCCTGTGACCCATATGGGAATGTCGGATCGCTCGGACCTCACTGGGGTGGGTTTGTTGCTGTTACTTCGAACTGTCATGGTGGTGCTGCTGCCAGAATCACTTGCAGCATGCGTTGAGCTCAGGAGACGCTACTTTTCTTCTTGAAAGACGGAGGAATATGCTTGGCGAACTAAAGGAAGGGGATTCATCATGAGGATTTGTCCACGAATAGCACTGTAAGAATCATTCAATCCTATCAGAAATTGCATCAATTTTTGTTAATCTTGTTGTGCCTCATGTACTGCATCATTGTAGGAAGCTAGTTCATCCCATAGGCCCTTCAATTTTGTGTAATAGGTAGAGACAGAGGGTAATTCTTATCGAAGATAGGCAAAAGCTTACTGAATCTCAAGGTGTGAAACTTCTACTTGCCCACTTGTTTGAGGATGGTAGGGAGTGGCGACTTTATGAGTGACGGAGTACTTAAGGAATAATTGCTTTAAGAATTGATTGCAAAAATGCTTTCCTCCATCACTAATCATGGCTCTTGGCATACCAAAACGAGTAAAGATGTTGGATTTAATGAATTGCACAACCACGGAGTGGTCATTAGTTTTGGTAACATAAGCCTCCACTTACTTAGAAACATAGTCAACGGCAAGCAAAATGTATTGATATCCATAAGACAGGGAAAGGACCCATAAAATTAGTGCCCCAAATGTCAAAAATTTCAGCAACAAGAATATTGGTCAAGGGCATCATATCCCTTCTCGATATTGACCCTATTTTTTGACATCTTTCACACTTTTTGCAAAAATTGTAGGCATCTCTATCAATGGTGGGCCAAAATAACCCACTTTGAAGCACCTTCAAGATAGTCTTCTTTGCACTAAAATGCCCACCGCATGCAAGAGTATGACAAAATACAAGTACACTTGGAATTTCACTCTCGGGAATGTACATCCTCACAATTTGATCGGGATAATAACGAAACAAAACAGGATCTTCCCAATAATAATTCCGGATGTTAGCAAAGAAACGCTTCTTCGCTTGCTTTGACCAATTGGTCGGAAGTTTGCCAATTGCCAGAAAATTCACAATGTCGGCAAACCAAGGCATTTGTCCATTAGAAACTTGGAATAGTTGTTTATCTGGAAATGAATCGTGAATGGGTGGACTCGAGGAAGATTCTACCACTAATCTTGAAAGATGATCGGCAACCACATTTTCAGTGCCTTTCTTATCTTTGATTTCAAAATTGAATTCTTGAAGAAGCAAAATCTACCATATTAAACGAGGCTTTGTTTCATTCTTAGTCAAAAGGTGCCTCAAAGTAGCATGATTAGAGTAAATAATGACTTTTGACCTTAAAAGGTAGGACTGAAATTTGTCAAGAGCATATACTACTGCAAGTAATTCCTTCTCGGTAGTGGAGTAATTCAATTGAGCTCCCGAGAGGGTCTTGCTTGCATAGTATATAGCGTATGGAAGTTTTCTACCATTTGTCCCAAAACTGCTCCCATAGCATAATCAGAAGCATCACACATGATTTCAAATGGTAATGACCTATTGGGAGGTTGCATAATAGGAGCAGATGATAACAAATCACGCAACTTATGGAATGCATTAAGGCGTGCTTAATTAAAGACAAAATGAGTTTCCTTGGTAAGAAGATTGCACAAAGGTCTAGCAATTTTGCTAAAATCTTTGATGAAACGGCGATAGAAGCCGGCATGACCTAAAAAGGAGTGAACTTCTCTTACCATAGAAGGTGGAGGTAATTCAGAAATGAGCTCAACTTTCGCTTTATCCACCTCAATTCCCTTTTTGAGATGACGTGACCCAAAACAATACCTTCTTGAACTATAAAATGGCTTTTTTCCCAACTAAGAACAAAGTTTGTTTCACAACATCTTTTAAGTACCAAATTTAGATTTTTGAGGCATGCATCAAATAAAGACCCAAAGACAGAAAAATTGTCCATAAAAACCTCTAGATACTCTTCCATCATGTCTGAGAAAATTGACATCATACACCTTTGAAATATGGCAAGGGCATTACACAAACCAAATGGCATCCGTCTATAAGCAAATGTACTGAAAGGACAAGTAAATGTGGTTTTTTCTTGGTCTAAGGGGTCAAAGGCTACTTGATTGTAACTCGAATAGCCATCAAGAAAGCAATAGTATTGTTGCCCGGCCAATATCTCTAGGATTTGATCAATAAATGGTAAAGGAAAGTGATCTTTCCTAGTGGCGACATTCAATTTTCGGTAGTCAATGCATACTCGCCATGAATTGGCGGTACGCTTAGAAATTGCCCCACCTTTTGCATTTTCAACCACCATAATTCCCAATTTCTTAGGAACTACTTGAGTTGGACTCACCCATTTGCTATCAAAGATTGGATAAATGATACCATCATCTAAGAGCTTAACTACCTCTTTCTTAACCACTTCTTTCATGTTTGGATTTAATCTCCTTTAGGCATCTCTAAAAGGTTTTGTATCTTCTTCCATAAGAATGCGATGCATACAAATGGAAGGGTCAATTCCTTTTAGATCCGCTACACTCCACCCAATGGCTTCTTTATTGTCTTTAAGTACATTCAAAAGAGAATTCTCTTAATCTTTTTCAAGATTTGAAAAGATGATGACTGGAAGAGTCTCTTTCAGACCTAAAAATGAATACTTAAGATCGGGAGGGAGAGTTTTGAGCTCAAGAGTAGGTAGAGAGACTAGAGATGGAACCGATGGAGTGCTAGAAAGTGGAAGAATAGGTTCTTTTCGATCTTTCCAAGGTGGAAAATCCAAACTTGCAACGGATTCCATTAAGTTATTAACTTCATTCATTGACCCTTCACTATCAAACCCACAATTACCATACATTTCAAGAAGACAAGATGCAAAGGGGTCCTCTAAAAGAAAAGATGAAAGATATCCTCGGTTGGTTGTTTCATAACCATGGTTGGAATAGATTCCTCAAAAACCTCATCCAAGACATCTATAAGACAACACTCGTTTTCATCTATGGGATATCGACTTGCATTGAAAATATTAAGCTTAACCATCACATTACCAAAAGAAAGGTCTATGACACCGGATCTACAATTAATGGTAGCATTTGCGGTAGCAAGAAATGGCATTCCTAAGATGATGGGGATGTGATTGGTGGGATTTGCAACTGGTTCTGTGACGACGCTAGTTTTTAGGCCAACGTGTCCTGTGATGAACCACGAGGATGATCCGATAACAGATCCGAATGCGGAAGCGAAAATGGAAAACAAGACTCTAAGAAGTCAAAGTGACCTTCCATGAGGTCGTGGAACTCAACAAGAACTGATGCGAAAGCAAAAGATCGAAAACATGACAAATAAGCCCCCAGGGGCAAAATAGTCATTTCTGAAAACTATAGATTCGGGTGCCACCGAGCACACCGCTGGAAGGACAATGAAAAACTAATTAAAATGGACTCAAGAATCGCATAATTCGAAGTCCGGACGAAGAAGAAACAGCATGACGACGAAAAACGGACACTTAAAGCTTTAAGGGTAAACGGGTAATTATCCAGAAGAATCTGGGTGTAACTGATCATATCATTGGATAGACAACGAAAAATTAATCAAGTTTTAAAAAAAATTCACTTAAATCGGAGTCCAGACGAAGGAGAAAAGCCCAAAAGAAGAATTGACGTCACGGTGGCCCGACGAGGGGCCATGACAGCCCCAAAAGCATGCCCATGCGCGCGCCCATGCTTGACACGCGCGCGCTGGGTGTACCATGGCTGGCAGCAGCAGCCCATAAAGCTACTGTGGGGTTGTTTTTCAGAAAAATCCAGAACAGAGGCTGAATTTGGAGGCCTAGATGAATTTTTTTGCAAAAACACAAAGAAGAAACCCCCTCAAAATTGACTTTTCTACGTGACTCGCGTGAGAATTTAAAAAAACGCAATGCAAAATGCTCGAAATGCCCCTCTATGAAATCTGGTCATGGAGGTCCAAAAAGCTGCTAAATTGAAAAACTGAGAGCTGAACTTCGTAAGTGATTTCCAATATCAAGACGACATTTTCTGTAAAAATACGGAAAAGAAACCCCCCCTAAAATCATGCTTTCTATTCAACCATATTGAAAGAAGAAAATAAAACCACCGTGAAAAATCTATAATGCCCCTAGATCAGAATATGCAAAAAAAGTGCGAAATGAATTCACAAGAAGCTCAAAACACAAACGATAAGGTTTTGTCCAGAAACGACCATGCATGCAAACGTAACTTACCTATTTGGATGTGCTACAATGGTCCACGACTTAAAAATACCACCGATACAAAATCCGACCCCCTAATGGGCAAAAAGGCAAAAATGGAACTTGGAATGAAAACTCGGAATCCAAAAATACAAAACGGGATCAAATGACTGTTTGACCCTTGGCCACACTTCAAACAAGATTTATAAGACCCCATAAAAGAATGAAAATGGAATTCCCATACCCGATGCAACCATGGTGAAGCAATGACTTGCGATTTTTTCAAGGTTTTCATAACATTTCATGAAGTTAAAAAGTTGCATAGAATACAATATACATGTCATTGGCCTCCGACCTCATCTCATACATATCAAATACATTGAAAGGAGTGTACTTAAGTACACATTACATACATGGAATCAAATATACATATTTTGACATATAAGTCTACAAAATGACATTTCATGCTAACATTTGCATGAAATGGAAACTTGAAAGCTACACGACATCCAAGGAATGCTAGGCTTCACGAACCAAGTCTTCGTACCTGAAATATGCCCCAGTATCGTAGGGGTGAGTAACATAAAGCTACTCATAGGAGATGAGCATGCATCGACCTAGCATTTTAAAAATTTATCACCTTAAGGTGAAACATGTTAAAGGGGTTCATGCCACCTAACGTCTATATCGAAATGAGACTCAGGGAGTATCCTAAGCTACCTTAGAGTGTTTCTAGCATAAATCACTTCATCCATGCATTTCAACAACATAGAAACATGTTATACAAAGAAACATGAATCATGATATAATACATAAATGAGACAAATCAAAGTTGGAGTAATCCGATTAATACAACGAGCTTGTAGTTACCACGGGTCACATTATCAATGTAATTGAACAAAGTCTAGAGGAATCCATAGAACATAACAAAAGCATAGTTGAATACAAGTTAAAAAGAATTACATTATCTATGCAATTCAACATCAAAAGAGCATGTTATACAATGCAACAAGGTATAAGTTCTCAAAACCATCAACTTAGAATCTAAAGCACAAAATAACCGTAGTAGGTCATGCCACCTAACATCTAAGTTCTAAATGAATCAATAGGATCATTTCTAAACTATGTTAGAACGTCAAAACACAATTTTCAATATCGATGTATTTTAACCAACATTGGGACTTCCAATACAACACATAAAGCACAATTTCACAAAGTTAACATCATGTAACTTAAAATGGAAAGACAAATAAGGAACAACAAGTTACAACATCATCTAGTTATCAACTTGAAAATGAAATGCGAAGTCAAACAAAGTGGATACTCGGACGTCACGCCGGATCAGACCGACAACATAGTTACTTTAGGGTTACTAGCCCATGGGTAACCTCCCTATGTGCGCACTAGACTATATAGAGGGACTATCCCCCGTACTAGAACCACGTCTTAGCCATAGTCAAACAACGACATCCCCAAGTTTCCAAAATCAACAAGTTATGCAACAACGCATATATCAACAGGAATATGCAAGAAAATCAACTATCTACCAAGCACAACCAAATTTGGAAACTTATACAATACATGCTCTAAATCCACAACTAATATGATATGATGAATGTCGAATCTTCAGTGTGCGATTCGTTACACGCTATGCATAAAAGATGTTAAATACGAAGTGTGCAAATCATTACACAAGGCAACAATATATTCAATAAGGAAAACATATTCTCATGAGTACAAACATAGCAACTATGTTATCTAATGTTCAAAACATAACCAAATGAATGTACAATAAGTCTAAGTCCATGATTTGAATATAGAAACCACTTCTAAAACACAACTAGATCATGGAGCAAATTGATAGAATTTAAATAGATAAACAAAATAAAATTCTCTAGATTCCATTCAATTCCAATTAACCTCAATTTAATCCATGTTAAAAGACATGGCAATGTCATCACCTATATCCATTCTAAAACTCAATTAGGTTGTTAGAACAACAAAGTAGAACTTTAATTAAATCATGATAATTTAAATCCCAAGGTTCTAAAACAACTTCAGATAGTCCCAAATTAATATATACTAGTAACAAGTCATGGCCAATACAAACAACAAATTAAAACCTTAATTAAGCTAATAGGACCACAAAATAGATTTTAATTAATTCTTTTAATTAAAATTTTTAGATTTTCAAACTTAACCAAATGCTCTCAAATTAACCTATGTTGGAAAACATGCCAAGAACTAATGTAATATCACATTATAAGTTTATTTCATTCAATTTACGACCATGCGAATTAAACTTTCACTAAAGTTAAATATAAAACAAAAGTTGCAATTCTCATGCAATAAATCCCAATTTAATACATGTGAACAACCATACCAAAACTTAATTTTCTAGCATGCCACAATACAATTCCAAGTTGTATATCACCATGAGGATTAAATCTTAAACATGGAATTTAATTAAATAAAAGGCTTCAAAACCTAACCGAATATTCTAAATCAAATATATGTGAAGCTATATGACATGTAAATCAAGAATATTAAGTCGGAATTCAAATAGAGTGAATAGTGCACTCGGGGCAAATTAATTAATTAAATTAATTAATAATTACTAATTTTCAAAACACCTCCAATTACTTTCAAATTCAACTATGTTGGAGAGCATGCTAAGACCTAATTTAATATGCTAACACATATTGATTTCAAGCTAGTTAAGGCCATGTGAATTAATCTTTCACCTAAGATAAATATTAAATAAAATCTTTAATACTTATTCAAATGTTCCAATTTTAATACACGACAATGAGCATATCAAGGGGCAATATAAAATCATGCTACATGTTTAAACCAAGTCATGAGCAACCGGGAAAATTAGATCACGTACAAGAAAAATAAATAATAAAATCTCTAGATTTTATATTTAATCATGCAAACAAGTAGTATAAGCATCACAAGCTTGCTATATAACAAGAATTTAAACCTAGAACATCCCCTACCTCAATTTGAGATGAAATCTCAAAGGCCCACCAAAATAAAAGTGCTCCGAATTCGACGATACCGAGAGGTTTTGTAGGGGACAACACCGTGAACAAGAATCCGCAAGAAGCCCCATGAAAATCTCAACTTGACTCCAAACCCGAACTCAAAAAATCGTCAGAAATGGATTCTAATAAGGGCAAAAGGTAGAGCACGGCGAGGGGAATAACAAACGTTAAGGCCGAAGACTTTCCATCAAGGAAAAGTGAACCAAAAGAGGAGAGAGAAGATGGCAGCACCCCTTGGGCTGCTATGGGAGCTCTAGGTCGTGCATGAAGAGGGGAGAAGATGAAAAATGAAATATCTCACCCCCCCCTTTTATAGAAATCTCAAAAAGTGCCCCGAACGGGCCCCGCCGGGTCTGAAAAAGTAAAATTTGAGCAGACGAGCTCAAATGGGAAAACTTTGTGAACAAAAAAGATTCAAAATGATAAAATATGAATAATGGAAGAAACAGCGTAAAAAACTGAGTCCCGATCAGAAAGTTATGCCCAAAACAAGTTTGGCGAAAATTGGGGCCAGAAACCTTGAAACTGGAAAACATCGACCAGGAGGAAATTCCAAGAGTACACAACTCGACGAAATGTGAAAATGAATCCCGTACGAGAATCTAGGCTCAAAACAAGACATTTTGCAATAACTTTCATTAATTGCACAATGGCCCCTCCAAAAAGTGAAAACTGCACTTATGGCCCAGAATGAAATTATCTTTCAAAAATATTTTCTTAAAAACCCCTAAAATAAAATATCTTCAAAAGATATTTACAAAAAACACCCCAAGAAATGAAAAAGATTCTAAAGAATTGTGCATCCATGCCCTTGTGGGCACCGAGAGCAACCAGAGTACTTTCTTACAAAAGTAAAGATACGTATTTTGAGGAAACCACTCAAGATGATGGCACGTGAAGTCAAAAACCGACTCCGAGCATGAGAAGTGAGGTTGTGCCAAAAACTGAAAAACGAAGATAAAACAGAATAGGGAAAAGGACAAAATAGCGCATAGTGTCAAAAAACGAAAAATGTGAAAATGACTCGGTCCTCAAAGGAAGTTGTCAATCCATGAAAAAGAGTCTCAGGAACCAATTCCAAGCACTCGAGATGACACTAAGCGACATGAAACAGAGCTCAGAAAAGAAAATTAAACGAAAAAAATTCATTCGTAAAATTTCAGGAAAAATGAAAGGAAGGCAAATGACCGGGTCGTTATAGGTTCGGTATCAAGAACTACGAAATCAACCAGGAAATAAAACTTGTCAACCTTGATGAGTATGTCCTCAATCATGCCCCTAGGTGTTTTAATGGATCTATCGGCCAATTGAAGCACCACCGAGGTTGGCTTCAATTCATTCAAACCTAGTTGGACATTCACGGAGTAAGGAATCAAATTAACACTTGCCTCTAAGTCAAGAAGAGCTCTACAAACTTCATAGGTTCCAATTACACATGAGATGGTCGGCGCACCGGGATCTTTGAACTTAGGTGGAATGTTATGTTGAATGATGAAGCTCACTTGCTCCGTTAGGAACACTTTTTTAGGGCCTTATCCCTTGCTCTTCCTCTTTTGTGTACAAAGGTCTTTCAAAATTTTTGCATAAGGCGGAATTTGCCTAATTGCATCCAAGAGAGGAAGATTTATATTAACTTGTTTGAAAACCTCCATCATGTCATAAATTTTTCCCTCTTGCCTCCCAAAAGGCGAAGTTTCTTTCAAAGCATAAGGAAATGGAGCTTTTGGCTCAAAAGACCTTGCAACTTGAGGGGATAATGAAGAAGGTTGAGAATTCCCTCTAAGGCCATGCTCATCCAAGGAAGTAGGAAAAGGATTGGAAACGGGATGGGTGTCAACTTTTGGTTGCACCAGTTCACTATCTTCACTTGGTTGTTCAACCTTATTATCAACTTGTCTACCACTTCTCAAAGTAGTAATTACTTGCACTTGCTCTTAGGAAAAACACCCCGATGTGGAGTTTACTTCCCCAAAATGTTGAGCTTTTGGGTTCCTTTCGGGTTGGCTCGGCAATTTACAAATTTCCCTCGCATTCAATGCATTAGCTATCATCCCGATTTGAGACTCAAGCTTTAATATCGAATGAGAATGAGAATGCAACAAATAGGTGTTCATTTCTAAACTACCCAAAGCTACTAAGACCTTATCTTCAAATGTGGGGTTGCTAGAAAGTGCATGAGGGTGATTAGAGCTATTTTGAGAATTATAAGCTTGAGGATGAGAGAAATGGTTCATTCTTTGATGAAAAGAAGAAGGTGAGATGAATCCTTTTGAGCCTCTATTTCTTTGATGAGGAGGAACATACCGGTTTTAAAAATATTTAGCTTGAAGAGGATTTGAATGTTCACTCCACACCGGAACATAAGCATTCGAAAGAGAGTGAGCAAATGTGGCATTGACTTGTTTATAGTGTTCATCAAGTACATGTCCATGGGGACAATTCGAAGTAATATGCAATACACTTAAACAAGTCATGTATGGCTCACAAGAATGATGAAGATGATTAAGAAGAGGAGATGATTGTTATGCTGACTTTTGACTCAATAAAAATCGATTAAGTTTTTGAGTTAGAGTTTTGACCTCGGCAACAATCTCCATTGGACTTTCAATTTGACACACTTTCAAATTTTTCTTTTTGTTATTAGAATCATGACTCAACCGAGAAGTTCGACATTAATGCAATGAATTTTCACTCATTTTCTTAAAAATGTGCCAAACATCATCTTCATGTTTCCTAAAATATGATCCTCCACATGAGGTATCAACTATGTCCTTATGAGTGTCGGATAAGCTTTCATAGAAATATTGTACAACTTGCCATTTTGGAATACCATGATGTGGGCACTTTCTTAGCAAGTCATTCAATCTTTCCTAAGCCTCATGTAAAAGTTCTCCTTCCCCTTGAGAAAATTCACGAATAGAAGTTCGCATAACATAGGTCAAACTCACGGGGTAAAATTTCTTTAAAAATTCATTTTGCATTTGTAACAAATAAGTTATTGAATTTGCCCCTAAGTTGTTGAACCATTGCTTAGCCTTATTTTTAAGAGTGAAAGGGAAGAGAAGTAACCTAAGGACATTCATATACCTTGCGGTGGAGCATATTTCAAGAAATTCATCAAGATGTTTATATGGCTCCTCATCATCTAAGCCATAAAATAGTAGACACATTTGAGTGGTCTCGAGCTTAATTTCATATTGATTGGCCTCAAAATTAGGAAGCATGATACAAGTTGGTGCATGGTATTCATGAAAATTATAATGATCACAAAATATCATTATAGGAATTGGAGCTTGAACTCCGGGAGGAAATTGGTTGAAAGGAGGATGCTCCATGAAGTTCGGGTCTAAATAACCAAGATGACCCTCTAGATTTTCCATTAGTTATGATGGGGTTGGTTAAGACTGCATAAAATTCAAGAAACACAATAATGAAATCAACTAAGCAAATACTTCACCCCCGCAATAAATCAATCAACAAATTTCCACATATAATGATCCCATACTCCCATGCTTAAACAACATTCAAAGAAAAGTAAATTGCCTCCACGCGGGCCGACGATTTAACTAGAGCTTGAGTTAGAAAGATCTCACAAAGGGTCCTTAAGCAACTTCAATTCATTTTCAACTTCCAAACTTTGCTATGCTTTGCATTTTTTTAGATTTTTAGTCCTTTTTGTGCTTAGCTTAGCTCATTGCATTGAAGTTTCCTTTGCTTAACCTCCTTGCTCAATTTCACCTAGCCAAATATAAACAAATACAATAAGTAACCAAAAATAAAATAAAGAAAAAACACAATTAAAAGAGTACTAATCCCTAATTGTTTCCAAAACACGGCGTTGCCAATTAAATCCCCGGCAACGGCGCCAAAAACTTGGCGTGCCCGTCGCGGTGTGCAATCAAATTTATGCAAAATAGTGTAGCCAAGTTTTACATTTATAAATGCCACTACTACCACTAACTAAAAATATAGCAAGGGTGAGTAGGGATCGTCCCTAGGGATTAAGGGTGCACTAGTAGTGGAAACAAGGCTTAGGGTTAGTAGGTCGAGTGATCTATGTATATGAATATGTCAAAACATGTATTACAACATAAATCCCCTCAAAAATACATGAATCAAGATAAAGAAAGCATGCTTATGGCTAACTCTAGCCCCAATAAAATGTCTAGCCACTCATGGATGGTGTCCTCCAACCCTCAAGGGCTATCTTCATGGTAGAAATGCTCTTCTTCTAGACGAAGGTGGAAAACCTCTCAAGAATGTCTCTAACCTCCTCTTCTCTTTTCTTTCTCTCTAAGAATTGTCTCTCAAAACTATAGACCCAAAAGCATCTTGTTGGTCCTTTATATCGTAGGTTGCGGTGACCACAAGCTTGGAGAAGCGTGCAATTTAGGCGAGGGCCAAGTTTTACATTTGTAAAAGCCACTACTACCTTTCACTATAAATATAGCTAGGGCGAGTAGGGATCGTCCCAAGGGATTGGAGTCGGAGTTGATTGTGGAATCGCTATTAGGGTTAGTAGGTCGAGTGATCAAATAATTGATTAGTTGGTTGATTAGATTAGAGAGCAACTAAATTAGACTAAGTAATTGCAAAAGAATGTAATTAAGAGTAAGTAAGATAGAGAAGAGTCTTGGGGTTTAAAGATCACCACCAAGCAATGCATTTCTATATTATTGACAAATGATTAATGAGGGCAATTAGGGTGTTGCAATATTGGTGTGTGTGTATTTGGTTGATTCAACAAGCAAGGATGACTAGTTAAGCATGTATTGTCTAAACATCATGTGAAAGGCACAATATATCTAAGCAATGAAGCATTTATTGTCTAAACAACATGTGAAAGGCACAATAAATCAAACCAAGTCATTAATCCTTTCATTAGGCTCACAATCCAAATACAACACAAGATTAGAGATATATGCTAATTGCATTCAAAAGCTTGGATCATCAAATAACAAGCATAGATTATCCTCCCATTTAACACTACACTACAACTACACTACATCTACACTACTAACATGCAAATAAACTAGGGGAGAAGCATAATCCATCAAGAGATAAGCATGAACCATCAAGAGAATCACAAAAGTATTCTTTTAAGCACAATGTTTTGACAATCTCTAAATCTATGGCATCAATACACATGGACATGCATCAATAACACAAAATCTAGAGATAAGAACATGAACATCAATTCTAGCATACATAGACATATGAATAGAATGAAATGATCAATTGGAAGCATTAAACCACATAAATCATTGAATAAATAAGATCTATATATATCAAAGTGTCAAAACATCAATTGCAACACTAATCCCTCAATAATACACAATATTAAGATATAAAAAACATGCTTGGGGCTAACTCTAGCCCCAAGAAGATGTCTAGCCACTCATGGTGATGATGTTCCAACCCTCAAGGGCTAACTCCATGGAAGAGGTTTGCTCCTTGTTAATGAAGATCACCAATGGTGTCTCTAGCCTCTTCCTCTTGTAAACTTCCTCTCCAAGAGATGATATAAAAGTAATGTAGGCTCTCCCTTATGAAAAAGTAATCCTTATCCTTATATAGGTAGGTTAAAATGATACCCAAAATGAGCTGGGGTCGTGCACACAATATTCCCTAATGATTGGATAAAGGACAACTTTTAATGAGATGGAATTTTAACTTTTTCGCACTGGAGGAAGTTCGATCGATCGAAAGTAAGTGAGATCGATCGAACTTAGGCTGGATCGATCCATCTGGCTGAGCTTTTTGGAAAAAGATAAATTCGAGATATTTGTGGGAAATATTTATGGGAAAAGGACAAAAGTGGTTAGTAGGTGGTACAGCTGTGGATCTGATCAATCATTTGGATAAGAACAAAGGTGTTCGATCGATCGAACAATGATGTTGGATCGATCGAACTTTTGGACTTAAGTGCTTTGGGTCAAGGCTTGGATCTATCTTGAAGTGCTGAGATCGATTGATGTTCGATCGATCGAACCTTGGACTTGGATCGATCGAACTTGCTACTTTATTTCATTTTGCTTCTTTCTTTCTCCACTTTGCTCCTTTCTTTGTTTAATCTCAGAATTGCTTCAATTAAGCTCTTATTTGGCCGAGTTAGCTTATTTTTAGGATAAGTGCCTGAAAATGGAAATAATACGAAATCAATCTAAAACGGTAAAGTAAGATAGATAAAGGTACTAGAATGCCTAAGCTTAAGGGGTTTAAATATGTACTTTTCAGTGCTCATCACATCTATCTAAGCATATATGCAAAAGTGGCTCATATTCCTTATATAGGTAGGTTAAAATGTCAAACCCAATAGTCTGGGCTCACACATCAATATTCCTCCAATGATTTCACCATGAGCTAACCTTTAATAAGCTAGATTTTATCTTTTTTCGGGCTTGAGGAAGTTCGATCGGTCAAACTGTGGTGAAATCGATCGAACATGGCTGAGATCCATCGAATACTGAAGAGATTGATGATCTATGGCAGCGCCTTTTTGAATAAGGATAAATCTCTGAGATATTTTGAGATATTTTTGGGAAGAAGACAAAAGTGGCAGCTGGAGTAGTACATGTGGATAAGATCGAGCACTTCGATCAATCAAATAGCTGTTGAGATCGATCGAACTTTGTGGAATCTTATGGATAAGGACAAAAGCTCAGATCTGTTTGGAACTGCTTAGATCGATGAACTTTCGATCGGTCGAATATATTCCTGAGATCGGTCGAACCTGCTGAATTCCATACTTTACTTCAATCTGCTTCTACTTTGCTCTTTTCTTCCATCCAGCTTGAGTTAGCTTCTTTTAAGCTCTTATTTGACTGAATTAGCTTATTTTGGGGATAAGCATCTAAAAAGGGCAATAACACGAAATTAGTCTAAAACAGGTAGATAAAGGTCCTAGAATACCTAAGCTTAAGGGGTTTAAATGCGCACTTTTTAACGCTCATCACACAACTTACGGATTAGCAATGCATTGACAAAATTATAGAGATAACTTATGGGGAGGTCCCATTTTGCTATATTAGGACTGATGGAGGTTTGAGGTACAAGGAACGGTTAGTGGTACCTTCTACTGATGATTTGAGGAAAGATGTGATGTTTGAGACTCACCACTCTGAGTTTTCTGTTCATCTAAGAAGAGATAAGATGTATCAGGATATGAAGTGGCAGTTTTGGTGGCAGGTATGAAGACGGACATTGCTATTTTTGTCTTTCGGTTTTGTACTTGTCAGATGGTAAAGATTGATCATCAGCGGCTGCTAGGAGCTCTACAGCCACTACTAATACTAGAGTGGAAATGGGAGAGCATTTCTATAGATTTCGTGGAGGGATTGCCTAATTCCTATAAGGATCACAATTCCATTTGGGTCATCGTGGATAGGTTGACTAAATCATCTCATTTCTTGCCTATTCGTACTGACTTTACTTCGGAGCAGTTGGCGAGACTTTACATTACAGAGATTGTGAAGTTGCATGGTATTCCATTGTCTATTATATCAGACAGGGATTTGAGCTTTGTGTTAGGATTTTGGGAGAGTTTTCAGCAGGCTTTGGGTATAAAGTTGCATCTTAGCACTGCTTATCATCCTCAGACTGATGGACAGACTTAGAGGGTTAATCAGATCATGAAGGATATGTTTCGATCGTATGTTCTTGACTTCAAGGGCCACTAGGAGGATTATTTGCTACTAGTGGAGTTTGCATATAACAATAGTTTCCAGAAAACTATTGGTATAGTACTGTGATACCCCTCGGATCCGAGACACGGGTTGATAGTATTCTAAAACGAACACAGAATATAAAAATGAAATATTAAATAGAATAAAGCTAAAAGAAATACTAATTATAAAAATCCTCAACTAATAAAGATTAAATAATCCAATCCTTTCAAAACCTCTAAGAGTACAACTCGAAAATCTATCTAGTGGACCCCTAAATAAAATCCCAACTGAAACTGAATAACCGAAATAAAACCAAGTCTAAAACATGGAATGAAATCCTACATCGTCAGTAGAGTGAATGACCACCTCTGCTCAGCTGAACAAGCCCTAAGACTGGAACCGTCCGTTACCTGAATAATATAAGGGTGGGTTAGGCTCACGACCAAGTTCTAATCTAACTGCAATGCATACAGTGACCTGATACGCAGATACATCCTAGATATCTCAACAATATTTATTTAGTCCATACATATATATATATATATATATCCACAGTAAGGGCATTCACTAGACTATATAGGGGGTTTCAACCTGAATAGAAGGCAACATGCAAAACACACCTAAGTAGGCATGAGTACCTAAGCCTAACAAGATATACCTCAACCTATCATAGCCAGCTACACATCCACTGCATATACGCGCCCTAACCATCGACTCTGAGACTCAAGCTCATATCGTGGTACCATAATCATATATATAAAGTCCGTCCAAAACCAGATTATGTCATTCAATTCTTTCTTGATCTAACATAAGACTCTTATTCTGGTTAGCCACTCAACTTACTCAGTCGATCTGACTTAACCGCGAATAACAATAAATCCAGGTAGTCATTCAACTTACTTAGTCGATCTGATTTAACCACAAACACAATTAATCCAGATAGTCACTCAACTTATTCAGTCGATCTGACTTAAACAAAATTAGGATTCAATATTTTACAATCGTTTCCTTTAATCCAATAGGATAGGTCTTAGCATTTTGAGCTAAACTATCACTAGTATGCCACCATCCCATACCGGTGCATAAAATCCCCAACATCCAGATAATTGGCAGAATTTAACATAATAATTCAGCAATTAAAGTCCAAAACCATGTAAATTACAGACCATAAATAATAGTACAAAAATTTAAAATCCATAACCATAATCCAGGTAATTGCGGAATAGAGTCTAATATTCCAGCAATTAAAATCCAAGCGTTAATCCATGTAGTTGTAGAAAAAGGTTTAATATTTCAAAAATTAGCATCCAGAGCATGCATAGACCAAAACTAATAAATAAATGACCCTATCATGCATATAAAATAAGTTTTATAATCAGACCATATCCCATTAAATTGCTAAAATTAAATTAAGCAATTAATTCCCTTCCATCTGTTAACAGCATCACCAGTGCATTAATTTTCTACTGCTTGTCCCATTAAATTAGAGGTAAACTTTAATCAATTAAAAGTCTTGATAACATTTAAAATTAACTTCTTAATCCCTCTATGAAATCCTAGAACCATTCAGAATAGTTCAACCCTCAAACAGTCTCAAAATAGTGTGTGAAAAACACCATTGGTGGTGTTGTCGCCATCCTACACCAAGCTTAGAGAGTGTGCATTAAGGCGAGGGCCAAGTTTTACATTTATAGAAGCCACTACTACCTTCACTAAAAATATAGTTAGGGTGAGTAGGGATCGTCCCAAGGGATTGGAGTCGAATTTGGTTGTGGAATCACTATTAGGGTTAGTAGGTCGAGTGATCAAACAAATAGTTGGTTGGTTGATTAAACTAGAGAGCAAATTAAACTAAATAATTGAATGCAACAAAGAGTAAGTAAGAGAGAGAGAGAGAGATCTTGGGGTTTAGAGGTCACCACCAAACAATACTTTTCTACACCCTTAACAAGTGACTAATGAGGGAAATGTGTGTTGCAAAATTGATGTGTGTGTGTTGGTTGATTCAATTAGCAAGGGTAACCAATTAAGTATATATTGTCTAAGCAACATGTGCAAAACACAATATATCTAACAATTAAGTATATATTGTCTAAATAGCATGTGAAAAGTACAATATATCTAACAAGTCATTAATCCTTTCATTAAGCTCACAAGCTAAATACACCACAAGGTTAGAGACATATGTTACTTGCATTCAAAAGTATGGAACATCAAACAACAAGTATGGATTGTCCTCCCATCTAACAACTATGCTACTACTACACTATAATTAAGCTAATGACATGAAATTAAACTAATTAAGCTAAGGAAGAGGCACAATCCATCAAGAAATAAGCATGAACCATCTAGAAAATTACAAAAGCATTCCATTAAGTACAATGTTTTGACAATCTCTAGATCTATGGCATTAATACACATAGACATGCATCAATAACACAAAAAATAGAGACAAACACATAAACATTTATTCTAACATGCATAGACATATGGATAAAATGAAATGATTAATTGGAAGCATTAGACCACATAAATCATTGAATAAACAAGATCAATATATATAAAAGTGTCAAAACATGTATTACAACACTAATCCCTCAATAATACACAAAATCAAGATGTAGAAAGCATGCTTGGGGCTAACTCTAGCCCCAAGAGGATGTCTAGCCACTCATGGTAGTGCTTCTCCAACCCTCAAGGGCTAACTCCATCATAGAGATTTGATCCTTGGTTGATGAAGAGTCTCCAATAGTATCTCTAGCGTCCTCCTTCTCTAAGCTTCCTCTCCAAGAGTTCTACAAGGTATGATATGATATGATGTGATGTGATGTGATGTAAAAAGTAATCCTTATCCTTATATAGGTAGGTCAAATGACACCCAAAATAAGCTCGGGTCGTACGGCCAATATTCCCCAATGATTGGATAAAGGACAACTTTTTGTGAGCTGGAAATTTAACTTTTTCGCATTAGAGGAAGTTCGATCTATCGAACCTTGAATTTGGATTGATCGAACATCGCTGAAATCTATCGAAATTAGGTTGGATTGATCCTCAATGGCGGCGCTTTTTGGATAAAAACAAATCTAAGATAATTTGAAGATATTTTTGAGAAAAGGACAAAAGTGGTTGGTAGGGTGGTATAACTAGATAAGATCAATCATTTGGATAAGGACAATGTTATCATGTTGATCGAAGAATGATGTTGGATTGATCGAACTTTTGAGATCTCTGAAAATGTCATCATGGCTCTGATCCATCTTGAAGTGCTGAGATCGATCATGTTGGATCGATCGAACTTTGATCTGAGATCGATCGAAGATGTTGATTTCCACATTTTTCTTCCTTTTGCTTCCACTTAGCTCCTTTCTTTGATTCATCCTAGAATTGCTTCATTTCTGCTCTTATTTGGCTGAGTTAGCTTATTTTCGGGATAAGTGCCTGAAAATGGAAATAATACGAAATCAATCTAAAACGGTAAAGTAAGATCGATAAAGGTAGTAGAATGTCTAAGCTTAAGGGGTTTAAATATGCACTTTTCAGCGCTCATCTCACCCCCAAACTTAAATATTGCTAGTCCCTAGCAATGAACTAGAAAGTAAAGGAATGAAATGAATAACTAAACAACTATGAACTAGAAAACAATAAATGGATGATGCCACTTTCGTAGGGAACACGATAGCACTTAGCATATGCAACAGGCCTTTTAAACCCCTAGGTTACCCCTAGTAGATGAGTGAAATCTCGTGAGGGTTTCCAAAAATGATACCCATAAACATTAACCTCATTCTTTCAAAAGAGGCACCAATATTGCAAACAAGCATTGGGAGAAAACTACATCAAGTATGCAATTTTTCAAACATTTCTAAGCAATCTCCCAAAATCTCAACATCAAGCAAGCAAGTATGGTCCTCCACACATCAAGAAAATGATCATACAAATAAAAACAACTCTAGAATCCTTTTAAGTGGACCGGCATCAAATATGTTACTATCTAAGCTAACTAAAGAATTAATCACATCCTTACCCTCAAACTAGCACACAAATCTAGTACCGATCATCAAGATAAAAAGTAAACCTTTTATTAAAGCTTTATTATTCTAGGTGCACTTATTCTTTTCACTCAAATTTTATTTTATTTTATTTTATTTTATTTTATTTATTATTATTTTTTTTTAGGATCAAAGATGGAAGCATTGTGCAATGTATTGATCTATTAAGTTTTCTAGTGATTTATGAGGTCGAGCGTTAGTCAATAACTCCCAAACCAGACGGCTTTAGGGCACTAGGTGTTCAAACACCCCTACGGACTTACAAGCTCAAATCAACTAGGCTACAAATCAAAACAACCTCCATCTAATCATTTCCCACTTCTCACCTTTTGGGAGAAGTCCTCACTTTTTTTATTGCTTTTGCAACTATTTTTTTATTTATTTATTTTATTTTTAGATTGAATTGTTAACCTAGAGTTTGGGCCCTCCACCTTTCGGCGTGAGAAGTTCAGTGCTTGATGAGGCTAGAATCTGGGCTACTTAGTGAAAAGGGGTTGTTATCCACCTTTATCAAGAATGAAAGTTTTCAATGCACTACTAGCCCAATTGGAATATAACCAATTCAATAATCAACAAAGCATGTACCCCATAAATGAATGCTAGTGTGCGCCTGTGCTAGTGTAGAATTCTAAAGTGATTCTCAGAATAATCACAAAATTAAGATGATGTAGACCACAAGTGTAAGCAAGATATCAATTTTTTGAAAAATTTACTCATAAATGGCATCCACAAGGCATACAAGGAGTATTGGACTCTCAAGTCGAGCAATTTTTAAATTTTCAGTGATATAGTCCTCAAAGATCAAAATCATAGCTAGATATAGACCAATCATAGAAAATCTTTCAAATACACAAGTCATGCCTAAAATTTTGAAATTTAAAGCTAACACTGTAAAGTACACCATTACCCCCAAACTTAAACGGCACAATGTCCTCAATGTGGGCACAATGTCCTCAATGTGCAAAGAGAACAAAAGGAAAGAGTATACTGGTACAATTGAGGCAAAGAATGGCTAGGACTGAAGTATCCAAAGTGAGTGGCATGGCCCCCCCAAACTTGGGATTAACTGTCGTCCTGAAATTTGGTACTCGGATAAACTTATCAGATAACAAAAAGGGATAATCAGTGCACAGTGGCGACGGGAATGAGGGATGAGGGTTTGAAGAGCGAGAGGGTTGGATCGATCTTTGGTGATCGATCTAACCCTAGATCTATTTTTAAAAACACCCCTGAACCAGTTCGATCGATTGAACTGAAATTTCAGATCGATCGAACTTGGATCGATCCACCTTTCAATTTTTGGAATTTTGATTGATTTTTTTTTTGAAAAATTAAAAATTAAAAATTAAAATTGAAAAATAGAAAATATTTTTGGATTTTTGAAAAATAAGAATAAAAATAAAATAAAGAAAATAAAACCTTTTTGGATTTTTGAAATAAATAAAGTAAAAATCTTCCTCTTCCTTTTTTTTTTTTTTTTGAAAAATTAATTAAATAAAAGAAAATAAAAGAAAATCTTTTTTTTTTGTACTTTTTGGAAAATGAAATGAAATAAAATAAATATTTTTGGATTTTTGAAAATTAAAAAGTCAAATAAAGTCAAACAAAAGTCAAAATAGAGAATTGAAGAACAGAGATTGATCTGAACAAAATGTTCGATCGATCAGACAGAGAGCAAAAATATACAGGTTTTTGGTTCAAAAATTTGGCTAAGTGTTGGAACTTGCAGATCGATCGAACTTTTAAGTTGGATTGATCTTGAAATGTTTTCGATCGATGAGATAAAGAGCTGAAATATGCAGGTTTTTGCAGGCTCAAAATTTTTCTAAGTGTTTGAGCACGAGATCGATCAAACTTTGAAGTTGGATCGATCAAAGAACTTCTGATCGATCTGAGAATAAGTTCAAACGATGGGACAAAGAGGTGATTCGGATGCAGGAGGATGCAGGTCGAAAATTTTTCTAAGTGTTGGATGCAGGTGGAAGTTCGATCGATCGAACTCTCGTTTGAGATCGATCGAACTTATGCAAAATGCTCAATCACAACATAAAAGTTCATGCAATCCTAATCACAGTCCCTAGCCAAGTATATGAACCCAAAGCCAATATCTAGACTTCGCAAGAAATGAAATTTAAGATAGAAATGAGGGAGGAATAGGGTTTTGACACCCTACGAAATGTTTTGCTAGTTTTTAACGTCTCTAGCAAGACGTTGGGCTCTTTTAGCCCAGATCAAAGATCTTGTAATGCATACCCTCCTTGTTGGGGTGATAGATGCTTTGAACTCCACCCAACAAATGGTTCTTTGAAGAACTTGTTAGATTAAGCTCAAAAGAAACTTTTGATCCCTTGTCAATGCAATCACAATCTTTGGGCTTCCATGCCCTTTTAAGGCAAGAATTTGAAACAAGACTTTGAGAATGCAAGGTTGAAAATGATCCCTTTGAAGTTTTGGTCTTACACAAAAGCTCACTTCCTTGACATTGAAGATCATGACATTTATCTACAACATTAACCTCCCCTTCATATTTGTTAAATGAATTGGGTGTGGGGTTAAAGATATTCAACTTCACCTTTATGTGGCCAAATGAGATCTTCATTATTCCCGTCCTACAATTGATGTTGGCATTAGCAGTTGCCAAAAAAGGACGGCCAAGGATAACGGGAATTTGGCTTTTAGGATTGAGGACCGGTTCCGTGTCAATGACAACGAAATCAATGGGGAAGAAGAATTTGTCAATCTTTATCAAAACATCCTCAATTATACCTTTAGGCTTCTTAATGGATCGGTCGGCAAGTTATAAAACTACCGACGTCGGTTTCAATTCACCTAGGCCCAATTTGACATAAACCGAGTATGGAAGAAGGTTAACACTTGCTCCTAAGTCAAGAAGTGCCCGATTAATGATATGATCACCAATAATGCACGAAGTAGTAGGTGAACCGAGGTCCTTAAACTTTGGTAAAGTGTTATGTTACAAAATTGAGCTCATTTGCTCGGTTAAAACCATTTTTCTTGGTGCTTGGCTCTTGTTCTTCCGCTTTTGGGTGCACAAGTCTTTCAAGAATTTGGCATAAGCCGAAATTTGCTTGATTGCATCCAAAAGTGGAAGATTGACTTTCATTTGCCTAAACATTTCCATGATTTCATTGGTTTTTGCTTTTTTCTTGTCTTTTGAAATGGATCCTTTTAAGGCATTCGGAAATGGAGCTTTTGGCTCAAACACTTTTTTAGCATTTCCTTTTGAAAACTCTTCAACACAAGAATTTTTCAAATCACTTTGTTTCAAATCATTTTTCAACAAAATCTGTTCAAACTCATTTTTCAGAAATTCTTTCTTCAAATCATTTTTAAAATCATTCTTCAAATCACATTTTGAAGCTTTCTCATTCTCAAGATCATGTATATGCAATAAAGGAGGAATGAGATGTGAAATGGGGCGGATGACAACTTGAGGTTACACTAGTTCACTCCCTTCATTGGACATTTCAACTTGATTGTCTACAATCCTACCACTCTGCAAGGTAGTCACCGCATTAACATGCTCAATGGTGTGGCCTTCCGATGAGGAATGGGTTTCCACAATACATTGTTGCTTAGGTGGGGCATTCATAGGCATATTTCCCTTCTCTCTTGCATTAAGAGTACTTACTATTTCCCTACTTGGGTTTCTAGCTTCGCAATAGATTGAGAGTGGGAATGAAGCAATTGTGTATTTGTCTCAAGAGTGCCCAAAGCATTTAAAACTTTTTCTTCAAAGGCGGGACTTCTAGCATTTCCTTGGGAATAAGATTGGTCCGGAAAATGAGAGTTAGCAAATTGATTCCCTTATGATTGATAAGGTTTACAACCTTGGGATCCTTAGTTTTGAAGTGGAGGTGGAATGTACGTACTTCCCTTAAAAACTGCCTTGGGAAGGGTTTGAGCCCTCTCCTTGGTTTTTCCAAGAGAAATTTGGATGATTTCTCCAACTTGGATTATAATGAGTACCATAAGGATTGCTCCCTTGGTTCACAAAAACTGCATTAACTTGTTCATTAGGTTCATTTTGCACTTGTCTGTGAGGACGATGAGAAGTAGAATGAAGAACACTAGAACAAGTCATACATGTTTCATTTGATGCACGATGAGAATGGTTAGGGAAGAAAGATACTTGGTTCACCGAGTTTTGGTTAATCAAAAATTGATCAAACCTTTGAGATAAAGACTTCATTTCGGCAGCTATTTCATTTGAATGGTCGACTTTATGTAAGCCAACACTCTTCCTACCTTGTGAATTTCTACCATTCTTGGATGATAATGTTCTATGCAAAGAATTTTCACTCATGCTCTCATAAAGACGCCACATGTCATCCTCATGCCCATCAATATATGAGCCACCCATGGAAGTATCAACCATGCCTTTGTAATTGTCTGATAAGCTCTCAAAGAAATATTAAACTAATTGCCATTTGGGCATGTCATGATGTGGAAACTTCCTAAGCAATTCATTAAAGTGTTCCCATGCCTCATGAAACGTTTCTCCATCCCTATATGAAAATTCCCGAATTGAGGTTCTCATGGCATTGGTCTTAGAAACCGGATAGTACTTCTTCAAGAATTCTTGTTGCATTTCTGCCCAAGAAGTGATTGAAAAAGGCCTAAGATTATTAAACCAATACTTTGCCTTATCTTTTAAGGTGATTAGAAAAAGTTTGAATCTTAAGAACTCTTCCAGTATGTCCATATATTTTACGGTGGAACATACTTCTAGAAACTCATCCAAATGCTTGTAAGGTTCTTCACTTGGAAGTCCATGATAGTTAGTAAGCATTTGAATGTTTTGTGGCTTAATTTCATTGTGATGTGCTCTAAATGGTGGCAATTGAATGCATATGGGTGCATTGTATTCATTAGGCACACAGTGATCTCTTAAGGCAAGTGGAGGATTAGCAATTTGAGGTGCAACATGGGTACCTTGATTTTGATTTCCTTGAATGATGGGAGGTTGTGGAGCATACATTGGCCTTGGCATTCCAAATGGAACTTGGCCTTGTTGTTGTTGTGGTTAGTAAATGAATTGCCTAGGCATGTCTAATGGTGCTTATATGTTCTCATGATGCACATTTGGATGGAGGATACCTTGTTGGTCTATTTGACTAAGGTCCTCTACATGCTCTTCATTATGGCCTTCCATTGATGTAATGAATCGGGTAGAACTAGAACTTCCTCTTCCCCTAGGATTTCTAACTACGGATTCAAGATGCAAATCAAGAGGGACAAAAGTTGGTCTTAGTGATCTACGATTTTTTTCTGCACAATGTAAAAACACACAAACACAATGAATGAACAAATACTTCGACTTCACAACAATTCAATAAATCTTCCTCCACAAAAACTTAACCCATACTCCTTTGCTTTAACAATAATGATGCAAAGAACAATTTAAAATGCCTCCACACGGGCTCACGATTTATCTAAGAATTTAAAAACAAGCCTCCACGCGGGCCGACGATTTAACTAAGGGATTGAGTAAGAAAAGCTCACAAAGGTCCTTTAGCACTTCAACTCCAAATTTAAAGCTTAGCATAGCAATTTTTTTCTTTTAAATTTTTAGCATTTTTCCTTGCTTGCTTAGCTCCTTTGCTTGCTGGCACTTTTGCTTGGTCCTAGCTCAATGCTCCTTGTCAAAGATGAACAAACACAATAAGTAATCAAAAGAAAAATAAAAATAAAGTAAAGACATGATCAAAAGAGTACTAATTCCAAATGAATTCCACAAATACGACGTTGCCTAATCCCCGGCAACGGCGCCAAAAACTGGTGGTGTTGTCACCGTCCTACACTAAGCTTAGAGAGTGTGCATTAAGGCGGGGGCCAAGTTTTACATTTATAGAAGCCACTACTACCTTCACTAAAAATATAGTTAGGGTGAGTAGGGATCGTCCCAATGGATTGGAGTCGAATTTGGTTGTGGAATCACTATTAGGGTTAGTAGGTCGAGTGATCAAACAAATAGTTGGTTGGTTGATTAAACTAGAGAGCAAATTAAACTAAATAATTGAATGCAATAAAGAGTAAGTAAGAGAGAGAAAGATCTTGGGGTTTAGAGGTCACCACCAAATAATACTTTTCTACACCCTTAACAAGTGACTAATGAGGGAAATGTGTGTTGCAATATTGATGTGTGTGTGTGTGTTAATTGATTCAATTAGTAAGGGTGACCAATTAAGTATATATTGTCTAAGCAACATGTGAAAAGCACAATATATCTAACAATTAAGTATATATTGTCTAAATAGCATGTGAAAAGCACAATATATCTAGCAAGTCATTAATCCTTTCATTAAGCTCACAAGCTAAATACACCACAAGGTTAGAGATATATGCAACTTGCATTCAAAAGTATAGAACATCAAACAACAAGCATGGATTGTCCTCCCATCTAACAACTATGTTACCACTACACTACAATTAAGCTAATGACGTGAAATTAAACTAATTAAGCTAAGGGAGAGGCACAATCCATCAAAAAATGAGCATGAACCATCTAGAAAATTACAAGAGTATTCCATTAAGCACAATGTTTTGATAATCTCTAGATCTATGGCATTAATACACATAGACATGCATCAATAACACAAGAAATAGAGACAAACACATGAACATCTATTCTAGCATACATAGACATATGGATAGAATGAAATGATTAATTGGAAGCATTAAACCACATAAATCATTGAATAAACAAGATCTATATATATATAAGTGCCAAAACATGTATTACAACACTAATCCCTAAATAATATACAAAATCAAGATGTAGAAAGCATGCTTGGGGCTAACTCTAGCCCCAAGAGGATGTCTAGCCACCCAATGGTAGTGCTTCTCCAACCCTCAAGGGCTAACTCCATGGTAGAAATTTGCTCATTGGTTGATGAAGAGTCTCCAATGGCGTCTCCTATAAGGTATGGTATGATATGATGTGATTTGATGTAAAAAGTAATCCTTATCCTTATATAAGTAGGTCAAATGACACCCAAAATAAGCTAGGGTCGTACATCAAATATTTCCCAATGATTGGATAAAGGACAACTTTTTGTGAGCTGGAAATTTAACTTTTTCGCATTGGAGGAAGTTCGATCGATCAAACCTTGGACTTGGATCGATCGAACATGGTTGAGATCTATCGAACTTAGGTTGGATCGATCCTCAATGGCGGCGCTTTTAGGATAAAAAAAAAAATCTGAGATATTTTGAAGATATTTTTGAGAAAAGGACAAAAGTGGTTGGTAAGGTGGTACAACTAGATAAGATCAATCATTTGGATAAGGACAAGGTAGTTCAATCGATCGAAGAATGATGTTGGATCAATCGAACTTTTAAGATATCTGAAAATGTCATCATGGCTCTGATCCATCTTGAAGTGCTGAGATCGATCATGTTGGATCAATCGAACTTTGATCTGAGATCGATCGAAGATGTTGATTTCCACCTTTTTTCTTCCTTTTGCTTCCACTTGGCTCATTTATTTGATTCATCCCAGAATTGCTTCATTTCTACTATTATTTGGCTGAGTTAGCTTATTTTTGGGATAAGTGCTTGAAAATGACAAATAATACGAAATCAATCTAAAACGGTAAAGTAAAATAGATAAAGGTACTAGAATGCCTAAGCTTAAGGGGTTTTAATATTCATTCTTCAGTGCTCATCAATAGCATCCCTAGTGCATTAATTTTATACTGTTTGTCCCATTAACTTAGGGGTAAACTTTAATCAATTAAAGGTCTTGATAACATCCAAAATTAACTTCTTAATCCCTCTGTGAAATCCCAGAAGCATTCAGAGCAGTTCAACCCTCAAACAGTCTCAAAATAGTGCGTAAAAAACCTTCAGAAAAGGCAAAATTGAGAGAGCTTGCTCCATACTTTGGGAGCTGGATCTTTTATGCATCGAGCCAGCTCCATGACTCTTGGAGCCAGCTCTAAGGGTGTGGAAGCCGGCTCCCACTTCCATGGAGCCGGCTCTCTCCCTCTTTGAGAGCCTCCAGTCCAGTTATGCTCCGTTTCTGACCATCTGCTTCGTCTCCGGCCATTCCAACCCTTCTGTTCCTCTTTAATATTGAACCTAAGTGTCTTATTTAATCCAAGTAGCATCCCAATGGTTTAATTAAAATAGTTGGAATTAATTATAGTGATTAGAGCCGCTACTGATTTAACATGCATAAAGACCAAACTGAAATGCAGACTTGCAAGCACCATGACAGATTAAATTCAACACATTTATACGATCAATCTAACATATAACAAACATGCAAGATTTAATTAATGTCCAATTAAACTTCTAGAGACTATCTAGGTGCACAGAATATAGGCCAACGGGAGAGAGAAAGAAAAGAACTTGCCTGTGATTTCAGTTATGAAATCTTGGCGTCGTCTATACGTTTCCGGTAATTTCTGAATACCATCAAGCCTCCTATTGTTCTATTTTAATCCACCACAACACCTCATTGGTCTTCTCTATTTTCCTCCTTGGTAGCCCTAATTGTGTCTCTATTCTTTCAACCCTCTCTTACGTGAACAAACTTTAGGTTATGTTTCTGTGTAATGTTCTTAAAACCCTAAACCACCTTAATGATATATTTATAGGCTTAGAAACATACAACCCTAATTCTAACTATGATATGAGAAGGAAAAGAAAACAATTCAATCCGTAAACTAAGTCAGCTAATACAGAACCGTAACTGACTAAAATCCTAATTAATTAACCATCCTAACTTAATCCAAATAATGCCATTTATTCCATTTAAATTAACCATTACACTAATTAAATTCAATTAAACAAATAATTAACAATAAAACAAATAATTTTACAATTAATCAAATCACAACCAATTAACAAACAAATACAATTAATTAAACAAACAAATATAATTAAATACCCAATTAATTCAAATAACAAGCAAATACACAATAAAAGTACTAAAAATGCAATTAAATAATTAAAATACTAGGACCATCCTTTTAAAATTAGGGGTATTATAGGCACCATTTGAGGCATTATACGGTCGACTATGTCGATCGCCTGTTTGTTGGATGGAGGTTGGAGAGAGCAGATTTTTGGGTCCTGAGTTCATTAAGGATACTTCTGAGAAGATCTCTCTTATTAGGGATTGCATGCGCACTACCTAGAGTAGGCAGAAGAGTTACACAGATCGTCGTACTCATGCATTGGAGTTTCAGGTTGGGGATCAAGTTTTATTCAAAGTGTGAAAGGAGTAATACGCTTTGGGAAGAAAGGGAAGTTGTCACCGCGGTTTGTCGGTCCATTCATAGTTATAGATCGAGTTGGAGTTGTCGCTTATTAGTTGGCACTTCCAGATAATTTTGATCGTGTACATAATGTGTTTCATATTTCCATGTTGCGGAAATTTCTGCAAGATGAGGATCGGTATTAGTATATCAATGTTGGGGAGATTGAGTTACAGCCAGATGCAACATATTTGGAGCCACCGTGTTGGATTGTCGATCGACGGGATCAAATCCTTCGTAATAAGGTTATTCCTTTGGTGCGTGTTCAGTAGAGTCATCACAATGAGGCTGAGTCTACTTGGGAATGGGAGGATGTCATTCGCTCGTAGTTTTCTGAAATATTGGAAGAAGGTAAGAGCGAATTCCGAGGACCGAATTCCTTTTGTTAAGGTGAAGAATATAATACCCCTAATTTTAAAAGGATAGTCCTGGTATTTTAATTAATTATTTAATTTCATTTTTATTGGGTTAATTGTTTAATTGCTTGTTTGTTGGAATTAATTGAATTAATTGTTATTATTTGACTTATTTGAATTATTTGAATTAATTGTTATTATTTGAATTACTTGAATTAATTGATTAAATTGTTATTATTTGAATTACTTGAATTAATTGATTAAATTGTTTTCTTTTATTATTATTTGTTTTTAATTGAATTATTGTAATTGTTTAAGTATTTAAATAAGTTAATTGGATTTAATTAGGATTGTGTTATTCTGTTATGTTTCACGTTATAGCCGACTAGAATTTAACTTAGGGTTTTCAATCTCTAATTCTAAGTGGACTAGGGTTTTCAGAGACGACTATATATATATATATATATATATATATATATATATGATGTCTGTCTAGGGTTTACAACATAAACCACGAACAGAGAGTATTGAGAGGCAGAGAGGGAAATTTGAGAGATAGACAGAGAGTTTTAATGAGGATGGGACGGAGTGCTTCTGGGTTGAACCAAGAGCATCAGAGGAGTGGAACGACAGTCTAGGAAGTGGTCAGAAAACTTATAGAGAGAGGTTTAAGATTTCTAAACTGAAATCAGAGGCAAGTCTTGTTCTAACTCTTTCCCCTAAACCTGTGTTCTGTGCTTGCCTAGGTAGACTCCTGGGGTTTAATTAATGTTAAAACAAGTCATTTATGCATCTTATAACTATATTTAATTTTGTTGAATTAAACTGGGTTGCAAGGTCTTACAGTTCTGTTAACTAATGCATGCTCTATTTGAGTTTAAGCTTAGTTTAATTAATGTCGTTGATACATGTCGATGCTTTATAATTGTTCTAGGACATTGATTAAACATTTAAAGAAGTTTTTAAAAGAATTAAAGAGGCCTGGGTATCGCCGAAGGCGAGGAAAACGAAGCAGAAATCGCAGAAAGGCTTTAGAGAGAGAGAGAGGGCTCCCAAAAGGAGGGAGCCAGCTCCCTCATCAATGGAGCCGGCTCCAAGGGGTGTGGCGGTGGCTCCTAACTGCTTAGAGTAGGCTCCCTAAGTTAGGGAGCTGGCTCCCATGCCAAAGGACCAGGCTCTCAACTTGTGAGAACCTGCTCTTGCCCAGAATTGCGTAAAGTTGAATGTTATGGCGCTGTTTGGACTGTGCAGGGTATTTTTACTTCGTTTAAGTTGTGTTAAATGATGTTTATGATTGTCATAGACTTGTAAAAATATAGGGGAATAATAATTCATAAATGGATTAAGGACTGGATATGGAGAACTTAGGGAAAAATCCTACATGTTGCACTTTGATTGTTAATCAACTTACATACTGGAACTTGGAGGTTATTGTATATATCATTTTAATACTATTAATCATATTTAAACAGAGATAGAAGTATAGTGAATCACTTGAAATTAACTATGCTTGATTTAGAATAAATTGATACGTATTTGCTATTTAACTACATCAATTTATGGGCAATTTGGTGGATGTAAATGCTTATATTTATTTTAGTAGTTTACATTGTTGGAATATGAGTTTTTAGGCTCTATAATGAATGCCTAATATTGATATATATGTATTAGTGTATATGGATGCATATTTTGGAGAATGGTTGATGAATACCTAGTGTTGTTTTATCAACTATGCTATTTGTAGGATTGTACGCACCGGTATGGGACGGTGGCATACTAGGGATGGATTAGTTCAAATATTAAGTCCTACCTAATCTGGATTGAGGTATGGATTAACCATAAAGGTTAAGTCCAACTCATAATTGTGTCATGTCATAAAATAATTGAATGACATACTTTGGTTTCTAGATGGATTGTTATACATATATCAGGCCACTATACCAGATCGATGATATTTTGTATTAGGAATATACGGACTTTATATATTTATGTTATGGTGCCATGGTATGAGCTTGAGTCTTAGGACCATGGTTAGGGTGCGTATATCGCCTAGGATGGATATCTGGACAGTAACTGCTGTTCTCTGGTAGGTCTAGGTTCACATAACCACGTTATGTGCGATTTGCATGGTATCTTTACTCAGGCTGAGACAGACCTATTGGACCAGTGAGCGTCCTATAGTGTGTACTTATACATATATGGACTACTCTAGTTATTGTTGAGCTATCTAGGATGTATCTGCGTATCGGGTTTCTATATGGATCGTAGTAGAATAGGACTTGCATGTGGGCCTAACCCACTCTCTTATTTTTCAGGTGCTTGTCAGTTCCAGGGTTAGAGCTTGGTCGTACAGAGCAGATACAGACACTCATTCCTCCGACTACGTAGGACTACTTTCTATATTTAGCTTTAGATTTTATTTTAGTTATTTCCTTTTCAGTTTGAGATATTTGATAGGGGTCCACTAAATGGATTCCCGAGTTGTTAAATTAATAGAGGTTTTGGATTATTGGATTTTAAATATTTAAATTTTAAGGATTTTTAGTTTAGAATTCTTTCAGCCTTTAATTATTTATTTCTTAATTTATTTTGTATTCTGTGTTCATTTAAATATTAATTGTTGGATATTTCCCTTGGGTTTGGGCTTGGGCCTGATCAACCTATGTCTCGGATCCGAGGGGTATCACATCCTATGTGTCTGAACTAGATTCCAGTGTTTTCCAGAAACAATTTAATTCTTTATTCATTCACCGACATCTATCGAAACATGAATTATGCAAAAAGAATTCAGAACGAGCAATTACTCATTCATGAACACGTACTAGTTCAAGTAATCAACAATGCGAACTAGATTGATTTTAATGTTTCCCCAAGTTTTCCAGAACTAATTAAATGCTTTATTCATCAATTATCATCAATTAAATCACGAGTTATGGAAGAAAAAAAATAAAACAAGCAAGTAACAGTTCATAAACACATGCTGCTTAAAATCACACAAACATGTGAACCAGTTCAATTTTAGTGTTCATCTACCCTTGGAGTTGTGTTAGGCCTGTAAAGAACACGAGTCAAAGGAAGAGAGTTAGGAACAGAACTTGCCTGCAAGATTTCGGTTCAAAATTTTAGCGTTGTCTTCCTAAGTTTTCCGGCGGTTCCTACTGTTCCCGACTCCTCTATTGCCCTTGATTCCAACCACGAACCACACTCATTCCTTCTTACCCTAGTTGAACCTTTAATCCATAGCCGAGACACTAACTAGTTCCCTCTATTTCTCTCTGTTTCTCTCCGTCTCTCTGTATACGTGAACAGAGTTTTTGATTTCTAAACCTTAAGCCGACGTCTAATGATATATTTATATAGGTTTAAGGAAAACCTAATTCTAATTTATAATACGATACAGAAACCTAAACTAAATATACTAGTCGGCTAACCCGTGAAACATATCAAACCCTAAAATTATAATAATAAATAAAAAATAAATAAACAATTAAATAAAATAAATACTGTAGTTAACTCAATTAATTAACAATTAAAACAACCAAGCAAATAGCCAAAAAACACATAAAAATGCAAAAATTACAATAAAATCATAAAATAAACTACCGAGACTGTCCTTTTAAAATTTGGGGTATTATATTTATTGATTCTAAGTTTGGGGGTGCACTTTTTCCCAATGGATCACTATCGGGCTTCGTGTCTTTGCTACCACAGTATATTCTTTCCATCTTTTTCATTGTTCTCATTGCACATTGAGGATAATGTGGGGTTTGAGTTTGGGGGTAAGGTGTCCTAGTTCCATTCTATTTAAAGTTGAGTTTTAAATGCATGATTGAGATTGGAGATCCATGACTAGCTATGATTTTGATCTTTCGAGAACTATATTGCTTAGAATTCAATAATTATTTAACTCAAGAGTCCAATACTCCTTGTATGCCTTGTGGATGCCATTTAGGAGTAAATTTTTTGAAAGATTGATACAATGCTTGCATTTGTGGTCCACATCATCTTAATTTTGTAATTGTTTTGAGATTCACTCTAAAATTCTACACTAGCACAAGTGCACACTAGTATTTGTTTATGGGGTACATGCTTTGTTGATTATTGATTTGGTTATATCCCAATTGAGCTAGTAGTGCATTGAAAGCTTTCATTCTTGATAAAGGTGGATAACAACTCCTTTTCACTAAGTAGTCAGGATTCTAGCCTCATTAAGCATTGAATTTCTCACGCCGAAAGGTTGAGGGCCCAAACTCTAGGTTAATGCTAAAATAAAAATAAAAAAGAAAAAAAAAGAAGAAGTTGCAAAAGTAAATAAAAAAGTGACTTCTCCCAAAAAGTGAGAAGTGGGAAATGATTAGATGGAAGTAGTTCTGGTTTGTACCCTAGTTGATTTGAGTTTGTAAGTCCTTAAGGGTATTTAAACACCTAATACCCTAAAGCCGTCCGGTTTGGGAGTCATTGACCTAACGCTCGACCTTATAAATTGCTAGAAAGCTTAATAGATCGAAACATTGCACTATGTTTCCATCTTTGATCCTTAGGGATTAAAAATAAAATAAAATAAAATAAAATAAAATAAAATAAAAATTGAGTAAAAAGAATAAGTGCACCTAGTTGAATAAAGTTTTAATAAAAGGTTCACTCTTTGTCTTAATGATCGGTATTAGATTTGTGTGCTAGTTTGAGGATAAGGATATAATCATTTCTTTAGTTGGCTTAGATAGTAACATATTTGATCCTGGGTCACTTAAAAGAATTCTAGAGTTGTTTTGATTTGCATGATCAATTTCTTAATGTGTGGAGGACCATACTTGCTTGCTTGATGTTGAGATTTTGGGAGATTGCTTGAAAATGATTGAAAAATTGCATACTTGAGGTAGTTTTCTCCCAATGCTTGTTCGGAATATTAGTGCCTCTTTTATGAAAATGAGCTTAATGTTTGTGGGTATCATTTCTAGAAAACCTCACGAGATTTCACTCATTCACTCTAACGACCCTAGATTTTTCAACCCAGTGTGTCCTGTGATGACCCGAACCGGATCCAAGATGCAGAAGCAAGAAACAAGACAATGGTCTCCTGAGGCATAACACACCTCTAAGACCCTAAGATGACCTTCTATGAGGTCACGGAACCCAAAGGAAATAAATACGGAAGCAAAAGATAAACTAAAGTCTTAAGAGGTATAGATCATCTTTTAGACGCAAATGTGACCTTCTATGAAGTCACGGAACTCAAGGAGATAACCGGAAGTGAAAACTAGGATAAAAAGGTCAAAGGTACCCTATGGCACCAATGACACCCAAGGAACAAGATCTAGTTCAAACTAGACCACGTACACCATTAAATGGCTTGAACAAGATCAACAAGGTCAAGTGGGAACGAATGAAACAAGGTTAACCTATTTAGGCAACAAACCAAACAAGACCCACAAGGCAACTCCATTTCGGTCGATCGAAATGGAGCTTCGGTCTGCCAAAATGAACCAGGAAAAAAAAAAGGGGAAATGAGCCTTTAGTTCGGTCGACTGAAATGACAAACCGGTCGACCGGTTTGTGGCTCTAAGACTAAAAAGGTGCTTCGGTTGACCGAAGTAGAAAACCGGTCGACCGAAATGAGCCTCAAATAAAGAAAATGGCTACTGGAATTGGAGTTTTTACTGAACAATTAAAATCCAAAAAGGGGTTCGATTGATTGAAATAAGCCACCGGTTGACCGAAACTGGTAAAAAATGTGCATATGAACCTGTTATGCACCAAAATGAAGAAAAAACCCTAAGTCTTATATGAATCCCTCATGGCATGATTAATTTACATTATTTGCTAATGTGTGATGATGTGAACATACATGCAAGTGTAATATGACATTTTAAACATGCTACAATGGCCTACAGCCTCGTTACATTCCATTTACAAGATTTGACATGCCAAACCTCTAAGGTTAGAAAAGTTACATTTCAAAGGCAAAACTTGATGTTTAGATACATACACTTGAACTTTAAAGTTTGTGTCCTTTGGCCTCATGTCATACATATTAAATAGGTCACAAATAGTGTATCTAAGTACACTTTACATGTTATAAGGAAAAAATAGCATATTGAACCTAGCATCTACATTAAAGTTAGACTTAGGGTTCATCCTAAGCTATCTTAGAGTATAATCAACAAGAATCATGATATATATATACATATATGAAACGAATCAAGGTTGAGATAATCCAAAAAACACGACAAGAAGGATACTTGAACATAGGTTAACGTGAATTGCATTATTAATATAATTAACAAGATTGGAATAATTCAATTCACACTACAAGAAGGATACTTGGATATGAATTACGAGAATTACATTATCAATGTAGTTTAACATGATTGGAACATACCAATTAACATGATAGGAAAAATATACGAAGTCAAGGATAAGGCACAATATCTATGCAATTAACAAGGTTGGAGCATTACACACAACACGACAAGCTTTTAATCTTCAAGGAATAGCAACTTGAAATTTAAAGAGTGAAATCGACCAATGTCGAAACTCGGATATCGCCCGGATTAAAACCGTACTCTTGAGATCACTTTAGGGATACTAACCCATGGGTACCTTTCCCCTAGTGCACACTATAGTGTAGAGGGGCATTCCCCCGTACTAGAACCAAGTCCTAGCCATGTCAATTCTTGATTGATATCCCAAGTCCCAAAATCAACATGTTGTGCAAGTCAAGATTATATCAAAATACAAGAAATGCATTAACCACATTTCATACACAACCAAGATTTTGGAACACACAAGTCATGCCCTAAGTTCATCAACTATGATGGTATGTGAAATGTCAAGAAATCACAGTGTGCATCTATATAGACTAGAACCAAGATATATAGCACAAGAAATCCATTGAAATAAGTATACCACAAGTATAAGATACATGATTCAATTACCTACTAATCAACACATGTGTAATTAAACCATTCCAAGACAATTGTATGAGTCTATGAAGTACATTAATGAAACCAAGATACAAGGGGTCATGATTAAATCGATGGAAACATAAAAGGAAGATTTAATCTACTTAAATGATTAAATTATCAAGATTACAAGGCAAGTCCTAATGTTCTACGAACAAGGCATGTCAAGAATCATGTCAAGGGCAAGTTCAATATCAAGTTACAGTTCATTTCATACAACACACAACTATGTGAATTAAATTCCATACAAAGGAAATAAATAAATGTAAACCTCAAAACTTATCCGATTATTCTCAAATTGATATACGTGAAGGAACTTGTCAAGGAAATCATGACTACCTAGTTAGAAACTTAATCAAGCTCATAGAACCATTGAATGGATTTTAATTAATTCTTTTAATTAAAATCTCTAAATTTTGAAACTCATCTAAATGATCTCAAATTAACATATGTCATACAACATGTCAAGACTTAATTTAAGAACATGATACAAGTACATTTCATGCAAGGTACGGCCATGAGTATTAAACTTTAATACTTGAAAAATAATAATTGAAAGGTTTCAAAACCTAATCAAATATTCTAGATTTAATATATGTGAAAGCACATAACATGCATATCAATAAAATCAAGTCGGAATTCCGATGGAGTGAATAGTACACCCGAAATAATTAATTAATCAAATTAATTAAGTATTACTAGATTTCAAAACATCTCCGATTACTCTCAAATTTACCTATGTTGAAGAGCTTACCATGGCCTAATATAATATGCTAACACATATTGATTTCAAGCTAGTTAAGGCCACACGAATTAAATATTTACTCAAGATAAATATTAAATAAAATCTTCATTACTTATCAAAATACTCTAAATTTAATATATGTCAATTAACATTTCATGGTGTAATATAATGTCATGCCACAAGTATAAAACATGTTATAACCCACCGAGAAAATTAAATCTCATACTAGAAAATAAATAATTAAAAATTTTAGATTCGATATCCAAGCATGTAAATGAGTTGTATATGTATCACAAGCATGCAATATAACAAGAAAAAAAATTATAACACCTCCTACCTCAATTTGAGATGAAAATCTCAAATCCCCACCAAAAGAAAAGTGTTTTGAATCCAACGATACCGAAGGGTTTTGTCGGGGACAACACGATGAACAAGAATCGTAAGGAAGGCCCATGAAAATCACAGCTTGACTTCAAACCCGAACTCACAAAATGGTCAGAATTGGGTTCTCATAAGGGGAAAAGGTAGAGCACGTCAAGGGGAATAATAAACGTTAAGGCCGAAGACTTTTCACCAAGGAAAAGTGGTTCAAAAGAAGAGAGAGAAGGTGGCAGCCATGGAATCTGGCCAAGAGAGGGGAGGAAGATGATCAATTCTGATTTTTTGGCTTTAAGTCCCCTGTTTATAGAAAAACCCTAAAAGGGTCCCGCCGAGTTCGGAAAAGTGGAATTGGAGCAGATGCGCTCAAATGATAAAACTCTATGAATGAAAAAGATTTAAAATGAGAAAATATGAACAACGGAAGAAACAACGATAAAAACTGATTCCCGAGCAAAAAGATATACCCTAAACAAGTTCGGCGGCAACTGGAGTCAGAAACTGGAGAAAAATGACCAGAAGGAAATTCTAAGAATACGCGAGTCGACGAAATATGAAAATGAATCCCGTATGAGGATCCAGGCTCAAAACAAGGTATTTTTGCAATAACTTTCGTTAATTACACAATGGCCTCTACAAAAAGGGTTAACTGCAAAACTACTCCAGAATGAAAATATCTTCCAAAAGATATTTTCTTAGATACCCCTAAAATAAAATATCTTCAAAAGATATTTATGAAAAACACCCCAAGAAAAGAAAAAAAATTTTAAAGAACTGTGCATCCATGCCCCTATGGACACCGGGAGCAACCAAAGTACTTTTCTGCAAAAGTAAGAATACGTATTTCGTGGAAACCACTTAGAATGAAGATACGTGAAGTCAAAAACTAACTCCAAGCACGAGAAGTAAGGTTGTGCCGAAAAGCAACAAACGGGGAAAAGACAAAATAAAGAAAGGGACGAAATAGTGCATAGTGTCCGAAAGGTGAAAATATGAAAATGACTCAGTCCTCAAAGGAAATTGTCAATCCAAACGAAAGAGTCTCAGAAACTATTTCCGAGCACTCGAGACGACACTATTTGATGAGAAACAAAACTTAGAAAAGAAAATTAAACGGAAAAAAGTTTATCTGTAAAATTTCAGGAAAAAGAAAGGAATGAAAATGACCGGGTCATTACATTCATTAGGGGTAACCTAGGGGTTTAAAAGGCTTGTTGTATGTGTTAAATGCAATCGTATTCCCTACGAAAGTGGCATCATCCATTTATTGCTTTCTAGCTCATAGTTGTATAGTAGTTTATTATATTTCTTTACTTCGTAGTTCATTGCTAAGGACTAGCAATATTTAAGTTTGGGGGTGTGATAAACATTGAAAAGTGCGCATTTAAACCCCTTAAGCTTGAATGTTTTACGACCTTTATCTATCTTATTTTCCCGTTTTAGTTTAATTTTGTGTTATTTCCCTTTTAAGACACTTATCCCCAAAATAAGTTAATTCAGCTGAATTAGAGCATAAAAGATGCATTCTCAAGCTCAAAGGAAGAAATGAGCAAATTGGAAGCAAAGTGGTGAAGGAAGCTCTCCATGATCGATCGAACCCAATCCCTGATCGATCACACAGTGATCGATCCATCAAAACTACAGTGATCGATCCAACCAAGTTTTGATGGATCGAGCCTTTTGTTCTTATCCTTAGAAAAATATCTTGTTCGATCAATCCAATATTCTTCCTGATCGATCGAACATTTTGATCTTATCCCCACCTACCACTTTTGTCCTTTTCTTAACAATATCCCAAAAATATCTCAGCCTTGTCTTATCTAAAGAGGCACCGCCAAGGTTCGATCCATCCGAGCAACCTCATGATCAATTGAACTGCCTCAAGTTGTGTGAAAAGTTGATTTCAAACCAAATTAAATGTGTGGGCCTAATGCATGAGGTCTGACCATTGGGCGTGACATTGGAGCTACCTATATAAGGATTTTGGCTATTTTGAGGAAAGAGATTGATTTTAGTTGGGAGGTTTGGTTAGAGATTAGAGAGAGAATACACAAATTGCGAAAGTTTTTCCTCTAATCTAGGGTTTACACAAGAGGAGGAAGATGAGCTCTACCATGGAGAGAGCCCTTGAGGGTTGGATGACAACATCAATGAGTGGCTAAACCACTCTCTTGGGGCTAGAGATAGCCCTAAACATGCCTCCTAAACTTTGATGTTTTGTAACTAATGGGGATCAGTGTTGTATTTCTTGTCTTGATATTTGATTCATATAAATCTTGTTTCTACAATGATTTTGTAATTCTATTCATATGTCTATGTATGTTATTGTCACGACCCAAAAATTTTACTAAAATCCTCAATTCATTCAAATCCAAATACATCAAAATACACCCAGGATCATAAAAAAAGATTCTCTCTTTTTATACAAAGTCAATTTCCTTAAATATACATAAAACTTTCTAAATAAATAAAATAAATCCTGCAACGCCGACTCTTCAGCCTAAGTCCGAATCGAGCAATCCCTGTTCATCATTGGTACCTGAAACTGGAGGGTGGTAAGACAAAAGACCCAATAGGAAAAACTATAACAAGAATTTCATGGAGGTTTAACAAAATAGCTTCACAAAATATACATATTCATGTGAGTAGATAAACAAAATATATATGCATTTAAATAAAACATTTAATATAAACATTTAAAGCAAAACCACCCCATGCCATTCAAGGTATAGAGAACCCTACACTAAAAAAGAATTTCCTCACTGGATCATCAAGCCTCAAGCTTCTAGCCTCCTCTCTGGCTCGACTCTATCTTTCCTCAAACTCTCAGCCTATCTGCAACTCTTTCTGTATCTCTAATTTTTCCTTCTGTTTGCTTTCTTACCAAAGTCCCAAACACTTAATATATAGGCATTTCACCGACTTACAAGTTAGGACAGCTCACCATTACAAAATCAAAATATCAAGCAAAGGACAATCTCTTTTTTCCAAAAAGTTGGACAACCCATGTGAAGGAAATCAAAGAAAGAAGAAAATTTGGCCCAAAAATCTTTAGTGGGCCCCGCAAGTACACAACCATCATTACTCATCAGATGACACACCACACAAATCCACCAACAGCCCACGTGAACTGTACCAAAGTCAAAGAAATCTATCCATTAAAATCACATGTGGGACCCGCGCCATTATCACATTACAATCACATCTTTCTTTCCTTTATCTCTCTCTAAGTCAGTTGCCACTCATTTTGCTGCCTATCAGACCAAACAAGAAATATATATATCGCATATATAAATATATTCATAACACCAAACCAATTAACCCACAAAAAAAAAAATCATAAGTGGGACTTGCCCATCAAATTCACATTTCTATCTTTCTTTCACTCATCACTTCGGTCACTGCACCCTCACTCCATTAGATTGCATAAATATATATATATATATATATATACGCAGTGAAACAAAACAAAATCCCCATTAAAATATCCCGTGGAACCCACCAAACACACCTTACCATTTTTCCCTCTTTTCCATTTTGATAGCCTTGCTCCCTTCAGATGCTACACACAGAAATAAAATCACTAAAAATCCAAATCCACTAAATGAGTCTCCAATTTAACTAAAAAAATAAAATTAAAATCCTAAAAAAAAAAAAAATCGGGTTATCACAGCTAGATGGATGTTGATGTGTTATTTATAGATTTTGTGACATTGATGCATGTCTATGTGTGTTGATATTATAAATCTAGTAATGGTCAAGGCATGGTGCTTAAATTGAATACTCTTGTGGTTATTTGATGGTTCATACTTATTTCTTGATAGATTGTGCCACACATTTAGCTTAACTAGTTTAATTTCCATGTCACTAGCTTAGTCGTAGTATAGTTGCCTTACTTTCTTAGATAGGTGGACAATTCATTCTTGTCATTTGATGTTCCATATTTATGAATGCACATAGTATATTTCTCTAATTTTTTGAGTGTACATTGATTGTGGGCTCATGGAAGGATTAATAGCTTAATTTGATATGTTGTGCTACTTTCTAGATTGATTAGACAATATATGCTTACTTGGCCATCCATGCTAATATTTCAATCAATTGCACACACTTTCATTTATAACACAAATTCCCCCTTAATCCATCAAAGGTTAAATGTCTAGGGAGGTAATGCTTAGTGGTGAACTCTGCGACTCAAGACCTCTCTCTCATACTCTCTACACCTTACTTACTTTAGTTGTTTCACATCGCTTTTGCTTAGTTTAAATTGTAGTTTAATTAACCAATCAAACCATTTTTGATCACTCGACCTACTAATCCTACATTGATTTCCAAGCAAAAATACACTCCATATCCTTTGGGACGATCCCTACTCGCTCTAGCTACATTTATAGTTAGTAGTGATAGTATCATTTTCTAAATTTAAACTTGGCCACACTACCATCTTTTGCAACTTTGGTACGAGACACACCAAAAGGAAAGCTTTTGAAAGCAATTCTGTCATCAGTGAGCTTGGGAAGAAGATCATCATTCTTGAGGATAAGGTAAGTATTGCTAACTCATTAAAGGAATGTCTTACTTTGAAAAATGATAATCTTGAAATTGAATTGAAATCTAAACAAGATAAACTGAAAGGATTCAATTTGAGTCAAAACAGTTTGAATAAGATAATCAACATGAGTAATTTGGCCAATTAAATTATAAAACTCGGTCAGATTTGTTTTGACAACGAAATTAGCCAATTGCAAAATATATATCTTACAATCTCCCCCTTTGACAATTTCGGGACAATATCCTAAAAATAACTTATAATCTACCTAAGTAAAAAATACCAAATTACAATGATTGTCAAAGAAATAAAACACAGAACTTTTCTTAAACCACATGAAGCTCAACACTTGTAGCATCTCTAACTGTAATCTGCACATCAGGTCAACAAAGCTACTCATGAAACTTAATCAAGAAAGATAAGCACAAGCATAAAATAGCAATTGAACCTAATAACGCCAAAAGTCAATGCAATACAAATGCAATGATCAAGTGTTCTCCCCCTAAGTATCTCTCCCCCTAAATAATAACACCTCTTCACTTTCTCCCCCTTTTTTTGTCAAAAATTGACAAGGGTCTAAAGGAAGAAAATTGATTATTTGTCTACATTTTCGTTCCAAGACTTTCGGACACGAAATTTGTGTGTACACATTTTCAATGACATATTTGGAATTATACATTAATTAAAAAGGAAGTGGGCTTTGCCAAAAAAAGAAAGAAATGTCGTTTTTTCCACACAATCAGATCACAGATAATTGCATCTATTTTTTGAAAATTAATAAAGTTGATTATTTGTCTAAATTTTCGTTCTTAGATTTTTGGACACGAAATTTGGGTGTACACATTTTCAATGACATTTTTGGAATTATACATTAATTAAAAAGGAAGGGGAGCTTTGGAAAAATAAATAAATAAATAAATTAAATTAAATAAAATAACAACAACTAGGGGGAGAATTTTATGGAAAAATGAATTAATGCTACCATGGATTGATTTGAAACGTTGCGAATGAACCAATTTCTTGTCTTTCGTTGATTTTTTCTATTAGTTGAAATACATTTATAAAGTACATACAAAATGTAGGTTAAAGGAGACAAAAATGAATGATCTGTGTGATGCGCAACAAATAACTCAGCGACCTCCTGAGCATGTTTATATAGATTAGATAGATCATATTTACCCAAAAAAAAAAATGTTTATATAAATTAGATTGCTCGCTATTTAATAAGCAAAATCCTAATTGCAGCAACCTACCTCGACAGGCACAGGCGGAGCTAGTGTATGCCCACCCCGCCATCTATAATATATATATATTAAATTTATGTGTTTTTTTTTTTTTTTAATATATATAAATGAAAAAGAATTATCCTAATATCCAGTATAAGATATAGTAAAATTTCTATAGTAGTTAAATTTAATTCATTAATGGTTCAATTTTTACCATCTTGTATCATTAAAACACTGATTTTCGTTATTGTGTACTACCAAAGATCTACTAACTTCTTGTAATTTGTGCAGTAAATAGTTCTCTTAAATGCGAAACAATGAATGAATCAGAAATTCATATGTACAAAAAAATTAAAGAAAAAGGAAAATGGGAAAAAATCTGCAAACATAAACAATGCTTACATGACACCCCAGCATCAGAAATTGAAGGAAAAAATCGATATCTAAGCTAGAATATATATAGAAGTGCAAACATACCCAAAAGTCTCAATTTCTTTGATACTACAATATATGCACACATTTTATTTAGGCTTGACGTAATAAATATTATACATCTACAGAGAGATAAGTACTGGTATTATTATGTCATTTTTATATTTCTAACGACAATTTTACATAATCGCGGCGAAGAAGTTAAACTTATTTTGTTGCAGTTATGTAGTAATTCCAAAAGGTAAAATGTGGTATCCATTCTCCAACAGGCTAACAAGATCATTAGGAAAAGTATTACACAAAAGCAATTATCTTAAAAAGCCAATTTGCAGAATTAGGGGTTATAATAGTAATTGGGTATACAGAGTATCTCAAGAATTGTATTACCTTCATTAACAAATCATAAACTACCCTTGAAAAAAATAAGAAACCTAACGCCCATATATATATATATATATATCCGTTCAAATTATTAAAATTTTGATAATTTCATCCCTTGAATATGACAACACTTCACTTTTATTATTTCTAAACTCATATAAGAACTAGAGCAAGAATATTCCTTATAGTGAATAGAAACCATTATGGTAAATTATTAAATAAGGTGCATAAAATAGAAACACTCCAATTATTACAACATATCACTGATTGCAAGAGGATGGAGTATTAGCTTATATGTTTCAATTCTTTGTCTCACCACCCAACCTATTGAAAAGTCTCTCAGATTTTGGCGGTGCTCCCCACTTGAAGAAAAGTCTCTCAGTTCCAGTTTCATTATCATTGTATCCATGCACCCCATCTGTTTTCGCTCTCCAAACACACTGTTCGCAATGAATTGCGTCCCTTTTTGTAGTGTAGACGTCGAAAACCAAATTCTCATTTTGCCAAGACATACCACAAAAAAAAAGTGTAGTCCCCCAAAAATTGTCATGGAACTTCCATTGAAAGGAGTTTCCAAAAGACAACACTTGAGGACCAAGATCATCGTCCCCTGATTTACAATGAATGTTTAAATTTACCCAAGGTGCAATATTGTTGTAAATGATAACTGTACGCTTAGCCCATGCATTATATTTTATGGTAGCATCAAGGGGAGCAGAGATGACAAGCCCACTCCATAGGACAGTGAACAAAGCAAAAAACATTAGACATTTGTTGAACAAACTCATTTTTATGAGTTCCTTGGAAAGGAAAGAATTAAGGTTTGAAATTGGGATGAGGTGCAACTCTTGTGTTTGCAATCTTACATATATATATATAACAACTGTGGACCATATTATGTTATGCAATTTAATAGGTGATTATCCTTGCTTGAAAAAAAGAGTAATATTTTATTCTTCGAATTTAATGCCTTGGTCAAACAAAATCACAAGTGAGGTGAACTGATCTTTAAATTTAGTTGGCCAAATTGCTTGAAGAATTAGCTGGCCATCTAATATTTGCTGCTCTATATGATTTTATAAGAATATTAATTAATACTTTGCATCAAATAGCTAAATCATGTGATTATAATTCTTTAAAAATAAAAACAATTTACTCTCTTCCAATCATATGTTTGATCAAATAGTGGCAAGTGAGGTCCAGTTCCTTTTTAAATAAGTGAGTAATTGAATTAATTAAGTAATTTTTAATTTTTTCTTGAAATCACTATTGTCCAAGTCACATACCATGAAATCACCTTTATATTGTATTATTGATGACCATACAGAGTTAGGTCAATCAATATTTAAATTTAGTTGACCTCCTTACTGGAGATATTAAATGACCAATTATTATATTTATCTCTATGTGATTTTCTAATCGAGAATTAATATTAACACTCCACGAATATACTCTGACACTCCACCTACTTATTTTAGCAAATACAATTATCAAACCACCCTCTAAATATTTAACATCAGTTTTACGTCATTTTTTTTTTTCTTGTGTTGTGATTTGTTTACTCTATTTTTTTTTTTTTTATTATTATTAAATTCTCTTTAAACTTTAACTTCATCTTAATGTTAAAATGAGCATAATGTGTATGTGGTTACTGTGTCTGTGAAAGTACAAAAATAAATCATAGATACACTCAAAAAAAAAAAAAAAAAACACGAATCCTTTAATATAAATGAGCATAATTTTAGAGGACCAAATAAAAAAATCATAAAAAAACATAAAAGAGAGATGACACCAGGAAGGGTTAGATTGGATGCAGAAGTGAAGCTGGAGCTGCTCAGTTGGAAGAAAAAAAATAGGCCTTTGGCTGCTACAAGTGGTAGCGGGGTGTCGGGGGTGGCGGTGGTTGGTGGTGGCTACTGTCTCCACCATTGTTGTGTCTTCAGTCTTTGTTTTTTTTGTACTGAAAATCTTGTGTGTGTTGGATTGGGATACAATTCTAACCTTTCCAAAATCACTAACACAAAAATAGATACAAATTATTATTAGAAAATAAATAGCAATTTTCAAATTAATTTTTTTTAAAATTATTCTTCTTTAGCAGTAAGCCTCCAACTCATGTTTTTTTCTACTGATTAAATACATTACTTTTTAACTTTAAGATGAAGTTAAAGTAAAAAGAAAATATATATATATATATATATATATATATATATCTTAGAGTAAACAAATCACAACACAAGAAAAAAAGAGATGTAGAACTTTCATAGTTGACGACTTGACGTTAAATACTAATAGGATAGTTTGGTAATTATATTTATTAAAATGAGGAGGTGGAAAGCCAGAATATATTTGTGAAGCGTTAATATCAGCTCCCTATTAAAAAATTATATAGAGAGACATATAATAATTGGTCATTTAATATCTCCATTAGGGAGGTCAACTAAATTTACATATTAATTGACCTTACTCTATATGGTCATCAATAAAAGTCATCAATAATACAATAAAAAGGTGATTTCATGATTTTTGACTTGGACAATAGTGATTTAAAGAAAAACTATGAATTACTTAATTAATTCAATTACTCACTTATTTAAAAAGGAACTACCTCACTTGCCTATTTGACCAAAAATATGATTGGTAGAGAGTAAATTGTTTTAGTTTTTAAAGAATTATAATCACATGATTTAGACATTTTATGCAAAGTATTAATTAATAATCTTATAAAATCACATAGAGGTGCAAATATTATGTATGGCCAGCTAATCCTTTGAGTAATTTGGCTAACTAAATTTAAAGAGCAAATTTACCTCACTTGTGATTTTGTTTGACCAAGGCATTAAATTCGAAGAATAAAATATTACTCTTTTTTTCAAGCAAGGATAATCACCTATTAAATTGCATAACATAATATGGTCCATGGTTGTCACATACATATATATATATATATATGGAGTCCTGATCTCTTGCTCCATGTGGAGCAAGAAAATTAATTCACACTTTTTTTTATATAGACCGTTAGATTTTTCAAACCCACTTACTGTATTTTTTTTTAACACAAAACCACTCTCACCCTATTTTTAGTTTCTATATTTAATTTTACTATTATCACCTATTAACAATAAAATGTAATTATCAAAATAAAAATAGAAACCTTTGAAAAAAAAATAATACCGGTATATTTTACTTAAAAAATTGTTTTTATTTAGATATTTTTTTAAAAGAAAAACAATACTCGTATCTTTCAATTTTGCAACAACAGTTTGATATTAAAAATCTTATTGTTCTCCGTATAAGTAAATTAATATACTTCTCTAGTATAAGTAAATTTACCAACAAATATACTGTAATATTGCATTTTGGAATATCGAATTGATTTATTAGACTTGAAATTGAAGAAAATTTCATTTAAAGTTTGAACAAATATTCTTTCTATTTCAATTTGAAGTTGGGCATTTGGTGAAATTCATTATTGAGTTTGTGAATTTGTGAGTTTGATTATTGGATGATGATGTACGGACTATAGTGGGACTGTAGAATTCACCTCAGAAACAACAAAGTAACCCAAAAAAAAAATAGGTGAAGCTTTTTTCACAACCTTATACATGGAGAGTAATCATTTGTTCACACTTTTGTCTATGGATTCAAATTCAACGCACGAAGAAATGGAGAGAGAGTTGATAATTACATTTTATTGTTATATAAGTGGTAATGATAAAATTAAATATAGAAACTAAAAATAGGATGAAAATGGTTTTGTGTTAAAAGGAAAGGCCAAAGGTGGGTTTGAAAAATGACCGTTAGATTTAATCTAACGATCTATATAAAAAGTGTGGATTAATTTTCTTGCTCCATGGGGAGCAAGAGATCATGACTCTATATATATGTGTGTAAGATTGCAAACACAGAGTTGCACCTCAACCCAATTTCAAACCCTTAATTCTTTCCTTTCCAAAGAACTCAAAAAGCTGAGTTTGTTTAACAAATGTCTAATTTTACTTGCTTTGTTCACTTTCCTATAGAGTGGGCTTGTCATCTCTGTTCGCCTTGATGCTACTATAAAATATGGATAATATTTGCCTACTCACCGATGAGTAGGAAGTCTCTACTGACTCAATAGGTGGCATAATAAAATTATGACAAGTGTTTCAAATTTTATAAAGTATAAAATATAACAAAAATTTAACCATAATGTATTTAATCCATTTTAATCGGGTTAACCGCATCTTTCTTTCCATATATATCTATACACACACTTGTACATACAGAGGTACAAAATAGGTTTTTAAAATTGGCTTGTACAAAATTAGGATTCAAGCTTCCTAAAATAATACCTTCTAAAAACAAGATCTTCCTAAAACAATATATTGTTTTTGTTCTTCGGAATCAAAAGATCAAAATTTAGAGTTCACCATAGCTATACAAATATAAATACATATATATATACATACATACATATATATATATAAACAAACAAAAATCATGTTATTAAAATACCCATTCATCTCCACTTCTAAAGTAATCCTTATTCTCATTGCAACAATCCTAAGTTGGACAAGAGAAGGGTAAGAATTTTTTTTTTTTTTTAAGCACAAACTGGAAGCATTTTATGATTTTAGCAATGGTTCTTTATATCAATCACATATTTTCCACTTTGAGAGTGTAGAGAGCAAAACCAAACCCTCAAAACACTATTGTTATATCTCAATTCAATTATTTTTTTATAACGCCTAGACACATATTCTAATGGTCAAGGATGTATACAGTGTATTTTTAGAAAAATTGTGTTATATCATATCAGTTATGAGGTAAAAGATAATGTCAATCCAATTAAAAATGGGTTAACCCAGTTCTAATTCTATTTTTGTTATATATTTTTTAAAAAAAATTTAGGACACTTGTCATAACTTTATTGTACCACCTACCTAGTCAGTAGAAATTACCTACTCACCGGTGAGTAGGCAAGTATTTTCCATAAAATATAATGCATGGGCTGAGCGTACATTAATTATTTACAACATCACATAGGGGGTAAATCTAAACATTCATTGTAAATCAGGGGACAATTGAAAAGATGGAAAAAAGATTGTATTTGCTTGAATAAATATTATTGATACTGAATCGTGTATTTGTACAGGAGATTTCTAATCATTCCTACAAGTCAGGAATCTTTTACTATATTACAGGTTGTTTAGCTATAAGTCAGGCATTACAATAGGAAAGATAATATATACCGATTATTTATTCTTAATATAGAAGATACGAAAGTTTGACTTCCTAACACTCCCCCTCAAGTTGGAGAGTGGATATCTTGCACTCCCAACTTGTAAATCATAGGAACAAAGATTTCTTTCCCCAAAGGCTTGGTCAAGACGTCTGCTAGCTGATGTGCAGAATATACATACCTTGTAGTCATAGAACCATCTTGGATCTTCTCTGTAATGTAATGGCAATTTATCTCAATGTGCCTAGTTTGCTCATGAAAAACTGGCACTACAAGAAAAGTGGGCTTTTACGACATAGTATTTACGGGACTTTTTTATTTTGCCTTGTGATTACCACCATTTATGGAGTTTTTAAAAGAATTTTCGTAATTGTTATGTTATAGGACATGCTTTCACGGTGTATTAAAGGGCTTGTGGATAAATTTCACATCTAAAGCGCCTTTTTTGCCCCGTAAATAAGTAATAAAAGTTTTCCCACCACCCAATTTTCACTCCCCCGCCAAATTGCCAAAGTAAACAGGTGGTCGAGCACAATTAATAAAATTACTTAAAAAATCAAGAATGAATTTCACATCTAAGGCACCTTTTTTGATCCGTAAATAAGTAATAAAAGTTTTTTCCCCAGACATTTTCACTCCCCCGCCAAATTGCCAAAGTAAATAGGTGGTGGGCACAATTAATATATATAATCCGCTTAAATATATATACTAGAAAAAAAAAAAAAGGAGGAAGAAGAAGAAGAAGAAGAAGAAGAAGAAGGAAGCCCAACTTCTATCAATTACTTCCTAAAAGAAGCTTCAACGAGATTAGGGTTTTCAACCAGCGAAGAGGGCACACGGTGGACCGGCAAGTGCTGGTACGTCCATAACCTCCTCAAGTACGAGTTCAATCTCCAATTCGACATCCCCGTCACCTACCCTTCCACTGCCCCCGAGCTCGAATTGCCCCAACTAGATGGCAAGACCCACAAGGTTCGATTAGGTTTAATATATATATATATATATATATATATATATATATATATATATATAATCAAATTTTGTTTGTCAATTTGTTTATCTGTGTGTTTGTGTGTGTGGGAATGATGTAATTTGATTTGGGTTTTTGCGGATTTTGTTAGATGTATAGAGGAGGGAAGATTTGCTTGACTATGTGTTTCAAACTGCTCTGTGCTAAGAACTGGTATGTCCTTTATTATTATTATTATTATTATTATCTTTCGTTTGAAATTACCCTATTTTTTTCCCCAAGAAATTCCAACCACCAGCTCTCCAAACGTCCCATTATAAAGAACAAATGGAAGAGGTTCAACAAGGTCCCACGGACACCTCTATTATGCAAGAAGTTGGGTTTAACACTAAGATTTAAAAAGGTTCACAATCAAGAACGGAGTAACAATAAACATAAATAAATAAGAGACAAATGTTTTTTTTCTTTTTCTTTTTTCAGGAAAAAATGTATATTCAAAGAGCCATTTAGGTTTCACAACACAGTCACTGCAATAAAGTAACATTTGAGCATGCAATTTATCAATGCATTACTCGTCCAATGCAGAGAACTGCCTTTCAACAACTCATATTGTAGGAAACATACATGGATTAAGATAGTAACCACCAAGTCATCAAAGAATTAAGAATCCAAAAGAAAAGAATAAACACGTACCCCTATATTTGCAAATCACATTAATTCCATGAAGAATCCTGACTTGTGAATCAGCACAAGTGATCGTTAGTTTACTGGGGTCTAGTGGATAAAACTGGAGTAGAGTAACATGACATTAGGAGAATTGCACACTTTATCAAATAGAAACAAGATAGTAACATAAAAAGGCAACAAGATAAGCACAAATGGGAGAAAATTGACTACCTGGAAGCCAGTTATTCTTCTGTATGGTGACTTCTTCTTATTGTGTAAGCATATCTGAGATTCCAGTTGGAAGTGATTATCTGGTCAAATCAGAAAAAAAAAAAAAAAAAAAAAAAAAAAAAAAAGCAGTTGATCAATTACAAGTCTTTTTTGGAATCCTTGAGGTTCAGAATTATCTTAATGTAGCTATATAGAAGGCGACATCAACCTAAGACTCAAAAGTATAGCAAGTCAATAAATTAGTTCTTAGTAGAAATAGCTTCTATTTTCATTTTAGATAGAAGGCGCTCAGAGAAAGGCAACTGAAGTAACTCAATTACTATGAGTAACTTGATATTGTAAATTCATTAATATTCTACCTGGAAAGTGCATTATTTTGGTATAGTATCTTCATGAAAAGGCTAAAAGACAGGTGAATGGCCATCACGATGGTGTTATGATGACATTTGATTTACTTTTCAAAATATTGCATAATGGATGACTGTTTAATAAATAATGAGTTAAGCTAAGCACAAGCTATATAGTTTGAGCACTATTTCCTGTTACACTATAAAATCATGATGATTGCACCTCATAATGCCACTGAATTTTTGGTTTGTAGTTGATGTATGTTGTGTTCATTGATATCAAATACTGAAGTTTTTGTTCTTTATCTTAACTCAACTGAAGTGACTTCATTTACTTGCTCTCATTTGCACCCTCTGTAAGTGAAGTAGATCTTTGTAAACACAATTTTTTATTTTATTTTATTTTATTATAGAATTTTTTGATCTTAATTCAATTTCTTTAGCAAGTATTTATTCGATTTCGTTACAAAATACTTTGAGATTTTTGTGCATCACTAATTCATCTTTCATTAATCATGCACGCATTTGGTGGTAGAATAATGATTTGTTATTTTTTGCACAACTCTAACTTTGCGAGATGAACTAAATTTTCGTAATTATGTACAAAACTTTATACCTATGAATTGTATAACATGTGATGTAGTTGAAAGAGTTAAGACAAAAAAGAACAAGCGTGTTAAGGAGATTTGAAAATATATTAACAAGTCAGTAAATGTGATCTTATAACTAGATATGTTTATTTTGGTGAACAATGAGGGGAGAGCTTCAACTACTTTACTAAAATATTGTTTTGCAATTATTTTCAGGCCTTTATCTTTGCACATCATTGTTTTTTACTGTTGTTTCGCATTGACATTTTTCTTTCTCTTTCACAGTGATTTAGAGAAAAGATAGTAGAAGGAAGAAAGTCTTTGTAGGAACTTGCTCCCTGGTGCTACAAGGTCTGTGTCATATCATTGTTGCTAAAAGAAATTAAGTTATTTTCCCGGATTTGCTTTTGGATCCTCCTTTTCCTCTGTCATTATAGCCCTTGTCTTTTAATTATGTTTGCAGTTGGCCAATGACCAAGAAAAGGATTTAAAATTTTCTTTCATAGGATTATATGGACTAGAGTTATGTTTAATAATAAAAATCTGCCTTTCAATTTGAGAAGCTTTATTAATAAAAATCTGCTTTGCAATTTGACAATTTTTTTTTTATCTTTAGTGATAGGTTACTAGACAAAATAATTAAGCAAATAGTGATGGATAAAGAATGGATGCACATGACTTACAGGTTATTATATGTTGTGGAGTTTGCTTATAAAAGTTAATATTGTCTACACTAATTTTATGTTTAATTAAATGTTAAAGCTTTAATTTTATAGAGTTGATCCAAAGTATTTAGAAGGAGCACGGAGGTTTGCTGATCAGGCGCAAGCGAATGCAGGCTATGCAGAGAAGATTTTATGCCCTTGTAATTGTTGTCTAAATGCAAAGCACTAACACTTTGACATGGTGTTTAGGCATTTATTAGAAAATGGAATGAATTGGTGTGGTCGTAGCACCTACGTCTAAAAGATATGCAAAATAGTGTGGCCAAGTTTTAAATTTATAAATAACACTACTACCACTAATTAAAAATATAGCTAGGGTGAGTAGGGATTGTCCCAAGGGATTATAGGTGCACTAGCAATGGAAACAATGTACAGGGTTAGTAGGTCAAGTGATCAAGAGATGGTGTGTTTAGGTTGATTAAACTACAAACTAAACTAAACAAGTTTAATGTAACACAAGCAATTTAAGTGAAATTTAGAAAAAACAAGAGAGTGAGATCTTGGAGTCTAGAGGTCACCACTAAATATCACCATTCTAGACATTCAATGTATAATTAATGAGGGGAAACATGTGTTGTAATTTGAAAGTGTGTGATTGATTGTTTCAATAAGCATGGATGACCAATTAAGTATATATTGTCTAAGCAACCTAGTGAATAACACAGTACATCAAACTAAGCCATTAATCCTTCCTTTAAGCTCACAATCCAAACACATCACATGGTTAGAGAATAATACTACTTGCATTCATAAGCATGGAACATCAAACAACAAGCATGGATTGTCCTCCCATCTAACAACTAAGGCAACTACACTACAACTAAGCTAAGGGCATGAAAATTAAACTAAAGAAACTAAGGGAGAGGCATAATCCATCAAGACATGAGTATGAACCATCAAATAAACCATAATAGTATTCTATTAAGCACTAAGCCTTGACAATCTCTAGATTTATAGCATCAACACACATAGACATGCATCAATAACACAAAATCTAGAGATAAACACATGAACATCTATTCTAGCATACATAGACATATAGATAGAATGAAATGATCAATTGGAAGTATTAAACCACACAAATCATTGAATAAACAAGCTTCATATATAAAATAATTGTCAAGACAAAGTTACAACACAAATTCCCTCAAAATACAAAGCATTAGAGTCTAGAAGGCATGTTTAGGGATAACTCTAGCCCCAAGAAGATGTTTAGCCACTCATTGAAATAGTTATCCAACCCTCAACCCTCAACACTCAACCCTCAAGACCTCCTTCTTGATGGAAACCCTAGAAGAATGGAAGAACACCCAATAATATATCTCTAGCATCTCCTCTTCTCTTTTCTTCCTCTCTAAGAATATGATATTTTAGATATGTGTCATATGATGTAAAAGTGACTCAAAATCCTTATATAGGAGGCTCAATTGTCACCCCCAATGGTCTGAACTCGTGCACTATGGTCCTTGAATTGATTGCACCCTGAGCCAACTTTTAATGAGCTAGAACGTTATTTTTTTCGGACTTGAGGAGGTTCGATCGATCGAACTTTCTTGAGATTGATCGAACATGGTTAAGATCCATTAAAAACTGCAAAGATCAATCATCCTTAGTGGCGCCTTTTTGAATAAAGACAAATCTCTGAGATATTTTGGGAAAAAGACAAAAGTGGTAGGTGGGGATAAGGTTGAATATGTTCGATCGATCAAAGAATTGTTGGATCGATCGAACATGCTAAGATCTTTTAGATAAGGCCAGTTGCTTGGATCTATCTTGAAATGCCTAGATCGATGCTGCTTCGATTGATCGAAGAAATGTTGTGATCAATCGAACTTGCTGATTTTTACACTTTGCTTCATTCTGCTTCCACTTTACTCCTTTCTTCCATCCAGCTTGAGTTAGCTTCTTTTAAGCTCTTATTTGGCTGAATTAACTTATTTTTGAGATAAGTGCTTGAAAAGGGCAATAACATAAAATTAGTTTAAAATGAGATAGTAAGGTAGATAAAGGTCGTAGAATACCTAAGCTTAAGGGGTTTAATTACGTACTTTTCAACGCTCATCACACCCCTAAACTTAAATATTACTAGTCCCTAGCAATGAACTCTAAAGTAAAGGAATGGAATAAACAACAATGCAAGTATGAACTAGAAAGCAATAAATGAAAAACGTCACTTTCGTAGGGAACACGATTGCATTTAGCACATGCAACAAGCCTTTTAAACCCCTAGGTTACCCCTAGTGGACGAGTGAAGTCTCGTGAGGATTTCCATAAATGATACCCACAAACATTAAGCTCATTATCACATAAGAGGTACCAATATTACAAACAAGTATTGGGAGAAAACTACCTCAAGTATGTAATTTTGTAATCATTTCTAAGCAATTTCCCAAAATTTTAACATCAAGCAAACAAGTATGGTCCTTCACACATTAAGAAAATGATCATTCAAATCAAAACAACACTAGAATCTTTTTGAGTGGACTAACATTAAATGTGTTGCTATCTAAGCTAACTAAAGAAATGATCACATCGTTACCCTTAAACTAGCACACAAATCTAGCACCGATCATCAAAACAAAGAGTGGACCTTTTATTAAAGCTTTATTGAACTAGGTGTGCTTATTCTTTTCACTCGATTTTTATTTTTTATTTTTTTAGAGGATCAAAGATGGAAGTATGGTGCAATGTAGTGATCTATTAAGCTTTCTAGCGATTCATGAGGTCGAGTGTTAGGTCAATGACTCCCAAACCAGATGGCTTTAGGGCACTAGGTGTTCGAACACCCCTACGGACTTACAAGCTCAAATCAACTAGGTTACAAATCAAAACAACCGACATTTAATCATTTCCCATTTCTTACCTTTTGGGAGAAGTCTTTATTTTTTTTTATTGCTTTTGCATTTTTTTTTTTTTTTTACCTTTTAATTATTAACCTAAAGTTTGGGCCCTCCACCTTTCGGCGCGAGAAATTCAGTGCTTGATGAGGCTAGAATCCCGGCTACTCAAAAAAAATGGATTGTTATCCACTTTTGTCAAAATGAAAGCTTTCAATGCACTACTAGCCAAATTGGGACATAACCAATTCAATAATCAACAAAGCATGTACCCCACAAATGAATGCTAGTGTGCGCCTGTGCTAGTGTAGAATCCTAGAGTGAATCTCAAAACAATCACAAAATAGTCCTCAAAAGATCTTTGAGATATTTTGGGATATTTGGGAAAGAGACAAAAGTGGTAGGTGGGGTGGTAGATGTGGATAAGGTTGAATATGTTCGATCGATCGAAGAATTGTTCGATCGATCGAACATGCTAAGATCTTTTGGATAAGGCTAGTTGCTTGGATCTATCTTGAAATGCCTAGATCGATGTTGCTTCGATCGATCGAAGAAATGTTGTAATCGATCGAACTTGCTGATTTCCACACTTTGCTTCATTCTACTTCCACTTTGCTCCTTTCTTCCATCCAGCTTGAGTTAGCTTCTTTAAAGCTTTTATTTGGCTGAATTAACTTATTTTTGGGATAAGTGCCTGAAAAGGGTAATAACATGAAATTAGTCTAAAACGGAAAAGTAAGATAGATAAAGGTCTTAGAATACCTAAGCTTAAGGGGTTTAATTGCGCACTTTTTAGCGCTCATCATAAATCAATCATACATGATCTGGTACTTTCATAGGGAAAATCTGAGTGAATCTCTCCAACATGGAAGTGATGTAAATGATGTTAAAATGCCCGAGATGTATCAGATTTATAGAGATTTTTTCTTTGATGGTGATGATGATGATGTTTCGGATCCAAACTATGAAATAAGAGAGTCTGAGTTTAAAAAGGAGTTGGAATATGCTGAGACCCCTTTATTTTCTTTGATGGTGATGATGATGATGTCGGGACCAATTCTCATAACTTTTATCTATTTTTTTTTCCCTATTATCTAAGGGTCAATCATTTCTATTACATAAACAATGGGAAGATTTTCTTTTTATTGATAAATCCAAAAGCTCCATGTATATTTTATAAATGAGAATTAGGATGAGTTTAGAAACAACTTTAAGGAAGAGAGGTTGTTATAGGCCAGTGATATAAACTCCTGATAGCCTTTTACACATATATCCTGTGGGTTTAGCTTCTTGGTTTTTGTCAAAATCAATGGATCATATGCTTATTTTTGGATTGTTCAGCTATGTGATTCTCGGTTGAAAACACAATCCAATCATGGTAGGATTTGCAACTGAGAGCAAATCAAAACAATCTATTGCACTTGATTTCTTAAGGGTTTTTTTTTTTTTTACATGTGGTTAGTGTTTTTAGACTATATAAACCATTATCAACCTAGTTAGGTGAAGCTAATTAATTATTTGTACTGCGGGTAATTTATAGTAAAAAAAAACAAAGAATATATTATTAATACACAAAACTTATACACTGAGTGTAATTAGTCAGGTGATTCAAAAATGCCATGGACACATGATCACTGAGTGTAATACAATCCTAAATTTATGGTTCGAGTCGGTTAGAATATGTATTCTCTTTATCTCATTAATATAAAGAGATTATGATATTTTCTGTTCTAATACATCCTTGCAAAAATCTAGTATTCAATTAAGGAATATTATCTGCTTGAAATATTTTTGGCTGATTTGAGGAAGAAATTCTTAGCAAAATGTTTGTGTTTGATTCATACATGATAATCTTATTCTTTCCCTTTTTTATTAGCATTCTGAATTTGAGACTTGTGTGATGCAGCTACTTCATTGGATTTTGTACCATGAATTTTAAAGCTACTTCCTTAGATTTTGTACAGTGAGTTGGTTTTTTGATAAGTGCAAACAAAAACTCAAGTGCTAGAAGGTTTATCAATTTTTCAACAAAAGTGTTAGGAAATTGATGATTTTCTTGACAAATGGATTTATTTCCTTTTTTGGAACATTGATAAATGTTGAATTATAAAAATGTTTTAACTCTTTTGATATGTTTAATGGGATATGTTTTTTGAATTGAATTATAACTGAAAGTGATGTGAATTACAGGTTGTGGATGATTTATTAACTGACATTAATTAAGGGAGCTTTATTTATAAATATATATATATATATATTTTATTTACGGGGAGCTTGAAACCCCGCAAATAAAAGGTCATATATTAGTGAAAATCCCCGTAAATAACTTTTCTACGGCATACATGGCATCTCGTGAGAATGGTTTATATTTTTTATGCATAGTTAAAATTCGCCATAGAAAACTTTTTTACAGCATGTGCCAGTCTCTCGTGAGATTATTTACGGGTAATTAATATTCACTGTAAAAAGTGCCCCGTGAGATTATTTACGGGTACTTATAATTCGTCGTAAAAAACTTTTCTACGGGTAGTTACAATTTGCCGTAGAAAAATTTTCTACGGCATGCGTCAGTGGCTTGTAAATTAATTATTAACGGGAAAATATCCATGTTGTAAATAAATTTAATATATAAACAAAAATTTTTTCTACGGCGAATCTATTATTTTTCTACGAGATAGATTTTTTCTTGTAAAAAAAATTAAGTATTTACGGAACCCTCATACACGATGGCCTATAATGCGCCGAGAATATGTTTTCACGGCGTTTTTGGCCCCACATAGAAAGCCTTTTTTCTTGTAGTGTGGGTTGGCCGTAATGTGTAAGACAACCTTGTTGTCTCAATATAGCAAGACAGATTCATAATGGAAAAGTCCCAAGTCCCTCAATAGATATCAGAGCCATATCAACTCACAACAGGCTCCTATCATTGCACAGTATTCCGCCTCAGCAGAAGAGGGAGAAACTGTTTTCTATCGCTTCGACCTCCAAAATATCAATAAAGGTCCAACAAAAACACAATATCCCGTAGTAGATCTCCTAGTAAGTGGGCAACTTGCCCAATCTGAGTCACAATAAGCCCTCAACTTAAAATCACTATTCGAAGAGAAAAATAGGCCTTGGCCAGGTGCACCTTTTAGATATCGGACAGCCCGAAGAGCTGACTCCATATGAATTTTTCGGGGTTGGTGCATAAATCTACTCAAGACATGTACTGCATATGTTATATCTGGCCTCGAAATAGTCAAGTAAATTAATCTATCAACTAATCTTCTATACTGACCCAGATCTTTGAGCAAATCACTCTTGTCCGATAATTTTAAGCCTCGTTCCATAGGAGTATCAATAGGGGTTGCGCCCAACAGCCCTGCATCCTCAATGATTTCTAATGCATACTTACGTTGGGAAATAAAAATCCCGTTCTTAGAAGCAGAAACCTCAATACCAAGAAAGTATTTCAAATCACCAAGATCTTTGAGATTAAAATGACTGCAGAAATTTTTTAGTTACAACAATACTAACAGGGTCATTTCCAGTAATCAAAATATCATCAACATATACTAAGAGAGCAGCAAAGGACTTGCCTTATTTTTTGGTGAATAGAGAATAATTGGCTCGAGATTGCACATAACCAGTGGAGCGAATAGCTTCTTAGAACTTGGTGAACCATTGGCGAGATGCTTGTTTCAAACCGTATAATGACTTATAAATGCGACACACCAAGTTTTCCTCCCTATGTCACTAAAGCCCTGGCAGCAGAGACATATATATTTCTTCAGCTAAATTGCCATGAAGAAAGGCATTATTGACGTCCATTTGATGAAGGGACCAGCCACAAGCTGCGGCCAACGCGAGCAAGCAGCGAACGGAGATGATCTTGGCAGTGGGGGAAAAAGTATATTGATAATCGACACCTTCCAGCTGAGTGAATCCCTTGGCGACCAATCGGGCTTTGTACCTCTCGATAGATCCTTCTGAACGATGCTTAATTTTATACACCCATCTGCAACCAATTGGTGTCTTGCCAGCCGGGAGTGGAGTGAGAGACCAAGTGCCATTGGCTTGGAGAGCCTACAATTTGGAACGCATTGCTTCCTGCCATTCAGGATAAGCGGCGGCTTCCGAATAAGACCTAGGTTCTGTGATATTACTGATTTAAGAAACAAAAGATCGATATGTAGGCTTATATCTTCGATATGAAACATAATTAGCCAGTGGATAGTGTGTACCTTTGGTCTGACCAGGTAGTAAGGAGGCCGATTAGTCTAAGCAAATGTTAGAGCAGATATAATAGTTGAGCTTGACCGGTGGACCGGTATGGCAACTGGAGCGATGAAGCAGAGCGGGTTCGGGTTCGGGTTCAGGTTCAGATGAGAAGAGAGGTGATTGTGGAAAAGGATTTGGGAGCGGTTTTGATGAGGATTCCAGCACCGTAGAGGGTGAAGTAGATGGTGGTGATGAACTTTCAGAGATGATGAGAAAGGATAGGTCGCAACGATCGACTGGGTCAGATCGATCGAGCGGGTTGGAGTGGGTGCGTAGGATGGCCAGATGATAGGGAGATGGTGGTTCCGGCGGAGGAGAGGAGGCAGACGCGGGCAGTGGACTTAGAGAAGAAGGAGGCAATGTGTTTGGATTTGGAGCAACTGTATAATCGTTTGGTGATATGTTTGGGTGAAAAATGTTTGGATTGGAAAAAGGATAAGTGATGTTGTGGGACACAAGAAGAATTGGGCCAGAATTTGTGTTTGAAGGAGAAGAGCAGAATTGGGCTTGACAGATGCATAAAGAAAAATATTTTCATGAAAATTTACATCGCGACTAGTGAAAACCTTTTTGGTCGACTAATCAAATAATTTGTATGCCTTTTGACCTATAGGATAGCCAATAAAAATTGAGGGTATGGAATGATGGTCAAATTTGTGAGAAGTATGGACATTAGTAGCATAAGCTAAACAACCAAAGACACAGAGATGAGAAAAAGAAGGCAGTTTTGAGTAGAGGAGTTCAACAGGTGTTTTGAAAGAGAGAACCGGAGAAGGGAGTCGATTGATGATGTGTATAGCAGTAAGAGCACACTCCCCCCCAAATTGGGTAAGGAGTTGAGCTTGAAATTTCAAAGCTCGAGTTACTTGTAAGATGTGATGATGCTTGCGTTCCACAACCCCATTTTGTTGAGGTGTGTAAACATAAGAATGCTGAAAAATGACACCATTATCTTGAAAAAAAAGAACGAAGGGAGATAAATTCCCCACCATTGTCACTTCAAAAAATCTTAATGTGAGACTTAAATTGAGTGAGAACATAACTGAAGAATCATTTTAAAAGTAATTGTGCTTCATCTTTGTGTCGCATCAAAAAAATCCATGTGAAACGTGTATAATCATCAACAATAGTAAGAAAGTAATGAGCACCAAAAAGAGAAGGGTGTCGATAATGACCCCAAATGTCACAATGAATTATTTCAAAAGGTTTAGTAGAAGAAATTACATTAGGACTGAAAGGTAAACAACTCTGCTTAGCCAAAGGATATATAGGGCAAACATTATTGGACTGAACAGAAAAATTTTAAAATTCTTGGCAATGAAACTTAAACGAGGAGGTGATGCATGGCCTAAGCGATTATGCCAGAGATCAGTGGATGAGATGGTGAGATTGCAGGCTGGTTAGTTTGTAGGTGAGGAAGAGTTGGTCACGGATTTCTTCGTCGCTAGTGCTACCAAATAGTATAGTCTATCACGTTGTTTACCCAAACCAATCGTCCTCCTCGTAGCTAGATCCTGTAAAATACACCAATAAGGAAAAAAAATTACTGAACAATTTAGGCCTCTCATCAGACGACTAACTGACATTAAATCATCTTTAAATATAGGTACACATAGCACATCATACAAATAATAGATGGAATTCAGAGGCAATGATCTTTATGCAATAATATTAGCTTTTTCTCTGCTAGGCAGTTGTACGGGAGGCAATGGGCAATTTTTATCTTTGCGGAAAAATAATTTAGATGATGAAGAAATATGATCCATCACCCCGCTATCAATGATCCAACTACGGGAAGCGGCTTTAGATAAACCTGGCTTGGTTACGGCAACTTGGTTTTTGTCTTATTTAGAAAAGCCCTCGGACATATGATTAGCTGCAGGCTTGTTATTGTTGCTGAAACGTCTTGGGCCTAAATTATACTTTGCCTTTGGATGGCCCGCTAGATACCCATATAGCTCATAACAGGTTTAGACCCAATGCCCTATTTCTCCATAGTAGGAATAATAAGGGCGTCCTCTTCCAAAGCCGGAACAATGCTTGTCTTGATCAAATTAGCATCCTCCACTGATCGGAAATCCTGTGACCCATATGGGAAGGTTGGATCGCTCGGACCTCACTGGAGTGGGTTTGCTGCTGTTACTTCGAACTGTCATGGCGGTGCTGCTGCCAGAATCACTTCCAGCATGCGTTGAGCTCAGGAGACGCTACTTTTCTTCTTGAGAGACGAAGGAATATGCTTGGCGAACTGAAGGAAGGGGATTCATCATGAGGATTTGTCCACGAATAGCACTGTAAGAATCATTCAATCCCATCAGAAATTGCATCAATTTTTGTTAATCTTGTTGTGCCTCATGTATTGCATCATTGTAGGAAGCTAGTTCATCCCATAGGCCCTTTAATTTTGTGTAATAGATAGAGACAGAGGGTTATTCTTATCGAAGATAGGCAATATCTCGTTGAATCTCAAGGTTTGAAACTTTTACTTCCCACTTGTTTGAGGATGGTAGGGAGTGGCGACTTTATGAGTGACGGAGTGCTTAAGGAATAATTGTTTTAAGAATTGATTGCAAAAATGCTTTCCTCCATCACTAATCATGGCTCTTGGCATACCAAAACGAGTAAAGATGTTGGATTTAATGAATTGCACAACCACGGAGTGGTCATTAGTTTTGGTAACACAAGCCTCCACCTACTTAGAAACATAGTCAACGGCAAGCAAAATGTATTGATATCCATAAGATATAGGGAAAGGACCCATAAAATCAATGCCCCAAATGTCAAAGATTTCAGCAACAAGAATATTGGTCAAGGGCATTATATCCCTTCTCAATATTGACCCTATTTTTTGACATCTTTCACACTCTTTGCAAAAATTGTAGGCATCTCTATCAATGGTGGGCCAAAATAACCCACTTTGAAGCACCTTCAAGGCAGTATTCTTTGCACTAAAATGCCCACCGCATGCAAGAGTATGACAAAATACAAGTACACTTGGAATTTCACTCTCGGGAATGTACCTCCTCACAATTTGATCGGGACAATAATGAAACAAAATAGGATCTTCCCAATAGTAATTCCGGATGTTTGCAAAGAAACGCTTCTTCCCTTGCTTTGACCAATTGGTCGGAAGTTTGCCAATTGCCAGAAAATTCACAATGTCGGCAAACCAAGGCATTTGTCCATTAGAAACTTGGAATAGTTGTTTATCTGGAAATGAATCATGAATGGGTGGACTCGAGGAAGATTCTACTACTAATCTTGAAAGATGATCGGCAACCACATTTTCGGTGCCTTTCTTATCTTTGATTTCAAAATCGAATTCTTAAAGAAGCAAAAGCCACCATATTAAATGAGGCTTTGTTTCATTCTTAGTCAAAAGGTGCCTCAAAGCAGCATAATCAGAGTAAACAATGACTTTTGACCCTAAAAGGTTTGTCAAGAGCATATATTACTGCAAGTAATTCCTTCTCGGTAGTGGAGTAATTCAATTGAGCTCCCGAGAGGGTCTTGCTTGCATAGTATATAGTGTATGGAAGTTTTCCTGCCCTTTGCCCCAAAACTACTCCCATAGCATAATCAGAAGCACCACACATGATTTCAAATGGTAATGACCTATTGGGAGGTTGCATAATAGGAGCAGATGATAACAAGTCACGCAACTTATGGAAAGCATTAAGGCATGCTTGATCAAAGACAAAAAGAGTTTCCTCGGTGAGAAGATTGCACAAGGGTCTAGCAATTTTGCTAAAATCTTTGATGAAACGGCGATAAAAGCCGGCATGACCTAAAAAGGAGCGAACTTCTCTCACCGTAGAAGGTGGAGGTAATTCAGAAATGAGCTCAACTTTCGCTTTATCCACCTCAATTCCCCTTTTTGAGATGACGTAACCCAAAACAATACCTTCTTGAACTATAAAATGGCTCTTTGCCCAACTAAGAATAAAGTTTGTTTCAAGACATCTTTTAAGTACCAAATTTAGATTTTTGAGGCATGCATCAAATAAAGACCCAAAGACAGAAAAATCGTCCATAAAAACCTCTAGATACTCTTCCATCATGTTCGAGAAAATTGACATCATACACCTTTGAAATGTGGCAAGGGCATTATACAAACCAAATGGCATCCGTCTGTAAGCAAATGTACCGAAAGGACAAGTAAATGTGGTTTTCTCTTGGTCTAAGTGGTCAAGGGCTACTTGATTGTAACTCGAATAGCCATCAAGAAAGCAATAGTATTGTTGCTCGGCCAATATCTCTAGGATTTGATCAATAAATGGTAAAGGAAAGTGATATTTCCTAGTGACAGCATTCAATTTTTGGTAGTCAATGCATACTCGCCATGAATTGGCGGTACGCTTAGAAAATGCCTCACTTTTTGCATTTTCAACCACCGTAATTCCTGATTTCTTAGGAATTACTTGAGTTGGACTCACCCATTTGCTATCAGAGATTGGATAAATGATACCAGCATCTAAGAGCTTAACTACCTCTTTCTTAATCACTTATTTCATGTTTGGATTTAATCTCTTTTATGCATCTCTAAAAGGTTTTGTATCTTCTTCTATAAGAATGCGATGCATACAAATGGAAGGGTCAATTCCTTTTAGATCTGCTACACTCCACCCAATGGCTTCCTTATTGTCTTTAAGTACATTCAAAAGAGAATTCTCTTGATCTTTTCCAAGATTTGAAAAGATGATAACTGGAAGAGTCTCTTTCGGACCTAAAAAGGAATACTTAAGATCGAGAGGGAGAGTTTTGAGCTCAAGAGTAGGTGGAGAGACTAGAGATGGAACTGATGGAGTGCTAGAGAGTGGAGGAAGAGGTTCTTTTGGATCTTTCCAAGGTGGAAAATCCAAACTTGCAACGGATTCCATTAAATTATTAACTTCATTCATTGACCCTTTACTATCAAACCCACAATTACCATACATTTCAAGAAGACAAGATGCAAGGGGGTCCTCCGAAAGAAGAGATGAAAGATCATCCTCGGTTGGTTGTTTCATGACCATGGTGGGAATAGATTCCTCAACAACCTCATCCAAGACATCTATGAGACAACACTCGTCTTCATCTATGGGATATCGACTTGCATTGAAAACATTAAGCTTAACCATCATATTACTAAAAGAAAGGTCTATGACACCGGATCTACAATTAATGGTAGCGTTTGCGGTAGCAAGAAATGGCCTTCCGAAGATGATGGGGATATGATTGGTGGGATTTGCAACTAGTTCGATATCAAGAACTATGAAATCAACTGGGAAATAAAACTTGTCAACCTTGATGAGGATGTCCTCAATCATGCCCCTAGGTGTTTTAATGGATCTATCGGCCAATTGAAGCACCACCGAGGTTGGCTTCAATTCATTCAAACCTAGTTGGACATTCATGGAGTAAGGATTCAATTTTACACTTGCCCCTAAGTCAAGAAGAGCTCTACGAACTTCATGGGTTCCAATTACACATGAGATGGTCGGAGCACCGGGATCTTTGAACTTAGGTAGAGTGTTATGTTGAATGATGAAGCTCACTTGCTCTATTAGGAACACTTTTTTAGGACCTTGTCCCTTGCTCTTCCTCTTTTGTGTACAAAGGTCTTTCAAAAATTTTGCATAAGACAGAATTTTCCTAATTGCATCCAAGAGAGGAAGATTTATATTAACTTGTTTGAAAACCTCCATCATGTCATGGATTTTTCCCTCTTGCCTCCCAAAAGGTGAAGTTTCTTTCAAAGCATAAGGAAATGGAGCTTTTGGCTCATAAGACCTTGCAACTTGAGGAGATAATGAAGAAGGTTGAGAATTCCCTCTAGGGCCATGCTCATCCAAGGAAGTAGGAATAGGATTGGAAACGGGACGGGTGTCAACTTTTGGTTGCACCAGTTCACTATCTTCACTTGGTTGTTCAACCTTATTGTCAACTTGTCTACCACTTCTCAAAGTAGTAATTACTTGCACTTGCTCTTGGGAAAGACACCCCGATGTGGAGTTTGCTTCCCCAAAATGTTGAGCTTTTGGGTTCCTTTCGGGTTGGCTCGGCAATTTACAAATTTCCCTCTCATTCAATGCATTAGCTATCATCCCAATTTGAGACTCAAGCTTTGATATCGATTGAGAATGAGAATGCAACAAATTGGTGTTCATTTCCAAACTACCCAAAGCTACTAAGACCTTATCTTCAAATGTGGGGTTGCTAGAAAGTGCATGAGGGTGATTAGAGCTACTTTGAGAATTATAAGCTTAAGGATGAGAGAAATGGTTCATTCTTTGATGAAAAAAAGAAGGTGAGATGAATCCTTTTGAGCCTTTATTTCTTTGATGAGGAGGAACATACCGGTTTTGAAAATATTTAGCTTGAAGAGGATTTGAATGTTCACTCCACACCAAAACATAAGTATTCGAAAGAGAGTGAGCAAATGTGGCATTGACTTGTTCATAGTGTTCATCAAGTACATGTCCATGGGGACAATTGGAAGTAATATGCAATACACTTAAATAAGTCATGCATGGCTCACAAGAATGATGAAGATGATTAAGAAGAGGAGATGATTGTTATGCCGACTTTTGACTCAAAAAAAATTGATTAAGTTTTTGAGTTAAAGTTTTGACCTCAGCAACAATATCCATTGGACTTTCAATTTGACACACTTTCAAATTTTTCTTTTTGTTATTAGAATCATGACTCAACCGAGAAGTTTGACATTAATGCAATGAATTTTCACTCATTTTCTCAAAAATGTGCCAAACATCATGTTTCCCAAAATATAATCCTCCACATGAGGTATCAACTATGTCCTTGTGAGTGTCGGATAAGCTTTCACAGAAATATTGTACAACTTGCCATTTTGGAATACCATGATGTGGGCACTTTCTTAGCAAGTCATTCAATCTTTCCTAAGCCTCATGTAAAAGTTCTCCTTCCCCTTGAGAAAATTCACGAATAGAAGTTCGCATAACATTGGTCAAACTCACGGGGTAAAATTTCTTTAAAAATTCATTTTGCATTTATAACCAAGAAGTTATTGAATTTACCCCTAAGTTGTTGAACCAATGCTTAGCCTTATTTTTAAGAGTGAAAGGGAAGAGAAGTAACGTAAGGACATTCATATACCTTACGGTGGAGCATTTTTCAAGAAATTCATCAAGATGTTTATATGGCTCCTCACCATCTAAGCCATAAAATAGTGGACACATTTGAATGATCTCGAGCTTAATTTCATATTGATTGGTCTCAAAATTAGGAAGCATGATACAAGTTGGTGCATGGTATTCATGAAGATTATAATGATCACAAAGGATCATTAGAGGAATTGAAGCTTGAACTCCGGGAGGAAATTGGTTGAAAGGAGGATGCTCCATGAAGTTCGGGTCTAAATAACCAAGATGACCCTCTAGATTTTCCATTGGTTATGATGGGGTTGGTTAAGACTGCATAAAATTCAAGAAACACAATAATGAAATCAACTAAGCAAACACTTCGCCCCCGTAACAAATCAATTAACAAATTTCCACATATAATGATCCCATACTCCCATGCTTAAACAACATGTAAAGAAAAGTAAATTGCCTCCACGCGGGCCGACGATTTAACTAGAGCTTGAGTTAGAAAGATCTCACAAAGGGTCCTTAAGCAACTTCAATTCATTTTCAACTTCCAAACTTTGCTATGCTTTGCATTTTTTTAGATTTTTAGTCCTTTTTGTGCTTAGCTTAGCTCATTGCTTTGAAGTTTCCTTTGCTTAACCTCCTTGCTCAATTTCACCTAGCCAAATATGAACAAATACAATAAGTAACCAAAAATAAAATAAAGAAAAGACACGATTAAAAGAGTACTAATCCCTAATTGTTTCCAAAACATGGCATTGCCAATTAAATCCCTGGCAACGACACCAAAAACTTGGCGTGCCCGTCGCGGTGTGCAATTAAATTTGTGCAAAATAGTGTGGCCAAGTTTTACATTTATAAATGCCACTACTACCACTAACTAAAAATATAGCAAGGGTGAGTAGGGATCGTCCCAAGGGATTAAGGGTGCACTAGTAGTGGAAACAAGGCTTAGGGTTAGTAGGTCGAGTGATCAAAGGTACGTTGTTTGGTTGATTAAACTACAATTAAAACTAAACAAGATCAATATCAAGCAAGTAATTAAAGGATAGAGAAAACAAGAGAGAGAGGTCTTGGGATTTAGAGATCACCACTAAGCATCACTTTTCTTTATACTCAATTCACAATTAATGAAGGGAAGGCGTATGTTACAATAATAGTGAGTGTGTGTGGTTGTTTCAACAAGCATGGATGACCAATTAAGTGTATATTGTCTAGACAACATAATGAATAACACAATATATCAAAGTAAGCCATTAATCCTTCTTTAAGCTCATAATCCAAACACATCACAAAATTAAAGAAATATACTACTTGCATTTATAAGTATGGAATATCAAACAACAAGCATGGATTGTCCTCCCATTTAACAACTAAGGTAATTGCACTACATCTAAGCTAATGGCATGAAAATTAAACTAAGAGAAAGGCACAATCCATCAAGTAATGAGTATGAACCATTAAATAAACCACAAGAGCATTCTATTAAGCACTATGTCTTGACAATCTCTAGATCTATAGTATTAATACACATAGACAAGTATCAACAACACAACAAATAGAGATAAACACATGAACATCTATTCTAGCATACATAGACATATGGATAGAATGAAATGGTCACTTGGAAGAATTAAACCACACAAATCATTGAATAAACAAGATTTATGTATATGAATATGTCAAAACATGTATTACAACACAAATCCCCTAAAAAATACATGAATCAAGATAAAGAAAGTATGCTTATGGCTAACTCTAGCCCCAAGAAATGTCTAGCCACTCATGGATGGTGTCCTCCAACCCTCAAGGGCTATCTTCATGGTAAAAATGCTCTTCTTCTAGAGGAAGATGGAAAACCTCTCAAGAATGTCTCTAACCTCCTCTTCTCTTTTTTTCCTCTCTAAGAATTGTCTCTCAAAACTATAAACCCAAAAGTATCTTGTTGGTCCTTTATATCGTTTGTCGCGGTGACCACAAGCTTGGAGAAGCGTGTAATTTAGGTGAGGGCCAAGTTTTACATTTGTAAAAGCCACTACTACCTTTCACTATAAATATAGCTAGGGCGAGTAGGGATCGTCCCAAGGGATTGGAGTCGGAGTTGATTGTGGAATCGCTATTAGGGTTAGTAGGTCGAGTGATCAAACAATTGATTTGTTGGTTGATTAGATTAGAGAGCAACTAAATTAGACTAAGTAATTGCAAAAGAGTGTAATTAAGAGTAAGTAAGAGAGAGAAGACTCTTGGGGTTTAAAGATCACCACCAAGCAATGCATTTCTATATTATTGACAAATGATTAATGAGGGCAATTAAGGTGTTGCAATATTGGTGTGTGTGTATTTGGTTGATTCATCAAACAAGGATGACTAGTTAAGCATGTATTATCTAAATATCATGTGAAAGGCACAATATATCTAAGCAATGAAGTATACATTGTCTAAACAACATGTGAAAGGCACAATAAATCAAACTAAGTCATTAATCCTTTCATTAGGCTCATAATCCAAATACAACACAAGAATAGAGACATATGCTAATTGCATTCAAAAGCTTGGATCATCAAACAACAAGTATAGATTGTCCTCCCATTTAACACTACACTACAACTACACTACATCTACACTACTAGCATGCGAATAAACTAGGGGAGAGGCACAATCCATCAAGAGATAAGCATGAACCATCAAGAGAATCAAAAAAGCATTCTTTTAAGCATAATGTTTTGACAATCTCTAAATCTATGGCATCAATACACATGGACATGCATCAATAACACAAAATCTAGAGATAAGAACATGAACATCAATTATAGCATACATAGACATATGAATATAATGAAATGATCAATTGGAAGCATTAAACCACATAAATCATTGAATAAACAAGATCTATATATATCAAAGTGTCAAAACATTAATTACAACACTAATCCCTCAATAATACACAAGATTAAGATATAAAAAACATGCTTGGGGCTAACTCTAGCCCCAAGAGGATGTCTAGCCACTCATGGTGATGATGCTCCAACCCTCAAGGGCTAACTCCATGGAAGAGGTTTGCTCCTTGTTGATGAAGATCTCCAATGGTGTCTCTAGCCTCCTCCTCCTCTAAACTTCCTCTCTAAGAGATGATATGAAAGTAATGTTGGCTCTCCCTTTTAAAAAAGCAATCCTTATCCTTATATAGGTAGGTCAAAATGATACCCAAAATGATCTGGGGTCATGCACACAATATTCCCTAATGATTGGATAAAGGACAACTTTCAATGAGATGGAATTTTAACTTTTTTGTACTGGAGGAAGTTCGATCGATCGAAAGTAAGTGAGATTGATCGAACTTAGGCTGGATCGATCCATCTGGCTGAGCTTTTTGGAAAAAGACAAATCCGAGATATTTGTGGGAGATATTTATGGGAAAAGGACAAAAGTGGTTAGTAGGTGGTACAACTGTGGATATGATCAATCATTTGGATAAGGCCAAAGGTGTTCGATCGATCGAAGAATGATGTTGGATCGATTAAACTTTTGGACTTAAAGGCTTTGGGTCAAGGCTTAGATCTATCTTGAAGTGCTGAGATCGATCGATGTTCGATCGATCGAACCTTGGACTTGGATCGATCGAACTTGCTGCTTTGCTTCATTTTGCTTTTTTCTTTCTCCACTTTGCTCATTTCTTTGTTTAATCTCAGAATTGCTTTAATTAAGCTCTTATTTGGCTGAGTTAGCTTATTTTCGGGATAAGTGCTTGAAAATGGAAATAATACGAAATCAATCTAAAACGTTAAAGTAAGATAGATAAAGGTACTGGAATGCCTAACCTTAAGGGATTTAAATACGCACTTTTCAGTGCTTATCACATCTATCTAAGTATATATGTAAAAGTGGCTCATATTCCTTATATAGGTAGGTTAAAATGTCACACCCAATAGTCTGGGCTCACACATCAATATTCCTCCAATGATTGCACCATGAGCTAACCTTTAATGAGCTGGATTTTATCTTTTTTCGGGCTTGAGGAAGTTCAATCGGTCGAACTGTGGTGAGATCGATCAAACATGGCTGAGATCCATCGAATACTGAAGAGATTGATGATCTATGGCGGTGCCTTTTTGAATAAGGATAAATCTCTGAGATATTTTGAGATATTTTTGGGAAGAAGACAAAAGTGGCAGCTGGAGTAGTACATGTGGATAAGATCGAGCACTTCAATCAATCGAATAGCTGTTGAGATCGATCGAACTTTGTGGAATCTTGTGGATAAGGACAAAAGCTCAGATCCATCTTGAACTGCTTAGATCGATGAACTTTAGATCGATCGAATATATTCTGAGATCGGTCGCTGCTGAATTCCATACTTTACTTCAATCTGCTTCCACTTTGCTCTTTTCTTCTATCCAGCTTGAGTTAGCTTCTTTTAAGCTCTTATTTGGTTGAATTAGCTTATTTTGGGGATAAGCATCTAAAAAGGGAAATAACATGAAATTAGTCTAAAACGGGTAGATAAAGTCCTAGAATACCAAAGTTTAAGGGGTTTAAATGCGCACTTTTTAATGCTCATTACGCAACTTACGGATCAGCAATGCATTGACAAAATTACAGAGATAACTTATGGGGAGGTCCCATTTTGCTATATTAGGACTGATGGAGGTTTGAAGTACTAGGAATGGTTAGTGGTACCTTCTACTGATGATTTGAGGAAAGATGTGATGTCTAAGACTCACCACTCTGAGTTTTCTGTTTATCCAGGAAGAGACAAGATGTATCAGGATATGAAGCAGCAATTTTGGTGGCAGGTATGAAGAAGGACATTGCTATTTTTGTCTCTTAGTGTAGTACTTGTCAGATGGTCAAGATTGATCATCAGCGGCCGCTAGGAGCTCTACAGCCACTACCGATACTAGAGTGGAAATGGGAGAGCATTTCTATAGATTTCGTGGAGGGATTGCCTAATTCCTATAAGGATCACAATTCCATTTGGGTCATCGTGGATAGGTTGACTAAATCATCTCATTTCTTGCCTATTCGCACTGCCTTTACTTCAGAGCAGTTGGCGAGACTTTACATTACAGAGATTGTGAAGTTGCATGGTATTCCATTGTCTATTATATCAGATAGGGATTTGAGCTTTGTGTTATGATTTTGGAAGAGTTTTTAGCAGGCTTTGGGTACAGAGTTGCATCTTAGCACTGCTTATCATCCTCAGACTGATGGACAAACTTAAAGGGTTAATCAGATCATGGAGGATATGTTTCGGTCGTGTGTTCTTGACTTCAAGGTCCACTAGGAGGATTATTTACCACTAGTGGAGTTTTCATATAACAATAGTTTCCAGAAGACTATTGGTATGGCACTGTGATACCCCTCGAATCCGAGACACGAGTTGATCAGACCCAAGCCCAAACCCAAGGGAATATCAAACAATTATAGTATTCTAAAATGAACACAGAATATAAAAATGAAATATGAAATAGAATAAAGCTAAAAGAAATACTAATTATAAAAAACCTCAACCAATAAAGATTAAATAATCCAATCCTTCAAAACCTCCAAGAGTACAACTCGGAAATCCATCTAGTGGACCCCTAAATAAAATCCCAACTGAAACTGAATAACCGGAATAAAACCAAGTCTAAAACATGGAATGAAATCCTACATCGTCGGTGGAGTGAATGACCGCCTCTGCTCAGCTGAACAAGCCCTAAGACTGGAACCGTCTACTACCTGAATAATATAAGAGTGGGTTGGCCCACGAACAAGTTCTAATCTAACTGCAATGCATACAGTGACCTGATACGCAGATACACCCTAGATATTTCAACAATATCTATCCAGTCCATACATATATATATATATATATATATCCATAGTAAGGGCATTCACTGGACTATATAGGGGGTTTCAACCTGAATAGAAGGCAACATGCAAAACACACCTAAGTGGGCATGAGTACCTAAGCCTAACAGGGTATACCTCAACCTATCATAGCCAGCTACGCATCCACTGCATATACGCGTCCTAACCATCGACTCTGAGACTCAAGCTCATATCGTGGTACCATAATTATATATATAAAGTACGTCCAAAACCAGAGTATGTCATTCAATTCTTTGTTGATCTGACATAAGACTCTTAATCTGGTTAGCCACTCAACTTACTCAGTCGATCTGACTTAACCGCGAATAACAATAAATCCAGGTAGTCATTCAACTTACTCAGTCGATCTGACTTAACCACAAACACAATTAATCCAGATAGTCACTCAACTTACTCAGTCGATCTGACTTAAACAAAATTAGGATTCAATATTTTACAATCGTTTCCTTTAATCCAATAGGATAGGTCTTAGCATTTTGAGCTAAACTATCCCTAGTATGCCACCATCCCATACCGGTGCATAAAATCCCCAACATCCAGATAATTGGCAGAATTTAACATAATAATTCAGCAATTAAAGTCCAAAACCATGTAAATTACAGACCATAAATAATAGTACAGAAATTTAAAATCGATAACCATAATCCAGGTAATTGCGGAATAGAGTCTAATATTCCAGCAATTAAAATCCAAGCGTTAATCCATGCAGTTGTAGAAAAAGGTTTAATATTTCAATAATTAGCATCCAGAGCATGCATAGACCAAAACTAATAAATAAATGACCCTATCATGCATATAAAATAAGTTTTATAATCAGACCATATCCCATTAAATTGCTAAAATTCAATTAAGCAATTAATTCTCTTCCATCCGTTAGCAGCATCACCAGTGCATTAATTTTATACTGTTTATCCCATTAACTTAAAGGTAAACTTTAATCAATTAAAGGTCTTGATAACATCCAAAATTAACTTTTTAATCCCTCTGTGAAATCCCAGAACCATTCAGAATAGTTCAACCCTCAAACAGTCTCAAAATAATGTGTCAATAACACCAATGGTGGTGTTGTCGCCGTCCTACACCAAGCTTAGAGAGTGTGCATTAAGGCGAGGGCCAAGTTTTACATTTATAGAAGCCACTACTACCTTCACTAAAAATATAGTTAGGGTGAGTAGGGATCGTCCCAAGGGATTGGAGTCGAATTTGGTTGTGGAATCACTATTAGGGTTAGTAGGTCGAGTGATCAAACAAATAGTTGGTTGGTTGATTAAACTAGAGAGCAAATTTAACTAAATAATTAAATGCAATAAAGAGTAAGTAAGAGAGAGAGAGATCTTGGGGCTTAGAGGTCACCACCAAACAATACTTTTCTACACCCTTAACAAGTGACTAATAAGGGAAATGTGTGTTGTAATATTGATGTGTGTGTGTGTTAGTTGATTCAATTAGCAAGGATGAACAATTAAGTATATATTGTCTAAGAAACATGTGAAAAGCACAATATATCTAACAATTAAGTATATATTGTCTAAATAGCATATGAAAAGCATAATATATCTAGCAAGTCATTAATCTTTTCATTAAGCTCACAAGCTAAATACACCACAAGGTTAGAGACATATGATACTCGCATTCAAAAGTATAGAATATCAAACAACAAGCATGGATTGTCCTCCCATCTAACAACTATGCTACCACTACACTACAATTAAGCTAATGACATGAAATTAAACTAATTAAGCTAAGGGAGAGGCACAATCCATCAAGAAATGAGCCTGAACCATCTAGAAAATTACAAGAACATTCTATTAAGCACAATGTTTTGACAATCTCTAGATCTATGGCATTAATACACATAGACATGCATCAATAATACAAAAAATAGAGACAAACACAAGAACATTTATTCTAGTATACATAGACATATGGATAGAATGAAATGATCAATTGGAAGCATTAAACTACATAAATCATTGAATAAACAAGATCTATATATATAAAAGTGCCAAAACATGTATTACAACACTAATTCCTCAATAATACACAAAATCAAGATGTAAAAAACATGCTTGGGGCTAACTCTTGCCCCAAGAGGATGTATAGCCACTCATGGTAGTGCTTCTCCAACCCTCAAGGGCTAACTCCATCGTAGAGATTTGATCCTTAGTTGATGAAGAGTCTCCAATGGTGTCTCTAGCCTCCTCCTCCTCTAAGCTTCCTCTCCAAGAGTTCTACAAGGTATGATATGATATAATGTGGTGTGATATAAAAAGTAATCCTTATACTTATATAGGTAGGTCAAATGACACCCAAAATAAGCTCGGGTCACACAGCAAATATTCCCCAATGATTGGATAAAGGACAACTTTTTGTGAGCTGGAAATTTAACTTTTTCACACTGGAGGAAGTTCGATCGATCGAACCTTGGACTTGGATCGATCGAACATGGTTGAGATCTATCAAACTTAGGTTAGATCGATCCTCAATGGCGGCGCTTTTTGGATAAAACAAATCTAAGATATTTTGAAGATATTTTTTAGAAAAGGACAAAAGTGGCTGGTAGGGTGGTATAACTAGATAAGATCAATTATTTGGATAAGGACAATGTAGTTCGATCGATCGAAGAATGATGTTGGATCGATCGAACTTTTGAGATCTCTGAAAATGTCATCATGGGCTCTGATCCATCTTGATGTGCTGAGATCGATCATGTTGGATAGATCGAACTTTGATCTGAGATCGATCGAAGGTGTTGATTTCCACCTTTTTCTTCCTTTTGCTTCCACTTGGCTCCTTTCTTTGATTCGTCCCAGAATTGCTTCATTTCTGCTCTTATTTGGCTGAGTTAACTTATTTTCGGGATAAGTGCCTGAAAATGGAAATAATACGAAATCAATCTAAAACGCTAAAGTAAGATAGATAAAGGTAGTAGAATGCCTAAGCTTAAGGGCTTTAAATACGCACTTTTCAACGCTCATCACACCCCCAAACTTAAATATTGCTAGTCCCTAGCAATGAACTAGAAAGTAAAGGAATGAAATGAATAACTAAACAACTATGAACTAGAAAACAATAAATGGATGACGCCACTTTCGGAGGGAACACGATTGCACTTAGCATATGCAACAAGCCTTTTAAACCCCTAGGTTACCCCTAGTGGACGAGTGAAATCTCGTGAGGGTTTCCAAAAATGATACCCACAAACATTAAGCTCATTCTTTCAAAAGAGGCACTAATATTGCCAACAAGCATTGAGAGAAAACTACCTCAAGTATGTAATTTTTTAAACATTTCTAAGCAATCTCCCAAAATTTCAAGATCAAGCAAGCAAGTGTGGTCCTCCACACATTAAGAAAATGATCATGCAAATAAAACAACTCTAGAATCCTTTTGAGTGGACTGACATCAAATATGTTGTTATCTAAGGCAACTAAAGAATTAATCACATCCTTACCCTCAAACTAGCACACAAATCTAGTACCGATCATCAAGACAAAAAGTAGACCTTTTATTAAAGTTTTATTGTTCTAGGTGCACTTATTCTTTTCACTCAATTTATTTATTTATTTATTTTTTTTTATTTTTTATTTTTTTAGGATCAAAGATGGAAGTATTGTGCAATGTGTTGATCTATTAAGCTTTTTAGTGATTCATGAGGTCGAGCGTTAGGTCAATGACTCCCAAACCAGACGGCTTTAGGGCATTAGGTGTTCAAACACCCCTACGAACTTACAAGCTTAAATCAGCTAGGCTACAAATCAAAATAACCTCCATCTAATCATTTCCCACTTCTCACCTTTTGGGAGAAGTCCTCACTTCTTTTTATTGCTTTTGCAACTATTTTTTTTATTTTTAGATTCAATTGTTAACCTAGAGTTTGGGCCCTCCACCTTTCGGCGTGAGAAGTTCAGTGCTTGATGAGGCTAGAATCCCGGCTACTTAGTGAAAAGGGGTTGTTATTCACCTTTATCAAGAATGAAAGCTTTTAATGCACTACTAGCCCAATTGGGATATAACCAATTCAATAATTAACAAAGCATGTACCCCACAAATGAATGCTAGTGTGCGCCTATGCTAGTGTAGAATTCTAAAGTGATTCTCAGAACAATCACAAAATCAAGATAATGTGGACCACAAGTGTAAGCAAGATATCAATTTTTTAAAAAATTTACTCATAAATGACATCCACAAGGCATACAAGGAGTATTGGACTCTCAAGTCAAGCAATTTTTAAATTTTCAGCGATATAGTCCTCAAAAGATCAAAATCATAGCTAGATATGGACCAATCATGGAAAATCTCTCAAATACACAAGTCATGCCAAAAATTTTAAAATTTAAAGCTAACACTGTAAAGTACACCATTACCTTCAAACTTAAACGGCACAATGTCCTCAATGTGCAAAGAGAACAAAAGGAAAGAGTATACCGGTGCAATTAAGGCAAAGAATGGCTAGGACTGAAGTATCCAAAGTGGGTGGCATGGCCCCCCCCCAAACTTAGGATTAACTGTGGTCCTGAAATTTGGCACTCGGATAAACTCATCAGATAACAAAAAGGGATAATCAGTGCACAGTGACGACGGGAATGAGGGACGAGGGTTTGAAGAGCGAGAGGGTTGGATCGATCTTTGATGGTCGATCTAACCTTAGATCTATTTTTAAAAACACCCCCAAACCAGTTCGATCGATCGAACTGAAATCTCAGATCGATCGAACTTGGATCGATCCACCTTTCAATTTTTGGAATTTTGATTGATTTTTTTTTGAAAAATTAAAAATTAAAAATTAAAATTGAAAAATAGAAAATATTTTTAGATTTTTGAAAAATAAGAATAAAAATAAAATAAAGAAAATAAAATCTTTTTGGATTTTTGAAATAAATAAAGTAAAAATCTTTCTCTTCCTTTTTTTTTTTTTTTTGAAAAATTAAGTAAATAAAAGAAAATTAAAGAAAATCTTTTTTTTTTGTATTTTTTGGAAAATGAAATGAAATAAAATAAATATTTTTGGATTTTTGAAAATTAAAAAGTCAAATAAAGTCAAACAAAAGTCAAAATAGAGAATTGAAGAACAGAGATCGTTCTGAACAAAATGTTCGATCGATTAGACAGAGAGCAAAAATATACAGGTTTTTGGTTCAAAAATTTGGTTAAGTGTTAGAACTTGCAGATCGATCGAACTTTGAAGTTGGATCGATCTTGCAATGTTTTCAATCGATGAGACAGAGAGCTGAAATATGCAGGGTTTTGCAGGCTCAAATTTTTTCTAAGTGTTGGAGCACGAGATCGATCAAACTTTGAAGTTGGATCGATCGAAGAACTTCTGATCGATCTGAGAATAAGTTCAAACGATGGGACAGAGAGGTGATTCGGATGCAGGTGGATGCAGGTCAAAGTTGGATGCAGGTGGAAGTTCGATCGATCGAACTCTCGTTTGAGATTGATCGAACTTATGCAAAATGCTCAATCACAACATAAAAGTTCATACAATCCTAATCACAGTCCCTAGCCATGTATATGAACCCAAAGCCAATATCTAGACTTCGCAAGAAATGAAATTTAAGATAGAAATAAGGGAGGAATAGGGTTTTGACACCCTACGAAATGTTTTGCTAGTTTTTAACGTCTCTAGCAAGACGTTGGGCTCTTTTAGCCCGGATCAAAGATCATGTAATGCATCCCCTCCTTGTTGGGGTGATAGACGCTTTGAACTCCACCCAACAAATGGTTCTTTGAAGAACTTGTTGGATTAAGCTTAAAAAAAATTTTTGATCCCTTGTCAATGCAATCACAATCTTTGGGCTTCCATGCCCTTTCCATGCCCTTTCAAGGCAAGAATTTGAAACAAGACTTTGAGAATGCAAGGTTGAAGATGATCCCTTTGAAGTTTTGGTCTTACACAAAAGCTCACTTCCTTGACATTGAAGATCATGACATTTATCTACAACATTAACCTCCCATTCATATTTGTCAAATGAATTGGGTGTGGGGTTAAAGATATTCAACTTCACCTTCATGTGGCCAAATGAGATCTTCATTATCCCCATCCTACAATTGATGTTGGCATTAGCGGTTGCCAAATAAGGACGGCCAAGGATAACGGGAATTTGGCTTTTAGGATTGGGGACCGGTTCCGTGTCAATGACAACGAAATCAATGGGGAAGAAGAATCTGTCAATCTTTATCAAAACATCCTCAATTATACCTTTAGGCTTCTTAATGGATCGGTCGGCAAGTTGTAAAACTACCGACGTCGATTTCAATTCACCTAGGCTCAATTTGACATAAACCGAGTATGGAAGAAGGTTAACACTTGCTCCTAAGTCAAGAAACGCCCGATTAATGATATGATCACCAATAATGCATGAAGTAGTGATTGGTTGAGAATTCGATCTATAATAAATCAACCTCCGCAATAGCACGAATCATTATAAAATAGGGCTATTGGTCAGGAAAGTCGAACCACTGGGACTGCGCTAATCTATGGCAACCTAAGTGTCTAGAGTCTTTTTAGAATGATAGGGGTGTTCATAGAGGATTTGTTGGTTGTCACTTAAGCTATGAAATTAAGGTGCATAAATTAAAAGTTTGCAAGAGCTTAAGGGAGATGAAATACAAGTAAAGAGGACTAGGGAAGTGAATCCGCCTTTATCCCTATACACATGCTAGATTAGAGCTAAATTGGGGGAAAACAATATATATTATGGTCATGATACATAGCAACACTTGGTTGCTATAATATCCTCAAGAAGTTCATTAAATCTAAAGCAAGCATGATCCATCAAAGGTTAACATGTTTAGACTACCTAACTAAGGTGTAGCTTAACCACATTTACTTAAATGAAAGACTATCAAGCCCTAGATAAAATGATGAAGCACATGACGGTAAGAAATAAGCATAAATCATCAAAGGTTTCACCTAAGCAATGATCTATCAAAGTCCTTATCAACATGCCATTAAACCATTTCATAACCTTGCTTCCATTCTCACCATGAAAACTTAAACAATATGATTAATATAAGACATCATCTAAAACAAGATAATCAACTTAAAGAAATCATCCATACATACATCAACATTCATTACAAGAAATGAAGTGCTCTTGGTTATGAAAAGACCATAGAATATACATTTTAATCCCCAAAATATAGCCTAAATTAGAACATGCTTACAAGGGAGGGGCCTCATCACCTCCCTAGATGGAGGTTTAGTTACCCATGGGAGCGTTAGAAGAAGGAAGAAGCTTAGTCTCCATCCCCATTTTCGAGCTCCTTTGTTGTAGCCTCAAGAACTCTATCTTCTCCTCCTCTTTCTCTCTCTATAAATCTTGCTAAGATGAGATATGATATGTTATGTGTGGCTTCCCTCCACTTCTAGACATCTTCCCCTACCAAACAAGGCTCAACTCCCCACCAAAAGACATCTCCAACCAACCCATAAAGATAGAAATCAGAAATGAGGGAATCAAGGTGCAAGTGGGCTGAAGTGATGGATCCCAGAGAGCATTCTACTCAAAGTTCGAGCGCTCTAAATAAGCACTTCGAGCGCTCGAAGTTTGGGCAGAATGCTCCCTCCTCTTGACCCGCTTTATACTACTTTGGTAAAACAGCCATAACTTTCTGCTCCGAATTCCAAATGACAAACCGTTTGAAGATTTAGAAAGCTAATTCAAAGCTCTAAATACACTATTTTTAATGGAAGTCTAGTTCTCGAGTTTGATAGGTCAAAAATGGCAACCAAAGTCAGATTCCACTGCTGCCAGAACTTTAGCCTTGAGCACATTGCTATTCAAAGATTGAACAAAACATCATTTTTGCTCCTTTTTGGCCAATGAACCTGAAAATATATAAAAACGTGCAAATTAAGATAATCTATATAGAATAATCGAATAATGGACTTAACTAATGCAGCTAAGGGCGCTTGAATATGCAATATTTGGCGCTTATCACACCCCCAAACTTACATTTTGCTAGTCCCTTAGCAAAACTAAAATGAAAAACTCAATGAAATGACAACAATGGGAATGCTACCACAAAAATATCAACCATGGCAAAATGAAATATATACATAGCTCAAATATAACTCGAAATAGATACAGGACTGGAGACGGGGTCATTGAGTAGACTACCATGCATATATGAAGCATTGATACAAAAATTGGCTAAACACATTTCAATATATATGCATCAACATCCTAGTCCATATAAATAACTCGATCATCATCTCTTGAATGGAAATTAACTCTAGCTTCAGTGAAAGTGGATTGGATTCACAACATAGGCTTTTACTTTCTTTTTCCAATTTTAAGACACAAGTCTTCAAATCATTGAATTCCCTTTTAAATGAAGTCCCTAAGGCATGAATTTATTTACAAAACAACTTTTGTTACTTGTTGACAATTTATTATAACTCAAAAATGATACATAAAATGGTTGTGCAATGCTGAAATCCTTTAAGCTTTCTAACCAACCTATGTAGCAAGCGTTAGGCCAACAACTCCCAAACCAGATGGCTTTAGGGTGCTGAGTGTAGAGACACTCCTAGGGCTTAATAGCTCGAATTGGCAAGGCTACGAACTCCAACGAACCATGTTCATTACAATATATATATATATATATATATATATATATATATATATATATATATTTTGAATGACCATGCAATGTCTAAGTCTTTTAAGCTTTCTAACCAGCCTATGTAGCAAGCGTTAGGCCAACAACTCCCAAACTAGATGGTTTTAGGGTGCTGAGTGTAGAAACACTCATATGGCTTAATAACTCAAGTTGGAAAGGCTACAAACTCAAACTGGTCATTATTTTCTTTTTCATTCTTTTTTCTTTTTTTTTTTCTCTTTTCTTATATATATATATATATATATCATGCCAAAGGTATCCATCTATTAGGTTCATCAATTCAGATTAACTAGGTCACGATCAAGGTTAATCAAGTTACATGCCTCACGGTTAAGTTTCCAATGTGCATCTGTGCATTGTGAAGCATAAAAGAGTGTAAAATCCAGCGAGAATCTAATTAAGACATTTATATAGATTAATTTGAATCCACATGATCATTTTAAATTCACATTTTTCTTTATTTTCAAAAATTCACAATTGCTTCTATATACAAGGTATTAAACATATGCTTCATCTCCAACAAGTTTCAAATTATACTATCATTGCTTAGCAAAAATGTGGAACCAAAATTGCAATATTGCACCCCGAAACTTGAATGACACATTGTCCTCAATGTGTGAGACAAAGATATATAAATAAAGGGCATAGGGGATAAAAGGAACAAAAATACCAGGTGGACTAACGAAGGCAAGGGTTTCTATCTATGTGAATGCGCAAATGTTTCCCCCAAACTTGAAATGTGCCACCTGAAATAGGACATGAGGAAAAGGCAAAAACAACTACAAAAATAGTAACAAACAGTAAAACATGGAAGGAAAAATGATGAATAGAAGATAACAGAAACGCTAGAGAATTTTCATTCAAAATGACATAATTACAAAAGGAACTGAAAGTCAATCATGTCTAACCAGAGCAACTTGTGCATAGCACAGTCCTAAAGTTTAAAAGTAAAACAAAACAAAAAGGAAAAAAAAATACATATGCGAAACAAAACGATAAAGTCCAACACTGGCAACTATCTACGGGGCCGGGGGAAAACGGGCGAAGATGTCATTGAGGAGAGAATGAGTCTCACGTCGTTCCTCCTATGCCACGCGACGGTCCTCCGCTGCAACACGGCGGTCGTCTGCAGTAAGACGGCAGTCTTCTTCGACACGGAAGTAGTCCTCACGCACAGTCCGAGTGTAGTCTGCCAAAGAAATCTCAAAATGATCCATCCGCTCATGATGACGGGCAAGACTAGCTCGGATGAAGGCCTGGTCCGGCGGAAGATCAACAGGAGGCTCGTCCCATTCAGCATCCTTCGCCATGGGGTCATCCTCAGAAAAAGGAGGAGATGGAGAGTGGGGCAATGGAGGAGCAGCGAGCCGAGGGTGCCGAGAATGGCTTAGAACATTGGTCCACCGGCGGAGAGTAAAAGTTTGAATCTTTTTGCCTCTCGGTTCATGAGGAGGAACAATGAAGCCTTTGTGCTTCAAGAGCTAGATAACGAAGAATGGCAATGGCAAGGGCCAATTTTTAAGACGCTGCTGCCATGCACTGATACACTCGTCCCAAAACTGCATAAATGTGTCCTAAATGAGCTCCGGGACAGAGAACCATTTGCCTTGGTCCATGGCATACAAGGCTTGCAACATCAGGCCTCAGCGCTCGGTGCTGTGCACCAAGGGGTAAACATTATGCTTGAGAACAGAGACAAGGAACCAAACTCGCTCCGGAAGGGTGGATTTGAGGGTAAAGCTCCGGGGTCGATGAGGGTTATCCACGTTGCAAATGGCAGTAACAACCTGCTCCACAGTTAAAGTATCCGGTTCCTCATATAAAGGGAGATTCTTATGATTGACAATGTCATCGGGGCACTCCAGAGGACAGCCGGAGACTGCCACTATGTCAGCAAGAGTGAAGGAAAAAGGGATGCCATCAATGGATATGGTGAGAGAGACCGGCGGCTCTTCAGGGCAATTAAGATTCTGGAAGAAGAGCCGCACCACACGTGGGTAGGTGAACTTTGCAACTGGATGGCAAATGTGCTGAAGGCGCCGGTTGACTAATTCCGCAGCAGCCCATAAAGTGGTGGGAAGAGTGTCAAAGACACCCGTGAGCGAGAAGAGAAGCTCATAATTGAGCTTTTTGTCGAGCCAAGGGGCTTGGGGCTACTCATAAGGAATGACGGGAACATCCTCAGAGGGTCTAAGACGACGAGAAGGGCCGGCACGAGACATTTGGAGAGGCAGACGTGGTTGGGGAATTTTAGCGAGCACCTGGCATGCACCAAGAAAGAGAGAATGTGAGAATGAGAGGAATTGATGAAGAAACCCACAAAATTTTAGACACAATGATCTCTATGGTAGAGTATAGCAATAATCACAACCAAACTCCAAAGATTTGATGCCCATACTCCTCAAATGTAACACAAATGGAACAAAAAGATTGAAGAAAAAGAGGGAAGAGACATACCTTGAAAGAAGAATAGAGAGAAGCGCAGATGGAATGAGGAGGAATAGAGGGGGTGATGGTTATTTATAGGGAAGGATGTACAGGAAGGAGAGGAGTGAAATGGGTAGATGAATTATGGAAGGGAGGGGAAGTTGGAAGGGTTAAGGTCGTGGGTTGTTGGTGAATGAAGGAGAGTAGTGGGATGGGTAATGGAGGAAGAGAGGAAGTTGGAAGGGTTGAGGTCGTGGGGTGATGGAAGGAGTGTGGGGGTGGAAGGGAAGTAATGGAAGAGAGGAAGTTGAAAATGGAGGGAGGAGGTCTTGGGTTGAGAGACTGGAAAGACGTGGGAAAGAGAGAGTTCAGATTTAAAAAGGAGGGAAGGAGAGTTTAAGCCCTTGAAGTTAGGCCTTCGAGCGCTCAAACTTTGGGCAGTGAGTTTCGAGCGCTCGAAAGGGACACTTCTAGCGCTCGAAGTTTGGACAGTGTGTTTTTATAGACTTTTGAGCGCTCGGAGTGTGTCTTCAAGCGCTCGAACTTTAGGCAGTAGGGAATGGGATACTGCATGGATCTTTCGAGCACTCGAAGTGATGTTTCGAGCACTCGAAAACTTGACAGTGAGCATTTTGGAACTTTCGAGTGCTCGAAAGAGATGTTTCGAGTGCTCGAATTGCAGGGCAAAACTTTTCTAAGCCCTACGAATGCTTGGATTGAAATCTTTGCTGCATGGTATCGACAACAAGTTCAGAGAGTGCCAATGAAGGACTTAAATGTACGGATGGACTTGGGAAACTTTGAACAACCAGTGCATTGAAAGAAGGAGGTTATGCACAAGATTACCATGTCGAAAGACCGATGAAATTGCCGGATAGAGCTGAAAATTTCTGGGAATGAAAACAAAGGTTGCAGAAGGCCTAAGAAAACCAATTTGAATTTTGGACAACAATTTAAGATAGTTCCAGATAAGGTTAAATTTTGGCGTTCCTTAGCAATTTCCCAGAAAATTTCAAAGCCCAGGCAATTGAAAATTAGGGAAGCGTGGAAATAGAAAGAATTTCTTCCCTTGGATGCTAAATTTAACGTCGATAGCTAGACGCACAAGATCAGGTTAGTCTTCATTACCCTATACCATGTCTCTCAAGAGAGTCAAGTTTTCCTAAATAAGAAAGTTCTTTTAGACGCGGAAGAAAAAGAGCTTAAAGAAAGAAATTGAAAAGGGGTAAAGGAAAGACCTCAACCCACTCTTCTTCCTCAATGAAGAACTTTGGATTATTTAGGGGCTGTTTTGGATGATGAAAAGGTGGATCAAGTGAGGAAGCAAAGACTTGTGAAGGGTCATATTGAGCACGGGAATACTTGACAAATTATCCTTCAGACTTTCAACATCCTCCTCACACTTATCCGGCGGTTCGGGCTCAACAGCTTGAGATAACTCAAGTGAAGGAATGAGAGGAGGTGCAAGCTCCCAAGAGAGGGATACATTTGATGTTGCCCAAGGAAGAGAGTGAATGGGTGGAGGAATATCAAGCAAAGAATTTACCTCCCAAATAGAATTGTCAACATCAAAATCCTCACAATTGAAATGAGCCAAGTAAGCTTTTAAAGGATCCTCCATTGAAGGAGGTGTATCAAGTGAAGGATTCTTAAGGGGCTGTTTTGAATTTTTAAAGGAGACAATCTCTTTGTCATTATTTTCCTCATTTTGAACCACAAATTCTTCATTTTTTTGTGTGGCAACAATTTGATCTTCAACCACAATTTCTTTATTTTCACATGTGGTAACCATTTGATCATTCTCATGATGAAAGTTACTAGGAGTAATCTCATTATTCATAGAATTTTCTTTTGGATTGGCCATAAGTTCAATGGGAAATTCTTCTTCCTTTTCATGATTTAGAGCATTAACCATTTGTTGAATTTGGGCAATTTGGTCATCTAACTCAACTCTTGATTAGGAATGAGAATAGGTGATGGATTGCATGCTAACAATATCATCCAATATTTGCTTGTTGGAATCCATCATTTGCTTGTTGATAGACTCCATCATTTGTTTATTTGCAGCAATAAACCCATCCAATTGAGATGGTGGAAAAAGAGAAAAGGGCTGGAAATAATGAATATTGGGTTGAAATTTGGAGTGAAAATGTTGCCCATGAGATTCTGGGGCTGAATTTCCCATGTCATGCCACAAGAAGTTTTGATGATCTCCCCAACCCGAGTCATAACCATTGAAGTATGGATCACTACCCGGTTCAAAGAAGTTTGCATTTGGTTGCTCTCGATAGAAATCTGAGAATTGTCCCGGTGGAGGACAATCTCTTGTATGATGTGTATGACTAGAGCAAAATGCACAAAACTCATGTGGTGTGTAAAATTGAGTTGGAAGATAATGACCCTCCATCTAGGACTAATTCAGCCACTTGTTTAGATACATTAAGATAAATTCACACAAAATATATACAACACAAACAAGATACACAACAACCCTTCACTAAAACATCCACATGTAATGATCCATTTCTCCTCAATTATCAAGACAGAATTTAAATGGCCACGACAAGGACCGATGCTTGTATACGAAATTTAAATAAGATAATAGCCTCAACAAGGGCTTCAAAACTAAATTATCACTAAATTTAACACATGCACAATATTCACAATGTCAAAACTAGAAGGTCAAGAGATTTACCTGGGGTCCTCTAGACTTACAAATTAGCTAGCTTTCCCTTGGTGAGCTTCAAGTCCCCAGAGTCTCACAATAACTTACAACACAACAATGGTCAAAACCACACAAGGAAATATTCACAAAACACAATATTAACAATCAGACCAAAGTTCACCCTAGAACTTCGGTTGCTAAACCGTTTGCAGTCCCCGGCAACGGCGCCAAAAATTGATCGGTTGAGAATTCGATCTATAATAAATCAACCTTCGCAATAGCACGAATCATTGTAAAATAGGGCTATTGGTCGGGTAAGTCGAACCACTGGGACTGCGCTAATCTATGGCAACCTAAGTGTCTAGAGTCTTTTTAGAATGATAGGGGTGTTCATAGAGGATTTTTTGGTTGTCACTTAAGCTATGAAATTAAGGTGCATAAATTAAAAGTTTGCAAGAGTTTAAGGGAGATGAAATACAAGTAAAGAGGACTAGGGAAGTGAATCTGCCTCCATCCCTATACACATGCTAGATTAGAGCTAAATTGGGGGAAAACAATATATATTATGGTCATAATACATAGCAACACTTGGTTGCTATAATATCCTCAAGAAGTTCATTAAATCTGAAGCAAGCATGATCCATCAAAGGTTAACATGTTTAGACTACCTAACTAAGGTGTAGCTTAACCACATTTACTTAAATGAAAGACTATCAAGCCCTAGATAAAATGATGAAGCACATAAAGGTAAGAAATAAGTATAAATCATCAAAGGTTTCACCTAAGCAATGATCTATCAAAGTCCTTATCAACATGCCATTAAACCATTTCATAACCTTGCTTCCATTCTCACCATGAAAACTTAAGCAATATGATTAATATAAGATATCATCTAAAACAAGATAATCAACTTAAAGAAATCATCCATACATACATCAACATTCATTACAAGAAATAAAGTGCTCTTGGTTATGAAAAGACCATAGAATATACATTTTAATCCCCAAAATATAGCCTAAATAAGAACATGCTTATAAGAGAGGGGCCTCATCACCTCCCTAGATAGAGGTTTAGTTACCCATGGGAGCCTTAGAAGAAGGAAGAAGCTTGGTCTCCATCCCCATTTTCGAGCTCCTTTGTTGTAGCCTCAAGAACTCTATCTTCTCCTCCTCTTTCTCTCTCTAGAAATCTTGCTAAGATGAGATATGATATGTTATGTGTGGCTTCCCTCCACTTCTAGACATCTTCCCCTACCAAACAAGGCTCAACTCCCCACCAAAAGACATCTCCAACCAACCCATAAAGATAGAAATCAGAAATGAGGGAATCAAGGTGCAAGTGGACTGAAGTGATGGATCCCAGAGAGCATTCTGGTCAAAGTTCGAGCGCTCTAAATAAGCACTTCGAGCGCTCGAAGTTTGGGCAGAATGCTCCCTCCTCTTGACCTACTTTGCACTACTTTGGTAAAACAGCCATAACTTTCTGCTCCAAACTCTAAATGACAAACCGTTTGAAGATTTAGAAAGCTAATTCAAAGCTCTAAATATGCCATGTTTAATGGAAATCTAGTTATTGAGTTTGATAGGTCAAAAATGGTGACCAAAATCAGATTCCACTGCTGCCAGAACTTTAGCCTTGAGCACATTGCTATTCAAAGATTGAACAAAGCATCATTTTTGCTCCTTTTTGGCCAATGAACCTGAAAATATATAAAAACGTGCAAATGAAGATAATTTATATAGAATAATCGAATAATGGACTTAACTAATGCAGCTAAGGGCGCTTGAATATGCAATATTCGACGCTTATCAAGTAGTAGGTAAACCGAGGTCCTTAAACTTTGGTAAAGTGTTTTGCTACAAAATTGAGCTCACTTGCTCAGTTAAAACCACTTTTCTTGGTGCTTGGCTCTTGTTCTTCCGCTTATGGGTGCACAAGTCTTCTAAGAATTTGGTATAAGCCGGAATTTGCTTGATTGCATCCAAAAGTGGAAGATTAACTTTCACTTGCCTAAACATTTTCATGATTTCATTGGTTTTTGCTTTTTGCTTGTCTTTTGAAATGGATCATTTTAAGGCATTCAGAAATGGAGCTTTTAGCTCAAACACTTTTTTAGCATTTCCTTTTGAAAACTCTTCAACACAAGAATTTTTCAAATCACTTTGTTTCAAATCATTTTTCAACAAAATCTGTCCAAACTCATTTTTCGGCAATTCTTTCTTCAAATCATTTTCAAAATCATTCTTCAAATCACATTTTGAAGCTTTCTCATTCTCAAGATCATGTATATGCAATGAAGGAGGAATGGGATGTGAAACGGGACGGATGACAACTTAAGGTTGCACCGGTTCACACTCTTCATTAGACATTTCAACTTGATTGTCTACAATCCTACCACTCCGCAAGGTAGTCACCGCATTAACATGCTCAATGGTGTGGCCTTCCAATGAGGAATGGATTTCCATAACACATTGTTGCTTAGGTGGGGCATTCATAGGCATCTTTCCCTTCTCTCTTGCATTAAGAGTACTTACTATTTGCCTTACTTGGGTTTCTAGCTTCGCAATAGATTAAGAGTGGGAATGAAACAATTGTGTGTTTGTCTCAAGAGTGCCCAAAGCATTCAAAACTTTTTCTTCAAAGGTGGGACTTCTAGCATTTCCTTGGGAATAAGATTGGTTAGGAAAATGAGAGTTAGCAAATTGATTCCCTTGTGATTGATAAGGTCTATAACCTTAGGATCCTTAGTTTTAAAATGGAGGTGGAATGTACGTACTTCCCTTGAAAACCGCCTTGGGAAAGGTTTGAGCCCTCTCCTTGATTTTTCCAAGAGAAATTCGGATGATTTCTCCAACTTGGATTATAATGAGTACCAAAAGGATTGTTCCCTTGGTTCACAAAAGCTGCATTGACTTGTTCATTAGGTTCATTTTGCACTTGTCCGTGAGGACAATGAGAAGTAGAATGAAGAACACTAGAACAAGTCATACATGTTTCATTTGATGCACGATGAGAATGGTTAGGGAAGGAAGATACTTGGTTCACCGAGTTTTAGTTAATAAAAAATTGATCAAACCTTTGAGATAAAGACTTCATTTCGGCGGCTATTTCATTTGAATGGTCGACTTGATGTAAGCCAACACTCTTCCTACCTTGTGAATTTCTACCATTCTTGGATGATAATGTTCTATGTAAAGAATTTTCACTCATGTTCTCATAAAGACGCCACATGTCATCCTCATGCCTATCAATGTATGAGCCACCCATGGAAGCATCAACTATGCCTTTGTAATTGTTCAATAAGCTCTCAAAGAAATATTAAACTAATTGCCATTTGGGCATGTCATGATGTGGACATTTCTTAAGCAATTCATTAAAGTGTTCCCATGCCTCATGAAACGTTTCTCCATCCCCATATGAAAATTCCTGAATTGAGGTTCTCAAGGCATTGGTCTTAGAAACCAGATAGTACTTCTTCAAGAATTCTTGTTGCATTTCTGCCCAAGAAGTGATTGAAAAAGGCCTAAGATTGTTAAACCAATACTTTGCCTTGTCTTTTAAGGTGAATGGAAAAAGTTTGAGTCTTAAGATCTCTTCCGGCATGTCCATATATTTTACGGTGGAACATACTTCTAGAAACTCATCCAAATGCTTGTAAGGTTCTTCACTTGGAAGTCCATGATAGTTAGGAAGCATTTGAATGTTTTATGGCTTAATTTCATAGTGATGTGCTCTAAATGGTGGCAATTGAATGCATATGGGTGCATTGTATTCATTAGGCACACAGTGATCTCTTAAAGCAAGTAGAGGATTAGCAATTTGAGGTGCAACATGGGCACCTTGATTTTGATTTCCTTGAATGATAGGAGGTTGTGGAGCATACATTGGCCTTAGCATTCCAAATGGAACATGGTCTTGTTGTTGTTGTGGTTGGTAAATGAATGCCCTAGGCATGTCTAATGGTGCTTATATGTTCTCATGATGCACATTTGGATGGAGGATACCTTATTGATCTATGTGACCAAGGTCCTCTACATGCTCTTCATTATGGCTTTCCATTGATGTAATGGATTGGGTAGAACTATAACTTCCTCTTCGCCTAGGATTTCTAACTACGGATTCAAGATGCAAATCAAGAGGGACAAGAGTTGGTCTTAGTGATCTACGACCATGCATGCACAATGTAAAAACACACAAACACAATGAATGAACAAACACTTCGACTTCACAACAATTCAATGAATCTTCCTCCATAAAAACTTAACCCTTACTCCTTTGCTTTAACAATAATGATGCAAAGAACAATTTAAAATGCCTTCACGCGGGCTCACGATTTATCTAAGAATTTAAAAACAAGCCTCCACGCGGGCCGACGATTTAACTAAGTGATTGAGTAAGAAAAAGCTCACAAAGGTCCTTTAGCACTTCAACTCCAAATTTAAAGCTTAGCTTAGCAATTTTTTTCTTTTAAATTTTTAGCATTTTTCCTTGCTTGCTTAGCTCCTTTGCTTGGTGGCACCTTTGCTTGATCCTAGCTCAATGCTCCTTGTCAAAGATGAACAAACACAATAAGTAATCAAAAGAAAAATAAAGACAAAGTAAAGACACGATCAAAAGAGTACTAATTCCTAATGAATTCCACAAATACGACGTTGCCTAATCCCCAGCAACGGCGCCAAAAACTAGTGGTGTTGGCGCCGTCCTACAGCAAGCTTAGAAAGTGTGCATTAAGGCGGGGGCCAAGTTTTACATTTATAGAAGCCATTACTACCTTCACTAAAAATATAGTTAGGGTGAGTAGGGATCGTCCCAAGGGATTGGAGTCGAATTTGGTTGTGGAATCACTATTAGGGTTAGTAGGTCGAGTGATCAAACAAATAGTTGGTTGGTTGATTAAACTAGAGAGCAAATTAAACTAAATAATTGAATGCAATAAAGAGTAAGTAAGAGAGAGAGATCTTGGGGTTTAGAGGTCACCACCAAACAATACTTTTCTACACCCTTAACAAGTGACTAATGAGGGAAATGTGTGTTGCAATATTGATGTGTGTGTGTGTTAGTTGATTCAATTAGCAAGGGTGACCAATTAAGTATATATTGTCTAAGAAACATGTGAAAAGCACAATATATCTAACAATTAAGTATATATTGTCTAAATAGCATATGAAAAACACAATATATCTAGCAAGTCATTAATCATTTCATTAAGCTCACAAGCTAAATACACCATAAGGTTAGAGACATATGCTACTTGCATTCAAAAGTATGGAACATCAAACAACAAGCATGGATTGTCCTCCCATCTAACAACTATGCTACCACTACACTACAATTAAACTAATGACATGAAATTAAACTAATTAAGCTAAGGGAAAGGCACAATCCATCAAGAAATGAGCATGAACCATCTAGAAAATTACAAGAGTATTCCATTAAGCACAATGTTTTGATCATCTCTAGATCTATGGCATTAATACACATAGACATGCATCAATAACACAAGAAATAGAGACAAACACATGAATATCTATTCTAGCATACATAGACATATGGATAGAATGAAATGATCAATTGGAAGCATTAAACCATATAAATCATTGAATAAACAAAATCCATATATATATATATAAGTGCCAAAACATGTATTACAACACTAATCCCTAAATAATATACAAAATCAAGAAGTAGAAAGCATGCTTGGAGCTAACTCTAGCCCCAAGAGGATGTCTAGCCTCCCAATGGTAGTGCTTCTCCAACCCTCAAAGGCTAACTCCATGGTAGAAATTTGCTCCTTGGTTGATGAAGAGTCTCCAATGGTGTCTCTAGCCTCTCCTCCTCTAAGCTTCCTCTCCAAGAGTTCTACAAGGTATGATATGATATGATGTAAAAAGTAATCTTTATCCTTATATAGGTAGGTCAGATGACACCCAAAATAAGCTGGGGTCGTACAACAAATATTCCCCAATGATTGGATAAAGGACAACTTTTTGTGAGCTGGAAATTTAACTTTTTCGCACTGGAGGAAGTTCGATCGATCGAACCTTGGACTTGGATCGATTGAACATGGCTGAGATCTATCAAACTTAGGTTGGATCGATCCTCAATGGCGGTGCTTTTTGGATAAAAAAAAAATCTGAGATATTTTGAATATATTTTTGAGAAAATGACAAAAGTGGTTGGTAAGGTGGTACAACTCGATAAGATCAATCATTTGGATAAGGACAAGGTAGTTCGATCGATCGAAGAATGATGTTGGATAGATCGAACTTTTGAGATCTCTGAAAATGTCATTATGGCTCTGATCCATCTTGAAGTGCTGAGATCGATCATGCTGGATCAATCGAACTTTGATCTGAGATCGATCGAAGATATTGATTTCCACATTTTTCTTCCTTTTGCTTCCACTTAGCTCCTTTATTTGATTCATCCCAGAATTGCTTCATTTCTGCTCTTATTTGGCTGAGTTAGCTTATTTTCGGGATAAGTGCCTAAAAATTGAAATAATACGAAATCAATCTAAAACGGTAAAGTAAGATAGATAAAGGTACTAGAATGCCTAAGCTTAAGGGGTTTAAATACGCACTTTTCAGCGTTCATCAATAGCATCCCCAGTGCATTAATTTTATACTGTTTGTCCCATTAACTTAGAGGTAAACTTTAATCAATTAAAGGTCTTGATAACATCCAAAATTAACTTCTTAATCCCTCTGTGAAATCCCAAAAGCATTCAGAACAGTTCAACCCTCAAACAGTCTCAAAATAGTGCGTCAAAAACCTTCAGAAAAGGCAAAATTGAGAGAGCCTACTCCATACTTTGGGAGCTGGATCTTTTATGCATGGATCCAGCTCCATGACTCTTAGAGCCGGCTCTAAGGGTGTGGGAGCCGGCTCCTACTTCCATGGAGCCGGCTCTCTCCCTCTTTGAGAGCTTCCAGTCCAGTTATGTTCCGTTTCTGACCATCTGCTTCATCTCCGGCCATTCCAACCCTTTTGTTCCTCTTTAATACTGAACCTAAGAGTCTTATTTAATCCTAGTAGCATCCTAATGGTTTGATTCAAATAGTTAGAATTAATTATAGTGATTAGAACCGCTACTGATTTAACATGCATAAAGACCAAACTGAAATGCAGACTTGCAAGCACCATGACAGATTAAATTCAATACATTCATATGATCAATCTAACATATAACAAACATGCAAGATTTAATTAATGTCCAATTAAACTCCTAGAGACTATCTAGGTGCACAGAATATAGGCCAACGGGTGAGAGAGAGAAAATAACTTGCCTGTGATTTCAGTTATGAAATCTTGGCGTCGTCTATACGTTTCCGGTAATTTCTGAATACAGTCAAGCCTCCTATTGTTCTATTTTAATCCACCACAACACCTCCTTGGTCTTCTCTATTTTCCTCCTTAGTAGCCCTTACTGTGCCTCTATTCTTTCAACCCTCTCTTACGTGAACAAACTTTAGGTTATGTTTCTGTGTAATGTTCTTAAAACCTTAAACCACTATAATGATATATTTATAGGCTTAGAAACATACAACCCTAATTCTAACTATGATACGAGAAGGAAAAGAAAATAATTCAATCCGTAAACTAAGTCAGCTAATACAGAACCCCAACTGACTAAAACCTTAATTGATTAACCTTCCTAACTTAATCCAAATAATGCCATTTATTCCATTTAAATTAACCATTACACTAATTAAATTCAATTAAATAAATAATTAACAATAAAACAAATAATTTTACAATTAATTAAATCACAACCAATTAACAAACAAATACAATTAATTAAACAAACAAATATAATTAAATACCCAATTAATTCAAAGAACAAGCAAATACACAATAAAAGTACTAAAAATGCAATTAAATAATTAATTAAAATACTAGGACCATCCTTTTAAAATTAGGGGTATTATAGGCACCATTTGAGGCATTATACGGTCGACTATATCAAGCGCCTGTTTGTTGGATGGAGGTTGGAGAGAGCAGATTTTTGGGTGCTGAGTTCATTAAGGATACTTCTGAGAAGATCGCTCTTATTAGGGATTGCATGCGCACTACCTAGAGTAGGCAGAAGAGTTACACAGATTGTCGTACTCATGCATTGGAGTTTCAGGTTGGGGATCAAGTTTTACTCAAAGTGTGAAAGGAGTTATGCGTTTTGGGAAGAAAGAGAAGTTGTCACCACGGTTTGTCGGTCCATTCATGATTATAGATCGAGTTGGAGTTGTCGCTTATTAGTTGGTACTTCCGGATAATTTTGATCTTGTACATAATGTGTTTCATATTTTCATGTTGCGAAAATTTCTACAAGATGAGGATCGGTATCAGCATATCGATGTTGGGGAGATTGAGTTGCAGCCAGATGCAACATATTTGGAGCCATCGTGTCGGATTGTCGACCGACGGGATCAAATCCTTCGTAATAAGGTTATTACTTTGGTGTGTGTTCAGTAGAGTCATCACAATGAGGCTGAGTCTACTTGGGAACGGGAGGATGTCATTCGCTCGTAGTTTCCTGAAATATTGGAAGAAGGTAAGAGCGAATTCCGAGGACCGTCCTTTTGTTAGGGTGAAGAATATAATACCCCTAATTTTAAAAGGATAGTCCTGCTATTTTAACTAATTATTTAATTTCATTTTTATTGGGTTAATTGTTTAATTGCTTGTTTGTTGGAATTAATTGAATTAATTGTTATTATTTGACTTATTTGAATTATTTGAATTAATTGTTATTATTTGAATTAATTGATTAAATTGTTATTATTTGAATTACTTGAATTAATTGATTAAATTGTTTTCTTTTATTATTATTTGTTTTTAATTGAATTATTCTAATTGTTTAAGTATTTAAATAAGTTAATTGGATTTAATTAGGATTGTGTTATTCTGTTATGTTTCACGTTATAGCCGACTAGAATTTAACTTAGGATTTTCAATCTCTAATTCTAAGTGGAATAGGGTTTTCAGAGACGCCTATATATATATATATATATATATATTATGTCTGTCTAGGGTTTACAACATAAACCACGAACAGAGAGTATTGAGAGGCAGAGAGGGAAATTTGAGAGATAGACAGAGAGGTTCAAGGAGGATGGGACAGAATGCTTCTAGGTTGAACCAAGAGCATCAGAGGAGTTGAACGGCAGTCTAAGAAGTGGTCAGAAAACTTAGAGACAGAGGTTTAAGATTTCTAAACTGAAATCAAAGGCAAGTCTTGTTCTAACTCTTTCCCCTAAACTTGTGTTCTGTGCTTGCCTACGTAGACTCCCAGGGTTTAATTAATGTTAAAACAAGTCATTTATGCATGTTATAACTATATTTAATTTTGTTGAATAAAACTGGGTTGCAAGTTCTTACAGTTCTGTTAACTAATGCATGCTCTATTTGAGTTTAAGCTTAGTTTAATTGATGTCGTTGATACATGTCGATGCTTTATAATTGTTCTGGGATATTGATTAAACATTAGAATAAGTTTTTAAAAGAATTACAGAGGCTTGGGTATCGCCGGAGGTGAGGAAGACGAAGCAGAAATCGCAGAAAGGCTTCAGAGCGTGAGAGAAAGGGCTCCCAAAAGGAGGGAGCCAGCTCCCTCATCAATGGAGCCGGCCCTAAGGGGTGTGGAGCTGGCTCCTAACTACTTAGAGTAGGCTCCCTAAGTTAGGGAGTTGGCTCCCATGCCAAAGGAGCAGGCTCTCAACTTGTGAGAACCTGCTCTTGCCCAGAATTGCGTAAAGTTGGATGTTATGGCGCTGTTAGGACTGTGCAGGGTATTTTTACTTTGTTTAAGCTGTGTTAAATGATGTTTATGATTGTCATAGACTTGTAAAAATATAGGGGAATAATAATTCATAAATGGATTAAGGACTGGATATGGAGAACTTAGGGAAAAATCCTACATGTTGCACTTTGATTGTTAATCAACTTACATACTGGAACTTGGAGGTTATTGTATATATGATTTTAATACTGTTAATTATATTTAAATAGAGATAGAAGTATAGTGAATCACTTGAAATTAACTATGCTTGATTTGGAATAAATTGATACGTATTTGCTATTTAACTACATCAATTTATGAGCAATTTGGTGGATGTAAATGCTTAGATTTATTTTAGCAGTTTACATTGTTGGAATATGAGTTTTTAGGCTCTATAATGAATGCTTAATATTGATATATATGTTTTAGTGTATATGGATGCATATTTTGGAGAATGGTTGATGAATACCTAGTGTTGTTTTATCAACTATGCTATTTGTAGGATTGTATGCACCGGTATGGGACGGTGGCATACTAGGGATGGATTAGTTCAAATATTAAGTCCTACCTAATCTGGATTGAGGTATGGATTAACCATAAAGGTTAAGTCCAACTCATACTTGTGTCATGTCATAAAATAATTGAATGACATACTTTGGTTTCTAGATGGATTGTTATACATATATCAGGCCACTATACCAGATCGATGATATTTTGTATTAGGAATATACGTACTTTATATATTTATGTTATGGTGCCATGGTACGAGCTTGAGTCTTAGGACCATGGTTAGGGTACGTATATCGCCTAGGATGGATATCTGGACAGTAACTGCTGTTCTCTAGTAGGTCTAGGTTCACATAACCATGTTATGTGCGATTTGCATGGTATCTCTACTCAGGCTGAGACAGACCTATTGGACCAGTGAACGTCCTATAGTGTGTACTTATACATATATGGACTACTTTAGTTATTGTTGAGCTATCGAGGATGTATCTATATATCGAGTTTCTGTATGGATCGTAGTAGAATAGGACTTGCATGTGGGCCTGACCCACTCTCTTATTTTTCAGGTGCTTATTAGTTCCAGGGTTAGAGCTTGGTCGTGCAGAGCAGATACAAACACTCATTCCTCCGACCACGTAGGATTATTTTCTATATTTAGCTTTAGATTTTATTTTAATTATTTCCTTTTCAGTTTGAGATATTTGATAGGGGTCCACTAGATGGATTCCCGAGTTGTTAAATTAATGGTGGTTTTGGATTATTGGATTTTAAGTATTTAAATTTTAAGGATTTTTAGTTTAGAATTCTTTCAGCCTTTAATTATTTATTTCTTAATTCATTTTGTATTCTGTGTTCATTTAAATATTAATTGTTGGATATTTCCCTCGGGTTTGGGCTTGGGCCTGATCAACCCATGTCTCGAATCCGAGGGGTATCACATCCTATGTGTCTGAACTAGATTCCAGTGTTTTCCAGAAACAATTTAATTCTTTATTCATTCACCAACATCTATCGAAACATGAATTATGCAAAAAGAATTCAGAACGAGCCATTACTCATTCATGAACACGTACTATTTCAAGTAATCAACAATGCGAACCAGATTAATTTTAATGTTTCCCCAGGTTTTCCAGAACTAATTAGATGCTTTATTCATCAATTATCATCAATTAAATCACGAGTTATGGAAGAAAAAAAATAAAACAAGCAAGTAACAGTTCATAAACACATGCTGCTTAAAATCACACAAACATGCGAACCAGTTCAATTTTAGTGTTCATCTACCCTTGGAGTTGTGTTAGGCCTGTAAAGAACACGAGTCAAAGGAAGAGAGTTAGGAATAGAACTTGCCTGCAAGATTTCAGTTCAAAATTTCAGCGTAGTCTTCCTAAGTTTTCTAGCGGTTCCTACTGTTCCCGACTCCTCTATTGCCCTTAATTCCAACCACGGACCACACTCATTCCTTCTTACCTTAGTTGGACCTATAATCCACAGCCGAGACACTAACTAGTTCCCTCTATTTCTCTCTGTTTCTCTCCATCTCTCTGCATACGTGAACACGGTTTTTCATTTCTAAACCCTAAGCTGACGTCTAATGATATATTTATATAGGTTTAAGGAAAACCTAATTCTAATTTATAATACAATACAGAAACCTAAACTAAATATACTAGTCGGCTAACTCGTGAAACATATTAAACCCTAAAATTATAATAATAAATAAAAAAACAAATAAAACAATTAAATCAAATAATTAAATAAAAACAAATACTGTAATTAACTCAATTAAATAACAATTAAAACAACCAAGCAAATAGCCAAAAAACACATAAAAATGCAAAAATTACAATTAAACCATAAAATAAACTACCGAGACTATCCTTTTAAAATTTGGGGTATTACAGTTGTTGATTCTAAGTTTAGGGGTGCACTTTTTCCCAATGGATCACTACCGGGCTTCGTGTCTTTTCTACCATGGTATATTCTTTCTATCTTTTTCATTGTTCTCATTGCACAGTGAGGATAATGTGTGGTTTGAGTTTGGGGGTAAGGTGTCCTTGTTCCATTCTATTTAAAGTTGAGTTTTAAATGCATGATTGAGATTGGAGATTCATGACTAGCTATGATTTTGATCTTTCGAGGACTATATTGCTTAGAATTCAATAATTACTTGACTCAAGAGTCCAATACTCCTTGTATGCCTTGTGGATGCCATTTAGGAGTAAATTTTTTGAAAGATTGATACCATGCTTGCATTTGTGGTTCACATCATCTTGATTTTGTAATTGTTTTGAGATTCACTCTATAATTCTACACTAGCACAAGTGCACACTAGTATTCATTTATGGGGTACATGCTTTGTTGATTATTGATTTGGTTATATCCCAATTGAGCTAGTAGTGCATTGAAAGCTTTCATTCTTGATAAAGGTGGATAACAACTCCTTTTCACTAAGTAGTTGGGATTCTAGCCTCATTAAGCACTGAATTTCTCACGCCAAAAGGTTGAGGGCCCAAACTCTAGGTTAGTGCTAAAATAAAAAATAAAAAAAAAAAGAAGAAGAAGAAGTTGCAAAAGCAAATAAAAAAGTGACTTCTCCCAAAAAGTGAGAAGTGGGAAATGATTGGATGGAAGTAGTTCTGGTTTGTACCCTAGTTGATTTAAGTTTGTAAGTCCTTAAGGGTGTTTAAACACCTAATACCCTAAAGCCGTCCAGTTTGGGAGTCATTGACCTAACGCCCGACCTTATGAATCGCTAGAAAGCTTAATAGATCGAAACATTGCACTATGTTTACATCTTTGATCCTTAGGGATTAAAAAAAAAAAACAAAAAAAAAAAAAATTTGAGTGAAAAGAATAAGTGCACCTAGTTAAATAAAGTTTTAATAAAAGGTTCACTCTTTGTCTTAATGATCGGTAATAGATTTGTGTGCTAGTTTGAGGATAAGGATGTGATCATTTCTTTAGTTGGCTTAGATAGTAACATATTTGATGCTGGGTCACTTAAAAGAATTCTAGAGTTGTTTTGATTTGAATGATCAATTTCTTGATGTGTGGAGGACTATACTTGCTTGTTTGATGTTGAGATTTTGGGAGATTGCTTGAAAATGATTGAAAAATTGCATACTTGAGGTAGTTTTCTCCCAATGCTTGTTCGGAATATTAGTGCCTCTTTTATGAAAATGAGCTTAATGTTTGTGGGTATCATTTTTAGAAAACCTCACGAGACTTCACTCATTCACTTTAACGACCCTGGATTTTTTAACCCAGTGTGTCCTGTGATGACCCGAACCGAATCCGAGATACAGAAGCAAGAAACAAGATAATGGTCTCCTGAAGTATAACACACATCTAAGACCCTAAGATGACCTTCTATGAGGTCACGGAACCCAAAGGAAATAAATACGGAAGCAAAAGATAAACTAAAGTCTTAAGAGGTATAGATCATCTCTTAGACGCAAATGTGATCTTCCATGAAGTCACGGAACTCAAGGAGATAATCGGAAGTGAAAACTAGGATAAAAAGGTCAAAGGTACCCTATGGCACCAATGACACCCAAGGAACAAGATCTAGTTCAAACTAGACCACGTACACCATTAAATGGCTTGAACAAGATCAATAAGGTCAAGTGGGAACGAATGAAACAAGGTTAACCTGTTTAGGCAACAAACCAAATAAGACCCACAAGGCAGCTCCATTTTGGTTAATCGAAATGAAGCTTCGGTCTGCCGAAATGAACCAGGAAAAAAAAGAGGAAATGAGCCTTTAGTTCAGTCAACCGAAATGACAAACCGGTCGACCGGTTTGTGGCTCTAAGACGAAAAGGGTGCTTCGGTCGACCGAAGTAGAAAGCCGATCGACCGAAATGAGCCTCAAACAATGAAAATGGCTACTGGAATTGGAGTTTTTGCTGAACAATTAAAATCTAAAAAGGGGTTCGATCGACTGAAACAAGCCATCGGTCGACCGAAACTAGTCAAAAATGTGCATATGAACCTATTATGCACCAAAATGAAGAAAAGACCCTAAGTCTTATATGAACCCCTCATGGCATGATCAATTTACATTATCTACTAATGTGTGATGATGTGAACATACACGTAAGTGCAATATGACATTTTAAACATGCTACAATGGCCTACGGCCTCGTTACATCCCATTTACAATATTTGACATGCCAAACATCTAAGGTTAGAAAAGTTACATTTCAAAGGTAAAACTTGATGTTTAGATACATACACTTGAACTTTAATGTTTGTCCTTTGGCCTCATGTCATACATATCAAATAGGTCACAAATAGTATATCTAAGTACACTTTACATGTTATAAGGCAAAAATGGCATATTGAACCTAACTAAGTATTACAACTTTAAAGGTAAAACGCAAACATGCTAACACTTGCATGTGAATAAGAATGCTTTAAAGGAAACTTCAAATCTCCAAACCACCCAAGGCAAGAGCAAATTTCCAACTCTTGAATCCTGTACCTGAACAAATCCCCCAGTAACTTCGGGGTGAGTAAACAAGTTTACTCGTAGAGAATGAGCATGCATCGACTCGATTTCTTTAGAGATTTTTAGACTAACATGAAACAGTTCAAAAGGGATCATGCCACCTAGTGTCTATATTAAAGTTAGACTCAGGGTTCATCCTAAGCTATCTTAGAGTATAATCAACAAGAATCATGATATATATATACATATATGAAACGAATCAAGGTTGAGATAATCCAAAGAACACGACAAGAATGATACTTGAACATAGGTTAACATGAATTGCATTATCAATACAATTAACAAGATTAGAATAATTCAATTCACACTACGAGAAGGATACTTGGATATGAATTACGAGAATTACATTATCAATGTAGTTTAACATGATTGGAACATACCAATTAACATGATAGGAAAAATACATGAAGTTAAGGACAAGGCACAATATCTATGCAATTAACAAGATTGGAGCATTACACATAACACGACAAGTTTTTAATCTTCAAGGAATAACAACTTGAAATTTAAAGAGTGAAATCAACTAATGTGGACACTCGGATATCGCCTGGATTAAAACCATACTCTTGAGATCACTTTAGGGTTACTAACCCATGGGTACCTTTCCCCTAGTGCACACTATAGTGTAGAAGGATATTCCACCGTACTAGAACCAAGTCCTAGCTATGTCAATTCTTGATTGATATCCCAAGTACCAAAATCAACATGTTGTGCAAGTCAAGATTATATCAAAATACAAGAAATGCGTTAACCACGTTTCATACACAACCACTACAAGAAAAAAGGGCTTCTACAAGGGGTCAAAAACGCTGTGGAAACCTATTCACGGCGCATTCTAGGCACTCGTGTATGAGGGTTCTGTAAATACTCAATTTTTTTTACGAGAATAAATCTACCGCGTAGAAAAACAATAGAGTCGCCGTAGAAAATAATTTCATTTATATATATTAAATTTTATTTAATTAACCTACGAGGTGCCGAGGCATGCCGTAGAAAAGGTTTATACGGCGAATTGTAACTACCCATAGAAAACTCACGAGACACCATCGCCTGCCGTAGAAAAGTTTTTTACGGCGAAGTATAACTACCCATAAATAATCTCACGAGGTACCCACGGCTGCCGTAGAAAAGTTTTCTACGGCAAGTTGTAACTACTTGTAAATAATCTCACGAGGTACCCACGGCTGCCGTAGAAAAATTTTCTACGGCAAGTTGTAACTACCCGTAAATAATCTCACGAGGTACAAAACCATGCCGTAGAAAAATTTTCTAAGGCGAATTTTAACTACCCGTAAATAATCTCACGAGGCATTAAATCATGCCATAGAAAACTTTTCTACGGCAAATTTTAGGTACCCGTAAATAATATAAACCATTCTCCCGACTTGCCATATATGCCGAAGAAAAGTTATTTGAGGAAGATTTTCACTTATTTACAGTATTTCAAGCTCCCCGTAAATAAAATATATATATATATATATTTATAAATAATGCACCCTTAATTAATTCCTGTTAATCATTCACTACTTATAATTCACATCACTTTCAGCTATAATTCATTTCAATTCAAAAAACATACATATCCCATTAAATATATCAAAAGAGTTAAAAAAATTTTACAATTCATCATTTATCAATGTTCCAAAACAGAAAGTACATCCATTTGTCAAGAAAATCATCAATTTCTTAACACTTCTATTGAAAAATTGATAAACCTTCCAGCACTTGAGTTTCAGTCTGCACTTGTCAAAAAACTAGCTCACTATACAAAATCCAAGGAAGTAGCTGCAAAATCTAATGAAGTAGCTGCAAAATCCAAGAAAGTAACTGTATCACACAAGTCTTAAATTCAGAATGCTAATAAAAAAGGAAATAACAAGGTTATTATTTTATGAATCAAACACAAACATTTTGCTAAGAATTTTTTCCTTAGATCTGCTTTTATATTTGAAGCAGATAATTTTCCTTAATTGAATACTAGATTTTTGCAAGGATGTATGAGAACAGACAATATCATAATCTCTTTATATTCATGAACATTACAATATCATAATATGTAGTCTCTCTATCTCATGATTGTGAGCAAATCTGAAACATTCTGAAACAAATCGGAAACATTGTAGGTTTTTGATGCAACGATTATGAGCAAATCTGAAACTTTGAATACAAGTCAAGTCTTATATATATATATATTTATATATATATATATATATATATTATCTCAGTTTGTTGGTAGTTTAATTTATATATGTTTTCTTTTTAAAACTGAAATTCAGTGTTTTAACACTGAAGATGCTGTTGTAACCTTGCATTGGAATATACCTTTGCTTGATAATTGGTTATTAATACCTAAGCAAGTGTATCTAGCCTATTGAAGACTAGGGGAGTGGACTTCTTCGGGACGTCAAAGGGAACTCGAATAAGTTTAATTCAAAACTCTCAATTTCTTTCAAAGATTTAATCTTTTAGAATTAAAAAGGTCTAGTGATATAACAGGTACCTTGATTGAGGTTTTTTCAATCAAAGATTCAATATTTTCTCATTAAAACACTCTACGGTACGTCAAAGGGAACTCGAATATGTTTAACTCAGAACTCTCATTTTCTTTCAAAGATTCAATCTTTTTACATTAAAAAGGTCTAGTGACATAGTAGGTACATTGATTGGGTAAACCCCTCTTTCAATTTTGGTTGTTGCAGTTATTCTTCGGAAGGCTTCGTTTCTCCAAAACCTCTCCTCTTATTTTATTTTTTATTCTATACTATATTCATATATATATATATATATATATACACACACACACACATACTATTTGCTTAGAGAAAGAAGGATGATGACCCGTATCATTTTTATGGCATATATGCAGCGGCTAGTTCTTAGCCACCAAACCAACCCACCAACATCTTGACAAGTTGGAGTTTGGTTTAGGAAAGTGGACCTTCTATGGACATATCACACATGACTTGCATCTAAGCTAATAAGGTTGTTATGACAATTACCAGCCCCATGACCCTAACCCAGTTTGAGACTGGGGATATGTGTAATTATAATGGATTGGTTAGAGATATTCTCCAACCAGTGAATATTTTATCAACTTCTATATAAAATACACACTATCCACAATGACCTGTATCATTTTTATGGCATATATACAGCGGCTAGTTCTTAGCCACCAAACCAACCCACCAACATCTTGACAAGTTGAAGTTTGGTTTAGGAAAGTGGACCTTCTATGGACACATCACACATGACTTGCATCTAAGCTAATGAGGTTGTTATGACAATTGCCAGCTCCATGACCCTAACCCAGTTTGAGACTGGGGATATGTGTAATTATAATGGATTGGTTAGAGATCTTCTCCAACCAGTGAATATTTTATTAACTTCTATATAAAATACACACTATCCACAATTAGTCTCAACAATGTAAGCAAAATTTTAAACCACCCTCCACACTTACTTCCCTTTTTTTTCCCTTTTTTATTCTTCTTTTATTTATTTATTTCTCCAATTTCTCTCTTTCAAGTATCAAACAAACAACACAAATTATTTATCTTCCTTTCTTCTTTTGGCTTCTATCTTATCTCTATAAATTCTGTAAAATAGAACACAAAGCTGAAATCTGTTATAACGGAGCCAACTTTGAGGGAGGAATCTGTAATTTCTAAAATGTTAAAGGTATTGCCTGTAATTTGGCCTAACCTCGAGGGAAGAAATAGATCTAAGCTTTCTCTCCATTAGACCCCAATTCATTCCTCTTTTTTCGGCTTCTTTATGGCGGTTTTAGCCGCTTTTTATGTCCTTTGCTTGGGACTCACCCTACCTAACACAATAATGAGCATTTGTAATAACCCTTACTTACCCTTTCCAAATACAAGGGTATATAGTGAAACGTTTGTGCATGTGGAGGAAGGGAAGTGGTATGGTGTAATGGTCAGATTCATGCCGTTAATCTCTCTCTCTCTCTCCCTCCCTTTTGGGGGGTTTGAAGGGAGTGCCAGATGTTCATATTCTTGTTAACGGTATTCCCTGCTTAAATGCAGACTGTAGACTAGGACTAATTTAGAATTAAGAATAACTGTAAAATTGTTGAATTTGCATCGTTAATTTATCTCTTTCCCTCATATGTAAATCAATCTAATTGCTTTCCTAGAGAGATCCTGAATTCTCAAGATTGCTGCATTTCTAGTATCAGTAATCATGTATATATTGTTGCTTTAGAACTCTTAGCATGCATTTTATCTTGCATGGGCAATAAATAATACTATCATTGTTCTAAGCAGAAAAGTGATTAACTTGGCTTCGAAAGGGGTATTAACATTTATATTCATGAACACTATAATATCATAATATGTAGTCTCTTTATCTCATAATTATGAGCAAATCTGAAATTCATGAACACTACATCTCAGTTTGTTGGTAGTTTAATTTATATATGTTTTCTTTTTAAAACTGAAATTCAGTGTTTTAACACTGAAGATGCTGTTGTAACCTTGCATTGGAATATACCTTGCTTGTTAATTGGTTATTAATACCTAAGCAAGTGTATCTAGCCTATTAAAGACTAGGGGAGTGGACTGTGAGGTGTTCCTAAGCTTAAATCACAAAGTTGCCCTTGAAAGCTTAAAAGCTAGGTTTTGGTGGGATTAAGCCTGCTTGTGTGTGCCTATTGCTGTAACTTGCTATGTAAAGTGTTCTAAACAATCAAGCAAGTATAATATGATGATACAAGGCTATGGGAGTTAATTGAAGACCTGAACAGAAGCTGCATTGTGAAAAGACTTGTCTAACCTCAATTTTGGGGTTTAAGCCTTTGTGAAGAGAAACAGTTTTATCTTGCTCCTATCATTGTGCTATTCTTTTGAGCAAGTGTTTTTGAAGATACCTACATTAGGGGAAACAAGTAAAGGTCTGTTTTGAAGCTACATTGTGAAGTTACTGGTTTAACATTGGGTACACTTCAACATATAAAAACCAATGGTTAGTGATCTTTTAATATTTTCATCACAAGTACATCTTATTTTCATCAAATGTCAATATATAATTTTTTTTATAATTTTTTTTCTGAATTAAATGATAACGGATATCTTCACATATAATAATAAATCAAATGTTTCATGACCTAGTTTTAACTCTTTTGATATATGCATATTGCTGTCATTCTATATAGAAAAGGAAAGGTGCATTTGTGTTTGTTTTGTGGGGGCCCAAAGTTTTGAAGAAATCTCTTTCCCATCAATAATTTCTATACTTTGTGATTTCTTCATTCAACACATGACTCTTTTGACTCGTAAAAGTGATGACTCACAAGTTACTATTCTCATACTATTCTCAGTGGTGGTTGTTTGTTGGCGGCTTTGTGTTTGCATTTGGCTTTGTCAAATTCGGATGGAGTGGAAAGATGGTATAAATGAAGTTCTTATCATATTTTTAAATCATCAATTAATAAAATTGAACAGTCAAAGTGGTCATAGTAATGCAAAACATATCTTATATCATACATTTTGACTCCTCATAATAGAATTTTACTCCTACTCTTGTGTATATTTTTGAAAGAATTATGAAATAGAGCAAACTAAATAGATTGAATATAAAAACTCTATATAATGTTACAATTCTCTTTTTTCAAAAGCACTTTATATTATTTTTTTTAATTCACAAAATTATTTAATAAAAATATCAATCATGCACACGTAATCGATCCAAGAAAAATCTCATGACATCAACAACTTCTCCTCCACAACAATCAATCAAAACCTCCACATACTATGATCCCATACTCCCATGCTTTCAACATTTTAAAACAAGAAATAAAATTTAATGGCCTCCACACGGGCCGATGTACCAATAAGTTAATAAAATTCAAGATACTCCGCAATATTGGTCACTTAAAGGCACGTGACTCCCTAAGTATGAGTATAAAAAGCATTAAAATTGTGCAATCATAAAAGAAGCTTAGTATTTGACCTTTGTTGTAGACTGCAATCATAGAAATTATGATTCTTCTGCTCCTAATGAACTGGTGATAATCAATCCTGTAAAAAAAATATTTCAAAAATGTAATGCAAACAAATACATAAAAAATCAAATCATATGACTAATTTAAGAAATATAGTAATAAGTTAATGAATGACTAATTGACTTGAATAATTTTCACATATTTCTTAGGCCATACAACCGAGCTTGTGTTAGCATCACGAAGATAAAAATTTCCATTTAGGCTTGCTCGATACAAAGGACAGTCGCCGGCCAAGATATCATCAATCCATACTTTCCAACAATTTGGACCAATTGGAAAATGATTTTCTAACGCATTGGGATCCGTTGCTGCTATCTCAACCTTTGCAACAACTACACCTGACCCATTCCAGTGTAACAACTCACATTTTAAACCTTATAGATCTTCTATAATAGGACTTGGCATAGCATTAGACTGAGAACTAGCGCTAGTATTTTGGGACTACAATTAATAAAAACATGGATTAAAAAAACTAGTCATTAAATTCAAATGCTATATAGGCAGAAAATAATACGTATATAAATTGTTGTAACACTTACCAACAAGGTTTTCATCTCATTCATAATCTCATTTCTCATTTCATGTTTGATTTGTTCTACTCTTTGTTCAACTATTTCTTTTACCCTTTTTGTTTGCACCCTTTGAAAACCATTTGCCTCAATTTTGGAGATTGTTGTTCCAAAACCAAGGCCTCTAACTCGGCCTTTACATTCTGGACCAAGTACATGAGTGACTCCATTATCTCGAAGAGAGCTTGTGCCTTTAGGTTGGGTTTTGGTGTACTCTTTCATTTGTTTCTGAAATTTCATATTTTAAACATGTTTGTTGTTATGCATTTAAGCATGTTTATAAATGGAATTTTATAAAATATAAGATAGGTAGGAAAGATATATTACCACTGCTTCTTCTGTCGCATCGTTCAAAGGTTTCCCACCCTTCCTCATGTGACCTTCGATCCATACATCAACCCTTGTTCTAGAGTAAGGTGCATCACTTTTTTTTTTCTCTACACAGGAACAATATTTGTGTACAGATAATAGAACATGTTAATATTATACAAGTTAGTATCATATTTGTGTAAAATTTGCTAATAAAAAAATTTTCAAATACTTACACACATAGATAAGTGCTGCAGCGATTACAAGAGAGGTTGTGCTAAAGAGGACAGAAATGTGTGTTCTCAGCTCTATTTGAGCTACATTTGAGAGGCTGTGCTAAAGAGGACTCAAGACCAAAGAATAAGAGAGGTTTACAGAGATTTTAAATGATCATTTGAGTTGAAATTCAAGCCTAAATTCAGTATAAAATGAGGGTCTCAAAGATAATCAAAGAGGGTTGAGAGTATAAAATGAGGGTCTTAAAGATAATCAAAGAGTGCTGAGGGTCTTTTCTGGAGCTGAGACAAGGGCTGAGCAAGTATAAGTTGGTGATTTACATCTATAGGAAGCCACAAAAACAACAACTCTAGAGCTGGTATCAATTCTCAGATCTCAAACCTGCTCTATATTTAATTTCTGATGCATTGCAGCTGTATGTGAACTTAAAAGTGATACATCTTTTTACATGCATTATTATTGCTTGATCATGCTTATAATGATGATACAGAGCTGTATAATCTAAGCTACATATCAGAAAAATAACCTTTATAGTTTCAGGCCTAATAGACTTAACAAATCAGGTTTTGTTTAAATTTAATGGCCTGCTGTGAGTGTTGTGACTGTCATACCTGAGTGTAGTTGACATAATTTTCATTTGAGCACCTCTAGTTTGATATTATATGAATGGGAGAATCGAGAATTGAGATGTACCACAGCAAATTTACAATTCTGTCCCTAAGAACATCACTGCTGGAGAAAATAATTGTGAAGCTTGGTTTGGGTTGTGACTTATTACTAACTTGTTAAAAACTGAGTTGTGGTAATTGGAGCATGTGTTATATGATGATTGTAAGCTGTGGAAGCTAGTTTCAAGAAGGACCAGCCGCAGAATTAGTAAAGTGCCCTTAAAACAGAAAAGGCTAAGACAAGACTGTAGGAATCTATTTTGAGCATCAAGAGAAGCTGCATTGTGGTTTGAAAGTTGTATCCCTATTGGTGTAGAGAATTGAAGCTAAGATTTCCTGTGTTGTATACTTTGAGCTGAAATTTCCACTAATAATGCACAATTAAGCTTCCAAAGCACATAATTAAACACAAAATATCGAGACAAAATATGTCTGACATATGTACAAAATCAAACAAGAAGATCCATTCATGGGATGAAAGAAGAAAAGAAAGATGGAATAATTAGTTCTACTTACCATTTCGTCCTCTAGACGAGCATACCCCTTACAACTTGTTGTGTGAGGCATCTTTTGCTTCTTTGGCAATTCTTGAGATTTTTCTCTCTTTCGCTATAAACAAATAATATAATTACTAATTTCTAAAGAAGAAAGTTATTAGAGAAAATAATTTGATCAATATTTTACTTACTTTGTGGTCATCAGAAAGTCGATTACTCACAAACTGTTGCCACTCATCGATTGATTGTATACTGTCAGGCTTTAATGAATCAATAGCCTCTGTATCTTCATTTGACTTATATATGTTGGTTGTAAGGCGTGTTCTATAATCACCCCTGTTAGTCACTAATTGACTCTAGAGGGGGGTGAATAGAGTCAATGGGCAATTTTTGCAATTTAAAAATATTAAATCTAACAGACTATTAATTACAGAGAAACTGAAATATTCAAGCAGTGTATAGCACAAGTATAAGAGAGATAGAGATGAGAGATTGCAAACAATGACTCAGCGATTTAGCGAGGTTCGGAAACTCCTACTCCTCGGCTCAAGGTCCTCCTTGAGACTTCCCAAAATCACTAGAGCTTCTCCTTAATGGTGGAGAGCAAACCTTCAGTTTAAGCAAGACCTTGCTTCTCTTCCTTGCTAAGAGAACACCCTTCTCCTAGACTTTCTTTTGGGTCACACCAACCCTTTTACAATAACTTGAAGAGAAATGAATTGTACAATAAATCTCTCAAAGATAGAAGTATACAGTTCTGCTCACGACTATATTAAAGATGAATATATATCTGAAGCCCAGAACTACTACAGTAGAATGAAATGAAGAGAGGAAATGAAAGCAGAGGGAATGAAATCTCAACGAATGCTTCTTTAATGCTTTTTAGAAATGGTAGAATGCTCTCTGTAAGTGTGTAACTTTTTTATGCAGACCAACCTCTGTATTTATAGATAAACAATGGTCGATATAGCTATTGCAGGTGGTTGGACAACAATAAATGAAAAAGTTTTCGTTGTAGATCAAAACCCTAGAAGGAGCCGGCTTTTTGCAAAAGTGGAGGCGGCTCAAATTCAAATGGAGACGGCTCCATTAAAAAGGTGGAGCAGGCTCTTTTTCTGAATAAGAGACGGCTCAATAGAAAGTGGAGCCTTCTCTAAATTTTTGGAGCCTTCTCTACTTTCAGTAGGAGGCTTGAAATGAAATCCAGTACAATGTAAGGCTCTTATGAATATGTTTAACAAACCTAATGAGCTAATTTTATGTTCTTTGAGAGATGAGATGAGAATGATATGCATGAATTGTAATTTTGAGCTTCAAAATATATTCAACTAAACTTTGACATTGAACCTTAGCATCTCACCATCCTATCTACCCTTTTCTTCATTTCTTGATTATGATCGTCTAGGCTTGATGAAGATTTGCTGAAAAGCTTGAATGATCGTTGAAGACCAAGTTCTTCTTTATTTTCTTGCACTTTGATGCTTCTTTGAAATCATTTCTTGAGTGTTTGGAATGCTTGAAATGAAACTTCTAGCTCATCATTAAGGATTGAATGATTGAACAACTGTACTTCACTCAATGAAAATATTAGTATATAAACATCATTAATGGATTGTAATCATCAAAACATAAGATTGACCTTTAAATAGAATCCTTAGGCCAACAATCTCCCCCTTTTTTATGATGACAAAACATTGATGTGTTTATAGTCAACATGGAGCATATTTTGAAAATTATATCAAACTTGATTCAATAGCAATAATTTTAGCATATAAATTTCACAAATATTTTTAGAAGACTCCCCCTATCAATATGCATCTATCAAGATACTTAAAAAATAATATAATAGCACATTATAGCACATTAGCATGATAACACATCTTTCTCCCCCTTTGTCATCTCAAAAAAAAGTGAAATGAATAAAAAAAATCACGGGCTATTTCAGGAAATATCAGAGAAGAATGAATTAAGGGGCAAAAGAGAAGCAGAAATAGCATTTTATAGATAACAGAAAGAGGCTGTTAATATATGTACCATACGACAGATAAAAGCATAAGTTATAAAACACAAAAAAAAAAAAAAAAAAAAAACTTCTTTAAAGCAAATAAAGCTAATAAGGGCACACAAAATAGAGAGAAACTGTTCTAAGGAGAAGAGGGTCCATATTGGTTTCGAAATTCTGCAAAATCCTCATTAAGATTAGCGATTGCCATGTGCATTTCGTCAAGTTGAGTTTGTTGTTTTTCAAGAGTGGCTTGGTTCTGACGAGTCCCTTTGAGAATGTCCAACAAGAGAGCACGATTGGTACGATTTTCAACTGGAACTTCCTCATTTTCATCATCGTCATCACTTTCATGGTCGTCTTCATCCCCATCATCAACATCCTCAATCTCTTCTCCTCTAGCTCGAGCCTCTTCCAACCTTCGTTGCCTAGGATAAAACCACACTCCATTGTAATCCCTTTTTAGCCCCATTGATGCAAGATTGGAGGCAGTAAGAATGTGTCTTGGCCCTGGTTTGACTGCTTCACGACTATCAAGCGGAACCTTTTTAGCCATAAATATGTGAGAGAGAACCATGGGATAATATAGAGAGACCTTTTTCTTTCTTTTGCATGTAAGAAGGTGATGAAATATAATGTATGCAAGATCAAAGTGCTTGCCATTTAAGACACACCAGATAAGAAAGACGTCCATGTGGGAAACTTTGGATCGACTGCCAGATTTGGGAAGAATAGAGTACATGATGATCTTGTGAATCAGCCGAGCTTCCATAGTTAATTGTTTGGTGTTGACTTCTCTGGTATTTGTTACATTTGAATCATAACTCATTTGCCGAATAGCCGCTAGTTTATCAAAACCTTGTCCTTTAAACCAGTTGAAATGAGAATCGAATTGAATTCCATCCACAGACGGAAGATGAAGGATTCGAGCAATGCTGTTTGTATCAAGGTGAAAATATATTCCAGCCACATAGCAGTTAAGTTTTTCTTCTCCAGGCATTTCTTCAAGATGAGTGTAGAATAACTTCACTAATTTTGGATAGTAACCTTCATTCATTCCAACAAAAGATCCAAGGCCAATTGCATCAAACAATCTATAGGTGTTGAGATGAAGATCATGGCAAATTGTGTCAGACAACACCATTGCTGTGGCCACTTTTCTATGCTGAAAGAATTTGTCATATATGCTTTTGTATGTGGGGTTTTTATATAGCATGGTGGCAGAGATTTGAGGTGGAGGAGGATTTGGTTCACTAGGGCCTGATTCATCATGACGTTGAGTAGACTGTTTTTGTCCACGAGAGGGATTCTTTCTACATGAGGATGAAGCCGTGGACATTTCTAGAATTTAAACTGAAATAACAGAGGAATTCTCTGAATAAAGATTCAATTTAAAAGGCAATGAAAAAGCACAAATAAGTTTAGACAGAGGATTAACATTAGAAATAATAATTAAAAAAAATGAAACAAGGAAAAGGCCCTGGTTAAAGTTTTACATTTAGTTAGAATTTAAGAAATATTTGTCTAGATATAAAGAGCCAAACTAGAATCATAATGGAGGATTCAAATTTAAATTTAAATGGAAGGATATGGAATTTTGACAAGATAGTGCATGGAACAATCCTAAAATGTGTGCTTGATAAACCCCCAAAAAATATATATATAACATGCTCAGGGGATTGAGATAAAAATAAACTCATCTTAAGAGAAGGAGTTCGACAAAATTATGAATGAACTTCCCAAAAGAACCATAGACATCACATGATTTAAATTTATCCCAAAAAAAAAAAAAAAAAAATTCAAAACAAAAAAATTGATTTTGATAACAAGATTTATGCAATATTTCAAGATTTGATCAATAATGAAGCAGTAGATTAAATAGAGCCAAACAAAAATTATGCAAGTATAAAATTTGAATAGCAGAACATATAGAAGCAATATTCTTAGGATGATTAAAAAAAAATAAAAATAAACAACAATAGTGAATATGAGGGTTTCATGAAGGAAATCTTAAAGGAAATGAACCAAAAAAAATTTGGACAGCTGAAAATATGAATTAAAAGTGAGATCATTTGCAACAATGATTGAATTTGAGAGGAAGAGACTTACAGAACACAATGCCCAAAGAGAATGGAGAAGTGCCCTAGCTGAAAAACTCTGTGGAAACAAGTGATTATGCCCAATAGTATTACTGCCGAGGCTTATAATATCCTACAGATCAATTGCATGACAGTCCTAGACATTGTAATAATGGGGATTAATGGAGTAATTTTGTCAGTTGAGGCATGCCATACAGAATGAAGAAAATCGCCCAAGGCAAGATGGAAGAGCTTCTGGAATGAATCTGTTATAATCTCAAAATGAGGATGCCGAGAATAAAGCAATTGATGCAAGAGCCGGCTCATGGAGAATTTGGAGCCGGCTCGGCAAAAGGATTTGGAGCCGGCTCTTAGAAAATGTTGAGCCGGCTTTTTAGAAAATATTGAGCCGGCTCTTGAACATGTTGAGCTGGCTCTTGAAAAATACTTGGAGCCGGCTCTTCAAGTATATTGAGACGGCCAAAAAAAATAGAAAAGAAAGAAAAGAAAGAAAAATAAATAAATGAAAATAATAGCAGCCGGCTCAAGGAAAAGAATGGAGACGGCTCTAAACAATTTTTGGAGACAGCTCAATAAATTTTTAGAGCAGGCTCAATTGTCTGCAGAGGAGATCCCGAGAGTTTAAAAAAAATATACCACTAAAGGAGCCGGCTCTACCTTTTTCTAGAGACGACTCTTCCTATTCCAATTTGTATGTAGGTTGGGGAGCCGGCTCTTGTTTTTATAGAGCAGGCTCTTTTTTTAAAAAAAATTGAGATCCCGAGAGCAGGCAATGTGATATCATCTGTGGAGACAACTCTGCCTTGTGTAGAGACGGCTCTTTTTCTTCAAAGAGACGACTCTTTTTCTGAATGAAGCTGGCTTTGCTGCTACTTTGCTTTACTGCCGTATTTCTTCTTCTTAGCACATTCCAATTTCCCTTCTAAGCAAGCAAAACCTATCTTCTTGGAGTGGTTTTGTAAAAATGTCAGCTAATTGTTTCTCCGTATTGACAAATATAAGTTCAATGTCGCCCTTAGAGACATGATCCCTAAGAAAGTGGTACCTAATTTCTATATGCTTTGTCCTAGAATGCTGAATCGGATTTTTTGAAATACAAATTGCACTTGTATTATCACACATTATAGGAACATGATCAAAATAAAATCCAAAGTCCTCAAGTTGTTGCTTAATGTAAAGCATTTGAGCACAACAACTACCAGCTGCAATATACTCGGCTTCCGCCATTGATAGAGCCACAGAGTTTTGTTTCTTACAGGACCAAGAAACCAGTGATTGTCCAATGAAGTGACAAGTCCCGCTAGTGCTTTTTCTATCAACTTTGCATCCTCCAAAGTTAGCATCCGAGTAACCAACAAGTTCAAATGAAGTATGTCTAGGATACCAAAGACCTAAGAATGTAGTATAACTTAAATAGCGAAAGATACGTTTAACAGCACATAGATGAGATTCTTTAGGGCAAGATTGAAAACGAGCACATAAGCATACACTAAACATGATGTCCGGTCTGCTAGCGGTTAAATATAAGAGACTGCCAATCATGCCTCTATATTTTTTAATATCCACATTAACTCCCTTTTCATCTTTGTCAAGTTTCAAAGAAGAGCTCATTGGAGTAATGGCATGTTTGACTTCCTCCAAGCCAAATTTCTTTAGCAAATCCTTAACATACTTAGATTGGCAAACAAAAATACCATCAAGTGTTTGTTTGATTTGCAACCCTAAGAAGAAGGTTAGTTCACCCATCATGCTCATTTCAAATTCATTTTGCATACAAGAGGCAAACATTTCACATAAAACACTATTGGTTGATCTAAAGATAATATCATCAACGTAAATTTGAATGACCAACAAGTTGCAGTCAATGGTTTTAGTGAAAAGAGTATTGTCAATTTTACCTCGAATGAACCCATTAGCGAGTAAAAAACCACTTAGTCTTTCATACCAAGCTCTTGGAGCTTGTTTCGAACCATACAATGCTTTTGTCAATTTGAAAACATGGTTTGGACAATTATAGCTTTCAAAACCAGGAGGTTGCTCAACATACACTTCTTCTTCAATGAAGCCATTTAAGAAAGCGCTTTTTACATCCATTTGATATAACTTAAAGTTTTTATGAGATGCAAATGCAAGGAGCATTCTTATAGCTTCAAGTCGAGCTACGGGGGCAAAAGTTTCCTCATAATCAATTCCTTCTTCTTGATTATAACCTTGAGCAACAAGCCTTGCCTTATTTCTCACAATTGTTCCCGATTCATCCTTTTTATTTCTAAACACCCACTTTGTGCCAATGACAGTTTTATCTTTAGGTCTTGGAACCAAATGCCAAACATCATTTCTTTCAAATTGATTAAGTTCTTCTTGCATGGCTAAGAGCCAGGATTCATCATTTTCGGCTTCAAAAATATTCTTTGGTTCAAGTTGGGAAACAAAAGCTACATAGTTGCAAACATTACTTATTTGAGATCTAGTGCTTACTCCTTTAGATGGATCGCTAATAATTTGATTTATTGGATGATTGGACACTTGCTTCCAAGCCTTAGGAAGAGTATTTTCATGAGAGTCACAATCTTTTGGAACATCTTTGGAGTGATCTTCAATAGACGAACCATTTAAATCAAGATTTTCGATGTTCTTTTCAATCTCAATCACATCTTCATTATCATCCAATGAGCACCTAAGAGGGGTTAATGATAATTCATCAAATACGATGTGTATAGATTCCACAACCACTAGTGTTCTTTTGTTGAACACTCTAAATGCTTTGCTACGAGTTGAATAACCTAGAAAAATACCTTCATCCGATTTAGGATCAAATTTTCCTAGACTATCTTTGTCATTTAACACGAAGCATTTACACCCAAAAACTTTAAAGTAACCAATATTTGGCTTCCTTTTGTTCCAAAGTTCATAAGGAGTCTTATTAAGAAGTTTTCTAATGATTACTCTATTTATGACATAGCATGAGGTACTAACGGCTTCGGCCCATAGAGTTCTAGGAGTTTTATGTTCATTTAACATAGTCCTAGCCAATTCTTGGAGAGACCTATTTTTCCTTTCAACCATTCCATTTTGTTGAGGAGTTCTAGGAGCAGAAAGATTATGATTGTATCCATTTTCATCACAAAATCTTTCTACATCTTGGTTATCGAACTCTCTTCCTCTATCACTTCTAATGGACTTAATCTTACATTCTTTCTCGTTCTCAACTCTCTTACAAAATTTAGCAAAGATTGCATGAGCCTCATTTTTGTGTGTAAGGAAAAATACCCAAGAGAATCTAGAGTAATCATCAACGATGACAAAGGCATAGAGTTTTCCACCAAGACTAGCAGTTCTCTCTGGACCGAATAAGTCCATATGAATTAATTCAAGTGGCCTTGTAGTAGTTATGTCCTTTTTTCTTTTAAACGATGTCTTAATTTGCTTACCTATTTGGCATGCGCTACAAGTTTTATCTTTAGAAAAATTAGTCTTTGGGAGGCCTTTGACTAATTCATTTCTAGATAGCTTTGAAATTAAATCCATACTAGCATGACCTAACCTTCTATGCCACAACCAACAGTTTTCATTTGAGGATACAAAGCACTTGACATCTTGATCATGTAATTCACATAAAAGCAAAGTATACACATTACCATTTCTTAGAGCATGAAAAACTTCATTATTATCCTTTTTGACGATGCATTTATCCGATTTAAACAAAACATCATATCCTTTATCACATAGTTGGCTAATACTAAATAAGTTATGTTTTAAGCCTTTAACAAGTAAAACGTCATCAATAGTTAAGGAAGAGGAGATACCAATAGTTCCAATGCCAATGACCTTGCCTTTTGAGTTGTCGCCGAATGTAACATTTCCTCCTTTGTGAGGTTTGATAGAGCGAAATTTTGATTGATCTCCCGTCATATGTCTTGAGCATCCACTATCAAGGAACCATTTGTCCTTGGATGAATATGAAGACTTCACGCAAACCTACAAAATAAATTTGAGTAATCTTCTTTTGGTACCCACATTCTTTTGGGTCCATGAGAGTTAGGAAGAAGCACATAAGTTCCTTTAACAACCCAAACCTCTTTTGTCCTACATGGCCTAATAGGACAATGATTGATCTTATGTCCTATCTTTTTACAATAATTGCATGTTGCACTAAAGGAGAGATTTTTAACAAAGTAATTGTTCAAGGGCCTTTTTTTTTTTTAATAAACATGAATCTTTGTTATGAGGATCAAATCCAAGCCCATCCTTAGTATAAGCATTTCGTTGCTTTCCAAGAATGATGCTTAAATTCTCTCTGCCTTTTGTGAATTTGACTAAGGTTTCAACTTGATCCTCAATAATGACTTTCAATGATTCATTTTCAGAAATTAACTCAATTGAGGCTGCTTCTTTAGTTAATTATTTTTTCTTTTTCAAGGTTTCATTTTCAAGTTGAGATTTTTCAAGGTTTTGAGAGATGATAAGCTTTTCTCTTCTAAGGCTAGCACACTTTTGAACCATTTTACCTAATTCATCATGTAATTCTTTGAAAGCATCTAGCAAAAAAATTGTGTGCATCAACTAATTCATTATATGAAGTTTCTAAATCAAATGAGTCATGATTAGAGTTTACCTCATCTTCATTGGCCATGAGACAAAGATTGACCAATTCATTGAGTTCATCGTCACTTTCGGATCCATTTGAATCATCATCTTCCCATGTAGCTCGCATGGCTTTGCCTTTCTTTTTCCTTTCCTTTTCATTTTTGTAGGCAAAGCAATCGGATTTGAAATGTCCCGGTTTTCCACAATGAAAACATATAGGTGCTTCTCTTTTTCCTTGCTCACTTGATGCACCATTTCTTTTGAAGTTGTTACTCTTTTGGAATTTTTTCATTTGAAGAACTCTTCTTACTGTCTTGGTAATGAAGGCAACTTTTTCTTCTTCTTCATCGTTAGGAGCTTTATCAATTGTGAGTTCTTTCACAGAGGCTTGAAGAGCTATATCCTTCTTTTGAGCTTCTTTGTCTTCATCTCTATCATTCATTTCTAACTCATAAGCCATTAATGAGCCAATAAGTTCATCTATGGGGAGTGTATTGAGATCCTTGGCCTCTTGGATGGCGGTCTTCTTGGCTTCCCAGTTTTTAGGCAGAGACCTAAGAATTTTTCTTACGTTGTCGGACGATGTATATGATCTTCTAAGAGCCTTCAAAGGATTCACAATGTTAGTAAAACAAGAATACATTTCACTAATAGTTTCTCTGTTGTTCATAGTAAAAAGTTCATATTTATGGACAAGCATATTCATTTTGGATTCCTTTACATGACTGGTCCCTACATAGGTAACTTCAAGTTTATCCCAAATTTCTTTGGCTGTTTCGCAATCCGAAATTCTATTGAATTCGTCTTTGCTTAAAGCACAATAGAGATTGGTGATAGCCTTGACATTACATTGTACAAGCCTACGATCATTTAGGGTCCATTCAATATCAGGTGTTGGAACAGTTTCACCATTTACAATTTTGGTTAGAACGTGGTCCCCTTTTTCTGTGGCTTTCCAGACATCTATATCAACACCTCTTAGAAATGCTCTCATTTTGATCTTCCAGTAGTTGTAGTCATTTCCGTCAAACCAAGGAGGTCTATTGTTGGATTGACCTTCTTGATGACAATTTGTATTGGCCATGGTCGTTCTCTAAGATGGTTAGATTTTTTTCTAGAGATTAGGCTCTGATACCAATTGTTAGTCACTAATTGACTCTAGAGGGGGGGGTGAATAGAGTCAATGGGCAATTTTTGTAATTTAAAAATATTAAATCTAACAGACTATTAATCACAGAGAAACTGAAATATTCAAGCAGTGTATAGCACAAGTATAAGAGAGATAGAGATGAGAGATTGCAAACAATGACTCAGCGATTTAGCGAGGTTCGGAAACTCCTACTCCTTGGCTCAAGGTCCTCCTTGAGACTTCCCAAAATCACTAGAGCTTCTCCTTAATGGTGGAGAGCAAACCTTCAGTTTAAGCAAGACCTTGCTTCTCTTCCTTGCTAAGAGAACACCCTTCTCCTAGACTTTCTTTTGGGTCACACCAACCCTTTTACAATAACTTGAAAAGAAATGAATTGTACAATAAATCTCTCAAAAATAGAAGTACACAGTTCTGCTCACGACTATAGTAAAGATGAATATATATCTGAAGCCCAAAACTACTACAGTAGAATGAAATGAAGAGAGGAAATGAAAGTAGAGGGAATGAAATCTCAACGAATGCTTCTTTAATGCTTTTTAGAAATGGGAGAATGCTCTCTGTAAGTGTGTAACTTTTTGATGCAGACCAACCTCTGTATTTATAGATAAACAATGGTCGATATAGCTGTTGCAGGTGGTTGGACAACAATAAATGAAAAAGTTTCCGTTGTAGATCAAAACCCTAGAAGGAGCCGGCTTTTTGCAAAAGTGGAGGCGGCTCAAATTCAAATGGAGACGGCTCCATTAAAAAAGTGGAGCAGGCTCTTTTTCTGAATAAGAGACGGCTCAATAGAAAGTGGAGCCTTCTCTAAATTTTTGGAGCCTTCTCTACTTTTTGTAGAGCCTTCTCTACTTTCAGTAGGAGGCTTGAAATGAAATCCAGTACAATGTAAGGCTCTTATGAATATGTTTAACAAACCTAATGAGCTAATTTTATGTTCTTTGAGAGATGAGATGAGAATGATATGCATGAATTGTAATTTTGAGCTTCAAAATATATTCAACTAAACTTTGACATTGAACCTTAGCATCTCACCATCCTATCTACCCTTTTCTTCATTTCTTGATTATGATCGTCTAGGCTTGATGAAGATTTGCTGAAAAGCTTGAATGATCGTTGAAGACCGAGTTCTTCTTTATTTTCTTGCACTTTGATGCTTCTTTGAAATCATTTCTTGAGTGTTTGGAATGCTTGAAATGAAACTTCTAGCTCATCATTAAGGATTGAATGATTGAACTTCACTCAATGAAAATATTAGTATATAAACATCATTAATGGATTGTAATCATCAAAACATAAGATTGACCTTTAAATAGAATCCTTAGGCCAACAACCCCAACTCTTTCCCATTCTTCTAAAAGCATCCTTTTTATGAAAATCAGGAACTTCAAATTTTTGCTGCATTTAGTGTAAAAATCAAACAATCAGTAGTTTTTGGGAAAATTTCCTATCATTAATGGCTTAGGTCCAATTATGAATGGTGGTGTGTGCTATTAAATTTGGTCATCACTTTTATTTCAATTATAATTCTAAAACTGAATCTTAGGTCAAATACCTATAATGAAACAAATATATCACATAAAATGAAAGAAAAGAACATACCTTTATAGATGTCCATATGAGTCTTTCTTTTTCAGCTGAAGCCTCTTTCCACTTTTTTGAGCTAATTGGAACATTCTGTCGTGCTATTATTCCGATGCTAGTAGAATTTTTTTTACTATTCTCACCAATTGGTTGCCCTCTTTCATTGAATTCAATCGGTAGTGGTGACTCGTTATCGTTTACTACTGCATTTGCTAATATTGATGGACCTCTACCCTTATGAGGACCCTTGTGAGTAGAGGGAGTTATTGAAGCATTAACAACTACTAGAGATTCCCCAACTTTATCCAATATCTGGCTCTATCAGGTTTCTTTTAATTAAGAGCACTTGTAATTAATCTGTCGGGCCTTAAAATTTATATCAATGGTATTTTTCTTACCCTAATCTTGTGAACTAGGGAAAATATTCCATTGTGATTACTGTACATAGGATATTTAACGACATATTGGAGATATTAAAGTAGTAAGTTACCTTAATATAATGTGTCCAATTTCGAAATTCCAATCCATCAAATACTCCCTAGGAAGATAGATTTAGTATCTCAGAATCTATCTTCCAAGGATTACAAAATTGCAACCTATCTGCACTATAGAATTCTCTCTATATAATATAACGATACTTCTTAAACGCCCAATTGGTTTTGTTGATCTTTGTTCCCAATCCTCTTTGAATATCCTACACTTGGAATGTTCGAGTATAATAATGGTGTGCTTAACGTTAGAATCGTCTTACTCGAACTTTCTAACAAACATGCATGTGCTACAAGTACAATATTAGTATTAGCTATCTCCATAAAAAATAATAAATCACTATTTAGCCAATAGTCAATTACAAAAATTTCAAGTGCAGCAGTATCTTCTTGTTCTGTACTATTAGTTATTGTTGTACTAGTCTTTATTTTGTATCACCGTGAATTATGTTCAGATTGTTGTTGTACAAATCCATACCCATTTTAGTTAGACACCTTTAGGTCAAGCTCGCTCTAGTTTCGAAATAACATAAAACTTAAGGAGATAAGCTAGGATAATCCTAATAAATATGATCTTAAGGATAACCTACATTTAGTGGCCAATTGGTTGGAGAGAAATGGAAGGTGAAAAAAATGAAAGGAAATTTATGGAGAGCTTATACCGTGTTTGTAATAAGTTAATAATGCTTTGGAAATGGATGATTTTGGAGGGATTCACTAGCAGCGGTTTTCTTATCATTTCAAAAGTAAACGAAAATGGAAGGAAATAATAGGAGAGTTGGTAATTTTCTGCTTTGCCACTGTTTTCTTAAAACAAGAAATTCCAGTTTTAACTTCATCACTCACAAAATAAAACAATCTCTTCCTTTCTTTTTTTCTTCATTATGTTTCTGAAACACAATATAAGATTAACACTATATTCCCCTTTCTTTTTCCTAATTAATCAACCAAACACATTTAGACGTTACCACTGTCTTCTTCTTTCATTTCATTTCCTTTCTCACATAGCAAACGTGGAGTAATGAATCGGGCAAAAACTTACGACTGTTATCCTTTATTTTCTTCTTCCTCCTTCTATAGCAAACACTGCCTTAGAGTGATGGCATGCGGGATCTCAGCATAACCTCCCCACCTCGAAAGAGAACAGCATCATATCGAAACAGAGTAAAGGGTGCATCAGGAGAGAGTTTAAAGGCATTGACACACCATGTGCCAACATCACAATGAGGCCGGGGAAAGACCTTTGACTTCGATTCACCCTAGTGCATGTCCCCTCAAACTGTATCTTTAGAGCCATGTATCAAATGACATGATCAATCTAATGTGCAGTGATTCCTTCCACTTACTCCTTGGAAGTCTGTGAACAAGCTGCTATTGTTATGTGCGCAAGTGCTCCTCTATGCACCAGGTAGCAAGTTCTGCCTCATGCTTTTACCATTCAAAGGTCTCATGCTCATCGAAGTCTGTATGTTGCTTTTGCAGAATTATGATTTGGTTGTACTTATCAAAAAAAAAAAAAATGATTTGGTTGTCCCCTTGCTGAAACTATACTCTACAATTATCAATTTCCGAATACTTTTACTTCATTATCTTCTACACATCTTTTAGGTCATAATGATGAACTCACACATTCCCTCCTCTTTAAGGTTGCTTAGAATTTTCTTGGACCAACGGGTCAGTGGTTTAACCGTATTAGGTTCCTACTTTCCAAATAAATGTAAGGGGTTTGAATTTCGGTGGAGGTATATGTGTGTGAGTACGAACTAAGAAAAAAAATATTAGAATCTTCTTGGATTGACAGCGTCTCCAAATTATTGATAAATTTGTAAACTGGATTCTAGTTGGTCTGAACTCCATGCTTAACAAGATGTCTTATCTGTTAGATGTCAAAGGAAAGGAAAGGATATGGGTGATTATTGGAAGTTAATGGGCGAATGGGGATAGTCTACTCAACTTTACCAGGATAATGAAAAGTGTTTTATACTTGCATAATGTTTGCTTCTCCCCTGCCCCTCCTTTTACATTCTTACGAACATGTGGACCACTCAATGGAGCTAGTTCTAATTCTAAGCCTAGGTCATTGAGGTGCTGACCTAAGGCCCCATTTAGAAATAATTCCCTCTACTATTTACTTTATTTATAAATTAAGGACCATGGTACTCTCACATCTTTGAATGTGGGACCCTTAAAAGTATAGGATTGAAAATCACACAATACTACAATAGTCTTTACTTATGTTCTTTTATTTCCTATTTTCTTTTATTGAATTACACTTCTTCAATTCTTTTTTATTTTTTATTTTTTTATTTTTTTTATGGTCCCTTTAAGAAATGCATTAAACAATGTGAGAGATTTCAATACGAGAGAAATAGTAGATCATTTGATGGAGAGGAGTCTTCTAATAGAGTTGTAAATTTTTTTTTCTTTTTTTGTAAGCTTTATGTTTTGTTGCTCCATAGGGAGAAATTGTAAATTTGTAGAGGAGTTAGTCGATTCTTTCAATTGTTTTGTAAGGTCTATTTATATATATATATATATATATATATATTTGATAAGTAACACAAATGCCAAGGCCAAAGGGGTATATATATTATTATTATTATGTCAAACTTCCATTTTTTTTTTCTTTTTTTTTTAAAACTTCTTTCAATTGTTTTGTAAGGTCTATTTATAAACTCATATATATTGTAAAGGTGCAGTGAAGAATTTGATAGAATTTTAAGAATAGATGAATTTTATATTTCTTTTATTTCGCTGATCTGGCATATTTTTCTCGTTCTTTTGAATTTATTTAGTTTTAGACACCTCAACTTATTTGAACTACGGTTGTCGGGGTCGGAATCTATGTTGGATCTGGATCCATTGGGTCAGATTGTAAGATCCAACAAAACTAATAGAGGATTAACTTCAATCAACTTTCAAAGTTTTGTTGGAACATAAAAATTTAACGTATTGATATATTTGTGCCATATCCTATCATGTCTGTGTTTGCATCTATATCACTTAGTTCCTAACTAAATTTACTTAAAAATGAATAACACAATAACACAACAATCAATACTATAGCTTTAGAAACTAAATTTATTAAAGAAATGAATAACACAATAACACAACAATCAATACTATAACCGACACTAAGCGGCGATGACTTGACAAGTCAATTTATTTTTAATAGAAAGAGAAAGTTGAAACATAGAAAAGGAAAAATAAAGGAAACAGGGTTCTTGTGGTGGTGTATTGTTTCTTTATTATGAACAAGTTCAGTAACTCCAGTTAGGGGAAAAACAAAACATGGGCAGAAAGTAGAGAACAGAGAAAATAAAATGTAGGAGGAGAAGAAATTACATGAATAGTAGAATGAAGAAAAATGAACTGATTATAAATTAAAACGAGAATGAAAGAAAATGCGAAGAATAATTTAAAAGCATGGAGCAAGGTAGAATGAACATATAGCTAGAACGAAGTATAAATTAATCAGTGGTGTCATCGTATGGGCTATACCCGTACGTAAAAGGCCCAACTTCCTCAACATCTCAGACAGACAGTCGAAGCTGCCTTTCCTTTTGATGCCGAAGAAGCAAGATCAATTTCATTCAATGTTGTGCAGCATGAAAGTCTTTTAATTTAAAAAAGGGGATGAGGGGGGGAAACTCTCTCATTAATGTGCCACCCTTATAAATGTAGCATCTCTTCTACTTGTACTGCAACTTACAGAAAGATCCATGCTACTAGACTTCAGAGTACAACTAATGTCCTCCTCCCTAGTCAATAGGTGCCCATCAATAAGAATCCTATCAATGTGGTTGCCTCGCCTCACCTCACCTACGAGAGTTCGCAAGCCAATGAAAGAAGTTTGTGTTGTTTTGGTCCCCTTCCTTCGACCAAAGAGTTCTAGATTTCTTCTTCCATGAAATCTCCTCCAACTTCGCTATATCTATATAGATGCATTGTGAGTGTATTTCTCCCTGATTTGGGCCATTTTGATTTGGGCCATTTTGATTTGGCCTAGTTCTAAAACTAATTATAACGATCCTAGCTGATGCCAAAATTTTTAAAAAAAATTTGGCATGACCTCCGCTAAAAATCGTCCTACAACAACCTGTTTAAAAGCAATTTTTTTTTTTTTTTTACCTGCCCCAACACAATAAACATCTAATACATTCCATGGTGGTACAACCACATACTATATCATCCAAGTATCATAATTACAGTCCCAAAATACAAGATTAAGATCAAATGTCTATGCTTTACAAGCCCATAGATATAATTATAATATTCAAAGTCCATAAGTCATTGTACAAAATACATTATGCTTAGTCTTACAAAAATAGAGTGACACAAGTACAAAAAAACAACAAAATAAGTTCCTAATCCATACTAAGTCTGTGGTAGAATATCATCCGCCACTTCTTTCCCGTTTCCTGTAAAAAAAATGTTAAATAAATGGGGTGAGCAAAATTGCTCAGTAGGTGGTGCCTAAGACTCGCCTCTTGTATCCCCGTGAACCTAAATAAAGAATAGAACAATAGGAGTCGGGGTCATACTATGTCGCGAAAATACAACATCATATCCAAATTCAGCATTAGCAACATAGTGCAATAAAATGCAATGCATGCCAATGTCGCTCCCCGTTTTCAAAACCATCTATCTGTCACTTTTCAAACTGTTAATGTAACCCCCTTTGGTACCCCCTCAGCGCTGAGAGAAGGATTGGCTACTGTCCCTGACCGTTGGTAACTCCGCAGCGTCATTATGGGGCCAAGATAGCTCAACCACGTTAGGGCAATCTCCCTAGTTCCCTCTAAGTTACATTAACCTACCGGCCCTTTGGTGACTCCGAGGCGACTGGGTTTTCTCAAAACTCTTTTTATCCAAAGCTTATTTCCCGAAATCCCTTTTCTCATTTTCAAACATTTTTCCCCATTTTCATGCCCAATGACATACATGAACAATACATACTACTCAATGCCATGATAAATGGGAGATTCATATACTACACAATTTAGCATGCTTCCCTTTAGCAAAATTTCTAGTAAATTACTAACATCATGGGCATAAGAAATCAACATATAGACATGTATTCCACATAATAAGTTTTTGACAAGTTATCAAGCACACAAGCATGTAAAATTGGCATTTAAGCATGCTTTTTTTACACAAAAGCCACTTATACACATAATCATATACTCTATATACAACAATCAAATCATTTTAGAGGTAATCAACACCAATAAACATGTTAAGCTACAATTAACAGAGGATAATTCACTAGGGAACAAGAATTTCAAGGATTAGAAACCCCTACCTCTTAATTTGCGAAAACCCTCAAAATGGGTCTCTAAATTCGAAGTCCCTAGGAAGACCAAAAACTGAAATTGCTTGTATGAGCGCGTAGAGCTCGTCGCGGGCTTACTTTTGCCTCAAACGGCACCTTAATCCACCAAGAAATGAGAGAGGAATCTTGCTTCAAAGATTTGTTTCCAAAGAAAAGAAAAGAAAAAAAATAAAAAATAAAGAGCGAATTAAGAGAGGAAGGAGTTACAGGAGAGAGAAAGCTTGTGAGGAAAAATGGGTGGTCTCTGGACCACTTAAGGCTTAGTGGTGGGTCCCACAAATTTTGAATTTTTTTTCTCTTTTTCTTTATTCTTCCATTTTACATCACACAATATGTAAATGCACCTTATCCAAATACCATATAGTTCATGCAAATTAAAATGCACAAAATGTAATTGGACCCAACCACAATCCCGAACACAAAACGTAAAAAGACTGAAATACCCTTGCATCAATGAAATTCTGAAAAAAAAAATGCAAAATGGTGAAAATCGGAACCGTCACACTAACATTAGACCTAGCAAAGCAAACTGAGAATTCACCTCGCCTTTACCATCAACACAAGCCTCCACCTGATTTGGGCATGCCGAATCTGTTAAACAAATCAGGTCGAGCTCGCTGTACCCTGTTCATATTAATTACTTAGACTAGCCACTTAGGTGCAAAACGATTCTCTTCAGTTCGGTACGATGCCGGTCCAACCCAACGCCACATGTTGTGGCATTTTGAAATTTAAACTAAGAGACTCAATTCTCACCTTCTTCTTCCGCCACATGTCCGTACTCCTCCTCCTCCCACGTGTACGCAGCGTGTGGATCTCGCGATGTCATCGAGCTTGCCCAGTCTGCAACTCTATTTGGGTCTTAGTATATTGTTTCCTACTTTGCATCTGCCACCACTCTTCTTTAATAAGAGTGTTCTGCTCCATTCCGTTGAGGCTTGCCATCGTGGGAACAAGACCGAGCCCTATTCATCAATGAGGGAAAGCCCTGAACAGAAACGAGTCAAGGAGAAGGGAAGAAAAAAAATGAAAGAAAAGGGAATGAGTGTTTCATATAAGGTCGCCGGAGTAGAAGACTCGGGCGCGGCAAAACAAGGAAGTGAGAAGTGGTCTAGGACCCATCATCCCCCACACTATATTTTGTCATTCTGACTAGTCCTAATACCTAACTTAAACGCCCAGTTTAACTATAAATAGACTAGAAATCTTAACCTTCCAATTGAGAAGGAGAAGAATATACGGTTTAATTTAGAGGCTTGGAAATTAAATTAGAATGATGACGGGTGTTGGTATGAGATCGAAGATGTTAGACACGGTGAGTGTTGTCAGAATCTGCTTTTTGGAAATAGATTTGGGTTGCTTCAGTCGGGCTCTTTCAGTGAGGACGAGATTCGCAGTTGTGATTCCATCAAGGATGACGACTATTCTTCGAGTGTGTCGCATCAGTCCAGTAAAAGATGGACGAGGAAATACAAGCAAAAATGGGTCGCTCGCAAGGCAGCCCCAGAACTAGGTACATTCCAGTCTTCTTTCTCTCGGAGTTCTCTCTCTGCTCCCTCTTCTTTCTCTCGGAGTTCTCTCTCTGCTCCCTCTTCTATCTCTACTCCTTCTTGTGGGGTGATGAGGAGCGAGGTGGCGGAGGTTTTTGATGGGAAGCCTCGGATGTTATCGCCAGTGGTAGAGGTGGATTCCGTTGTTGAATTGTTGGGCAGGGATATTTTTGGGTTTGGGGATTTTGGGCCGTCAAACAGGGATGGGACGGTCAGTTTGCTTGTGGATAAGGGTGTGGATTGTTGTGATGGGCATGATCCCTCTTGCCCTTCTTCTGATTTTATCTCTTCTCAGCTTGGTACTTCTGGGGATGATATGGGTGGGTTGTCCGAGTATCAGCTGCTTTTGCATTCACCTATGGTTGATACTCTGGTGGCATCTGAGACGGCTGTGTCAAATATGTTGACAGTTTGCGTGGGCAAAGATTTTTGCATAACCCTTAGTGATGATGCAGCTTCTTTGTTGATTAAGGAATTATAGAAACACAGGCAACAGAATGATGACTTGCCTAAGGTTGACCCCGATCCTTTCACTGATGTTTATGAAGGTGGGGTGGACAGTACTAAGGACTGGAAGTCTTATTTTGATGTGGTTGAGGAGGTCGAGGGAGGTGATGAGGGAGGGAGCAGGGTTGATCAGTGTGGGTCTCTCGACATGATTCTGTGGGAGAATGAGTGTCACTCTAATTTAGGGATTGTTGATCTTTTGGCAGTTATGCGTCCTGAGGGTTTAGACAGCGACGTTAATAGGCAGAAATGTGGTGACTTAGGTAAGGAGTGGGTTATGGCAAATATCGGGGCCACTATTGAACTGCTAGGAGTTTCTTGTAAGGGTAATCAGGATCAGGCCTCAGCAATCCTTCAAGCCATGGTGGAGGGGAGGGAAGAGGAGATGATTCAGTTTTCTAGAAGGAAGAAGATTCATCCATCTTCGAGAGGGGAGAGGCAGTTGAGAAATTTGTGTTCTGATGTGAACTATGATAGGAAGCTTACGGGGGAGGTAGAAAGAGGCAGTGATAAAGAGGGAGAGAGGGGTATGGGGGAGGTGGGTGCTATTGTTTCCTCATGACGCTACGTATTTTACCTTGGAATGTCTATGGCCTCAATAACCTGGGCAAGAGGAAGGTGGTGAGGATGGCAGTGAGAAAATGAGGGGCTCATTTGGTATTTCTCCAGGAAACAAAGATTGATTCTATGAGTGATAGGGTGATTAAGAGTCTTTGGGTAAATAGGTTTGTGGAGTGGGAGACTCTGAATTCAGTTGGGACTTCTGGAGGCATTCTTCTCATGTGGGATAAGAAATCAATCAAACAGTGTCCAAAACCACTTCATTAATAATATTATTATACCATGAAATAATATTTAGAACCCTCATTAATAATCCAAAACAGTTCGGGAACCTAAATCAATCAAACAATGTCCAAAACCACCTCCAGAATGCTTCAAAATAAGAGAGCAAACTCTCAAGAGTTGAGAGACAGCTCTACACCCATGGGAGTCGGCTCCCCTACCCTTGGAGCCGGCTCTGTGCCTTAGGGAGCTGGCTCCCTTCACCATGGAGCTGGCTTTCTCTCTCGCAGAGACCCGCGGGCTAAAAATTAAATAAAAGGAGCCGGCTCTTCCCTCTTGAGAGCTGACTCTGTCCCTACTTCCTATCATCGTCTTCGTCTTCGATGATGTTAAAATTCTCCTGTAATATTTTATTTAGGTTCCTAGAGGTCCAACTATATCCCATATCATCCATAATCTCATATAAACTCAGTACGCATCGTTACATGATTTAAAACAGAATATGAAACAAGTTGTTCAACAATTAAATTTCAATTTATCAACACATCATATAAAGTTTAAATCCTTTAGTCGATAGGCTCATTGTTGTTGATTGGTGGCTTGCGGCTTGGCTTATCCATTCCTTTATAATCCTTATGCATCAGTGTCACAATCTCATGGGTGGCCTTTAGAAGTCTCTGTGCTTCATCCGTATGAGCAATACCATCAATAGGCTCTCGAGAGACTTTTTTCTTTGAAGAACTTCCATGACCGGCTTTAGTTGAAACTTGAGAGTAGTGTGTCTTAATATTTCAGAAATGGACTGGCTCAGTCCCTAGAATTCCCAACCTTGCAGATTTCGATGTCTTTGGCTCCAACATGTTGCGATTGTTCTGTCATTAAAACATTAACATTGATTTCAATGTTAGTGAGGTCACATAACAAATGCATCCATCTTCCTAAGGAAGATTTTGATGTTTAGAAGCATAAAACATCTATTTGCAACACCCTTAGTTTGAGTACAAAAAATAAATTGAGTTGCAGACCTATGTGAACCAGTGAGAGAGAGGGAGAGAGAGACTTGATCAATCGAGCGATATTGAGGTCTTTTAAGTGATGTATTTGAAGCTTCTGTATCCTTTCCTGCATCCAATTAGCCAAATAAAAAAGTTGGAAACATAAGCTAGTGAATGGACCTTGTCCGAAAACAAACATCTTGATTGAGTTGGTATATATATATATGTTACCAAGTAGCACACTACTAGGTTTAGAAATGAAACTGAAGAATGGAATTAAATAGAATTTACTAATAAAACAGAGCACCTTTAGCATTATAGTGAGTCAATTCCTCTAAAAATTAAGATACTTACATTACATACATACAAGTTTGATATTTCCCATATACTATGCTCTAATTAAAACATTTCTAACAACAAAAGGGGATCTTCTAAGCATAGCAATTGCTTTTCTTTTCTTTTCATTTTTTATTTATTTCTTAATCAGTTATTCTTAGGAGGGTGGTGTCTTGGCAAATGGTAATCAGCACTTGAAGCTACAAAACCAACCAATTTGAACTTCTTGAGAATATTACTTTTGTCACCGATTATACATTTCACATCCAAATCTTCCTTCCTTTCAAGATCATAACATTTTCTGGAAGAATGGGTTGCACTTGATATCTTTGAAGTCTCTTTATCTACGCCATTTTCCTTCCCCCAATCCCCATTTTCCTAGTAGCAGCAGCAGCAGGAATTTTGTCTAAAAATTCCTGTTCAATCACATTTACACTTGGTCATCAAAGTTTATAAAAGATATATAACTTTTAGCATGCTAAAACACACACACACACACACACACACACACACACACAATAACAAGACTACGTACCTTTTGAGCAGATGTAAAATTTTTAGTAGTCGCTGTTAGCCCAACTCCATCAATCATCATACCTACAAAAAGAGGTGAAAAGAGCAATTATACACCTGAACCTGTTATAGTCTGCTTGTTTCATGTACACACACACACACACACACACACACACAAAAGTTATTGGAGAATAAATTAAACTAACTACCTTGATGAGCATGTGCAGAGGAGTTCCAAAGGGCATGCCAAACAAAGAGAAGGCATAGTAATAAGCTTGCAAACTTAATAGTCACCATTTATGAGTTCTTTTTCTTTCCTACCTATGTATGTTTGTTGCTCAGCAACCGAAAGAGAAGAAAAATGAAAACACAATGTGAATTTTATAGAATTTAAACCTCAAACCAGAGTTAGGGTTCCAACACCTGGCTTAATAAAATATGGGTCCTGACTCCTGGGTATGTGCAGGGCTTAGGGAAGCCAAACATAAATATTTAATTAACTAAAATAATATATATGTTCTGAAAGAAAGAAAGAAAGAAAACCAGTCTTCTTTATTTCAAATGTTTGAATATGGTGTCATGATTTCTTTTGGTGACAGGATGTCAATGACCCAAGATATTGAGTTAATACGAAGAGTAGGCCTTTCAATGTACCTTTATTATAATGCTTGCTTTGCTTGGTTTAATTTTGAGAACTTTACAACTTGCTTTATGTTCTCTGACATCAACTATTACATCTTTGTAGGTCAAAGCTAGGATTGCGGTTGCCGTTTCTTTTTTTGTTGTCGTTATATTTTTTGTATGGCTCATGAAGAAGTTGCATATATGTAATGGAAGAGAGAGACTAAAACAAAGCAAGAAGATATAAGAATTTTTGTTTTATTATGGTATGGCATAAGAAGCTAGAAATTTGTATATGGTTAATTTTGTATAAAACAATGATTTGGTATTGGTCATATATATATATATATATATATATATATATATATATATATATATATATATATATGATGCTATTGGTTAGTTGTAAGCTATTTTGGTTATGATGCTATTTTTAATTTATTTAGTGTAGGTTTCTGGAGTCCTTGCAAGGCTAGTAGTAAGGAAAAAAAAAGGCCTCATGGGGGCTGCGCTATTTAAAAAAAAAAAAATTATATAACACTTTCTACCACGGTTTTAAATCGTGGTAGAAAGCCCTTTTTCAACCATGGTTTTGCACCGTGGTAGAACGTTGAATTTCTACCACGGTTGTTTCTACCACAGTTCAAAACAGTGGTAGAAAGCTTTTTCCACCGTGGTAAAAAGTCATTTTTCTTGTAATGGAAGACTCATAATCACCCACGTGGTAGGAGGTACGTTTTCTCTCGGCATATGTGCGGTACAAATGTAGGGCCACATGATGCAAGTGATGTTAGGGGCTCAAAGGTTCTGGTTAAAGGTGTTGAAGGGACTGGGCCAATATGCATGGGCTGGTCTGGTGCTGGCCCGACTAATGGGCAGAGTTAGGCTAAGGATCAGGAAGGTCGTGATGAGGCTAAGTCCAAGTTTAGGCCGAATTCTATTTCTGGGCTAAGTATTGGGTAGTGTCAGGCTAATGTTCAGAAAGGATGGGATAGGTCAAAGCACATGATCCCCGGTGCTGACTCTGGGCCTGATTTTTTGTTTTGGATCCATGTTCCATTAAATGGGATTAGGCTGTCTTTAATAATGGTTTTTCTGTTAAAGTTATTAGGCCTAGATTGAAGGAAAAAGAAAGGAGAACCAGAATCGCTTTTCAAGCCCAGGTAAGCCTTTCTTCCTCGGATGATGCAACTGCAAATAGAGTTTGGTCTCGTTTTGAGAAATAATCCTGGGCTGAGGCCAGCGTCACTAGTGATGGTTTGGAGCATTTGGTGAAGATGTTTAGGCATGGCCACTGTTGTTTGAAGAGGGACGCGTGTAACAGAATTAATTCTGGGACGAATTTTGTGTGTGTATCTGGCCAGATAAATCCAAAGCGATATAGAAGTTATAGTAGGCGAAGTTCTAGGAAGAAGAAGCAAAAATGGGTGGGCCGTAATGATTTCCCCCTACAATCGGGTAACTCTGCTTTCCCATATTCTCGGAGCGTTCTTTCTACTTCTTCTTCTTCTACCCCTTATTGTTAAGTATTGAGGAGTGGAGGTGGGGAAATTATTGATGGGATGTTGGAGAAAACTCGGGTGTTGTCACCTGGCAGAAGGAGCTACGGAGGGCAAGATGGTGTATGCAGAACTGGAGATGAGTGGGGGACTTTGCTTTGTTCTTTAGATAAAAGAGGGTCTGACCAACAGGCCTGTGGCCTAGCGGTATAAGATTCCTACTTCCCAAAGGGAGGTTAGGGGTTCGAACCTCAGTGGAGACAGTGTGTGTGAGTCCCAATTAGGAAAAAAAAGGGTCTGCAGCGGTGGTTAATTCGCATTACGCTGAGGACGGGGTCATGGTTTATGTGGGAAGAGATACGAGGTTCCGGTTAAGTAATAAGGCTATTTCAATACAGGTGAAGGGACTGAATGGGCTATATCGTCTTCCAGACTTTGATTCAGACATTACAAGGGATGATTCGAAAGGGGCCTTTCGTACACCGTTGGCATGCAATGGTCTAGATTTTTCAGAGAATGATGTACTGGACATGATGGTGGGTGACTAGGATAAGATTGGCAGGTTAAAGGTTTCATGGGAGAAAACTAAGGTTCTGGAGATGTTGCAACCATTATCTGAATATAGATCGGATGGGACACTACTGGAGTTCTCTGGTTCAGGGCGTGATGATAGAGGGGTGGAGTGGATCAAGGACAATATTGATACTGTGAGCAATATGTTAGGCATTTCTTTTGAGCCTAATGAAGAGCAGATTAGGCTATTGTTACATACAATTATTAAAGGGAAGATAGTGGATTTTGATCAATGCAGGGATTAGATAGTCAGGATGAAGAAGAGGGCATCCCCATGGAGAAGGGGAAGGGAGATTCGGGGTCTTATTTCTGATGTTAATTATGAAAGGAAAAATGAGGTAGGGAAGGAAATGAGTAGTGAAAGGGGTAGAGGGAGAAGGAAAAAGGAGGGGTCATGTTCTGGTTTCTAATGAGTCACCGTATCATTTCGTGGAATGTCCGATGTCTCAATGACCCGAATAAGAGGAAAGTGGTGAAAATGGCTATAAGGAAGTGAGGGGTTCATGTGGTTTGTTTACAGGAAACAAAGATGGCATCTATTTCGAATAGGGTGGTTAGGAGTCTGTAGGGTGGAAGGTTTATTGATTGGGAAGCATTGGATGTTGTTGGGACAAAAGGTAGGTGTCGAAATCAAATGTGTGGAGAGAGATGTTTTCCATTTCATGTGCCTTTTCCATGGAGGAGGATAGGTTATGTTAGATGTTTTCTGTGTATATGGCCAGTGAATGATGGGGAGATGCACCTTTTTTGGGAGGAGTTGGGGTTTGTGAAGGAGCAGTGAGGTTTACCGTGGTGTGTAGGAGGTGATTTTAATGTTGTTAGATCCCCCTTGGAGAGATCGACAGGAGGAAAGTGGACTACAGCTATGGTTCAGTTCTCAAAGTTCATGATGGCCATCATCTTCATGATTTGCCGCTGGAAAGAGCAACTTTTACATGGATGAGTGGCAGAGATGTTCCTACCCTTTCACGTCTGGATCGATTTCTCATCTCCGGAGATTAGTAGGAGAAGTTTCTGGATGTGGCATAGGCAGCTTTGGCTAGACCGACATCAGATCATATTCCTTTGGTGTTAGATTGTGGTGGGATGCAATCGAGAATCACTCCTTTCAGTTTGAAAACATGTGGCTTAGGACAAACTGCGGAGGATTTTCAAGGATGTGTGGATCTTGGTGGGAGGGGAGTATAGTGTCAGGGAATCCGAGTTTTATCCTTGCAAGGAAGCTTAGGGCATTGAAGAATGAGCTCAAAAGGTGGAATAAGGATGTGTTTGGGAATTTAGAGTAGAGGAAGGCTATAACCTTTGCAGAGATTGATCATCAGGAAGGTTGAAAAGGCATTGATGAGGGTTAAAGATGCAAGAAGATTGTGTGCCAGGAAGAGATTGCTGAAATTGCCTTTTTAGAAGAGATCTCTTGGAGATAGAAATCTAGGGCCCTATGGCTTAAGGAGGGAGATAGAAACACTATGTTTTTTCATCAGTTTGCCAATGCTCATAGGAGGGGCAACAACATTGGGAGGATTACTGTCAATGGGGAGGTTCTTGTTAAGAAGGAGGATGTTCATAGGGGGATTACCGTATTTTATCAAGGTTTGTTTTCAGAGCCTATTTTTTGGAGACCTTGATTAGATGGTCTTCATTTTGATTATATTTCTGAGATCTTTAGAGATGGTTTGGAGATCCCGTTTTCTGAAGAAGAAGTGTTGAAGGCGTTAAAGAGTTGTAATGGGGACAAAGCTCTAAATTCGGATGGCTTTACTATGAGATTCCTATTAAAAAGTTGGGATGTGGTCAGGGCTAATGTGATGGGTACGTTCCATTCTTTCCACACGTTGGGGCGGTTTGAGAAATCCTTTAATGCATCTTTTATTGCTCTTATCCCGAAAAAGGGGTGCTTCAGATATGAAGGATTTAAACCTATTAGTTTATTGGGATACATCTATAAACTAATAGCCAAAGTTCTAGCCTTGAGATTGAGCGAGGTTCTTAATGATGTTATCTCGGAGTCTCAGAATACTTTCATAGGAGGGTGCCAGATTGTAGATTCCATGCTTATTTCTAATGTGTACGTGGACGTAAGGTTGAGAAGTGCTGTCCCGGGGGTTCTGTGAAAGCTTGAGGCTATCAGTACATTGATGGGGAGGGCTGTAGAGTTGGCTTTCATTAGGGGTTTCAAGGTATGCAAGGATGGTCATGGTTTGGAGATTTCTCATTTGTGTCTTACGGATGATACTTTGAGGTCTGTGCTGATTTGTTTTCAAGCAATTTTAGGCCTGAAAGTTAATATGAGGAAGGGTGCTTTGATTCCAGTGGGGGAGGAACCTGATATTGAAGGATTTGCTTCGGTTCTTGGTTGTGGGGTCAGCTCTTTTCCAATTTCTTATTTGGGTATGCCTTTGGAGGTTTCTTCTAGGTCCGTGGGTGCCTGGGATCCTGTGATAGAGAGGGTGGAGAGGAGGCTTGCTGGGTGGAAAAAGCATACCTTTCGAAAGGTGGGAAGGTCACTTTATTGAAGAGCACTTTATCGAGTCTCCCTACTTATTTCCAATCCCTTTTCCAGATTCCATGCTCAGTAGCCGCTACGATTGAGAGATTACAAAGGAACTTCTTATGGGGAGGGTCTGGGGATGAATTTAAGTATCATCTTGTCCGTTAGGAGCAGGTATGTAGGTCAATTCAATTTGGAGGCCTAAGGATTGGGTCTGGGGATGAATTTAAGTATCATCTTATCCGTTAGGAGCAGGTATGTAGGTCGATTCAATTCGGAGGCCTAAGGATTAGGAGGTTAGTGTATTTTAACAAGGCCCTTCTCGGGAAGTGGTTGTGGAGGTTTGGTCTAGAGCGTCATAGGTTATAGAGAAAAGTTCTGTTGGGACATCTTGGAGAGGAGGGCCGGGGGTGGTGCTCAATTTTGGTGACGATTCTCGGAGGGGTAGAGGTTTGGAAAGCTATTCAGAAGGGGTGGAATGAGTTTTCCAAGCATATCAGATTTCGAGTTCAAAAAGGTAGGGAGATTCGCTATTGGGAGGATTTATGGTGTGGAGATCGTACTCTATCTTGTTTATTTATGAGATTATTTCGGATTGCTATGGATAGGTATGCCTCGGTTGCTGACTGCTATCGGCTTGATAGCGGGGGGATGACCTGGGATGTTCAGTTTCGTAGATTTGTTTAGGACTAAGAGCTGGATGATGTTTTCGGTTTTTTGGAGCTTTTGTACAGAAAAGAGATTTGTGGTAGAGGTAGGGATGCTTTGGTTTGGGTTCCTTCCTTTCAGGGTACTTTATGTGTGAGATCCTTTTTCAGTTGTTTGCCGGGTTTAGCTAAGAGGTTTTCGTGGAAGGCAGTGTGGCGCTCCAATGTGTTGCTTAAATTGGCTTTCTTTACTTGGACTGTGGTGTGAGGTAAGATCTTGACGTTTGACAATTTGAGGAGGAGAAAGCATGTCATTATTAACTAGTGCTACATGGGTAGGCAAAATGGAGAGTCGGTGGATCATCTCCTTTTGCATTGCCCAGTGGCCTTGGATTGTTGGAGTCTCTTGTTAGGCATGTTCAGAGTTACGTGGTTCATGCCTAGATTTATGAGAGATTTGATGGAGGTTTGGAGAGGGGGTTCCGTGGGACTTCATACTGGAGGGTATTGGAGGATAGCCCAATTGTGTCTACGATGGTGTTTGTGGAGGGAGTGTAATAGAAGAGCTTTTGAAGAAGAAAAGTCCTAGATTGCTGCTCTCAAGTCTTATGTTAATATCTCTCAAGGGCTTGGGTAGACATTGTTGTTCTCCTGAGGAGAAGATAGATTTTCTCACTTCTTTGGCGCCTTAGGGCCCCTGTTTGTTATTTTTTGTATTCAAGATGCGTTCCCCTTTTGAACTCTTTCTATTAATCCTTTTACTTATGGAAAAAAATAAAATAAAATAAAAATAAATAAATAAGGTGCTCTTTATCAGAGTGACTTTTCCGCTCTTCGAAAGATATTGCTTCTTCCATCTAACCAATTTATTCTCGAACAGCTGAATCACTGAATCCCAAACATCCACCCTCCTGGTCGAAGCACCCAAAGGCAAACCGAGATAAGTAATCGGAAAGGAACTCATCCCACATCCTAGAACCATAACAATTGAAGACCCCTCCTGAAAGAACAGTTTTACCCACGTTAACTTTCGGCCCTGACACTGCCTGAAAGCAAACCAGAACACACCTTAAATATTTGAGTTGGGACACATCCGCATCACAGAAAACCATAGTATCGTCCGCAAAAAGTAAGTTTGAGATATCCATCTGCTGCACTGACTCTGGGCCCATCCTGAATCCCCTGATAAAACCCAACTCCACTGCTCTCCTTATCAATCTACTAAGAGCCTCCATAACAATAAGAAATTAAAAAGGAGAAAGGGGATCCCCTTGTCTCAAGCCTCGAGAGATTCCAAAAAAGCTAGATGGGGACCCATTCACCAATACAAAGAATCTAACAAAAGAAATACAAGTCTCAATCCACTTCCTCTATCTCTCCCTAAAACCCATCCTTACTAACAAATATAACAGGAAATTCCAATTAACATATCATATGTTTTCTCAATATCAGGCTTGCACAGAACTCCTAGAACATCACTCCTCAACCTAAAATCCATAGATTCGCTGGCAATGAGGGCTGAATCCAGAATCTACCTGCCTCAATAAATGCATTTTGAGACTCTAAGATGACACCGTCCTGAACCTCCCTCAATCTCAAGGCAAGAACTTTAGCAATAAGCTTATAAATGCAACCCAAAAGACTTATTGGTCTAAAGTCATTGACATCAGACACAACTCCTTGCTTAAGAATGAGAGTAGTGAAAAATGCAATCAACGACTTTTTGAACCTCCCATAAGAATGAAACTCATAAAGGTACTCATCACCTTATGTCACACCACCTCCCAGTTTTCCAACAAAAAATTCATAGTAAATCCGTCCAGACTTGAAGCCTTTTAACCGTTTCAGCTCTTCAGCACCCTCAACACCTCCTCTGAAAAAGGTTATTCCAAGCCATCCCTATCAATCGTATAAATTGAGTCAAAGTGAAGGCCATCAAGACGAGGTCTCCACTGTAATAGGTTAAAGTAAAGCCTCTGGTAAAAAAAAAAAAAAAAAAAAAAAAAAGACCCCTACGCACCTCCTCCTACGTACACAACTCCACTCTGTGCACCTGGATCCTCCCAGTGTGATTGCCCCTTCTATGGACATTGGCAAGTTTGTGAAAGAACTTCGTATTATGATCTCCTTCCTTCAGCCAGAGAGCTCGAGATTTTTGGCGCCATGAAATGTCCTTCATAATAGCAATCTCTACAATCTCCACCTGAGAACCTACTCTTCTATCCCGATAGGAGTCAATGATACCACCCCCCTCTTCCAACCGATCAATCACAAGGATCTTAGCAAAAACCCTATTCTTTCACTACTTCAAGTTCCCAAAGACCTCCTTATTCCATCTTTTAAGCTACGTCTTAAGAAAATAAAGCTTACCAGCTAAAATAAAGCTCTGAGTACCCACCACCAATGCTTCCTCCCACCAACCCTGCACTTTTCCTTGAAAATCATTCTCTCTTGGCCATATATTCTCAAATCTGAAAAGAGTACACTCAAACCTCCATAATCCAACACCAACAAAATATGATCAGAAGTCACCCTAGCCAAAGTAGCCTGAACCACACCCGGGAACTTCTCCTCCCACTCACCAGAGATCAAGAATCTATCTAAGCGTGAAAAAGTGGGGGAGTCCCTCCCGCTAGACCACGTAAAAGTAGTGCCCTCTAAAGGATGATCAATAAGATGATACCCATTAATGAACTCCAAAAACTATACCATAGCCGAAGACTATCTACCACCTGTAGACCTCTCAGAAAGTGACCTGACCACATTGAAATCCCCTATAACACACCAAGGAAGAGACTACGTCTCTTTCATAGCACCAATCTCTTCCCACAGCACAACTCTCTTATTATCATCCACCAGCCATAAACACTAGATAATGCCCATTATAAACCATCATCCTCCATCACAAAAGCACATGAGATGGAAAATCTCCCACTCCACACCTCTACCACTGCCATCCATCTCCTATCCTACATAATAAGAATACCTCCAGAGGCCCCTAAAGCAACCAACACCTCACATTCAATAAACCTACTGCCCAAAAAACTCCTAACCACCCTATCTGTCATCAAAGCAATCTTCATTTCTTGCAAATAAACCACATGAGCTCCCCATTTTCTCACTACCAACTTTATAACCTTCCTCGGGTCATTGAGGCCCTGAATATTCCACGAAATGAGTAGTAGCTTCATGAGGAAACAGTATCCAACACCCCTCAATCACCCCCACCCTACCCCTTTCCATCACCCCTCCATCATTAGTATCATAATTCACTTCACATAAAATATTTCTCAATTCCCTCTCCCTTTCCAAAGAGAGGCAGTCCTCTTCCTATGACACCCCTTCTTAGACTTCTTCATCTTCTATTCTCTCCCCTCCACCGTTGCGTGAAGGATTGCCAATGCATGGTTCTGATTACCATTGAAGGAAACATCTAACTATTCACTAACAACATCAATATGATCATTCACCCACTCCTTACCTACATCAACACAATCCTGTCGAACACCATCACCCCTAAATTTGGATGTCCCTCTTCAGCCTACACAATTATGTCAAAAACCCCATATTGTTATCCCTCAACACCTCTCCTACCCCAGGCCCCATCCTCCATCTCTTCCTCCCTCACACACGACATCCAATCAACGACATTGTCCTCCCTACCTTCCAATCCACTAACCTGAGTGTCCATACCAACAGTATGATAAACAAGTAGAGTTCTATGTTTCATTAGTTCTTATACCAACAAAGCAGTTGCCTCATTAGGGTAAATCAAAAATCCTTCCCAACACAAACTACCATCCTTTCAGAAGCGCTAGTCAAGGGGTCCATCTGTGACCTCCACATTCTATCTCCATCCAGTGTAGAACCACCCAAATCATCAACCCTTCCTGTAATAGGCTCAAAAATCCAACCCAGCTCCTCCCCATCTGACGAAGGATGAACCGATGAAGAAAAGTCAGAAAAAAAAAAAAAAAAAAAAAAAAACCAATCATTCCCTAAGAATTCCAAATCATAACAACAAGCCACACTAGTTATCCCATACCTTTCTGATAACCCAAAAAAATAAACACCGGCCATCCCATCCCTTTCTGATAGCCTAACAAACCCACATCCATTCAAATCTGAGTTAACCACCTCATCCTTAAACCCACCTCCACCACAGATGAGAACAACCGAGACTTCACAAAAAACCAATCACAGTCCTCCCCCCATCACTCCTCAACACCCCATAAGAAGGACTAAAAGAAGGAGCAGAAAGAAAGCTCTGAGAGAGGGAAATAGGATACATACCAGGTTCGAGGTCTCTGTCCTTGTGAGCCACCCATGATGAGCGTTGAAAAGTGCACATTTAAACCCCTTAAGCTCAAGTATTCTAGAACCTTTATCTATCTTATTTTTCCAGTTTAGACTAATTTCATGTCATTACCCATTTTCCAGTGCTTATCCCCAAAATAAGTCAATTCAACCAAATTAGAGCATAAAAGAAGCAATCTCAAGCTGAATGAAAAAAAGGAGCGAAAAGGAGCAAAGTGGTGAAAAGTAACAAGTTTCAATCGATTAGACCAATCTTTGATTGATCTCACAGTGATCGATCCAGCCTCACGAAAATGGATCAAACCCCTTGTCCTTATCCTCAAGAATTTTTATCTTCGATTGATCCAACTTTCTTTTCGATCGATCGAACTTTTTTGATCTTATCTCCACCTATCACTTTTATCTTTTTCTCAAAATATCCCAAAAATATCTCAGATTTGTCTTATTCTAAAAAGGCGCTGCCAAGGTTTGATCGATCTGGCCATACTTCGATCGATCTCATTAGAATTTCATCGATCGACCCACCTCAAGTTCGAAAAAAAAATAGAGTTCAGCTCATTAAAAGATGGCTCGTGGTGCAATCATTGAAGGAGCCCTATTACACGAAACCTGACCATTGGGTGTGACATTGGAGCTACCTATATAAAAATTTTAAGCCATATATACAATACATAGAAGATACAATAGAGAGGAGGAGTGGAATCACACACAGTCTTGGAGAAAGTCTAGAGATTAGAGAGATACACACCATTTAGGAATTCTTCCATTCATCTAAGGTTTCCATCAAGGAGAAGAAGATCAATCCTACCATGGAGATGGCCCTTGAGGGATGGATGACTACATCAATGAGTGACTAAACAACTTCTTAGGGCTAGAGTTAGCCTTAAGCATGCCTTCTATATCTTGATGTTTTGTATTTTGAGGGTATTTATGTTGTAATTCTTGTCTTAATATTTGATTTATATATGAATCTTGTTTTTACAATTATTTGTGCTGTTAAATACTTCCAATTGATCATTTCATTCTATTCATATGTCTATGTATGCTAGAATAGATGTTCATGTATTTACCTCTTGGTTTTGTGATATTGATGCATGTCTATGTGTGTTGATGCTATGAATCTAGAGATTGTCAAGGCATAGTGCTTTAATGGAATACTCATGTGGCTTGTTTGATGGTTCATACTCATTTTTTGATGGATTGTGCCTCTTCCTTAGTTTAATTAGTTTAATTTTCATGTCCCTAGTTTAGTTGTATTGTAGTTGCCTTATTTTCCTAGATGGGAGGACAATCCATGCTTGTTGTTTGATGTTCCATGCTTATGAATGCAAGTAGTATAATTCTCTAGCTTGTTAATGTGTTTAATTGTGAGCTTAAAGGAAGGAATAATGGCTTAGTTTAATATATTGTGTTATTCATTAGGTTGTTTAGACAATGTATGCTTAATTAGTCATCCATGCATGTTGATTCAATCAATCACACATATTAGTGTTGCAACATATATTTCCCCTTATTCATTACAAATTGAACGTCGAGAAAGGTGATGTTTAGTGGTGACCTCTAAATCCCAAGATCCCTCTCTCTTGTTCTCTACCCTTTATTTACTTTAATTGCTTTATATTGAATTTATTTACATTGTAGTTTAATTAACCAATAAAACCACCTTTTGATCACTTGACCTACTAGTCCAACCTTGTTTCCATATCAACATTGCTCTTAATCCCTTGGGACGATCCCTACTCACCCTCGCTATATTAGTAGTTAGAGGTAGTAGTGGCACTTTATAAATTCAAACTTGGCCACTCTTTAACACGTTTTAACTTGTTGGTTCACGACAACACCAAGTTTTGGCATATTTGCCGGGGATTGATTTGGCAATGCCGTGTTTTGGAAACAATTAGGAATTAGTACTTTTTTTATCATGTCTTTACATTACTTTATCTTGATTACTTATTGTATTTGTTATTGATTGGCTAGGTGCATTAAGCAAATAAGTGAAGCAAAGGAGAATTGAAAAGCAAGGAGCTAAGCTAAGCATAAAAAGGCCAAAATTCTAAAAAAATTACAAAGCATAGCAAAACTTGAAAACATTGAAAACTAAATTGAAGTTGCTTAAAGACCCTTTGTGAGCTTTTTCTAGCTCAATCTCTAATTAAATTGTCAGCCCGCGAGGTGGCAAGTCTTTAAATTCTTAGATAGATCGTGAGCCCGCGTGGAGGCAATTTAATTTTTCTTAAAGACCCTTTGTGAGCTTTTTCTAGCTCAATCTCTAATTAAATTGTCAGCCCGCGAGGTGGCAAGTCTTTAAATTCTTAGATAGATCGTGAGCCCGCGTGGAGGCAATTTAATTTTTCTTCCATATTGTTGAAAGCATGGGAGTTTGGGATCAATATATGTGAAGGATGTTTGTTGATTGATTTGTTACGAAGGTAAAGTGATTATTACTTGCTTTTTGCTTGTTTTTGTTTTGTTTGTGCATGCATGATCATAGATCATTGAATCCTACCCTTGTCTCATTTAATTTGAATCTTGAATCCATTGTTCGTAATTCTAAGGGAAGGGGTACTTCTAGTCATTCCATTTCATCAATGGAAACCATCAATAAGGACCATGTGGAGGACCTTGGTCACATAAACCAACAAGGTATCCTCCATCATGAAAACATTCAAATCCCATTAGGCATGCCAAGACCATTCATTCTACCATAACAACAAGGCCAAATTCCATTAGGAATGCCTCATCCAATTTTTGCTCCACAACCTCCTATAGTTCAAGTTAATCATGGTGTTCATTTAGCACCACCGGTTAGGAATCCTCCCATTGCTTTGTGTGATCATTATGTGCCAAATGAATATAATACACCTACATGCATTCAATTGCCCCCATTTAGAGCACATCACTATAAAATTAAACCGCAAACTATTCAAATGCTTCCTAACTATCATGGACTTCCAAGTGAAGAACCTTACAAGCATTTGGATGAGTTTCTTGATATATGCTCCTCTGTGAAATACACGGACATGCCGGAAGAAGTTTTGAGACTCAAACTTTTTTTTTTCACCATTAAAGATAAGACAAAATATTGGTTTAATAATCTTAGGCCTTTTTCGATTACTTCTTGGGCGGAAATGTAACAAGAGTTCTTGAAAAAGTACTATCCGGTATCAAAGACCAATTGTATGAGAACTTTCATTCGTGAATTTTCTCAAGGGGATGGGGAATTGTTTCATGAGGCATGGGAAAGATTTAATGACTTTCTTAGGAAGTATCCACATCATGACATTCCTAAGTGGCAATTAGTCCAATACTTCTTTGAAAGTTTGCCAGATAATCAAAAAGGAATGATAAACGCATCCATAGGTGGTTCTTATCTTGATAAATATGAAAATGATATTTGGCAATTGTATGAAAGTATAAGTGAAAATTCCATGCATCGATCTTTGTCATCAAAAAATGGTAGAATTGTAGGTGGAAGGAAGAATGTCGGCTTATATCAAGTTGACAATTCCAATGATATAGCCGCCGAGGTGAAATTCTTAACTCAAAGGTTCGATCAATTTTTGATCAATCAAAATTTGGTGAATTGAGTGTCTTCCTCCCCTAATCATGTTCATCATCCATCTAATGAAACATGCATGACTTGTTCTAGTGTCTTACATTCTACTTCCAATTATCCACATGGACATGTGCAAAGTGAGCATCATGAACAAGTTAATGCCACATTTGTTAACGAATGGAATAATCCTTATGGCACACACTACAATACCGGATGGGGGAACCATCCAAACTTCTCTTGGAAAAGCCAAGGGGAAGGCTCAAACCCTCCCCAAGGTGGTTTTCAAGGAAAATATGTTCCACCTCCAATGCAAAGCCAAGGTTCCCAATGTTATAGATTATCTTTTCAATCATCACATGGAAACTAATTCTCAAACTCTCATTTTCCTAATCAATCATCTTATTCTCAAGGAAATTCTAGGAGTCCTGCTTTTGAGAAAAAAATGTTGACCATTTTGGGTTCTCTAGAGGCAAACACTCAATTACTTCATTCCCATTCTCAATCCATTGCTAAGATAGAAACCCAAGTTAGGCAAATAGCTAGTACTTTGAATGCTAGAAAGAAAGGAAAGATGCCTCTAAATGCCCCACCAAAGAAACAATTTGTTATGGAGACCAATTCCTCCTCAGAAGGTCACACAATTGAACATGTCAATGCGGTTACAACCTTAAGGAGTGGAAAAATTGTTGACAACCAAGTTGGTGTCCAAAATGAAGAGAGTGAACCGGTGCAACCGAAAGTTAATACCCGTCCCGTTTCACATTTTATTCCTCCTTCATTGCATTTGCAAAAACCATTTGTTGAAAAAGTGTTGAACAATGATTTGAAAATTTCTTGTGTTGAAGATGTTGTGAAGAAAGATTTTGAAAATTTTTTTAAGCCAAAGGCTCCATTTCCAAATGCCTTGAAAGGATCTATCTTTATTGAAAAACAAAAGACCAAAGTAAATGAAATCATTGAAGTGTTTTGGCAAGCAAAAATCAATCTTTCGCTTTTGGATGCAATCAAACAAATTCCGGCTTATGCCAAATTCTTGAAAGATCTTTGCACCCAAAAGAGGAAAAACAAATGCCAAGCACAAAAGAAAGTGGTCTTGACCAAGCAAGTAAGCTCTATTTTACAACACAACACTCTCCCAAAGTTTAAGGACCCCGGTTCACCTACTACTTCTTGTGTCATTGGTGACCATGTTATTAATCGGGCTCTTCTTGACTTAGGAGCAAGTTTTAACATTCTTTCGTACTCGGTATATGTTAAATTGGGCTTAGGAAACTTGAAACCGGCGTCAGTAGTTTTACAACTTGCCGACCAATCTATCAAAAAGCCTAGGGTATTATTGAGGATGTATTGACCAAGATTAATAAGTTCTTCTTCCCGGTTGATTTCATTGTCATTGACACAGAATCGGTTCCAAATCCCAAGAGCCAAATTCCCGTTATCCTCGGTCATCCTTTCTTGGCAACCACAAATGCCAACATCAATTGTAGGACGGGGATAATAAAAATCTTATTTGGCCACATGAAAGTGAAGTTGAACATTTTTAATCCAACCCCGTGTTCAATGGATAAGCATGAAGAAGTGTGTGTTGTGAAAAACTGTATTGACAATGAATTTGATAAAGTTGAGTCATTGCTTGAAAATCGTATTTCCAAAGGTCCATCTTCCAAAATGATTTCAAAGAATGTGGTTTTGAAAACAAAGTTTGAAAGGGCATGGAAGCCCAAAAATTGAGTAAACAAAGGACCATCAATCTTCTTTGAGTTACATCCAACAAGTTCTTTAGGGAACCATTTGTTGGGTGGGAATCAAAGTGTTTTTCACCCCGTCAAGGAGGGGATGCACAACAAGATTTTCAATCCGGGCTAAAAGAGCCCAACGTCTTGCTAGAGACATTAAACACTAGTGCTTCATAGGGTTTACAACTCTATTCCTCCCTCATTTCTATTTTACCTTTCATTTCTTGCGAAGTCTAGATATATTCTGGGTTCATACACATTGTTAGGGACTCTGATTGAGAATGTGTGCACTGTCATTTTTCGAATTAAGCATTTTATGCTTATTCGATCAATCTCAAAAAGAGGTACAATCGATCGAACATCATCTTTGCATCCAATCATCTCTCTGTCCCATCGTGTGAAGATTTCTTGCATATTTCAGCTCTCTGTTCCATCATCCGAACGTCTTCCAAATCGATCCGATTCTTTCTCAATCGATCCATTTTTCCCTTTGATTGATCTTTATTCCATACTTAGAAAAAATTTTAAACCCATGAAAAATCACATCTTTATGTAATCGTTCGAACATGTCTGCAGGCTTTCACCTGTTGGATCGATCGAGTTTCGATCGATCTATGTTCAATCGATCTGGGTGCTCCTGTTAACTTTTGACTTCTTTTTTAATTTAAATTTATTGTAAAAAAAAAAAAAAAAAAAAAAAATCCAAAAATATTTTTCAAAATTTATTTTATTTTCCAAAAATTCAAAAATACTTTTAATTTCATTTTAAACTAAAAATAAAAATAAAAATAAAAATAAAATAAAATAATAATTTTCAAAAATACTTTGTCATTTTGTAGGTTCAATAGATCTGAGTTCCTTTATGATCGATCGAAGTTTGATCGATCTAATTCCCAAGTGATCGATCGAACAGGTCGACAACAATTTTTAAAATATGACCCAAGGGTTATTTGGATCAATTTCATAATCGATCTCAGACCCTCCTTCTCTCCCACCACTGTTTCGCCTTCTTCCCCACCTCTAGCGAGCTTCTAGTGACATCTCAGAAGCTTCAAAACTCTCTCTCACTCTAGATCTCATCTCATCTCTCTCGTTCCACTTCTCTCATTTGTTTTTGGTAAGTTTTGGTTTATATTTTTAATTTTGAGCTTTAATCTCGAGTTTTCTATGTTTTCCATGTTTAGATCTAAAACTTCCATGTTGATTGTTGTCATTTTGCCATCTTTGAAGCATGTGTATATATATATGTATATATTTTGTTTTGATTTTGATTTCGGGGGTCACGTACCTATTTAAGTGACCAATATTGACTTGTTGAGGTGTAGAGGGGCCTACGAGCTTACTCAGGTGCCCCTCTTATTGTCCACGTCACAGATCTGTGACTATTCATTTTTTTTACAGAGTTCAATCAATCACACTCTTTCTCTGATCGATCAAAGCTCGATCGATCTTATCCATGTCCTGATCGATCCAACCTGGATCAATCTCATTTTTTTCATGATCGATCGAACTTTACTATCTTGCATATCATCTTTTGTGTTTCATGCTATCTAATTTTTGCCCAATGCCTATGTTTTCTACATTTGATGTATTCCATACTTATCATGTTCAGCATATTTCACTCTATTTAAACATTCGATGTCTATACCTGGCTGCATTATCACTTGGATAGATTCATATAATTTATTCTGAGTTGTCTATCTTAACTTGACAAACATGTTTCTATTTGTTGTGTTTCAATTCTATATTTCATATGCTATACCAATTACTGACTACAATTGCAAGTGTTTCCTTTCTTTTTGCAAGCCATGGCTCAAGTCAAGACAGTTGCCCGCTGACAGTATCACCACTGAGTGAGACCGCGTATAAAAGAGCTTGAGGAGCCAGCTCCAGATCAGTTCGAGCGCTTCTCCTCTTTTGCATCTGCATCCTTATCTTCTTCATCAGCAGATAAGTCTGAACATATACCATCTCCTTCACCACCACCGGCATAGCCTGGCCTGGTCCGAGACAGACCTATCAGGAGATATTCACGCCTTTCAATGGCGCATGAGTCTGTCTTAAACACTTCTTTCTTCTCCCAGTCAGTCCTAACCAGGGTGGCTTATGATGAGATTAAGCAGTGCGGCATTTCAGCTATTCTAGCCCCAGTAGCCTACCCAGTTTACCTGCGGCTAGTCCGGTTGTTCTACCAGAACCTCCGGCCAGCCCCGTGTAATCTATTATAGTTATGGACCACTATTGATGGCCATCTCATCCGCATCAAAGTTGAGACATTGGCCACATCCTCTCGGTGCCCACACGTCTACCCTCCCAACCTTGATTATCCTATCCTCAAGAGGCCATCTGATGCAGACATGGCCGTTGCCTGACTAGCCCTTACAGTAATGGTGATACATTTGCTACCCAGACTTATTTGCCCAATGATTTATGGTTCTTCGACTCAGTCTTGTACCAAAATGTATTTATGGAGGGCCATAAGATCCAACGACGCTCAGATTTTCTAGCAGCCCTCTATGCCTTCTATACGGGCCATTAGTTTTCTATTCCTGCACTCTACTGGAGTGTTATAATGAGACTTTACTTGAGCTACATTAGCAAGGCCAAGCTCAGGCATGCCACTTTCCTTCCCTTTGCACATCTGATTACTCAGATCCTTTGAAACCAGCACTACCCTTTCTATTCAGAAGAGCAGCCTGAGTCAGGGGCTTGCTGTTATGGCAAGAAGGACTGGGACAAGAGCTATAACACTCTTATTCAGAGTCTAGAGGATGAGGCCGTCATGGAAGCTGAGGAGGCTGAGTTGGCAGAGATGGAGGCAGCAGCAGCAGATGATCCAGCAGACCCACAGGTGGCTGCAGATGCACATATTGAGATTGACTTGGAGCAGAAGCCTCCAGCGAAGTTACCACATCATTCTACGGACAGTCATTAGTATATTCTCAGGAGTAAAGTCAAAATGAGCATCAGTCTTCTGACCCAGCCATCCCTGACACTCCAGTTCAGACACCCAGCCTAGGAGAGTGTATCCAAACCTTGGAGGACTCGATTGTCTCTCTTCGGGTAGATGTGGCCTCCCTTAGCACCGACGTGACTACTCTCTGTGTGAACATCTTGACTATACTGCAGGACTTATCCAGAGATATTCGAGGATCACGCCCCACTAGACCGACCTCCTCTGCTTGATCTCTATCTATCTCTCATCATTTTATATATCTATCATACTTGACTGTTCTTTTCATATTGTTATTATATTTTTACAGCCAATCTGTTACCCAGATACTGTGTTGTACCTTACATTGCTTTTATTCTCTATATTATATACATGATATTTTTGGATGTCAGGTTATTATATTGATATATTTATCTGTAATTGCCTCCATTATCAAGTACATCCCAGTGACTTCAGTGAGAGAATGCTAGCCAAAATTTTTCAAGACCATCCTTATTCCTCTTTCCTTTGTTCATTTATTATCCTACTTACACTTACATGCCCACTATGTACTGTTTTTATCCCCTTGTTATCTAATCAGCTTTTATTCTAGCGCCATCTTTTCAGGACCACAGTAAATCTCGAGTTTAGGGGGGTTGTACCACCCACTTCGGATACTTGTGTCCTGGTCATTCTTTGCCATAGCTGCACTGGTATACTCTTTCCTTTTGTTTTCTTTGCACATTGAGGATACTGTGCCATTTAAGTTTGGGGGTAATAGGTGTTCTTTATAATGTTTGTTTTCAATTCAAAAATTTGAGCATGACTTGTGTATTTGAGGGATTTTCAATGATTGGTCCATGACTAGTAATGACTTTGATTTTTTCAGAACTATATTGCTTAAAATTTAAAAATTGCTTAACTTGAGAGTCCAATACCCCTTCTATGCCTTGTGCATGCCATTTAGGAGTAAATTTTTCGAAAGATTGATATCTTGCTTAAGCTTGTGGTTCACATCATCATGATTTGTGATTGTTTTGAGATTCACTCTAGGATTCTACACTAGCATAGGCGCACATTAGCATTCATTTGTGGGTACATGTTTTGTTGATTATTGAATTAGTTATATCCCAATTGGGCTAGTAGTGCATTGAAAGCTTTCACTCTTGATAAAGGTAGATAATAAACCCTTTTCACTAAGTAGTTGGGGTTCTAGCCTCATCAAGCACTGAATTTCTCGCACCAAAAGGTGGAGGACCCAAACTCTAGGTTAATAATTGAATACAAAAAAAAAAAAAAAAAATGGGATGAGAAGTGGGAAATGATTAGATAGAGGTTATTTTAATTTGTAGCCTAGTCGATTTGAGCTTGTAAGTCCTTAGGGGTGTTTAAACGCCTAATGCCCTAAAGTCGTCCGGTTTGGGAGTCATTGACCTAATGCTCGACCTCATGGATTGCTAGAAAGCTTAATAGATCAACACATTGCACCATGCTTCCATCTTTGATCCTTAGGATTAGGAGAAAAAAAAAATTGAGTGAAAAGAATAAGTGCACCTAGATCAATAAAGCTTTAATAAAAGGGCCACTCTTTGTTTTGATGATCAGTACTAGATTTGTGTGCTAGTTTAAGGGTAAGGATGTGATCATTTCTTTAGTTGGCTTAGATAGCAATATACTTGATGCCGGTCCACTCAAAAAGGATTCTAGTATTGTTTTGATTTGCATGATCATTTTCTTGATGTGTGGAGGACCATACTTGCTTGCTTAATGTTGAAATTTTGGGAGACTGCTTGGAAATGGTTAAAAAATTGCATACTTGAGATAATTTTCTCCTAATGCTTGTTTGCAATATTGGTGCCTCTTTTGTGAGAATGAGCTTAATGTTTGTGCGTATCATTTCTGAAAACTCTCACGAGACTTCACTCGTTCAGTAGGGGTAACCTAGGGGTTTAAAAGGCTTGTTACATGTGCTAAATGCAATCGTGTTCCCTACGGAAGTGGCGTTATCCATTTATTGTTTTCTAGATTCATAGTTGTATAGTTGTTCATTTCATTCCTTTACTTTGTAGGTTATTGTTAGGGACTAGCAATATTTAAGTTTGGGGGTGTGATGAGCGCTGAAAAGTACGCATTTAAACCCCTTAATCTCTAGTATTCTAGAATCTTTATCTATCTTATTTTTTCGTTTTAGACTAATTTCATATCATTGCTCTTTTCAGGCGCTTATCCCCAAAATAAGTTAATTCAGCTAAATTAGAGCATAAAAGAAACAATCTCAAGCTAAATGGAAGAAATGAGCAAAAAGGAGCAAAATGGTGGAAAACAACAAGTTTCGATCGATCAAACCAATCTTCGATCGATCTCACATTGATCGATCCAGCCTCACCAAGATGGATCAAACCCCTTGTTCTTATCCTCAAGAATTTCTATCTTCGATCGATCTAACTTTCCTTTCGATCAATCGAACTTATTTGATCTTATCTCCACCTACCACTTTTGTCTTTTCCCAAAATATCCCAAAAATATCTCTAATTTGTCTTATTCCAAAAAGGTGCCGCCAAGGTTTAATCGATCTGGCCATACTTTAATCGATCTCATCAGAATTCGATCGATCGAACCTCCTCAAGTACGAAAAAAAACAGAATCCAGCTCATTAAAAGATGGCTCGTGGTCTAATCATTGAAGGGGCCCTAGTGCACGAAACCTGACCATTGGGTGTTAATAAGCACCGAATATTGCATATTCAAGCGCCCTTAGTTGCATTAGTTAAGTCCATTATTTGATTATTTTGTGTAGATTATCTTCATTTGCATGTTTTATTTATCTTCAGGTTTGTTTGCCAAAAAGGAATAAAACTGATGTTTTGAAGAGTTCTTGAATATCAAAGTCTGCAATGCTGAAGTTTACAGCCTGGCAGCAGTGGAGTCCGACTTTGTTCATCATTTTTGACATAACAAACTTAAGATGTGGACTTCCATTAAAACATGGTGTACTTAGAGCTTTCAATTAGCCTTCCAAATCATCAAACGGTTCGTTATTTGGAGTTCAGAGCAGAAAGTTATGGCCTTTTTACCAAAGTAGCTGAGAGCAGAACAAGTAGAAGAATGCAATCTGTTACATCTTCGAGCGCTCGAAAAAGGACCTTTGAGCGCTCGAAATTCGGGCAGAATCACTTCGAGCATCTTCGAGCGCTCGAAGCCACTTCTTCGAGCGCTCGAAAGAACATGCAGTCCTATTTGTGCCTTGATTCCCTCAACTTCGGATTTCCCTCTTTTATGAGTTGGTTGGAGATGTATTTTAAGGGGAAGAAAGCCTTGTTTGGAGGAGGTTTGGTAGGCTTATTGTCTACAAAAAGAGAGGGGAACCAATATATCATATATCATATATCATTTTGCAAGATTTGTGGATAGAGAAAGGAGGGAGAAGATAAAGTTTTTGTGGCTACAGAGAGGGAGCTCTAAAATAGAGGTTGGAGGAAAGCTTCTTCCTTCTTCTAAGGCATCCATGGGTAACTAACTCTTCCTCTAGGGAGGTGATGAAGCCCTCCTTTGTAAGCATGTTCTAGCTTGGTTCTATTTTGGGGACATCAATGTATATTTTTGGTCTTTTCATGATCTAGAGCCCCATATTTGTTATAATGGATTTTAAATGTTTATAAATGATTATTTTGAGTTATTCATCTTGTCTTAAATGGTTACCTTTCTTAATCATATTGCTTGCACTTTCATAGTGACAATGGAAGTTAGATCATGGAATGGCTTAATGGCATGGAGTTGGAGAACCAAGATAGTCCATTGCTTAGGGTTCCCCTTTGATGGTCTATACTTGATTCTTAGCTTTATTTGCTTTCATCATTTAATTTAGGGCTTGATAATCCTTGACTTAGTAAACATGTTCTAGACTACATTTTAGTTTAGGTAGTGGATCATGTGAATCTTTGATGGTTTATTCTTACCTTTTTTATTTAATGAACTTCTTGAGGATATTATAGCAACTAAGAGTTACTACGTATCATGACCATCATTTATGTTGTTTTTCCCCTAAATTAGTTCTAATCTAGCATGTGTATAGGGATGGAGGTGGATTCACTTTCCTAGTCCTCTCTACTTGTATTTCATCTTTTCAATTTCTTGCAAGCTATTGTTTTCTGCATTTTAATTCCTAGCTTTAAGTGACAAACCAACAAATCCTCATTACCCCTCCATCACTCTAAAAATGATCCTAGATACCTAAGTTGCCATAAACTAGCAGTCCCAGTGGTTCGACTTACCCGACCAATAGCCCTATTTTACAGTGATTTGTGCTATTGCAAAACGGGTTGATTTATAATTGTAATCGATCTGTTGATCAATTTTTGGCGCCGTTGCCGGGGACTGTAAACAGTTTAGCAACCGAAGTTCTAGGGTTAACTTTGGTTTGATTGTTAATATTGTGATTTGTAAATATTTCTTGTGTGGTTTCGACCGTCTTTGTGTATAAGTTGTTTGTGAGATTCTAGGGACTTGATGCTCGCCGGGGGAACCTTAGCAAATTCATAAGTTTAGAGGACTTCAGGTAAGTCTCTTGACCTTCTAGTTTCAAAATTGTGAATATCTCGCATGTGTTTAACTTAGTGTTATTTAGTTCTGAAGCCCTTGTTGAGGCTATTGTCTTGTTTATTTTCCATTGCAAAGCATCGGTCCTTGTCGTGGCCATTTAATTTATGTCTTGATAATTAAGGAGAAAGGGAACATCGTATGTAGAGTTGATGATGATGAATTGTTGTGTTGATTGCATTATGTGTTGTTGATGTTTAGCCGTAGATCACTTTCCTTACCAACTCTTGACTCGCCAATTAACATAAATTCACTTGAAAGAACTCTTAGACGAAACCTTAGGGAATCTTCTAGAGTAAGAGAACTTGAAACTGAATTTAACACAATGGCTAAAAATGTAAGAAATGTCGGAAATGAGGGAATTAATAATGATAGGGCCGAAATTCCAAATGTAGAGCTAATGACTTTCAGAGACCATTTCATCCCTACCACCTATGCTTCACCCTCATGCATAGTGATGCCAAACATCGATGCGGCTCAATATGAGATCAAATCAAGTACCATTCTAATGCTTCCATCTTTCTATGGCTTTGATAATAAAGATCCATATAAACATCTTGATGAGTTCCTTGAGATCTGTTCAAGCATCAGGTTGCGAGGTTTCCCTGAAAATGCACTCCATTTGCATCTTTTCCTATTTTCCTTAAAAGATAGGGCAAAGTATTGGTTGAACTCCCTTGCTGCAAATTTCATCACTTCTTGGGCTCAATTGCAGCAAGAATTCCTTAAAAAGTATTATCCAGTGAGTAAAACCAATTTAATGAGGCGTCCCATTCTTAGCTTTTCGCAAAGCGAGAGGGAGCAACTCTATGAGACTTGGGAGAGATTTCAAGATCTTCTTAGGAAATGTCCGCACCATCTAATCCCAAAACGGCAATTGGTGCAAGCCTTCTATGCTGGGTTAACCGACCCACATAGATTGATGGTTGACTCATCTTGTGGGGGGATGTTCATGTCTAAAAGTGTGGATGAGGCATAGACCTTACTTGAGAATTTGAGTGAAAACTCGTTACAGCATAATTCTCGAGGTGGTCCAACCTCACCCAATACCAAAAACACCAACCCTTGTCAACCGAAGACAATGAGAGAAGAATCATCTCAAGTGGATACCATAGCTCATAAATTCTATCAATTGATGGCACCATATCTCTCCCCCTCTTTGTCTCAAAATTCGGCAAGTGCGGTTTGCGCATCATACACTAATCCTTTCCATCTATCGGAAGATTGCCCCACACCGGAGTTATTTTCTAATCCAAATCAAGAGCAAGCAAATGCCATGTTCTCTAGGCCCAGGAATAATCCGTATTCCAATACTTACAATCCGGGATAAAGAGATCATCCGGATTTCTCATGGAGGCAACAGGCCCCACAAAATTCGCAATTCCAAAATCCGGGGCATCAAAATCAGCCCCCTTCTCAATTTCAAAATAGGCCATTTCCAGCCTCTTCAAGTTATCGCCCTTCGTATAATCCAAATGTCTCTAATCAACCTACTGTGTTTCCAATCGATGAAATCTTGGCTGCAAACAGGCAGATGATGGAATCTTTAAATGAGCAAATGATAGATTCCAACAAGCAACTCTTGTCATCTTTACAGCCCACTCTCCAAATGGTTCATTCTCATACTCAGTCCATAGTTAAACTTGAGAATCAAGTGGGTCAAATAGCTAACTCCATGAACCAATTGTTGCAAAAAGACAACGGTAAGCTTCCCGCTCAACCATTTGAAAATCCAAGAGGGATGCATGTGATTGACGAAACCCCTCGTCCGAGTGGGCCAATTCATGAACAAGTTCAAGCAATCACCACCCTTAATAGTGGTTGAGTTGTCGACAACAAGGTTGACGGAGACAAGGATGACAAAAATTCTCCTTCCGAAAGTCTAAAAGCAAGCTTATCTAATCCAAATCCTACTCGTGAAAATCCCAAGCTTGTCAACCCAAATGTGGAAACTTCTTACGAGCCTAAGGCTCCGTTTCCTCAACGACTCCAAGAGTCGACGCATATTGGGAACAAGAATTGCAAAATTCAAGACATGTGGGAAGTTTTCAAGCAAGTAAAAATCAACTTGCCTCTCTTGGATGCTATCAAGCAAATCTCTCCTTATGCAAAATTTCTCAAGGATTTGTGCACTCAAAAGCGCACATCCAGAAATCATTTGCCAAAGAAAGTAAGGTTAACTGAAAATGTTAGTGCCATCATTCAACATAGTGCTCCTCCAAAGTATAAGGATCCGGGCGCCCCAACTATCTCGTGTGTCATTGGCGACAACAAGATAGAAAGGGCCCTCCTTGACTTAGGAGCTAGTGTAAATTTGATTCCATATTCAGTTTACTTACAGCTAGGGTTAGGAGATCTAAAGCCAACTTCCGTGGTTTTGCAACTTGCCGATAGATCGGTTAAGCACCCACGAGGCATTCTTGAGGATGTCATTATCAAAGTAGACAAATTCTACTTCTCGGTAGACTTTATGGTTCTTGACATGGAACCGGTCCATGATCCAAAAAAGCATATTCCCGTGATCCTTGGTCGGCCCTTCTTAGCCACGGCTAACGCTTTCATTAATTGCTGAACCGGGGTGATGGACATTGTTTTTGGAAACATGCAAGTCAAACTTCATGTTTTCCATGCAACTCAACATCTTTCTGATGAGGATGATTATTTTCTTGTTGATGTCATCGATGAAGTGGTTGAAGAATCTCTTCTCTTCATTCTAAGCAAGGATCCTCTTGAAACTTACATGTCTCACTTTGACTTCTCAAGCTTTAACATAGATTAATCCATCTAAGAAGTAAACTCCTTGCTTGATATCAATGCTATCATGGATACTCCTCTTTGGAAAATTCCAAAAGAACTGCTTCCTCAACTTTCTTCTACTCCTCCGGTCCCTTCCTTGAAGTCTCCTCCACAACTTGAGCTAAAGCCGCTCCCAGCCCATCTCAAGTATGTGTTTCTTGGTGTGAATCAAACTCTTCCAATCATCATTGCATCGGACCTTCTTAAGGACCAAGAAACCAGTCTTTTAGTGGTACTTCAAGAGCATAAAGAAGCTATTGGCTGGGCAGTGGCTGATTTGAAAGGAATCGACCCCTCTATTTATATGCATCGCATTCATATGGAGGACGACGCAAAGCCTACTAGAGAGGTTCAACACTGGTTGAATCCTAATATGAAGGAAGTGGTCATGAAAGAAGTGATCAAATTGCTAGATGCAGGAATCATTTACCCCATCTCCGATAGCAAGTGGGTAAGCCCCACGCAAGTTGTCTCCAAGAAATCCGGCCTCACCGTTGTTGAAAATTCCGCAGGTGAGCTCGTGCCGCAACGAACCCCCACCGGGTGGCGTGTGTGCATTGACTACCGGAAACTCAACTCTTCAACTAGGAAAGATCATTTTCTACTCCCATTCATTGATCAAATCCTAGAAAGGCTAGCCGGCCAAAGCTACTATTGTTTTCTTGACGGTTATTCCGGTTATAACCAAGTGGCAATCGCCCCCCAAGATCAAGAGAAAACAACTTTCACATGTCCCTTTGGAACTTTTGCTTATCGACGCATACCTTTTGGGTTATGCAATGCTCCGGCTACGTTTCAAAGGTGCATGATGTCCATATTTTCTGATATGGTTGAAAAGTTCTTGGAAGTTTTCATGAACGATTTTTCCGTCTTTGGCTCCTCCTTTAATTCATGTCTCCACAATCTATCTCTTGTTCTCCAAAGATGTAAGGAGACAAATCTAATTCTAAGTTGGGAGAAAAGCCACTTCATGGTCCAAGAAGGCATTGTTCTAGGACATGTCATTTCTAAACGGGGAATTGAGGTAGATAAGGCAAAAGTTGAGTTAATCTCTAATCTTCATCCTCGGCCCTTGTGTAATCTTCTTACCAAGGATGTTCTGTTCAATTTTGATGAAGCTTGCATGGAAGCTTTCATTAAACTCCGCACTCTCCTCTCATCCGCCCCAATCATGAAACCTCTAAATTGGTCTCTTCCTTTTGAGATCATGTGTGATGCATCCGATTATACATTAGGCGCGGTTTTGGGCCAACGTGTGGAAAAACTTCCATACGTCATCTATTATGCTAGCAAGACTCTCTCCGATGCTCAGTTAAATTACACTACCACGGAAAAAGAATTGCTAGCTATGGTGTATGCCTTGGATAAATTTTGTTCCTATCTTCTTGGCTCCAAGGTCATAGTCTTTTCGGATCATGCCGCTCTTACGCATTTGCTAACTAAAAAAGAGACCAAACCCCACCTGATCCAATGGATACTCTTACTTCAAGAGTTTGACATTGAAATCCGGGACAAAAAAGGGACCGACAATGTTGTCGCAGACCATCTCTTTCGCTTACTCATTGAGAAATGTTCTAAATTTGCTGTTGTCCGTGATTCCTTTCCGGATGAGCAACTTTTTCAGATTTCCCATTCCAGTCTCCCTTGGTATGCGGATATTGTCAACTATCTAGCGATAAGCAAAATTCCATCCAATTTGTCAAAACAAGAAAGAGACCGTGTCTTCTCCAAAGTTCAGCATTTCTTTTGGGAATATCCGAAACTATTCAAGTATTGTCCGGATCAAATCATCCGGTGATGCATTCCCGAAACTGAGACCACAAGCATTCTAAATTTCTGTCATACTCTTGCTTATGGTGACCATTTCAGTCCAAAAAGAAACCTGACAAAGTCCTGCAAAGCGGATTTTATTGGCCATCCTTGTTTCGGGGTGCTTACAACTTCTGCAAATCTTGTGAGCGTTACCAAAAGCTCGGATCCATGTCTAGAAGAGACATGATGCCCCTCACTCCCATCCTAATCATAGAAATTTTTGATGTGTGGGGGTCGACTTCATGGGACCATTCCTATCTTCTTATGGCTATGAGTACATCCTTGTAGCGGTGGATTATGTTTCCAAATGGGTTGAAGCCAAGGCTACCAGAATTGATGATCATAAAGTGGTGATCCAATTCATTCAATTAAACATCTTTAGTCATTTTGATACGTCTCGAGCAATCATCAATGACGGTGGATCTCATTTCCGAAACCGTTACCTTAAATCCACCCTCTCTAAGTACTCCGTCCTTCACAAGGTTGCCACACCTTACCATCCTCAAATGAGTGGTCAAGTGGAAGCATCTAATCGGGAGATTAAGCACATCTTGGAAAAAACGGTTCGACCGGACCGCAAAGATTGGTCTTTAAGACTAAACGATGCACTTTGGGCTTACCGGACGGCTTACAAGACACCCATTGGCATGTCGCCATATCGGCTTGTCTTTGGAAAAGCTTGTCATCTCCCAGTCGAATTAGAGCACCGTGCTTATTGGGCTATAAAAAGGCTCAACTTTAATCTCAAACAAGCCGGCTCTACTCGTGCTTTGCAACTAAATGAACTTAAGGAAATCCGCAACGATGCATACGAAAGTGCAAAAATTTACAAGGCAAAGACCAAGGCATTTCATGACAAACACATTGTCAACAAGTCTTTCGCCCCAGGCCAAAAAGTTTGGCTTTTCAATTCCCGCTTGAAACTCTTTCCCGGTAAACTCCGTTCATGGTGGGATGGTCCATACGTCATCACCGTTGTCTTTCCTCATGGTGCAGTTGAACTCCAAGATCCTACGAATGGATCTCTCTTCAAGGTTAACAGCCAACGGCTTAAGCCTTACGTAAATGGCATAGTCCCTATTCGAAAAGTTGAGAAAGTCCTATCTACGTGGATTAATGCGCCATGCAACGCCTAGTTCATCTAGCTATCGACATTAAATTTAGCACTCAAGGGAAGAAATTCTTTCTATTTCCATGCTTCTCTATTGTTCAATTGCTGATGCCTTGAAATTTTCTGGGAAATTACTAAGGAAAACAAAAATTTAACTTTCTCTGGAACTATCTTAATTTGTGTGCCAGAAACTCAGACGGGATTTCTTCGACCTTTTGCAATCCTTGTTTTCATTCTCGGAAGTTTTCAACTCCAGCCGGCAATTTTCTCAGACTTTCGACATGGCACTCTTGTGCATGCACTCCTATTCTCAATGCATTGGTTGTTCGAGGTTTCTTAAAACTATCCAACCATTTAAGTTCTTCATTGGCACTCTCTCTGAACTTGTAGCCAATGCGGTGCAGCAAAGACTCTAATCCAAGCATTCATAGGACTTAGAAAGATTGTTGCACTGCAGTTAAAGCACTAGAAAACACACTGTCCATTTTTTGAGCGCTCGAAACCCATCTTCGAGCACTCGAATGTTGTAAAATGCTCACTGTCCATTTTTCGAGCACTGGAAACCCATCTTCGAGCGCTCGAACCTTGAAACCAACCAACCTCAACATTCTGTCCATCTTCGAGCACTCGAAGCCTCTTCTTCGAGCGTTCAAAGTTTGCATCCCATGGCCCAAAAGCCCACTGCCCCATCTTCGAGCGCTCGAACTGCCCCTCCCCTTTTAAAATCCGACTTTCCTTCTCCCATTTGTTTCAGTTATCTCACCCACTCCCTCCATCACCCCCACCACCTCCCTCCATCACTTCTCCTCTATAACTTCCCTACCTTCCCCTCTCCCCCCATTCATACACTACACTCCTATAAATACCCACCATATCCATCCTCCTTCCTCATTCCATCATTCATTCTCTCCATTCTCCTCTCAAGGTATGTGTCTCTCCTCTTCTCCTTTCATTTTTATTGTTCTTGAATTGAGGAGTATGGGCATTGAATTTTTGGAGGTTTAGGTGATGATTGTTGATGTTGCTCTAAGCTAGAGAGCATTTTCGTCTAAAAATTTTTGGGTTTTATCATCCATAGCTCTCACTCTCACCTTTCCTCTTTCTTGGTGCCCATGAGGTGCTCGCTGAAATTCCCCATCCACGTCCGCTTCTCCAAATGTCTCGTATTGGACCTTCTCGCCGTCCTAGGCCCTCTGCAGATGCCCCCGCTGTTAATCATGAGCAACCACGAGAACCTTGGCTCACAAAAAAGCTCAACTCTGAGCTTCTTTTTTTGCTCACGGATGTCTTTGCCACTCTTCCCACCACTTCTTAGGCTGTCACGGAATTAACTAACCAGCGCATTCAGCACATTTACAAGCCCGTTGCAAAGATTGCCTATCCCCTTGTGGTGCGCCTCTTCTACCAGAATCTCACTTGTCCTGAAGGGCTGCCCATCTCTCTCACCACATCCATTGATGGTGTCCCTTTTTTCCTTTACCTTGGCTGACATTGTGGAGGTCTCCGGCTGTCCTCTGGAGTGCCCCGATGATATTGTAAATCGTGAGAATCTCCCTTTATATGAGGAGCCTGATAATTTAACTGTGGAGCAGGTTGTTACTTCCATTTGCAACGTGGATAATCCTTATCGACCCCGGACCTATACACTAAAATCCATCCTCCCTGAGCGTATGTGCTTCTTTGACACTGTGCTTAAGCACAATATTTACCCCTTAGTGTAAAGCACCGAGCGTCGAGGTCTGATGTTACAGGCTTTGTATGCCCTAGACCAAGGCCAATGGATCTCTATTCCGGAGCTCATTTGGAGCCAATTTATGTAGTACTGGGATGACTGCCTTAACGCCCAGTATCAACGGGCTCAAGCTTGGGCTTCGCCATTGCCTTTCTTCATCACCAAGCTTCTGAAGCACAAAGGCTTCATTGTTCCTCCCCATGAAGAAAAGGGCAAAAAGATTCAAACTTTTACCATCCGACGTTGGAACAATGTTCTTGGCCATTCTCGGCCCCATCTGCCTGCTGCTCATCCATCTCCCCGCTCTCTATCTCTTCCTTTTTTCTAAAGATGATCCCATGGCTGAGGATGCTGACTGGGCAGCACCCCCTGTTGACTTTCAGCAGGACCATGCTTTTCTGCGAGCTAGCATCGCCGGTATCCATGCTCAAATGGATCGTTTTGAGCATACCTTGGCGGACTACACTGGACAGTCCGAAAGGACTACTTGCATGTGGAGGAAGACCATCGTGTTGCAGCTGAGGACCGTTGCATAGCACAGGAAGAAAGGCGTGAAACCAAATCTCTCCTTAATACTATCCTTGCCCATTTTCCCCCTGGACTGTAGTTTATTCGCTGTTCGTGATCTACTTTTTGTTCCCATGTTTATGTTTTTATTTTCTATTGCTGTTCAAGTTTTTGAACTCGGGAATTTGCTTTTGTGATAGTTTATCTAGCTAGACATGATAGCTTTTCAGTTCCTTTTGTACTCATGTTTGCCTGCTTTTGAATAAAAATTCCCTCTTTGCTTTTATTGTCTGTTCATTATTTTCTTTTATTGTTTCATTTTTATTTTTGTCTTGTGTATTCCCATCTATTTTTCTCAGTGTTACCTTGCAGGTTGCACAATTCAAGTTTGGGGGCCTGTTTTTGTTGGAATTCCCATGAGAGCTTTTTGTCATATCACCATGCACTGTCCTCATTTTCTTGGTATTTTTGTTCTTGTTATTCTCTTTAATTTTCAGTAGATGTTAGTTGTTGTCCCACATTGAGGACAATGTGTTATTCAAGTTTGGGGGTGCAATATTGCATTTTTGGTAGTACATTTTTGTAAAGCAATGATAGTGTAATTTGAAACTTGTTGGAGATGAAACTCATGTTTAATACCTTGTGTATAGAAGCAATTGTTGAGTTTTGAGAATAAAGAAAATTTGAAATGATCATGTGGATGCAATTTAGTCTGTATAAATATTTCAATTAGATTCTCGTTGGATTTTATACTCTTTTATGTTTCACAATGCACAGATGCATACCGGAAACTTAACTGTGAGGCATGCAACTGAACTGACCTTATTTTTGACCTAGTTAATCTGAATTGATGAACCTAATGGATGGATACCTTTGGCATGAATCTGACTTTAAAAAAAAAAAAAAAAAAAAAAAAAAGAAGAAGAAGAAGATAATGACTAGTTTAAGTTCGTAGCCTAGCTGACTCGAGTTATTAAGCCCTAAGAGTGTCTTTACACTTAGCACCCTAAAGCCATCCGGTTTGGGAGTTGCTGGCCTAACACTTGCTACATGGGTTAGTTAGAAATCTTAAGGGACTTAGGCATTGCACGGTCATTCAAAAAAATAATAATATAAAAAATAAATAAATAAACATGGTCTGTTGGAGTTCGTAGCCTTACCAATTCAAGCCATTAAGCCTTAGGAGTGTCTCTACACTTAACACCCTAAAGCCATCTGGTTTGGGAGCTATTGGTCTAACGCTTGCTAAATGGATTGGTTAGAAAGCTTAAAGAACTTCAGCATTGCACAACCATTTTATGTATCATTTTTGAGTTATAATAAATTGTCAGCAAGCAACAAAAGTTGTTTTGTAAATAAATTCATGCCTTAGTGACTTCATTTAAAGGGGAATTCAATGATTTGAAGACTTGTGTCTTGATTTTGGAAAAAGAAAGTAAAAGTTGCATGTTGAGAATCCAAACCACTTTCACTTAAGTTAGAGTTGATTTCCATTCAAGAGATGACAATTGAGTTATTTATACAGACTAGGATGCTGATGCATGTATGTTGAAACATGTTGAGCAAACTTTTGTATCAATGCTTCATATATGCATGGTAGTCGGCTTAATAACCCCGTCTCCAGTCCTTTGTTTGTTTCAAGTTGTATTTGAGCTATGTATGTATTTCATTTTACTATGGTTGATATTTTTGTGGTAGCATTCCCATGGTTGTCATTTCATTGAGTTTTTCATTTTGGTTTTGCTAAGGGACCAGCAAAATGTAAGTTTGGGGGTGTGATAAATGCCGAATATTGCATATTCAAGCGCCCTTAGTTGCATTAGTTAAGTCCATTATTTGATTATTTTATGTAGATTATCTTCATTTGCATGTTTTATTTATTTTCAGGTTTGTTTGCCAAAAAGGAATAAAACTGATGTTTTGATGAGTTCTTGAATATCAAAGTCTGCAATGCTGAAGTTTATAGTTTGGCAGCAGTGGAGTCGGACTTTGCTTGTCATTTTTGACCCAACAAACTTAAGATCTGGACTTCCATTAAAACATGGCATACTTAGAGCTTTCAATTAGCCTTCCAAATCATCAAATGGTTTGTCATTTGGAGTTCGGAGCAGAAAGTTATGGCCTTTTTACCAAAGTAGCTTAGAGTAGAGCAACTAGAAGAATGCAATTTGTTGCATCTTCGAGCGCTCGAAGAAGAACCTTTGAGTGCTCGAAATTTGGGCAGAATCACTTCAAGCATCTTCAAGTGCTTGAAGCCACTTCTTCGAGCGCTCGAAGGAACATGCAGTCCCACTTGTGCCTTGATTCCCTTAACTTCGGATTTCCCTCTTTTATGATTTGGTTGGAGATGTCTTTTGAGGGGAAGAAAGCCTTGTTTGGAGGAGGTTTGGTAGGCTTATTGTCTACAAAAAGAGAGGGGAACCAATATATCATATATCATATATCATTTTGCAAGATTTGTGGAGAGAGAAAGGAGTGAGAAGATGGAGTTTTTGTGGCTACAGAGAGGGAGCTCGAAAATGGAGGTTGGAGGAAAGTTTCTTCCTTCTTCTAAGGCATCCATGGGTAACTAACTCTTCCTCTAGGGAGGTGATGAAGCCCTCCCTTGTAAGTATGTTCTAGCTTGGTTCTATTTTGGGGACATCAATGTATATTTTTAGTCTTTTCATGATCTAGAACCCCATGTTTGTTGTAATGGATTTTAAATGTTTATAAATGATTATTTTGAGTTATTTATCTTGTCTTAGATGGTTACCACTCTTAATCATATTGCTCGCACTTTCATAGTGACAATGGAAATTAGATCATGGAATGGTTTAATGGCATGGAATTGGAGAACCTAGATAGTCCATTGCTTAGGGTTCCCCTTTGATGGTCTATACTTAATTCTTAGCTTTATGTGCTTTCATTATTTAATTTAGGGCTTGATAATCCTTGACTTAGTAAGCATGTTCTAGACTACATTTTAGTTTAGGTAGTGGATCATGTGAATCTTTGATGGTTTATTCTTGCCTTTTTATTTAATGAACTTCTTGAGGATATTATAGCAACCAAGAGTTGCTACGTATCATGACCATCATTTATGTTGTTTTTCCCCCAAATTAGTTCTAATCTAGCATGTGTATAGGGATGGAGGTGGATTCACTTCCCTAGTCCTCTCTACTTGTATTTCATCTTTTCAATTTCTTGCAAGCTATTATTTTCTGCATTTCAATTCCTAGCTTTAAGTGACAAACCAACAAATCCTCATTACCCCTCCATCACTCTAAAAATGATCCTAGATACCTAAGTTGCCATAAACTAGCAGTCCCAGTGGTTCGACTTACCCGACCAATAGCCCTATTTTACAGTAATTTGTACTATTGCAAAACGGGTTGATTTATAATTGTAATCGATCCGTCGATCAGGTGTGACATTGGAGCTACCTATATAAGGATTTTGAGCCATATATACAACACATAGAAGATACAATAGAGAGGGGAGTGGAATCACACACACTCTTGGAGAAAGTCTAGAGATTAGAGAGATACACATTATTTGGGAGTTCTTCTGTCCATCTAGGGTTTCCATCAGGGAGAAGAAGATCAATCCTACCATGGAGATGGCCCCTTGAGGGTTGGATGACTACATCAATCAAAGGCTAAACATCTTTTTAGGGCTAGAGTTAGCCCTAAGCATGTCTTCTAGATCTTGATGTTTTGTATTTTGAGGGAATTTATGTTGTAATTCTTGTCTTGACATTTGATTTATATATTAATCTTATTTTTACAATAATTTGTGTTGTTAAATACTTCCAATTAATCATTTCATTATATTCATATGTCTATGTATGTTAGAATAGATGCTTATGTATTTACCTCTTGGTTTTGTGATATTAATGCATGTCTATGTGTGTTGATGCTATGAATCTAGAGATTGTCAAGGCATAGTGCTTTAATGGAATATTCTTATGGCTTATTTGATGGTTCATACTCATTTCTTAATGGATTGTGTTTCTTCCTTAGTTTAATTAGTTTAAGTTTCATGTCCCTAGTTTTGTTGTAGTGTAGTTGCCTTATTTTCCTAGATAGGAGAACAATCCATGCTTGTTATTTGATGTTCCATGCTTATGAATGCAAGTAGTATAATTCTCTAGCTTGTTAATGTGTTTGATTATGAGCTTAAAGGAAGGAATAATGGCTTAGTTTGATATATTGTGCTATTCATTAGGTTGTCTAGACAATGTATACTTAATTAGTCATCCATGCTTGTTGATTCAATTAATTACACATATTAGTGTTGCAACATATATTTCCCCTCATTCATTAGACATTGAGTGTCTAAAAAGGTGATGTTTAGTGGTGACCTCTAAATCCCAAGATCCCTCTTTCTTGTTCTCTACCCTTTATTTACTTTAATTGCTTTGTATTGAATTTATTTACATTGTAGTTTAATTGACCAATCAAACCACCTTTTGATCACTCGAACTACTAGTTCGACCTTGTTTCCTTATCAACATTGCTCCTAATCCCTTGGGACGATCCCTACTCACTTTAGCTATATTAGTAGTTAGAGGTAGTAGTGGCACTTTATAAATTCAAATTTAGCTACTCGTTAATACGTTTTAACTTGTTGGTTCACGACGACACCAACCCATTTCTGTTTTTGCTTCTTAGTCCATCTTTTGCCAGGGTGTTTTATCTTGAATGAATTCCTTTAACAATCCGGCATATCCAACGAACCACCATCCTCTAAAACATCACTGCAACTTCTAGTACTCAACGGACCAAATTTGTTCCTAGACATCAACTTTTTGCAGCACTTACCATGATGAAATCTCTTAGTTTCCATCCCATCTCCATGAAAGGACTCACTCACTTTTTCCTAGCAATCTTTCTCCACCTTCGACCATTACTTCGCCATCAACTTTGTCGTCGAAGAAGATTTGATCTGCATAGGAGATGTAACTGTTGCTTATGCTTGTCAAACGTAGTTGGACTCTATCAGAGGCAGCGGAAGCACTAGAATAAATAAGATCCAATGAAAGACGATAAAACAATCACACATAAACACAAGATGCACATGGTTCAGCCAACACTGGCCTACAACCAAAGATGAGAAGAGATTTCACTAAAATTCGTAAAGATATTGCAATAACAAAGTACCAACACCACGTATATGTCTTTTCACCATGTACCACTCCACGAGCCCATCTTCTCGCTAATAGTATTATCGCATTTTTCCTACTCTACCAACCCACATACTACCTCTACCCATCAACTCCCTCATGAGACTATATCTCTCTCAATCTCTTACAACATATGTACCTATTTATAGAGTTACAAACATAATTCCTTGTTGGACAAGAATTACAATTCCTTAGAGGCCAAGACTTTCCAAATAAGAAATTACCTAATGGAATACAACTCTAAAATAGAATCCTAATTAAAATAGGAATTTGAGACACAATTTTCGACAATCTCCACCTTGGCTCAAATTCTATTTAGCCAACCATTGTTTTCCATTGCATTAATGAAGACAATTCTTTTGCAGCTTCAATCTTGACGATATTCCTGCAAAACTCCAATTGTCCATATTATATGTTGTTCGATCAGTCAAACCTCCAAGACTCCACCTTAACCACTCGAGCTTCATGCCATGTAACCAAGCCGATTAACTCCACCTACAATTAAAGCCGATTGCAGCACATCTCTTTCACCTTTAGCTCTGATACCAATTTGTTGGGCAGCGAAAGCGCACGTAAAGAAAGATTCAAAGAAAGCCAATAAGGCAATCACACACAAACAAAAGATATACATGGTTCGGTCAAAACAGGCGTACGTCTATGGATGAGAAGAGATTCCACCATGATTTGTAGAGTTATTACAATAATATAGTACCAACACCACCACTCCATGAGCCTATTTACTCACTACCAGTGTTACCGATGTTTTTCCTACTCTATTAACCTGTGTTTTTCCTACTCTACCCCTTATACTACCTCTACCCATCAACTCCCTCATGAGACTACATCTCTCTCAATCTCATAAGTCTCAACCCAAAACCTATGTATCTATTTCTAGAGTTCCAAACCAATTCCTTGTTGGACAAAGGTTACAATTTCTTAGAGACCAAGACTTGCTAAACAAGAAATTACCAAGCAGAATATAACTCTAAAATAGAAACATAATTAGAATAGGAATTTGAGACACAAATCCCAACAATCTCCACCTTGGCTCAAATTTCATCCAACCAATCATCGCTTCCATGACATTGATGAAGACGATACTATTGTAGCTTTAATCTTGACGATCCTTCTGCAAAACTCTGGTTGTCCACATTCTATGCTACTCGATTAGTCAAACATCCAAGGCTCCACATTGACAACTTGAGCTCCAAGCCATATAACCAAGCCGATTGACTCCACTTACAACTGAAGCCCGTTGCAACACATGTTAAGACTTCTTATGTTTTCTGGATCTCTTTCGCCTTTGGCTCTGATACCAATTTGTTAGAGGCAGCAGAAGCACGAGAATAAATAAGATCCAATGAAAGACGACAAAACAATCACACATAAACATAATATATACATGGTTCAACCAAAATCAGCTTACATCGATAGATGAGAAGAGATTTCACTATGATCCATAGAAATATTACAACAATAGAGTACCAACACCACGTACATGTCTTTTCACCATGTACCACTCTACGAGCCCATCTTCTCGCTAACAATATTATTGGTATTTCTCTTACTCTACCAACCCACATACTACCTCTACACATCAACTCCCTCATGAGACTACATCTCTTTCAATCTCATGAGTCTCAACCCATAACATATGTACCTATTTATAGAGTTACAAACATAATTCCTTGTTGGGCAAGAATTAAAATTCCTTAGATGCCAAGTCTTGCTAAATAAAAAATTACATAATAGAATACAACTCTAAAATAGAATCCTAATTAGAATAGGAATTTGAGACACAATTTCCAACAGAATCCTTAGTAACCAATGGGCTGGACTGTTCCCCATTAAAGACATAAGTCCCTTATTCGAGCCCCAAGTCACCACCCTATCCCCTCTTAACTTACCCAATCTAGGCGCGGGCTTAAAATGAGGAAGCCCAGTCGACGATCTTAACCTAAATGAGTTGGGATTGCCCTTATGCGGCCCAACTGAAGAGGATGACCCAACAGACTTAGGCTTGGACATAACCTGATGCAGCCTTGCAGTATCATTTAGACCTTGGTGTCCATAGTGTGACCCATATCCAGGCCCAACCTAATCAAAATTCAAATATCCCACACGTGCACCTACAGATCTTAAGCAGAACACAAAGAAATGTGTCTTTACTTGCACTCGAGGGCAATAACTTAGGGCGCTCGAGCGAATTTCACCGCAGAATCATTTTGAGCTCTGTGATACACGTTTGAGCACAATATACTAGAGCTCGAGCACACATGCACCTCAGAAGTCCAACCGACAACCTTTTTAACCTCCAATAAGGGCTCAAGCATATGCACATGGCACTAAAGTGCATCATCAATGCGCACGCAAGATGGACCTTGTACATACTTAAGAGGCTTGATTGCCGGCGCAGCAAAAAGTAATTTTAAAGATGCGAGAAACCAGATTTGTTTCCTCTTTTAAGGGAATATGGGCCAGACTTCTTTCAAAAGATAGGGTATGCGCTTAGGGCCCATCTTGGTTGATATAGGGGATGTGATGCAGGAGCTTCCACAAGGCTCTCCAAGACTCACCGGGCCCGCTAGCCAAATAGGCTTAGGTTCTAGTTAATCTTACGGACTTATTTAATTTTTATGTTTTATATTATTTGGTAGATGATAGTTATAGTCCTAGTCTTTTTAAATAGTCATGTGACTATTATATGAGTTTTTAAGTACTTTGGAGGGTTAAGATTTAATAATCATTGAAGTAATCAAAGACTAGAATGCTAGGGCAGCTGTAACCCTATTATAAATAGTCTATTAAGAGGCTTTGTATGCAGTTTTTATTCCAAAAAATCAGTTTTAGAGTTTCTCTTGGGCCTCTTGCCTTAGAACTCACTATTCAACTTTCCAACTTCAATTCTATTACTTTATCTCTATATTTTTCTGCTTGATTACTGCTTGAAATTCTTTTCCGTCATGGGTTTGCACAGCTACAGCTATTAGACGTCATCTTATCACTACTTCCCTACACCAAATTGGTATCAGTGTCGGGAAAAAAAAACCTAGGCTTGCACCATGGTTGGACATGGAAGAGGTCGTGGAAGAGGAAACCAAGCCCAAATAACAGAGATGACTGAGATGTGGTGTATGATTAAAAATATGTCAAGAGCGATGCAAGCTCGTCAACTATAGGAACATGCAGAAGCCCGTATGGAGATTTTGGAAGGTAACCGCGGCTCCTTGGATATTCCAGAAAGTAGTCTTGAGGATGAATATTTTGAGGAAGAAGGGAAAACCCCCTTTCATGATGCTATAAAATCAAAAAAATTCAGATCACGGCAGTTTGGAAAAGCGGTTGGTTCGTGTTTTAGATTTGCATGGTGGAGAAATTAAAATTGCAGTTGCCGACTTCTATGGAAAAATGCACGCCGAAGATTATTTATATTGGGAGGCAAGCTTGGAGAGTTACTTTGAGTGGAGCCTATAGCAGAAGATAAAAAGGTGTTGGTTGTAAAGCTCAAGTTGAAGAGTGTTGGGTTTATTTCCTTCTATATGGAGGAAAGCCCAAGTGGGTTTTATTAAAAGCCCAAAGCCAAGCCTTTAGGGATAAGAACCCTAAGGAAGTTAAAAAAGAGAAGTGAGAGAGGTTAGCCGTAAGTTTCAGAAGAAAGAGAAGGGAAAACGCTGCTTTTTTCCATTCTGCCCAGATTTCATCAAACGTCCGATCGCGCTTCATCCGTGGTCCGATCGAGCTAAAATTTGGAGGAGAGGTTCACGACTCAATGAGTTAAAATCTGAATGGTGCAGATCGGATTTTGGGCTCAGGAACAGTGATCCGTACCTGTGAACAGTAACCGGGTTTTGGTATTTTCTCTCCAATTTTCTTTGGTTTTTGCCAAGATTGTTGCTATCTTAATGAGATGTTTTGTAGCCTCTAATTGTGATTAGAGAAGACTTTGTGTACCCATTATTTGGTTGATAGTGGAGATTTTAACTGGACTAGGTCCCGTGGTTTTTCTTCCTCACACTGGGGAAGTTTTCCACGTAAAAAATTGTTTGTGTTATTGTGGCTTTGTGTGATTAAGTGTTTCTCTATTATTTTTAGCACATATAAAAGTAGTGATATACTATATTTGCTTTCATATAGGGAGAAAAATTATTCCGCTGTGTTTGTTTATTGTCATCTCTTCCAACAAAGTGGTATCAGAGCTCCAGGTTGACAAATTGTCAGGTTGACAGTTTAAGTTATGGAAGCAAATACAAGTAGAATGATTAATCTCAATGGTTCAAATTATCACATATGGAAAGGAAAAATGGAGGATCTTCTTTATGTGAAAGATTATTACCTACCAGTGTTTAGTGTTGAAAAACCAGAAAACAAGACTGTTGTGGAATGGACTTTGTTACATCGACAGGTGTGTGGGTATATGAGGCAGTGGGTAGATGATAATGTTTTAAACCATATTAGTGGAGAGACAAATGCACGTTCTCTATGGAGTAAGCTTGAACAGCTATATGCTAGAAAGACTGGAAATAATAAATTATTTTTTATTAAGCAGATGATGGCTTTTAGATACCAGGACGGGACTCCTTTATCTGATCACCTGAATACATTCCAATGAATTATTAATCAGCTGGCTGGAATGGGTATTAAGTTTGATGATGAGATACAAGGGTTATGGTTGCTTGGTTCATTACTGGACTCGTGGGAGACGCTCAGAACTTCATTATCTAACTCCGCTCCAGAAGGTGTAATCACAATGGATATGGCTAAGAGTTGTTTGCTAAATGAAGAGATGAGAAGAAAAACACAGGGATCCTCTTCACAGTCAGAGATCTTGGTTACAGAAAAGAGGGGGAGAAGTAAGAGCAGAGGTCCGAAGAACAGAGATAACAACAGAAGCAAGTCCAACAAGTTTGTAAATGTTGAGTGTTATCATTACGGGAAAAAGGGACACATCAAAAAATATTACAGGCAATTGAAGAAAGAAAACAAGATTGAGAAAGGGAAGGGAACAAAGAATGGAGATGACAAAGATGGTGATGACAGAGTTACTATCACCACTCCTGCAGACTTCCTCATTGTTTATGATGATGAGACGATAAATGTTGCATACCATGAGCCCAGTTGGGTGATTGACGGTGGTGCCTCAATTCATGCTATATCTCGGAAAGATTTCTTTACATCTTATAAATCTGGTGATTTTGGAACAGTAAAGATGGGCAACGATGGCTTGGTTAAAACCATTAGAATTGGGGATGTGTATCTGAAGACGAATAATGGCATGAAGTTAGTTCTCAGAGATGTGAAGCATGTTCCTGACATTCGTTTGAATTTGATTTCTGCAGGTAAACTTGATGATGAAGGGTATTACAGTGCTTTCAGTGATGGCCAGTGTAAGCTCACTAGGGGTGCTATGGTTGTGGCTCGAGGCATAAAGCACTTTGTACTATACGTTCTGCAAACAAAGATCTCCAACGGCATTGTTAATGCGATGGAGGATAATGATACAACAGAGTTGTGGCACAAGAGATTGGCTCACATGAGTGAGAAAGGATTAGCTCTACTAGGGAAGAAAAGTCTACTATATGGACTGAAAAGTACATTTCTGAAAAGGTGTACTCATTGTTTGTCAGGGAAGCAGAGCAGAGTCTCCTTCAAGAATTCCCCTCATTCGAGAAAGTCAGAGATACTGGATTTGGTACATTCAGATGTGTGTGGCCCTATGAAGACGAGAACACTTGGTGGCTTCAGATACTTTGTGACCTTTATAGATGACCATTCAAGGAAGTTGTGGGTATATATCTTGAATTCAAAAGACCAAGTGTTGGTAGTATTCAAGCAATTCCAAGCCCTAGTTAAGAGACAAACTGGGAAGAAACTGAGATGCATTCGTTCTGATAATGGTGGAGAGTATTCTGGTCCTTTTGATGAGTATTGTAGATAGAAGGGTATCCGACATCAAAAGACAACTCTAAAAAGTCCTCAGTTGAATGGCGTAGCAGAAAGGATAAACAGGACACTGGTTGAGAGAGTGAGATATTTGCTTTCACAAGCCCAGTTGCCAAAATCCTTTTAGGGGGAGGCATTGAGCACAGTTGTTCATGTATTGAATCTTACACCCTGTGTTCCTCTACAGTTTGATGTGCCAGACTGAGTTTGGACAGGTAAGGATGTCTCCTATAATTATCTTCGTGTTTTTGGGTGCAAAGCATTTGTGCATATTCCAAAAGATGAAAAGTCCAAGCTTGATGTGAAAATGCGATAGTGTATATTCCTTGGCTATGGCCAAGATGAGTTTGGGTACAAGCTTTATGATCTAGTTGAGAAGAAAATTGTGAGAAGCAAAGATGTCGTGTTTGTAGAAGATTAGACAATTCAGGATATTGGGAAAGCATGGAAATCTATGTCTCAGCAAGGTGATATCTTAACTGATGTAGATCCAGCTCCTCTGAAGAATCTGCCATCTCAGGTTGAGAATGATGTTCAAGATGACCACCAGTATACAGGTGATGTAGATGTTCCCCTACAGGTTTAAGGAGATGTTGAGATTGATGAACAGTGGACAGCACCAGAGATTCCACCAGAGATTCCATCCAGGAAGTCTCCCAAAGACCGACGTCCTTCCACTTGGTATTCAGTAGAGCAGTATGTGTTATTGACTGGTGGGGGAGAGCCTTAATGTTTTGCAGAAGCCATAGAAGATGAACACAAGATAGAGTAGGTTATGGCATGCAAGATGAGATGCAGTCATTGCATGATAATCACATTTTTGAGTTAGTGAAGCTACCTAAAGGAAAAAGAGCTTTGGAAAACAAGTGGATTTACAGAAAGAAGCCAAATGGGTTCTCTTCACAGCCATGGTACAAAGCTAGATTGGTTGTCAAAGGGTTCGGTCAGAAAAAAGGTATTGACTTTGATGAGATCTTCTCTCCAGTCATAAAGATGTCATCGATCCGTATAGCACTCGGCCTAGTAGCTAGTCTTGACTTGGAAGTTGAGCAAATGGATGTTAAAACTGCCTTCCTTCATGGTGATTTGGAGGAAGAGATTCATATGAAGCAACCAGAGGGTTTCAAAGTGAAAGGGAAAGAGGATTATGTGTGCAAGCTAAAGAAAAGCCTATATGGTTTGAAACAAGTACCGAGACAGTGGTATAAGAAGTTTAAGTCTGTTATGGGAGAGCAAGGCTACAAGAAGACAACTTCTAATCACTGTGTATTTGTTAAAAAATTCTCTGATGATGATTTTATTATTCTACTGCTTTATGTGGATGACATGTTGATTGTTGGCAGGAATGCTTCAAGAATTGACCAGTTGAAGAGGCAATTGAGTAAGTCATTTGCTATGAAGGATTTGGGGTCAGCAAAGAAAATTCTTGGCATAAGAATCAGTCATGATAGAAGTGCAAGAAGTTATATTTGTTACAGAAGGAGTACATTGAAAAAGTGCTTCAGAGGTTCAATATGGACAACACTAAAGTGGTTAGCTCTCCTCATGCTACCCACTTTAGACTGAGTACAAAGCAATGTCTTACTACTGATAAGGAAAAGGAAGACATGGAGAGATTTCCTTATGCCTCAGCAGTAGGAAGTTTGATATATGCAATGATTTGCACAAGACCAGATATAGCCCATGCAGTTGGTGTAGTTAGCCAATTCTTGTCAAATCCGAGAAGAGAACATTGGAATGCAGTGAAATGGATCATAAGGTATCTTTGAGGCACTTCCCGTTTGAGACTTGGTTTGGGAAACGGACAACCATTGTTAGTTGGCTACACAGATGCAGATATGGCAGGGGATGTGGATACTCGTAAGTCTATTTCGGGTTATTTGATCACTTTTGCAGGTGGGGCTGTAGGTTGGCAATCAAGACTTCAAAAGTGTATTGCTCTTTCTACGACAGAGGCAGAGTTTATTGCAGCAACGGAAGCGACTAAAGAGTTGCTATGGGCAAAGAAGTTCTTAAGAGAACTTGGTTTCAAGCAACAGAGGTATGTGTTGTTTTATGATAGCCAGAGTGCTATTCATCTTGCTAAGAATTCCAGTTTTCATGCAAGATCTAAGCACATTGATGTACGATACCATTGGATCAGAGATGCGTTGAACAATAAGTTACTTGAACTTGAGAAGGTTCACACTGATGATAATGGCTCTGATATGTTGACAAAGACATTACCAAAAAAGAAGCTTGAAGTTTGTTGTTTGATCGCTGGGATGGTGATTCCCTCCATATAGTTGGAAAGGGAGAGATTTGTTGGGTTTATTTCATTCTATATGGAGGAAAGCCCAAGTGGGTTTTATTAAAAGCCCAAAGCCCAGCCTTTAGGGATAAGAACCCTAAGGAAGTCAGAAAAGAGAAGTGAGAGAGGTTAGCCGCAAGTTTCAGAAGAAAGAGAAGGAAAAACGCAGCTTTTTTCCATTCTGCCCAGATTTCATCAAACGTTCGATTCCGCTTCGTCCGTGGTCCGATCGACCTTAAATTTGGAGGAGAGGTTCATGACTCAATGAGTTAAAATCTGAACAGTGCAGATTGGATTTTGAGCTTGGGAACAGTAATTCATACCTGTGAACAGTAACCGGGTTTTGGTATTTTCTCTCCAATTCTCTTTGGTTTTTGCCAAGAATGTTGCTATCTTGATGAGATGTTTTGTAACCTCTAATTGTGATTAGAGAAGACTTTGTGTACCCATTATTTGGTTGATAGTGGAGATTTTAACTGGACTAGATCCCGTAGTTTTTCTTCCTCACACTAGGAAGTTTTCCACGTAAAAAATTACTTGTGTTATTGTGGCTTTGTGTGATTAGGTGTTTCTCTATTATTTTCAGCACACATAAAAGTAGAGATATACTATATTTGCTTGCATATAGGGAGGAGAATTATTCCGCTGTGTTTGTTTATTGTCATCTCTCCCAACAAAGAGTACTGCACTTCAATGGTGGAAGAGAGTTAAAGAAAAGCGTGCTCAGCAAGGGAAGCAAAAAATTAACACATGGGAACGTATGAAATCAAAATTGCAAAAGCAATTTCTGCCTGCTGATTATTCCAATGGAGTTATATGAAAGGTTTTATAGCTTAAAGCAACCAGACATATCCGTTGAAGAATATACATATGATTTTAATAATCTATCAATTCGAGTTGGTTTAAATGAGAGTAATGAACAATTGACATCTCGATATCTCTGTGGTTTGCATCAGTTCATTAGAGATGAGATGGGGGTCGTCCATTTGTTCAACCTAGAAGATGCTCAACAATATGCCTTAATAGCAGAAGGAAGAGTGTTGTATTGTGGCGGAAGGAGAGATGTTTCTGGACGCCCTGATGCTATTTGGCAGAGGAGTATAGCTGTTGTTTGAGGTGTTCAAAATGCTCAGGGTGCTATCACAAATGCCCAAACAGGAGGTAGGAACATTGGGGGTGCTGCTAGGACTAGGAGTGAAAAGGGGAAGGAAATAGTAAGATTTGGACCACAAGACAGTGGTGGTGTAAGCAATTCAAAGGGTGGCAGCACTCCACAAGTTAGTTGTTTCAATTTTAGAAAGAGAGGGCATACGTCTTACACTTGTGCACAACGAAGGGTGAACTTAGCACAGTTTGAAGATGAAAAAAAAAAAAAATTGCATCAACTAGTATTTAATGAATATGAAAACAGAGAGGAAGTTATTGATCTTTTCCTAGTAGAAGGAGAGCCTTTAGTGGTGAGACGAGTGATGACAACACCCAGAGTCGAGAAAGAAGACCGGAGACGCCATAATACATTCCACATATGAGTCCTTTGTGATGGAAAGGTGTTTAACATGATTCTTTATACGTATCTCCATCTCCCTTGGCACTATAGATCATCGTCGTAACTACTGTCACCGTAGATCATCACCACCGCTGCAATTTTCCTTTGTTATAGCAGTCAGGACGGTGTTGCAGAGCTACAGATCATCGCCACAGCTGTAGGTGCCCGTCCCCATCGCCGTTGTCGTCTTCGTCGTCGTAGACCGTCACCATGATGCGGTCGAGCACATCACATGCACAAGAAATTCAGCTATGGTCGGAATACCTCCAAGGCACCGCTGGCAAGGGGTTTTGGTGGTGGTTTGGAGGTGAGGACGGTGGTAATGGTGGAGCCATAGGTTGTGGTGGTGGTTCATTCGCCTAAATATTTTTGTTGGTAGTGGTTATGGGGTGGGGATGGTGGTGGTGTCGGCGGTGGTTTGCACGTCACAATACATAGTGGTGATGGTGGTTTGGGGGCGGAGACAATGGCGATTCATTTGTCAGAATACATGGTTCCGTCAGGTCGTCAACTCCATCCTCGATGCCAACCTTAGCCTCCACTCCCTAGCCTTCATCCCCACGCTATCCAGCGCCACCTCTCACTAAGTCGTCGCCTTCCTTGCCTTGTTACACATGATCTATACAAAGATGAGAGAGATGTAAAGTTGTTCACTGAGAAGAAGCGAGACAGTGATAGAGATAGATGGAGAGAGAAATTTAATAAGTTGAGGTGATGATGTCATCCTGTTCTCAGTCACATGATGCTCTGAAATTACATGAATGCCTAATTTTTAATGAGTTGTTAGATGCAACTGAGGTTATTTTGGTCTAATAGATTGTGGGGATGAGCTGCATCCCCGCATGAAGGTGGGGAAGTTAACTTTCCCAATTTATAAATAAGGTAAACTACAATGATCTCTCTAAGATTTAATCTAATTACAAATAAACATGAGGTTTATCTTTTTTTGCAAAGACACCCTATGTTAGAATTCACTATGAATTTACTTATTAACCCTCATTATTATATTGTTGAAAATATAAAAATATCTGAGAATATCCAATGACTATTTTGACCCCACATAATTCACTTTGTTCTTTTATTACAACACTTTGATCTGAGCTGAGCTCCTTGAAGAAATTAAAACTAGAAATTAAAAATTACAATTTGGACTAAGAATTTGAAATGAAACTAAGAACTCAAACTTTATTCTAGCTTAGATTCATGAGCATGAGATAGGGACTTGGGGGAGCCTTGGGGAGTCTTAGATTCCTTTGGGATAAGGAAGCTGCTGAAGACCATGTGTAATGGCTGAATTGAAGTGATTGAAAGATGGCTACTGACGCTGCTGACATCCATGTGCTCTGATGATAAAACTGTAGTTTGTCATTACTACAAGAAAAATGACTTTTTACCACGGTGGAAAAGGTTTTCTACCACAGTTTTGAACTGTGGTAGAAAGTAGACTTTCTACCACGGTTCGGCACTGTGGTAGAAAACCTTTTCCACCACAGTGTATAGCCATGGTAGAAAGTTGTTCTTTCTACCACGGTTTTGCACCGTGGTAGAAAGGGTTTTGCACCGTGCATGGTAGAAAGTCTCCTTTCTACCACGGTGCAAAACTGTGATAGAAAGTCAATTTTGAAAAGGGCTTTCTACCACAGTTCAAAACCGTGGTAGAAAGTGTTATATAATTTTTTTTTTTTTTTTAAAAATAGTGCAGCCCCCACGAGGCCTTTTTTTTCCCTACTACTAGCCTTGCAAGGAATCCAGAAGCCTACACTAAATAAATTAAAAATAGCACCACAACCAAAATAACTTACAACTAACCAATAACATCATATATATATATAACCAATTCCAAATCATTGTTTTATACAAAAATTAAACATATACAAATTTCTAGCTTCTTATGCCATACCAAAATAAAACAAAATTTCTTATATCTTCTTGCTCTGTTTTAGTCTGCCACTTCCATTACATATATGCAACTTCTTTATGAGCCATACAAAAAATATAATGGCAACCGCAATCCTAGCTTTGACCTACAAAGATGTAATAGTTGAAGTTAGAGAATATAAAACAAGTTATAAAGTTATCAAAATTAAACCAAGCAAAGCAAGCATTATAATAAAGGTACATTGAAAGATCTACTCTTTGTATTAACTCAATATCTTGGGTCATTGACATCCCGTCACCAAAAGAAATCATAACACCATATTCAAACATTTGAAATGAAGAAGACTAATTTTCTTTCTTTCTTTCAAAACATATATATTACTTTAGTTAATTAAATATTTATGTTTGGCTTCCCTAAGCCCTGCACATACCCAGGATTCAGGACCCATATTTTATTAAGCCATGTGTTGGAACCCTAGCTCTGGTTTGAGGTTTGACTTCGATAAAATTCACATTGTGTTTTCATTTTTCTTCTCTTTTGGTTGCTGACCAACAAACATACATAGCTAGGAAAGAAAAAGAGAACTCATAAATGGTGACTATTAAGTTTGCAAGCTTAGTATTATGCCTTCTCAACCTATATAAGGGCCTACACATTATAGTGGCTTATTCTCAACCTAAACAAGGATGACCACAGCAGTTAGTATATAGGTTTTGAAGTTGAAGACATTCCAAATAACGAACAGCCATATATAGAGAAACAGCTCAAATAAATAAGGACCTACACATTAAGAGTGGCTCATTCTCAACCTAACCAAGGTTGATAGAAACAGCTCAGTCTAAGTCCTTTGAAATTGAAGACATACCAAAGAAATGACAGCCTTAAATAGAGAAAAGAACTCAAAATTTATGAACATGTAGAAATAATAACCACCCCTAAGATAAGAGCCTGTGTAATGAGAAGAACATGAGAACAAAAAGGACATGCTTTCAGAATGTATGCAGTTATCAGGAAAGGAAAGCAGAAATGTACTTGGTTTATATTTCCAGGAAAAGGAGAAAAGCCTGTTTCAGAATTGACGTCACCTTCAGCATATCCAGTAGCCCTAAGCAGAGGATCGAGCTGATTGTATTCCATATTAATCACCATTGTCCTACCTGAAGACAATTTGTAATTCTAATGAGAGAATGGAATATTGAAATATAAACTCTAGTGAACATATGAAACAACACAGTCTGATATTACTCTTACATGCTTGCATGTGGATCATATTTTAGGTGCAAATGATTGAAAATTAAAAAAGATAACTAAATTAGAAAGGTATAATTGTTGCATACAGAATACAGTAGATATTGGGAGGGGAAAAAAAAAAATTGAAGTCATACTAATATATCTCCACACTCCACAGGCTATACACATGCTTGTTAAGTATATCCAACATTACTCAAGCTCTAGATAATATGAGTTGCAGAAAGAAGAAGTAGGTGTCACACAAAACCTTGCATCTACAAGTATATAACCATATGTTGTACAAGAAAAGAGGAACAAAACATTTAAAACCCAAATATCAAGGGCTGAACAATCTCCCTGCTTCAATCAAACGATTGGTCAAGTCTTCTCTTTTCCCATTTAAGGAATATAAGTACATTGCAAGAAAGGGCTGTATCATGAATTCCCATTATGCACAACTTTTTGTTTCCTTCCTATACCCCATGTTGGTGTATGTTGATTGATTGAGGAATGTCAAAATTAAAAATTTTATTGTTGTCCTGCCTACGTAAGGTGCTCGGAGAAGAAGACTGGACACATTATTTTGCAATGACTGGCTGCTCTCAAGACTTGAACTGGCGTTTCACGCTTGTCAATCTGAGCTTTTACCTTTGCACCATAGTGTAAAAAAAAAATAAAAAATTCAAAATACAGAAACAACATTCACAGTTAAGTGACCATAAAACTGCTTACAATTTAATCCACATTAATGATAATGATAAGTAGAGTTTTGACCACAACATTGTCTAATAAATTAAAGTTGCAACACATTCCATATGGACACTTGGCTCAGTCTATGCCCATGCTCCTCATTTTACATTAACCTCCTCCATTTTTTCACTTATTTTCAGTTACCTTTAAAATTTAGATGGAAATGCCAGCTAATCTAACAGGAGTGATGGAAGAGTTGGCAAAGTTAACATTTCTACAACTATTGTTCTACTCTTTTCCCTTTTAACTAAGAAAAAGTGGCATGATGATTTTAGTAAGTCATATTGCACATCCATAAGGAGGGTTGGTTTCATAGCATAATCTAGAATAGAAAATCAAAATATGAAGCCAAAACTGCCTTGAGGATGATTCTGAAGTAATGACAAACTCATAGGCCAACAGTTGGTCACAAAACAACGTAACATAATAACATCAACAATAGATTATGTCTTAAGATGCCACAAAATTAATTGAAAATATTACCTTATTTATATGGATTAATAAGTTAAAAAGTGCATTGCCAAATTTTGAAGGTTTCTTAGCACACAAAAGCATAAAATGCTTGATTCAATTGTAATTTTGGGAATTGATGTAAATTGAGGATTTCATGTGGTTATCCATGTATCTAAATTACCCTATGGATATCTAGAGACTTCTTGCTGATGTTCCTTGTGGGTTTGAATGATGGAATTGATGATGGGGAATCAGAAATTGTTTTGTTGCACAGGAAATTCAGTTTTCTTTCAATTTTGCTGAAACTCAAAAAATTTTCCAAGGAGCTGTATTGATCCGAATGCTTTCAAACTTTTACCACAACTTCCTTTATATATCTAGTATTTCTCCATAAAATTTCGTAATTTTTGGATCAGTATATATTTTTCTAAAAATTCGAGAGTACCAGCTGTCCGAATTTTACATCTGCTGGAAATCAAATTTTACTTGAATTATTTGACCAACTTTTTGAGACCGGATCTTTATAAAAATTTCCAGTTTTATACTTCCCTAAGTATACTTTCTAAAAATGAATTTATTGGAATTTTCTTAGCTCCGGATATTTTTCTAATGAATGAAGTTTTCCGAAACACTTTATTTTCAGCTCATTCTTAGTCAGCCATTTTCCTTCCAAAAACTGATTTTATTGGCAAAGCTTAAGTTGCTGGGAATTGCAGTGTCACATTACCCTTTGAGTCTACTTTTCAAATCATTTTTCATTTGCTCCATTTTGATTTAAAATGAATTTTCTACGAATTTTTAAACTAGTGGCAGCGCAGATTTTGTTTTGAGGTTGTTTGTGACATGTTTAAGTTGTTAATTATCCGTTGTAGCACATTGGAAGTGTATTGAGGTTGTTTAAGTATAATTGGGACAATGAATGGACTATGAATTTTTTATTGGATGATTTTTGGAGAATTTATTCGGATGGTTTCCAAATCATGTTTTGTTTGTGCCCCTAATTTCGGGTCGTTACAGATTAAGTACATGGAGAAGAAGATGAGAGATCTCTTGTGGGGATCTAATTCTGAGAATAGAAAATTACATGCTTTAGGTTGGAATAGAGTGACAAGTCCAAAGTCCGAAGGTTGTTTTGGGGTGAGGAAGATTGTAGACATCAATGGAGTAGCTACTTGTGTTTCAGTTTGGAAATTTTTGAACTCCAAGGATTGCTTACGGGTGGCTTGGTTCAAATGGAAGTACACCAGACTAGTGTCATATTGGAACTATCATAAAAAAACAACAGATTCTCTGTTGTGGAAGAAGATGCTGGAGGTGAGGGAGTTCTTGCTTGCTAATGTTGAATTTCAAATTGGTAATGGAGAATCTACCTTTCTCTTTACAGATCCTTGGATACAAGGTGTACGTATGCTGGAGAAACTGGGAGATAGAGTGTACAGGGACTTTGGGCTTTCAAAACAAGCTCTCATTTCCAGAATCATACATGATGGGCAGTGGCAACTCCCGGTAAGCAATGCCAATTCAGTGCTGCAATTCAGAAATTTTGCTTTTTATTTGCTTTCGAAGCAGGGCTGTGATCAATTGAAATGGAGACATGGTTTAATCTCGCTTAGGAATGTATGGGATATATGGAGGACAAGGTTACCAACAATGGGCTGGTATGAAGTATGTTGGATTGGATCGAGACCGAGAGCTTCATTGAGCTGTGTCCTTGCAATCCAGAACTGGTTGTTGTGCTTTGTTAAATTAAAGAGGAGGGGAATCCCAACTGTAGCAATCTGTCATAATTGTTTTCAAACAGAAGATGATTTAGATCAATTTTTTGTCAGTTGTTCTTTTGCTCAAGAGGTATGGTAGTGTTTGTCTACACTCCTTGGTTGGCAGATGCCTCAATTTATTACACTAGAGCAACTCATTTTTTAGTTTGTTCAGCAACGAATAAAACACAAGGCACAAAAAAGTATCTGTGCTGCAACAATATGGTTTTTATGGGATGAAAGGAATAAGAGGTTACATCATGGACTTCATAGAACTGCTACCAACATTGCCTAGTCTATTTGTGGAGAGGTTTTGCTTCTATCAAATATGGAATTAGGGGAATTTGGGGCAGCTTCATTACATGTTTAAATTGGGTGTTTTTTTTTTTCTTTTTTTTCCTTTCATCTTTTGTTTGTTGTAACTACGCTTCTAGAGTTATAGTTCCTTGTATTTACAATTTTTTGTTTTATTTTCCAAGGGGATGCCCTTGTTGTTACTTGTATATTCTTGATAAATCTATAAAAAATTTCCATATTTACCCAGGAAAAAAAAAAAAAAGCTAGCCTAAGCCCCATGTTACCATCCAAAAGTGAAACATATGTACAAGAAACACAAGTCCTCTAGGCTTTAGAGCTTGAACTCCGGGAGGGATTTGACCTAGAGGAGGTTGTTAGATCATATTGGGGTCTAGATAACCAAGATTCATATTGTGGTATTCCATTGGAGTGATGTGATGATCAAAATTGGAATGAGAGGAATGCTAAGAAACTTTCTACCTTACGTACACAACAAGCAACAATAACTTCACAACAAATAACAATCAACCACAACCTCCACATACGATGTTCCCATACTCCCATGTTATATCAATGCAATAAAGTAATGGCCACGACAAGGACCCATGCTTTCAACATTAAAGTAATAGCCATGATAAGAGCCTATTGTCACAAGCCTAGAGATTCGGCGCAGCGGCACGGCCTGTGCGGCACCAAGGCGTTGCTTCAGCTCGTGCAAGCGCCCTGGTCAGCCACCACGACCTGCCCTCCCAAGGATATAGGCTGACTGGTTTCGACCTACCTTGTTCTCATCAGGGGAACGGTTCCAGCTCCCGACCAGTTTGTGCAGAGATGGCTAACTCCCTTCTTCATAGTCAAGTCCACGACTAGCAACAAGCACCTCAAACTGAACCGAGTCGACCTGCCTGAACTCTGAAGAGGTACCATCCTGTGGTCCTGCACGCCCCTTCCTTGGAACCATTCCCAGTCAATGAATGTTCTTAGCCAACCAGCATGCGTGTCTTCTATGCTCATGGCATCGTTAGGAATCAGAACGTGACATTCTTCCCCACCCAAATCCTGCAACGCCCTCGTCGCAGTACGGCGCTGACTCCGCTGCGTCCAACATTCCAAAGTCTCTCTCCTCCAAGTGGTATGCTTGTCTGCCCACCATCGCTTCCTTGTACAACCCCTGGCTGCACTCGCCCAATGATAGGGTTTCGGGCTAAAGGGATGCCCACTTCTTCAGGACGCAACCCCACATTATACCGCCTCCGCGACACCCCGAGCAAACAAGGGCCCTCCGGCTGACTTGATACCCACCCTTCACAATGGTTTGCACACCTCTTGAACTTGCAAGAACTTTGGTGCGCGCGGCCCTCCGGCCATCAGATGCACGCGGCCCTCCGGCTTTAAATGATGCATCTTCATGAGGAGATGGAGGTTCTCCTCCAACAGCATTGATTGCCTACCGACGCTTTAGTGCACCCACTTCATTCTCTAAACCCCTGGATCGACAAGGGGGCACACCTCTGTGCTTTGCCCCAAGTCCTGCTCTGATACCATTTGTCACGGGCCTAGAGATTTGGCGCAGCGGCACGGCCCGTGCAGCACCAAGGCATTGCTTTAGCTCGCGCAAGCGCCCTGGTCAGCCACCATGACCTACCCTCCTAAGGATACATGCTGACTGGTTTCGACCTGCCTTGGTCTCATCAGGGGAACGGCTCTAGCTCCTGACCAGTTTGTACAGGGATGGCCAACTCCCTTTTTCATAGTCAAGTCCATGACTAGTGACAAGCACCTCGAACTAAACCGAGTTGACCTGTCTGAACTCTAAAGAGGTACTATCCTGTGGTCCTGCACGTCCCTTCCCTGGAACCATTCCCAGTCAATGAATGTTCTTAGCCAACCAGCATACGTGTCTTCTATGCTCATGGCGTCGTTAGGAATCAGAACGTGACACTATGCTCACTAAAAGTTGGAAATCTAATTTTTACGCATATAATATTATTTTTCAACATAGGTCTTACAAGTTATAGCAATGTGACTTTAATATATCATTGTTCAAGATCACTTTGGCAGGTTAATTTTACCTAACTTCACATAGAGATAATTGATAAATAAACTTCATTAGCTAGTAAAATTCAAAACACACCTGCCAGAGATGAAGATTGAGAACTAGAACTATGCTCCTAATCTTACTTCAAAAGTAACGGTTTTGTTTTACTAACAAGCTGGTTAAAGTAGATCCTGTGAGGAAAAAAATAAAAAAATGTAATGCCAACATATATAAAAAATAAAAGAAAATAAAATCAGATCATATGTTAATGACCAATTGACCTCTAGAACTTTCACATATTTGGTAGGCCATATAACCATGCAAAATTCACAAAAAAGGGTGGTTAATTTGATAATTGAATTGAAAATTATCCCATTATATTTATTTTCCTGGAACTGTAACTAATTTAATACCATACCATCTATCCATATCGATTTTTATATGTATATATATATATCAAATGCATAGTTGCATGGTAGGTAAATACAGAAACAGAAGAACCCAATTCTTAAAAGGGATGATGTTGACGCCGTGGAGATACATACAAATGGAAGGTAGCCTTAGAGATAGCTCTCAACAATTTTATAATTTCCACATGTCGTGTATAGGGAGTCATTTCATTTTATTCTTGTTAGCATTTGAGCCTGAGCATCTATTGTCTAAAATGGAGTTCTCATTCAAACTGCTACTAGTGGCATATGCCATAGTTTTAAAGTGCATTGTCAACAAATTTTGAAAGTCCACCCATCATCTTGTGCATGTAATGTAATAAAATCATCTCGGCTGCTCTGGAAAACTAATAACTTACATGAGTTTTAAGTAAGTATTTTGATTAATGGTCTTTCTATTTTGACATTATTAATGGTCTTTCTATTGATGCTTACCTCAGCACGTCCAGATATAATGAAAGAACCTGTTTATAAGCTTAAAAATCTGCAATACCTGGAATGACCAAATAGGATTTAGTTTGTAAAACAAGAATTACAGACATTTATAACTAAAATTCATAAAATAATAAAATAGATCGTGAAAAAATTTCACCAAATAGTATTTAGTTTGCAAAACAAGAATTACAGACCTTGATTAACTGATTTAGAAAAAAAAAAAAAAAAAAAAAAAAAAAAAAAAAAAAAAAATAAAATTAAAACAAAACCCATACATACAAGTTAGCAGTTGCAGAAAGAGGGGCTTGAGAGTTGAGAGACAGAGGGCCAGTGGCTGAAGAGATAGATAAACTGAATTATATGGGTTTTGAACTTCTTATTCTTGTAGATTTTGTAGTTTGCAGTTGCAAAGAGAGAGAAGGCAAGTTCAGAGTCGAGAACGAGAATAGAGATGGAGACGATTGGGGAGGCTGAAATGATTTGCCCTAAAAATATTTATATTGAATAATTGAAGAAATTACTTATCTGTATAACCTTCAGCTTGTTCAAGACTCAAGTTCAACCCAAATTTACCAATTACTCTTTCAAAGCCTGCAAAGGGAGATCCTATTTCAGCCATTATCTTCACAAACATTTATAACTAAAATTCATAAAATAATAAAAAAGATCGTAAAAAAATTTCACCAAATAGGATTTAGTTTGCAAAACAAGAACTACAGACCTTGATTAATTGATTTAGAAAAAAAAATATTAAAACAAAACCCATACATACAAGTTAGCAGTTGCAGAGAGAGGGCTTGAGAGTTAAGAGACAGCAGGCCAGAGGCTGAAGCTTGAGAACGTCGAACCCGAACTAGAATAGCGGGCGACGGAAACTGAAGGATATGGGTTTTGATTTTTTAAACAATCTGAAATGATATGCCAAGATGAATTCTGATTCTTATAGATTTTGTACTTTACAGTTGCAGAGACAGAGAGAAGGCGATTGGGGAGGTTGAAATGATTTACCCTAAAGTATTATCGCAGTTGCAGAAACAGAGAGAGGGCCGAGTTGAGAACGAGAATAGAGATGAAGGCGATTGAGGAAGCTGAAATGATTTGCCCTAAAGTATTGTCTATGCGTATAAAATATATATACTTAAATTTTTTTTAAGAAACTAGTAGGAATAAGACCCGCATATTAGTGCCTAAAACTAAATTCACTTTCTACCACAGTGCCTACATCATGGTAGAATAAATTATTATCACGGTTTTTTATTAACCGTGGTAGAAAGAGTCACTTTCTACCACGGTTATTTTTATAACCGTGGTAGAAAGTGACTCTTTCTACCACGGTTACCACGGTTATTTTTATAACCGTGGTAGAAAAGGCCTTCTACCACGGTTATTTTAAACCGTGGTAGAAAGGGCGTGGTAAAAAACTATTTTTCTTGTAGTGCATGTGTAATACCCCTAATTTTAAAAGGATATTTTTGGTATTTAATTTCTGATTTAATTGTATTTTTATTTGATTGATTATTTAATTGTTTTATTGTGTGGATTAAATGGATATAATTGAGTTAATTGTTTAATTGGATTTAATTAATTATTTGAATTAATTACTTGGAACAATTACTTGTTTAATTACTATGCTTATTTAATTGTTTTATTTAGTTAATGTAATATTTATTATTATTTTTTCTTTATGGTAAATTAGGGTTACAATTATAGCTTTGGTTTATAGTTCACGTATATGTGAGCTACCGTAGGTGAATTGAGATAGTTAAATAGGCCGTTTAGGATTGGACTTAGGGCTTAGTCTCTAATTGTACATAGATTAGGGTTAGTGTTAAGTTAAACCTATAAATATGTGCATTACCGTGGTTTAGGGTTTAGGAACAATAAACGTAAGTTCTGTAAACCACAAATAGAGCCTATAATTTTGTAGTGAAAACCAGAGAGATACAGAGAGAATCGGAGTGGGAATTTGGGTGGTTCACAAAACAAAATCAAGGAGGGAAGTTTGGTGTGTGTCACTGGACTGCAATAGGAGCAGTAATAGTTGTGTAACATAAACAACATAGCCGGAGAAGGTAGAAGCAACAGTTAGAGACTTTTTATTCAAAGTCTCAAAGGCAAGTCTCTATTATTCTCTTTCCCTTTAATTCGTGTTCTGTGCATGCCTAGTTAGACTCCAGGGATTAAATAAAGGCTAAAACAGATTTAAACAAACATTATAACAAGTCTTTTATGCATTTATGAATTTTATTTAATCTCGTTGAATTAACTGGTCTGCATAAATCTGTAATGTTCTCTTATTTGTTTTCTCTTGTTGTTTACGTTTAAGTTTTGTTTAGTAGAGATTAATAATGGATTGGATGCCTTGAACCTAATCTAAAACTGATTTTGAACCCTAGAACAAGTTCTTAGATCAATTTTTGATTTCACTATATTAATCTGTATAAGTCTGTTATAAGTTGTTTAAACTTTCTAACGGAGGTTTTGTAAACATGGCTTTAAAAATTGTGTTCCATAAAATGTTTTAATTGGATATCAGGGGTCTAAAATCTATTTAGAACTAAGATTGAAGCTAGAATATGATTTAGAACACATTACAGAGGTTCTGTAAATCACTGGAATAGAAGAAAATGAAACTAGACTGGACGAGGCTGCTAAGAGGAGGGAGAGAAGGCTCCCAACCTTCTTAGAGCCGGCTCCCAAAGGCGAGAGCCAGCTCTAGGTGTCATGGAGCCGTATCTAAGATCCTAGAGCCGGCTCTAGGTGAAAACATGGAGAAGGCTCTCATTTTTCTAGAGCCTGCTCTTCTTGAAAAGCATTGTAACGTGCATTTTGTTAAAACTATTTGATTTTCAGGATTTCTGCAATTAATTTAAATTATTTTAAATGATGTGTGGGACTGTTCAAGGCTAGTTTTATGGTGGAAAAATATAAATTCATAGCTGGATTAAAAGTTAGAGCAAGATGAACCTAAGAGAAGATGGGTTGTTTGCTCTCTGTTTTATTAGTTTTGTTTACTGGAACTGAGTAAGGTTTTTATATATAATTTAATTATATATAATCATATATTTATTCAGTATTTTAAGGATGGTGGATTAATTTTATTTAACCATGCTTAGTTAGATTTAATTGATACTTAAGTTTCTATTAATTGTATCAATTCATGGACTATGTTGGAGGATGTGAATGCTTGAATTTAATATAGCAGTTTACATTATTGGAATTGGATTTTAGGCTCTATATTGAATTCCTGTTATATATGTATATGCATTAAATTTATCTTCTGCATATTCTGGTGTATAGTTGATGACTATTTAATACTATATGGATAACTGCATTAACTGGAGGATTGTATGTACCTGTATGGGACGGTGACATACTAGGTATGGACTGGTTCGCACACTAAGTTCTACCTAATTTGGATTAAGGTATGGATTAACCATATTGGTTAAGTCCATCACCTACTTATGTTATATCAATAAAATAATATAATGACTTACTTTGGATTCAGGATGGATTGTTGCATATATCAAACCATAATACAAATGGCTGATATTTTGTATTAGGAGTACGGGTTTTATATATATCTATTATATGGTGCCATGGTATGAGTTTGAGTCTCAGGGTCATGGTTAGGGCTCGTACATCGCCTAGAATGGATAACTGGACATAGGTGTTGTTCCCTGGAGGTCTAGGTACTCATGACCACGTTATGTGCGATTTGCATGGTATCTCTACTCAGGCTGAGATAGACCTACTGGACTAGCGAGCGTCCTATAGTGTGTAATATATACATATATGGACTATTCTAGATATTGTTGAGTCTATTTAGGATGTATCTGCGTATCGAATTTTTGTTTGGATTGTAGTAGATCAGGACTTGCATGTGGGCCTAACCCACTCTAATATTTTTCAGGTGCTCGTCAGTTCCAGGGTTAGAGCTTGGTCGTGCAGAGCAGATACAGACTTCTATTCCACCGACTATGTAGGACTGCTTACTTATTAGCTTTGGAACTTTCTGTTATTTCATTTACAGTTGGGATTTTTATTAGGGATCCACTAGATGGATTCCTGAGTTGTTAAGTGATTGGAGGTTTTGGAGTTTGGAATTTAATAATTTTATTTTAAGGATTTTCAATTAGCTTTCCTTTAGTTTATTATTTTATTTCTTATTTCATCTTATATTCTGTGTTCGGTTTTTATTTGATTGTTTGATATTCCCTCAGGTTTGGGCTTGGGCTTGATCAACCCATTCTCGGATCCGAGGGGTATCACAGTTGGTATCAGAGTACTGCAGGTTCAAGTGTCTCTAGGATTTTATCGTATAAGACTTCCGCGTAGCATTCTCTATTGTTTAGAGCTTAAGTTTAGGATTCATAGTATTCCTTTACGGTTCATTTAGAAAGTACTAATGTCAAGTTTATTCTAAAATTTCAGAATGTTTGGCACTAGGAAGAGGATGAGGGCTGCGATGAAAGTAAAGAAGGGCCCAAGGCCGAGGAAGGTTACTCCGGTGATTCCCCTATGAAGGCCGACCAAGAAGGCGGAATTGGAGTCCAAGGAGTTGATTCCAATAGGCACTGTATCAGAGTACAAGTCAAGGAAAGTTTCTTGCGTGTGGGATTGGCCACCATACTGTGGACCTAACACAACTTCGGTGGTGCTCGAAACTAAGCCAAGCAGAGAGGAAGACCCAGAAGAAGATCAGGATTGAGCAAATACCGTTGCATCCAAGATGGAGGGCACCGGAGTTCAGGGATGACTGCTTTTTAATGAGTACTTATAATTACTAATAGTGGAGGAGGTATTAGTAGGAATGTAGTACGGATTTAATCACGTACACTAGGATTCTGTTAAAGAATATTTTATGACTATTCATTTGACAGTTTATGGTTTGGAAAAGTTCTTAATAAAGTGAACTAGCGGTTTTGGCTATCTTTATTGTGTTGTGTGATAGCATTTTTGTGATATATATAGTTTTATTAAACTATATTGGGATGATTATGTTGCATTAATAGATGATTATCCCAGTGGAGTAATTGGGGTTTGTGGAACAGGCAAGCAAATAATTGCTTGTAAATACATGGTGTGGAAACAGATTGATTACCAAGAAGTTTATAAGAGAACTTATGTAAATCAATATGGTAGGTTTGGTTTAGAAGGAAGCATTCCCAGGATAGAATAATAATCCTAAAAATGGGACGATTGCGGAGCATTTCGTCTTACCTTATGTGTTTTGCTCTACGGAGTATTTCGAAACATGGGATTTTCATGGATTGGTTGGTGACACACGTATGCAGCAGACCTCAGGATATTTCTACATTGTTGGGCAATATTGCCATTTTTCATGAGAGTGATGTGCCTGTGACACTAGATATGGTAGACTCGGATTTCTAGCCAATCTTTTGTCTTGGACATGCACACTTATGACGGGATACTTGGGATGGATTGGTTATCACTACCATGCTCAAGTTATTTGTTTTGGATGGGTCTATTGTGTTCACCATACCTGGTCAGGATAGGTACGTCGCTATGCCACGTTTTAGGGGGGGTCACTAGCACCTATTTGTTTTATGTGGATGAGGAAACAGATGAGGGGATTACTGTATCTTTAGATAACATACCAATTGTACAGGATTTCCAGGATGTATTTCAGGAGATTCCAGGGTTACCGCCTAGCCGCGAGATCGACTTTGTAATAGACTTAGCTCCAGGCACTATGCCAATTGCTAGGGCACCATATAGGATAGCACTAGTGGAGATGCGAGAGCTGAGGGATCAGATTCAGCAATTACTCAGCCAGGGTTTTATTCGTAGGAGTACTTCATCCCGGGGAGCACCAGTTTTGTTTGTGAAGAAGAAGGATGGTTCGCTTCGACTGTGTATAAATTACCGGGAGTTGAACAAGGGTACTATTCGTAACAAGTATCCTTTGCCCAGGATTGATGACTTGTTTGATCAGTTGAAATGAGCTACCTATTTCTCTAAGATTGACCTGCGGTCTAGATATCATCAATTTCAGGTTCGGGAGCAGGATGTACCGAGGACAACGTTTCTCACTAGATATGGATCTTGTGAGTTTTGGGTGATGTCGTTCGGGTTAACTAATGCACCAGCGGTTTTCATGGATTTGATGAACAGGGTCTTCAAAGCCTATTTGGATCAATTTGTCATTGTTTCATTAATGATATCTTGATCTATTCTACGTTTGAGGACGATCATGCTGGACATCTACGAATAGTTTTGCAGACGCTTCGTGAGCACCAGTTGTATGCCAAGTTCGAGAAGTGTGAATTTTGGCAGTGGGATGTGAAGTTTCTGGGTCACGTGCTGTCAGAAAGGGGAATAACGGTGGATTCGGCCAAAGTCTCAGCGGTGGTTGAGTGGGGACAGCCTACTTCACCTACTAAGATACGAAGTTTCCTCAGTTTGGCAGGATATTATAGGAGGTTCATCCAGGGGTTCTCAAAGATAACGGGACCACTCACTCATCTGACTAAGAAGGGTGTACGGTTCGTGAGGGATGAACATTGTCAGAAAGCTTTTGATTAGCTGAAGACTAAGTTCACTTCTGCACTGGTTTTGTTTACCCCACAGAGCGGCAATAGAGTATCTGGTTTACACGGATGCTTCTTTACACCGTCTTGGATGTGTTTTAATGCAGGAGGAGCGACCGATTTCGTATGGATCTCAGAAGCTTAAGTCTCACGAACTTAATTATCCAACACATAATTTGGAGTTGGCAGCTGTGGTGTTTGCCTTACGTATTTGGAGGCATTATATGTTGGGTGAGTCCTTCAGATTATTCAGCGATCACAAGAGTCTGTAGTATTTGTTCACTCAGCGAGAGCTGAATATGAGACAGCGCAGGTAGTTGGAGTTTGTGAAATACTATCACTTTTCTATACAGTACCATCTAGGGAAAACGAATATGGTGGCGGATGCACTCAGTCGCCGACCTGTTGGTAGTCTTTCTACTCTATTCACTACTGAATGGAATGCATTGAAGAGGGTGGATGAATTGTCGAATGCTTTCATGGCTTGTATGGTAGTTACACCTTCTATCATTCACAAGGTTTTGAAGGCACAACTTATGGATCAGCAATGCATTGATAAAGTTGCAGAGATAGCTTCTGGAGAGGTTCCATTTTACTATGTTAGGGCTGATGGAGGTTTGAGGTACAAGGGACGGTTAGTGGTACCTTCTCCTAGTGATTTGAGGAATGATGTAATGATTGAGACTCACCACTCTGAGTTTTCTGTTCATCCAGGAGGCGACAAGATGTATCAGGATATGAAGCGGCAGTTTTGGAGGGCAGGTATGAAGAGGGACATTGCTCTTTTTGTTTCTCGATGTAGTACTTGTCAGATGGTCAAGATTGATCATCAGAGGCCGCCAGGAGCTCTACAGCCACTACCGATACTGGAGTGGAAATGGGAGAGTATTTCTATGGATTTTGTGGAAGGGTTGCCAAATTCCTTCAGGGATCACAATTCCATTTGGGTTGTCATGGACAAATTGACGAAATCAGCTCATTTCTTGCTTATTCGCACAGACTACACTTCGGAACAGTTGGCGCGACTTTACACTACAAAGATTATGAAGTTGCACGACATTCCATTGTCTATTTTATCAGACAAGGATTCGAGCTTTGTGTCTGGATTTTGGAAGAGTTTTCAGCAGGCTTTGGGTACCGAGTTGCATCTTAGCACTGCTTATCATCCTCAGACTGATGGACAGACTGAATGGGTGAATCAAATTATGAAGGATATGCTTCGGTCGTGTGTTCTTGATTTCACGGGCCACTAGGAGGATTACTTACCGCTTGTGGAGTTTGCTTATAACAATAGTTTCCAGAAGACTATTGGGATGGCACCATTTGAGGCGTTACACGGCCGACCGTGTTGATCGCCTGTTTGTTGGATGGAGGTTGGCGAGAGCCGATTCTTGAGTCTTGAGTTCATCAAGGATACTTCTGAGAAGATCGCTCTTATTAAGGATCGCATTCGTACTGCTCAGAGTAAGCAGAAGAGTTATGCTAATCGGCATACTCGTGCTTTGGAGTTTAAGGTTGGAGATCAGGTTCTACTCAAAGTGTCACCTATGAAAGGTGTCATGCGCTTTGGGAAGAAAGGGAAGTTATCACCGCGGTTTGTTAGTCCATTCATGAATACGGATCATGTTGGAGGTGTTGCTTATCGGTTGGCACTTCCGGATAATTTGGATCGCATCCATAATGTGTTCCGCGTTTCTATGTTGCAAAAATTTCTGTGAGATGAGGATATATCAGCATATCGATGTTGGGGAGATTGAGTTGCAGCCGGATGCAACTTATTTGGAGCCACCATGTCGTATTGTCGACCGACGGGACCAAAACCTTCGTAACAAGGTTATTCCATTAGTTCGGGTTCAGTGGAGTCATCACAATGAGGCTGAGTCCACTTGGGAACGAGATGATGTCATTCGCTCGCAGTTTCCTGAAATATTGGAAGAAGGTAAGAGGGAATTCCTAGGACGGAATTCCTTTTGTTAGGGGGGAGGAATGTAATACCCCTAATTTTAAAAGGATATTTCTGTTATTTAATTTCTAATTTAATTGTATTTTTATTTGATTGATTGTTTAATTGTTTTATTGTGGTGATTAAATGGAAATAATTGAGTTAATTGTTTAATTGGATTTAATTAATTATTTGAATTAATTACTTGGAATAACTACCTGTTTAATTACTATGCTTATTTAATTGTTTTATTTAGTTAATGTAATATTTATTTTTATTTTTTTTCTTTATGGTAAATTAGGGTTACAGTTATAGCTTTGGTTTATAGTTCATGTATATGTGAGTTGCCGTAGGTGAACTAAGATAGTTGTATAGGCCGGTTAGGATTGGACTGAGGGCTTAGTCTCTAATTGTACATGGATTAGGGTTAGTGTTAAGTTAAACCTATAAATATGTGCATTACCATGGTTTAGAGTTTAGGAACAATAAACGTAAGTTCTGTAAACCACAAACAGAGCCTCTAATTTTGTAGTGAAAACCAGAGAGATACAGAGAGAACCGGAGTGGGAATTTGGGTGGTTCACAAAACAGAATCAAGGAGGGAAGTTTGGTGTGTGTCACTGGACTGCAATAGGAGCAGTAAGAGTTGTGTAACACAAACAACGTAGCCGGAGAAGAGAGAAGCAACAGTTAGAGACTTTTTATTCAAAGTCTCAAAGGCAAGTCTCTGTTCTTCTCTTTCCCTTTAATTCGTGTTCTATGCATGCCTAGTTAGACTTCAGGGATTAAATGAAGGCTAAAATAGATTTAAACGAACATTGTAACAAGTCTTTTATGCATTTATGAATTTTATTTAATCTCGTTGAATTAATTGGTCTGCATAAATCTGTAATGTTCTCTTATTTGTTTTCGCTCGTTGTTTAAGTTTAAGTTTTGTTTAATAGAGATTAATAATGGATTGGATGCCTTAAACCTAATCTAAAAATAAGTTTGAACCCTAAAATAAGTTCTTAGATCAATTTTTGATTTCACTATATTAATTTGTATAAGTCTGTTGTAAGTTGCTTAAACTTTCTAACGGAGGTTCTGTAAACATGGCTTTAAAACTTGTGTTCCATACATGTTTTAATTGGATATCAGTGGTCTAAAAAATATTTAGAACTAAGATTAAACCTAGAATATGATTTAGAACACATTACAGAGGTTCTGTAAATCACTGGAATAGAAGAAAACGAAGCTAGATTGGACGAGGCTGCTAAGAGAAGTGAGAGAAGGCTCCCAACCTTCTTAGAGCCAGCTCCCAAAGGGAAGAGCCGGCTCTAGGTGTCATAGAGCCAACTCTAAGATCCTAGAGCTGGCTCTAGGTGAAAACATGGAGCAGGCTCTCATTTTTTTAGAGCCTGCTCTTCTTGAAAAGCATTGTAACGTGCATTTTGTTAAAACTGTTTGATTTTTAGAATTTCTGCAATTAATTTAAATTGTTTTAAATGATGTGTGGGACTGTTCAAGGCTAGTTTTATGGTGGAAATATATAAATTCATAGCTGGATTAAAAGTTTGAGCAAAATGAACCTAAGAGAAGATGGGTTGTTTGCTCTCTGTTTTATTAGTTTTGTTTACTGGAACTGAGTAAGGTTTTTATATAAAATTTAATTATAAATAATCATATATTTATTCAGTATTTTAAGGACGGTGAATTAATTTTATTTAACCATGCTTAGTTAGATTTAATTGATACTTAAGTTTCTATTAATTGTATCAATTCATGGACTATGTTGGAGGATGTGAATGCTTGAATTTAATATAGCAGTTTACATTATTGGAATTGGATTTTAGGCTCTATATTGAATGCCTGTTATTTATGTATATGCATTAAATTTATCTTGTTCATATTCTGGTGTATAGTTGATGACTATTTAATACTATATGTACAACTGCATTAACTGGAGGATTATATGTACCGGTATAGAACAGTGACATACTAGGTATGGACTAGTTCACACACTAAGTTCTACCTAATTTGGATTAAGGTATGGATTAACCATATTAGTTAAGTCTATCACCTAGTTGTGTCATATCAATAAAATAATAGAATGACTTACTTTGGATTCAAGATGGATTGTTACATATATCAAACCATAATACAGATGGTTGATATTTTGTATTAGGAGTACGGATTTTATATATATCTATTATATGGTGCCATGGTATGAGTTTGAGTCTCAGGACCATGGTTAAGGCTCGTATATCGCCTAGGATGGATAACTGGACATAGGTGTTGTTCCCTGGTAGGTTTAGGTACTCATGACCACGTTATGTGCGATTTGCATGGTATCTCTACTCAGGCTGAGACAGACCTAATGGACTAGCAAGCGTCCTCTAGTGTGTAATATATACATATATGGACTACTCTAGATATTGTTGAGTCTATCTAGGATGTATCTGCGTATCGGATTTCTATTTGGATTGTAGTAGATCAGGACTTGCATGTGGGCCTGACCCACTCTTATATTTTTCAAGTGCTCGTCAGTTCCAGGGTTAGAGCTTGGTCGTGCAGAGCAGATACAGACTTCTATTCCACCAACTATGTAGGACTGCTTACTTATTTGCTTTGGAACTTATTTCTGTTATTTCATTTACAGTTGGGATTTTTATTAGGGGTTCACTAGATGATTCCCAAGTTGTTAAGTGATTGGAGGTTTTGGAGTATGGAATTTAATAATTTTATTTTAAGGATTTTCAATTAGCATTCCTTTAGTTTATTATTTTATTTCTTTTTTCATCTTGTATTATGTGTTCGGTTACATATTGATTATTTGATATTCCCTCGGGTTTGGGCCTAAGCCTAATCAACCCATGTCTCGAATCCGAGGGGTATCACAGCATGTGAGGTTAAAGTGGCTTTGGATTCCTTCATTGAAATAATTTTTGAAACTCTTGTCTGCCATGAGCGCCAAAAGGTGCTAGAAGGCTAATATTGGAGCACTGTTGAATAACTTTTTTTAACTGTGGATTTTTGCCTCTTTTTTTTTTCGTTAAGCTGCGGCATTGAATGACTAATGTCTGAAATTTTTGGAAGGGTAATGAGGACCCTTTGGGCTTCTTCATCGGCTTGGGCCTGATCAGGTTGGGAACCATGGAATAAAGAACCTTCACTCTTATTTGAGCCCATTCTTGAGAAGGCAATGGGATTGACTTTGGCTAAAGCTTCCATAAGGAAAGTTTCATATTTATCTTTGGATTTTGCTAAAGAAAGCCTTGCTTGGGTCTGGCTTTTTTACGGGAGGAAAGCTGAGGACTCTCCCAAACCAGAACATTAAATTACAGGATGCATTGAAAACCATTCTGAAATAACTTATGGAGTTACATCTTTAATAGAGAATTGGTCTCACCATTTAACTTTGAAAATTCTTCCTAGAAGGGGAAGATTTGAAGGAGAATTAAGAATTTGGAATTGCCATAGAAGTATCCATGACAATGCGAAATTTGCAAAAAATAAAAATGATTTGGGATACTCCAAAAGCTTAGGAGGAGCTTGGAATTTTTCTTGGAAGATTGAAAATCCATTGGATACAGAATCAGGGATAATTTCTTTGCAGGAACCAAAAATATGCCACCAATTAATAAACCATCTGGGGACATTCATATTGAAGTTGTTTTAGAAAAGGATAAGCCAAGAATGGCTGTAATCCTGGTTTTGAAAATAAAAGGTATTGTACCAGGCATCATAATAGTCCCAGTAGTTAAAAGTTTAAGGATTGCGAGGTTGAGAAAATTCACTTGGAGCAATGATGTTTTTACCCCAGGTTGCTAGAATAAGAACTTTCTGAATCGTGTAAGTGGTGTGAGATATGAAAGACTCATCACCAGGTTTTGAATGAGTTCTAATTTTGATGAAATTTGTGTCCACTAAAAAAAAAAAAATTCTAAAATCTGATGTAGAATATTGAAATCCTTTGACAAAATGATTTTGAGAAAGCAAAATTGGATTTTGGTTAAAAAGTACTTTTTCAACCACACAAATGGTTAATGGATTTGGTTTTTGAAAATAGTGAGATTTTTTGGGAGTGGGATTACTAACTACCACTTATTGCTTGAGGTTTCTTGAGGATAGTTGTTTATCTGATGTTGAAGAAATTTCAGCATAAGATTTTTGCAGAGGGGGGAAAACTAGTTGTTGGGATTGTAAGTAGATTTGGATGGGGTCGTATTGGACTGGGCACATGTCTATAAGATGTTGGGGAATTTTTGTTAGGGCTGAAAATTGGTTTGTATCCATTAGTGAGTGACTAACAGAAATTGCTGCTTCATCAAATTGGACTTTATCGTACCAGCCTAATTTGGGAGGGTTTTAGGAGGAGGATGATTGTGCATAAGCATCTTTTTTTAAATGGGGTTTTGTGTTTGCAACTGAGGCTCCTCCTCTACTGGTCTTGGGAGGCATGGCGACCGTCCCTAAACTCCTTATTTGCCCTGCAAAAATTCTCTGGTGAGAAAGTGAGAATTGTTTGCACCTTTTATATACTCAATGTCAAAGTCAAAAACAAAAAGAATAGCTTACCATCGAGCAAAATTTTGTTTTGAAGCTATGTTATGAACATCCTTTTTTAAAATAGTTTTTGCAGATTAGCAATCAACAAGAACTAAAAATTTTTGATTTAGTAAATCACTTTGGAATTTTGAAAAACATAAAACTATAGATAAAATTTCCTTTTTGACAGTAGAGTAATTGTGTTGTGCTTGGTTCCATGTGCCAGAGGCAAATTGGACTAGTTGTTCCTTGCCACCTGTCATTTGCTCAAGGATACCTCTATATCCTAATTCAGAAGCATTTTTTTAACCCGAAAGGCATAACATTCCATTTATAATGGCCAAAAGGAACCGTGAATGCTGTTTTGTATCTATCCTTTTCAGCAATTTGGATCTGCCAGAATCCTGATTTGAGATCAAATTTTTAGAATACCTTTGCATGAATGAGTCATTGGATTAGGTCCTTTTTGTTGGGTAGGGGATATCGAATCCATTGGAGAACTTCATTGAGGGGCTTGTAATTGATAACTAATCTGGGAACACCTCTTTCTATTTCAGCATTCTTCTTAACATAGAATGCAGCACAGCTCCATAGGGAGCGGCTTTTTCTGATGAGGGATTTGCTTAATAATTCCTGGACTTTCTTCACACAGTAATCAAGAAGTTCTTGATTCATTTGGCTAGGACGGGCTTTGGTAGGGATATCCTTATTAAAAGATTTTTCATAAGGTAATTCAACAATATGTTATCGTCTATGCCAGAAAGCGTTTGGGAGATCAAACCAAACTTGACCTTCAAATCTCGCTTTGAACCTTTGAATGGATTCTTATAGATTTTAGTGACTGAGCTGTTCATTAATCTGTTTGAAGAGTACTTCTTATTTGAGAAAATCCAAATGCTCTGTTTTGCTTTTAATCCTATTGATAGCTGGGATCTGAGTGATATAAGAATCCTTGACGGTATTGAGATCCTTGGAGCCGATAGGATGGGCAAAAGGAAAACAAATTTCTTGTCCTACCAGAGTGGTTGAAATTCCCTGGCCATCAACTTTAAATGGGTAAAGAAGAGAAATAAATGGAGTTCTGCCAACAATCCTTCCATTTATTTCTCTTCTTTACCAAATTGTTGGCAGAACTCTATTTATTTCTCTTCTTTACCCATTCAAAGTTGATGGTCAGGGAATTTCAACCACTCTGGTAGGACAAGAGATTTGTTTTCCTTTTGCCCATCCTATCGGCTCCAAGGATCTTAATACCATCAAGGATTCTTATATCATTCAGATCCTAGCTGTCAACAGGATTGAAAACAAAACAAAGCATTTGGATTTTCTCAAACAAGAACTACTCTTTAAACAGATTGATGAACGGCTCAGTCACAAAAATCTACAAGAATCCATTTTAAGGTTTAAAGCGAGACTTGAAGGTCAACTTTGCTTCGATCTCCCAAACGCTTTCTGGCATAAACGACAACACATTGTCGAATTACCTTATGAAAAATCTTTCAATGAAAAAGATATCCCTACCAAAGCATATCCTAGCCAAATGAATCAAGAACTTCTTGATTACTGCATGAAGGAAGTTCAGGAATTATTAAGTAAATCCCTCATTAGAAAAAGCCGCTCCCTATAGAGTTGTACTGCTTTCTATGTTCAGAAGAATGCTGAAATAGAAAGAGGTGTTCCCAGATTAGTTATCAATTACAAGCCCCTCAATGAAGTCCTCCAATGGATCCGATATCCCTTACCCAACAAAAAAGACCTAATCCAACGACTCATTCATGCAAAGGTATTCTCAAAATTTGATCTCAAATCAGGATTCTAGCAAATCCAAATTGCTGAGAAGGATAGATACAAAATAGCATTCAAGGTTCTTTTTGGCCATTATGAATGGAATGTTATGCCTTTCAGGTTAAAAAATGCTCCTTTTGAATTTCAAAAAATCATAAATGATGTTTTTATTCATTTTATAAATTTTTCAATTGTTTATATTGATGATATACTAATCTTTTCTTCTTCAATAGTAGCACATTGGAAACATCTCAATATATTTGTTTAAACCATCAAGCATAATGGATTAGTTCTTTCTTTATCAAAGCTAATCTTATTCCAGACAAGGATCAGGTTCCTAGATTTTCAGATCTACAAGGGAACTGTCATCCCAATCAACAGATCCATCCAGTTTGCTAACAAATTCTCATGAAATTAAAGATAAAACCCAACTTCAACGATTTTTAGGGTGCCTAAATTATCTCTTTGAGTTTTTCAAGGATCTTTTCCTTCTTTGTGCACCATTAAGCCAACAACTAAAAAAGTCCCCTCCAACACGATCCGATAAGCATACAAAAACAGTCAGAATTCTTAAAAGCAAAGCAAAGAATCTCCCTTGCCTATCCATTGCCGATCCTAAAGCCTTTAAAATTGTGAAAACAAATACTTCTGAATTAGGATATCGAGGTATCCTTAAACAAAGGACAGGTGGCAAGCAACAACTAGTCAAAGGCACATGGAACCCAGCACAACACAATTACTCTACTGTCAAAAAGAAAATTTTATTTATAGTTTTATGCATTTCAAAATATCTATATTTATATACATATATACACACACACACACATAACTACACATTATTTGCATCTTTGATTGTGGGTGTGGTTGTTTGCCACTATTTGAAAATTATAGGAAAATCAAAACCAGAATCTTTGATTTTGGGTGTTTCACCGAAGGAGCAGAAGTAGGAAGAACAGCAACAAGCAGACCTCTAAGATCAAACGGAAAAGCTCCATCGACAGCCTACAACTGATGGCCAGATAGCTCCAAACTCCAGGACCAAACAGCGAGTTCTTCAGACCCAAATTGGAAAAACTACAAGCGCCATCAACATAAATGCCGGCGGCGAAGAGTTCGCCGATGTACTCCATGACGGAGATCTTCTGCATTAGAAATCAATCGTACCAGAATAAAGAACTCATCACGCGCGTTAAGAGGATAGAGTTGAGATCTCGTGCTAGATTTGGTTCATCGTGCTTCCTTTCCATCTTTCATTGTTGATGACTTTGTTACAAATGATTGATTTCCTATTTGGGTTTCTTGGTTTGGCACTCTGTGTGTGTGTGTGTATAAAAATAAGTACATATCAAATACTTTTCTATTTGGGTTTATATAAATAGGTAGGTATATATAAATTACTCTTATTAAGGGTTTCCCGGTTTTGTACTTTGTGTATATATATTTATATATAAATAGATATATATAAATTACTTTAATAGGTACATATTAATTACTTTTCAAAACAAATTTGGAATATAAATTTTCGGATTTGACCTACCAAAAAAATTTCGAGTCTATACATATTCATATACAAATACATATGTATGCATTACCATTGCAATTGACTGTTAGTGGTGGTGGTAGGAGGATAGTGTGGTGGGTGTGTGCTGGCTGGAGAGAGAAGAAGGGTATTTTTGTCTCTTTAAACATTTTTTTTATATAATTTAAGGACACCTATAGGGGTAATTTGGTCTTTTTTACTTAGTTGAAGGGTATTTTGATCAATTCAAACTAATTTTCTAACAAAAATTATTATATCTTGTACGGAGGGGAGGTCTTTAGCAAAATCATACAAACCTCAAGGGACATGATGCGAAAAAAAAAAAATACAAACCTCAAGTTTATTTGCAATTAGGTCAAACCTTTGAGGAGGTCATTATAGTTTACCCTTATAAATATTGCATTCTAAGAAGCATGGAAACAGATACGATAAGACACAGATATGGCGACACGGTAATTCCAGAAAAATTAGGTCACGAACACGATAAATAATATATATATATATATATATATATATATATATATATATATAGGATGTTGTATTTTAAGAAATTAAGAGTACTATTAGTTTTTAAAACCTCATAATGAAAAAAAAAAAAAATTGTTTTGCGAGGAAAAAGAAAGAATGATAGGGTTTTTGTTAGAAAAAGAATTAGGCCTTAGTCAAAAATAAAGGTAAGAATCTATAGAAGAGAAAAAAGTTCTTGGGGAATAAAGGAAAAAGGAAAAAGAAACACAAAAATAAATTTATTGTGAAAGGAAAAAAAAGAAGTATCTATGTAGGACAAAAGAGCAGCCTTAAATAGTTAAAAACTAAAGAAATCAGAGGTTGAAAGTTCAAAGAACTAGGGCTGAAATTTGGAGGATCGATAGTAGAAATGTAGAATAACAAAGGAGCCTATTGGATTCACACCAATAGGGTCTAGGCAACGCATCTAGAGAAGGCCTCACACCCTTAAGATTTGTGAATCACTCACAAAGAAATCCCAAAGACTTTTTTTATTCATTCATTCACCGACTCACCAAGTTTACATCATACCCTTCTTATAGCAACTTATGACCCTAAGCTTACCCCATAATTGAGGTATTTAAAAGTTGACTCTATAACATAATAAAAGTAATCACCATTCACCCGTAATTGAGGTAATCAATATTTGACTCTAGGATTACTCCATAATTAAGGTAAGCAATATTTGACTCTAGCATAATAAAAGTAATTACTACTCACTGATGCAATTTTATCGTAATTGATGCAAGCTACCATAATTATGCAATTTGACCAAATCCCCCCAATTACACAAGACTCCAAGTGGACCCCCCAATCATCTAGCATGTGTTGAATTAAGGCTTGAGCCTTATAACATTCAATTTTGCACCTTTTGAATATCCTTAAAGATGTCTTCCATTGATCTCTATCACTATGATTTGTGAAGAACAAAAAGAAGAAAGAAAAGTGCAGGATGAAGAAGAAGAGATAAAAGAGAAGAGAGAGATAGAGAGACCATCCACCTGTAGTAAGCTTAGTTGGTGGGAGAACAAGAGAGTCAAAAGTGATCGTGCAAGAGTTCAAACCTTGAACTAAAATATAAGGATAAATATCTAATTGTTTTAATATATAATTGTTTATAAAACACTAACTTTTAAGTAAGTACGTAATTACCGTTATATTGCTGAAAGTCATTAAACTCTTAATATTTATAATTCAACTCAAGATTGTTTCTAAAATGTTCTTAAAAATCCCCAAGAATGGGACACGCTTGTTGGACAAGTATCCATGGCGTGTCGGACACGTGTCTAAGGCATGTCCGAATATTCAAGAAAATATAAACTATCGTCCCACGCTTGTCAGTGTGTCCAAGGCGTGTTCGGATATTCAAGAAAATATAAACTATCTGGGCACATTTTTTGGTGTGTCTCGCGCTTGTCGGTGTCCGACATGGATTCTTTACCCTTTTAGGCGTGTCCGTGCTTCCTACATTGCGTTAGTAGTTAACATCTCAAAAATAAATAAAGTAGTTTGCTAGGAGCGGTTTATAAGATTATTGCAAAGATTCTGCCTAATAGGTTAAAGAAAGTGATGGATGGGGTTATTTCGGAGTCTTAAATTGTTTTTGTTGACGGAAGGCAAATTCTCGACCCGGTTCTCATTGCTAGTGAATGTATTGATGCAAAAGTTAAGAGTAGTGAATCGGGGATTGTATGTAAATTGGACATAAAAAAAGCATATGACCATGTGAATTAGGTGTTCTTGTTGTATGTGTTGGAGAGGATGGAGTTTGGCACCAAATGGAGGGGGTGGATTCATCAATGCATTTCGACCACTCGGTTTTCTATTTTAGTGAATAGGTCGGCAGCAGGCTTCTTTACAAGTTCGAGAGGTTTACTTCAAGGGGACCCATTGTCCCCTTTTCTATTTATTATTATAATGTAAGCCTTTAGTAAACTCATGAAAAGGGCAGAGGTTCTGGGCTTTATTCAAGGTTTTGCGGTGGGCCGTGTGCCAAATCAGATTGTTACATCTCACTTGTTGTTTGCTGATGACACTATTGTTTTTTGTGATACGAGTGTGAATCAAGTGAGACACTTGAGGTGTGTTTTGGCCTGTTTTCAAGTAGTTTCGAGGACCCATTGTCCTCTTTTCTATTCATTATTGTAATGGAAGCATTTAGTAGACTCATGAAAAGGGTAGAGGTTCTGGGCTTTATTCAAGGTTTTACGGTGGGCCGTGTGCCAAATTAGATTGTTACATCTCACCTATTGTTTGCTGATGACACTATTATTTTTTGTGATACGGGTATGAATCAAGTGAGACACTTGAGGTGTATTTTAACCTGTTTTCAAGTGGTTTCAGGGTTAAAGATTAATATTGGGAAGAGTGTGATTGTTCCAGTAGAGGATCTAGATCATATTGATGAGTTGGCAGCTATTTTGAATTACAGAGTGGAGGCTTTTCCATTTTCTTATTTGGGCTGCCATTGGGTGCTTCATCGAGGAGAGTTGCGATTTGGGATCCAGTGGTGAAACGTTTTCAAAAGAGGTTATATGGGTGGAAGAAGCAATACTTGTCGAAAAAGGGTAAACTTACGTTGCTGAAGAGTACCCTATCTAATCTTCCTTCATATTTCATGTCTTTGTTTCCAATCCCTAAAACAGTGATTTGTAGAATTAATAAGATTTGGGAGAATTTTTTTTTTTTTTGGAGGGGGGGGGGGCGGGGCGGGGCGGGGAGGAGTTTAAGTACCACCTTGTGAAATGGGAGAAAGTATGCACTCCGATTTAAAGAGGCAGCTTGGGACTTCGCAGGGTGCAAATGTTTAACAAAGCTCTGCTTTTATGTCTTTGTTTCCAATCCCTAAAACAGTGATTTGTAGACTTAATAAGATTCAGGGGAATTTTTTGTTTAGGGGCGGTGGGGGGGGGGGGAAGGAGTTTAAGTACCACCTTATGAAATGGGAGAAAGTGTGCACTCCGATTCAAAGAGGCAGCTTGGGACTTCGCAGGGTGGAAATGTTTAACAAAGCTCTATTAAGGAAATGGCTATGGAGATTTTGGTGTGAAAGGTCCATGCTTTGGAGGCATGTTATTGCTTGTCAGTTTGGGGAAAATGAGGGAGGTTGGATGTCTAGAGGTGTGATTTCATCCGCAGGTATGGGTTCATGGAAAGGTATTAAGAGGGGATAGGACGAATTCTCTAAGCAAATACGGTTTCAAGTTAGGGATGGTCGTTATGTGAGGTTTTGGACGGATGTTTGGTGTGGGGATGTGGCGTTGGTTTGTAGGTTTCCTAGACTTTTAGGATGGTTGAGAAGAAGCATGCGGTGGTGGCAGATTATTTTAGGTTAGAGAGTGGGAGAGTTAGTTGGGCTGCGAGATTTCGCAGAAATTTTAATGATTAAGAGTTGTTGAAGTTTACCGAATTAATGGGATTAATTTATAGTCAAGTGGTGGAAGGGGAAAGAAGGGATAAGATGGTGTGGATGGGGGATTGTAATACCCCTAATTTTAAAAGGATAGTCTCGGCATTTTCTTTTATGGTTTTTGTGCAATTTTAAATTCTTTACTTGATTTATTAGTCTATTTGTTTGATTAGTAATTGTTTAAATTGATTTCTTTGTGTAATTAAATTATTTTTCTTTCATTATTTGGTTAAATTCTTTTATTTGTTTAACTGACATTATTTGTGTAATTGTACTTTATTTGTTTTATGTGGATGTTCATTAATTGTTTAAAGTAAAGTATTTAATTTTATTAAGGATGGGATAGGATGGGTTGGATTTAATGGGTACGGTTAATACCCATGGATGTATATACATGTATGGGTATATATGTATATGTGAATTAGTTTAATTATTATTATTTACTAATAATTGAATTGTTAGTTTTAGTCATTATTTAACGTATAACATAATTCTAGGGTTTTATTTATATTTATAGTATCACGTGGGATTAGGATGCCGACTTGTATACATATAGTTGGTGTATATTTTAATTTCTGTGTTTTCCTTACGTAAATAGATTTGGGTTAAAAATTATATTTGCCTATAAATATATTTAGTATGTCTGCATAGGGTTTTAGAACAATATTCAAGGCATAGTGGAGGTAGAGAGAAGTAACAGAGGGTTGTGAGAAAAACAGAGAGATTAAGTTGAGGTTTCGGCCATAGATTAAAGGACGGACCAAGGAGGAGGGAAGGTACTGCTTGTGGATTTGAATTAGAGTAGTAGGAGGTTGACAGTGAACGGGAGTCATCGGAAAACTTAGGAAGACGACGCCGAGGTTTTAATTCAAAATCTCACAGGCAAGTTTTATTCTTACTCTCTCTCTTTGACCTGTGTTCTGTGCATGCCTAGATGATCTCTAGGATTTTAATCAGACATTAAATTAATCTTGTATGCTTGTTAAATCAGAATTAAACTGTATATGTGTTGTAAATTCAATCTGTTTCTGCGCATCAATTATTTTCTCATATGGGTTCTAAGTTTCTGTTAATGATGCATACTGGAGTTTAGATGCTTTTTGAGAAATTTTAGGACATGAATTGAACCCTAAGAGCTGTATTAAACATTACAGAGGCTTCTGCAACGTCGTCGGAGGCGAAGAAGACGAACCAAAGGAGTAAACGGCTCTCGGTGTGAGAGAGAGCCGGCTCCTTAAAGGAGGGAGCCAGCTCCCTAAGTGAGAGAGCCGGCTTTCCCCAGCTCTCCCACTCATGGAGCCAGCTCTCCTTCATAGAGAGCCGGCTCCATGAGTGGGAGAGCCGGCTCCCATGAAGGGGGAGCTGGCTCCCTTGCTGTAACACCCCTACGGGGTGTATTTTTTTGTTTTTTTTTTGTTTTGGTTCCAGGGGCTTAGATGTGAATTCTAAAAATTAACAGGGGGTTTTAAATGATTTAAATCAACTTGTTAAAATCCTAAAACAGTTAGTATATGCTAATTTGCTAATATTACTAGACATCATGAAATTTAATTATTTATTTGTATGCTGACAGTGGATGTGGAATATTTACTTACTTGTTGTTGTTCTAGCAAGTTAGTTGGATTTGTATGATTATACCTAAGTATAATTGAATATAATATGCTCAGTTGGTTATTTGATTTATATTATATCGTTCCCTGGATTTTAATTGACACTCTGTTGATTACTACTTTGTCAATTATTGGACTATTTTCTGGATTAATTGAAGTTTAAATTAAATTATTTAAATTGGTAATTACATAGATGTTATTCTAGATGTTAATTGATGAACCATTAACTTATTTTCTGTCAATTATATGGATGTTATGGATTGTATGTACCGATATGGGACGGTGGCATACTAGGGATGGTTTAGCTCAAAACGTTAAGTCCTACCTATTCTGGAATAAGGGAATGGATTATAAAATTAAATTCTACGTATATTTTAGTCAGATCAACTGAGTAAAGTTGAGTGACTAACTGGATTATTTGTTATTTGTGTTTAAGTCAGATCAACTGAATAAGTTAAGTGACTAACTGGATTAGTTGTTACTTATGTCAGATCAATGCACAATTGAATGACATACTCTGGTTTTGGATGGATTTTAAATATATGACTATGGTACCACGATTTGAGTTTAAGTCTCAGAATCGATGGTTAGGGAGCGTATATGCATTGGGATACATAGCTGGCTATGATGGTTGAGGTGTACCCTGTTAGGTCTATGTACTCATGCCCACCTCTGGTGCATTTTTTATGTTATCTTTTATTCAGCTTGAGACCCCCTTTGTAGTCTAGTGAGAGTCCCGTAGTGTAGATATATATATGTATGGACTATATAGTTATTGTTGAGATATCTAGGATGTATCTACGTATCGGGTCTCTGTTTGGATTGTAATTAGAATAGAATTTGTTCGTGGGCCTAGCCCACTCTTATTTTTTAGGTGTTTTACAGTTCCAGCCTTAGAGGTTGATTATGCTGCGCAGAGACAGTCACTCATTCCTCCGATTACGTAGGATTTCCTTTTATATTTTAGTTATAGATTTTATTTTCAGTTATTTAGTTCCAATTGGGATTTTGTTTAGGGGTCCACTAGATGGATTCCCGAGTTGTTCTCTTGGAGGTTTTGGATTGTCGGATTATTTTAATTATTTAATTTTGAGGATTTAATGTTTAGAAATCTTTCAGCTTAATTATTTATATCTTAATAATTCATTTTGTAGTCTTGTTTGTTTAAATATTGATTAGTTAGTATTCCCTCAGATCTATGCTCGGACTTGATCACCCGTGGCTCTAGAATCGAGGGGTAACACAGTTGGTATCAGAGCACTCTAGGTTCAGTGTCTCTAAGGTATTCCGTATTAAGACTTTCGCGTAGCGTTTTCTCTTGATTAGAGCTTAAGTTTAGGATTCATTGTATTCCTTTACGGTCCGTTTAAATCGTACTGATGTCTATCTATCTATGTTAACAGTATGGTTAACGCTAGAAGAGGACAGAACATGCAAGGAAATAGTTTACAAAAGAGAGAAGCACGTAGGCAGCATGATCGCCTGTGGCGTCAACAAATGGAAGAAGAGCAGCAAATGCCTGGGTTTCAAAATGATGATGGTCAGTTTCAGGAAGAGCATGAGGAAGTTCATCAGGTTTAGGATCAAGGAGGAGATCCAGAGTATCCTCCTCATATCAATGACCTCATTGCTTGAGCTATAGAAGCAGGGGTAACAGCTACACTTCAAAATCAACCACAAGTTCAGTAAGCACCTGTACCAGCATCTGTGGTTCCGACTGATCCTTGGAAAAAGGCCAGGAGTTCTTTCACAAAGGGGAGCCCACCTGAGTTCACAGGCTCCATCGATGCGAAAACAGCTCATCAGTGGAAGAAGGATATCGAACGACATCTTCAAATGGTTCAGTGCACGGAGGTTCAGAAGCAGATGCTTGCTACATTAAAGCTGGTCGGAGATACACTACAGTGGTAGGAGTCAGTTACCACCACAGAGGAAAGGACTTCATTGACTTATGATCAGTTTAGTGCTCGCTTCAATGAGAAGTACTTTCCTTATGCAGTTAGGACAGCTATGAAGACTAAGTTCCTTAATCTATAGTAGGGGAACATGACAGTGGCAGAGTATGAGCAGCAGTTCAAGCGCTTGTCTTTTTTTGCACCGAATGAGGTGGATACAGAGGAAAAGAAATGTAATAGTTTCGTTAAGGGTGAGAAGCGGGGTAACAGAGACTCTGCTATTCAGTCAGATGAGAAAGGAAATGGCAATGGACATTAATAAAATAACAAGGACAAATTCTAGGGACAACAGTCTTGGAAGAAGCACAAGGGGGGATGGGGTAGCTATTCAGAGGCAGCAGAATGGGGGACCACAGGCAGGACAAGGTCAGCCACAGGCTGACCAATAGAGGAGGCCATTTGGCACTTTCTTGGGTAGTTGCTACACTTGTGGAGAGTATGGTCATACTTCCAGGCAGTGTCCTAAAGTAGGACAGGGACAGGGATAGTATGTGCAGCAGGGACAGAGGGCACCGGTACCTTTACCCACTACACAAGTTCTATGGATTCAGGGATAGACATATCCAGCTTTACCAGCACCGCCACAGCCTCAGGGATAGACACCACAGCAGTTGCATTATGGCAGGGCGTACAACCCCATGCCATAGGATGTTCAGGCACCTCAGGCTGTTGAGGGTATGTTTCTTATTCATGGTTCACATGGCCATGTTTTATTTGATATAGGTGTTACACCTTTGTATCTAAATTTTTTGTTGTTTTATCTGGGATGATGACATAAGTATGCGACAGACCTCAGGGTATTTCTACACCTTTAGGTAATACTGCCATTTTACATGACAGTGATGGGCCTGTGACACTAGATATTGGTAAACTCAGATTTCTATCCAATCTATTGGTCATGGACATACATACTTATGATGTGATACTTGGGATGGATTGGTTATCTCACTATCATACCTAAGTTAATTGTTATGATAGGTCTTTTATTTTCACCATACCTAGTTAGGATATATACGTAGTCGCTATGCCATGTTCTAACGAGGTCATTAGCACTTATTTATTCCATGTGGAGGAGGAAATGGGGGAGGAGATTATTATGTCATTGGATAGCATACCGATTATATAGGAATTTTTGGATGTTTTTCAGGAGATTCCAAGTTTGTCTCCTAGTCGCAAGATAGACTTTGTGATTGACTTAGCTCAGGCATTACGCCTATTGCTAGGGCACCATATAGGATGGCACCAAGGGAGATGCGAGAGCTGAGGGATCAGATTCAGCAATTACTCAGCTAGGGTTTTATTCGTATGAGTACTTCACCCTAGGTAGCACCAGTTTTCTTTGTGAAGAAGATGGATGGTTCGCTTTGCCTGTGTATAGATTACCGGGAGTTGAACAAGGTTACTATTCATAACAAGTACCCTTTACCCAGGATTGATGATCTTTTTGATCAGTTAAAGGGAGCTATATACTTCTCTAAAATTGATCTGCGACAACGTTTCTCACTAGATATGGCTCTTATGAGTTTCGTGTCATGCCTTTTGGATTGACTAACACACTAGCAGTCTTCATGGATTTAATGCATAGAGTATTCAGGGCTTACTTAGATTAATTTATCATCGTCTTTATTAATGATATTTTAATTTATTTTAAGTCGGAGGACGATCATGCCAGGCATCTTCGCATAGTATTGCAGATGCTTCATGAACACCAGTTATATGCTAAGTTCGAGAAGTGTGAATTTTGGCAGCGAAAAGTAAAGTTTCTGGGTCACATGGTGTCAAAAAAGGAAATAGCAGTGGATCCAGCCAAGGTTTTTGCAATGGTCGAGTGGGGACAGCCTACATCACCTATTGAGATTCGGAGTTTCCTTGGATTGGCGGGATATTATCGTAGGTTCATTCAGGGGTTCTTGAAAATATTGGGACCACTCACTCACCTAACTAAGAAGGGTGTACGGTTCATTTGGGATGAACATTGTCAGAAAACTTTTGAGAAGCTAAAGAGCAAGTTGACTTCTGCACCAGTTCTGTCTACTCCACAGAGCAGGATTGAGTATCTTGTTTACACAGATGTTTATTTACAAGGTCTTGGGTATGTTTTGATGCAGGAGGAACGGCTAATTTCGTATGGATCTCGAAAGCTTAAGCCTCATAAGCTTAATTATCCAACACATGGTTTGAAGTTGGCAGTTATGGTCTTTGCCTTACGTATTTGGAGGCATTATCTATTGGGAGAATCCTTCAGGTTATTTAGTGATCACAAGAGTCTATAGTATTTTGTTCACTCAGCGGAAGCTGAATATGAGACAGCGCAGATGGTTAGAGTTTGTGAAAGACTATCATTTCTCTATACAGTACCATCCAGGGAAAGCAAAGGTGGTGGCAGATGCACTCAGTTGCCGACCCTATGCGAGTCTTTCTATTTTATTCTCTAGTGAGTGGAATGCTTTGAGGACATTTAATGAGTTGTCTAATGCTTTTATGGCTTGCATGGTAGTTATACCTTTTATTATTCACAGGGTTCTGAAGGCACAACTCACGGATCAGCAATGCATTGACAAAATTACAGAGATAGCTTACGAGGAAGTCCTATTTTACTATATTAGGATTGATGGAGGTTTGAGGTACAAAGGGCGTTTAGTAATACCTTCTGCTGATGATTTGTGGAATGATGTGATGACTGAGACTCATCATTATGAGTTTTCTGTTCATCCAGGAGGGGACAAAATGTATCAGGATATGAAGCGGCAATTTTGGTGGGCAGGTATAAAGAAAGACATTGCTATTTTTGTCTCTCAATGTAGTACTTGTCAAATGGTTAAGATTAATCATCAGAGGCCGCCAGGATCTCTACAGCCACTACCTATACGGGAGTGAAAATAGGAGAGCATTTCTATGGATTTTGTGGAGGGATTACCTAATTCATTCAAGAATCACAATTCCATTTGGGTCATCGTGGACAGGTTGACCAAATTAGTTCATTTCTTGCTTATTCGCACTGACTTCACATCGGAGCAATTGGTGAGACTTTACATTACAGAGATTATGAAGTTACACGGCATTCCATTGTCTATTATATCAGACAGGGATTCGAGTTTTGCATCAGGATTTTGGAAGAGTTTTCAGTAGGCTTTGGGTACAAAGTTGCATCTTAGCACTGCTTATCATCCTCAATCTGATGGACAGACTGGGAGGGTTAACCAGATCATGAAGGATATACTTCGTTCGTGTGTTCTTAATTTCAAGGGCATGGGAGAATTATTTGCCACTTGTGGAGTTTGTATATAACAATAGCTTCCAAAAGACTATTAGAATGGCACCGTTTGAGGCATTGTACGGCCGACCATGTCGATTTCCTGTTTGTTGGATGGAGGTTGGAAAGAGTAGATTTTTGGGTCCTAAATTCATTAAGGATACTTCTGAAAAGATTACTCTTATTAGGGATTGCATGCGTACTGCCCAGAGTAGGCAGAAGAGTTATGCCGATCATCGTACTCGTGCTTTGGAGTTTCAAGTTGGGGATCAAGTTCTGCTTAAAGTGTCTTTTATGAAAGGAGTAATACGCTTTGGGAAGAAAGGGAAGTTATCACCGCGGTTTGTCTGTCCATTCATGATTACGGATCTAGTTGGCGCTGTAACTTATCGGTTGGCATTTCCAGATAATTTGGATCGCGTGCACAATGTGTTCCCTATTTCGATGTTGCCAAAATTTTTGCGCGAAGAAGATCGATATTAGCATATTGATGTTGGGAAGATTGAGTTGCAGCTGGATGCAACATATTTGCAGCCACCGTATCGTATTGTCGACCATCGGGATCAAATTCTTCGTAATAAAGTTATCCCTTTAGTGCGTGTTCAGTGGAGTCACCACAATAAGGCTGAGTCTACTTGGGAACGGGAGGATGTCATTCGCTCGCAGTTTCCTGAAATATTAGAAGAAAGTAAGAGCGAATTCTGAGGACGAAATTTCTTTTGTTAAGGGGGAATAATGTAATACCCCTAATTTTAAAAGGATAGTCTCGGTATTTTCATTTATGGTTTTTGTGCAGTTTTAAATTCTTTACTTGATTTATTTGTCTATTTATCTAATTAGTAATTGTTTAATTGTTTAAATTGATTTCTTTGTGTAATTGAATTATTTTTCTTTCATTAATTGGTTAAATTCTTTTATTTGTTTAATGACATTATTTGTGTAATTGTACTTTATTTGTTTTATGTGGATGTTCATTAATTGTTTAAAGTAAAGTGTTTAATTTTATTAAGGATAGGATAAGATGGGTTGGATTTAATGGGTACGGTTAATACCCATCGATATATATACATGTATATATAGGTATATATGTATATGTGGATTAGTTTAATTATTATTATTTATTAATAATTGAATTGTTAGTTTTAGTCATTATTTAATGTATAACATAATTCTAGGGTTTTATTTATACTTATAGTATAACGTGGGATTAGGGTGCCGACTTGCATACATATAATTGGTGTATATTTTAATTTTTGTGTTTTCCTTAGGTAAATAGAGTTGGGTTAAAAATTATATTTGCCTATAAATATATGTAGTATGTCTGCCTAGGGTTTTAGAACCCTATTCATGGCATAGTGGAGGCAGAGAAAAGTAACAAAGGGCTGCGAGAAAAATAGAGAGATTAAGTTGAGGTTTCGGCCATAGATTAAAGGACGGATCAAGGAGGAGGGAAGGTATTGCTTGTGGATTTGAACCAGAGCAGTAGGAGGTTGATAGTGAACGCTAGTTGTCGGAAAACTTAGGAAGACGACGCCGAGGTTTTAATTCAAAATCTCACAGGCAAGTTTTATTCTTACTCTTTCCCCTTGACCTATGTTCTGTGCATGCCTAGATGATCTCTAGGATTTTAATCCGACAATAAATTAATCTTGTATGCTTGTTAAATCAGAATTAAACTGTATATGTGTTGTAAATTCAATCTGTTTCTGCGCATTAATTGTTTTCTCATATGTGTTCTAAGTTTCTGTTAATGATGCATATTGGAGTTTAGCTGTTTTTTGAGAAATTTTGGGACATGAATTGAACCCTAAGAACTATATTCAACATCATAGAGGCTTCTGCAATGTTATCGGAGGCGAAGAAGACGAACTAGAGGAGTAAACAGCTTTTGGTGTGAGAGAGAGCCGGCTCTCCATAAGGGAGAGCCAGCTCCATGAGTGGGAGAACCTGCTCCCATGAAGGGGGAGCTGGCTCCCTTGCTGTAACACCCCTACGGGGTGTGTTTTTTTTGTTTTTTTTTTGGGTTCCAGGGGCTTAGATGTGAATTCTAAAAATTAACAGGTGGTTTTAAATGATTTAAATCAACTTGTTAAAACCCTAAAATAGTTAGTATATGTTAATTTGCTAATATTACTAGACATCATGAAATTTAATTATTTATTTGCATGCTGATAGTGGATGTGGAATATTTACTTACTTGTTGTTATTCTAGCAAGTTAGTTGGATTTGTATGATTATACCTAAGTATAATTGAATATAATATGCTTAGTTGGTTTTCTGATTTATATTATATCATTCCCTGGATTTTGATTGATGCTTTATTGATTACTTCTTTGTCAATTATTGGATTGTTTTGTGGATTAATTGAAGTTTAAATTAAATCATTTAAATTAGCAATTACATGGATGTTATTCTAGATGTTAATTGATGAACCATTAACTTATGTTCTATCAATTACATGGATGTTATGGATTGTATGCACCGGTATGAGACGGTGGCATACTAGGGATGGTTTAGCTCAAAACGCTAAGTCTTACCTACTCTGGAATATGGGAATGGATTATAAAATTAAATTCTACTTATATTTAAGTCAGATCAACTAAGTAAAGTTGAGTGACTAACTGGATTATTTGTTATTTGTGTTTAAGTCAGATCAACTAAATGGTTAAGTGACTAACTGGATTAGTTGTTACTTATGTCAAATCAATGAACAATTAAATGATATACTTTGGTTTTGGATGGATTTTAAATATATGACTATGGTACCACGATTTGAGCTTGAGTCTCACAATCGGTGGTTAGGGAGCGTATTTATGATGGTTGAGGTGTACCCTTTTAGGTCTAAGTACTCATACCCACCTCTAGTACGTTTTGCATGTTGCCTTCTATTCAGGTTGAGACCCCCTTTGTAGTCCAATGAGAGTCCCATTGTGTGGATATATATATGTATGGACTAGATAGTTATTGTTGAGATATCTAGGATGTATCTATGTATCAGGTCTCTATTTGGATTGTAGTTAGAATAGAACTTATTCGTGGGCCTAACCCAATCTTATTTTTCAGGTGTTCGACAGTTCTAGCCTTAGAGCTTGACCATGCTGAGCAAAAATAGTCACTAATTCCTCCATTTACGTAGGATTTTATTTTCAATTATTTAGTTGCAGTTGGGATTTTGTTTAGGGGTCCACTAGATGGATTCCTGAGTTGTTCTCTTGGAGGTTTTGGATTGTCGGATTATTTTAATTATTTAATTTTGAGGATTTAAAATTTAGAAATCTTTCAGCTTAATTATTTATTTCTTAATAATTCGTTTTGTAATCTTGCTTGTTTAAATATTGATTGGTTGGTATTCCCTCGGATCTATGCCTGGACTTGATCACTTGTGGCTCTAGAATCAAGGGGTATTATAGGGATTCTGGAAAGGTGTTTAAGGTGAGGCTGTTTTATAAAAGACTTACGAATTCAATAAGTAACGGGTTTCCTTGGAAAGCTGTATGGAGGATTTCAACTCCATTGAATGTGATTTTTTTCACGTGGACAACGGTGCTTAGCAACATTCTTACTCTGGACAATCTTAGAAAAAGACGCCAAATGACAGTTAATTGGTGTTGCACGTGTAATAAGGCAACTTGCTGCATCGTAGAATGGCAGCGGATGTTTGGAGTTTAGTCCTGAATGTTTTTGGGGTGTACTGGGTGGTGTGAAGTAACACGATGGATATGTTAGAAGCTTGGAGAGGGAGACGAGTGGGAAGTCGGGTTAGGAAGGCATGGAGGGTTGCACCTCTGTGTATTTGGTAGAAGTTGTGGCACGAGCTGAATAGGAGATCTTTTGAAGGACAAGAGTCGCCGGGTGTAGGTTATTAAGGAAAATATTTTGCGTTCTCTTTTTTCATGGGTTAATGGGAAAAATTGTGTATCTGTAGATAATTTGTTGGATTTTTTTGACAACTTATCATTGTAATGAAGCATTTTGCGTATTTTGTTTGCTTTGTTAATTGCTCTCCTTTAAGCGTGTTTGTTAATATATTTTTGCTTATAAAAATAACATAAGTATCTAGTCCATTGCATGCCATAGGTGTACAAAAATCCTCTTCAAAGTCGTCCCCAAATGATTCTGAACCAAAATCCAAGGGATGGTTCAGTCCCTTAAGCACCTTATGAGCACGCAATTCCTTCACCAGTACTGAAGCAATTTAATTACCTAACTGAAACCTCATATCTCTTCCCACACAAATCGTAACCCCATCTCTAGCGACCTGAACTCAAGTATCCTCCTCCCCAAGCGTCACATACCTTTTTTAACAGCCTGGGCTACTCAAATCTGATCAACCTCCTCATCGTCAGACACCCATTTTGCCACAGGCGAAAGTATCCGAGCTGGCAAAGGCAACTCATCAATCTTCTCCCCTGCCACACCCCTCAACACCCCGAAAGGTAGAAGAAGAAGAAGAAAAAGAAAGAGCAGATGGAGATCTATGAGACTGAAGAACAGAGAAGATACCATGGCCAAAGGCTGTAGAATTACGGATAACCCATTTCTGTTTGTCTTTGTGGGACCATCGTCTTCCATGGCTAATCAAGTTGCCCTGATACCACTGAATTGCAACTCTTGGGCAAGTGTCATCGGCAAATTCAGGATCAGAAAGGAGAGGCCCGAATCTATTAGCATGTGCAAAATTTTGGCTGCACTTATCATGATGAAAAAGTCATCTCTCTCATGCCAAAACCACCCTTTCTTGCACAAACATTCACCCAATTAATCTTCTCCAACGCAGACCAGTGTCTACCATCAGGACCATGATGCAACGGGACAGCTGATGAACTTATGTTTCGCTGTGTAGGAGGAAAGACTTGGTCATGGTTTAGTCTTCTGCCCTGGGCTTCGTGGCATCTTTTGGAGTGGGCATGTTTCCTCAAATGGAAATGGACAAACACTTATTGTATCCCCACTAGACTTTTCTCTTTCTCCCTTGGGTACAATCATATCCATTCTAAGGAATTGATCCATTTAAGATGGACCTACCAGGCCCAAATACAACCTCAGATGACAAATCGTCCCGCACATACCTCTGCCCATATTTCCTTTCATCCCCGCATGCACAAATTGAACCACCCACAGGCCCACAATGAGGCCCGGTTGCAGAAAAGGCAGCATATGGTCCATCAAAGCTAGATTCACAATGAACTAGCCCAAACTCAATATCACGTTCTGAAGTAGAATGAACTTGGCAATTTGAAGTAATTGGCCTATTTAGTGAAAAAAAGAAAAAGAAAAAAAAAAGCCCAGTAGATGTCCATCCTCAACTATGGCATCCAGCTTTAAGTTAAATCTTCCTTTTTGATCATGTGACCACCCACGGAGGAAACAACTGTTTTGTAAAAAGACCGAGAATCTTCTGGAAAAGGAGGCGCACGCAGAGGCCTCGTGCCTCACCCTTCCCCACTCGCTGTCTACGCCGTGAACCTTACGCGTCTCTGTCCTTGGGCAGAGACCTAAATCCGTAACTCCGATCAGACGATGGGCAATCGATATTTTCCTCTCCTCACCTCCTCTTTCAGGAAAAGACCTCTGTCATGTAAGCCGATTGAAGACTTCGGAAGTATAGATGGTGATGCTTCTTCCGTTAGAACAACCTTAAAAGCCACCTGTTGACCTTCAATGAAGACAAACTCCGGTATCACACCACCGTCGATTACGAGGATAACTCTTTCTCCGTCTGACATATTGTCTGCCTCCACATCGCTGAAGCCATCGCACAAGTCACCTATGGCTTCGAACAGCTTGTGACACCATAAATGTAAAGGAAGCCCATAAATCACCACTCTTCTTATCATATTCCTTCTCCTCACTGCCAAATAACCAACTGTGAAGTACCACACATCAATTGACAGATAACCACCAAGTCTTTTTCCCAGAGATCAAGACCCTTCGTGCCTCAGATTCCGATGGCAACCTGAACAGAAGAAGACCATCAGGCAACGTTGAAACCCTCTCCCCATAAGAAATCTTCCAAGTTTTTAATGCCCATTCTTCTATCCTCTCGATACTTCCCACATCGCTGTCGAAACGCCCGACCAAGCAATATTTCAACAGGATTTCACGGTTCATAGTACTATGATTGTCGACCCTAAAAGCATGGCCCTCTTTGGTTGGACAACATTCAATATCGCCATTGCCAGTGAGGCGTGGAAGTCTCGCCGCCTCAAGAAAATACATCTGGACCATGGCCTAGCTGCTTCAGTTTACTAATACTATAAAGATAAGAATTTTTTGTAACAAAGATTGGAATGAATGGTCCTAGTGACATGTTGCCAGCTGCAGATGAAATTTGGTGAATTTTTACTCTCAAGCGGTGTGGATGTCGCGGTGCAACCAAATTTGTGCAAAATAGTGTGGTTAAGTTTTACATTTATAAATGTCACTACTACCACTAACTAAAAATATAATTAGGGTGAGTAAGGATCGTCCCAAGAGATTGGAGGGCTACTAGTAATGGAAACAATGCTTCGAGTTGGTAGGTCGAGTGATCAAAGGTAGATTGTTTGGTTGATTAAACTACCATTAAGATTAAGCAAGCTCAATATAAAACAAGTAATTAAAGGATAGAGAAAACAAGAGAGAGAGGTCTTGAGACTTAGAGATCACCACTAAGCATCACTTTTCTATACACTCAATTCATAATTAATGAGGGGGAAAACATATGCTGCAACAACAGTGAGTGTGTGTGGTTGTTTTAACAAGTATGGATGACAAATTAAGTGTATATTGTCTAAACAACACAATGAATAGCATAATATATTAAACTAAGCCATTAATTCTTCCTTTAAGCTCACAATCCAAACACATCACATAATTAGATAAATATACTACTTGCATTCATAAGTATGGAATATCAAACAACAAGCATGGATTGTCCTCCCATTTAATAACTAAGGTAATTACACTACATCTAAGCTAATGACATAAAAATCAAACTAATTAAATTAAGGGAGAGGCACAATCTATCAAGAAATGAGTATGAACCATCAAATAAACCACAAGAGCATTTTATTAAGCACTATGTCTTGACAATCTCTAGATCTATAATATCAACACACATAGACATGTATCAACAACACAAGAGATAGAGATAACACATGAACATCTATTCTAACATACATAGACATATGGATAGAATGAAATGATCAATTGGAAGAATTAAACCGCACAAATCATTGAATAAACAAGATCTATGTATATAAATATGTCAAAACATATATTACAATACAAATCCCCTCAAAAATACATAAATCAAGGTAAAGAAAGTATGCTTAGGGCTAACTCTAGCCCTAAGAGGATGTCTAGCCACTCATGAATGGTGTCCTCCAATCCTCAAGGGTTATCTCCATAGTAGAAATGCTCTTCTTCTTGAAGTGGATGAAAAACCTCTCAAGAATGTGTCTCTAGCCTCCTCTTCTCTTTTCTTCCTCTCTAAGAATACACAAAAATTGTATCTATCAACTCCTCAAAAGCATATATGTAAAAGTGGCTCATAATCGTTATATGGGTAGCTAAAATGTCACATCTAATGGTCTAAGCTCGTACACAAGGGTTCCTCGAATGATTGCACCATGAGACAACTTTTAATGAGCTGGAAATATATTTTTTTCGGACTTGAGCAAGTTCGATCGATCGAACTATGTTGAGATCGATCGAACATGGCTGAGATCTAGCAAACTTTGGCTGAATCGATTATCCCATGGCGGAGCCTTTTTGGATAAGGACAGATCTAAGATATTTTGGGGAAAGAGACAAAAGTGGTAGGTATGGTGGTACAATAGGATAAGATGGAATATTTTCGATCGATCTGAGAATTGTTGATCGATCGAACTTTGTGGGATCTTTAGATAAAGACAAAAGAGCTTGGATCCATCTTGGAGAGTCTAGATCGATGAACTTTCGATTGATCGAATAAGCTGATTTCCACACTTCGCTTCATTCCGCTTTCACTTTGCTCCTTTCTTCCATCCAGCTTGAGTTAGCTTCTTTTAAGCTCTTATTTGGCTGAATTAGCTTATTTTGGGGATAAGCACCTAAAAAGGACTAACACGAAATTAGTCTAAAACGGGAAAGTAAGATAGATAAAGGTCCTAAAATACCTAAGTTTAAGGGGTTTAAATGTGCATTTTTCAGCGCTCATCACACCCCCAAACTTAAATATTGCTAGTCCCTAGCAATGGACTACAAAGTAAAGGAATGAAATGAACAACTATACAAATATAAACTAGAAAGCAATAAATGGATAACGCCACTTTCGTAGGGAATACGATTGCATTTAGCATATGCAACAAGCCTTTTAAACCCCTAGGTTACCCCTAGTGGACGAGTGAAATCTCGTGAGGGTTTCCAGAAATGATACCCACAAACATTAAGCTCATTCTTACAAAAGAGGCACCAATATTACAAACAAGCATTGGGAGAAAACTACCACAAGTATGCAATTTTTCAACTCTTTCTAAGCAATCTCCCAAAATTTCAACATCAAGCAAACAAATATGGTCCTCCACACATTAAGAAAATGATCATACAAATCAAAACAACACTATCGGCATCAAATATGTTGCTATTGAAGCCAACTAAAGAAATGATCACATCCTTACCCTCAAACTAGCACACAAATTTAGTACCGACCATCAAGAGAAAAAAGAGTGGACCTTTTATTAAAACTTTATTGATCTAGGTGCGCTTATTCTTTTCACTCGATTTTTCTTTTTCTTTTTATTTTTATTTTTTATTTTAATCCTAAGGATCAAAGATGGAAGCATAATGCAATGTGTTGATCTATTAAGCTTTCTAGCGATCCATGAGATCGAGCGTTAGGTCAATGACTCCCAAAACGGACGGCTTTAGGGCACTAGGTGTTGAAACACCCCTAAGAACTTACAAGCTCAAATCAACTAGGCTACAAATCAAAACAACCTCCATCTAATCATTTCCCACTTCTCACCTTTTAGGAGACGTCCTCACTATTTTTATTACTTTTGCAACTTTTTTTTTTTTTTTTTTTAACCTAGAGTTTGGGCCCTCCACCTTTCGGCGTGAGAAATTCAGTGCTTGATGAGGCTAGAATCTCGGGTACTCAATGAAAAGGGTTTGTTATCCACTTTTATCAAGATGAAAGCTTTCAATGCACTACTAGCCCAATTGGAATATAACCAATTCAGTAATCAACAAAGCATATACCCTACAAATGAATGCTAGTGTGTGTCTGTGCTAGTGTAGAATCCTAGAGTGAATCTTAAAACAATCACAAAATCAGGATGATGTGGACCACAAGTGCAAGCAAGATATCAATCTTTCAAAAAATTTACTCCTAAATTGCATCCACAAAGCATACAAGAAGTATTGGACTTTCAAGTCAAGCAATTTTTAAATTTTAAGCAATATAGTCCTCAAAATATCAAAATCATAGCTAGTTATGGACCAATCATAGACAATCCCTCAAATACACAAGTCATGCTTAAAATTTTGAATTGAAGGCAAATACTGCAATTAACACCATTACCTCTAAACTTAAATGGTACAATGTCCTTAATGTGCAAAGAGAACAAAGGAAAGAGTATACCAGTGTAGCTATGGCAAAGAATGGCCAGGACACAAGTATCCAAAGTGGGTGGTATAACCCCCCAAAACTTGGGATTAACTGTGGTCCTGAAAAGATGGCACTTGGATAAAACTCATTAGATAACAAAAGGGATAATAATAGTGCACAGTGAACATGCAAGTGTAAATGGGACAAGAATTGAAGTAAAGAGAGGAAAAATGGTGGTCCTAAAAATTTAGGCAGCACTCTCTCTCACTGAAGTCATTGGGATGCACCTGATGGAGTTAATCACAGACAGATATATCAATATAAAGATATGACATCTAAAATATAGCTTGTATAGAAAAATAAAAATAATGTACATTACAATGTCTGGGCCAACAAACTGGCCGTAAAAATGCTATACCAGTATCAAAATAGCAGGAATGTATCACAGATATATAACATGATAAAAGAGAGGAATAGAGATCAGGCAGATGAAGTAGGGCGAGTGGGGCGTGATCCCCTGATATCTCTGGATATGCCCTGCAGTGCAGCTAAGACATCGGAGCAGAGAGATGCCACATTTGATCGAAAAGAGACAACTGCGTCCTCCAAGGCCTGGATACGCTCACCAAAGCTAGGTGTCTGTGCTGGAGCCTCAGGTACCACTGGATCAGGAAAATTATGTGCATCCTGAGCCTGCTCCGGGAAATGTAATGGTGACCTCGCTGGAGAGTGATGTGGGATCTCCTCTGCTGGAGGCTCCTGCTCCAAGTCAATGTCCATATGTATGATAGCCAAATCGACTGTTGGGTCATCCGCTGCTGCTGCTGCTATCTCCTCCTCCTCAGCCCCCTCAGCTGTTATCACAGCGTCCTCTAGGAGACTCTTGATAAGAGCATTGTAACTCTTATTCCAGTCCTTCTTGCCAAAGTGGCAAGCTCCTATCTCTGGGCGCTTATCTAGACGGAATGGATAGCGCTGATCTCGAAAGATCTGAGTGATAAGGTGGCCGAAAGGAAGGTACTTAGCCCGCTTGGGCTTGTCCTTGCTGATGTAGTCCGTGTAGAGCTTCATCATGACGCTCCAATATAAGGCCGGAATAGAAACCCAGTACCCTATGTAGAAAACATACAGGGTAGTCAAATAATCGCTTCGCCTCTAGACCTTATGGCCCGTCATACATACATTTCGATACAAGACCGAATCAAAGAACCACAGATCATCGGGCCAATAGGTCCAAGCAGCAAATGTCTCGCCTTCACTGTAATGGCTTGTTAGTGCCACAGCCATGTCTGCATAAGAAGGCCTCCTCTCCAGAATGAGATAATGGAGCTCAAGCTCAAGAGGGCAAATATATGGCATCGGCAAGATCTGGCCAGAGTCTCCACTGTAATGCTGAAAAGATGGCCATTAACGGTAGTGCGTAGCTCCGCCAAATTACTCGGGGCAAGCTGGAGGTTCTGGAAGAACATCCGAACAAGCCTCAAGTAAACTAGGTATATGACAGGGGCTAGAATGGATGAAATGCCCCTCTGATCTATGTCCTCGTAGGCTGCCCGGGTCAGAATGTATTGGGAGAAGAATGAGATGTCGAAAACTGACTGATGCACCACTGTAAGATGTGAGTATCTCGGCAGAGGTCTGTCTAAGGCCTGCCCTGGCTGTGCATGAGGCGGAGATGAAGAAGGTGATGGTGTATACTCAGCCTCATTATGAGATGATGAAGATGCAGAAGCAGAAGAGTGTAGTCTGCTATCTAATGAGGACTGGGCTAGAGCTGGTGATGCAGGCTACTCAGACTTAATAGGCTGCTCTGGATCCTGGACATGAGATGGTCCGGCCTGCTCCTCTAATCTGGGCCTGACTCGGTGATGATAATGTCCACAGGCAACAATCTTGACCCTAGCCATGGCCTGCAAAATAGAAAGAAAAACACTTGTAATATAAGTTAGTACTGGCATATAGAAGTGAAACACAGTATATAGAAACATGTATGTCAAATAAAATAGACAACACAGAATCATGAATCTATACAAGTGATGATGGGGATAAATAAACAGTGACATTTAGTGAAGCATGCTAAACAATATAAGTATGGAATGTATCCAATGTGGAAAATACAAGTATTAGGCATGTATGAGATAGCATGGAATCACAAAAGAGAGTGTGTGAAGTGTGGGATACAAATCTGTGAAGTTTGGTCGATCACAAAAATGTGAGATCGATCTTTGTAACATCGATCTGAGATAAGTTCGATCGATCTTTTAGTGATCGATCGAAGAAAACTTTGATCGATCGAACTGGTAAGGGAAATTCGAAAAGTCACAGATCTGTGACGTGGATGGCATGGGGGCACCTAAGCAAGCTTGTGGGGCCCTTTCATACAACAACACAACAAGATTGGTCACTTGTTTGGCCCGTGACCTCCAAAATCAAGTTAAGAATGAAATATATAGAAAAACCTATACATATATTTATACACATATATACATAAACATGGAATCTTCAAATATGGCAAGGATTAAGCATGGAAACTCTAGATCTGACATGTAAAGCTCAGATTCATGAAGATTCAAACTCAAAATCACAAGAAAAACTCGGGACTTACCAAATCCGAGAGAGAGAGAGATGGAAATCAAGAGAGATGGACGAGATCTGAGACGAAAGATGATGTGGAAGCTTGGGATGGTCGCCGAAGGGTTCGCCGGAGATGGGAGAGGTAGGGTTTGCAGCGACGAGGGAGATGAGGGCTTAGATCGATCTTGAAATTGATCTAATGACCCTAGGGTTTTATTTTTAAAAACTAGTCCTAACAAGCTCGATCGATCAAGGAAAATTTCCAATCGATTGAAGATAAATCGATCTAAAAATGTTGAGATCGATCTCCCCTCACTAAACAACAAATTTTTATTTTATTTTATATATATATATATTTTTTGGAAATATTTTGAATTTTCGGAAATAAAACAAAAGAAAATTATTTTTGGGACTTTTGAAAATTTTAAAATGAAAATAAAATTGGAGATTGAAAATAAAAGTGAAAAATAAAATAAAATAAACACTAAAAAATAAATAAAAAATAAAAATAAAATTGCAGTCAAAGTCAAAGTCAAGGTCAACAAAAGGTACATATCGATCAAGCTAAGATCGATCGAAAAGATATTTCGATCGATCAAATAGGTGAAAACCTATAGAAAAGCTCAAACGATGCACAAAGAGGCCTTTTTTATGGATCTCAAAAAATTTTCGAGGCCTTTTTTATGGATCTCAAAAAAATTTCTAAGTGTGGAGTGAAGATCGATCCAAGAAAAAGTTGGATCGATCTAAGAACTTTAAGATTGATCCAAAGAAATTCTCGAACGATACACAGAGGACTGATTTATGCAGGAAATTTCAGATCGATGGAACAGCACAATGATTGGATACAGGGATGAGTGTTCGATCGATCGAACCTCATTTGAGATCGATCGAACAGTGACAAAATGCCTATTTTTAGAATGAAAGTACATGCATACTCAATCAAAATTCCAAAACATATCTAGACGACGCAAGAAATGAAAGATAAAACAGAAATGAAGGAGGAATAGGTTTGTAAACCCTATGAAGGATTTACTAGTCTTTAACGTCTCTAGCAAGACATTGGGCTCTTTTAGCCCTGATCAAACATCTTGTAATGCATCCCCTCCTTAATGGGGCAATAAGTACTTTGAATTCCACCCAACAAACGGTTCCCTAAAGAACTTGTTAGATTAGGTTCAAAGGAATTTATTGGTCCTTTGTCAATGTGATCTTTGGGCTTCCATGCCCCCTCAAAGCAAGATTTTAAAACATCATTCTTTAGTTTCAAGGTCGAAGATAAACTTTTTGAAGTTTTGGTTTCAAGCAAAGACTCCATTCTTTCACATTCATTGTCTAGACATTTTTCTACAACATTTGCTTCTTCATGCTTGTTAAATGAATTTGGGGTCGGATTGATGATATTCAACTTCACTTTCATATGCCCAAATGAGATTTTCATTACCCCGTCCTACAATTGATGTTGGCATTTATGGTTGCCAAGAAAGGACGGCCAAGGATAACGGGAATTTGGCTCTTAGGATTTGGAACCAGTTCCGTGTCAATGACAAAGAAATTGACCGGGAAGAAGAATTTTATCAATTTTAATCAAGACATCCTCAATGATACCCCAAGGCATTTTGATAGATCGGTCGGCAAGTTGTAAAACCACTGATGTCGGTTTCAAGTCTCCTAAGCCCAATTTGACATATACCGAGTATGGAAGAAGATTAACACTTGCTCCTAAGTTTAGAAGAGCCCGATTAATGACATGGTCACCAATGATGCAAGAAGTAGTAGGTCAACCGGGGTCCTTAAACTTTGGAAGGGTGTTATGTTGCAAGATTGAGCTCGCTTGCTCGGTCAAGACCACTTTCCTAGGTGCTTGGCTCTTGTTCTTCCTCTTTTGGGTGCAAAGATCTTTTAAGAACTTGGCATAAGCCGGAATTTGCTTAATTGCATCCAAAAGTAGAAGATTAATCTTCACTTGCCTAAACATTTCAATGATTTCATTAGTCTTGGTCTTTTGTTTATCAAGATAAATGGATCATTTCAAGACATTCGGAAAATGGAGCTCTTGGCTCAAAAAAAATTTCAAAACTTTTCTTTGAAGAATCTTCAACACAAGAATTTTTAAAATCCTTTTTCAAAGCTTTGTTCACTTCATCTTTCAAATCAATTTTGGACTCACTTTTCAAATCACTTTCTAACACTTTCTCATTTTAATGATTATGCATATGCAATGAAGGAGGAATATGATAAGGAACGGGATGGGTGTCAACTTTTGGTTGCACTGCTTCACTCTCTTCATTGGGAATACCTATTTGGCTATCCACAATCTTCCCACTTCTCAAGGTTGTCACCGCATTGACATATTCAATTGTGTGCCCTTCCGATAAGGAATGAGTCTCCATAATACATTGTTGCTTTGGTGGGGTATTTAAAAGCATCTTCCCCTTCTCTCTAGCATTTAAGGTACTAGCTATTTGTCCTACTTGGGTTTCTAGCTTAGCAATGAATTGAGAGTGAGAATGAAGCAATTGAGTGTTTGCCTCTAGAGTGCCTAGAGCGGTCAAAACTTTCTCTTCAAAGGCGGGACTCCTAGAATTTCCTTGAGAATATAATGGTTGAATAGGGAAATGAGAATTAGAAAATTGGTTTCCATGTGACTGAAATGATGATGATTTAAAACCTTGGGAACCTTAGCCTTGCATTGGTGGCGGAACATACTTCCCTTGAAAACCACCTTGAAAAGGGTTTGAGCCTTTCCCTTGGCTTTTCCAAGAAAAGTTTGGATGGTTCCTCCAACTTGAATTGTAATGAGTGCCATAGGGATTATTCCTTTGATTAACAAATATAGCATTGACTTGCTCATGGGGCTCACTTTGCACATGTCCACGAGGACAATTGGAAGTAGAATGCAGGACACTTGAACAAGTCATGCAAGATTCATTAGATGCACGATGATGAATATGAGTAGGGGAGGAAGATACTTGATTCGCCGAATTTTGGTTGATAAAAAATTGATCAAGCCTTTGAGATAAGGATTTCATCTCGGCGGCTATGTCATTGGAATTTTCAACTTGATATAAACCAACATTCTTCCTTCCACCTAGGTTTCTACCATTTTTAGAAGATAAGGACCTATGTATTGAATTTTCACTCATACTTTTATACAATTGCCACACATCATTTTCATGCTTGTCAAGATAAGAACCACCCATTGATGCATCAACCATACCCTTGTGATTATCCGGTAAACTTTTAAAGAAATATTGGATTAGTTGCCACTTAGGTATGTCATGATGAAGGCACTTCCTAAGCAAATCATTAAACCTTTCCCATGCCTTATGAAACATTTTCCCATCCCCTTGAGAAAATTCTCTAATTGAAGTTCTCATGGCATTGGTCTTTGATACTGGGTAGTACTTTTTTAAGAACTCTTGTTGCATTTCCGCCCAAGAGGTTATTGAAAAAGGCCTAAGATTGTTGAACCAATATTTTGCCTTGTCTTTAATGGTGAAAGGAAAAAGCTTAAGTCATAAAACTTCTTCCAGCATATCCGTGTATTTCACGGTGGAACACACTTCAAGAAACTCATCCAAATGCTTATAAGGTTCTTCACTAGGAAGTCCATGATAGTTAGGAAGCATTTGAATGGTTTGTGGTTTGATTTCATAGTGATGTACTCTAAATGGAGGCAATTGAATGCAAATGGGTGTATTATATTCATTAGGCACATAATGGTCTCTTAATGCAATGGGAGGATTCACAATTGGTGGTGCTACACGAACACCTTGATTAGCTTGAACCATTGGAGGTTTTGGAGCAAAGATTGGTTGAGGCATTCCTAATGGAATTTGGCCTTATTGTTGTGGTGCAATGAATGGTCTAGGCATGCCTAATGGTACTTGACCATTTTCATGATGCACATTAGGGTGGAGGATGTCTTGTTGGTCTATATGACCAAGGTCCTCCACATGGTCGTCATTCAAATTCTCCATTGGTGAAATGGAGTGATGAGAACTACCTCTTCCCCTAGGATTACGAATAACTGATTCAAGATGAAAATTAAGAGGGACAAGAGTAGGATTTAATGACCTATGACCATGCATACACTAGCAAAGAAAAATAACAAGTAAATAAGCAAGTAACAAACACTTTGCCCCCACAACAAATCAATCAATAAATCTCCACATACAATAATCCCATGCTCCAATGCTTGAACAGTATGCAAAGAAAAGTAAATAGCCTCCACGCGGGCTCATGATTTATATAAGAAATGAAAAACAAGCCTCCACGCGGGTTGACGATTTAACTAGAGCTTGAGTTAGAAAGATCTCACAAAGGGTTCTTAAGCAACTTTAATTCAATTTCAACTTACAAGTTTTGCTATGCTTTGCATTTTTTTAGATTTTTAGTCCTTTTTGTGCTTAGCTTAGCTCTTTGTTTTGAATTTTCTTTTGCTTAACCTCCTTGCTCAATTCACCTAGCCAAATAAGAACAAACACAATAAGTAACCAAAAATAAAAATAAAGTAAAGATACGATCAAAAGAGTACAAATTCCTACATGTTTCCAAAACACGGCATTGCCAATTCAAATCCCTGGCAACGACGCCAAAAACTTGGTGTGACTGTCGCGGTGTAACCAAGTTTGTGCAAAATAGTGTGGCCAAGTTTTACATTTATAAATGCCACTACTACCACTAACTAAAAATATAGTTAAGGTGAGTAGGGATTGTCCTAAGGGATTGGAGGGCTACTAGTAATGGAAACAATACTTAGGGTTAGTAGGTCTAGTGATCTAAGGTAGATTGTTTGGTTGATTAAACTACCATTAAGATTAAGTAAGCTCAATATAAAACAAGTAATTAAAGGATAAAGAAAACAAGAGAGAGAGGTCTTAGGACTTAGAGATCACCACTAAGTATCACTTTTTTATACACTCAATTCATAATTAATGAGGGGGAAAACATATGTTGCAACAATAGTGAGTGTGTGTGGTTGTTTTAACAAGTATGAATGACAAATTAAGTGTATATTGTCTAAACAACACAGTGAATAGCATAATATATCAAACTAAGCCATTAATCCTTCCTTTAAGCTCACAATCCAAACACATCACATAATTAGAGAAATATACTACTTGCATTCATAAGTATGGAACATTAAACAATAAGCATGGATTGTCCTCCCATTTAACAACTAAGGTAACTACACTACATCTAAGCTAATGACATGGAAATTAAACTAATTAAACTAAGGGAGAGGCACAATCCATCAAGAAATGAGTATGAACCACTAAATAAATCATAAGAGCATTCTATTAAGCATTATGTCTTGACAATCTCTAGATCTATAGCATCAACACACATAGATATGCATCAACAATACAAGAGATAGAGATAAACACATGAATATCTATTCTAGCATACATAGACATATGGATAGAATGAAATGATCAATTAGAAGAATTAAACCACACAAATCATTGAATAAACAAGATCTATGTATATAAATATGTCAAAACATGTATTACAACACAAATCCCCTCAAAAATACATAAATCAAGGTAAAGAAAACATGCTTAGGGCTAACTCTAGCCCCAAGAGGATGTCTAGCCACTCATGAATGGTGTCCTCTAACCCTCAAGGGCTATCTCCATGGTAAAAATGCCCTTCTTCTTGAAGTGAATGGAAAACCTCTCAAGAATGTGTCTCTAGCCTCCTCTTCTCTTTTCTTCCTCTCTAGGAATACTCAAAAATTGTATCTATCAACTCCTCAAAAGCATATATGTAAAAATGGCTCATAATCCTTATATAGGTAGCTCAAATGTCACACCCAATGGTCTAGGCTCGTACACCAGGGCTCCTCTAATGATTGCACCATGAGACAACTTTTAATGAGCTGGAAATATATTTTTTTCGGACTTGAGGAAGTTCGATCGATCGAACTGTGTTGGGATCGATCGAACATGGCTAAGATCTATCAAACTTTGGCTGGATCAATCCTCCTATGGCGGCGCCTTTTTGGATAAGGACAGATTTGAGATATTTTGGGGAAAGCGACAAAAGTGGTAAGTAGGGTGGTACAACATGATAAGATAGAATCTTTTCGATCGATCTGAGAATTGTTCGATCAATCGAACTTTGTGCGATCTTTGGATAAGGACAAAAGAGCTTGGATCCATCTTGGAGAGTCTAGATCGATGAACTTTCGATTGATCGAATATGTTGATTTCCACACTTTGCTTCATTTTGCTTCCACTTTGCTCCTTTCTTCCATCCAGCTTGAGGTAGCTTCATTTTGCTCTTATTTGGCTGAATTAGCTTATTTTGGGGATAAGCACCTAAAAAGGACAATAACACGAAATTAGTCTAAAACGAGAAAGTAAGATAGATAAATGTCCTAAAATACCTAAGCTTAAGGGGTTTAAATGCGCACTTTTCAACACTCATCATCAAGCTACTGATTGTAATCTCAGTAGGTCCCTAGAGGCTATGGGAGGTAATTTTCTTTTATTCCCAAATAAATTTTCAGTTTTAAGTTTTAATTAATGAAGAGAATGATGTTGAAAGGGGTAAAATTACATTGCTGAAGAGTACCCTATCTAATCTTCCTACATATTTCATGTCTTTGTTTCCAATCCCTAAAACTATGATTTGTAGAATTAATAAGATTCAGAGGAACTTTTTATGGGGGGTGTGGGGGAGGAGTTTAAGTACCACCTTGTGAATTGGGAGAAAATGTGCACTTTGATTCAAAGAGGAGGCTTGGGACTTTGTAGGTGTTGGAAATGTTTAACAAAGCTCTATTAGGGAAACAGCTATAGAGATTTGGGTGCGAAAGGTCCGTGCTTTGGAGGCATGTTATTGTTTGTCGGTTTGGGGAAGAGAAGGGAGGTTGGGTGTCTAGAGGTGTAACTTCATCAACAGGCATGGGTTCGTGGAAAGGTATTAAGAGGGGGTGGGATGAATTCTCTAAGCGGATACGGTTTCGAGTTAGGGATGGTCGTTATGTGAGGTTTTGGACAAATGTTTGGTATGGGGATGTGGTGTTGGCCTGTAGATTTCCTAGACTTGATAGGATGGTTAAGGAGAACATGCGGTGGTGGCAAATTATTTTAGGTTAGAGAATGAGAGAGCTAGTTGGGATGTGAGATTTCTTAGAAATATTAATGATTGGGAGTTGTTGGAGTTTACCGAATTAATGGGATTAATTTATAGTCAAGTGGTGGAGGGGGAAGGGAGGGATGAGATGGTGTGAATGGGGGATTGGGGTGTTTTAAGGTGAGGTTGTTTTATAAAAGTCTTATGAATTCAATAAGTAACGGGTTTCCTTGAAAGGCTGTATAGAGGACTTTAGCTCGTCTAAAGGTGGCTTTTTTCACGTGGACAGGGGTACTTCGCGGCATTCTTACTTTGGATAATTTCATAAAAAGACGCCAAATAACAGTTAATTGGTGTTGCATGTGTAACAAGGTGGGCAAGTCGGTTAATCATCTTTTGCTGCATTGTAGAGGGGCAATGGATGTTTGGAGTTTGGTCCTGAATGTTTTTCAGGTGGACTGGGTGGTGTTAAGTAACACGATGGATATGTTAGAAGCTTGGAGAGGGAGACAAGTGGGAAGTCAGTTTAGGAAGGTGTGGAGGGTTGCACTTCTGTGTATTTGGTGGGGGTTGTGGCATGAGCAGAATAGGAGATCTTTCGAAAGACAGGAGTCGATGGTGTGGGTTATCAAGGTGAATATTTTGCATTCTCTTTATTATTGGGTTAATGGGAAAAATTTTCTATCTGTAGATAGTTTGTTGGATTTTGTTGACAACTTATCGTTGTAATGACGCATTTTGCGTATTTTCTTTGCTTTGTTAAGGGTTCGCTCCCCTCTGAGCGCGTTTATTAATATATTTTTAATACTTATAAATAAAAAAAAATTAATGAAGAGAATGATGACTTTATTGTAAATGACAAAACTGGATATCTTTTGGGAAATGGCACAAATTTAAGTAGAAAGGTTGAAGTTGGTAATTTTCTTGGATAAAAAGCCTAAGAATATGACTGCTGGGTCCTTCAAGTTAAGGGATTTTGGTTCGTTTTCACTTGCGAATTTTCTCATCTATATTTTAGAAGGTTAAAAGATCCTCAAAAGCAGTTTTGAGTTCTGAAAGTTGGGTATTTAGGGTTTGTTCATATGAGAGATTTTGAGGGATATAGACGGTCGTTTCTGGCCATGTTATTATTAAATATATGTGGGTGGCATTCAAGGTGGCGCTGATAGAAGAGATCACTTCCTTTTTGGTGATTAAGCCTGATTCTCTTGTTGGGAGGGTTACTTTGGAGGAGTGGATTACAACGCCATAAAAAAAAACTCTAAACTAGGTAGAGAACATCGTCCTCTATGGCTAAGATCACAAGTGAGAGATATTGCTAAAGGATAAGGATGATGATTTGGGCGGCTCGTACTAGAAAAGCATTACAAAAGGGGAAAGAGCATAGGGATGAGTGTCAATCCAAGAGGAGAGTCCCGTTCAGAGTGGAGGACAGTTAAGGAAATACATAGGTGGTCACGTGAGGATCAGCCATTTTTTAAATTCAAAGAGATTGGGCAGTGTCGAGGTGAGCCTAAAGGTGTTAACATAAAAGATCTTTGGAAGGAAAGTCTGAGCTGGCCCAATTCTTAAACCTCAGGCTAAGAAATGTTTGTTGGGGTCTAAATAACTCTTTAAAGATTTCAATGGTTGGATCGAAGAATGCTCCAAGACTCCATCCATCTAAATAGGGCCCGAATTCATGTGAACCCTCTTTCATTCAAGACCAACGCGACTCTTCTTCTCATTAGGTTGATCAGGACTTCTATTCTAAACAGAAAACTCAAGACATCGTTGCTCCTCATGATCGAAGCTTGGCTAGTTCATATATCCAGAAGCACTTCAATGGTCAATGATGGTCTCAGGCAAATAAACAGAAATGGGTCAGGTCAAGCCAGCAGCATTCAGAACCTGGTAAGTCTTTTTTCCCGAATGATTTGGTCAATTCTCACTGTGCCCCTTCTTCTTTTCGTACTCCTTGTGGGGTGTTGAAGAGTTCAGTTAGAGCAAACAAAGGGATTTTTAGGGTCAGATTATGGGCTTCTCTCACTCGTGATTGAAGGAGTTTCAGAGGGTTGTTCAGAGGAGGATAGTGCGGAAGTTTCTGAGTATTCTGTAGGAACAGGGGCTGTTGAAAGTGGTACAGATGATTCAGAAGCTCTTGTTTGTGTTGTAGATGGTCCTGGTTCTACGGATGAAGTGGGCAGTGAGGTTACAGTAAGCATGGGAAGGGATGTGCGTCTCTAATTAAGTGATGAAATAGCAGCAGTTCTTGTTAGGGTGCTTTGACTACATAAAGCATTGAAAAGGTTGAAGTGTTCTGTTGATATCGGGTCGGAAGGGCATGGTGACAATTCTGAAGGGGATTTTAGTTTTCCTGTGGACTGCAATGGATCCTTTGCCTCTGGCTATGGATGACTAGGATGGGCTTTCGGGGATATGGATATTGTTCCATGGGAGGGATGTAACTCTGTGGCTAATAGGGATTTTGTTCCATCGGCAGTTTTGGGTCCTAAAAGGGTGGGGGAGATGACAGATGATGATGAGGGAGGTGGGAGTGGTGAGATAAGGAAGTTGATCGGTTGGTCAATCATACATCAACCTTCGCAATAGCACGAATCATTGTAAAATAGGGCTATTGGTCGGGTAAGTCGAACCACTGGGACTGCGCTAGTCTAAGGCAACCTAAATGTCTAGAATCGTTCTTAGAATGATGAAGGGGAAATAAGGAGTTGTTTGTTTGTCACTAAATTGAATATGTGAAGTGCATGAAATAGAAACTTGTAATAATTGAAGCGAGATAAGATACGAGTAAGAAAAACTAAGGAAGTGAATCCGTCTCCATCCCTATACACATGCTAGGCTAAATTTAAATTCGGGAAATCAACATAAACGATGGTCATGATACATAATAACCCTTGGTTGCTATAATATCCTTAAGAGGTTTATTGAATCAAAAACAAGAATAATCCATCAAAGAAATACATGCTTAAACTACCTAAACTAGGGTGTAGTCTTCAACATGCTCCCTAAGCCAAAGATTATCAAGCCCTTAATTGAATGATAAAAGCACATAAAGTTAGGAATCAAGAATAAACCATCAAAGGGGGAACCTAAGCAATGGACTATCAAAGTTCTCCAACTTCATGCCATTAAAACTATTCCATGATCTCACTACCATTGTCACCATGAGAGTGCAAGCACTATGATTAAAAGAATAAACCATCTAAGATAGATAATTAATTCAACAATAATCATTAAAATACATGAAGATCCATTACAAGAAGCAAAATGCTCTAGACCATGAAAAGACCATAGGTTATACATTGAAATCCCAAAATAAAATCTACACTAGAACATGCTTACAAGGGAGGGACTTCATCACCTCCCTAGAAGAAGAGTTAGTTACCCATTGGAGCCTTAGAATGAAGAAGAAGCTTGAAGACCTCCTCCATTTTCATGCTCCCTTCTTCAAGCTTGAAGAACTCTCTTTCTTGCTCTCTTCTCTCTCCTCTAATCTTGTAGAATTCAAGGATAGGATGCATGTGGCCCTTAGTTGCCTTATATCTATCAACTAAGCTCTCTTTCTCCTCCAAAGACATTCCCAACCACTCCATAAAGAAGGAGGGTGGAAATGTGGAAACCAATGCACAAGTGGGCTGAAGAGGGGTTCATTTCCGAGCTGCAATCTGGCTGATTTTCGAGCACTCGAAGAGTGGTCTCGAGCACTCTAAATTAGTGCAATGTGCAACATGCTCTTCTTGCTCAGCGCTGACCTACTTTGGTAAAACTACTATAACTTTGTGCCCCAAACTCCGAATGATGATCTGTTTGAAGATTTGGAGAGCTGATTCAGTGCTTCAAAAACTTCATGTTTTGATGAAGACCCAATTCTCAAGTCTGTTGGTCGAAAATGGGGAGAAAGGCAGTACTTTAGTGCTGCCAGGCAGTTCTGCGCACCTCTGTTAAGAAGATCATAACTCTCTGTTCCGAACTCCGAATGATGAACCACTTGAAGATTTGGAAATCTGATTCAGAGCTCTAAATCTTTCATGTTATGATGGAAGTCCAGTTCTTGAGTTTTCTAGGTCGAAAATGGAGACAAAAGTCAGGTTCTACCGCTGCCAGAAATTCAGAATTGGCACCCTTTTTGTTCATAATTCCACAAGGCATCATTTTTGCTTTCTTTTTGCACTTTAACCTGAAAATGCACAAAAACATGCAAATGGAGTTAATCTACATAAAATAATCAATTAATGGACTTTGTTAATGTAATTTAGGGCGCCTGAATATACAGTATTCAGAGCTTATCACACCCCCAAACTTACATTTTGCTAGTCCCTTAGCAAAACCAAAATGCAAAGCTCAATGGAATGAAAACACGGGAATGCTATTACAAAAATATTCACCATGGCAAAAATAAACATAAACATAGCTCAAATACAACTTGAAACAGATAAAGAGCTGGAGACGGGATCATTGGGAAGACTACCTTGCTTATATGAAGCATTGATACAAAAATTGGGAAAAACCATTTCAACATGCATGCATCAACATCATAGTCCATATAAATAATTCAATTGTCATCTCTTAAATGGAAATAAATCAAACTCCAGTGAAAGTGAATTGGATTCTCAACATGCGGCTTTTACTTTCTTTTCTAATTCCAAAGCACAAGTTTTCAAATCATTGAATTCCCCTTTAAATGAGGTCCCTAAGGCATGATTTTATTTACAAGACAACTTTTGTTGCTTGTTGACAATTTATTGCAACTCATAAGTGAAACATAGAATGGTTGTGCAATGCTGAAGTCCCTTAAGCTTTCTAACCAACTTATGTAGCAAGCATTAGGCCAACAACTCCCAAACCAGATGGCTTTAGGGTTCTAAGTGTAGAGACACTCCATAGGGCTTAATAGCTCAAGTTGGAAAGGCTACGAACTCCAACGAACCATGTTTATTACTAGTTTAGTTTTTTGAATGACCGTGCAATGTTTAAGTCCCTTAAGCTTTCTAACCAACCCTTGTAGCAAGCGTTAGGCCAACAACTCCCAAACCAGATGGCTTTAGGGTGCTAAGTGTAGAGACACTCCTAGGGCTTAATAGCTCGAGTTGGAAAGGCTACAAACGTCAACTGGTCATCTTTTCAAATTTATTTTATTATTATTATTATTATTATTATTTATTTTATTTTTATTTTTATAACCTTGCCAAAGGTATCCATCTATCAGGTTCATCAAATCAGATTAACTAGGCCAAGGTCAAGGTCAATCAAGTTGCATACCTCACAGTTAAGTTTCCAATGTGCATCTATGCATTGTGAAGCTTATAAGAGTATAAATCCTGCAAGAATCTAATTGAGGCATTTATACAGACTACATTGTATTTGCATGATCACTTCAAATTCAAATTTCTTTATTTTCAAAAATTTCTCAATTGCTTCTATACACAAGGTATTAAACATATGCTTTATCTCCGACAAGTTCCAAGTTACACTATCACTGCTTTACAAAAATATGATACCAAAACTATGCCAAGAATGCTTTGATGCACCCCCAAACTTAAACTACACAGTGTCCTCAATGTGGGACATGGATGTAAGTTAGAGACAAAAATGACAAAGAGTATAAAAAGGAACAACAATACCCAGGGGGAGGAAGCGGTATGGTGATACACAAACCCCCAAACTTGAATTGGACTGCGCAACCTGGAGAGCATCATGAAGAACAAAAAGAAACAACCACAAACAACATTAATAGCACAAGCATAAATACAGAAAAAGAATGTACCGAAAGTTAACAGAACAGAAAGAATTTGCATTTCAAAAAGAGTTTACATGATTACAAAAAGAGCTGTACAGGGATCATGTCTACTAGAGCAACCTATACATAGCAAATTCTTACAGTTCAAAAGGAAAACAAAAGATACAAGAGAAATAGGTACATATGAAACAAAAAGATAAGGTCCAACACTCGCAACAAGCTACGGTCCAGAGGGTAAACGGGCGAGGATGGAATGGAGGAGAGATTGAGTCTTACGCCATTCAGCGGAAGCCAAACGACGGTCCTCAGCTGCGACACGACGGTCTTTAGCAGCAAGATGACGATCTTCTTCAGCACGTGAAGAAGTCTCATATAGAGTCCGAGTGTACGCGGACAAAGAATTCTCAAAACGATCCAGTCGCTCATGAATACCGGCAATGCTAGCCCGGATGAAAGCCTGGTCCTGGTGAGAGTCGACCGGAGGCTCTACCTTTGCAGCGGCTGCTGCGGTGGAAGCATCCTCAGAAGGAGGAGGAGGTGGAGCTTGGATGAACAGGGGGGCAGCAGGCTGAGGGATACTAGAATGGCTAAGAACATTAATCCACCGGCGCTTGGTAAAAATTTTAATCTTTTCGCCTTTTGGTTCATGGGGAGGAATAACGAAACCCTTGTGCTGAAGGAGCCGAGTGATGAAAAATGGCAAAGGCAATTTCTGATTTTCAACTCGCGGAACCCGTGCATTATGAGCGTCATGCCAAAACTTCATAAATGTGGTCTAAATGAGCTCTGGGATGGAAAACCATTGGCCTTGGTCCATGGCATATAAGGCTTGCAAAAGGAGGCCCCGACGCTCGGTGCTATGCACCAAAGGGCAGACATTGTGCTTGAAGACAGTGTCAATGAACCCGAGGCGTTCCGGAAGATTGGTTTTGCGGATAAAAGACCGGGGCCTAGTAAGATCGTCAACAGTGCAAATGGCAGCGGTAATCTGCTCCACAGTTAATGTATCCGGCTCCTCATATAAAGGGAGATTCTCACGATTGACAATGTCATCGGGGCACTCAATGGGGCAACCAGAAACCTAAATGATGTCAGTCATAGTGAAAGCATAGGTGGTGCCATCAATGGATGTAGTGAGAGAAATGGGTGGCTCTTCAGGGCATTGGAGATTCTGATAGAAGAGGCGCACTACACGGGGGTAGGCAACCCTGGCAAGGGGCGCGCAAATGTGCTGCAGACGCCGGTTAGTCAATTCGGCTACAGCCCACGAAGTAGTGGGTAGAATGTCAAAGGCATCCGTGAGCGGAAAAGAAAACTCGTAGTTGAGTTGTTTGCGATCCCAAGGATCACGTGGTCGCTCACGATTGACAGCACGGGCACCCGCAGAGGGTCTAGGAGGGCGAGAAGGACCGGCACGAGACATTTAGAGAGGTGGACTTGGTTGAGGACTTTCAGCGAGCACCTGGCATGCACCACAAAAGAGAGAATGTGAAGATGAGTGGGAGGGACGAAGAAAACCAAAAATTTTGACAACCAAACCAAGCTCTAGCATAGAGCAATCATCAACCACATACAACACAACCTCCACAATGCATTCCCATCCTCCTTATAAAGGAAATAAAGACAAGGAATTGAGAAGAATATGAAGCTCACATACCTTGAGAAGAAGAATAAGAATGGAGGCACATAGATTGAATGCATGCATGCATTAGAGTGAAAATTGGGAAGGTGGGGTGGAAGGGAGAGAAGGTTGTATGTGGTGTGTGGCCGAAGGTGAGCGGTTAGAGAGAGAGATAAAGAGGGAGGCCGAGAGGTGAGGGGTTGTGAGATTGGATTGTTGGTTGTGAGGTGGGGGTGATTTTGAAGGAGGTTGAGAGGGATGGTTGAGGTGGTTTGGTTGAGAGGGTTGTATGGGTGGCTTGGTGAATGCCGAGAAGAGAGATGTGAGGTTGGTTGGTTTTGAATGTGACCGAGAGTGGGAAGGGAAGTGGAGTGTGGGTTCGGGGTTTAAAAGAGAGGAGGGAGGCTGGTTTCGAGAGAGAGAGGTTGTGTGGTTTTAAAAGAGAGAGGGAAGCTTGGTTCGAGCACTCGAAGGGTGTCTTCGAGTGCTCAAAATTGGGGCAGTGGCCTCGGCTGAGGATGGTGCATTGTGCTCCACACTTCGAGCACTCGAAATGGGACTTCGAGTGCTCGAAGTCTTGGCAGTGAGTGAGGTGGTGTGCAAGGTGAGGGTGGTGAAAGCATGGTGTGTGAGATGTGTGTGTGAGGTGGATGTGTGGGATGTGAGCCACCATGTGTGGGATGCTGATGGCGAGGGTGATGGTTTGATGGAGAGAGAGGCTGGTTTGGTTGGTGCCGAGGGTGGAGGGTGAATAGTGAGGGTTGATGGAGCATGCATGGCTTGCATGCTTGGTTGCTGGGGTTGAGAGAGAGGGGAAGAGGGAAGGGTTGGGTTTGTGGAGGAGAGGGAAGATTGGTGGGGTGGTGAGAGAAGGAAGAAGATGGTTGTGCATGCATGCATGGGGCTTGCATGCATGCATGCAGGTCTGCATGGTGGCTGCGAGGTGAGGTTGTGTGTTGCAGTAGGTGTGATCGTGGAGGATGGTTTAAGGTGGTTCATGCATGGTAGGGTTGAAGTTGAAGAGAGAGAAGCTGAGATTGGGAAGGTTGTTGGTTTGGGTTGTGGTGAGCATGAGTTGGAGGGTGGTGCTCGGCTTGAAGAGGTGGTGGTGGTTTGGCCGTGAGGAGGTGTGGGTTGTTTGGTTTGAAGTGGCATGTCTCAAGTTGCCGAGAGGAGTAGAGGTTGATGGTTGGGGGTAGGATGTGAGGTGGTTAGTGTCATGCATGTCACCTATAACTTGGGAGGATGGGTGTGATGGGAAAGGAATGCATGCCGAGAGAGGGAGGGTTGGATGGTGGGGGTGGGGTTAACATGCATGCTTGATGGGAACCGAGAGGTTGGAAGGGTGCTTGGTTAAACATTGGGCATGCAGGTCGTGGAGTTGGTTGTGGGTTTTTGGTTAATTATTGGAAGTGCCGAGAGGGTGGAGATTGCATGGTGCTGTGCAGGAGTGGTGACCGAGCATGGTGGTGTTGGGTTGTGGGTTTGGAATGTTGGGGTGGTGTGGTTTAAGAGAGAGAGGAAGATGAAGCTGGAAGTGGGTTGATGAGATAGAGAAGGTGAGTTCGAGCACTCTAACTATAGCTTCGAGTGCTCCAAAAACAAGCAGAGCCTCGGAATTGATTTTGTAGAAGTTTCGAGCACTCTGGATTGGCTTTCAAGTGCTCGAATGTGAGGCAATGTGCTTGGGATGTTTGGGATGGAGGTTCGAGCACTCGAAATTGGAATTAAAGTGCTTGAAATGGAGACAGTAGCTGCACATGAAGGGCTGAATTTGAAGGGCATCAACGAGCACTCCAAAGGGAGCTGAGATTGCTCGAAATTGAGGCAGAGGGTGCTTGGGGCTGAAAGGTTGGATGAAATTTTCATGGCTGAATGCATGGATGAATGCATGAAGGAATGCATGGATTGTTGATAATTTCAACATGGGAACATGCAATATTGGAGGCAAAGCAGCTAGCACTCGAACTAGAAGGCATGGATGAATGAATGCAAATTGAATGCATGGCTGCATGAAACATGAAGGCAAAGGCTGCAAAATTTGAAACTTAAAAGCTTGCATGAGGTTTTCTAGCAGATTGAATGGATGAAAGAATGCATGAACTCAAATTGCATGAAGGAAGTTGACTACATAGGTGATGATGCATGAATGCAATGCATGCATGCATTCATGGATGAATGAGCTCTTGTTTTTTATTTATTTTTTTTTTTCCTTTTTTTTTATTTATATATTCTTTTTATTTTTTATTTATTATTTTTTTAAGGATGGAAGAAAAATTGCAAGCCAATGCATAGGAAAATATTTAAACTTTGCACTTCATCTCAAATGCATGGATGGAATTTGGTCTCTTCAAATGCATGGATGAATGTAGGAAAATTTTTAAACCTTTGCAACATCACACAATGCATGAATTAAATTTCTGAATTTTTTTTTTTTTTTTTTTTTTTTTTTTTTTTTTTTTTTTTTTTTTTTCAAATTCATTCCAATGTAATGCATGGATGGAAAATTTTGAAAACTTTTCAACTTCTTTCTAATGCATGGACAATTTGGAAAAATTTTCAAAATGTAGCACCTTTCCAACGCATGGATGATTTTGAGAAACCATGATCCAACAATGCATTGAAGATGAGAGGCTATGCATGTGAGAGCCATGTCGAAAGTCCGAGAAAATTGCCTGATAGAGCCAAAAACTTCCGGGAATGAAAACAAGAGTTGAGAAGGTCTAAGAAGCCAGTCTAAAAATGTGGAACACAACTTAAGATAGTTCCAGAGAAAGTTAAATTTTAGCATTTCTACACCGTTTCCCAGAAAATTTGCAAGGCACGAGCAATTTCAAAGATAAGGAAGCTTGGAAATTGAAAGAATTGCTTCCCTTGAGTTGCTAAATTTAATGTCGATAGCTAGACAAAGCTAGAGCAGGCACTAATCCTCATAAATTGGATCCGTCAAGAGGACTTCCTCAACTTTTCGAGTTAGGATTGTGCCGTCAATGCAAGGCTTAAGCCGTTGGCCATTTACCTTGAAGAGTGATCCACTTGTAGGATCATAAAGTTCGATTGCTCCATGAGGAAAGACGGTAGTGACAATGTATGGACCATCCCATCTTGACCGGAGTTTACCGGGAAAGAGTTTCAAGCGGGAATTGAAAAGCCAGACCTTTTGTCCCGGGGCAAAAGACTTCTTGACGATGTGTTTATCATGAAAAGCTTTAGTCTTTGCCTTGTAAATTTTTGCGCTTTCATACGCGTCATTACGCAATTCCTCAAGTTCATTTAATTGCAACGCACGATTAGAGCCGGCTTGTTTGAGATCAAAATTGAACCTTTTTATGGCCCAATAAGCACGGTGCTCTAATTCTACCGGGAGATGACATGCTTTGCCAAAGACAAGTCGATATGGTGACATGCCAATGGGTGTCTTATAAGCTGTCCGGTAAGCCCAAAGCGCACCGTTTAGCCTTAATGACCAATCTTTGCGGTCCGGTCTAACCGTTTTTTCCAAAATGTGCTTAATCTCCCGGTTAGAAATCTCTACTTGACCACTCATTTGAGGGTGGTAAGGTGTAGCAACCTTATGAATGACGGAATACTTAGCAAGGACGGATTTTAGATAACGATTTCAGAAATGAGATCCACCATCACTAATGATTGCTCGGGGCGTACCAAAACAACTAAAGATGTGAGACTGAATGAAATGGACCACGACTTTATGATCATCGGTTTTGGTAGCCTCGGCTTCAACCCATTTAGACACATAATCCACCGCTACAAGGATGTACTCATAGCCATAAGAAGATGGAAATGGTCCCATGAAGTCAATCCCCCACACATCAAAAATTTCAACAATTAAAATGTTGGTAAGGGGCATCATGTCTCTTCGGGACATGGATCCAAGTTTTTGACATCGTTCACACGATTTGCAAAAATTGTATGCATCCCGAAACAAGGTAGGCCAAAAGAATCCTCTTTGAAGAACTTTGTTAGCGGTCTTTTTGGCACTAAAATGGCCTCCACAAGCAAGAGTATGGCAAAAATTTAGAATGCTTGTGGCCTCGGTTTCAGGAATGCATCGCCGGATGATTTGGTCCGGGCAATACTTGAATAGTTCCGGATCTTCCCAAAAGAAATGCTTGACTTGGGAGAAAAACCGGTCCCTCTCTTGTTTCGACCAATGGGCTGGAATTTTGCCAACCGCAAGATAATTGACAATATCCATAAACCATGGAAGAGTAGAATGTGAAACTTGAAGAAGTTGCTCATCCGGAAAGGAATCACGGATGGCTGCGAATTCTGAAGATTTCTCAATAAGTAAGCGAGAAAGATGATCGGCGACAACATTGTCCGTCCCTTTTTTGTCCCGGATGTCAATGTCAAACTCTTGAAGTAAGAGGATCCATCGAATTAAACGGGGTTTTGTCTCTTTTTTCGCTAACAAATGCCTAAGAGCGGCATGATCTGAAAAGACGATAACCTTGGAGCCAAGAAGATAAGAGCGAAATTTATCCAAGGCGTACACCACAGCTAGCAATTCTTTTTCAGTGGTGGTGTAGTTCAATTGGGCATCGTAGAGAGTTTTGCTAGCATAATAAATGACATGCGGAAGTTTATCCACACGTTGGCCCAAAACCGCCCCTAATGCATAGTCGGATGCATCACACATGATCTCAAAGGGAAGAGACCAATTAGGGGGTTTCATGATTGGGGCGGATGAGAGGAGAGTGTGAAGTTTGATGAAAGCTTCCATGCAAGCATCATCAAAATTGAACGGAACATCCTTGGCCAAGAGATTACACAAGGGCTGTGAGATTTTGTTAAAATCTTTGATGAAGCGACGATAGAATCCGGCATGGCCAAGAAAAGAACGGATTTGACGGACGGAATTTAGAGGAGGAAGATTAGAGATTAACTCAACTTTTGCCTTGTCTACCTCGATTCCCCGCTGAGAAATGACATGTCCTAAAACAATGCCTTCTTGGACCATGAAGTGGCTTTTCTCCCAACTTAGAATGAGATTCGTCTCTTTGTATCTTTGGAGCACAAGAGATAAATTTTTGAGACACAAGTCAAAGGAGGAGCCAAATACGGAAAAATCGTTTATGAAAACTTCCAAGAACTTTTCAACCATATCGGAGAATATGGACATCATGCACCTTTGGAACGTTGCCGGTGCATTACATAGACCAAAAGGCATGCGTCGATAGGCAAAAGTACCAAAGGGACATGTGAATGTTGCTTTCTCTTGATCTTGGGGGGCGATTGCCACTTGGTTATAGCCGGAATAACCATCAAGAAAACAATAGAAGCTTTGGCCGGCTAACCTTTCTAGGATTTGATCAATTAATGGGAGTGGGAAATGATCCTTCCTAGTTGATGAATTGAGTTTCCGATAGTCAATGCACACACGCCACCCAGTGGTGGTTCGTTGTGGCACGAGCTCACCCGCTGAATTTTCAACAACGGTGAGACCGGATTTCTTGGGGACAACTTGTGTGGGGCTCACCCACTTGCTATCAGAGATAGGATAGATGATTCCCGCATCTAACAATTTGATCACCTCTTTCATGACCACTTCCTTCATATTTGGATTTAACCGGCGCTGGACCTCTCTAGTAGGCTTTGCGTCATCCTCCATATGAATGCGATGCATACAAATGGAGGGGTCAATTCCTTTCAAATCTGCCACTGTCCAACCAATAGCTTCTTTATGCTCTTGGAGCACCGCTAAAAGGTTGGTCTCCTGGTCTTTTTGAAGGTCCGAGGCAATAATGACCGGAAGGGTTTGCTTTGGACCAAGGAACACATACTTGAGATGGGCCGGGAGCGGCTTAAGCTCAAGTTGTGGCGGAGATAACAATGATGGGACCGGAGGAGTGGTGGAAAGTTGGGGAAGTGGTTCTTTTGGAATTTTCCAAGGAGGTACATCTATGATAGCATTAATATCAAGCAAGGAATTGACTTCTTGAATGGCTTGATCAACATCAAAGTTTGAGAAGTCAAAATGGGACATGCAAGTTTCAAGAGGATCTTTGCTTAGAATGAAGGGGAGAGATTCTTCGACCACTTCATCAATGACATCCACAAGAAAACAATCATCTTCATTGGAGGGATGTTGAGTTGCATGAAAGATGTGGAGTTTAACTGGCATGTTTCCAAAAGCAATGTCCATCACCCTGGTTCGGCAATTAATTGATGCATTAGCTGTGGCTAAAAATGGCCTACCAAGGATCACGGGAATGTGCTTTTTTGGGTCATGGACCGGTTCCGTATCAAGAACCACAAAATCTACCGAGAAGTAGAATTTATCCACTTTGATGATAACGTCCTCGAGAATACCTCGTAGATGCTTGACCGATCTATCGGCAAGTTGCAAAACCTCGGAAGTCGGCTTAAGATCTCCCAAACCAAGTTTTTGGTTGACTGAATATGGAATTAAATTCACACTAGCTCCTAAGTCAAGGAGGGCCCTCTCGATTTTGCTGTCACCAATGACGCAAGAGATTGTGGGGGCACCCGGATCCTTATACTTCGGAGGAGTGCTGTGCTAAATGATAGCACTAACATTTTCAGTCAACCTCACTTTTTTTGGCAAATGATTTTTAGAAGTGAGCTTTTGAGTGCACAAATCTTTAAGAAATTTTGCATAGGGAGGGATTTGCTTGATAGCATCCAAGAGGGGCAAGTTAATCTTCACTTGCTTGAAAACTTCCCACATGTCTTGAATTTTACAATTCTTGTTCCCAAAATGTGTCGACTCTTGAAGACGTTGAGGAAACGGAGCTCTTGGCTCATAAGTAGTTTCCACATTTGGGGTGACATGTGTGGGATTTCCGTGAATGGTATTTGGACAAGACTTTGGATTTGAAGAGCTTGGATTTGGATTTTTCAAAGGAGGGTTTTTCTCACTTGTGTCTCCATCAACCTTGTTGTCAACCACTCTACCACTCCGAAGGGTGGTGATAGCTTGAACTTGTTCATAAGTCGACCCACTCGGAGGAGGGGTGTCATCAATTACATGCATTCCTCTAGGATTTTCAGAAGGTTGAGAGGGAAGCTTGCCCTTGTCCTTTTGAAACAATTGATTCACCGAGTTAGCTATTTGGCCCACTTGAGTTTCGAGATTAGCTATGGATTGAGTATGAGAGTGAAACATTTGGAGAGTAGGCTGCAAGGATGTCAAGAGTTGCTTGTTGGCATCCATTATTTGTTTATTTAATGATTCCATCATTTGCTTGTTTGCAGCTACTATCTCATCAGTTGGACACACAGGAGGTTGATTGGAGACATTTGGATTGTAAGGAGGACGGTAGCTTGAAGAGGCTTGGAAAGGTCTACCTTGATATTGAGAAGAGGGCTGATTTTGCCACCCTTGGTTTTGGAATTGGGAATTTTGTGGGGCTTGTTGCCGCCACGAGAAATTCGGATAATCTCGCCAACCCGGATTGTAGGTGTTCCGATATGGATTGTTCCCGGGCCGCGAGAACATGGCATTAGCTTGCTCTTGGTTGGGATTGGGAAATTGCTCCGGTGTGGGGCAATCTTCCGAGAGATGGAATGAACTAGTACATGAAGCACAAACTGAACTTGCCGAATTTTGAGACAATGAAGGAGGAAGATGTGGTGCCATCAATTGGTAGAATTTATGAGCGATGGCATCCACTTGAGATGATTCCTCCCTTATTGATTTTGGTTGACAAGGGTTGGTGTTCTTTGCAATGGTTGCGGTCGGAGCCCTACGAGAATTATATTGAAGTGAATTTTCGCTTAAATTCTCAAGTAGGGTCCAAGCCTCATCCGCATTCTTGAACATGAACATCCCACCACAAGAAGAATAAACCATGAATCTATGGGTTTCGGTCAAGCCGGCATAGAAAGCTTGCACTAATTGCCATTTTGGGATCAAATGATGAGGACATTTTCGAAGAAGATCTTGTAGCCTTTCCCAAGTCTCATGGAGTTGTTCTCCATCAACTTGAGAAAAACTTAGAATGGAACGCCTCATTTGTTTGGTTTTACTCACCGGATAATACTTCTTAAGGAATTCTTGTTGCAATTGAGCCCAAGAAGTAATGGAATTGGGAGCGAGGGAGTTCAACCAATATTTTGCCCTATCCTTTAGGGAGAATGGGAAAAGATGGAGATGAAGTGTATTGTCCGGAAAACCTCTCAATCGGATGGTCGAACAGATTTCAAGGAACTCATCAAGATGCTTATATGGATCTTCATTATCAAAGCCATGAGATGATGGAAGCATTTGGATGGTGCTTAATTTGATCTCATATTGAGCTGCATCTATGTTTGGCATTACTATGCAAGAAGGAGAAGCATAGGTGGTAAGAATGAAATGATCTCTAAGAGTCATTGGTTCTACATTAGGAATTTCAGCCATTTCATTCCCCGGATTTCCTACATTATCCCCCATTGTATTGAATTCAGTTTCAAGATCCCTTGTAAGAGTGGGTTCCCTAAGGTTCCGTCTAAGAGTTCTTTCAAGTGAATTTATATCAATAGGCGAGTCAAGTGTGGGTAGAGAGAGTGACCTACGGCCAAACATCAACAACAAAGCATATATTCAACAACACAATTCATCATCAATACTCCACATACGATGTTCCCTTTCTCCTTAAAATAAATGGCCACGACAAGGACCGATGCTTGTACACGAAATTAAACAAGATAATAGCCTCTACAAGGGCTTCACAACTAAATTAACTACTTCTAAAATTAACACATGTATTGTATCCACAATTCGAAACTAGAAGTCACGAGACTTACCTGGGGTCTTCTAGACTTACAATTTGCTAGCAATTCCACGGCGAGCTTCGAGTCCCTAGAATCTTACAACACGAAGATGATCAAAACACACAAGGAATATTCACAAGACACAATATTAACAATCAAACTAAAATTAACCCTAAACTTTGGTTGCTAAACCGTATGCAAATCCCCGGCAACGGCGCCAAAAATTGATCGGTTGGTCAATCATACATCAACCTTCGCAATAGCACGAATCATTATAAAATAGGGCTATTAGTCGGGTAAGTCGAACCACTGGGACTGCGCTAGTCTAAGGCAACCTAAATGTCTAGAATCGTTCTTAGAATGATGAAGGGGAAATAAGGAGTTGTTTGTTTGTCACTAAATTGAATATGTGAAGTGCATGAAATAGAAACTTGCAATAATTGAAGCGAGATAAGATACGAGTAAGAAAAACTAAGGAAGTGAATCCGTCTCCATCCCTATACACATGCTAGGCTAAATTTAAATTCGGGAAATCAACATAAACGATGGTCATGATACATAACAACCCTTGGTTGCTATAATATCCTCAAGAGGTTCATTGAATCAAAAACAAAAATAATCCATCAAAGAAATACATGCTTAAACTACCTAAACTAGGGTGTAGTCTTCAACATGCTCCCTAAGCCAAAGATTATCAAGCCCTTAATTGAATGATAAAAGCACATAAAGTTAGGAATCAAGAATAGACCATCAAAGGGGGAACCTAAGCAATGGACTATCAAAGTTCTCCAACTTCATGCCATTAAAACTATTCCATGATCTCACTACCATTGTCACCATGAGAGTGCAAGCACTATGATTAAAAGAATAAACCATCTAAGATAGATAATTAATTCAACAATAATCATTAAAATACATGAAGATCCATTACAAGAAGCAAAATGCTCTAGACCATGAAAAGACCATAGGTTATACATTGAAATCCCAAAATAAAATCTACACTAGAACATGCTTACAAGGGAGGGACTTCATCACATCCCTAGAAGAAGAGTTAGTTACCCATTGGAGCCTTAGAATGAAGAAGAAGCTTGAAGATCTCCTCCATTTTCGTGCTCTCTTCTTCAAGCTTGAAGAACTCTCTTTCTTGCTCTCTTCTCTCTCCTCTAATCTTGTAGAATTCAAGGATAGGATGCATGTGGCCCTTAGTTGCCTTATATCTATCAACTAAGCTCTCTCTCTCCTCCAAAGACATTCCCAACCACTCCATAAAGAAGGAGGGTGGAAATGTGGAAACCAATGCACAAGTGGGCTGAAGAGGGGTTCATTTCCGAGCTGCAATCTGGCTGATTTTCGAGCACTCGAAGAGTGGTCTCGAGCACTCTAAATTAGTGCAATGTGCAACATGCTCTTCTTGCTCAGCACTGACCTACTTTGGTAAAACTACTATAACTTTGTACCCCAAACTCCGAATGATGATCTGTTTGAAGATTTGGAGAGCTGATTCAGTGCTTCAAAAACTTCATGTTTTGATGAAGACCCAATTCTCAAGTATGGTTGGTCGAAAATGGGGAGAAAGGCAGTACTTCAGTGCTGCCAGGCAGTTCTGCGCACCTCTGTTAAGAAGATCATAAATCTCTGTTCCGAACTCCGAATGACGAACCGCTTGAAGATTTGGAAAGCTGATTCAGAGCTATAAATATTTCATGTTATGATGGAAGTCCAGTTCTTGAGTTTTCTAGGTTGAAAATGGCGACAAAAGTCAGGTTCTACCGCTGCCAGAAATTCAGAATTGGCACCCTTTTTGTTCATAATTCCACAAGGCATCATTTTTGCTTCCTTTTTGCACTTTAACCTGAAAATGCACAAAAACATGTAAATGGAGTTAATCTACATAAAATAATCAATTAATGGACTTTGTTAATGTAATTTAGGGCACCTAAATATACAGTATTCAGCGCTTATCAGAAGTGAGGGAGAAATGGCTGAAGGAAAATATAGAGCTAGTGGATTATTTGGCAGAGGTGACCTTTGGCTGGGATGGATGTGAGGCTGTGGGTATGTTTCATTCCGTTGATGAGAGTTGGAAGGCAGGTGGGAAGAGGAAGAATTCGTTGGAACAGGGGAGAGAGAGAGAGTCAGAATCTCATTTTTTATGTCAACTATGAAGAAAGGAGTGGCGGATCAAGGGAAAGGGGTAGGGCGAGGAAGAGGGAGAAGGATTAACTGAATTATGTTCCTATATGAAGTTCTGAATTATCACATGGAATGTCCATAGTCATAATGATCCAGAGAAAAGGAAGGTGGAAAAGCTGGCAGTTAGGAAACGGGAAGCTCATGTTGTGTGCTTTCAGGAAATGAAACTTACTTCGGTTTCGAACAAGGTGGTAGCCTTTGGGGAGGGAGATTTGTGGATTAGGTGGCGATGGATGCTTCAAGTACCTCAGGGGTGTTCTTGTGATGTGGGACAAGAGATGGGTTAATAAGTTGGATATGTGGGTTGGCCCGGTTGGGAAACCCTCATCGTCTTGTTTGTTTGCCGTAGAAAAGGATGGGTTTCAATGGGTGTTCTCCAATGTCTATTGCCCGGTTGAGGATGTGTGTGCCATTTGATGTGGGAGGAGTTTTGTTCTATTCAAAAGAGGTGGCCTTTTTGTGGTGTATGGGTGGGGATTTCAATGTCATTCGAACCCCGCTAGAAAAGTCAACGGGGGGAGGTGGACCCCTGCTATGGAGTAATTCTCGAATTATATTGGTGATTCTTTTTTGATCGACTTGTCAATCGAGTGATCGACTTTTACTTTGTCTAGTGGCAAACTTTCGCCTACTCTGTGTCTCGATTGGATAGACCTCATTTTAAATGATTAGGAAGAGAGGTTTCCGGATGTGGTTCAAGCCGCTTTGGCTAGACCTGCTTTGGATCATATTCCGTTAATACTGGATTGTTGCGAATTACAGAAGAGGAGCTCTCCATTCAGATTTGAGAATATATGGCTCCAAGCAGAGGAGTTCAAGAAGAGAATGCATTCTTGGTGGGATGCTTTTGGGGTGGCCGGTTCACCGAGTTTTACTGTTGTGAGGAAAATTAGGTTGTTGAATATTAACATTAAAAGGTGAAATAAGGATGTGTTTGGGAATTTGGAGTGAATGAAGAATGGGGCTTTAGCCAATATCGCTAAGATTAATCGCTTGGAAAGATTGGGGGACTTGGAGGAAGGGTTGAGGTACAGGCGGAAGGAGTGTAAGGAGGAAATCTTGGCGATTTCCATTTTTGAAGAGATCTTGAGACAAAAATCTCAAGCTCTTTGGCTCAAGGAGGGTGATAAGAATACTAGATTCTTCATAGGCTTCGAATGCACATTGGAGAGGTAATCACATTGGAAGGGTTCGGGTTGATGATGAATTGTTAATTAAAAAGGAAGAGGTGTGTAAGTGGATTGCTTCTTACTACTAGAGACTTGTGCTTAGGGGCTAGCAGATTAATGTTATTTTTGTCGAGGAGAGTGAAGGGTTGTGTTGTACAGTATTGTATGAGTTATCACACATGTACAGTTAGTATTGTATAAGTTGTCAAATACCCCTTATTACCATATATAAAATTACTATGTATAGGGTTTTCTGGTTCTCCACTCACCTACTCCAGTAGCTTCTCCTATATAAACACCATTGTATTATTGTATTACTTACTCAATAACATATAAGTTTTCATATATTCTTGTTATCTCTCTTTCTCTTTCAACACGGTATCAGAACAAAAATTGATCCCTCTTTAAATTTTTTATTTTTTTACTCTTATTTTAGACTCTGATCTTGATTCCATCTTGGCTTTCTCTCAAGCTTTTTCTTGGCGATCTCTCCTCAGTGATCTCAGTTCTAGTCTCGGCAATCTCTCTCGGATCTGTCCTCGATAATTTCTCTCGGGTTCATCTCGGCTAGATCTTAGTTCTCTTATCTCCGCTCCCTCTTGCTACTATATCTCATTTGTTCGGCAGCTCTTGTGATGGATACTAAGGAATCTCATCTTCTTGGGTCAATCACCAGTACCAAACTGGTAAAGCGTGAGCGTGCAAATCAGCCCTCCTCCACCGCTACTATTATTAATACGTGTCTCTATACTTCATCGTCTATACCTTGGATCATTGATTCAGGGGCATCCGATCACATGATAGGTAACCCATCTCTTCTTTATGATATTTTTCATGTTTTCTCACCATTGGTTGTTACTATAACGAATGGTGCCAAATCACCTGTTCATGTATCAGTTTTATATATCCATCAATTTTTATTCAATTTATTATCGGTTTACAAAATCATATCAGATTTAAATTGCTCAGTTACTTTTTAACCTTCCCATTGTGTCTTTCAGGATCTCAAGACGAAGAAGACGATTGGTGGGGGGTTTGAGAATGATAGTCTTTACTACTTCCAACCAATTACTGTTCCAACAGCTCTACATTCCACTTATTCTTCAGCTTACCAGTGGCATTGCCGCCTTGGACATCCCTCCTCAAATAGTCTTCGAGCCTTGGTCCCTTTTTTAATTGATTTTTCTAAGTTTAATTGTACTACTTGCGAACTTAGTAAACATCGTTGGGCTACTTTTAATTCTCGTTTTGATAAAAGTTTAAAACCTTTTGAGTTAGTATATTCGGATGTTTGGGGACCAGCTCGTACTACTGGTTTATTTGGTGCTCGTTATTTTGTGTCATTTATTGATGATTATTCACGTTTAACTTGGGTTTATATTCTTAAAGATAGATATCAAGTATTCTCTGTTTTTCAATCCTTTTATGCTAAAATTCAAAATCAGTTTGAAGCAAAATTACTTATTCTTATAACTGACAATGCCCTTGAATATAAACTTAATGTTTTTCAAAACTTTCTTAAGTCGAGGGGCATTATCCATCAAACATTTTATGTTGATACCCCTCAACAAAATGGAGTTGCTGAATGAAAGAATGGCCCACTCCTAGCTATTGCTCGTGCCTTAACAATTCAAATGCATGTTCCAAAACATGTTTGGGCAGATGCAGTTCTGGTTGCTACTTATTTTTTAAACCGCGTGCCTTCTAGGGTCTTTCAAGGAAAATCACCCTTCCAAATGATGTTTTCTGACAAAAATCCTTTTTCCATTTCTCCAAAAGGTGTTTAGGTGTGTCTGTTTTGTTTATAATCTAAGCCTGGGACAAGACAAACTTGATCCTCATGCTCACAAATGTATTTTCTTAGGTTATTCTCGCACTCAAAAGGAATATAAATGTTACAGTCCAAGTCTTCGTAAACATTTTGTGTGAGCAGATGTAACTTTCTTTAAGGATGTTCCTTATTATTCCCGGGAAGGCAGTCGCCTAGAGGACTCTATTCTTCAAAAGTCTGTTCTTCCACTTCCAGTTTTTTATTCTGACATCCCACTAGCTCTTCGTGTCTATGCTCGTCGCCAGAAAAGAATAATTAATCATATTCCAATGACTAAAGTAGTAAACCCAGCCTTACCACTTCCACCAGTCGCTTCAACGCCTGGAGATTCTTCCATCTCTCCAGACTCTGATCTTGATCAACCTATTGCTGTTCGTAAAGGTAAACGGTCTTGTACCAATCACCCTATCTCTAATTTTGTATCGTATAATAAATTGTCCTTCTCCTTTCAAGCTTTTTCTTTGTCATTATCCTCTATTTCTCTTCCTAAGTCCTAGAGGGAGGCACTTTCTCATCCAAGGTGGAGGAAAGCTATGGAAGAAGAAATAAACGCTTTAAAATTGAATCATACTTAGGACCTTGTTCTTAAGCCTATTGATACTCAGGTTGTTGCTTGTCGTTGGGTTTTTACTGTTAAACAAAAGCTTGATGGTATTGTAAATTATCTCAAAGCTTGACTTGTTGCTAAAGGCTACACTCAGACTTGTGGCCTTGATTATACTGAGACGTTCTCTCTTGTGGCCAAACTTAATTATTTTCGTGTAATAATCTCTCTTACAGCTAATCTAGACTGGCCAATTCATTAACTTGATGTTAAAAATCCCTTTCTGCACGGTGACCTTAATGAGACAGTCTATATGACTCAACCACCTGGGTTTAAGTATAAGGGGGAGTGTGTGTGTCATCTCAAGAAGTCTATCTATGGCTTCAAACAATCCCCTTGTGCATGGTTGGATAAGTTCAGTAAAGCAATGGTAGCTCATGGTATGACCAAAAGCCAAGATGACCACTCTATCTTTTTTAAGAAAATGAAACGTGGTATTGTGATTCTTTTGGTGTATGATATTGTTATCACCGGCAGTGACAAAGATGGGATACAAGTTCTAATCCATCACTTGAGTTCTAGCTTCCTTACTAAGGATTTGGGCAAACTTCGGTATTTTCTAGGAATTGAGGTGGCTCGATCGAAGTAAGGCATTAGTCTTTTTCAGCAAAAGTATACTCTAGATCTATTATTAACTAGGAAAAAAAATACTCTTGATCTATTACAGGATACTGAATATTTTGGTTCGAAACTTGTAGCTACACCTATGGAGACTAATGTAAAACTTAAGGTGGATGATGGTGACCCACTCGATGATCCAAAGATGTATCGGAGACTTGTAAATAAACTTATTTACCTCACAATCACTCATCCAGACATTTCCTATGCAATCAGTGTTATAAGCCAGTTCATAACCAGTCATCGGGTACCTCACATGGAAGTAGTTATACGCATCTTGAAGTATCTCAAGGGTGCTTCAGGACGTGGTCTGCTTTATCGATTTTCTAGACATTTTTGGATTGAGGGATATATAGATAGAGATTGGGCCGGTTCTCCTTCTGATCGACGGTCCACCACGGGTTACTGCACCTTCATAGGAGGAAATCTAGTAACGAGTAAGAAACAGTCAGTTGTAACTCACTCCAATGCTGAAGCAGAGTATCGTGCAATGGCACACACTGCCTGTGAACTTACTTGGTTGAAAACTCTTTTACAAGAACTTGGGATTTCAGTCCAGTACCCAATTCCTCTCCATTGTGGCAATTAGACAGCTATTCATATTGCTAGCAATCCAGTCTACCATGAGAGGACTAAACACATTGAAGTATATTACCATTTCATTCGATCTAAAGTTGACTCGAATGAGATTGTTACACCTTTTGTTCCTTCTAGTAGACATCTTCACTAAGACACTTCCTAAGAACTCTATTGATTCCATATGTAGCAAGCTGAGAGTTATTGACATTTAGTATCCAGCTTAAAGGGAAGTGTTGTACAGTATTGTATAAGTTATCACACGTATATAATTAGTATTGTATGAGTTATCACCTACCCCTCATTATTATATATAGAATTACCATGTATAGGGTTTTCTTGTTCCCCACTCGCATACTCCCGTAACTTTTCCTATATAAACACCATTGTATTATTGTATTACTTAATAACATATAAGTTTTCATATATTTTTAAAATAGTCTCTCACTTTCAACAGGTTGGATGGGCCTTTTTCAGAAGAGGAAGTGTGGTTTGCGTCGAAGAGTTGTAATGGGGATAGATCTCCTGGTCCGGATGGTGTTACTATGAGATTCTTTATGGAAAATTAGGATGCGGTCAGAAAGGAGGTGATGGGGACGCTTCAGGCTTTACATCTTCAGGGAAAATTTGAGAGATGTTTGATTGCCACTTTCATTGTTGTGTGTCCTTCAGGGACCATGCAGACGTTAACACACAATTATCATCGCGGAGTGGATACTTCTAAAGCGGAGCTGAAAGTGGGCGCGAATCACCTACAGTGAGGCTTCCATGTAGTTTCCTACTGTAACTTTTAAGTGGTCCATATTTGGCCACATCATTCTTCAACTAATAGACACTAAGGCTGTGTTTGGCCAATTATACCACTATTAATAAGTAACATTTCACCACCATTTATAAGTAACATCACATAGTCTAAAAAGTAGTGTCACATATAAACATAACTCAATTTTACATATCATTTATGTTATTATTTGAAATAAAAAAGTGGTGATATTTCCTTTTACAAATAGTGATGTTACTTATAAATGGTAGTGAAATATAAAAATAGTCTAAAAAGTAACATCACCATCATTTATAAGTAACATCACAGAAGTCTAAAAGTAATATCACATAGTTTAAAAAGTAACATCACCACGTTTTGAGGGTGAAAGATAGTATAAATGATGGTGATGTTACTTTTTAAACTATGGATATTACTTTTAAACTTCTATGACGTTACTTAAAAATAGTGATGAAATGTTATTTATAAATAGTGGTGCAATTGCCAAACATAGTATTAATGTCTATTAAGTGGAGTAAAACGTGACCAAACCAAGGTCACTTACTGCTCACTGTAAGAAACTGCATGGAAATTGCACAGCAAGTGATTTGCTTATGCTGAAAATTGGTTGCCGCCTCAAAACGGAAGTAGGTTTTCCACCATGTAAGTACAAAAGTCTGCCGAATAAGAAAAGGCAACAAGAAATTGGAATCTGATTGGGTCGGATGAATCATTACAACCCAACTCGCCCCGGGTCCGAATCGCATTGTTGGGTCATCTAGCCCATCGAATCGGCTCATTTATCTCGTCAACCGGGCTTCAACAGGGACAAGTGTTCAACCATGAGTGGTGTTCTACCTATGCAGATGTCATATTCGGATTGGTAGGAAATTTTCCTCACACCATAAACATATTATAATTTAAATAGCATCGATTATGTAAGGAACTTAAAATGCATAGACACTTCATAAATTTGAAGTAGCATCCATTATGCAAGAAACTAAGAAACACACCCGCCTAGAAAGTGGAGTTGTACCCGTTTTTGAAAACGTGAACACAGATACTTTCAAACACCATTATGGACAAGTCTATTTAAAATGAGTTTCCTAAATTCGGATACATGGTGGACACTCACAAATATGACTACCTTGTACATTAGATAAAACCTTGCTTTATCTTGAATATTAAAATTAAAGGTTTATATATTTTAATAAAATTACCATACTAAAATGACCAATTCTTATTTTAAAAAATAATCAAATTACAAAGAAACATAAATTCTGCTTTTAAACCTACCGGAAGAGATGTTCGAGGAACTGAAATCCTAGGATTGGATGAAGCCTCCTTAGGAATTGGGACAGGTTTGACATATAAAGCATGTAGTTACAGGATATATGGGGGCATGTAGTTACAGGATATCCATGCCTTATATGTCAAACCTGTCCCAATTCCGGCACCGAAAGCTAGAGAAGCCAAACGGGCGACTGGACTCCCTGCCATAACAAATGAAAATAGATTGATTATTACGAAAACAGTGAACTCATAAATTTCATGCTATAATAATTTGTAAAATCTTAGTTCATTTTCATTTTAACGGTAGTCTCATTGAAGCTTAATGATAAAAAAATATATTAGACAACATAAACAATGTCTAATAGTCTGTAACTGCTCCTATTTTCTTGGTAACCAAAAAAGAGAAATAAGAAACTGAATATGTAAACAGAGAGGAAAATAAACCTTTTGCTACACAAATATAGTTCAGGTTCCAGTACCAACACATATTCAGATGAGAGGACTCTGCTCACCTCATCGAAAAGCTCTTCAAATCCATCTACTGGAGCTTCATCTATGGTTTGAATCCCTTAAATATTTAATATTCCAGAGTATGGAATCTAAAGCTTGGTATTAAAATCGAAGATTGATATCACCCTAGCCCTTGGCCTTCTTACAGCAAACCACTTAATAATTTCCAAAATGCTACTCTCTCGAAGAAAACTATAAAATGGACCCTGGTTGTTAATAAGTGCTCGGTGAAAGGTGAAAGGTGAAAGGTGAAAGAGAGACGTATCTGTAGATCTTTGGCACCACAATAATCAAGTTTCTATAACCCTGCCCTATGAAAACATATGGCCAGTTGTTTCATATAGCAGTGGATAGAAACTCATGAATTTGTGTTTCATTACTAAACAGAACAATCAAGTGTGTGTCAGAGAGATGGGAAATTGATATTTTCGACTAAGTATTAAAGATTGCTTGTATTTCCAGTTCAATGAAAGATAAAGACTCGTACAAATCTATATCTATATCTATATCTATATCTATATCTATACTATTCTAAAAATGTAAGGAATTTCTTAACATTTTTTATATATATTTTTCACATTAAAAAAAAAAAAAAAACTCATTAAAGCATAATAATTCATACATCATTAATGGTATAGATAATGATATATAAATATATATGTTTTTAATTACATGGGTTACATCACTTCAATTGCCTACTTTAAAAATAAAAAATAAAAAAGTTCATATGTATACTATATAATATATTTGTATATAGATCTACATTGTACATATATTTTATTTTTTGCCATTGTACATATATATTATTTTTTACATTTTAGATAATTTTTTATGCTTAATAGTCGAATAATAATATTTTATTTAAATGTTATAAAAATAATTTTTACGCTTTTAAAATTTTTTTTTTTATAAAAAGTATTTTGTATATAATAAAATCATTTTCATTAAATCTAATAAAATCTCGTTATCATCACCTTGTTAAATGAGTTATTTTTTTCCATTACAGGCAATAAATAAGGATTTGAATCCTTTAACATTTTTCTTTTACAACTTCAATAGTGCTTCTTTATCATAACCCACAGAATAACAAAGAGTGACTTCAATATTCAAATTTTCTCCCTCTATACATATATACACATTTATATGCACACACAGCAATCCAAATCTCTATTTCACAACCTATTGTTCTGTTGGTTGTTTCATGAACCCACTCTTCATTTTTTAATCATTTGAATATTGTTGATTTAAAAGGAGATGAGATGCTGGAGCTTGCTTTCCACGCCCCTCCTGATGTTGAAATTCCAGTGCTTTGTAGTCATATGCAAGAACATCGCTACTTTATGTGTACATACGGACCCACCCTTAACATTTCATGAGCTCAAAATTTTCATCAAGCTAGCTCTCCTCTTTTTATCTCTCTATATATTCCTTTAAATGTGGTTGCAGGCGGGCACAGATGAAAGGAGGGAGGGATTAGAATATGTGTGTACATTATACATTTGTTCTTTTGCATTAAACAACTTAAGTTGTGGTCAATATCACCAAATTTTGCTTCTGTTATTTTATTTTATTTTTTTTGTAACCATCAAATGTAGTTAGCATTTGTTTTTCATTACAAAATATTGATTTAGAGAATAAGGGTCAAATAGCAGAAGATACACATACACTTCCACAAAAAGATGAGTCCAGGAAATATGCCATTTAATGCCTGACAAAAAAACAAGTATAACACTTGTGTGAAGTTTTTTATAAGAAAATTCTATTAGCTGATTGCATTTTTTAGATTTGTGATTAACATAAAGTTTATTTCATATTTGCATTATTTATTCAATGCTCGAGAACTCAATAATCACCCACCTACTCCTAAGGGAATTGCACTATCGACTATCTATTTTAGAAGGCGAGTAAGTACCATTAAATTATAGCTTTTGATGGTTAAATGCTTGCCTATTGTATAGGAATAGGTTCATCTTTGAAGTATTTTTCTCTTCCAAATAGTTTATGTATAATTCAGTCTTCTCCACTCTCTTTTTATTCGTAAAACTCTTCCGCTCTTCTTCTATACCTCCTAGAATTTTAGAAACAAAAATAAAACATAATACCTAATGCAATGGATTTTTCATATGCATGAATCAATTAGTTTTTTCAATAAAGTTTGTTTTTATATTTTAGGGCTTAAATCTTAAAACTCCCAGTACTATCATTTTTTGATCATAAAATCCCAATTTATTTGTAAAAACCCTAATAATATTACAAAGTTGTCACTTTGCTCCCATTCTGTCAATTAACCGTTAAGGCTTTGTTAACTGACTAAATTACCCTTATGATATATACCTTTATTTAAAAAACATAAAAATTCATATTTTACAAATTATAACATTATCCTCTTACACAAAACAAATCTATATTTGGGTTAAAATTATAAAACCCCAATTACTTTCAAATTTTTATCATAAAACTCCAACCTGATTTGAAAAACCCTTAGATATTTAAAAAGTGATCACATTACCCAAATATCCATATCCGACCCGTTAACCGGGATATAAAATGACAAAATTAACCTTACTATTTAATGTTAAATTAAAAACTAAATAATATTTTTTAAAAATACAAAAATACACTTTAAAATTACAAAAATTATGTTTGATAGAGAAAGAGGCGTGAGAGTTTGAGAGAGAGAGAGGGGGTGAAGAAAAACATTAAAGGGTATTTTTATAATTTTTAGAAATAATTATTAATTTTTAATTTTACATTAAATTGTTAGGTTAAATTTGTCATTTCATAGCGTGACTAATGGGTCGAACACATATATTGAGGCAGTGTGATCACTTTTTAAAATTATAAGGATTTTTAAAAATTGTGTGGGGTTTTATAATAAAAAATTGAAAGTAGTGGGTGTTTTATGATTTTTAACCCAATAAATAATACATGGTTTGCACATATTCTTGCAGGGGTAGTTTTGTTACTAAAAATTGATTGTCAATGCATGGGAAAAGGTTAACATCCCAAACTAATAGAATTGGGACAAAATGATAATTTTATAATACTGTTAGGGAATTTACAAACAACTTGTGGTTTTATGATTAAAAAAATGATAATATTGAGGGTTTTATGATTTAAGCCCTATATTTTAATTTTTAATCCTTTATAAATATTTATACTATAATTATACGATAAATTCGCTCAAGTACATTGCACGTGCATCACACGTGCTTTTTGATAATATATATAAATGTGTAAATAGATGCCTAACTTCTTCTTCTTTTTTGTCATTTTTCTAGATTCATATAATTACGAAATTGTTGAGGACTTCAAAAGTTTATTTAAATTGATGACAAAGGTCCTTCAACGGCCGTTGAAGACTCGGAGAAAATAGGAAACTATTTAAATTCTAGGATTGCCTCGAGACTTGGTTATTTTCATGGATAGACTTCACTTACTTTGTTTTTCAAAGTACAAAATATCTAAGATGTAAAAATAATTCTTAACTATTTTTTTTTTCAATATTTTAATTTAGTCATCTTTTGTTTCCCTTCTTTATAATTTTTATTTATTTTAGAAATCAGCAAGAATTACATTGACGGCTAGATGACCCTTACTTTTAGACAGCCCCCAATGTACCATATTTATGCGGAAAGTGTGGTACTTGCACAAAGTTGAGGATGCCCTTCGATTCTATGACATCTTTCTCACCCCAAAATTCGAAACCTGGCTCGATTTGACAACAGATTATAGGTTAAAACAAAGGATTAATAGAATAGAATCATACATGCAAATTGTGAAACAAAAGTTACGCGGGGTGCGGAAATAGTTAGTTGATATTAATTGTGATTACCTCCTTTAATGACTTAGATCTGATTATTAGGTTAACTTGCTCAATTTATGATTGATTAAATTATATGATCAATTTAAACATCCACAATCACAAATATATGAAAAGTAAAGCAAGTTAGAGTTAGAGAGATTGCACCAGGATTTTTAGCAAGGAAATCCCAGTTGATAAAATACGTCAACTGTTATAGGAAAAACCTCATGGACTACGCAGTCCAAAATAAACCAATCCACTATACTTGAAACAAGTATACCGAACTTTGACTCTGGCTCACACCCTATCGCTCTACACCACACCAACCGTTGACGATCTTCTGGCTTTGCGACTCCTCATCCAACAGCAACTTGATCTCAGACTGACACTTGATATTTATAGAAGAGTAGCAAGTAGATCAGACAACACTCCACCAATGCTCCAACCCTTTCAAAGTGTGATTGCGTTTATTTCTCTTCTTAAACATTTGAACTCGATTGTAGAAGAATTAAATCCTGCTTCTCATTTGAAATATCTGAATCTTCAGTATAGCTCCAATTCTGATGAGATAGAGAACAACACAACTAAATCACTCATGAATATATGTGTATGCTCCCATAAATAAATTCAGAATAATCAGAGTTCATTTTCTGAATTTTCTCTCTCTAAAAGGCTTTCTCAAAATATAGAATTGATTTTCCCTAAAGTCATGAATAAACCTAGATGACTACCAAGGTTTATATAGAGTTTAAAATACCCTAATCCCTCTGAAAATATGAAAAATGTCGTGCATAGGACTTGGAAAGAAGTTGGGATCAAAAAGGAAACAATCATAATAGGAAACTGAAAGTTCGAATGCTGTTAGGACTTTTGCTACCAGTTACAAAATTGGCTACTGGTTCTAGTGCTACTGGTTCCCTAATCGGCTACTGGTTCAAGAAGGTCAGAAGCATTTCCGACGTCTTTGGCTACTGGTTCCCATTTCTCCTACCGGTTCAAGATTGGCAGTAACCAAACCTTTTGTGAACCAATATTTCCTACCGGTTCAACGATTCTCCTACCAGTTCCCACTAGGCATAATAGAATATTTTGGTTTTCTTCAGCCTTCTAAACTCCTTAAGTATTCTCACTCACTCACATACCTTCCTAAAACATTGTTCTCATCAACCCAGAGTATAGCAACCATGAACACTTAAACTTCTTCAAATCCACATCCGATCTTCAATTTTTGAAATTTTGAAATGAATATTACAACTCGATCGAACTTATTTCGACAATGAAATTAGCCAATTATAAAATTTATATCTCACAATCTCCCCCTTTGGTAATTTCGTGATAAAACCCTAAAAACAATTCAACAATCTACCCAAGCAGGAAAGTAAAATACAATGATTGTTAAAGGAAATAAAATGCGGAAATTTTCTTGAACCTCATGAAGCTTCAACACATGTAGCAACCTATAATCTGCACATTAGCTCAAACACAACAACCCGTGAAGCTTAATCAAGAAAATAAATACAAGCATAAAATGGCAAAACTAATAATGCCCGAATGTCAATGCAATGTAATGTAATGAACAATGGTTCTCCCCCTCAATGCAAAAAGTTCTCCCCCTTAGTGCACAAAGTATCTCTTCCTAAATGATAAGTAACTCAACTCTTTCCCCTTTTTTGTTACAAATTAACAAGGGTATCAAGGAAGAAAAATCCTAGAAGTAGGAAGCAACCAACCATATAAATCTTGTAAATCGAAACCAATGAGAATGTAGACCCCACAAGATTATATGTGTAATGACCCAGTCATTTCCTCCCTTTCCGTTTTTTTCCTAAAATTTTACGGATAAATTTTTTCCCTTTAAATTTTATTTTCTGAGTTCTGTTTCTTGTCACATAGTGTCATCTCGAGTGCCCGGAAATGGTTTCCAAGACTCTTTCAATTAGATTGACAACTTCCTTTGAGGACTGAGTCATTTTCGCATTTTCACTTTTCAAACACTATGCACTATTTCGTCCTTTTCCCTATTCTGTCTTATCTTCGTTTGTCAGTTTTTGGCACAACCTCACTTTTCATGCTCAGAGTTAGTTTTTGACTTTACGTGCCTTCATCTTGAGTGATTTTCTCGAAATACGTATCTTTACTTTTGCAAGAAAGTACTCTAGTTGCTCCCGGTGTCCATAGGGGTATGGATGCATAGTTCTATGGAATTATTTTCTTTTCTTGAGGTGTTTTTCATAAATATCTTTTGAAGATATTTTATTTTAGGGGCATCTAAGAAAATATCTTTTGGAAGATATTTTCATTCTGGGGCAGTTTCGCAATTAACCTTTTTTGTAGGGCCATTGTGCAATTAACGAAAGTTAGTGCAAAAATACCTCGTCTGGAGCCTGGATTCTCGTACGAGATTCATTTTCACATTTTGTCGAGTCATGTACTCTTACAATTCCGTTCTGGTCATTTTCTCCAGTTTCAGAGTTTGACCCCGGTTGCCGCCGAACTTGTTCGGGGCATATCTCTCTGCTTGGGACTCAGTTTTTGACGTTGTTTCTTCCGTTGTTCATATTTTCTCATTTTGAATCTTTTTTGTTCACAGAGTTTTGCCGTTTGAGTGTGTCTGCTTAAATTTCACTTTTCTGGACCCGGTGGGACTTTTTTGGGGCACTTTTTGAGATTTCTATAAATAAGTTGCCCTAATTTTTAAAATCGGATTGTCAGACCTTCTTCCTCTTCTTGGCTGGCAGCCATGAGAGCCCAAGGGGCTGCCTTCACTTTTTCTTCTCCTCCACTTGATTTCCTTAGTGAAAACCCTTCGGCCTTAACGTTTATTGCTCGCCTTGATGCCGCGCACCTTTCCCCCTTATTAGAACCCATTTTTGGCCAAATTTTGAGTTCGGGTTTGTTCAAGTTGTGATTTTCATGGGGCTTCTTAGGTATTCTTGTTCATCGTGTTGTCCCCGACAAAACCCTTCGGTATCGTCGGATTCGGAACACTTTTCTTTCGGTGGGGATTTGAGATTTTCATCTCAAATTGAGGTAGGGGGTGTTATAAGTTATTATTCTTGTTATATTGCATGCTAGTGATGTTTATGTAACTTATTTACATGCTTTGGTAACAAATCTAGAGATTTTATTATTTAATTTTCTTGTGAAGGATTTGATTTTCCCGATTGATTATAGCTTTGTTTAAACACGTGGCATGGAATTATATTACTCCTTGATATGGTCATTGACATATATTAAATTGAGAATTTTTGGACAAGTAATAAAGATTTTATTTAATATTTTTCTTGATTAAATATTTAATTCATGTGGCCTTATCTAGCTTGAAATCAATATGTGTTAGCATATTATGTTAGACTTTAATACACTCTTCAACATATGTGAAATTGAAAGTAGTCGGAGATGTTTTGAAATCTAGTAATTATTAATTAATTTGTTCCAAGTGCACTATTCATTTCTTTGAAATTCTGATTTAATATTCTTGATGTGCATGCCATATACTTTCACATATATTAAATCTAGAATATTTGATTAGGTTTTGAAACCTTTCATTTAATTAATTTCTTTGTTTTAGATTTAATCCTTATGATGATATACAACTTGGAATTAAAGTGTGGCATGCTAGTAATTTAGGCCTTAGTATACTTGTTAACATATATTAAATTAGAATCATTTGAATGAGAATTGCAACTTTTATTTAATATTTATCTTTGGTGAAAGTTAAATTTACATAGATGTAACTTGCATGAAATAAGCTTGTAATGTGATATTACAATAGGTCTTGACATGTTCCCTAACATATGTTAATTTGAGAACATTTAGATGAGTTTGAAAATCTAGAAATTTTAATTAAAAGGATTAATTAAAATCTATTTAATGGTTCCCTTGGCTTGATTAAGTTTTTAACTTGATATTTGTAATGACCATGACTTGTTTACTAGCATATAGTAATTTGGGACCATTTGAAGTTGCTTTAGAACCTTGGGATTTAAATTAGCATGATTTAATTAAAATTTCACTTTATTGCTCCAATAACCTAATTGAGTTTTAGAATAAATATAAGTGATAACCATGCTATGTCCTTCAGAATGTATTAATTTAAGGTTATTTGGAATTGAATTGGAATCTAGAGAATTTAATTGTGTTTATTTAATTAAATTCTATCTAATTGCTCCATGGATTTAATTGTGTCTTGGAAGTTGTTTCTATGTTTAAATCATGGACTTGAACTTGTTGTGTATTCACTTAGTTACATTTGAGCATTTGATAACTTTGTTGTTATATTTAAATTCATGAGCTTATATTTTCAATGTTGAAAGATATTGTTATAGCTTGTAACGAATCGCACACTGAAGATTCGACATTTGTCATGCCATAGTAGTTGTAGACTTAGTACATGTATTGTATGTATTTCCAAATTTGGTTGTGCTTGGTAGATAGTTGATATCTTGTATATACATATTGATATATATGTTGTTACACAACTTGTTGATTTTGGAAACTTGGGGATGTCGTTGTTTGGCTACGGCTAGGACTTGGTTCTAGTACGGGGGATTGTCCCTCTATATAGTCTAGTGCGCACATAGGGAGGTTACCCGTGGGCTAGTAACCCTAAAGTAACTATGGTGTCGGTTTGATCCGGCGTGACGTCCAAGTATCCACTTTGGTTCATTTCGCATTTCTTTTCAAGTTGATAACTAGATGATATCGTAACTTGTTGTTCTTTGTTTGATTTACCATTTTAAGTTGCAAGATGTTAACTTTGAGAAATCATGCTTTATGAGTTGTATTGGAAGTTCCAATGTTGGTTAAATTGTATCGATATCATGATTTGTGTTTTGACGTTCAAATGTAATTTAGGAATTATCATATAGATTCATTTTGAATATAGACGTTAAGTGGCATGACCCGCTCTTGTTGTTTTCATATTTTAGGTTTCAAGTTAATGACTTTGAGAATCTATATCTTATTGCTTTGTATTACATATTTCTATATTGTTGAAATACATGAAAGATGTGATTTATGCTAGAAACACTCTAAGGTAGCTTATGATGCTTCCTGAGTCTCATTTTGATATAGATGCTAGGTGGCATGAACCCCTTTAACATGTTTTACCATAAGGTGATAAAATTATAAAATACTAGGTCGATGCATGCTCATCTCCTACGAGTAGCTTTATGTTACTCACCCACGTAGTGGGGACATTTTTCAGGTACAGAAATCAATATTGAGATTCTCATTATGCTTGGATGATTTGTGGACTTGAAGATTTCCATTCTTGTGAAGGTTGGCTTGAAATGCCATTTGTAGCCATTTTGTCAAATGTGTATATTTGATTCCAAACTTATATTATGTGCTTAAGCACACTTTTTGATATTCATTCTATGTATATGATATGTGGCCAAGAACCAAACTTCATTTGTAATCCATGTATATTGAAAAATGTAGAATTTTGCCTTTAATGAGAAAAGCATGAAAACTTGGGTTTCAATATGTCATTTTCGCACCGGCGTGTGCATCGTGTATGTAATTCATCCTTTAGCATTCATTTTCCATATGTGAGGTGTGGCCAAAGGCCAAACACCATTTAGTGTTCATTTTTGCATTTTAGTTCACATATTGCATTTTTAGGCTAAATAGTAGAAACCGAGCCTTTAAGAGTTCATTTTCAAATCGGGTGGTGTAAAGTGTGTTCCGGCACATCCACTAGGTCTCATTTATATTGTATGAAGTGTGGCTAAGGGCCAAATGGTCATTTGAAACCATTTCCTAATTTTGGTTTCCATATTTTTCATTTCAAGTTCATTTCCGCCTTTTTGGCTGTTGGGGGTTCGGATTTTGACTCGGCCATTTTTGGGAGCTGTGGACCATTCCCGCGCGCTCAAAATCACCTTTTACGTTTCCAGTAAAAACCCTTTCCTTTGTGATTTGAGTCTCCTATGGAATCATATTTCAATTTTCTTGCATAATCTGATTTTGGGGCATTCTGGGGTTTTCTTTCAGGAAATAAATTCTGGTCTTCACATGGTCACTTAGGACACGTGATTTTAGGGGGGGGGGGGGGGTTCTTCTTCGTGTTTTTCTAGAAAATGTCGTTTTGGTACCGGAAATTCCTCATGAAGTTTCAGCTTCCAGTTTTCATTTTAGCAGCCTTTTAGTTCTCTTGACTAGATTTCATGGGAGGGCCCATTTTGCAGTGAGTTTTTTTTTTTTTCATTTTCTCCTGCTTACCTAGGTAGAAAATTTGATTTCGGGAGGGGTTTCTTCTTTGTGTTTTTCCATAAAAATTCGTTTGGTAGCCTGTTTTCAATCTCAGATCCTGTAGCAGCTTTTTGCCCTCTTGTCCAGTTCTGATCTAGGGGCATTTTAGGGATTTTACAGTGAGTTTTTTTTCATTTTCTTCCACAAAGTCGGGTAGAAAACTTGATTTTAAGGGGGGTTTCTTCTTCGTGTTTTTCTAGAAAAACCCGTTTCGAACCTCGTTTCGGCTCTCTGTTCTGGTTGAATTTTTCTCTTTCCTAGCATGTCATGGTGCATGCCATTGGACGCCGAATAGGGAGCTGGCATGGGCACCGGGCGCGCATGGGGCACGCCATGGCCTTCGTCGGGCCGCCGCGACGTCACAACTTCAAATACTCGTTTCTCCCACGTCCAGACTCCAAATCGAGTAAACTTTTTTTTTTGTACTTGACTAATTTTTCGCTGTCTTTCCAACGGTGTGCTCGGTTGCACCCGGTTCTTCCTGAATAATTACCAGTTTACCCTTTTAACCTTAAGTGCTCGTTTTTCTTCGTCATGTCGTTTCTCTTTTGTCTGGACTCCAAATCATGCGATTCTTGAGTCCATCTTGATTATTTTTTTGTTGTCTTTCCAGCGGTGTGCTCTGTGGCACTCGAATCCACAATTTTCAGAAATGACTATTTTGCCCCTAGGGGCTTATTTGTCATATTTTCAATCTTTTACTTCCGCGTCAGTTTTCTTTGAGTTTCGTGACCTCATGGAAGGTCATCTTAGGGTCTTAAAGGTGTGTTGTGCCTTGGGAGACCATTTTCTTGTTTTTTGTTTCCGCATCGGGATCCGTTACCGGGTCAACTTTTAGGTCACCATTGACGCACCGGGTTGAATAAAACCTAAGTCGTTACAATATGTATCTACAGAAATAACCAAGATCAATATTTTTAAGTTCCACAAACTTAGTAAGTATAGTAAAATCACCACCAAGTTCTAAAAACATATAGTCTGTCAATTGTTCAGATTTCATATAACAAATCAATGATATCACATATCCTTATAAATCAAACAATCAACATGTGCAAAAAATATATTTTTTTTCCCTCTTGTGCTCCATTTTTCTTTTTGCACATTGACGGCTTTCACGCTTATGGGCAGCCAACTCTTTCCTTTATTCCCATTTGTTTCGAGTCAAGGTAGCTTTCGGACAAATCCCAAAGGTAGCCTTTTCCATCTCACCTTTTTTCTAAACAGCAAATTGTTTTCTTTCTTTTTCAAAAACTTTTTCATTCCAAACTGTTTTTCAATTTTTTTTTTTTTTTTTTCACTCTTTTAGTCTAAAACACATAAATCAAGTTTAAATTCCAAGACAATGATCAATCACATCAATATTATCTTTGACCAAAACAATGAACTCTCAAGTAAATGTACTATCAATAATTCATTTACTATATGAAATAAGTAAGCAAAACCAATTTCATCAATTCATAGCCATTGTATGCTTTCCACAGATAATCCATGTGTCACTAAACTCCTTGTGTTCAACATACTCAATCAATATAGTTTACTTAACTTCTCAAAAACATAATCTAGACTCTTAAGATATGCATGAAAATTCTTTCTAGACTATGTCTTTGCAATGTATCTAATCAAGACAACAGACACTAATAGATTTCCTAAAATGAGAAAATTTCGGAGCATCTAATGATTTAGTAAGAATATCAGCTAAATTCTGATCAGTATGCAGTTTTTCCAAAGACACGACATTTTGTTCAACAAGTTCCCTAAGAAAGTGATGTCGAATGTCAATGTGTTTAAATCTAGAATGCAAAACTGGATTCTTTGAAATATTAATTGTACTAGTATTATCACAAAAGATAACAATAGTACCTTAATCAACTCCATAATCCAGAAGTATCTGTTTCATCCAAAGTAATTGTGTGCAACAATTTCTAGCAGCAATGTATTCAGCTTCACAAGATGATAAAGATATACAATTTTACTTCTTACTATACCATGAAACAAGATTAATACCAACATAGAAACAACCACATGAAGTACTCTTTCTATCATCCTTGTTACCAGCCCAATCAGCATCAATATAGCCTGCAATCTTAGAGTTAGACTCAAAAGCATAACGCAATCCATAATTCAATGTACTATTGACATAACGATAATACACTTGACTACAAGAATATGTTGTTCTCTATGATCAGCTTGATACCTAGCACAAACACCTACACTAAATGAAATATCTGGCCTAGTTGCTACCAAATACAACAAACTACCAATCATACTCCTATACAAGAAATAATCAACCTTGTTAGGATCAGAGTCTCTATCCAATTTGGATGAAGTACTTATAGGAGTTTGAATATACTTTGAATATTTCATACCAAACTTCTTAACTAGCTCCTTCGCATATTTTGATTGAGATATGAAAATCCCATCATCAAGTTGTTTCACTTGGAGACCTAGAAAGAAAGTCAGTTCACCAACCATGCTCATTTCAAAAGTTTTACTCATATCTTTAGAAAAATTATGAATAAAGTTATCACAAGTAGCACCAAAAACAATATCATCCACATATATTTGAGCAACAAGAAAATCTTTTCCTTTCCTGAAAATAAACAATGTTTTATCTGCTCCTCCTCTTTTGAAGCCCTTGTACAATAGATAAGAAGTCAACTTCTCATATCATACTCTAGGTGCTTACTTTAAACCATAAAGAGCCTTTTTAAGATGAAAAATAAAATTAGGATTATGTGAATCAATAAAACCTTTTGGTTGTGCTACATACACTTCTTCTTGCAAAATGTCATTTAGAAAAGTACTTTTAACATCCATTTGAAACAATTTGAATTTAAAGTAACATGCAAGAGCAAAAAGAAGTCGAATAGACTCAAGTCTAGCAACAGGTGCGAAAGTCTCATCAAAATCAATTCCTTCAACTTGAGTGTATCCTTGTGCAACTAATCTAGCTTTATTTCTCATCACAAAACCATATTCATCAAGTTTATTTTTAAAGATCCATTTGGTCCCTATGATATTAATATCACTAGGTCGAGGCACTAATTACCAAACATCATTCTTCACAAATTGAAGCAATTCTTCTTGCATAGCCATAAGCCAATCAGAATTTTGAAGACCTTCATCAACATTCTTAGGTTCAAACTGAGCCATGTGACATGAATGAACTATATCATCAACAATGCATGAGTGTCCTACATCATCATGGACTGTACTCCTAGTACCATGCTTATCCCATGGACCAATCACATTATCAATTGGATGACTCAATCTAACTCTAGAACTGCTAGATTTGGGAATATCTAGAGATAGTTCAAGAATTCCTATAAGTTCATCAGTGGTGTCCTCAAATTCCTCATCCTCATCTTCTTCAACCTTTCCACCGTCTGCACCTAAATCCTCAACTCTTTCTTCTTCTTGAATTGTAGGTTCTTTCCTTTCTCCTACAATTTCAAAATTAGTTTATTCTTCATCAAGTTGAGAAGAGGTTATCTTAGATTTTGTATCATCAAAAACCACATTTATAGACTCCATGACCACTTTGGTTCTAAGATTAAAAACCCTATAAGCCCGACTTGTTTGTAAATAATCCAAAAATACACCTTCATCACTTCTAGAGTCAAATTTACCTAAGTGTTCCCTATCTCTAAGGATATAACATTTACTTCCAAAGACTCTAAAGTATTTAACAGTGGGCTTTCTATCATACCACAATTCATATGAAATCTTGTTAGTTCCAGGCCTAAGATAAACTTTATTTAGGATGTGACAAGCAGTACGTACCGATTCAGCCCAAAAGTGACTAGTAATCTTATTCTCATGAAGCATAGTATGAGCCATACCTGCGATTGTCCTATTCTTCCTTTCCACTACATCATTCTGTTGTGGTGTTTTAGGTGCTGAAAATTCACACTTAATGCCATTCTTATCACAATATTCAATAAATTCCTTAGGTTCGAATTCACCTCCATTATCGCTTCTAATGCGATTAATTCGATATCCCTTCTCATTTTGAATTTGTTGGCAAGTAGACCTGAAATTGACAAAAGTATCAGATTTTTCTCTCAAATATGCAACAAAAGTAAATCTAGAAAAATCATCAACCATAACAAGCAAATATCTTTTTCCTCCAATGTTATCAGGTGTTTTGTGACCCATCAAATCCATATGAATCAATTCTAAAGGTCGAGAAGTGACTTTATGAATAAGTCTCTTATGTGATACTCTAATTTGTTTTCCTAATTGATATGGACCACAAATTTCATTCTTAGGCATCTTCAATTTAGGCAAACCTCAAACAAGATCGTTGTTAGACAAATTCACTAAATCATTATAATTCACATGTCCAAGTCTTTTATGCCATAAAACTGTCTCATCAGTAATTGTAAAATAGCACATTAGTGAAGGATCTGAAAACACAACATAACAGTTATTAGAAGTTCTAGTTCCTTTCAAGATACATTCACCTTTGTCATTAGTTACAAAACACCCTTGTTAAGTAAAATTGACTTGAAACTCCTCATTACAAATTTGACTAATACTCAACAGATTAGCAGCTAAACCTTTAACATATAGAACATTTTTTAACTCTCAAATTCCTGGAAATTTGATCTTACCTTTACCACTTATAGTAGAAGCATTCCCATCACTAAAAGTAACAGTACTAGTTGAGCATTCTGTAAAAGTGGTAAATAATGTTCTATCCCCTATCATATGCCTAAAGCAACCACTATCAAAATACCAACCACATGGACCAAGTGCTCTAAGTGCTATATGCATGGCAAGGCATTTAAAATTCTCTTTCTTTACCCAAATAATTTTAGATTCATTATGCAATGATTTCCCTATTGTTCTAGGAAAAGTGTCACAAGGCTCAACAGTCCTAATCCTCTTCTTTCTCAAATTTGAACTCTCAAATTTTTTCAATTTCTTTCCTAATTCAATTTTTCTTTTCTGACACTTATACTTGATATGCCATTTTTCACCACAAAAATGACATGTTGAAATAAGTTTGGAAGAATTAGAAATAACACAAGGTTTAGTTTCAACTTTTACGAAAACATCTTTAGATTTCTGAAAATACAAATCCTTTGAAATTGAAGCAAATTCTTTGTTTCGACTAATATTTTCAACCACTCCTTTCAACTTATCAATTTTGCAAGTGTCAACATCAACTTTCTGAAAAGATTGTTTTAATTTAACAAATTCACTACTCAAATTATCAATTTTAAGTTCCAGTGATTTATTAAACAAATTTACCTTCTTAAGTTCCTTTTCCAGAAAATCAATTTTATGAAGAATATTCAAATTCTTATGGCCAATTTCTTCCAAATTCTTATTAAAGACAGAAACTTCTAACTTATAAATATCTCTATCAAGTTCCGCAAGTTCTAATTTCTCTAACAATTTTTCAAAATCCTTTTTAAACTTTGACCACTCAATTTGCATACTTGTGACAGAATCAAAAACAGGAGGTAAAGATAACACATCAATAGATGAATTTTCAAACATGATGCAAAAATCAACAACTAATCAACAAATATGATCTACTCTGTATATCGAGTAACCCGCTTTGATACCAAATCGTGAAACAAGAGTTACGCGGGGTGCGGAAACAGTTAGTTGATATTAATTGCGATTACCTCCTTTAATTACCTAGATTTGATTATTAGGTCAATTTGCTCAATTTATGATTGATTAAATTATATGATCAATTTAAACATCCACAATCATAAATATATGAAAAGTAAAGCAAGTTAGAGTTAGAGAGATTGCACCAGGATTTTTAGCGAGGAAACTCCAGTTGATAAAATACGTCAACTGTTATGGGAAAAACCTCGTGGACTATGCAGTCCAAAGTAAACCAATCCACTATGCTTGAAACAAAGTATACCAAACTTTGACTCTAGCTCATACTCTATCGTTCTACACCACACCAACCGCTGACGATCCTCTGGATTTGCGACTCCTCGTCCAACAACAACTTGATCTCAGACTGACACATGATATTTGTAGAAGAGTAGCAGGTAGATCAGACAACACTCCACGAATGCTCCAACCCTTTCAAAGTGTGATTTCATTTACTTCTCTTCTTCAAGATCTGAACTCGATTGTAGAAAAATTAAATCCTGCTTCTCATCTGGAATATCTGAATCTTCAGTATAGCTCCAATTCCGATGAGATAGAGAACAACACCACTAAATCACTCATGAATATATGTGCATGCTCTCATAAATAAATTCAGAATAATCAGAGTTGATTTTCTGAATTTTCTCTCTAGAAGGCTTTTTCAAAATATAGAATTGATTTTCCCTAAAGCCATGAATAAACCTAGATGACTACCAAGGTTTATATAGAGTTTAGAATACCCTAGTTCCTCTAAAAATATGAAAAATTTTGTGCATAGGACTTGAAAAGAAGTTGGGATCAAAAAGGAAAGAATTAGAACAGGAAACTGAAAGTTCGAATGCTGTCAGGACTCTTGCTACCGGTTCCCAAATTGGCTACCAGTTCCAGTGCTACCGGTTCCCAAATCGGCTACCGATTCAAGAAGGTCAGAAGCCTTTTCGACGTCTTTGGCTACTGGTTCCCATTTCTCCTACCGGTTTAAGATTGGCAGTGACCAAACATTTTATGAACCAATGTTTCCTACCAGTTCAAAGATTCTCCTACCGGTTCCCACTAGGCAGAATAGAATATTTTGGTTTTCTTCAGCCTTCTAAACTACTTAAATGTTCTCACTCACTCACATACCTTCCTAAAGCATTATTCTCATCAACCCGGAGTGTAGCAACCATGAACATTTGAACTTCTTCAAATCTGCATCCAATCTTCAATTTTTGAAATTTTGAACTGAAAAATTACAACTCGATCGGACTTATTTTGACAACGAAATTAGCCAATTATAAAATTTATATCTCACACAAATATCTACTGGTAATGAGAGTGTAGACACAATTTCAAGGCATAGAATAAGTAGAAAGACCATAGAGCCACTTATTGAGCTTGTGCACTTCTATCGTGGACTATTTGAGCACTATAATGACCCATTAGATCCTAAAGATAAGGTATATATTGAATAAAATTTATGTTTGTATTTATAATAATTTATTACTTATCTAAGTATTTATTTTTAGCTATTCACAGCTCTTTGACCCAAAGCTAAGTATAAAGCTAAATGAGGATTTTAAATGTCTTGTGGCCAAAGTTAGGGATGTTCTCACTACAGTATTTCGTAAACCGGATAATTGTGCAGTACAAAAGCATACTCTGGATTATTACATTTACCATTTAAAAAATATATATACTCTCTATATATTTACATTTATAAATAATGTCAATTGATTAACTAAAAGGTTTGTTTCTTTTTCTTTTTCAAGAAAAATAAAGCATTTCTCTTGAGTGACAAACCATTTTAATTTGTGGGATTGATGATCAAAAGCCGCCTGACCCGTCAATTTGTTCATATTGTTGTGCCTGAGCATTGTTTAGGATTTATTCAAATTGTTGTCACATTGTTTAAGTGATGTTAAAATTACATTTAATCCTATTTTTTTGCACTTATAATGTTTAAGAGATGTTAAAATTGTTTCAGTTCAGTTAATTCATTGGCTTAATCAATAATGATTTTTTTAAGTGATGCTCAAATTGTTTCAGTTCAACTAATTGATTGGCAGGTTGGCTGTTACATTATTTAAGTGATAGTATATGTAATCTGCAATGATTTTTAAGGGTTTTGATAGTCTCTATTGTACTTTGTTTCTTTTTACGAGTCTCTTGCATTTGGTACTCAATGTTTTTTCTCGAGTCTCTCACCTTTGGGCTTTAGAATTTTTTTCTTTCTTTTTTATTTATTTTTCTTTCTTTTCTTGGCTTTTGGATTGCTTAGGATTTCAACTCATTTTGTAATCCACATTTGAGTGTCATTGACCTAGCATGATGCAAGGGTTTTGTTTAAAATCGTGAAATATGTTACAAGGCTTAATAACCTAGCATGGTGCTAGAGTTTTTAACTTATCTCTCAATTTCTTGACTTGAAAGTAGTAGAGGTTTATAATTTTAATCCAATAAAAACTGATAGCACATGGTTTGCAAATATTCTTGCAGGAGTAGTTTTTATCACAAAAAATTGATTGCCAATGCATGTGAAGGTGTTAAAGTCCCAAACTAATATAATTGGGGCAAAATGATAATTTTGTAATATTTTTAAAAACAATTTGGGGTTTTATGATTTAAGCCATATTATAATTTTTAATACTTTAAAAATATTTATATTATAATTATACGACAAATTCGCTCACATGCATCGCACGTACTTTTTACTAGTATAGAATAAAAATAGAAAAAGTTATGAAAAATACAATAATGTTCACCTACTTTCTTGCTGACCAAATAAGTTAAAAAAATGTACAAACATAATAAATACTCACTGAATGAAATCAGACCACCCAACCCAAATGGAATTGAAGAATAAGCTACACTTCGCAAAGCAAAATTCCTCCCGAATTCCCAGTTTGACTCGGTATTTTGCTAAAACATCCTCTTTCTTCGCCTCCCTCCAACTCTCTATCTCTTTGTCTGAATAGCTACTAGGGTTTAGTAGCCCGGTCTGATTTGTTATACACATTTGGGTCGAACCTTCCTGATGGGTTCAAATTGGGTCTGTTAATTGGATATATACCCAATAAAAGGGAAAGGTCAGAATCTAAATATTGAAATGATTCCCAAACAAAATTATAAAATGAATAATTTTTTTAACTAAATAAAATAAACTTAAAAAGTATTTATATACAGTAATTTATTTACATTTAAAGTCGTGAAATATGTTACGAGACTTGATGACCTAGCATGGTGCTAGAATTTTTTACTTATAATCTTAATTTCTTGACTTGAAAGTAGTGGAGATTTTATAATTTTAACCCAACAAAAATTGATAGCACATGGTTTGCACATGTTCTTGTAGGGGTAGTTTTTATCACTAAAAATTGATTGTCAATGCATGTGAAGGTGTTAAAGTTCCAAATTAATAGAATTGGGGCAAAATAATAATTTTGTAATATTTTTACAAACAATTTGGGGTTTTATGATTTAAGCCATATATTATAATTTATAATACTTTGAAAATATTTATATTATAATTATACGACAAATTAACTCACAAGCATCGCACATTCATCGCACGTGCTTTTTGCTAGCATAGAATAAAAATAGGAGAAGTTATGAAAAATACAATAATGTAAACCTATTTTCTTGCTAACCAAACAAGTTAAAAATATGTAGAAATATAATAAATACTCACTAAATAAAATCAGACCTCCCAATGCAAATGCCATTGTAGAATAAGTTACACTTCGGAAAGCAAAATTCCTCCCGAATTTGCAGTTTGACTAGGTATTATGCTGAGACATCCTCTTTCTTCGCCTCCCTCCAACTCTCTCTCTCTCTCTGAATTTGCTACTAGGGTTTAGTAGCCTTATCTGATTTGTTTAAGACTGGTGGGTGGCTCGAAGGTCGCACCCCGAGAAGTTTGTATGGAAATGTGGCCATGTTTTACATTTATAAATTGCTACTACTACCTTTCACTAAAAATATAGCTAGGGTGAGTAGGGATCGTCCCAAGGGATTGAGTGTCGTACTTGGTTGAGAAATCAAGATTAGGGTTAGTAGGTTGAGTGATCAAAATGGTTGTTGGTTGGTTGGATTAAACTAAATGCAAATTAAACTAAGGTAAACAATAATGTAATAGAAAGAATAAAAGAGAGAGATCTTGGGGTTTAGAGATCACCACTAAGTATAGTTTTTCAACACCTTTAATGAATCATTAATGAGGGGAAGAACATGTATTGCAACAAAGTGTGTGTGTGTGGCTGTTTCAACAAGCATGGATGACAAATTAAACATATATTGTCTAAACAACATGGTGGATAGCACAACATATCAAATTAAGCCATTAATCTTTTCTTTAAGCTCACAATCCAAGCACATCACAAGGTTAGAGATACATGTTACTTGCTTTTCATAAGTATGGAACATCAACAACAAGCGTGGATTGTCCTCCCATTTAACAACTACACTACAACTAACCTAATGGCATAAAATTAAACTAATTAAACTAAGAGAGAGGCATAATCCATCAAGCAATGATTATGAACCATCAAATAAATCACAAGAACATGACATTATGTAATGACCCGGATTTTTCAGATAAATTTTTTCCGTTGTCTAAACCCTTCTAAGTTTGGTTTCTTGTCGATTAGTGTCGTCTCGAGTGCTCTGGAGTGATTTCTGAGACTCTTTTCCGTGGATTGACAACTTCCTTTGAGGACCGAGTCAATTCCGCATTTTTTGTTTTTCGACACTTTTCACTTTTTGTCTTTTCCCTATTTTGAATTTTTCCCATTTGGCACTTTGTTTGCGTAACCTCACTTCTTGTGTTTAGAGTTGGTTTTTGACTTCACATATCTTCATTCTAAGTGGTTTCCACGAAATACGTATCTTTACTTTTGTAAGAAAGTACTCTGGTTGCTCTCGGTGTCTATAAGGGCATGGATGCATAGTTCTTTGGAATTATTTTCTTTTCTTGGGGTGTTTTTCGTAAATATCTTTTGAAAATATTTTATTTCAGGGGTTTTCAAGAAAATATTTTTGGAAAATATTTTCATTCTGGGCCAGTTGTGCAGTTTTCACTTTTTGGAGGGGCTATTGTGCAATTAATGAAAGTTATTGCTAAATGCCTTGTTTTGGGCCTGGATCCTCATACGGGATTCATTTTCACTTTTCGTCGAGTCGTGTACTCTTGGAATTTCCTCCTGGTCGATGTTTTCCAATTTTAGGGTTTCTGGCCCCGGTTTGTGCCAAATTCGTTTGAGGCATAACTTTCTGCTCAAGACTCGGTTTTTGACGCTGTTTCTTCCATTATTCATTTTTTCTAATTTTGAATCTTTTTTGTTCACTGAGTTTCGCCATTTGAGCGCGTCTGCTCGAATTTCACTTTTCCGGACCCGGCGGGGCCTTTTCGGGGTACTTTTTTAGATTTTCTATAAATAGGAGCACTTAAGAGAAAATATCAGATTTCTCTCTCTCTCTCTCCTCTCTCTTGGCCAGATCTCATGGCTACCATGCTTCTCTCTTCTTTTCCGGTCACTTCCCTTGGTTGAAAAGGTGTAGTACCTTTGTGTTTATTGTTCCCCTCGCCGTGCTCTACCTTTCCCCCTTATTAGAACTCAGTTTTGGCCATTTCTTGAGTTTGGGTTTGAGGTCAAGATGTGTTTTTGATGGGGCTTTCTTTGGATTCTTATTCGTGGTGTTGTCCCCGACAAAACCTAGAAGTTTCGTCGGATTCAAAGCACTTCCATTTTGGTGGGGATTTGAGATTTCTTCTCAAATGGAGGTAGGGAATGTTTTAGGATTATTTGTATGTTGTATTATGTGTTTCCCATGATTATACAACCTATATGTTTTCCTTGTATCAAATCTAGAAAGTTAGTAATTTTTATTTCTTTGTATAAGATTTAAAATTCACGATGATATGTAACTTTGATTTGGATTGTGGCATGTTAGAAAGTTTAGTTTTAATATGTTAGTTAACATATATTAAATTGGGATTAATTAAATAAGGATTGCACTTTTTAATTAATATTTATCTTTTGTGAAAGATTAAAGTTCATGGCCATACCATGCATGAAATTGAGTTGTATTATGCTTCTAAATTAAGTTTTGACATGTTGATTAACATACTTTAATTTGAGAGCATTTGGTTGAGTATGAAAATCTAGAGGGTTTAATTATTTTTATTTAATTAAACTATATCTTATTGTTCCATGGATTTAATCATCCTTTAGAAGTTGCTACTATTTTAAGATCATGGATTTAGACTTGTGGTGTATTCACTTGATTATGTTTTAAGCATTGAGTACCTTGTTGTTAAAATTATATTCATGAGAACTTGTTTCCAATATTGGATATATGATTGACTTGTGTAATGAATTGTACACTTCGTGTTGACATTATGTATGCCATTTTAGAATTTGAATCCTAAGAATTGGATTGTGTGGTTTCAACCTACTTGTGCATGGAAGGTGGTTTGTATGTCTTATTATATATATATAAGTTTTGAACTTGATATATATTTTGGAATCTCTTGAGACATTGTTACATGTGACATGGCTAAAGTTCGGCTTTGGTGCGGGAGGTATGAGTTCTCCCTAATTGAGATAGTGCGCACTAGGGTGGTCTTCCCAGCGGGTTAATGCCCGGAATAACCATTTTGTTCTCGGCGGAAATCCGAGACGTGATGTCCAAGTCTTCCACTATTTTTTTTCACACTTTTAGATTTCTAGTTGATAATCTAGAGAATCTATGTCATGATGTGTGGTATTAGATATCCTAACTATACTAAATCGTTATATTTAGTTGATCTCACACTTTTAGATTTCTAGTTGATAGTCTAGAGAATCTATGCCTTGATGTGTGGTATTAGATATTCTAATTATACTAAATTGTTATATTTAGTTGATCTCGCATTTTAGATTTTAAGTTGATTACTTGGAAAATGTGACGACCCTGATTTTTAGGCCAGCATGTCCTATGATGAACCGAAGATTGACCCGATAACGGATCCGATATGCGGAAGTGAAAATAGAAAACAAGACTCTAAGAAGTCAAAATGACCTTCCATGAGGTCGTGGAACTCAATGAGAATTGACGTGGAAGCAAAAGACCAAAAAAATGACAAATAAGCCCCCAGAGGCAAAATAGTTATTTAAAAAAACTGTGGACTCGGGTGCCACTGAGCACACCACTGGAAGGACAACGAAAAACTAATCAACGAAAAACTCGGGTGCCAATGCGGCAAGGGTAATTTACATGGGTTGAAAAGGTCCTTTCAGACTAAACTAGATGTAACTAACCATACTGTTAGATAGACTAGGAAAATTTAATGAATCTAGACTCAAGAATCACTTGATTCGGAATCCGGACGAGGAAGATATGAAATGTCAAAGTTTCATAAAAACCAACTTTTGGGTTTTAAATCAGTGCGGCCAAGGGTAATTTACAAGGGGTAAAATGGTCTTTTCAGATATAATTTGATGCAACCGTGCATACCGTTATATAGACCAGCAAAAACTAATAAACTTAGACTCAAAAATCACTTAATTTGGAGTCCGAATGATGAAGATATGATGCCTCAAAGTTTCAAAAAATTAGACTTTCTGGGTTTCAAGTATGAGCAGGGCCTGCACACATTTTCTGAATTCAAATGGGATTTTGAGGGCTTAAATGACATTTTTTGGCAAAAAGTTGTGAACAAACCCCCCCCCAAAAAAAATCATGTTTTCTACATGACCATGCGAAGAGAAGATTTTATTTTACAAGTGAAATACCCGAAATGCCCCTTAGATCAGCACTTTTTCCAGAAAAACCTGGAACAACCAGATTTTCCAGATCTGCGAGTTGTTTTCGGCATCAAGATGATTTTTTTTTTTGTAAAAACACGAAGAAGAAACCTCCCCTAAAATCACGTTTTCTACCTGGCTCATGGTCGAAAACAAAAAAAAAAAAACACTATGAAGTACCCAGAATGCCCCTAGATCAGGAAAGGGCAAAAAGTTAAAAAAAAGCTGCTATAGCATAGCAGAAAAATCGAACTTTGCACGGGATTTCCGGTACCAAGACAACATTTTCTAGAAAAACACGAAGAAGAAACCCCTTCCAAAATCACGTTTTCTAGGTGACCATGTCAAGAACGGAATTTATTTCCTGAAGGAAAACCCCAAAGTGCCCTAAAATCAGATTATGCAACAAAACTTCAAAATGAGTCCATAGGAAGCTCAAAACACAAATGTTAAGGTTTTGCCCGGAAACGACCATGCACACAAACGTAACTTACCTATTTGGATGTTCTATAATGGTCCACGACTTAAAAATACCACCGATACAAAATCTGACCCCCCAACGGGCAAAAAGGCAAAAATGGAACTTGGAATGAAAACTCGGAATCCAAAAATACAAAACGGGGTCAAATGACCGTTTGGCCCTTGGCCACACTTCAAACATGATTTATAAGACCCTATGAAATAATGAAAACGGAATTCCCACACCCGATGCAACCATGGTGAGACAATGACTTGGCGTTTTTCAATATTTTCCTAATATTTCAAGAAGTTAGAAGTTACAAAAAATTCAATATACATGTCAATGGCCTCTGGCCTCATCTCATACATGTTGAATACATTAAAAGGAGTGCACTTAAGTACACGTTACATACATGGAATCAAATTTACACATTTTGACATATAAAGCTATAAATGGCATTTCAAGCCAACATTTACATGAAATGAGAACTTCAAGTCTACAAATCATCCAAGCATGATGTGAATCCCAAATCTTAATCCCGGTACCTGAAAAATGTCCCTACTACGTGGGTGAGTAACATAAAGCTACTCGTAGGGGATGAGCATGCATCGACCTAGCATTTTACAATTCTATCACCTTAAGGTGAAACATATTAAAAGAACTCATGCTACCTAACGTCTATGTCAAAATGAGACTCAGGGATCATCTTAAGCTACTCATGCAATTGAAATGAACAACGACATACAAGTATACCTGCTTAAGTATACTAAACAAAGTTAAACACGTTATACAACATACAAGCATACATTTCCAAGTATACTAAACCACATTAAGACAAGTCATGCAATGTCTAAGCATATCTACACAAGTATGCATTTTATATGAAAATCTCATAAATCAAGTATACAAACACAAGTATACTAAGCTAAAAAAGATACGCCTAAAATAAGTACACACGGCACAAGCATACTAAATGAAATCTAAACTCACAGAGCAAGCCTGCAAGTTCTAGTACACTATATGAGATCTAAATGCACAAAACAAGTATACAGTTTCAAGTATACTAAGTAAGATTCAAATATCCAAAGCAAACATTAATTCTCAAGCTACAAGTAATCCATGATTAACAACTTGAAATTGAATGCGAAATCAAAGTAGAAAGACTAGGACATGTGGTCACTAAACCAGGCAAGTGTTTCCGGGTAATTACGACCCACAAGGTACCACCTAGTGTGCACATGCATAAGTTATTCCGGGCAATTACGACCCACAAGGTACTACCTAATGCGCAATTATGACTTAGAAGACTCTTATCTCCGTACTATAACCAAACCCTAGCCATCACGTGAAATATGTCCTTACAAGCTTTCCAAAATCAATAAGTCCAAAACTTATACAAAAATCAATAAGTTAGACCAAACTTATACCAAATCCACTAATGCATAAAGCCATTTTCCATGCACAAATAAGGTTGAATCCACACAAACCATGTCCTAGAATTCAAGTCTAGACAGCATATGACATGTCAAGCCTCCAATATGAAATTTATAGACCAAAACAAGAATATTTTACAACAATTAAATCACATTATCACACTAAGCCACAAGTACTAAATAAGTCCCAATTTAGTAACTAACTTCCAAGGTAAACAATTATAATATTCTAACAAGTTATACACCCACACAAGATATATCTAAACAAACTATGCAAGTCAATGATATTCTATATCATGCTAAGTCTAATTACCATTTCAAGATGCCTCAAGTACTAATTCTACATCAAATTTATAATATGCTCACAAGGTGATTAAACGGACTACGTTTCAAGGGATTAATAACCTATTACCTCCGATATCAATTTAAGTGACCAACACACTTAAAATAAAATTAATTAAGCTCATTAATTAATTTTTCTCTAGATTTTCAAACATATCCAAATGTCCTCAATTTAATATATGTTAAAGAACTCACCAAGGCCTAATTTAATATCACATTACAAGTTGATTCCATGCTTGATACAACTAAGTGAATTAAACTTTCACAAAAAATAAATATTAAATAAAATTTGCAATTTTTATTCAAATAACCCAAATTTAATATATATCAACCACCATACCAAGGCCTAAATTTCTAGCATGCCATAATTTAATTCTAAGTTGCCTAACATCAAGAGAATTAAATCTTAAACAAAGAAAATAATTAAATTAAATTCTATAACTTGAACAAGGCATGCTCACAAGTTGTATATGCTCATATAACAATCAATACAGCATTAATATAACCCTAAAACATCCCCTACCTCAATTTGAGATGAAAATTCCAAATCCCCACCAAATTGAAACGGCTCCGAATCCGACGAAACTCCTAGGTTTTGTCAGGGACAACACGATCTATATGAATCCCCATGAAAATCCAAACTTGACCTCAATCCCGAACTCAAAATTTGGTCAGAAATGGTTTCTAATAAGGGGTAATGGTGCACGTAGTCAACACAAACACAAAACGTAAAGGCACTTCAACTTTTTAACAAAGGAATGAAGTTCAAAAGAGGAGAGAGGTGGTGGCAGCCTCCCTTGGCCTGCTATGGGAGCTCTGGTCGTGCAAGGTGAGTGGGGAAGATGAAAAATGAAATATTTCACCCCCCTTTCAAAGAAATCTCAAAAAGTGTCCCAAACGGGCCCCGCCGGGTCCGGAAAAGTGGAATTTGAGCAAACAAGCTCAAATGGCAAAACTCCGTGAACAAAAAAGATTCAAAATGAAAAAATATGAATAACGGAATAAAAGGCGTCAAAAACCGAGTTCCGAGCAAAGAGATATGCCCCGAACAAGTTCGGCGGCAACCGAAGCCAAAAACCCTAAAACTGAAGAAAAACGACCAGAAGGAAATTCCAAGAATTTACGAGTCGACGAAAAGTAAAAATGAATTCCGTACGAGGATCCAGGTTCCAAACGAAATATTTTACAATAACTTTCATTAATTGCAAAATGCCCCTCCAAAAAGGGTGCACTAATGCCCCATAATGAAAATATCTTCCAAAAATATTTTCTTAAAAACACCTGAAATAAAATATCTTCAAAAGATATTTATGAAAAACACCCCAAGAAAAGAAAATAATTCTAAAGAACTTTGCATCCACGCCCCTATGGACACCGGGAGCAACCAGAGTACTTTCTTGCAAAAGTAAGATACGTATTTCATGGAAACCACTTAGAATGAAGACACGTGAAGTTAAAAACAAACAACGAACACAAGGAGTGAGGTTACGCCAACAAAGTGACAAACGGGGAAAAGACAGAATAGGGAAAATGACAAAACAGGGAAAAGGACGAAAAGTGAATAGTGTCGAAAAACAAAAAAAATATGGAAATGACTCGGTTCTCAAAGGATGTTGTTAATCCAAAGGAAAGAGTCTCAAAAACCATTTCCGAGCACTCGAAACGACACTAAGCGACGAGAAACTGAACTTAAACAAGAAATTTCAACGAAAAAAATTCATCCGTGAAATTCTGAGGAAAAAAAAAAGGAAGGAAATGACTGGGTCATTACAGAAAATCTATACCTTGTTGCTTTATGTAAGTATGTTCCTATATTGATGCTTGGTGTAAGCATGTTCTTATATTGTTGCTTTGTGTAAGCATGTTTCTATCTTGTTGCTTTGTGTAAGCATGTTATATCGTGTTGGTATGTGTAGCATGCTCTTGGATTGTTGAAATTACATAAAGGATGTGTTTTATGCTAGTAATGATCTTCGGTAGCTAGGATGCTCCCTGGGTCTCACCTTTGACATAGACATTAGGTGGATTGAACCACAATGATTAAATCATGCAAACTTGTAAAACGTAGGTCGATGCATGCTCATTTCCTACGAGTAGCTTTATGTTGCTCACCCCTACGTTACTGGGGCATATTTTAGGTACATGATTCAAGATATGGAGATTGGTACTTATCTTTGATGGTTTGGAGATTTGAAGTTTCTTTCAAAGCATTTTTGTTTACATGCAAGTGTTAGCATGTTCAAGTTTCTCTTTTGATGTTGTAGCACCTAGATACGTTCAATATGCTATTTTTGTCTCATTATATGTAAAGTATACTTAAGTTAGTTGTTTGGAACCTATATGATATGTATGATTTGTGGCCAAGAGTCACCAACCTTAAAGATCCAAATGTATGTGTTTAAATTGCAAGTTTTGTTCTTGAAATGTAAACTTTTCCAACTTTGAGGTTTGGCATGGCAAATTCTGTAAATGGAGTGTAATAAGGTCATGGGCCATTGTAGCATGTTTAACTATCCATATTACACTTGCGTGCATGTTCACATTATCACACACTAGCGTATTATATGAATTGAACATGCTATGGGGGATTCAAATGAAAACATAAGATCCATTTTCAGAAATTGTGCATAGCAGGTTCATCCTCAGTATCTCAACCTATTTCGGTCGACCGGTGGTTGTTTCGGTCGACCGAACCTCCTCGAATTTCAATTGTTCAGTACAAAGTCCAATTCTAGTAGCCTTTTGCACTTCGAGGCTTATTTCGGTCGACCGGTTTGTCATTTCGGTCGACCGAAGTAAAGGTTCATCTCCTTTTTTTCTTGGTCCATTTCAGCAGATCGAAGCTCCATTTTGGTCGACCGAAATGGAGTTGTTTTGTGGTTTTTCCTTGGTCGTTTGTTTCGGCTGGTTAGTTTTATCTGTTGTTCCCACAGAACTTGGTTGATCTTGTTTAAACCATTTAGTGGTGTACTTGGTCTAGTTTGAACTAGATCTTGTTCCTTTGGTTGTCATGGGTGCCATAGGGTACCATTTGACCGTTCATTCTAGTTTTGCTTCCGCATTTCGGATCCGCTTTAAGGTCATCTTTTGGTTCACCGCTGACGCACCGGGTTGAAAAACTTGGGCCATCACACATTAAGCACTATGTCTTGACAATCTCTAGATCTATAGTATCAATACACATAGACATGCATCAATAACACAAGAAATAGAGATAAACACATGAACATCTATTCTAGCATACATAGACATATGGATAGAATGAAATGATCAATTGGAAGCATTAAACCACATAAATCATTGAATAAACAAGATCTATATATATATAAGTGTCAAGACATGAATCACAATACAAATCCCCTCAAAAATACATAAATCAAGAAGTAAAAAGCATGCTTAGGGCTAGCTCTAGCCCCAAGAGGATGTCTAATCACTCATGGACGATGTCCTCCAACCCTCAAGGGCAAGCTCTATGGAAGAAATTTGCTCATTGATTGATAAAGAGTCTCCAATGGTGTCTCTAGCCTCCTCCTCTTCTTTCCTTCCTCCCTAAGAGTTCTACAAGGTAAGATATGATACAATAAGATCCTCTATCCTCTATTACAAAAAGTAATCCTTATCCTTATATAGGTAGGTCAAATGACACCCAAAATTAGCTGGGGTCGTACAGCAAATATTCCCTAATGATTGGATAAAGGACAACTTTTGAAAGCTGGAAATTTAACTTTTTCGCACTGGAAGAAGTTCGATCGATCGAACCTTGGACTTGGATCGATCGAACATGGCTGAGATCAATCGAACTGAAGTTGGATCGATCCTCAATGGCGGCGCCTTTTTAGATAAAAACAAATCTGAGATATCTTGAGAGATTTTTTTGGGAAAAGGACAAAAGTGGTTGGTAGGGTAGTACAACTGGTTAAGATCAATCATTTGGATGAGGACAAGAATGTTCGATCGATCAAAGAAGGAAGTTGGATCAATAGAACTTTTGAGATCTTTGAACAAGGACAAACATGGCTCATATCCATCTTGAAGTGCTGAGATCGATGAAAGTTGGATCGATCAAACTTTTCTTGAGATCGATCGAAGTTGCTGAAATTCCACCCTTTGCTTCCTTTTGCTCTACCTTGCTCCTTTCTTTGATTAATCCTAGAATTGCTTCAATTATGCTCTTATTTGGCTAAGTTAGCTTATTTTGGGGATAAGTACCTAAAAATGAAAATAACACGAAATCAATACAAAACGGTAAAATAAGATAGATAAAGGTTCTAAAATACCTAAGCTTAAGGGGTTTAAATACGCACTTTTCAGCGCTTATCAAGGACATTTTGGGCAGAACCCTTATGATAGGTTCAAATTGGGTCTGTTACTTGAATATATACCTAATAGAAGGGAAGGGCCACAATCTAAATGTTGAAATGATTACCATACAGAATTATAAAATGAATAACTTTTTTAACTAAATAAAGTAAACTTAAAAGTATTTATATACAATAATTTATTTACATTTAAAGTCGTGAAATATGTTACGAGGCTTGATGACTTAGCATGGTGTTATTTAGTTTTTTGCTTATAATCTTAATTTCTTGACTTGAAAGTAGTGAAAATTTTATAATTTTAACCCTACAAAAATTGATAGCACATTATTTGCACATGTTCTTGCAGGGGTAATTTTTATTACTAAAAATTGATTCTCAATGCGTGTGAAGGTGTTAAAGTTTTAAACTAAAAGAATTGGGCTAAAATGATAATTTTGTAATATTTTTACAAACAATTTGGAGTTTTATGATTTAAACCATATATTATAATTTTTATACTTTTAAAATATTTATATTATAATTATATGACAAATTCGGTCATATGCATCGCACGTGCTTTTTGCTAGTATAAAATAAAAGTATGAGAAGTTATGAAAAATACAATAATGTACACATATTTTCTTGCTGACCAAATAAGTAAAAAATATGGAGAAACATAATAAATAATCAATGAATAAAATCAGACCTCCTAACCCAAATGCCATTGAAGAATAAGTTACACTTCGCAAAGCAAAATTTCTCCCGAATTCCCAGATTGACTATTTATTTTGCTAAGACATCCTCTTTCTTCGCCTTCCTCCAACTCTCTCTTTATGTCTGAAATGCTACTAGGGTTTAGTAGCCTTGCCTGATTTGTTCAAGACATTTTGGGCCGAACCTTTATGATGGATTCAAGTTGGGTCTGTTAATTGGATATATACCTAATAGAAGGAAAGGGTCACAATCTAAATATTGAATTGATTACCATGCAGAATTTTAAAATGAATAACTTTTTTAACTAAATAAAGTAAACTTAAAAAGTATTTATATACAGAAATTTATTTACTTTTAAAGTCGTTAAATATGTGACGAGGCTTAATGACCTAGCATAGTGCTAGAGTTTTTTGCTAATAATCTTAATTTCTTGACTTGAAAGTTGTGGAGTTTTATAATTTTCACCCAATAAAAATTGATAACACATGGATTGCACATGTTCTTGCAGGCGTAGTTTTTATTACTAAAAATTGATTGTCAACGCATGTGAAGGTGTTAAAGTCCCAAACTAATAGAATTGGGGCAAAATGATAGTTTTGTAATACTTTTACAAATAATTTGAGGTTTTATGATTTAAGCTATATGTTATAATTTTTAATACTTTGAAGATATTTATATTATAATTATATGATAAAGTCACTCACATGCATCGCACGTGTTTTTTGCTAATATAGAATAAAAATAGGAGAAGTTACGAAAAATACAATAATGTACACCTATTTTCTTGCTAACCAGACAAGTTAAAAATATGTGGAAACATAATAAATACTCACTGAATAAAATCAGACCTCCAAACCCAAATGCCATTGAAGAATAAGTTACACTTTGCAAAGTAAAATTCCTCCCGAATTCCCAATTTGACTGGGTATTCTGCTGAGACATCCTCTTTCTTTGCTTCGCTCCAGCTCTCTCTATCTCTCTTTGTCTAAATTGCTACTAGGGTTTAGTAGCCTTATCTGATTTGCTCAGGACATTTTGGGCCGAACCTATATGATAGATTCAAGTTGGGTCTATTAAATAGATGTATAACAAATAGAAGGAAGGGTCACAATCTAAATATTGAATTGATTGCCATACAAAATTTTAAAATGAATAACTTTTTTAACTAAATAAAGTAAACTTAAAAAATATTTATATGCAGTAATTTATTTACATTTAAAGTCGTGAAATATGTTACGAGGCTTTATGACCTAGTATGGTGCTAGAGTTTTTTGCTTATAATCTTAATTTCTTGACTTGAAAGTAGTGGAGGTTTTATAATTTTAACCCAATAAAAATTGATACCATATGGTTTGCACATGTTCTTGTAGGGGTAGTTTATATTACTAAAAATTGATTGTCAATGCATGTGATGGTGTTAAAGTCCCAAACTAATAGAATTGGGGCAAAATGATAGTTTTTGTAATATTTTTATAAACAATTTGGGGTTTTGTGGTTTGAACCATAAATTATAATTTTTAATACTTTGAAAATAATTACATCATAATTACAGGACAAATTCGCTCACATGCATCGCACGTGCGTTTTGCTAGTATAGAATAAAAATAGGAGAACTTATGAAAAAACAATAATGTACACCTATTTTCTTGCTTACCAAAAAAAGTTAAAAATATGTATAAACATAATAAATATTTACTGAATAAAGTCAGATCTCTCAACCCAAATGCTATTGAAAAATAAGTTACACTTCGCAAATCAAAATTTTTCCCGAATTACTGGGTATTCTGTTGAGACATCATCTTTCTTCACCTCCCTGCAACTCTCTCTCTCTCTCTGAATTGCTACTAGGGTTTAGTAGCCTTGTCTGATTTGTTCAGGACATTTTGGGCCGAACCTTTATGATGAGTTCAAGTTGGGTTTATTAATTGGATATATACGGAATAGAAGGGAAGGGTCACAATTTAAATATTGAAATGATTATCGTACAGAATTATAAAATAAATAACTTTTTTAACTAGATAAAGTAAACTTAAAAATATTTATATACAGTAATTTATTTTCATTTAAAGTTGTGTAATATGTTATGAGGCTTGATGACTTAGCATGGTGCTAGAGTTTTTTGCCTATAATTTTAATTTCTTGACTTGAAAATAGTGGAGGTTTTATAATTTTAACCCAATAAAAATTGATAGCACATAGTTTGCACATGCTCTTGCAGGGGTAGTTTTTATTACTAAAAATTGATTGTCAATGCATGTGAAGGTGTTAAAGTCCCAAACTAATAGAATTGGGGTAAAATGATAATTTTGTAATATTTTTATAAACAATTTAGGGTTTTATGATTTAAGCCATGTATTATAATTTTTAATATTTTGAAAATATTTATATTATAATTATACAACAAATTCGCTTGCGTGCATCGCATGTACTTTTTCCTAGTATAGAATAAAAATAGGAGAAGTTATGAAAAATACAATAATGTACAGCTATTTTCTTGCTGACCAAACAAGTTAAAAATATGTAGAAACATAACAAATACTCACTGAATAAAATTAGACACCCTAACCCAAATGCAATGAAGAATAAGTTACACATTGCAAAACAAAATTACTCCCGAATTCCCAGTTTGATTGGGTATTCTACTGAAACAACCTCTTTATTTGCCTCCCTACAACTCTCTCTCTCCCTCTGTCTGATTGCTAATAGGGTTTAGTAGCCTTGTCAGATTTATTCAGGATATTTTTGGACAGAAGCTTTATAATGGATTCAAGTTGGGTCTGTTAATTGGATATATACCTAATAGAAGGGAAGTGCCGCAATCTAAATATTGAATTGATTACCATACAGAATTATAAAGTGAATAAGTTTTTTAACTAAATAAAGTAAACTTATAAAATATTTAAATACAGTAATTTATTTACATTTAAAATCGTGAAATATGTTACGAGGCTTGATGACCTAGCATGGTGCTAGAGTTTTTTTTGCCTATAATCTTAATTTCTTGACTTAAAAGTAGTGGAGATTTTATAATTTTAACAAAATAAAAATTAATAACACATGGTTTGCACATGTTCTTGCAGGGGAAGTTTTTATTACTAAAAATTGTTTGTCAATGCATGTGTAGGTGTTAAAGTCTCAAACTAATAGAATTGAAGCAAAATGATAATTTTGTAATATTTTAACAAACAATTTGGAGTTTTATGATTTAAGCCATATATTATAATTTTTAATACTTTGAAAATATTTATATTATAATTATATGATAAATTCGCTCACATGCATCGCACGTGCTTTTTGCTACTATAGAATAAAAATAGGGGAAGTTATGAAAAATACAATAATGTACACCTATTTTCTTGCTGACCAAACAAGTTAAAAATATGGAGAAATATAATAAATATTCACTGAATAAAATCAGACCTTTCAACCCAAATGCTATTGAATAATAAGTTAAACTTTGCAAAGCAAAATTCCTCCCGAATTCTGAGTTTGCCTGGGTATTCTGCTGAAACATCCTCTTTCTTCACCTCCCTCCAATTCTCTCTCTCTCTTTCTCTCTCTGAATTGCTACTAGGGTTTAGTAGCCTTGTCTAATTTGTTCAGGATATTTTGGGTTGAACCTTTATAATGGGTTCAAGTTAGGTCTGTTAATTTCATATATACCTAATAGAAGAGAAGGACCACAATCTAAATATTGAATTGATTACCATACAAAATTATAAATGAATAACTTTTTAAACTAAATAAAGTAAACTTAAAAAGTATTTATATACAGTAATTTATTTATACTTAAAGTCGTGAAATATGATACGAGGCATGATGACCTAGCATAGTGCTAGTATTTTTTGCTTATAATCTTTATTTCTTAACTTAAAAGTAGTGGAGATTTTATAATTCAAACCCAATAAAAATTTATAGCACATGGCTTGCACATGTTCTTACTGGGGTAGTTTTTATTACAAAAAAATTGATTGTCAATGCATGTGAAGGTGTTAAAGTCCTAAAATAATAGAATTGGGGTAAAATAATAATTTTGTAATATTTTCACAAACAATTTGGGTTTTATGATTTAAGCCATATATTATAATTTTTAAAACTTTAAAAATATTTATATAATAATTATACGACAAATTCGCTCACATGCATCGCACGTGCATCACACGTGCTTTTTGCTAGTATAGAATAAAAATAGGAGAAGTTACGAAAAATACAATAATGTACACCTACTTTCTTACTGACCAAACATGTTAAAAATATATAGAAACATAATAAATACTCATTGAATAAAATCAGACCTCCTAACCCAAATGCCATTGAAGAATAAGTTACACTTCGCAAAGCAAAATTTCTCCCGAATTCCCAGTTTGACTGGGTATTCTGTTGAGACATCCTCTTTTTTTGCCTTCGTCCAACTCTTTCTATCTGTGTCTGAATTGCTACTAGGGTTTAGTAGCCTTATCTGATTTGTTCAGGACATTGTGGGCGAACCTTTATGATGTGTTCAAGTTGGGTCTATTAATTGGATATATACCTAATAGAGGGGAAGGGCCACAATCTAAATATTGAAATGATTACCAGGCAAAATTATAAAATGAATAACTTTTTTAAGTAAATAAAGTAAATTTAAAAAATATTAATATAAATGAATTTATTTACATTTAAAGTCTTGAAATATGTTACGAGGCTTGATGACTTAGCATGGTGCTAGAGTTTTTTGCCTATAATCTTAATTTTTTGACTTGAAAGTAGAGGAGTTATATAATTTTAACCCAATAAAAATTGATAGCACATGGTTTGCACATGCTCTTGCAAGGGTACTTTTTGAGATACCCCTCGGATCCGAGACACGGGTTGATCAGGCCCAGGCCCAAACCCGAGGGAATATCAAACAATTAATATTTTATAATGAACACGAAATACAAAATAAATTAAGAAATGAAATTAAAGCTGGAAGGAACTAAAAATAGAATCCGCAAAATATTATAATTATTAAAATCCATCAAATCCAAACACCAAAACTCCATTAGTTTACAACTTGGGAATCCATCTCTAGTGGACCCCTATTAAACATCCAAACGGAAGATAGAACAACTGTAATAAACGTCCAGAAATAAAACTATAGAGAGAGCCCTACATCGTCGGAAGAGTGAAAAGAGACCTCTGCTCAGCACGAACACGTCTAAGCCTGGAACTGTCGTGTACCTGAAAAATAGAAGTAGGTCAGGCCCACGCGCAAGTTCTATACTACTACAATCCAAACAGAGGCCCGATACGCATGTACATCTTAAATAATTCAACAATAGCTAATAGTCCGTAAATATATATATATAGTCACACAAAAGGACTCTCACTGAACTACAGGCCGGTCTAAACCTGAATAGAGGTAACATGCTAAAACGCACACGAAGCGGGCATATGTACCTATACCTAAACAGGGTATACCTCCAATCATCGTAGCCAGCTACACATCCCGATGCATATACGCTCCCTAGCCATCGGTCCTGAGGCTCAAGCTCATACCGAGGCACCATAACAGTACATATATAAAATCCATCCAAAATCCCTAGTATTGCCGCTCAACAAGTAGTTGCCATGACAATACAAATCCACGGGACTTAACTTTTAGTTAATCCCATCCTTATTCCAAGTAGGTGGGTAATGGTATTGTTTTAAAAACCAAACCCATCCTTAGTATGCCACCGTCCCATACCGGTGCCTACTTCCCAATCCTCCAGTAGTTAATAATACCAATAAATCAAGTATATATCAACTAAATTCCAACATCCAACATTCAATGTTAGCAGTGATAAAATAAGCTTTGATAAACAGGGTCACAACAACAACATATACATGCCCAATTAATTAAATGTTAGCAGTGATAAAATAGTCTGATATAAAGACAGAATTAATTAAAACTTCCATTTAACACCTTACAAATGACATACAGATATGTAGGGTATGTATCACAAAATCCTAACCTCCACAGTTGATACTAACTGTGATAATGTAAGCATTAAAACAATATTCACAGTATGTATGTAGACATGCTCAAATTATAGTGTTCCACAAAACCGATCTAGTGTTAAACTCAAATCCTCCTAGTATTTAAGTTCCAACAGTTGCTATTATAGAAGTTAAGATAGCTATCATCTAGACCCATCCTTCCAATAATTTATACTAGCAGTGGTAAGGAAAAACGTGAACCACAGAACCACAATGCATCCACAAACATGCTTAGTCTAGATTGAATAAGCATACAACACTACTGTAACTACCAGTTTCATAGCAAAACAGATATCATTTTAGTTTGGTTTAATCTTCATTAATCCTGAAATCATTTAAGAGTGCAAAGAGTATGAAGCCTAAGGGAAAGAGTAAGGATAGAATCTTGCCTCAGAAACTTTTGTTCAAAGTTTCAACGTCGTCTTCTTAAAAAATCCCGGCGAGTTCCAAAACCCGGTTACTGTTCACGGGTACGAAACATTATTCCCGAACTTAAACTCTGATCTCGACCGTTCAGATTGTGCATCACTGAGTCATAAACCTCTCCTCCAAAATTCAGCTCGTTCAGACCACGGACGAAGCGGGATCGGATGTTTGATGAAATCTGGGCAGAATGGAAAAAACCTGTGCGACCCAGTTACTGTTCACAAGTACGAATTAATGTTCCCGAGGTCAAACTCTGATCTCCACCATTCAGATTGTGCGTCACTGAGTCGTGAACCTCTCCTCCAAAATTCAGCTCAATCGGACCACGGACGAGGCAGGATTGGAGCTTTGATCAAACCTTGGCAGAATGTGAAAAACTGCGTTTTTCCTTCTCCACTTCCACAAAACGTGTGCTTTGTTTAAAAAAAACCCTACACAGACGTCTACCTTATACTTATAGAGTTTTCCTAAACCCTAGGTTCATTTAAGTCCAACTCACAATCCTAACCGGCCCATCCAATTAACGTAGAAACCTACGACGGCTATAATATAAAACCCTAATTTATACTATAATTAAAACCCTAGTTAGATATATTTACCTAATTACCCTATTCACCATTAAATACTTAACAAATAATCTAATTGAACAAAATAATAATTAGTAAACCCAATTAAACCAAATAAGACACACATAAAATAAGACACACATAGAATAATTAAACCAATTACACTTAAACCATTAATGCCAATTAAATAATTAAAACACTAACAAGTAATTCCAATCAAATAACTAAACCAATTACACTTAAACCATTAATGCCACTTAAATAATTAAAACACTAACAAGTAATTCCAATCAAAAAACTAAAAATAAATATCATTTAAATAAATTAAATCACCACAAAAGAAATAAATTAAATCACCACAAAAGAAAACAATTAAGCACCTAATAAAAAAAATAATGACACATAATCAAATAAAATGCACTTAAATAATAAATTAAATACCATTAAATACCAGGAATATCCTTTTTAAAATTAGGGGTATTACATTCTTCCCCCCTAACAAAAGGAATTCCGTCCTAGGAATTCACTCTTACCTTCTTCCAATATTTCAGGAAACCATGAGCGAATGACATCCTCTCGTTCCCAAGTGGACTCAGACTCATTGTGATGACTCCACTGAACACGAACCAAAGGAATAACCTTATTACGAAGAATCTGATCTCGTCGGTCGACAATACGACACGGTGGCTCTAAATAAGTTGCATCCGGCTGCAACGCAATCTCCCCAACATCGATATGCTGATACCGATCCTCATCTCGAAGAAATTTCCGCAACATGGAAACATGAAACAGGTTGTGGACGCGATCCAAAGTATCCGGAAGTACCAACCGATAAGCAACAGCTCCAATGCGATCCGTAATCATGAATGGACCAACAAATCGCGGTGACAACTTCCCTTTCTTCCCAAAGCGCATAACACCCTTCATAGGAGACACTTTGAGTAGAACCTGATCCCCAACCTGAAACTCCAAAGCCCGAGTACGACGATCAGCATAGCTCTTCTGCCTACTTTGGGCAGTACGCATGCGATCTGGAATAAGAGCAATCTTTTCAGAGGTATCCTTTGATGAACTCAGGACCTAAGAATCGATTCTCTCCAACCTCCATCCAAAAAACAGGTGACCGACATGGTCAACCGTACAATGCCTCAAATGGTGCCATACCAATAGTCTTCTGGAAACTATTGTTATAAGCAAACTCCACAAGTGGCAAATATTCCTCCCAGTGGCCCTTGAAATCCAGAACACACGACCGAAGCATATCTTCCATAATCTGATTCACCCTCTCAGTCTGTCCGTCAGTCTGAGGATGATAAGCAGTACTAAGGTGTAACTCCGTACCTAAAGCCTGCTGAAAACTCTTCCAAAATCCAAATACAAAGCTCGAATCCCTGTCCGATATAATAGATAATGGAATGCCATGTAGCTTCACAATCTCTGAAATGTAAAGCCTCGCCAACTGCTCCGAAGTGTAGTCAGTGCAAATAGGCAAGAAATGAGCTGACTTGGTCAACCTATCCACAATGACCCATATGGAATTATGCCCCTTGAAAGAATTTGGCAACCCTTCCACAAAATCCATAGATATGCTCTCCCATTTCCACTCCGAAATTGGTAGTGGCTGTAGAGCTCCTGGCGGCCTCTGATGATCAATCTTAACCATCTGACAAGTACTACATTGAGAAACAAAAAGAGCAATGTCCCTCTTCATACCTGCCCACCAAAACTGCCGCTTCATATCTTGATACATCTTATCGCCTCTTGGATAAACAGAGAACTCAGAGTGATGAGTCTCAGTCATCACATCCTTCCTCAAATTATCAGCAGAAGGTACCACTAACCGTCCCTTGTACCTTAAACCTCCATCAGCCCCAACATAGTAGAATGGAACCTCTCCGGAAGCTATCTCTGCGACCTTGTCGACACACTGCTGATCGGTGAGTTGTGCTTGTAAAACCTTGCGAATGATGGAAGGTGTAACCACCATGCAAGCCATAAAAGCATCCGATAACTCATCCACACTCTTTAAAGCATTCCACTCAGTAGTGAATAGAGCAGAAAGACTACCAACAGGTCGGCGACTGAGTGCATCCGCCACTACATTCGCTTTCCCTGGATGGTACTGTATAGAAAAATGATAGTCTTTTATAAACTCCAACCACCTGCGCTGTCTCATATTTAGCTCCCGCTGAGTGAACAAGTACTGCAGACTCTTGTGATCACTGAATAATCTGAAGGACTCACCCAACAGATAATGCCTCCAAATACGTAAGGTAAAAACCACTGCTGCCAACTCCAAATCATGTGTTGGATAATTAAGCTCATGAGGCTTAAGTTTCCGAGATCTATAAGAAATCGGTCGGTCCTCCTGCATCAATACACATCTAAGACCCTGCACCGAGGCATCCATGTAAACAAGATACTCTATCCCGCTTTGCGGAGTAGCCAGAACCGGTGTAGAAGTCAGCTTCCTTTTCAGCTCATCAAAAGCTCGCTGACAGTGTTCATCCCACACAAACTGTACACCCTTCTTGGTCAGATGAGTGAGTGGTCCTGCTATCTTGGAGAACCCCTGGATGAATCTCCTGTAATATCCTACCAGACCGAGAAAACTCCGAATCTCAGTAGGTGATGTAGGCTGTCCCCACTCAACCACCGCTGAAACCTTGGCCGGATCCACTGCTATCCCCTTTTTTGACACCACGTGACCCAGAAATTTCACCTCCCGCTGCCAAAATTCACACTTTTCGAACTTGGCATATAACTGGTGCTCACGAAGCGTCTGCAAGATTATGCGAAGATGTCTAACATGATCGTCCTCCGACCGAGAATAGATCAAGATGTCATCAATAAAGACAATAACAAACTGATCCAAATAAGCCCGGAAGACTCTATTCATTAAGTCCATGAATACTGTATGTGCATTAGTCGTCCCAAACGGCATAACTCGAAACTCATAAGAACCATATCGCGTGAGAAATGCTATCTTAGGAACATCCTGCTCCCTGACCCTCAGCTGATGATACCCAAAACGCAGATCAATCTTGGAGAAATATGTGGCTCCCCTTAACTGATCAAACAAATCATCAATCCTGGGCAAAGGATACTTGTTACGAATCGTAACCTTGTTCAACTCCCTGTAATCTATACACAGACGAAGCGAACCATCCTTTTTCTTTACAAACAGAACCGGTGCTCCCCAAGGTGATGTACTCTTACGAATAAAACCCTGGCTGAGTAACTGCTGAATCTGATCCCTCAGCTCTCTCATCTCTACCGGTGCCATCCTATAGGGTGCCCTAGCAATAGGCGCAGTGCCTGGAGCTAAGTCTATCACAAAATTGATCTCGCGATTAGGTGGCAACCCTGGAATCTCCTGAAATACATCCAGAAAATCCTGTACAATCGGTATGTTATCCAATGACACAGTAATCCCCTCCTCATTTTCCTCCTCCACATGGAACAAATAGGTGCTACCGCCCCCTTTAGAACGTGGCACAGCTACTACATACATATCCTGACCATCCAAGACCCTGCAACGAAGCATCCGTGTAAACAAGATACTCTATCCCGCTCTGCGGAGTAGCCAGAACTGGTGCAGAAGTCAGCTTCCTTTTCAGCTCATCAAAAGCTCGCTGACAGTGTTTATCCCACATGAACTGTACACCCTTCTTGGTCAGATGAGTGAGTGGTCCTGCTATCTTGGAGAACCCCTGGATGAATCTCCTGTAATATCCTGCCAGACCGAGAAAACTCTAAATCTCAGTAGGTGATGTAGGCTGTCCCCACTCAATCACCGCTGAAACCTTGGCCGGATCCACTGCTATCCCCTTTTCTGACACCACGTGACCCAGAAATTTCACCTCCCGCTGCCAAAATTCACACTTCTCGAACTTGGCATATAACTGATGCTCACGAAGCATCTGCAAGATTATGCGAAGATGTCTAGCATGATCGTCCTCCGACAGAGAATAGATCAAGATGTCATCAATAAAGACAATAACAAACTGATCCAAATAAGCCCGAAAGACTCTATTCATTAAGTCCATGAATACTGCAGGTGCATTAGTCGTCCCAAACGGCATAACTCGAAACTCATAAGAACCATATCGCGTGAGAAATGCTATCTTAGGAACATCCTGCTCCCTGACCCTCAGCTGATGATACCCAGAACGCAGATCAATCTTGGAGAAATATGTGGGTCCCCTTAACTGATCAAACAAATCATCAATCCTAGGTAAAGGATACTTGTTACGAATCGTAACCTTGTTCAACTCCCTGTAATCTATACACAGACGAAGCGAACCATCCTTTTTCTTTACAAACAGAACCGGTGCTCCCCAAGGTGATGTACTCCTACGAATAAAACCCTGGCTGAGTAATTGCTGAATCTGATCCCTCAGCTCTCTCATCTCTACCGGTGCTATCCTATAGGGTGCCCTAGCAATAGGCGCAGTGCCTGGAGCTAAGTCTATCATAAAATCGATCTCGCGACTAGGTGGCAACCCTGGAATCTCCTAAAATACATCCGGAAAATCCTATACAATCGGTATGTTATCCAATGACACAGTAATCCCCTCCTCATTTTCCTCCTCCACATGGAACAAATAGGTGCTACCGCCCCCTTTAGAACGTGGCACAGCTACGACATACATATCCTGACCAGGTATGGTAAAAATAACAGATCTATCAAAACAAACAACTTGGGCATGGTAGTGAGACAACCAATCCATCCCAAGTATCACATCATAAGTGTGCATGTCCAGGACCAATAAATTGGCTAGAAATCTGAGTCTGCCAATATCTAGTGTCACAGGCCCATCACTCTCATGCATAATAGCTGTATCACCCAATGGTGTAGAAATACCCTGAGGTCTAGTGCATACCCTCATCCTCATCCCAGACAAAGCAACAAAAGTCCTAGCTACAAATGAGTGTGTAGCACCCGTATCAAATAAAACACGTCCATGCAAACCATGAATAAAAAACTTACCCTCAATAGTCTGAGGTGCCTGAACATCCTATGGCATAGGGTTATACACCCTGCCATAGTGCAACTGCTGTGGTGTCTGTCCCTGAGTCTGCGGCGGTGCCGGTAAAGCCAGATGTGTCTGTCCCTGAATCCGTGGAACCTATGGAGCTGGTAGAGGCACTGGCGCCCTCTGTCCCTGCTGCACATACTGTCTCTGTCCCTGTCCTTATCATGCTTTAGGACACTGCCTGGTGGTATGACCATACTCTCCACAAGTGTAACAACTACCCTGGAAAGTACCAAATGGCCTCCTCTGTCGGTTAGCCTGTGGCTGACCCTGTCCTGCCTGTGGTCCCCCATTCTGTTGCCTCTGAATAGGTGCCCCATTCCGGTGAGCATCTGAACCACCTTTGTGCTTCTTCCAAGGCTGTTGTCCTTGGAACTTGCCTTTGTCATTCTGCCGGTGACCATTGCCATTCCCCTTTTCAGCTGACTGATTAATAGAGTCTTTATCTCCCCGCTTCTCACCACGAGCCTGTCTGATGTCCACAGTCAACTGATACTGTTGTAGAGCGGTGTCTAGCACCTGAGCATAGGTAGTATAGGCTGGACTACCTGTAATAGCTCTCTTGATAGACCACATCAGTCCCTTGACAAAACTGTTGCGCTTCTTCTCCTCTGTATCCACCTCCTCCGGTGCAAAGAGAGACAAGCGTGTGAACTGTTGCTCATACTCCGCCACTGTCATGTTTCCCTGCTGCAGACTTAGAAACTCGGTCTTCATAGCTGCCTTGACTGCATAGGGAACATATTTCTCATCAAAGCGAGCACTGAACTCATCATAAGACAATGTCATCCTCTCCTCTGAGGTGGTAACTGACTCCCACCACTGTAGTGCATCCCCAACTAGCTTGAAAGTAGTAAGCATCTGCTTCTGAATCTCCGTGCACTGAACCAAACGAAGATGACGCTCAATGTCCTGTTTCCACTGGTGAGCTGCTCTCGCATCGGTTGAGCCTGAGAACACAGGTGGACTCCCCTTTGTGAAAGAGCTCCTAGCCTTTCCCCAAGAATTCGTCTGAACCACTGGTGTTGGTACAGGTGCCGGCTGTACCTAAGGCTGATTCCGAAGTGCAGCTGTTACCCCAGCCTCTATAGCCCGAGCAACGAGGTCATTGAGGTGAGGAGGAATCTCTGGATCTCTGAACTGGTCCAGAGTCTGTTGAACATTCTCCTGTTCCTCCTGAAACTGATCCATATCATCATGAAACCCAAGCCTTTGCTACTCTTCCTCCATTTGCTGACGCCGTATGAGATATTGTTGCCTACGTGCCGTTCTCCTTTCCTTCCTAGTTTCTTGCATGTTCTGTCCATTTCTAGCGTTAACAATCTGTTAATACGAAAAGATAGACGTCAGTACCCTTTCTATACGAACCATAAGGAATACAATGAATCCTAACTTAAGCTCTATTCAAGAGAAAACGCTACGCGGAAGACTTAATACGAAAACATCCTAGAGACACTTGAACCTGGAGTGCTCTGATACCAACTGTGATACCCCTCGGATCCGAGACACGGGTTGACCAGGCCCAGGCCCAAACCCGAGGGAATATCAAACAATTAATATTTTATAATGAACACGGAATACAAAATAAATTAAGAAATGAAATTAAAGCTGGAAGGAACTAAAAATAGAATTCGCAAAATATTATAATTATTAAAATCCATCAAACCCAAACTCCAAAACTCCATCAGTTTACAACTTGGGAATCCATCTCTAGTGGACCCCTATTAAACATCCAAACGGAAGATAGAACAACTGTAATAAACATCCAGAAATAAAACTATAAAGAGAGCCCTACATCGTCGGAAGAGTGAATAGAGACCTCTGCTCAGCACGAACACGCCTAAGCCTGGAACTGTCGTGTACCTGAAAAATAGAAGTGGGTCAGGCCCACGCGCAAGTTCTATACTACTACAATCCAAACAGAGGCCCGATACGCATGTACATCCTAAACAATTCAACAATAGCTAATAGTCCGTAAATATATATATATAGTCACACTAAAGGACTCTCACTGGACTACAGGCTGGTCTCAACCTGAATAGAGGTAACATGCTAAAACGCACACGAAGTGGGCATATGTACCTATACCTAAACAGGGTACACCTCCAACCATCGTAGCCAGCTACACATCCCGATACATATACGCTCCCTAGCCATCGGTCTTGAGGCTCAAGCTCATACTGAGGCACCATAACAGTACATATATAAAATCCATCCAAAATCCCTGGTATTGCCGCTCAACAAGTAGTTGCCATGACAATACAAATCCACGGGACTTAACTTTTAGTTAATCCCATCCTTATTCCAAGTAGGTGGGTAATGGTATTGTTTTAAAACTAATAGAATTAGGGTAAAATCATAATTTTGTAATATTTTTACAAATAATTTGGAGTTTTATGATTTAAGCCATATATTATAATTTTTAATACTTTGAAAGTATTTTTATTATAATTATACGACAAATTCGCTCACGTATATCGCACATGTTTTTTACTAGTATAGAATAAAAATATGAGAAGTTTGAAAAATATAATAATGTACATCTATTTAAAAATATGTAGAAATATAATAAATACTCACTAAATAAAATCAAACCTCCTAACTCAAATGCCATTGAAGAATAAGTTACATTTCGTAAAGCAAAATTCCTCCCAAATTCCTAGTTTGACTGGGTATTCTGCTGAGACATCCTCTTCTTCGCCTCCCTCCAATTCTCTCTCTCTCTGTCTGAATCGCTACTAGGGTTTAGTAGCCTTGTTTGATTTGTTCAGGACATTTTGGGCCGAACCTTTATGATTGGTTCAAGTTGGGTACATTAATTGGATATATACTATATACCTAATAGAAAGGAAGGGCCACAATCTAAATATTGAATTGATTACCATACAGAATTATAAAATGAATAATTTTTTTAATTAAATAAAGTAAACTTAAAAAGTATTTATATAAATTAATTTATTTAAATTTAAAGTCGTCCAATATGTTATGAGGCTTAATGACCTAGCATGGTGTTAGTGTTTTTTGCTTATAATCTTAATTTCTTGACTTGAAAGTAGTGGAGGTTTTATAATTTTTACCCAATAAAAATTGATAGCACATGGTTTGCACATGTTCTTGCAGGGGTAGTTTTATTACAAAAATTGATTGTCAATGCATGTGAAGGTGTTAAAGTTCCAAACTAATAGAATTGAGGCGAAATGATAATTTTGTAATATTTTTACAAATAATTTGGGGTTTTATGATTTAAGCCATATATTTTAATTTTTAATACTTTGAAAATATTTCTATTATAATTATACGACAAATTCACTCACAAGCGTTGCACGTGCTTTTTGCTAGTATAGAATAAAAATAGGAGAAGTTACGAAAAATACAATAATGTACACCTATTCTCTTGCTGACGAAACAAGTTAAAAATATGTAGAAACATAATAAATACTCACTGAATAAAATTAAACCTCCCAAGCCAAATGCCATTGAAGAATAAGTTAAACTTCGCAAAGCAAAATTTCTCTCGAATTTGCAGTTTGACTGGGTATTCTACTGAGACATCCTCTTTCTTCGCCTCCCTCTAACGTTCTCTCTCTCTTTGTCTAAACCTCTACTCGGGTTTAATAGCCTTGTCTGATTTGTTCAGGACATTTTAGGTCGAACCTTTATGATGGGCTCAAGTTGGGTCTGTTAATTGAATATATACCTAATAGAAGGAAAGGGCCACTGTAATGACCCGGTCATTTTTCTTCCTTTCCTTTTCTCAGATTTTCATGGATATAATTTTTTTTTTCCACTGTTCCTTTGCTTTTTGAGTTCAGTTTTTCATCACTTAGTGTCGTCTCGAGTGCTCTGGAATGATTTCCGAGACTCTTTTCTTTGGATTGACAACTTCCTTTAAGGACCGAGTCATTTCCACATTTTTTGTTTTTCGACACTATTCACTTTTCGTCATTTTCCCTATTTCGTCTTTTTCCCTATTTTGTCTTTTCCCCGTTTGTCACTTTTTGGCCCAACCTCACTTTTCATGCTCGGAGTTGGTTTTTGACTTCACGTACCTTCATCCTAAGTGGTTTCCACGAAATAAGTATCTTTACTTTTGTAAGAAAGTACTCTAGTTGCTCCCGGTGTCCATAGAGGTATGGATGCATAGTTTTTCAGAATCTTTTTCTTTTCTTGGGGTATTTTTCATAAATATCTTTTGAAGATATTTTATTTCAGGGGTTTTTAGGAAAAAAAAATTTGAAAATATTTTCATTCTCGGCCATTAGTGCAGTTTTCACTTTTTGGAGTGGCCATTGTGCAATTAGCGAAAGTTATTGCAAAAATACCTCGTCTGGAACCTGGATCCTCGTACGGGATTCATTTCCACATTTCACCAAATTGTGTACTCTAAGAATTATGTTCTGATCGTTTTTCTCCAGTTTCAGAGTTTCTGACCCCGGTTGCCACCGAATTTGTTTGGGGCATATCTCTCTTCTTGGGACTCGGTTTTCGATGTCGTTTCTTCCGTTGTTCATGTTTTCTCATTTTGAATCTTTTTCATTCATGGAGTTTTACCGTTTGAGCCCGTCTACTCAAATTCCACTTTTCCGGACCCCGCAAGGTCCTTCCGGGACACTTTTAGGGTTTTACAATAAATAGGAGGTTATAAAATTGAAAAGTCACTTTCTCCTCTCTTCATGCATGACCTGAAGCTTCCATGGCAGCCCAAGGGGGGCTGCCACCCTTCTCTTCTCATTTAAACCTCCTTCCATTTGTTATAAAGTTATAGTGCCTTCGCGTTTTGTGTTTATCTTGACTACGCGCTTCTTTCACCCTTATTAGAAAACCGTTTTTGGCCAAATTTTGAGTTCAGGTTTGAGGTCAAGTTAGGATTTTGGTAGGTCCTCTTTGGCGTTTAATGTTCACGGCGTTGTCCCCGATAAAACCCCAAAGTATTGTCGGATTCGATGCCGTTTAATTTTGGTGGCTTTGAGATTTTCATCTCAAATTGAGGTAGGGGATGTTTTAGGATTTTATATGTGTTGTATGGAGTGTTTTCCATGATTATACAACTTGTATGCATGCTTTTGTTTAAGTCCTAGAATTTAATTTAATTAATTTCCATGGTTAGAATTTAATTCTCATGATGATGTATAACTTAGAATTAAATTGTGGCATGTTAGAAAGTTTTGATTTGATATGTTTGTTAACATATATTAAATTGAAATTATTTGAATAAGAATTGCACTTTTTATTTAATATTTTTCTTTTGTGAAAGATTAATTCCCATGGTCATACCTTGCATGAAATGAACTTGTAATATGCTTTTAAATTAAGTCTTGGTATGTTCCTTAACATACTTTAATTTGAGATCATTTGGACAAGTATAAAAATCTAGAGATTTTAATTAAAATGATTAATTAAAATCCATTTAATGGTTCCATTGGCCTAATTAAGTTTTTAACGTGATATTTGTAATGACTAGGGCTTGTATACTAATATATGTTAATTTGGGACCATTTGATGTTGTTTTAGAATTTAGGGATTTAATTGTCATGTTTTAAATAAATTTCATCCTATTGATCCAATGACCTAAGTAAGCTTTTGACTTAATTCATGTAATGAATAAGTTATGTTGTTTAACATGTGTTAATTAGGGTTCATTTGATTGAGATATGAAACTTAGAGAAATTAATTAGGTTATATAATTAATTTCCATTTCTATTGCATTATTGATTAATTCATGTGTTTAACTTTGATATTATGTTTGCAGCATGATTTTAGACTTGTAATGGACTTATGCGATTATGTTTCAATATTAAATTATATTGTTATAGCGTGTAACGAATCGCACACTGAAGATTCGACATGTGAGGTTATTATAGCGTGTAACGAATCGCGCTCTGAAGATTCGACATTGTCATCCTATAGTAGTTATGGTTTAAGGCATGTATTGTGTGGTTTCAACCTACTTGTGCATGGAATGTAGTTTCGTGCTGATCTATATATATTTCGTATATAAGTTGTTAACTTATTTATTTTGGAGTCTTGGGACAATGTTACTGTGATATGGCTAGAGTTTGGCTCTAGTACGGGAGGTATGAGTTCTCCCCATTGAGATAGTGCGCACCAGGGTGGTCTTCCCAGCGGGTTAATGCATAGAATAACCATTTTGTTCCTTGTTTAGTCCGAGACGTGATGTCTAAGTCTTCCACTATTTGTTTTCGCATTCAATTCCAAGTTGACAACCTTTGTTTAATTTTGACTTATGGTTTTGGTTATTGGCGATTTAATGTTGTTAAGTACATTTACGCATTATGGTTTTGAATGAATCATGGCATGCTTTTAATGTTGTTAACTTCATTCATGTTTTTATGATTTTTGATGAATCAATATAAACCTTGATGTTGTTAAGCACATTATGTTGTATTGTTCAAATGTAGCTTAGGAATGATCCTATAAATTCATTTGGAATGTAGACGTTAGGTAGCATGAACCACTTTTGTCATTTTGTATTTTAGATTTCAAGTTGATAACTTTGAGAATCTATATATTGTTGTTTTGTATAGTATGCTTCTATGTTACTTGAATTGCATGAATGATGTGATTTATGCTAGAAATGGTTTAAGGTAGCTTAGGATGCTTCTTGAGTTTCATTTCGACATAGACGTTAGGTGGCATGAGTCCCTTTAACATGTTTCACCTCAAGGTGATAAAATTGTAAAATGTAGGTCGATGCATGCTCATTTCCTACGAGTAGCTTTATGTTACTCACCCCAAAGTTATTGGGGCATATTTCAGGTACAGGAATTAAGGTTGAGATTTTCATTATGCTTGGGCGATTAGTAGACTTGAAGGTTCCATTTTGTGAAGGTTGGCTTGAATTGCCATTTGTAGCCTTATTTGTCAAATATGTATATTTGATTCAAAACTTGTAATGTGTGCCTAAGAACACTTTTTGATTCTCATTCCATGTATATAATTTGTGGCCATGGGCCAAACTTTATTTGAAATTCATGAATATTCAGGAATGTTGAATTTTGCCTTTATTAAGAAAAGTATGAAAACTAGGGTTTTGATATGTCATTCTCGCACCGGTGTGTGCATTTTGTGTGAAATTTATCCTTTAGCATTCATTTGCCATAAGTGAGGTGTGGCCAAGGGCCAAACACCATTTAGTTTTCATTTTTGCATTTTAGTTCACATATTGCATTTTTGGGCTAAAATAGTAGAAACCAATCCATTAAGGGTTCATTTTCAAATCGGGTGGTGCAAAGTATGTTTTGGCACCTCCACTAGGTTTCATTAATCATGCATGAAGTGTGGCCAAGGGCCAAACGGTAATTTGAAATCATTTGTCAATTTTAAATTTCAAATTTTCTATTTCATGTGCATTCTCGCGCTTTTGGCCGTTGGGGGGTCAAATTTTGCATCGGTGGTATTTTTAAGCCATGGATTATTGTAGCACGTCCTAATAGGTAAGTTACGCTTGTGTGCATGATCGTTTCCGGGCAAACCTTTTTCTTTGGTGAAATGAGCCTCCTATGGACTCATTTTGAAACTTTGTTGCATAATCTGATCTTGGGGTATTCTAGACTTTTCACATCAGTTTTATTTTCTTCTTTCAACATGGTTGCTTAGAAAATGTGATTTTAGTGGGGGGTTTTTTCTTTGTGTTTTTCCAGAAAATGTCATCTTGGTATCAGAAATCCCTCGGGACGTTCAGCTTTCTGTTTTCAATTGTAGCAGTTTTTTGGCCTTCATAACCAGATTTCATAGAGGGGCATTTTAGGTGTTTTACAATGACTTTTTTTTTAATGCTCTAGTGAGTCAGGTAGAAAACTCAATTTTGAGGGGGGTTTCTTCTTTGTGTTTTTCTAGAAAAATTCATTTACTAGCCCGTTTTCGCTCTATGTTCTGACAAATTTCAAAAAAAATCATGTAGCTGCCTTTTGTTTTAACCCTCTTTGCCTAAACTGATCTAGGGGCATTTCGGGAATTTTTTTTGAAAAATAAATTTCGGTCTTAATATGGTCACATAGAAAACGTGATTTTAGGGGGGGTTTATTCACAATATTATTTCAGAAAATGTCATCTCGGACCCGAAAACCCCGTCTCAAATCTAATTTCCTGTGCGCATCAGCATTATTTGAAAAAGTCTGTTGTAAGGGCATTTCGGGGATTTCACGTCAAAAATAAAATTTTCTTTTGATATGGTCAACTTACAAAAATTATTTTAAGGGGGGTTTCTTCTTCGTGTTTTTCCAGAAAACATCGTTTAGTACCTCAAAATGGCACACGAACTTCAGTATTTTGCCTAGGTTACTATTCACGACCGCGGTGACGTCAAAACTTTGTTTTGACTTTTCTCTTCCATCCGGACTCCGAATCAAGTGATTCTTGAGTCTAACTTGATTAATTTTTCGCTGTCTTCCCAGTGGTGTTCTTGGTAGCTCCCGATTTTATAGTTTTTTCATAAATGACTATTTTGCCTTTGGGGCTATTTTTGTTCGGTTTTCTTGTAATTCGTTTCCGCTACTTTCTTTTTACTTCCGTGACTTCACGGGAAGTCATGTATGTGTCTCAAAAATAATTTACATTCTAGGGACGTCATTTCTATGTAAAATGACTATTTTGCCCTCGAGGTCTTATTTCCATATTTTCGACCTTTTGCTTCCGCATCAGTTCTCATTGAGTTCCACGACCTCATGTAAGGTTACTTTGACTTCTTAGAGTCTTGTTTTCCATTTTCAGTTTCCCATTTCGGATCCGTTATCGGATCATCCTTTCAGTTCATCATTGGCGCACTGGCCTAAAAACCAAGACCGTCACAGCCATAATCTAAATATTGAAATGATAACCATACAGAATTATAAAATGAATAACTTTTTTAACTAAATAAAGTAAACTTAAAAAGTATTTATAAACAATAATTTATATACATTTAAAGTCGTGTAATATGTTAGGAGGCTTGATGACTTAGCATGGTGCTAGAGTTTTTTGCCTATAATCTTAATTTCTTGACTTGAAAGTAGTGGAAGTTTTATAATTTTAACCCAATAAAAATTGATAGAACATAGTTTGCTTGTGTTCTTGCAGTGGTAGTTTTTATTACAAAAAATTGATTGTCAATGCATGTGAAGGTGTTAAAGTTCCAAACTAATAGAATTGGGATAAAATGATAATTTTGTAATATTTTTACAAACAATTTGGGGTTTTATAATTTAAGCTAATATTATAATTTTTCGTACTTTGAAAATATTTATATTATAACTATATGACAAATTCGCTCACGTGGATCGAATGTACTTTTTCCTAGTACAGAATAAAAATAGGAGAAGTCCTGAAAAATACAATAATGTACAGCTATTTTCTTGCTGACCAAACAAGTTAAAAATATGTATAAACATAACAAATACTCACTGAATAAAATCAAACCCCCTAACCCAAATGCAATGAAGAATAAGTTACACATCGCAAAGCAAAATTCCTTCTGAATTCCCAGTTTGACTGGGTATTCTGCTGAGACATCCTCTTTCTTTGCCTCCCCTCAACTCTCTCTCTCTCTGTTTGAATTTCTAATAGGATTTAGTAGCCTTGTCTGATTTGTTCAAGATATTTTGGGCAGAACCTTTAAGATGAATTCAAGTTTGGTCTGTTAATTGGATATATACCTAATAGAAGGGAAGAGCCACAATTTAAATACTGAATTGATTATCACACAGAATTATAAAATGAATAAATTTTTTAACTAAATAAAGTAAACTTATAAAATATTTAAATACAGTAATTTATTTACATTTAAATTCGTCAAATATGTTACAAGGCTTGATGACCCAGTATGGTGATACAATTTTTTTGCTTATAATCTTTATTTCTTGACTTGAAAGTAGTGGAGATTTTCTAAATTTAACCAAATAAAAATTGATAGCACATGTTTTGCACATGTTCTTGCAAATGTAGTTTTTATTACAACAAATTGATTGTCAATGCATGTGTCGGTGTTAAAGTCCCAAACTAATAGAATTGGGGCAAAATGATAATTTTTTAATATTTTTATAAACAATTTGGGGTTTTATGATTTAAGCCATATATTATAATTTTTAATACTTTGAAAATATTTATATTTTAAATATACAACAAATGTGCTCACATGCATTGCACGTGTTTCGCACGTGCTTTTTCTACTATAGAATAAAAATAGGAGAAGTTATGAAAAATAAAATAATGTACACCTATTTTCTTGCTGACCAAACAAGTTAAAAATATGAAGAAACATAATAAATATTCACCGAATAAAATCAAACCTCCCAACCCAAATGCCATTGAAGAAAAAGTTAAACTTCGCAAAGCAAAATTTCTCCTGAATTCCAAGTTTGACTGGGTATTCTGCTGAGACATCCTCTTTCTTCGCCTCCCTCCAACTCTCTCTCTCTGTCTGAATTGCTATTAGGGTTTAATAGTCTTCTCAAATTTGTTCAGGACATTTTTGGCTGAACCTTTATGAGGGGTTCAAGTTGGGTCTGTTAATTGGATATATACCTAATAGAGGGGAAGGACCACAATCTAAATATTGAATTGATTACCATACAGAATTATAAAATGAATAACTTTTTTAACTAAATAAAGTAAACTTAAAAAGTATTTATATACAGTAATTTATTTATATTTAAATTCTTGAAATATGTTATCTAGCATGATGACCTAGCATGGTGTTAGTGTTTTTTGTTTATAATCTTAATTTCTTGACTTGAAAGTAGTGGAGGTTTTATAATTTTAACCCAATAAAAATTGATCGCACATGGTTTGCACATGTTCTTATAAGGGTAGTTTTTATTATTAAAAATTGATTGTCAATGCATGTGAAGGTGTTAAAGTCTTAAACTAATAGAATTGGGGCAAAATGATAATTTTGTAATATTTTTATAAACAATTTGGGTTTTATGATTTAAGCCATACATTATAATTTTTAAAACTTCAAAAAATTTATATAATAATTATACTACAAATTCGCTGACATGCATCGCATGTGCATTGCACGTGCATCGCATATGCTTTTTGCCAGTATAGAATAAAAATAGGAGAAGTTATGAAAAATTCAATAATGTACACCTATATTTTTGCTAACCAAACAAGTTAAAAATATATAGAAACATAATAAATACTCACTGAATAAAATCAGATCTCCTAACCCAAATGCCATTGAAGAATAAGTTACACTTCGCAAAGCAAAATTCCTTCCGAATTCCCAGTTTGACTGGGTATTCTGCTAAGACATCCTCTTTTTTCGCCTCCCTCCAACTCTTTCTCTCTGTATCTGAATTGCTACTAGGGTTTAGTAGTCTTGTCTGATTTGTTCAGGACATTTTAGGCCGAACCTTTATGATGGGTTCAAGTTGGGTATGTTAATTGGATATATACCTAATAAAAAGGAAAGGCCGCAATCTAAATATTGAAATGATTACCATACAGAATTATAAAATGAATAACTTTTTCAAGTAAATAAAGTAAATTTAAATTTTTTTAATATAAAGTAATTTATTTACATTTAAAGTCGTGAAATATGTTACGAGGCTTGATGACTTAGCATGGTGCTAGAGTTTTTTTTACCTATAATCTTAATTTCTTGACTTGAAAGTAGTGGGGGTTTTATAATTTTAACCTAATAAAAATTGATAGCACATAGTATGCACATGTTCTTGCAGTGGTAGTTTTTATTACTAAAAATTGATTGTCAATGCATATGAAAGTGTTAAAGTCCCAAAGTAACAGAATTGGGGTTAAATCATAATTTTGTGATATTTTTACAAACAATTTGGAGTTTTATGATTTAAGCCATATATTTATTATAATTATTTCGTAATACTTTGAAAGTATTTTTATTATAATTATACGACAAATTCGCTCACGTGCATTACACGTGCTTTTTGCTAGTATAGAATAAAAATATGAAAAGTTATGAAAAATATAATAATGTACATTTCTTGTTGACCAAATCACGTTAAAAATATGTAGAAATATAATAAATACTCACTAAATAAAATCAGACCTCCTAACCCAAATGCCATTGAAGAAATAAGTTACACTTCGTAAAACAAAATTCCTCCCAAATTCCTAGTTTGACTGGATATTCTGCTGAGACATTCTCTTTCTTCGCCTCCCTTCAATTCTCTCTCTGTCTGTCTGAATCGCAACTAGGGTTTAGTAGCCTTGTTTGATTTGTTCAGGACATTTTGGGCCGAACCTTTATGATGGGTTCAAGTTGGGTAAATGAATTGAATATATACTATATACTTAATAGAAGGGAAGGGCCACAATCTAAATATTGAATTGATTACCATACAGAATTATAAAATGAATAATTTTTTTAACTAAATAAAGTAAACTTAAAAAGTATTTATATAAAGTAATTTATTTAAATTTAAAGTCGTCCAATATGTTATGAGGCTTAATGACCTAGCATGGTGTTAGTGTTTTTTGCTTATAATCTTAATTTCTTGACTTGAAAGTAGTGGAGGTTTTATAATTTTTACCCAATAAAAATTGATAGCACATGGTTTGCACATGTTCTTGCAGGGGTAGTTTTTATTACAAAAATTGATTGTCAATGCATGTGAAGGTGTTAAAGTTCCAAACTAAAAGAATTGGTGCAAAATGATAATTTTGTAATATTTTTACAAACAATTTAAGGTTTTATGACTTAAGCTATATATTTTAATTTTTAATACTTTGAAAATATTTATATTATAATTATACGACAAATTCACTCACAAGCATTGCACGTGCTTTTTGCTAATATAGAATAAAAATAGGAGAAGTTACGAAAAATACAATAATGTACACCTATTTTCTTGCTGACGAAACAAGTTAAAAATATGTAGAAACATAATAAATACTCACTGAATAAAATTAGACCTCCTAAGCCAAATGCCATTGAAGAATAAGTTACACTTCGCAAAGCAAAATTCCTCTCGAATTTGCAGTTTGACTGGGTATTCTGCTGAGACATCCTCTTTCTTCGCCTCCCTCTAACTTTCTCTCTCTTTTTGTCTAAATCGCTACTAGCGTTTAATAGCCTTGTCTGATTTGTTCAGGACATTTTAGGTCGAACCTTTATGATGGGCTCAAGTTGGGTCTGTTAATTGAATATATACTTAATAGATGGAAAGGGCCACTGTAATGACCCGGTCATTTTCCTTCCTTTCCTTTTCTTAGATTTTCATGGATATTTTTTTTTTCCGTTGTTCTTTTGCTTTCTGAGTTCAGTTTTTCATCACTTAGTGCTGTCTCGAGTGCTTTGGAATAATTTCCAAGACTCTTTTCTTTGGATTGATAACTTCTTTTAAGGACCGAGTCATTTCCACATTTTTCGTTTTTCGACATTATTCACTTTTCGTCCTTTTCCCTATTTCGTCTTTTCCCTGTCTGTCACTTTTTGGCACAACCTCACTTTTCGTGCTCGGAGTCAGTTTTCAACTTCACGTACCTTTATCCTAAGTGGTTTCTACGAAATACGTATCTTTACTTTTGTAAGAAAGTACTCTAGTTGCTCCGGGTGTTCATAGAGGCATGGATGCATAGTTTTTCAGAATCTTTTTCTTTTCTTGGGTTATTTTTCATAAATATCTTTGGAAGATATTTTATTTCAGGGGTTTTTAAGAAAATATTTTTTGAAGATATTTTAATTCTGGGCCATTAGTGCAGTTTTCACTTTTTTGGAGGGGCTATTGTGCAATTAACAAAAGTTATTGCAAAAATACCTCGTCTGGAGCCTGGATCCTCGTACGGGATTCGTTTCCACATTTCACCAATTCGCGTACTCTTAGAATTATGTTCTGGTCGTTTTTCTCCAATTTTAGAATTTCTGACTCCGGTTGCCATCGAATTTGTTTGGGGCATATCTCTCTGCTCGGGACTCAGTTTTTGACACCATTTCTTCTGTTGTTTATGTTTTCTCATTTTGAATCTTTTTCATTCATGGAGTTTTTCTGTTTGACCGCGTCAGCTCAAATTCCACTTTTCCGGACCCGGCAAGGCCCTTTCGGGACACTTTTAGGGTTTTACTATAAATAGGGGGTTATAAAATTGAAAAGTCACTTTCTCCTCTCTTCATGCATGAACTGAAGCTTCCAAGGCAGCCCAAGGGGGGCTACCACCCTTCTCCTCTCATTTAAACCTCCTTCCCTTTGTTATAAAGTTATAGTGCCTTCGCGTTTTGTGTTTGTCTTGACTACGCGCTTCTTTCACCCTTATTAGAAACCGTTTTTGGCCAAATTTTGAGTTCGGGTTTGAGGTCAGGTTAGGATTTTGGTAGGTCCTCTTTGGAATTTAATGTTCACGGCGTTGTCCCCGACAAAACTCCAAAGTATTGTCGGATTCGGAGCCATTTAATTTTGGTGGCTTTTGAGATTTTCATCTCAAATTAAGGTAAGGGATGTTTTAGGATTTTATATGTGTTGTATGGAGTGTTTTCCATGATTATACAACTTGTATGCATGCTTTTGTTTAAGTTCTAGAATTTAATTTAATTAATTTCTATGGTTAGAATTTAATTCTCATGATGATGTATAACTTAGAATTAAATTGTAGCATGCTAGAAAGTTTTTATTTGATATGTTTGTTAACATATATTAAATTGAAATTATTTGAATAAGAATTGCACTTTTTATTTAATATTTTTCTTTTGTGAAAGATTAATTCCCATGGTCATACCTTGCATGAAATGAACTTGTAATATGCTTTTAAATTAAGTCTTGGCATATTCCTTAACATACTTTAATTTGAGAGCATTTGGACAAGTATAAAAATCTAGAGATTTTAATTAAAATGATTAATTAAAATCCATTTAATGGTTCCATTCGCCTAATTAAGTTTTTAACTTGATATTTGTGATGACTATGACTTGTATACTAGCATATGTTAATTTGGGACCATTTGATGTTGTTTTAGGATTTAGGATTTAATTATCATGTTTTAATTAAATTCCATCCTATTGATCCAATGACCTAAGTAAGCTTTTGACTTAATTCATGTAATGAATAAGTTATGTTGTTTAACATGTGTTAATTAGGGTTCATTTGATTAAGATATGAAACTTAGAGAAATTAATTAGGTTATATAATTAATTTCCGTTTCTATTGCATTATTGATTAATTCATGTGTTTAACTTTGATATTATGTTTGCAGCATGATTTTAGACTTGTAATGGACTTATGCGATTATGTTTCAATATTGAATTATATTATTATAGCGTGTAGCGAATCGCACACTGAAGATTCGACATGTGATGTTATTATAGCGTGTAACGAATCGTGCTCTGAAGATTCGATATTGTCATCCTATAGTAGTTGTGGATTTAGGGAATGTATTGTGTGGTTTCAACCTACTTGTGCATGGAATGTAGTTTCGTACTGATATATATATATTTCGTATATAAGTTGTTAACTTATTTATTTTGGAGTCTTGAGACATTGTTATTGTGATATGGGTAGAGTTTGGCTTTAGTACGGGAGATATGAGTTCTCCCCATTGAGATAGTGCGCACTAGGGTAGTCTTCCTAGCGGGTTAATGCCTAGAATAACCATTTTGTTCTTGGTTTAGTCCGAGACGTGATGTCTAAGTCTTCCACTATTTGTTTTCGCATTCAATTCCAAGTTAACAACCATTATTTAATCGTGACTTATGGTTTTGGTTATTGGCGATTTAATGTTGTTAAGTACATTTACGCATTATGGTTTTGAATGAATCATAGCATACTTTTAATGTCATTAAGTACATTCATGTTTTTATAATTTTTGATGAATTAATGAAAACCTTGATGTTGTTAAGTACATTATGTTGTATTGTTCAAATGTAGCTTAGGAATGATCCTATAAATTTATTTGGAACGTAGACGTTAGGTGACATGGACCACTTTTGTCATTTTGTATTTTAGATTTCAAGTTGATAACTTTGAGAATCTATATATTGTTGATTTGTATAGCATGCTTCTATATTACTTGAATTGCATTAATGATGTGATTTATACTAAAAATGGTTTAAGGTAGCTTAGGATACTCCCTGAGTTTCATTTCGACATAGACTTTAGGTGGCATGAGCCCCTTTAACATGTTTCACCTTAAGGTGATAAAATTGTAAAATGTAGGTCGATGCATGCTCATTTCTTACGAGTAGCTTTATGTTACTCACCCCAAAGTTATTGGGGCATATTTCAGGTACAGGAATCAAGGTTGAGATTTTCGTTGTGCTTGGGCGGTTAGTAGACTTGAAGGTTCCATTTTGTGAAGGTTGGCTTGAAATGCCATTTGTAGCCTTATTTGTCAAATGTGTATATTTAATTCTAAACTTGTAATGTGTGCCTAAGAACACTTTTTTATTCTCATTCCATGTATATAATTTGTGGCCAAGGGCCAAACTTTATTTGAAATCCATGAATATTAGGGAATGTTGAATTTTGCCTTTATTAAGAAAAGTATGAAAACTGGGGTTTTGATATGTCATTCTCGCACCGGTGTGTGCATTTTGTGTGAAATTTATCCTTTAGCATTCATTTGCCATATGTAAGGTGTGGCCAAGGGCCAAACACCATTTAGTTTTCATTTTTGCATTTTAGTTCACATATTGCATTATTTGGCTAAAATAGTATAAACCAAGCCATTAAGGGTTCATTTTCAAATCGGGTGTTGCAAAGTGTGTTTTGGCACCTCCACTAGGTCTCATTAATCATGCATGAAGTGTGGCCAAGGGCCAAACGGTAATTTGAAATCATTTGTCAATTTTAAATTTCAAATTTTCCATTTCATGTGCATTTTCACCCATTTGGCCGTTGGGGGATCAAATTTTGCATCGATGGTATTTTTAAGCCATGGACCACTGTAGCACATCCTAATAGGTAAGTTACATTTGCGTGCATGATCGTTTCCGGGCAAACCTTCTTCTTTGGTGAATTGAGCCTCCTATGGACTCATTTTGAAACTTTGTTGCATAATCTGATCTAGGGGTATTCTAGACTTTTCACATCAGTTTTATTTTCTTTTTTCAACATGGTTGCTTAGAAAATGTGATTTTAGCGGGGGCTTTCTTCTTCGTGTTTTTCCAGAAAATGTCATCTTGGTATCGGAAAACCCTCGGGACGTTCAGCTTTTTGTTTTCAATTGTAGCAGCTTTTTGGCCTTCATGACCAGATTTCATAGAGGGGCATTTTAGGTGTTTTACAGTGACTTTTTTTTAATGCTCTCGTGAGTCAGATAGAAAACTCAATTTTGAGGGGGGTTACTTCTTTGTGTTTTTCTAGAAAAATTCATTTACTAGCCCGTTTTCGCTCTATGTTCTGGCAGATTTCAAAAAAAAATCATGTAGCAGCCTTTTGTTTTAACCCTCTTGGCCTAAACTGATCTAGGGGCATTTCGGAAATTTTATTTGAAAAATATATTCCGGTCTTAACATGGTCACATAAAATATGTGATTTTATGGGGGGTTTATTTACAACATTTTTCAGAAAATGTCATCTCGGACCCGAAAACCCTGTGTCAAATCTGATTTCCTGTGCGCATCAGCACTATTTGAAAAAGTCTGTTGTAAGGGCATTTCGGGGATTTCACGTCAAAAATAAAATTTTCTTTTGACATGGTCAACTTGCAAAAATTATTTTAAAGGGGGTTTTGTCTTCGTGTTTTTCCATAAAACATCGTTTAGTACCTCAAAATGGCACACGAACTTCAGCATTTTGCCTAGGTTACTATTCACAGCCGCAGCGACATCAAAACTTTGTTTTGACTTTTCTCTTCCATCCGGACTCCGAATCAAGTGATTCTTGAGTCTAACTTGATTAATTTTTCACTGTCTTCCCAGTGGTGTGCTCAGTAGCACCTGATTTTATAGTTTTTTAAAAAATGACCATTTTGCCTTGGGGCTATTTTTGTCCGGTTTTCTTGTAATTCGTTTCTGCTACTTTCTTTTGACTTCCGTGACTTCACGGGAAGTCATGAATGTATCTCGAGAATAATTTACATTCTAGAGACGTCATTTCTATGTAAAATGACTATTTTGCCCCTGGGGGCTTATTTACCATATTTTCAACCTTTTGCTTCCGCATCAGTTCTCATTGAGTTCCATGACCTCATGGAAGGTTACTTTGACTTCTTAGAGTCTTATTTTCCATTTTTGCTTTCCCATTTCGGATCCGTTATCGGATCATCCTTTTGGTTCATCACTAACGCACTGACCTAAAAACCAAGACCGTCATAGCTATAATCCAAATATTGAAATGATTACCATACAGAATTATAAAATGAATAACTTTTTTAACTAAATAAAGTAAACTTAAAAAGTATTTATATACAATAATTTATTTACATTTAAAGTCGTGAAATATGTTACGAGGTTTGATGACTTAGTATAGTGCTAGAGTTTTTTGCTTATAATCTTAATTTATTGACTTGAAAGTAGTGGAAGTTTTATACTTTTAACCCAATAAAAATTGATAGCACATAGTTGGCACATGTTCTTGCAGTGGTAGTTTTTATTACTAAAAATTGATTGTCAATGCATAAGAAGGTGTTAAAGTTCCAAACTAATAGAATTGGGCTAAAATGATAATTTTGTAATATTTTTACAACCAATTTGGGGTTTTATGCTTTAAGCCACATTATAATTTTTAATACTTTGAAAATATTTATATTATAATTATACAACAAATTCGCTCACGTGCATCGCACGTGCTTTTTGCTAGTATAGAATAAAAATAGGGGAAGTTATGAAAAATACAATAATGTACACATATTTTCTTGTTGACCAAACACGTTAAAAATATAGAGAAACATAATAAATACTCACTGAATAAAATCAAACCTCCTAACCCAAATGCCATTGAAGAATAAGTTACATTTCGCAAAGTAAAATTCCTCCCGAATTCCTAGTTTGACTGGGTAATTTGCTGAGACATCCTCTTTTTTCGTGTAATGACCCGGTTATTTTTCTCCCTTTCCTTTTTCTCAAATTTTACGGATAAATTTTTTTCGTTTAATTTTCTTTTCCAAGTTCTGTTTCTCGACGCTTAGTGTCGTCTCGAGTGCTCAAAAATGGTTTCCGAGACTCTTTCCTGTGGATTAACAATTTCCTTTGAGGATCGAGTCATTTTCACATTTTCACTTTTCGGACACTATTCACTTTTTCGTCTTTTTCCCTATTTTGTCTTTTCCCCATTTGTCACTTTTTGGCACAACCTCACTTTCCGTGCTCGGAGTTGGTTTTTGACTTCACGTATCTTTATTCTAAGTGGTTTCCACGAAATACGTATCTTTACTTTTGCAGGAAAGTACTCTGGTTGCTCCCGGTATCCATAGGGGCATGGATGCACAGTTCTCTGGAATTATTTTCATTTCTTGGGGTATTTTTCATAAATATCTTTTGAAGATATTTTATTTCAGGAGTTTTTAAGAAAATATTTTTGGAAGATATTTTCATTTTGGGTCATTAGTGTAGTTTTCACTTTTTGGAGGGGTCATTGTGCAATTAATGAAATTTATTACAAAAATGTCTCGTTTTGAGCCTAGATCCTCATACGGGATTAATTTTCACATTTCGTCGAGTCATATACTCTTAGAATTTCCTTCTGGTCAGTTTTTTTCCTGTTTTAGGGTTTCTGCCCTAGTTGCCGCCAAACTTGTTCGGGGCATATCTTTCTTCTCGGGACTCGGTTTTTTATTTCGTTTCTTCCGTTGTTCATATATTCTCATTTTTAATCTTTTTTGTTCATGGAGTTTCGCCGTTTGAGCGTGTCTGCTCAAATTTCACTTTTTCGGACCCAGCGAGGCCCATTCGAAGCACTTTTATGATTTTCCTATAAAAGGGGGGTGAGACATTTCATTTTTCACTTTCTTTACCCTTCATGCACGACCTGAATCAGCCATAGCAACCCAAGGGGGGCTGCCACCCTTCTCCTCTCATTTAAACCTCCTTCCCTTTGTTATAAAGTCATAGTGCCTTTGCGTTTTGTATTTGTCTTGACTACGCGCTTTTTCCACCCTTATTAGAACTCGTTTTTGGCCAAATTTTGAGTTCAGGTTTGAGTTCAAGTTAGGATTCTGGTAGGTCCTCTTTGGAGTTTAATGTTCATGGCGTTGTCCCCAACAAAACCTCGCGGTATTGTCGGATTCGGAGAACTTTTCTTTCAGTGGGGAATTGAGATTTTCATCTCAAATTGAGGTAGGGGGTGTCTTAGGTTTATATTATTGTTGTATTGATGATTTTAGAAGTTTATACAACTTGTATGCACGCTTTGGTTTAAGTTATAGAATTTAATTTAATTAATTTCTATGATTAAGATTTAATTCTCATGATGGTATATAATTTAGAATTAAATTGTTGCATGTTAGAAAATTAAGTTTTGGTATGTTTATTCACATATATTAAATTGGGATTATTTAAATGAGAATTGCAACTTTTATTTAATATTTTTCTTTTGTGAAAGATTAATCTCCATGGCAGTACCTTGCATGAAATTAACTTGTGATAGGTTATTAAATTAAGTCTTGGCATGCTCTTTAACATACTTTAATTTTGGAGCATTTGGATGAGTATGAAAATCTAGAAATCTTAATTAAATGAATTAATTAAAATCGATTTAAGGGTTCCATTGGCTAAATTGAGTTTTAAACTTGATATTTGAAATGACTAGGACTTGTTTACTAGCATATATTAATTTGGGACCATTTGAAGTTGCTTTAGAAGTTAGAGATTTAATTATCATGATTTAATTAAATTCTACTTTGTTGTTCCATTGGCTTAATTAAGATTTTGAATGGATGTATGTAATAGCCATACAATGTTGTTCAACATGTGTTAATTAGGGACCATTTGGTTGAGAATTGAAACCTAGAGAAATTAATTAGTTTATTTAATTAATTTTCATTTCTATTGTATTAATGATTTAAATCATGTATTTGACGTTGGTTGTATGCTTAAATCATGATTTTGGACTTGTATTAGATTCATGAGTTTATACTTTCAATATTGAATGATATTGTCATAGCGCGTAACAAATAGCGCTCTAAAGATTCGACATGTGATGTTATATAGCGCGTAACGAATCGCGTTCTGAAGATTCGACATTTGTCATGCTATTGTAGTTGTGGACTTAGAGCATGTATTGTATGTGTTTCCAAATTCTGTTGTGCATGGTAGATAGTTGATTATCTTGTATATACATGTTGATATATATGTTGTTGTATAACTTGTTGATTTTGGAAACTTGGGGATGTCGTTATTTGACTACGGCTAGGACATGGTTCTAGTACGGGGGATTGTTCCTTTACAGTCTAGTGCGCATATAGGGAGGTTTACCATAGGTTAGTAACCTTAAAGTAACAATGGTGTCGATCTGATCCGGCGTGACGTCCAAGTATCCACTTTGGTTGATTTCGCATTTCATTTCAAGTTGATAACTAGATGATATCATAACTTGTCGTTCCTTGTTTGATTTCCACTTTAAGTTGCAAGATGTTAACTTTGAGAAATCATGCTTTATGCGTTGTATTGGAAGTTCCAATGTTGGTTAAATTGCATCGACATCATGATTTGTGTTTTATGTTCAACTGTAGCTTAAGAATGATCCTATAAATTCATTAGAACATAGACGTTAGGTGGCATGATCCACTTTAATTGTTTTCATGTTTTAGATTTCAAGTTGAAGACTTTGAGAACCTATGTCTTGTTACCTTGTATAACATGCTTCTATATTATTTAAATTGCATGGATGATGTGATTTATGCTAGAAATGATCTAAGATAGCTTAGGATGCTCCCTGAATCTCATCTTGACATAGACGTTAGGTGGTATGAGCCCCTTTAACATGTTTCACCTTAAGGTGATATAATTGTAAAATGCTAGGTCGATGCATGCTCATTTCGTATGAGTAGCTTTATGTTACTCACCCATGTAGTGGGGACATGGGGACATTTTTTAAGTACAGGAATTAAAGTTGAGACTTTCGTTATGCTTGGATGATTTGTGGACTTGAATACTTCCATTCTTGTACAGGTTAGCTTGAAAAGCCATTTGTAGCCTTATTTGTCAAATGTGTATATTTGATTCTAAACTTGTAATGTGTGCCTAAGCACACTTTTTGATTCTCATTTTATGTATATGATATGTGGCCAAGGGCCAAAGTTCATTTGAAATCCTTGTATGTTGAAAAATGTAGAATTTTGCTTTTAATAAGAAAAGTATGAAACTAGGGTTTCAATATGTCATTTATGCACCGGAGTGTGCATTGGGTATGAAATTCATTCTTGGGCATTCATTTACCATGTGTGAGGTGTGGCCAAAGGCCAAACATCATTTCGTTTTCACTTTTGCATTTTAGTCTCATACATTGCATTTGGGCTAAAATAGTAGAATCCGAGCCTTCAAGAGTTCATTTTCAAATCGGGTGGTGTAAAGTTTGTTCCGGCACCTCCACTAGGTCTCATTAATCTTGTATGAAGTGTGGCCAAGGGCTAAACGGTCATTTGACTCCATTTTATATTTTTGGATTTCAAAATTTTCATTTTAAGTCCATTTTTGCCTTTTTGGCCGTTGGGGGGTCGGATTTTGCATCGGTGGTATATATAAGCCGTGGACTATTGTAACACGTCCTAATAAGTAAGTTAAGTTTGCGTGCATGGTCGTTTTCGGGCAAACCTTCTTCTTTGGTGAAATGAGCCTCCTATGGACTCATTTTGAAACTTTATTACATAATCTGATCTAGAGGCATTCTAGACTTTTTCACTTCAGTTTTATTTTCTTCTTTCCATGTGGTTGCTTAGAAAATGTGATTTTAGGGGGGGTTTCTTTTTTGTATTTTTCCAAAAAATATCGTCTTGATACCAGAAATCCATTGCAAAGTTCAGTTTCCAGTTTTACATTTAGCAGCTTTATGACCCTCATGACCAGATTTCATGGAGGGGCATTTTGGGCATTTTACAGCAAGTTTTTTTCATTTTCTTTCACGTTGCCGGGTAGAAAATTTGATTTCGTGAGGGGTTTCTTGTTCGTATTTTTCCAGAAAAATTCATCTACTAGCCCATTTTTGCTCTCAGTCGCAGACAGTCACTGTAGCATCTTTTAACCCTTTTGGCCTAAACTAATCTAAGGGCATTTCGGGAATTTTGTTGAAAAAATAAATTCCGGTCTTGACATGGTCACATAAAAAATGTGATTTTAGGGTTGGTTTTTTCACAACATTTTTTCAGAAAATGTCATCTCGGACCCGAAAACCCCGCGTCAAATCTGATTTTCTGTGCGCACTTGCACTATTTGAAAAAGTCTGTTGTAAGGGCATTTTGGGGATTTCACGTCAAAAATAAAATTTTCTTTTGACATGGTCAACTTGAAAAAATTATTTTAAGGGTTGTTTCTTCTTCGTGTTTTTCCAGAAAATATCGTTTAGTACCTCAAAACAGCACACGAACTTCAGCATTTTGCCCAGGTTACTATTCACGGCCGCAGGGACTTCAAAACTTTGTTTTGACTTTTCTCTTCCATCCGGACTCTGAATCAAGTGATTCTTGAGTCTAACTTGATTAAATTTTCATTGTCTTCCCAGTGGTGTGCTCAGTAGCACCCTATTTTATATTTTTTGGAAATGACCATTTTGCCCCTGAGGGCTTATTCGTCATATTTTCAATCTTTTGCTTCCGCATCAGTTCTCATTGAGTTCCACCACCTCATGGAAGGTCACTTTGACTTCTTAGAGTCTTGTTTTCTATTTTCACTATCGCATTCGGATCCGTTATCGGGTCAATCTTCGATTCATCACAGGACGCACTGGCTTGAAAAACCAAGGCCGTCACACTTCGCCTCCATCCAACTCTCTTTCTTTGTCTGAATCGCAATTGGGTTTAGTAGCCTTGTCTGATTTGCTCAGGACATTTTGAGCCGAACCTTTATGATGAGTTCAAGTTGGGTCTGTTAATTGGATATCTATCTAATAGAAGGGAAGGGTCACAATCTAAATATTGAATTGATTACCATACAGAATTATAAAATGAATAACTTTTTTAACTAAATAAAGTAAACTTAAAAATTATTTATATACAGTAATTTATTTACATTTAAAGTCGTGAAATATGTTACGAGGCTTAATGACCCAGCATGGTGCTAGAGTTTTTTTTGCTTATAATCTTAATTTCTTGACTTCAAAGTAGTGGAGGTTTTATAATTTTAAACCAATAAAAATTGATAGCACATGGTTTGCATATGTTCTTGTAGGGGTAGTTTTTATCACTAAAAATTGATTGTCAATGCATGTGAAGGTGTTAAAGTTCCAAAGTAATAGAATTGGGGCAAAATGATAATTTTGTAATATTTTTACAAACAATTTGGGGTTTTATGATTTAAGCCATATATTTTAATTTTTAATACTTAAAAATATTTATATTATAATTATACGACAAATTCGTTCACATACATCGCACGTGCGATCACGTGCTTTTTGCTAGTATAGAATAAAATAGGAGAAGTTATGAAAAATACAATAATATACAACTATTTTTTTGCTAGCCAAACAAGTTAAAAATATGTAAAAACATAATAAATACTCACTGAAGAAAATCAGACCTCCCAACCCAAATGCCATTGAAGAATAAGTTACACTTCGCAAAGCAAAATTCCTCCCGAATTCACAGTTTGGCCTGGTATTCTGCTGAGACATCCTCTTTCTTCACCTCCCTCCAACTCTCTCTCTCTCTCTATCTGAATTGCTACTTGGTTTAGTAGCCTTGTCTGATTTGTTTAGGACATTTTGGGCCGAACCTTTATGATGAGTTCAAGTTGGGTTTGTTAATTGGATATATACCTAATAGAAGGGAAGAGTCACAATCTAAATATTGAAATGATTACCATACTGAATTATAAAATGAATAATTTTTTTAACTAAATAAAGTAAACTTAAAAAGTATTTATATACAGTAATTTATTTACAAATATACGTGTCTATACATTTTACACACGTTTAATATTTTTAGACTTAAATAATGAAAGAAAAGTGAGTAATATAGACACAATATGCCAATAATTTGCTATTCTTTTTTTTTTAATATTATTGATTTATTCTTAGGTGGGGTTTGATAAAACACTTATGTTGCATTTGGTGTATAGGAATGGAATAGAATGCAACTAGGAATGGAATGAATGACTATTCTCATTGTATTGTTTGGTTGTAAATATGAAATATGTAGGAATGGACCAATTTAAAATTTAGAATGAAATAAATTTCAAATTGAGTTCTCCAATATATCACTCTTAGTAACAAATAAGTTAAATTAACAAAATGACATTCTTCTATAATTTTTAAAAAATAAATAGTGGCAGTGGCGGTTATGGATGGTGATGACAATGATTAAAAGTAGTAATGGTGTATGTGGTGGTGTTAGAAGCCGGCGGTGGTGGCAATGGTAGAAGTCAAAGGTGGCAGTGTTGGTGGAAGGCGGTAATGGTGTTGGTGGGAGGCAGTGGCAGTAGTGTGGTGGTGGTGGTGGTTGTTGAAGGAGATAGTGGTGTAGCTAGCGGGGGTGGAAGCCAATGGAAGTGACTATGGTAGTGGTGGAAAGTAGTGGTGAAAGGCAGTGATGGTGGTGATGGAAGGCAGTGGAGGTGGCGGTGGTGGTTGTGAAAAGCGGTGGGGGTGGAGGATAAAGGCGAATAGATCTGAATCGAGAAGCTTATGACGTCGGTTTCGTTTTGAAACCTTTAGAAGAGTTCTTTTCTAACTCTCCTCTTAGAACCCATAAATTTAATACTTTGGGTATCAAAATCTGTAGATTAATTTGGCATGCTAATTCACATAGACATAGGTTTAAATGCATGAAACAGAACAGGTTATATATATGTATATGTATATATATATTTGCATGTGTTTGGTTGGGAAAGTTTAAATTAAATTAAAACATGTTATTATTTGATGTTATTGCACGACTAGATGCATAATCATGGGTTAAGATGTTTTAGGATTATTTAGGACTGCTAGTACGCGAATTGGATGTGAAATGGGTGATTTTCAGTGGTCAAGTTGTTGTTGACGCAACAGTGCTTGAGGGTATGCTTGAGCATTGTGACTTAGCGCTAGAGTTGCTGATGGTGTTGAAACTTACCATAATGACTTCAACTTGACTTCTAAGGATCCCGAACACATTCTAAAGTGTCAAGAACAGGATAGATGAATTTAATTACATGATATTGGTATTAAATGTAATGACCCGGTCATTTTCCTTCCTTTCTTTTTTCTCAAATTCTATGAATATATTTTTTTCGTTTAATTTTCTTTTCTAATTTATGTTTCTTATCACTGGGTGTCATCTCGACTGCTTGAAAATGGTTTCCGAGACTCTTTTATTCGGATTGACAACTTTCTTTAAAGACCGAGTCATTTCTGCATTTTCACTTTTTGGATATTATTCACTTTTCGTCCTTTTTCCTATTTTGTCTTTTCCCCATTTGTCACTTTTTGGCACAACCTCACTTTTCATGCTCGGATTTGGTAATTTGACTCCATTTCATATTTTTAAATTTCGATTCCATGTTCATTTTTATCATTTTTGGCCGTCAGGGGGTCGGATTTTGAGTTAGGGCTTCTCGGGAGCCGCAGACTATTCTCGCACACTTAGAATCATTTATTACACTTGCGTGCACATTCGTTTCAATCTAGAAATGCATTTAGGGTCAAATGCATACTTGGTGCAAAGTTGTATTTTTTGAGTTTTTAAACCTTTTCTGATATAGGGGCATTTTGGCCATTTCACTGTGTATTTTTTTTCATTTTCTCTTGCGTAGCCAGGTAGAAAATTTGATTTCGAGAAGGGTTTCTTCTTCGTGTTTTTCCATAAAAATTTGTTTGATAGCCCATTTTTGCTCTCAGATGTGGATAGATCTTGTAGCAGCTTTTTGCCCTCTTGACCTCTTCTGATCTAGGGGCATTTTGGGGATTTTATGGTGAGTTTTTTTTTCATTTTCTTCTACATTGTCGGGTAGAAAACTCAACTTCTTCATGTTTTTCCAGAAAAATTCGTTTCGGATCTCGTTTCGGCTCTCAATTCTGGCTGAATCTTTCTTTTCCCTAGCATGTCATTCATGGTGCTTGTTAGGATGCTCGTGGGGTGCTCGTGATGCCCTGTCTCGACGTCATGACGTCGATTTTTATTTTCACTCGTTCTCCTTCGTCCAGACTCCAAATCGAGTGAACTTTTTTTGAACTTGACTAATTTTTTGTTTTCTTTCCAACGGTGTGCTCAGTTGCACCCAGATCTTCCTGGATAATTACCAGTTTACCATTTTAGCCTTAAGTGCTCATTTTTCTTCGTCATGTCGTTTCTCCTTCGTCTGGACTCCGAATCATGCGATTCTTAAGTCCATCTTGATTAGTTTTTCATTGTGTTTCCAGCAGTGTGCTCAGTGGCACCCGAATCCATATTTTAAAAAATGACTATTTTTCCCTTGGGGCTATTTTTGTCCGATTTTTCTTGCTTTCTGCTTTCGCTACTTTCTTTTGAGTTCCGTGACTTTATGGGAAGTCACGGATGTGTCTCGAGAATGATATACATTCTAGGGACGTCTTTTTCATATAAAATGACTATTTTGCCCTTGGGGGCTTAATTGTTATTTTTTCGATCTTTTGCTTCCGCGTCAGTTCTTATTGAGTTCCACAACCTCATGGAAGGTCATCAAAGTGTCTTAGAGGTGTGTTGTGCCTTGGGAGACTATTGTCTTGTTTCTTACTTTCGCATCTGGATCCTCTATCGGGTCAATTTTCGGTTCATCACAGGACGCACTGGCTTGAAAAACCAGGGCCGTCACATTAAATTTACATGATTCATGATTTGATGAAAAAAAATAAAAGTAACCATAGTTAAAGTTATGGTATTTGAGTAAGCATGTATTATTCAATTAATAAATTGTGTTATGAGATATATCATGCTCTTATATATAGTAGTGTTGATGAAATCATAATAGGCTGTTTATTTAAATTATCTATATGCTTATAACATGCATGGAATGCCTATGGTATGAGTTATTTCGTTATTAATTATAAAGTTTGTGACATGGTTAAATTAGAGGCATAGTTGAGTTGCCAAAGACATAAATAAATTGCCTTATTAATTGTATGAATAAAATACACATATGGAAAGCATGAATGAATTGATAATTATCAGTATGGACAAAAACATACTTTTGGAAGCATGGATGAGTTGCCAAGACATAAACAGATTGTCATTTAACTTGCTTAGATATATAAACAAACTTGAAGATGCATGGTTGATTTATCAAAGTATAAATAAAAATACTTGTTGAGGTCTGGTTGATTTGGCAAAATATAAATAAACATACTTGTAGAGACATAGTTGATTTGTCAAAGTGTAAGTACATTGCTAAGTATATTAGATGATTAAATTTACATCTATGGTTATTGTGTTTATAAGTTAGAGGTGATAATTATTCGTATATTAGAATAAACTAATGTTTAAAGGATAGTATTTTATTTTATTTTATAGTATTAATAAAATAATATTAGTGAAGGCATAGATGAATTGCCAAAGCATAGATCTTTTCTATGTGATTTATATAAATAAAATCATATGTTGGCGGTTATTGAATTTTTTTATTCAAGGAAAATATTCCTTGAATTATTTATTTATTATTCAAATAGTTAAATAACTGTTTAAAATGCAATTAAGGATAAATGAATTTCTCTTAAAAATGGAATGGTATTTGATAATTGGTTTAGTATGGTTATGATTAAATCATTGTTTAATAGTTTTGAAATTCAAGGAACGTATTAAATGGAATTAAACATTTATCATATATATATATATATATATATATATATCATCTTATATTAAAGGTTAAAACTTTAAATAGGATGATTTTGGTTAGAGATGCTTTATTTATCAGTTTTCAGAGGCTTGGTAGAGGGAACTTGCTCGTGGGTTTAACCTACGCTTTATTTTTTAGGTTATTAAAAGTTCTAGTCTCGAGGTTGAAGATCCGTAGTTAGAAAACTGTCTTTCATCTACTCGTCTTATCTACTTTTAAGTAATGTTTGCATTTATTATTAGATGATAGTTTATTTATATATGACCTGATGGATTAGTAGGTAATGGTTCAAAGGTCTTTGACTTACAAGATTCTTGAGTTGTATTTTAGAATTTGAAATTTATAAATTTTATTTTGTAAAGAATGATTTATTTTGTCAATAGAATTTCTTTCAGCAAAATTATTTATTCTTTTTATTCTTCTTGAATTCCGTGTTCATTTATTACCATATTATTTTTTGCATCCCTGTGTTTTCGGGTGTGAGTCTGACCAACCTACATGTAAAAATTTAAGGGTATCACAAATATTAGTGGAGTGACATATCTTAGTCATCTAAATGGGGAGTGATCCAAAACTAAATGTATAAGAGAGTCGGACACACTGAACGGATCACTAATAAGTAGAAAAATTACTTGCACCAACATGAGTAATTTTTCTTCTATGTTACTAATGTAAATTAACTCTTAATCCTGATAAGTATACCAACTCAGGTTATATTAGTTATTTACTTTGATATACTTGAGTGACCTATGAGCCAGAGAGCTTAAGTATTTTAGGTATATATATATATATATATATTGTAAAATATATTTTACCAAAATGGAATCCACATGACAAAGTATTTTGGCTAGGCTAATTTGATTATAGAAATCTGGCCATTTATATTTAATATTAATTTATTAAATTAGGTTGCCACATATGGATTAATTAGTACATTGAATGATGGTAATATTCATTCAAATACCTAATTATCATTGAGAGGTTGATTTATGGTATTAAGTAACTATTTGGGTTAAGATTATAATTAATAATAATTATGTGTCATTGAGTGTAATTATTTAATTAGTGGAGCTAGAAATAATTAATAGAGGTATTCTACTAGGTGAATGAGTAAAAAATCTCATAGAATACTCTATTAAAGTCTTGAATAAAAATAAGTATATCAAATCCCACTTTTAGTTCAACTTAGAATGCAAGTAGTAGATCAAAGGTGAATTTGTATGTAATAAGGAGGTATAATTTTTTGGGACTCTACATATATGATGCTCTCTTTTGTGTGTTCTACAAAAATGTGTTATATTTAGATTATGTTAAATAGGTATTAACTTTTACATTTATAAAAGCCACTTAACACTTATACGTTAGTATAGTGAGAATGAATCGTTCATAGGGATTATTGGCTTGAAATCTAACTTAACATCAATGAGTGTGAGATTGAAAAGATATTTGTTCAGTTGATTATACTAATATTAAACTAAGTGAAGCATGCAATTGAAATAAACTAAATTAAGCTTGAGTTAAGTGATAGGAAGAGAGGCTTAGGGTATGGATTACACCATTAAACTTATGCAACTAAACCAAGTGCCTTCAATTAATGGGAAAACACATTATAATGAAAATGTGGTTACAAGCACACATCAATAATCAAGAGGATAATACAAATTGCAATGAATAAGCATAAACTATCAAATTCAAGTATAAATAGTCCACCTAACTACAATTACTCTAAGGTGTAGTACACCTATCAAGACTAAGCATAATCCATCAAACTAATTAGCAATTGTATCCAATAAGAACCATGCATGGCCATCATTAAACACAATTACAAAAAGCACTTAGTATAGAGATTAATCCTCAATTAATTACACATAAGACAACATGCAACCAACACAGAGAATCAATAAAAAGAATTATCCGGAAAGGTTGGGATGTCTTCTCTTCACTTATTAGATTCAAGGTTCATGATGGTCGATGTATTCGCTTTTGGGAGGATTTATGGTGCGGAGATCAGTTGTTGTCACGTTCCTTTCCCAAACTTCATAGAATTACCATTGATCGACACGCCTTTGTAGCCGATTGCTATTACCTTGATAGTAGTGGGGTTACTTGGGAAGTTCATTTTAGACGTCTTTTTCAGGATTGCAAGTTGCAAGAAGCATATGCCTTTCTGGATTTGTTGTACTAGCAGGAGGTTGTTTGTAGCGGTAATGATGACATTGAGTAGGTTCCGTCTTCCAATGGAAGATTTAATGTTTAGTCCATGTTCCTATGCCTTTCCGACTTCATTGGTCCTGTTTTTCCTTGGAAGACTATTTGGTACTCTAAGGCTCCACCTAGAGCGGCATTATTTGTGTGGACAGTCGTCTGGGGTAACATTCTAACTATAGACAATCTACAGAAGAGATGTAATATTATTGTCAATTGGTGCTGCCTATGCAAACGTAATGAAGAATCTATGGATCATATCCTTATGCATTGTCCGGTATGATTACTGGAACCTTATCTTCGGTTTGTTTGGCATGCATTGGGTAATGCCTCAATCTCCCAAATGTCTTATTAATACGTGGAGAGGATGCCATGTTAAACGTCATGTTCGGGATTATTGGAGGATTATTCCACACTATTTATGGTGGTGCATATGGAAAGAGAGAAATTCTAGAGTTTTTTAAAGGAAGGAATCACCCTTGCCGATTTTGAAACTTCATTTTCTTTGCTCCATTTTTTGTCATGTAAAAGGAAGCTCTTGCTCCTCATACGTTGACATTGTTGATCTTTTGGACTCCATGGGTTCTTAAGGTTTTTTCCATTCTGTATCTGGGATGTGTTCCCCTATTGAACGCTTTTTAATTGATTTTTACTTATCAAAAAAAAATAATAGAAAGAATTATCAATATAAACCTTAGTACAACTAAGTTTGAATTTAGAAGACCAATCACTAATTACAATTATTAATCCCTAAAATTGAAAGACAAAAGTTTAATTACACAAGCTTAGGGTTCATCCAAGCCCTAAGTGAAGAACTAGCCACTCATGGAGAAGGTAGATATCATCATGGTGGCTTCACAATCCATCTCCACGCTTTGGCTCATCATCTTCTTCTTCTTCTTCCTTGGTTGAAACCCTAGAGCGAGAGTATATGAATGTAGAGAGAGAGTATCCCAAAATATCCTAATTCTAATATCTAATATTTGTAAATGTCCAACCCTTTGCCAAATTGGGCTAATCCACCTTATATAGGTGGCTCTTGTGACCTCAAATTGGTCAGACCAAGTATACAAGAATCTCTAAATGATTGCACCTCGAGCCCCCTTGAATCAAGGCTTAAATTCTGATTTTCGCACCTTTTGAGGCAAGTTTGATCGATCACGGGTTGTTTAAAGATATTTACATGGATAAGGATAAAGTTCTTGATATTTATGTGGATAGGGACAAGGTCTTCGATCGATCATGGCTTTGTTGGATCGATCACGGGTTAATGGGAGATATTTATTTGGATAAGGACAAAGATATTTATTTGAAAAGGACAAGGATTTTGATCCTTTAAGGCTTCTGGCTGGATCGATCTGGTGAGATCAATCATGGGTCTTGGTTCGATCGATCCAAGTAGGAATTTTTTAGCTCAGCTTCTTTTTTACTCTAGCTTCTCACCAAGACTTTGGTCGACTCTCCCAATGCTCTAAAACACCTGAAAAAGGGTAAAACACAAAATTAGACTAAAGCGGGAAAATAAAGATAGAATAAAGTCCTAATATACTCAAGATTAGGGTTAAAATGTGCATATTTTAACACTTATCAATATATATAAAGGGAAAGGTGGCATTGTTCCGTGTATGAAAATATTAGAGATGCGTCATATTTGAGATTCAATTAAAGTGGAGTATTCAATTAAAAAAGAGAAATATTAATAATATATCAGATTATTTACACGCAATTCAGAATGAGATCTTAAGCCCACACTTCTCAGTGCACCATAGCTCATTGGAGATCAAGAACTGTCGGTATCCATCTAGACATCAATCAATTATTGCTGGCAGACAACTATTTAATTGTTTAAAAAGTATGGTAATTGAGGATCAATGATGATTCATTAAAGCCAATTGAGACGATCCTATTCCTCTCAAGAAAATATTTTTTAAAAAAAATTGGCTTCCGCTTTATATTAATTTTGGGTTACTACCCAATGAAGACTTCTTATAAGTTGTGGATAGTATTAGACAGTTTTACATCTGGGGTTACCCTGCATATGCGCAGAAAGGGAAGGAGATTAAGTGGAATCTAGATCAAATGTGTGTTCATTGGCTATCCAAAAAAGACACGTGATAACTTATTTTATAATCCGGAGGACAAAAAAAATGTTGGTTAACACGATGATATATGATAGGAAGATAATTATATTATGAGTCATATACCCAAAAGCAAAATCATTTTGCATGAGATGTCAAATATTGGGACCATCCTCGTGTGGACTTACCTCTATTTGAGAATAAGAATGATATATCACTAAACACTACTCCTATTGCACCTCCGCTTTTTATTACATCGGTACTTCATCGTAGTAGAAAAATCTCAAGGCCACCCGATAGATACATGTCTTGTGAGAGTTCTACGAGGTGATCTATGGTAGACATGTGATGAGCGCTGAAAAGTGCGTATCTAAACCCCTTAAGATTAGGCATTCTAGCACCTTTATCTATCTTACTTTACCGTTTTAGATTGATTTCGTATTATTTCCATTTTCAGGCACTTATCCCGAAAATAAGCTAACTCATCCAAGTAAGAGCTTAATTGAAGCAATTATGGGATTAAACAAAGAAAGGAGCAAAGTGAAGAAAGAAGAAAGCAAATGAAGCCAAAGGTGGGAAGCAGCAAAGTTCGATCAATCTAACTTCAAGGTTCGATCGATCGAACAATGATCGATCTCAGCACTTCAAGATAGATCCAGACCTTGGCCCAAAAGCATAAAGTCCAAAAGTTCGATCGATCCAACACCACCCTTCGAGCGATCGAACACTTTTGTCCTTATTCAAATGATTGATCCTATCCACAGCTGTACCACCCACTATCGACTTTTGTCCTTTTCCCAAAACTATCTCCCAAAATATCTCGGATTTGTCTTTTCCCAAAAAGCTCGACCAGTTGGATCGATCCAGCCTCAGTTTGATGGATCTCAGCAAGTTCGATCGATCCAAGTCCAAGGTTCAATCAATTGAACTTCCTCCAGTGCGAAAAACTTAAATTTCCAGCTTGTGCAATCCGTCCTCTATCCAATCATTAGGGAATATTGTGTGCACAACCCCAGCTCATTTTGGGTGTCATTTTGACCTACTTATATAAGGATAAGGATTGCTTTTTACAAAATGGGGGATATCATTTTCATATCATCTCTTGGAGAGCAAGCTTAGAGGAGGAGGAGGCTAGAGACACCATTGGAGACTCTTCATCAACTAAGGAGCAAATCTCTTTCATGGAGTTAGCCCTTGAGGGTTGGAGCAACATCACCATGAGTGGCTAGACATCCTCTTGGGACTAGAGTTAGCCCCAACCATGCTTTCTATATCTCAATCTTGTGTATTATTGAGGGATTAGTGTTGTAATTTATGTTTTGACACTTTGATATATATAGATCTTGTTTATTCAATGATTTATGTGGTTTAATGTTTCCAATTGATCATTTCATTCTATCCATATGTCTATGTATGCTAGAATAGATGTTCATGTGTTTGTCTCTATTTCTTATGTTATTGATGAATGTCTATGTGTATTAATGCTATAGATTTAGAGATTGTCAAAACATTATGCTTAAAAGAATGCTCTTGTGATTTTTTAGATGGTCCATGCTCATTTCTTGATGGATTATACCTCTCCCTTAGCTTAATTAGTTTAATTTCATGTCATTAGCTTAATTGTAGTGTAGTGATAGCATAGTTGTTAGACGAGAGGACAACTCATGCTAGTTGTTTCATGTTCCATACTTTTGAATGCAAGTAGCATATGTCTCTAACCTTGTGGTGTATTTGGCTTGTGAGCTTAATGAAAGGATTAATGACTTTCTAGATATGTTGTGCTTTTCACATGCTATTTAGACAATATATACTTAATTGCTAGATATATTGTGTTTTTCACATGTTGATTAGACAATTTATGCTTAATTGGTCACCCTTGCTAATTGAATCAACCAAACACACACACACACACCAATATTGCAACACATATTACCCTTATTAGTCACTAGTTAGAAGTATAGAAAAGCATTGCTTGGTGGTGACCTCTAAACCCCAAGATTTCTCTCTCTCTTACTTACTCTTTGTTACATTCAATTACTTAGTCTAATTTAGTTGCTCTCTAGTTTAATTAACCAACCAACCATTTGTTTGATCACTCAACCTACTAACCCTAATTGCGATTCCACAATCAAGTACGACTCCAATCCCTTGGGACGATCCCTACTCACTCTTGCTACTTTAGTAGTAGTGTTGGTAGTGGTTTTTATAAATTTAAACTTGGCCCAAAAGGCTTTTCTTGAACCGCACATTCACCACATCAATTTGGCGTGTAGGAACGGCCTTCTCCGTCAAAATTTTGGCGCCATTGCCGGGGATTAAGCAACGTCATATTTGTGGAATCAATTATGAATTAGTACTTTTTTGATCGTGTCTTTATTTTGTTTTATTTTTCTTTAGATTACTTATTGTGTTTGTTCATCTTTGACAAGGAGCATTGAGCTAGGATCCAAGTAAAGGAGCCATCAAGTAAAGGAGCTAAGCAAGCAAGGAAAAGTGCTAAAATTTTTTAAAAAATTGCTAAGCTAAGCTTTAAATTTGGAGTTGAAGTGCTAAAGGACCTTTGTGAGACTTTCTTACTCAATCCCTTAGTCAAATCGTCGGCCCGCGTGGAGGCTAGTTTTTAATTTCTTAGATAAATCGTGAGCCCGAGTGGAGGCAATTTACTTTTCTTTGCATTGTTATCAAAACATGGGAGTATGGGAACATTCTATGTGGAGGAAGTTTGTTGATTGTTGATTTGTTGCGAAGGAGGAGTGCTTGCTTGTTTTGTGGTGATTTGTGTGTCATTTGTAGTCTTGTATAGACTTTGTCATACCATTCATTCTAGGCATTCACATGGAAAATCTAGAGGGTAATCTTGGCTACTTAGGCCCACGCTTGATGCAAAACCTACCTCTTAATCAACATGACCCCGGAGTTCAAGCTCCAATTCCTCTAATGGTCCTTCATGATCATTATAATCTTCATGCATACCATGCACCTACTTGCATTGTGTTGCCTAATTTTGAGGCTAATCAATATGAAAAAGCCCGAGACCATTCAAATGTGTCCACTCTTTTATGGCTTGGATGAAGAGGAACAATATAGGCATCTTAATGAATTTCTTGAACTATGTTCCACCGTGAGGTACATGGATGTCCCGAAGGAAGTTCTTAAATTAATCCTCTTCCCTTTCACACTTAAAAATAAAGCAAAGCATTGGTTCAATACTTTAGGGGTAAATTCAATAACATCTTGGGCACAAATGCAAAATGAGTTTTTAAAAAAAATTTACCCCGTAAGTTTAACCAATGTAATGTATGCTTCAATTAGAGAATTTTCTCAAAGGGAAGGAGAGTTGTTGCATGAGGCTTGGGAGAGATTGAATAACATGCTAAGAAAGTGTCCACACCATGGTATTCCAAAATGGCAAGTTGTCTAATACTTCTATGAAAGCTTATCCGACATGCAAAAGGACATTGTTGATACCTCATGTGGAGGTTCATATTTTGGAAAACATGAAGATGACATTTGGCACCTCTTTGAAAAAATGAGTGAAAATTCTTTGCACAAATATTACACTTCTCGGCTTGATCATGGTTTTACTAAAAAGGAGAAAAGTGTAACAGTGTGTCAAATTCAAAATTCAAGGGAAATTGTAGCCGAGGTTAAAACTCTTTCTCAAAAACTTGATCAATTCTTGTTGAATCAAAAACCGGCTATCAATACATCTCCTTTTCATCATACAACTCATCTTTGTGAGCCTTGCATGACATGTTCAAGTGTTTTGCATACTACTTTCAATTGTCCCCATGGACATGTTATTAATGAACACTTTGAACAAGTTAATGCCACATTTGCTCACCCTTATTCAAAAGCATATGTTCCATTGTGGAATGAAAGCCCTTATCAAGCTAAAAATCTTCAAAGAAAATACATTCCACCTCATAAAAGAAATGGAGGTTCGCAAGGGTTCGTCTCTTCTTCTTTCCATCATCAAATAATAAATGACTTCTCACATCCTCAAATGTATGATTCCCAAGTTGGCCTTCATTATCCTTAAACACCTTCTAGTAATTCCACATTTGAAGATAAGGTTTTGATGGCCTTGGGTAGCTTAGAAAATGATACCAACTTGTTGCATTCCCACTCTCAATCTATATCAAAGCTTGAATCCTAAATTGGGACCATAGCTAATGCATTAAATGCAAGAGAAATTGGAAAATTACCTAGTCAACCCCAGAGGAATCCAAAGGCCCAATTTTGTGTGGAAGCAAACCCTACATCAGGGTATTCTTCCCAAGCTCAAGTGCAAGCCATCACCACCTTGAGAAGTGGTAAGAAGGTGGACAATAGGGTTGAACTACTAAAGGAAGATAGTGAATCGGTGCAACCTAAAGTTGTCACCCATCTAATTCCCAATTCCACTCCTACTCCTTTGAATGAAAATGTCCTAACCAGAATTCTCAATCTTTTCCATCATCCTCTCAAATTACAAAGTCTAGTGAGCCAAAAGCTCCATTCCCTTATGCTTTAAAAGAAACTTCGCCTTATAGGAAACAAGAAAGGAAAACACATGACATGATGGAAGTTTTTAAGCAAGTCAATATCAATCTTCCTCTTTTAGATGCCATTAAGCAAATTCCACCTTATGCAAAATTCTTGAAAGATCTTTGCATATAAAAGAGGAAGAGCAAGGGACCAAGCCCTAAAAAAGTGTTCCTTACGGAGCAAGTGAGCTCTATTCTTCAACAAAACACTTCGCTTAAGTTCAAAGATCCCGGTGCTCCGACTATTTCTTGTGTAATTGGAACTCATGAAATTCGTAGAGCTCTTCTTGACTTAGGTGTAAGTGTCAACTTGATTCCTTACTCCATATATGTCTAATTAGGGTTGAATGAATTAAAGCCAACCTCGGTAGTGCTTCAAATGACTGATAGATCCGTTAAAACACCTAGGGGCATGGTTGAGGACATTCTTGTCAAGGTGGATAAATTCTACTTTTCGGTTGATTTCGTAGTTCTTGATACCGAACCGGTTGCTAATCCCTCCAACCACATCCCAATCATCTTGGGAAAACTGTTCCTTGCCACCGCAAATGCAATAATTAATTATAAATCCGGGATTATTGACCTCTCTTTTGGCAATATGATGATCAAACTTAATGTTTTCCATGCAAGTCGACATCCCATAGATAAAGATGAGTGTTTCCTTGTAGATGTGTTAGATGAGGTTGTTGAGGAATCGATTCTAACAATGGTAATGAAATAACCAATTGAGGATAGTCTTTCATCTCTTTTATCCGATGATCCTCTAGCTTTTTATCTTCTAGAAATGTATGGAAGTTGTGGATTTGATGATGAAAAATTAATGGATGAAGTAGGCAATCTCATAGAATCTGCTGTAAGCTTAGATTTTCCATCTTGGAAAACCCCAATAGAACCTCTTCCTTCACTCTCTAGCACTCCACCGGTCTCATCTTTAGTCTCTCCACCAATTCTTGAGCTTAAAACTCTACCTTCTAATCTCAAGTATGCATTCTTAGGACCAAAAGAGACTCTTCCAGTTATCATTTCTTCAAGTCTTGAAAAAGACCAAGAAGATGCTCTCTTAAATGTACTTAAAGAAAATAAGGAAGCCATAGGATGGAGTGTGGCGGATCTTAAGGGAATTGACCCTTCTATTTGTATGCATCGCATACTTATGGAAGATGATGCAAAACCCTTTAGGGATGCCCAAAGGAGACTTAATCCAAACATGAAGGAGGTAGTTAAGAAGGAAGTTGTCAAACTCTTAGATGCCGGAATCATTTACCCAATCTCCGATAGCAAATGGGTGAGTCCAACTCAAGTAGTTCCCAAAAAATCAGGGATTACGGTGGTTGAGAATGCAAAGGGTGAGGAAATCTCTAAGCGTACCACCAATTCATGGCATGTATGCATTGATTACCGCAAATTGAATGCCACCACTAGAAATGATCATTTCCTTTTGCCATTCATTGATCAAATTCTAGAGAGATTGGCCGAGCAACAATATTATTACTTCCTTGATGGCTATTCGGGGTACAATCAAGTAGCCCTCGACCCACTAGACCAAGAGAAAACCACCTTTACATGTCCATTCGGCACATTTGCTTATAGACGGATGCCTTTTGGTTTGTGCAATGCTCCTACCACATTCCAAAGGTGTATGATGTCAATTTTCTTGGATATGGTGGAAGACTATCTAGAGGTTTTCATGGATGATTTTTTTATTTTTGGGTCCTCATTTGATGCATGCCTCAAAAACTTAGATTTAGTGCTTAAGAGATGTCATGAAACCAACCTTGTACTTAGCTAGGAAAAGAGCCATTTCATGGTTCAAGAGGGTATTGTTTTGGGTCACGTTATTTCAAGGAGAGAAATAGAGGTTGATAAAGCGAAGGTCGAGCTTATTTCTGAATTGCCTCCACCTTCAACAATGAGAGAGGTTCGCTCCTTTCAAGGTCATGCTGGCTTTTACCGCCATTTTATCAAAGACTTTAGCAAAATTGCTCGACCCTTGTGCAATCTTCTCGCCAAGGAAACTCTTTTTGTCTTTGACCAAGCATGCCTAGATGCTTTTCATAAATTACGTGAATTATTATCATCTGCTCCTATCATGCAACCTCCCAATTGGTCATTGCTATTTGAAATCATATGTGATGCTTCTGATTATGCCATAGGGGCAGTTTTGGGATAAAGAGTGGGTAAGCTTCCTTGTGCTATATACTATGCAAGTAAAACTTTCTCAGGAGCTCAATTGAATTACTCCACTACCGAGAAAGAAATACTTGCTGTAGTATATGCTCTTGATAAATTTCATTCCTATCTCTTAGGGTCCAAGGTTGTTGTTTATTCTGATCTTGCCGCCTTGAGGCATCTATTGACAAAAAGGGAAATAAAACCTAAGCTAATTAGATGGATTTTGTTTCTTTAGGAATTCGATTTTGAAATAAAGGACAAGAAAGGCACCGAAAATGTGGTTGCCGATCATCTTTCTAAGTTATCGATAGAACCTTTCCCTAGTCTACCAATTTGTGACTCTTTTTCAGATGAACAACTCTTTCAAATTTCTAATGGAAAAATGCCTTGGTTTGCCGACATTGTGAATTATTTGGCAGTAGGCAAGTTACCAACTTCTTGGTCGAAGAACGAAAAGAATTGTTTCTTTGCCAACATTTGGAATTACTATTGGAAAAATCCTGTCTTATACCGATATTGTTCGGATCAAATTGTGAGGAGATGCATTCCAGAGAGTGAAATTCCAAGTATCCTAGTGTTTTGTCACACTCTTGCATGTGGTGGGTATTTTAGTGCAAAGAAGACCGCCTTGAAGGTTCTTCAAAGTGGGCTCTTTTGGCCCACTATTCATAGAGATGCCTACAATGTTTGCAAATCATGTGAGAGATGTCAAAAGATGGGGACAATATCTAAAAGAGATATGATGCCCTTGACCAATATACTTGTTGTTCAGATCTTTGATATATGGGGCATTGATTTTATGGGTCCATTTTCTATATTCTATGGTTTTCAATACATTCTTCTTGCCGTTGATTATGTTTCCAAGTGGGTAGAAGCATGTGCTACCAAAACGAATGACCACTTCGTGGTCATTCAATTCATCAAATCCAATATCTTTGCTCGTTTTGGTATGCCAAGGGCTATAATAAGTGATGGAGGAAAACATTTTTGCAATCAATTCTTGAGGTACTTATTTCTTAAGTACTCCGTCACTCATAAGGTAGCCACTCCCTACCATCCGTAAACAAGCAGGCAAGTTGAAGTGTCTAACTGGGAAATTAAGCATATTCTTGAGAAAACGGTTAACACCACCTGTAAGGATTGGTCAAGAAAGCTAAATAATGCTTTGTGGGCTTATCGGACGGCATACAAGACTCCCATTGGCATGTCTCCTTATAAACTTGTATATGGAAAGCCTTGCCATCTTCTGGTTGAGCTAGAGCATAAAGCCTTATGGGCAGTTAAAAAGCTCAATTTTGACCTTGATAAAGCCGGAGAGAATAGGCTACTTCAATTGAGTAAGGAAGAAGAGTTGAGACACAATGCTTATGATAATGCCAAAATCTACAAAGAACGAACGGCTTTCATGATAAGCATATTGTGAAAAAGTCTTTGGAACCCGGTCAAAAAGCTTGGCTTTTCAACTTTAGACTGAAACTCTTTCCCGGGAAATTGAGAACCAAATGGGAGGGTCCTTATGAAATCATCGCTGTTGCAACTCATGGGGCGGTTGAAATCAAAAACTTGAAGAAGGGGAACATTTTCAAAGTTAATGGTCAAAGGTTGAAACCTTACATAGAGGGTCAAGTCTTTCAAAGACATTTGGAAGCTGCACATCTAGTTGACCCGGTGTATGAACACATAGAAGATTACATTGACAAGGAACTAAAAGCTCCTTTTGAACTTAATCCAACAAGTTCTCCAAAGAACCATTTGTTGGGAAAAGTTCAAAGCATTCATCACCCCAATAAAGAGGGGATGCATAACAAGATCTTTGATCCGGGCTAAAAGAGCCCAACATCTTGCTAGAGACGTTAAAGACTAGCAAAGGCATTCATAGGATGTCAAACCCCTATTCCTCCCTCATTTCTATCTTTCATTTCATTTCATGCGAAGTCTGGATATTTATTTTTGGTTCATATGCATTGAAAGGAACTTTGGTGTGGATTGTATGAGCTTTCATGTCATTATTGAGCATTTTGCATAGTTCGATCGATCTCAAACCTGAGTTCGATCAATCTCAAACCTGAGTTTGATCGATCGAACTCCATTTTGCATCCAACAATTAGAAAAAATTTTGAACTGCAGAAACCTACATCCAAATCACCTCTCTGTCCCATCGTTCGAACCAATTCTTAGATCAATCAAGAGACCTTCGATTGATCCAACTTCCAAGTTTGATCGATCTCATGATTCAACAGTTAGAAAAATTTTGAGCCTGCATCAGCCTGCATATTTCAGCTCTCTGTCTCATCGATCGAAACATTCCAAAATCAATCTGAATTTTTTCGATCGATCCAACTTCAAAGTTCGATCGATCTTTAAGTTCCAACACTTAGCTAATTTTCTGAACCAAAAACCTGCATACTTTTGCTCTCTGTCTGATCGATCGAACTTTTGTTCCGATCGATCTCAGTTCTCCATTTCATTGTTTGACTTTGTTTGACTTTTCAAATTTCAAAAATCTAAAAATATTTTCATTTTTTTATTTATTTTATTTTATTTTCATTGTTTATTCAAAAAATAATAATAATAAAAAAATAAATAAAAATAAAAATTTCCAAAAATACTTTGTGAAGAGATCATTCAAAGTTCAATCGATCTGAGATTCTAGTTCGATCGATCGAACTTATGAGCGACAGTTTTTAAATAGAGGATAAGATCTCATTCTCCCCTATTTCCAAACCCTAGTTCTTACACCGCCATAACCTCACCCATCTCATCCATCTCTGGCAAGATCTCCATAGTAAACTAGGTGTCGATCTCTCCCTCTTCTTGGATCTTTTTCCTCTTTACATTTCATCTCTCCTCTCTTTGCTTCAAGGTAAGATCCGAGACCTTATTATTGATTTCACACCTCGATTTGTTAAAAGTATGCTTTAAGTGTTTGATCCGTTCCAATATTCATGATGATTATTGGTCATGGATGAAGTTTTAAGCTTTTCATGTCTATATATCCATATTCGTCTTTACGCCATATCCATTGTAATGAGTTACTTTGATTTTTGGGAGTGTGAGCCATTCTAGGTGATTGGGATTGATGATTGTTATGTTGATGGGCCCACGAACATGTTTGTGTGGGTCCCGTGCTCCCACAGTTATAGATCTATGACTTCTCGTTTTTAACAGAACACAGTTCGATTGATCGAACTTGTGTCTCCGATCGATCGAAGTTGTGAGATCAATCTCATTTATTTTCGATCGATCCAAATTTTGTGATCGATCTCACTTCTTTTTCTAATCGATCGAATTTCACAGATCTCATACACACACTTCATTCATCTTGTATTCACTTAATGTTATCATATCTATGCCCAATGCCTGTGATATTCCACATTGGATGCATTTCATCCTTATATTGCTTAGCATACTTCACATCCTATCACTTGCATAGATTCATGTCAAACATGTTTTGTCTATTCTATTTGACAAACATGTTTCTATTATGCCTTCAATTCATTATTCTAGCACTTAATCCCATTGTAAGATTTCCTTTTTGCAGACCATAACTAAGAATGACAGTTCTTCTACTTCATCCACACCTGAGGCTCATACTCAGCTATGTCACTTAGAGGAGCACCTTCAGAGTTTGGAGGATATGCTGGTTGCCCTTAGAGCTGACATTAGTACCCTTCATCTGAATATAATGGCTGCCATTAGAGCTGACATTGCTCGCCTCCGTACGAAGATCTTGACTGTCATTGATAACTTAGCCAGGGAGATCCACGGAGTTCCCTCTGCCTGAGACTCCCAGTCTCTTTATCTTTTTATACTCTCTATCTATGTTATGTGTCTGCTACACTTGTAATACTATTATCTTTCTAGCCGGGCCTGTCGGCTTTGACACTGGATGTATTGCACTTTATTGTTGTTTTTATCTATGAGGGATGTCATATGTTTTTATTGATATATCTGTCCTTTTAACTCCATCAGGTGCATCTCAATGACTTCAATGAGAGAGTGCGACCCGATTTTCAGGACCACCCTTATACCTCTCTCATTTCTTTATCTGTGTATCCCATTTACACTTGCATGTCCACTGTGCACTAATTATCCCATTTTGTTATCTGATGAGTTTATCCAAGTGCCAATTTTCAGGATCACGGTTCATCCCAAGTTTAGGGGGGCCATGCCACCCACTTCGGATACTTTAGTCCCGATCATTCTATGCCTTAGTTACACTAGTATACTCTTTCCTTTGTTCTCTTTGCACATTGAGGACATTGTGCCACTTAAGTTTAGGGGGAATGGTGTTTTATAGTGTTAGTTTTAAATTAGTTTTAAATTCAAAATTTTGAGCATGACTTGTGTAATGGAGGGATATTTCTATGATTGGTCCATATCTAACTATGATTTTGATCTTTTGAGGACTATATTGCTTAAAATTTAAAAATTGCTTGACTTGAGAGTCCAATACTCCTTGTATGCCTTGTGGATGCCATTTAGGAGTAAATTTTTCGAAAGATTGATATCTTGCTTGCACTTATGGTCCACGTCATCTTGATTTTGTGATTGTTTTGAGATTCATTCTAGGATTCTACACTAACACCGGCGCACACTAGCATTTATTTGTGGGGTACATGCTTTGTCGATTATTGAATTGGTTATATCCCAATTGAGCTAGTAGTGCATTGAAAGCTTTCATTCTTGATAAAGGTGGATAACAACCCCTTTTCAGTAAGTAGCCGAGATTCTAGCCTCATCAAGCACTGAATTTCTCACGCCGAAAAGTAGAGGGCCCAAACTCTAGGTTAATAATTGATCTTGCTTGCCAAAAAAAAAAAAAAAAAGCAATAAAAAGTGAGGACTTCTCCCAAACGGTGAGAATTGGGAAATGATTAGATGAAGGTTGTCCTGATTTGTAACCTAGTTGATTTGAGCTTGTAAGTCCGTAGGGGTATTTGAATGCCTAATGCCCTAAAGCCGTCTGGTTTGGGAGTCATTGACCTAACGCTCAACCTCATAAATCACTAGAAAGCTTAATAGATCAACACATTGCACCATGCTTCCATCTTTGATCCTATAAAAAAAACATATATATATATATATATATATATATATAATATAAAAATCGAGTGAAAAGAATAAGTGCACCTAGAACAATAAAACTTTAATAAAAGATCCACTTTTTGTCTTGATGATCAGTACTAGATTTGTATGCTAGTTTGAGGGTAAGGATGTGATCATTTCTCTAGTTGGCTAAGATAGCAACACATTTGATGCCGGTCCACTCAAAAGAATTCTAGAGTTGTTTTGATTTGGATGATCATTTTCTTGATGTGTAGAGAACCATACTTGCTTGCTTGATGTTGAAATTTTGGGAGATTGCTCGAAAATGTTTGAAACATTGCATACTTGAGGTAGTTTTCTCCCAATGTTTGTTTGCAATATTGGTGCCTCTTTTGAAAGAATGAGCTTAATGTTTGTGGGTACCATTTCTGGAAACCCTCACGAGAATTCACTCATCCACTAGGGGTAACCTAGGGGTTTAAAAGGCTTGTTGCATATGCTAAGTGCAATCGTGTTCCCTACGAAAGTTGCGTTATCCATTTATAGTTTTCTAGACTCATACTTGTATAGTTGTTTATTTCATTCCTTTACTTTCTAGTTCATTGCTAGGGACTAGCAATATGTAAGTTTGGGGGTGTGATGAGCGCTGAAAAGTGCGTATCTAAACCCCTTAAGCTTAGGCATTCGAGCACCTTTATCTATCTTATTTTACCATTTTAGATTGATTTCGTATTATTTCCATTTTCAGGCACTTATCCCAAAAATAAGCTAACTCAGCCAAATAAGCGCTTAATTGAAGCAATTTTAGGATTAAACAAAGAAAGGAGCATGATAAGCGCCGAATATTGTATATTCAAGCGCCCTAAATTGCATTAGTTAAGTCCATCGTTTGATTATTTAAGTAGATTATATTCATTTGTGTGTATGTATATATTTTCAGGTCCATTGGCCAAAAAGAAGCAAGAAGGATGCTTTGTGGAGTTTTGAACATCAAAGGTGCCAATTCTGAAATTCTGGCAGCAGTGAAGCCCAAACTTTGTTCACCATTTTGACATTGTAAACTCGAGAACTGGACTTCCATTATAAAATGGCATATTTAGAGCTCTGAATCAGCTTTCCAAATCTTCAAGCGGTTCATCATTCGGAGCTCGGAGCAGAGAGTTATGGCCATTTCATCAAAGTAGGTCTGGGTGGAGCAAGTGAAGCATGGAGCTTTTTACACTAAATTTGAGTGCTCGAGGCCCTATTTCGAGCACTCAAAATTTGGGCAGTTTGCTCCACGAGACAGCCCACTTGTGCTCTGAAATTTCCAACTTTGGATTTCCCTATTAATGAGGTGGTTGGGGATGTTTTTTGGAGGAGAGAGAGGGTTTTGTTGGAGGACAAAAGGCAACCAAAGGCCACACATTTCATATCCTTGAAATTTTGCAAGATAGAGGAGAGAGAAGAGAGCAAGGAGGAGGAGTTCTTGAAGCTTCAAGGAGGAAGCTCGAAAATGGAGGGGAAAGCCTTGCTTCTTCCTTCATCTAGGCTCACTCATGGGTAACTAAACCTCTTCTAGGGAGGTGATGAAGCCTCCCCTTTTGCTTATGTTCTAGATTAGGATCTATTTTGGGGATTATGATGTATCATTTTTGGTCTTTTCATAATCTAGAGCATATTACTTCTTGTAATGAATTCTAATGTTTATAAATGATTGTTGTAAGTGATTTATCTTGTCTTAGATGGTTTCTTGTAGTAATCATAATGCTTGCTTCTTCATGGTGACAATGGAGATAGGATTATGAATAATTTTCAAGGCATGTTGATAGAGAAAATGGATAGTCCATTGCTTAGGAACTTCCTTTGATGGGTTATGCTACTTTCCTACCTCATGTGCTTTATCATTTGATTACAAACTTGATAGTTCTTGCTTGAGTGAGTATGTTGAAGGCTACACTTTAGTTTAGGTAGCTCAAATGTATTAATTTTTGAGGGATTATTCTTGTTTAATGATTTAATGAACTTCTCTAAGGGTATATGGTAATCTAGTGTTGCTATATATTCCGTGACCATTTTATACATTGTACTTCCCCAATTTAGCCTTAATCTAGCATGTACTTAGGGTGTAGTGTGGATTCATCTCCCTAGTCTTTTCTACTTGTATCTCACTCCTTTAATTTCCTTGCAATTTATTGTTTTATGCACTTCAATTACTAGCTTAGTGACAAACCAATCAAACAAACCCTTATTACCCTTTATCATTCTAAGAACAATTCTAGACTCTTAGGTTGCCATAGACTAGCGCAGTCCCAGTGGTTCGACTTACCCGACCAATAGCCCTATTTTACAATGATTCGTGCTATTGCGAAGAGGGTTGATTTATAATTGATTTCGACCGTTGATCAATTTTTGGCGCCGTTGCCGGGGACTTGCATACGGTTTAGCGACCAAAGTTTAGGGTTAAATTTTAGTTTGATTGTGAATATTGTGTCTTGTGAATATTCCTTGTGTGTTTTGACCATCTTTGTGTTTTAAGTGTTGTAAGATTCTAGGGACTCGAAGCTCGCCGTGGGAATGCTAGCAAATTGTAAGTCTAGGGGACCCCAGGTAAGTTTCGTGACTTCCAGTTTCGAGTTGTGAATATTGTGCATGTGTTAAATTTAGTTTTAGTTTAGTTGTGAAGCCCTTGTTGAGGCTCTTATCCTGTTTAAATTTCGTGTTCAAGCATCGGTCCTTGTCGTGGCCAATTTAATTTTTGTCTTGATAATTAAGGAGAAAGGGAATATCATATGTGGAGGTTATGGTGATGAAGTGTTGTATTGATTGCTTTGTGTGTTGTTGAATTACTCCTAGATGGAGGATAATTATCTCCCAACTCAATTCTACACACCACATGCGTTTTGTGCTTTTTGCTCTAGTAATTCACATCATACAAGAGATTGTCTTCCAACGAGACAATTCTCGGATTTTTATCTAGAGCAACCAAATGAAAATTTCTTTGAACCGGGTAGTGATCCATACTTCAATGGTTACAACTCGGGTTGGGGAGACCAACAAAACTTCTTGTGGCATGACATAGGAAATTCAACCCTACAATCTCATATGCAACCTTTTCAACCCAATGATCATTCTTTCCCGCCCTCTTCTCCTTTTCTGCCGTCTCCATTGGATGAGCTAATTGTTGCTAACAAACAAATGATGGAGTCTATGCACACGCAAATGATGGACTCCAACAATCAACTATTGGCTTCCCTTGCTAGCATGCAATCCATAGTAGAGTCTATCAATCAAGTGGTACCATATCACCAGTCCCAAGTTAGTGCAATGATAGATGACCAAATATCTCAAATTCAACAAAGGATTAATGCTAAAAATCATGAAGAGGAGGAAACATTTTCATTTGAATTTATGGCCAATCCAAAAGAAAATTCTATGAATGATGAGATTACTCCTAGTAACTTTCATCATGAGAATGATCAAGTGGTCATCATATATGAAAATGATGAAATAGTGGTTAAAGATCAAATTGTTGCCACTCATAAAATGGAAGAATTTGTGGTTAAAAATGAGGAAAAAGATGATGAGATTGCATCCTTTAAAACTCCAGAACAACCCCTAAATAATCCTTTGCTTGATGCACCTCCTTCAATGGAGGATCCTCTAAAAGCTTGTTTGGCTCATTTCAATTGTGAGGATTTTAATGTTGACAATTCCATTTCGGAGGTGAATTCTTTGCTTAATATTCATCCACCTATTCATTCTCTTCCTTAGTCAACATCAAATGTATCTCTTTCTTGGGAGCTTGCATCTCATCACATTCCCTCACTTGAGTTGTCTCAAGTTGTTGAGCCCAAACCGCCGGATAAGTGTGAGGAGGATGTTGAAATTTTGAAGGATAAGTTGTCGAGCATTCCCGTGGTCAATATGACCCTTCAAAAGCCGTTGCTAGATGCACTCTCACCTACTCCATCTTCCTATAATCCAAATAAGCCCCATAATCCAAAGTTCTTCATTGAGGATGAAGAGTGGGTTGAGGTCTTTCCGCTACCTCTTTTCCACTTTTGTCTTCAAGCTCTTCCTCCTTCGCTTTTAAAAGAATTATCCTATTTGGGGAAGCTTGAATCTCTTGAGAGACATGGTATAGGGTAAGGAGGACTAACCTGATCTCGGTGTGTCTAGCTATCGAGATTTTTGAGGATTAGTACCTGCTCTAACTTCGTCTAGCTATCGACATTAAATTTAGCAAAGCAAGGGAAGCAATTCTTTCAATTTCCAAGCTTCCCTCCTTTCAATTGCCTGAGCCTTGAAATTTTTTGGGAAATGGTTTCGAAAAGCCAAAAATTTGATTTTCCTGGAATGCTCTTCAGTTTTGTTCCACAATTTTAGACCGGCTTCTTAAACCTTCTCAACTCTTGTTTTCATTCCCGGAAGTTTCCGGCTCTATTAGGCAATTTTCTTGGACTTTCGACATGGCACTCACATGCATAACCTCTCATCTTCAATGCATTGTTGAAATGTTCTTAATCTCATCCATGCATTGAAGAGATGTTCCAAAGTTTGAAAATTTTCTCAAAATCATCCATGCATTGTGTGAGGTTGCAAAAGTTAGGAAATCTTCTTGAAATCATCCATGCACTCATTGAAAAAAAAAAAAGTTTGCACAATTTGAAAAATGTTCTAAATTTTCCATGCATTGCAATGAAGTGTAGAGTTTGACAATTTTCCCTCCTTGCATTAGAATGGATTGAAGTTCAAAAGTTTGAAAATTGTCCATGCATTAGAACGAAGTTGAAAAGTTTTCAAAAAATTTCATCCATGCTTTGGAATGGAATGAATTTGCAAGGTTTAAAAAATTTTCCTACATTCATCCATGCATTTGAAGAGACCAAATTCCACCCATGCATTGGAATGGACTGAATTTGAAATTTTTAAAAATTTTCCATGCTGTAAAAAAATTTGCACAGTTTGAAGCATTTTCCAAATTTTCCATGCATTGCATGAAGTTGCCAAGTTCCTGATTTCCATCCATGCATTGGTTTGGAATAATGCATGCAAGGTCTAAAAATCCATCTATGTATTGCTTGGCATCAGGTGTAGCAGTTGCAAAAAAATGTCTTCACCATCAATTCGAATGCTACTGTCAAAATTTGGAGCAATCTAACTCTCATTTGGATTGCTCCAAACTTCCTCACCATCATTCCGAGGCTACTACTTGTATTTGGAGCGCTCTAGCTTCCATTTGGATTGCTCCAATTGTGAACCAAACTTCCATGAGCCTACTGCCTTCATTTAGAGCACTCTAGCTCCCATTTGGAGTGCTCTAAATGTGAACCATCAATCCTAAGCTCACTGCCTTCATTTAGAGCACTCTAGCTTCTATTTAGAGTGCTCTAAATTTTCAGCCCAACATCCCGCAGCCACTGTCTCCAATTCGAGCGCTCGAAGGCCAAGCTTCAAGTGCTCGAAGCTTCACCAATTCCTTAGTATGCTCGCTGCCTAATTGTCGAGCACTCTAGCTCCCTTGTGGAGTGCTCAAAAATTCCCTGCATCACCATCTCATCAACCACTCCATGCACCAACCCTCCCATGCCAAGCTCTCCTCTTGGCCACCACCCTTCACACTCAATCAACCCCATCCTCAATTCCTCCACAACACCCTCATGCATGCCATTCAAAAAAAAAAAAAAAAAATGGCACACTTTTGGCATTCTTTTGCTATCCATTTTACACTTGTGGCTAATGTCTGCATTTGTGTTTTGTTTGGATTTTTATCTTGCACTACAATTCAGGTTAGTGTTTTTAATTCTGTTTTGATTTTTCTTAAGAGCCTATGCTTTTACATGTGTATATTAGTTGTATTTTGATAGGTCTTCATGTCCAAGTTTGGGGGACGCAGTTGCGCACTCACATAGCTGAACATCTTCGCCTTTGTCACTCCACTTGGTATTATTGTTCCTTTCCCCCCTTTTTGTTCTTCTTTTCATTTACTTGTCTTCTCACATTGAGGACAATGTGACATTCAAGTTTGGGGGTGCATTTATGCATTTTTGGTTTTACATTTTTGCTAAGCAATGATAATGGAATTTGAAACCTGTTGGAGATGAAAGCATATGTTTAAAACTTTGTGTATAGAAGCAGCTGATATTTTTGAAAATAAAGAAAATTTGAGTTGAAATGATCATGTAGATTCAAATTAGTCTGTATAAATGTCTCAATTAAATTCTCGCTGGATTTGACACTCTTTTAAGCTTCACAATGCACAGATGCACATTGGAAACTTAACTATGAGGCATGCAACTTGATTGACCTTGACCTTGGCCTAGTTAATTTGATTTGATGAACCTAATGGATGAATACTTTTGGCATGAGTCTAAAAAAAAAAAAAAAAAAAACTGAGAAAGAAAAAAAATAATGACCAGTTGACGTTCGTAGCCTTTCCAACTCGAGCTATTAAGCCCTAGGAGTGTCTCTACACTTAACACCCTAAAGCCATCTGGTTTGGGAGTTGTTGGCCTAACGCTTGCTACAAGGGTTGGTTAGAAAGCTTAAAGGACTTAAACATTGCATGGTCATTCAAAAAAATAGTAATAAACATGGTTCGCTAGAGTTCGTAGCCTTTCCAACTTGAGCTATTAAGCCCTTTAGAGTGTCTCTACACTTAACACCCTAAAGCCATCTGGTTTGGGAGTTGTTGGCCTAACGCTTGCTACATAGGTTGGTTAGAAAGCTTAAGGGACTTTAGCATTACACAACCATTCTATGTTTCGCTTATGAGTTGCAATAAATTGTCAACAAGCAACAAAATTTGTCTTGTAAATAAAATCATGCCTTAGGGACCTCATTTAAAGGGGAATTCAATGATTTGAAAACTTGTGCCTTGGAATTGGAAAAGAAAGTAAAAGCTGCATGTTGAGAATCCAATTCACTTTCACTGAAGTAGAGTTGATTTCCATTTAAGAGATGACAATTGAGTTATTTATATGGACGATGATGTTGATGCATGTATGTGGAAATGTATTTAGCCAATTTTTGTATCAATGCTTCATATATGCAAGGTAGTTTTCCCAATGACCCCATCTCCAGTTTTTGTCTGTTTCAAGTTATATTTGAGCTATGTATCTATCTCATTTTACCATGGATGATATTTTTGTAGTAGCATTCCCATGGTTGTCTTTTCATTAAGTTTTTTATTGTAGTTTTGCTAAGGGACTAGCAAAATGTAAGTTTGGGGGTGTGATAAGCGTCGAATATTGTATATTCAAGCGCCCTAAATTGCATTAGTTAAGTCCATCGTTTGATTATTTAAGTAGATTATATTCATTTGTGTGTATGTATATATTTTCAGGTCCATTGGCCAAAAAGAAGCAAGAAGGATGCTTTGTGGAGTTTTGAACATCAAAGGTGCCAATTCTGAAATTCTGGTAGCAGTGAAGTCCGAACTTTGTTTGCCATTTTGACCTTGCAAACTCGAGAACTGGACTTCCATTATAAAATGGCATATTTAGAGCTCTGAATCAGCTTTCCAAATCTTCAAGCGGTTCATCATTCGGAGCTTGGAGCAGAGAGTTATGGCCATTTCATCAAAGTAGGTTTGGGCGGAGCAAGTGAAGCATGGAGCTTTTTACACTAAATTCGAGTGCTCGAGGCCCTATTTCGAGCACTCAAAATTTGGGTAGTTTGCTCCACGAGATAGCCCACTTGTGCTCTGAAATTTCCAACTTTGGATTTCCCTATTAATAAGGTGGTTGGGGATGTTTTTTGGAGGAGAGAGAGGGTTTTGTTGGAGGACAAAAGGCAACCAAAGGCCACACATTTCATATCCTTGAAATTTTGCAAGATAGAGGAGAGAGAAGAGAGCAAGGAGGAGGAGTTCTTGAAGCTTCAAGGAGGAAGCTCGAAAATAGAGGGGAAAGCCTTGCTTCTTCCTTCATCTAGGCTCACTCATGGGTAACTAAACCTCTTCTAGGGAGGTGATGAAGCCTCCCCTTTTGCTTATGTTCTAGATTAGGATCTATTTTGGGGATTATGATGTATCATTTTTGGTCTTTTCATAATCTAGAGCATATTACTTCTTGTAATGAATTCTAATGTTTATAAATGATTGTTGTAAGTGATTTATCTTGTCTTAGATGGTTTCTTGTATTAATCATAATGCTTGCTTCTTCATGGTGACAATGGAGATAGGATTATGAATAATTTTCAAGGCATGTTGATAGAGAAAATAGATAGTCCATTGCTTAGGAACTTCCTTTGATGGGTTATGCTACTTTCCTACCTCATGTGCTTTATCATTTGATTACAAACTTGATAGTTCTTGCTTGAGTGAGTATGTTGAAGGCTACACTTTAGTTTAGGTAGCTCAAATGTATTAATTTTTGAGGGATTATTCTTGTTTAATGATTTAATGAACTTCTCTAAGGGTATATGGTAATCTAGTGTTGCTATATATTCCGTGACCATTTTATACATTGTACTTCCCCAATTTAGCCTTAATCTAGCATGTACTTAGGGTGTAGTGTGGATTCATCTCCCTAGTCTTTTCTACTTGTATCTCACTCCTTTAATTTCCTTGCAATTTATTGTTTTATGCACTTCAATTACCAGCTTAGTGACAAACCAATCAAACAAACCCTTATTACCCTTTATCATTCTAAGAACAATTCTAGACTCTTAGGTTGCCATAGACTAGCGCAGTCCCAGTGGTTCGACTTACCCGACCAATAGCCCTATTTTACAATGATTTGTGCTATTGCGAAGGTTGATGTATAATTGACCAACCGATCAGAGCAAAGTGGAGAAAGAAGAAAGCAAATGAAGCCAAAGGTGGGAAGCAGCAAAGTTCGATCGATCCAACTTCAAGGTTCGATCGATCAAACAATGATCGATCTCAACACTTCAAGATAGATCCAAGCCTTGGCCCAAAAGCATAAAGTCCAAAAGTTCGATCGATCCAACACCACCCTTCGATCGATCGAACACTTTTGTCCTTATTCAAATGATTGATCCTATCCACAGCTGTACCACCCACTAACCACTTTTGTCCTTTTCCCAAAAATATCTCCCAAAATATCTCGGATTTGTCTTTTCCCAAAAAGCTCAACCAGTTGGATCGATCCAGCCTCAGTTCAATGGATCTCAGCAAGTTCGATCGATCCAAGTCCAAAGTTCGATCGATCGAACTTCCTCCAGTGCAAAAAAGTTAAATTTCCAGCTTGTGCAATCCATCCTCTATCCAATCATTAGGGAATATTGTGTGCATGACCCCAGCTCATTTTAGGTGTCATTTTGACCTACCTAAATAAGGATAAGGATTATTTTTTACAAAAGGGGGGATATCATTTTCATATAATCTCTTGGAGAGCAAGCTTAGAGGAGAAGGAGGCTAGAGACAACATTGGAGACTCTTCATCAACCAAGGAGCAAATCTCTTCCATGGAGTTAGCCCTTGAGGGTTGGAGCAACATCACCATGAGTGGCTAAACATCCTCTTGGGGCTAGAGTTAGCCCCAAGCATGCTTTCTATATCTTAATCTTGTGTATTATTGAGGGATTAGTGTTGTAATTAATGTTTTGACACTTTGATATATATAGATCTTGTTTATTCAATGATTTATGTGGTTTAATATTTTCAATTAATCATTTCATTCTATCCATATGTCTATGTATGCTAGAATAGATGTTCATGTGTTTGTCTCTATTTCTTATGTTATTGATGCATGTCTATGTGTATTAATGCTATAGATTTAGAGATTGTCAAAACATTGTGCTTAAAAAAATGCTCTTGTGATTTTCTAGATGGTCCATGCTCTTTTCTTGATGGATTATACCTCTCCCTTAGTTTAATTAGTTTAATTTCATGTCATTAACTTAATTGTAATGTAGTGATAGCATAGTTGTTAGATGAGAGGACAATCCATGCTAGTTGTTTTGATGTTCCATACTTTTGAATGCAAGTAGCATATGTCTCTAACCTTGTGGTGTATTTGGCTTGTGAGCTTAATGAAAGGATTAATGACTTGCTAGATATGTTGTGTTTTTCACATGCTATTTAGACAATATATACTTAATTGCTAGATATATTGTGCTTTTCACATGTTGATTAGACAATGTATGCTGAATTGGTCACCCTTGCTAATTGAATCAACCAAACACACACACACACACCAATATTACAACACACATTACCCTCATTAGTCACTAGTTAGATGTGTAGAAAAGTATTGCTTGGTGGTGACCTCTAAACTCCAAGATTTCTCTCTCTCTTACTTACTCTTTGTTACATTCAATTACTTAGTCTAATTTAGTTGCTCTCTAGTTTAATTAATCAACCAACCATTTATTTGATCACTCAACCTACTAACCCTAATTGCGATTCCACAATTAAGTACGACTCCAATCCCTTGGGATGATCCCTACTCACTCTTGCTACTTTAGTAGTAGTGTTGGTAGTGGTTTTTATAAATTTAAACTTGACCCAAAAGGCTTTTCTTGAACCGCACATTCACTACATCAATTTGGCGTGTAAGAACGGCCTTCTCTGTCAACATGAATCAAATCCTGAGACTTGCAATGAGACTCTATCCAATATAGATGGAAATCATTGGAAAACAATTATAAAATCATAGTTGGAATTTTTGTTTTATAATATAATCTCGGAGTTTGTAAAAGCATTTATTGAGATAAAGCCCACTGAGTGCAAGTGGGTCTATAAGAGAAAGAGACTAATAGATTGAAATGCGGAAACATTCAAAACAAGGTTGGTTGTGAAAGGCTTCACTCAACGTGAAGGCATTGATTATGAAGAGACTTTCTCACCTATTGTCGTGCTTAAATATATTCTTACTCTTTTAGCCATTACTGCTAATTTTGATTATGAGATATGGTAGATGAACATCAAGATAACCTTCTTGAATGAGCATGTTGAGGAGGATATCTACATGAAATAACCAAAAATGGTTTCATAACTAAAGGTCAGTAACATTTAATATGCAAATTGCAATAGGTACCAACGGGCCAGTGGCCTAGCGGTATCAGTCTCTTACTTTCCAAAGGGAGGTCAGGGGTTCAAGTCTCAGAAGAGTAAAGTGTGTGTGAGTACTAACTAGGAAAAAAAAATTGCAATAAGTCCATCTATAGACTTAAGCAAGTATCTCAGAGTTGGAAACATCTATTTTTTATTATTATATAAGTAAAATTTCATTAAAAAAGCGCTCAAAAGGGGAATCCTCCCAAAGGAAAACATAAAATGTCAAAGGTGACAACTAAAGCTTCAAGCTAGCCACAAAAATCAAAAGATGCCCCAAAGATTTACAATTACACCCATTTACTCAAAATAAAAAAGTATGTTGTTTACTATAGTTGAGAGCCCAAATAGGAGTCTCATCTCCTTCAAGAGATCTTTCATCCCTTTTACATTACAAACCCCACCACAAATAAATGGGAATGACCGCCCAAATATCCTTGGCTTGGATCTTGGGAACACCCAAGGCAACCAAACACATAGCCTAAAAATCCTTCGGCACTAGGCATTGAAGAAGAAGATGGTTCACAGTTTCCTTTGTTATCTTGCACATACAACACTAATTAACAATGATTTGGCGTCTTTTCATGAGATTGTTGACTATGAGAATGTTACCATGAACATCACACCACACGAAAAACACCATGTTTAAGTGGGCTTTCGACCTCCAAATCGCCTTTCACGGGAAAAAGTAACCTGGAATTTCCACAAAACTATGATAAAAACTTCTAACCTTAAAGACCCCACTTGACGTGTCCACACACCATTTCATATATCCCTATCCTCTCCACCACCTGGCTGTAGAGAAATGCTAAGAACTCAGCAACCTCCGTAAGTTCACACTCATGAAACTCTTTATGAAACTGCACATCCTGAGTCAAACTTTCACTATCAAGCTGATAACAGTTGGCAACCAGAGTAAGTCTACTTAAAGAAATTCTGAATAATCTAGGGAACCTATTATTTGGATCTCTTGGGGGTTTCGCCTTGTTGGGCGAGATAACGGTCTTGCCTTGCCCTTGTGTAAGCATACGGGCATACCAAGACCATCGATTCAGTTAAGATGGAGACCCAGGCTGGACGGGCTTCATTTTAAGACTATTTTTGAGGTGGATAGAAATGCTATTGAGATGCCTTTTTCCGAAGAGGAAGTGCTTAAGGCTTTGTTGAGTTGTAATGGTGACAAAGCCCCGTGGCCAAATGGGTTTACTATGCAATTTCTGTTGAAAAACTGGGCGATGGTGAGAAACGAGGTGATGGGTACCTTTTAGGAGTTTTATTCTAACGGAGTCTTTGAGAAGTCGTTAAATGCTTCTTTCATTGCCCCCATCCCTAAGAAGGGTGGTGCTTCCGATATTAAGGACTTTAGACCAATTAGCCTTGTGGGTTGCATTTACAAGCTTATTGCTAAAGTTCTTGCTCCTAGGATGAGGGATGTCATGGATGGCATTATTTCAGATTTCCAGAATGCTTTTGTCGGATGAAGGCAGATTATTGACTCAGTTCTTATTGCAAGCAAATGTTTGGATTCTAGACTATGAAGTGGAGTCCTGGAGTTTTATGCAAACTTAACATTGAAAAAGCTTAAGATCATGTTAACTGGAATTTTTTGTTGTACTTACTTTAGAGAATGGGGTTTGGTAGTAGATGGAGGAAATGGATAAAGGCTTGTCTTTCATCTATAAAGTTCTCTATTCTCATGAATGGATCTCCTGCTGGTTTTTTTGGGTGCTCAAGAGGATTGAGACAAGGTGATCCCCTGTCATCTTTTCTCTTTCTTATCGTTATGGAGGGCTTGAGTAGACTTATGAGGATAGCAGAGAATCTCGGTCTTATCAAGGGCTTCAAGGTGGGCAGAGATTTAGTTCATCAAATGGAGATTTCTCATCTCCTGTTTGCATATGATACTTTGGTCTTTTATGATGCTGAGGTGTCTCAACTTTGATATTTAAGGTGCATTTTGTTTTACTTTTAGGTGGTTTTTGGACTAAAGATCAATATGGCTAAGAGTGTGCTCGTTCCGGTTGGGAATGTTCGGGACATTTCCTCCTTAGCCGCAGTTCTAAGGTGTAGGGTAAGTTCTTTCCCTATTCCTTATTTGGGTATGCCATTGGGGGTCTCCTCTAAGAGGGTGGGGAGTTGGGACCCTGTAATAGATAGATACATTAAGAGGTTGGCAGGATGGAAGAAGCAATATATGTTGAAGGGGGGAAAAGTTACTCTTATAAAGAGTACTCTTTCGAGTTTACCTACTTGTTTTTTTATCTATATTTCAAATCCCATGCTCTGTTGCTGAAAGGATTGAAAAGATCCAAAAGGACTTCCTCTAGGGTGGAAGGGGCGAAGAATTTAAGTATCATCTCGTCAGGTGGGATCAAGTTTGCAAGCCTATTAAGTTGGGTGGTCTGGGTATTCGGAGTTTGGGTCCTTTTAATTAAGCTCTCTTGGGTAAATGGTTATGGAGATTCGGCAGGGAAAAACACTGCCCCTAGAGAAGGCTCATATTATGTTGATTTGGGGAGGAGAGTGGCGGGTGGTTTACTCGTCTAGTCTCTACGGTGGGAGGAGTTGGGGTGCGGAAATCCATTCGGAAGGGTTGGGATATTTTCTCTTCCCATATTAGATTTAAGGTGCATGACGGTAGATTTGTTCATTTTTGGGAGGATTTATGGTGTGGTGATCAGCCGTTATCTAGCACCTTTCCAAGTTTGTACATTATCGCAACCGATAGACATGCATACGTAGTTAACTGTTATCGGCTTGATAGTAGTGGGCTTACAGGGGATGTGAGCTTTTGGCGTTCCTTTCAGGATTAGGAGATGGACAAGGTATGTATTCTTTTGGACATGTTGTATAAACAGGAGGTAGTTGGCTGCGGTAATGATGAAATTAGGTGGATTCCCTCATCCCATGGTCGTTTTGAAGTATGATCCTTGTTTCGATGCTTAACCAACTTTGTAGGCATTGATTTTCCATGGAAGACCATATGGTGTTCTGCTCCTCCTCCTAGAGTGACATTTTTTGTTTGGACAGCTGTATGTGGTAAGATTTTGACGATTAACAATTTGAGGAAGAGAGGCAATTGTATTATTAATTGGTGTTGCCTTTGCAAACATGACGGTAAGTCAGTGGATCAAATCCTCATACATTGTTCAGTGGCGTACGACTGTTGGAACCTCATATTTGGGTTATTCGGTATGTTTTAGGTAATACCAAGATCTTCCAAGGGATTGATTAGTGCATGGAGGGGATGCCATGTGAGAAGCAGTGTTCGCGATTTCTGGAGGGCAGTTCCACATTGAGTTTGGTGGTGCATTTGAAAGGAGAGGAATAGTAGAATGTTCGAAGGGAAGAGTCGTCGATGGCAACGTTGATATTTCATATTATTCGTTCTATTTTTAATTACGTGAAGAGGAGTTCATGCTCCTCTCCCTATGACTCAGTTAATTTTTTGGATTCTTTGGGTCCTTGAAACTCGGTTCCACTCTTGTTAAAATAAAAAAATAAAAAAAATACTATCTAAAATAAAATATGTCTAAGGAGATTAAGTATAATGCAAATGTATATATAGAAATACAACTAAAAACATTTGTAGCATTCACAATGGGATATAATATATTTATTTCTAACCTAGGAAGTACAGACACTTCTTTGAAGGGACTATATCCTTGTCGGGTACCGACACTTCCCGGATACTAATTCAAAACGTGTTTTGACACCTCGTGTACATGTCCATAATTTAAAAATAAATTTAATTATTTTTTATAACACAACCAGTTTGTGTTATATAAACATACGTAAATAATCTAGTAGATTCCCTGTCTCCGTTTGCAAGGATTTACTTATTGTAAAAAAAAAAAAGTTTTATGTAACACACATATTTAGAGCTGTTCAAGGATTTTGGAAAATGATATGAACACATTTCAAAGTGTCACAAATGAACTGTGAAGCATACAATAATACTTTTCCATATTGAGCAAAAACATTATTGTAGCGACGAAGTAGTGTAACACTAGAATATTTGAAACAACAATCATTACATTAATCGCATAACTTCATCTTCTAAGTTTTGCTGGAATAACTCTTAGTATTGAAATTACAAAATAGTCTTACTCAATAAATGTATATAAATAAAAATTTATAATATTACAAGGCAAGAAGGGTTAGAAGTTAAATTAGTAGATGTAGAGAGTCGAAGTCTGGCACTTCAAAATCCACCGGAGGCACTAATCCACTGGGTTATCAAGGCATCTGTATATATTTATATATATAGCAGTGTGCATGCCATATATGTGTTCCAAATTTTTATAATTTAACGTGTTGATGTATTTGTATCATATGATGTCTGTGTTCTGCATCTCTGTGACTTGTTGCTAACTAAATTTATTAAAGAAAGGGTAAAGTGCATTAAACCCCCCTGAACTATTGGGGTATGTGCAAGAAACCCCCCTGAACTATAAAAGTTGTAAAAAAAACCCCCCTGAACTATTGTGGTATGTGCAATAAACCCCCTTGAACTATAAAAGTTACAAAAAAAACCCCCTGAACTATTGGGGGTATGTGCAAGAAAACCCCTGAACTATATATTTTTTTGTAGTTTACCCTATCCGCGCGAATTGATTGACTGAAAGGGACGATGAAGCCGAGGAATTTGTTACTGGGATCGGTGGGTCTCCTATCATAACTCCATCATAGCCGTTGCACCACCCGCCAGATCCGTCAGCCATATATATCGCACTTTTTTGCACCGTTGCGTCAGCCCATCACCGTCACTGCCTTACCCGCTGTTCAGCTCACCTTGCTCGCCAGTCCATTCCACCGTCCATTCCAAGCTCGCCGGCCCATTCCGCTATCTCCATAGCCTAGCACACCGCCGTCCGTGTTTCGAGCACACATCCGTCCACAGTTCACCGCTGAGTCCCCTTGAGCTCGCCACCGCCTCCACAGTTCACGGCCGAGTCAACCGAGCTCTTATCACAGCTGAGTCCTCCGCGCACAAGCCGCCATCATCCGAGACCGAGCCATCCCGCCGACCTCAGATTTCTTTGGTCTCTTCTCTCTCTCTCTCTCTAGCTCTCTGTTTTGGGTTATGTTGGGTGAAAAACATCTTTTGGTAGAAAAAAAAAAAATGTAAGAAGTGTATAAGTTAAAACGACGCAGTGTGTTATAAGGGTAAACTGGTCTTTCAAAATTTTCGGTGCCGGAAGCTGATGTCATGGGGGTAAATTGCAACAAAATCATAGTTCAGGGGGGTAAATTGTAACAAAATCATAGTTCAGGGGTTTTTTTTGTAATTCAGGGAGGTTTTTTGAAAATAACCAATAATTCAATAAAGTAAATTACAACAAAATCATAGTTTAGGGGAGTTTTTTATAATTCAAGAGGGTTTCTTGCAAATGACCAATAATTCAAGGGGTTTAATGCACTTTACCCTTAAAGAAATGAATAACACAATAACACAACAACCAATAATCTAGCAGTAGAAACTAAATTTATTAAAGAAATGAATAACACAATAACACAACAATCAATACTATAGTAGACACTAAGCGACGATGACTTGACAAGTCAATTTATTTTTAATAGAAAGAAAGTTGAAACAAAAAAAAACATAGAAAAGGAAAATAAAGAAAACAGGGTTGTTGTGGCGGTGTATTGTCTTTTTAATATGAACATGTTCAGTAACTCCAGTTAGAGGAAAAACAAAACATGGGCAGAAAGTAGAGAACGAAGAAAATATAAAATGTAGGAGGAGAAGAAATTACATGAATAGTAGAATGAAGAAAAATGAACTGATTATAAATTAAAATGAGAATGAAAGAAAATGCGAAGAATAATTTAAAAGCATGGAGCAAGGTAGAATGAACATATATATTTTTAGGATATTAGGGATCGACGCCACCTGTACAAACGAAGGTGGCAAGATCCCTTAAAAAATGAAGACCGAGCCCTATTCATCAATGAGGGAAAGCCCTGAATAGAAACGAGTCAAGGAGAAGGGAAGAAAAAAAAAAAAAGGGAATGAGTGTTTCAGCTAAGGTCGCCGGAGTAGCCGGAGTAGAAGACTCTGGCGTGGGAAAACAAGGAAGTGAGAAGTGGTCTAGGGCCTCTAGGCCCCATCATCCCCCACTCTAGATTTTGGCATTCTGACTAGTCCTAATACCCAACTTAGACGCCCAGTTTAACCATAAATGGACTTGAAACCTTAACCTTCCAATTTAGAAGGAGAATAATATACAGTCTGATTTAGAGGCTTGTTATTAAAAGAATGCAGATACTTGGAAAGGAGAGTGCCACTCAGAATTACTATTTTTTTCTTCTTCCTCACTAATATATATATATATATATATATATATATATATATATATATATATATACTTCAATTTTTTTAATAAAGACAAATAAATCATCAAGTAGTTGATTTGGATCGAATCAAAACTAATTCTTATTGGATTTAGATTGAATGGAACTTGATATTCTGCCCGTAGCCGACCCATTTGTTGGCCTATTTTATATTTTAAACACAAATTTTGTGTCTGAAATTTAGAAACGAAAAGTGGAAAACATAATTGGTTTTATTAATTTTCTGAAATAAATGTGTACAATCCTTCTTTATGGTCCAGATACAAGGGTTGCTCCATTTAGATCTTGAATCGACTTGTTGAAAGCCTTTTTCAAGTATTTTCAAGCCTTTAAATTTTTGTCATGTGTCACATGTTATAATTGTCTTATTAATATATATTACAATTTATAATAATTATCCTTCTATATAAATATTACTGTGATACTGATCCATTAGGATGACCCACCTAGATGATCCATTTTCAAATGGGCCTAGGTTTCCACTTTCCACATTGGATCAAGTTGGTATTGGTGGATTCAACCAAAAAAAAACATTTGTTATTGGTGGGACCCAAAATGTGTTATAAATTATTGATTGGCCTGTACAGACAAATTTTGTAAGTCTGCAATAAAAACAAAATATGGAGCAAAATAGAATTTTATTAATTTATGAATGTGGAGTACAGTCCTTTGTAATATCTTTTACAATCAAAGAATGGTCCTCTGATTCGATCTCCTTGTTTTTGGTTGGTTGGATCCAAGGGCTGCACGAGCTTGTTCTTGAATCACTGTGGAATTTGATGAAGAACGGCACGTTGTTGGATGTGCTTGATGTTCTTCGCTTTTGGGTTTCAATTCTGAATTTGTGTCTGAATTCTGAGTCTCTGGATTTCTGAGTTTCTGAACTTCTGAATTCTGAATTTGTGTCTGAATTTGTAGACTTCTGAATTCTGAATCCTCTCCCTTTCTTCCTCCAGGCCTCTATTTATAGGCTTCTTGGATTAATAGGATGATGACACGTGTCATCTCCTGATAAGAATAAAACTATAACTGGGCCGGGCCGGTTATATTGTGATAATTATCCTTAAAGATAATTATTCAAAATATATTTTATTAGGAATAATTATCGTTTCATTTAATTATCTGGGCTGGGCTAATTAAATAATTTAAGTGGACCAAGCCTTGTAAATTAAATAATTTATTTAAACATTAGGCCTATATTTAATGGGTCCATTCGTTAAAACCAAAGCCCACTAAATTTTAGTGTCTACAAATTGCCCCCACTTCAAGTTCCAATTTTGACAAAACTTGTCTTTTTTCCAAGTGGGACTTGAAGTTTCCTTTTTTTTTTTTTTTTTTTTTTTCATCTTAATTGTACTTTCCTATTTAAATTGAATTGTCCGAATCCCAATACAACTTGGAGGTATCTTGTTGCCTATATATACCCTCAATATTGTAGGGTTTGATATAAATTCCAAAAAAAATCTCTGAAGACTTGTCAGATCACAAATAATTGGTACGTGTGTTTCTTCTTCTTTTTCTTCTTCTTCTTTTTTTTTTTTTTTTTTTTTTTCTCTCTCTCCACGCATGTAGAAATTTTTTTTTTTTTTTTTTTTTTCACGCATGTAGGAAATTTTTTTTTTTTTTTTTTCTCTCTCCACGCATGTAGGAGAAATTTTTATTTTTTTTTTTATTTTTTTCCTCCACGCATGTAGGACATTTTTTTTTTTTTTTTTTTTCTCCACGCATGTAGGAAAATATATATTTTTTTTTCTCTCTCTCTCTCTCTCCACGCATGTAGGAGAACAATTTTTTTTTTTTTTTTTTTTTTTCTTTGCAGGGCTTGATTGGGTATAACAACTTGATTTGTGTCAACCGTAGCAGAAATTGAGTCCTCCTTCTAGACAACACCGATTTGAGCTTTGTTATCCATCATGGTGGTGTTCAAGTGTTTCGCAAAGCAAAAGCTGACTAGAGCGAAAATAGTCAACGAGTCCAAGGAACGACATTAAGTGTATATGACTCACTTTTTGGTCGCAATGCTATTCAAGTGTCTGATTCTAACAATAAACATTGTTCATCTCATTGGACATGCCCGGCCACATGCGAACTCACCGACTTTGGTCCTGATCAGATTAATGAAGAATCTATTGTCTCTAAAGCCTTGATACTAAATTCTTCACTTCATGAGAGAGTTGTTGAAGAAAACCAGTTTTCACTATTGGGTCTTAATGTTCAGGCGAAGGAAATATCATGGAGTATTCCCTATAAACTTCCTGCTGAATTGCTATACACCGAATTATATTGGGAGTGGTTAGAAGATGTCTTGGCGCGTTTCCATGACTTTCTATCAAAACAACAACTATATGGTGCTTTATTTGCCTCCCTATTTTCCTATGATCGTCATGAAGATGTATTCAAAGCATTCCTTGAATGTTGGTGCCCAGCCACTAATACACTTCATTGTTCTATTGGCGAGCTATCAATTTCTCTTCGAGATCTATATATGCTAGGTGGTCTCCCTCACCAAGGAACAATTTATGATGAAGTTATTCCTTGTGCAGATGAACTATCAAGAGCTGGCAACAACAAAAATTCTATCCCTTTAAGTTGTCAACACCTATTTTTGGCCTTCCACAGACTTTCCAAGAAGTATAAAGGAGATCAGAATGTGAAGATATCTGACTGGATTAATTTCTGGTTTAAAGGTGCATCAAGATATGTCAAACCTTCAAAGAAATCAACAAAAAATAAAGTTCACCGCCCTATGAGGACTCAAAATCTGTCTGGTGTGATCCCTCCTGTCCGGTCGATGTCCACCAAAGAGAAAGAAGTATTTATCAACCTTGGTATAGATGAAACATCGAGAGACACCACTTATCTAGCTGCTTTTTTAGCCTTTTGGCTCTGCAAATTTGCCTTACCTGCACACCCTGGCAACATAATTCGTCCTGGGACTTTCAAGGTCGCAAGCATGTTAGTAGATGGCTGCAACATTTGTCTTTCCATCCCGGTTCTGGCCAGTATTTACAGAGGCTTGAACGAGATTGTTTCCTCACCAGATCCTGGAAGCTGCTCTGCGATATTTCCTATTCACTATGTATTCGGATGGTTGAGTGAATATTTCAGAACTAATTTCACCATTCCTAATACCAACTATTGGCCTAGAATGACATTATATGCAGGCGAAGGAGGAGCAAGATACTTTGACCATTTTGAAGCCCAAAATTTATTCAGATCATGTAAAGGAATAAACTTCACTCGAATGGCTAAAAGATCTTCAAAAGAGCGACTTATTGTAGATAATGGCGAGATGAAAAAGGCTGACTTTGACACCCTAATCAATCTTCGATCATGTTATTTGACATTGCGCCAAAATGACCGTCTTATCATTGAGCCGTATAGTCCACACAGATTTAGCCGATAATTTGGGTACCATCAAGATATTCCTGGAAAATTAAAAAATGACTTTCGTACTTGCACTTTAGAGGAATTTTTTTAAAGCATTGGAACTCATCCGTTCATTATTCTTCTGGTTGTGATGCGTCGCTTCCTTCAACCTTCAGCCACCAAAAATCCTCAGTTACCAGAGCATATGCCAAATGGTGGTCCAGCGTATATATTGATCCATTTACACAGAAAGAAACTACCTCAAAGCAATCTAAACGCACGATTTCCCCACCAAAGAAACCAACTAAAATCCAAGAAGGTTTTAATTAAGGGGCTGAAGTCAAATCTCCCATCTTTGCCAGTGCCAAAGTTAACCATCAAATCTCATAATGATTGTGATGTTGTTGGAGGATCTAGTAGCCATCACCAAACAGCAGAAGATGTCCCACCACTAATCAATAACTGTCACCGTCGTCAGTTGTCAATGGAGTTAGATGAAGATGTGAAAGCTTATGATGAGGATCGTAACTGGAAGCATGTCACCGATAAAGTGAGACTTGATTCAGTACAGGAATGTGTTGCCACTTCTCTTGATCAATTTTTTACTGGGGTACCTAGCAGTTCATGATAAGCGCTGAATACTGTATATTTAAGCGCCCTAAATTGCATTAGTTAAGTCCGTTGTTTGTTTAATTAAGTAGATTATCTTCATTTGTGTGTATGTATATATTTTCAGGTCCATTTGCCAAAAAAGGAGCAAAATCAAGGCTTTGTGGAGTTTTGGCCATCAAAAGGCACAAGGCTGAATTTCTGGACTTTCAGATCCTGAACTTTGCTCGCCATTTTGACCTTCCTAACTCAAGAACTGGACTTCCCTTATAACATGAAAGATTTAGAGCTCTGAATCAGCTTTCCAAATCTTCAAACGGTTTGTCATTCGGAGCTCGGAGCAGAGAGTTATAGCCTTGTTACCAGAGGCGCGCAGAACTGCCTGGCAGCAATGAAATTCTGCCTTAATCTTCATTTTCGACCAACTATCCTTGAGAATTGGATCTCCACTAAAACATGAAATATTTAGAACTCTGAATTAGCTTTCTAAATCTTCAAACGGTTCATCATTCGGAGTTCGGAGCGCAAAGTTATGGCTGTTTAACCGAAGTAGGTCTGGGCGGAGCAAGGCAAGAATGGAGCATTCTGCTCCAATTTCGAGTGCTCGAGCCCTTATTTCGAGTGCTCGAACTTAGGGCAGAATTGCATCCGGAAATGGCCCATTTTCAGCCACTTGCATCTTGGGTTCCTCAATTCTAATTTCCCTCTTTAATGGTTGGTTGGAGATGTTGGTTGGTGGGGGTTTCTAGAGCCTTATCTCTAGAAGATAAGAGAGGGAAGCCACACAATATGATAGAGCTTCATTTTACAAGATTAGAGGAGAGAGAAGAGAGAAGAAATGTGTGTTCTTGGAGCTAGAAGAGGGGAGCTCGAAAATGGAGGTCAAGGCTTTGCTTCCTCCTTCCTCTAGTGCATCAATGGGTAACTAACTCCCTTCTAGGGAGGTGATGAAACTCCTTCTTGTAAGCATGTCTTATTTTTGATTTACATTTGGGGATGTAATGTATATATATAACCTTTCCATGAACTAGAGCTTTATTTGATGTAAGAGCTTCAATGTCTATTAATGATCATTTTGAGTTTAAAATCTTGTCTTAAGATTGTTTCCTCTTATGATTATTTTGCTTCCATTTTCATAGTGACAATGAAGATGAGTTTATGGAAATGTTTTTATTGGCATGATGCTTGGGAAATTTGATAGTCTATAGCTTAGGGTTCTCTTTTGATAGATTATTCTTGATTCCTAATGTCATGTGCTTCTACTATGTGATTAAGGGCTTGATAACTCTATGCTTAGTGAGTATGTCTAAGGTTGCAACCTAGTTTAGGTAACCAAAACATGCAATACTTTGATAAGTTATTCTTTCCTATTGATTTCATAAAAATTCTTGAAGGTAATGTAGCAATTTTATGTTGTTGCATTTCATGGTTTTATGTATATATTATTCCCCAAGTAAATCATGTATTAACATGCTTATGGATAGGTAGTGGATTCACTTCCCTAGCCCTCTCTACCTAGATCTCCTTCCTTTACATTTACTAGCATTCTTGTTTTATGCACACTTCAATTACTAGCTTAGTGACAAACCAATCAACAACTCCTTATTACACCTTATCATTCTTAAATAACTCTAGATACTTAGGTTGCCTTAAGACTAGCGCAGTCCCAGTGGTTCGACTTACCCGACCAATAGCCCTATTTTACAATGATTCGTGCTATTGCGAAGGTTGATGTTAATTGACCAACCGATCAGTTCACAACCTATACAGGTAACTGTTATTTTATATATATACTGCAAATTACCATTATTTATTATTATTATTGTTTTTTTAATAGATAAAAGACAGCAAGGGATTTCTTGGGGAAGATGTCGTCATTGTTGCTAACCCAACATGTAGTGAAGAATCTATTTATGGACCGTCTGCCTTAGAGTTGGCCACTGCGATAGGAAAAGGTACAGAGATTTCACTACAAAGAAGCAGAGTTAGTCAACACTCGGATGTTTTGGGGGTTGCTGAAGTGACTAGTCAAGCTATGGAGGTGGTTGAAAATATTGGTAAAGATCATGTAGTTATCCCTTCTTTGATTTTAAGAGAACAGGGTCCACCCTTGCATCGTGTTGCCCCTTCTGAAATGTCAATTTTCAATGCGGAAGAGATCGTCCTTGATGTTCATCGTCGTGCTACTTTATTCTTTATTGATTTCATAAAGAATATCATACGCAATACTCCTACCGATAAAATACCGTCTCGAGCACCTAAACTTCAAACACTTTATGAACGACTCGCAAAACTCCCTGGAGACCATTCAGCTTTGAAGAGGCGAATTGACTCATATACCAATAATGCGGCCAATTATATTGCTACATCTTCTTTATATGCCTGTATGATGACTTCAGACTCTCAATCCCAACGATTAGCCAGTATTGATGCACAGCTCACCAACGCTAGGTCTATAGAAGATGATGGTGCTAAGCGTATAGAATCACTTCAATCTAGTTTGAGTGAAGCTGAATTTAAAGAAGCTAGATTAGTGAAAGAATTGCAGGAAGCCAGGGAAGAGACTCAAGGGCTTAAAGTCCTCATATCGACAACGGATGCACAGTTATCTCAGAAGAAGGAAGCCATCACCAAACTTTGGGAAGATCGAAAATCAATAGAAGAAGCTAACGTCATCTCGAATCGCGATCTTGAAGAAGTGAAGCAGCTGGAAGAGATATTATGGCAAGAACGTGACGAAATTATCGCTATGGAATTTTAGTATTGATCATCAATTTTTTTTTTCGAAAACAAAGTTGTAACTTTGAATTTTAGCAATAAAACAAATAATTTATTATCTCCATTTTATTTACAAAGATGTTATCATTATTTATTTGTTTCACCGTTCACAGTTTATACTCTTGTGGGCCAGGAGTTTATAAAGAATTTTTTTTTTTTTTTTTTTTTTTTTTGGTTGCAATCACAGTTTTAACTCATGTAGGCCAGGAGCATAGTGCAGTTTAAGCTCATACGATCAGGAGCATTGCCTTCATGGGTAGTAGCGCTTCAAGAATTTGCCATTAATGGGCCCCACTCTTACTCCGTCTTCATCAATAATGAGATATGCGCCGTTAGTATAAACTTCGCGAACAACATACGGTCCATCCCATTTGGATACAAATTTATTTCCCTTGCGATTTATTACAATCGGTCTACGAACAGCTAATACTAAGTCTCGAACTTGAAATGACCGAGGTCGAACTCTCTTATTGAACGCTTTAGAAAGTTGAGCTTGATAACACTCTAGCTGTTGTTGAGCTTCTAATCTCTTTTCATCCAATGCTTCCAGTTCTTGAAGACGTAAGATGGCATTTTCTTCACTTGTAAGACCTTCTTGTATGGCTATCCTTAGTGATGGGATTTGTTGTTCCAATGGAAGAATTGCTTCTACGCCATAAACCAGAGAATATGGAGTTGCTTGAGTAGATGTCTGATACGTGGTGCGGTATGCCCATAATGCTTCTCCCATTCGCTCATGCCAATCTCGCTTTGTTTGGTTGACTACTTCTTCAATAGCTCACATAGAGTCTTATTGAATGCTTCTGTGAGACCATTTGCAGGGGCATTGTACATGGAGGATTTAAGTTGTTTGAATCCAAATTTCTCACAAAGGTCAGTTACCCAACTGTTTTTAAAATTCGTCCCGTTATCAATGATGATGTATCGAGGGACACCATATCGATAAATAATGTTGGACTTGATGAAGTCAACCACTGTTTCCTTTTTCACATGTTTATAGGGTGCATCTTCCGCCCATTTTGAAAAATAATCAGTTGCAGCCAAGATATACAAGTGGCCTTTTGAAGACTTTTCTAAAGGACCAACTACATCTAATCCCCATGCATCGAACGGCCATGACGTCACAGTAGGGTGTAATGGTTCCGGTGGTTGGTGTACGAAGTTGGCATAGAATTGGCAGGCTTGACACCTTTTTGCATACTCCAAGCAATCTTTGACCATAGTGGGCCAATAATAACCCATTCTTTTGACGCGAAAATGCAGCTTTGGACCAGATTGATGAGCTCCACAAATCTCAGAATGTGCCTCCTTCATTGCATGCGTTGCTTCATCATTTCCAAGGCAGCGAAGGAAAAGGCCCTCATAGGAACGCCTATACAATGTATCGTTGTAATAGATGAAATGAGGTGCTCGCCTTCGTATTTCAGTCTTATAGCGTAGGTCTTCGGGAAGCTTTCCATGTTCCAGATAATCAATGATAGGGATTCTCCAGTCTTCTTCCTCTTGTGTCCAACAAGAAACCACATTACTTTCTTCAAATTTATCCTCCAAGACTTGTGGCAAGACCCATCTTTGACATACAGGAACATCAACCAGGTCTTCATCAGTTAACGCCAATGTTGTAGCCAAATTTGCCAAAGCATCAGCTATCCGATTTTCTTTTCTTCAAATGTGCTCTAGTATGACGCTATCAAACCATTCCAACAAATGAGAGGCGTAACGATGGTACGGTACTAGATCATCTTTCTTAACCTCATATTCTTTAAGAAGTTGGTTGATCACCAACTTAGAGTCTCCATATATTTCGAGGTCCGTGATGTTCATCTCATTCGCCATTTGAAGGCCGATAATCAAGGCTTAATACTCAACTACATTATTTGAGCAGTTTTCAGCAAGTGCAAAAGAGTATGGAATGACATGTCTCTTTGGAGAAACAAAAACTACACCTGCTCCAGCCCCATCTGTTCGTGCTACCCCATCAAAAAATATCATCCATGGAAGGAGGATGTCCACAAGGAAGACTTCTTCATCGGGAAAATCTTCAGAAATTTCCCAATCGGCTGGAATAGGATGGTCAGCTAAGAAATCAGCTAAGACTTGTCCTTTTACTGCTTTTCGTGGCACATAAATAATTTTAAATTCGTTAAACAAAATTGACCACCTCGCCAATCGTCCGGAAAGGACCGGCTTAGACATAACATATTTGAGAGGATCTGCTCTTACAACAAGATGTATCGTATGAGCCAAGAAATAATGCCTCAATTTCTTAGAAGCGAAGACAAGTGCGAGGCATGTTTTTTCAATTGGAGGATAATTTCGCTCCGTCGGGGTGAGTCTGCGACTTAAATAATACAATGCCTTCTCTTTTTGTTCTTCATTATTATGAGTAAGTAAGGCACCCAGCAATTCTTTTTGCGCAGCAATGTAAAGTATGAGTGGCTTTCCAAGTACCGGTGCTCCTAATACCGGAGAATTGAGAAGGTTCTTTTTGATGCTATCAAAAGCATTTTGGCATGATTGGTCCCAATTAAATGGAACATCTTTTTTTAGGAGTCGGTTAAAAGGCTGACAACGACCCGCTAAATTTGAGATGAACCGACGAATGAACGCAAGTTGACCTTGTAAACTTCTAAGTTCACGTAAATTCTTTGGTGGCGGCATCTTTTGAATGGCCTCAATTTTATTAGGATCAATCTCAATACCACGATGACGTACGACCTATCCCAGGAATTTCCCTGAAGTCACACCAAATGCACATTTAAGGGGATTCATCTTAAGTTGATATTTTCGAAGGCGATTAAAGACAGTACGTAAATCCTGTAAATGATTTCTTCGTTCTTTTGTTTTAACCACCAAGTCATCAACATAACATTCAACAATCTTGTGGAGTATGTCGTCGAAGATCCTTTGCATAGCGCGCTAGTATGTTGCTCCCGCATTTTTTAGTCCAAAGGGCATAACTTTGTAACAATATATGCCTTTAGGAGTGCGAAAGGCAGTTAACTCCTCGTCCCTCGGAGTCATTCTTATCTGATTATACCCAGAGTAATAATCCATAAAAGATAGAGCTTCATGTCCAGTGGTTGCATCTACAGTGAGCTCAGGGATGGGAAGAGGAAAATCATCTTTTGGGCATGCCTCATTCAAATCACGAAAGTCCACACAGATTCGAATCTGTCCATTTTTCTTCTTCACTGGAACAATGCTCGAAATCCATGTTGGATGTTTGACCTCACGGACAAACCCTACTTCAATCAATTTGTTGAGTTCTTCCTCTATCCTTGGAACTAGCTCTGGACGGAAGAAACGTTGAGACTGCTTAATCAGACGTGTCCCACGTTTGACAGCGAGATTGTGCACTGCAATTTTAGGATCAAGACCGGGCATCTCTTTGTATGTCCAAGCAAAGACATCCTTGTACTCAGACAATAATTGAAAGTAATCATTTTCTTCTGAGGGGTTTAGGAATGCACTAACAAAAACTGGTTTGGGTTGATCGTCAGTTCCTAAGTTGATTTCTTTGAGTTGATCAATAGTAGCCTGCCCCTCGTCTTCTAGCGTTGGTGGAGCTTTCTCGATATCATCTGGTTGTTCACAGTCAGGTTCCTCTTCAACAGTGATGTGGTATGAAGTAACACAAGACGATTCGCCAGTGCCTTCTATTCTATCCACTTCTGCTGATTGATTAGTAAATACAATGGTTCGCCTTCGAGCTTTCAATGTAACATCATTGGTGACATCTATCTCTGTCTTACGTTTCATTCGCGAAGGCACTAGGCTCTGAACCTCACTATTATTCACCACGTCGATGTTAGCTTCTTCTGACTTCACAATCTTACTGTTTTTTAGTGGTGCATCATGGATAGTACCAATTCGAGAAAATACTGACTTTCGAGATTGAGGTTGTGCAGATTTTCTTCCTTGGTCATGAAAGCTCATTCTGTTAAAAACAGAGTTACGAGGCAAATTGCTGATCTGAGAACTTGAAACATTTGATTCTCGGCTTGACAACCTGTTGAATACAGATGTTTGATCGCATGGAGCTCTTATACTGTCAAAGACTGATTTTTAATGCCCAGTCTGCTGATTTTGTTCATCCTTAACTTCTTCAAACCCAATGTATGAGGTGCTTGACTTCTTATCCCTCTTTGTGATTTGAATTCGAAGTAGCTCAGAAGCTATGAAACCGATACCAGACTTAGGTGAAATGATTTTATGCCCTTGCTCTTTCAACTTCTTCTATGTCTCATTGAGGCCATGCACCTTCTCACCGGTGACCTCAGCATTCAGTTTTCCAAGGCTTGCAGGATTTGTAAAATCATACCCCGACTTAGCCAAGAGTTGGTATGCTTTAGGATCGAATCCTTCGTCGGTCCTTTGTTTTAGAAGTGATAAATGATCAACCATAGATTGAGAAGGCCGCACGAACCCTTTTAACGGAAACTTGGAAGGCGAAGACTTCTGAATCTTAGGGAGAGGAAGAGTTAACTCTGCTTTAAGCTTTTGCATATCTTCTTTTTCCTTGGTTTGTGACATCTTTAATTTAAATTCCTTAGTTTCAATTATCTCGATAACAGGTGCCTACCCTTCTTGTCGCTGAGATTTTGGAACATACTTTAAAATAGGTTTCATCCGATGTGCTTTTATTGAGACCCCTCGCGTTTTAGCTACCTTTACAATGTCTGTCACTAAAACGTCTAGTGGATCACTTAATGCTTCTTTTGCTTTTGTAGATTGAATCTCTTGTGTAGACGGAAGGCTTGGGATGGGCATTTCCAAAGGTGTATTATGATCGATATAGAACTTAGCATCGGCAAAATGAGATTCTGCCTCTGTAAATGGCTTATGATCCACCACAACCGTTTGTACGACATTTTTGTAGAATTTGAAGCACTGATGAAGAGTCGATGGAATGACGCCATTACTATGTATCCAAGGCCTTCCCAACAACAAATTGTATGACTTCTTTGCATCAATCACATGGAATAAGGTTTCTGCTTGGAGCTCGCCAATAGTTAGCTTTGCCCGAATCATGCCGATAGCTCTCTGTCCTCCTTGGTTAAAACCTTGAATAATAAGACGGCTATGCGATAACTCGTCAATTGTGATGCCAAGATTTTTCATCGTAAATTTTGGCATTAGATTCACCGCCGAGCCACCATCAACAAGAATATGAGTAACTCTTCGTTCTTTTATGTAACCGGAGACGAAGAGAGGACAATTGTGCGGCTTCGAACCCAACTGAAGATCCTCGTCCGTGAAAACAATTGGTGCATAACATGACTCAAACGTACCTCTGACCACTTCATCATCATCAGATTTTTCAATGATGGCCGTATTGTAGTTCTCTACAGTCTGGACTTCATCTTGATCCTCGTTCTTCTCATCATTAAGGCTTGTTTTCTTAGTTGAAACCATGTAAGTTGTTTCAACTTCGTCATTTAGGTATCCTTTTGGAAAGAACTCTTGCAAAGTAATAGGCTTCTGACTCCTTTTGCTTATAGAGATGTGTTTAGTTGACTGTGTCTTCTTGACCCATTTTCTGTTATGGCCAGACTGTTTATGGTGATATTGGGGTTTCTTCTTCCTTTGCCCTCTGTCAGAATAATTAGTCTGAAAAATATCAGCTTGTTGCTTCCATGGTTTCTTTCTTGTCACCAGAGTCCATCCTTCTTCATCATTCTGAGGAAAAACCCTTCCAAATGTTGAAATGTCACGTACACTCCCTTGGCCAATATAGATTGGGATTGGTTCTAATGAACCAAACTGGATAGTTGTGCAAGATACCTCCGAAGTTAAAGGTTGAAAACGAGCACTCCCCATGACAGAGGTTGTCAAAGTAGCAGTAGTATGATTTGAAGTTACAACTTCGTCTGTATCCAACAAGATTTTTCCTTGTTTTGCCAGATTCATCACCACCTCCTTAAAGATAAAACACTTCTCAATTGGATGACTGATAATGCGATGATATTTGCAGTATTTTGGATCGTTGATACGTCCCATCTCTGGAGGACGTTTGCATTCAGGGAGTTCTATAACTTTACTTTCAAGTAAACATTCCAAGATGCCAGGAACATCAGAATCGGGGAAGGGGTATTCTTTCTTCTCTAACTCCTTTAGCGTAGGACGCTGTATCTCCCTCTCTTGAAACTGGCGACGCTTTTTATCATCCTTCTTGTCATCTTTAACAGATATCTTGATTGGGGTGGTTGAGATAGCCATTGAATCGTTAGCCGCATTTTTTGATGACTTGTCGCCCTTCTTCCAGTCCTTCTTATCTTTGCGTGGTTCTATAGTCACGGGACTTTTGCCGTCATGGGATTTCATACTGATCTCCATGTCATGGGCACGCGTAGCCAATTCCTCAAATGTGCGAGGTTTTATGCCTTGCAGAATGTAGAGCAGGCCCCAATGCATTCCCTGCATACACATCTCCACAGCAGATACTTCTGACAAACGGTCCTTGCAGTCAAGACTGAGGGCTCTCCACCGATTAATGTAGTCGATTACAGGCTCATCCTTCCATTGCTTCGTGTTAGTCAACTCTATCATACTCACAGTACGACGAGTTATAAAACCTGTTCAAGAATTCTCGTTCCATCTGGTCCCAACTATCAATTGATTCTGACTTTAGATCAGTGTACCACTCGAACGCATTTCCTTTAAGGGACCGGACAAACTGTTTGACTAGTAAGTCCCCCTCTGTTCTGGCATTGTTACAAGTCTCGACAAAATGGGCAATGTGTTGCTTAGGGTTACCTTTTCCGTTAAATTGCTGAATCTTCGGAGGTTGGTATCCTACATGCATTCTCATACTGTCGATTCTCCTTGTATAGGGCTTTGAGTACATGAGAGTGCTCTGTGAGACACCACCATATTGAGCTCGGATTGTATTCGTTATCATATCTTGCAATTGTTCGACAGATAATGAAGAGACTGAAGAAGAGGTATGATTGGTCTGACCAGTCGCCTGTTCTATCCCCGGCGTCTGGTTTTGACTGGTCGCTTGTTTTGTCACCGGCGTCTGTTTGGGATTCTCCCTGTGAGTACCTTGTGCTGTAGAATTAGGATTCTCCGTTAGTATTGCTGTGGAAGATGTAGGTTTTCCAGACGGTGGTGGTGTGAAAGTTGCACGATTCCCGGATGGCATTGGTGTTTCACCGAAGGTCTAAACTTCCAATTTATTCATTAGTGTAGCGATTTGCAAGTCCTTTTCTTCAATAGTCTTTGTGAGGTTCTCAATGGAATGAGCCATAGTTGCTAGTTGTCCCTCCACCGTAGCAGCTCCAGTCATCATAGCAGCAACCACATCTGAGTATGATAGGCCTTGAGAATCCACGTTCCTTGAAGTGATTGATTGCTCCGAAGTCTGACGTGGTGACTCTGGGGGTGAACTGACACTAGAGTGAGCATCATAGATAGAACGAAGTGAATCTGGTGGTGGAGCCTCCTGGTGGAACAATGTCAAGGTTTTTGACATGTTGAGTTTTCACGTTCGCCGGTGTTGCAGGATTAGTTTTCACCACATCTTGCTGAAGTTTGAATGACGCCATCGCCTGAGACTTGCTACGTGTCACAGGGCCCGTCAAGGTACTTCCATCGTTTAATTTGGTCTTCGTGCCACTTTTCATGGTGGCTTTAACGTCGACCTTTGCAATAGCGATGTTCTTTTGGGCTTTCTTGTCTGTCTGAATCTTAGGGGGAGCCATAGAATCTGATAGAGAAGAAACTTGATGGTAGGAGAAAGAGATGAGAGGCAAAGGTGGTCCCACCGGGCGTACCATAAATTTGTACACACAAATTTTGTAAGTCTGCAATAGAAACAAAATATGGAGCAAAATAGAATTTTATTAATTTATGAATGTGGAGTACAGTCCTTTGTAATATCTTTTACAATCAAAGAATGGTCCTCTGATTCGATCTCCTTGTTTTTGGTTGGTTGGATCCAAGGGCTGCACGAGCTTGTTCTTGAATCACTGTGGAATTTGATGAAGAACGGCACGTTGTTGGATGTGCTTGATGTTCTTCGCTTTTGGGTTTCGATTCTGAATTTGTGTCTGAATTCTGAGTCTCTGGATTTCTGAGTTTCTGAACTTCTGAATTCTGAATTTGTGTCTGAATTTGTAGACTTCTGAATTCTGAATCCTCTCCCTTTCTTCCTCCAGGCCTCTATTTATAGGCTTCTTGGATTAATAGGATGATGACACGTGTCATCTCCTGATAAGGATAAAACTATAACTGGGCCGGGCCGGTTATATTGTGATAATTATCCTTAAAGATAATTATTCAAAATATATTTTATTAGAATAATTATCGTTTCATTTAATTATCTGGGCTGGGCTAATTAAATAATTTAAGTGGACCAAGCCTTGTAAATTAAATAATTTATTTAAACATTAGGCCTATATTTAATGGGTCCATTCGTTAAAACCAAAGCCCACTAAATTTTAGTGCCTACATGGCCAATCAAAGAAATTTCGAGTCATGATTTTTTAATTATCATACAAAAATTTCATGTCGATAAAAGAGTTTAAATGTTGGACTTGTCCAATATAATTAACATAGAAAAGTATTTTACTCGTTTAATGTTATATGCTAGACTTTTTGTGGCTATTGCGAACATTTCACTGCAAAATTAATGTTCTGTTGCTATTGCTATTACTATTACTATTACGGTCTTCAACTTGTCTTGTCATGTAATTGGTGTTAAAAACTTACTGTGTCTCAAAATAAGTATCCACTTTCTTTTTTTAAACAATATATTTCACATCTTTCTATATATGTACTTTAAGTTTTAAATTTTAAACTTAAATATTCAAAACTTTAAAGAGTAATTTAGTAACTTTTTAGAGAGACAATGCATGTCCCGTCTCATTAAAAATTACTATTTTTCAAATACGATACTTAAATTGGGACGAATGGAGTATACTATGTGGCAGATAATGTTCATTATTGATGGGATTGTACAGTAGTACATTCTGTGCTGCGCTGGTATTGAAAGGCTTCTTTTGACTCAAATTATTATTATTGTTATTTTTTCCTTTCCAGAGAGAGGACGCTAAGGCGTTACAGGAGGTAAAATATAATGATGAGCTCGCAAAGGCCGTACGGAAGGGAGGCAAAATATAATAATAAGCACCACTAGATAGTGCAAACCTTTTCCGTGTTGAAGCTTTGCTTGCTGGTATAAATTAAGGGTGACAGTTTGTGAGAGACTAGTAGTATGTGTTACATTTGGCTTGAAAATTTGTATGAATGCTAGCAAGCACCTTAATGTTGACAGCTTATTGGGAGACTAGCAGTATCATGTTTGTCTTTCTTTTGGCTTGAAAATGTATATATTTAACAGATTATGGGGACTAGCTTATAGCTTTCTTTTGGGTGCTTTTATGAGTTTGTGTTTGAAATTGGCTGCATCGGCATCTTTAAAGCTCTTTGAATGCTCAAGAATATTTCTCTATGGCTCTCTTCAAGTGCTCGGCTATTTTTCAGACATTCCCAACTCTATATATAGAGTTTAAAAGCTCAAAAGAGTTATTGGGAGTAGGATGCACAAGGCTCAAGATAAAAGAAGCCATTACAGCCAGATCTGACACATTGTTTATCAGCTGATGCTACACTTTCGGTTAGCTAACAGGCCTCTTCGGTCGGCTGAAACGATGATTCTCAAAACCCAACTTTCTGTTTTTCTGTCAGCTGACTACCACATACCGGACATTATCGCCAGTTGGCTGACCCTCAAAAAATCTGTGCTTACAGTTTTGTTTTCAGTTTAGACTTTCTGCATACCTTATTTTCAATAAAATCTATGCTTACAATTTTCTTTTCAGTTTAGACTTTTTGCATATCTTATTTAAATATTTTGACTATTTTTATATGTTCATTTACTTTAAGTTTACAATGTAAATAAGGAAGTACCTGATAAGCACCGAATATTGCATATTCAAGCGCCCTTAATTACATTAGTTAAGTCCATTAATTGATCATTTTATATAGATTATCTTCAGTTTCGTGTTTTTGTATATTTTCAGGTTCATTCCCCAAAAAGAAATAAAATGGAAGTCTTAAAGGCTTTTTGAAGATCAAATCATTCCAGGCCTTAGCATCATATGATTTCCAAGAGGAATTGGCCCAATTTTGCTCATGGATACTCTCTACAAAACAAAAGGGTAGAGGATGGACTAAATGACCCAAAACCAAGACCAAGGTGAAAGAGGATCAAAAGCTTGAAGAATTGAAAGAATTGAAAAAAGTTCAAAGCAAGAGAAAAGAAAAGTTCTAAAGCATGGACGAGTGCTCATCTGGCATTCAACAACACTGAGCGCTCATCCGGTATTCATCAACACCGACGCTTGTTCGACATTCATCAGCACCAAGCGCCCGTCCGACATTCATCAGCACTGAGCGCTCGTCCGGCATTCATCAGCACCCGATGCGCGCGCCATGTCACCCAAGCACTCATCCCTCATAGATGAGCACTCTAACTCAAGGTAGAAAACAAAATGTAATTACGAGCGCTCGTCCCTTCACTGGATGAGCGCTCGTCCAGTCAATGCAGACCCAGCTGGCATTTTGAACCTTTCAATTTGATTCACTCCTTAATTGAGGTTATTGGTTAAGTGCTTTTGGGGGACATTGACCTCAATTTTGAGGAGGTTTGGTAGACATCTTGTCTATTTTAGGAAGGGTGATGATTGTAAAAACATGATTGAGTTGTTAGAGGTTAATTCTAGAGAGAAATATTGAGTTTTGGAGAGCTTTTTGGGTGGTATTTTCTGAAGGTGGCAAAAATGGAAGGGCTGAGTTCTTCAACCTCTTCCTCCCTTGCTGCTGTGGGTAGCTAACTCCCTTCCTAGGGAGGTGATGAAGCTCTTCCTTGTAAGCATGCTCTAGTTGTATTTTAATGTGGGGAATGAAGTATGTATATGATAGTTTCATAGGCTAGAGATTTACACGAGTTGTAATAGCTCTTTATTTCAATAAATGATTGTGTTGAACTTATTATCTTATCTTAGATTGTATTTTCTCATGATTATACTGCTTACATCTTCATAGTGAGAATGGAGATTAGATTATGAAATGGTTTTTAATGGCATGTTGTATGGAAATTTTGATAGTCCATAGCTTAGGCCCTCCTTTGATGGATTATGCTTCGTTTTTAACTTCATGTGCTCTCATCATATTTATTGAGGAATTTGATAGTCCATAACTTAGTGAGCATGTCATAAGCTACACCCTAGTCTAGGTAGTTAAAGCATGTAAAACTTTGATGGATTATACTTAATTCTTGATTTTATGAAATTCTTGAAGATAATGTAATAATCATGTATTTCTACATATCATGGTCACATATATAATTTATTCCCTAGGTTAATTGCAAGCAAGCATGTTTATATGGTTGGTGGTGGATTCATTTCCCTAGCTCTCTTTACATAAGTTTAATTCATCTTAAATTCATTCCATTTACTGTTTTATGCAAATTTTAATCCCTAATTCTAAGTGACATACAAATCAAACCTTATACTCCTCTTTCATCGAGCAAAGTGATTTTATAACCTTGGTTGCCATAAACTAGCAATCTTTGTGGTTCGACTTACCCTTACGATAGCCCTATTTTACAATAATTTGTGCTATTGCAAGTGTTGATTATTATTGGTAAACATATTTCGACCACCAGTACCCCCTATTTGAATCCAATAAAAATATAAGAAAATTAAAATCCAACTAAATCAAAATGCAAAAATTCAGTTTTAGTACAAATTGGGGTCCCAACATTTTGGGTAAAATTGATTCTCTGTGTAGGTCAATGTAGAATGGATAATAAATTCTTATAAAATCACATTAGACTATTTGAAGTGTGATGAGCGCTGAAAAGTGCGTATTTAAACCCCTTAAGCTTAGACATTCTAGTACCTTTATCTATTTTACTTTACCGTTTTAGATTAATTTCGTAATATTTTCATTTCCAGGCACTTATCCCGAAAATAAGCTAACTCAGCTAAATAAGAGCTTAATTGAAGCAATTCTGGGATTAAACAAAGAAAGGAGCAAAATGGAGAAAAAAAGAAGCAAATGAAGTCAAAGGTGGGAAGCAGCAAAGTTTGATGGATCCAACTTCAAGGTTTGATCGATCGAACACTGATCGATCTCAGTACTTCAAGATAGATCCAAACCTTGACCCAAAGCAGAAAGTCCAAAGTGCGATCGATCCAACACCACCCTTGATCGATCGAACACTTTTGTCCTTATTCAAATGATTGATCTTATCTAGTTGTACCACCCTACCAACCACTTTTGTCCTTTTCCTAAAAATATCTTCAAGATATCTCAGATTTGTCATTTCCCAAAAAGCTCAACCAGTTGGATCGATCCAGCCCAAGTTCGATAGATCTCAGCCAAGTTCGATCGATCCAAATCCAAGGTTCGATCGATCGAACTTCCTTCAGTGCAAAAAAGTTAAATTTCCAGCTCATTGAAAGTTGTCCTTTATCCAATCATTAGGGAATATTGTGTGCATGACCCCAGCTCATTTTGGGTGTCATTTGACCTACCTATATAAGGATAAGGATTGTTTTTTAGAGAGGAGGCTAATATCATTTTCATATCATCTCTTGGAGAGCAAGCTTAGAGGAGGAGGAGGCTAGAGACACCATTAGAGACTCTTCATCATCCAAGGAGCAAATCTCAACCATGGAGTTAGCCCTTGAGGTTTGGAGAAGCACTACCATGAATGGCTAGACATCTTCTTGGGGCTAGAGATAGCCCCAAGCTTGCTTTCTATATCTTAATCTTGTGTATTATTGAGGGATTAGTGTTGTAAATAATGTTTTGACACTTTGATATATATAGATCTTGATTGTTCAATGATTTTATGTGGTTAAATGCTTTCAATTAATCATTTCATTCGATCCATATGTCTATGTATGTTAGAATAGATGTTCAGGTGCTTGTCTCTAGATTTTGTGTTATTAATGCATGTCGATGTGTATTGATGCTATAGATTTAGATATTATCAAAACATAGTGCTTAATAGAATACTCTTGTGTTTTTCTTGATGGTTCGTACTTATTCCTTGATGGATTGTGCCTCTCCCCTAGTTTATTTTCATGCTAGTAGTGTAGATGTAATGTAGTTATAGTGTAGTGTTAAATGGGAGGACAATCCATGCTTGTTGTTTGATGATCCAAGCTTTTGAATTCAAGTAGCATATGTCTCTAACCTTGTGTTGTATTTGGATTGTGAGCTTAATGAAAGGATTAATGACTTGTTTTGATCTATTGTGCCTTTCACATGTTGTTTAGACAATATGCTTCATTGCTTAGATATATTGTGCCTTTCACATGATATTTAGACAATATATGCTTGACTAGCCATCCTTGCGTATTGAATCAACCAAACACACACACACACACACCAATATTGCAACACACCATTTGCCCTCATTAGTCACTTGTCAATGGTATAGAAATGCATTGCTTGGTGGTGATCTCTAAACCCAAGACTCTTCTCTCTCTCTTATTTGTTCTTAATTACATTCTTTTGTTATCACTTAGTTTAATTTAGTTGCTCTCTAGTTTAATCAACCAACCAACCAACCAATTGTTTGATCACTCAACCTACTAGCCCTAATAGCGATTCCATAACCTTGTTTGACCCTCACAATCCCTTGGGACGATCCCTACTCCCCCTAGCTATATTTATAGTGAAAGGTAGTAGTGACTTTTATAAATGTAAAACTCTTGGCCCTCGCCTAAAATTGCACACTCTTAAGCTTATGGTAGGACGACGACTATAGTTTTTGGCGCCGTTGCTGGGGATTGATTTGATTTGATTTGGCAATGTCGGATTTGTGGAATCAATTAGGATTAGTACTCTTTTGATCGTGTCTTTACTTTATTTTTATTTTTAGTTATTTATTGTGTTGTTCATAATTGACTAGGTGCATTGTTGGAGAGGAAGAAAGCAAAGGAGCATTCAAGCAAAGCAAAGAAAGTAAAAAGCTAAATTTTTAAAAAAAAAATTTAGCTAAGCTAAGCTTTAAATTTGGAGTTGAAGTGCTAAAGGACCTTCGTGAGACTTTCTTTACGCAATTCCTTAGTTAAATCATTGGCCCGCGTGGAGGCTTATTTCTTAATTATTCTTTGCATCATTGTTGTTTAAGCATAGGAGTATGGGTTAAGCGTTTGTGGAGGAAGTTTCATTACATTGTTGTGAATGCATAGTGTTTGTCATTCTTTGTGTTTGTTGTATTTTGCATTGTGCATGCATGGACGTCGTTCATTGAGACCAACTCTTGTCCCTCTTGATTTGCATCTTAAATCCATCATTAGAAATCCTAGGGGAAGAGGAAGTTCAAATAGAACCAATCTATTAATGGATGACCATAATAACGATCATGTTGAGGACCTTGGTCACATAGACCAACAAGGTATTCTTTATCCTAATGTGCACAATGAGAACATACAAGTACCATTAGGAATGCCTAGGCCATTCATTCACCAACCACCACAACAACAAGGCCAAGTTCCATATGGAATGCCAAGGCCAATGTATGTTCCACAACCTCCCATCATCAATCAAGGAATTGAAAACCAAGGTGTTCATGTTACACCTCAAGTAGCTCATCCACCTCTTGCTTTAAGAGACCATTATGTGCCTAATGAGTATAATGTACCTACATGCATCCAATTGCCTCCATTCAGAGCACATCATTATGAAATTAAGCCACAAACCATTCAAATGCTTCCTAACTATCATGGACTTCCAAGTGAAGAACCTTACAAGCATTTGGATGAGTTTCCTAAAGTATGTTCCACCGTAAAATATACGGACATGCCAGAAGAGGTTTTAAGACTCAAAAATTTTCCATTCACCTTAAAAGACAAGGCAAAGTATTGGTTTAACAATCTTAGGCCTTTTTCAATCACTTCTTGGGCAGAAATGCAACAAGAGTTCTTGAAAAAGTACTATCCAGTTTCTAAGACCAATGCCATGAGAACCTCAATTCAAGAATTTTCATATGGGGATGGAGAAACGTTTCATAAGGCATGGAAATGCTTCAATGAATTGCTTAGGAAGTGTCCACATCATGACATGCCCAAATGGCAATTAGTTCAATATTTCTTTGAGAGCTTATCGGACAATTATAAAGGCATGGTTGATGCTTCCATGGGTGGCTCATACATTGATAGGCATGAGGATGACATGTGGCGTCTTTATGAGAGCATGTGTGAAAATTCTTTGCATAGAACATTATCATCCAAGAATAGTAGAAATTCACAAGGTAGGAAGAGTGTTGGCTTACATCAAGTCGACCATTCAAATGAAATAGCCGCCGAAATGAAGTCTTTATCTCAAAGGTTTGATCAATTTTTGATCAACCAAAACTCGGCGAACCAAGTATCTTCCTTCCCTAACCATTCTCATCATGCCTCAAATGAAACATGTATGAATTGTTCTAGTGTTCTTCATTCTACTTCTCATTGTCCTCATAGACAAATGCAAAATGAACCTAATGAACAAGTCAATGCAGCTTTTGTGAACCAAGGGAACAATCCTTATGGTACTCATTATAATCCAAGTTAGAGGAATCATCCGAATTTCTCTTGGAAAAACCAAGGAGATGGCTTAAACCCTTCCCAAGGCGGTTTTCAATGGAAGTACATTCCACCTCCACTTCAAAACCAAGGATCCCAAGGTTATAGACCTTATCAATCACAAGGAAATCAATTTGCTAATTCTCATTTTCCCAACCAATCTTATTCCTAAGGAAACACTAGAAGTCCCGCCTTTGAAGAAAAAGTTTTGAATGCTTTAGGCACTTTGGAGGCTAACACACAATTGCTTCATTCTCACTCTCAATCTATTGCGAAGCTAGAAACCCAAATAGGGCAAATAGCAAGCACTCTCAATGCAAGATAGAAGGGAAAAATGCCTATTAATGCCCCACCTAAGCAACAATGTGTTGTGGAAACCCATTCCTCATCGGAAGGCCACACCATTGAACATGTTAATGCAGTGACTACCTTGCGGAGTGGTAGGATTATGGACAATCAAGTTAAAATGTCCAATGAAGAGAGTGAACCGGTGCAACCTCAAGTTGTCACCCATCTCGTTTCACATCTCATTCCTCCTTCGTTGCATATACATGATTTTGTGAATAAGAAAGTCTTGAAAAATGTCTTTGAAAAAGAAGCTTTGAAAAATGATTTTGAAAAAGTTTTGCTGAAAAATGATTTGAAACAAAGTGATTTGAAAACTTCTTGTGTTGAAGAGAGTTCAAAAAAAAATTCTGAAAAAGTGTCTGAACCAAAAGTTCCATTTCCGGATGCCTTAAAAGGATCAATTTCAAAAGACAAACAAAAGGCAAAAACCAATGAAATTATGGAAATGTTTAGGAAAGTAAAAGTTAATCTTCCACTTTTTGATGCAATTAAGCAAATTTCGGCTTATGCCAAATTCTTGAAAGACTTGTGCACCCAAAAGTGGAAGAACAAGAGCCAAGCACCAAGAAAAGTGGTTTTGACCGAGCAAGTAAGCTTATTTTTGCAACATAACACTTTGCCAAAGTTTAAGGACCCCGGTTCACCTACTACTTCATGCATCATTGGTGATCATATCATTAATCAGGCGCTTCTTAACTTAGTAGCAAGTATCAACCTTCTTCCATACTCAGTTTATGTCAAATTAGGCCTAGGTGAATTAAAACCGACGTAGGTAGTTTTACAACTTGCCGATCGATCTATCAAGAAGCCTAAGGGTGTCATTGAGGATGTTTTGATTAAAATTGATAAATTCTTCTTCCCGATTGATTTTGTTGTCATAGACACGGAACCGGTCCCCAATCCTAAGAGCCAAATTCCCGTTATCCTTGGCCGTCCTTTCTTGGCAACCGCTAATGCCAACATCAATTGTAGGACAGGGATAATGAAGATCTCATTTGGCCACATGAAGGTGAAGTTGAATATCATTAATCCCACACCCAATTCATTTGACAAATATGAAGGAGAAGTTAATGTTGTAAATAAATGTCATGATCTTCAATGTCAAGGAAATGAGCTTTTGTGTAAGACTAAAACTTCCAAGGAATCATCTTCAACCTTGCATTCTCAAAGTGTTGTTTCAAATTCTTACTTTGAAAAGGCATGGAAGCCCAAAGGTTGTGATTGTATAGACAAAGGATCAAAAGTTTCTTTTGAGCTTAATCCAACAAGTTCTTCAAAGAACCATTTGTTGGGTGGAGTTCAAAGCATCTATCACCCTAACAAGGAGGGGATGCATTATAAAATCTTTGATCCGGGCTAAAAGAGCCCAATGTCTTGCTAGAGACGTTAAAGACTAGCAAAAACATTTCGTTGGGTGTCAAAATCCTATTCCTCCCTTATTTCTATCTTAAGTTTCATTTCTTGCGAAATCTAGATACTTTTTTTTGGTTCATATGCATTGATAGGAACTATAATTAGGATTACATGAATTTTGTGTTGTAATTGAGCATTTTGCATAAGTTCGATCAATCTCAGTTGAGAGTTCGATCGATCGAACTTCCACCTGCATCCAACACTTAAAAAAAATTTCGACCTGCATCCACCTGCATCCAAATCACCTCTTTGTCCCATCGTTCGAACTTATTCTCAGATCGATCAAGAGACCTTCGATCGATCCAACTTCAAAATTCGATTGATCTCATGATTCAACACTTAGAAAAATTTTGAGCCTGCATCAACCTACATATATTTCAGCTCTCTGTCTCATCAATCGAAACATTTCAAGATCAATCTGAAGTTTTTTTTTATCGATCCAACTTCAAAGTTCGATCGATCTTCAAGTTCCAACACTTAGCCAATTTTCTGAACCAAAAACCTGCATATTTTTGCTCTCTGTTTGATCGATTGAACTCTTGTTCTAATCGATCTCAGTTCTTTATTTCATTATTTTGACTTTATTTTGACTTTTCAAATTTCAAAAACCCAAAAAAATATATTTATTTTTATTTTATTTTCATTTCATTTCATTTTATTTTATTTTTCAAAAAGTTTTCAAAAATACAAAAATATTTTATTTTATTTAGTTTTTAATTATTATTGTTTATTCAATTAAAAAAAAAATAGAAAAGACAAAGTTCGATCGATCTCAATTGAGGTTCAATCAATCGAACTTTGTCGGGGATGTTTTTAAAAATAGAACCCGAGAGTTGTGAGATCGATTACAAAGATCGATCCAACTCTCTCAAACCCCAACCCCCCCTTCTCTCTCGTCGCTGTCACTGTGCATTATCATCATTACCTCCGGCGAGTTCTCCGACGAGATCTAAGCTTCGCATCTACCTCTTTCATCTCGGATCTCATCCACTTCTCTCCCTTCGATTTGGGTAAGATCCGAGCATCTCATGTTCATTTAAGCTTCAATCTCATCCATACATACTCTATGTGTTAAATCCAGGCCATTTTTATGATGAAATCCACCATTGATGACCTTGAAGCATGTTTGTATATATGTGTATATATGTTGTTATATTTTTTATTTTTGAATTGATTTTGGGAGGATGGGCCATGATTGGGTGATGATTATTGATGATGTGTTGTGTTGATGGGCCCACGAACACGTTCGTGTGGGCCCCGTGCTTCCAAAATCACAGATCTGTGAATGTTTACATTTATCGCACAGTTCGATCGATCGAACTTGTATCTCAGATCAATCTTGAAAGATCGATCGAACTCATATCTCAGATCGATCTCACGATCGATCGAAGTTGTGAGATCGATCTCGCTTATTTTCGATCGATCCAACTTTTGTGATCGATCTCACTTCTTTTTCTAATCAATCGAATTTCACAGATCTCACACACACACTTCATTCTTCATATCTTGTAATCATGCTATCTTATATATGCCCAATGCCTGTGATATTCCACATTGGATGCATTTCATGCTTACATTGTTTAGTGTGTTTCATATCTTGTCACTTGCATAGATTCATGTTATCTATATGATTTGTCTATCCTCTAATAATGGACTTAACTAATGCAAGAAAGGGCGTTTGAATATGTAATATTCAGCGCTTATCACACCCCCAAACTTACATTTTGCTAATCCCTTAGCAAAATAAGACAAAGAACTTAATGCAAATGACGACCAATGAAATGCTAACACATGCATCAATCATGAGATAAAAATATCGACGAAGCTCAACTATGATTTAGAGCACAGAAAATTTTGAAGATTGACATTAGACAGACTACCTTGCATATATGAAGCCTTAACACAAAATGGCAAAACAAGTTTAACTTAAATGCATCAATCATCAAGGTCAATATAAACACTTCAATTGTCATCTCTTGAATAACATGAACTCTAGCTTCAGTGAAAGTGAGCCGGCTTCCTAATATGTGACTTTTACCCTCTTTTTCCAATCTCAAGAACACATTTTCACATCCTTAAATCTCCTTCTAAATGAGGTCTCCAAGGCATAACTTTATTAACTGAACAACTTTTATTACTTATTGACAATTTTATTGATCAACACAGAAGATCACCTACTATGGTCGTGCAATGTCGAGAATTCATTAAGCTTTCTAACCAACCCATGTAGCAAGTATTGGGCCAACAACTCCCAAGCCAGATGGCTTTAGGGCACTAAATGTAAAGACACTCCTAGTACTTAATAACTCGAATTAGAAAGGCTACGAATTTCGACGAACCATCTTTATTTATTTTTGAACAACCGTGCAATGTCTAAGTTCTTTAAGCTTTCTAACCAACCCATGTAGCAAGTGTTAGGCCAACAACTCTCAAGCCAAATGGCTTTAGGGTGCTAAATGTAGAAATATTCCTAGGGCTTAATAACTCGAGTTGGAAAGACTACGAACTTCGCCTGGTCATTGATTGAAATTTTTTTTTTTTTTTTTTATGCCAAGGATATCCATTCATTAGGGTCATTAATTCAGATCACTGAGTCCCAATTAGGGTTAATTTGGGTTGCATACCTCACAATTAGGTTTCCGGTGTGCAATGTGAAACATAACAGAGTATAAAATCCGACGAAAATTTAATTGAAGTTTTTATACAAACCAACTATGAATCAACATATTTAATTCAAAATTTTATTTATTTTCAAAAAAAATTTGTCTTGGCTTCTATACACAAAGTATTAAGCACATGCTTCATCCTTCAAAAAGTTCCTTTTAAACAAAATGATTTTATTAACTTACGAGCATAAAAAATGAGCAAAAATATCAAATGAGCAAAGAATATCGAAACTGCAATAACATGCTCATGCACCAAAAATGTAAAAGCATGCACATGCACCCCCAAACTTGAATGTCACATTGTCCCCAGTGTGAGAAGACAAAGGACAAGCAAAGAAAATGAACAAAGGGGGAAAGGAACAATAGTACCAAGTTGATAGGATTGGAGCGGCGGTGCAAATAAAGGCCAGCTCGCAAATTCCCGGAGCATGCCCCTAAACTTGGTTTCAAAAACCTGTCAAAAGATATCAATACAAGGCAAGAATCATATGAATCCAAATTCAATGAAAATGACTGCAATTTATTTGACTAAAAACGATAAGCCATGCAAAATAGCAAAAATGATGCAGTTATAAGTGCCAAAGAAAAACTGAAAAGCAAATGCCAAACGCGGCCCAAAATAAGTCTAAAAAGTACTACTGAAATGGAAAATAAGAAGAAAACATGAATTCACTCCACCATTGAAGTAGAGGAGGGGGCACCAGGTGGGCCAGGTGCACAGTCAATCAATGACTGGAGCATAGCCTGCAGAATCTCTTGATTCTCCTGAGTTTTCTGGACGGCACCCTCTATAGCATCAAAGCGCAAGGAAAAGGCATCGAGACGAGCATCCAAGGCGAGATAGTCAGCGCGAGTCATGACATCCGGCAGCGGGACAAAAGGGGCAGCTGGAGAAGCGGGGGCATTCGGAGGAGGAGGAGCAGGAGCCACAGGGGGGGCCGGAGCACCCCAATCCAACTCTTCACCAATGCGGGCTTGACGGGACGTCTGAAGTTGAGCTGTGCTGGACTTCCAAACCCCAAGGTTGAAGTTCAACATATCTTTCTCTTTCTGTTCACCACGGAAAGCTCAGAACCCCATATTTTTTAGCAACCTTGTAATAAGGTATGGAAATGGGAATGCCCAGGTTGTGGTGGTGTGCGACCGAACCAAGATTAATTTCTTGTAGATTTTTAGCAATTGGTCCCAGACAAATTGTGGGACACAAAACCAACACTCCTTTTCAGCATAGTAGAGGGTTTTCAAAAATTCCCCCTTTCGCTCGGAATGGCATGGCACGGGTAGGACGTTCTTGGCTAGGACCGAATTGAGAAACCATAGCCGGCATGGTAAGAAAGATTTATTGGTGCTTGTGGTTCTGTTTCCGGTGAATTGACCATGACAAATTTCTCCCACAATATCTGCTAAGGTAGGCTAATCGGGACCTTTAACATAAAGGGCGAGGCCCGCCTCATCCACCGGCAAAACCAAGGGTTAATCCATAGCCATAGCAAGGTCATCGAGGTCGAATTCATAATCATAGCCATCAATTGTAGTTTTGATTTTTTCCGGTTCCTCACATGAGTGGACCATATTGGCATAGAACAGACGGACCACAAGTGGGAAGTAAGAATGAGCGCGTGGTTTAAAAAGAAAGACAAGGCCACGGGCCCTCAATTCACAGACAGACCATGCGGTCTCCAAATTGCTCTCGAAAGCAGGTGTAATGTCGAAACGAGCTTCGGTTTCAATTGGCCATTCAGCCCAATTTGGGGTCGAAGGAGCATTAGAAGGGCCCTTAGATGACCGAGCACGCTTGGAAATAACCCTAGGAGCCATTGGAATGAAGAAAATTGGTTCAGGACTTTTGTCAAACACCTAGTATGCAGCAGAAATTAGAAGAGAACAAAATGAGGTTAGAAATGTGAAAATTCCAAAAATTTATACCTAGAATCAACCATGCACAACCCTAACAAATTCTACAACCTTCACCACATCAATCCCATCCTCCATTGATTATAAAAGCAAAGAAACAAAACAAGAAGAGAGACGTACCCAATGTGGAAGAACAAAGTTGTTTTATGCTTGATGATGATGATGCAAGATAATAAGGAAGGATAGAAGATGGTGGGTTAGGTGAATGAGGGAGGAGGTTAGAGATAGATTGGAGGATGGTTTGAGGGTTTGAGAGGGATGGGGGCGAGAGTAGAGAGGGAGAATGGTTAAAGAGAGAATAAAAAGAGGGAAAAAAGGGCTTGAAAGCCCATTTAAAACCCTATTTGCGAAGGCGGCGAGCGCACGCGATCGTGCGGCGTATGCTCGCGGAACAAATAATAGGGGCCCGCGGGGGCTAGGCGGGGCCCCGCGGGAGCTGGTTGTGTACTACCTCATATGGCGGGCGCTCGCAGGGCCTCTTTGCAGCTACCTTGTGCAGCTTAAAATGGCCTTGCAAGGTCGGGCCAGGGTCAAAAGCAACCGAATTTGAAAGTTAAACTCTGATAGACCCTAGACACCTTATAGAACCTTTAGAACGAGATCGGAGCTCATTTTGCAAAAGCGATATGTTTAAGGTCCGAACTTCCCGTGATTTTTGGATTTGTCGAGAAAATTACCGGAATGACCTTGAAAAATTCCGAAAATGGCACAGAGACCCTAAAATGACTAAGAAAACCGCATGTGACTTTTAGAATGCAATTCGAAACAATTCTATAAGAGGTCACATTTTGGCTATACTTAGCGAATTTTCGAAAAATTCTTAGCCAAGGCAACTTGAAGGAGGGAAGCTTGGAAATTGGAAGAATTGATTCCCATGAATGCTAAATTTATTGTCGATAGCTAGACAAATCAGGCATTGCATGGCGCACTAATCCTCGTAGATTGGGTCCGTCAATAGGACTTTCAGAACTTTTTAAAAAGGGATTATACCATCAATGTAAGGCTTAAGCCGTTGGCCATTAACTTTGAAGAGAGATCCATTGGTAGGATCTTGGAGTTCAATGGCACCATGAGGAAAGATGGCTGTAATGACATATGGACCATCCCACCGTGAACGGAGTTTACCGGGAAAGAGTCTCAATCTAGAATTGAAAAGCCAAACTTTTTATCCAGGGGCAAAAGACTTTTTGACAATGTACTTGTCATGAAAAGCTTTAGTCTTTGCCTTATAAATTTTGGCGCTTTCATACACATCATTTCGAAGTTCCTTAAATTCATTGAGTTGCAATTTACGAGTAGAGCCGACTTATTTGAGATTAAAGTTGAACGTTTTTATGGCCTAATAAGTGCGGTGCTCTAGTTTAACGGGGAGATGACATGCCTTGCCAAAGACAAGTCGATATGGCGACATGCCAATGGGTGTCTTATAAGCTGTCTGGTAAACCCAAAGCGCATCGTTTAGTCTTAATGACCAATCTTTGCGGTCCGATCGAACCGTTTTTTCCAAGATGTGTTTAATCTCCCGATTAGAGACTTCCACTTGACCACTCGTTTGAGGATGGTAAGGTGTGGCAACCTTATCAATGACGAAGTATTTGGAGAGGACAGATTTAAGATAACGATTTCGGAAATGAGTTCCACTGTCACTAATGATTGCCTGGGGTGTACCAAAAAGACTAAAAATGTTGGACTGAATGAAGTTAATCACTACTTTATGATCACTGGTTTTAGTAGCTTCGGCTTCAACCCACTTGGAAACATAATCCACCGCTACAAGAATGTACTCATAGCCATAAGAAGATGAAAATGGTCCCATGAAGTCGATCCCCCACACATCAAAAATTTCTATGATTAAGATGGGAGTGAGGGGCATCATGTCTCTTTGGGACATGGATCCGAGCTGTTGACATCGCTCACAAGATTTATAGAAATTGTATGCATCCCAAAACAAGGATGGCCAATAAAATCCGCTTTGAAGGACTTTATCAGCGGTCTTTTTGGCACTAAAGTGTCCCCCACAAGCAAGAGTGTGACAAAAATTTAGGACACTTGTGGTTTCATTGTCGGGAATGCATCTCCGGATGATTTGATCCGGGCAATATTTGAACAACTCCGGATCTTCCCAAAAGAAATGTTTAACTTGGGAGAAGAACCGGTCTTTTTCTTGCTTGGACCAATTGGATAGAATTTTGCCTATCGCTAGATAGTTGACAATATCCGTATACCAAGGGAGAGTGGAATGGGAAATCTGAAAAAGTTGCTCATCCGAAAAGGAATCACGGACTGCAACAAATTCAGAAGATTTTTCAATGAGTAAGCGAGAGAGATGGTCTGCGACAACATTGTCGGTCCCTTTTTTATCCCGGATTTCAATGTCAAACTCTTGAAGTAAGAGTATCCATCGAATTAGATGGGGTTTGGTCTCTTTTTTAGCGAGCAAATGCCGAAGAGCGGCATGATCCGAGAAGACAATAACCTTGGATCCAAGAAGATAAGAACGGAATTTATCCAAGGTATACACCACAGCTAGCAATTCTTTCTCAGTGGTGGTGTAATTTAACTGAGCATCATAGAGAGTCTTGCTAGCATAATAGATGACGCATGGAAGTTTTTCCACACATTGGCCCAAAACCACGCCTAATGCATAATCGGATGCATCACACATAATCTCAAATGGAAGAGACCAATTAGGCAGTTTCATGATTGGGGCGGATGAGAGAAGATTACGTAGTTTCACGAAAGCTTCCATACAAGCTTCATCAAAATTGAATGGAACGTCCTTGGCAAGAAGATTACACAAGGGCCGAGAGATTTTGCTAAAATCTTTGATGAAGCACCGATAGAAACCGGCATGTCCAAGGAAGGAACGGATTTGACGGACCGAATTTGGAGGAGGGAGATTAGAGATTAACTCCACTTTGGCTTTGTCAACCTCAATTCCCCTTTTTGAAATGACATATCCTAAAATAATGCCTTCTTGGACCATAAAATGACTTTTCTCCCAACTTAGAATGAGATTTGTTTCCTTGCACCTTTGAAGCACAAGAGATAGATTTTGGAAACACGAGTCAAAAGAGGATCCAAAGACGGAAAAGTCATCCATGAATACCTCTAGGAATTTTTCAACCATATCTGAAAATATGGACATCATGCATCTTTGGAATGTGGCCAGTGCATTGCATAGCCCAAAAGGCATGCGTCTATAAGCAAAGGTTCCGAAAGGGCATGTGAATGTGGTCTTCTCTTGATCTTGCGGATCAATTGCCACTTGGTTATAGCCGGAATAACCATCAATGAAACAATAAAAGCTTTGGCCGGTTAACCTCTTTAGGATTTGATCAATAAATGGGAGTGGAAAATAATCCTTCTTAGTGGTAGAGTTAAGTTTCCGGTAGTCAATACACACACACCAACCGGTGGTGGTGCATTGTGGCACGAGCTCTCCCGCGGAATTTTCAACGACAGTGAGGCCGGATTTCTTAGGAACAACTTGAGTATGACTCACCCATTTGCTATCGGAGATAAGGTAGATGATTCCTGCATCCAGTAGCTTGATCACTTCTTTCATGACCACTTCCTTCATGTTGGGATTCAACCGATGCTGCACCTCTCTAGAAGGTTTAGCGTCCTCCTCCTCCTCCATATGGATGCAATGCATGCAAATAAAAGGGTCGATTCCTTTCAAGTCAGCCACTGCCCAGCCAATAGCTTCTTTGTGCTCTTATAGCACCGCTAAAAGGCTAGTTTCTTGATCTTTTAAAAGGTCAGAAGCAATGATGACTGGAAGAGTTTGATTAGCACCAAGAAACACATACTTGAGGTGAGCCAGGAGCGGTTTTAGCTCAAGTTGTGGAGGAGACTCCAAGGAAGGGACCGGAGGAGTAGAAGAGAGTTGAGGAAGCGGTTCTTTTGGAATTTTCCATGGAGGAGTATCCATGACAGCATTAATGTCAAACAAGGAATTGACTTCTTGGATTGATTGGTCAATATCAAAGTTTGAGAAGTCAAAATGAGACATGCAAGTTTCCAAAGGATCTTTGCTTAGAATGAAGGGGAGGGATTCTTCGACCACTTCATCTACCACATCGATAAGGAAGCAATCATCCTCATCGGAAGGATGTTAAGTTGCATGGAGGATGTGGAGTTCGACTTGCATATTTCGAAAGGCAATATCCATCACCCCGGTTCGGTAATTAATTGAAGTGTTAGCCGTAGCTAAAAATGGCCTATCGAGGATCACGGGAATATACTTCTTTGGGTCATGGACCGGTTCGGTGTCAAGAACCACAAAGTCTACCGGAAAGTAGAATTTATCCACTTTGATAATGACATCCTCAAGAATGCCTCGTGGGTGCTTGACCGATCTATCGGCAAGCTGCAAGACCACGGAGGTTGGCTTTAGATCTCCCAACCCAAGCTGCAAGTAAACTGAATATGGAATCAAATTTACACTAGCTTCTAGGTCAAGGAGGGCCCTTTCTATTTTGTTGTCGCAAATGACACACGAGATAGTTGAGGCGCCCAGATCCTTATACTTTGGAGGAGCATTGTGTTGAATGATTGCACTCACATTTTCAGTTAATATTACTTTCTTTAGCAAATGATTTTTGGAAGTGCACTTTTGAGTGCACAAATCCTTGAGAAATTTTGCATAGGGAGGGATTTGCTTTATAGCATCCAAGAGAGGCAAGTTGATTTTTACTTGCTTGAAAACTTCCCACATGTCTTGAATTTTGCAATTCTTATTCCTAATATGTGTCGACTCTTGGAGACGTTGAGGAAACAGAGCTTTAGGCTCATAAGAAGTTTCCACATTTGGGGTGACAAGCTTGGGATTTTCATGAGTAGGATTTGGATTAGAAGAGCTAGGACTTGGATTTGAATTTTTTGAAGGAGAATTTTTCTCATCCTTGTTTCCATCAACCTTGTTGTCAACAACACGACCACTCCTAAGGGTGGTGATTGCTTGGACTTGTTTATGAATTGGCCCACACGGGGGAGGGGATTCATTAATCACATGCATCCTTCTAGGATTTTCAAATGGTTGAGCGAGAAGCTTACCCTTGTCTTTTTGGAGCAATTGATTCATGGAGTTAGCTATTTAGCCCACTTGATTCTCAAGCTTAGCTATGGACTGAGTATAAGAATGAACTATTTGGAGAGTGGGTTGCAAAGATGTCAAGAGTTGTTTGTTGGAATCCATCATTTGCTCATTTAATGATTCCATCATTTGCTTGTTTGCAGCCACGATCTCATCAGTTGGGAACGCATGGGGTTGATTGGAGACATTTGGATTGTATGGAGGACGGTAGCTTGAGAAGGCCTGAAATTGCCTATTTTGAAATTGAGAAGAGGGCTGATTTTATTGCCCTTGATTTTGAAAATTTGAGTTTTATGGGGCTTGTTGCCTCCACAAGAAATTCGGATGATCTCTCCATCCGGGATTGTAAGTATTGGAATATGGATTATTTTCAGGCCTTGAGAACATTGCATTCGCTTGCTCTTAATTGGAATTAGGAAATTGTTCCGGTGTGGGACAATCTTCTGAAAAATGGAATTGACTAGTACATGATGCACAAACCGCACTTGCTGAATTTTGAGACAAAGAGGGGGAGAGATATGGTGCCATCAATTGATAGAATTTATGAGCTATGGCATCCACTTGGGAAGATTTCTCCTTCAGTGTTTTTGGTTGACAAGGGTTGGAGTTCTTTGTATTGGTTGAGGTTGGACCACTACGAGAGTTATGCTGCAATGAGTTTTCACTCAAATTTTTAAGTTGGGTCCACGCCTCATCCGCACTTTTAGACATGAACATCCCTCTACAAGATGAGTCAACCATGAACCTATGTGGGTTGGTTAACCCAGCATAGAAAGTTTGCACCAATTGCCATTTTGGAATTAGGTGGTGCGGACATTTCCTTAAGAGGTCTTGAAATCGCTCCCAAGTCTCATGGAGTTGTTCCCCCTCACTTTGTGAAAAGTTAAGAATGGAACGCCTCATTAAATTGGTTTTACTCACTAGATAATATTTCTTTAAGAATTCTTGCTGCAGTTGAGCCCATGTGGTGATGGAATTGGCAGCAAGGGAGTTCAACCAATATTTTGCCCGTTCTATTAATGAGAATGGGAAGAGATGCAATTGGAGAGCATTATCAGGAAAGCCCCTCAACTTGATGGTAGAGCATATTTCAAGGAATTCATCAAGGTGCTTATAAGGGTCCTCATTTTCAAAGCCATGAAAAGATGAAAGCATTTGGATAGTGCTAGATTTGATTTCATATTGAGCGGCCTCAATATTTGGCATTACTATGCAAGAGGGAGAAGCATAAGTGGTAGGGATGAAATGGTCCCTAAAAGTCATGGGAACCACATTTAGAATTTCGGCCCTATCATTATTAATCCCCTCATTTTCGACTTTTCCTATATTTTCATCCATTGTGTTAAATTCAATTTCAAGCTCTCTTATGCTAGAAGATTCCCTAAGGGTTCGTCTAAGAGTTCTTTCAAGAGAATTTATATCAATTGGAGATTCTAGAGTTGGTAGAGAAAGTGATCTACGGCCAAACATCAACAACACACCCCACAATCAATACAATAAATCATCACCATCAACTCCACATACAATGTTCCCGTTCTCCTCAATTATCAAGACAGAAATTAAATGGCCACAACAAGGACAGATGCTTTGCAATTAAAAATAAATAGGAAAATAGCCTCAACAAGGGCTTCACAACTTAACTATTACCAAATTATACATACACAATATTAGCAGTTTCGAAACTAAAAGGCCAAGAGACTTACCTGGAGTCCTCTAGACTTACAAATTTGCTAGCGTTCCCTCGGCAAGCATCAAGTACCTAGAATCTCACAAACAACTTTCAACAGCAAGATGGTCAAAACTGCACAAGAAATATTCACAAATCACAATATTGACAATCAAACCAAAATTAACCCTAGAACTTCGGTTGCTAAACCATGTGCAAGTCCCCGGCAACGGCGCCAAAAATTGATCGGTTGTCAATTATACATCAACCTTCGCAATAGCACAAATCATTGTAAAATAGGGCTATTGGTCGGGTAAGTCGAACCACTGGGACTGCTGGTTTATGGCAACTTAGGTGTCTAGAGTCATTTTTAGATTGATAAGGGGGGTTATAGAGGATTTGTTAGATTGTCACTAAGATTATGAATTGAAAAGTGCATAAAACATTAATGCTAAGAAGTAAAAAAAGGTGAAGACAATTAAAATAGGAACTAGGGAAGTGAATCCACTACCCATCCATAAGAATACCAGGATATGATTTACTTGGGGAAATATATATATATAACCATGAAATGCAACAACATAGCATTGATACATTATCTTCAAGAAATATATGAAAACAAGATACAAGAATAACCTATCAAGGCACTACATGTTTTAGTCACCTAAACTAGGATGCAACCTTAGACATGATCACCAAGCCATAGATCATCAAGCCCTTAATCTCATAATAGGAACACAAGAAATAGAAATCAAGAAGAATCTATCAAAGGAAAGCCCTAAGCAATAGATTATCAAAATTCCTAAATATCATGCCAATAAAAACACTTCCATGAACTCATCTCCATTGTCACTATGAAAATGTAGCAATATAATCATGGGAGAAAAACAATCTGAGACAAGATATTTGACTCAAAATGATCATTTATAAATAAAGAGATTCATTACATCATATGAAGTGCTCTAGCTCATGGAAGAGTTACATATATACATTATACGCCAAATATAAATCAAAACATAGCAATGCTTACAAAATGGGGCTTCATCACCTCCTTAGATAGGGAATTAGTTACCCATGAAGACAAAGGATGAATGAGAAGATGAAGAATCCATCTCCATTTCCACACCTTAAGCTCAAGAACACCTCTTTCCCTCTCTAGCACTTAACCTCTTCTAAAATTTGAGATATGAGAAATGAGATGTGTGCCTCCTCTTTATTCCAACCAAAACCTACTCACTATACCCCCCAAATCCCGAGCTCCCCCCTCTGTATCAAGCTAAGCCACACAAAATGAAGATAAGGAGACAAAAATACTGAAATTCAGGGGCAGTTGAGCTGCCTGCAGCAGGTCGGCGAGCGCCCGCGAGGTGCATGAGGGACTGGAGTGTTTGGCGGGCACCCGCGGTGGCTCGCGGGGGCTCGCAAGGCCCCGCGAAATGGGGCAAAGAGATGAGGGGTTCGGCAGGTGCCCGCGAGGCGCTGGCGAGCGCCCGCGGTGGCTTGCCTCTGCACATTAACAAGGCTTCTTGCAAGCCTTCTTCACGCCGGACCGTGGACGCACTTCCACGATGAACACTCAGTCATGACTTCACAAAACGGCAACAGAAGAAGTCAGGTCCAAAAGATGACTCCCCGACATGGCTCACGTATTTCAATGGAAAGTTGTCAAAACTGCTTCTTTAATCATTCTTGGAAAAAAAAACCTGAAATTAGAAAGAAATACACAACTGAATTAAAATTGTACATTATCCTTTAATAATGGACTTAACTAATGCAAGAAAGGGCGCTTGAATATGTAATATTCGGCGCTTATTAACCATAAGTCAGTGTTCGACACGGCCTTTTTCTCCAGATCGGTGCTGACCCAATCAGCTTACCACGATATCATTCAACGAGGCCTTACAGCTATTCTTGCCCCTGTCACAGAGCCAGTCTACCCGCGACTGGTACGGTTATTCTTCTAGAACCTCCGACCATCCCCGCATACCACAGCTGAGCTGGTTACTACTATAGATGGCCATCAGATCACTATCACAGTGGACTCTCTAGCCCGGTCTTGCCACTGCCCACACCGTTGTCCTCCAGAGCTTCAGGAGACATATCTGAGGCTATACAGGCCTTCTTATGCCGACATAGCAGTCTTTCTTACAGGTCACCATGCCGGTGGCGAGACCTTCACCACCCGAACATTCCTTCTAGATGACCTATGGTTCATTGATTCTATGCTTTTCCGGAACATCTACATGGCAGGGCACAAGATTCAGAGGAGGGGAGATTATTTGACAGCCCTCTACGCTTTCTACACGGACCACTGGGTATCTATTCCCGCGCTCATCTGGAGCGTGATGAGGAAGCTATTTGATAAGTATATTAGCAAGGAGACGCCCGGACGGGCTAAGTCTCTCCCATTCGGCCACCTCATCACCCAGATTTTGATTGACCAGCGCTACCCTATTCATCCTCGGGAGTATCCTGAGAAAGGTTCCTGTCACTTCTTGAAGAAGGACTGGAACAAAAGCTACAACGCCATTATTACTAGACTGCAGGACCACGCAGTAATGGTTGCAGAGGAACTAGAGACTGAGGAGGCAGAGGCAGCAGCTCAGGCAGCAGTAGCAGATCCCGCAGCGAACGACGCACCAGTCGATCCAGCTGCCGAGCATATAGATATTAATTTAGAGCGCCCTACAGATGACGCAGAGCAGTTCTCTCCAGCCAGGTTGCCCATTCATGACTAGGAGCGGACTCAGGAGTTTTCTTCTGATTTATCTATACCTGAGGCTCCAGATCTGACCCCCGGCTTTGGAGTACGCCTGCAGACTCTTAAGGATGCTATTGTTGCCATACGAGCTGATCTTACAGCCCACAGAGCTGATTTTGCTACCTTCCGTACGGATGTCGCGACTATGTTCCGAGATCTATCTAGAGATATCCGCGGAGCCCGACCTGCCCGTCCTACCTCATCTTCCTGAGTTCCCAGTTCCTTCTATCTTTTGATCCCTCTCTGCTCTCTGATCTCTGATCTCTATTTTTGTCACTGTACAATACTATTATTTTTGCAGCCGGTCTGTCGGTTTTGATATTTCTGTTGTACTTATACTTTATCTATTTTATATATCTGTTTTTGCTATGGATATCATATGATTATATTCTCATATCTATATGTTTGATTCCATCAGGTGCATCACAGTGACTTCTGTGAGAGAGTGCTTCCAGATTTTCAGGACCACCCTTATACCTCTCTCATCTCTTTATCTGTTTATCCCATTTACACTTGCATGTCCACTGTGCACTAATTATCCCATTTTATTATCTGATGAGTTTCTCCAAGTGCCAATTTTCAGGACCACAGTTCATCCCAAGTTTGGGGGGGCCATGCCACCCACTTCGGATACCTCAGTCCCGATCATTCTTGCTTAGTTGCACTGGTATACTCTTTCCCTTGTTCTCTTGCACATTGAAGACATTGTGCCATTTAAGTTTGGGGGGAATAGTGCTTTACAGTGTTAGTTTTAAATTCAAAATTTTGAGCATGACTTGTGTAATTGAGGGATATTTCTATAATTGGTCCATATCTAACTATGATTTTGATCTTTTGAGGACTATATTACTTAAAATTTAAAAATTCCTTAACTTGAGAGTCCAATACTCCTTGTATGCCTTATGGAAACCATTTAGGAGTAATTTTTTCGAAAGATTGATATCTTGCTTGCACTTGTGGTCCACATCATCTTGATTTTGTGATTGTTTTGAGATTCATTCTAGGATTCTACACTAGCATAGGCACACACTAGCATTCATTTGTGGGGTACATGCTTTGTTGATTATTGAATTGGTTATATCCCAATTGAGCTAGTAGCGCATTGAAAGCTTTCATTCTTGATAAAGGTGGATAACAACCCCTTTTCACTAAGTAGCCGGGATTCTAGCCTCATCAAGCACTGAACTTTTCGCGCCGAAAGGTAGAGGGCACAAACTCTAGGTTAATAATTGAACTTGATCCAAAAAAAAAAAAAAAAAAAGTTGCAAAAGCAATAAAAAAGTGAGGACTTCTCCCAAAAGGTTAGAAGTGGGAAATGATTAGATGGTTGTTGTCTTGATTTATAATCTAGTTGATTTGAGCTTGTAAGTCCATATGGGTGTTTGAATGCCTAATGCCCTAAAGCCATCTGGTTTGGGAGTCATTGACCTAATGCTTGACTTCAAGAATCGCTAGAAAGCTTAATAGATCAACACATTGCACCATGCTTCCATCTTTGATCCCATAAAATATATATATATATATATATATATATATATATATATATATATATATACCGAGTGAAAAAAATAAGCGCGCCTAGAATAATAAAGCTCTAAAAAAAGGTCCACTTTTTGTCTTGATGATCGGTACTAGATTTGTGTGCTAGTTTGAGGGTGAGGATGTGATCATTTCTCTAGTTGGCTAAGATAGCAACACATTTGATGCCAATCCACTCAAAAAGGATTCTAGAGTTGTTTTTATTTGCATGATCATTTTCTTGATATGTGGAGGACCATACTTGCTTGCTTGATGTTGAGATTTTGGGAGATTGCTTGGAAATATTTGAAAAATTGCATACTTGAGGTAGTTTTCTCCCAATGCTTGTTTGCAATATTGGTACCTCTTTTGAATGAATGAGCTTGATGTTTGTGGGTATCATTTCTGGAAACCCTCGCGAGACTTCACTCGTCCACTAGGGGTAACCTAGGGGTTTAAAAGGTTTGTTGCATGTGCTAAGTGCAATCATGTTCCCTACGAAAGTGGCATTATCCATTTATTGTTTTCTAGATTCATACTTGTATAATTATTCATTTCATTCCTTTACTTTCTAGTTCATTGCTAGGGACTAGCAATATTTAAGTTTGGGGGTGTGATGAGCGCTAAAAAGTGCGTATTTAAACCCCTTAAGCTTAGACATTCTAGTACCTTTATTTATCTTACTTTACCGTTTTAGATTGATTTCGTAATATTTTCATTTTCAGGCACTTATCCCGAAAATAAGCTAACTCAGCCAAATAAGAGCTTAATTGAAGCAATTCTGGGATTAAACAAAGAAAGGAGCAAAATGGAGAAAGAAATAAGCAAATGAAGCTAAAGGTGGGAAGCAGTAAAGTTCGATCGATCCAACTTCGAGGTTCGATCGATCGAACACTGATCAATCTCAGTACTTCAAGATAGATCCAAACCTTGACCCAAAGCAGAAAGTCCAAAGTTTGATCGATCCAACACCACCCTTCGATCGATCGAACACTTTTATCATTATTCAAATGATTGATCTTATCTAGTTGTACCACCTTACCAACCACTTTTGTCCTTTTCCCAAAAATATCTTCAAGATATTTCAGATTTGTTTTTTCCTAAAAAGCTCAACCAATTAGATCAATCCAGCCCAAGTTCGATGGATCTCAGCCAAGTTCGATCGATCCAAGTCCAAGGTTCGATTGATCGAACTTCCTCTAGTGCGAAAAAGTTAAATTTCCAGCTCATTGAAAGTTGTCCTTTATCCAATCATTAGGGAATATTGTGTTTACGACCCCAGCTCATTTTGGGTGTCATTTGACCTACCTATATAAGGATAAGGATTGCTTGTTAGAGAGGAGGCTAATATCATTTTCATATCATCTCTTGGAGAGCAAGCTTAAAGGATGAGGAGGCTAGAGACACCATTGGAGACTCTTCATCATCCAAGGAGCAAATCTCAACTATGGAGTTAGCCCTTGAGGGTAGGAGAAGCACTACCATGAGTGGCTAGACATCCTATTGGGGCTAGAGTGAGCCCCAAGCATGGTTTATATATCTTAATCTTGTGTATTATTGAGGAATTAGTGTTGTAATTAATGTTTTGACACTTTGATATATATAGATCTTGATTGTTCAATGATTTATGTGGTTAAATGCTTTCAATTGATCATTTTATTCTATCCATATGTCTATGTATGTTAGAATAGATGTTCATGTGCTTGTCTCTAGATTTTGTGTTATTAATGCATGTCTATGTGTATTGATGTTATAGATTTAGAGATTGTCAAAACATAGTGCTTAATGGAATGCTCTTGTGATTTTCTTGATGGTTCGTACTTATTCCTTGATGGATTATGCCTCTCCTGTAGTTTATGTTCATGCTAGTAATGTAGTAGTGTAGTTATAGTGTAGTGTTAAATGGGAGGATAATCCATGCTTGTTGTTTGATGATCCAAGCTTTTGAATACAAGTAGCATATGTCTCTAACCTTGTGTTGTATTTGGATTGTGAGCTTAATGAAAGGATTAATGACTTGTTTTGATCTATTGTGCCTTTCACATGTTGTTTAGACAATACATGCTTCATTACTTAGATATATTGTGCCTTTCACATGATATTTAGACAATACATGCTTGACTAGCCATCCTTACTTGTTGAATCAACCAAACACACACACACACACACCAATATTGTAACACACCATTTGCCCTCATTAGTCACTTGTCAATAGTCCCCAAGACTCTTCTCTCTCTCTTATTTGTTCTTAATTGCATTCTTTCGTTATCACTCAGTTTAATTTAGTTGTTCTCTAGTTTAATCAACCAAAACCAATTGTTTGATCACTCGACCTACTAGCCCCAATAGCGATTCCACAACCTTGTTTGACCCTCACAATCCCTTGGGACAATCCCTACTCGCCCTAGCTATATTATAGTGAAAGGTAGTAGTGGCTTTTATAAATGTAAAACTCTTAACCCTCATCTAAAATTGCACACTCTTAAGCTTATGGTAGGATGACGACCAAAGTGTAAGAGTAATTACCAGAAAAAATTATCTTGAAAATATGTTTGCTTCAAAATTTCATTTTTCATACTTAGCCATTTTTCATACTAAGTCAAAAAAACTGTTTTTCACCATATGTATGCAAAGGGTCTTAAAGTCTTTTACCAAGTCATGGTAATGAAGGCTTCAAATACTTTAACATTTACTTTCTAGAGACTAATGTGAATCATGTAATTTAAAGTGCATGGTCGTAGTATTTATAGCTCAAGTGTTAAGTTCTTTCAAAGTTTGTGCAAGTTTGAACTAACTTATTTTTAGCAAAGACTTCATGTATCTGTTATATATGTGAATGAAGTTCAAGTGCTGCTAATGGATATAGGAACATATGAATAATGTAATGATATGCATGGTCCTAAATAGACGAGTTTCAAATGAATTCATAAATACTTTGACATTGGATCCTGAACACTCGTCAATCTATCTATCCATTTCTTCATGCTTTAGCCATGATCATTTATGCTTTGAGGTATTCTTACTTTCTTCCTTTTATTAAGTTGCTTTCTAGCTCGTTGTAGTCCAAGCTATCTTTGAAGTGGACTTGCATTTAGTTCCTTGCACTTTCAAGTCTTCTTTGTATCCACTGTTGTCTTTGATGTGATCTTGAATAATGGAATACTTGGAATGATCTTTATTGCTTCATTGAGATCATCCTTTGAATGTGAATAATAACACTCAATATAAACATTAGTTTTTAAACACCATTAATGGTTTGCAAATATTAAAATAACTAGATTGTCCTTGGCTAAAATTCTCAAGGTCAACAAGTTATTCTATCAGAACCTTTATCGATATACGTATGCATTATGTTATGTGAAAATTTTATAATTGAGATTTGACACATCTACCTCGTGAATAGATACCCTAACGCACACGTACCTAAAACAATGCACATTCTCCCTAGCAAGAAGAAAAATAGAATAAAATAAAAAATAAGTAATGATAGGGAGTCCGACAGTTTAACACATCCGTCCAATTTTATGTGAGTAAGGGTTAATGTCATCATGACATCATAAATATTAATAACATCATGATGATGTCAGCCCCCACTCATATAAATCAATCGAACTTATTTGACTTTCAGACTCCAAATCATTATAAAAATAAAACAAATTTCAATATTTTCTAACCTGTGGCCCCTACCAAAACAACAGAAAACATCTGTCCCATTTGAAGAATCCAAAACAAATTTTAATATTTTCTAATACAAAAAGGAGTCTCATGTTCAATGCAAAGATGGATTATGTTATGTAGGAGAACTTTACCATCAAAACCTTATGATGATAAAAGTATTCCCAACCCTCACTAAAAAGAGTATCATTCATGATGCTGAGCTGCACTTGGCTATAAGAACACAACATGAGTTTGAGCTAAAAAAACATATTTATCATACCATAAAAAAGACAACTTATGAGAAACAACCACAATAATAAATTAGAGTCGTGATACTCTCTGTCTGAAACAGAGTGAATTGCCCATGTTTTGGAGTAATCTCACAATCAAATGTAATTTACTTATAAACATGAAATTAAAATCTAATAATGTATCTAATGTAGGGCAACATAACTTAAATAAATTGATAATGTTTCATGATTGATATAAAAAGTAGTTACATAAGTGAAGCCTTTCCAAATAGTCATAGTGTTCTACAAATTCTACATACTAAAATTGGCATTCAACTGATTTCAATTCTGAACAAAATACACATCCAATAGGTTCCAAATACAAGTTACAACCATTAATAAATAAATAAATTTGGATAATAAATTAACAAGTACCAAACATAGCACGTGATGGAGGGCTAAGATGCTAAAGCTAAAGCTAGTTGGATGCCAAGATTAAGAACATGGTAAGAAAACCACAACAGTACTACTATAATGTGGCAAGTTTTCCATGTATAGAAAATATGAAATAAATTTTATTATTGTGATGTAAACTGGATCGTAGGAAAATGATTATTAGGCCTAACATTTCAGTCAAAATATTAAGAATGTTATGTTGGAGAAACTTGATTGGATCACTTTGATTGATCATTTTAAAGCTCAAAATGTAAAACGATCACATTTACTTTGATATGAAGTTGAATTTTGATTTTTGTAACTAAGTTGTGTTGAATATTTCCTTTTAATTTTGTAATGTAAACTGGATTGTGCTCTCTCTTTTTTTTTTTTTTCCTACAATATTATAAATTCACGAAAATTCTACAATATTATAAAAAAATTTTACTCGTGTGAAACCTTGTGTCTAAAGAGCCTCAGATTTAAAAGTTCGCCTAAAACCTCTAAAAATTTTGAGAATCTGAAGGTCGGCCCTGCCCAATAATGATGTTCTATGTGAAAATGGAGTTACGCAGGGTACGAAAATAGATAGTTGATTTTAATTATGATTAACTCATTTAATGACCTAGATCTGATTATTAGGTCAACTTGCACAATTTATGATTGATTAAATTATATGATCAATTTAAACATCATAAATATAAATATTGTAAAGTAAAGTAAGTAAAAGTTTAGAGAGATTGCACCAGGATTTTTAGCGAGAAAACCTCAGTTGATAAAATACGTCAACTGTTTGTATGGGAAAAACTCATGGACTATTCAGTCGAAAGTAAACCGATTTACTATGTTTGAAATAAAGTATACCGAATTTTGACTCTAGCTCACACCCTATCGTTCTACCAAATACCGATTGCTGACAATCCTCTAGCTTTACGACTCCCCGTCCAACAGCAACTTGACCTCAGGCTTATGTTGATATTTGTAGAAGAGTAATAGGTAGATCAGACAACACTCCTCAAATACTCCAACCCTTTCAAAGTGTGATCGCTTTTACTTCTGTTCTTCAAGATCTTAACTCGATGTAGAAGAATTAAATCCTGCTCTTCATACGGAATCTCTAAATCTTCAATATAGCTCCAATTCTAATAAGATAGAGAACACAACTAAATCACTCATGAATATATGTGTGTGCTCTCAAAAATAAATTCAAAACAACCAGATTTGATTTTCTGAATTTTCTCTCTCTAAAAGGCTTTCTCAAAATATATAATTGATGATCCCTAAAGTCATGAATCAACCAATGTGTATGACAAGGTGTATATAGAGTTTAGAAAGTCCTAATCCCTTAGAAAATATGATAAATTTCGTGCATAGGACTTGGAAAGAAGTCTAGTCCAAAAAGGAATCAAACATAGTAAGAAAGGTAAGTTTCCATAACCTTTCAAAAGTCTTGCACCGGTTCAAGAAAGTTGGAACCGGTTTAAGAACGCCAGAAATAATTTTGAAGGCTCTCTTTGACTCTTGAACTTGTTCAGTACTTTTGGAAACCAGTTCAAAATGGACAGAATGTAAAATCTTCCTCAAAAACTTTCAAAACTCCCAATGTGTTCTCACTACCTCTCAATCTTCCTAAAGCATTGTTTTCATCATCTCGGGGTGTAGTATATCATGAACACTTAAACTTCTTCAAATTCGCATCCGATTTTCAATCTTTGAAATTATGAACCGAAAAATTATAACTCGATTAGACTTGTTTTGACAACGAAATTAGCTAATTACAAAATATATATCTCACACTTTCAATGTCGTTGATATGCCCGATCAATCAAACTCAAGTTTTGCCTTCATCGGTACACTTTTGACAACCTTTACAATTTACAAAATAGTTGTTGCATATGAATTGGACTCCTATTGTTTTGGGCTTGTCATAATATGAGACTTGAGGTGTGCTACGGATAGTCACTTTCACAATCGCTCTACTCCTAGGCTACTCTAAGTTTTATTAAATATTTGTTTCCTATTTTGTAAAGACATTAAAAACATAATATTTTTTAGACAAAAATAATCCTCTTCACATATATACGCGTGTAATATATACACAAACAACTGATTTACTGCTATGAAGTTTATTACTTACTAAACTAGATTATCTTCTCTGCAATTTTACTTCAACTAAAATTTAATTTTATACTTTTATTTTAATTAAAATTTAACAATTATAAAAATCTACATTAAAGTATATTATGTGTATAAAAAAAAAAAATAGTGGCAATAATTGAAAAAAATCTAAGATTAGTTGTTTATACCTGCCTGTGGCCTAACAGTATCAGGCTCCTACTTCCCAAAGGGAAGTTAGGGGTTCGAACCTCAATGGAGGCATGTGTGTGTGAGTACCAATTAGGAAAAAAATAAAAATAAAAATAAGATTGTAGGAATATAAGAAAAATAAAAATAAAAATAAGATTGTAGGAATATAAGAAAAGTAATGGAAAAGGCTTTAAAGGTAGTTTTACCTTTAAAATGTTAGTTTTGTTTATATTTTTCATGTTCCTTGCAATACAAAAAGAGTGCTCGTTTGGGATTGCTTTTCTATTACTAAAAAACACTTTCAATTATAAAAATTGCGGTGAGATGTGATTGGTGAAAAAGATAAGTGCGTTCAGGTAGTAGAGGTTTGATAAAAAGCATTTAGGTGAAGCTACAAATAATATGCTTTTAGAATTCGTATTTGGTAGAGGTAGATTTTTTAGGAAATTATATTTTTTTTAAGACAATTTAATCCCTTTTTATTTTTTGTAAAATACAATTTTATCCCTAATATAAAAAAGAATATATAATGATTATGCAAATCAATTTGTGTTGTCTGGGACTGTCACATATCTGTCATCTGCACCACTACTATTATTGTTACCGTATCTAGGATCGCCCCTTAAAAATCTAATATTAGAAATTCAAATTATATTAGAAGTTTTGTTTACTAGAAGTTTAGTTCAGTTTTACCATCATCCAACTAGGAACCAAAGAAAATTAAAAGACTTGTAGCTATATTGGAAATCTTCTTCGTCTAGTCTATTTGAGTATTTTGTAAATTCTATTTTATGGGTTAAAAAAATAAGTAATATAATATCTGGAACTTCTATTCTGATTGTGATTATTTCCTATTTATTAGGTGAGTTCATTTTACAATATCTATCGGCAGTTAAGTTCTAAAATGTGCAAAGTATATCCAGAGAAGGGTTTTGATGGTCAGATAAGACAAAAATGTTCAATATAATTTCTGGAACATCTATTCTGATTGTGATTATTTCATATTTATTAGGTGAGTTCATTTTTACAATACCTATCGGCAGTTAAGTTCTAAAATGTGCAAAGTATATCCAAAGAAGCGTCTTGATGGCCAGATAAGACCAAAAAAAAAAAAAAAAAATTTGGATTTCATTCTTGGGTTAGCTTTATTTAAAATTAAAGTCACATAAAATAGTAGTTAGTATATTCATGAAAAAATCAAGTTATAATTAGTCAAACTAAACTTCAATATCTTGAATCTTATACAATTTAAATTTCATAAAACATAAGTACTAATGATGTTTTATTTTTTTTAATTTTATAAGCAAGAATTAATCTTATATAGAATGGAAAAATACATATATAAGACAGATATTACTAATAAATTTAGTAGTAAAAGTGCTTTAAGTAACATTTTTACCAAATAAATTTAAAAGTGATTTAAGTATAAAAAAATACTTTATATAATGAATCATCGCATAACAAGTTTTTTTAATGACAACAGTTTAATAATAGTTGTACTACTAAAAGCGCTTTCATCAGGCACTTAATCAGGAGAGCGATCGTAAAAGGATGGTGGCTTAATTGGCTGACTGCCCTTAGCATTCCTACTGTTTTGCCCTGCCCAATGGGCCTTTTGTGTTGACCCTGAGTATGCCCTTGTATATTGTAGAGTTTTTTTCTTTCTAAATTTACTCACTTACCCAAAACGAAAAACAAAAAAATATAAAAAGAAAGTAACTCTGATAATGTAAAATACAGGAGAAGCGTCATAAACCCTAATTAGAGGGAATAATGAGGAACTAGAACTATGGAATCGGTTTCGATCAGAATGCATGTCTTGACGTGTTCAATTTCGATTTTAATTTTTAAAACTTGTTAGGGACAATTTCAGTTCCAATTCCGCCAAAAACCGTACCAAACCAGATCATTCACACCCCTTACCGGGAATATCACGTAAATATATATTCTTCTTAATTATAAATATTGCAATGCTATGGCACCACTAATCACGGACAGGTCATCTATCTGTTCCAAAGTTTCAACGGAACGGCCTAACACGAAGTGATTCGTCAAAGGGGCAAGTGGATACCAACCGAACCAAAACTGAAGTTAGTTATAGCATGACTTGTAATACACATCTCCATCACCAACAGTAGTCCACCACCACTCATCATCGTCCATTCCATCATTGAATGCTGTGGGTCCCACATATATAAACCCATTTTCACGAGGCTTTTACCTTTGCTTCTTGGCCAATCACCATACCCTATTATTTACACATTTACACTTCTCTCCTTCCCACTACACACAAAATCAAAATCTAACGAAATACTATAAATTACAACACTCTCACCACCAATTCTCTCTCTCTAAAGTCTCACTACCAATTCTCTCTCTCTAGGATTTTAAATCTATTGGATATCGCAATTCTCTTTTTTGCATATATACATTTGATTTTCAATTATTTTTGTAGTTAATTATTTCTCAGCATTTAGTTCTAATTTATTCTTTTAATATAGATTTTATATTTTTGGGTTACAATTTACAAACTCGATCAACTGTTACATCACACAGATTGAGTGCTTTTGAATCGATATATTTATCAATTTCATTTCCCTAAAAAAGACAAAACACTATATATATATATATATATATATATATATATATATATATTTAACAGATTGAGTGCTTAAATTTAATTACTCATTTTTGGTATCTCTCACCTTTATAAAACCTCCGAATTCATATTTTGAAAACACAAATCCAACACAACTCTCTCTCTCTTTGTTCTCCAACAAGAAGAAGAATACGAACAGAGTCTTGTGATTCGAACCGACCAGTGGCTTTGAAAGTTCACGGAAAAAATGACAATGAAATTGAGAGCTGCGATGAACCTGGTTTTGCTAACGTGCGCGTCATGGTGCGTTTACGCGGAGGAGCGGCTTCTGGTGAACATGACTCTGGTTCGCAACGCTCCGGCTCATGGAGCTTGTAAGCCTTCAATCATAACCAGATTTGTACTTCCATTCATCTGTATATATACATACATACATACATATATATATACATACATACATACATACATATATATATACATACATACATACATACATATATATATATATATACACACACACACTTACTTTTTCTTTTTCTTTTTGTTTATATATATATTGATATATATATATCTATACATATATATATACACTCGTAGTTTGCTTGGATGGAAGCTTGCCTGCTTATCATCTTCACAGAGGATTTGGCGCCGGATCACGCAATTGGCTACTGCAGTTTGAGGTAATTATTGTGTGTGTTAATATACAGTATTGCTTCTTTTTTTTACCAATCATAGTATGACACGTCAGTGACTTGATAAACGCTTGTTTAAAAATCGACGAATTTGACTACGTGTTGATGTATTAATAGTGAAACTGGATAGAATTGATGTATTTTGGAACACACTATATCAGGTCTCAAAGTACATCTACTACCCTTTTGGATTGCGGCCAAGGTGGGGCATGTTTGCCAAACAGTGCTGTCCCCTATTTAATGAATTATTCGTCTTTATTATATGCACTTTGTCAGCCGATTATATATATGTGTGTGTGTGCGCGCGCGTGATAATTAGAAATATCTATATTTAAATATTCAATTTTTTTATTTTTTATAAAGAATTCACCCAATACTCTTTGCTGATTTGAAACTCCGCCATTTGGTTTTGAAGGAAGAAAAAATACTGCTAAATTAATCCATTGAAACTAGAGAAAATGTGAGTGTCTCAAATTTTTATTATTATTATATTTTTTTATACTATGGGTCAAAATCCTTTTCTAACACTAAATTAGAAATAAATTAGTGTTACTTTTCACTACATTTACTTGGAGCTAATTGCATTTTTTTTTTTTTTTTTTTTTTTAGGACTTTAAATTTGACTTTACACCACATTAATATGGAGCTTTCAGCATTTTCGTACTGCCATTTTTGTTACAAATTTTTATTTGTAGTAAAATTTGTATAGAGGTGTGAAGAAAAAATAGAAAAAAATGAAAGAATGAATTTTTTTGTTTGATAGAAATGATGTAAAGTTAAAAAAGTGAATAGGAAAGATTCCTCCTTTACAAATTCTCATTCATCTAAAAATTGGTGGAATAAAAGAGGAATTATTATAAAACTTTTAAATTAAATATTATATTAAATTATACAAATTTTAAATTACAATTCTAAATTATACAAGTTTTAAATTACAATACCATCATACAATATTATAAATATTATTGAATATAATAATAAAAATAATTATAATTTTTTCTTTTTTTTTTCTCCTAACAAACATAGTATCGAATAAAAATAAGAAAATACACTATTTCTTTCATATGGATGTCTTATTCATTATTTCTTTCCTTCCTACCATTTAATTTTTTCCTTTCAATAAAGTATAATAGGGACCAGCTAAATTCTTTCCACCAAGCAAACCTAACACAAAAATTATGAATTTATTTATTTATTATTTTTATGCAATATACCAAACTTCCAAGTTGTAACACCGTGATGGGAAGTTATGACAGTGACAAAAGAAAGATCTAGCATGCTTCGTGTGCCGTGAAACAATTGCCTGTAAAAGTAAGTAGTGTGGGTCTTAAAAATAGCAATTCAAATTGGAAAGGGGTAAAATTATAAACCCCACAAGTAAAAGTTATCCCATATTTTATTTTTTTAAAGTTATCTAAATATTTCATTCCCACTCTAACCTGCTTACTCTACGTATGACTAAAATACCCTTGAATATATCATTTTAAATTTAAAATTAAAATTAAAATTAAATAATAATATCAATTTTATGCAAAATCATATCCCGGAATGGAATAAAATGATCACTTTTATTTATATCGGGAGTTATATTTGATATTAGATGATATTATATGACTGTTTTGAATATGAATACCTAGCGCAACGGTTGGGTTGCTTTCTGTTATCTTTGAAAATCTGGCTTCGAACTTTTACTCCAATTGCAAAAAAATAAATAAATAAAAATAAAAATTTGATTAGGCTATTATTTTCTTTCCAAATGTCTTTATCAAAATATAAAATACTAGTTTTTTTTTTTTTTTTTAAGTTGAAAGGGTAAGCTTGAGAAAAGTATGTTGTGGAGTCTCTGTCCTCTTATATTTTCAAATGCGGATGCTTAGACTTTCTTAGCTGAGAATACGAATCAACATGCCTATGGACCACCACACCAGACTCCAGAGCCGTGGGCTGTGTGTGGCTGTACATCTTGTGTGGTGTCACATCGTCTTAGAAAGGGAGATACACCCGCCAAAGTCTATCCCCGGGACTACGCGATAAACTATTGAATGTCACTATTAATTTGAAAAAATGTCACGAATGTCTAATGCAAATTGCATCCTTGGTCCGTCTCGTTTATTGAGTGTGCGTCGGTTCACATATATTTTATTATGAATCCGACTCACTTTAATGAATGATGTTGGTATTTTAACTTGTATTGACAGCTCAACTGATAAGATTTTTTGAAAGTGTTATTTTCAATTTTAGTTTGAATTTTAATTTCTATCGAAATTGAGATTTGAATTTGGTCATTGGCCACAATGGTTACTCAGTATAAATTATTTAGTCCCCCGTTACGCATTATGTTTTTTAATTTGACATTCATGAACTTATTAATTTAAAATAGGGTGGTGGGTGGTGTAATGATATTAAATCGTGCTTGGAGAGAGCCCCAACGCGCCGTGGTTCCACACGTTACATGAGCAAGTTGGAAGTCTTCTCTGGAATCCTAAGTAACAATGCTTCTCTAAATCCAGGTACATCATAGACCATCTTATATCTTTCTTCTGTCACTGTAAAAAAAACACTAACCATTTGATTTTAATATAGCTTTCGAGAATGCTAACTACAGTCGTAATTGTGATGACTACTCTCATTGTAAGACTCTCAAAATCTTAATTTACAACTGTACAATCTCAACATTTGCTAATTATAGTCGTAATTGTGATGACCGTGAATCTCGCTGTAAGATTCACAAAATCCTAATTCACGACCCTTTAAATTTGTGATCCAAACGACCATGCCTCCGGAACCTAATATCAATCCTCATGTGCTTACTGTTAACGGTTTTTTTTTTTTTTTTTTTTCATACCCTTCTTGTCCGGGTATTATTTGGTAATCCCACTACTATCGTTGTCGGACCTTAATGGGTCAATGGCCTAAAATCTAGCAATTAGCATTACATTTTCGCGGACAAAAAAGGGTAGTTCTGGTAAATTAGGTGTTACTGCATGACATTGACACATCTCTGCAGCTCACACACTACATCTAATGTAATGTGCATTTTCACGTGATTAATGGCTTGTGGTGAAACTTGACAGCTATTCCTCACTTTCTACTTCCTGAATTTCACTTCCAGCTTTCAGTTCTACACTTCGACTTGCCATTGGAACTGTGAAAGGACACAATCACCCTTGTATAATTTGCTCATTCTCTTGATCGTGTGAACTTGTGTCAATCTAATGAGGGGTCATAATGTAATTTGAGTTGGCATGTACTAAAAGCAAGTTTCTGTGTTTGCCCCCTAAAGTCCCCACCCAGATTCTCAACCCTTGTTCTTATGTTATTATATATATATATATATATAGTAAAATTATATGTATGTACTCTTTAATACTTTAGTCACCGACGTAGTCCAATCTAGAAGACGACAATGATCAAAACACAAGGTTGTATCTGTATGGATCTGGCTCACCTGCTCTAACCAGTGATCCTTAATTAGCACATGGCCTATGCTTATTATATTTGGGCACAACTCTAAATTGGAGATATTATTACATGTTTTGAGATTACGTGGCCACAGATTACATGATTTCGACGAATTATATGAGGGATACTAAGTAAAAGGTTACAAAAAAAAGTTAACAATTACATACATGACTTCATGTAATTGGCCAAGACCATGTTGTCTTGGATCATGTAAATTTTTTTTTTTTTTTTTTTTTCGTATAATGTAGATTAGAAAAGGTCAAATGGAGCATAAGTTTCTTCTTTTTAACCTAGGGCCATGTGTAGAAAAAGGCAATTGCATTTCGTTTTAGAGAATTGCATGGTGAAGATGGAACACATATGTTAATATTTAGCATTATTTTGTACACGCTTCTACAAAAAAAAATATGGGTATTATTACACTAAGGATGAGTCGGATGACTTGTAAATTATCACACCAAATGATGGAGGAAAAAAAGGCCATTTTCTTACTCGGACTACTTCGTAGAATGGCATATGGATAAAGATTCTTAAATCTAAGAGTCTAACCGAGAATGCTAGATGAAAATTTCTATTCTTTCGATGCATCAAATATGTATCGATGGATAAAAAATTCTTGAATTAGCATTCTCGGTTTGAATTTTAGTCCATTGCACATTATGTCATAGTGTCTGTGCATTGGTCCCAATCACTTTTGAAGGGTTGAATGTTAATGTTTCAAACTTCTTCACACTTCAGTCAAAGACTCAAAAGTGCTTTAGTCTTTAATCTTAATTAACTATATTTTCGACAGCATAATGAGTTTACAAATGCTAATGATAAGGTTTGCCAGCCTAGATTGGTTGCAGATTTCCATCAGGGCATGATTATTGTCGGCTCTCTTTTTTTATTATATCATATGATTTCATTTTATTTTTCTCTTTCTTGGTAGGGACCAATTGTCAGTTCAATGGACAGCATAGTGCATGAAAATGACTCTCAACTTTATCATTTCTAGAGATTAATTTGGGAGAAAATAATGAATTAATTATATGAATAACTTATTGCATTTGATTTGAATGGAGCAGATTTTTACAATTGGAATCGTGTGAAGATTAGATATTGTGATGGAGCATCTTTTGCTGGGGATGCCAAGTTCGACAATGGGGTACAACTCCTAGAAAACTTCCCTCTTTACCATAATTATGTGTTTTTATGGCTTTTTTGTTGCATCCATGCATGATTATATTTATATATAATGCCCTTATGGAACTTGAAGCTTGGACCTTTCCCTTTAAAAGGCGAGGACGTGCTACTGAGCTACTGTCTTTGGTTGACAATTGAATTATATCATACTTCTTTTCTTTTCGTTTCTTTTCGTTTTTGGTTAGGTAAATACTCACATGGCACATATCAATTAAATTTTATCATATACTTCTTTTCTTTTTATTTTCTTTTTAATTTTCTCTTGTAAAATACTCACACGCACAAATGCCCACTATGCGTGGTAGGTCAACGATGGAGGTTATTTACTTGTTGAGGAGACTAATGGAAAGATATAGAGAAACAGAGAAATATCTCAAAATGATTTTTATCGATTTGGAGAAATCCTATGTTAGGGTATACACCTAGAGACCTAATATGAAGGGTTTTAGAAAAGAATAGAGTCAAAAAGGGATACATTGACACAATAAAGGACAAGTATGATGTTTGTGTTACTATAGTTAGAACACCTATGGGAGATACAAGTGAATTCCCAATTATTGTTGGTTTACATCAAGGGTTCATACCTTTTTGCCTTGATTATGGATGAGCTACATATCCAAGATGACATTCTGTGGTTTATGTTATTTGCCGATGATATTATTTTAGTTGACAAGTATAGAGAAGGAGTATATGCCAAATTGGAGATTTGGAGAGAAGCTTTAGAACTAAAAGGAGTTAAGATAAGTAGAAATAAATCTGAATATATAGAGTGTAACTTTAGTAAATTTAGGAAAAGATAGGCTTGAGAATCAAGAGGTACAAAAAGTGAATATTTTCATTATTTAGGTCCAATTATTCGTTATGAGGGAGGAATTGGGGATGATGTGCCTCTAGTTTATTGTGTGATTGGTATATCCCCTTACAATTGAAAGTGAAGTTCTATAGAACAACTATTAGATCAGCCATATTTTATGGTACCGAATGTTAGGCAGTAAGAAAACAACATTTGCATAAAGTGAGTGTGGCAAAAATGCAAATGTTGAGTTGGATGTGTAGTAAGACTAAAAAGGATATAATTAAAAATGATCACACACAGGAGACGTTTGGAGTAGCACCAATTGGAGATAATGTGCAAGAAAATTAATTAAATGGTTTGGAGATGCGCAAAGAAACTTTAAGTGCGCCGGTTAGGAAAAGTAACATAATCCATATTGAGAGTGATACTAGGGGAAGAGGAAAACCAAAGTTAACGTGGGTAGATTAGTAAAGAAAGATATGAAGCATGTGAATTGACTGAGGCTATAGCCTTAAATAGAGTGCAATGAAAATATAGAATTCATGTTACCGACACCAAGTAATTGGAAAAAGGCGTGGCTGTTGTTGTTATACACAAATACCCACATTGAGGATAATACTAGGGGAAGAGGAATAACAAAGTTAACGTAGGTTGAATTAGTAAAGGAAGAAATGTGGCGTATGGATTGATTGAGGTTATGGCCTTAAATAGAGCGGAATAGAAACATAGGATCAAAAAATTGGGAAACGGCATGATTGTTGTTGTAGTTCTTGTTATTGTACACAAATGCTTAATATGGGACTTGAACCCAACTAATAATATCCTTCTTTTCCATTACATTTTATTTCTATTTCTTTTGTTTTTACAGTTCAGCTCAGCTAAATTTCCTCAATCTTCCCCGAATTCATGCCTTTAGTTTCTTCTTTTCCTTCTTATTTCTCTCTTTATTCTTGCCAAAATAGAAAAAAGATATAAAAATTGTGAAATTGTTATACTATTGAATACCCATCACAGTTCTTGACTTAAAACACCCGTGCATCATTAGATTTACACTTGGATTACCCTAGAAGTTTAAGACAAAAGTAAGAGCATTCATAAGTTTTTCTGCTAAAGCATATGCATATGATCAGTAAAATTATGCCGTATCATAATTTTTAGACTCTCAGGGTAACTTGTCCCTTGTATCAGATTAATGCACTATAAGTCATCCAAGTTTGATTATTTAATCTGTGGTTTTGAAAACTTTAGACAATGGAAACTTTCTCATAATTTTGGAGAAAAGTTCGAGCAAATTACGCGCTTAAAATCTCATTTATCGAGTACAATGTAATCAACATTCCTTGTAGGTGGTCTGGTCATGGAACCTAATTTTTAGGCCGGACACTGATTTGATCAGATTAATAGGTATAACGGGAAGTATCACAAGAGAAATACTAGTATGACTTTAACATTCATTATTGGGAGTAATGGAAAACTGGAAGCTTAAACGGACTTCAGGCATCGACACAGCTATGCAATGGAGTTAAATGCTTTAACCTTCCAGTAACTATCTAATTTCCATTTTTTAAAAATGAAAAATAAAAAAATCCCAGCTGAACTTTTACCAAAAAACCAAAACTTTTTCCACCCTATTATGTCCAGTACTTCAATCTACTTGAATAAGAACTGGAAGAAGTGGTTCTCAATTTCATGGTAAACTTTTGACACAATGGCTATATCCTGGAGTCTTCTTCGTATATGGCCCTTTGCTGCATTAGACTTCCACTACAATGTGACACTTAGTGATTCTCTTCTTTCTTTTTTACGCGCCAAGGCGTGGGCTACACAATAGGGTAGCCCTCTTCGCCATGAAACCCCAAACCTCACTTCCTTATATCAAGACTAACTTGCATCTTATGAAGGGAGATGCTTTAAGTTATGAATACATTGGAGTTTTTTTTTTTTTTTTTTTTTTGCCCTTTAACCATTATTTGTAAGAAAAATACAAGGCTTGTAGCAAATTCTTTACCACAATGTTGTACCGATATGGCTCAGTGTAATGGAAATTTTACCAGAACTTCTTCAGTACTTTGTATCATTTTTTGCAGATTCAAACTCTTCATTAAAATTATATTAATCAATGATGTGTTCAGCATTCCATCATGATTAAAATGGACATTTTGACCTATTTTTAGAAGAACAATAATTCTTTTGGAGAGGTTAATCTTTTCGAAATTGTAGCCCTTGGTGAGGAAGTGATATAGCCGAATTGTGTAATTTGTTATGCCCTCTAATACCTAAGCATCTTTCTATGTGATATGAACAACAGACATCATTGCTTTACTTCAGAGGGCAAAGGATATGGCAAGCAATTATTCTTGATCTTCTGCCTAAAGGTCTGGGCAGTGCAAGAAAGGTATTCAATCTATTTATTTCATGCATTTTATTTCTGCCTAGATTTTGATATAAAGGAATATCAGGAGTTCACCCCATATAACATACGCGCATGATATGTAATAATTTGATCTTAACCATAAATATGTTTTCTAGTTCATGTAAAAATTCATATTGGAATTGTATTTTTTGGTGCTTTTGAATTTCTTTTTAAGTAGATTTATGATCTGATGTTCATTGTTGAGACTAAAAACACCACGGTTAGGCCTTTGGATTATCACTAAATATTTCTAGGGAACCATTTTGAAGTTTGAAGCTCGATTTCAAGATGTAGTGGGCATTAGCTTGTGGGATACATGACGCAGATGAAAGTTTACATGAAGTTTTAATTACGAAAACTAAGAGATTCATAGAGACAAGTATATCTAATCCAAGATTGTTGTTTGCTTATCATGTGATTGACTTTGTTGTCTAGGCTTTGCTCTCGGGGTGCTCCGCTGGGGGTTTGGCAACTTTCTTGCACTGTGACAACTTCACCAGCTATCTACCAAGCAATGCTAGTGTAAAATGTTTGAGTGATGGTGGATTTTTCTTGGACGTGTAAGTCCTCAACCCTTCAAATGAAATTGTTAAGCTGTGCTTTTTTTCTTTTTCTTTTTCTTTTTTTTTTTTTCTTTTTTTTTTTTTTTTTTTTTTTTTGTCCTTTAAATGTTAGATTTTGGTTTCTCCCTTGCAGAAGAGACATAAGTTTGAACAACACCATAAGAACCTTCTACGAAGACCTGATTTCTCTACAGGTGCACCTTTCAGCATAAAGAAAAAGCATTGAATTAGTTTATTCTAAAAAATAGTTTCTCATTTCTATGCTACATCCGACCACGCATTACAGATTTCATGTTTAAACAATTATTGCACATGTAAATATTGAAGGTGTAAGGAATTTTTTTTTTTTTTTTTTTTAATAAATTAAGGTCTTTCATTTTTCTTTTCCTTTGTTCTTCATTTCCTATTTATGGTGTTTTGCATTAATGTAAGCTGGGGAAATAGTACCTTATGTGCCCTTAGAAGCTCTTGAACACCATAAAATCTCTGCCACATTTGATGTTCTTAGTCATAGATGTTGTATTAATGCATAATCATATGACATTACAGGGGGTAGACCGGAATCTGGATAGAAACTGCATGAGTTCCCGTTATTTTCCAAAACAAGTATGAGTTCTAGGATTAATTGGCTACTATTTGTTGTTGCTTTGGCATTTGAATACGTGGTTTCGTACTTTCTTATGGCATTGTTCTGACAATTGAGTGTTTGTGCAGTGCTTCTTCCCACAGTATGCACTGACTTACATTAGAACACCTTTTTTCGTCTTAAACTCAGCATATGATGTGTACCAAGTAAGATTTTTCCTTTATTAAAGTAGTCCCATGACATACACTTTGTAGTCCCATGACATGAGACAACCTTCCATCTTACCAGTTTCATCATATATTGGTGCCCCCTTCTGCTGATCTACGTGGACATTGGAACCACTGCAGTCTTAATCCATCAGCATGTAATCCATACCAGATATATATTTTGCAAGGTTTTTTCTGATCCCTTCATTCTTCAAACAAAATAAAACTTCTCTGTTCAAATACTTCGGTTATTTTTTTATGTACTTTCGAGAAATAATTTTCTTTTTTAAAATTAATTTGTTTCTAAAGCTCCATGATCATCTCCAATTTATTGAAAATATGTGTCTATAAGAAGAAGGAAATTCACTACCATGCATTATATTGATTTGTTGACTTGGATCTCTGTTAGGGTTCAGGAAGCATATGCTTGCAGCATTGAAGTTATTCTACTATTTTTCAAAAAGAGGAGGGATGTTTATAAATTCGTGCTTTGCACATTGCCAAAGTGAGTCACAGGACACTTGGTTCGCGCTTGACTCGCCCAGAGTGCACAATAAGGTTTATAAACTAACTCTATCCCTAGTTACATATAGATTAGTGTTAATGGATTGCCATCATTTCGAAGTGTGCTCCCTTAAGATAACATTATCCGGTATTACCCATTTGAGTGGACTCCAAAAATACATATGATCTTGTCAAAAGAGCATTCTGTGCTCTTAACGTGATCCAAAATCAATTTGAAATTGTTCTTCCTTAGAGAGCTCAGAAAACTATTAGCCAATTGCTGCCATCTTTACAACTGAAATCTGGAACAGACTGGTGTGATAAGTTCAGAATGCCATTTATAATTTGTGATTTTTACTTAGAACTCCAAGTTTTGGAGTTGGTTTTTAAACCTATTTGGTTAACAAATTCAAAGCATGCCATGTAGCAGAAATGTCACTAGTTACTGCAGGAGCTGCATGAACAAGTGTGTTCCAATATGGTTGAATTTCCTTCTCTGTTTTTTTCCTTTTTTCTTTTTATAGAGTTTTTAAACTACTGTGACTAAAAACCGAACAATTTCTTCCAGACCATTGCAGAAGCAGTTGGTGATTGGTATTTCGGGAGGAGGGTGACCAAGGTTATCGACTGTCCATATCCTTGTGACAATACCTGCCATAACCTGATAGGCTGATACCACAGGTTCAGATACTACCTTCCTAGCTAGGTTTTATAAAGTTATTAAATTTTCAACAATGCTAAAATGTGAATATATATATATATATATATATATATTTTGCAGGTCCAATTGAAGACTTAAAGGTTAGATGAAACATATGGGATAGTTCTCCTAAGGAGAATCTCTCATTTTCTAAGTAAGAATAAAGGGATACTGAATGAGGGTATAGCGAATCGCTGATCACTATTTTAGCAGTTCACAGTACAGAAAAAATTGTACATTTCATCGATTTTTCAGTATAAAAGATCCATTGATTTTTTTTTTTTTCCTGTGTTACACTCCCTTGGAAATCACATGGTATAATACATTACTTAAAATCTCAAATTCCCATTTTTGATCAATTCAGAGGCTCAGAAATGTCTCCTTTGTACTCTCCTTCTAGTTTTAGCAGTTGTTACTGAGTGCCTATGTATGCTGTTGTCTGTTTTTTAAGAGCTAAAACAATGAAATTGAACATTGAAAAAGCACTCAATTTATGCATCCAAAACACGTTCAACACCTTTTTTTTTCTTTTTTTCTTTTTTTTTTTTTGTTTTTGGGGGACTGTTTTTGCTTTGTGCAACAAATAGTCAACTTATTAAGTAGAATAGTAAATAAAAGAAATTCTTGTGCTAATCCATTTTTTGGGTCAGCCCACAGGAAGAGCCTTTGGTTTTTAGGAGATATGTCAAATTTTAGGTGGCTCCTTCAACAGCTAGTTTTGGCATAAAGAACTCCTCCAATCGATATGTTAAATTCCTACTTGACATTTGACATAGCATCAATTATGTCAAATTTGGCATATGAAAAAGTTGTATACCAAATGAATTATTCTTATTATTTTAATATATTGGTCTCATATATCAGTAAAACATGTATGAATACAGTATATGCCAAAATATTAATAAATTAAGAAATGAAAAAATATTAATAAATACAGTTTATGCCAAAATATTAATAAATTAAGAAATAAAAAAAATATTAATAAATTTGGCATATCAGGCATAGTTCTTACATAGAAATATGCCAAAATTTTATATATCAATTTGTCACGTCGTACTCAAAAGAATTTGACATATAAAATTTAAAGATTCGGATGAAAATGCTTTTAGTAATCTACCAATATATTGCCTACTTAGTTAAAGTAATTTAAGGCTCAAAATGAATTGTAAAATATGCTAAACTTGGTACAGAGGTTATCTATGAAGCTTGAATAATTACTCATAAAGAGACAAGAGCTTTGAAGCTAGGCAATGCAGGTAACGTGGTTGGAATTGGGTGCCATTACGATGTAAATTTGTACCAGAAGAATGTAAAAAAGTGTGTCTAGTGGGGGTGAACTTTTCCAAATCTGAAGAATAAATGCTTGACTTTGTACTGCCCTTGAATATGTTCCATTTTAACCCCCAACATCTTTCACAAGAATCAAGAAAAACTTAAATATTCGAGTTGTATTAATGATGTGATATCACCTACTAATAAAAAATAAAGATGTGAGGAAGACGCATATTTTAAATGTTCGGCTTTTAGTAATGATGTGGTATCACTCACTAATTAAAAAGGGACAAATGAGTGACACAAATGTTTATGATACAATTCTTCTATCATCAAAAAGTCTAATTGGTAGAGTGCTTAGCTCTCCTAATTTGGGGGTGGGAAAACACCCAATCAACCTTCATTCAATTTTCAAATTGAAATGGAGAAAAAATAAAAATAAAATAAATTAAAGAATTGGATTAGCTCAAACATGTTTTATGTTTGAAAAGGGGCTATTTTCACATCATTCATGTCCTGTGGAACAAGTAGCGATTTTCTGTTTTTGTTTTAAGTTTTGAATTTGTCACTTTTTTGGTTTCAAATCCTAGGAAATGTCCAATTTCCTCGTTCTAAGTCAATATATATATAAATGCTTACAGAATACTATTTTTTTTTTTCTTTCCCAAGACAAACATGCTAGAATTTCATTACAGAAAATCAAAGAGTCATACAATCATGGAAGTTCACATAAGGAATATGAATTAATTCGTTATGTTTTGAATTTTATATATGATTTTTTTTTCTTCTTTTTAGTAATTTGAAAGTATAAACAAGATTGAAAATTTTATATTTATTCACTTGTTAAAGTCCACTTTTTTAATTTTAATTAAGACATAATGTACACCCAAAATTTATCTTCAAGCTTCCTAACAAAATTTAAGGTTCTGTTTGGAGGAGTTTCCCAATTCTAAAGTTCCTTCCATTTAAAGGCCTTTGCAAAATGTCTTTCAATGATACTTACCCGGGAAGAAAAAAAAAAAAGGAAGAAAGAAGGTTAAAAGTGAATACATTGAAGAAGAAAAAGGGTTAAAAGAATAGAAGTGACACAACACCGTATTTTTAATTTTGTGATCCTATCTTGAAAATTATTGGGTAAAGTACACCGATAACCCCCCTAAGGTTTGCCATAAGGACATCCATATATAAGTTGAGTCTTTTTTGGACAAAGACACCCCTTGTCAAAAAATGAATCCAAACGAGCCCTAAAAATTGCGAAAAGTCAATATTGCCCTTCAATAATTTTATTAATTTAAACTATAAAAAATCATAACTTTTAAAAAACATTTTTGCCCTTAGTATATCACCCCCTCTCACTTTTGTACATACTAAACCCAGACAACCACCACCATCACAGAAAACCTAGCATATGAACAAACCAGAAAACTTACGGCAAACGAAACATCGCTTCTCAAACCCACCGCCAAACCCACAACAAACGAATAGTCATCACCTCTCAAACCCACCACCAAACACACAGCCTTTCCCTTAAACCCAGATTTTGCAAAGATTAAGCTTTCATCGGATCTGATTGAAGAATTTCCTGAGATTGATGAAATCCAATTGTAACACATTGTCTTCGTTGCTAAGAAATAAGCCTCTTGCTCTGAAGTCAATTTCGTTTATGGAAAGATCTATTTCAACTCCACATCAAAATCTTTAGCTCTCTCTGGCACTAAATTCCTCACCGTCATTGCTTCCATTAATAGAATCCTTGGATATGGTTGCCGAATCAGGTAGGAAATTTGAGTACATTAAATCAGGTTTCAACGTCGTTGCCAAAGACGGAGATAAACATGCGCGCTTCTTCAGATCAATCTCGCTTAGTGGCGAAGATTGTGGTGGTATCGGCGCCACCTCTACCGCAACCACCGTCGAAGTCGTGCTCAAAAGATTTGGGGGTATAGAGATACATACATATATATATATATATATATACACAACTCCACAACCCATTCACAACCCCTTCTCTCTCCTTTCTCCTCTCTCCATTCTCTATCTTCCTTCTCTTGCCACTCTAACACCACCCACCATTGCCACCATCACTGCCCCACCCCTTCTTTATCTCTCTCTGTACAACTCCACTCCCTACCACTTACCATTGCCGCCACCACCCACCTTCACCTCTACAACCCACGACAGTAATACCCAATTTGGCCATTAAATCCACACTCGATGTGACAAGCGCTCGAAAGGTGAGATTGTGGTGGTCGTCGAGTCCAACAAGAACGTTGAGACCTTCTACGGCTACTTAGCTGCCATCATAGTTGATGAGGGCGATGTCGAAGCAGCCTCACGACCCTCGCCAAAACGGAAGACGAAATTAACCAAGCCAAATCAAAGGTATCTAGTTCATCATCATCATCTGATTCACCAGTGCGATTCATCCTTAACGACAGCTCACCACCGTCACTGCCTTATGTTTATGGATATATGTGACACCCCCAACATTTTCCACGCATAAGTTAATCAGGCTTATACACGAAAAACGAGGGATATCAAAAACAATTGGCAATATACAAGCATGGAATACAAAATGATGATAATAAAAGAATTTAGACAGGAAAGGAACACTAAATAATACAACATCCATCCATCCTTTATTTAAATACAGTACTCCATTACAACTTGGAAATCCTATATCAAGGATCCCTAAATATAAACCTAAGAGTTCAACGTCAAAAGTAAATAAAAACTGAAACTGAAGTAATACATAAAACTTCTACCTTGAACTGGATCGTAAGAGTAGATGAGTTCGGATGGTGGTCCCACACTGCTAACCTCAACCTTGGAACGGGTACTGACCGTATCCTGAAATAACAACAATGGTGGGTCAACCCCACGAGCAAGTTCTCTCTACTATGACCCAAATCAGAGAATCAAATAAATTAATCATTATGAATCGGACGAGTACTATATCTGTATACATCCTAAGGGAACTATCCAATGTATAACATGACCTCAACCAGAATAAACGGTGATCACTTAGACTCACACTAGGTGGTTAAGTGTCGCCTTTCCCTACCCAGGAAATCAGCTATTATACATGGTGCACGGTACTGACAACACAGACTATAACGAACTACACAGTGATAACACCTCTCAAAGTACTGATGAATATACTGAGCATATAAATTAGGCAACACATGCCAATAATATTACTAAACATACTGAGCATGTCAATTAGGCAACACATGCCAATAATATTAAACCACATACCCCGACAGCCACACATCTGTCTATAGCAACGAATGCATAAGGTATAAATGAGTCTAAACTTATTAGCCAGCTCACATGGTTCTATATGGCAACACATCCATATAATATAAATGTGACATAATTAAACAGTCCATTTATTTCCTGAAATGCACACAGCATAATAATCATGGTTTATATATCATTTAACAGTATAAACATCCCATAAGATATCATGGATAATTTAAACCATGGCATTATTTAATTTAACAGTAATGTTTGATACCATTTAATAAGATAATAACACTATTTATATTTAACAATGTCATTAAATAAATCACATTAATATCCGTACTGTAAACGAGCCAATAAATGCTTAGAAAAGATTAATCGATCATAAGAATAATTACCGCGTATTAAAATAATAATTTTGTGGCCCGTTAAACCCGTAAATCCCAACAAAGTACCTAAAAATCCAAGTTTAAGGTTCTGGAATTTACAAAACAGGCCCTAGGGGTATTTCGGTAATTTCCAGCAGCTGACAGGGCCCTTCACGCGCCGCCCTAATCTTCCCCACGCGCAGCCCTATGTTTTCCACTCTCTCACGCGCGCACACGCGCCTCCACGCGCGTCTGGCATCAGCCACGCGCGCGCACGCGCTCCCACGCGCGCGTTGATGGCTTCTTGCTGACACGGCGTCCTCCGGTTGGTTGGCTGCATCATCTTTCCTACATGCGCGCCACACCGGATCAATCCACCTATGCTCCTTTCATCCTACGGCTGAAGATTAGCGCGCACCATCATATGGTGTCCCGCGCTACACCGAATCCATCTTTTAATCAATTTCCCATCAACCGGTCATGGATCCATGCGCACACAGGGTACCTTGTGCCGCAACACACCGGATTGCTCCGGTCTTCTTCCCCGCTGCCGGCGACCGGAAATCTCGCCGGAGCCTCGCCGAAAAATGCATAAAATTATCGGAAAATTCTAGAAAATTCTAGAAAAATCCCTGAAGCCTTAAATAATTATTTTTAGCTAGATTTAATTGTATAGGATAATAATTAAATATCTACCATCCTAAATAATTAAAATTTTATTAATTAAATAAACTAAAAATAATAATTTATTAACTCCTAACATGCTCTCAAGGCTCCATAATAATTTAAATAATTTAAACAATTAATTTATGGATTCAAAGGGGAAAAATAGATAAGAACTTGCCTTTTTGGATTTAAAATAAATCCGCCGGTTGCGCGTAGTCGGGTAAATTTCTCCTACACCGGTCCAAACTCCTTTCTTTCTCTCTCTTCCTTTCCACACTTTTACAATGGCTCACTAAAAATTATAACTTTTTCTAACTCCCTTCCATTCCTTCTAAGGTAGGCTAGCTAATTTATATACAATTTATATAATATAAATATTACAAATATCTATTTTTGCATTTAATTAACCACATTCCCAACCATATGGCTTTAAGGCAAGCAAGCCAAGTCAAGCAAGATGTCCTAAGGTTCAACTATGGGAATGAAATCCTATCCTAAGATTTAATTTCTTCATCATTACATTGATTTAATACTATTATTATTATTATAATTATTATTATTATTAAACTATTACAATTATTATTATTATAAATATTATTATTATATTATTATTATTAAACTATTACAATTATTATTATTATAAATATTATTATTATTATATTATTATTATTATTATTATTATTCAATACAAATTAAATACTTTAATTAAATAATAATAATTAATCTAAAACATAACCAATAAAAATTTCAAAACTAATCATTATACTATATAGAACATAAAAATCAATATTACATGCACAAATAAATAAAATTAATTAACTAATTTAACATATATAATTACAAGGTGAATAAATCTACACATTTAAAGAATTAACCTAACACAAAATTAATTCAAAATTAATTTAAATAAACTCTTTAAAATTACGGGGTATTACATTCTCCCCCCCTAATAAAGGAATTTCGTCCCCGAAATTCACTACATACCTGTATTAAAGAGCTCTGGATACTTGGCACGGATAATATCTTCCCGTTCCCAAGTAGACTCTGTAGCACTATGATGACTCCACTGTACACGTACTAATGGAATAGTCTTCGTGCGCAGTATCTGATTCCTACGATCGAGAATACAGTAAGGTTGTTCCAAATAGGTTGCATCGGGTTGCAACTCAATCTCACCCACATCAATGTGTTGATATCGATCTTCTTCCCGTAGAAATTTCCGCAGCATGGATACATGAAAAACATTATGTACCCTATGAAGATTATCTGGTAGAGCCAGACGATAAGCTACTGCCCCAATCCGATCCGTAATCATAAAAGGACCCACAAACCGAGGCAATAACTTACCCTTTGACCCAAACCGCATTACTCCCTTCATAGGAGAAACCTTAAGCAAAACCTGATCAACAACCTTAAACTCCAAAGCACGAGTTCGACGGTCAGCATAACTTTTCTGTTTGCTTTGAGCTGTACGCATCCGTTCCCTAATGATAGCGATCTTTTCTGACGTGTCCTTAATAAATTCAGGACCCAAAAAGCTGTTCTCACCAACTCCAAGCCAACAGACAGGAGACCGACACGGTCTGCCGTACAAAGCCTCAAATGGTGCCATACCAATAGTTTTCTGATAACTATTGTTATAAGCAAACTCTGAAAGCGGTAAATATTCCTCCCAATTGCCCTTAAAATCAAGAACACATGCCCGCACCATGTCTTCTAAAATCTGATTAACTCGCTCAGTCTGTCCATCTGTCTGAGGATGATAGGCTGTGCTAAGATAAAGTTCTGTACCCAAAGCCTGCTGAAAGCTCCTCCAAAATCCTAATACAAACTTCGGATCTCTATCTGATACGATGGACAATGGTACGCCATGAAGTTTCACCATTTCTGCAATATAAAGCTTAGCATACTGTTCGGACGTAAAGTTTGAACGAACAGGCAGAAAATGAGCGGACTTGGTCAATCTATCAACAATGACCCAAATAGAGTTATGATTATGATGCGAAGTAGGTAATCCCTCTATAAAGTCCATAGAAATACTCTCCCATTTCCACTCTGGTATAGGAAGTGGCTGTAACGATCCTGGCGGTCTCTGATGATCAATCTTAATCATCTGACAAGTGCTACATTTAGAGACAAAGATAGCTATGTCTCTCTTCATGTCGGCCCACCAAAACTGGCGTTTCATGTCCTGATACATCTTGTCTCCCCCTGGATGTACAGAGAACTGAGAAGTGTGTGTCTCTCTCATCACAACATTTCTCAAATTGTCAGCTGAAGGCACAATTAAACGTCCCTTGTACCTCAATCCTCCATCAGTCCCTACAGAATAAAAAGGAACATCTCCGGAGGCTAACTCCGAAACCCGATCAATACACTGTTGATCTGAGAGTTGCGCTTGAATGACCTGATGAATGATAGAAGGAGTTACTACCACACATGCCATAAAAGCGTCTGCTAACTCATCAACAGTCTTCAAAGCATCCCACTCTGTTGCAAACAAAGCTGAAAGGCTGACATAGGGTCGACGGCTGAGTGCGTCTGCTACAACATTTGCTTTCCCTGGATGATACTGAATAGAGAAGTGATAGTCTTTCACGAACTCCAACCATCTGCGTTGTCTCATATTCAGTTCCCTCTGTGTGAACAAATACTGTAGACTCTTATGATCGCTAAACAATCGAAAAGTCTCCCCCAAAAGATAATGCCTCCAAATACGCAAGGCAAAAACCACTGCTGCGAGCTCTAGATCGTGAGTCGGGTAATTAAGCTCATGAGGCTTAAGCTTCCTGGACCCATAAGAAACTGGTCGCTTTTCTTGCATCAACACACAACCCAAACCCTTCAGAGAAGCGTCGGTAAACACTAAATACTCGATTCCACTCTGAGGTGTGGCTAAGACAGGTGCAGAAGTTAACTTACTCTTCAATTCAGCAAAAGCAGTCTGACAAGAATCATCCCATACAAATGGTACATTCTTCTTAATCAGATGAGTAAGTGGACCCGCAATTTTGGAAAATCCCTGGATGAACCTACGATAATACCCCGCCAATCCCAGAAAACTGCGAATCTCTGTCGGTGAAGTAGGCTGTCCCCACTCCATAACGGCCGCAACCTTGGCTGGATCTACTGCTAACCCTTCTTTTGACACTACATGACCCAGAAATTTGACCTCTTTCTGCCAAAATTCACACTTCTCAAACTTTACAAACAACTGATGTTCTCGAAGTGTCTGCAACACTGTGCGTAAATGTCTGGCATGGTCCTTCTCCGACTTAGAGTAAACCAGAATATCATCAATGAAAACAATGACAAACTGATCTAAGTACTCTCTGAATACTCTATTCATCAAGTCCATAAAGACAGCTGGAGCGTTCGTTAAACCGAAAGGCATAACACGAAACTCATAAGATCCGTACCTTGTGAGAAATGCTGTCTTTGGAACATCTTGTTCTCTGACTCGTAGCTGATGATAACCAGACCTCAAATCGATCTTTGAGAAGTAAGTAGCTCCCTTCAACTGATCAAACAGGTCATCAATTCTGGGCAACGGGTACTTGTTGTGAATAGTGACCTTGTTCAGTTCTCTGTAATCAATACAAAGACGAAGAGATCCATCCTTCTTCTTTACAAACAGTACTGGTGCTCCCCATGGTGAAGTACTCCTGCGAATAAATCCCTGGCTGAGCAACTGCTGAATTTGATCTTTCAACTCTCGCATCTCCACTGGTGCCATTCTGTACGGCGCCTTAGCAATAGGCGTAGTGCCTGGAGCTAAATCAATAACGAAGTCTATCTCTCGACTCGGTGGCAAGCCTGGAATTTCCTGGAATACATCCTGGAATTCCTGTACTACCGGAATACTGTCAAGAGATACCGCAGTCGCGTCCTGTGAGTCCTCTTCAAGAAAGAATAAAGAAGTGCTAGGCCCTCTATCAGGTTGTGGTATAATAAGAAGATACATCTCCTGTCCTGGTATAGCAAATACAATAGACTTTCGTAACAGTTAACCTGAGCATGGTACTGAGATAACCAGTCCATCCCAAGTATAACATCATACGAATGCATATCTAACACTAACAAATTTGCAAGAAATCAAAGCCGGCCCATATCTATAAGGATATCACCGTTACACTCTCGTAAAATTGCGCCAACTCCCAATGGTGTATAAATATTAAGAGGTTGGTCACATAACTGAGTCGTCATACCAGATAAGATAACAAAAGATCTAGACACAAAAGAATGTGATGCACCAGTGTCAAACAGTATACGAGCAGTTCTACCATGTATAGAAAACATACCCTCAATAGACTGAGGAGCCTGCGCATTATGTGGCATGAAGTTATAAACTCTGCCATGATGCAACTGCTGTGGAGGTTGTCCCGGAGGAAATGGTGGTGCTGGAAGTGCCGGAAAATTCTGAACTTGCCCACGTGGCATCGGCGGGGCCGGTAGAGGTAATGGCTGGTTAGGTCTCGGCTGCCCATACTATCCCTGCTTAGCTTTGGGACACATCTTGGCCGGATGCCCAATTTCTCTACAGTGATAACAACGTCCCGTAAAAGGACCTGTCTGCCTTCTCTATTGATTTCCCGAAAACTGTTCCTGTCCGGTCTGAGGTACCCCACCTTGTCTACCCTGATTAGGGACTCCATCCCTCTGCACATCTGGGTTTCCTTTGTTTTTCTTCCATGGTTGATGTCCCTGAAATCTGCCCCGATCATTGGACTTGGTACCACTGCTGCTTCCTTTCTCCACTGTCTGGTAGTCTCGGTTAGTCCGCTTATCTCCCTTGGACTTCCGGTAATCACTCCTCATCTGGCAGTGCTGTAAAGCGGCATTAACCACCTGGATATAAGTAGTATATGCAGGACTCCCTATGATCACCATTTTAATCGGCCATATCAACCCCTTCGCAAAGCGGTCTCGCTTCTTTTCTTCCCTATTGACCTCCTCTGGTGCAAATAATGACAAATTTATGAACTTCTGTTCATACTCAGCCACAGTCATATCCTCCTGTTGCAGATCCAGAAATTCAGTCTTCATCGCTGATCTTACTGACATAGGAAAATACTTGTCATCAAAGCGAGTCTGAAATTCAGCATAAGTCAATCTGGTCCTCTCTTCGACAGTAGTAATAGACTCCCACCACTGCAATGCATTGCCTATCAGCATAAACGTAGCTAGCATCTGTTTCTGCACTTCGGTATAGATTACCATCCGAAGATGACGCTCGCTCTCCTGTTTCCACTGATATGCTAACAGGACATCTGTGGACCCTGCAAATGTTGGTGGATTTCCCCGGATGAACGAGTGACGAACTTTGTCCCATGACATTGGCTGTGCCACTGGTTCAGGAACAGGTACTATCGGAGGAGGTTGCTGGTTTCGTAGAGCATATGCTACTCCTGCTGCTACAGCTTGTGCAATGATATCAGCAACTTGAGGGGAAAATTCCTGATTCTCATTTTGAGTTGGGGAAATACTGCGATGACGGTTCACATTCCTTGTCCCACGCCGAGACATCCTTCTTTTGAATTCAGAAAAATCTAACGTCAGTACATTATAATGGACCGACTAAAAGAATACAAAGAACCCTAATACTTAGGCTCTAATTATCAGAATACACAACGCGGAAGTATAGTAATCACACACCCCTAAGACACTCGAACCTGGAATGCTCTGATACCAACTGTGACACCCCCAACATTTTTCACGCATAAGTTGATCAGGCTTATACACGAAAAACGAGGGATATCAAAAACAATTGGCAATATACAAGCATGGAATACAAAATGATGATAATAAATTTAGACAGGAAAGGAACACTAAATAATACAACATCCATCCATCCTTTATTTAAATACAGTACTCCATTACAACTTGGAAATCCTATATCAAGGATCCCTAAATATAAACCTAAGAGTTCAACGTCAAAAGTAAATAAAAACTGAAATTGAAGTAATACATAAAACTTCTACCCTGAACTGGATCGTAAGAGTAGATAAGTTCGGATGGTGGTCCCACACTGCTAACCTCAACCTTGGAACGGGTACTGACCGTATCCTGAAATAACAACAATGGTGGGTCAACCCCACGAGCAAGTTCTCTCTACTATGACCCAAATCAGAGAATCAAATAAATTAATCATTATGAATCGGACGAGTACTATATCTGTATACATCCTAAGGGAACTATCCAATGTATAACATGACCTCAACCAGAATAGACGGTGATCACTTAGACTCACACTAGGTGGTTAAGTGTCGCCTTTCCCTACTCGGGAAATCAGCTATTATACATGGTGCACGGTACTGACAACACAGACTATAACGAACTACACAGTGATAACACCTCTCAAAGTACTGATGAATATACTGAGCATATAAATTAGGCAACACATGCCAATAATATTACTAAACATACTGAGCATGTCAATTAGGCAACACATGCCAATAATATTAAACCACATACCCCGACAGCCACACATCTGTCTATAGCAACGAATGCATAAGGTATAAATGAGTCTAAACTTATTAGCCAGCTCACATGGTTCTATATGGCAACACATCCATATAATATAAATGTGACATAATTAAACAGTCCATTTATTTCCTGAAATGCACACAGCATAATAATCATGGTTTATATATCATTTAACAGTATAAACATCCCATAAGATATCATGGATAATTTAAACCATGGCATTATTTAATTTAACAGTAATGTTTGATACCATTTAATAAGATAATAACACTATTTATATTTAACAATGTCATTAAATAAATCACATTAATATCCGTACTGTAAACGAGCCAATAAATGCTTAGAAAAGATTAATCGGTCATAAGAATAATTACCGCGTATTAAAATAATAATTTCGTGGCCCGTTAAACCCGTAAATCCCAACAAAGTACCTAAAAATCCAAGTTTAAGGTTCTGGAATTTACAAAACAGGCCCTAGGGGTATTCCGGTAATTTCCAGCAGCTGACAGGGCCCTTCACGCGCCGCCCTAAGCTTCCCCACGCGCAGCCCTATGTTTTCCACTCTCTCACGCGCGCACACGCGCCTCCACGCGCGTCTGGCATCAGCCACGCGCGCGCACGCGCTCCCACGCGCGCGTTGATGGCTTCTTGCTGACACGGCGTCCTCCGGTTGGTTGGCTGCATCATCTTTCCTACATGCGCGCCACACCGGATCAATCCACCTATGCTCCTTTCATCCTACGGCTGAAGATTAGCGCGCACCATCATATGGTGTCCCGCGCTACACCGAACCCATCTTTTAATTAATTTCCCATCAACCGGTCATGGATCCATGCGCACACAGGGTACCTTGTGCCGCAACACACCGGATTGCTCCGGTCTTCTTCCCCGTTGCCGGCGACCGGAAACTCGCCGGAGCCTCGCCGGAAAATGCATAAAATTACCGGAAAATTCTAGAAAAATCCCTGAAGCCTTAAATAATTATTTTTAGCTAGATTTAATTGTATAGGATAATAATTAAATATCTACCATCCTAAATAATTAAAATTTTATTAATTAAATAAACTAAAAATAATAATTTATTAACTCTTAACATGCTCTCAAGGCTCCATAATAATTTAAATAATTTAAACAATTAATTTATGGATTCAAAGGGGAAAAATAGATAAGAACTTGTCTTTTTGGATTTAAAATAAATCCGCCGGTTGCGCGTAGTCGGGTAAATTTCTCCTACACCGGTCCAAACTCCTTTCTTTCTCTCTCTTCCTTTCCACACTTTTACAATGGCTCACTAAAAATTATAACTTTTTCTAACTCCCTTCCATTCCTTCTAAGGTAGGCTAGCTAATTTATATACAATTTATATAATATAAATATTACAAATATCTATTTTTGCATTTAATTAACCACATTCCCAACCATATGGCTTTAAGGCAAGCAAGCCAAGTCAAGCAAGATGTCCTAAGGTTCAACTATGGGAATGAAATCCTATCCTAAGATTTAATTTCTTCATCATTACATTGATTTAATACTATTATTATTATTATAATTATTATTATTATTAAACTATTACAATTATTATTATTATAAATATTATTATTATATTATTATTATTAAACTATTACAATTATTATTATTATAAATATTATTATTATTATATTATTATTATTATTATTATTATTATTATTATTATTCAATACAAATTAAATACTTTAATTAAATAATAATAATTAATCTAAAACATAACCAATAAAAATTTCAAAACTAATCATTATACTATATAGAACATAAAAATCAATATTACATGCACAAATAAATAAAATTAATTAACTAATTTAACATATATAATTACAAGGTGAATAAATCTACATATTTAAAGAATTAACCTAACACAAAATTAATTCAAAATTAATTTAAATAAACTCTTTAAAATTACGGGGTATTACAATATATATATATATGTATGTATCTGTATATACATATATGTGTGTGTGTATATATATATAAGAGAAAAAAAAAATGGAAGTATAAAGAGGTGGTGGTTTGGTGGAATTAGTGTCGGCGATGTTGTGGGAAAAGGGGCTGCTAGTGTTAGGGCAGCAAAAGAAGGAAGAGAAAGAACGGAGAGAGGAGAGAAAGAAATAAATGGGTCTGCACATACTAAACACAGAGGAGGTTAGAAAGGTAATTTCAACATTCAAATTGGTCAATAAAAGTCAAAGAGCAACAATGTCAATTCATTACATGTTAGAGACTTTTGGGGTGTCTTTGTTAACTATATCGAACTTGAGGGGGTTTCTGTCCAAAAATGACGCAACTTGTATATGGTAGTTGTAACGAATGGGTGCTCGTCCATATACCTAAAAGCTTAAATTGTTGAGAAGTATTGCATACCTACCCATTTATACCCAATCTCTCTCCCATTCGGATCCAACGTGGGACAAATCTCCCCTTGTAACATTCTGCCCCACTCGAACTCGCAACGCCCTCATTACGGTCGAGCCACCATACCCACCCGAGTGACTCACCGAACGTCTTCCGGGTAGGGTGTTTGGCGTGACATCGAATCAAGGACTGGATCTATCTTTAATATCAATTGTAACAGGTGGGCACTTGCCCGTTTAAGCTTTTGGATAATTTGGACTTGTTACGGTAGTCTTTATGGCAAACCTATGTCAATGTACTTTACTCAAAATTCTTTAATGATAATATTACCAACTTGGTTCATATTTTTAAAGATAAAACTTGGGAGACTATGTTGTTACTCCTCTTCTACAATTGCAATATTTTTGTTTAAAAAATATAACAAGAAAACTAATTAATTAATGAATCATCTCTTACTTCATAATGCCAAAACTATCATTTTATACTATAAACTTTTTTTTTTTTTTTTTACCTTCTTTACTTCCTTTACTATTTTTTTTTTTTTTTCACTATCAAAATATATAATTTATTCAACAACTTCTTTTTCTTTTTTCTTTTTTCTTTTTCCTTTTTTCTTTTTCTTTTTCTTTTTTTTTTTTTTTTTTTTGAGTTCTGTTTAAAGAAATGGCGCTTTTAACCTTAACTTCACAAGTGAATGATTATTTTTTAAAAAATTACACAACTACCCTTCTAGATAGATTGGTCTCCTCTCTCTCCAATTTTTAGTGGGACCTAAAATAAAAATAAAAAAATACTCCCTCCCAATACCCCATAAAATATATATAAATAAATTCTCTCTTTTGAAACGACCCAAAAAGAATTATTAAAATGTATCAAAAAGAAAAAAATTCTTTATTTAATAAATTATCTCTTTTAAAGGATCCAAAGAAAATTTAATAAGTATCCCTATTGGAGAGAAAGGAATTTATGGTTTTAGGAAGACTAAATAGAGAGGTTTCTAAAGGAAGCTTGTGCCAGTGCCTGCAATTGTTGGGCATAACTTTGGAAGACTCCATGGGACCATATTATTATTATTATTATTGAAATGTGTTCTGGTTTGGACTTGTTGCTGCAAACCAATTTCTATTTTTCTTGTTCTGTTTGAGGTTGTATCCTCATTTTTCATTTGTTTTTCAGGTATATTTTGTATTTTAATAATATAATCACATTTAGAAAAAAAAAAAAAAAATTATCTTTCTTTTATAAATTATCTCTTTTACCAGGATCCAAAAAAAAAAAAAAAAAAAAGTATAATACGCTAAGCAAAAAAAAAAAAAAAGAGTGTTGAATAAATTATCTCTTTTAAATAGGAATGCAAACCTAGAAAAATGGGGTGTTTTTGTACAAAAATATATTTGGCTGAGTTTTTCTAAAAAAACTCATTAAAAAGGAATTATTATTATTAATCTTGTAAAACAATTTTCTGTTTTATGAAATTTTAGAATCTGAATTTTAAAAAATAAATAAATAAATAAAATTTTAGAATCTGAATTTAAAAAACTTAATCAAACATGTGCTTATAATATATAGGGTAAAGTGCAAAATAATAATAATAAATACCTACTACTAGATATGAAAAATGTGCACAAAAAAAAAAAAAAAAAAAAAAAAAAAAAACATCTCTATATGTGTAAATTCCAAAAAAAAAGTAGGTCCTTACTTCCCAAAGGGAGGTTAGGGTTCAAATCTCAATCGAGACATATGTGTGTGAGTACTGGTGTGTGTCAAACCCTAGTTGCAAAATCGTGGTAAAATATGAAATGAAATGTGACCAAGTTTGAATTTATAGAATAATACTGCCACTACTAACTATTAATGTAGTTAGAGTAAGTAGGGATCGTCCCAAGGGAAATGAACGGCACTTCGGAATCAATGACGGATTAGTAGGTCGAATGATCAAAAGATGGATTGTTGGTTGAATTATACTACAATTTAAACTAAATACATGTACTGTAAGACAACTAAAACAAATAAGGTGTAAAATATATAAGAGAGGAGTCTTGGGTTATAGAGTTCACCACTAAGCATTACCTTCCTAGATATTCAATATTTGATGGATTAGGGGGATTGTGTGTTGTAAATGAAAGCGTGTGCCATTAATTGAAATATCAAGTATGGATGGCCAAGTAAGCATACATTATCTAGTCAATCTAGTGAATAGCACAACATATCAAATTAAGTGATTAATCCTTCCATAAGTCCACAATTAATCCACACTCATTAAATTAGAGAATTATATTACTTGCATTTATAAGCATGGAACACCAAACAATAAGAATGGATTGTCCACCTATCTAAGAAAGTAAGTCAATTACACTACAACTAAGATAGTGACATGAAAATTAAACTAAGGAGGTGGCACAATCCATCAAGAAATAAGTATGAACTATCAAATAAACCACAAGATGGATTGTTGGTTGAATTATACTACAATTTAAACTAAATAAATGTAATGTAAGACAACTAAAACAAATGAGGTGTAGAATATATAAGAGAGGAGTCTTGAGTCATAGAGTTCACCACTAAGCATTAACTTCCTAGACATTCAATATTTGATGGATTAGGGGGATTATGTATTGTAAATGAAAGTGTGTGCCATTAATTGAAATATCAAGTATGGATGGCCAAGTAAGCATACATTGTCTAATCAATCTAGTGAATAGCACAACATATCAAATTAAGCCATTAATCCTTCCATAAGTCCACAATTAATGCACACTCACTAAATTAGAGAATTATACTACTTGCATTTATAAGCATGGAACACCAAACAACAAGAATGGATTGTCCACATATATAAGAAAGTAAGGCAATTACACTATAACTAAGCTAGTGACATGGAAATTAAACTAAGGAGGTGGCACAATCCATCAAGAAATAAGTATGAACCATCAAATAAACCACAAGAGTAATCTATTGAAGCACCATGCCTTGACCATCACTAGATTCATAATATCAACACACATAGACATGCATTGATGTCACAAAATCTAGAGATAAACGCATGAACATTCATTCTAGCATACATAGACATATGGATAGAATTAAATGATCAATTGGAAGTATTAAACTACACAAATTATTATAGAAATAAGATTTATATATATATAAGATGTCAAGATAAGAATTACAACACAAATCCCCATTAATTACAAAACATCAAATTCTAGGAAGCATGTTTAGGGCTATCTTTAACCCCAAGAGAATGGTTTAGCCACTCATTGATGTTGTCATCCAACCCTCAAGGGCTATCTCCATGGTAGAATTCATCCTTCTCCCCTCGTATTCTTGGTAGAAACCCTAGATGAGCAGAAGAACTTTCCCAAAATGAATATTTCTCCCTCTAATCTCTAGCCAAGTCTCTATCTCTAATCAACCTCTTTATTTTTTCACTAAAAATAACCAAAATCCTTATATAGATAGCTCAAATGTCACACCCAATGGTCATATCTCGTGCACTAGGACCTCCAAATGATTGCACCACGAGCACACCTTTAATTTGGCTAGAACTCTATTTTTCACACAACTTTAGGCAGTTCAATCGATTATAAAGTTGCTCGGATCGATCGAACTATGTCGGCGCACTTTTTGGATAAGGACAAGGCTGAGATATTTTTGGGAAAAGGACAAAAGTGGTAGGTGAAGATAAGATCAAAAGGTTTCGATCGATCGAAAAGGAAATTTTCCTGAAGATAAAGACAAAAGGCTTGATTTATCATAGCAAGGTCGAAACGATCACGTTGTGATCGATCGTAGCTTGGTTCGATCGATCAGAGAAGGCTTCTTCACCACTTTACTTCCACTTTGCTCTTTTCTTCCATTAGGCTTAAGATTGCTTCTTTTAATGCTCTAATTCAGCTGAATTAACTTATTTTGGGGATAAGTGCCTGAAAAGGGAAATAACATGAAATTAGACTAAAACGGAAAAATAAGATAGAATAAGGTCCTAGAACATTCAAGATTAAGGGGTTTAAATGCACACTTTTCAGCGTTTATCACACCCCCAAACTTAAATATTGCTAGTCCCTAATAATGTACTACGAAGAAAATAAAGAAATGAACAACTATACAACTATGAACTAGAAAGCAATAAATGGATAGCACCACTTTCGTAGGGAATATGATTGCATTTAGCACTACAATAAGACTTTTAAACCCCTAGGTTACCCCTAGTGGACAAGTGAAGTCTCATGAGAGTTTCCAGAAATGATACCCACAAACATTAAGCTCTTTCTCACTAAAGAGGCTCCAATATTCCAAACAAGCATTAGGAGAAAACTACCTCAAGTACGCAATTTTTCAACCATTTCCAAGTAATCTCCCAAAATCTTAACATCAAGTAAGCAAGTATGGTCCTCCACACATCAATATAATGATCATGCAAATCAAAACAACTCTAGAATCCTTTTTAAGTGAACCGGCATCAAATATGTTATTATCTAAGCCAACTAAAGAAATGATTATATCCAGCCTCAAGCTAGCACACAAATCTAGTACCGATCATCAAGACAAAGAATGGACCTTTTATTACAGGTTTATTCAACTAGGTGCGCTTATTCTTTTCACTGGATTTTTTTTTTTTTTTTTTTCCCTAATCTTAAGGATCAAAGATGAAAGCATAGTGCAATGTGTTGATCTATTAAGCTTTCTAACGATCCATGAGGTCGAGCGTTAGGTCAATTACTTCCAAACCGGACGGCATTAAGGCATTAGGTGTTTAAACACCCTTAAGGACTTACAAGCTTAAATCAACTAGGTTACAAATTAAAATAACCTCCATCTAATTATTTCCCACTTCTCACCTTTTGGGAGAAGTCCTCACTATTTTTACTTGCTTTTGCAAACTTACTTCTTTTTTTTTTTTTTAAGTTATTAACCTAGAGTTTGGGCCCTCCACCTTTCGGCGCGAGAAATTCAGTGCTTGATAAGGCTAGAATGTCAGCTACTTAGTGAAAAGGGATTGTTATCCACCTTTATCAAGAATGAAAGTTTTCAATGCACTACTAGCTCAATTGGGATATAATCAAATCAATAGTTAACAAAGCATGTACCCCACAAATGAATGCTAGTGTGTGCCTGTGCTAGCGTAGAATCCTAGAGTAAATCTCAAAACAATCACAAAATCAAGGTGATGTGGACCACAAATGTAATGTTTCTAATTTTTACAATTTTTTCATTTTTTTGGAATTTTCTGATTTTTTGAGGGTATTTTCGTCTTTTCTCGTTTTGAGTGCCGGATGTTGCGGGATGTGTCAGGTGTGTCAAAGTTGGTTGGGGTATTTCATTGAGTTCAGAACTCTTTGAAATGCAAGGGTTGCCATTTCGGCATTTTCTCAGTTTTCTAGACCGGATAGTCTAGAGTGGGTCCCATTACCAGAGTTGTTGTGTACGTGAGTTGTGTTTCGGGTCATTTGCATACCATGCATTATTATTTTTGTACTCAAGTAAATTATTTAAGTGCTATATTGTGTGGCTATGATATAGTTGGAGAATATATATAATTTTTATGGTGAAAATTTAAAAGAAAATAAAAATATTTTTGGTGGTAGGACCCACCACCTCTTTTAAAGGCCAAGAGGCCATTGTATAGCCTCAATCTCTCTCTCTCTCATCCCAGCTCTCTATCTCATTTCTCTCTTCTTCTTCTTCTTCTTCTTCTTCTTTTTCTTTCACCAACTTCAATCTTTGATCTTTTTCTCAATTTTGAGTATTTTTGGGTGTTGTTTGCGGCAAATCGGAAAGCGCGTCGAGATCTTCGATTTGATCGGGGCAAATCCTTGTTTGCCAACTTTGAAATTTCGAGATTAGGGCACAAAATTGGGGGTTTTTGCATCTGTTGAGGTAAGGGTTCCTAATCCATGTATTCTTGTACCTTTGTGAGTTAATTCCTTGTTATTGTTGCCTAACATGCTTAATTGTATTGATTTTACTTTAGAATGACTTAATTGTGTATATGGAGTATATGATTATGTGTGTTACTTGAGGTTGTATGGGAAAGCATGCTTAAGTAGTAAAATTCTATGCTTATTGTGTTAATTTGTTAGATTTTATAATATGAAACATGTGGATTATTTATCTTTTTGAAATTTACTCTAAGTCTTATGTATGGTGGATGTTAACTTGTATTGTGTAAGAAATTCCCTCTTGTCATATCATTTGAAAAACATGATGCATTCATGCATGGCATTGGGCATGAAAAGGGGCAAAGTGATTTGAAGTGAATGAAAAGGGATTTTGGGGTAAAGTTTTGATTATAGTGATTTTGAGAAAAACCCGAACGCTGCGGAGGTACCAAAGGTCCATGGAGTTAATGTAACCTAGAGGGAATTAGGGAATCACCCTAACGTGGTTGAGCTATCTGGCCCCAAATGACGCCGCAGAGGTACCAAAGGTCAAGGACAGTAGCCAACCCTTCTTTCGTGTCGCCGCGGAGTCACCAACGGACGAGTTATATTAATTGTTTGAAAAGTGATAGATCATTTTAAAAATGGGGAGTGACATGGCATGGCATAGCATTCCATAACATCATATTATTCATTTAGACTTGAAATTGATATTGTATTTCCCCGGGTATAACATGATCCAATTTTCTATATTTCTATTCATTGTTTGGATTCACGGGGTTACAAGAGGTGTGTTTTAGGCACCACCTACTGAGCAATTTTTCTCACCCTTTATTATTAACATTTTTTAGGTCACGAAAAAGAAGTGGCAGACGACAATCCACCACCAGTGTAGACGGGTTGACGGACTTGGACTCTTTAGTGCTTATCGCTTATTTTACCCCTTTTGTTGTAAATAATATTATGGGTCATTTTATATATATATCACTTGGTTGGAAATGGTCTCAAGACCATTTTTTTGTATCTGGTGGTCTCATTATGATTTTGATATCCATGTAAGGCCTAAAGGCCATATATTTGATGTATGGCGGACTTGTTTAAATTTTAATGATATATCAGATCTATGTAAGGTTTTATTTGAATGTATTACTACCTAGCTGTGTTAATTGCATCATTAAATGAAAGATTTGGGATAGGTTTGTGCTTTGAGTGAGGTCACCAAGGGACCAAAGCGGTGCCTATAGGCACAAGTGTACATTTTCAAGCATTTTGGGCTAATTTTAAGTTTCTGGCCATCTTGATCCAGTTCAGCCCCATTGAACCGGTTCAAGGGGTGCATTTGATTCACGTATGGGCATACTGCCCATCTTGAACCGGTTCAAGTCCCCCAGTGTGTGCATTTTGGTTGTCAGCTTATCAGCCTTGATCACCTGACTTCGGACGATCATAACTTCTTTGTTCTAAACCCAAATAGGGTCATTCCAGAGTCCATTTTCAAGGATTTTAAGTTAGCTTTCCAATGAGACCAACCGCATCCTCAAATTCCATTCATGTAGAGAGTTATGGTCGTTTTAGTGGGATAGTGTCGGAATTTCCCATGAACCGGGTAAAGGTACTTTTGGGAAATCACATCCAATGACCGTAGAACCTCTTCAAGTGTCATGGAATGATTAAGAATGATTATTTTAAACCTAATTTGATTAATTTAAGGATGGATTACCTCTCACAATATAAAATGACCATTTTACCCTTAGTGTGTCCTCGGGTTTGGTTAAGGACTCGGTTAGCGATCCGGATCCCCGGTTTGGGTCGTTATAACAAATGCAAGCATGATTTCAATCTTTTAAAAAATTTACTCCTAAATGGCATCCACAAAGTAAACAAGGAGTATTGAACTATCAAGTCAAGCAAATTTTAAATTTTAAGCAATATAGTCCTTAAAAGATTAAAATCATAGCAAATACCGATCTCAAATCTTCATCATGCATTCAAAGATCAAAACTTTAAATAGAATGCAACAAAGTTACTTTACCACTAAACTTAAACCACACATTGTCCTCAATGTGCAATGAGAACAATGGAAAAGATGGAAATAGTGTACCGTGATGGCAAAGACGATGAAGCCCGGTAATGATCCATTGGGAAATTGTGCAACCCAAAACTTGGAATCAACAACCTACTTGAATAACCACCCTAGCAAACTTTAATCAAATATCAAATGGGATAAAGATAACCAAATCAAGCATTCTAAGACAATATAGCACAATATGAGATCAAGCCCAATATAAATCATAAAGTATGCATGACTACACAAAAGGGCACAATGATAAATAAAAAAATTTGGATTTTTTTTATAAAAAAAAAAAATGTAAAGAAAAACAAAAAATGTAAGAAATATGCAAAATGGGTGCTAAGTTTAACGTCTCTAGCAAAACGAAATGCTACATTGAAAGATTTTTTTTTTTTTTTTTGACTCTGATCAATCAAAGAATGATCGATCGAGTTTTGATTGATCCAAGACTTTGAAAACTCCAGACACATTCAAATGATTAACAGATAGATGAAATTTCAGAGCTTCAAAATTTTTTTAAGTATGGAATTGAGATCGATCAGAAGGTCGACCAAATCGATCGAAGAGTACTTGGATCAATCGAAAATAAAGTTTGAATTATGGACAGAGAACTGATTTATGCAAAGAATCTCGAACGATGGGATAGAGAATTGAATTTCACCAAAAAAAGTTCGAACAATGGGACAGAGACCTGATTTTCTATCTGCAGAGAGGTTCAGTCGATCGAATGTCTCTTGTGATCGATCGAACAGGCAACAAACCCTTTATTTTGAGATGAGAGCATAACTAGTCCATGCAAGTTTACAATGATGGAAACAAAAAGAATGAATAAGACTCTAGGAGAAATAGGTTAACATTCTTAGTTGATGCCGAATGCATCACTAAATCTCTTCATAGATAGGATCCACCAAGAGGGTGGCTTCCATATATCTTTGAAAAACTTGCCCTTCAATGTAGGGCTTCAACCTTTGCCCATTCACTTTGAATGTATTGCCATCTTTTAAGTTTTTTATCTCAACCGCCCTATGCGGTGTAATAGAAATGATTTCATATGGGCCTTCCCATTTAGTACGCAATTTTCCGGGGAAGAGCTTAAGTCTAGAATTGAAAAGCCATGCTTTTTGTCCTGGTTCAAATGATTTCTTCACAATATGTTTATCATGAAAAGTTTTGGTCCTTTCTTTATAAAACTTAGCATTATCATAAGCATTGTTTCTCAATTCTTCTAACTCATTCAATTGAAGGAGACGATTCTCTCCGGCTTTATCAAGGTCAAGATTGAGCTTTTTAACCGCCCACATAGCTTTATGTTCTAGTTCAATCGAAAGGTGGCAAGGCTTACCATATACAAGTCTATATGGAGACATGCCAATTGGAGTCTTATATGCCGTCCGGTAAGCCCACAAAGCATAATTTAATTTTCTTAGCCAATATTTTCGGGTTGTGTTCACTGTTTTCTCAAAAATATGTTTAATTTCTCGGTTTGAAACTTCTACTTGCCCACTTGTTTGAGGATGATAAGGGTGGCGATTTTATGGGTGACGGAGTACTTTAGGAATAATTGCTTCAAAAATTGATTGCAAAAATGCTTCCCTCTATTGCTAATCATTGTTCTTGCCAAAATGAGTAAAAATGTTCGATTTAATGAATTGAACAACCATGAAGTGGTCATTTGTTTTGGTAGCACAAGCCTCCACCCACTTAGAGACAAGGTCAATGACAAGTAAAATGTATTAAAATCCATAGAACATAGGAAAATGACCAATGAAATCGATTCCCATATATCAAAATTTTCCGCAACTAAAATGTTTATTAAGGGCATTATGTCTCTTCTTGACATCGATCCCATCTTTTGACATCGCTCATACTCCTTGAAAAAATTGTAGGCATCTCTATGAATGGTAGGTCAAAATAGCCCATTTTAAAGAACCTTCAAGGTGGTTTTCTTTGCACTAAAATGTCCACCACATGCAAGGGTATGGCAAAATACAGGGACACTTGGAATTTCACTCTCCAGAATGCATCTTCTCACTATTTGATCCGTGCAATATCGAAACGGGACATGATCTTCCCAATAGTAATTCTGGATATTGGTAAAGAAAAGGTTCTTTTCTTGTTTTAACCAATTAGTTGGAAGCTTACTAACTGTAAGAATGTTTAAAATGTCGGCAAACCAAGGCATTTGTCCGTTAGAAATTTAGAAGAGTTGTTCATCCAGAAATGAATCACAAATTGGTGGGCTTGGGGAAGATTCTACCATTAACCTTGAAAGATGGTCGGTAACCATATTTTCAGTGCCTCTCTTATCTTTGATCTCAAAATCAAATTCTTGAAGAAGCAAAATCCATCTTATCAAACAAGGTTTTGTTTCTCTCTTGGTCAAAAGATACTTTAAAGCGGCATGATCAGAATAGACAATGACTTTTCACCCTAAGAGGTAAGACCGGAATTTATCAAGAGCATACACTATGGCAAGTAATTCTTTCTCAGTAGTAGAATAATTCAGTTGGGCTCCCGAGAAAGTCTTGCTTGCATAGTATATGGCGCATGGAAGTTTTCCTACCCTTTGTCCCAAAACTGCTCCCATTGCATAGTCAGAAGCATTACACATGATTTCAAAGGGTAATAACAAATTGGGAGGTTGCATTATGGGAGCAGATGATAATAAGCCACAGAGTGTATGAAAAGTATCAAGGCATGCTTAATCAAAGACAAAGGGTGTCTCCTTGGCAAGAAGATTGCACAAGGGTCTAGCAATTTTGTGAAAGTCTTTGATGAAGTGGTGATAGAAGTCGGCATAACCTAGAAATGAGTGAATCTATCTCACCGTATAAGGTGGGGGCAATTTAAAAATAAGCTCAACTTTTGCTTTATTAACCTTGATTCTCCTCTTTAAGATGACATGTCCCTAAACTATCCCTTCTTGAACCATGAAACGACTCTTTTCCCAACTAAGAACAAGGGACATCTTTTAAGCACCAAAGATAGATTTTTAAGGTATACATCAAAAGAAGACCCAAAGACTAAAAAAATCATCCATGAAAACTTTCAGATACTCTTTCAACATGTCCGAGAAAATTGACATCATACACCTTTAGAATGTAGCAGGGGCATTGCATAATCCAAATGGCATCCGTCGATAGACAAATGTGCCAAAAAGACAAGTAAATGTGGTTTTCTCTTGGTCCAAGGGGTCTAGGGCTAATTGATTGTAGCCCGAATAGCTAACAAAGAAGCAGTAAAATTGTTGCCCGGCCAATCTCTCTAGAATTTGATCAATAAAGGGCAATGAAAAGTGATCTTTTCTAGTGGCGGAATTTAACTTTCGGTAATCAATGCATACACACCATGAATTGGTGGTACGCTTAGAAATTACCTTACCTTTTGAATTTTTAATCACCGTAATTCCAGATTTCTTGGGAACTACTTGAGTTGGACTCACCCATTTGCTATCAGAGATTGGATAAATTATACCTGCATCTAAAAGCTTAACAACTTCCTTTTTAACCACGTCTTTCATGTTTGGATTCAATCTCCTTTGGGTATCTCTAAAAGGTTTCTCATCTTCTTTCATAAAAATGCCATGCATACAAATGGAAGGGTCAATTCCCTTAAGATCGGCCACACTCCATCCAATAGTTTCCTTAAGCACATTCAAGAGATCATTCTTTTGGTCTTTTTTAAGACTTGAGGAAATGATGACCGGAAGAGTCTCTTTTGAACCTAAGAAGGCATACTTAAGATTGGAAGGAAGAGTTTTAAGCTCAAGAGTAGATGGGGAGATTAAAGATGGAACAGATGTAATGCTAGAAAGTGGAGGAAGAGGTTCTTTTGGAGCTTTCCAAGATGGAAAATCCAAGCTTGCAATGGATTCCATTAAATTCCTTACTTTACTTATTGATCCCTTATTGTCAAACGCACAATTGCCATACATTTCAAAGAGATAAGATGCAAGAGGATCCTCAGAGAGAAGAGATGAAAGATTGTCTTTGATTGCTTTTTTCATAATTATGAAAGGAATAGACTCCTCAACAACCTCATCCAAGACATCTATAAGACAACATTCGTCTTCATCTATGGGATGTCAACTTGCATTGAAAACATTAAGCTTAACCATCATATTACCAAAAGAAAGGTCTATAATCTACAATTAATGGTTGCATTCGCGGTGGCAAGAAATGGCCTTCTTAAGATGATTGAGATGTGATTGGTAGGGTTGGCAACCGGTTTGGTATCAAGAACCACAAAATCAACTAAGAAATAGAACTTGTCAACCTTGATGAGTATGTCCTCAACCATGCCCCTAGGTGTTTTGATGGATCTATCAGCTAATTGAAGTACCACTGAGGTTGGCTTCAATTCATTCAAACCTGGCTGAACATAGATGAAATAAGGAATCAAATTAACACTTGCTCCTAAGTCAAGAAGAGCTCTACGAACTTCATAGTTTCCAATCACACATGAGATGGTTGGAGCACCGGGATCTTTGAACTTAGGTGGAATGTTATGTTGAATAATGGAACTCATTTGCTTCGTAAGGAACACTTTTTTAGGACCTTATCCCTTGCTCTTTCTCTTTTGTGTGCAAAGGTCTTTCAAAATTTTTGCATAAGGTGGAATTTGCCTAATTGCATCCAAGAGAGGAAGATTTATGTTAACTTGCTTAAACACCTTCAACATGTCATGGATTTCTTCTTCTTGCCTCCCAAAGGGCGAAGTCTCTCTCAAAGCATATGGAAATGGAGCTTTTGGCTTAGAAGATTTTACAACTTGAGGAGATGATGAAGAAGATTGAGAATTCTTAATCGGAACATTTTCTTCTAAGGAAGTAGGAGGAGGATTGGAAACGGGACGGGTGCTAACTTTTGGTTACACTGGTTTGCTATCTTCACTTGGTTTTTCAACCCTATTATCAATTTGTTTACTACTTCTTAAAGTGGTAATTGCTTGTACTTGTTCTTGGGAAATACACCCCGATGTAGGGTTTACTTCCACAAAGTATTGGGCTTTTGGGTTCCTTTCAGGTTGGCTAGGTAGTTTACCTAGTTCTCTCGCATTCAATGAATTAGCTATTATCCCAATTTGGGATTCAAGCTTCGATATCAATTAAGAATGAGAATGCAACAATTTAGTGTTCATTTCCAAACTACTCAAAGCTACCAAAACCTTATCCTCAAATGTGGAATTGTTAGAAAATGATTGATGATAATGAAAACAATTTTGAGAATCATAAACTTAAGGATGCGAATAGTGGTTCATTCTTTGATGATAAGAAGAAGATAAAACAAATCCTTGAAAACCTTCATTTTTTTTATGAATAGGAACATATCGACTTTGAAAATTTTTAGCTTGAAAAGGACTTGAATTTTCATTCCACACTGGAACATAAACATTTGAATAAGGGTGAATAAATGTAGCATTGACTTGTTTAAAGTGTTCGTTAAACATATGTTCATAGGGACAATTGGAAGTAGAATGTAAAACACTAGAACATGTTATGCAAGGCTCACAAGAATGATGAGGATGATGAAAAGGAGACTATTGGATAACTAGTTTTTGACTCAATAAAAATTGATCAAGTCTTTGAGAAAGAGTTTTGACCTCGGCCACAATTTCTATTGGACTTTCAATTTGACACACTTTCAAATTTTTCTTTTTTTCATTGAAATTATGACTCACCCGAGAAATGTGATATTAATGCAATGAATTTTCACTTATTTACCAAACATCATCTTCATGTTTTCCAAAATATAAACCTACACATGATGTATCAATTATGTCCTTGTGAGTGGCGGATAGGTTTTCATAAAAATATTGAACCACTTGCCATTTTGGAATGTCATGGTGTGGACATTTCCTTAGAAAGTTATTCAATCTTTCCCAAGCCTCATTGTAAAAGTTCTCCTTTCTCGTGAGAAAATTCTCTAATAGCAATTCTCATTGAATTGGTCAAACTCACGGGATAAATTTTTTTCAAGAATTCATTTTGCATTTGTATCCAAGAAATTATTGAATTTGCCCCCAAATTGTTGAACCAATGTTTCGCCTTATTTTTAAGAGTAAAGGGGAAAAGGAGTAACCTAAGAACTTCTTTCGGGACATTCATGTATTTCACGGTGGACCATATTTTAAGAAATTCATCAAGATGTTTATATGGTTCCTCATCATTTAAGTCATAGAAAAGTGGACACATTTGAATAGTTTCGGGCTTAATTTCATATTGATCGGCCCCAAAATTAGGGAGAAAGATACAAGTTGGTGCATGGTACTCATGGAAATTGTAATGATCACAAAGGATCATTGGAAGAATTAGAGCTTGAGGAGGATGTTCCATGAAATTCAGGTCTGGATAACCAAGATAACCCTCAAGATTTTCCATTGATGTGGTTATGATGAAGGGTGGGCTAAGACCGCACAAAATTTAAGTAACACACCAACAAAAACAACAACAACAAGCACTTCTCCTTCGCAACAAGTCAATCATCAAACCTCCACATACATTGATCCCATACTCCCATGCTTTCAACAATATGCAAGAAAAATAAATTGTCTTCACGCGGGCTCACGATTTATCTAAGGAATTAAAACTTGCCACCACGCGGGCCGACGATTTAACTAAAAATAGAATTAAAAAAGCTCACAAAGGTTCCTTAAGCAACTTCAATTTATTTTTCAATTTTTCTTTTGCCTTGTTTTGCTTTGCAAATTTTTATATTTAGTTTTTCATGCTTTGCTTAGCTTAGCTTAGCTTCTTTACTTTAGAATCCTTTTGTTTCTCTTCCCTTGCTCAATGCACCTAGCCAATCAAGAACAAACACAATAAGTAATCAAAATGAAATAAAATAAAGACAAGATCAAAAGAGTACTAATTCCCGATTGATTCCAAAATACAGCGTTGCCAAATCCCCGACAACAGCGCCAAAACTTGGTATGTGTCAAACCCTAGTTGCAAAATCATGGTAAAATATGAAATGAAATGTGGCCAAGTTTGAATTTATAGAATGCCACTACCACTACTAACTATTAATGATGCTAGAATAAGTAGGGATCGTCCCAAGGGAAATGAACGACACTTTAGAATCAATGACTGATTAGTAGGTCGAATGATCAAAAGATAGATTATTGGTTGAATTATACTACAATTTAAACTAAATAAATGTAAGACAACTAAAACAAATGAGGTGTAGAGTATATGAGAGAGGAGTCTTGGGTCATAGAGTTCACCACTAAGCATTACCTTCCTAAACATTCAATATTTGATGGATTAGGGGGATTGTGTGTTGTAAATGAAAGTGTGTGCCATTAATTGAAATATCAAGTAGGATGGTCAAGTAAGCATACATTGTCTAGTCAATTTAGTGAATAGCACAACATATCAAATTAAGCCATTAATCCTTCCATAAGTCCACAATTAATGCATACTCATTAAATTATAGGAATTGTACTACTTGTATTCATAAGCATAGAACATCAAACAACAAGAATGGATTGTCCACCTATCTAAGAAAGTAAGACAATTACACTACAACTAAGCTAGTGACATGAAAATTAAACTAAGGAGGTGATACAATACATCAAGAAATAAGTATGAACCATCAAATAAACCACAAGAGTAATCTATTTAAGCACCATACATTGACCATCACTAGATTCATAATATCAACACACATAAACATGCATCAATGTCACAAAATCTAGAGATAAACATATGAACATTCATTCTAGCATACATAGACATATGGATAGAATTAAATGATCAATTGGAAGTATTAAACTACATAAATCATTGTAGAAACAAGATTTATATATATATAAGATGTCAAGACAAGACTTATAACATAAATCCCCATTAATTACAAAACATCAAAGTCTAGGAGGCATGTTTAGGGCTATTTCTAGCCCCAAGAGAATGGTTTAGCCACTCATTGATGTTGTCATCCAACCCTCAAGGGCTATCTTCATGGTAGAATTTATCCTTCTCCCCTTGTGTTCTTGGTAGATACCCTAGATGAGTGGAAGAACTTTTCCAAATGAATATTTCTCCCTCTAATCTCTAGCCAAGTCTCTCTCTCTAATCAACCTCTATATTTTTTCACTAAAAATGGCCAAAATCCTTGTATAGGTAGCTCAAATGTCATACACAATGGTCAGACCTCGTACACTAGGACCTCCAAATGATTGCACCACAAGCACACCTTTAATTTGGCTGGAACTCTATTTTTCACGTAACTTGAGGCAGTTCGATCGATCACAGGGTTGCTCGGATCAACATACCATAATACCCCCAAAACATTATATATATATATATATATATATATATATATATATAATCCAAAATTTTTGATAAAAAAATCCACATTTTTGAAATTAGTGTTTTTTTATTTTTATTTTTATTTTGTCTTAAGGATATTTTAAGTATTTTAGTCCTCAAATTGAAGAATTGTTCTTATTTGCTCAAATTGAAGAATTGTTCTTATTTGCTCAATTTGAAAAAATGTTGTGAGTTTTTTTTAACACCAAGACCTCCATTCTTAGAAAGATTAGAAACCTGGATTTAAGAAACTGACTTAGATAGATGTCCTCTTCTGATTCTTTTGTTCACGGTTAATGACCTTAAAGTCCTAGACTTTCTCAAGAAACCAACCGTAGCCCATACCGAATCTCTTCAGTGAACCTGCCTCTATTACAAGTACAAGCTTATAGAGAGTGCTGTTGAAACACCCGAGGCTGGTTTGGCTTGAGTGATGTTCTTTGAGCTCGTAATCCAAGGTGAAACCCTCTTTAAAACCATTTAACTAACTACAAGAGTAAAACCCATTCCTAGTCCCTGAGCCATAATATCATTACTCCTACTGCATTTTCTTTCAAAGTAAGGGATTCTAGCCAGATATTATGATTTGGCTTTTCAGAAGTTTATTGTTATGATTTCAAATACACCATAGGTTCGGTGTTATCATTCAAGAAGGGGTTACCTTACTTTTAGCCAGTGTGGCTGAAATTAATTCCATTGATGTAATGATTCTAACTAGAAAGCTTAGTCATTGACAAGGTTCACCTGTTATGGGCTAATCGTTTTTTTGCCCCCCTGATTGTAATATTAGTTTTTTCTATTAGGGTTGTATGCCCTACAAAGCCATTATTGACATTTATTATAAATTCTAATTTATTAATCTTCATATAATAGTGATGGTACTGTATTGGTTAGATCAGGAGACACTGATCTCAGTTGTCCATTAATTATGATAGAATAAATTCATATGCACAGGCCGTAAAGGTATATACACAGGAGATATGAATTTATCGGTATTCGTAATTATAAATATTCGTGCTCTTAGGAATGTAATTGGATAATCTATTCCATGAATATAACCATTAATTCCTAACTCGGTGAAATATTAAGTGGAATGACTTATCTCAGTCATCTAGATGGGGTGATATAGAACCAAATGTGTTAGCGTGTTTAGATCACGGAATGAGTTGATGATATGTAGAGAATAGCTTGTACCATCATAAGTAATTTTGCTTATCAATTACCAGTGTAAGTTGACTATTAATCCTGATAACTATAGTGACTGGGGTTATATTAATTATTTATATTGATACACTTGGAGTGATATTCGGATCGGACAACCTAAGTACTTTGGATAGATAAATAATATATTCATTGCAGAACGTATTTTATCAAAATGGAATCAGTGTTTTAGCTAGGTTAATTTGATTGTAGAAAACTAACCAATTATATTTAATATTTGTTTATTAAATATATGTGATCATGCGGAATAGCCTGAGTGACCATAATATGCATTAATTAGTATATTAGATTGATGGTAATATATATCCAAATAACTAATTATCGTGAAATGATCGATTTATGGTATTAAGTAACAGTTAATATTAGATTATAATTATTCATATTATTGATCAAGTGTAATTATTTCTATATAGTGGAATTAGAAATAATTAAATAGAAGATATTCTAGTTGGCTAATGAGTTAGCAGATCACTATAATATTATTAAAGTATTGGATAAGGTTAAGCTTTTTAGATCCCATTCCTAGTCCAACATGGAGTGCAAGTAGTAAATATAAAGGTAAATTTGTGTAAGATAAGGAGATGTAATTAGTTGGAATGTTATCTCTATATAAAGGAAGGTGGTGGCATAGTTCTAAAGGCTTGGAAGTCTAGAAGTTCTAATTACTTAGAATTATATTATATAAAGAGAATGACATCAAATCCTTAATGGAGATATATTAATTTAACAGATTCTTTACACCAAATTCTGAAGAGGATCTGAAGCCCACACTTCTAGATACTATCTGAGGAATTCCAAACCGGAGATAGGAATGAAGTTTTGGAAGGTACCACGGTTGATACTACATCAAAGGTTTATGGATTCCAAATCTAACAATCAATTATTATTGGTGGTAGACAATTATTCAATTCTCCTAAAGATATGTTGATCTAACCTTCTTCGGTAATAGAGGATTAATCTGATTCGTTAAAGCTGATTGAGACGATCATGGGATACTCATAGATAAATTATTTTTATTAAATTAAAAATATTTCCACTATATTATATTATTACTCTACGGGAAACGTTCCCCAACATTTTATGCTTCTTTTACCTCAAAGTTCTTTTTATCATATCTTGCACTCACGTTTTCTTAAAAAAGTGCAATTTTTCATTCATCACAAAAAAGAAAGAAAAAATGTTGAAGGTTTCACAGCGAGAAAAAAATATTTTATTTTGCTTTCAGGTAGTACTTGATCGGCTAGGTTCACTTCTTTAAAAGATCTTTAGAAGATTCATATCCAGTTCTAATCTTTCTTCAGCTAGTTCACTTGGGTTACCTCACCTCTTATTGATTGATTTGAGGCATGTTATATGCTATGTTAATGACCATGACCTCAATTATTGTAACGACCTAAATTCGGGGATCCAGATCGCTAACCGAGCCCTTACCCAAACCCGAGGTCACACAAGGGTACTATGGTTATTTCCCATTAAAATAGTAATTCTAAAGTCCATAAGGGTATAATGGTCATTTACCGTGGTCAAATAACGTTTTAGAACCCAAAATGGAAAAATAGTCATTTTATACGTTCATTATAGCTTATAAACTCATCAGAGGTAAAACTATCATTTCCTATGGTCATTCTATGCTTTGGTTGAAATTTGGGGGTAATTAAGTAATTATACTAAAATCTGGGGTCAATGTGCAAATACTAGCTCATCTAACCAGTTAGATGGCTTGGTCCAGAGAGCAAGTAAAACTGAGGAACCATCTAATCGAGTAGATGAAAAAATCCGTCTAACCCATTCACTGCCCCACCCAACTAACCAAGTAGATGGGAACATCTAGCCGGTTAGATGGGCATTCGAATCTGATCTAACCAATTAGATAATGCCCAGAAGTGAAGATCACTTCTCAAGCTTGTTCAATTGCAACCTAAAGCAACCAAACATAAAAATTAAACCTCTATGGATATCATCAACCTTAAAACATTTAATTGAATCATCAAAATAACATCATTCATTCATCTTTTGTGAATCAAAATCACTGTAAAACATACATACATGTCCAAAGGAATAGGATTACAAATCAAGGCCTCCACGACCATTATACAACAATTTCATATGTAGTCGACAAAAGAATAAGGTCATTATATATAGTCAATTGTTCAAAAGAATGCCTTTTGTTGGTCCTAAGGTTCTCTAAAGACCTATTTGCCTATTTAATGTCAAAAAGCTTTGGTTTAGTGAGCTTAAGTGCATAACCTATCTGCATTGTGGTTTAACATAGGTCACTAGGGCAGCATTGTCATTTACATTACAGTGACAAACTTTTTACAGTGCCATGTATTAATTCATCACAGCTTGTACACTTGATTCAGCTAAATTGAATGGTCTCAGTCAAGTTCAGTATATAAGGAACTTGTTATAGGTGCTTTCAGGGGTATTTTAGTACTTACTCTGATTTATTCTATGAATACTCGTATGTTTGAATAACTGCATTGCACTGAATCGCTGTGGTAAACCTACATTGTGTCTAATACAACCTCAGCAACAGAATTCTACTGAATGTAATATATAGCTGGTATAAGGCTAGTTTGTAAAACTTTTCAAGTATTCTCAAGAGTGTGACACGTGCCTGCGGTCCATGAATATATTGTTCTCCAATGGTGTTGCAGATCTTAGTGGCTAAGCAAAGATAAATATCAATGTGTCCTCACATGTATGAACTGTTCTTACTGATGCACAAGGTGTCATTATTTGGTGAGATATCAAGGGCAACATTGTCCTTTTATTGAGGGAATGCCAGAATTGTTCTTATATAATCATTGGCTAAAAGGTGACAGGATGGAATTAAGAGAGGAGCAGTCAAGCATTTACACAGGTCTATATATATGCTGCTATAGGAGTCTTTTAGGGTTAATGACCTTAAAAAGAGACTAAGAGTAAGCTGCAAAAGATAACTCTCGAGCTCCTATTATTGAACAAAGTTTTTCTGTGATTTGCAATGATGATCTATGCTAGAAAAACCCACTGACTCAGGCCTTGTGTGTGATCAATGTGCTGAGATGCTGCTGCTGTCCAAATTGTTGTAGAAAGGGCTGGATTGAGTAGTGAATTTGAGTTCCAAGTTGTTATGGTCATTTCTGAGGGTTGTTACAGGTATAACTACGCTATTTACACTTGCTTAGTAGTTTGCTTTGAACTGAAACATGCTGAAATGGATTTTGAGCTCTTTGATCAGTAGATAAGCTTGTTTTTCTGTATATATTGTGATTCAAGTGCAAAATGATTAAGGCTAGCTATTCTATGGATTATCTCTGTGTTAGCAAGTCTATTTGATGAATCAAACCTGTTGAAATTGGCTATGGTGCAAAACATTGATAGATTGTGATTGTGACCTTGCAAAACCCCTTGAACAGTGTAGTGTTATGCTTATTCAAGAACTATGATTGATCCTTGATATATACTCATGCTATGCTAAATTGTTTAAGGATGTTAACATGAGTACTGCAGTAAATTAAGACTATGGAAGCTATTGGTGAACTAATCTCGAAGGAAAATTCCAATTTTACCCCTCAAACTCAAGCTGCAGCAGTTTAGTGATTTTGAGGCAGTAACTTGGTATTTTGTGTTGTTTAAGCTGTTTCACTTGTATAAGGAATTTGACTATATTGTTTATCTTTGTAATGAGGTATATGGAGAGCTATATAAGTTTTGTTGGTCTAAGCAAGGGTGCTTAAGACAGGGGGAGTGTTTGTGTGCACTGAAATCAACAAGTGTGTGTATTGGTTGTGAAAACTAGTGTCCATTCTTGTGCTTGGGTGTGTGCAGAGGGTGAGACAGCTGAGTGTGTGACAAGGTACATACAGCTAGTAGTGAACTTCATTGGCTAAGGCTAAGACCCAACGTTTTCCCCAGTTGAAAGGGTTTCCTTGTAAATCCTGTTTTTAGTACTTATTACATGCTTGCTGAAATATCTTATTGAGTCTGTTGAGAAGAAATTAACCAATTCACCCCCCTTCTTGGTTCATCAATTGGTATCAGAGTTTGGGTCTGCATTGAGAGGTTCTAACAAGACTGCAGTTGGTCCTAGTTATGGATGAAGGTCAAGTTATTAACAAAGCCCCTGGTTTTGAAGGCTTAAACTATGATTCTTGGAAAACTAGAATGGAAGCCGTTTTTAAGTCTCAGTCCTATGATGTTTGGCATACTACCATATATGGTGTTGTGATTCTCAATCATGAAAACCCATCTGCTGAAGATAAGGTAGCTGTAGCTAATGATGGGAAGGCCAAACATGTTCTTTTCTGTGCCTTGAAGCAGCAAGACTTTACTAGAGTGAAAAATTGTAAGACAGCCAAGGAAATGTGGGATTCACTTTAGGTAGCTCATGAGGGAAACAAGGTTATAAAGGAAAACAAAATTCAGCTTTTCAAGGTTTAATATGAAGTTTGTAAAATGGAAGGAAGAGAGACCATTGCAGAATACATGTTCAAAATCAATGATCATGTAAACAATATGAGAGTTCTTGGTGAAGACATTAAAGATTCTGATGTATGTAAGAAAATTCTTAGATCTCTCACTTCCAGATTCAATGCCAAGGTTACTATTCTAGAAGACAAAGATTTATCCAACATAAAGATTGATGAACTTCAAGCATCTCTTATAGCTTATGAGATGAGAGTTGGTCCTCCTACTTTGCATAGAAGAGAAACTGCACTCAAAGCCAAGGAAACTATTGAGGAAGATGAGTCAAAGTATGAAGATGATCTTAAAGAGGATGAAGTGGCTTACCTTGCTAATAAATTCAGAAAATTCAGGTTTAAAAAGAAATCTCAGCTACAAAACCTAACATGCTATGGGTGAGGCAAGCCTGGTCATATTGTGTCTAAGTGTCCTAGCTCTAAAGGGCAAACTCCGAGAAAGTTTGAAGGACCTAACAACAAAGGAAGGTTTGGAAGAAAAGCCTTACTTTCAGACTGGGAAACAGCCATTGAAGAAGAAGAGAAACTTAAAGAAGCTCAAGAAGATGAATGTTTATTCATGGCCATTCTCGAACCACCAAAAGATTCAGTTGAAGCTGAAGAAGATACTGACACAGAGATTGAGGAAATTCTAGAAAAATGTGAAAGACTTGTTGTGAAGTGCAATCATTAGAAATCTCAAATCAGAAAGCTAAATTTAGAACTATTAAAGTCTAGACAATTTCTCACCAAACACTTAAAACTCAAATTGTCAACTATGTGTTCAATTTACCTTATTTTCCTAAGCATACTCAAGGTTCAGAGTAACTCTCAGTGGTCTACTAAAAGATGCAAGGAAGAACTGTCTACTATACTTGAGGAGAGATCTCTGAAGATGGCTGAAATTTGGAAACAATCTACTAAGCAAATTAGGAAGACTGGAATTGGATATGTATGTGATTCAGCTGCAAAGATCAATAAAAAACATTCAACATTTGTGAAGGCAACCACTGGTGAAGTGTATACAAGATATCCCATTGTAAAACCTCTGAGATCGAGGTTTGATATTATTGGTGACATCCAATATCCATTGAGTTTCAATCAGAGAGACTTTATTACATCAGTTGCAACTTCAAGGTCACTAAGATGTATATGAAGAAGTCAGACTTAACTCAAGGTGTGAAAGTCAAAGACAAAGGGTCAGTGGTGAAGTCTTAGATGATGTGGATCCCTAAGAAGCTAAACTCTATAAGTCTTCTCGTGTATACAGCTTTTAAAGCCTGTAATACTCAGGACAAATGGTATGTTAACAGTGGCTACTCAAGACACATGACAGGTGATGGTACCAAATTTAACTCCTTACAACAGTTTGATGGTGGAAATGTTATTTTTGGACACAATTAAAGAGCTAAGATTATTGGAATTGGTACTGTGAGTAGGTCTGAACAATTACCAGAGATTCAAGATGTTCCATTGGTTGAAGGGCTCAAACATAATCTCCTAAGTGTCAGTCAATTGTGTGATAGAGGGAATGAAGTTTGTTTCAATAAAGAAAGATGCAATGTGATTGATCTAGAATCAAAAAAAGTTCTGTTCTCAGCTAGTAGATCTTCAAGAAATGTTTACATAGTCACTGAAAAAAGTCAGGTCACCCAATGCAATTTAACAACCTATGATGAAGCTAAGTTGTGGCACAAAAGGTTAGGCCATCTTCATTCAAGGAATATTGTGATACCCCCCGGATTTCTGACTGCGGGTTGGCCAGGCCCACACCCGAATACCCAAGGATATCAAAACAAATTGATTATAAACGAACACAGAGTACAAAAGAATAAAGAAGAATAAATAAAATGCTGACAAGAAACTAAAATGATAATCTAATAATAAACCTCAGAATATATTTCCATTAGTTAATAAACTCTTCTGATACAACTGATCCTCCAAAATACAACTCGTGAATCCATACTGTGTGGACCCCTAGAAAATCCAAACTAAACAAATGACAGCAATAACTATCTAAATCAAGAAACTGAATCATAAAGGAACTCCTATGTAGCATCGGAAGAATGAAGTAGACTGATCCCTGCTCAGCACAAACAACCTCTACTCCTGACGAACACCTGAAAAATAATGGTGGATCAGGCCCACAAAAAAGTTCTACTCTACTACAGTCCAAGCAGAGATCCGATACACGTATACATCCTAGTTAATCCAACAGTAACTAGTAGTCCGTATATATATATATATATATATACACACTAAAGGAACCTCACTAGACTATAGGGTTGTCTCAACCTGAATAGTAGGCAACATGCAAAACGCACATATAGTGGGCATGAATACCTAGACCTACCAGGGTACACAACTACACTATATCTAGTTACACATCCCTGGCGATATACGCACCCTAACCACTGATCCTGAGACTCAAACTCATATCATGGCACCATACTTATATATATATAATCTAGTAATTATACTATCCGGTATAAATTAATCCTCCATAAGTCATTCAACTTGTTCAGCTGACCTGACTTGAATATAAGTAGGACTTAACATTTTAGTTAATCCATTCCCTTATATAATAAATTAATCATCCATAAGTCATTCAACTTGTTCAGCTGACCTGACTTGAATATAAGTATGACTTAACATTTTAGTTAATCCATTCCTTTATATAAAATAGATAGGACTTAACTGATAAGTTAATCCGTTCCTAGAATGCCACCGTCCCATACCGGTGCATTAAATCACACAATTCAACAATTGATGTAACGATTAAGGAAATACATCAAACAATCCAGAAATAACTATGATAATATGATATCAAGTTATCACAAAATAAGAATGACTTATTATTTATTTAAGTTTCCTATATCATATGTCCTACATAAACTGAATCTTACACATATGATGATATTTTATTATACCGTCAAATAAGCATTCTCCATATCCAATTCATCCTACACATTTAATCTCAATTGTTAAAACATATTAAAAGATTAAATTCATTCGTTTGTTTAAAACATTTAAATAGCAAGCATCATTATGATTGAGTCTATTTAAATTTATTTAAACCCAAACCTAGTTCCTATTTAATGTTCAGGAATCCTAGGCATGTTTCTACATTCCATCATTCCACAGATATGAAATACACATAATTTAAACATGTAAAAATTCACACCGGAAATCAAATCAAAATCATGCATTTATCAATTCATAACACAAGAACAGATATGAACCAAATTCATAAAACATATGTTCTAATCCAATTAAACATGCATAATTATTTAATTTTATGTGTTTAATAAATCCTGAAATTTCCTAGGCATATATAGAAACACGAATCAAAGGGAAAGAGATAGAAGAAGAACTTGCCTTAAACTTTCGGACTGAAAGTTAAACTTCTTCTTCCTTGATCTTCTCTCTAAAGGGTTTTCTCCTCATTCCTTCCTCTTTCTCCTTCACTCTCTAACTTTCTCTCTCTAGAATATATTACGTAATATATTTTCACTCCTTTTTCAACCTATAGTTGTGTATTTATAGGCTAAATAATAACCCTATTCCTTTTTTCCAATCCAAGTCAACTTAATAAAGAAAAATTAAAAAAAAATGAAAATATTAAAAAGGTAACTTAAAATATGTTACGTATATAATCTATGTATATCCTTATTAATTAAATAAAATATATACATTAAATTATTTATTAATACTAAAGTTACCATAATATTAAAAGGTAACTTAAAACATGTTACGTATATAATTTATCTATATTCTCATTAAATAAATAAAATATATACATCAGATTATTTATTTATACTAAAGTTACCATAATATTAAAAAGTAACTTAAAATATGTTACGTATATAATCTATCTGTATCCTCATTAAATAAATAAAATATATACATCAGATTATTTATTTATACTAAAGTTACCATAATATTAAAAAGGTAACTTAAAACATGTTACGTATAAAATATATGTACATCCTTATTATATAAATATATAAAATATATACATCAGATTATTTATTAATATTAAAGTTACTATAATATTAATAAATTACTTTCCTTTTTATATATATGTATATACATATATATCTATATATATAAATATACAATTATCCATGGGTAATTATCCATACACATCCAACCTCCTATCCAAATAGTTCATGGGACCCAATTAGTTAGCCCATTACCACTAACCATAACCATAAAATAAAATAAAATAAAACATTTAATCATTTAATTTACAATTAATCAAATACATCATTTAAGCACACAATCTAATAAAACAAATAATACAAATAATATCTAGACAAAATACAAATAACACATAGATAAGTAGCCAATTATTCAAGTAACACTTAATTCAATTAAACACATAAACAATTAGTCAAATAATGAATTAAACAATTAAAAAAAATACAATAAAAATAAATAAATAAATACCGAGACTATCCTTTTAAAATTAGGGGTATTACATTCTTCCCCCCTAACAAAAGGAATTCCGTCCTCGGAATTTGCCCTTACTTCCTTCCATTATTCTTCCATTATGCTTGGAAACTGTGAGCGAAAAACATCCTCCTATTCCCAAGTAGACGCAACCTCACTATAAGGGCTCCACTTAACTCCAATATACCAAGTGGTAGACAGGGTTCCTATATTTTAAGAAACACAATAATTATATGATGCGTAGGTTGTATCAAATAACAACGTAATCCTCCCATGTCGACAAGGGAATGATCTACATACCTCCAAGTGCCATAGAATATACGCACAAACTCCTATGCACCCAGAGCTAATAATTTGGTAACGCCAATTCAAAGGCGACTGCCTCAATTGTGAAACACAATCTTCTAAAAGTCAATGTAATAAGTAAAATTTACCTTTCTCCAAAAAATCGCCTTCTTCCTACATAAAAAACAGAATGAGCAAACTACTCCCTGATAGAAAAACTCTAGTATACGAGTTCAACTATTTACAACATCCTACTGTTGCCTCCCAACCACGCGCAGTTCAATACAAAGGGAAGTATCTTTTTCCGACATATTTTTAAATGAAGTCAAGGTCTGATTGTACAACCCATACTTCCATTTCTAACCAACAAATGAGAGGTATGCATTGTGAAAGATACAAAACTTCCAAAGTTGTCACACTAACCTCCTTGTGCCAATAATATCACAGACAAAATTCCGATAAGTGAAGTAAATTCTTCCAATAGTCCATGAAAATCTAGGATATACGCCTCAAACATATCCTTTATGGTCTAATTTAATCTCTCGATTAATTCCTCCGTCTATATTTATGAAGTAGAGCTGCTACTCTAAAATCTTCATAAAGCTCTTTCGAAATAACACTTTGCATCCACTAATATGGACATCCACATGCTATAACACCACTATCACTGAACTATAAAACTACTATGAAATTCTAAAATAAGCATCACTCAAATTTATGTCCTCAAGCGATCTTTCTCAATCCACCACTCAGATTCCATATGAAAAATTGAAATTCCAAATCAATGTCGATCCTTCCCATCGACCGTCACTCCTATTTAATTCAACTTCCATATTTGTTATAGGAAGTGGCTAAAGATTCCTACGATATCCGATGAACAATTTTCCACCTTTGTAGTAGGTTTTACACTTAGGGCAATTATATATGCATCCTTATCTGTATCTGTTCACCAAAATCGACATTTGATGTCATGATGTACCTTCTAACCGTTTGATCACACCAAGAAAAAAATTATAAATTTTCTAGCTCAGTCGTCCGACTGTCATATCATTATTTACAGAAACTACAAAATCCTCCTCGAGTACCTTAAACTCCATCTGAGTAAGGTAACACCGTCTCCAAGGTCAGCTCCAATATTCAAAGTTGACCTTCTCAACTACCGTAGTAATAACAAGTGTTATTATTACACCTGCTATAAATGTATCTAATAACTCAATAACTAACCGAAAGATTTAAATATTCTATCATTTGTTGAGAGCATCTATTTACATCATTATTTCCACCAGACGGAACTTGATATAAAGTGTAAATCACCACTGTAATCCATCTAAACCGTCTCGTGATCCATTCTATTCGTATGAACTAAAGTCCTACCAGTTCGAAATAGACAAGAATCAAGTTGACCTAATGTATCAGTCAACCAATATCCCATCCAGAATCCTGACCCTTGTGTAAAATCAGAAATCCCGTAACTAAATCTGTAAAATGCTCTCTCATTTCCACTTTAGTATAGGAAATGGCTGCAAAGGATCTAGTGATCTTTGATGGTCCATCTCTATTATCTAATAAATATTAGAAGAACTAAAAGTTGTGAAACTCAGTCCGTGCATCCTCCATCCAATTTGTCTATAGAAAGTACCGTTAGTCCAATACCACCAGCTTTCGTCTGTACCCAACGTTTAAATTGGAGCGTCTTCAAAAGCAAATTCTGTAACTAAATCTATCCACCACTGATCGGTGATAAATTTGCCAATATTGAAAATCAATCAGTAATTCCATTTATCAATAGTCAACTATGACTTTAATTCAACAAAAGTCAACAAGTTACGACCTTTCCATGCATACCATGCACCTTATCTTTATAAAAGTGTTTGGTCTCACCATCTTGTATTTGACACACCCTACTTCTTTAAACCAAGTTAATGACAATCCGACTTCTTTGTCTAACTTCAAAAGAATATGAAATCCTTCCATCCTCTACATAAGTTATCAATTTCCTAACAACAGCTAATTGTTGCAAATTGTGACCTAAAAAAAAAAAAATCCATATTATTTATGCAAGTGAATAAGACTTAGTTTCATCCTCTATATGCAACACCGGCAACTCCTCCTAATGACACGCCCTCACGAATAAAATTCTTGATTAAGAATAGACTGATGAATATTTATTCAGTCTACTATCCTCAATCGGTGTCATTCTAATAAGTACCTAAACCCGTACTAAATCCTCCTTTCAACTTAGTAACAACTTCCGGAATTTTTCAAGAAGATGTTCAGTAAATCTGGCACCTCAGATAAATTATCGTGGCGTTACAGTGATCTTTATTTACTACCATCTCACGCATCCCAAAATATTAACAACCACCATTATCATGGCGTTATAATATGACACAAAACCATACCTAGAGTAAAGTAAATCAAACTAATCATACTAGATTATTTGACTCATAGTGATGGTTTAACTATCCCATCCCAAACAATATACTAAAATAACGCATGTCCAAGTCTAATAGATTGGCTAGAATTATGTGTATCTACCATATCCTACGACCGCATACTCACAAATCTAGCGTAAATAACGCTATTACTCCACATTATTAAAAACAATAGTTGGCTGATCACATACTTGTGTCCCCAACTAAACCATATACCATTAACCGAAATAATCAACGAAAATAAAACACGTATGACAAACACACTAGCACAAAATATACTCCTACTTAGGACATCGTTCTTTCTAGAAAAGAAAGTCTCATTTGAAATCAACACTACCAAATTGTTTCACAATTTCCTTTTATAGTTTCATAAATAATCATCTAACCTCGAAACATATCCTTTAAATCATAGCTTAAAAATACAAATGTTTGCCTAAGCAAATACTAAGGGCTTAACCCTCATCCTTCTTATATGCAGAATGTAAACTGTCTAACTTGACTTTTTAAAGTGAATTAGAACGTCACAACATAATACCAATGCCCTCTTGTATATGATTTAAAAATTATGTATTTCATTTTGATAAGAACACATCTGATCCCCAAACTCCTGAACAATACTTCTTATATACCTCTTTTAAAGATAATAAGAAAGCTTAATTATTTATAGATTGATCAACCCCAATTCTACTAATAACATTCGCTATACTACTAGCAATTCAGATCACCTCGCGCGATCATCCATCTTCAAGATTTAGTACCCTCTCTATTGGATGCATATAAATCTCCTCCATTAGGATCATCTTCAGCTCCTACTCCTCGCTTGTCTCCTTTTTGAGATCAACTGAAGTCGTGTTGGCCCCGATATGCGGTGAACTATCACGTACACCTAAATCCTTCATTGGCTTATACTTTTAAAGTAACGCCAAACGAACCTAAACCATCGATCCTTAACTCTGCCTTTTGGCAACGAAATCGATAACGTATTCCTTTACTCCTTTGGGCCTTTTATCGCTTTCGCCTTGAACCCATCATTTTCCTAGTACCAACCATTATATGACTACAGAATATAATTGACATCAGCTTCTCCTAACAAACCGTAAATAGAGTATAACGAATCCTAATACGGGTTCTAAGTTTTAAGAGACGCAACGCAGAAGTCACATAACGAAAGACACTCCTAAGGACACTTGAACCTGGAGTGCTCGCTATCGGAGCCACAAAGGACTATCTAAATGGATTCTTTTCTGCCAATAAGCTCCAATTGCATCAAAGGAATTGCAAAAAAAGGGTTCTTGTTTTTTCGTATACTTATAGTCAATTCTTTCATTTTCATTTTGATAGTCTCTGCGATTGGATCTAATTACATGGATTAATTTTATGTGGGTTAATAATGGATTTGCAATGAATTTTCATGTCTTGATAAATAGATGCATATATTTTGGTTATGATGTTTCAAAGTGTGTTTGTATAATGTCCAATTGCTAGTGGGATAATTCTAGAATATAAATTGATTTATTATTTAGTTTCCTTCAGCTTATTATTTATTTATTATTTATTATTCTTTTTGTATTCAAATGCTTGTTTAAATATTAATTGTTTGATATCCCTTGTATTCTATGCTCGGACTTGATCACCCAATACCCCTAATTTTAAAAGTATAGTCTCGGTATTTATTTATTTATTTTTATTGTATTTTTTTTAATTGTTTAATTCATTATTTGAATAATTTTTTATGTGTTTAATTAAATTAAGTGTTACTTGATTAATTGGCTACTTATCTATGTGTTATTTGTATTTTGTCTAGGTGTTATTTGTATTATTTGTTTTATTAGATTGTATGCTTAAATGATATATTTGATTAATTGTAAATTAAATGATTAAATGTTTTATTTTATTTTATTTTATGGTTATGGTTAGTGGTAATGGGCTAACTAATTGGGTCCCATGAACTACTTGGATAGGAGGTTGGAAGGGTATGGATAATTACCTATGGATAATTGTATATGTATATATATAGATATATATGTATATACATATATATAAAAAGGAAAGTAATTTATTAATATTATAGTAACTTTAGTAGTAATAAATAATCTGATGTATATATTTTATATATTTATATAATAAGGATATACATATATTTTATACGTAACATGTTTTAAGTTACCTTTTTAATATTATGGTAACTTTAGTATAAATAAATAATCTGATGTATATATTTTATTTATTTAATGAGGATACAGATAGATTATATACGTAACATATTTTAAGTAACTTTTTAATATTATGGTAACTTTAGTATAAATAAATAATCTGATATATATATTTTATTTATTTAATGAGAATATAGATAGATTATATACGTAACATGTTTTAAGTTACCTTTTAATATTATGGTAACTTTAGTATTAATAAATAATTTAATGTATATATTTTATTTAATTAATAAGGATATACATAGATTATATACGTAACATATTTTAAGTTACCTTTTTAATATTTTCATTTTTTTTTAATTTTTCTTTATTAAGTTGACTTGGATTGGAAAAAGAAATAGGGTTATTATTTAGCCTATAAATACACAACTATAGGTTGAAAAAGGAGTGAAAATATATCACGTAATATATTCTAGAGAGAGAGAGTTAGAGAGTGAAGGAGAAAGAGGAAGAAATGAGGAGAAAACCCTTTAGAGAGAAGATCAAGGAAGAAGAAGTTTAACTTTCAGTCCGAAAGTTTAAGGCAAGTTCTTCTTCTATCTCTTTCCCTTTGATTCGTGTTTCTATATATGCCTAGGAAATTTTAGGATTTATTAAACACATAAAATTAAATAATTATGCATGTTTAATTGGATTAGAACATAGGTTTTATGAATTTGGTTCATATCTGTTCTTGTGTTATGAATTGATAAATGCATGATTTTGATTTGATTTCCGGTGTGAATTTTTACATGTTTAAATTATGTGTATTTCATATATGTGGAATGATGGAACGTAGAAACATGCCTAGGATTCCTGAACATTAAATAGGAACTAGGTTTGGGTTTAAATAAATTTAAATAGACTCAATCATAATGATGCTTGCTATTTAAATGTTTTAAACAAACGAATAAATTTAATCTTTTAATATGTTTTAACAATTGAGATTAAATGTGTAAGATGAATTGGATATGAAGAATGTTTATTTGACGGTATAATAAAATATCATCATATGTATAAGATTCAGTTTATGTAGGACATATGATATAGGAAACTTAAATAAATAATAAGTCATTCCTATTTTGTGATAACTTGATATCATATTATCATAGTTATTTCTGGATTGTTTGATGTATTTCCTTAATCGTTACATCAATTGTTGAATTGTGTGATTTAATGCACCGGTATGGGACGGTGGCATTCTAGGAATGGATTAACTTATCAGTTAAGTCCTACCTATTTTATATAAGGGAATGGATTAACTAAAATGTTAAGTCCTACTTATATACAAGTCAGGTCAGCTGAACAAGTTGAATGACTTATGGATGATTAATTTATTATATAAGGGAATGGATTAACTAAAATGTTAAGTCCTACTTATATTCAAGTCAGGTCAGCTAAACAAGTTGAATGACTTATGGAGGATTAATTTATACCGGATAGGATGGTTACTAGATTATATATATATAAGTATGGTGCCATGATATGAGCTTGAGTCTCAGGATCAGTGGTTAGGGTGCGTATATCGCCAGGGATGTGTAACTAGATATAGTGTAGTTGTGTACCCTGGTAGGTCTAGGTATTCATGCCCACTATATGTGCGTTTTGCATGTTGCCTACTATTCAGGTTGAGACAACCCTATAGTCTAGTGAGGTTCCTTTAGTGTGTGTGTGTGTATATATATATATATATATACGGACTACTAGTTACTGTTGGATTGACTAGGATGTATACGTGTATCGGATCTCTGCTTGGACTGTAGTAGACTAGAACTTGTTTGTGAGGCTGATCCACCATTATTTTTCAGGTGTTCGTCAAGAGTAGAGGTTGTTCGTGCTGAGCAGGGATCAGTCTACTTCATTCTTCCGATGCTACATAGAAGTTCCTTTATGATTCAGTTTCCTGATTTAGACAGTTATTGCTGTCATTTGTTTAGTTTGGATTTTCTAGGGGTCCACACAGTATGGATTCCCGAGTTGTATTTTGGAGGATCAGTTGTATCAGAAGAGTTTATTAACTAATGGAAATATATTCTGAGGTTTATTATTAGATTATCATTTTAGTTTCTTGTCAGCATTTAATTTATTCTTCTTTATTCTTTTGTACTCTGTATTCGTTTATCATCAATTTGTTTTGATATCCTTGGGTATTCGGGCGTGGGCCTGGCCAACCCGCATTCGGAAATCCGGGAGGTATCACAAATATGTCCAAGATATTGAAGCTAAAAGCTATTAAAGGTCTACCTGACATCTGTTTTAAGGATGATCATCTTATTAAAGCATGTCAACAAGGAAAGCAAACTAAAGTTTCATTCCATTCCAAGGAAATTAACACGTCTAAGGCACTTGACCTGATACATATGGATCTTTGTGGCCCAACCAGAACCACAAATATTGGTGGTAATAAATATTTTATGCTACTCATTGATGATTTCAGCAGAATGGTGTGGGTCTACTTCCTGAAAGAAAAGTTTGAGGCTATTACATACTTTATTAGGTTTGTCAATCTTGTTGAAAATGAAAGAAGCTGCACCGTGAAGAAACTCAGGTCTGATTTTGGTTCAGAGTTCACCATGAAAGAATTTAAACACTACTGTGATGACAAGGGAATCAAAAAAGAATTCTCAACTGTAACTACACCTCAGCAGAATGGAGTTGTGGAGAGAAAGAACAAAATAGTTCAAGAAATGGGGAGAACAATGTTGCTTGAAAAAGGTTTGGCAAAAGGATTTTGGGCTGAAGCTGTAAGTACTGCTGTGTATATCATCAATAGGGTTCTTCTTAGACCAAATTCAACCAAGACACCCTTTGAATTATGGTATGGAAGACCTGCAACAGTTAATTATTTCAGAATATTTGGCAGCAAGTGTTATATACTTAATCACATTAACAGTTTGGGGAAGTTTGATTCAAAATCTGATGAAGGCATATTTTTGGGGTATTCTACAAAAAGCAAGGCTTATAGATGTTACAACCTTAGGTTCTCAAGTGATTCTAACTGAAGACAACAATAATACAATTGGTTTAAATGAAGCCAGCTCTTCAGTGACTGAACCTGAGAATTCAAAAGAAACCACTTACCCAGTGTTACAGAAGCAGGTTCAAGCTGAAAACATTATTGGTTCATCTCAAGCTGGAGTTCAAACAAGGAGTAGGAAGAAGTTAACTTAGTTGGAAGCTAAAGATAACAAAGAATACAGCCACTTTGCAATGCTGTCATCTATTGAACCTAAATCTTACTTTGAAGCTCAGAAGATTAAGGATTGGGTTGTAACCATGCAAGAAGAACTTGATCAAATTAACAAAAATGATACTTGGACATTGGTACCTAGACCTGCAGACAAGAATGTAATTGGCTCTAAATGGATTTACAGAAATAAGCTGAATGAAAAAGGATCTGTGATCAGGAATAAAGCAAGGTTGGTGTGTAAAGGCTATTCACAACAAGCTGGAATTGACTATGATGAAACCTTTGCTCCTGTGGCTAGAATGGAGTCAATAAGAATGTTTTTGTCCTTTCCATGTGTAATACCCCTAGTTTTCAAAATGATAAAATGGGAATTTAATTTTGATTTTTATTTCATTTTTATTTAATTATGTGACTTATGTGTTTTGTTGCTTAAATTGATTAAGTGTTTAATTGAAATGGTTTATTTGGTTTGCTTTAATTGTGGGTTTGTTAAGCTGTAATTATTTAATTGTGATTTAACTTTATTTAAATTAATTGTTTATTTGTTTTAATTTAATTGGTTGACTAATAAGTTGTTTAATTAAATTAGTTTTATTTTGTTTCAATTGTTTATTTAGGATTTTGGTTCTGGGTAGTCACGTTTTTATAGCCGACTTAGTATAGAATTAATTATTTTGTTGGTTGCATTCTTATATTACAATTAGAATTAGGGTTGAGTTTTTATAAGCCTATATATATATACATATAATTTGCCAAGGGTTTTAGAACCCTATACATGTACTAGAGGCAGAGCAAAACAGAGAGAGGTTTAAAAGGAAAACAGAGAGGAAACCTAGGGTTTGGCAAATGAGTGTTTGCTCGTGTGTTAAACCAAGGAGGAAATAGAGGAGTTGAGGACAGTAAGAGTCATCGGAGAATTTAGGAAGACGACGCAGAGGTTTTGAACCCAAACCTCAAAGGCAAGTTCTAATCCTATCTCTATTCCTTAGAGTTGTGTTCTTTGCATCTCTAATACAATTCCCGAATCATATAAAGTTTAAAATTCAACTAGTATACATGTCTGAGTTTTAAACTGGACGTGGTTGCAAGATGTGTATTGTTGGTTAAAATTTCCTCTTTGCATAACTTCTGTTTTAAATTCATGTCACTTGGTGTTTTAAGCGTTTAATTAGTTCGGAACCTGTTAAAAACTACTAGAAGTAATCTGGATTACAGTGTTTGAATTGTTTAAACAATAAGCGTTTACAAACTGTAAATTGTCTGTGTTAAATCTTTAAGGTATAATTCGGGTTTAAATCATTGTTGGTCACTAGAAAAAGAGGTTAATGGTCTCTGGAACACCTTAGAGTTTAGTTCAGACCTTTTTGAACCTTAGGTTAGGAGGACAGACAAACTGGACATCACCGGAATAGACACAGGAGAAGACGTAGTTGAAGAGAAGAAGCGGATAGGGGGAAAGGAGGTTGGAGGTGGCTCCAAAATATTTTGGAGCCAGCTCAAAGAGACTTAGAGGCAGCTCCAAGTGGTTTGGAGCCTGCTCCTTCGAAAGGTTTTGCAGTTTTTGGTTTTTTTGCGTGTGTCTGGGCTACTGTGGTTGGGTTTTAGGAATTCCAGATTTATTTAGAGGTTGTTCTGGGGTTGTTCAGTAGTGATTAAACTCATATTAACATCTCGGAAGTTATGGTAATACAGAATAAATCCTAGGAAGCAAAGGTAGGACATAGTAGGAGACTCCTCAGAAAGTTGCTATATTGGTTGGGATGTGAATGATTCAATTTGCTCATATTTAATTAGCAATTGATTTAAGGTATTTGAGGTTTAAATCCTGTCACAGTATTATAAAAAAATAAGCAGGTCATGTATGATAACTCTCTATTATGCATAGGTAGGAACGGTCGGGAACACTTAAGAAAGTTCGTGTGACGATATTTTTACAGACAATTCAAGTTGCTTATTTTTAAATTTAACAATTGAATTAGGAGTTTGATATGTAAATCATATAACAGTGGTAAGAGATTAAGCCTGTTAACTAATATAAATTCAGTTAATGCTTAATAAGAAACTCGTTGATGTTTACCGAGAATTGTTTATGTTAACTTATGGGATGTTATGGAGTAATTACAAGTAAGCATGTAAACACTGTTAATATTATTATTATGCTTATTGTGAGTTACAGGATGGCTTATTCTCTGCATTTAAAATTTATTAGAGAATCGGGTACTGGATGTATTGAACAATCATGCTAGTTAAACATTCTTGTTATGCTTATGATTGGATATGTTGATATTGATATGTTATGCTGTCATATATATATTATCAATGCTGAATGGATGGTTTGTGTGCACCGGTATGGGACAGTGACATACTAGGGGGATTAGCTCAAAAAGAACGCTAAGTCCTACCTATTCTGGATTAAGGAATGGATTAACTAAAAGTTAAATCCTATGGATTTGTAGTGTCATGGCAACAACTAGTTAAGCGGCACTACTATGGATTCTGATGGTATTTAAATATATTTTTATGGTGCCATGATATGAGCCTGAGTCTCAGAGTCGTTGGTTAGGGAGCGTATATGCATTGGGATGCATAGCTGGCTATAATGGTTAGATGTGTACCTTGCTAGGTCTAGGTAGTCATGCATACCTCAGGTGCGTTTTGCATGGTGCCTACTAGTCAGGTTGAGACGGGCCTGTAATCCAGTAATAGTCCTGTAGTGTGATTATATATATATATATATATATATATATATATATATATATATATATATATATCTACGGACTATTAGTTATTTTTGAATTGGTTAGGATTTACATGCGTATCGAGTCTCTGTTTGGATTGTAGTAGGATAGAATTTGTTTGTGGGCCTGACCCACTTCTATTTTTCAGGTGTTCGACAGTTCCAGTCGTAGACTTGATCGTGCTAAGCAGAGACTGTTACTCACTCTTCCGACTACATAGGATGTTCTTTTTTATTTTAGTTTTGGTTTTAATTCTGTAAATTTATTTATAGTTTGGGATTATTAGTGGTCCACTAGATGGATTTCCGAGTTGTACAGATTTGAATGATTTAAATGATATTAATTTATTATTTAAAGTTTAAGGATTTTTATTTTAGATTTCTTTCAGCGTATTATTAATTTATTCTTAATTCAGTTTTTATTCCAGCTTGTTTATATATTGATTGTCTAATATCCCTCGGATCTGTACTCGGACTTGATCACCCGTGGCTTTAGAAACGAGGGGTATCATAGCATGTCACAAACAAGTCAAAGTGTACCAAATGGATGTCAAATCTGCTTTTCTAAATGGAGATCTAAGTGAGGAAGTTTATCTAGAGTAGCTTAAAGGTTTTGAAGATTCTAAATATCCCTCTCATGTATTCAAACTAAGCAATGCCTTGTATGGTCTTAAACAAGCGCCCAGGGCTTAGTATGAAAAATTACATCAGTTCTTAATTGAACAAGGCTTTTATAGAGGCAAAGTTGACAACACTTTGTATGTCAGGATTCATCAAGACCAGTTTCTAATTCTTCAAATATATGTAGATGACATCAAGTTTTGTGGTTCCAATACTTCATTAGCATCAGAGTTTGCCAATCTTATGAAGACAAGGTTTGAAATTTCACTCTTGGGTACTCTCAGGTATTTCTTAGGACTTCAAATTGCTCAAACATCCAAAGGAATCTTTATTTCACAATAGAAGTATGCCTCAGAATTACTCAAGAAGTTTAACATGAATGATAGCAAGTCTGTTTCAACACCATTGTGTCCCAATACAAAACTGTCACTTAATTGTACTTCAGAAGCAGTTCTATCCACACTTTATAGATCTATCATTGGCAGTCTACTCTATCTCACAGCTTCAGGACCTGATATAATGTACTTAGTAGGATTGGTAGCCAGATTTCAAAGTAATCCAAAAATGTCTCATCTCCAAGCTGCCAAATGAATTCTCAGATATATTAAGGGCACAATCTCTTATGGCTTACACTACATTTGCTCACCTACAATGTCTATAGCTGCCTTTTCAGATGTTGATTGGGGTGGATCCTTACCTGATAGAAAAAGTACATCTGGTTGCTGTTACATTCTTGGTTCTAATGTTGTCTCTTGGCTCAGTAAAAAACAAGACACAGTCTCTCTATCTACTTCAGAAGCTGAGTATATAGCTGCTTCTCAGGCTGGCTCACAATTACTTTGGATGCAGTCTACCTTAAAAGACCTTGGACTTCACTTCTCTATGCCTCCCAAGCTCTTTTGTGACAATCAAAGTGCCATTGCCATCAGTAAAAACCCCACATCGCATTGGAAGAGCAAGCATATAGATATCAGGTATCATTTTCTTAGAGACAAAGTTCAAAAAGGGCTTATTGATATTACTTATCTACCAACAGAGGATCAAATTGTAGACATCATGACTAAACCTCTTCTTCCTCACAGATTTTCAACCCTTAGAGATTTTCTCAGGGTTGTTCCCCCACCTCTTTGACCTTAGTATTGTTGGTCTTGCTTCCTTTTGACCTTCAATGTCAAAAAGGGGGAGAAAATGACTAAAATAAGGATAGTGTCACAAGCTATTCTTATCATTTGATGAGTGTTGGGTTGTTCTCTTTCTATTATCTGTATCACTATAATTGAGGCCTTATTTCATATCAAAGTTTTTGTCATTAAAGGCAAAAGGGGGAGATTGTTGGTCCTAGGGTTCTCTTAAGACCTATTTGCCTATTTAATGTCAAAAAGCTTTGGTTTAGTGAGCTTAAGTGCATAACCTATCTGCATTGTGGTTTAACATAGGTCACTGGGGCAGCATTGTCATTTACATTGCAGTGACAGACTTTTTACATTGGCATGTATTAATTCATCACAGCTTGTACACTTGATTCAGCTAAATTGAATGGTCTCAGTCAAGTTCAGTATATAAGGAACTTGTTACAGGTGCTTTCAGGGGTATTTTAGTACTTTATCTGATTTATTCTATGAATACTCGTATGTCTGAATAGTTGTATTGCACTGAATCGCTGTGGTAAACCTACATTGTGTCTAATACAACCTCAGCAACAGAATTCTACTGAATGTAATATACAGTTGGTATAAGGCTAGTTTGTAAAACTTTTCAAGTATTCTCAGGAGTGTGACACGTGGCTGTGGTCCATGAATATATTGTTCTCCAATGGTGTTGCAGATCTTAGTGGCTAAGCAAAGATAAATATCAATGTGTCCTCACATGTATGAACTGTTCTTACTGATGCACAAGGTGTCATTATTTGGTGAGATATCAAGGGCAACATTGTCTTTTTATTGAGGGAATGCCAGAATTGTTCTTATACAATCATTGGCTGAAAGGTGACAGGATGGAATTAAGAGAGGAGCAGTCAAGCATTTACACAGGTCTATATATATGCTGCTATAGGAGTCTTTTAGGGTTAATGACCTTAAAAAGAGACTAAGAGTAAGCTGCAAAAGATAACTCTCGAGCTCCTATTATTGAACAAAGTTTTTCTGTGATTTGCAATGATGATCTATGCTAGAAAAACCCACTAACTTAGGCCTTGTGTGTGATCAATGTGCTGAGATGCTGCTGTTGTCCAAATTGTTGTAGAAAGGGCTGGATTGAGTAGTGAATTTGAGTTCCAAGCTGTTATCATTTCTGAGGGTTGTCACAGGTTAACTATGCTAGTTACACTTGCTTAGTAGTTTACTTTGAACTGAAACATGCTGAAATGGATTTTGAGCTCTTTGATCAGTAGATAAGCTTGTTTTTCCGCATATATTGTGATTAAAGTGCAAAATGATTAAGGCTAGCTATTCTATGGATTATCTTTGTGTTAGCAAGTCTATTTTGACGAATCAAAGTTGTTGAAATTGGCTGTGGTGCAAAACATTGATAGATTGTGATTGTGACCTTGCAAAACCCCTTGAATAGTATAGTGCTGTGCTTATTCAAGAACTGTGATTGATCCTTGATATATACTCATGCTATGCTGAATTGTTTAAGGATGTTAACATGAGTACTTCAGTGAATTAAGATTATGGAAGCTACTAGTGAACTAATCTCGAAGAAAAATTTCAATTTTACCCCTCAAACTTAAGCTGCAGTAGTTTAGTGATTTTGAGGCAGTAACTTGGCATTTTGTGTTGTTTAAGCTGTTTCACTTGTAGAAGGAATTTGACTATATTGTTTATCATTTGTAATGAGGTATATGGAGAGCTATATGTGCTTTGTTGGTCCAAACAAGGGTGCTTAGGATAGGGGGAGTGTGTGTGTGCACTGAAATCAACTAGTGTGTGTATTGGTTATGAAAACTAGTGTCCATTCTTGTGCTTGGGTGTGTGCAGAGGGTGAGATAGCTGAGTGTGTAACAAGGTACATACAACTAGTAGTGAACTTCATTGGCTAAGGCCAAAATCCAAGGTTTTCCCTAGTTGAAAGGGTTTCCTTGTAAATCCTGTTTTAAGTACTTATTGCATGCTTACTGAAATATCTTATAGATTCTATTGAGAAGAAATTAACCAATTCACCCCCCCTCTTGGTTCATCACCTTTACAAAAAAGATAACAAAATGATTGTTATTCAACTTCTAAGCTTACGGAGGTGCATCATTTACAATATCTTTGCATGTCCTGAAAATATTAGAATATAGGGTGAGCACAATGACTTAATAAAGATAGCCTAAAGTGCGCCTCTTGTAATCCCGTGAATCATACCCAAAGCAAAGGATAATAAGAGAAATGATCATACAATGGAGAAAGAAACAATTATACAACATAAGGTTAAACTTAATGCCTTGCAAATGATGAAATGAGATGCAATGAAATGCACTCTCCCCATTTTCGAAACCATTTCCAACACAACACAGCCTACACAAAAAATGTTAACACAACCCGACCCTAGGTAACTCCAAGGTATTACAAAGGGGATTGGCTAGCTATCCCTGACCTAAAGTGTATCCCTAGCGTCATTTGGGCCTAGGTTGCTCAACTACACATGTCCAAATTCCGTCTCATGCCCCCTTCTAGATTAATTAATTCCAGACCACAGGACAACTCTAAAGCGTCCGTTTTACAAAACCTTTTTAAAAACCTTTCAAGTTTTCAAATCAACTTTACAAATCTTTGGAAATTATCTCAATTATCCTTTCCAACCCATGAACCCAACCAATGTCCATGATAAGCATGCTATACAATCAATTACTTGCATTTCTCAAGAAAATCAACATATAACATTGCTATAATAACATGCTTTAAATCAAATATGTCAAATCATCACATTTATAGCATGAATCATGCATGTAAGACACAATCATCTCAAGAACATCAAATTGCAAATAACAACGCCTTCACATATATCATGCTTTTCAACAAATACACATAATAGAAAATTCATAAATATCAAAGAAATTGCAATTTAGACATCCCTACGTCAAAAGATGGAATCAAAGCTCAAGATCCAAATAAGAAAGCCCACCAAAATAATGCAAGACCGGTGTCAAAATGTTCTCCCTGCTAAGCTCTATAACTTCTCTAACTACGGCTCTTCTCAAATCTCACTTATGGATGCAAGATCTTAGAAAGAAGGTGAGTAAAAGAAAAGAAAAGAAAATAGAGGAGAGAGAGAGTGGGTGCGGAGAGAAAGAGGATGAGTGTGTGTGTGTGTGGTCCAAATGTGTCTTCTAAAGTCTTAAGTCAAGGTCAAAGCCCACCTTATACCTCAATGACAAATGTCATCTAAAACTTATTTAATCACATTCCATGCCGCAAGATATCTCTTTCTACTAACTAAACACACACACACACACACATATATGGATATATATATAATACATCAATTCTCAAATAAATAATAAATACAATAAATCACCCGGACCCACATGACGTGCAAAACGAGGTACAAAAAATAAATATAAAAAAAAATTGAAAAAATCCAGGACATTACAAGTATGGCAGGGATGCGCTCTAACTAAGGAATCCATGGTGATCTCTCTCCATTGTGGGTGGATGGGGAGTCTCATTTAGTGGCTTTGATAACTTTGTACTAAGTGAATATATGAAAGTACCAAGTGGATGAACAAATCATCAACCAAATTAGCTCAGTAATCAAAGATGCCTCCCCTACCTTCCAACTACTAATGAGACCAAGCCAAGGTTGAAAGAGAAGCATCATAGGCATGTGGTGAACCAAACTGAGATAAAGTAAGGCACATCCAATGATTAAAGTGGGAATTGAGAGGCATGAGATAGCTCTTAAAAAAGGTCAAATCAACGAGAAGAACTCTTTGACTAAAGAGAATCATGTTTTCCCACCCTCCTAATGATCTGAAAGAGGAGAGAGGAAGCCCTTGATTGGTTTACGAATCAATCAAATGAACTAAAACATAAAGATAAGTGTAAGCTCTAGGTCGATGTGGTGTAAACTTTCATTGCAAGAGGAACTTTGGTTCAACCCCTATCCACCTACCCGTGGTTCTCTCAGTCGAACCCTCTTCTAGGATCTTATTTAGATGAAGCATAGGTTGAGAGAAAGTTAGGTTATTAGGAATGAAATTCTAAAGTCAGTTTTGACAGGGAACATAGAGTTGCATACAGAACATCAGATGGGAATGGAGCAAGTGGAACCAAGTTTCCTAGAGGATGGGACCAAGATTGATTTAATAAGAATTCTATCATTCGCAGTAAAAAATAGAGTTTGCACATTCGATTTTTTCCCCTCATTTTACCTATATATATATATATATATATATATATATATATATATATATATATATATATATAATATTTGCTTTCATTTCATCTTTTACCGCTTTTACTCTATTATTTTTATTTTTTAGGGTTAAAATCACAACCTTCCTATTCTTTTCTAAAAAATCATATAACCTCCTGTTGCCCAAGTATTGACTCTAGAGGGTGGTTGAATAGATTCCATAGCAAACAATAGCCAATTTTTGGTTTTAATTGCTTTGCAAATTATAATAAACACCTCATAACAATTATGCAATAATCAGGATATAAACTCAAACAATTAATAGCACAGTTGTAAAAGAGATAAATGCAAACACTTGACACAACGATTTAGCGAGATTCGGTAACTGCTAGTCCTCGGCTCAAGATCCCTCTTGAGACTCTCCCAATCCTACTATGACACCTCCTTACGGGTGGAAAGTATACCGGTACAGGAAGTACGCCACTTCTAATTCTTCTTGCTAAGAGAACAATCATCTTTTAAACTTCTGCTGGGTCACACCAACCCCTATAATTAATCGTTGATAAAAATTTGTTACACAAGAATATATCTCTCAAAGATTGATATGCAAATCAAAGCTTACGACTAGAGTATAAATGAATACAAATGAAGCTCAATACTCTATGAATGATATGTATGAGAGGATGAAGAACAAAAGCTCTTTGATACTCAAGAAAGTTTATCTATTTCTCTCCAATCCATACCCACAATGTCCAAAACATTGTGTCCCTTTGAAGAATATAACCATTAAGGGTGAAATCATTTTCTCAGATCTGAAATTTTAGTCCATCTGATCGGATACATGTACCATCTATGCAGTCACTTGGAGTCATCTGATTGATTAGATGAATGATCTGATCGGTAGCTTTAATCTAAATGTCATCTAATCGAATACATAAAGCATCTGATCGATCACTTAGACTCAACTGATCGGTTACATTGATGAAGTGATCGATTGCATGATAAACCACAAAAAGATGCGAGTTCACTGGTTTTGGCATCCTATCGATAGTATGACTCATCTGATTGGTTAGATGATTGCAACTGATCGATTACATGATGATCTGATCGATTAGATGAGTAAATGAAAAAATGAGTTTTCTCTGTTTTGGTCATTTGGTCGGTTACTTCTGCAGTCACTAAATGTCTTTATTATTTTTATATGTCCATTTAATTTAAGTTAACAATGTAAATAGGAAGTAACCCTTATTTGGATTCAGTAAAAAATACAAGAAAATTAAAATTTAATTAAATCAAAATGTAAAAATTCAATTTTAGACAAATTGGGGCTCCCGACAGTTTTGATAAAACTTGATCCTTCGTGTAGGCCAGTGTAGAATTGATGAAAAAATCTCAAAAAATCAGATTTGGCTAATTGAAATATAAGGAGTAATTACCGGAAAAAATTATTTTGAAATAATTATTATTACAAAAATTTATTTTTCACACTTAGCCAAAAACACATTTTTTCATGAGGCGCATTCAATGGTCTTAATGTCCATTACCAAATCATGGTAACAAAGGCTTCATAAGCCTTAACCTTTACATTCTAGTGATCAATATGATCATGTGATTGATGTGCATGGTCCTAACATTTCTAGCTCAAGTAATGAGTTCTTTTCAAAGCTTATGCAAGCTTGAATTAACTCATTCTTTAGCAATGACTTTATATCTCAAATATATATATGATAAAGTTTATAGTCTATTAGTAATAGATATAAGAACATATGAATGATGATATGATATGCATGATCCTATAAGATATGAGCTTCAAATGGATTCATAAAATACTTTGACATTGAATCCTAAACACTCACCAAACTATCTACCTCTTTCTTCAAGTTTTGTCCATGATCGTTTAGGTTTTGAGGTATTCTTACTTTCTTTCTTTCTTTGAGTTGCTTGTTTACTCGTTGTAATCCAAGCTATCCTTCGATAGACTTGCATTTGGTTCCTTACAACTTTATGCCTCTTTGTATCCATTCTTTTCCATTGATGTGATCTTTATTACTTTATTGAGGTCATTATTTGAATATGAATCATCTATAACACTTAATGTAAACATTAGTCCATAAACACCATTAATGGTTTGTAATCATCAAAATCACTAGATTGTCCTTGGTTAAAGGCTTCGTGCCAACACCTCCTATATTAACAAATAACCCTCTAAACTAAAAAAGTTATTATGTTGACCGAGCAATGATGGTTAAATGACCAAATTAACCTCCATATTATATCATTATTTTTAAAAGCAGAAAGTGTATTTTCAAAATGGCAATTATGCCCTTCTAGACTTTGGTACATTAAATGATCTCGCGAATGATTTAAGACCATAATTTCCATTTCAAGATCATATTTATTTATGGTAATCAAGATATCAAAATTGTCGATTGATTTGAAATAAAAATGATTACCATAATTATTGTAATTGTAATAGAGAAAAATTATGTTAAAAAATATGATGATAAATTATGGTAGTCAAGATCAATTATGGTAAAAAATAATACTATAATTGATAAATTACCATAAATTATAATGATATTCATCTTGATTACCATAATTGATCTTGACAATTATGATTATCATAATAGCCGAATGATTTGAAATAAATATAATCTTGATTTAAGAATCAAAATGATTTTATGATATGATCTTGATTCTGAAGATGAAAAGCTTGAAAAACTAATTCGAACCATTCAATCTCAACATTTTTTGCAATCTAAAGAAAAAGAAACAAGCTGAGATTACTAGTTGAATCTGATACTTCAAGTCCACTAAGGTAAAGAATAATATAAACAAATCGGTCAAGTAAGTAAAAAATTTCAAAGAAGAATCAGACATAACCCATCAAGAAAAAACCCTAGAACTTCCAGAATCAATTTGAAAACATTGTTTATTTTCAAAATTAAAAACACCCTTTAAAACCCAGAATCAAAGACCAGTACAAGAACATTATCTCACATATAAATTTATATTTTGGGCTTCTACTAACAAAATCAAAACAAAATAGAAAGAATTGCATAACCCGATTAACATATATATGCTTGACTTCCTAATCGATTTGAGGATGTGATTATGTTGCAATGGAGGATGCGACTGTGAAGAAGAGAAATCAAGTTTTTCTCTGTCTTATATGCTTTAGGGTGCGTTTAGATACATATGATAGAAAAGAAAAGAAATGATAATATTAGTTAGGAGAGAAAAGAAAAGAAAAGAAAAGAAAAGAAACAATAATAATAATTTCTATTCATGTTTGGATAAATAGGGGAGAAAGAAAAAAGAAAAAGAAAAAAATATAGTCATTCTTGTTTGGATAAGATAGAACAAAGATAATTTTCAAAAAAAAAAAAAAAAAAAAAAAAGATAGAACAAAGAAAAGAAAAGAAAGGATAATAATCAAATTATTTTTTTACCTTCTTATAATTATAAGTGGTTAATTGAGACTTGAATGGAAAAATAAATGTGTATATTTTGGAGGCTAGGTTTGGTATTATTAAAATATCACTAAACCACACTTGCTTTCTCTCTCACTATATTCTCAATTTTGAGGAGATAACAAATGAGAGATAGGGAGGACCTATCCTCCTTTATCTCTCTATTTAACCGATGTACTTGAACCCTATTCGTTCTTTTCTTTTTTTCTCTTTATTCGTTCTTTTCTTTTTTTCTCTTTATTCGTTCTTTTCTTTTTTCTCCCTCTCTTTTCAAATCGTCACATCCAAACACACCCTTACTGTACTGCAGTGGAGGACGAGATGCTAATGATATGGGAGGGTGTTCCAGTTTGGTCATTTGGTCATATTAAAGTGAAATAGGATGCATGTAACTATCACGTGCTTTTTTCCGTTAAGGGTGGTGATATGATATGATAGTTTATTTGCTTGAGGGAGTTCAAATGACTATTTTTGTAAAACTGAGTTTTATAATTTTAACCCCATATTAGTCGAAGTAATATTTTTTATTTATATATTTATTTTATTGCGAGTTGCGGATAAGCAAAAACTGAGAAGGTGCTTAAAATAATCTGCACCCTTCATTTTTCATCAACTCTGCGCAGTCCGTGCAGACCCATTTGCCCCTGGTGGGCACAACTGCCCTGGGTCCAAAACTCCAAAAGAGACCGGCATCATATTCCATGCAAGGATATGTTGGGTAATTTAACAGGAACCGAGAAACACGCGACCAATATATACCCTTCTAATCCGCTTTCAGAAACTTATTCCGGCACGTCTCGGCCTCACCATCCCTAAATACCTGCCGGAATCCACCGCCAACTGCCACCAAATTACAAAAACACCCCCTCATCACTTTTACTAGAAACGTGGAAAAAAAAGATAAAAAGAAATGCAAATTTCATTATATAAGGGAGTGTGGAACGCGTGTGTGACTAGGCTACAATCGTTTTCTCCGCCGTTTCTCTTTCCTCCCATACACATTGAACCCAAAAAGCTACTGAGAAGTAGTAGCAGTAATAGATACAGATACAGATATAGAGAGAGAAACTGTGGAGAGAGAAAGTGTAGGGTTGGGGCGATGCCTGAAGATCATGGAGTGCTGCGTAATTTCAAGCTAAACGAGTCCACGTTCTTAGCTTCTCTCATGCCTAAGAAAGAGACTGGTGCCGATCGGTTCATTGAAGCTCATCCCGAGTTCGATGGCCGGGGCGTCCTTATTGCTATATTCGGTATGGTCCTTGATCCTCAATGTTTTGATTGTCTAAAAGAAAAGAAATTCAATATTAATCTCCAATCTCTTGTTGCTTAATCTTACACTAATTGGGCGAAATCGAAACCAAGCAATAACTTAGACTCAGAGAATTCTAATGTTCTTAAAGAATTAGTGTCTGTGATATACTGGATTGTAGCATGTTTGATTTGTATACACTATACTTAAATTTGATGACGCGATTCAGTTCATGCATAGAGGTTTTTTTTTTTTTTTTTTTTTTTTTTTTTCTTTTTTGGCTTCAAATTCAGCTAATATTATTGTTATTGTTCTTATGCATCTCATTATGACTTGCCTGATGACGGTAATGCATGTAGAAGAATAGCATATGCGGTCGAATGAAATAATCAGAATTTGGAAGTGATTAGTTTTGAAATTTTAATTTGTAAAGATGTAGATATGATTTGATAGATTCTCGCAATATTTTTATTTTTATACACACAAACAGCCAATGCTCTTTGCTTATCATTTTATTCATAACTGAAAATGGCCAGTAAAAAGAATGGTATTCAAGTGAGTGGATGTAATTAGGAGTAAAAATAACAGTGAAGATGATGAATTTTATGTTTTTTTACCTGCATTCATTCTATTGTCACCATTATATCAGGGAAAATAGTATAGCTGTATTGTTGGCAGGTGAAATAACCAAGGTCAAATTTCAATATCTCGTTCCATGCTAAAAAATAAGAAATTGAAAATTAAATTGGTTACCTCTGATCGAACTAGTTGTGGTTTTGACTGGTTTATATATATATATATATATCTCCGCCAACTGTTATATAGTTAATTAAACTATTGTCTATTTTTCAGATTCTGGTGTGGACCCAGCTGCTACTGGATTACAAGTTACCTCAGATGGGAAGCCAAAAGTCCTAGATGTCATTGATTGGTAGTTTTCATGGAAAATTGTGCATAGAAATATCATTTATTAAATTTTTTTTCTAAAATGATACTTTATATTAACACTGCCTTTTTATTATTATGATTCTTATTTTCCCCTGTTCCAGTACTGGGAGTGGAGATATTGATACCTCAAATGTAGTGAAGGCTAATGCCGATGGTTGCATTCTTGGAGCTTCAGGTAAGTTCCTTGAAATTTGTAGCTTTATAATAACCCTCCCCTGCAATGTTAGTAGTCAGCTTTGAAGGCTGATGCAGATGCTTGCATTTTAAACTGTGGAAATTTGATTGAAGTTTGTCAGTATAACACCCCTCCCCTGTGATGTAAGTAGTCAGCCTTTTCACCTGCCCACGATAATTGGAGGGCTTCTTATAGGCAACGTATATTAGTCAATTGTAACTTCATAAAAATGAGTGTCTCTTTTTTGATCCGGTAGTGTGATTTATATTTGCTTTCATGTTCTATTTGAACAATAAAAAAAAAGAAAAGAAAAAAAAAGAAAAAGAAAAAGAAAAGGTTTTCTTTTTTCCCACTCTTTACTATGTTTTCCCTTCTTTGCATCCATATTTTCTTCAAAAAATATGCCAATTACAAAGCTGTGCACTTTCTGCTGGCATTTTTTTTTTGGGATAAGCAAGATTGTATTAAAGAGCGTTCAAACGGGGAATGCGGCCCACAAAAACAAGCAAGGACCAAATAGGGCCCTTAACCCCTCAATCTGTCCAAACAATTAACTGTCTCCCTCATTGAGTACAATTCCTCCTATGAACCTAACAAAAAAGACAACTAATGAAGTAATGATAAAGATTTTTAGTTACCCAATAGGAGTCTCCTCCCCATCCAAAGGATCTCCTATTCCTTTCCTTCGACAAACATCATCAGACGGTCAAGGGAGCCACCCTCCAAAAGTCACGGGCTTGGGGACCAGCTGTACTCTCCAAGCCTCAACCACACCGAGCAGGGACTGAAGAATAACGCATAACTCACATTGAAGTCCAAACAAAGTCAAGATCAACCCCCAGCTGTCCCTAGCCAAAGGGCAACGAAACAGAAGATGATCAACAAACTCTTCATTCCTCTTACACACGCAACACCAGTTCACAACAATTTGTCTCCTCCTCAGGTTGTCAAGTGTCAGAATCCTCCCTAGGACAACAGTTCAAGCAAAGAAGGCCACCTTAAGAGTTAGTAGCACCGCTACCCACCTCCTGGCGATACATCTCTAAGAGCCTAAAAACATCATCCACCTCACAGTCCTGAAAATGCCTCACAAAGCACACATTTCATGTCGGTCTCCCGCTATCGAGCCGATAACAATCGGCCACCAAGGCGTGCCTATCTGAAGCAATCAGGAAAAGACAAGGAAAGGAGCATGCCAGCAAACGATCACTGCACCAGATGTCCTCCCAAAAACAGAAACCCTGCCATCCCTGTCTCCAAATCTGATGTGTTTGGATAGTTCGTCCCACCCCTTCCGGACGAACTTCCAAACACCAACCCCTTCAGGAATCCTCACCCCGAGGGAGCACCAGCCTCCCCACACCAAATCTCCACAACCACTTCCCCAAAAGGGCTTGATTAAACGGCTTCAATCTCTGGATTCCCAGGCCACCTGACTGAATTGGCCTGCAGGTTAACTATAGGTGGTCATAATTTCCAATCTATCAAATGTGATCCCCTTCTAGTGTAGGATTTTTGGAAATCAAATTAGGTATTGCCAACAGATAATCAGTATTATTGCTTTTCAAAGAAAGACACGACTTTTGCTAGCGGTAAACTAACCAATCTGTTATGAGAATATACACACACACACACGCACACAAATATATAAGGGGAACTCCTACAAACAAGAAGTATTTGGCATGTATATGCCCTTTTAAGTTTGAGTCGTTTAGCTGGACGATTGTAGATAGAGGCATCTTAAAAGAAGTAAGAAGCATGGAGGCTTCTAAGGAGTCTTGTTGTTTAGGAACTAACAGTTCTAGGACAATTCTGGACATATATCCAGCATATCTTAGGTGTGTCCATAGTTAACAAAATGAAAGAAGGCGATTGATTATAAACTTGTCAACATGCATCCTAATATTTGATCATATTTAAGAAATAATATATATATATATATATATATATATATATATATATATATATATATATATATATGAGGAGAGGAGTCATCATAATTATCTGTTTACATATTCATACCCATATCTGTACACATCTAGACATGCACACATGTGTAGAGTCCTTATTATGTTTTTCATTGCATGGGTGATCATTGATCATTTTTGATTTACAAGTTATAAATTTTATATTACAAACATAAAATTTTGAGATTTATTTATCATAACGTAGTACTTCTTGTGTAGAATATAATTCTATATATTGAATTATATATCTTTGTTGCTGTGTACTTGCCAATTGCCATATAGTGTCTTATTGTGCATATGTTCTTTATCCATGCCTATGCGTCATTAAGAAAAAGTCCTATTGCAATTGTGGCATCATACATGAGTAACATGAGAAAAGGTGTCCTTCATGATAGTGGTTATATAGATTGTGGAAGCAAAACATTTTCTTTTGATGAGTAAGATTTCATAAAAGGCCCTCAAGAGGGGAGTGCTCCCAAAGGAAAATCCAAGACGCCAAAGTCTTCAACTATAGCTTTAAGCTATCCATAAAATCCAAAAGATTCCCCAAAGAATTACAATTACGCCCATGGTGGCAGCACATCATATATTATTGAGCTAGGTGGGTGGTTGGAGTTGTTTTTAAATCGTAAGGGCACTTCTTGTTCTCTACATTCTGGTTCTATGTGATATATCAATGCAATTGTATCTTAAAATGAAACTCTCTGTCTTGACAATTGATGGATGATCTTGTCTGATATTAGCCCCTCAAGGGTACAACATTGAACGGTCTGTTGTAGTTGTTTCTTCCATATGACACAACCAGAACAACACCAAATGACAATTTCTAATTCATACTCTTAACCTTTTGCCTGATTGGATTTACTGAACTGAACTGAACTTTTCCAAATTAAAAGAACAAATTCTTGATTATGTACTCTTGTTCAATAAGTTCACATAAGAATCTTTTTATTTTTTAAGTTTTGACCTCCATATTGTTGAAAATTTCCAAAGAATTCCATACGCTTTATGCTTTGACCTTTAGTTGTTTTTTTTCCTTTTAAAAACACCTGTTTAATCATATAAATGTTCATGGCTTGCCATGAAACGTCTGAATTGTGTCATGTATGTGTCCTTGTTGTGTCCATGATGTGCTCTTTGCGTGTCCAGAAAGAAAAAATATGCTGACACGTCTTTTGGCCAGTTTGACATGTGTAAAGTCGTATCCGTTGTGTGTCCATACTTCCCAGGATTCCATGATATATTTATTTTTCCAAGATATCCGCTTGCATCCATCCTTAATTCTGCAAGCATCCCACATTCCCACAAATGCTTCTGAGCACTTAAACTGGATAAGAATTAAGTCAGGTAACCTAACAAAAATAAATGGTTTGACCCAGGTCTTTTTTTTTTTTTTTTTCCTTAGTTGACCCAGGTCTTTTTCCTAGTTGATATACTCACTTTTGTTACTCGGTTGTCTTTGGGTTGAAAACCTCAAAGCTTTGGACTTGGGTATAGCTGTTGGGCAAATTGATTTCAACTCGATCCGACCTTTATTATTATTATTATTATTATTATTATAAGTCAGTGCAACTAAGCGAGCTTGACCCGATCAGCCGAGTCTAAACCAATCAACCTGATTCTAAATTGGCAAACCCAAATCTCACCCAGAGTCACACGATCTGTCCATCCAAGTGGATGTACATGCTCTCAGCTTGCGGATCTGCAAGTTGAGAGTTGATTTGCCTATATTTTGTGATTCGAATTTTTGGGTTTGCACATTTTAAAAGGAGTCTCCTTTTTTCCCCTCCAGCTTTGTGGGTGTAACAGATGGAGCTTCCTTGCAGTTTCTTCACTTTTGTTCAGCTTCATACCCTGACACATGCAGGAGACATCTGACTACTAGCTTTCAAAAATGTCAATAACTCATAATAGAGATCCCTAACCTTGGGTAGATTAACATTCCTCCTTACCACTGACCTATTCTCCAGATTTGCAGAATTTCTTGTTAGTTTTTTATTTTAACCAAAAGTAGAACTGTTTATTTGTAACATAGGTTGATACTTTATGATTGATTACATTGTATACTCCATATATTAATGAAAACTAAACCAAAATGAGATATGAATAATTTTTTTGATCATATATAATGTAATGTAAGTATATATATACTGTATAGATGCTTTGGAAATGGTACCGCTTTCTAAATACTTTATATTGTGATGCTTTGGCGCTCAAAGCCATGGTCTAAGCCAATTTTGGAGAGATAAGTTTGGTTTAGATTTTGTTGGGTAACTTGAGTTGGGGATTGGGTTGGGCTCGGGCTTTCGCTGGGTTCTACACCTAGAGTTGAGCCTTGAGTTGACCACTTGACATATCGCACCTACCTGAGTTGGAGTTTTGATAGAGAGATTGGTGATGAACCTTGTTTATTTATTTATTTTTGTACAAAGTTATCTCCCTTAGCTTTGAACATATGTCCTCAAGGCCTTCATTTCGCGCCTGATGATATTGCACCAAGAAATGGCCCCTCGTAACCTACGAAACATATATATAGAAAAATATGATGATGTAATGTCAGCTAAGCCATGAATGACAATTTTTTTTTTTTTTTTTTAAATTTCACTTCTGATTTAAGACTGTCAGACCTAGGAAATCCATGTCTGTTTGGTACTTTAGTTTAAGATGAAGTTTGCATCAGTAGCTCAATTAGTAGTTATAGAAATTCGGAGCGACTTTGAGGTTGGAATGGGAACTTGAATGCAACCTAGTAAAATTTGGTTTGCTTACTTTTGGAGTTGTAATAATTTGAAATTCTTGTATATTATTCAATGATATGATAAAGAAGAATAATTGAATAGTTGTTCAAAGTTAGCATTTGGAAAGATAAGGGTTTGGATGAACCAAATTTAATTTTTTTTTTTCCCATTGTATGGCAAGTGGCTATTAACTTTCTGGTGTAAATGTTTGCTTAATGCTTAAGTGGATCACTCGCAAAATATAAAGTTTACATAAAAAATTTGAACAATCATGATCTTTTTACTAAGGATAGTATTTTTTTTTTGATAAGTAAAAATATATTAGAAAAGCGTTCAATAGGGGAACGCGTCCCTAATACAAGGAGAAAAACGATCTAAGGACCAATAGAATCCAAGAGATCAAAGAAATCATCAATAGAGGAGCATGCATTTCCTCTTACATAACAGAACAAAGAATGGAGAATATGAATTTTTAAAGTAGCTAAAGACGATTCTTTTCCTTCAAAGGATCTGTTATTTCTCTCACGCCACAAACACCACCAGACACAATGTGGAACAATCCTCCAATAATCACGAGCTTGTTCTTTAACAGGACACTTTCTCCAAGCGTTCATCAATTGTGAGGAGTGCTTAGGCATTACCCAAAAAACGCCAAACATACAAAAAATAAAACTCCAACAATTATACGCCACAGGACAATGCAAAAGAATGTGATCCATGGATTCACTATCAGCTTTACATAAACAGCACCAATTAATAATGATGTTGCCTCTCTTTCTCAAATTGTCCAATGTCAAAATCTTTCCCAATGTTGCAGTCCAAACGAAGAATGCGATTTGAAGAGGAGCTTTAGAATGCCAAACAGACATCCAAGGGAACTCGTGACCAACGAAATTGGACAAACACAAGAACATGGATCGGACACCAAACCTACCATGAGCTAAAGGAACCCACAAAATATCATCACACCCTCTGCCAATATCCTTCTGTCTACACAACATATCCAAAAAAACACAAGCTTCATCCATTTCCCAATCTTGAAAAGGGCGCCTAAACCGCACATACCACGTAACTCTATTGTTATCAAGTTGATAACAATCAATCATATAATCATGCTTATTGGCTGCAATACTGTAAAGTCTAGGAAAGGAGTGAGACAACAATTGATCTCCGCACCAAAGGTCCTCCCAAAAATGAACATGTCTGCCATCACGAACGTTGAATCTAATACGTGTGGAGAAAACATCCCAGCCCTTCCGAATGTATTTCCACACACTAACGCTTCATGTAATAGTGACTGGAAGAGATGACCAGCCCCCACTCTCTTCACCAAAACGACACGAGACAACTCTTCTCCACTGACGATGGCGTTCCCTTCCAAATCTCCATAACCACTTTCCTAAGAGAGCACGATTAAAAGGAACGATTTTACGAATGCCTAACCTGCCTAACCTCAACGGTTGGCAAACTTGATCCCAATTAACAAGATGATACTTGAACTCCTCTCCCCTTCCACCCCAGAGAAAATCCCTCTGAATTTTCAGCAACAGAGCATGGAATTTGAAACAAAGATAAAAAATAGGTAGGAAGGGATGAGAGAGTACTCTTAATGAGTGTGACTTTCCCCCCCTTAGAAAGATACTGCTTTTTCCATCCTGCTAATCTTTTCTCATATCTATTAATCACTGGATCCCAATTCCCAACTTGTGTAGAAGAAACTCCCAAAGGCAATCCTAAGTAAGGAAGAGGAAAAGCACCAACTCCACACCCTAGGACAGCAGCTAAGGAGGAAATATCTGGAACATCCCTCACTGGGACAAGCACACTCTTTCCGACATTAATCTTTAACCCAGAGACCGCTTGGAAGTAAGCAAGAATGCACCTCAGATATCTAAGTTGAGAAACTTCAGCATCACAAAATACCAAAGTATCATCTGCGAACAATAAATAGGAGATCTGCATCTGATGTTCAACATCTCTGCCAACTCTGAACCCCCTGATGTAACCCAAATCTTCTGCTTTTCTCGTTAATCTGCTTAGACCTTCCATAACAATAAGGAAAAGAAAAGACGATAATGGGTCTCCTTGTCGCAGACCACGCGAGCTAGCAAAAAAACCCGCAGGTGAACCATTCACGAGTACAGAAAACATAACTGACGAAATACAAGTTTCAATCCATTTTATCCGCCTGTCACCAAACCCCATCCGCCGAAGCAGATACAGAACAAACTTTCAATTAATATGATCATAAGCTTTCTCAATATCACGCTTACACAAAACGTCAGGAACCCCACTTTTTAATCTAGAATCAACACATTACCCTGCAATAAGAACATAATCCAAAATCTGCCTCCCACCAACAAAAGCATTCTGTGATTCTGAAATGAGACCATCCAAAACATTACTCATCCTGGAGACAAGAACCTTGGCAATAAGCTTATACATACATCCAATTAAGCTAATTGGCCGAAAGTCCTTAATATCAGAGGCACCATCCTTTTTGGGAATGAAAGCAATAAAAGATGCGTTTAAAGATTTCTTAAATGTACCATGAGAACAAAAATCCTGAAAGGTGCCCATCACCTCAACTCGCACCACCTCCCAACTCTCCTTAAGAAACCGCATAGTAAATCCATCTGGCCGTGGAGCTTTGTCCCCATTACAACTAGAAAGTGCCTTAAGTACTTCCTCCTCCGTGAATGGAATCTCAATCTTATCACTATCCAACGCAGATATAAAATTAAAAGGAAGACCATTAAGAGTAGGTCTCCAATCCAAAGTCTCAGTGTAAAGCTGCTGATAAAAAGAAACGATTCCCCCGCGCACCTCGTCCTCCCTCCACAATTCAGAACCATTGACCCGGATACACCCGATGTGATTACATCTTTTGTGAGCATTGGCAAGTCTATGAAATTTTTTTGTATTACGATCCCCATCTTTTAACCACAAAGCCCGAGACTTTTAGCGCCACGAAATCTCCTCCATAAGAGCAATCTCAGCAAAAACCGCTTGGCAAGAGGCTCTTTTAGAGCGTAATGATTCCCCACTCTGTCCCACCTCATCAAGACGATCGAGCTCAGCAATATCAGCAAGAGCTCTATTCTTCTTCCATTCAAGATTCCCAAACACTGCTTTATTCCACCTCTTTAACTCAATTTTAAGAAACCGAAACTTTCTAGCTAACACAAAACTAGCAAAGCCTGTGAAATTCGCTGCTTCCCACCAAGACTGAACCTTCCCTTGAAAGTCCTCGGATCTAAGCCACATGTTTTCAAAACGGAAAGGAGTGCGTCTAGAACTCAAACCACCACAATCAAGAACTAAAGGCATATGATCAGATGTGACTCTAACCAACACAGCCTGAGAGACATCCAGGAAATGCTCTTCCCACTTCCTAGAAATCAGAAATCTATCCAACCGGGAAAAAGTAACCGGTTCCCTACCATTAGACCAAGTAAAGGCCGCCCCTTCCAATGGTAAGTCAATGAGGAAATTACTATCAATGAATTTTGAAAACATGGTCATTTCTGAAGACCACCTGCCCCCTGTGGACATCTCAAATGGGGACCTGATAGAATTAAAATCCCCACCTAAACACCAAGGCAATGACCATAAATCCTTTACATAGCAAAGCTCTTCCCACAGGACTGGTCTATCGCTATCAGTAACAGGCCCATAAACACCTGAAAACACCCACCTGAAATTGTCTTCCTCCAGCTAAAACAGACAAGACACAGAGAAGATACCCTTCCAACAATTCAAACTTGACAACCACCTTCGATCCCACATAAGAAGAATACCACCTGAAGTGCCTGTTGCGTTCAACACTTCCCATTCCACAAACCTACCTCCCCAAAGACTCCTGACAATCTCAATAGTGATAGCAGCCATCTTAGTTTCCTGTAAACAAACGACATGAGCACTTCACTTCCTCAAAGCTACCTTTACAACTCTTCTTCTTTTCGGATCATTTAGACCCCGAACATTCCATGTTATAAGTCGTAGCTTCATGTAGAACCAAAAACGATCAATTCTCCTCCTCCTCCCCATTTACCACTTCTGGTTCTTCCCCTTTCTTTAGTCGTCCCATTCTTCCCATCATAATTAACAAAAGAAATCAGATTCTTCACTTCCTGTTCTCCTTTCCGATGGGAATTTCTGGCTTTGACTTCTTTTGCGCCACGATTAGGTTCAATACTACCATTTCCTGCATCAATTTTGTGAAGAATAGACAAGGTTTGTTCTTCATAACCTTCTGTAGAGACACCCAAAGCTTCGCTTACTGCTCCAATATTCTCAATAACCCATTCCATACCCAGATCACTGGTTGTCTCCAAACAATCTGGCCGCACAATTGCCAGAGGTTCCATTAAATCCACTTCAGATTGATCAAAATCTGTCCCGGAATTAGAATCTTTAGGACAGTGCTGCTGAGTAGGAACATCAACCACTCCTAACTGCATATTTCCCTCTGTTTCCGAAGCATCATGTTTAGTTGACAAAATCACCTCATTCTCAGATGAGTGACTGTTCAAACCTTCAACCGTAGCAAAGAGCCGAAGCTCTTTAAGTAGAGTTACAGCTGAGTCATTATTCAATTTGAAATGCAGATCTTTCCTAACGCAAACTGTCACTCCATTGAAAAAAACCCACACTCCCAGTTGTGACTTTTGAGATATCCAACTCTGACCCATCACACCCTGAACCTGAAGACCCAAAACAACTCCTTTGTTGATTCGAAGCATCCTCCACAACATACCTATTAGTTACCACTCCACCCGAAGAAGAAGAAGTAGAAGTAGAGAGAGCATTTTGAGAATGATCAGAGCTCAAACATGGAGAAGAAGTGTGAGATCGTGCAACCCATTTCTATTTTTCAGTCTGAGTCCACCGAGAACCATGGCGACCGACATCCATCATCCTCCTCTCTGATTTCAACAAATGAGTCGAAGGCTTAGCATGGGCTTGTACTTCTTTAAATGGCTTAGGGCATGGTTTGATGTTTGGGAAAGAGAGAAATAAAGAGTTTGGCCCTTTTCGCACCCTTCTATTTGGCCCAGATCTAATAGGCCCAACCTGAGTCTGCCCACTTGACCCGAATCTAAGCGGCCCTTTCTGTACCCGTCGAAAAGGCCCAGAACCAAAATTCGCTCTATTGGGTTTAGGCTGAATGAGCCCAAGATTAAGACCAGGCCCAGTCTGGCCTGTAATGGTTCCTTCTGGCCCATCACACTGCCATCCCCAGCCCAAAAAGACAAATCTTCCTCTACCTTATCATCATCATCAACAGATAAGGATAAGGTCAAATCTGAAGGAGCACCCCGTCGATCTCCACGTGTACTCCTTCGCTGCTCATCAATGACGCATTTGGCCGGCGCGTGAAGATCACTTCGTCGTCTACCTCCTATGAACTTCGTTGCTTGCTGAATTTCATGATCCTTCAGCCACTGCTAAATTTCGAGAACCCCCTCTTTTCCTTTACTGAGAATCTCATTCCATTTTTCTTCCGACATAAGATGAGATCCGTCACTACCTTCAAGACTCTCCGTTGAAGGAACAAGCTCCGGCGAGATTTCTTCCCAAATCGCGACCTTGTAACAGAAGGTGTCATCGATAATAAACACGAACTTCGGACAATCACGACCGGATCGCACTGTTATCCGAACGCTTTCAGCATCCCTAGTCTCGTCCGCATCAGATCTCACATATCCGCCACAAAGCTCTCCCACTTCGACGAACAAAGCATGACACCAGAGATGCAAAGGGAGGCCAAACAGCCTGATCTGCTTGAGACCTTGATCACTAAGAACACCACAACACCCAACACGAAAGGACCACACATCGATCCTCAAAGTTGCAGAACCCCATTGTCGTCGCCCTTCATTCAACACGCGTTTGGCCTATGCCTGAGAAGGAAATCGGAAAAGAAGTAGTGAGTTGGATAACGGTGTTACCCCCACTCCACAAGTCGTATTCCAAGCCGACGCTGCCCATTCTTTCACACGATCGCTACTCCCCACCTCCTTATCAAATCTTCCGACCAAACAAGAGGAGAGAACTGACTTCCTTCCTCCGACGGACTCCCCGTCAATGTACAGCGATGGTCCTCGGTGAAGAACTGCCGACTTTACTTCCCCACCAAGCGAGATTCTTGGTAATCTTGCAATTTCCAGAAAAGATTTCATCCCAACCTAACAAAACACAAATCGCCCCACAAGTCGCCCCTAGTGTGGTGAAATCGCACATAGTGATGTCATAACTAGCCCTGTTTTTGTCAATATATTATATGAAGATCTTTTTACCTAGGATAGTTATTTTTTCTATTTCTTTTTTACAGTCGAAGCAAAAGTATAATTATTTAAATTTTTTTGCTAGAGTCCTAGGAAGAATGGACATGCCTAAAAGGTCAAAGTGTCCGTGTCAGACATGTGTTGGATGCAGATACACCTAGGACTTGGCTTGGCATGTGTTGGACATGCCAGGAAATATGTCTGAATATTTCTCCTTTTTGGACACGTGAGGACACGCCCACACAGCGGACATGCCATTGACATACCATGGATGTGCACGTTTAATTAAAAGAGGATTTTTACTTATAAAAAAAAAAGATTAAAAGAGGATTTTAATTTAAAAAAAAAATATTGTGTTAAAATATAAGGTGTGAAATTCTTTGAAATTTTTTAATAATATGGAGATCAAATATAAAAAATAATTTTTTTTGTATGAAATTTATTAAGCAACTTTATTTACTTGATCACTTTGTAAAATATCACAAAGAGAACATGGTTAGAATCTTGCTGTTTTTTGCAACCAAGTTTCGAACTTGCTATAACCAATTGTCAAAGGTTGACTATCGGCCAGCTTGCCTTCTTCTTTATCAATAAATTAGCTCTCTCTATCCTTTTTCCCCCTTTCCTTTTGTCGTCTTCTTCTTCCAATCACAAATCTTTTTCTTCCTCTACTGATTCTCTCTTTTATTATTAACAAACCATTATTTTATTTTTCTCAACAAAAAGATTCATTCTCCATATTTCTTTATTTTCTCTTTCTTTTACTTATTCTCTCCCTCCTAATAAATAGAATTGTCTTTCCTTTTCTTCGACAAAGCTGTAACTTTAGAATGGGTTTAGAAATTCTACTTTAACCTATTCTCTCTCTCTATGCTTTCTTCCTTTTCTTCCATTCTTTATATAACTGTAATCTTTTTTTACTTATGTATTTAAATTACACACATTATACTTCAGCCCATTCTTTTCTTTTTCTCTTTTTTTTTTTTTTTTTTTTTTTGATAAGTAGGAATTTATTAAAAACGCTCAAAAGGAGAGTGAAGCCCAAAGAAACAAAAGGGCCAAAGGGCGCCTTAGACCTTCAGAGAGGCCAAGAAAACAATAATTTCCTTCATAGATCTATAATCTCTCCCTGAAACCCAACAAAAAAAGAGTAGAAATAACAGAGAACTTAAGCATAGAAACAAGCTTCTTTTTTCCATCAAAATATCTCCTATTTCTCTCAAGCCAAATACACCACCAGATACAAAGCGGCGTAGTGCTCCAAGCGTCCTTAATACCAGCCCCAACAGAGACGCCTCTCCAAGCCTCAATCAACCCTCTAGAGGAATAAGGCACGGCCCAATGGACCCCAAATAATCAAAGCATCAAATCCCAACAATCTCTGGCCATGCTGCAATGTAAAAGGAGGTGATCAACTGACTCCTTATTACACAAACACATGTAACAATGATTGACCACCGCCTGATTCCTCCTCCTCAGATTATGTTGGGTTAAAATCTTACCCAGGACAGAGGTCCAAGCAAAAAAAGCAACCTTGCAGGGAGCCTTGGACCGCCAAATAGACTTCTAAGGGAAGGGTTCTCTGTGACCAACCGAAAGGCATCTGAAAAAGGACCTAACCTCAAAACGGCCTTGCGAGTTAGGAATCCAGAACCACCAATCCGGCTCCCTAAAAGAAATCACCTGGCTATACAACAGCTCCAGAAAACGACAAACATCCTCGATCTCCCAATCCTGAAAATGCCTCCTGAATTGAACATCCCAAGACAGTCTCCTGTTATCAGGATGATAACATTCAACAATCATGGCCTGTCGGTGAGAAGCAATCCTATAGAGCCGTGGGAAAGCGAGAGCAAGAGGGAGTTCCCCACACCAGAGATCCTTCCAAAAACTGATCCTCCTTCCATCTTTAATACGAAAACGAACATGCTTGCAGAAGTCATCCCAACCCCTCCGAATGAAATGCCAAACTCCCACCCCCCTTGGACCACGCATCGCTAGAGAGCACCACTTACCACGACTTTCCCCAAATTTGCTCGCAGTAACTCTCCTCCATAACCAATGCCTCTCGATCCCAAACCTCCAGAGCCATTTACCAAGGAGAGCCTTATTAAAAGGCAACAACCTCCTTAACCCTAAGCCTCCAAACCGAATTGGGCGGCACACTTGATCCCACCAAACCAGGTGAAACTTGAACTCTTTTCCTCCCCCCCAAAAGAAAGTTGCACTGCAATCTTTCAATTCTCTCAGCCAGTGAAGAAGGAATTTGAAACAGAGATATGAAGTATGTAGGAAGGCTAGAAAGGGTGCTCTTAATTAGGGTAACCCGACCCCCCTTGGACAGGTACTGCTTTTTCCAACCCGTCAACCTCCTCTCGAATCTGTCCACAACCGGATCCCAGCTCCCCACACATCTCGAAGGGGCTCCCAAAGGCAATCCTAAATAAGAAATGGGAAAAGAGCCAGTGCAACATCCAAGGATCTGAGCAAACAACTCAATCTCCGGAACATCCCCAACAGGCACAAGAAGACTCTTGCCAACATTAAACTTAAGGCCAGAAACAACTTGAAACCAAATCAAAACGCAACTCAAATACCTCAGCTTGGACGCATCCGCATCACAAAACAGAATAGTGTCATCTGCAAACATCAAATGAGAAACCTCCAATTAACTAGCAACATCCCTGCCCACCCGAAAACCTCTCAAAAAATCCAGCTCCACAGCCCTCTTCAGCAATCTGCGAAGAGCCTCCATCACAAAAAGGAACAGGAAAGGGGAAAGCGGATCCCCTTGTCTCAAGCCCCTCGAGCTAGAGAAGAAACCCGTCGGCGCTCCATTCACAAGGACAGAGAAACGAGCGCTAGAGATGCAAAAAAGAATCCATCTCCATCGCCCACCAAAACCCATCCCCTCTAATAGGTAGAGAAGGAAACTCCAACTCACATGATCGTATGCCTTTTCAATATCTAGCTTGCAAAGAACACCCAGAACACCGCTGCTCAAGCGGGAATCAACACATTCACTAGCAATAAGAACTGAATCCGAAATCTGCCGACCTCCCACAAATGCATTCTGAGAGTCAGAAATGACACCATCCATCACCTTCTTCAACCTAGAGGCTAAGACTTTCGCAATCAACTTGTAAAAACATCCCACCAAACTAATAGGGCGGAAGTCTCTAACATCCATTGCCTCTCCCTTCTTTGGAATAAGAGCAATAAAAGTTGCATTCAAACTTTTCTCAAAAGAGCCCTGTACATGGAAGGCATGAAAAGAGCCCATCACCTCCTCACGGACCACCTCCTAACACTCCAAAAGGAACCTCGTAATAAAACTATCAGGTCCAGGAGCTTTATCCCCATTACAGCTCTTCAGAGCAGAGAGAACTTCCTCTTCTGAGAAAGGCTCTTCCAGAACAGAGCACTCCTCTCCCGAAATAGAATCAAAATGAAGCCCATCAAGCAAAGGACGCCGATCGGCTGACTCAGTGAACAACTTCGAAAAGTACTCATAAAAACTCTTACAAATCTCCTCCTCTTTACTAACCAACACCCCATCCGCCCTTATCCTCCCAATGTGGTTGCCCCTTCTGTGAGCATTGGCAAGTCTATGAAAGAATTTAGTGTTATTGTCACCTTCCTTAAGCCACAAAGCTCTAGATTTTTGTCTCCATGAAATCTCCTCCATGACAACAATCTCAGCAAACTCTGCTTGACACTCCACCCTCCTCAGCTTCAAAGGACCCGTCAAAAGACCCTAATTCTCCATCTTATCAATGTCAGCAATCACAGAGAGAACCCGATTCTTTCTCCAGACCAAATTACCAAAAACCTCTTTGTTCCAGACTTTGAGATCATTCTTCAAAAAACGCAACTTGCCTGCCAAAGAATGACTCGGAGTGCCAACCACTCCATACCTCGCCCACCAGGATCGGACTCGCTACAAAAAAACCTTCACCCCAGAGCCACATATTCTCAAATCTAAATGGGGATCTTCTGTTACGCAGCCCGCCATAGTCCAACAACAACGGAACATGATCAGACAAAGGACGAGCCAAGGTGGTCTGAACTACATCAGAAAACTTGTCCTCCCAATCACTCGACACCAAGAATCTATCAAGATGAGAAAGAGTAAGAACGTCCATTGGACCAAGTGAAAGGCCCACCCACCAAAGGCAAATCAAGCAAACAGCAAGCATCAATAAACTCTAAGAAAGCCATCAAATCAGCTGTCCATTTGCCCCCTGTCGATCTCTCAAAAGGGGAACATACAACATTGAAATCCCCCCCGATACACCAAGGCAACGACCATCGTTTACGAATCTCCCCTTGCTCCTCCAAGAGCAAATGGCAATCACAATCCTCCGTAGGCCCATAGACTCCAGAAAAAACCCAACGAAAGCCATCCTCCACCATGGATAGAACACAGGAAGCCGAGAAACGCCCAACCTGAGAGACCAACAAAGAGATCCAACGGACATCCCACATGATTAGGATACCACCCGAAGAGCCAATCGCATCCAAGGCACACCACTCCACGGATCTCCCACCCCACAAACTTCGAACAATCACATCCGTCATGGAAGCAATCTTGGTTTCTTGAAGACACACTAGATGACCGCCCGCTTTCCGAATCACCGATTTCACCACTTTCCTTCTAGCCGGGTGGTTGAGACCCCGGACATTCCATGAAAGAATTTGTAGCTTCATAGGGAAACAGTATTGTTGACCGTCTCACCCCTCCTCCCACTGGCCCTCTCCCTAGCCCCCCTCCTCCTCCTTTCATAAGTAACAAGAGTCGAGGGACTTGGAATCCCTATCTCCTCTCTCACCACTGGAGTACTCCCCCTACAATCCATTATATCAGCAAACTGAGCATTAAGAACATCAAGGAATAGATTTGTCGCCTCCTCCATCCGACCCTCAAATGACACACCCAAAAGAGAACCTATCTCTACTCCATTTTCTTTCATCCAATCATTCTCCAAATCAGCCAACCCTGCATCAAATCCCCTCCCTTCCGCAGAATTCCCTTCTGGTCTAACAACTGCCAAAGGTGTAAGCAAATCAAAATCAGACTCGCATCCGTTCCACAAAACCATGCCCGCATCCCCATGAACAGAGGAACACGACCCATCCTCCCCATACTCAACAAATGACATAGATGGAGAGCTGCTAGAAAGTGGGGTTCCAAACACCTCATCAGCCAAACGATCATTCTGGTCAGTGATAGAGCCCTTCGACACAAGTTGAGCTCTCAACTCGTTCAAGAGCACAACAGCTGAAACATCATCAATCCTTATCTTCACATCCCGACCCCCACACATGGTAATTCCGTCACTGCTAACATCACACAACCGAGAAGAACCCATCTCAAAACCACCGTCGTCACCAGGTCTTTTCTCAAGAACAAGCACTGGCTCCCTTTCAAAAACCAGAGACAAGCATTTTGACACAGAAGACACCACTCCCTTTTTCGGCACCAAGCTCCTTCGAGACACCCCGCAAGGGTGAAAAGAGGAAGAAGGGAGAGAAGGAGAGTGATTAGGCGAAACAAAATACATACCCGATCCAGAGGCGAACTGCGAAACCAGAATCCACTTCTGCTTTTCCTTTCTAGACCATTTTTTGCGAACAGGGGGAAAAATCACTTTCTTCTTCATACGGTGTCCCCGCATCTGCCCCTTAGAACGCCGATTTCTTCTAGAGCCTTCAGGGAAAGCTCTAGACGGATGAATGTCGATGTCTTCCACAGCATCACATAAAGTCCCATACCGGTTGCCCAAAACTGGCCCAGAAGAAACATTAATAGAACCCGGTCCTTCCTTCAATTCACAACCCAAGTCAACGGGTCCTTGGCCAAGACATACAACTTCCAATGATTGGGCCGCTCCACCTCCATCCGGGCCACCAGATGACAATTTACCTTCATTAATCAGGCCAGGCTTGCCAACCACAGGCCCACAAGAAGAAAGTGAGTTGGATCCAGAAGCCTTAACCCTCAGCCCATTATTAGGCCCAGCCACCGACTTAAATCCAAAATCTGCCTTGCTATTATTTGGAGCCCAAGATTTTGAAATAAAAGTTGATGCAGCTGTCATCCACTTTGAACGGCCAAAGCCTCTGCGCCAACCACGTGTATGGCCGTCAATGCTCCCCCTCCCACGCGCTTGATTGACGTGAGAAACACCATGAAGACGCTCCTTTCTCCACATCTGCATGAAAGCCGGCCGGCCAAACCCGATAAGACCACCATCCTTATGCCTTTCCCGGGATTTCTCTTGCCGTCGAATATCAGTTCCATCCAAGTAGCCTTCTTTCCTTCTCAGAGTGAATAATCTTCTAAAACATTCTGAGTTTCGCTTCCATAAATCGTCCCTCCATTCCTCCCATCTCTGAAACTCAGCCAAACCTTTCTTCCCGAAAGAGTTAAGAGTCCCACCTTAACCATTCTGTCTCCTTCAGCAGGTGTGAACCATCACCTCCTTCCAAACTATCCGTTGTCGGTACAAGCTCAGGAGGCTTCTCTTCCCACACCTTCACTTTTTAGTAGAGACGATCTTCGTGGATGAAAACAAAAGGAGGACAAACCTTACTGTCGAACACTGTTATGCGAACCCTTTCAGCGTCAATTACTTCATCGGCATCCACCCATATGAAACCACCGCATAGATCACCGACCATAACAAACAGGGCATGACTCCAAAGATGGAGAGGGAGACCATACAACGTCACAATCTTCAGGCCCTTACCCTTCAACACCTCGGAACACCCCACCCTAAAACTCCAAGATTCCATTCGTAGTGTGGCCGTCCCCCAGATACGATGACCTTCTTTAAGCACATGAGAAGCCTCCTTCGCAGAAGGAAAGCGAAATAGCAGCAAAGAATCCGGTAGAGGTGAGATCACAACACCGGAAGAAACCTTCCAAACACGAGAAGCCCAAGCCGCGATTTGAGCCCTATCATCCACATCCTTGTCGAACTTGCCCACCAAACACGATTGAAGGTCCTCTCTTCTTCTTTCAACCGAATCATTATCCAAAAAAAACGAATGCCCTCGATAAGTGTTTGCAGATCTAACAGTTCCGCCTTGAAACAGACGGGGTAACCTCGCGACATCCAAGAACGACCTCATTCTATATAGTCTAATTAAAACATCCCTCTTCTTTTTCTCTTCTTAAATGAGAGAATTATTGTTGTATATTGTTAGTCATTGTGTATTGGAAGTTTTGATTCTTCATGTGATATTAGTCCTATATCATAGAATCCTGTATTAAAATATTTATCTATTATTTTGCATGTCCCTGCTGTGTCTGTGTCGTGCATCCACATCGCTTCTGTGCTTCTTACTTCGAGTCATGGTGATTCATTCAATCCAGTAGTTGGCAAAAAAGTTCTGCTGGACAGGCCTCATACATTAACCATGTTTCAGTTGCTGTGAAGGGTGCAATGTTTCTTGTAGTGCTTGGTAGAAATACTCAGCTATTGTCGCGTAGTCAATCTCACTGCTGGAAAAGCTTCATTCAGTGGTGGATCTAACCCCTAGTAAATGCACCATGTTGAAGCTTCACTTACAACATAGTGCTTCTTACTACATTTTTTTTTTTTTCTCACTTTGTCCTTTCTCCCAGCTTCATTCTTTTTCATTTAATTTCTGTCATACTCTGTCATTCTCTTAGTTACCAGTAATTGCACCATTTATAGCATATTGTATGTTGTAGTACATGACAGAAATACTATATTTTTCTTGTATTTTGTCCTTCTTTCTCTCAGCTTCCTATTCTTTGTCATTCTCTTAATAGCTGTTTCCATTTTGCCTAGTGAACCATAGTTTTGGTGTGATAATCATAATATATATATATCCAACCCCATCATATTTTGTTTACTTCTTTTTTTTTTGTCCCTCACAACATCATAATCTTTTAATATGGTCATTTTATTTAGGGGCATCTCTTGCTGTAAATTCTTCATGGGAGAACCCTTCTGGGGAATGGCATGTGGGTTATAAATTAGTATATGAGCTTTTTACAAACACATTGACTTCTCGTTTGAAGGTAAGCCTTCTATTTATATATTGAATAGATTTTTTGGAGTGCAATCTTTATCTAAGTTGAGGGCGACCCTTGGGGCAACGGTAAGGTTGGTCCATTGTGACTTGGAGGTCTTCGAAACAAGGAAACAGCCTCTTCGCGGACCGAGGCAAGGCTGCGAACGTCTAACCCTCCCAGACCCCCCAATGGCGGGAGCCCTTGTGCACTGTGTTTGCCCCTTTTTTTAATCTTTATCTGAGTTCTCACTAAAATTTACTCATGAACACACTTTATTTTTGCCTTAACCTACTTCTGGACAGAAAGAACGAAAAAAGAAGTGGGATGAGAAAAATCAGGAAGTGATAGCTGAGGCTGTAAAGCATCTTGATGAATTTGACAAGGTACAGTAATGTCGCTTGTTATTTTCTTTGTTAAAAATATGTTTATTATTGATGTATGGATATCTTATTGACACTTCACATTTTTTTATATTTTAGTTAATTATTAAATGCACTCCGGAAAAATATTGGCTTGCCATTATAGAAAAAAGAAAAGAAAAAAAATTGATTATTACTCTTTTTTCAAAAACCTCTATTCTAAGTGAATGCCTAAAATTGGCTTTGTTTGCTTGATGTCCTCTCTTCTAAATCAATGTTTTTCATGGCCCTTTCAATGAAAGAAAAAAAAAAAAAAACTGATTTACTTAAAACCGGCAATTGACAAAACCTCAAATGTAGCCGATAATTTTGTGAGTGTATATCTGAATGCTCCATATTCCTGCTTCTTGATATGTTGGTCGCTGGCATGGTTTTGTTTCAACATGCTTATGTTGCAAGTGCTATTATCCTTTTTCCTGCATATAATTTAGAATGAATTACTTCTTTCCAGAAGCACATAAAGGTTGAGGATGCTAACTTGAAAAGGGCTCGTGAAGACCTCCAGAACAGAGTTGATTTTCTACGAAAGCAAGCTGATGTCAGTGCCAGTTATCTTGGATTCCTTATTTTTTTTCCCTTCCTCTTTTTTGGCATTTGTATTGTTTCTCTTGGGGGCCATTGCTTTGTGTAATTGTAGAAGAATGAGCTGAGAAGCTTGAGAATGTGGTTCGAGTTTGAGAGTAGCCACTTTGTGTGAAATAAGGCCAGAGTGCCTTCCGAAAACCCTGCATAGGGATCAGCACTGTGTAATGGCCTTCACCTCTTCTACTGTTTTTTCTTATCAGTAATCTTGTATATGTTTTAGAGCTACGACGACAAGGGGCCTGTTATAGACGCTGTTGTGTGGCATGATGGAAAAGCATGGAGGGCTGCTCTTGACACTCAAAGTCTTGAGGATGAAACAGAGTGTGGGAAACTTTCCAACTTTGTACCTCTAACTAATTATCGGTATGTGCCATCTTCTACTGACAATGTTATGCAATTGGAGAATTTTACATTCAGTCTGTCCCTGAGGTAGAATGATGACAAAATGTTGAAAAAAAGACCATAAACCTATCTTTCTTGTTGGGAAATTGTAATGTCGTTCCTATGCATGTTTGAGCTAATTCTTGGAGTGGTCATTGGTGATGACTGATGGTGCTGCAATGCAGTTGGAGGGGTGTGCCCTTCTGGTTGTGTTAAATATGTATAATCTGCTATATGATATTTAACACTGAAAAGCTATGGCTTGAAGGTGAAGACAAGGAATGTGTGAATTAGTCACTTAATTTTTTTTTTTCTTGGTCTTCATTTCAATTATGGATGTGGAAAACCTACCTCTAATATAAATCCCCCCCCTTTTCCTTTTTTTGATTTTTTTATTTAAGCTTTGGACTGAATTATACTTGTCAAAGGAAAATTATAAGCGTTTAATTGTGTTTGTGTGTTGATTTTATTATATTCATTTGGATATAAGGTGAACCTTTATTGATTGAAGGATGTGTACATATGTTGATGAGGTCTTGCAGGAGGGAACAACATTAACAAACGATAAAAAAACCACAATAGTAAAACGCATTGTAACCTGAACCCTGTCCCTGAAGCAAAATGGGTAGCGTGCATTCAGAAAAGGTTCTTGTGTATTTATATCACTGAATCTCCCTGTGTTCTTGTTATTCATGTAGGTGGGCATTCTGTGAACCTTGATCTACCATTTATCTATCTAATATAATGGAGATACGTGAGAATGGATGCACGTATACACATGCACAGAATGCATACGGGTTATCACAATAGCTAAAAACAATATATTAGGCTTTGAAGTTAGATATCAATCCCTATGGAGATTTGATGTATTCCTTTTTTCGGCTTTTGACTAATAGATGATAATCCTGTGAGATTCCATCTGTAGTATAAGATTGAATATGTACGTGCACAAGCTTTTTCAGTAGTGATTTACTAGATTTGCTCAAAAGCATTACGAAAATGTACCTTATGTCATGTTTCTCTTGGTTTTCCCCCTTTCCCATGTAAAGATTTTTGTGTTAGAATATTTATCTATTCTCCCTATTTTAAGTCTTTTTGTCACCTTATTTCTTTACTTGTATGCTTAGTGTGTTTTTGTTATGCAAAGAGGCAGTACTGTTTCGATATCAACTATTGTAGAAATTTTTCTTTTTTCTTTCTTTTTTTTTTTTTTTGGTGTATAGTATACACCTTACAATAGGATACTCTTATTAGGGGTTAGGTTTCGTGTTCATTTGAGCCTAGTCCTTGTGTTGAACTATATTGTGTCAACATCTTTATTGGCTTGCTTTTAGTCAGTTAATTTGTTCACGTGGATTGCCTATTTGTGAGACGCCACACATTAGGGGGAATGTTGAATTATTACATCTTTCTCTACCAAGTTAAGCTTTTAGGGCAAGTGGTTGTTTGCCCAATGTACATTGGTGAGTGATGTTTTTCACCACAAATTGTTTACTATGAATTGTTCAATAATTGAGTTATGCCGTACCTGATTAAAACATTGTATCCAATGTACATTGGTGAGTGATGTTTTTCACCACAAATTGTGTACTATGAATTGTTCAATAATTGAGTTATGCCGTACCTGATTAAAATATTGTATGTGTTTTCTTACTGCTTACTTTAGGAGGATATGAATATGGACTAGAAGTCTGTTAGTTGTTAGATGGACTAGAATCATGCCATATAGACAAAAATATATTCGTTGCTTTAAATGGTTTATATTTTTGATAGCTGAGCTCTCTGCTTGACAGAACAGTGAATTTAATTTGTGGGATAAGTGTTGCTTGATTTTGAAATATATCTTTGCAATTTTTTGCGTTCAAACACAGGCAGGATATTGACATATTTCATTATGTATAAATATTGAACTGTACTGAGTTAAAAACTTTATTCTTCTTGCATGTTATTATATAATCTTTCTAGAATTCTAATGTTTTTCATGTTGTCTTATAGTTTGTCTGTGGACTTTTGAGCTACTAGCGTGCAACGGCATTTACAACTGGAACGTTAAACTGATTCTTTGGATTGATCTTGCAGGATTGAACGAAAATTTGGCATTTTTAGCAAACTAGATGCTTGTACTTTTGTTGCCAATATATATGATGAAGGGAATGTATTGAGTATTGTAACTGATAGCTCCCCACATGGCACTCACGTTGCTGGTATTGCTACTGCTTTCCACCCAAAGGTAATGAGTATTACCATCAACCATAATTTAAGCCTCTATTACTTTATTTCATTACATGAAATATTTTACCCTTTAAAATATGATGTCATAGGAACCTCTGTTGAATGGAATTGCACCTGGAGCACAGTTAATTTCATGTAAAATTGGCGACTCACGATTAGGTTCAATGGAAACAGGAACCGGACTGACACGAGCATTGATAGCCGCTGTGGAGGTGGGTATTTGTTCATGTGGATTTGTAGTATGTTATTCTGAGATGAATAGCATTTAGGATATATTTGTGCCTTCTTAAAAACTAGAAGAGTGCTGGTTACCATTCCTTTTAAGGTTTCATATATGGGACTCTATGCAATTATGTTTCCTTCAGGTAAGTCCAAGTAGTCAGTCACCCTTTTCCATGAAAATATGCATGAGGTCTGTGCGGAATTCTCACTGTTCTAAGGGTGAAAATCAACTTATTAAATAATAGGTTCGTTTTGAAAATGTTAAAGGTTGACAAGGAACTCTTGTAAGCCGCATGTGGCATGTTTGTTTATTTTTTTCCTAGTTGATATCCACAAACCACCCCACTCTCTCAAGGAATTGTTTGCACCCAAGAGGAGTTGAACTTTAGATCTGAGGCACCAGGCCAAGTTCTTACCCACTTGAGCCAACCCCTTGGGGTTATGTGGCATGTTTGTTTATATAGTAGGAATCCTGTTCTCTCCGCATCCACAATATAAGAAGAATAATAGGTATGTGAGTTATATTTGGGTATGCTAAGGCGAGACTCCACAGCCTGGGCAGCCTGGGCATAGAATTTCAAAATCGAGACTCAAAAGGAATCAAAATGAGGTTTTTATAAGTTTCGAGGAGCAGCATTTTAAATCTTCTTGCTAATTTGTGACTCACTATATAGGAGGGCTATATTTTTTGGGATTTTACAAAAATTATGGAGGAGCCATATATTCTTTGTAAAACCCGCCAACTTATATCCCTTGGTACTCTATCATGGCATTCTCTCTGTATGTAAAAACCATGTGTAGACCTTTCTATTACTTATTATGTAAACGGCTTCCATATTGGATCATCTCGGCATAGATCCAAATTAGTTATCTGATATTGGGGCTTTGTTTTTTAGTTTTGTTTTATTATTCTCTCACATAATTTCATTGAATGACCCATTAATTTGATTCCTCGATAATTCCACAATTTTGTGTTTCTCCTTTATTTTATAATTGATATAATAACACTTTTATCCATTCGTTTGGCATCATTCCTTAATGCGGGCCGGGCCGAGGCTGCACCCTCCTATACCCAGGCCCTACCCATCCTCCTTTAGGACCGGACCAGCCCGTGGGCTTCGGGCTATTTTTGCACGCTTACCATATATTGTTGGATCCTGCCGCTTTATTAAAACCTGTCTTTTTGAGTGTCTTCTACTTATTATTTATTCTATATATCATTCCCATATGGGATTGATTACCTGCAATTTTTTTGCTACTATATTCCTCATTTAATAGCTGTAGGCAAAATCTAATTGAATCATCTCCGAAAAAAAGATCCGAGATGGATGCGGCACGTCTGCAAATTTGGATTCCCGAAGTGCTTCGTATGCCTGCTTTACCTACTTGGCGAAATGGAACAAACTTTGTTTCGTTTCCGGGTTTATGGATTGGATTCAGTCAGCCTTGCGACATAAGAAAAAGGAAGGATATAGGACTTTGGTTGGCAAATTTTTTTTATCAAAATTTGAAGTTTGTATTTTTGTTTATTTTTGAGTGTCAAAGTTAGTTATGGTAGTTGTGGTACCTTGTCCAAGGACAGATCATGAATTTCATCAAGGGCAAAAAGGTAATCTTACAATTCAAATTGATACACTTACCAATTAGGGTTTTGTACACAGTAGTTAGGGTTTCATATTTTGCATGTTTGATTCATATAAACCTATTTCTATATGCATCAAAGTGTTTTTGGAAATAAATAACCTCAAGTCCAATCCATATTAGAACAGTAGGCTTTGATCTATCAGGCTATCGATCAAAGGTCTTTGGACTTGTGTTGCATGATTGACACGTGGTTCAATTGATCGTGCTGTTTGAATCTGATTTTCCCTTTCAAATTCAAGTAAACTATTTTTATTTTTATTTTATTTTAATTTTTTTTTTTTTTTTTTTTTTTTTTATGACTATAAAGTTATACTTTGTTCCGAAAAAATAAAGGGAAAATAGCTAGCACAAGGTTACGGCATATTTTGCATGCATAGTGCTGCTGTTTTCTAGTAATCCTTTGATTATTTTGCATCCATCACCATACGTCTAGCGCGAGAGTAATATGTGAGTTGTTGAAGCTTCAATACTCGTGCTCAAAGGATTTCAACAACAAACCAACACACATCTAGTTGGATGATACTAGTAAGGACATGGAAGATCCATGGAGAAGCAGAATTTAAGTTTGTCAGTAAAGAAGTCTGTTGCTGGATCAGCAGCTGAAGGATCAGGGATTGATCTTGCATAAAAGTTTGAGTTGGGAGGAATTAAGTGATTCTTGTTCTTAGAGTCTGGTAACTTAATCTGTAACCTCTTTATACACAGTGGACTTATATCTGCTTGTCTAGGTCCCGTGATTTTTTTCTGTTTGGGGTTTTCACGTAAAATCTGGTGTGTTTAGCGTTATTGATTTATTTATCAGATGCATGATAAACAATGGTTGATGGATATTTGATTTTGTGTATTACATAATATCTTGAATATCTGTTAATCTAGTTCAAAGAATATTTAAAATGTGGTATTTGGCAAGCATGATGTATTGAGTCCCCCTCTAGCTCTAGATCACGGACCTTGCACAAATTTATTCAGAGCCTAGGGTTACAGTCTTATTTGTTTTCTCACCTATCTACCTAATATTCCAACATCTTTTTTTACTTATCAAAAAAAAAAAAAAATTCCAATATCTTTTACTAATACTGATTGATCTATTTCTAATTTGAACCATTCTCTAGTCAATCTGTCTCCACTTTATGCCAACCTGTAAATTGTTTTTCAACCCTCTTTTTGTACCTTAATTTTCATAAAAGACTTTCAATGAATTTTATTTACCATCTTTTTGGCTTAGCTTTTTCAGTTTTTGTATTTCCGAAATTGTTTTATTTCTTACTTTTTCCCCCCCAATTTTTGAAACTCGTCCTATTGTACTTCATCACTCCACCATCATGTTTCTTTTATGATAGTATGCTTTGCTTTAGTCTCTCCCAAAGTTTCCTTCACCACATTTATTACATAATCTTTCAGTTTATTTGACCATAAATTATGTATATTGTTATTCCAGTTTCATTGTTTTTCTTGTTATCTTTTTTTAATTAAATGTTATCCCCTTTCCATTTTATGTTTTGTTTACCTTTTATAGTTTTTGATACTTTGATTAACAAGAGAAAAATACAAAGAAAGTTTACTGCAGCATAAAAAGTGTAGTGCTAAAGCAACGGCGCAACGCCAATAGTGGCCATGCTATGGTAGTTGGGAATTGTAATTACTACAATAAATTGAACAGTACTGTGACAGTTTAATCGACATTATAATTTCATGGTCTTTTCAATTAATTTCCTTACAACATACCTTATTTTTGCCTATGGTGACTGTAATCACTATGTTGTATCAAGTTCCGAGTTTCTATCTAGGACTTCCAGTTTTGTAAAGTCAGTAACATAAGTGGCCCAAGGGGATCATGTATTCATGTTTGTTTCAATTTATTTAGTTATTTATTTTTCCACAGAAGAATTATGGCATCTTCTTCTTGTGATTTTGAGTGTTCAGTAGTAACTTGTTAATCCGTGATTCTATTCATACAGAGATACAATGTGACTTCGAAACATGTTTTCTTGGAGGGGGTGGGGGGGTGGGGCGGGCGGTCTTTGGTTGCAAAATCATTGCAATCACCTACCATTACAATCTGACCTTTGTCGGACTTGGGCCATCTTGGATCTGCACTTTCTCGACCATCTGTAAAGGCAAATAAACTTGTTTTGTGATCCTAAGCAAAACAAAAATAAAATTAACAAACTTGTTTTACAATATTTTTTTGATGGCTAGAAATAAATAAATAAAAAAAATAAAAAACAAATTAAAACTCAATTTGCCACGAAATTAATCAACCAAATGACACTAAGTCCTACATGTACAATTGTAGTTGTGTATCTAACTGTAATATTGTGTTCCTTTTATTGTATGAGTCTTCTTGAACTCAAGTGTGGTGTTCTAAAAGCATTGAAACAAGCTTTACTGAGATGTGTCATTGTGAAGCCTAATTTTGGGATTAAATGGTCTGAATGCTGCTTGTTATCTCTTTGTGGAACAATTTAACGAAAGGTGAGTTTTATATCTGTTTATGCATTCTTACTTCTACGAGTGATGCTAAAATTAAAATTTAGTATATACACAAGTTATAACCGGATCTTTAATTGCTAAAATCAGGGAGCACAGCATCTGCATTTTCCCATTAATTGGGTAACATAAAAACATTTCCGTCTCTTCCTTTGACCTTCAACCTTTCCCTAGAAAAGTCAATTTTGTTTTTGTTTATTTATTTATTATTATTATTATTATTTTTTTGAGTTTGTATAATCTGGCTTTTTTTGATGTTCTGATCAACCATGGTCGAGTTTTATTCTCAACTTATATTGTTCACAAATTTCTTCCCCGTTAAGTCCTCTCCCTACTTCTAACTGATACGATAACTTTTCTGGATTTAGTGCATTTGATATCCTTTGTCTTTTATTTTTTTCTATCTTGTGTGTTTTTACAGCACAAATGTGATCTCATCAACATGAGTTATGGAGAGGCTACATTGCTGCCGGACTATGGACGCTTTGTTGACCTTGTTAATGAAGTAAGAATTTTTTTACCTTGCAATATCAGCTTTCTGGAATCATTATGTGTCTTTTTATTTTTATTTTTATTTTTTTATTGTTTTTTCTCCTGATACTAGCGATAACACCTTTATTAATTATTTAGGTTGTGAATAAGCACCGTCTAATATTTGTCAGCAGTGCTGGCAACAATGGCCCTGCCTTGAGCACTGTGGGTGCACCTGGTGGTACCACCTCAAGCATAATAGGAGTTGGTGCATATCTCTCTCCTGTCATGGCTGCTGCAGCTCATTCTGTAGTTGAAGCTCCTTCTGAAGGGCTTGAATACACTTGGTATACTAACTTCCTTTTTTGAAGTTAATCTTTGAATTTTGAGTAATCAGGAAGCAGTCATTTTTTTTCCGTATTATGTCCTTATAATATGAGTTGGCTTTGAAGATGCTTCCTTCACACTATATTCTGGTTTGCATTTGAATCACATGTAATAAGCTGAAAGGAATGCAGGTCTAGCCGAGGGCCAACAGTTGATGGGGATCTTGGTGTTTGCATAAGTGCTCCTGGTGGGGCAGTGGCTCCCGTCCCTACATGGACTCTTCAGCGACGCATGCTTATGAATGGAACATCAATGTCATCTCCATCTGCTTGTGGGGCAATAGCTTTACTTGTCAGTGCCATGAAGGTTAGTGAGATATGCTTTACTTTGTTTTCGGATGTTTTACCTCTTTGTTATATTTTTTGGTCTCTTGATGACATGTGTGCTTCTATTTTTCCTTTTGACTAAGTCTTGCATGTGAACCTTTTGGTGGTGTAGGCTGAGGGCATCCCTGTGAGTCCATACAGTGTTCGAAAAGCCCTTGAGAATACATCTATTCCTGTGGGTGATTTGCCAGAAGATAAATTATCTGCCGGTCAAGGGCTTATGCAAGTGGACAAGTTAGATTTGCTACTCTAGTCCTTTATTTTTTAACTGCAAGAAATTGATTGATGTAAGTCTGGAATATATTTCAAATCCATGACAGGGCATATGAATACATTCAGAAATTGCATAATGTTCCATGTGTTTGGTATCACTTAAAAATCAATCAAGCTGGAAAATCAAGTGAGTTCGATTCCTCTCTCTCTCTCTCTCTCTCTCTCTCTCTCTCTCTCTCTCACGTCCACTCACATGCGTGTTTAATCTGATCCTTGTGCATTCATTGGTTGTAGAAAAAGTGTGTTAGCTTTATGTGTTAATCATAATTTTTTTTGTTCTCTTATGTCATTGCATGCTTACCTTACCCAAAAGATACTTGTGTTTATCAAGGTTTTGGAAATTCATTCACCAGTGATGATGGCTTTGCAGTCTCTTCAAGATTATATAACTTAAATTGATCTCTCTCCAAAGTGGAATTAAAAATTTGTTCATGATAACATTTTTTGTTCAGCCCCAGCATCACGAGGCATCTACCTTAGGGAGGCTAGTGCTTGCAAGCAATCTACGGAGGTGAGATTCTAAAAAGACTAGGTGGATTTCAATATATTTATTATGTTTTATGAACTTCATTAGCGACTGTTGAACTTTTTTCCCCCCTAAATTGAGCATTCAACTTTCTCTAAATTGAATTCAGTTTCTCCAGTAGACATGCTTAATTGTTGTACTACTCGTAACTTTCTAATATTTACATTTCAAATTAATATGATATTGATTGCTTTTCGCTGGTGTAGTCAATTATCTTTGTTGCTTATTGGCAAATGGCATTAGTTGTATTTCTGTTTTCTTGTGCTACCTCTAACTTCTTTAGAATGCGTGCTTCCTTCTACTTCACCCACCCCACCACCCCCCGCGCCCCCCCCCCCCCCCCCCCCCCCCCTCTCTTCCTCCTCTTTCTTTCTTTCTCCCTTTTTGCTTTTTAAACTATCTTTTCATCTTGCATCATATCACTCTACATCGTCGTTTTTCTATATACTCATGCATTTTGAGACCAGACTTTAATATGCAGCCATAAGAATGGTTAAGAGACAAGAAAGAGCGTAAACAAAACAGGATTACCGTGGTTTTGCTTTTTGCTTGTGATCCTATTGGAGATGAGAAAAAGTAGGCCATCCTTAGACCTAGTTTATAGCGCGCAGGTCGGATTGGACAGGTACTAATATTTTGGAACCTCAACCAATCCAATCTCAATGGTTTAAAAAAATAATGAAACCTATCCGATCACACTGTCTATCCTCTTTCTCAATGGTTCAGATTGGATTGGTTTACCCTATTATGAAATAAAGCCAAAAAGGATCCAACCATGGGAGCCCAAAACAGTCAGACCTTTTAGGCTTAATTGCTGCCTAGCCAATTTTCATTTTTAAACCCTTAAATTCTTGTATGAGAACTATAATATACATATATATAATAGTAGCAGTTCAGATTGGTTTTTTTTGGACTATAATTTGTGAACCGAAGCGATCACCACGTTTCTCTTAATTTTAAAACAGTAACCGAACTGATTGCTTGTGAAATGGAATGATCCGCATAGATCGGATCAGGATCAATTAACGGTTTGGCGGTATAAATGTTTACTGAAAATGATCTTGCTTCACGTCTTGGCTCAAAAGCCAATGTTTCTTAGAAGATAATGAGTTTTGGGGTGGAGTGCACATTTGAATTCTTTATAAATAACTGTTAACAAATTTTTTTTTTTGATAAGTAAGATTTTATTAAAAACGCTCAAAAGGGGAGCGAAGCCCAAAGAAACAAAAGGAAACAAAAGGGCCAAAGGGCGCCTTAGACCTTCAGAGAGGCCAAGAAAACAAATTTAAGTGGATGGAGTTTGAGTACCATAATGAGATTTGATTATGATGGCTTCTTTCTGTTCTAATAAACTTACTCTTGGTTATTGCTTGGAAGCCTCCTCCAAGGAGAATAATTAGATTAACTGTGATGGCTGTTCACCTTAATTATGGTCAAGTTGGACAAATAGGTATGTTTAGATATTTTCAAGAACATACAGTTTTGTTCTCTTAGCCATGTAGAACATGTTTTTCCGTGAAAAGTGAGACTTTGGCTCTCTTAGGAGGCCTTGAAGAGGCAATTTTTATGAGGTTTTGTGACTCTTCAATTGGCAGTGGCTCTGATTGCATGGTGGGGCGGGTGAAAGAGTTTCTCTGCCAAATTGTCGAGGGATATCTTGGATAATTTATTCCCTTAAAGGAACTTATTACACAAATTCCTAGGTCAGTGCACAGGGAGGTAGATAGCTTGGTCAAGTGAGGGGCGCCCCTAATGTATCCTTCTGTCCTTTTATCTTTAATAATATTCTGGTTTCTTATTAAATAGAGAGAGCTGAAGTGCCAATATTCTGTGCCGTCAAGTTTGGATGGCCTTGTGGTGGGATTCAACCCCTTTTAAGTGTATGCTTAAAAATGAGAGAAAAGCAGAAGGTCCATGTGGGTCCCACCAAATTGGCCGGTGTGTCCACCGCTTGTTGACACATGATCTGGAACTGCTTTTACTAGTGCTTGGTTGAATCCTCTTAATTTTCAACCTTCTTTTGGCAGGCGTTGTTGGACCTCTTGACTAGTCTAAAGCATATTTTCTTTGCAGGGATTCTGTAGGCTTTGGGTGGTTGAGTAATTTTGCTTCTTGGGTGGTTGGTTATGTGATATTCAAATTCCTTCACTTGTTTGGAAAATTGGTTGAGTTTTAGTTGGTTTACAAAATTTAGGAAATCCCTTGTAAAATAGGGACGTTTTTAATACTTCTGGAGAATCAAGATTCATAGAAACAATTGCAAGCGCTGTTATTAAAGTTTCTTTAACAGATTTGATGTTATCTCTTGCTCTCTCCAGAAATTCCCCATGTGGCTGGCAAATAACCCTTGCTCATATATTTTATTTATTTATTTATTTTTTATGTGGAAGTAGGAAAAAATTAGGAGAAAGAGAGAGGAAGAAGAATGGGGATGGAGCGTTGCATCTTCTATGCCTCTTGTTTACAAGAGAAGAAAGATGAAGGAGAGGAATGGAGATGATAAGAGGAATAGACATGATAATAGAGGGGTGGCGTAGTCGTCTTCTAAACCTCTGTGTGTCCATAAGAGAAATAGAATTAAAGAGGGATATGAAGAATAGAAGACGCTAGACAGGCACACACGTGTGCTAAAATCCTAGAAAGAATACTAATATCCGTCAATCTCAAAATGTATCTTGTTATATGCTTGATATTACCCTAAAAATACTTTTATACCTTATAAATTTGTTTTACCCAATATAACACTGAGTCCCAAAATTGTATTCCTAAACCTAAAGACGTCCAAGAATAAGAAATGCATAATTTTTTTAAAAAGAATCCTACTCTAGATTTTTAAAACAAAAAATTATTTGCTGCTGTTTAATATTTTCTCTGCTTGTAGGTCTCTCGTCTAAAACACATTCAAAGACATATTAATGGGATAAAGTTAGGCACTATCAAAACCTATGATATTAGGGTAAATCAGCTCTCGTCTTATTCTAGTAATCCCCTCTTGTTGGAGAAAAACCTCGTAAAGTATTAAAGATTGGGAATATGATTGCTTTCTCAAGTTTCTTTATTGATCTTCATTCTGATATTAAAGATTTAATTAATTCTCTTGAGAATTTCTTCAAGCATGTTTGGGAAAACGATATTTGTGACATTCTTTTCTTTCTTTCTTTGTGTTTATTTTATTATTATTATTATTATTTTTAATATGTGAAAGAAATAAAGAAAGTACAAGGGGAGAAGAAAGATAATTGGAAAGGGAGAGGTCATTGCATTTCTAAGCCCCTCGTTTGCAAGAGAAGATAGGGAGAGGGAAGGATCATACGAGAGGGAGGGAGCAAAGAGGGCTTCCAAACAACTCAATGTTCATATGAGAGAAATAGTATTAGATGGGGATAAAAAGGAGGATTGACCAATAGAGAATATTTTTAAAAGAAAACAAGAAAGAAACTAATATTCGTCTATTCATAGTGTGCCATCCTATTAAGATTCCTATTATCACCTTACAAGATTATCCTACTCAACATGGTAATAATCCATGCCCCCCGTCTCCCTTCCTAGAACCTTAAAAATCTAAAAGCAATAAAACATATCAATTCTTATTTAAAGATGACAATTAATAAGACTCTTTTTTTGATAAGTAAAGATGTAATAGAAAGCGTTCAAACGGGTAACGCATCCCACAAAAGCTACACAAGGCCTAATAGGGCCCTTAAACTCTCAAAGAGTCCAAAAAATGAACTATCTTCCCATAGATTTACAATTTCTCCCAAGAACCCAACAAAAAAGAGAGCTAAGAATAGAGAACTTCAGCACCCCAATAGAAGACTCTGCTCCTTCAAAAGATCTCCTATTACGTTCAAGCCATAACCACCACCAAACACACAGAGGGTGCTGCCCTCCAAAACTCATGAGCTTGGGCACCCACTATACACCCTCTCCAAGCCCAAATCAGTCTTCACGAGGAGCGAGGCATAATCTGATACCGGGTGCATCATGTTTGTGCTATCTTTAATGGCGAGACTCCATTGATTTCTACTAGGTGAGATACCTAGAAGGGTTATTGAGATTTTTTTTCTTCCTGTTTTTATTTTTATTTTTATAAATGTGTTATTGAGATTCTTAAGTTTTTCAGTTAACCACGTGGAAGTGGAGGCCGTGACATCCGGCCAGTTTTCATAAGACAAGATGTATTTAACTACTTTTGGAGTAGTAGCTAGCTTTAATTGAATCAGTTTGCCATTGAGATTCTTAAGCTTCTCTTCTTTTTCTCCTTTTCTTTGTTGTCTTATTTATTTTAGTTCTAACTTTGCTGTGAACAATCAGCACCCACAACCACCCTTTCTAAAGTCCTAAATTCATTAAGGCTCCTAGGCCTTTTGATTCTAATATCCAAGCCCATGTATTCTCCTTATTTTAACCCCAAGTCACTGTTTGCTTTTCTTGGATTTCACACCAAAATCAGCTATAAAAATTAGCCGATTCAAGCCTTAGCCCATCACAATTCAGATGTATTTATTTATTATTGCTTTATTAACTAAATTTATGAACTGATTGTATTTTTAAATTGTGATAAACACATCACAAAGCAGATGTAGTCGAGTGTTAAGTTCCTTTGGTTTCCCACAACAGGTAATAGGTCGAATCCTTGCCCAAAGCAACTTGTTACTGCCTTTTAATTATTAAATCATTATATTTGCCCACATAACCGCGTAATCAGCACACAATTTGCGGATTGCGGTAATGAATTCGCGGACTCTAAAACTTGAGTTCTTGAATTTGGGGTGAATCTGCTCCCAATGCACCGATTCGCGCGTGGAGCTTGGGAGCGATCACCAGAGTCACCAATAATGTGACTTAGGACCAAACCCACTTGATCTATGTATATCTAGCAATTTTTTTTTTTTTTGGAAATCTTTTAAATGCTATAAATTTTTATGAAATTTGAAGCTACAAATCCCATGAATTGAAGTTGGCATGTCCAACCCATTTGCAAGGATCCAACCCATTTACGATAGACAGCCCATTATAATGATCCGACCCGTTTAACACGGGAAAAATTATAATGGGGCTAGCATTTGGGTGACTAAGAAATTGACATTTCATAACGGGCTAGAATTCCATATTCCCAAATTCAAGCAGAATTTCCATTCTTTTATGAAATTTTGTAACTATGAGTCCTGGTCCACATTGGCCAACCCATTTGTATTTTGCCAAGCCCTGACTCGTTTACCATGGCCCAACCCTTTTGTATGGCCGACCTGTTTAACCAGATAAAACATGCAGATGTCTTTAGGACTAATACCTGTAAAGAAAGTAATAATAGTTATAATGTGTTCTTGAACATGAGTCAACAATGACTCGGCCATTTGTGGGACCCGACCTGTCAGCCCAACCCATTTTGTAGACCCCAGGATTTTAAAATTTTTTTTTTTTTTCCTGGATTTCAATCAGTGTGTGCAACTGGGTCTGCAAGACGAGCACAAGGGCATGCTTGTGTAGTGAGAGTTCAAATAGAATGCCTGTTTCAAGTTGGTCTCAGATCAACACAAACTCAGAAGAAAATGAGTCCAATCACGGCCATAAAACCAAAGTGAGAAAAGAACGAAGAAGAGACGCATACAGGTCTTCCACTTAGGCTTGAAAAGAGAAGATGCAGGCTTTGACCCTTTTGTATGAGCAACAAAAGCAAAGCAAGCTTCTAACGCTCTCAAGAACCCACCTTAAGTGCTCCGATGTACAACTCATCCAAGAGTTGACCTTCTCAGCTCAGGCAAGAGAGAAGAAAAGGACCCAATGAATCAAACAGTCATGTGATATTGTTATGAAACAGAGCACAACTTATTTATTGCCTCAGAGAGGGGGAATTGTGAGAGAGCCGAAGAGAGAGAAGGGAAGGAGGGGGGGAGGCGGGCGTGTGTGAGAGAGAGAGAGGCAACATGTATCTAGGATACTTGTCTGGATCTCTTATGTAATGGGTGAGATGTGGGTTGAATATGGGTACCCATATTCAATCCGTTTAACTCCTTTATAAAAATGGGTTTGACTTTCACAATCTGTTTTGACCCGCAATTCAAAATAGTTTACCAATATCCATTAAAGAGTGGGCAGATTTGGGCGGCTTGGTGGGTCTTGTGATTTTAAGACCCCTATCTACTATTCGTGTAAATATATATATTCATAATTAGTGTAATAGATTGAGATGGTAAAGAAAGAAATGGTTAGTTTAATTGAAATTATGACCTGCGAAGCATAATCCATATTGCAGAAAATAGTTCATACACGTACATGTTGACCTTACATAGAGTAGTGTAGCAAAACATGATTCATGTAGTGAACCTCAGGTAGTTGGAATAAGGATTTGTTGAATTGAATTTAGAATAAAAGAAAATAATTTTTTGGTGAAATAAATAAAGTCTAAAAAAAATAAAAAGAGAGAAATAGTTGTTGCATTCTAGAGGATGCTAGTGCTTGCCTTCTTTGTCCGAAGAATGTTTAATTAAAATTCTATTTGGCCATTTAGTCAGCTAAATTCCACTCCCCACCACCCCCAAGCGAAAGTGCCTTCTGGCTTCTCCGTATTTACCTATGCATCTATGCTGAATTGTTTCTTTTAGAGGCTGACATATTAATCCTTACAGTGGACGGTGCAAGTTGAACCAATGTTCCATGAAGATGCAAGCAATTTAGAACAATTGGTTCCTTTTGAAGAGTGTATTGAGTTACATTCTAGCGGAAAAGCTGTTGTGAGAGCTCCTGAGTACATCCTTCTCACTCATAATGGGCGTAATTTCAAGTTAGTCAGCAGCACTTCACTATTTTTCTAAATATGCACTCATAAATTATTACATGCCTTGATTAGTTGATTTTTTTTTCCTATTTTTGTCATAGCACTCCTACCCTGATGGGCTTCCATTCCTAGAAGTGACGAATACTTAGTTATTCAACTCCCACATATTTTGACATTGATTACTGAGAACAACTGAATTGGACCAAGCCAATAGTTGGAATGCATATATGCAGTGTGTAAACATATTTATGTATCTATCTTGTTGAGCATATTTATGTATTTGCTTTGAACTTTTGTTCAACAATACTTTTATGTAAGTATGTATTATGCCATCTCATGTGTTTGAGTGAACGAACTTGTCAGCTTGGGTGAAGTAATGCATGCAAAAGTAGTGTTAATTTGTTTGGCATTTGGTGTACTTCCTTGCAATTTAAAGATCCGTGGAAAATCATATTTTTGTGTGTCAAATACATGTTAGTTTTGTCGAGCACTGGGTGTACTTTCATTTATAATTTCAAGAACCGTGAGAAAAATATTGACATTATTACCTAAGATGTCACCTCAAACTTTTTGTCCTTGGAAATGTAATTTCTATGAGATATTATGACTTCAATTTCCATGGTCGAATTCCTTCAATGCTTTTCTTTCCTGTTCTTTTTTCCCCAGAAGTTAGAAAGAGAACGCCATTGACATCTAGCAGTATTAATGAAAAAATGTCTGGACCTTATGTCCTGCAAATTGTCTGGTACACCTGATATCACAAAACAAATTTCATGTTGAGCTCTAGTTGTTGTTCGCTAGTGGTCTCCTTTACTCAAAATACAATTCCAAAAGCATAATAAATGTGCCTTCTAGTTTTGCTGCCTGGATTATAAGGGTGCAGATACAGCAAGGAAAAAATCATGCATATAAGTCATAAAATGCACCAAACAGGTAGATTATTACAGTTATTATTATTACTTATCAAAAAAAAAAAAAAAAAAAGCACCAAACAGGCACACCAAAGGCTATACCTTTTAGTTTGTTTCGACAATCTACTTCATTGGGTCAAAGACATCAAAATGATTTTTTTGCATGTGTTGTGGGTTTAAGATTCAATTCTTGCTGTTGCCTTTCTTGTTCTCCCCTTTCTTCTCCAAGGGCCCAACTATAATAAAAAGATCTAGTTTGACTCCCCTTTTTTCTTTTTACTTATATTGGTGTCATTATCCTCACCTATTCTTAAATATTTTTGCTTGTTTGATTTGCCGATCTTTGTTACTTGTTTATGTTATTTTTATCTTTATTTAGTTATCAAGTTGAAAGGTAAACCATATTTACGAGTACTTACATGTTCTTTCCCTCAACCACCTTTCCAGCATAGTTGTGGATCCTACCAATCTTAGTGATGGTTTGCATTTCTATGAACTCTATGGGATAGACTGCAAGGCCCCATGGCGTGGTCCTCTTTTCAGAATTCCAATTACTATAACAAAGCCAATGGCTGTAAGAAATCGACCTCCACTGATTTCATTTTCAGGGATGTCGTTTCAACCAGGTGATTATTGTTGTGTTGTTGTGATTGATAACTGTTGCTGTCATACCTGCTCTTTCAAGAATTTTGTTTTATATGCCTGTATCATTAAATCATTACTACTAAATGTTCTTGAATGCAATAGGTGTACTTTTGCCATCAATTCCATAATAATAGCAGGTTCGATGGCAATTGATATTTCATTTAAACTATGAAAAGTTCTTTTTAACTTATACATGTTATCTAAGGGACGCTAGATAGGTGAACTTGGTACAAGCCTAACCTTCGGCATTTATTTCCATGTAATGGCTATCCTAAGATGCACTTGTGTTATCATGCTTGATAGCCTAAGTTTTTACTTTAGTTCAACCTGAACTTCCTTGAGGTACCTGGAAATTTGTATTGGCTATTCAGTAATGAGTCGATTTTGTATCTTTGTCTCTATCTCCAACTTATTCTCATGTGCAATCGGATCAGTTTCTTTTTTTTCTTTTTATTTATTTTTCTGTTTAAAGAAAATTAGGATTTTGTGTAGGGGTGTCATTTCGTGCTAGCGGGTCATATTTGTGTCGTGTAGACCTAATAGTGTTCTGTTGTATACTTAACTGGAACACAACCTGTTTAGTGTTTGTGTCAGAAACACTTGACACAAACACGACCCGTTTATTAAATAGGTAATACGACACGATCTATGTAACACTTTTAATAAATAGGTCGTGTAACTCAAAACGCGACCAGTTTTGGCCCCTTTCAACAGAGCGCTCCTAAGTAAGTTGTTATGGAGATTCGGTGGTGAACGGCATAGGTTATGGAGGAGGGTTATTTCGTGTCAGTTTGGGGAGGAGAGAGGGGGATAGTTATCTAGGCCGGTTAGATTTGCTATTGGCATGGGGGTGTGGAAATTCATTCGAAACGGATGGGATGAGTTCTCTAAGCATATTAGATTCCGAGTTCAGGAGGGAAGGGACGTCCGGTTTTGGGAGGATACTTGGTGTGATGATTGCCCATTGTCTTGTTTGTTCCCAAGATTGTTCAGGATTGCTGTTGATAGACATGCTTTGGTAGCTGACTGATATCGACTCGATAGCGGTGGGTTTTCCTGGGATGTGCGATTTCGGCGATCCTTTCAGGATTAGGAGTTGGACGATGTGACTGGGTTGCTGGACCTTTTGTATAGACAGGAGGTGGATGGTACTGGTTCGGATTCCTTGACTTGGGTTCCTTCTTTGCAGGGGACTTTTAAGGTCTGTTCCTTTGGTTTGTTTGGCGTCCAATGGGTTATGCCCCGGACTTCAAGGGATTTGATTGACATTTGGAGGGGCCACAGGGTGGGGGTTCATGCTCATGACTCTTGGAGGGCGACCCCCCTCTGTGTTTGGTGGAATCTTTGGAAAGAGCGGAATAGAAGATCTTTTGATGGGGAGGAATCCTCCATTGGGGCGTCGAAGTTTTTTATTATTAGTTCTCTTTTTAGTTGGGTGATGGGGAGAAATTGTATATCTTTAGATGAAATCGTGGACTTTTTGGTTTCTTTGGGTCCATAGTACTCCTTTTTGGGTTTTGGTATTTGTATAGCTCTTGGGACGCGTTCTCCTTTTGAACGCTTTCTAATACACTTATCAAAAATTAAAAAAATCTATTTAACCTGCTTAAATTAAATTGGTCATGGAACCTGTTTATTAACTTGTTTTTAAGTATAAAATGCTAATCTGTATAACCCGCTTAAATTAAATGGGTCATGGAACTTGTTTATTAACCTCTTTTTAACAATAAAATTCAAATATAATAAATAAAATGACATAATGGATGACTAAATTCATGAAAATGAGAAGAATTAGGACAATACAATTACAAGAAAAGGATAAATATAATATTTATATTAGGTTTATATTGAAATAACAAAAAATTCCATAGTATTTTGGGTTAAAACACATTACGGGTTAATTGGGTTGAATTGACACGGATAATTAAACTGGTCTAATCAGGTTAAACGGGTTGAGTCCCAAAACACCAACACAACGCGATTTTGGCACAAACCCGATTAAGGTCAACTCAAAATTGCTAATTTCGTGTCTTTTTTTGAGTTGTGTTGGTAGGTCATGTTTTATTTTGCCACCCCTAGATGCTTGTTTTGCTCATAGGGAGATTGTCAGTTAGCGAACTTTTTAAATATTTTTGACAAAATATTTATTTCCATCATCTTTGTCTATTTCTACCAATCTCTCTTTACTCCTCTTCCTAACTTCAAAATATATCTTTTTCTTCCTATGTATATGTGTTTAGAATGAGAAAAAGAAAAGAAAATGTGATTCCTTTTCAAAACTTCCCCTTAATTTCTATTACTTTATATATATATATTTTCTTGCGACTTATTTTTAATGTCCTCGGCAAATTGTTTAACATCACTCTATCCCGCACAATGCCTTGCGGACATTAATTTGGAGTATTGACCGTATAATGCAATCAGTTATGAAAGAAAGAAAATAAATCTGAAGAAGGGAAAACAGAGAGCTAGTTCAAGCTATAAAAAGGTTAAACACCCACCACAACCCAATCCCAAAAGAAAGGGAGAGGTAAAAAGCTGCTTCGATTGACAAAATATATTGATAATACTAAAAGCTGTTGAGTACAACTTTGAACAACCCTTTTATAAGCCAGAAGGGATGCCCTAGCAAATATTTAATCCTAACCCTTCATATAAATAAAATCTAACGGCTACTATTCTGTCGAGCTGAATAAAATGCGTTAAAATTGACAAAATATCCATTAAATGGTCACATGACTCACTTAATAGGCACATGATTCTTTAAATAGAAGAAGAATGACAAAAATATCTGAACTGCTTAAGGCAAACATTAAACAGAAAATTTAGGCAAACAACTTAAAACCCAAAAAAATGTTGTGCAATTTTAGTCTAGTCTTCTTAAGATCTTCAACTGTTTGAAGAAAGTTCTCTTCCATTTGTGATGCATCAGTCCCTCTAGGTGAGAGAAAACTCGTCCTCGAGTTAGAAGCAAATTTCCACGATCAAAAAAAAAAATCTAAGCATGGTGTTCGATCCCTTCTTTCTTCTTTTCTGAACTCATATCAAATAGATTAATGATAATCTTCTTATGCTAACAAAGAATACATTTGCATAATAAACATGGATGTTGCTAGCTTAGAAATTGGGTAGATTCGCAAAACTTGGTGGAACACTCTCCAAGAATTCACTCCAAATCCATTATATTTCATCTCCATGGATCCAAAAGCTTCATGATCAACCACATATCCTTCTTTTTGAGATTTTTCTTTTGTAACTTTTTTTTTTTGTAGCTGGTACTCACACACCCCACCTCAAGGAATTGTTTGCACCCAAGAGGTTTCAAACCTGAGGCACCAGGGCCAAGTTATTACCCACTTGCCAACCCCGTATCGAAGATCGCTAATTGATCCCAATACATAGATATTTTTGACTTATATTGTTTAATGCGTGGTTCTTCATTAAAAATTGGAGGCTTACTTCAGTCAATGAATGGTTTTATAGTAGCTTCCTCTTCTTCTTGTGGTTGTTCTTCTCGTCCACTAAGGTATCCTGCAAATTCAAGAATTTTCACCTTCAAGCCACGAATCCAATGCTTTTCTTCAAATGGAATAGGTGTTGGTCTTGGTGCTGCATTTCTACAAAAAGGTTTAACAAAATCCTCTTCAGATTGTCCTCCTCTCCAGATTCGATGTCATCTTGAGAAGGAGCTGGGATTACGCGCTGGGCTAAAGCTTCAATCTGCCTTCTCAAATTTTCTATCTCAGCACACACTTGTTGTTGATCAACTGGTGCGTCCTGATGAGGCTGAATTACTGGTCCACGAGGTGGGTTTCTTCTCCTTTGTAGAATGTTACAATTTCTAAGAGAGATATCTGATAACCCAACAGAAAAACACTGGACCGGAACTTCTTGTGATATCAACTAATGCAATCAGCTATGAAAGAAAGAAAATAAATCTGGAGAAGGGAAAACAGAGAGCTATAAAAACACTGGACCGGAACTTCTTGTGATATCAACTAATGCAATCAGCTATGAAAGAAAGAAAATAAATCTGAAGAAGGGAAAACAGAGAGCTAGTTCAAGCTAAAAAAAAATAGCTTAAACACCCACAACCCATTACCAAAAGAAAGGGAGAAGTAAAAAGCTGCTTCGACAGAATGAATATATTGATAATACTAATGCTCTGTTCTGTAGGAAAGAAAAAAACTGGATGGAAGGGAGAGAAGAAGGAATGGATGAGACATCCCTAGGGAAGAGATTGTGCATTTTCTTTTTTTTTTTTGTTCGGTTGGATAGAAGAGAAGACAAGAAGTTCATAATTTACTATGTTCGTTAAGAGAGAAGGAAAGAGAGAGTTTTAATTGTTTTTACCATTATATCTAATAATATTTATTATATTGTAATTTATAAAAGGATAATACTATAATTTAATACTCGTATAATTTAGGATAGTATTTAATTTAAAACTTCTATAATAATAGTCCACTTGTCTTCCCTCCTTTAATCCGCCCATTTTTGGGTGGATGACAATTTGTAAAAGAGGAAGGATGACTCCTTTCTTTTCTTGTATCATCTCTAACGAACAAACGAAGTTCGTTCATTCCTTCCTATTCTCTCTCCATACCTCTTCCTTCCTTCCTACTGAACACAACATAAAAGCTGCTGAATACAACTTGGAACAATCATTTTATAAAGCCACAAGGGATGCCCTAGCAAAGATTTTATCCTAACCATTCATATAATCTAATGGCTACTATTCTCTCCAGCAGAATAAAATGCGTTAAAATTTACAAAATAGCCCTTAAATGGTCACGACTCACTTAATGGGTACATGACTCATTAAATAGGAGAATAGTGATAAAAATATCCCAAATAAAGCTTAAGGCAAACGTTAAACAGAAAATTAAGACAAGCAACTTAAGACCCAAAAACAATGTTGCGCAATTTTAGTCTAGTCTTCTTGAGATCTTCAACTGTTTGAAGAAAGTTCTCTTCCATTTGCGCTGCATCACCGTATGGTTTCGATGCTTTTGAAGATGGGAAATAGATGATAATATTACGAGTAGGGTTGGAGTATGGTCCAAATGGAGACGGGCTAGTGGTAATCCTAAGCAAGCGACAGAGGCCGACCAAAAGTTTCATGGGAGGAAGTAATTAAAAACAATTTTAAAAAATTAAATCTAAGAGAAGACATGGTATACAATAGGAAGGAATGGAAAAAGAGACTTCATGTGACCAACCCCATCCATATGGGAAAAAGGAAATTTAAAACTTAAATCTAAGAGAATGCATTTGGGAGGGAAGTAACTGCAGTTTCTTAATGGGTATGTGGCCGGTGGTTTTTTGCCCCTCTTCCTATCTTACTCTGTTTTTGCCACTAGCCGTTGGCTTGTCTATTTAGTGAAAACTCAAGTCCAGGTTGGGACATGGATGCATGTCAATTGCTTACAGTAAAACATTTACCTGAATTTTAGCTATTATTTAAAAAAAAAAGAAAAGAAACGAAAAGTAGAGTAATTTTCTAGTGGTAAAGGTTATGTACCCAGTCTACTTCTCTCAGCACCCTTTGCTAAATTTGGGTTATGTACTTGTACTAAAATAAATTCTTAGTTTGGAAGTTTAATGGTTCCTCTCTCTCTCTCTCTCTCTCTCTCTCTCTCTAGCGCACGCTCACACATGGCATGTTAAACTCTCATCTCCTTTTTGCCCCTTTGCAGTTGTGCTTTATGAATAATTTCACCTGAAAATTTGTTGTTTTCTGTTGCCTACACATTTTATTATCTTTCTGGTAAAATTATCCTTTTCTTCTGTGATATTGTGATTTTTTTTTTTTTAATTTGGTTGTTGATGTGTATACCTTCACTGGGACAGCCTTGCGTATTTAGTGTATATTTATGGGGAAAGAACTTTCCTATACCACTTTCCATGTAATACATGAGTTTTTAGCCATTTTATATATCATTAAATTTTGTGGTGTTCCTATAAATATAGTCGTCACTATATATTCAACTATTTTTTTCATCTCATAGTTACTGCTTATAAGCACATTCTGTTAGTGGAGAATATGATTGTTTTTGTTCCTTCTGGATATACTGCTTCACTAGGTCAAATTGAACGGAGATATATTGAGGTACCAATTGGTGCTACTTGGGTCGAGGCAACCATGCGAACATCGGGGTTTGATACTGCTAGAAAATTTATGCTTGACAGAATTCAGGTAGAACATTCAGGTTGAGCTTATTTCACATTTTCTAGACCTGTTTTGACATGTTTCCCATGTGCAGATCAGCCCATTGCAAAGGCCTATGCAATGGGAACGTGTAATTACATTTTCTTCTCCTTCAGCCAAAAGCTTTGCCTTTCCGGTGGAGGGTGGTCGGACAATGGAATTAACGATAGCTCAATTTTGGTCAAGTGGCATAGGGAGTCAAGAAACCACTGTTGTAGACTTTGAGGTAGCATTTTTTTTTTCCCAATTAGAAAATTTAAGTGACGGACTGATTTACTGGATCGTAATAGATTGCTTTGGTTTATAAACTTCAGCAAAGAAAGTTTATCAACGTTTACATATTATTGCACTGTAGTAGTCCCATTACTTGAATTTGTAATTATTCTGTTTTGATATTACTTTTTTTGTCCCTATTTTTATTTTTTATTTTTTTCTATTTATGGATAGGATGGTATTTACTTGGTGCATGAAATTGTCTAGAGATTGTAATTTGAATTAACATATTGCGTTATGATATGCACTTCGTTTAACTGGGTTTTGGATTACATGCTGTTTTAGGGTTGTCAGAAGGGAAGGTTTCTATTGTGGCACTGCGATTTATAGTCAGTTGCGGTGTCGGTGTTGCTATTTAGTGTCCATATGTGATTCTTAAGCCTTTCTTAATTTTCTTCAATAAAATAATATTTTATTTAAAAAGGGACTTTTTAGAGCCTCCAAAATTCTGAATATCTATAAAATTTTATACTCAAGCTTCATTACGAGGATTGGAATTGTCAACTAACAAACCGGTTGTCATGTGGAAATCTTTCCTGTTAGTGGAAATGCAATGCTTTTTGTGCTTTATGTTTACACACACACGCACACACACTGTGTGTGTTGTGGAAGTCATAAAGGTGGGAGATATAACAGAATTTTGTTGCTAGCGTTGCCTGGGCTGTTCTTTCAGTAAAGCCCACCCCCTAAACCGCTTGGCCTAAACCGCTTGGCCACACTGTTAGAGATGCAAATTCTGATAAATTTGTGCTTACATGTTCTTTTACCTGGAAATTCGGGGTTGTCATTTTTTAATTCTTTCTTTTTTGAATGAACCACAACAGATACGGCATTCTTAACTGGGCAAAAAAGAAGTGTTTGATATTTTGGCTGCAGCTACTAGTGACTGTTCAGAGCATCTTATCCTTGTGTATGAGCATAGAATTTGTGAACTTGTTGACTGTTTTTCGAAACCTATCTATTTGAGTCAATGTTGATAGCTGCTACCAAAATTGAAAGTGCTGCTCCATTATTCTTCCATAATGTTGTCCGTCCTCAGAAAATGTTAAAACATTGTAGGAATCAGAATTTCTATTATTACTTTTCTTATGTGCTTATGATGCCCGGCCATAATTCCTCTTATTCTTTTCAATATTTTGCTCATTTTAGCATATGAAATTCTTTCAAAGTTCTCACTCTAGTTGCACTTTCTTGATGCTTGTGGTTTTACAAGAAGAAATGTGTTTTTTCTCTTTGAATCATGATATGGAGTGATATTTTTCCTTATTCCCAATGTAAAGCCTTTACCTGCTCTTTCTTTTATTTGAATTCTTAGATTGCTTTCCATGGTATTCACATCAACAAAGAGGAAGTGATACTTGATGGAAGTGAAGCACCTGTTAGAATTGATGCTGAAGCTTTTCTATCATCGGAGAAACTCGTTCCAGTTGCAATTCTAAACAAGGTGCAGTATGTTCTATAATTCAATTTTCCAGGTTTCATGTTATGTTTCTATAATTATATTTGCTATACCGAGTAAATTTTGTGAAATTTCTTTTCCTGTTCTCATTGATTCATTTGTGCAGATGAGATTCCCATATCGTCCTGTTGATGCTAAACTGAGTGCTCTTTCAGCAGAACGTGACAGACTACCCTCAGGCAAACAGATTCTAGCATTGACATTAACGTCAGTTCTGGTTTTGACTTCTGTTTGCTTTTTCTGCTTCATCCTAAATGCATCCCTAAAACTATCTAAATTCACTCTTATTCTGTTGGTGCTGCAGATACAAGTTTAAATTGGAAGATGGAGCTGAAGTAAAACCTCAAATTCCCTTGCTTAACAATCGCATCTATGACAATAAGTTTGAGTCTCAATTTTATATGATATCAGATTCAAACAAGGTATACATTTATATCGGTATATGAGATTATTCATGACATTTTAATATGCGAATCCCCCTTCTTTTTTGTTATTGAAATGCTTACAGAATATACTTTTGGTGTCTGTGTCAATATATGTTATACTCATTAGGACAAGTTTGACATGTTAATATAATTTATATAATTACAGAATATATTTGTTGTACTGGTGATCACAAGAATCCTTTAAAAGAGTGCTTTGTGCTAAGAATGAGAAGAATGGGTAGCAAATGCGTCTTGTTGCATCTCGACAGAGTCATTGTGTACACGCAGATGGTGGATATAAATTGGAAAAATTATAGCCTACATCTACATGGCTTATCAATGCACAAGTTATTCCTTAGGCATTATTCAAACTCCCCCTGGCGTCTTTGCAATCATGTAACCAACACACACACAATTTATAATACCCCTAAAATTATTACTGCACAAATAAATTTAACTTGTGGTCCTAACATTCATTGAAAATTTTAATTGGCCCCGTAATTTGTTTTTTTTTTTCACAACACTTGTATATTGGCCCCAAAAATTTAACTTGTGTCCTTTGAAACTTATAGAAATTTTGGCATGGACCATTTTAACCATCCTCTTAAAAGCTGAAATCTTGTGAAACATAAATTTAAGTTCATTATTATTGTAGTCTTTATGGCAACTCATCGTTACTTCATTCACATATACGCATGTATAATATCCATTATATTAATTCAAGAGAGAAAAATACACTAATGTCACCTCTTTAAAGCTGAAATCTTGTGAAACATAAATTTAAGTTCATTATTATTCTAGTCTTTATGGCAACTCATCATTACTTCATTCACATATACACATGTATAATATCCATTATATTAATTCAAGAGAGAAAAATACACTAATGTCCCCTCATGTTTTAACTTTTTTTCTCGCACTTTTTAGTCATATGGTGTTTACAACTAAAATATCTAAAATTATATACCAATCACCATTAGAAAGTCTTGGGAGCATTGGGAAGGAGGAGAAACTAAGGTGTTAGTGACACCAAAATGGCAAGAATGCCAACAACAACAATGATATCATAAATGCTAGTACTTTTAATTGTCACTTGCCAAATGACAAAATGTATGGCTACTTCCTGTATAAGGCTCCTAAAGTTATAATCTTGTTTTGTTATAACTTGCGAAATTTTGTTTAGTTAAAATTTATTTATTTTTCTTAATCTTTTGTCAAAAAAATAATATATATATTTCCTAAATTGGAATTACTCATTGGAATAATAAGAGATTATGTGAAATTGACTTGGCCTTTTAACGAGACTATCCACTCTTCAAATATATATAGATGGAGTAAAGCAAGCCTTAATTTAAGGAGTAAAGCAAGCCTTAAATTAAGGAGTAAAACAAGCCTTAAATTAAGGAGTAAAGCAAGATAAAATTAAGAAAAATAAAGTCTAAATTATTTCCAACAGGAATTAATCAAAGTACTCAAAATGTTTTTCCAAAAATTGGATTTAAAAAAAATTGTGAAAGAAAATTGATTCTGTAACAATGCTTTTTCTATACCCCTTCTCTTTTTACTTGTAACTTATCGTTGCCTCTTCTTTATATTTCTCTTTCTTATATAAATTTTTTTTTCCTATTTTTTTAAGTTACATTTTTTTCATTTTTGGATTTTCTCAAGGTATATATACTATGACTATGTATTATAAACAAAATTATATTACAATTGGTTTAAAAAAAAAAATCAAATTTTAATTACATAATAGAAATTTGGGCCCCCCAAAACTAAAATTTCTGGCTCTGTCCCTGATTGCATGTATAAAAAATCGGGGCACATCTATATTTTATCTTACTTTACAAGTCCATGAGAGATATTGTACAGTAAAAGTAGTTATTATCATGAATTTTACATCTTCTTCGTCATTTAAGGTTAGAAGGTTCTTGTGGTGGCTATATGTTACAAGTAGAGAAGCCTTGAAGGGAGCATACTCAACTCAACAAAGCCTTTTTCTGATCTTCTTGGGGTCGGCTACATGAATCCAATTTCTCCATTCCACCCAATTTGGATTAAAAAAACAAAGAAAGGGGAAAGTAAAATAGCATTCTTTACAATCTACATACTCTATGACTAGGAACACGGTACAAGGAATTCCCGGCATCTAGTAGAAAAAGAATATAAACAAGCAAAAGTTTTTCTTTCATAATTAAATTTTTTGACCATACATAATCACCAACGAGAATTTTTACGAACTTGATGTTGATAAATCCGCGAATCTAGAAATTCATTTCGGACAATTGAACTCAATTATTCAAGGCCGTAGTCTCAATCAAACCACATGTTGTCATATCCTTCCTTAATCTACCCACGTTAAATTTGGTCTTCTATTCTCTTAGAGCATTGCCCTTAATGTGGGCCATGTTACTCTTCCTAACTCCTGTACTTAGTGGCCTTCTTTGTACATGAACAACCATCTTAATCTATTTTCTCTCATTTTATCTCCAATTTTGCTACTCCAACCATCTTACGCTCATTTCTAATTTTATTCTTTCTTGTTTTCCTACACATCCATCTTAACATTCGCATTTTCGTCACTCACTTTATTCATGCATTGTTTCTTAGCTGCCAAATATTATCTCCCACAAAGAACATCTTACTGAATAGCTGTTTGATAGAGCTAACCTTTCAATTTTACAGGGATATGCCTATCACACAAAATATTAGATGCACTTCTCCATTTGACCTCTCCTGCCTTGATTCGTAACATCATCTCTAATTTATCCTTCATTATGAATAATTGAGCCTAAATAACAGTGTCAAAAAAAAAAAAAAAAAAAAATTTGACGAGAGAAATTGAGTATGAACAAAACAAGAATATTACGTGGTTTTGCCACTACGGCCTACATCCATGGCATAGAAAGCCCAAGGGCTACTTCTCTTTCATTATATTCTCTCTTAATTTTGTCTATAATGACCACCTCTATTTACAGGTGAAAGAATACAAACATGTGATAAATATGGAAAATATATTGATGGAGAATCCCTAAAATCAAATCCCATGAATCACTCCAATCAATTTTCTATCGTAGGCTTAATCACTCCTATAATGATACCCTCTCTCACACTCCCCCCCCCCCCTCTCAAGTTGGTACACGGAGATTTTTACTCGTGTCCAACTTGAAACTAAATATGAAGTTGTCGAGTGTCCTTCGTTTCGGGTTTGTCACCCATCATATCTAGCACGTGGAGATCGGAGACGAGTAGATCCGATCACAACGTTCGAGCGAGATGAGGGGTGCCTTACGAGTTTTGATCATATAACCGAGAGGAATGGTGCAGGTACTCTTTCTTTTGATATCTAGGTCCTCTATTAAACAAGAAACACAAAGAGAATCGAGGGGGGGCGAGATAGGATAGAGATGGGGCAAGTTAGGTACCAAATGAATGCTTTGATGCCATGCCAAGAAAAATAAAATTGAAGCGAGAAATTGAACATGAACAACACAAGAATAGAACATGATTCGGTCACTATGGCCTACATCCATGGTGCACAAAGCCTAAATGGCTACTTCTCTTTGATTATATTCTCTCATAATTTTGTTAACAACGACCACAATTCATAGGTGAAAGAAAACAAAGCATGTGATAAATATATTGATGGAGAATCTCTAAAATCAATCCAATTAATATTCTATCAAAGTCACCAATGAAAAATATATATATATATATATATATATATATATATATATATATTCTATCAAGGTCTTAAATCACTCCAATAATGATATTCTCTAACAAACGGAAATGTTCACTCATTTGTATCTTATGACCCTCAATTTTCGCCACCTCTATTTGTATTTCTAGATTTATTAAAGTTACTCTTCGTTTATTCACTTTTGTTCCTACTAATCTAAACCTTTTTAATTCTAGAGTTTCTCTCCAACCCTTCAATTTAGCACCAACTAGGTTTCTACTAATCTACCCTTCTAATTCTAGAGTTTCGCTCCAGACCTCCAATTTAGCACTTACTCCTCTAGTTTTGTCACTCAAAACAATATCACCAGCAAATAACATCTCATGGACCATCTGTAACTATATTTTTACTTTTCAGTTATCCTGATTTCCCTCAGTGGTACAAGCAGGCATCATTCTAAATGTACTTGATGATACAAGTACGCTTTCATGGAAGTGCAAAAATTTAAAATAAAGTCTCACTAATCTTTACTTAGCTCATAGTCATAGGCTTTCAGATAATATAGTAAAGTGTCATCCGTAAATGGAACATGAGTTTGTATTCTTGTATTTTTATATTTTTATTTTTATTTATTTTTATGCATCTATTTGTCTTGCTGCATTTCATATGCTTCTAATCTATGTAGGATTTTTTTAAATGTGCCCTTTTCTTTTCTTTTCTTTCCTTTCACCGCCTTTTACCCATAAAGAAGTAGATCCTAATTGTTTTCTTAGTTCTGGCTGAGCCGATTTACCCCCTTCTTTCTAAATACATTTTTGTTTACCAAATGTAGCGAGTACATGCTATGGGTGATGTATATCCAGAATACAAAAAACTTCCCAAGGGTGAATATAGTTTACAGCTATATTTGAGGTATGACCCCTTTTTCTAAGTTGGCAAAAATTGAATTTTATTCATTAGCATATTATTCCTTACTGAACTCTTTGAATCGATTAATTGTTTTGCTACTTCGATTTGGTATTGTAATGTCAGTCAAACATTCAACAAGAAATCATACCGTTTGGTAAAATGGAATGCCTAAGTACCAGGAGTTTGTTCATTGGAATTATCATATCCTTATCTCGGATACCCAGGACATGGAAGTGTGAAACTAGGTTTAATCACAATAAAGGAAATGAACAGTGTTGAAGGATTTATATTTTAAGTTGCACCATCTCTAATAGCTTAAGCTTTTGGAGTAGATGGTTGTTAACATGGTATCAGAGCCAAAGTTCTCGAGTTCAAACTTCACCGCCACCCTAATTTAAAATTTAAAAAACACATGTTGGACCAAAAGAAGGCCACACGTGAGGGGGCGTGTTAAAGGATTTATATATTTAAGTTGCACCCTTTCTAATAGCTTAAGCTTTTAGAGTAGATGGTTGTTAACAAACAGTATCTGGGAAAAGTGATATTTTCAATTATTTCAGTGACAACTTTTAATGTTAATGAATAAGTGATGCTTCAAGTTTAGCTTACGAATTGCTCACAATACTTAGCAATTTTTCAGGCATGACAATGTGCAATACTTGGAGAAGATGAAGCAATTGGTGTTGTTCATTGAAAGAAATTTGGAGGAGAAGGTAGAGTACCATATTTCTAAGGACCAAGTTATAAATTTCTAGATGTGGGGAATGGCTTCCACAATTAGAAATTTCTTTTATATCATGGTTTTAAAAGCTGCTTAGTCGCATTTTACGCATTTTCCTTTGTATGATTCTTTTATGCTAATATGTCTGGTACGAGAAAGGTGAGAGGTAGGAAAGAGGGGAGCACACTTCCACTATTGGGTAGAGTGAGAAAAGATGGGAGGATGAGAATGAATGAGGCATCCCTCCAGACCCACCAATTTTCTTTTGTCAAAACCGGGCAGAAGGGAAGAGAGAGAAGAATATTTGGTAATATTCAAAGCCTCCTCCTTCCTTCGCTCCTACCAAACAAAAGGTGGGAAGGGGACATTTCCTTTGCTAGAGATGCCTCTTCCGTTACTCATCCTTTCATTCCATCAACTTTTCCATCCCTACTATACGGACTATTATTGATTGTGGTTTCAAAAAGCCACATGTATTAACTTATCCAAAAAAAAGAAAAGCCACATGTATTAAAATTGTTTGCCAAGGTTTATATATATATTTTGGCATATTTTAGTCATGATTAGCAGAAAATTTTCCGAAGTTTTCATGAGGGTTAATTTAACTGATGGTAACCCTTAAAAAAATATATATATATATATAACTGATGGTGCCAGTGGAAATCCTGCAATTATGATGCTACCCTCAAGTCTTCCAGTCCAATTTATTTTTCCTTTCGTTTTTCTTCACAACTAATTTCATGGCTTGCCAAGTTAACATGATTAATAATTTTTACAAATTATTTTCAATTTTATGTTAACAATTTTTTATTCCGTAAGAATTCATATTCAAGTTATTTCTTTCTCCTCCTAAATAAATTCCTATGAGGATTGCAGAGAAGGATTAAAGAAATTTCTTTAATCCATTTTTCATGACCTCACTCACGTGCTTTGTTTCTTCCACCAATGGGAAATCTTCATGATGAGTGTAATTGTTCACCACACGAGCAGACAAAATTCTGAACCCTTCCTTGCATTGAAGAGCATTCTTTCAATTGGAAAACAGTCACTCAAAAGAGTCAAAACAGGAAGCAGTTTACAAACATTCAAGACCAAGAATTAACAGAATACTAAAAGTAATTACCCAGTATGGTCCTTGTGTGCACTTGGGGTTTTGTTTTGGTGGGGGTAGGATGGGCATTGGATACAACCCTAACATTTGGCATTATTTGCACAATTTAGCTGCTCTCAGAATCCAAAGTCATGTTCTCATGCTTGACAGCCCTATCATTTTACCAGTCCGCCAAAAAACGACTCCAAGTTAGAGCATTTGGCATTATTTGCACAATGTAGAGCATTTGGCATTATTTGCACAATGTAGCTGCTCTCAGAATCCAAACTCATGTTCTCATGCTTGACAGCCCTATCATTTTACCAGTGCGCCAAAAAACGACTCCTAGTTAGAACATTGGCAGCGGATAACAGGCTGCTGCAAAATCCTTTTCCTTGGATGATTCTCTTTAACTTCTTGTTCACTACCTTTGTCCTCCTTACTAATTGACCTTTGATATGTGATTTTTATTTTTAAAACAAAAAGGATCTCTGAGATCTGATTACTAGCTCTGACTTACTTGATTCTTGGTATGCAAAATGTTACACTGGGTGTTGTTACTTTGTAGACCTGTGAACCTATTGTTGTGTAAAGTTAAAAATTTAGTGAAACGAAAGTGAGAGTGTAACTCGGATATTGTTTTTTTACCAATCTGCTACTGCCATTTCATATATATTTAATTTCTAGTGTTATTAGTGCATTTGTGATGTATCTAGAATCATCAAATCTATGTTCTAAGGTTCAAATTTGATAGATTTATTCCGCTTAGCATCTCTGTGTCTACAAGACGAGACATGTATGGGTATGGGATATGTGTCCGACACACCTACCCAAATCGACACCTGGATCCTCTAATCTTGATGAAGGAAGAAGAAGAACAACTCAAATGTGATAGCAAAGAAGGGCTATATATTTCTGGCATAAATGAAATCTCTTTTTCACCCTTTTTATTCAATTTTTATTATTATTGAGTACATTTTTAAAAAATAAAAGCATCATGCGTTATACTTTTATGTAGCATATTATGTTCATATGTTGTACAAGACATGCCTACATACCCATATCCAGGTTTTGGACACATTTCAGGCCGAGTCCACGTATACTGTGTTACCTGGACTCGTCAGAGAAGGCCAGAGTGTCCATGTCGACACGACACGACACGGACACGGACACGGGATATGTGTCCGACCCTCCATTTTTCAATCGGACACGGCTGATGACGAAAATACATAAAATGATGTGTACTTTGATGCTTGTGAAGGATTAGGAATTTTTTTTCGTGTTTTTTTGTTAAATCTGCAGGCATATGAAGCTTTCTGTTTCAACAATGGCCGTTTTGGTTCGGATCGGTGGTCTGAAGGTTGAAGACGACTTGCTGTTTATGAACCCACACGCGCTGCTTTTGTGCAATTTTTTGTGCCATCTTGTGCGTGGTCTCACGAACTTAATATCTAACCTTTTAACGGTCAGGATCACAACACTTGTTTATTTGGATCTGGAAAGATAAGAGACATTGGGACACAGCTGTAAAAAGTCTTGCATCTCACGTGGAAAAAAGGGACCTACTGTGGACTTTTGACTCGGCTTCCTTTTATGGTTACAGCTGTAATTTTGCTTTTATGGTACTGCTATATGAATCGGCTTCCTTTTTAATTGGGCTTTTGACTTGTACAGGCCCAAAACCCAAGCATCAATCCATGACTGAGATGCACATACAGAGACATATTAGCCCATATTGAATTAGTCATCCTTTTTTATTGTGCTTTGACTTGTACAGGCCCAAATGCCAAGATACAGAGGCATATTAGCCCAAGCCCAAACTCGCCCTTGGTTAAACAAAAAGAGCCCTACAGCTCAGAATTTCTTATTTACAGGTTCCATAAAACAGCAGTAACAGGGAATGCATAGCCATGACATGCCCCCTATCAAATGAGGCAAACAAATGCAGTAATAATTTTAAAATTCTTATAAAAGAGTACAATTGATATATATTTTTTTAGTTTTAGGATTAATGTCTCAAACATAACTTACAAATTTTTCTCTTTTTAAAGTGTCCCAAGTACCCGTGTCCAATATTTGGACACTTTTAATCCGAGTCTCCGTGTCCTGAAAATTGATAGATTGACGAATCCGACTCCTAGGCACGCACCCTTGTCCGACACCTGTACCCGAGTCCGGGTAACATAGCACGTATCCCAAGAGGGATTTAGGGAGGTCTAACATTTAGACACATACCCGTACCCGATTCATATATATTTGATTTCAGGTAACATAGGACCTGCAAGCCTTTTGCTGTGTGAAGTTATAAATTGTAACACTTAGCCTTTTTGTTGTGGGATTTTTTTGGGGGATTAATCTGCTACTTCCATATCATATATCTTTAATTGGTAGTCTTATTAGTGCATTTATAATGTAATTAGTGCTTTTCCAGGAACATCAAATCTAGGTTATAATTCAAACTTGATAGACTTATAATAAATTTGAAACATGAAATGGTATTAGTCTGCTGGGAGGTTCAAAGTTAATTTAGAATTTTGAAAAGCCATATTGGCCATGAATGTGGCATTGTATATTTAGTTTTCATATTTAAATGCTAGTCATTTTTCTTGATCCAGGAAGTCATTCGATTGAACTTTTTTGCTCAACCAGATGGTCCAGTGATGGGTAATGGTAGCTTTAAATCCTCAGATTTAGTTCCTAGGTATGTGCTTCTCCTTGATCATTAATTTGTCATTGCAATCTTCTCACATTCTATATGTATAACTAGCTTATATTATACATTTTCTATGCTCATTCAATTTTGCAAGAGTGAAAGAAGCATTTTATGTGGGCCCTCCAACCAAAGACAAACTCCCAAAGGTATTGCATGTCTAGATGCCTTATTTTTCTTTTTATTTTATTTTCAGTATATATATATATATATATTTTCTGTTGAAGGTGAAGTTCATGTTTTATAGTGTTTGATTAACTACAGAATTCTCCCCAAGGATCGGTGTTGCTTGGAGCAATCTCATATGGAAAGGTTTCATCTGGGATTCAAGAAGAGGGGAAAAATCCTCAAAAAAACCCTGTATCTTATCAGCTATATTATCAAGTGCCACCTCATAAGGTTATTAGATTTGATGCCCCATGTAATTTCCTTTCAGTTGAGTGTTAGTGATCCTTAAATGTTTCGTATATTCATTCACTGGTAACCTTAGCTTACACTGATTACAATTCCTTCTTGGATTGTATCTTCTATTTCTTTATTTTAAAAATTATTTTCATTATTCTTGGACAGCTTGACGAAGACAAAGGAAAGGGTTCCTCTACAACTTGCACGAAAAGTGTGTCTGAATGTTTAGAAGAAGAGGTATTTGAAACACTTAAAGAATCTTCCACACTATTGTTTTCATATGAGATGGAACTTGCTGTATTTCAGCTGTTGTGCAGTTGCTTGCTGATCATGGGTTTAAACTTTAAGCAAATTTGGTTTTGTATGAAGCCTCTCCTTCTTCCCCCTCAAAATATATATGTACTACATCCAACTTACACTTGTTTGTAATATATTTCCAATATTAAATTATATATCACATTAAAGGGTGGTTAAAGTGGTTATCTCCGTGATAACTTATGCATGAGCAACTTCACATTGGCAGTCCTAATAGCATCTAAAGAAGGTCTTTCGATGAACAGGAGGCTTAGTCACAGGCTAAGAGCTCTGCGATAAGAAATAAGAAATAAGTGGTTTGTCATGGTTGTTCTCTTAAACCAAAGGTCAAAATACCACCAACTAGACACGAGCTGGCATCTTGAGAAACATAAATTTTCCGGAAAATTATGAACTTGATAGATATCACTTTCCTGTTCCACAAAAGGTCAAAAGTTGGAAGTTTTGAACCCATGACTGCATGATCTTCAAGAACATGGAGAGGAACTTGGACTTTAATAAAAACTACAAATGAGGAAACAAAGCCTCCCTGACATTATTTCTTGCAGCAAAATTTTGTAGAAAATTAAAAGGAAATAAGTGAGAAAAGTGAGATTAACTAGAATGAGATTTTCTGACACTATTTCACCTCCAACAAAGTGTTGTCAGTAACTTGGCAGGGGTTGTGGGATTGGTTTGAAGAGAACACTAGAATGCCGAGAAAACCCAACCAGTTTGGGTTTGGAGTCAAACATTGTTATTGTTCTATGAAATCACATGATCTTAAAGTGGGATTTAATCACTGGCTAATAAATATGCTACCGGCTTACCAGTAATCTGTTTGACAGCACTAGGAGTTTTGCTGAGGATATGGCTTTGTATAGACCAGCCCCAAGTAGTTGGGAAAAGGGGTTTGTTGAGTTGTAGTTGCACTGGATGTTTTTATTGCCTTGCATATTGTGGGCTACAGGTAAAATATTTAAAGTATAATTGCATCAGTTTTGGTGTGATTGAAGAGAAATGCAAATAGATTTAAGATATGACTTGTGGAGTGTTATTTCACCGTACAGGTCACACCTTCCAACCACTGTTGCACTTGCTGCTGGTATGATTAGGATCACCATGGAGTGCCAGATTTAGGGTTCAAATATGCTGATTATGTATGCTGCAGTAGCATTAATACAATACTAACATTATTTTTTACTTAGTCCATTTCCGATATTAATTTATGATCCTGATTGTTCCCAGCGTGTATGGTACTGCTAGTCATTAATGTGTTAGATTAATGACAGATCTCATTTGGTTAATCAGGTTCGGGATGCCAAGATCAAGATTTTGGCAAGCCTAAAACAAAGCACTGATGAAGAACGCTCAGAATGGAAAAAATTATCCATCTCTCTTAAGGTAAAAACTTATTGTACTATTTTCTGAGAATGGTGTCTAGATTGTGATATGATATGTATATATTATTTGCATAATGATTAAACCTCTAACAGATTAGACTTCAAGAACTCATATTGCACAGTTTTCAACTCAATGCCAAGCAGGAAAACAAAAAAAAAGAAAAAGAAAAACCCATGTGTTTTTATTTCAACCAAACTTTCTTTTGTGATAGTTCTATTTGATTAGACTTGACTCTTAATTCTGTTGAATTTTTGCATTATGGGTTGTAATTTGGCAGTTTATGGTGTGGTTTCCACAGCCTGTTTCAATCTCTAAATGCTTCTTGCATCGTGTGTTTGTTGGCAGTCTGAGTACCCAAAGTACACTCCATTGCTTTCTAAAATATTGGAGGGTTTGCTATCCCAGAATAATGTCGAAGACAAGATTCATCATTATGAAGAGGTGTGTTCTAAAGCATTACATACTGCTAAAATGTCCATGTTGAATCTTTATTTCAATGTAACCATCTAATCATTGAATAAAATAAAGTGATGAATAGAGTGTTTGAGCGAATTCACATCTTTTCTTCTTGTGGTCCTATGGCATTCAATCTTCTGCCTATTTAGAGAGGTTTCAAGTTCCACAACTTGAAGGCTGTTACACTGATGTGGTGGTGATGCCCTCTAAGGTAGCAATGAACCTGTGCACCGTGTAGAAGCTGTAACAGCTGCTATTCCCCAGGAACTACATATATAACTTATTTAATAACTCAGCAACCTTTAAAAATACATTGACTGGTTTCCTTCTCTTCTGAACTGCTTATATTTCCTTCATTCTATTTCTGTAAATAAGAGAGGCAGGGGTTGTAAATTATGATTACTCAGTCACTTCTCCCCTTGGAATTCATGAGTAATATGCCATTAGAAACACAGTATTTTTTTCATATACCATAAATATGATTGTTCCAGAATATCATAAATGTTGTTCCCTGTCCTTTTTCTCATGTTCTATTTTTATACTGGTTGTTTGCCAGTTTTACTTCCTCTTACAAAGTGCCAATTTGCAGCTTATAGATGCAGCAGATGAGATAGTTGATAGTATTGACAGAGATGAATTAGCAAAATATTTGTCCCTCAAAAGTGATCCAGAAGATGAGGAGGCAGAGGTGCGTATATATGTTTCCCACACTTTTTTCAGATGAAGTTCTCAGGAAACTCAACAACTGAGGCATTGGGTTTCCATTCTATCATATGATCAGTGGAAATATTTATCTTCACTTTCCATATCAATTGTTTTCATTTTTTGAGAGCTTGTGTATATAACCTCTTGTAAATTGGCATCTATGTGTGCAACATGGAATTTGCAAATGTTCTCCCTCCGATTTTCCTTATTTTATGTTCCGATAATATTTCTGTGATTTTGTGGTTATGGTCTAGAAAATGGCAATTTATATTTACTTTATGCTCACTATCTTTAGAAGACAAAGAAGAAGATGGAAACAACCCGTGATCAGTTAGCAGAAGCACTGTATCAAAAAGGATTAGCTCTGGCAGAGATTGAATCTTTGAAGGTGTGGATTTACTAAACTATTTTACATATATTGATCTCTTTTTAGTTTCCATCTGATTGAAGTTCAAATTGTTTGTGAATTGTCTATGAGACTTTATCAGAGTAGTGGTTTCATGAAACTGCCTTTGTCATTAGAAGCAGTAGGGTCCATAAAACATTGACAATATAGCAACAAGGCATGAAGGCAGATGGATTCTGAGGGCGGGTGATTTATTATTTTAGAATCCTAGGCTGTCAAATCATTTATATTGTAAATTTTCATGTAACATATATAATCTCAGTATCTAATTTAAGTTAGCTCTATCAGTGAGACTAGAGTCTCTAAAAATTTTACTATAGTACCTGTCTCCTAAGGAAATAGACCAAATCTGTGATTCAAATGGCATCAAGTCTCTGTAGTTTCTATTCAGAGTTTTAAATATTAGTACTATATAGAGAGATGAGATGCCTTTACAATGTAGGAACACTTCTAACATATGTACATGTGTGTGTGCGCACGCGCGCGCACGTGTTCTTACAACTTGAATGACTTGAATACATAACTGCTGATGCTTCTTTTGAAATCATTCTGCTTAGAATAGTTATTTTATTGTTGTTCTTATCATGAAGTTATGATTATTGTCTTTGATGATGATGATGTTTGCTGTTATTATTGCATCAGGGAGATAAGGCTCCTGCTTTAGCTTCAACTGAAGATGCAAAAGTTACAAGTAAGAGTGATGATCAATCTGCACCGGACTCTAATGCCCCACTAGATTTGTTTGAAGAAAACTTCAAAGAACTAAAGAAATGGGTGGATGTGAAATCTTCTAAATATGGCACCCTCTCAGTAATACGTGAGAGACGTTCTGGAAGACTTGGAACTGCACTGAAGGTAATTCTTTTATTATCCTTTCCTGTCATATGTATTTGGTATGCTGCTAAAATTGTAGAAAATGAGGTCTATTGGATTTATTATTTTTTATTTTTTATTTTTTTCATTTTTGGATTGTGGGAGTGGGTTCATATTGAATAGCTGTCAAAAATTTTACCTCAGGAAATAGCTGCAGAAGTCGGTTTTTCACATTACTCTTTTGACTCTGTGATTGAAGTAGGACACTCAAATCAGTTTCAGCCAACACGCACCGCACCACTCTAGGCACATGCTTTAGGGCACCAGTCTAGTTTCAGCCAACACGCACCACTTTAGGGCAGCTCAACTATCTCCAACCACTCGATCTTGATTGAAGCGGTCTTGCTTTAGCCAATAGCACACATCCTTCGCAAGAGGGACCAAAAGGATTGTAGAAGCCACCTGCTTCTGCCACTTAGTCAAGCCATGCGGAGTCCATGACTTTGAATTCTTGTTCTCTAGAACAGTCAATGCCATGCCCCAATATGCCATGCATTACCAACCAACCTTTCCCACCATGGGCTGCCACCCTTAGCTACGGTCAGGTCTTGCTTAGAAACCCTGACGTATTGCCTTTTCAACCAGCCACAACTTCGCCCGAGGCAATATGGCACTACCAAGGGCAAACACGTGCAGTGCTTGCCATGCCATGCACAAGGCTTGGGGTGTGAAACCATGTGTTCCCCACCCTTAAGAGGAGGGGGAGAAGAGGGATGGGTGGCAATGAATTCACCATTCCACTTGGAGGAGACACACATGATGTATGACAATTAATAATCCCGTTTTCTCAAAAAATTCAAAACCACACTTCTCCTAAATTACGAAAATACCACTGAGTCGAATCACCACTAGCTGCAATGAGCTAGTTCATAATCCCATCTTAGGCAAGCTGGTGCACCAAAGGTTCATCTTTGTGTTGGTCACGCCATGCCCAGCAACGAATAAGAGGCTTGAGGGCCACCCCATTTGGGCGAGTGAGGGTGGGTGACTGGGTGAGGGACCACACCCTCCTTTTATATGCATAAGTAATATTTCTGAACTTGGCAGGAGGAGATATCACCTCTGCTTGAGGAGACATAGTGCCTATAAATAATTGTAGGCAATTAGACATGGTCTTCTCTGTTGGGCTTCTATTGACTTATTCTTGCTACCTTATTTTTCTCACATTGGTAGCATATCCTGAACTAACGCTAACAAATATTTATGAAAATGTCGTTCATAGGCAAAGTGTGCTAACCTCATTGACTGTCCCCGCCTCCCCATGCCCTGTCTAGTTGTTTTGGGACATTTAATGTGGAGCTAACAGTTGGACCTTAATGGTTTAGCTATTAAAGGACTCTGTTTGGACCTTAATACATATTTCATTCTTTTGTCTTTGACTTTTATATTTTTTGTTTCTGTTCTACCCTCGTCAAATAAAATTGATCTGAAGTCCATTTGGTTGGTGGTTGAAAGTTCTGCTAATATTGTTAACCATGTCAGACGCGTGCACCCATTTGTGTTATTTCTAGCGAATCTATCACACAGTCTTCTTTGTTGAAAATAAATTCCGTATAAAAGATAAGTTTCAAAGTAGTTTTGGTTATGCTGATTAGTCAGTCTTATGCTTTACTGAATCACTGGACAGGTACTAAATGACATGATCCAAGATGATGGCGATCCTCCGAAGAAGAAGCTTTATGAATTAAAACTTTCGTTGCTTGAGCAGATTGGATGGAGCCATTTGGTGTCGTATGAGAAACAGTGGATGCTCGTACGCTTCCCATCAAGTCTTCCTCTTTTTTGAGAGATTCCAAGTTCACCCCAGCCGGAACGAGGATTCCTGCTTCATTGGCAGTCTGAGACCTTGGTGATGTTGGGCCCTTACGAAGCTATTACTCTATTACAAAAGCATAGCATGTCTGCATTGGTCGACTTGAACCAATCATGAAATGGTTGGAATCACTTCATAGTATCGAAGGGAAGGGCTTTGTGCGTGTGCAAAAGAAGTCGCTAATCCAACTCTCACTTTGTAGTTTGATCCTCCTTAGCACATGATGAAGTAGCCATTCTCTTCAGTGTTTCACATTCATTGTTCTCATTGTGAACAGACTAATAAGATCGACAGAGTAGTGGACTGCAATTACCTGAGGGATTTCTCAGAAAACTAAATCCTTCCGTTCTCTCTTTTCCCAATAATCAAATTGATAGATAACTGTTTTTTTTAAGGTTATATTACAAAATGGGAGTAGTGGCAACTAATTCTTACCATTAGAACCATATAAAATTCAACTAATATATGACTCCTCCTAATTCTTGCCTCCAAAACCATTGAACTAGGGAATAATCTTTACCGGGGAATACTAATCTTGCTAGGTCAACAATGGGAACCTTTTGATGAGAGATTCACTATCATAAACAAAAATCTTATTGTTCTAAGTTTGAAACTCGCATAACTTGCCGCGATTTCTCCCTATGACCAAGCTGTATATGTCCTTACTTCATCAATCCCATTCTTCTGCATTTAACGTTTGTTAGAACTGGCGTATAATCATTGGCTTGACTTCGATTACAAGTTTAGTTTGACCCCAAATTTTATTAGGTGAAAACTAGGTTCTGTTCAAGTTTGTGCTTCCATGGTTGTAACAAACTCAAGCACAATCCGTTCCCAACCCAGCTTTGAATCGGTTTAGACAAGTAGTTGGGGTTGGGTTTAAAATTGTAACGTCCAGGTTTGGGCTATTTTGATGCATCGCTTCTCATTCTCTGGTCCAATGAAAAACCATAAGATGAAGCTAGTGAGTTCTCAAATTCTCTAGTTTGGGAGTCATTGCCTATTCTGAGCACGTATACACTTATCCATCAGATCTAGAACGTCACTCCAATGAGTGCATTGGTGTTTTTTTTTTCTTTTTTCTTTTTCTTTTTCCTGGCAAACAATATAGAAATTCTATTTATTTGAAATAAAAGAAATAACATCTAGGGCTACGATGTTATGAATTCACTAGTGTTGTGTTTGGGAGTATGTGTTTTGGATTTGGTGTTGGAAGAAACTTAGTTTAAACTTTGCACTAATTTCCTCTAATTCCAAATTTGAAGCCCGGTGCTATCAAAAACATAAGCATCCTGCCATACTCAAACTTGACTCAATTTTGTCTGCCAACTCATGAACAGCGAAGTAATGTAGAATCGTAACTAGACATTGTGCATTGATTAGGTTCATACCCGGAACTTCATTGTTTTTCACTCTATATAATAGCTTGTGTTCATTCATTTAAAATAAGTGCAAAAAACTTCTTTGAACTATTATTATTTTACAAATAACCCCTGAGCTATTAATTTGTTGTAAATATGGACAAACACATGGCAAAAGATTATTTTACCGTCTCAAAATTTATCATTTTTTATTAAATTATTTTTATTATATTTTCTCTTATCTAAACATTAATTATACTATTTACCTTAATTTTATTATTAATATCAATTTATCATAATATATATATTAGTAATGACCATTATTTAAATGATTAATTTATTATTTATAATAAAACTTATTATCCCTAGCTTAAACTTTTTTACCATAGAAAAATACCTTCTTTTCATACAATATATTCATAAAAAATTAATAAACTACTTAAATAAAAAATACCTTCTTCTTCATGTAATATATTCATGAAAAATTAAGAAATTGATTAAATTATTTTAAAATTTTCTACTTAAGATTTTTATTTAAACAATTAATTTAAAAAATTAGAGGTAAATTTAATGGAGAATATGTTATCAAATAAGTATGAATTTTTTTCATAATTTATTTCAAATAAGAAAAAGTGATTTTAAGTGTAATTTAATGAGAAAGAACATTATGATCATTTAATGAAATATAATCTAGGCATTGGGTCATTTTGTAATAAAATGTGATAGTTCAATGAGGCATTATGTATAAAATATAATTCAGATGGATTATTTGCAAATTTAAATATAGTTGAGGGATTTTTTTTTTTTTTTTTTTTTTTTTTTTTTTTTTTTTTTGCACTTTACCCTCAAAACAATGAATAAAGTACATTTATATTATTATTTTAAAGGGTACAAGTACCATATTGAAGGGTTGTATTTGGATAATGAAAATTGATGTTCTTCAGTCTTCAAGGGGTCCGTTTTGGTCACTACCGTTGGGTTGATTCTCAATCTTCTCGTCGGAACAACTGGGTCTCTGCAACTCACTCTCTACGATCTTCACAAATTTTTTTATTTTAGAGCTTGTCATCCACTGATGCCGATATATGAATATATATATATATATGGTTGGAACTTTTAATGGGCTAACTTGGGCTATAGCCAATGTCCAATTTTTAAAAATAATTTAGTATTACTATTCTTATCAGCCCAGTTCAAATGTAATCAAACTCTTTGTCTTCCTATCAATCCAATCCATATGTAATATGTAATAATTTTTACTACTCTTTTCTCTCGTAAGGTTTGGCCTGCTTGGGGTCTAGCAAGGAAATTGCATAGACTTGAAAGGGGGTCTAATTTCTCTTCTTTTTGGACAAATATAGAGTATTATTACTATGAGAAAAAAAAAAAAAAAAATGCAAATTACGTTGTCACAAAGTCGATATTCAATATAAAAACAGTTCACAATAAATTGGCCATTTATAAGCGAACCAAAATGGTCATTTTTCATGGATGAATTTTACCACCATCAATATTAAAATATCACCTGTTAGTGTTTGTAATTTGCTTATTGGTTAAAGTCAACCACCATTGATAGTTGTGAAATTGAAACCACCACAGGGAACCGCAAAAATTCATTACTAGAGAGGACTTGGATCCCTTTTTAGAATGAGTTGTAGAATCAACTCAAGCTCCTAAAAATCAAGCTCAATTTTATTGATAGGAAATAAAGTCATCTTTTCCAAGTACCAAAAATGTCTTTTCACAAGAATTACCCAAGACAAAAGGGTCCCATTTGATCATTTATAATGGAAGACTAAAAAATTAATCAAACTTTAGGTATTATATTTATTTTCCTTGTTCTTAATATATATAAAAGTTTGAACTGTCCTCTACTAAGATTATTTTCCTATTTGTAGAACAAAATTTTAAAATTCAAGACACCAGCCTATTTTATTGGGAATCAAGGATCTAAAAATGCCCCCGACACACAAAAGAGTAAAACAAACCAGGAGTGACTAGACTTATAACTTATTTATAATAATAACTCATTAGCAATAATAAAACTTTTTTAAAGTCATACAAGCTTTAAACTTTAGAAGTTATGGAAGAGCATGATAGCATCGTCAAGCTTCATCAGGGAAGATTCAAGGACAATCCTGACTTTTTGCAATCGCTTCCGTCTTTTTGCAAGTTCCCCTACAAGTTTGTCTTTTGGTATCATCAAAACCTGGCACAAGTTGTCACACAAAATGCTTAGTGCATACCAAATATAATACTAGCATAAATATGGTAGCAGCAAGCAAAAATGCTAGAAGCAACATCAGCAACTCAATCTGGTGGACAATTTAGAAAATACGGGGAGAAAATCTTTGTCGTGGAAAAAGATTGCAAGTTTTCTCGAGCCAAAAAGTTCGTTTCGAAAGGGAAGCTTCCCTTGGGATCTCAAAAGCTCTTTTGAAAATGTTGCATCCCGGTACAATTACGACAAACAATAACTTCCCTTGGGATCTCAAAACCTCTTTTTGAAAATGTTGTATCCCGGTACAATTACAACAAACAATTCGATTTAACAAATTTATCAATCTCGAAGCAATAATATATTTAACAAATATCATGATATGAAAAAAGGATTTTAGTGTAGCTAGACAAGGATTCTATACTTGTGAGTTGGGATTCAAGTTCAAAACACAAATCGGTGTCTTGCAACCCACAGCACATTGAACAATGGAACTGTTACAACCGATTCTAACACAAAATAATTCCCATTCAAATATTGTAACCCCCTCACATCACAGCTAACTAGGTCAGCTACATAACAACTTTTATATGCCAATCTATTCTGAGCTTAAATCCGTGTCAAATAATAGATCAGCATGAATTTCTTTGAACTTTAAACTCATGTTTTCATTGGCGTGTTTATTCTCTTTTCTATGACATTCAATGATTTACATAACTAATCTTTACCAATATTCATTCACAGTCACCATTAGACCTACATTCATTTCTCATTTTCTCCACATCCTCATTTAGGCCACGGCCAAAAGAATGTTTTTGCACGTCCTTTCTTGATAACCAAACATTTTGAATATGAGGATCTCCAAAGACTACACTTCAAAAACACTTTCATTATCTAGTTTTGATCCCACAAAAGCATATCCTCCACATCTCTCTGTTCTTGTGCACCAACAAACAAAAATGATACAATGGCCAATCATTTCCTTCTCATCAATCTTTATTATTCACTTGTTTTAATGATCATATGGAAAAAAACTGTGGGCAAAATCAGGATGTGGAAATGATTAAGTGAAGACAAGAGCAATCAAGTATCAGGAGAGAGCAAAGGTTAAAAATATTAAGACCAGATAAAGTTCTCCAAGGTGGTTCAGTAATGGGCATATAAAACTAGCAATCACAGATTTCTACCGGAGAATTGACGAGGATTTTCACTAAAACAATTGCGGATCTTGATGATGCAATTAACATGAAGGTATTGGGCTTTAGAAAGGATATGACCCTAAGACCATCAAACTTCAGTCAAAAATATGCCAGACGAGATTATCCCTCTCTGCCTTGTACTCTTTCAATTTCTGTTTTTAAAACAAGTAGGGATCTATGCCAAACCCATTATGTACACACATTTCTCTTCTTGTAATAAAAAAATAGTGACTTATAAAAAGAAGGGTTAGTTAATAGCTGCAAAAGTATCTGCCATGACAGCGGTTAACTCATCAAAGAACTAGAAATCTTAGAGATTATTAGTTCCATTAATAATCATTAGAATTACTATTTCTGCAACCATAAGGACTCCACATATAACAACCCATCTCACACATCTAGGACCATGTGGCCATTAGGGCTGTGGAAATAACAGCTCCCCAGTTATTCTAAAGACACGAATTAGAGCAGAATGACTAGAAAAAAACTTGGTGTTGCTGACAGTAAGTAGCAGGGAATTAAAAATATTGAGTTGTGTTGCATATAGTCTTAATATGAATCTATATATCCATTTGGTGGTTCAAAGGCTCAAAATTTGTTTCAAGGAAAGCGAAATAATAGTTCGCTCCGTGCTCATCATACGGCTCCATAAATGTGTCAAAAATGGAAGCAATAAATAAAACACGAATTCCTTTTGACTTCTGTGCACACTTCTATGCATTACATTAATTTAACATAAATTATATTAGAGCTATACTATAATACTAACAATAAAATCCATTGGAAACTGAAGCTTAATATACTCGAACTATGATGTGAAAAATGAAATAAGAGAATCAATTAAAATATGTGTGTTTGTGTGTACATCATATTCATATTACACCATTACCATGTTAATTCACCGCCAAAAGGCCAAGCGACTGGTATCTCTTAGAATGGTCAAACTATCCACTTCGGTTCAGACATAGAATAAAAAAATTATGCTGACAATAATGTAATACTGATTGACATTTAGTACAACATGATGGGCCCCATTTAAATTGAGTTTCAAAAAAACATTGTTTTCCTAATAATTGCATTGTTCCGGAATGGTAAGAGAGTCAGTAATTCCATAGTTTTATGGTCTCAAAACTGATCTGATTAATTTTATTTATTAGTTAAACCGAATCTGAATAAAAACTCCTTTGAATAGTACAAAACTACAATTCCATGTAATAGTTCTTCATAAACCAGATCACAGCCCCAGAAAGTCAAAAGACGAGATAAACAAAGAGACAACAATGTTCAAGTGTAGGACCAAAACAAATTTGAGAAGAGGAATAGTTGTCCAAACCTCTTTTTCTTTTTCTTGCTCATAAGCAGTTCGTAATCTCAAATTTAAGGCAGCATGGTACATCTCATCTAGGACATGTTCCCAAAGAGAACTTTTATTGACTTTCCACAACAAGAAGTTTGACTGTTTGCCTCCAAACGTGCTTACTTTCTGCAAGAAGGATAAGAAATTATTATACTTATAACTAGAAGCTATTAGATATCACATTTACAATCATTAATGCTATCACAACATAAAAATCTGGTTTGGATTTTTTTTTTGTTTCTATTTAATTTTATTTTTTATACATTTGAAGTAAGAAAAGATAAATGCATGCTTCCAGAATCAATATATATATATATATATATATATATATATATATATAATAGTGCAACATTAAATACAACTACAGTACCATTGTGGTTGATATTTTTAAATTTACAAACTTGTAGTACCAAATTTTATATCATAGATCTCAGAAGAAAATGGTTGATAACGTTTTACCTAAATTTGTAATTTAATTTAACATCTAGAAACGCATATTGACTACCCCATCTGGAGAAACATCACATCAAGATTCAAGAAGAACCAAAACCAAATCTGAATTTCAGGATTCCTAAAATCTCTTACTATTTGAACATGATTGTGTGGAAATTTGAATCAATGTGCATTATATATCAGTATATATCATTCCAAAATCAGGACTCACTACATTCAAAATCCCACTAAATGTGGCTCTATACTTCATATGTGCAACTAATGGATAACAAAAGCTTTCAGCAGATATAGTGCAGCTCACACCTATGCGCCTACCATAATCTTATTCAAGAAGTTCTAACCATATATAAGGATGAATTCAAAGGGTCAAAAATAAATAAGCAATTAAGATTCAAACCCCAACAATTGAAGTTGTAATTGATAGCATTGTCAGTTTTAAAGGGAAAAATTATTATATCACAATATGGAGGATATCCTGTCTAGAACAGACATGTGGGGCCAGCGAATTAGATTGATTGCTGTGAACAATTTAAGTGTGTTGTTCAGTTTGATCATTTTCAATATTATAATAATACAAGAAAACTTAAAATAAGAAATTATTTAGATGGATTATGAGTTATCTAGAATTTTGGTGCTCAAGTCTTTGTGGAGTCGTAGTGAAATTTGAGCCCTACATATTTAGGAAGAAACAAAGTTCCATGTGTGTGTGTGTGGGTGTGTGAGTGTGTGTACTTATATACATGAGATGACCCAGAAACATTCATATTTATTTTTATTATTGTTATTGGTAGTGGTGGGAAGGGGAATAGTATAACGGAAATAAAAAAATCATAGTTAGTATGAAAATAAAATATAAAGCAATAGTAAGTTAAAATTGTAGTTAAGTTTTTCTACAATAAAGGACTTTGTTTATTAAATGAAGATTTATAAACTAAAAGTTTTTATAAACCCTTATGCTCCGTTTGGTAGGAAGGAAGGAAGGAAGAGGGGTGGAGGGAAGACAGGAAGGAAGAAACAAATTTCCTTTGTTTGGTAGAGAGGAGGCAAGAAGAGAAGAGAAAAGAGGATGGACGAGTTATCCTTCATCCTTCACAAATTTTCTTCCCTCCAAATATGGACAGAAGACATAAAGAAAGAAATGCAATGCTATTATAAATATTTTTCAATTACAAACTTTCCTTATATTTAGCACTTTCTCTTTCCGCCACTCCTAACAAACAAAATATAGTATTATCTCATTATCTTCACTTCCATCCAACCTGCAGGAATAGTTGACTTATTATTTTTTCTATAAATAGGCTATATAGATATGATTGTAATTCAGATCCTAATTTTTAGCTCTTAATTTAGGAGAGTAAGAAAAGTTACCTAGTTTAGCCTAACGTGGTCTACTCTTGTATGCATATATATCTGGGTAATTCTTCAACAACAAAGCAGTGTGGTTCATTCTTCACAAACTGACGTGGTATCAGAGCCTATTCAGGTTCTTTGGGAGTTTTTTTTTCCCAGCGGCCATCATTCCTGTCAGTTTTTTCACAGCTTTCATTGCCACAGTCCTTCACTGTCAATCTGTCCGATTATGTCTGAAACACCCAAACCGATTAGTTCAACCATCATGTCGTCCTCCAACAACCAGGCCTCCATTCACACTGAAAACCCAACCATGCATATCTCCACTTCCAAGTTGAATGGAAGAAACTTTATGGAGTGGTCCCAATCGGCCAAGATTTCCCTGATAAGCAAAGGGAAAATTAAGTATGTAACCGGATTTGCAAAGCCTCCAGCAGAAGATAATCCCAAGTATGAAAATTGGGAGACTGAGAATTCCATGGTGATGTCTTGGCTACTCCATTCAATGCAATCGGAGATCAGCAAGACATATCTACTCCTTGGCAAGCCAAGGATATTTGGGAAGCAGTCACATGAACCTACTCCAAGGGAGATTTTGCCTCTGAAATATTTGAACTAAAGCGGCAGATTATCAAAACACAGCAAGGTTCTTCAACTGTCACGGAGTATTATAATGTTCTTAAAGGGTTGTTGACAGAACTGGATCTCTATCAAAATGTAGAGATGGGATCAGCTGCAGATACGAAGAAGATGAAAGACATGCTGGAAAAGGAGTGGGTATTTCAGTTTTTGGTGGGCCTAAATCCTGAATTCGATCAGGCGTGTGGCCAAGTGTTGGGTAAAGATCCATTTCCCAACCTTGATGCAGCTTTCCCTCATATCCGAGGGGAAGAAAGTCGTAAGGAGCTAATGGGTGGTAATTCTGGAGGAGGTCCTACTACCGAGAGTTCAGCACTTGTAGTGTCCAAACAAGGCTATAATGCAGGAGATAGCAAGAAACCAATAGACACAGAGAAAATGTGGTGCGACTACTGCCACAAGTCTAGACACACTAGGGCAATGTGCTGGAAGTTACATGGAAACCTCAAAAACTGAAAAGTTTTGGCAGCAAAAGAGGGAATTATGCAACAAAACCAGGGCAAGCTAATCAAATCACCATGGTGGAAGAAAATCAGGAGACGTCGAGGTTCAGCAAAGCTGATATCGAAAGGCTTAGGACACTGCTGAACCAACTTGAGTACAAAAACACAACCTCAACTCCAAATTCAGGTTCTTGTTCCATGGTTCAATCAGGTACAAAAGCATTCATGTCCTCCAACAATTATTCTAACACCTGGATCATAGATTCAGGTGCTTCAGACCATATGACAAGCGATTCACTTTATTTTTTAGTTACTTACCATGCTCAGGAAAACAGAAAATAAAAGTCGCTGATGGCTCATTATCATCTGTAGCCGGTCATGGAACTGTGAAAATTTCACCCACGTTGTCCTTAAATTCAGTTCTTCATGTCCCAAACTTGAATTACAATCTGTTATCTATTGGAAAGATCACAAAGGATTTGAATTGTTCTGTTGAGTTCACACCCTCTGGTTATTATTTTCAGGACCGTTTGAGGAAGACGATTGGAAATGGTAAGCTGAGAGATGGACTTTACTACTTGGAGACCAAGTGGATGACTGATAGTCAAGGGTCTCAAGGCTTGGTTTCAGCCCACAAAACCAATTCTGATCAGATTTTCCTTTCGCACAACCGCTTAGAACAACCACCATTTCTATTGTTGAAAAAGTTGTTTCCTACTTACTTTGAAAATACTGATGTTAGTAATTTTCATTGTGAGTCATGTACTCTTGCTAAACATCATCGAGTGAATTTTCCAATAAAAGAATTGCAATTTGTCTCTTCATTTAGTTTAATTCATTTGGATGTTTGGGGTCCCTCTCATGTCACAAATATTTCGGGAACTCGCTGGTTCGTTACTTTTATAGATGATTGAACTCGAACCCCTTGGGTATACCTAATGTAATCCAAGTCCAAAGTCTCATCCATTTTCCCTGTTTTCCAAAAATTCATCAGCACTCAGTTTGGGGCCAAAATTCAAACACTCAGGTCCGATAATGGCAAGGAGTACTTCAACCAAGGATTAACAAGCTACTTGGAACGTGAGGGAATTTTGCACCATTCATCATGCGTTGACACCCCCCAGCAAAATGGGGTGGCTGAAAGGAAAAATAGGCATCTTTTGGAAGTAGCTTGTGCTTTCTTGTTCCAAATGAACGTGCCTACAAACTACTTGGGGGAAGCTCTCCTGACAGACGCGTATCTTATAAATAGGAAGCCAACAAAAGTTCTTGAATTCCAGACACCAATCAAAAAGCTCATTGCCTTATTTCCAAATTTAAGTTGGCTCTTTATCACCAAAAGTCTTCGGTTGTGTCTCATATGCACATGTCCAACAACACTTCCGAAGCAAATTGGATCATAGAGCTGTCAAGTGTATATTCTTAGGGTACTCCTCCACACAAAAGGATACAAGTGCTATCATTCCCCTACAAGGAAGACATATATCACTATGGATGTGTCATTTGTAGAAATTCAGCCTTACTATGGGAATTCCTATCTTCAGGGGGACAATGATTAAGAAATGGAAGATAGGTGGTGGAATTTGGAAAATTCAGAAACTATGGATGTTGGAGGAATGGATGGAAAGATTGTTGTAGACAAAAATAACCAAGTTGCTGAAGTTATGGAAGGTGCTGAAGAAAATGACAATGGCCCTAACCTGAGTGTTATTCCTAATTCACTTCCTAGTGAACCGGTTACTGCACCTCCAGATAGACCTCCCAGTCTCCCCACAAATGAAGAAGCAGAAGCCGAGAGACCTAAGACTCCCACTTACAACATGTACTCCAGGAGGAAAAAGTCCATTGGCTCAGCAGCTCCAATTGTCAGCCTTGAAACAGGAATGAAAATAATCCAAATACCGGTTCTAGTTCATAAATTCATTCTAATAATGAACTCAAATTGCCCATTGCTTTTAGAAAATGGGTTCGAACTCGTACTTGACACCCCATGTCTAACTTTGTATCCACGCAGAGTTTATCACCACAATACCGAACCTTTCTTTCTCAAGTTTTGCCTGCTTTAACCTCAAAACCATGGAGGGAGGCTATGAACGAGGAGATGAGAGCGCTAAAAAAAATAATAAGACCTGGGAAGTTGTTGACTTAACAGAAGGGAAAAGGACAGTGGGCTGCAAATGAATTTTTACAGTCAAATACAAAGCTGATGGCACTTTGGACAGATACAAGGCGAGGCTAGTGGCCAAAGGGTATACTCAAACGTATGGAATAGACTACCACGAGACGTTTGCACCGGTGGCGAAAATGAATACAATTAGAATTCTTCTATCTTTGGCAGCAAATAAGGATTGGCCTCTACATCAGTTTGATGTGAAGAATGCTTTCCTCCATGGAGACTTAAAAGAAGTCTTAATGGATATTCTACCGGGGTATGAGCTGAAATCGTGGAAAAATAAGGTATGCAAACTTTAAAAAATCCCTTTATAGCCTTAAGCAGTCTCCACGAGCTTGGTTTGGGAAGTTCACCAAGTCAATGTTAAAAGGGGGGTACTTTCAAAGTCAAGGTGATCACACCTTATTCATAAAAAGGAATCTGCCTTAATTGTATATGTAGACGACATTATTGTCACGGGTGATGACATTGAAGAAATGATGGCGTTGAAGATTTATTTAGCAAAAGAATTAGAGATCAAAGACCTGGGAAAACTAAGATATTTTCTTGGAATTGAAGTTGCTAGATCTAAGTAGGGGATCTTCATTTCTCAACAAAAGTACAACCAAGATCTTCTTCAAGAAACAGGTATGCTTGGCTGCAAACCCAATGATACTCTGATAGAACCCAACCACAAGTTAGGAGGAAAAAGGGAAGAAGAAATGGTTGACCGTGGAATGTACCAGAGAATGGTTGGAAAACTGATCTACTTGTCACATACAAGGCTGGACATAGCCTATGCAGTAAGTGTCATGAATCAATTTATGCATGCCCCACTTAGATTACACCTCGATGCAGTTTACAGAATCATCAGATACTTGAAAGGGACATCCGGCAAGGGGTTCTTATTTCGGAAAGATAAGGAGCTGAAATTAGAAGCATATACCGATGTTGATTGGGATGGATCCATGGTTGATAGGTGGTCAACTACTGGCTACTGTACCTTCTTAGGAGGGAATTTAGTAACGTGGAGAAGTAAGAAACAACGAGTGCTTGCTAGCTCTAGTGCAGAGGCAGAATTCACAGCTATGGCTCTAAGGATATGTCAACTAATCTGGCAGAAAAATGATACTCTCTGATTGGAAGGATTTGTGGAACTAGATAGACATTTCATCAAGGAAAAATTGGACTCGGGACAACTTTGTACTCCATACGTTCCATCCTCTAAACAGATTGCTGATGCGCTCACTAAAGGATTATTTAGCACAATTTTTCATTAGATTGTTGATAAGCATGGGATACAAAATATCTTTGCACCAGCTTGAGGGGGAGTGTTGGAATAGTTGACTTAATATTCTTTCTGTAAATAGGCTGTACAGATATGATTGAAATTTAGATCCTAATTTTTAGCTCTTAATTTAGGACAGTAAGGAGAGTTACCTAGTTAAGCCTAATGTAGGTCTACTCTTGTATGTATATATATCTGTGTAATTCTTTTATAATAAAGCAGTGTGGTTCATTCTTCACAAACTGACACAACCAAACAAAAAGAGGGAAGTACACAATTTCATCCCTAGGGATGTCTCATTCATCTCTTCTTCTCTCCTTTCTATCCAATTTTCTTCCATCATTCCAAACGGAGCATTAGAATAATTAATACTATTGTAACTTCACATTTTCTTTGACTTTTCCCTAAAAAATGGGAGCTTCCAAGAATAAGGTAAAAAGGAATTCAAATTGTGGTTTCTTTGTATACATTGAGGGGGGAAAAGAAATATATTGGGATTTAATATTCATAAGACATATAATTTATAGGACTTTCTTCAAAATGTGAATTGTGTGCTGGCAATCCTATTACTAGCAAAGCTATTTAATGCAATTGAGTATCCATGTAATGTTGCAGCGTTTCACGTTGAACATTTTAATTAAAGGGTAAATTACCTTGACCTCCCCAGTGGTATGACCTTTGCACCTATAAATGAAACTTTTGCAGCATCACTCTGACATCCTGATGCAGCGCAAATGCAAGAGGATTTTCTTCAAACAGTTGAAGATCCTAAGAAGACTAGATTGAAATTGCATTAATCGGGGAAGCATTGTTTATGGGTCGTAAATCTGTTTTTATTTTATGCTTAATGTTTGCCTTAAGCTCTAGTTAGGGTATTATTGTCATTCGGTTTTATTTTACAAGTCATGTGCCTTTTAAGTGAGTCATGTGACTATTTAAGGATTGTTTTGTCATTTTTAGCTCTTTATTCAGCTGGACAAAATACTAGCCATTGGATGACATTTATATGAAAGGTCAGGATTAAATCTTTGCTAGGGCATCCCTTATGTCTTATAAAAGGGTTGTTCCAAATTGTATTCAGTAGCCTTTTACGTATTATCAAAATATTCAATCTGCTGTAGCAGCTTTTTACCTCTCCCTTTCTTTGGGATTGAGCTGTGGGTGTTTAAGCTATTTTTTAGTTTGAATTAGCTCTCTGATTTTCCTTCTTCAGATTTATTTTCTTTCTTTCATACCTAATTGCATTAGTTGGTATCAGAGCAAGTTCTCGTCCAGTGGTTTTCATGTAGGGTTATCGGGTATCTCTTTTAGGTTTTGCGACATGCCACCAAGAAGAAGATACCCGCCTCGCAGACAAGCCGTTCAGCCTGATCAGGACGCAGCAGTTGATCAACAACAAGTGCTTGCCGTAATAGAAGATCTAAGAAGGCAGATTGAAGCTTTTGCCCTGTGCATTGCGCAAACCCCGACCCTTTCTCAAGATGGCGTCGAATCTGAGGAGGAGGACAATCTGGAAGAGGGTTTTGTTAATACTTTTTGCAGAAACGCCGCACCCAAACCAACACTTATTTTATTTAAAGAAAGATGTTGCGATGGTGACTTTAAGGAGAAAATTCCTGACTTTGAAGGATATCTTAGTGGAGAAGAAAAGCAACTTTTTATTGTGGAAGATGATGCAATCCTGGTGATCGAGCCAAACTATGATGATTACCCGGAGGAAGAGGATGACAATATCCTATATGGTGATAGGTGAATTCTTGGTTATGCAGAAGTCACTACTGATTCTGAAACACGAGGATGATAGAGTAGAGAAATTCAACAAGACAAAAGAAGAGGATGATAAGAAATTTGCTAATGAAGGTGAGCAGCATGGATTAGTTGATGATCAAGTTAATGAATCTTTCAAATTGCAAATCCAAGAGGAGGTGGAAGATTTGAGCACTAAAACAAGTTTACATAGCTTGGAAAACGTGGTGGATTATAAGGCTTTTGGATCCATGGATGTGGAAAATAATGGATTTAACTTTTATGATATGATTTGGAGTGAATTCTTGGAGTGCACTACAACTGTTAGGCATGCGTTGGAACAAAAATTAAAGTTGATTAAATTTTTATTTGAGGATACATGTTCGACTGCATTTTGCAAATCTACCCAATTTCAAAGGAAAAAGAAATCTAGCAAAATCCATGCTGATTATGAAAATGTGTTCTTTGTTAGTATTTAGAAGATTATTATGTTTAATTCAAGTTCAGAAAAGAAGAAAGAAGGGATGGAACGCCATGCTCAGATTTTTTATTCATCGTGGAAATTTGCTTCTAACTCGAGGACAAGTTTTCTCTCACCTGAAGGGACTGATGCAGTGCAAACGCAAGAGGATTTTCTTCAAACAGTTGAAGATCCTCAGAAGACTAGATTAAAATTGCATTACTAGGGGTAGCATTGTTTATGGGTCATAAATCTATTTTAATTTTATGTTTAATGTTTGCTTTACCCTGTAGTTAGGGTATTATTGTCATTTTGGTTTTATTTTATAAGTCATGTGCCTTTTAAGTGAGTCATGTGTCTGTTCAAGGACTGTTTTGTGAATTTTAACATCTTTTATTCTGCTGGACAGAATAGTAGCCATTAGATTATATTTATAAGAAGGGTTAGGATTAAATCTTTGCTAGGGCATCCCTTGGGGCTTATAAAAGGGTTGTTCCAAGTTGTAATCAGCAGCCTTTTACGTATTATCAAAATATTCAGTCTGTTGTAGCAGCTTTTTACCTCTCCCTTTCTGTGGGATTGAGTTGTAGGTGTTTTAGCTATTTTTTTAGTTTGAATTAGCTCTCTGATTTTCCTTCTTCAAATTTATTTTCTTTCTTTCATAGCTGATTGCATTACATCCCTTGTCAGAATTGGAATTCCTAACGACGTCAAATGTGAGGTGACAAAATTATCCCTTGTCAGAGGGAGTATTTCTGTTATATACGTATGTAATATTTATATCAAATCATGTAATGCATTTCCAAATTAACGGTTTGGAATTCATGAGTTTGAGCAATCTGCAACTATATATATATATATATATACACACACACACATATAGATAAGCATATATATAGAGAGAGAGAGATAGAGAGAGAGAGAGAGAGAAAGATGGTGCTGACTGCGGGGAGGGTTGGTGGTTATGAAGGTGAGAGGGAGATGAGAAGAAAGGGAGAGAGAATTGTTATTTCATCACTGTTAGTATGATGATTTTGTCATTTCATTTACATGAGGTTATTTAGGGATTTATCAATAAATTTTTTAACGGACCTAATGGTTCACGGCAAGGGAGGTCATGGTAATTTCATGCAAACCTCAAGGAAGGTTGACCACATTTTTTTCTTAAATTTTAATCCGATGGCAAGTAATTGGACGTGGTGACAAGTAGTTGGAAGCAAATGGTGCCTAACATCAGCAGCAACCTATATACGAGACAGTTGCTGCTTTGCATCAATTACCATTTCATTTCCAACAGCCAGATCAGTCCAAAGTGAGGATCAAGGTTTGTATTTAGTGTTTTGTGCCAACCACAATTATCAACAATGAAACTGTATACAATAGTACAATACTTCTTCCAGAGGGTTTATATCACCTGATCAGAAAAAATAAGCAAATGAACAAAGGAGATACTACATACCTCCATATGCAGGTAATCATCTTTCCAGAGCATGTAAAGAGTCTTTGCTGTATCTTTCTTATCAACAAATGTGGTATCTGAAATCTACAATGTAAATAAGTGAAATGAAATATCAAACATATTGCGGGTAAAAAAAAAAAGAGTAAGCAACAAAAAGTTGCACAATTTCAAACAAAAACATTATTACCATATCTGACGATCACACCCCTAAAATTTGACAATAATATACATGCTTGCATGCATACACATAACATATACATGCATACATACTAAGAAGCATGGAAACGGATACAGAACACGAATATGACACGACATGGATACGGTGACACGGCAAATCCAAAAAAATTACAACACAGACACGTTGGGTGAAATTATATTTGGACCAAATGGTCCTCTGAAAAAATCAAAGTAATTACTTAATTAATATGTAAGTCCAATATTCTCTCAGACTTAAGAGTAATTAAACTATAACATAAATAGGGTGAAATTATAATGATGGTTGTTAAAGTTAGAGGGTTTCTAGTGTTTTACTTGTTTACTTTGAGGCATTATTGTAATTTTATCATCTCAATATATATACAAGAAAGATGGTGTAGAAACCCTACAACCATCAGATTACCTTTTCTGACTTCTCCTTCTTCTCCCCTCCTTCCGCTTCTCCTCGCTAATCCAAGAAACAAATTCCCTTGGTAACAGAGCAGCGTATTGAAGTCAAGCACTAATTTTTGCCAAGTTGCAAAACATCGGAAAGGGTTGACGTCATCTAATGCACTCTGACTCGCACTGACGTCATCTGACATCATGATGACGTCAAGACTTTATGATGTCAGATGTCAAGACTTTTTTTGGTCAAAATTTGTACAAGCTTGGATCGCTTGATTTTCTGGGATTTATGGTGGTATTTGTGATTCGAGTTGAGGCTGTTTGAGTAGATTGTTCATTTTTCAGAACTTTTTGGAGTTTTGGCCCTCTTGCTTTCGACCTGGATTTTGGAGCATTTTTAGTTGTTTTTGTTGGTTGAGATTCATCACATATGTTGCGTTTGGACTAAGAAAGACCTTGATTGCTGGTTGTTTATTGATTTGCTGCATCTGGGACAACTTCTTTGGATTTAAAGGGTTCGGCTAATTCTTTTTTTCTAAAAATCTGAGTATTTTTGGAACATTCTGCCTTCTAAATTGTCTTTGGATGCTTGGGCTGCCAGAATTTGTACTTGAACTTGCCTCTAGATGCATCTTCACATTGCTTAACAGCTTTTGCACTCTGTTTTTGAGTTTCTAATCCATTTTTGGATCTGTTCCAGCATCAAGATCATCTACTGCTGCTGTTTTTTGGCTCCTAATTCTAATTTTCTGGTCTGAAATTTCTTTTTGAATCTGCTCTTAAATTTATATTGATCTAACCTTTGCCATGGCTGAGAATAAACCACAACCACCACTCAAGGATGATGATATGCCTAAGTCGATTACTTCAACAAAGTTGAACGATGTTAATTATCTTGCTTGGGCCCATGCCGTACAAATTTTTTTGCGTGGGCGTAGAAAATTGAAATACTTGACTGATGACCCCCCCGCTAACACGAAGTCTAAGCAATATGAAGATTGGCTGTGTGAGGATTCTATTGTTATGGGATGGTTATGGCATAGTATAGAACCTCGTATTGCTACTACAGTTGCATTTTGTGAGTCCTCTAAGAAAATATGAGAATCTCTTGCAGAGTCGTTCTCGAAGCAGAGCAATGTTTCTTGGGTTTATGAGTTGTACGAGCAGATTTTCATTACTAAGCAGTCCGGGAAACCATTGTCTGAGTACTACAGCAGCCTTAAAATTTTGTGAGATCAGTTATTGCAACATCGACCATTTACTACTAACTTGGAGCAACGGAAGCGTCACTGGGAGGAGTTTATGATTGCTTCATTGCTCTCCGGTTTGGACTCTGATCTTCGTGGCTTTAAAGATCAGATTCTTGCTAGTGCAAAGTTACCTACGGCTGCCAATGCATATTCTCGATTATTGAGGTCCTCTTTGGGACAAAGCTCCAGTGTAACTCTCACAGAGTCTTCTGCCTTAGTTTCTAGCAGCGGGGGTTGTGGTACTATTCATGGTGACTCTCATGGAGGTCGTGACAGCCATGGTTTTCGTGGTGGTGGTTGTTCTAGTGGACACGGAGATAGGAAATGCGATCGTTGTGGTGGTACGAATCATACCGAACCTTATTGTTGGGCAAAGTATGGTAAGGCAGATTATGTTCATCAGGCTATCGATGGTACTTCATAGTCACAACCTCGTAGCGGTTCTGAACATGTAGCTTCATATTCTAGTTCTCGTGATACACTCACCACTCAACTTAGCAAGCTTATTCAAATGTTACAAACTACTTTTCCATCCACTTCCACTACTACCTTAGCCAATTCAAGTAATGTTGCATGTGTGGCCAAGTCATCTCCGTCTTAGGTCATTGACCCTGGAGCGAGTTCAAATATGTCTAGTGTGTCATCTACTCATCTCTTTTTCCTGATTTGAAATCTGTTAACCACCACATTGTTTTAACTGATGGCTCTTCTCGTACTGTCCTTGGAAAAGGTGTTCTTCACCCTACCAATTCGTTATATTTATCTTCCAGTCTCTATGTTCCTAATTTTCCTTTTAATTTGCTTTCTGTAAACCAATTGACTAAAGCATTACATTGTTCCATAACATTTCTCCAATATCATGTGTTTTTCAGGACCTCAGGACGAAAAAGATGATTGGTTCGGGGAATGAGAACTGATAAGGACGAGCTTTATTATCTGGATCCCGGTGAATCGATGGTTATTGATGTTCCTTCTCCTATGCTTGTGCATTGTGATAATCAAGCAGCTATCTACATTGATCTAGCAATCCTTTATTCATGAGCATACCAAGCATATACAGGTTGATTGTCATTTATTCACGACCTGCTGATCTGGAAACAGATTGTTACTCTTTATATTTGCTCAAGTGATCATCTGGGTGATATTCTTACGAAGCCGTTAGCTCGTGGTGCCTTTCAGCGGTTGTGTTTCAAGCTGGGCATGTTTAATATGTATACTCCAGCTTGAGAGGGAGTGTTAGAGTTGAGGGTTTTTAGTGATTTACTTGTTTACTTTGGGGCATTATTGTAATTTTTTTATCTCAATATATATATATATATGTATAAGAAAGGTGGTGTAGAAACCCTACAACCATCAGATTACGTTCTCTGACTTCTCTTTCTTCTCCTTCTTCTTCCACTTCTCCTCGCTAATCCTAAACACAACTTCCCTTCACAAGCTCTAACTACGGCTATCATAATTTCAAGAATTTATTCTCTATCCATTTCAATGTGTCCTACTGGGACTGCAAATAAACCGAGCTGTTCATGAACAGCTCGGGTTTGGCTCGTTAAAAGCTCGGCTCGGGCTCGTTCGTGAAGTAAACGACCCGAGCTTGAACAAATTTTCCAGGCTCGTTTAGTAAACGAGCCGAGCTTGAGCAATGTTGAGCTCAGCTCGTTAGGCTCGTGAGCAGGCTCGTTCAGGAAATGGTCCAATTTTTTAAAAATAATTTATACATCTGATTAGCCCATTTAACATAAATCCAGTCCAAACTTATGCACCTTCATAAGCCCAACTTCATTTAATTAAACTTTAGCCCAACTTCATTTAATTAACCTTAAGCCCAACTCAAATTAACCTAACAGACATCATCACATACATGTGACATGTCTTTGTATCAGCCGTTGGATTGCTTCATTACATTATTTACATTTGTGAAGAAGCCCTAATCATTTGTAGCCACAGCAGATTGCATCATTCCTTTCAAGTTTCAACACAGCAAGTTCAGCAATGCTTCTTCCTTTCTTGCTCGCCAGCGATTTCTCCTAGATCTCTGAAATATATGTGATGAAACTCACTAATTATATACGGCAACAACAGACCTTGCAACATCACTCCTCTAATCCCTTTTAAGTTTCAACACATCTTTGCTTCCTCTCTCGCTCGTCCGCGGCGGTCTCCAGCACATTTCTCTGATGAAGTCTCAATCCCATTTTACCGTTGGTGGGATTTGTGAGAGAGGATCAGAGAACAGAGATCTATGTTCTTCATCATCTGATACGTTGTTGATAGGTCAATTGATGTAATGCTTTCTTCTTCTTCTTCTTCTTCTTCTTCTTCTTCTTCTTCTTCTTTTTTTTTTTTTCTGTTGAAGGCGAGCTCGAGCCCAAGCTCTTCAAAATGCTGGCGAGCCGAGCCCGAGCCCTGTTTCATCAGGCTTGCTCGAGCCCGAGCCCGAGCCGAGCCCAAGCACTCCCCTAACATTGGCGAGCCGAGCCCGAACAAGGCAAAGCTCGGCTCGGCTCATTTGCAGCCCTATGTCCTACACATCAATATGTACAAGCACTATTATTTATAATCACTGAGATAATCAATAAATAAATACTTCCCCATTACACCTTATCATAATACAGTGACCAACTCATTATTCAAGGGTGCAAACCAACTCTTTTATCACAAACTAAAATTTATATCTCCTATGCATTTAGTTAGCTCCATCGTGCATGCACATAAATCATTTAATATTTGTCAAAGAGACTTAACTCTTACTCTTGAGTCAATCAATACAAGCATTCACCATATATGTACATAAACATGCAAATTATAAAATCAGACATCTACTAATTAAATATGTCGAATACATTCAGTTATTGGCTTAAAGGGCACAACCATTCCCAACATTTGCACCCAACTTTATGCCGTATGACAAAAATATCAAAAAACTAGATTATTTCATTTTCAATTAACAAAGCAACCAATGGTCAGAATGAATATTAAATAAAGTGGTCCACTTATTGTATCAATCTTAGGGGGAAAAAAATGGTCAATATATGCATTTAAGTACAATGGCAACCAACATGATTATTTCTGGATCGCCTCTGAATTTACTCCAAGCAAATTTATCAATAATAATTTGTTACCTTATCAGTTTCAAGTAGGTGACCAGCCTTTGACAATAACCTGAACATCCTGTAAGCCTCCCTCCCATATCTTTTCAACACTATTGATTCCACCTGCAGCATGGAAGAAATAGTTTGGCTTTTATCTAGACTAATGAGAGAGGAAGTTAACTTCACCACATATCTGGACCAAAAAAAAGAGAGAGAGGGACCTCCTCGTTTTGAGCCAGTTCGATAATGCTCTTCAAATCTGTGCAAGAAATATATTTATGTGCATGTCAATTAAATATTTCCAAAAACCTCGTTAAGGTTCATACTCATTTTAATCCACATAAAAATTTCTCAGACAAAAATACACTAGGAGAGAGAAGACAATACGATACCAATACTATATGTCTCATCTAGGGGATGGCATCCCAACTGGACAAGGGAAACTCTGACGAGTTCTAAGGTCATGGTACGACCATCTATACTCTTTATTACCTCTTCATAAATAGCATCCATGGACAGGGGAACTGCAAATCATGGTATAAGTACTTAATTAGCAAGAAATGAGAAATGGTGTACACCCCTGTGAATCAAGCTATCTTTCTTATTTATCATATTCAACATAATCTTAACCTTTCAAAACATGATAAGCAAATAAAAACAACTTACTAGGGCAACTAATTAAGAGAAAGAAACTGCATGAAAGAAAAAGAGAGAAATTTTACGAATGCCACTACTCATGCGTCGTTCACAATGATGCCTTTGGGTTATAGCTTCTAGGCTTTGTTGCAGGATGTGGGGGAAGAAGTCCTATTATAGAATGATTCAAAGCTTCCATTTTTCTGTAAACTTTAGTTGTATGACAATCTACACTTTTTAAACATTCGTCATATACAAAAGAAGACACAAAATGTTACCAATCTCATTGTTTCGTATACGTGCATTGACACAAAAGCATGCCACACGAAGAAGCTACTAAACAATGGAGCCCTTACTTTCATATTCACAGGTATAATTGGCATAGGAAGGGTTGGGGTATTCTCAAACCAACCAAGACCCAAACTCAACTCAATAGAGACTAGGTGGCTGCTAGAGGAGTGGGCTAACCGGGTGCATTTCTGTGATGTTTGTGGCCCGAATTTGGTGCCGGGTCGCGTTGATGAGCTTTGTCTGGGCCCAAGCTTTGGGGGTTTGGGGCTTGGCCCCGAGGAAATTCTTTTGACCCATTTTTGCTTGTGGTCGTGGACCCTAATTAGTACTCTCTTGTAACCTGATATATAAGGGCGCTTAAGGTTTGGAGTGTAAAATTGAGAGACGCTGAAAACGTACAAAAAGAGAGTGGGGCTGAAACTTGGAAGTCTTTAGCCGGATCTCCACCGTGGACATAGGATTTGCCGAACCACGTATAAATCTTTATGTTGTATGTGTGGTGTGTTTAATTTTTTGTCGTGTTACGTGATTGTTGCTTGGGTTCGCTGGGTTTGTCGTAACAATTTCCATCTCTACTCATAAATTTAAATTTCAATTCTTGGATTATACAAAATGCTGAAAGATAAAAAAATTGAAAAGAGAAATTAAAACATGAAAAACACAACACACAAAGCCCAAAGGACTACATCACTTTTGTTATATTCTCTCTTAATATTGTTTACAATCAGCACCTCTATTTATAGGTGAATCGAGGAAGACTTGTAGCTAGAGAATATAAATTTCTAGCCCTACAAGTATTTTATAATAAAGGAATTACACAGAAAGTCAAATACATATACAGCAACAACTTGTTACCCAAGTATAGCAACTTTAACATTCTGTCAACGCTTAAATCACTCCTATAATTATTCTCCAACACAAAATAAACTGCTTAACCATCTACTTAAAATGTACTACCACAAAGGACACAAATTAGAGGTTAAAGCAATTAAGCAATATTAGGAGAGAGATGATTACTTGAATTTTCCGTCTTCACTTTAGTCTCTTTACTTCTGGTTGCCTCCAGCATTGCACTTAAAACAATGCCAGCTCCATCATCAAGCCGTGTTCTCACATTTTCAATGCAAGCCTAAAACATAAACATAAATTATGCATAGCACATTGTAATGGTAGAAAATCAATCTCATAATCAAATATGACATCATTTATTGCATGTGGTGTTAGATATAAAACCCACATCCTATTCAGGGAGCGTAATTAAATTTTATATCTCAAGAAGAAGATTTATTCAATGGAAAAACTATTTATAGGGGGGCAAAATGGGATAATCTAAAAACATGACCAGATGTGCCTTTGAGTATATATGCATATATGTGCATAAGTATGTATGTGGTGTGTGTGTGTGTGAGTGTGTGAGAGAGAGAGAGAGAGGTGACACTAAAGCAGAAAAATATCCAAATTCCACAGATAAATCTTAGAAGAGGTCCTTTTTCCACCTACTGATGGCAAGACAACTAAATTTTTTTTTTTTTTTTAAAGTAATAATTGAATTAAAAAGGTTATACAAAAGTGGAACCGGGGTTTAAGGCCCCAAAGAAGCCAAAAAAATAATTAAATCTTTGGAAGAGGAACACAACTTTTTTTTTTTTTCCTATTTGGGTACACACACATGCCCCCACGGAAGCTTGAACCTCTAACCTCTCTTTGAAAAGTAGGGGTTTGGTACCGCTAGGCCACTGGCTGGTTGGTAAGAGGAACACGACTTCCTTTTCACATAAACTGAAAAGAGAGCGTATGATATGGAGTTTCAGAATCGCCGTGGACGATTCTTTCCCTTCGAACATTCTACTATTCCTCTCATTCCAAATGCACCACCAGACACAATGTGGTACAACTCTCCAATAATCGCGAACAGCACTACGCACGGGACATCCTCTCCAAATACAAATCAAATCCTTAGGATAACGAGGCATAACCCAACGCAAACCAAACAGACAAAAAATAAGATTGCAACAATCCCTCGCCACAGGATAATGCATGAGAATATGAGCAACTGACTCACCATCTTGTTTGCAAAGGCAACACCAGTTAACAAGACAGTTACCCTTTTTCCTTAGATTATCAATCGTCAGGATCTTACCCCATGCAGCGATCCAAACAAAGAATGCCACCCTAGTTGGAGCCACAAAGCGCCAGATAGTCTTCCACGGAAAATCAACGATATCAAAATCAGAAAGACATAAGAATAAGGATTGAATTTTGAAGCGACCATGGGAAGAGGGAATCCATGTCATATCATCACAACCTTTGCCAACTGTCTCCTGTCGATACAACAGATCCAGAAAAACAAATACCTCGTCCACCTCCCAATCCTGAAAAGAGCGTCGAAATTGCACGTCCCACGTAATCCCATTACTATCAAGCCGATAACAGTCTGCTATGTAGGCATGTCTATCAACTGCAATACTGTATAATCTGGGGAATAAACAAGATAAAGGTCGGTCTCCACACCAAAGATCCTCCCAAAAGCGTACACACCTGCCATCACGAACTTTGAATCTGATATGAGTGGAAAAAGCATCCCATCCCTTCCGAATGAATTTCCACGCTCCTACTCCTCCCACAACAGAGACCAGACGTGTAGACCAACCACCACTCTCTTCCCCATATGGGCATGAAACAAGCCTTCGCCAAAGGCGATGTCTTTCCCTCCCGTACCTCCACATCCATTTTCCCAAAAGAGCTTGGTTAACGGGGACTAGTCTTCTGATACCAAGATCACCAAACTTCATTGGCCTGCAAACTTGTTCCCAATTGACAAGGTGATACTTAAATTCTTCTCCTCTTCCGCCCCAAAGGAAATCCCTTTGAATTTTTTCAATCTTAGCAGCAATAAAGCATGGAATTTGGAACATAGACAAAAAATATGTGAGAAGGCTCGATAAAGTGCTCTTTATAAGAGTTACCCCCCCCCCCCCCCCCCCCAAGACAAGTATTGCTTTTTCCATCCTGCCAATCTCTTCGCATACCTATCGATCACAGGGTCCCAACTCCCCACCGTTCTAGAGGAAACCCCTAAAGGCAAACCTAAATACGGAATTGGAAAAGAACTCACCCTACACCCATGGGCTGCCGCTAAAGATGAGATATCCTGAACATCTCCAACCGGAACAAGCACATTTTTAGCGACATTAACCTTCAGACCTGAGACAGCCTGAAAACAGGCCAAGATACACCTCAAATATCTAAGCTAAGACACATCAGCATCACAAAAAGTCAGGGTATCATCCGCATAAAGTAATTGAGAGACCTCCGTCTGATGGTCATGATCTCTTCCCACTATAAAGCCCTTAATTAGATCAAGATCTTCTGCCCTTCGCATAAGTCGGCTTAATCCCTCCATAACAATAAGAAAAAGGAAAGATAACAAGGGATCTCCTTGTCTTAAACCCCGAGAACACCCAAAGAAACCAGCAGGAGACCCGTTCACGAGAACAGAGAACTTGACAGACGAAAGGCATGTCTCTATCCATTTCCTCCATTTACTTCCAAACCCCATTCTCTGAAGCAAATAAAGCAAGAAATTCCAATTCATATGATCATACGTTTTCTCAATGTCAAGTTTGCATAAGACTCCGGGAACACCACTTCTCAATTTAGAGTCCACACATTCGCCTGCAATAAGGACTGAACCAAGAATTTGCCGTCCTCCAACTAAAGCATTATGGGAGTCCGATATAATCCCATCCATCACTCCCCTTATCCTAATAGCAACTAAAGCTTTTGGCTAGCCAAAAGCTTGTAGATACAACCCACTAAGCTGATGGGACGGAAGTCTTCAATATCATAAGCACCTCCCTTCTTAGGGATAAGAGCAATGAAAGTTGCATTTAGCAACTTTTCAAAGGCACCAGTAGAATAAAACTCCTGAAAAGTTCCCATCACATCGTTTTTCATGACCGCCCAACTTTCCATAAGAAACCACATAGTGAACCCATCTGGCCCCGGAGCTTTGTCCCCGTTACAACTTGATAAAGCCTTTAGAACTTCTTCTTCAATGAAGGGAATCTCAAGCCCCTCCCTATCGATCTCAGAAAGAGCCTCAAAATGAAGACCATCAAGTTTAGGTCTCTAAGCTAGCGGCTCAGTATAAAGCTTCTAATAAAAAGAAGAAATCCCATTTCGCACATCTTCCTCCCTCCACATCTCTACACCTTCCACCCGAATACGTCCTATATGATTATATGCAGACCTAGACATCTTAACATAACACTGCCAGAAAGAGAACAGTCAAGTAAAATACTTCAAATACTACAAAATAGCAACTTCTAAGAAGCTGCAATTGTGCATATGTACAATTTCTAAGAGGCCATAATTATGCATACAGAGCAATTTGTTTCCATGGCATCATCTAAAGGAAGATAAACTGCTACTAAAAATGAAAAATCTCTCTTAAACCTCATGTTATTTAGGCTGAATGTCAGAAAACTCATATACCTGTCTTTTTTCCTTTTCTATTTTTATTTTGGGAATTCTAGACCAAGCTTATGACAAACAGAATCTACAGGGCTGAAATCAAACTTGTGCAAGTTGGGCGTTGGTAGCCAGTTCAAGGAAGTGGAGCAAAGTGATTCCAAGAGAAGCCTTTATACAAAGTAGAGAAACCCAAAGAAAGGCGCAATGGCTCGTAGTAGAGGCAATGGAAAAAACTGGTGCATCTATTAGTATAGGATTCTTTTTGGTGCATCACATTAATTCTTTTTTTTTTTTTTTTTTTTTTTTTTTTTTTTTTTTTTTTCTCTAGGCATTTTTCTAATTCTAACTTTGTTATACAACTACAATCCAGATCTTTAAAATTTTATGACAACAGGAAAAAGAAAAAATCAACCCTAATAATAATCAAGGTATCCACGGTAGCAATTGTTCAAGCTATCTTCTAGCCCAAGAAAATAATAATAATAATAATAATAATAATAATAATAATAATAGATAAATAAAAAGGAAAGGACACTATAACTTCACTTTTTCCCAGTATTGATGAACCACTAAATCCTCTCAAAAGGTAATTAAAATGACTTACTTAACAGAGATATTATTCTTACATTTCCCCTCCTAATGAAATCATCATTTCTTTATCTTATCTATTTTTGGTCCTCATAAGTTCTAGCTATAAGTTGTTATCACATTAAATACAATTATAGTTGGTAATCCCAAAGTATATAACAGCTCAAAAATTTTAGGGCCAGCGTTTGTTGTCAGGGGCTTATTTGTTATCACTTATATAATGTTGGGGCTTATGTGTAATTTTTGAAACTTATTATTATAAATATAATGTGGTGGAAGGATGAAAGTATTCTTTCATTCTTTCTCTCTTTCCCCATCTATCTCTCTTTTTCTCTCATCCTCTTTCTTCTCTTTTTCTTCTTATACTTTACTCTTTGATTTGATTGTCTCTTAAAGTCAACAGTGTTCTACCGAGTAATTAAGCCAAGGGACTTCTGACTAGGAAGAACAATCTATCGACTTTGTGAGACATGCACAGTTTTACGCCTAAGTTTCATTGAACGGAGATGGATTTACTTGGAGTATTTTGGGGACCGTAGATGCTAAGTTGAATGGAAACATATGATTTATGTAGCGGACCCCAAGTAGTTGGGAAAAGGCTTGGTGGTGGATGTTAGATGCTAAGTTGACTTGCAAAAGTGATTATTGTAATTCAAAGATATTGTGGTTAATAAATAATTGAGCATTATGATCAACACTTCGAGTTTGTCCTGAAATGGTGTGAAATGAGTACAAATAATATTATTTTGCCAAAGTTTTACACACAGAAGGACTAGTTTAAAAAAGGTGGCAGAAAGATGTGATTCTTTCAAAAAAAAAGAAAAAGAAAAAGAAGTTCAAACAATAGAAAATATAATGATATATAACATACGGTAATCCATGTATATATGAACAGCATAAGTCATCCCAGAGTATTAAATGTAAATTGTTTCCCTCAAAAGTCCACAACTGCTGAAAACGGAGATTTCTATAAAAGGATCAAGACCTTATTTTTAATCCATCACACAAACTCAATCCTAGAATCCCCAACCTTTCGTCTAATAAAAAAGTTAAAAAATAATAATAAATACACAAGAAAAAGGCACAATCCGAGAATTCGAGAAGTATACAGGACAATGACAATAAAGACTAAAAAGCTACTATAGGCTAAAGCCCCCAAACTGCTACTCAAAAATCAAAGCAACCAAAAACTCAATGAAGGAATCAACTTAGAATTTACACACCCCAACTAAAAGCAGTCAAAAAAAGAGGAACTCAAAAACCCATAATAAGCGACCTTCAGAAGACACGATATAGGGTAAAATGGACCTTTCATGTCAGACTGCCACTCAGGTAACCTCTTTGCCAGCATCCCCGTGATTCAACAACCCATCCTCAAGGAACCCACAAATAAGAGCAAAATCAGATTCCGCTTATCCCAAGAAACAACATAGCACACCAGAAGATGGCCCACTGTTACTCTGTTCTTTTATACATGCAATAACAATTTGAGGACATCTTCCCCCTTAGCACCAGACTACCAATGGTCAAGATTTTCTATAAGCAGTTATTTAAGTAGAGAAAACAACCTTAAAAACTACTTCAGTACTCTAAGTACCTTTTCCTAAGAAAAGGAGCTTCAGTTCCAGGTAACACCTAAGATATTTAGAAGCATTACATCTCAAACTAACCTTCCTATAGTCCTACCTCCCTAGTATATTGATCTCAATCAACTAGTCAAAAAAATGAATCCAACACCTGTATTACCAGCCCTAAACAGGCCTAGTGAAACAAGATTCCATACCACCCATTTTGTCATAAATACTAGTATGACTAGCCATAAAGTGCATTCTTCTTAACTACAATGCCAGATATCCGAAAATACATTACTGACAGCCATATCCTCAAACCAAAAATCGCACCATCTGTTCGTCTGCCACATTGTACAATAAAACCACACCATCTGTTCGTCTGCCACATTGTACAATGTGCCCAAAACTACTCTAGACCCTATTTTTATCCCTTCCCAACACTTTCTTATCCCTTTCCACAGACCCACCCATGCAAGCCTAACATCTGAGACCCACTCTCCTCTGGTATACTTTCCAGGCACTATCCTCCTCCGCAGACTACTCTGTCCAAGGTGTACCTTCATAACCACTAACCAACAAGCCTCCAAAATCATATCAACCTTCTCATATCTCCAGAGGAATGAATTTTTTGTACTTTAATTGTTCTGTTGGATTTTCCATCACTTCTCTCCCTGAATGAATTCCATTGTAGCAAATGACGCCAAAACTTTCTGTCAAATTTCTATTTCTACTTCGAAACACCTTTAACTTTATATGATTAAATTTCCTTAGAATCAATATATTGCCCAATACAAGGAAAAAAAATAAAAATAAAAATAAATAAAGACAAGTTTGATAAGTATTGCCCAATAAAAGAAATTTGAAAGTAACGCATGGTGAACATCTTTAAGGAAAGACTCAACACAATTGTTGATATATTATAATTTATTGATCACTAAAATAAGACAACATTTATGTGGAAATCAACTTTTTACATTATGGTCAAAGTATAGAAACTTTATCATGAAAAATAATACTCTCATTTTTTTTCTTGTACAGATAGAAGTTTGACAATCAGTGGGAGAACCAACCTTATGCCTAAGGCGCCGCATAAATTCTTCAAAATTGGGTCGCCAAAGAACTTCTTTCTTTGTCTTTTCAGCCCCATCTATCGCATCTGACTCTAAATCACCCCGCTTGCGCTACAAAATGAGAAGTTGCAAATAAGCACATAATTGAACCAAGTAAATTCAAATAGAAATCACACACCAACCTTCTCCCCAACTGGCACGCTAGTGGGGTGTTCTTTGCTATTTTCTTCATCAACATCAATCTCATTATATGTTTCAACTAAAAATCTTTGTGATTCCATAGGAGCTGCTTCAGATAAAGCTCGTTCCTCTAAAGTCTTTGATTCTTCTGCCATCTGTATCCATGTGTATATCAAAAGATTAGATTTTTTTTTTTTTTTAATTAGTATCAAAAAATTCAGAATTTAAATGATTCAAACTTATCAGCAACAAGAGGTACATGAAGCATTTTCAATAAGCTATGAATCAAATATATTTATAAAAAAAAAAAATGCTGAGTCCAATTTAAAAAGAAAAAAGGATCATAATTTACTGATATTCTTTACCGCAAAACTTAAAAAGAAAAAGTGACATCCATAGGCCCAGGATGTGGGGTTGTTTTGTACCCAAGACCACCAGCCCATCGCTCACAGAAGGATCCCTTAACCATTGCAAATAAAAGAAATGGCCATATTCATTTATGTTAACTTCCTCAAAATTATCTTAGACGACATTACAAGCCAATTTTCAATCACTCAATTCTGATGCAATACTGAAACAATTTCTACAGCTGTCAAGACTCAAGACTGACTAGACTCCAACCTTGTCAATTTCATAAAAGAGCAATTCTACTGTCCCAAAATGAATAAAAAGAGAACAAATAAAAATTGTGAGGGCAAAGCAAATCAATAACCACGATTGTATAAATAACTAACCAGTTTTTTGCTTCTATACCAAAAAGAAAATAAAACAGAAAAGAAAGACGAAGAAGTTATCAGCTCATGTACTTGATTGTAAATCAATTACCTTATCAGCCTTTGAAACTTTCTTCTTCACAGAAGTTTCTTCTTCATCTGGTGGTGCAACGTTTGGTTCATGAGCTGGGCAGCGTTCCACATACCGGGCATTAACAAGTTTATTAAAATTTTCCTTTACAGCATCCTGAGCCGTACAATTTCCTGTGTAAAAAGAAATAAAAAATTAACATAAAAACTAAAAAAAAATTGGAGTGGAAGTAAATACTAAAGCACAACGAAATTCTTTTCTAGGTTCTTATATTCCGCACTGGGTGGAAAGGGGGAAATCATCAGTCCTACACAAAATTTAGAAGTTCATTGGACTATTTTAAAATAGATGACAATTACAGAATATTAATATTGAGCGTCTTCACCAAGGGCCAGGAAAATGGCCTTTGAATAATCCATATTCTGCATCTTTCAAGCTAAACTCACAAGTCATCTTGCAAAGAAGACATATTCATCAAGAGAAAGAATTATCCAAACTACAGAGGAAGGCCTCTGATACCTTCTCTAAAAACCCAAAATCTACACTGCAAAACAGACAATGAATTTTACGTTGACCAATCAAAAGAACAATGGCAAAACAAATGGTTGATATTCTCATGATGAGACTCATTATTTGTCATTTGCTAACACAGTTGTGCTGATAAAGATAAACTTAAACAGATGCTCTCCAAGAGTACAACCCATACAAAGCTTTACACAAATGGATGGACCGGGGTAAATCAGATACCGCAATAAAAACATAAAAAGGATTTCACTGAGAAGAAAGCTTCTCTGTACTTCCAAGCTCAAGAATCTTCCTTCTAAGAGTTTCTATTTTAGGAGGGGGGGGGGGGGGGGGGGGGGGGGGGGGGGGGGTGTGGTGGGCACTTAAAGAAATCAATGTTTTCCCTTTTACTACCATCTTAAGATTTATCCATAGAATTCATGCACATCACCTTATACAACTTTGAAGAGACCATTGGTGTTCAAACAAAGTAACAATTATAAACTTCACAACATTTGGTAATCAGAACTTTTCAATCCAAATGAGTTCTATGTTTTCGCTCACTATAATTAGGGAAACTACAATGACCTCCATTGAGGTTTGGCCTAATTGCAAATAAACCGAAAGTTTGCCTTTTTTTCCAAAGACCACCCTATGTGAGAATTTTCTGTGAATTTACTTATCTACCCTCATTATTATATTGTTAAAAATGATCAAAATACCTGAGAATGTCAAATGACTATTTTGCCCCCTATACTTACAACCACATAATTGTTACGTATACATCTTGGTCAAATTTGTCATCTGCAGAAGCCCGCGCGCAGGGGTTTCCGAGCGGGGTCGCTCATCCGCTTGAAGAACTGGCAAGATATGTAACTTCGGATCTTTGGTGAGACTTGGGCAACTGGATTGGCGGTGGTGGATTGATCAGTGGTACTGATTTTTGTACATAGGGGAGGTCTATGAAAAATCGGATCAAACCTCACAGGGACGCGCTGCAAAAAAAATGTAATATTTTCATCTACTTGCAATTAGGCAAAAACTCAGGGGAGGTCATTGTAGTTTTCCCAAATTATTAAGTGGGCTTGCGCTTTGCAGTCGCTTGTTTTATTTGGTGTAGAAACCAAAGACTTCTTCTAGTGGCTTTGCAGTCTCGTCTTATTGGTGTATTTGACTTCTTCTATACTTTATCTTAATGCAAGTCACGTGTTTTATTAGCCACGTGATTGTTTGCTCTCCATTAAAAAAAAAGGCGTGAAATTAGTTTGTAAGACTCTTCCATTGCCCACTGGGTTTTCCAACTAGCTTCTCTCTCTAAAGAAATACTACAATATTTTCTTATTACTTTCTTCTACAACTCTGTTTGGAGAGGCCCTTGATGGTGATTCTTCTTTCTCAGGTGAAAGCAACTCAAATTTGTCTCTGGTAAGAGTTCTGATTCTTGAAATATTTTCCTCCTCTAAAAATTAACATAACCCTAACTCCTATTTTTTCTGAAAAAATTTCCTGCTCTATTTTGAGATTTTTCTCCTTTAAAAATTCTCATTTAATCAATGTCTAGTTTTATTTGACGTTTAATGGGCATGAATTATCATTGTTGTGATTTAGTGCATGCATACATAATTTGGTACCAATAACACAACTACATTCCAAAGCTGTATGCGTATGTGATAATATTTTAAGCTAATGCTTTTTTTGTACAAAACATTCATATTTTTCAACAGGACCTGACTTATTTCATGCCCACTGAATCAAAATTTGTTATCTATAAGAACCATCTGAAACTCCGACTTCAACATCTTTTTTAACTTGACAAAAAATGCCACTATTATTTTCCAAATTTTCTTAGCAGTTATCTATCATCTCTTACACCTAAATAGGTACCCAAAAGTATTGATTTTAGATATTATCTTTGAATTGGTCAGGCTGTAGAAATGTTATAAGCCCAAATAGTCTTTCCTTAAATAAATAAATAATATATATATATATATATATATATTAAATAAACTATAATTAGGCTGTGTAGGTAGTGAGTGTCTGTGCAATATCTCTATATATTTATTTATGTTTGTGACTGTCTGTGCAATTAATTTGTAGCATTTTATGTTTTAAAAATTCTGTCCTCCTTGACATGATACTGAAAGGAATTTCATTTTTCCTTTATTTTTTAATGTTCATCTACTTATTTGTGATTGATTTTGAGGGATTTGGTTTCGGTTTGTTTTATTGTTTCAAGAAAATTTTTTGTGTGAATATTTTAGGCTTTGAAAGGTTGTTTATATTTTTTTTCTTCTTTTCTTTTTTTTTTTTTTTTTTTTCCTATTATATTAGGTAAACATGGGTCTAAATATATATTTTTTTATAAGTAAACATATATTAACAAAGGCGCTCAAAGGGGAGCGAACCCTTAACAAAGCAAACAAAAAGCGCCATTACAACGATAAGTTGTCAACAAAATCCAAAAAACTGTCCAAAGATGAACAATTTTTCCCAATAACCCAAAAATAAAGAGAATGCAAAATATTCGACTTAATAACCCGCGCCAGCGACTCCTTTCCATCTAAGAAACACGGACACGGATACGGGACACGGATATGACACGACACCGACACGGCGATACGGCAAATCCAAAAAAATTAAGACACGGACACAGCGAATAGTGTGTGTGTGTGTGTGTGTGTGTGTGTGTGTGTGTGTGTGTATATATATATGATGTAGTACTTTAAAAATTACTGAGTGTTACTATTTTTCATCAACCTCACAATGAAAAAAAAACACAAATCATAACTCATAACTAATAAACTATAAAAGAACAATGTTGCAGAATTATAAAACCAAATAAAAAATAAGACATTAGAATAATAACTAGTATCATTTAATCATCATTGCAACTTTACTCCAAATACAAAAGCATAGACAGAAAGGACTATTAACATTCATGACTTTACTGTTAACACTTAACATTCACAAAAACCTAAAGGCTAGTCCCCAAAAAAGGTATAAAAACAAGTCAGTGTACTATCATCTATTCCCATCCATCATTTGACCTAGGACTTTTACCATTTACAATACCAAAAGGGTAGTACAAAACAAAAAAAAAAAAAAAAAAGATCATATAAGCATTCAAAAAAAAAAAAAAAAAATTCTAGAAGTGTCCATGCCGTGTCCGCGGAGTGTCCGTGCCGTGTCCGAGCCGTGTCCGTACCATGTCCGAAAATTCAAAAAAAATAAAAAATTCCAGACACGTTTTTTCGTGTGTCCGACACGCGTCGGGGTGTGTCCGACGCGTGTCCGTGTCCGACACGTGTCGAACACGGATTCTTCACCCATTTTGGAGTGTCCGTGCTTCCTAGCTTTCTATCAAAAGATCTCCTATTCCGCTCGTGCCACAACCCCCCACCATACACAAAGAGGGGCTACCCTCCAAGCTTTTCTAACACGGCTGCCCACTGGTCTCCCTCTCCAAGCCTCTAACATATCCATCGTGGTCCTTGACACAACCCAATCTACCCCAAAAACATTCAGGACCATACTCCAAACATCTGCTGCCAATTTGCAGTGCAACAAGAGATGGTTAACCGATTCACCCATCTTCTTACACATGCAACACCAATTAACTATAATTTGGCGTCTTCTTCTAAGATTATCGAGAGTAAGAATGCTGCCAAACATGGGTCTAAATATTGATTTGAATTTAACCCATGACGAATGTGACAATGAGAGTTCCATGTGAAAGTGAAAATATCATAGATAGTAAAAAAGATAAGGAAATGGAACAAGAATTGGAACCTTACAGTAGTATGGAATTTGATTCACACCAAGCAGCATATTCATTTTACCTAAAGTATGCAAAGCCTATTGGGTTTGGTGCCTCAACAAAAGCTAGCCGCAGGTCAAAAGCAATTGGAGAATTTATTGATGTAAAGTTTGCATGTACAAGGCATGGGTTTATAGGAGAGGCTGGTGCTTTTAATCCACGACCTTGTCTGAAGATTGATTGTAAAGCACTTTACATATATAGAGAAGACAAGATGGAAAATGGTTTGTTCATGATTTCATCAATGAACATAACGATGAACTTTTTCCTAACCATACACACTATTTGTCATGTCATAAGAGCATCACTCCTACTATCAAACATAGCATTGATAATTTGCATGTAGTTAGGGTGAAGATAAGTAAGATTTTTGCGGCAATGGCCAAACAAAATGGTGGGTATGAAAACATTGATTTTTTGGAAAAGGACATTAGAAACTATTTTGATGAGGAAAGACATTTAGAGTTAGCATCAAAAGATGCTCAAGCAATGTTGGAACATTTTATGCATATGCAAGAAGAGAAAGCTAATTTTTTTATGCATTGGATTTAGATGAAGAACAACATTTAAGAAATGTTTTATGGGTTGATGCAAAAGGACGAGAAGATTATAAGATTTTTGGAGATGTTTCTTTTGATACTACATACATCACAAATAAATACAAAATGTCATTTGCTCCATTTGTTGGTGTGAATAATCACTTCCAATCTACACTTCTTGGATGTGCATTGCTTGTAAATGAGACTACATTAACATTTATTTGGGTAATGCAAACATGGATTAAAGCAATGGGTGGAAAATCTCCAACTGCTATACTAACTGACCAAGACAAGGCTATGAAAGCAGCCATTTCAAAGGTATTCCCAAATGCACGACATCGCTTTTGTTTGTGGCATATATTGAGAAAATTTCCCAAGAAGCTTGGTCATGTAATAAAAAAAAACATGAAAATTTTATGGAAATATTCAATAGATGTATTTATAAATCATGGACTGAGGAGGACTTTGAGAGGAAATGGAGGGACATGGTTGAAAGATTTGAACTTACAGAGAATGAATGGATTGAAGATTTATTTCAGGATCATAAACATTGGGTTCCTATTTACATGAAAGAAACATTTTTTTACTGGAATGTCTACAACTCAAAGATCTGAAAGTACTTCTTTCATAAATATGTGAACAAGAAGACTTCATTGAAGGAGCTGGTTGAACAATACATGGTGGCTTTACAAGATATAGAAGAAAAAAAGGCATATGCTAATTTTGGTACATTGTATGAAAAAAGAGGTTTTAAAGTCTTCTTCACCTTTTAAGAAACAAATGTCAACAGTTTCACACATGAAGTCTTCAAAAAAAATCAAGTTGAGGTTTTAGGAGCATTTGGATGCTATCCTAAAGAAGAATTAGATGATGGTACGGTTAAGAATTTAAGAGTTCAAGATTTTGAAAAGAATGAAGATTCGGTATTATGGGATGCAAGCAGAAAGAGGTTTTTTGTTTATGGTGTCTATTCGAATACAATGGGTATCTTTGTAGATATGCGTTGGCAATACTCCAATCTTTTGGTGTTCTTGACATCCCATCTCAATACATCTTAAGGAGATGAACTAAAGATGCAGAAAGTGTTAATACCATAAAAAGCATTCCAAAAGATGTTCGTTTGAAGAAACAATGCTTTAATGAGCTGCATCAAGAACCCACATCAAGAACCCACTGAGTGAGGAGGGATCAATATGCCTCAAGAGTTATAACATTGCATATGATGCTTTCAAGGAAGCTTTGAAAAGATGTGCGATGGTTAATAATTCTTTTAAGGGCTTTAAAGAGCCTAATAGTTCTCTTGATCTTGATAAAGAGAGTGTTGATAGTAAAGTGATGCGTAACCCACAAGTGTCAATTACAAAAGGAGCTCCTAAAAGGATAAAAAAGGGATTGAGAAAAGGAGTAAAAGAAGATACAACAAATCAAAAGAGGTTAGACTTTTGGTTGCCTTGCACAAGTACTATATCATGTTGTGATATATTTCTTAGTTACTAATTATTAATGTTTGACATTATTTTAGGTTCAAAAGCATCTTGAAGTGCCGATGAGAAAGTCCATCAAAAGAGAGGTTTGCCAATACTTTTCTTGAAACTCTCAAATACTTTAAAGTCTAAATTTATTGGAACTGTTCCTTTTGATGAAAAGGAATATTGTAATCTTTATCAAGTCTTTGTGTTTTTAAGGCTGCAAACTCAAGGCCCGAAAGATTTCATAACTTGCAAACTTTTGAACATATAATAATCTTTTGGGATATGAATGGATGTAATTGACATTTGATTATGGATGTGTATAAATTTTACCCTTTTGTGGCTGAAAGTACTATTGACACTTGATGTACTTGATTGTGTTTTGTTTTATTAAAATTTTCACATTCCAGTGCTGCTTTGTTGCTGCTCTAGTGTTGCAGTCCATTCTATTGCTATTGGGTCAGCTTCGATTCATTTGTTTTTTTGTTGTTATGTGTTATGCAACTTATGCTTGTTTGGAGTTGTTATTAGTGTTGTCTGTCTTTATAGTTGCTGCAGTTTTGTTTTGCCCTCTTATGGGCTCTTTGTTATTAGAAGTATATGCTTATTACTTCTCTTGTACTATTATGTTATATTTTTAAATAATATTTTTCACTTTAAATAAATAGAAAAAAAAAAAAAAAAAAAAAATCACATTCAGAAAAATATAAAATAATAAATAATAAATAATAAAAATATATATTAAAAAATGGAGTAAATAATCAGATTTGTTGGGCTGCAAATGAGCCGAGCCGAGCTTTGGCTTGCTCGGGCTTGGGCAAGCTCGGCTCACCAATATTTGAACGAGCTCGGGCTTGGTTCGGCTCAAGCTTGCATTGCAGAAATCAGCCTCTCAATCTTCGATCGCGTTGCAAAGGATGAAATCAGTTTCTCAATCATCGGGTTACACCCTTTTCTCTAATCTAATTCTCCCAAAGCAGTCTGGCCCGATAGTATTTTGCATCCTCTCATAACTCCATCACAAGAAGAAGAAAAAAAAATGGTTGTCAAGATAAAGAACATGGTTGAGAGAGAGAGAGAGAGAGAGAGAGTAATAAACTTGTAGTAGTTGTTGTTGGAGTAAGATTGTTGCATCGGTCGCTGGTAGAGTAGCTGCTGACATGAATCTGGGATGGACGAATTGAGAGGTCTCCTATGGCTGCCGTCTTCAACAAGAGTTAGGAACTTAGGGTTTCTTTTCTTTTGTTATGGTTATAGTGTGTGTAATCCAACGGTTGTGATGAATTGTATGGGTTACTGGGCTTAATAGCTTGAGGGCTTCAGGAATGGATATAGTTTAAGTTTATAAAACCAAACAACTACCTAAAGATTAGCATTGGCAAGAGTGTGATTGTTCCAGTGGGGGAGGGGGATCACATTCATGATCTGGCAGCTATCTTGGGTTGCGGTGTTGAATCTTTTCAGTTTTCTTATTTGGGTCTGCCCTTGGGTTCTTCTATGAGGAGAGTTGTAGTTTGGGATCCAGTGGTGGAGCGTTTCCAAAAGAGGCTCTCCGGGTGGAAGAAGCAATATTTGTCAAAAGGGGGTAAACTCACATTGTTGAAAAGCACCCTCTCAAATCTTCCTACATATTTTATGTCCTTGTTTCCGATTCCTAGAACAGTGATCAGTAGACTTGACAAAATTCAGGGAAATTTTTTGTGGGGGGGGTATCGGGGAGGAGTTCAAGTACCATCTTGTGAAATGGGAGAAAGTCTACACCCCTATTAGAAAAGGAGGATGGGGAATTCGCAGGTTGGAGATGTTTAATACAGCTTTGCTAGGGAAATGGATGTGGAGATTTGGGTGTGAAAGGTCTAGGTCGAGGCGTGTCATTGCTTGTCGGATTGGGGAAGAGTACCAGCAGGCATGGGCTCATGGAAAGGTATTAGGAGGGGTTGGGATGAGTTCTCTAAGCGGATACGGTTTAGAGTTAGGAATGGTCGTCATGTAAGGTTTTGGAAGGATTTGTGGTGTGGGGATGTGGTGTTGAGGGGTGTTTGAGGTGAGGTCGTTTTACCAAAGTCTTACGGATTCGCCAAGCAATGTTTTCCCTTGGAAGGCTGTTTGGAGGACTTCAGCTCCATTGAATGGGTTGTTTCAAGGACCACGGTGGAAATACTAGAGGCCTGGAGAGGGAGACCAGTGGGCAGCCGTGCTAGAGAAGCTTGGAAGGTAATCCCTCTTTGTGTATGGTGGAGGTTGTGGCACGAGCGGAATAGGAGATCCTTTGAAAGCGAGGAGTTGCCGGCGTGGGTTATTAAATCGAATATTTTGCATTCTCTTTATTTTTTGGGTCGTTGGGAAAAGTTGTTCATCTTTGGACAACTTTTTATACTTTGTTGACAGCTTATTGTTGTAGTGGAGCCTATGGCGTCTTTTGTTTGTTTTGTAAAGAGTTCGCTCCCCTTTTGAGCGCCTTTGATAATATATGTTTACTTATCCAAAAAAAACAACTACATAGACCTTTAAAACCACTCAAGTGTTTGGGCTAAAATTTAGTAGCAAATTTTGAAATATAGGCCCTATCAACTAAACGAGCCTGTTCATGAGCTTGGCGAGCCGAGCTCATCATTGCTCAAGCTCGGCTCGTTTACTAAACGAACGAGCCCGAGCCGAGCTTTTAATGAGCCAAGCCCGAGCTGTTCATGAACAGCTCAGTTCATTTGCAACCCCAGTACCAACTAGGAAAACAAATTCAGATTTGTTGTATTGGGGTTGTTATTAAATTTATGTGATGTTTGGAATTGGAATAAGATTTTTAGGATTGTAGAATTGAAATGTAAATTTAAATAAGATTTTGGAATTGAAATGTAAATTTAAATAAAATATGACCCAGAAGCCAAACAATACAAAACAACCCAACAAGTGATCACAAAACATGTGACATTCATTATTATAAAAAGTAAAAGAAGTCAAATGTTTCTACACCAATAAGACAAGAGACTCCAAAGCCACTAGAAGAAGTCTGTGGTTTCTACACCAAGTAGGACAAGCGAATGTGGTAAGCAAAGCCTTTATTAAGTTACATAAATTCATCCCACACATGCTTTTTTCCACTCTGCATCCCTGAACTTTTTTTTCCCCTTACATCTAGAAACCTCATATAACACTTGAAAACAAGGGACACAAATGGTGAACACAAATACCACAAGGGGCTTCCAAACCGACTATGATTTCATTAAACACTGCTTGACCAAATCTATCTCAAATATGCATGTACATGCCTCCCATTATTGCAACTAAGTATAGTGTTTTTACTAAAATACCAAATATTTGATGATCTTAATTATCGCCTCATCAGATAATCATATTGATAAGGTCATCATCTAGTGAGGTCCCTGTTAATCGAGGGTATTGGGAAGAGTAGGTTGGATACATACCTAATCTTTAGCATTAATTACATACCGTGATTGATCTCACAATTCGAATCCACATTCTCAGGCTGTCATATTCACGTGGTTGATAGCCCAAGCTTTTATGGTGCAATGACTCTTACCCTTGCACACATGGGTTGTTTTACAGGTAAGGAGCCTATGTTCTTGGATGCTCATCATCCTTAGAAACTTATGAGCAATTTGAAGCATTTTTGTATATTGACATGCAAATGTTTAGCATGCCTTACTTTTGATGTCATATTTTGTATACCATAGGTGTATGGTATTTTAGACTCTAACGTAGCTTCCTTGACGTGTAATGATACCTAAGTACTTACTTTTGATATTATAAGCATGTATGTAAAGGGGCCAAGCATGTTTACTTTAGTACTTGTATTTGTTTGGTACCAACTTTTGTTACAAAAACGTATTTTAACCAACTTTGGAGGTTTGGCATATGAAATTCTTGTAATTAATATGTATGAGGCCATAAGCCATTGTTTTACATTCATTTATCCATTTTAAGGTTGTTGACATGTTCACATATTCACATCTCATTGAAAATCAGTTTTAAACCTTCGTTTTTGAACCAATTCATAAGGGGATTTGAAGCATGGGTTGAACCTTAACACATTTGGCATATAGCAGGCCTTTAACAGCTTTTCGAGTCATTTCGGCCAACCGAAACACCATTTCGGTCGACCAATGGCTTTTGGAAACTTCAATGCACAGTAAATCACCCATTCCAGTAGCCATTTTCACTGTTTAGGTCTATTTCGGTCGACCAATGGCTCATTTCGGTCTACCGAAATGACCTCCCCTCAAAAATATGTTTTCAGCAAAATTTCTGTCCATTTCGGTCGACCGAAATAGCTTGCATGCACACAGCCTCTCTGTTATGATTCAGCACTGATGTTCCAACTTCAAAAGGTTATAACTCCTTCATTTCTAATTTAAATGGGGTGATTCTTGAGCCTAAACTCAAGGATTTTGAGTCAGCTTTCCAATGGTACTAATGCCATTTTCAGATTCCAATCACAGTGGGAGTTATTCATGTTTTAGTGAGGTAGTGTCAGTTTTTGCTTAAACCGGGAATGGGCATTTTTGTGGGATTTTTGGCCAAAGTTCTTAGAACCTCTTGGAATGTTGTGAAATGATTAGGTTGCATTCACCTTGTTTGACTTGTTTAGAGTCAAGTTTATCATTTTATTTGTGAATTGACCATTTTGCCCCTTGGTTAATGGATTTTGCCCATTTTGACATTTGCTTCCGCTCTCGTTCTCTCTAAGTTCCGTGACTTCATGGAAGGTCACATTGGTGTCTTAGAGATGGTTTATATCTCTAGAGACTTTGGTTTATCTTTCACTTCTGCATTTCGGATCCGTTACAAGGTCAACTTTCGTTTCGTCACTGACGCACCGGGTTGAAAAACTTGGGCTGTCACACGAAATGTGAAATCTTAAATTCATTTATGCTTTGAATGATACAGATTTGGTCAAATTACAGCCAAAAAAGGAAAAAAAGAAATCAAACACGACATTATAGTTGTTAAAATGTGAAATCTTATATTCATCTGTGCTTTGAATGATACAGATTTGGTCAAATTACAGCCAAAAAACGGAAAAAAAGAAATCAAACACGACATTATAGTCATTATTAGGATACACTCTTTGATGAGGATGGACATTATAGCGGGCTACATGAATTTCGAAGCAGATGCATCGTTCATCACATCGTTGAATCTTGAAAAGAAAAATAAGAGAATACCAAGATGACTATTGCTGAAATGTGAAATCTTATATTCATTTATACTTTGAATGATACAGATTTGGTCAAATTACAGCCAAAAAAGGAAAAAAAGAAATCAAACACAACATTATAGTTGTTGAAATGTGAAATCTTATATTCATTTATGCTTTGAATGATACAGATTTGGTCAAATTACAGCCAAAAAAGGAAAAAAAGAAATCAAACACGACATTATAGTCATTATTAGGATACACTCTTTGATGAGGGTGGACATTATAGTGGGCTACATGAATTTCGAAGCTGATGCATCGTTCATCACATCGTTGAATCTTGAAAAGAAAAATAAGAGAATACCAAGATGACTACTGCTGAAATGTGAAATCTTATATTCATTTATGCTTTGAATGATACAGATTTGGTCAAATTACAGCCAAAAAAGGAAAAAAAGAAATCAAGCACGACATTATAGTTGTTGAAATGTGAAATCTTATATTCCTTTATGCTTTGAATGATACAGATTTGGTCAAATTATAGCAAAAAAAGGAAAAAAAAGAAATCAAACACGACATTATAGTCATTATTAGGATACACTCTTTTGATGAGGATGGACATTATAGTGGGCTACATGAATTTCGAAGCAGATGCATCGTTCATGACATCGTTGAATCTTGAAAAGAAAAATAAGAGAATACCAAGATGACTACTGTTGAAATGTGAAATCTTATATTCATTTATGCTTTGAATGATACAGATTTGGTCAAATTACAGCCATAATGTCGTGTTTGAAAACAACTATAATGTCGTGTTTGATTTCAATTTTTCCTTTTCAACAACTATAAAGTCGTGTTTGACTTCTTTTTTTCCTTTTTTGGCTGTAATTTGACCAAATCTGTATCATTCAAAGCATAAATGAATATAAGATTTCACATTTCAACAGTAGTCATCTTGGTATTCTCTTATTTTTCTTTTCAAGATTCAACGATGTCATGAACGATGCATCTGCTTCGAAATTCATGTAGCCCACTATAATGTCCATCCTCATCAAAGAGTGTATCCTAACAATGACTATAATGTCATGTTTGATTTCGTTTTTTTCCTTTTTTGGCTGTAATTTGACCAATCTGTATCATTCAAAGCATAAATGAATATAAGATTTCACATTTCAACAACTATAATGTCGTGTTTGATTTCTTTTTTTCCTTTTTTCCTTTTTTGGCTGTAATTTGACTAAATCTGTATCATTCAAAGCATAAATGAATATAAGATTTCACATTTCAACAGTAGTCATCTTGGTATTCTATTTTGGATACATTGCACCATGGGTAATACTTGCAAATGAATCACTATTTGACACATGCTAGTGATGCCATGCTAAGCGTTTCATTAATACTTTCTTTGATTTGGCATCTAATACTTTCTTGGATTTAGTGGAATACTTGTCACATGCCCCCTATTAACTACTTGGATTTTTCTCACCTGATGGAGTTTTTCCCATACTCCATATGATGCAGATTCAGTTCAAGCTTTCTGTTCGATGTTTTTCCATTTAAAACTTATTTATATTTTCATTTGGACAAACAAGGACAATTCAGTATATACTTTGCACATAACAACAGTGACAGAGCCAGGAATTTAGTTGAGTGGGGCGACGTTGTAGATTTCAGTTGAGTGGTATAAAATTTTTTTGGAAGAAATAATAAATATAAGAACTTAATACAGATTGATAAAATTTTCATTTATTACATTTACAATTGTCCTCGATGAATTTTTATATTGAGCAAGATTTCCATAGAAATTGAAGAAAAAATTTATTTATTTAAACACGACAATTATACAAAACAAAAAAAATGTGCATGTGTTCTGGCGTATCCCTCAATCCTTCTTACAATGTATACAATTAAGAATTTTTCATAAGTCAAATTAGTTAGGACTCATCAAAGCTAGAAAGTCCTTGCTTGCAATAATTAAAAATTAATGAATGAAACTTGTCTTCACTTTGGAACTTGAACTATTTTCAGTTAGGCTCTCCAAATCAAAAACTAATTGATAATTACTAATTAGATTAAACCAAATAAACAAGAGAATTGTGCGCTTTAGAATTGTGATCCTTCTTCAAAGAAAAAAAAAAGTGAGTTGTGCATCATAGGAAAAGGGAGGATTAAAGATGGAGATATAGAATTCTAGTGCTCAGAGAGAGATATATTGTGGATTAAAGATTAGAAGTGTGGAGCAGATTGAAAATTCTATATGTACAAAGGCATAACCTCAACACTTGTATGCGCAAGTTGAAAATTATTCTTCAGCTATTAGATCCTGAAGGAAAGATTTCATGGATACCTAAACAACAAGAAATTTAATTTTTAAGTGAAGAACTCAATTTGAGGGACAATTGTACCTTATCAAAGAAGATTGTTTCTTTTAGAATAATGAAATTTAATTGTATATGTTATTTTACAAATTTACTACAGTTTTGATCCTACATCAGCTCCAATTTGTACCAAAGTACATTCGCAGGGTAAACTCAATATACAGACATCTAATATAATATAAGATTAAAAAATGAAGGACATGTTTGAAGCAAAGAGGCAATGAAAATACATAAAATATGCACAATAAACTTGCCTGCACTTTGATTAGAAGTATCCTTGTGCCTGTCTGAAATTTGTTTCAAGGAAAGTCTACCGTGTTGAAGCAACCCTTCAATTATATCTTCGCACTGCCAAAATGCAACCAAACAATAAGCTACTCATTCTAACTTTGAACAAAACATATCAATAGAAAATCAAACTAAAAATCTATCCAACTCACTTCTTTACCAAGATACTTCACCATCGCTAAAAACTTAGGAAACCTCATATGGTGGATTATGTTATCAAACAACACCATGTACTGGGTTATAACCCTCGATGCCTTTCCAAACCCACCTACATTCAAATATAAATAATCAACATCATGAAATTATACTTAGCAAAGGAAACGAATTCATGAAATTGGCCTTACCCTCTGTTCGGTTACCAATAAAAATGTAGAGTGGACAAGCACACACCCACAATTGCTCTTTTCCCTCAAACTCTAGAGCTAATTATTACTATTAGGCTTACTTTAATCTGATACTAGAGAATTGATTTTGTATCTGCCTTTTATTTCTTCAGCATTTTAGGTATTCATCGCCAATTAATAGTACTCCTCAGCTTACCTTACTCTGATATCAAAGATCCTAACTTTCTATTTCCTTTTTTCTTTTTCCAGAATTTCTTGGCAACCAAACAGAATGAAAACAAAAAACTGTAAGTATAATGATGATACCTTCCTGTATGATTGAAAAGGCTTGAACACAATTGTGTTGGATTAATACGAGCAGAGAGCATCGAACAGTTTCTTTCTCAAGTTCAGTATATTGTATTATTTGTGCCAATGGTAGGGTTCCTCTGCGGAGAAGACACTCACATACTTTCTGTTAACAAGAAAAATTTCAGTTTTTCCGTCAAAATTTAGACAAATTGATAACAATCAGTTTGGTTGCTGTGAAAACTGATCAAAGGAGGAGGGTGTTTTTTGGTTGAAATTCCAAAAAACAGTCTATCGCTTTCCCTCCTTTTATCAGCAACCAAACAGCGGATAGGAATTTCTACAGAGAGATGAAATGTTACCGCGACATTATCACCAAAGTAAGAGGAGATTAGATGAACGGCGAGCTTGATGCCGTTTTGGGTAACCATATCCGCGGGAGGTTTCTTCTTCCTCTTTTTTTTCAGTGTCGAGTGATGTGTAAAATAAAATTCGTCACTTTCTTGATCTTCGCCTCCTTACCCGTTGGCTGTGAAGGTGAAGCAGCAGAAGTGGGCTGTGCCCAGAAATCGCCAGGCTGCCGCGGTTGTGGTGGTGGAAGGACTGCGGCGGCGCGGCCTGGAGAGTGAGAGGGGGAGACTTCTGTGATGTTGTGTGATAGTTGCAGACCAGAGACATGGTGTGAGTGGGTGGACAATTTAAATAAGGGTAAAATAGTCTTTTTATATTGAGTTGGATCTTCTGCCACTCACACGTGCGCTCGCCCTTTTAAATTTTGGATCCCCGTGACTTGTACCAAATTCATGGGACAAGTAGTTTGAACACTTTTTGCGGTTTTTTTTATTTTTTTATTTTTTTTAATTTTTACCGAATAAATTTTTTTTCATATTTATGAATCATGAAATTATTTTGAAGAATACAAGTTAATTTACGTTAAAAGTTTTTTCTTAAGGCCTAATCGATTTAAGCTGACTCAAATTAATTGACTCTAGAATTGTTTAGGGAACCTCAATCTGAATAGTTTTTTAAAAAACAATTATAAAAAGAAAAAAATATATACATATTAAAAGCTTTTTTTTTTTTTAATAGTGCATATTAAAAGCTTTAATTGCTATTTAAAAGCTGCATAAGGTTCTGAATTACCTGCAAGTTTATTCTATTTTTTTTCTTTCTATTTTGGTTTAATTTTTGTGGTGACAAGCACACACAAATTTTCCTCCTTCAATGACATGCATCCTCGACCTCTCTCGCTTTACCACAAGGTAAACTCAAAACTGGCTCAGCGCAAGTAGTATATAGCTCAATTGAATATTACATACAATTCACATTAATTAAACAATAATGAGACACTTGAAGGGCATCTAGTTTTTAATAATCTCATAGCATCTCCAAGTTATGTATATATATTTTTTTAATGTAAATTTAATGTGTCATAATAAATTTACATAAAAAATTTGATTTATTTATTTTTAGCTCTAGTTATTATTTTGTTAAAATATATCATTTAATAACAACCAACAAGTGTCATGCCTAGAACCCACATAATTTTTACAAACCTACTTAATATAGGGTTGATTAATGAAAAATATGTAGAAGAAATGAAATATATTGATGTATCTGTGTAAAAAAAATATGTAAAATACACAACAATTTTACACATTGGTAACGTGGCAGTGTATGTCAGTACTCAAACTATTGCCTTCGAGTGGAACCTTCCTCCATCGCTCTTTGAAGAGTTAGGAGTTCGTGGGGGATACGAGAAGAGAATTTGAACCTAAGAGTATAGGGTAGGAATACATTGGGCCTGGCCCTTTCAGGTCTGGTATTGATTAGTTAGGTTAGTTGATAATATGATACTGAAGTGGGTTGAGGGTCTGGGCTTGTTTGTCTTGAGTTGGGCTGCTTTTTATGGGTTCTTTCTTGGTTTGGGGTAATCCAATGTAATGTTAATCTGTGGGCTTGGAGACCATTTTTTTTGTAGGCCTAAGTTATGCACTTTTTTTTTTGTGTATAATTTTTTTTTTATATTATAATCCTGTGTATATTTTAATATTAAGGAAAAAAATAAAAATAAATAAATAGGGATGGTGTTTAACTTTAAAATCAGATTTAAGTGGGAATTAATTACAAGGGCTAGTGACACTGTGTTGGGGAAGACCAAAAGCATACCAAGGTGAAAAGACTAGAAATCACTTGTCAAATTTTTTCTAGAATCATTGTTTAGACTTTAGACAACATATATTAAATATAGTTGCAGAACTGAATTTTTTATTTTTTATTTAGTATTATTTACTACTAATTCTTCCTTTTTTGGTTATATACCAATGAAAATATAAAGATAGACAATGAGATTTTACTATGCAAAGAAAACGGAGATTAATTACAAGTTCTCAAACTTCTAACTCTTCATCTCTCTTTTACTCTCTATTTTAGTTTTTCGTGTTATCTTATTTCATGCTATAAATCTTAACACCCTTATATACCAGACTACAATAGAGATTAGAATTCGCTCCAAGACTCGCGAAACAAATTAGGTCAGAAACGAATCACGATGACGTAATATTTACTGCAAAAATGATTCTGTACGTAACTAAAAACTCCTTTTGTTGTAGTGCCTAGACAGAAACATCATTTGGACCACAACTTTTGCAGTAGGTTTCCATGACTTCTGCACATTGCAAGTCTTCGTGATGCCGACATGGAATCCTCTTTACAAGTGGGAAGGAAAGGGAAGGAAAAGGGAAAGGAAAAAAAGAAATCGAAGGTATCCCAAAGTTGACAACAAGGAGAGTTGCCAAGAAAATCAAATAAATCATCTCAAGCTTTTGCTATTTATGTTACGATCATGAAACACTGTGACCCCATCTGCTCCAAATCAAGGGGACATATAGACGTGAATGTATAGTGACAGGTTCATGCGGGTCATGCATACTCGTGTGCTGTGATTTGCTTGGAATCTGGGTTATGGTGGTTTTTGAACTCTCACCTCCCACCACTTCCACATGAGCTTTGCTTTATACTGTGTGCTTGTGTGTGAGAGAGAAGACTTCAATGCGTATGGAACACTAATTAGGGCACCATCAAGGTTGTTTCGTTTTGACGAGTCCAACCAAGTAATTATTTCGGATCATGCAATATGTCCCTCTCATATATCTTTTCAAATTTATTTATATTTGTTGGTAAATAGTACTTAACATTAGGACTAATTACACCTTTGAAGTGATTTGATTTGATTTGATTTAGAGCATAAATCATCACCAATTCTAATTGATTTAACCCTTGAATTATGATCATTGTTTGGATGATTGTGTGTAAAATTCTATGTATTATTTGATCTAAAGTTTTGGTTAATATCTTATGCTCACTAGTTCACCAACCAATCAAATAAAACCACATATACACATAGTCAATCCTAATGATTCCATTATTTTTGAAATTAAGACCAAACCATTATCATTTTAGATCAAAATCAAATTGTACAGTTGTTTGACATATATGCCCTTAAAAGCTCATTTTTCAATTTTATTTTATATATTTATATATTTATTTAATTTTGAATTTTATTGTTACATTACCTACATACATGTTTGAATTTTATGGCTGTTACCTTAATTATATACTAAGGTAAAATTGTAAGAAAATTTTAATTTTAATTAAGGAATCTGACGTACATCGTGATTCTTTGATTAATCGAATTAAGAAAAATTATATTTGATGGTATTAAATTCGTCATTTCAAAATTGAAAAATGTAACAAAAGAAATTTTTTTACACTTGTCTCTTCTGAGACTTGAACTTCTCACCTCTATTTAAAAAGTAAGAGACTGATACTGTTAGGCCGCTGGTCCGTTGATAAACGTAACAAAAGTAAAATTGATGAAAGATTCTAAATTGAATACGACAAATCTTTTGTTGGGTGTGTTAATATGAAAATTTTGAAAATAATAAAAAAGTGAGAAAATGAGAATTGTCCCTGATTAAGGAATTTTATAAGATATACACGTGATTGTCTGATTAATCAAATTTAGAAAATTTATATTCGATAGTATCAAATTGGTGTTTCAAAATTGAAAAACGAAACAAAAATAAAATCGATGAAAGATTCTAAGTTGAACATGATAAATATTTTTGTGGATGGGATAACGTGAAAATTTTGAAAATAATAGAAAAGTGAGAAAATAAGAATTGTCATTTTCTTTGATCAAACAAGTGCAATTTGTCTTCCTATCAAACCTTAGCTGTTTGATTGCAACTCTTACCTGCCATGACACCATTTCACGTTGCATTATCTTTTATGTCCTCATTATTTCTAGCATATCCTTATTTAGTGACTGAATAAGTCAAAATATGGTATGCCCAAAGACACGTGTCAATATATGGTATGCCCAAAGACACGTGTCAATATCTGATTTCCCATCATTTAAAACGAGAAAACAAAAGGGAACAAGCTTTCGACAGATCAATGTGCTGGGCATACCATAGAGGCTGGTCCTGCAAGCACTATTCTTAGGGTAGGCAAAATTTCGGAATCTTTACAGGACTAATTTTGTTTAGCTGAAAAGAATGAAAGATAGGAGTATTATTTATGCTCTTTGCACAAAACAGGCAAAGTTGGCAAACATATTACTCTTTACTAGTGTTCCTTTATAGACATTATAATCTGTGTGTGTATATTTGTGTATAGGCTGCTATTGTATAATACTTGTGACGTGATTATTGACCCTGGCATGTTAAGTGTAGATTTAATTATAGCTCATGCCTGTTGTGTCTAAGTCAAATAGTCGGGTGTAGTCAAGTTTAGCACAATTCTTTGTATAATAATTATGACATGATTATCAACTCTGGCATGTTAGGTGTAGGTTTAATTACAGCTCACGCCAATTATACATAAGTTAGATAGTCGGGTATAGTCAAGTTTCGCACAATTCTTTATTAATAATTTTTTTTTTTTACGCGTTGTATTATAAGTGATAAGTTTAGGAGATGAAACCAAGATTTATAAAGTTGGGGAATAGAACAATTAGTTAATGGAATTGGGATTAAAGAAACAAGTTGTAGTAAATATTTCGCTGTTCAACATTAAACTAAGAAAAAATAAAACTCTGATACCAATTAACAACACAGAAGCAAAATTGAGAATCATTTTAGTTTTTATTGGAAATAACAAGTTTTAGAAAACGGTAGAATATTATTGATGTGTAAAATCTACCGTGTAGTACAGTCAATTATAATAGTAATTAAATTAATGAATCATTGAATCCTAAAGTAACCCAATCTTTCACCACCTCTATAAATAATTAAAAAAAAAAAATCCAATCACTAAAATAAGTTTACAAAAAATTAACTAAATTAGAGTCCAATTCAACCACAAATAAATACTATAAAAAAAATTGACAAACTTTTAATCACATTGAAAGCTGAAAAAATGGAGCCCTAAACGATGACATTTGGCTGCAGAATGACTTATATAATGAGCATAGCCGGTGAGTATTGATAGTTTGGTGGATTCCAATTGGGAACGAATCTTTGTGAGTCGCGAAACGGGCTTATCAAAACTATACCAAAAATTATGTATTTTTTTTTTTTCTTTTTCAAACGTGCTTATGAAAAAGGTAAACAATTATAATTGAGAATTTTTCTCTCAATATCTCTCTCTTATGGAAGGACAATACAATTCTCTCTCTTTTGTGTAGGATCTTAGTAGGGTTAGTATATAAACCCTCTTCCAGAGGAAATCAAACACGGAAACTTAATCTCGCAACTTACATCAAAGTGTGACCGGTTGCAAATAGTGTGATCGGTTGAACTTATCTAGAAGTTTGAACCATTCAAAAATTCAAAAGTCTTTACTACGATAAATATGATCGGTCCTAAATAGTGTGACCAGTCAAACTTTTCGAGTACTATAATCCGAACTAATAATCAGGCTCCACAACCTCTAACAGTGATCTCATCACTTGTTTTTTCTTTATTGAAAATTTGACATTAATGGATATAAGCCTGGTTTATGATGTTGAGTGGAAAAATACATCATATCATACTATATCCCACAAGGGTATTTCAGTACTTCCACCACGACCTTTATGAAAAGTTTAGTTCACACATGGTCTCTCTAATTAACTACCTTTGATCACACCAAATGCGTGAACATTATTACATACACAAACAACCGGCCAAACGAGAACGAAAAATACTGATGAACACCTTCTTCTTCTTCTTCTTGTCTTCTCCATCTATATATATATCAAGAACTCAAACAAAGTCTTGTTATTTGGACCTCAAGACCTCTCCAAACAAGCTTTAATGGTAGTTCGATCATTGATGCTGGTGGAGACTTCCAAAGGGATCGCATTGATCCGATTTCAGTTGAACTTTTATGGCTTTATGCATGGTTTGGTTGCTGTTTATTTGGTTCATTTATCGGATCATGCGATCCCTTAGGAAATCTCCATCAGTAGCTCCAAGTTTTTGTTATGGCTTCGAGGTCAGATTTCTATGTTTTATAAAATATAATATGTTGATACATGTATATATATGTACACACAATTACATTCCACATATATCAAGACTGTTTATGTTTGTATATGTATGCTCTTGAATTGAGTATGGGTGTAAGTTATTATGGAATCTCATGGATTAATTTTGTTTTTGTTTAGTAAGTCCACGAAATATATTGAGATTATGGTTTTTTACATCTGAAATGAAAAGGTGATTAATTTACTTTCTTCAAGATTTTCTGAATTTAGCAAAGGAGAATAGATCCTCTTTCTTTCTCTTTCTCTAGCATATTAAAGGGATTTAAAGATATCAGCTGTCTTCAATGCTCTCTGAATATAGCAAAAGAGAATACTCTCACTCTAAATCATGAATTTTTCTTGTTAATATATATATACATCTAAAGATCTAAGCACAATAGCATGTAGCAACAATGATCATTGTAATTTCTACCTTATTTTATTTATTTATTTATATTTGGGGGCAAGTATTTCTACCTTAATTTCAGACGCATATATGTTTTTTTTCTTTATTATTATTTTTTTTTTTTTTCTTTTTTTCATTTTTTGGATAGGTAAGCAACACGTTACATGCTCAATAACGATCATCCTTTTGTGGTTTTAATTTTCACTTTGATCCTATAGTTGGACTCTTCAAATTTTTGGTTAGGTAAGTAACACGTGCAGACACACTTACATGATCAAGATCCTTTTATTGATTTTAATTTTTTGATACTCTATTTGTACAAATCTCTTTACATTCTGGACTAGTTTATGTAGGACTCACCAAAGTTTCACTTTAATTGCTTTGTGTCTATTTCATTGAACAAGTGTTTGACATATAATTATATTGTGTCGACTATATATTTATTGTGAAAATCTTCATCAATCGACTGCTAGAACTCTTCTAGAAATCATAGTGAGATCTTTTTTGGATTTGTAGCATTGTCAAGTCTGCTATTTTACAATAATTGTAACGTGACTACTGATTCAGACATGTTCGGTGTGGATCCAATTATAGCCCACACCAGCTGTGTCTGAGTCAGATAATCGGTTGTACTCAATTATAGCACAATTTTTTGTTAATAATTCAATATTTTTAAAAGCTATATTAGAAGCAATGATATAGGCTCAAGAGATAAACCAAGATTTAGAAAGCTGGGATTCATCAATAGACTGCTGGAACTCTTCTAGAAATCTTAGTTTGTAGCATGGGCAAGTCTGCTATTGTACAATAATTGTAACGTGATTATTGACTCAAACATGTTAGGTGTGGATTCAATTACAGCCCACACCAGCCGTGTCTGAATCAGATAGTTGCTTGTAGTCAATTCTGGCACAGTTCTTAGTTAATAATTCAATTTTTTTAAACGCTATATTAGAAGCAATGATAGGTTTAGTAGTTGAAACCAAGATTTAGAAAGTTGGAGAGTAGAACAATTAGTTGCGGAAATTGGGATTAAAGAAACAAATTGGGGATTTTTTTTAATTTTTATTTTTTGGGTGTGAAAGGTAATTGTAAGAGTTGGGGAATTTAGGTAAAAAAAGATTGTCTATTTTTCCTGGTGAGATTCGGCAGAGTTTCAACACAATGGTCGTTTTAATGTCATATGAGATTTTGGTAGATGGCTACTAGTGTTGTAGGTTTTATTTTTAATAGCCTGTATGCCCAAATGTTATATATGAAAACAACAATTTAAACACTATTTAACTATGGAAATAACTTGTAAAAACAATTTAACTTGCATTTTGTATTACGAGTTGTAAGTAAAATGATATTTGCAGTAATTCTATTGTATTTTTGCCTCTCCACGTAATTTTTTAAAAAAAATAATAAAAAATAAAGTGACACAAGTTCTTCAAATGGGTATCACTTATTCAAAATATCACCAAGTATTCACACTCTCCTCTTGAGGTAAAAATGGAAAAATTAAGTAGAGGGCCACTGACAAGGGTACAAGTGAAGAGTTTTACTATATTCATGAGTTGTTTGTTTTACATGAACATCTTCAATATATTTTACAAGAAATATTACTTCTCCTCGAACACAGAATTGGCAGTGGCTCACAGACTTCTTTTTGGCATGATTATTGGTCCGTTGGTGGTCCTCCTTGCACTCGTTTCCCTCTCAGCACTCAACAATGCAGGATTCAATGATTCAATTAATTTTGACACCTTCATCAACAATTCATCTTGGTCATTCCCCAATTCTCTCTCATCTGCCATACCAGAGCTGCTACAACTCCCTCCTCCTTGCCCTTCTAGAGAGGATTCTAAGCATTGGCTGGCATCACCAAATGGGCTGTCTAACTTCAGGCATACAACAATGTTCCTCACAGAGCAGGCACCACTAGTTCATTGGCACAATCTAGTTTGGATCTCCCCTTACAATCCCTAGAATGGAACTCAACCTCTGGTTAGCAGTCCAATCCAGATTATCCACTCTTGACAGCAGATTAATGTCCACCCATGACAACATATGCGATATATGCAAAAATCATCCTGAATCCCACCACCATCTTTTCTTCAACTGCAGTTTTGTGTCTCCAATCTGGAGATTCATCAAGCTTAAATGCAAATTCTACACTGCAATCACAAATTGGGATCAACTGCTGCAACTGATTTGTGCTCAATTAGAGTCATGATATTCTGTGAAATAGAGTATCCGAATGGGGGAGTTCTCCAAGTAGCAAAAAGCAGAAACAAGCCAAAAAAAAAAAAAAAAAGGCCATAAAAATAAAATACATTTTTATTTTATTTTTTATTTTATTTGTGATATGTTAATTCAAAATAAAACTACCTTGGACCAAAAGGCAGGCAATCAAAAGAAACTAAGTCTATACTCAATATTATTATTTTTATTTTTGATTTTTTTTTTTTCGAAAAAAGAAAGACCAAACTCAAGAAATAGAGATGGAAGCTATACGTAATCTCTTCTTCTAGGTGGAGTGAGACTTAAATTCAGTGGGATAACAGAGATGGAAGATAAAAATATATATATATATATGATCAATAAATTTTGAGGGCTAGGGAGAACGAAATTATACATTATGCCGGTGGTGGCTGAAGCAGGCAGTAGAGAGGATTTGGTGAGAGAGACAGCCAGTGGGGCTGAAGGAGAATGCTATGTTGCTGTGACCGGAACGAGTGGAAGCAGAGAGAGCGTAATTAAAATTGGCATTAAACTGATTTCAGTTTTGAACAAAATGAGTTGCATAAGTGAAGCGTTTACAAATAGTGACAATGTTCTAACAAACTCCATGTACTAAAATTGGCATTGAACTGATTTCAGTTCTTAACAAAATACACATTCAATAGAGTTCCAAATGCGAATAACGACGAACAGAGAGATAATTAACAAGAAGCAAACAGGCCAAAGCTCTATGTTACCTAGCACATATCTTTGCTTCGTGAACTAACAAATGCACTTGCAAAACAGATTATACATACACATACATATCTCTCTCTCTCTCTCTCTCTCTCTCTCTCTCTCTCTCTATATATATATATATATATATATATCATACCTTGATTAATAAACATGAGATAGTGCAGTCTTACTAAGCCTTAAACGGACCAACCAGGACAACTGTTGCAAAGATGGATTATGTTGTATAAAAGTATCCCAGCAAAAAGAGTATTATTCATGATACTGAGGTCAGAGGTCTATGTTACCTAGCACATGCTGGAGGGCTAGGGGCCCCGGAAAGCAACGCAACTCAAATCCAATTATCTTACAGCACGCAAGTGAGCCTATTTGGGATCCTATAACATGCTACAGTTAAACTTAGTTGAATGCTTATAGCTGAGGTGCACTTTGCTATGAGAACAACAGGAGTATGAGCTAAAAACAAATTTATCATACCACAAAAACACATCTTATGAGAAACAACCACAATAATTATTAGAATCATGATATTCTGTGAAATAGCGTATCCGAATGGGGGAGTTCGCCAAGTAGCAAAGCAGAAACAAGCCAACAACAAGGTAATAAAATTGAAATTCATTTTTTTTTTTTTTTTTTTTGATATGTTAATTCAAAATTAAACTAGATTTTGACCAAAAGGCAATCAAAAGAATCATGTCTATACTCAATTTCCACGCACAGTTGAGACGATTCAAATTGCAGGCAGCTTCTCCCTATGTGAAGGATCAAGAATGTAATGTGTGCCAAAGCTTCCATTCTCTACGTTGAAGATACCAATATCACGGCGCCCATACGGTGGGTAAGCTAAAAACATATAATAATTATCAGTATATGGAATTTGGCTAGCATCCAAGGAACTTTGAAGCTGAATACAAGTAGAATGGCTATCCCCAAAAAACATTGTGTCTCCACCCAAGCTCTTCACTCAAATCCGCTTAGTATAACCCTTCATGTTTGGCGGTAGAAGCAGCTTGAAAACCTTGCAGCCAGATGTTTCATGTTGTAAATCATCTCCTATTTCTTTCATACACTGTTGGACAATAAGCAAGTCTCCACTAGATGATTCCACGAGATATGTAAGGTCAGCATACACTTTGGTGCAATTATTTTAACTTGGGGATCTTTACTTGCCCTGTCCCTCAATCATTATGACTCCACCATAAGAATCTACTGCAAAAATTTGGCCTTTATAATATATGACATATCATAGATTACATTAAACCTCTCATCCTCTAGATAAGTCCAAGTTTTGTCACCAGGTTGAAAGACTGCCAAATGGCGGAGATCATCATAGATGGCAGTAACTATGTAGTCATCGGGAGACAAAGCACGGTCAGCCGACAATATAGCCTTGAAAACTCAGTACAGAACCAGCGAAGGGGTTTATTAGAGTTACACCCGCGTTTTCTTCAACAGTGAACAACCAATCATACGAAAAACCACAACACCTCTTTTTGTAAGGTACCTGTAATTGAAAATCATATATTTTGTTGTGGGTGATGCTGTATAAACTGCGCCTTTCTTAGCTATTATCTTTTGTAGGGACCATCAACAATGGAACTTGTGTGTAGCATTTATTTTTAACATATTTAACTTTGTTCTCCACTACCACAAATTGCCATGGTTTGCAGATTGCACCAAAGCAAACATAGTTCAATTGCGAATCTAACTTGTCCATAATCACATCCAATAACTTCTTAGGAAGCCATGCCCAGTCCGACTCCACGGATGAATTCATATCAAAAACCATTTATTTATTTGCACTATAGCACTGCAACCTACGTCAACAAATCTACAATAAGAATAAGCAAGAGAACCTAATCAATTAAAAAATCTAGTGAGTTTTCAGAACAAAAAATAATATCTACCTACTAACCAAATAACAAGAAGCCCCAATCATAACAAAAACAAAACAATGTAACCCGAACCAAATTTAATTAGACATGTTTAGGTGAGTGAATTGTAATAGGATTAAAATTGATGAAGATTTTAACCATATGATTTGTTCTATATGGTCGGGTAGACCGGTTGATTAGGAAAATGGATTATAGTATAAAACAAGTAGACTAGCGATTTTAAATTATAGACTTTACTCGAAGAAATTGAACACCAAATTGATAACTTTGTTAATATAACATAAATAATTTTGCAGTGAAAGATAGAAAATTAGGGACAATAAGAAAACAAAATATACTCAGTGTGATTTAAAAAAAAAGGGCTTTAGGTGAGACTAAAATTGATGAAGATTATTTACCTAAAGTTTGAAGCTGAAATACAAGTAGAATGGCTATCTAACAAAAACATTGTGTCTCCACCCAAGCTCTTCACTCGAATCCGCTTAGCATCACCCATCTTATTTGGCAGTAGAAGCAGCTTGAAAACCTCAAAGCCCGAAGTTTCATGTTGTAAATCATCTCCTATTTCTTTCATAAACCGTTGCACAATAAGCAAGTCTCCACTAGATGATTCCACGAGATATGTATGGTCAGCATGCACTTCGGTCCTTGGTGCAATTATTTCAACTTGGGAATCTTTACTTGCCCCGTCCCTGCTATTCACATCAATCATTATGACTCTACCATAATAATCTACTACAAAAATTTGGCCTTTGTAATATATGACATCAAAGATTAATTTAACCTCGTATTCTCTAGATAAGTCCAAGCTTTGTCACCAGGTTGAAAGAATGCCAATCGGCAGAAATCATCATAGATGGCAGTAACTATGTAGTCATCGGGAGACAAAGCAGGGTCAACCGACAATATAGCCTTGAAAACTTGGTACTCAACCAGAGGTAATTCAACGATATTTGGCAGGTCCATAATGGGAGGACGCCCAATGGTAGAACCAGAGAAGGGATTTATTAGAGTTACACCCACGTTTTCTTCAACAGTGAACAACCAAACCATACAAAGAACCAGAACACCTCTTTTTGTAAGGTACCCGTATTTGAAAATCATATATTTTGTTATGGGTGATGTTGTATAGACCAAGGGCGGATCCAGGATTTCTCAATGGGGTGGGCTAAATCAAAATATATCTAAGTCTAAGTATAAAGTTACAAACATATATATATATATATGTATGATATACTTAGTATCATATTAGATTAGTAAAGTAAGTTATAAATATATAATATTAATTATTGTCTTTGTTTGTAACTTATAAGTGCATCAGAGCTTTCCATTTCATTGTACACTTCCTAGATCCGATGCATAAAACAAGCCAAAAGCTCACAACCCTATCGTTGGTTCATAGTTGTCGTACATTTTTGTGCCCCCAATCATATATCTTTCACTCTACAAGTCCACATCTATAGAAGTCTCCCATGCCAATATTAGTCAAGACAGAGCTTATTTTGTCCTAAGTTGGGTAATTCTTATTAGTGGACTCTCTCTTCTTTGTTGTTTTAGTTTCAACATTTCAGAAGCTCTATCAATGCTCAAACTAATAAAGTTAAATTAAAATTGCATAGTCTTCTTTTCTTTTTCACAGATAAAATTAGGGTTTAGAGAAATGAAAAAGAAGAGAGCCCAAGTAGATGAATCATATTACACACATCGCGTGTGAAGTGACCAAAGATTCTTGTATCTAAAATAATTAGACACTATGCTCAATAATATGTCTTCAACTCTAAATTACCTTTAATTCTAAGTGCTTTGACTTAATTTGAGTGCATCAACATATTATCAATATCATCAGTCGCCATCACTAGAGTCAACATTGACATCAACATCCTTATAACGTTGACATTAACATCCTCATCTAGAATCACGTAATCCTCTTGCATAGATATACATTTGATTAAGATAAACTGAAAAGAGACATCCTATCGCAATTGGTCATTTAAAACCAACAACGGTAAAGGGATTTATATAATTCAATTAGCTAGGCCAAAAAAAAAAAAAAAAATACCTATTTTCTTTTGCCTTACTCCACCCATTCCCATCAACTCTCTTCTTTCAGAAAGGAGACCTATATTATTAGGACAAAAGAGGAAAACTTTTAAAAACGATAATAAACTTGTAAAACATATATTCTGAAATTGGAAACTAAACCTCCAAGTCTTTCATTCCCATTAATAAATTGTTCGAGCATCACATCATAACAATATTATATATATGTATGTACAAACAAAAACAAAAACAAAAAATCAGTATGTAAAACATGAATAAATAAACATAACCAATAGCTAAAAATGCCAATTAAAATGTTAGAAAAAGTAAGAGTTTGTTACCTAATGACTGAGGAGGCATGTTTCTTAAACCTTGTTCTTGCTAAATGTTAAGGCCCGATGCTAACTCTAAAAATAAGAAAACACTCAAGTTGTGAGGAAGAGGTTTCAAAATCTCACTCATAACAATTAAAACACTACCATCTAAGTACTATTTGTATCATCCCAATCCAACTATGCTTTCAGTCAAAATGTTGGACACCTATCCGTAGATAATCTTCAAAATTAACAAATCAATATCCTGATATTCTGCATTCTAATAACAAAAGAAAATCAAAAACCAAAATTTGAAAATAAAATATGACAGAAAGATTGAATATATCCTTCGTGCATTACACAGATTGTATTTCTATGTGAAACAAAACATCCAGGATTTCTCAATGGGGTGGGCTAAATCAAAATTTATCAACCAAAATCAACTGTTGTTTAATTCAATTTTAGTTAATTAACAATGTTTCTTTAGAAAATTGACTTATTAAGGCATAGAAAATTCTATTTGGGTAATTAATTCAAAAAATTACCAATTTATTTCTTAACAATTCACCACTCAGTACCCTATCTCTTCTTTTGAAGAATTTACTAATCCTATTTGAGAATGTACTAGTGGAAGCAGAGTGTGAGGTAGTTCATGGCAAGCCCCTTCAAACACTATGGAATTCACTCAAAAGCATACTTTTTGTAAGTATTTTAATTTTCAAGAAGTAACTTTGGAGCTTTACCCTATATTAAGTACTTTTGCTTGTCAAAATTCTTGTTATGATTTTTTTTTTTTTTTAGTTTTGAAAAGAAAAGATTTCCATCTTCAAAAAGCTTGGCATGTTGATAAAAATTGTATCGGATTCAATCTCTGCAGATTTCTAATCCAATTCAGTCCAATGCATATTGTTTTTTTTTTTTTCTTTTTGCATGCCCAGATTTAAATTTTCTTGTAGACATAATTGACAAAAAAAAAAAAAAAAACAGAAATAGAAGTTATAGAAATAAAAAATATATATTTGTTTTACTGAAATAAAATGTAGATTACAGTGATTACCTCAAAATGAAATGCAATGATTCCCTCAAAATGCAACGCAAATTTTGTTACTTTATATTGTAATATATATATATATATATATATATATATATATATAAAAGATCATAAAAAATTTCACCAAATAGGATTTAGTTTGCAAAACAAGAATTACAGTATTTACAGACCTTGATTAGTTGATTTAGAAAAAAAAATTAAAACAAAAACCATACATACAAGTTAGCAGTTGCAGAGAGATAAAGGGGGGCAAGCTTGAGAGCATGGCCGGACCTAAGATTCCAAATATTTTGAGAGGCCCTAGGCAAACTTTCAAATGTGAGGCCCTCAAGTTTCACACGCGCAAAAAAAATTATAAGAATGCGAAATTTTCACACGATGTTTACAAATTCTATAGCTAATTTAATTGTGCGCATGTGCATTGTGCATAAGACAACTAACTAATAACTATAATCTTCATTCATTAAATCTTCATGTTCATTGACTAACTTCCTATAATCTTCATTCATTAAATCTTCATGTTTATTGAGATTTTCTTCATTTGCTTTCGCATTCATATGTTCTTCATTCACCGAATCTTCAACTAAACTCTCTATTTGTGTATTGCTCCTAAAAAACTTAAGATTATCTCCCTTTTGAGATTGAAACAATTCTTCTTTCTTTTTTTTTTCTTTTTTTTTCCTTTTTTCATGCCCAGATTCAAATTTTCTTGTAGACATAATGAAATCTCTTGAAATCTAAATAACATGAACCATAATCAACATAAAACTAGACTTCAAAATAATAATAATAATAATTTGCTTTGTTTAAAGAAAATATATATTACCTCAATATGCAATGATTTGATTCAAGTTCAAGGCAAATAACCTCACGAGATCCTAAGAAGAGTGTCCTACTAGAATGTGAAAAAGATCACAATTAACATAAAACGGATAGAGAATCAAACAGAAACAATAATAACTAAGCATTGCCGATCATACAATAAAAATAATAATAATAAAAAAAATAAAAAATAAAAATCTAAAATCAAGCAGTTTGGTCGAATGATCTCCTGGCTGGAGTTTTCACTAGAATCTAAAGGAGAGGAGAGAAGACAAAACAGAGCATCCAAAATAAAGTCCAAAAGTGGAAATGGGGAACAAAAACCTGCAGCTTCTTTTTTACATTCATTGTTTATATAGCTGCTAAAATTTGATGACTATAGATGACAAAAATATGTGGAGATGAGGTGACTGTATATATAAGAGGCTGAACTTGTAATGCTGAGGTAGTAGTGGGACTTTTAGGTTATATGTGGCATCCACTATCATATATATTTTTGTCTTTCACTCTTTATATTAACTACACTTTATGTGTGTGTTTTTTGGGAGCCAATTACCCCTTTCTTGATTTCAGGATGAGGAATCAACTTTAGTAGCAGTGATTGATTGATCATTGCTACAGAAGACCAGTGCAAATTAATAGAAAAAACCATTAACTTTTTTTTTGTTAAATCCTGCTCTTGATTTCCATGTGTTTGTACATTCTGTTGCCAAGTGCTTTGACAGTATTATTAACTGAAATTCTAGCCGAGCCAACTTCCAATAACATCAATAATGGTGGGATGTATCTTCATATAAAAATAAAATATAAAAAAAAAAACCTAAATTTGGCACTTTTAAGTATGAGCATAATTTAGAGATCGAAAAAGTTAATTATTACCTCAACGGCTCAACCCACTAGAAGGGATCCTTAATTTTCATAGGATTGAATGTGAAAATGCAAAAACTTATGAGGAAAAGGGGTATGATTGCTGCTGTTGTGAGATTGGAGTGGAATTAGGGAGAGGAAAAAAAAAAGTGTCTGCCATAGATTATGGACTCGATCGCCATGAAAGACCCATGTAGAAAGGCACACATTTATTAAAATACTAAGAGAACCATAATACATTCATTCAGCTTTTGATAGCCATCACACACAGTGACACACAAAAAACCCTAGTTTGGAAGCTACTTTTCACTATTGGAACAAAGGTAAAGGCCCGAATCAAACGAACCAAAGTTAGCACAAATCAAATGATGAGTTGAACGAAAGAAAGAAACATATATAAAAGATCGATTCATGCAAATGGAGAGAGGAGAGAGAGAGAGGATGAACATACCTTTTCACCAGGACGCAGGCAGATTGTGTCGTCTGAAACTTGCCCTAACTTAATGCTCCGTTTTTTTTTTTTTTTTTTTTTTCCATCATCCCCTGTGGGCCTCAAAATTTGACGCCCAAGGCGACCAAGACTTGTCCTAACTTAGAAAAAAAAAAATTCTATCCTCTACGAGCCTCAAAATTTTGAGGCGGTCGCCTTGGGCCATGGCTAGCCCTGCTCGAGAGTTGAGAGACAACGGGCCAGCAGTTAAAGTTTGCTAACGGCGAACCCGAACTAGAACAGTGGGCGATGGAAACTGAAAGATATGGGTTTTAATTTTTTGAACAATCTAAAATGATATGCCGATATGGGTTTTAATATAGGTAATAGGTTTTGAACTTTTGATTCTTGCAGACAGATAGATAAACTGAAATATATGGGTTTTGAACTTCTGATACTTATAGATTTTGTAGTTTGCAGTTGCAGATAGAGAGGGCAAGTTCAGAGTATATAAATAAAACATGCATAGATACACAGTTACGCACACACAAATAAAAGCACGTTCATATGTGAAATGTATGGAAATAAATCGATGTCTCCACATTATTGAAAAAGCAGAGGAAAAGCAAATCCAACATAAAATGACTTGAAAAGTGGAGGTTAGAACAGATGAAATTAGTGAAAATTTTAAAAATGAAACGTTTCAGTGAAAACTTCAGTCGATCATATTATAAACTTGAAGGTTACCCAATTGAATGGCACGTAAACAAAGACTATCCATGGATTTAGAGACAAACCTTACCGCGAAGTGAAGGTCAACTCGTTCTTCACGAATGAACAAAACCCTAGTTTCCGCGCAGAGAGAGTGAGGTTTGGAGTAAGGAGTGTTTAAAAGGCGAAAGGATTGATGAGGTCGAGTTTTGCCCTAGTTTTGGACGGTGAAGATGAACTGGAATCGGATGTATGAAATCTCGGCCATCCATTGTCAGATGGGTTCTCTTTGCTAAATAGACCTAATATGCCAATGGTTACGAGACCTTCCACCCTATGTGGGCTTCAGAAAAGCAATTTAAATTGGGCTTGGATGGATTAGGCCCATTATTGGGAGTTCTTTAAGCTTAACCCGTCTTGTATACTCATGAGCCCTCAGTTAATTGAAAGACATTTGACTTTTCATCAATCTCCATAAACTATATCATCCTGTGATTAAATGTAGAGAATTCATCACTTTTATCGTTAAAAAAACTCTTTTATCCTCCTCTTGATTAATTGCTTATTTTACATGGTATGTACAATCGCAGTTTAACTACAAATTGAGTCACTGGTTGCCCTGGAAAGCAAATGAAAATCTAAACCGAGTTTACTGCAAAAGAGTGGTATACTACTTGGCAGTCACAACTATATAGCATTTTCTTCTTTAGTTTTTTAGGGGCCAAGTAGAGTTATGTGGGACATCACAATCACCCCCTCTTAAGACTTAGGACCCAACATCCTCGCTAGCCTAACCCTCACGAGATTGAGCACACTAATTGATTTTCGGCTAAAGATCGGCTCTAATACCATCTGTCAAGATCCGTCTCATGTAGATACTATCCATTTCGCACACTCTCCTTGTTCACCATTTTTTAAATTCATCTACAAGTAGGAGACATTCCATTATAAGTGCCAGCAACTTCTCCCCGTGTGAGACATCACATGACCAACTCTCGTCTTACACAAATATGTAATTTATTGTCCATTACACTTGAGGTGGAAACATCTCAAAAGGGAAAAAGAAACTGAAACTAAAAGGAAAAAATCAAACAAAAATCACTGGTCGTTGAGAGGAAAGTAGTACAGTTCAATCTCGCAGGTGCATTGTTTTGAAATGAGCTGCTTGAGAAACAAAATCTAATGATTCATATCAGTGTCAGCTGGATGAATGTCCTTCATGATCAAATGAGCTACTGGCTGTCTAAATCACTCAGCCATGGTAAGATTGCTTTTGCACCTCTTTCCCGTGAACAATCCAACATCATGTCATAAGCAATATGGGTTTTGATATAGGTAATATAGGTTTTGAACTTTTGATTCTTGCAAACAGATAGATAAATTGAAATATATGGGTTTTGAACTTTTGATTCTTGTAGATTATGTAGTTTGCAGTTGCAGAAAGGGGGGGGGAGTTCAGAGTCGAATGAGAATAGAGATGGAGGAGTCGAATGAGAATAGAGATGGAGGTGATTGGGGAGGGGGCAAGTTCAGAGTCGAACGAGAATAGAGATGGAGGCGATTGGGGGAGGCTGAAATGATTTGCTCTAAAAATATTTTGTCTTTTTGGTGACCTATCATCCATGGGCCTATAAATTTTGAGGCCCTAGGCGACTGCCTTTGTCACATTGGGTCAGGGCCGGCCCTGTCCTTATTTGGCTTGTGCCTTTATTTTAGTATGGAGGTTGAGTTGACTTGAGCTTGATTGGATGAGTTAATTGTATTAATATTTTTTGTTTTTGTTTTTTGAGGTGGGCTAAAATTAGTATAGTAAATTTTTTTTTTTTTGGAGTGGATTTAAGCCCACCATAGCCCATCCTTATATCCGCCCTTGGAATAGACGGCCTGTTTCTTCACTATTATCTTTTGTAGGGACCATCAACAATGGAACTTGTGTGTAGCATTTATTTTTAACATATTTAACGTTGATCTCCACTGTCACAAATTGCCATGGTTTGCAGACTGTACCAAAGCGAACATAGTCCGATTGCGAATCTAAGTTGTCTATAATCACATCCACTAAGTTCTTAGGAAGCCATGCCTAGTTCGACTCCACGGACGAATTCATATCAAAAACCTATTTATTTATTTGCACAATAGCACTGCAAGCTATGCCAACAAATCTACAATGAGAACAACCAAGAGAACCTAATCAATTACAAAACAAAGTTAATAAAAAAATATATTAAACGGGATATTACCATCATATTGTGTCCTGTTTTATGTGACGTGTTATAAGTGCCCGTCCATTAAACAAATTGATCATGGTATGCTACTTCTTTGAATAGGCTAGTGATTACATAATTAATAAACTAATCATAATTAGATTGACAGTGTCTGTTTTATGTGACGTGTTATAAGTGCCCGTCCATTAAACAAATTGATCATAGTATGCTACTTCTTTAAATAGGCTAGTGATTACATAATTAATAAACTAATCATAATTAGATTGACAGTGTCTTGAATACCTATTATCTCACACAATTGCATGGCTCGGGGCGCACAGTCATCCAAAACATTGGCAACACCTGGTTTGGAACAACCTCTCCATCCCAAGATGCAAATTTACCTTGTGGCTTGCAGTACAAAGAAGACTTTCCACCCTTGATAGAGCAAGTATGAGACACTTCATCTTTGCAATCTTGTTGATGAAACCCATGATCACTTGTTCTTTGCTTGCTCTTTTACTCGCCCAATCTAGATCGCTCTCCAAAACAAGTGCAATTTCTACTTTTCCCCTTCTCGGTGGAGTGATTTGGTTGATCAACTGTCGATTCGCTGGTCAAGTAAAAATTTGAAGAATTCAGTCAACAAGCTTGTGTTATCCACAACAATTAACAAGATCTGGCAAGAGCGCAATGACCGAATCTTCAAAAATCAGAAGCACAATCAGCTAACAATCTTCAAACAAATTACTGATCTTGTTAGGCAAAAGCTGTTAACTACTTTGGTTAAAGACTCACCATGTGCAAGAAGGCTTAAGCTTGAGTGGAATTTGCCGGCGTTCATCAAACCTCCTCCGGAGCCTCCTGATCGCGCGGATTAGGGATCTCACCCTTTTGTTTTACACCGGTTGTGGGTATTCCTTAGACAAACATAGTCTTCATCGTCTTAGACTATCATTGTCTTTGTGTTATACTGGATCTAAATACTGGGCTTACTATTTTGGGTTGTAAAAGGTTCTTGCGAGTGGGCTGTCCACGGTTTGTGGACCAGCCTCTCTTATAACTTCTGTATGTAATTTGCATATTTTCTTTATAAAATTATCCTTATCTACCAAAAAAAAAAAAAAAAAACATGAACATGATCTAATAATAACAGCAAAGGCAAAAATTATATATGAATGGTGAAATTTCTGTTGAATGTGAATGGAAATGCAATCAGAATGCAAAATTATATGGTTTGAAAATAAAATTTTGGCATTTTAATGCGTTTTGAATAGATTATCTCACATCGTTTACATGTTTTTGTATGTATAAAGTAATATACACTTCATAAATTTGATAAAAGAATCAAATGTTACCATTTGATTGTCCATTTACTGAGAGATTGCATACTGAGAGATTGGAGTAAAGTAACAAAATTACTGACAAACGCCGGAGTAAACTAACAAAATTATTGACAAACGCAGGAGAAGAGAAGCACTACGATGTAAAACTTCGGGCTTACACCAAAGAAATTGAACAAGAAATCGATAACTTAGGACTCTTAATGGAGAAGAAGGGAAGGGAAAGGACAAATACTCACTGCGTGATCGAAATCAGGCTTTAGGCAAGACTTTCTCGATCCTCTTCTAACTCTCAAGCAGTACTCCTACTTGGTTCTGTAACTTCGTTTCCTAATAAGATTGAGTCGGATCGAAGATGAAGATCAGATCTGGTCGGTTGGGATCCGTCTTTGTTGATCGAAGCTGAAATCGGAGTTTCTCCTCCCGTCACATACGGAACGAAAAGCAATGAGGCTCACCTTAATGTATGGGTGCCGGAGGCTTCCTTTCTGTGTTGATGCGACCTACTATTATCGATATCAACTATCGCTCCACACCGACCGAGAAGGTGAGTGGTTCTTTAGGTACAGCGGTTCGGATAGAAGGCTTGTTTGTAGCCAGTTTGCTGATTTCCATAGCTAGATCGTTTGTTCATCACTCTTTCTCGAAGCCCTTACCTGTGAAAATGTTTTTCCCTCTTTCCATCAAGCCTCTTTCAGTTGGCCATAGGAGCAAACCCTAACCCCTAAAGAAGAAACCCTAAGTCTGGAATCCTCCATTAGAGACGCGAAGGTGTGTTCGGCGATTTGCAGACGACCGCTGCTGTTAGGTTTGTTTACAATCTATTTCTCTCTGTATTTATACACGTGGTAGAAAGACGCGAAGGAGTGTTCAATTTATATGCACGTGTTTGTGTTAGTATGAGTGTGCTTTGGCAATTGCAGGATTGGGATTTCTTAGGAGGCCGCTTGCCATTGTTGCTGCCGGATTGACAGCTCTTACCAAGCTTTTCTAAACGACAGGTATGTTGTTTAACATCTCTTGTGTTGTTTCTGTTTTTAGAGATGCCTGTTGTGTTATTTTGTTATTATGCATGGGAAGCCTGAACTTGAACTAATCTGAATGGTCTAAATTATTGATTTCTAGGTAAAAGAATAATTCTATTGTTGGGTTTTGTATATGTTAACCTTTCATTTCTTGGAATTTTTTAAGTATATGAACATGTTTCTCTTTTGAATTTCTTAAACATCATATTTTGTAAATTGGGAGCAAATTTTTAGTTCTTGAAGCTCTGGATTGTTGTAAGACTTACTGGTTTACTGATAATGACCCAAAAAGAGAACAGGGGCATGAATAGTACTATTCTTTTTCAAAGTATGTAAGAGTTGATAAAATAGACTCCTATACAACTCAAATTCCTAAAAAGTCCATAAAAAGGTTTGAAGAGTTCGGAAATCCTCCGGATATCCTAAAATGGAAATTATCTGACATAGCTTTCTTAAGCCTATGAACATAGATCTCCACATCCTCAAAGGTGTGCCTATTTCACTTCTACTAAACACTCTATATCAGACATAAAAGCATCAGTTGGCATGCCTGATAATCTGTCTTACTACCGCTGCCTCCTTGCAGCATTCAAGAAGAGAATCTGTAGGTGACAAGCCTAGGCATAACCTTAAGTCTTCCAGGCAGAGAAAACCATATAAATAACTCTTGAGCTACCAGCCTCCCACACAATGGTGGAAATATGTTTAAGTGTTCTCCTTTCAGCCCCTCTTATAGATGCAAACCAACTAGGCATGAATATTCCCATCCTTCCCAAATTGTTCGTAGCTATCCTCTATGACAGTAGTCTAGATAGAGGACAAGAAGATATTCAAAAGTCAGATGTCAAATACCTTTTTAAGGGAATCCTGGCATGTCTCACCCACAAACGCCCTTGCGAGACGACGTCACTCCAAACATAGAAAAAATGTACAAGATTCTGAGGAATTTAATAGCAGAGTCTAACCACCAGTCTCAAAGAGCTCTTGAAAATCTTATCCCTCCATATATATATATATACACACATACACACACATATGTATTCATGTTTTATGTATGTGTATGTGGAAATTGGTAGAGGGCACTGCTTTTAATTTCTATTGGGAATGAAATTATTGATAGTTGTTTCATATGAAACTATGGGAGGTCTCTATTGGGTTGATGGTTTTTAGTTTCTTGTAATCATAAAGTTTTTTAGCAAAAGGAGTGGCGATCAGGTTCAAAAAGCTAATAATTAACCATGTATGTGCTCTTTTTTAATGAGATTCTTACAAGGCTTAAAACTTTATGAACAGGTACATTTATTTGTACCTTAAAATCCTTGGTCAGAGTTGGGATTTCACAAATTGAGTACCCATTTTGGGTTTTTAATGAAAAATTATTTATCACAGTAAGAGAAAGAAAAGTAGATAACTTGTGAGTTTGTAGATGATTTTGTGAATGTCAATGTACTTGAAGAATCTTCATTCAGAGAGTGAAGAACCTTGTTTAGCACTTTAAGAGTTTTACTACAACGTAGTATGCTTTCATTTCTTTCATGGGAAAGCTGAATCAAGTAGATATTTTGAGTATGCTAACAAGGGCATGCCTTTTTGTGATCTTAAATTTTGGAAGCTATATAATCAATTTATCCGCAGTATGAGATGATTAGTGTATGTATCAATTTTCTAGTGTTCCAAAAGAATAGAAATTGGAGGTCTTCTTAGTCTTTTTCTAATATACTTCTTATAGGAACAAATTAACTTAATTTGTTCATAGTGCTGCAAAAAAGAGGAAAAGTAATAGGAAGTTCAACATGTGCAGAACATAAAAAGGATTTACAGGAAGTAAAAAAAAAACATAAAAGGCATAGTTGCTCACTTGCTTGAATCATTTCCATTTCTCAACCATCCTATAAGTTTTCATTTATTGGTCCAGTGTGGATTTTGGCTTTTGACTCTAACAGTAACGGTTGTTTCCTTTTTGAACTTATTTTCTATTTTTGTTCCTTAGAATTTTCACTGCATATTGCTTCTTTAAGACTCTTTTAGGGGAAAAGACCAGCGAGCGAGGACAAATGTACCACGGTAGCACCTAGTTACAATTGCCTTTCTTTGTGATTTTCACCGTGATAAGCTTTTTGTATCTAACACAATCTTTGCTTCTTCTTTGTCATTTTAACTTGATAGGAAATTAAGACTCGTATGCTTGATTTGTTAGGAAAGTGAGAATAAAATATAAAATAACTTAACATCCCGTATATTTTCTTGTGAATAAACCAAGTAAAAGGCTTTTTATATTCACTGTGGACCTTGGAGTTGGTTTAATGGAATTAATGATGACGTTCGTTTTGTTCGTTGTTTGAGAATTGAGATGATGGTGTAAAATCTGTTAGAGAACTATTGTATTTTAGTGAGGCTTGTTACACTTCAAAGATATCTTAGACAAATTATTATTATACCTACCATAGGACACATGACTGATATAGTGCAGATTTGATGACAAACATATAAGCATGCATTTTCAGCTTTTTAGGTGGCTGGCCATAAGATGTCTGTTGACCATGTTTGACTTTTCTCTCTTCTCTCTCTTCTTTTTTTGACGCCGGAGTCTTTCACTCCGGCGTCAGCCGTTTTCATTTATGTTCTATGCTGTTGGATCTTGGCTCTTTGGCATGGATTTCTGTTATGCATCGCTCCTATTTTAGTGTTGCGACCTTACCTCGTCTCAACTTCAATGGTGATATCAAAAGTTGTTCCATTGGCGGTGATTCTGGTCTTTAGGGTTGATCATCAAAGTATCAAGGAACGTGAATCTGTCTTGTGATCATGCTTGGTTGGTCGCTTTGATAGAGATGTGGGGTGTATTGAAGGGATTGAGGCGTGGGCGACGAAAGTTTGGAAGGTTTCAAGCGGAGTGAAGGTTTTTTCCCTTCCCGACAATCTTTTTCTGTTCAGGTTTTCGTCGGAGCATGAGGCTTTAAGGGTTCTGTTCTGGATGAAAGGAGGAAAAGATGGGGTGATGCATTACTATCCATCGACATTTGGTATTTCGCGGTTGGATGTTTTGCAGTGAAAGATCGTAGCATACGGAGGGTAATGTTCTTTGGCTTGCCCCTTCACCTAAGGCGTTATAAGTTATTTGAAGAAATCGGAAATTTATGTGGTGGATTTAGAGGTGTTGAGGCGGATATGGCGGTGAGCGGAGAGAGAATCCTTCTCTATGTTTCTGCCGGAAAAACGATGCCGGAGCATGTTTTTGTTGAGGATCAAAGAGTGGCCTTTAAGGTTATTTTGATTGAGGAAGTTACACCTCGTATCCTCCCGAAGTCTTACTATGGTGCTGGGGAGAGTTCTTACATGCCGCGTGTTGAAGCGATCACCAAAGGAGGTCGCCGGAATTTACAGGTCCGTCAGGACCTCAAAGGAAAGAGCCAATTACGTGTCCACGCGCCGGAAGTGTGTATAAAGGGTAGATCCAGGAGTCGTATCAATCATGCCCTTGATCAGCGCCCACTGTCTCGGTTCACCCGTTTCAAAAATCATCAAACACGTGGCAATGATCGTGGCATTAATGGAGCCACTTATGCATTAGCCACGGATGGGCTTAAGTTTGGACCGATGCACGTCATGGGCTTTCTTCTAATGGGCTCACCCACAACACTCAGAAGTTTAAAAGGGCCGTTAATTGGGACCCAGCAATCAGCTATCAATATCAGTCCTGAATGAGAAGTCCACTTCTCTTATCTTGACAAAGCCCAAGCGTAATGGGCACCATTTGAGCAACCCAATGACTAAGGTTACGCGGGGGCCCATTTCTTTTCTTAAATCAAAGCCCAACCCACCTCACTCTCATGATATAAGTACTTCGCAGAGCCCACGCTTCAATGGCTTTTCCGGAACTATCTGGAACTCGCCGGCGAAGAAGAGGTGGATGGAACTTTCTGTTGCCGAGACTGGTGTAAGACCTGCTGACAAGTGGTTTAGTCATTCTCATTGTTGCGCTGACACATCTGTTAATCCACAGCCAAGGGGAAGCACTAGATCTCTGTCTGAGGGCTCTCATGGAGTTCGGTGGTCAAGAAAAGAAAAGCAGAAGTGGGTTTCTTCTAACAGTACAGGTATGTCTTTAGATCTTCAGAGTCCCTCTTCTGATCCACCATCCTCTTCTTCTACCCCTTCCTGTGAGGTGATGAAAGGTGATGCAGCTGTTACAAAGAAGATGGATGGGCTGCCACTTTTGAACTCTGAGTTAAATGGCAAGGAAGTTTCTCCTGGCCAATTGGTCATTGTTGCAGTGAAGTCAATGATCTCTCTGAAGGAGTAACGGTTTGTGTGTGAAGAGATTTGTAGTTTAAGTTGTCCAATGATGAGGCTGTAGCTCTGTTCAAAGAGCTATGACTAAATGCTGCGTTGCAAGGTCTCAAATGTATGCCTTTTGCACCGGACGAGGAGAATGAGGTTGGCAGTTTTGTTGGGTTGGGTGATTATGTTACAGATTTAGATTCTGTTTATGAACATGATAGAAAAATTGAAGAGGAGTTGGCTGATGACTTGGGGTCTACCCAACAGGTCTGTTTTAATGAGCTTCAACCCTGGCTGATGGATGACTCTAACATTGGGTGGTTGATAACATTGGAGCTACTAGTGAGTTGTTTGGTGTATCTTCAGAAGGTAATAATGCTCAGACTTTATCTCTTCTTCAAGCAATTGTGACTGAAACTGAGATAGCAGTCACTAATGAAGTTATAAACACGAAGCCCATATCGTCTTGGAAAGGGATTCACGAGATTAAGAATCTCATCTCTGACGTCAACTACGATAAGAAGAAAGGCGTGGTGATGGAAAGGGGCAGGACTAGGAGCAGGAGTTTGAAGAAGGGGGGAGGGGAGTTAATCTCAACTGGTTTTTAGTGAAGCTAAAAATCGTTACATGGAATGTTCGTGGTCTCAATGACCCGAATAGAAGGAGGGTGGTGAAGGTAGCTTTAAGGAAATGGGGGCCCAGGTTGTTTGTTTGCAAGAAACTAAGATGACATCCATTACTAACGGGGTGGTTAGAAGTTTGTGGGGAGGAAGGTTTGTGGAATGGGAGGCTTTGGATGCTATAGGCTCTTCGGGTGGTATTTTAGTTATGTGGGACAGTAGGTGGTTGTCCAGAATGAATGTGTGGAAGGGGAGATTTTCTGTTTCTTGTGAGTTTCAAATGGAAGAGGATAATTTCAAATGTGTCTTTTCTGGGGTCTATGGACCGGTCATTGATACTGAGAGACCTATTTTATGGGAGGAACTAAGCCACGTTCAAGGTCTGTGCTCTTTACCTTGGTGTTTAGGTGGGGATTTCAATTCAGTCAGGTTCCCGTCAGAGAGGTTCCCGTCAGAGAGGTCTACGGGGGAAGAAGGTCCATAGACATGGATCAATTTTCTGACTTTTTTGATGAGCACCTTCTCATTGATCTAGAGACCCAATTACTCTCTCAAGATTGGATAAATTTTTGATCTCCAGGGAGTGAGAAGAAAATTCCCGGATGTTGTTTAGGCGGTATTAGAAAGGGTTACCTCTGATCATGTTCCTTTAGTTTTGGATTGTGGGGGTTTGTGTTCTCGGAAAACCCCATTCCGTTTTGAGAATATGTGGCTGAGAATGGAGGACTTCCAAGGGACAATTCGTTCATGGTGGGAGGGAGCGATCGTTATAGGTGCGCCCAGCTTCATATTAACACAGAAATTAAGAGCTTTCAAACTCGCTCTTAAGCAATGGAATAAGGATGTTTTTGGGAACCTTGAATGGAGGAAGAACAGAGTCTTTGCTGATTTTTCTGAGATTGATCGGTTAGAGGAGGCGGGTGGGAATGTGGAGTCTCTTTGTACTAGGAGAGCTTCCTGTCAGGCAGTTCTTGCTGAGATTTCTTGTATGGAGGAGATTTCGTGGCAACAAAAATCCCGGGCTCTTTGGCTGAAAGAGGGAGACCGTAATACAAAATTTTTCCACAGACTTGCTAATGCCGATAGAAGGAGTAATCACATAGGCTGTATAGGGGTAGAAGGCGTGGAGTTGTGGGGGGAGAAAGAGGTGTGTAGCGGGATCGTTTCTTTTTATCAGAAGCTTTATACAGAACCTTTAGGTTGGCAACCCAAGCTTGATGGTCTTCCTTTTGAGGCTAATTCTGAGATGGAGAGAGATGGGTTAGAGCTTCCTTTTACTGCAGAAGAAGTTCTAAAGGCCTTATCCAGTTGCAATGGGGATAAAGCCCCAGGGCCTGACGGGTTTACTATGCGTTTTTTGTTGGAAAGTTGGGCGGTTGTGAGAAATGAAGTGATGAGTACCTTTCAGGAGTTTCATTCTATAGGTGTATTTGAGAAATCGCTTAATGCATCATTTATTGCCCTCATCCTTAAGAAGGGAAGTGCTTTAGATACTAAGGATTTTCGTCCTGTTAGCTTAGTGGGTTGTATTTACATACTCATAGCTAAGGTGCTTGCTCAAAGAATCCGAGAAGTTATGGATGGGATTATTTCAGATTCCCAGAATGCCTTTGTGGAGGAAGGCAAATTCTTGATTCAGTTCTTATCGCCGGTGAATGTGTGGATTCAAGGTTGCGTAATGGTGTTCCTAGAGTTCTATGTAAACTTGATATTGAGAAAGCTTATGATCATGTAAATTGGAATTTCCTTCTCTATTTGCTTCAAAGAATGGGGTTTGGCAGTAGATGGAGGACATGGATTAAGACATGTCTTTCGTCTGTTAAGTTCTCAATTCTTGTGAATGGTTCTCCAGCCGGTTTCTTTAGGTGCTCTTGGGGTATAAGGCAAGGTGATCCATTGTCATCTTTTCTTTTTCTTATTGTTATGGAGGGCTTAAGCAGACTTATGCGTCGGGTAGAGAATCTTGGTCTCATCAAGGGATTTCGGGTGGGAAGAGATATTGCAAATTAGGTGGAGATTTCTCATCTGTTATTTGCAGATGATACTTTGGTTTTCTGTGATGCAGATGTGTCTCAACTTAGATATTTGAGATGCATTATAGCTTGCTTTCAGGCAGTTTGCGGGCTAAAGGTTAATGTGGCCAAGAGTGTGCTTGTTCCAGTTGGGAATGTTCAAGACATCTCTTCTCTAGCTGCAGTTCTTGGGTGTAGGGTGAGTTCCTGTCCTATCCCTTACTTGGGATTACCCCTAGGGGTTTCTCCCAGATTAGTGGGGAGTTGGGATTCTGTGATTGATAGGTATGCAAAGAGGTTGGCAGGTTGGAAGAAGCAATATTTGTCAAAAGGGGGTAAAGTTACTCTTATCAAGAGCACTTTATCAAGCCTTCCCACTTATTTTCTTTCTATGTTCCAAATTCTATGCTCCGTTGCTAATAGAATTGAACAAATTCAAAGGAATTTCCTTTGGGGAGGAAGGGGAGAAGAGTTCAAGTATCACCTTGTTAGATGGGAGCAAGTTTGCAAGCTTATAAAACTGAGGGGTCTCGGTATTAGACGATTGATTCCTTTTAATCAAGCTCTTATGGGCAAATGGTTGTGGAGATATGGGAAGGAATGACATCGCCCTTGGCGTAGATTAGTTTCCTGCAAGTATGGGGATGATGTTGGCGGATGGACTACACGTCCGGTTTCTATTGCGGGAGGAGTTGGGGCTTGGAAATCCATTCGGAAAGGATGGGATGCCTTTTTTTCTCATGTTAGATTCAGAGTTCGTGATGGTAGTTGCGTTCGTTTTGGGGAAGGTCTTTGGTGTGGGAATCAGCCTTTATGTCGTACTTTTCCCAGATTATATAGTATTACAGTTGATAAATATGCCATCGTAGCTAATTGTTATCAGCTTGATAATAGTGGAATTACGTGGAATGTTCTTTTTCGGCGTTTTTTTCAGGATTGGGAGTTGGAAGATGTGAACATTTTCCTGGATCATTTGTATCGGTAGGAAGGAGTTGGCAGGGGTTATGACAACTTGATTTGGATTTCGTCTTCTCATGGTCGTTTTGAAGTAAGGTATTTGTTCTTATGTTTGTCTAAATGGAAGACTATATGGCGCTCTATGGCTCCTACTAGGGTGGCTTTTTTTTTGTATGGACCGCCGTTTGGGATAAGATTCTGACGATCGATAATTTGAGGAAAAGAAGAAATTATTTTGTTAATTGGTGTTGCATATGTAAGCAGGATGGGGACTCAGTCAATCATCTCCTAATGCATTGTTTTGTAGCGCACGACTACTAGAATCTTATTCTTGGGCTATTTGGCATGTTTTGGGTAATGCCACGTTCTACTAAGGAGTTGATTTATGCTTGGAGAGGTTGTCGTGTGAGTAGGAGTGTTCGTGACTATTGGAGATCTATACCACATTGTATTTGGTGGTGTATTTGGAGGGAGAGAAATAGTAGAATGTTTGAAGGAAAGGAGTCGTCTACAGCGACACTGAAACTTTTTATTATTCGTTCTCTCTACAGTTATGTGAACAGAAGTTATTGTTCCTCTTCTGATGTTTTAATTTCTTTTTTGGATTCCTTGGGGCCTTAGATTCCGGTTTCTCTTATGTCTTTGGGACGCGTTCCCTTTTTGAACGCCTTTTTAAATTTATTATTACTTATAAAAAAAAAAAAAAAAAAGGATGTCAGTAGCAAAAGAAATACTAAAACCACTAGCATTTTCAGCCTTGTTGAAATCTGAAGAGTATGCATTGATTTAATCCTGTTCTTTTTAATCTTTAGCCCGTATAGAAGTGTGCAAAAAGCCTAAAAACAGGATATGTTCTCATTCATGAAGGGGATGGAGGAAGTGCTTTCATGGATGCAGGAAATAATCTTGGGATTTAAAATAGGTGGAAGTGTTAGGGGAAAAGTGCCATAGTCCACATTGACGGTAATATTATAGGGAGAGGAAGACCAAAGTTAACATAGGTAGAGTTAGTAAAGAAAGATATGGTAGCATGTGGATTGACCGAGTCTATGGTTTTAAATAGGGCGGAATGAAAAGGCTTGGTTGTTGTTGTGGAAGTGCAAGGTAGGACAGCAGTTTACCTGTGTTTTTTTGCAGAAAATCTAGGTTTTGGTTAGGTTGTTTCGACTTATTTATTGTGTTCCAACTTCAGATATAGTAGTACCACTTTTAATCAAGTGTTCAGCTTCAAGCTATAGAAGTGAGTAGAGTGCAGTTTTAGTATAAATACAAGAATCAGAAAACCTTTTTCCTGGGAACTCTTTACAGATTTTATTGAGAGTGAAGGGAAAAAAATGTTGCAATACAAAAGAATTGTTACTACATACATAAATATACTAGAGATCAAAATAAAAACTCCAAACTAAAACTACTTAATACATTACTATGCTCATGTGCTTGATTCTTGACAATGATGTAGATGCATCCCTAGAAATACAAGTAAGTTGATGTATCTGTGGCATTTGTTGTGTCTCTGCAAAGAATAGACCGTGCTTCAATTATTGAACGAGGGCGCTCAATATCTTTCTCCTGCAGCGCATTTCCTACTAACCGCTACATCTGGGAAGCAAAAGTATCATCCAGAATCTACAAGGCAAAGGAGAAACAATTCAGCCATAGGTAAACACAAGGGTCTAAACAAAATTTGACGCAGATTCGGGTTTCTAACACACTTACCCCAAGAGCATAATATGATCCATTGTACCAAACACGATTTTCCTGTCTGCCCTCTAGAAATTTCAGTACAATCTAGTAAAATAACATGAGTGAAACACATCAGAATCAAACATCATTGGAAATGGAAAGGAGGGTATATTTTTCTCTTTACCTGTCCCATTCTGTCCCAGAATCCACGACAGATTGCAACAAATATTCGACTTGTAAACACTTCATGCAAATTGGATATGGAATCAATGAGTTGTGAACTCAGCATTTGCATCCTTTCCCGGACTTCTGTTTCTCTGTCTGCTTCCCTTTGTTTCCTCCAGACAGAGAAACAGAAGTCCGGGAAAGGACCCAAAAATGTACACACACACAAAGACATGCACTATGCTGTCTAGAAGAACATATTTCCTATTCTATCTTTTGTCCAGCTATATATTTATGCTGTTCGAGTTCTCCCCACTATTTAATGAATTTAGACGTGCTTCATTGAGTTTGATTATTATTGCTCCCTTAAGTTAATTCTACTTGTTTTTAACTAGTAGATTTTCATCATTGGTATATATATTAGATAATATTTACTTGTAAATTCCTATCAATGGGTATATTACTTCACTAGTAAAATGGCAAAAAATAAAAATATTACAATAGGTATGTTACTCTTCAGTAGTAATAGGAATTACACTTCACTAGTAATAGGAATTTTTAAACATGGCAATTTCTAATTTATGATGGACCTCAGGGATGTGCTGCAAAAAGAGTGATCCGTATAAAGTAAAATCAGATTGTGGGTAGTAGAGCATACATTGTTAACAAGCTTCACCACTGTTGCCTGCATGTAGTTTTTGTATTTAGTTCTCAACAGACCAGTAATTCCATTCATCTGCTCCCCGAAAAGTGACTTCTTATCTCCAACTACAGGCAGATAGGATACCCAAGCCTTTAAGATGTCCTCAACTCTACAGTGTAGAGCATCAAGGATTCTCTTGATAGTGTTCAAGAAAGTTCGCAACTGCCAAAGAGAAGCAAAAACGAAAAGTAAGAGAATATATATATATATATATATATATATATATATTTTCATGTGACTAAAGGAGAATGCTTTGATAATGATTTCATTGAAACTACAACTCTGGCAAGCCCCAATTTTGACCTTTCTGTCAAATCTACTCAAAGTTTCAGAATTTTTAGTCTAGATTTCAAGCTAGATTAGTAATAAATAAAATGGATAGTATTTAACCAAATTTTTTGCTCCCTGGTCAACACCATCCTCATTTAGCTGACTATAGTGATGTGTATTTTACCAAATATAAGTGTTCAAGGACCTGTTTTTGCATCCTAATTCTAGTAACTAAAATTTCCAGAATCTTATAACCATACTCTGAATTTTGAACCAGCATCCATGTGTAATGAAGCACCACCAATATTAAAATCATATATCAAGAAAGTACGTGATGGACCTTTTGTCTTCACGTCTGGACCCTCCCCCTTCCATCTACTATATAAAATTTTTCACTCTTCACACTGTTCTATTTGTTGAACATGTTGGGTGTGCACAAATCCATTCTTCAAACCATTAACTACCTTTGCAGCTATGTCCTTGTGCATGCTAAGCTCAAAAAAAAAAAAAAAAAGAAGATTCAGCAAGTATACTGACAAGGGATTTCTGTCCACCTGGCATTGCTCTTTCTTTGAACCATTAAGATTATCTTTTCAGCGATTTAAATCTCAATAGAGTTGGTGCAGATCCAGGGGCTGAATAGTGCATGGTGTAAGATTATCTTTGATTCCAGCCTGAAATTCGTTGCTTTGATTTGAAAGACGCATTTGTTAAAGCACTTTCAACTGCATGGCCTATCAAGTACATCAAAATTTGTAAGTTATATGGTCTTTATGTTCGATAAAATTCTTTTGTGATTGTGAATTTTTAATGTTTTTTATACTCATACTCGGGGGTCACGTGCCTTTAAGTGGCCAATTTTACGGTGTATCTTGAACTTTATTACCTTATTGGTACATCGGCCCGTGTGGAGGCCATTTTTATTTCTTGTTTTAAAATGTTGAAAGCATGAGAGTATGGGATCATTGTATGTGGAGGTTTTGATTGATTGTTGTGGAGGAGAAGTTGTTGATATATTGTTTGAGGAGTTAATGCAAGTTGGCAACTTAATTTTTTTTTTTTTGTATGTATTAGTTGTTATTCACACAGTTGTTAAAAGGCGCCGGAGGTGCAAGGCGCCTCCAGGCATATGGGTTAAAGAAGGCGTGCGCCTTTTCTATACAGGCACTCTAAAGGCGCGCCTGCTTGAAAATGAAGTTTTTTAATTGTTTTGTTATTTTTGTTTTGTTTGTTTATTGTTTGTGTTTGTATTGTTATATTATTATTATTTATATTATTTTATTTTATTAGTTAAAACCCTACAAGTTGCATTGTTACAACATAATAAAAAAAAAAAAGGAGAACCAAAAAGCAAAGAAAGAAGACAGAGGCAGCGACGACTTGGACAGTTGGACTCTCGGTCTCGGATCTGCGTCGGATCTGCGTCGGCGACTCTGCCGGTAAGTTCTCTCTCTTCTCCTTCTCTCTCTTCTTCTTCTCTTCTCCTCTCCTCCTCCTCTTCTCGGATCTGTGACTCTGACTCAGATTTTTTTTTTTTTTCTCTCTCTATTCTTCTCTCGGCCGAGTCGAGTTTGGCAGATTTATTTTTATTTTTCTTCTTTTTATTTATTTATTTATTTATATTTTATTTTTTTTCTCAAGTCTGGACTGTGACAGATTTATTATGTTGCTATTTTATTTTAATCTTAAAATAACAGTTGCTATTTTTTTTTTTTTTTTTTTTCTCGAGTCTGGACTTGTAGTGGTAACTAATGTTCCAGTTGTATTTAGATCTCCAACGCCCGTTACTGTATGAAATACAGTTATTGGAGTCACATGTTCTATTGTTATATCCAAATCTTTTGTCATAAATGATAAATCCATAGGCTGGTCAAATAGTGGAGTGTGTTTCTCTGGCTTAGAAATTGCATTCCTGATGTAGTAATATACGATAAAGTTAAACTGTGACTCTGGACTGTCTGGCAGATTTAGTCTTCTTTTTCTTCTTATTTATTTATTTGTGTGAGGTATCTTATATTTACCTGCTTGGACTCTCACTTTTATTTATTTATTTATTTGTGTGAATGTGTGATCCTGTTTTATGACCGCTTTATTATGTTGATTCTTCCTAAAGTTAAATGATGACTTTTGTTTTTATGTCAATATGTTTGATTATTCACTGTTGAACTCAAGTAAGTGATTTACTTGGTATTGGCATCTTTACGTTGAATATTGAACATAAGTAATTCATCACTTTTGCATCTTTATATATACTATTGCATCTTTAATACTTTATTAGGTGGGTTTTTTTTTTTTCAACGTGCGCCTTGCTTCAGTTGGGCGCACGCCTCGCTTCAGTCGGACGTGCGCCTCGCCTTGCGCCACTCCAGGAGACATTTGCGCTTTTGTGCGCCTTGAGCCTTTAACAACTATGGTTATTCATATTAATTCTTCTTTAATTATATGAGGAGCTAAAACATGGGTATGGTGATTTTCGGGTCAATACTACTTAAAAACATTAGTTTTCAGTGAAAGGGTTCTTTGTTATGATTTTATCAAATTTTCATGGTGGAATGTCTTGTAGGATTGCCTGTAAACAAGAGCAAGCACACCAATATATGAAAAACAAAAAAAAAAAAATAGAAAAAGAAAAAGAAAGAAAGAAAAGAGAAAACGTTGCATATTTTCTTTTTCTAAAAGAGAACGGATATGTATATTAACTACAATAACATTATTCATTTTCCGCCAATATTATTAGTGATAAGCATTATTATAGCAATTTTTCCCCCCCTGAATTTATAGCAATTTTATGTTATGAGCAAAATTAATCTAATCTCAATGTGGCTAAATTTGAAATTATAAAGGAAACTCCAATAGTTTACTTGATAAGGTTTATACAAGTGCCAACAAAAATAGATAAAACTCATAAATATAAAAATTCAATCCTAAAGCACCTAATTTGTGCACTTTAAAGGATGGTGATAGAAACACAACCGGGTAAACTCTATGGAATTGGCTACTAATATAGCTGCTTTGTCCATAACTTTACTAACTAAGATGCCCGTTTATTGTCAACTATCATATCTTCGCTTTGTCATGAGTACAAATTACCTGTCTTAGCCTAAAACTTTCTCGCATGGGGTATTTTGTTTTTGTCAAATTACCTTTGTTGCTCATTACTACTCAAATGATTTTCTTTGGTGACGGGATGTCAATGATCCAAGATATTGAGTTAATACGAAGAGTAGATCTTTTCAATGTACCTTTATTATAATACTTACTTTGCTTGGTTTAATTTTGACGACTTTACAATTTGCTTTACATTCTTTAATTTCAACTATTACATCTTTGTAGGTCAAAGCTAGGATTGCGGTTGCCGTTACTTTTTTGGTTGCCATTATATTTTTTGTATGTCTCATGAAGAAGTTGCAAATATGTAATGGAAGAGATAGATTAAAACAGAGCAAGAAGATATAAAAATTTTTGTTTTATTTTGGTATATGGTGTAAGAAGCAAGAAATTTGTATATGGCTAATTTTTGTATAAAATAATGATTTGAAATTGGTTATATATATATATATATATATATGATGTTATTGGTTAGTTGTAAGTTATTTTAGTTATGTTGTAAGTTATTTTAGTTATGATGCTATTTTTTATTTATTTAGTGTTTGCTTATGGAGTCCTTGCAAGGCTAGTAGTAGGGAAAAAAAAAGGCCTCATGGGGGCTGCACAATTTTTTTAAAAAAAAATTATATAACACTTTCTACCATGGTTCTGGACCGTAGTAGAAAGTACCATGGTTGAAAAAGGACTTTCTATTACAGTACAAAACCGTGGTTGAAAAAATGACTTTCACAGTTGAAAAAGGACTTTCTACCATGGTTCCGCATCGTGGTAGAAAGTAGTTTTTATCACGGTTTTGCACCGTGGTAGAAAGAGGGCTTTTAACCAAGGTGCAGAACCGTGGTAGAAATTCATCACTTACTAACCGTGGTAGAAAGTTTCACTGTAGTAAAAAATTGTTTTTTTTTTTTTGTAATATATATTTGGGTATCTTTATTTTGGCATCGTGGTAGAAATTCATCACTTATTACCACGGTTCAAAATCGTAGTTGAGCCGTGGTAGAAAGTTTCATTGTGGTAAAAAATTGTTTTTCTTATAGTATATATTTGGGTATTTTTATTTTGGCATCGTGGTAGAAATTCATCACTTACTACCATGGTTCAAAATCGTAGTAGAAAATATTTTTTATCGTGGTAAAAAACTGTTTTTCTTGTAGTATATATTTGGGTATCTTTATTTTGGAATGTTCAAAATTTATGTTTCATTATAAAAATAATGTATTACTTTTAGACAATAAAAGCGTTTTATTGTGAATATCTATCTTATAATCTCTTATTTGGTAATTAAAATAGGAGCCATAATTTATTATTAATCTCTTATTTGGTAATTAAAACAAGAGGCATATTTTATTATTAGTCATGTGGTCAAGATAGTTTATATCAAGTACAGGACATCCTTTATTGTTCATTACTCCCTCCATCCCAAGGGACATTTAAAATGGAACAAAGGTAGTACTTTTTAGAGTTTTTTTTTAACTTGAGCCCTATAATTTTGTATAACTTTTAAGATTAGTCTCTTTTTTAAAAAAATATTAGAGATCAGTTCTATTTTTAGACATTTTTATTAGTTAACAAACAGTCCAGTCCAATAAATAATGTTAACGTTGGAGTTTTAAAAAAAAAAAAAAAAAAATTCCAAAACTAACCATTTTTTTTTTTTTTCATTATTTTTTTTTAATCTTTTTTGGGTAGAAGATACGTGTACTAATAAATCAAGGATTGAGAATGTAAAAAATAGACATTGCCAATGTTTTGTTGAATAGGATTGTGTGTGGAACAAAGATTTGGACTTTTTAAAAAAATAGAGAAACTACTCTATTGATTAATTAAAAATTTAAGAACAATATTCATAAAATTAACTTTACAGGTAAGAGTGGAAGGGCAAGAGTACTTCATCTTTTCGAGATGACGGCTAACTAAGTGACTAGGGTAATTTGGCAAAGGGGTAGTTTTAAAATTTTATAAAAAAGATACTCTTAATTTATTTACCGTTTGTTAACTAACAAAAAGATGAATAGAAACAATCTCTAATACTTTTTTTAAAAAAGGGGCCCAATGTCGAATCCTTGACAAAATTATGAGACTTTAAGTTAAAAAAAAAAAATGCCTTACTTTTTATAATATCTTGTTTACATTGACTTAATTAAATAATTACACAATTACAAAATAGTCCTTTATCTTTAAACAACAATAAATTTAGAAATTCAATATAATAAAAAATATTAAAAATTTACTACCATAATGGATTCGAGAACGAGTATATATATATATATATATGGGAGGTGATAACGAAGCTCCAAATTTTGCCTATCGGGCTCCACCTATTTCGTTTGTTAAATAAATTGACAATTTTACCCTTACACCTCTCTTTCCTTCTTAATCCAAAACATGAACGACTTTGCAAATATATTCTCCAATCCTATATTCATGATTTGTCTTTACCTGGTTTAATGTGCAGGTGGACGTTGATAGATTACGTGCAATTATTGCTTCAAATTTGCTTTCAGATGACAATAACAAAATGAAGAATTTTGTACAGAGCAAAGCACTTTATCCATTTGGTCAAGCATGTTGATTTCAAGTAAGCTTCCATCAGCATACTTGTGGTAGTAATTTTTTTTATTATTATGATTCTAACATCACCTCCATCAGCCAACAAGGTACCATTTACCTCAAGGAACCTCACTATCTCCATCTTAATCCATCAAGGCGTATAAGATGTAATTTCCTCGACTTCTAAAATAATTTTTTGCTATACAACAATTTATTAGTATAAATTAGTTGTTAATACTATAGCTCAATGTTCATTTGCACTTTTCCATGTGATATATTTGTCAAGAGCTCCAATGGAAATATTCAACCTCTTAAGTAAACTCAAAATTATTATGTAATTGTTCAAACATGTTTTAAATAGCAGTATTGCTAAGTTGGTTGGATAATGAGGTCACTTGCAGGGTGTTGGGCAAATTATAAATTCTTTTTTAATTTTGATGCTTCTTTTTAAAATTATTATTATTATTCAAAGTTTCGAATTGTCTGTTTTTATATTGCTTTTGTTCTTTATTAATATTATACAATGCCTTAATACCTTAATTTTTATTGCATGTGACAGTCACAGAGACAAAGTGGTTATTTTGTTCCAACAACACAGAGGCAGAAAGAATGCATGTCCATCAAATACACAAACAAGAGGACTCTGATTAGTCTTCAAAGGATAAGGGCAACAAATTGGTTTACCACATAACAAGGAAATACATACCAGTATTTGCCCAATTGGAAGCTAGAGGAAGTGGGATAGGAGGATCGCTGAATTTTCTAAAAAATGGTACCTGAAATGATGTGGGATATGGGACATTTGTAATGTTGAATAGTGTCATTTTATTTTGCATGTATTTTGCACTCTATTGGTGTTAGATATTTTTAAAGTTTTAAAGAATAGTAGCTTTGCAACTTTTGATTGTGGATTAGGTTGGTATATTTTTGCAACTATTGTATGGCTTATTATACTGGCATCTACCTTACATGAAATCAAATGAAGTTGCTCTTTTGGGTTTTCAGGATGGAGTTTAAAACTGAAGCAGTTTAATGAATGAAAAATTGGTTTGGATCTTCCTTGGTTCCATGGAGTCGATAAATGGATAGTTTAATGAATGAAAAATTGGTTTGGATCTTCCTTAGAGAAAACGTGGTACCTTGATGCCAAAAAGAAGTACCTTCAGTTCAAAAAACATGGTCCTTTTGGGAAAAAAGTAGTACCTTTACAAAAGGGACTTATTTTTGCAATTGAAAATGGTATTACACCCTACATGCTAATTAAGTTGCACAATACATCCATAAACAGCTCCATTAGCGCCATGAATAAGTGTTTAGAGAAAATGTGGTACCTTGACGCCAAAAACTAGTACCTTCAGTTCAAAAACGTGGTACCTTTGGAAAAAAAGTGGTACCTTCGCAAAAGGAATTTATTTTTGCAATTGAAAATGGTATTATACCCCATACCGCTAATTAGGTTGCACATTCCATCCATAAATAAATCCATTAGCGCCATGAATAAGTGTTTAGAGAAAATGTGGTACCTTGACGCCATAAAGAAGTACCTTCAGTACAAAAACGTGGTCCCTTTGGGGAAAAAGTGGTACCTTTACAAAAGGGACTTATTTTTGCAATTGAAAATGGTATTACACCCTGCATCACTAATTAAGTTGCACATTACATCCATAAACAGCTCCATTAGCGCCATGAATAAGTGTTTAGAGAAAACGTGGTACCTTGACGCCAAAAACTAGTACCTTCAGTTCAAAAACGTGGTACCTTTGGGAAAAAAAGTGGTACCTTCGCAAAAGGAATTTATTTTTGCAATTGAAAATGGTATTATACCCCACACCGCTAATTAGGTTGCACATTACATCCATAAATAAATCCATTAGCACCATGAATAAGTGTTTAGAGAAAATGTGGTACCTTGACGCCATAAAGAAGTACCTTCAGTACAAAAACGTGGTCCCTTTGGGGAAAAAGTGGTACCTTTACAAAAGGGACTTATTTTTGCAATTGAAAATGGTATTACACCCCGCATCGCTAATTAAGTTGCACATTACATCCATAAACAACTCCATTAGCGCCATGAATAAGTGTTAAGAGAAAACGTGGTACCTTTTTCCCAAAAAGTAGTACCTTCAGTTCAAAAACGTGGTACTCTTGGAAAAAAAATGGTACCTTCGCAAAAGAAATTTATTTTTGCAATTGAAAATGGTATTATACCCCACACCGCTAATTAGGTTGCACATTACATCCATAAATAAATCCATTAGCGCCATGAATAAGTGTTTAGAGAAAATGTGGTACCTTGACGCCATAAAGAAGTACCTTCAGTACAAAAACGTGGTCCCTTTGGGGAAAAAGTGGTACCTTTACAAAAGGGACTTATTTTTGCAATTGAAAATAGTATTACACCCCGCATCGCTAATTAAGTTGCACATTACATCCATAAACAGCTCCATTAGCGCCATGAATAAGTGTTTAGAGAAAACGTGGTACCTTGACGCCAAAAACTAGTACCTTCAGTTCAAAAACGTGGTACCTTTGGGAAAAAAAGTGGTACCTTCGCAAAATGAATTTATTTTTGCAATTGAAAATGGTATTATACCCCACACCGCTAATTAGGTTGCACATTACATCCATAAATAAATCCATTAGCGCCATGAATAAGTGTTTAGAGAAAATGTGGTACCTTGAAGTCATAAAGAAGTACCTTCAGTACAAAAACGTGTTCCCTTTGGGGAAAAAAGTGGTACCTTTACAAAAGGGACTTATTTTTGCAATTAAAAATGGTATTACACCCCGCATCGCTAATTAAGTTGCATATTAAATCCATAAACAGCTCCATTAGCGCCATGAATAAGTGTTTAGAGAAAACGTTGTACCTTGACGCCAAAAACTAGTACCTTCAGTTCAAAAACGTGGTACCTTTGGAAAAAAAAGTGGTACCTTCGCAAAAGGAATTTATTTTTGCAATTGAAAATGGTATTATACCCCACACCGCTAATTAGGTTGCACATTACATCCATAAATAAATCCATTAGCGCCCTGAATAAGTGTTTAGAGAAAATATGGTACCCTGACGCCAAAAAGAAGTACCTTCAGTTCAAAAACGTGGTCCCTTTGGGAAAAAAGTGGTACTTTCGCAAAAGGGACTTATTTTTACAATTGAAAATGGTATTATACCCCGTATTTCTAATTAAGTTGCACATTACATCCATAAACAACTCCATTAGCGCTATGAATAAGTGTTAAGAGAAAACGTGGTACCTTTTTCCCAAAAAGTAGTACCTTCAGTTCAAAAACGTGGTACCCTTGGAAAAAAAATGGTACCTCCGCAAAAGAGACTTATTTTTACAATTGAAAATGGTATTACACCCCGTATTTCTATTTAAGTTGCACATTACATCCATAAATAGCTCCATTACCGCCATGAATAAGTGTTAAGAGAAAACGTGGTACCTTTTTTCCAAAAAGTAGTACCTTCAGTTCAAAAATGTGGTACCTTTGGAAAAAAAATAGTACCTTCGCAAAAGGGATTTATTTTTGCAGTTGAAAATGGTATTATTCCCCACATCGCTAATTAGGTTGCACATTACATCCATAAATAAATCCATTAGCTCCATGAATAAGTGTTTAGAGAAAATGTGGTACCCTGACGCCAAAAAGAAGTACCTTCAGTTCAAAAACGTGGTCCCTTTGGGAAAAAAGTGGTACCTTCGCAAAAGGGACTTATTTTTGCAATTGAAATGGTATTACACCTCGCATTTCTAATTAAGTTGCACATTACATCCATAAACAACTCCATTAGCGCCATGAATAAGTGTTAAGAGAAAATGTGGTACCTTTTTTCCAAAAAGTGGTACCTTCAGTTCAAAAACGTGGTACCTTTGGAAAAAAAATGGTACCTCCGCAAAAAGGGACTTATTTTTAAATTGAAAATGGTATTACACCCCGCATTTCTAATTAAGTTGCACATTATATCTATAAACAACTCCATTAGCGCCATGAATAAGTGTTAAGAGAAAACGTGGTACCTTTTTTCCAAAAACTAGTATCTTCAGTTCAAAAACGTGGTATCTTTGGAAAAAAAATGGTACCTCCGCAAAAGGGACTTATTTTTACAATTGAAAATGGTATTACACCACGCATTTCTAATTAAGTTGCACATTACATCCATAAATAGTTCCATTAGCGCCATGAATAAGTGTTAAGAGAAAACGTGGTACCTTTTTTCCAAAAAGTAGTACCTTCAGTTAAAAAACGTGGTACCTTTGGAAAAAAAATGGTACCTTCGCAAAAGAGATTTATTTTTGCAATTGAAAATGGAATTATACCCCACACCGCTAATTAGGTTGCACATTACATCCATAAATAAATTCATTAGCGCCATGAATAAGTGTTTAGAGAAAATGTGGTACCCTAACGCCAAAAAGAAGTACCTTCTGTTCAAAAATGTGGTCCCTTTGGGAAAAAAATGGTACCTTCGCAAAAGGGACTTATTTTTGCAATTGAAAATAGTATTACACCCCACAACGCTAATTAAGTTGCACATTACACCCATAAATAGCTCTATTAGCGCCATGAATAAGTATTAAGAGAAAACGAGGTACCTTTTTTTCCAAAAAGTAGTACCTTCAGTTCAAAAACGTGGTACCTTTGGAAAAAAAATGGTACCTTCGCAAAAGAGATTTATTTTTGCAATTGAAAATGGTTTTATACCCCACACCGCTAATTAGGTTGCACATTACATCCATAAATAAATCCATTAGCACCATGAATAAGTGTTTAGAGAAAATGTGGTACCCTGACACCAAAAAGAAGTACCTTCTGTTCAAAAATGTGGTCCTTTGGGAAAAAAGTGGTACCTTCGCAAAAAGGAGTTATTTTTGCAATTGAAAATAGTATTACACCCCACAGCGCTAATTAAGTTGCACATTACACCCATAAATAACTCTATTAGCGCCATGAATAAGTGTTAAGAGAAAACGTGGTACCTTTTTTCCAGAAAGTAGTACCTTCAGTTAAAAAACGTGGTACCTTTGGAAAAAAATGGTACATTCGCAAAAGAGATTTATTTTCCTTCAGTTAAAAAACGTGGTACCTTTGGAAAAAAATGGTACATTCGCAAAAGAGATTTATTTTTGCAATTGAAAATGGTATTATACCCCACACCGCTAATTAGGTTGCACATTACATCCATAAATAAATCCATTAGCGCCATGAATAAGTGTTTAGAGAAAATGTGGTACCCTGACGCCAAAAAGAAGTACATTCTGTTCAAAAATGTGGTCCCTTTGGGAAAAATGTGGTACCTTCGCAAAAGGGACTTATTTTTGCAATTGAAAATAGTATTACACCCCACAACGCTAATTAAGTTGCACATTACACCCATAAATAGCTCCATTAGCGCCATGAATAAGTGTTAAGAGAAAACGTGGTACCTTTTTTCCAAAAAGTAGTACCTTCAGTTCAAAAACGTGTTACCTTTGGAAAAAAAATGGTACCTTCGCAAAAGAGATTTATTTTTGCAATTGAAAATGGTATTATAACCCACACCGCTAATTAGGTTGCACATTACATCCATAAATAAATCCATTAGTGCCATAAAGAGTACAAACTTTATTCCAATCTATTCAGTAAGAGCGAATGAATAATACAAAATATACTCCAACATCACTTAAAACATTGTTTCTTTGCTAATTTTTTTTTTATTCTATACGATATCTTAAAAAACGAAAATTCTCTCCCTAATAGGTAAAGAAGCTGCTTTTAAGCCAGTTCCATTATGAAATAGTACTTTGCAAAAAGTTCTCCTTACCTGATTAGTGTCCTTAGTTCTTCAAAGTTTTTCTCCCGGAACGGAGCTCTCAACGACTGCAACTTCCACTAGCGTTCCTTAAGCAATTTGATAGAGTTTTACCTTCCAAGTCTATAATTAGGAGTTATGCAAGAAAATCGTAGCGGGTTGAAGTGAGAGAGGTTAACAACACAAAATATTTTTACAAGGGTTGGCATGAATTTATGGAAGATAATTCACTAGAGTTCGAAAATTTCCTAGTATCTTATTATATATACTGAGGAGATTTCCTAGTATTTTCTTATATATGAAGGAAGAACATTTGCTGGTTGAAGACAATGGCAAGCAGCAAAATCCTATACGTCGGAGGGGTCTCATGGCCTCACGAAGTGTCGTGAGGAGTTAAAAATGGAATAGTTTCAAATATGAGGAGTTAAAAATGGAATAGCTTATAATGCTATAATGAATAGAAGCCAAATAATAGCAAAATAAATACAGGGTACATTTATAGAAACACAATCAAAACGTTTATTGACGGAAAAATAAATACACACTTGAACACATTGAAAAATAAATACACACCAAATCTTGATGGAGGTGACGACGATTACATGCCAGGTTAGTTTTACATAAAAAAATGAACCATCGATGTGAGGAGTTATAAATGGAATAGTTTTGAGAACGATTGAGAATGTAAAACAACTACTTTCAATCAATGGATATCTTAACGAGTACTTTCGTTCTATATACTTTCGGTCCATAGATCAACAACTGAGATTTATTAGTGCTAATGTTATGGTTTTGTGCATATGCCATATGTCTATTTATAGAGCCCAATTCACAGACATGTGAATGGATTTTACCCATATCATGATTTGACAAAAGGGACTTACACATCTCTCTCTTTGGCATGATAGGGGTGTCTTCATAATAGTTGTCATGTTATACACCTAACACCACTATTTTTAACTTTACCCATGTGACGATAAGATGAGAAAGTGGATTGGTTTTGTGTATCTACAGATGCTGATTTTTTCAGTGAGAGTCATATTCTGTGACTAGCCATATGATTGAAAAAAAAGCCAAATAATTTGAAGTGGCCTTAGACCATGGCAGATAAAGATGAATGGTCACATCATCAAGAAAAAGCCTTAGTGTTTGAAAAAGTTATAAATAGTGGCATTGTTGTCATGAGGCAGAGTATTGACATCCCTATTTGTAATTACAATTTACTAATCTAATGTCTTTATTTTAACAAAACTATTATAATGTTAATTTATTTTTTAAATAGATTTCTAAGTGCACTTTGATTATGTAGTATCTTTATTTTTTCTCATATTTGATCAAAGCTATTAAAAAATCTATATGTCAGATGTTGTAGGAATGAGAGCATTTCCATTGCAAAGAAGATGCATAAGGATCCAATTGAAGTTATTCAAGCCATTACTAATGATCCAGACTTATAAGTTGCTTCAGAGTTGTCAGATTATTCAGATACAGGGGATGATGACTTTGTAATTCCACCTCCCCGTTATTGCTCAAAAAAACTTAGTAGTTGAGTTAAATTTTATGCAGTATTTATATGAAATGTATGTATTTTTGATTTATTTTATGCAGTATTTTTATGAATTCCACCTCCCCGTTATTGCTCAAAAAAACTCAGTCCTTAAGATTTACTAGTGCTAATGTTATGGCTTTGTGCATATGCCATATGTCTATTTACAAAGCCCAATTCACAGACATGTGAATGAGTTTTACCCATGTGATGATTTGACAAAAGGGACTTACACCTCTCTCTCTTTGGCAGGAAGTGGGGTGTCTTGCATAATAGTTCACGTGTTTATGCACCTAGCACCACTATTTTTAACTTTAGCCATGTGATGATAAGATGAGAAAGTGGGTTGCTTTTGTTTATCTACAAGAGCTGATTTATTCAGTAAGAGTCCCATTCTGTGTCTAGCCATGTGATTGAACAAAAAGCCAAATAATGTAAAACAACCTTACACCATGGCAGATAAAGAGGTATGGTCACATCATCAAGAAAAAGCCTTAGTGTTTGAAAAAGTTATAAATAGTGCCATTGTTGTCATGAGGCAGAGTATTGACATCCCTATTTGTAATTACAATTTACTAATCTAATGTCTTTATTTTAACAAAACTATTATAATGTTAATTTATTTTTTAAATAGATTTCCTCCTATAAATTATTTATATCATTTGGATAATCTTTAAATTATTTCATCCATCACTTTTTCAAGTTGTGCATGAATGGTGTCTGCCTATCAATATAACAAAAAATTCATTGTACGTGAAAAAAATTCATCATTTACTAAAGTTCCAAAACAATTCACCATTCATTAATGTTCCAGAACAGGAACAAAATCCATTTGTCAAGAATATCATCAATTTCCTAGCACTGCTGTTTAGCAAATTTATAAACCTTCTAGCACTTGAGTTTCAGTCTGCACTTGTCAAAAAATCACCTCATTGTCCATGGTACAAAATCCAAGCAAGTAGCTGCATCACACAAGTCTCAAATTCAGTATGCTAATCACAAAAGGGAAAGAACTGGACAAAGAAACTACAACTATATTTCAAGATTAACCAGTTAAACATCACCTTTTGAGTCTTTAATTTCTTTAATAACCCTACTTCGGGATCACTCCTACACCAACACAGTTTTTTTTTTTTTTTTTTTTTTTTTTTTTTTTTTTTTTTTTTTTTTTTTTAGTATTTTCTTCAGCAGTATCCTAAAGCCATCATCCATACCAAGACATTTTTTGGTTTATTTTAATTTTCTAATACAGTTTTCTAATACAGTGTGTGATTGTTCCAATCAAGAGAACCAACCCTTGAACTATGCCCGTCTTGCAAAGTCCTCAGCTGTTCAGAAAAACCAAGCAAATTAGAGTCCAGAATGGAGAGGTGGCACCAGAAAAATCAAATCTAATGCCTAGATCATGAGAAATGTGACAATTTGCAATAAATACATTTCATTTCACTCCAAATAAAGAATATAAAACTCTTAGTTCTAATATTTGTTTTCTAAAATATAGGCCAACTATACAAGCCATAATCCTTCAAATATGTTCACTTTATGCATTATATCACTATAATAAAATCTTCAATGATACATGCCTCATTCAACCTTGCACTTCACCACTAAACTGGACTTTGTTCTCTTCCAAACTAAATAAAAGGTAAAGGAAACTACCACTCGGGGTGTGAGTGCCTGGAAAGTAAGAGGTTAAACGTTTCGTTCTTCCAACCACTCAGGGTGTGAGTGCCTGGAAAGTAAGAGGTTGAACGTTTCGTTCTTCCAACCACTCGGGGTGTGAGTACCTCTATTCTTTATTTTTAGGCTTTTTCCTCTCTGATTTAAATTTTCTTTCAGCGAGAATGTGTTTTGAATCTTATTGTTTATCATCTCATTTTTTGTAATAAAATTTTTCTTTATTGACCAGGGTTTCTTACAACTAGTCAAAAATGCTTGTCATCTTTTTTTAACAGAACAACATTAAAAAAGAATGCCAACTTTTCACCATGCCTCATCTAATTACTTACAATAATCTGTTCAAAGAAACAAAAGCATAAATGATCAATAAAATAGAAAAAACGAAAGCATAATTAAAAGAAAACTCTCACCATCCGACAAGATGAAGGGTCCAACAGCTGGATGTGGGAATTACTTAAACCAACAGCAAGATGTACTCCATCCAGCGCCCATCTGACACTTGTCACATGCCCAATTTCCTCATCAATCACAACAAGTGCAGAAGTAGCGCCATAGAGTTTAAAACCCAGGAGCAAAAAGAGAAGCCTATTGCGATGACAAAGGAAGGCAGGCAAAGCTATTAAAAAATAAATAAATAAATAAAGAGAGTTTATTTTGAAATCTAATATTTTCTTTATGTGGAACACAAAAACAAAACCTGAAACTATCGTTACTGTCTTCTACAACTAATTTGGTTCCTTTCGAGTAAAAATTCTTTGTAATCCAAGACAATAGGACATATGATAATATTACATTATTATCTCTTTTCCTCACTTAGAAACCTAACAACTGGAGAAATGAAAATGCTTACCGGTTCACCTTATAGCCTGTTGGCTTATGGTCTGAATTATAAACCCACTGGTCAAGGTTCGAGACTGGTATATATAGAGAGGAAGCTATATGAGAAGTCACAGATGTTAGATTGTGAATCTTTTGGTCATTTTACCCAATCTTGCTCTTCTAAGCCCACTTCTAAGCATACACAAAAATGGAGAATGAAGGAGGACGGCTAGACCTAATTCGAGTTAGTGGGAGGAAGTTATAAGGGAAAAAGGGAGAAGTGTTGTGGATCCCCCCAATGAGGAATTGTGAAAGGAAAGCCCTAAAATGGCTATACCTATTGCTTCATTATCAAATATATTTGAATTCCCTTCTTCTTTTGATGTGTCTTTGATCACAATCTCATTGCACCTCTCTCAAGAGATTATGGGACCTATTAATTATTTAAACTTTATTAGGTCTGTTTCTCTGAATAAAGAAAGAACTACGTAAATCCAAATTTATATAAATAGAAACAAAAACATATTGAGTGTGTTTTCCCTGAATCTTCATGTTGAATCCCATGGAAATCCAAACCAAGAAACCTACAGGACCATGACTTAAAAAATTATCTAATGATGTAAAAAATTCTAGTCGTGCAGAATCTATACAAGTTGAACAAATAAACCCTAAATTTCTGAAAACTCATATTCATAGACAATAAACCATCCAAATATGCTAAAGAAACCATCACGTGAAACAAAATCAAAATCCAAGAAATTAATGGGAACATCAACCACAAAAATCTAAAGATATTACAAACAACACTAGATATCGTCTAAAAAAACAGAAACATTCAAACATTAGAGGAAGAAACCGTAGTTCACAGTAAATCCAAAAGTCCAAGAAATTCACGAAGACAAACAAAAGAAAGAAAATCAAAAGGAATTCGATACAAAAGCTAAAAGAATTTATACTTTTCTCGTTTTCTTGAATTCATTGCAACGAAACAGAAACCTGAGATTTGTCAATTGGTTGGCGAACATACATAAACACACACAAGCAGATGGAAACACATACTTTTTCGCACAAATTTTGCCTTCGAAGTTTCTGATCGGAGAGAGGGAATCGCGACGTTTTTGTGTCCAATTCCTGAATCCAAAATTGATGTTTTAGGAATAGCATATATATATATATATATATATATATATATATATATATATATATATAGGGATCGAAATTGTATAAAAACAGAGTAGAAATCCCAGCAAAACGATGAACAAGACTAGAGAGAGAGAGAGAGAGAGAGAGAGTAGGAGAGCGTTGATGAATGAGTTGGGTTTAAGAGAAAATTAGCAAATTGTGAGTAGGGTTTTTTCGCGCGAAAATATTTGATTTCAGCAAATATTGCAACGGCCGAAAGCTACTCATAAAAGCGGTTGAACCGCCTTACATTTATATTATTATTTTTACTATTTTTATTATTACTATTAGAGTAGTGAAAAAAAAAAAAAAAAAAAAAAAATCTCAGTCTTTCATTTTTCTCACTTATTATCGGCAACGAAATTAAATAAAATCTCAAAAACCAATTCTAAACAATGGACTATACTAATTAAATATAATATAAATAAAAATAAAAGTTCATGAAAATATTACATATATATATATATATAGAGAGGAATTGATGAAAAAATACATACTCTGAAAATTTTAAGAGTCGTGGCTTAGCATTGATCGTTTGGTTTAGAGAGCAAAATGTTGTAACTAAGAAACCCTTGAGAGAGAGAGAGAAGCGAACGGGGCGTTTTTATGTATGTATGCATCAAAGAGAGAAGGAAAGAGGAAGACGACGCTAACGTGGAAGAATATGATTCGTTTGATGGAGACTGACAACGCGGAAGACGAATAAGGGTCTGCTGATAGGGAGAGTTTAAGGACGAAAAGGGATTGATTTTTGATACGGAATGTTAAAAGACGAGTTTGGACTCTGGCATTCTCTATACTTTCCCAAAAATCAGAAAAAGTTTTTACGTCATTCATTAATACACGTGTAACGCGGGCAACGTGAGAACTTGCATTTACGCTTATTACGGTTTAAATGTACGAAGAATTTGAGAACTTGCATTAACTCATTAAACAACATATCAACAACTTCTCCTCCACAACAATCAATCAAAACCTCCACATACGATAATCCCATATTCCCATGCTTTCAACATTTTAAAACAAGAAATAAAAATGGCCTCCACATGGGCCGATGTAGCAATAAGGTAATAAAGTTCAAGATACACCATAAAATTGGTCACTTAAAGGCATGTGACCCCCCTGAGTATGAGTATAAAAAGCATTACAAATGTGCAATCATAAAAGATTTTTATCGAACATAAAGACCATATAACTTACAAACTTGATGTACTTGATAGCCATGCAATCGACGCTCCCGTTGTTACCTCTTCCCAGCCCCTAGCGGGAAGACTACATTTGAAGTACATGCAAATCAATTAAAGAAAATATAACACCAAAATATTGTACAAGTGGAGATGGTTAAATGAAAAAACTCAAAAATAAGGGACATATGAGCAGACAACTTTTTTATTAGGCGCTAGTAACCAAAAGCAAGACTCTAAACAAAATAAATAAATAAATGGGGTAACAGTACTCAACTAAGATTATAGCAAAATCCTTTTTATTACTGTTTCTTTAATTTTTTATTTTATCAAATATGATTGGACTATTTGGACCACAAAAAATCAGAAGGAAGCCCAAAAATCTATTTGAAACAATTTTTCCCAGAAATACATACTTCCCTGTGAAAAATCAATAAAAAAGAAATTCTCAAACAATTTGCATGAAACCAAGTCCATTGGAAGCTTAAACACACAATTTTTCTTCTATCAATTTAAATCAATAAATTTTCTTACCGATTAAATCAGGTTTGAAGGAAAAGATAGGAAAAATTCTGCTTACAAAACAAGGATCACAGCATGTTAAGATCAACTTCAAAAATCCATACTAATTTCAAAATCCAATCAATTTGAGCCAAAACAAAAACCTGTAAACTCATTAATAATAACTGATATCACATAATTTGAAGTGATTATTGTCAATTATGCTCGTGAGTTTGAAACGTATTCGTTCACGTGATCTTTTGGACATTTAATAGAGAAAGAAACAAGTCTTTTTCTTTGTCATTATATAAAAAAGAACAAGTGATAAATACCAAAAAGTGCCATACATACCTCATCGGTTCGCAACACAACAAATTGGTCTCTGCTGGTTATATGTGACAACACCTCACTTCAGGGACGGATATAAGTCCAAAATCCTTAATAAAGTAGTCCCCAAAGGCTCTAGACATTGCCAATCTGGGGCATTCCTCATTCGGCAGCCAAATTTTGTGCACCACAGGCTTGTCGTTTAAACTGAACATTCTCCCTTTGTACTGATTTATCCATTCAGCCTCATCTGTCAAACAATGTTGATAATGTAAACACAATGTTCATATAATTTTTGACACACAAAGAAAGTGAGGAAGAGAGAGACTCACGAGGCAAATTGTGGTTGAAATAACAGTAAGCTGAACATGCACCAAGCTGCCATCTCCGGTTGTGATAGCCAATACAGCACAAGAATCACTCACATTTGCTATAAATATATGTTCACCCAAAATATTTCAATTTAGGATAATAGGAAGATCAGCTCTGGTACAAATTTTGGGGAAAAATATATCTGCAACAATTCTCCATTAAAAAAAAAACAAAAAAAAAGAAGAAGATAAACACTAGAATTGAACTTCAAAAAGCTATTTTTATTAATTGACGCTCTCTGGCACGCATACGATAAATTAGACACCTGAGAATAGTTTATGCGAATAAGTATATTACGTGCTCTGGCATTGTGAGGAAACAAGTCATAATGACTTTAATATGATGTAATTTTCCTAGCCTTCCGTAAGCATGTAACATGTAAGCCCGTCCATTTTCACATAATCCCATAACCTCCTTGCTTTCACGACCCTCCAACTGCCAGAAAACTCACACACCTATGATTTTTAAATAACACTCCACATGAGACTCATATGAGGACCCAGGAAAATAATTTCAATACCAAAATAAACCACCAGATGAATAATACAGATTCAACTTAGAATAAGTTACATCATACTTAGAAATGTTTTCTAAATAAGTTAGAAATACTATCACAACATAGTTATACTAATGCAGTAGGGAAGCTCCAAGGAATTAATAGTAATTACAAAATAATTCCATATTTAAGGCCTTAACACCTTACAAAATAACTCCACTAGAATTAGCAATTATATAACTATTCTATCTAGGTATAGGAGCCTTGCACTTTCGACGATTATGACCATTCTCGCTGCATCGCGAACAGTGTAACGACCTTACATTTTGAAATTGTGATTCGATTCATTTAATACGAGGTCGTCCAGGGGGACGTGTTATCGCAGGAGGCCTAAGATAGGAAGCACCTTCATCGTCAGCAGCAGCAGTAGCAGCAGCAGCAACAGCAGCTGGATTCGGCATATCATGCATGGGGACAGAAGACATGAGATGTTCGCATAGTTTTTGTTGTGTTTCAACCCTAAACCATGGATCAACCATCTCATAAATATTTAAAGATAATTCATGGATGGCATAACATGCATGCGAACAAGGAATCCCACTCATGGTCCACATCAAACAACTACAAGAATTTTCACTGCCAAATACCACCCTGAATGGTTTTCTGTCTCGATCATATATTGTACACTCAGTAGGCGAAACACGCATCGACTGAAAACCAAGTGCTAACTCTTGCTCTTTTTTGATTTTCTCCTCAATACGATCCCCAACCGGGATAGTCCACTTCTGAACATCCAAACTCTTTCGGTATAAAAATTTGCTGAGTCTTTGCATGTGTGTATCCATTAGCCTTGTGATTGAAAAAACCCTCTCTTCTTTCACCCATGCATTAAAGGACTCTGCTTGATTGGTGTATAATTTATCCCAACGCTTGGAAGTAAACATAGCATTTGACCAATGTTCAGGTGAATTCGCCAAAACCTAATCGCACAACTCCCCTCGAAATACCCGCATGGCAGCCAATGCATTCTTATACTCATCTACAGTTCGAGCATATGCAATTTTATCGAGTAATTTTTTCGCATGCTCTTTACCCGAAACCCTCAATCCTAAACTTTGTCTCCTAAGAATGGATGTAGAAAAATTCACCATTAGGTGACGAAGACACCATGAGTGGTACTGGGAGCCAAAAATATCTCTAATACAGCTTATTAGGCTCGGATGCCTGTCGGTTAAGATTGTCACAATGCGACCATTTAGAATATCTTTCACCTTGCTCAAGAACCAATGCCAATCATCATCATTCTCAGAAGAAACAACAGCATACGCCAAAGGCCACAAGCCATCATTCGCATCGAACCCCGTTGCACCAACCATTGTTCCTTTATAATTGCCACTCAAGTGGCAAGCATCGATTGCTAACATGGGCCTACAATAGTTGCTGAAACCTCGTATGGAGCACCTTAAGCTACAAACACTCGCTTAAATCTCCTATCATCCGTGCACTCCCACGATGTAATTGTCCCAGGAATATATTCTGCTATTCGTTCACACAACCATGGGACTAAAATATAGCTATCCTTGGGATTTCCCTCAATGATATGACGTGCTTACTCCTTAGCTCTCCACGATTGCATGTAAGTCATTTTAGCAGAAAATTCACCGTTTATGTCTGTGGAAATAGTCTTGGGGGTGCATTTAGGATTGTCCCTAACCTTGTTCACAATAGCTCGACCCATTTCCTTCGACCAAAAAATGGCTTTATAATCTGAAATGTCTTGAGCAATGTGAGTGTGAACATTATTAAACCGCTTGATTCTCACTATATCACCACTTCCTTCACAACCAGCTGACAATTTCCATGGACAATTATTAACCTCGCACACAACTCTATAATATTTTCTACTATTGTCCAAGTACTTGAACCGAAAATGATTACGAAGACCAAACAAAACGAGTGCATCTTTGAAATCATTTGGGCTGTCAAAAAGCTGATCCACGCAAAGAATGTCATCAATGTGTCGGAAAGAATCCCGATGCACATTTATCGGAGGAAATGAAGACGTTGACGCAACACTTTGCAGAAGACCAATTGGCGACGTGGCTTCAACAAATTGTCTACAAGTGGATAAAAAGGTATATTAAAAATCACATAACCTATGCAGCGCATACATCAATGTATTACTTTAAATATATGTGTCTTACCTCTCACTATGATCAGTAGGAATTGTGCATGATGCAATTACAGGCGCTGCATCTTCCATATACACATTTAACATGGGACCACTCACTACAAGCATCACTTTAAATCCAGATTCTCCCGTCATCCTCAAACGTTCATTCTTGTTAGATTTGGTGGTATAATATATGACTTTACCACTCATGTTTGAAGATGAACGTTGTTGTAACTCATTTATAAATGATTCATATGTTGTTGTTGTTGTTGTTATCATAAAAGGGTCTGTGACACCGCCGATGTATATAATTTCCCCATTCTCATTTTTGTCAATTTTCCCATCAAATCGACAATAGCATATAATTTGTCTCTCATCCATTTGTCCAACTGCTTCGAAAATTTACTCATTAGTTTAAAAAAAAAAAAAAAAAACTAAATATGAAGTTCAAAAAATAAAGAAATATAAAACAATTAAATATCATAATTATATAATGTAATTTAGAGATCTATTTACAGCGAAACACTACCAATTCCCTCAATAGGGATAGGCGGTGTCAAGATTAAACTTTTCCTAAACACACACTACAGACCTTTTTCAAATCAAAATACAACCACAAAATCAATGCCATTGATTACTAGATAATTGTATCACTATGTGTACAACAAATATATATACAATATGAGGGAATAGAGAGTTAAATGGGACAATATAAATTGAAAATAAAAAATTGAGAGTTAAATAGAGAGAGAGTAGAGTGTTGAATATTTTTCACACACATAATTTATATGTGTAAGTCCTGAAAATGGGGGAGACAAGTACAAGGGAATGTTGGAATAATAAATTAATACTAAATACATTTTTTTGATAAATTAATGCTAAATACATATATTAAAAAAGCCTCATTTATAGAGTTTGCTAGCTTTTGCATCAATCCTATCATGTGCGTAGATGCCTAAAGACACATTACACAGAGGTATACTCTACATGCCATTTGAGAAAGAGGCAACAATCTTGAATAATTCTTGATCTAAATTGAGTTATAATAATTAATTATACATAAAAACTAATTGGACTACCTATGTGTTGGTGGCTTTGAATTTTAACTACTAAATTCCTAGGTTCTGCTGAGGATTTAGTCTGCAGTTATCAAAGAGCCTTGAATATATAGCTTGAATGAAAAAAGCTACCAAAACAAATAAAATCATTCTTCTTTGGCCCTCTGACTATGTGGGCATGGAAGATTCCCGTATATAGTCTGGTTATCTTAAAATTGAACAAATTGTTAAGTTTCAGAATTCTTTCTAATAGGAACCATTTTTTATTTTTTGTATTACTTACTTTTTCCACTTCTATTACCACCCTTCCCCATCTAAGCGACTCAGCTTGAGTGGTATCTCATGTCGCTTCCAAATAAGGATTCAATTTCCATGTAAAAAATAATAGTAAAAAATTGATAAATTCTGACTCTTTTTGTAGGAGGATACAGATATAGCTGATTTTACACTGTGCTTATTTTCTAACGGAGTGAATTGATACTACTCATAGCTATCGAGCAATATTATGGTGTGTATTGGTTGTAACTGACAATGTGAATTTAAAATTTCAAATGGATATAACCATGGTCAGTATTAATGGTTTTAACTAAATTTTTATATTTCCATTAAAATGGTATCTCTCTTTGATTTTGGATCATGTGTGTGGTTATTAAATTATGTGTTGATTTGTAAGGTTGCTTTCAGATTTGGACGAAAATAAAATGAAAGTCTTGATAGTTTGTTGATGTAATGAGCTTAAAAATTTAAAATTATATGCTTTGAATATATATCTATATCAGTCCATGGCAACTACTGCTTAATGATAAATAAGCCGTGAAACTACTTTGATCATATGGAGCTTATTAGTTGCATCATGATTACTACTAGTTTTGTGTATGTGTTCCATTATGTACTAGTGAATGTGTGGTATTTAGGCCTATGGCCAGTGTGTGTGTGTTAAAATCATGTATAAACATACATATATATGACAAAGTCGTGTTATGTTTAAATATTTCAGCCCAACTCTTGTAAAAATCAGAACAAATTCATGTTGGTTTGGATGACTCCTAAAGGTTTTTTTTTTGGAAGGTTAAACAAGTATTATTATACCATTTCTCTCATTCCTTCTCTTTCTCCTTCCAAATTGAGGTACGTTAGGGTTTTCTCTCCCCTAATGGCACACGTGTTCTATGGACCTGTATTAGAGTATAGTTCACACTATGATTCTTAAGATTGATGTGCTTATTGACGGTCTAGTTCTGTTTCAATCTCCTCCTAACAGCACTTAACATAATCATAAACTAGATTTAGCTCAGCGATTTTGTCTTGAAGTTTTTCCTCAATCTCATTGGGAAGCTATTCATGTAGTGGCTGAAATATGTTTGTTTTTTTATGATCCAAACACACTCAAACAAACACCAAACAGTGACCAATAGCTAGCCGCAGAAGTTACAATAGGTGTAGCTAGCCTATGACAAGTGTGTTTGTGTTAAAATCTAGGTCATACAATTCTTTTTAACAGGTGTAAATCTAGCTCCCATTCTCATGATTTGTTTGTAATTTAATTTTGTTGCTTTTGCGCTCTATCTACCACTTTATGTGACTTAGTATAAAACCAAATATAAATATTAACTTACTGAATTTTTCTGTTACTATCAAATACCATTAAAGCAAAATTACAAAATTAGACCCTCCCTCACAAGAAACAAAATTTTAAGAATTTATTAATCATTCTAATGGATTGCAATAGGCTGCCAACATAGTTAATTGAGAGTCGATAATTCAAAGAGCATTTCATTTTATTTTTGTCCAAAGCTGAAAGCAACCTTACAAATCAACACATAATTTCATAATCACACGCATGATCCAAAATCAAAGAGAGATACCATTTTAATGGAAATATAAAAAAATAAGATGTTTGGATACAATTGAAAATCAAAAAATAAAAGTACATGAAGCACCAGATTTAAAATTAGATTCCTCATAAGTACAAATAATTCTTTGAGACTACGCTTTCATGAGTACAAATAATTCTTTGGGAGCTCCGAGAATTAGTGGGGTAAAACCATGTATATCTCTATTGCGAGAAAAATATATAATGCAGCTAAAAGAGCATAGGCAGATTTAATAAAGCAATCCCCACAAAAATCTATAAACTCTACCATGTTTGAAGGCTTTTCTCTTAAAAAAGACTTTAGTAGTACTACACTTATCTGTTTCCCATTGAAAACTTTAAATCACCTATTAGCTGTTTTGATTTTGATTTTGATTTTGATTCCTTTCCTGGTGCAAAGAGATGTAGTATCCGCATTGACCTTCACATAAAGGTGGTGTCTTTGGTTTGATTGTAGTGCCAGAGTTTTGGACCAAAAAAATCAGATCCACCTCAAAGAGAGAGAGAGAGCTCTCTCATGTAGCCTTTTCAAAACAGAGCAAAATACAAAGAAATATTGTCAGTGTTCCCTCAACCTCTTCACTCCTCATTTATGAAACCTGTCTTTATTTATTTATTTGACATCAAAGCTCTATCAAGTGAAATTCTCAACTCAACTCACAATATTATATATATATATATATATATATATATATATATATATATAATATGTTTTTGGAGTAAGTGTTGTGATTCTGTACACAATAGGAGATTATTTATTATCTATTATTAGAAAATCGAACAGATAAAATGAGAAACTTTGGGAATACCCCCCTAAGGTAGTGTGTTTAATTGTGGCATTCATATTAAGTCATCAATTTAATATGCACGTTCCACAATATATTTATATATATGCACGGGTGTAGAATATATTAGATAAAAAAATAAGCATGATGCATCTTAATGTTGATATTTATACAAAAAGTAGTGTTACTCTTCAATTTAGTTCTAACTTCTATTTCTACTTTGATTCCAAATAATGCAAAGAGGTGTCATATTCTGATCTGGTATAGAGAATGCTACTCAAAACCTAATTCTCAGAAAGCTTAATTTCTTTATTAAGCTCTCCTCTTCGCACTTCTTCAGCTCTCACGGCTGTTGGGGAAGTTCTTGAAAAATCAGCAAACTCTCTCTCATCTCCCAGAGAAATGCTGCCCAGAATTGACGAGAGTGGCAGGTTTTGCAGCCCCAGAGCCGCCAGAGAGATCACCTTGTATGTCCCCCTCTTACCAATTTTTGTTTTTCTGTGTGTGTATATATATAGAGAGTTCGGGCTATTTGTTTTGGTTCTTTGATGGGTTGAAAATTGCTTGAATTTCAATGTCAGGATAATTATTTATGCGGCGTGTTTGGAGGGTTATGACCCAATTCGGCTATTCGAGAAGATAATCAACGCCCGAAGAGGTATTAGTATTACTAATGCTATGTCTTGTTTTATGACAATATGTTTATCTTTTTGGGTTTTTCTGCATCCCTTTTGATAAAACTGAATAAGTACGTAATTTATTTATTTATTACTATTTATATAACTGGTGTTTAGATAACTACCTACTGCTTTATATTTTCTCTTTTCCATCTCGTTAGAAACTAAATAACTTCCAAAACATCAGTCTTGGCCAGAATTTTGATCGAAATTTACTTCTTTCTTTCATTCTCTCTTTCTTTTCCCGTAAATACAATTTAGACGTAAAGGTCATATAACAGTTTTCCCATTATTGTTCGTGTCTTGTATTTTCAACTGAATTTGGGCTTAGGTATAAAGCAGCTTGCACTCTTCATCGGTTAGGGGGGGGGGGGGGGGGAACTTGTGAGCATATCTAGAAATTTGCTGTTTAAACCCATTCAAATTTCATGAACAGATGGTGAAGAAATCTTTTCCATTTCTGGTCATTGCATGGCAATATCTTAGACTAAATTTTTAAATCGTTCAAAAATGTTAACATATTCAATCAGTCTACTAAAAAGAATTATTTATCTAATTTATTCAAATGTTGGTAATTATCAGACACCAAGGCCATCACTGACATGCTCTAAAATGCTATGTTTCCCTAGTGAAAACATTTACCAAAGACTTCCAACCTTGTAAGCTAAGGCACAAATCATAGCATAACCATGAAGATTTGTTACTTCATCTCTGAGTCACAGTCCAAAGATCCAAACAGAGTAGCTTCTTCCCTTTTGTTTTATATTGAGAACTAAAATCTTTATTAGTGATTCTTAACACCCAAGATATTAATCATGAAATTATTATAAAGCATTTTCATTTAATTGAACCAAACTCAAATTTTATATGTAATTACATTTTAACCACTAAACCACAACAAATATAGTATGTATGAAAAACCTGTTTTTAATTTAATATTGTAGAACCAATACTAGTAATCTTAAACAATTCTTTTATCAAGCAAATGCAAATGGGAATGTAGATTTCACAAACATTTGATAACAAGTGTCCCTACCCAAAGACTATCACATTCATGCCTCTTTACAGTTTACATCTATTGATTGTATCATAAGGTCTCCACAGCAAATGACTTATGAAGATAGGATTTAAGCTTGTTACCTTGGCACAATCTAGTTAGCTAACTAGTGAAATCCAACAAAAAGCCTATAGGCACCAAACGTACTGCCACTTGCTTCCATATGGTCCTAGTAAATTTAAAGAACATGAATTATTTGGATTTAGGGACATTGAATCTCTACTATACACAGGCAGTCATTAACAGTACAACGTTTAAGTTTTAAGATCAGATTAATGTTCTATAAAAAAAATTCAGCAGGTAAGAATGCGTTATATTGTCGAAAAATAAAGGATATAAAACAAGAAGCTTAAAAAATGCAACCAAAACTTTCAATAACAACTGAGAGGAAGCAAACAAAAAACTCCAGCAGCCCAAGAGTACAAACAACCTCTCATAATAATCTGGGTATGACCCACCCACCTAAGAAAACCCTAATTTTAGAAAACCCAATAGCCTACAATAGGAAGAAAACATAAATTCAAGAACCATTACAACAAAAAAGCTTAAGAAACACCGAATCATCATAACTCAATACAAAATTACAGCCGGAAAAAGAAAAAAAGAAAAATTTAATTGAAACAATGAAAATGCACTGACAAATGTACGGTTTTGAAGCTCACCGAGAACCCTTGATCCCTCTTCTGAGCCAAGTGTTGCTGCATTGAAAAGAAGAGTTGGGTTTCTCAATTCCTAGAGTGATGAAGCTAGAGAGGAAAGAGGGTGGAGGGACTGGCTTAGAAAGAGTTGTTGAGAAAGAGAGAGAGGAACGATGAGAGAGAAACGGCTCTTGCACGAATAAGAGAGAGAATTCAGTGAGGGTTAGGGTAAAGAGAAAGAGGGGTTTGTTGATCGCTGCTGTTTACAGAGAAGGGGGGAGAGATAGGCCGGCATGAATGGAATGTGACGAGGAATTAGGACTTGAAAATAGGCAAGTGTATTAGGCAACAGAAATATGAAACAGTATTTTTCCATGTGCCACCTCAGCTTTTGGGTCAAACACATTTTAGAGAAACTTTGGGACTTTGACTCAGCCTCTAAGTAAATATGGTGCTCTAACCCCATTTATATGTAATAATCCCTATTTATTAATTACTGGTCTACCAACAGTCCACTGATGGCCTTTAAACTTTGCAAGTATCATTATCAGTTTGCTTCTATTGCTCATTTTTCTTGCATTTGTAGCAACAAAAACTAGCTACCCAAAAACACCCTCTTTAATTTTGGTCACTTTGCTGTGGCTTTTAACTATATAAAATTTAAAAGGCAGGACCTCTGATTGGTTTAGAGCTGTATTTGATTGGTTCAAAGAACCAAAAAAAAAAAAGGTTTAGCAAAATAAACAGTGCTGCTGTCCTTAGTATTTTTAGTTGTGAGATGCTTGAACTTTCTTTTCTGCCAATCTAATGGGAAATCAATTTGTTTGGAACTCCTTCACCCTTTTCATATTGGTGCTAATCAAAGAAATGCAAACTGATAACTAATGTAGGACAGAGAAAATGAGATAAAAAATTAAAAAGAATGATATTGAAGTTTAGGCGTGTTCCAAAAATCCATCAGGATCATTACCTGGTGCAATTGGATACGAGTTTTAATCTAAGAACAGACTCAAGGTTTATCTGTCTTCCATCTTCCTCTCTTAGCAGCTGATGTAAGCTAGACATACACGGAGTAATGCACTAAAAATAGAGGGGGGGGGGGGGGGGAATAATTTTGGGCCATTTAACTCTTTACCTCAAGAACTGGAAAGTTAGGGCCCATCACTTGTATATTATTGAAGGAAGGATGCTGACTTTTACAATTTTTTAAGAATTTTTATTCCTCCAACTAGGGTCACATATGATTTTTTTATGCACATGGATATTCCAATTCAAATGCAAGTTAGTGATTTTCGATATAGAATTATAAATATGAATAAGGATTCTGATCCTATTTGTATCTTAATTTGGGATACTTGGAAAAGTAAAGCTTTGTGGTTTTCTGTGTAACTGAATGTGCAAAATGATTGTATTTGGGGCTTTTGGCACACATATGAGTTGGGTTGCTTGTTATCTTATGTATATTATGCTTATATATTTAACATTGAACTATAATCTGATGTATGTAACAAAGGACATGCATGGAAATTTATTTTTTTATCCTGTTTAATTATTTTTTCTTCAGCAAATTCCGAGTATTTTAACTATGAAAATCCATGCTAGTGGAAAGATTGTAGGATAACATTTGGGATTTCAGTTCAGTCAACGTATAAAGAAAGCATGAACTCTTCAAAAACAAGCAAACCTAATTACAAAAGAAGAAGAAGAAAAATAAAAAATAAAAAATAAATAAAACATTTGATTAATTAAGTATCTACTTTATGAAAATTTTGCCTTTGTTGGTGGGATAAAACTGAGTTTTAAAAATTAATTTTGTCACGCACAAGAGAGCAACATTTTGTTACGCACATTTCAAACATATACAACAAACAAAGCAACAACAATCTTGATTGCAGAATAGAAATTATATATATATGATTGCATAATAGAAATTATAAGAGGAGAAATATATAAACATAACCTACATGAAAATCAGACATCCAATTGGAAAAAAAATAAATTTATAACACTAAATCAGGACCATAATCATCTAAAAAATAAACGTGTGTGTGTTAAGAGGGAGAGAGTACTTACCATATTACTAGAACAACAATAAATGAATGGTAGAAGTGGAGAAGTGCTTCACTGGGTTACAGAGAGGGCACACCAACGACGGTTAGACGTGGAGAAGTGCTTCGCTGTTATAGAGGGGGAAAGAGAGAGGGCTTGAATGAGGGTTAGGGCTCAACGGCTACACTTCAATCCTGTTACAGAGATGGTGGGAGAGAGAGGGAGAGGGCTCTTGAGGGCTCTTCATGAATGAGATGAGGGAGGGTTAGGGTTCCATGTTCGGTGATGCTGTGTTTGCCTGGGCTTGCTTCGCTGGATTTGTGATGCATGACTGTGTATTTTAGGGCAACAATGCTTAGAGTTGGGTGACTAAATTAAACGGGGGCAATAAGGTAAATGTGCTGGAATAGTGAGAAGGGCATTTTAGGCACCACAAGTTTTAAACAGTAATAATTCATGTGCCATGTCATCAATTTAGTCAACCTCATTTTTAAGAAATATGAGACTTTGACTCAGCCTCTTAGTAAATATGGAACCCTAATCCCATTTATATTTAATAATCCCATATATATATATATATATATATATATATATATATATATATATATATATTTTCCAGAGGAGTGCTAAACACGTACAGTTTGCGCGACTTTGCATTCACAATTGCACATTTGATTGGTTAAAAAACCCAATTATAGAAGGTGTAATTAATGTCTCTTTTCTATTTTTTTTTTTTAAACTATAAAACTTCAACATTTAAGACCAAATTATCTTTTTATATTTTTTGTTTATGTAATATCTTACTTGTACCTGTGAGTGTACTTACTTACCTTATTCTTTTCTCTCTTTTGTTTCAATTGTTTTTAACTATATATATATATATATATATGCTCACCATGTGAAAATTCTCCCTCTTCTTTGGATAAAGAGAGAAAAATATATATATATATATATATATATATATATATATATATATATATATGTGAATTGATTGCTTTTTTTTTTTTTTTTTTTTTTTTTTTTTTTTTTTTTTTTCAATTCTTTCATTTTCTATATATATATATATATATGTATTCCGTATATAGTAGTTAACCATACTCTGAATAGACGGAGAAACCATACTTCTCTTATTTCATATATCAACTGTTGATGTGAAAATTCTCGTGACTCGGAACGATGACGTTTACCTGCAAAACAAAATGACGTCATCTCGAATAACACCGGTTGGGTGCCAACCGAGGACCCTCCGACGATCAAGTTAGTACTTGTAATCGTATCACATAATAATTATGTATATTCCCTTTAGGGGTTTTTTCTCATACCTTCTTTAACGACTTGGTGCCCTATTTATGGCTGTCGATTGGAATCAAATTGGTTCCACCGATGTCGATGGTTGAGGTCTCCCTTATCATCCGCTTGTGCGAGATTAGAGGATATCCGTTTGTTGCCAGATTTTTTGGGGATATGATTTACTCCTTTGACTTCTTCAAATTGTGCCAAGGTTATCCTTACCCTGTTGAATCACGTCATATTTCATTATCTTTGATAATTAAATATTATCATTCTTATCCAATGAAAATATTATCTTTCAAAAGTCGAAGAGATCTGGCGGCTGATCAATACTTAGTTGTCTCTATCGTTAGGTCAAGGTAGGTTAGATTTATTTTTCCCTATCAGTTGCCCCCCATTCCTAAGCTTGCTTGTCTAGCTTTGGGAATGTGAATTTTTTTTTTTTCGTTTGCCCTGGGTACTGTTCCCTCGTGAAGAGTACCTGTGGGTACTGTTCATGTGAACAGTAAATTTAATTTAATTTAATTTATTTTATTATTCTCCCTAGGTAATATTCCCTTAGGTACCTTTCCTTTTGATACTGTTCTCTTGAGTAATCTTTCCTTGGGTACTATTCTCTTGGGTAATGTTTCCTTAGGTAATGTTCCCCTGGGTACTCTTCCCTTGGGTATTATTCCCTTGGGTAGTCTTCCCTTGGGTAATGTTCCATTGGGTAATTTTTCCCTTGGGTAATTTTTCCTTTGGTAATCTTCCCTTACTATTCCCAATGGTGGAATTAATACATATACCAAATCAAGATTCTGTTTTGAAAGGGCATGGATTCAAACCCATGATCAATGACTCTTCGTGATGTAAAATTGGATTTTTTTTTTGAAAATCCAATATACCAGTTGTAAACTTTATGGGTTTTAGTCAACCCGTCCCTTTAGTAAGGGAATAAATTTTATGAGCCTCACTCAGCTCGTCACACCTTTAATAAGAGAATTGAATTTTATGAGCTTCATTCAGCGCGTCCCTTTAGTTAGGGAAGTAGGTTTTATGTAATACCCCTAATTTTAAAAGGATAGTTTCGGTATTTTAATTAATGATTTTATTGCATTTTTATTGAATTATTTGCTTATTTGCTTAATTGTTTAATTGTGTATTTATTTAAATTAATTATTTAATTAGTTATTTAATTTAATTATTTGGTTAATTGTTGATTTAATTGATTTATTTTATTTAATAGCTTATATGATTTATTTGTTTTAATTCTGTGTATGTTTAGGTGGACTTAATTGGTTTATAATTTATATGTGTCGTATATAGTTTAGGTTTAGGGTTTTTTTATTTTTTATTTTTTTTATGAAGTTATGTTAGCCGACTTATAATTAGGTTGGAATTAGAAGTAGGTTTTATAGAAGCCTATATATATATGAGAAACAGAGAGAGATTTGGGAGGAAAAAAAAAAGAAAAACTTGAGAGAAATATAGAGAGGCTCAAGGAGTAAAGAAAGGGTGTTGCTCATGGGTTGAACCAAGAGGCAACAGAGGAGGAGAACAGTGACCAAAGGAGGATAACAGTCTTGGGGTTTGCCGGAACTCAGAGACGGTGGTTTAAGGTTTCAAAAAACTAAAACCGAAGGCAAGTGTTATTCTAACTCTTTCCCTTAAACCTGTGTTCTGTGCATGCTATACAGTCTCCAAAAATTTAATTAAACTTTTAAAATGGATGTTTATGCATGTTAGATTAGGCTGTAAACTGTTTTACGTTTTTGTGTAATTGAAATTGTTTTTCTTGCATAAACTGTTCCGATCATGTTTTAAATTTTTGTCAAGCAATTTGTATTGGAATTTGAGGAGTTTCTGGAACCTTTGAGACTTAAATTGGAACCTAGAAATTTTAAAAAAAAATTGGAACAGAGGACTCAAACTTCGCTGGAAGCGAAGAAGACGAACATGAGGAACAAATCACGGATCTCAGGGAGAGAGTCGGCTCCCTAATGGAGGGAGCCGGCTCCCTAGGTGAGAGAGCCGGCTCTCTATGAGGGAGAGCCAGCTCCAAGAGTGTGAGAGCTGGCTCCCATGAAGGGGGAGCCGGCTCCTTTGCTGGAACATCCCCAGGGGTGTATTTTTGAGTGTTTTTAGACTGCAAGGGCTAAAGTGCTATTCTGAAACTTATTTGGGGGTTTTTAAATGATGTATTTAACCTATTAAAGACCCAGGAATGTTGGTTTATACTATGGTAATGGACATATGAAATATAAATACTAATTTGCATGTTGTCACGGAATATGGAAGTTTTAGTTGCTAGTGATTGTTTTAGCAAATTAAACGAACTAGTAGGAATGTATTTTTGGAATTTGAGTATTATGTGCTAAGTTTATACTTCTGAGTATCAGTATATCATGCTCTGGATTTATAATTGAGGATTAAATGGACATCATGAAATTTATATGTTAATTTGTATGCTATTAAGGATTGTGGAAGTTTTAATTGCTAGGTTTGTTTTAGCAAATTAAATGGATTAATATGAAAGTATTTTTGGGATTTTAGCATAATGTACTTAGTTTATAGTTCTGATTATCATTATAACATGCTATAGATTTTAATTGATGAACGATTATAATTTCTGCTCTGTTAATTATATGGATATGGTAGTTTAAATTGTTTATCATTACTCTAGCAATTTAAATGGAGGGTATATGATTATAATCATATACTGGATACATAATAGGACCTTGTATATATCTGGCTTCTATTATGATTGTTTCTGGACGCATTTGATGTTCAAATGAGTTTTGCATCATTTATGGATCTTATGCGTTATATGCACCGGTATGGGACAGTGGCATATTAGGGATGGATTAGATCAAAACGCTAATTCCTATCTATTCATACATATGGAATGGATTAACTAAAATAGTTAAGTCCTACATGGATTTGTGTCTTGTCAACTGAAACAGTTGAACGACATATTGGATGTTTGTTTTACATTTTGTATTGGGAAGGATTTATATATATACTTATGGTACCGTAATATGAGCTTGAGTCTCAAGATCATGGTTAGGGTGCGTATATCACTTAGGATGGATAACTGGACTTAGTTGTTGTTCCCTGGTAGGTCTAGGTATACTTGTCCACCATGATGTGCGATTGCATGTTACCTTCTACTGAGGCTGAGATAGACCTATGGGCTAGCAAACATCCTATAGTGTATATTTATATCTATATGGACTATTTTAGTTATTGCTGAGCTATCTAGGATGTATCTGCATATCGGGTTTCTGTATCGATTGTAGTAAGATAGAACTTGCATGTGGGCCTGACCCACTTTTAATTTTCAGGTGTTCGTCAGTTCCAAGCTTAGAGCTTGATCGTGCTGAACAGATACAGTTACTCACTCTTCCGACTATGTAGGATTACATTTCATGATTTAGATTTTGGATTCTGTTTTCGTACTTTAGTTTCATATGGGATGTTATAAGGGGTCCACAAGATGGATTCCCGAGTTGTACAGATATTGGAAAGTTTGAATTATATTAATCTATAATTTTGAGGATTTTTAATTTAGAATTCCTTCAGCTATATTATTTTATTCTTATTATTATTATTTTTTTGTGTATTCCTGCTTGTTTACATATTAATTGTCTGGTATCCCTCGGATCTGTGCTCGGACTTGATCACCCATGGCTCTAGAATCGAAGGGTATCACATTTTACGAGCTTCACTCAGCCCATCCCTTTAGTAAGGGAATTATGTTTTACGAGCTTCACTAAGCTCGTCCCTTTAGTAAGTGAATTATATTTTATGAGTTTCACTCAGCTCGTCCCTTTAGTAAGGGAATAAGATTTTTTGTTAGCTTTTTGTAAAGCATTAATTACCACATAGGTATAACACGTGAGGGAACTACCCTCTATTTAAAACAATAAATTACCGATCAATAAACATCGTCCATTTAAAGATGAACTTCTTAGGAACTTGCGAAGAGGATCGTTTTTTGACTTGACCTTTATAGGTTAAATCCTGATCTCTGATGACCATACTTTTGTCAGTTAGGCCCTGGTCTTGGTCTTTGATGACCAGACTTGGGGTGACCAGGCACTTATCTTGGATGACCGAGCCTTTGTAGACTTTGGGCATTCAATTCTTAATCTTGGTTGACTGGACCTTGGTTTCGGATAACCAAATGTTGATTTATGATAACCAAAAGTTATGCCCTTATGATCTAACTTATGGTGTTGGAACTATTTTCTCTTTCTAGAGTCGTATTTAGATCTGTTTGACCATTGGTGTCTCGACCCTTTAATAAGGGAAGTAGTTGTTCTTACTCCTTTGGTAAGGGGTTTGTAATATGTCCAAGCTTCACTCAGCATGCCCTATTAATAAGGTGTAATACCCCTAATTTAATTGTGTTTTTAGTTTATTTAGTTGGTTATTTGTAGTTGTTGTGTTTGTTTGTTTATTTAAATTGTTATTTAGTTGAATTTTTGTTTTGCTTTAATTATTTAAATTGATTATTTGTTTTATTTTAAATTGGTTGCTTATGTTAGTTAATATTTATTTGAATTAAGTTAAATGTTTTATTTATTAAATTAGGGTTTTATCAGTTTAAGGAAGCCACGTATTTAGCTGACTTATTTTTTTTTGTCTAGTATTAGGATTAGGGTTTAACTGCACCTAGGTTTAGTTAGCCTATATATATATATATCTGTATAAGGCTACCAAGGGTTTAGAACCCTAACCACACATATTGGAGGCAGAAGAATCAGGGGAGTTAGGATAAGGTAGATCGCCGGAAAACTTAGAAGAAAGACGTTGAGATTTTTGAACCGAATCTCACAGGCAAGTTCTATAACTAACTCTATCTCTTTGGCCTGTGTTATTTGCATCGCTAATTCAGTTCCAGGAAGTAATAAAGTTAAATTAATATGGTTGCACAATTAATTGTTTTAAAACAGTATGTGTTCATGTATGTGTTTTCATTCGGTTTTAATCTGTTTTGCTTGATTCTTGTTCTGATTGAATTTGATTAATAAGTAAAGAATTTAGTTAACTCTGAAACACCTTAGGACTTAGTTTTGATCAGTTATAAACTTGGTTTGGAGGAACAAGGTTGCCGGACATCGCCGGAGTTGGAGAAGATCATGCAACAGGGGAGGAGCCGGCTCTGTTTTGAGTAGAGCAGGCTCCACAAAGGGTGGAGGCGGCTCCACTATGAGTGGAGGCGGCTCTAGGACCAGTGGAGGTGGCTCCACCATGGGTGGAGGTGGCTCCACCACAATTGGAGTCGGCTCCAATGTTTAGGGAGCCGGCTCTTTCAACAGGTTTTGGTTTTTCGCTTTTTCGGTGATAGTTTTGGCTACGGGTTTCAGAATTTGGTGTTTCCAGATGCAGTTAAGAGCTATACAGGGATGTTTCTGTAGCATCTTAGTCCTATTAAAAATTCTGAGGGTGTGATAATACATAATAAGTTATAAAGAAATCAGTAGATTTAAACCGTTATAGTTTCAAGTGAACTTGTGGACTGTTTTTGGAGGCAGAGGAGTTTAAGTGCATAGCCCTATGAGTTGCTATTTATCTAGGAATGGAAATATTGTTTAATTAGGTTTCTGTAATTTAAATCAAGCATATTAGATTACAGAATGATTATATATTTATAAGTGACAGTAAGACGCTTTTAAGGAAGTTTACGTGGTTGAACTTTTGTAGACGATTCAAGTTGATTAATTTTAAATTAGCAATTGAAATAGGAGTTTAACTTGAAAATCATAAAACAGTGGTATGAGATTAAGCCTGTTAACTAATATAAGTTTCAGTTGATGCTTAATAAGGAACTAGTTGAGATTTACCAAGAACTATTTATGTCAACTTATGGAATGTTGTGGAGTAATTACAAGTAAGCATGTATATATTGTTATTGTTACAGTTATGCTTATTGTGAGTTACATAATGATTTTTATTTACTCTCTGCAATTTGAATTTGTTAGGGAACCATATACTGGATGTATTAAACAAGCATGCTCTCTAGACACTCTTGTAATGCTTATACTGGATATGTTGATATTTATTGTCATCTATATTATTAACACTGGATGGATGGATTGTATGCACCGGTATGGGACGGTGTCATACTAGGCGGATTAGCTCAAAAATGCTAAGTTCTACCTACTCTGGATTAAGGGATGGATTAACTACAAAAGTTAAGTCCTACCTGTGTTTTGTGTCAGATCACTAAATAGTTGAGTGACACTCTTGGTTTGGAATGGATTTTAAATATATTTTATGGTGCCACGATATGAGCCTGAGTCTCAGAGTCATTGGCTAGGGAGCGTATATGCATTGGGATGCATAGCTGGCTACGATAGTTGGAGGTGTACCCTGTTTAGGTTAGGTACACATGCCCACTTCATGTGCGTTTTAGCATGTTACCTCTACTCAGGTTGAGACTGGCCTGTAGGCTAGTGAGAGTCCTTTAGTGTGATTATATATATATATATATATATATATATATATATATATATATATATATGTATATCTCTACGGACTATTTAGTTATTGTTGGATTAGTTAGGATGTACATGCGTATCGGGCCTCTGTTTGGATTGTAGTAGTATAAAATTTGCGCGTGGGCCTGACCCACTTCTATTTTTTAGGTACACGACAGTTCCAGACTTAGACGTGTTCGTACTGAGCAGAGGTTTCCATTCACTCTACCGACGATATAGGACTTCTCTTCGTAGCTTACTTCTGGATGTCTTATCAGTTATTTTTATTACTGTTTGGATTATTATTAGGGGTCCACTAGAGATGGATTCCCGAGTTGTACCCTTGGAGGTTTTGAAGCTGGATTATTTAATCTTTATTATTTGAGGATTTTATTTTAGTTTCTTTCAGCTTAAACTTTATTTGATAAATTCATTTTGTCATCTGTGTTCGCATTACATATTAATTGTTCGATATCTCTCGGGTTTGGGCCTGGGCCTGATCAACCCGTGTCTCTGATCCGAGGGGTATCACATAAGGGAAATAACAATTTCGAGCTTTACTCAGCCCGCCTTCTTAATAAAGGGTTATTTTTACGAGTTTCACCCAGCTCGCGCCTTTAATAAGGGGATGTTTTGCCCAAGCTTTATATGCTTGCCCTTTAATAAGGGAGTCAAAGTTTTTTACTTTCGTGGACTTATCCTGTATACTTGCCTTGCTTTGTGGCTGTGGTGGTAGTGACCTGTCAAATTTGAAGTGTATGTGACTAAGCTTGGTTCCTGGTAGAAAAGACCATCATTGGTGATTGATGGTTAAAAATCTCATGAGACCACCTTGGACACGATGGACTCATTGATTGTAGAAACTTCACTAGACTTAGAGTCCTTCCCGGTGTGCAGAGACTTACCAGGTTTTAGTTTCGGAGGATCGAGCATTGGTCTTGGACGACTAGTGCCCCCGAGGGGTCGCTAAAGGAGAGAGACTAGAAACCCGACTAGCTTGATGTATGAAGGTTAGTACGTCAATCTTTTACACCTTGCCATCACATGTAGATCGACAATTAATATCGTGTGATCCATTATTCTGCCCCTGATATAGACGTTTATACAGCAGACGGGGTGCCTGGTGCTGTAATAATTTACAGTTATCTAAAAATATTAGATTGTATTAGAAATAATTACTGAAAATTAACCTGTAATGGATTATCAATCCAAAATTTTGTATAATCTGAAGTTGATAGGCAATTCCTGCAAGGGAAGAGAGGTGACGGCTGTCGTCTCGTAGGTAGAGGCTTGGTGTCCAGCGATTGGCTTGATGCCTAGTGGATGGGGGCGTGGTACCCAACGGCTGACAGATGATGGTCTGGTGGCCAGTACCTCGTTGGGTCCAATGATCGCCCTTAACTTAGGAACCTTGACGAGGCCGCTTGATATACGCCAAAATAATGTAGTGAATGTGCGGTTCAAGAAAAGCCTTTTTGGTCAAGTTTAAATTTATAAAAACCACTACCAACACTACTACTAACGTAGCAAGAGTGAGTAGGGATCATCCCAAGGGATTATACGTGTTGGAATTTAACTTTGACTTTAGCGTATCAAAAGATTGTAAAGGAGGGTTGGTTGTTTGACTACACTAAGATACAATTAATTAAAGTGCAATTAAAATAAAATAGTGAGAGATAGAGATTTAAGAGATATGAAGAGAGGACTTAGGGTGTTGGAATCACCACTAAGCTCATGTAATTAACCACTTGCTTTCCATTAATGGGGAATACATTGTTATGAACAAAATGCGACTATCAATTGCAATATTAAGCATGGACCATCTAATTTAAAAATGAATTGTCTACCTAAACTAAGTGTAGCACAACCCATCAATTTTAAGCATGACCCATCTAACTAGTAACAATTGTAACACACATCAATCTAGAGAATCATGGAATTTGCAATAATAAGCCATGGAATATCTAAGCAAGCATAGATTGTCTACCTACCTACAAGTATGAATTAAATTGTAGAACAACCCATCAAGCATAAGTATAAATCATCAAATTAATTGACAAACCCATTCAATGAAAACCCATGCTTAGCCATCACTAAATCCTTAATTAATCACACATACACATGCAACCAACATAGAGAATCTAGTATAGAGATCAATTCCCCAAATAATCACACATAAGACAATATGTAATTAAAATAGAGAATCAATAGAAAGAATTAATCCATATGAATCATGTAAGAAATAATTCCTAATTTAATAACACATAGACATGTAAATAAACTAGAGAATTAATAGGAAGAATTAAACCATAGAAATCATAGAAATATACCAAGATTCATTAAATTCACAAGGCTAGAACACTAATCACAACAATATATATAAATCCCCAAAAATATAAATACAAGGGTTTAGATTACACAAGACTTAGGGTTCATCCAAGCTCTAAGTATAGATCTAGCCAATCATGGAGGAGATGGAAGTGGTCATAGAATCAAGCTCCAAATATGGCTCCATCTTCTTCTTCCTCTTCTTCTTTGAAGCTCTAGAGATGGAGAGAGAGAGAGTGGTCTAGAAATGGATCTTGAGATGTGCCTCCACTTCCCACTTTTCTTCTAACTCTAATCTCTAACTTTGCTAGAGAGAGAAATAAAAAATACACTGTAAAAAATAAAAAAATAAAAAGCTTCTTTACAAAATGGGTCACTTCCCTTTATATAGAAGGTCCTTTTCTTAGTCACTAAGTTAGGAATATAGCCCCAAGAATATCTAATCCCGTACTATGTGGTAGATGGACTTTTTGGCGCGCACGGGAATAAGACAGCTCGCTGCCAGCAAAAGTTCGATCGATCAAAGAAAAAGTTTGATCGATCAAAGAAAAGTTCGTTCGATCCAACTTTGATTTTCAATCAATCCAACTTTGATCGATCTCAAAAAAAGCGATTGATCTCAGAAAAAGTTGAATCGATCCAACTTGGCAAATTTTCAGCATTAGCCTCTTTTTACTCCAAATCAGCCTCCTTTTGCTCTGGATTCTCACTAAGACTTAATTTGACTCCAAAAAGGCCTTAAGAAACCATTTTTAGCCCATTTTAACATTATTGACCTGAAATAGACAAAAACACAAATAAGTACTAAAACGGGAAAATAAGATAGATAAAGGTCCAAGAACATTCAAGTTTAAGGGGTTTAAAAGCGCACTTTTCAGCACTCATCACTCCCCCAAACTTAAATATTGCTAGTCCCTAACAATAAACTACAAAGTAAAGAAATGAAATGAACAACTAAATAACTACAAACTAGAAAGTAATAAAAGGATAACGCCACTTTTGTAGGGAACACGATTGCACTTAACAAATGCAACAAGCCTTTTAAACCCCTAAGTTACCCCTAGTGGACGAGTGAAGTCTCGTGAGGGTTTCCAGAAATGATACCCACACGGTTCGATGGCTCTGTATGAATTAGCAGTTTTTGATCCCTCTGACCCGATCTATCTGGATCTAAAGTATTCATTCCAACAAATATTGGACTTAAAATAAAAAGATAAATTTTTTTATAATGAAACCTATTTCTCAATTCAATAGAAGCCCAAAAAGGTAAATAGGGTCCTAACTAACGAGAGAGCTTGTACACATGCTTCTAGAGCTACTCGATTAGCTACGGCACCCGGTGCATTTCCCCAAACATTAAGCTCATTCTCAAAAAAGAGGCACTAATATTACAAACAAGCATTAGGAGAAAACTACCTTAAGTATGCAATTTTTCAAACATTTCTAAGCAATCTCCCAAAATCTCAACATCAAGCAAGCAAGTAAAGTCCTCCACACATTAAGAAAATGATTATGCAAATCAAAACAACTTTAGAATCCTTTTTGAGTGGACCGGCATTAAATGTGTTGCTATCTTAGCCAACTAAAGAATTAATCACATCCTTATCCTCAAACTAGCACACAAATCTAGTACCGATCATCGAGACAAAAAGTGGACCTTTTATTAAAGCTTTATTGTTCTAGGTACGCTTATTCTTGTCACTCGATTTTTTTTTTTTTTTAGGATCAAAGATGGAAGCATGGTGCAATGTGTTGATCTATTAAGCTTTCTAGTGATTCATGAGGTCAAGCGTTAGGTCAATGACTCCCAAACCAGATGGCTTTAGGGCATTAGGCGTTCAAGCACCTCTACGGACTTTCAAGCTCAAATCAGCTAGGCTACAAATCAAAACAACTTCCATCTAGTCATTTCCCACTTCTCACCTTTTGGGAAAAATCCTTACTTTTTATTTATTTATTTATTTTTATTTTTTTATTTTTTGTAAGCAAGTTCAATTGTTAACCTAGAGTTTGGGCCCTCCACCTTTCGGCGCGAGAAATTCAGTGCATGATGAGACTAGAATCTCGGCTATTTAGTGAAAAGGGGTTGTTATCCACCTTTATCAAGAATGAAAGCTTTCAATGCACTACTAGCCCAATTGGGATATAACCAATTTAATAATCAACAAAGCATGAACCCCACAAATGAATGCTAGTGTGCGTCTGTGCTAGTGTAGAATCCTAGAGTGAATCTCAAAACAATCACAAATCAAGATGATGTGGACCACAAGTGCAAGCAAGAAATCAATCTTTCAAAAAATTTACTCCTAAATGGCATCCACAAGGCATACAAGGAGTATTGGACTCTCAAGTCAAGCAATTTTTAAATTTTAAGCAATATAGTCCTCAAAAGATCAAAAATCATCGCTAATCATGGATCTCCAATCTTAATCATGCATTTAAAGTTCAACTCAAGTAGAATGCAACAAAGGCACCTTACCCCTAAACTTAAACCGCACATTGTCCTCAATGTGCAATGAGAACAATGAAAAAGATGGAAAGAGTATAACGTGGTGGCAAAGACATGAAGCCCGATAGTGATCCAATTCGAAAAGGGTCTCCCCCAAACTTGGAATCTACAACCTATTTGAATAACCACACTAGCAAACTCACATCAAATATCAAATGGATAAGAATAATCCAATCATGCAATCTAAGGCAATATAGCATAAGATGAAAGAGAGATATAAGATCAAGCTCTAATTAAAACATGAAAGCATGAATACACACAAGGGCACAATGGTGAAACTTTTTTTTATATTTTTCTTTTTATGAAAACAAGTATATACAAAATGCAAGAAAATCAAAGAATTAAAATGTAATGAAAGAATATGTACAATGCAAGTATATACAAAATTTTTTTACTTTTTGTTTTTCATTTTTTTTATTATTTTATTTTATTTTCGAAATTAAAAATTAAAAATTAAGAAAAATTAAAAATTAAAGTTAAACAAAATATTTTTGGATTTTTTTGGAAATACGATAAAAGGAAATAAAATAAAATAAAAGAAAAGAAAAATATTTTTGGGATTTTTTTTTTTAAAAAAAGTTTGAAATAAAAATAAATCTTGAAAGTAAAAATGAAAATAAAATAAAATAAAAATAAAAATCTTTTTGGAGTTTTCGAAAATAAAATAAAATAAACAAAAATATTTTTGTATTTTTAACAAAATTTAAAACCTTTTTTTTTTTTTTTTGGAAAAAGAAAATAAAAAATAAAATAAAATAAAAATAGAAAAAGAAAAAAGTCAAAAAGTCAAAGGGGCAAAGCTATGATCGATCTATGCTCGCACGATGGGATATAGAGTATGAAATTTGCAGTGCTTTGACAATTTTTCTAAGTACGGAATCTCGATCGATCCAATAATGAAGTTGGATCGATCGAAGAACTTTAGATCGATCTAGGAATGTTTTCGATCGATCTGACAGAGAGCTGAAATATGCAGGTTGATGTAGGCTCCAAAAATTTTCTAAGTGTTGAAACTACAGATCGATTGAACTTGATGTTTGGATCGATCGAAGGTCTTCTGATTGATCTAACTGAGAACTGAGATCTGAAGATTTTCTTGGATCGATGAGACAAAGAGTGATTTGGATGCAAGTATGAAGTTTGATCGATCGAACTCTCATTTGAGATCGATCGAACTTATACAGAATGTTCAATTTCAACATGAAAGTGCAGAAAACCCTATGCTAAGCCCCAATGATGGTAACAAGAATAGAAATTGAAAAATGGATAGAAGAATGTACACAAAAATGAAAAATAAAAATAAATAATAAAAAGAAATGGGAGAGGAACAGAGTTGAAAACTCCACGAATGCTAGTGTTTAACGTCTCTAGCAAGACGTTGGGCTAACTCACTAATCAAAAGAATCAAAAACCGGATATGAAACATCCTTATTGATCCTCTTTTCCATTTTCTCATTTAATGTCTCACTTATAACAATGAAATCATCCTCCAAAAGAATGATTTGAAAAGAAATGAAAGAGATGATATTGTTCCTTTCATCCACGGTCTTGAAAACAAAATCAATCATGGTTGGGCTTGCCTCTTTGTTGTGTTCTTGAAACACATTCAAATGATCATTCACTTTGGTAATTGGTGAGGCATTGTCTTTCAAAGACTCATTTGGAATATCAAGAAACATTTTCTCTTCATCCCTCTTCTCTTCCTAAAAAATAACCATCTCCTCACCTTCCAAGTTAACTAAGGAGTACATTAGAGAGTTCACTTCATTTTTGGAGATTTCAAGGTCAAAACCACAATTTTTATACATTTCAAAAAGGCATTCCTCAAGAGGGTCATTGGAGATAATAGAAGGAAGGCCATCTTCTACGAGTTCCTCCTCCTTCTCTCCTACCTCAAGTGTGGTCAACATCTCCTCACTCTCTAAAGTAGCAATGTCCGAGATAAAATCATAATCAAAACAAGGAAAGTCCTCATTAATCATGTTATGCTCTATTGGATTAGCCACTAACTCACTTGCCACTTCCTCCTCTATACAAGATAGAGTGCTAGGCATTAGCTCACTTACTACTTCTTCCTCACTCTCCTCATCCTCATCTATATACATTGAAATTCTTACCATTTTTTCGTTTGCCTCTTCTTCCTCCTCTTGACGAGAAAGAGTACTTACAATTTGCTCAACTTGAGCTTCTAAATTGGCTAAAGTTTGAGAATGAGAATTAATAAGTGGAGCTTGTGAAATATGCACATCAAGTAAAGCTAACACTTTTTCTTCAAATCCAGGTGAGTACCTAGAAGGTGGTGGAATTGGTTCATCATAAAATGATGGGGGAGGGTAGTAGTCATAAGAAGGATTAAATGAGTGATCAAGTCCATAATAAGATGATGCATGTTGAAATGAATTGGACTCAATCTCATAAGGATTAAAATATGATGGAGGAGCATAAGGTAAAGGGATATAATTTCCCCCCAAACTTGGATCAAACAATTCCTCCATTCACAATTAAAACCTAAATGCAACAAATAATGGCCTCAACAAGGGCCTATGCTTGGACAAAGATAAAGCAATATAATGAGCCTCAACAAGGGCTATCACAAGCATGCAAAGAAATGAAACAATTAAAATACAAGAGTTCCAAGAATTGCTCACAACGGTCCTTAAGCAACATCAAATTTTAATGTTAGCTTTAAGCTCCAATGATTGCTTCTAGTTCTAAAGTTTGCCTTACTTGTAGTCAAGTACCTAATTGAATAAATAATAATAAGAATAAGAGAAAAGAATATACAATGGAAAATAAAATAAAAATAGAAGTAATCAAATGAACACTATTGTCTAGTTTAATTTCAACAAAACTGTTAATCCCCGGCAACGGTGCCAAAATTTGACGGAGGGCCGTTCCTACATGCCGAATTGATGTAGTGAATGTGCGGTTCAAGAAAAGCCTTTTTGGTCAAGTTTAAATTTATAAAAATCACTACCAACACTACTACTAACATAGCAAGAGTGAGTAGGGTTCGTCCCAAGGGATTATACGTGTTGGATTTTAACTTCGACTTTAGCGTATCAAAAGATTGCAAAGGAGGGTTGGTTGTTTGACTACACTAAGATGCAATTAATTAAAATGCAATTAAAATAAACTAGTGAGAGATAGGGATTTAAGAGATATGAAGAGAGGACTTAGGGTGTTGGAATCACCACTAAGCTCATGTAATTAACCACTTGCTTTCCATTAATGGGGAATACATTGTTGTGAACAAAATGCGACTATCAATTACAATATTAAGCATGGACCATCTAATTTAAAAATGAATTGTCTACCTAAACTAAGTGTAGCATAATCCATCAATTTTAAGCATGACCCATCTAACTAGTAACAATTGTAGCACACATCAATCTAGAGAATCATGGAATTTGCAATAATAAGCCATGAAATATCTAAGCAAGCATAGATAGTCTACCTACCTACAAGCATGAATTAAATTGTAGAACAACCCATCAAGCATAAGTATAAACCACCAAATTAATTGACAAACCCATTCAATGAAAACCCATACTTAACCATCATTAAATCCTTAATTAATCACACATAGACATGCAACCAACACAGAGAATCTAGTGTAGAGATCAATTCCCCAAATAATCACACATAAGACAACATGCAATTAAAATAGAAAATCAATAGAAAGAATTAATTCATATGAATCATGTAAGAAATAATTCTTAATTTAATCACACATAGACTTGTAAATAAATTAGAGAATTAATAGGAAGAATTAAACCATAGAAATCATGGAAATATACCAAGATTCATTAAATTCACAAGGCTAGAATACTAATCACAACAGTATATATAAATCTCCAAAAATATAAATACAAGGGTTTAGATTACACAAGACTTAGGGCTTATCCAAGCCCTAAGTATAGATCTAGCCAATTATGGAGGAGGTGGATGTGGTTATGGAATCAAGCTCCAAATATGGCTTCATCTTCTTCTTCCTCTTCTTCTTTGAAGCTCTAGAGATGGAGAGAGAGAGAGTGGTCTAGAGATGGATCTTGAGATGTGCCTCTACTTCCCTCTTTTCTTCTAACCCTAATCTTTAACCTTGCTAAAGAGAGAAATAAAAAATACAATGTAAAAGATAAAAAGATAAAAAGCTTCTTTACAAAATGGGTCACTTCCCTTTATATAGAAGGTCCTTTTCTTAGTCACTAAGTCAGGAATATAGCCCCAAAAATATCTAATCCCGTACTATGTGGTAGGTGGACTTTTGGGCGTGCACGGGAATAAGAGAGCTCGCTGCCAGCAAAAGTTCGATCGATCAGAGAAGAAGTTTGATCGATCAGAGAAAAGTTCGATCGATCCAACTTTGATTTTCGATCAATCCAACTTTGATCGATCTCAGAAAAAGTTGGATCGATCCAACTTGGCATATTTTCAGCATCAGCCTTTTTTTGCTCCAAATCAGCCTCCTTTTGCTCCGGATCCTCACTAAGACTTAGTTTGACTCCAAAAAGGCCTTAAGAAACCATTTTTAGCCCATTTTAACATTATTGACCTGAAATAGACAAAAACACAAATAAGTACTAAAATGGGAAAATAAGATAGATAAAGGTCCAAGAACACTCAAGCTTAAGGGGTTTAAAAGCGCACTTTTCAGCGCTCATTAAACCTCTTTGGGAATACAGACCTTATTGGACATGGGATCTTGAGGGACAATGGACCTCTTTGGACCTGAAGGCCTCGATACATTCTTGGGTGTTGAAGACGACCTTGATTGCGCAAACGGACGGAGTAATGAGACTCTGTTGCTAGAGACATCCTCAGTGGTAGAGGCTTTACTAGTAGGTAGTTACCCCCTTGTTGGTAATGATCTTCTTGATGGGTGGAGACCTACTCATTTATGTAGGCGCAGAAGGACCAAGCCTTAGTCTTCAACGATCAGGCCTTGGTAGTTGGCTGCTGCCAGATATGAGATAGAGTTTGGTCTTAGACGACCAAACCTCAATAGTGAGGGGACCAAGCATCGCTAGATGGAAAACACCACATTGGACTGCCTGGGTCTACGTGCCAAATTTTGATTATTGTCATCGTACACTGGGTGGCATCACGCAACCCACCGTTTTACCCCCAATATGATGGACGGATAATCATGATGTAAAAACCCGTCTTTATATAAGAACATGGAAACCCATTGTCAACTGATAACTTTGGGATGGTTTCCATGATCGGAAACTTTCGTCTTGCCGTCCAAGCCAAGTTGTGTCAGGATTATTATTTCTTCAGAGAACTAATCGTTCCCACAGACGGCGCCAACAGTTGATGCAAAAATCCTTACGACTCGGAACAACGGTGTTTACCTACAAAACAAAAGGGCGTCATCTCGAATGGCATTGATGGGGTGCCAACCGAAGACCCTCTGATGATCAAGTTAGTACTTGTAATCGTATAACATAATAATTATGTATATTCTCTTTAGGAGTTTTTTCTCATACCTTCTTTAACGGCTTGGTGCCCTATTTATGGCTGTCGATTGGAATCAAATTGGCTCCACCGATGTCGATGATTGAGGTCTCCCTTATCATCCGCTTGTGCGAGATCAGAGGAGATCCGTTTGTTGCTAGATTTGTCGAGGATATGATTTACTCCTTTGACTTCCTCAAATTGTGCCAAGGTTATCCTTACCCTGTTGAACCACGCCATATTTCATTATCCTTGATAATGAAATATTATCATTTTTATCTAATGGAAACATCAGCGTTCGAAAGTCGAAGTGGTCTGGCGGCTGGTCAATACTTAGTTGCCTCTATCGTTAGGTCAAGGTAGATTAGGTTTATTTTTCCTTATCATCAACTAAAACTCAAATTTTATAATATTACTTCAATTAAAATTCAATCTCATACCATTATTTCAATTAAATTACGTAAAATCCACTAAAAAATCCATCAAGGTGGAACACACACACACACATATATAAAAGACAAGTGAACAAAAAAAGAATGTAAAGGACCAAGTATAGCCATAAATATCCAATCAGAAAAAAAAATAAGGAAGGTTATTAGGTATAAAGAAAGAGGAAATAATTTAAAAGGGCAATTTGGTCTTAAGGTTGAAGGTTTATAATTCCAACAAAATAGGAAAGAGATATTAATTATAACTTATTTTTTAACCAATCAGATGTCGCTTGAGTGACTGTGAATAGCACTCTCCTTTTTTATGGGCAAATTATATATAACACCCACGAGGTTTTCATTTTGTACACCTAAATAGAAATATGCACGACATATTCATCAACCACTCTTGTGGTTTCACTCTTGAGTGATGCATCAAATCAATGTAGGGTAATTATATTTTTGGACAAAAATAACCTTGATATTGTGAGTTTACCAAATTGTCCATTAATTGAATTAAAATTACATCATTCAAAAAAGACAAAAGAGCCCTTTCTATTTAACTCTACGTCGTGCTATGCAAAACTTTTTCCTCCACAATTTGAATCAAGTTTTGCATGGAACATCAATGGTCCATCAAACCAATGTCTTACACTAACCCATGTTTTGCATGTAACTACACAGCTTAGGCCATCAAGCATATTCATGTTCTCAAGTACCAAATACCAATGCCAACAAGCATATTCATGTTCCATACATACTGATTTACAAAACAAGGTACCCACATAAGTTATACACATGTTTACTACCCATACACATAAACTAGTGAGGCCAAAAAAGAACATATTTAAGTTAGAAAGTACCGCCCACATAACCAAAAATAACAACGAGCCTATCAAGAAGGTGGCTCTGGCCTAGTGCCAACAACCACCAAGTATATGTTAGCAAATTCAATTCACGCGTATGTATCCCATGGCCTACTACATTCAAAAAGAAAGTGTAATAACATGTAGATTTAAGTTATTTATTTACTGGCAGCACCAAAAACTGAGACATCAACTTTTTTTTCCCACCAAAATGAGCTATCGTTTACCGCCAAATTGCATTGCATACGAGGATGGGATAAAAATGTAAGTTACCCTCATCAATTTCCTTCCAGATTTTTCTTTTGAATAATGGTTAAGTGCCTTAAGGTCATATATGTAAATTTACTTTCATATCCAAATGTCAAATAGTCAATTTGGACCTTAATGTAATATTGTCCATACTTCTATTTAAGTGCACAATATGTAAACCACGTGGGTGTTAGATGTAATTTGCCCTTATATTTTCTATTGTTTGAACTTCTACCTTTTTTTTTTTTTTTTTTTTTTGAAAGAATCACATCTTTCCCTCACCTTTTTTAAACTAGTCCTTCTATGTGTATAACTTTGGAAAAATAATATTATTTCTACTCATTTCACATCATTTCAGGACAAACTTGAAGTGTTGATAATAATGCTCCATTATTTATTAATCACAATATCTTTGAATTACAATAATCACTTTTGCAAGTCAACTTAGCATCTAACAACAACCACCAAGCCTTTTCCCAACTACTTTGGGTCGACTACATAAATCATATGTTTTCATTCAACTTAGCATCTATGGTCCACAAAATACTCCAAATCCATCTCCGTTCAATGAAACTTAGCCTTAAAACTGTGCATGTCTCACAAAGTCAATAGATTGTTCTTCCTAGTCAAAAGTCCCTTAATTTAATTACTCGGTAAAACACTATTGACTTTAAGAGATAATCAAATCAAAGAGTAAAGTATAAGAAGAAAAAGAAAAGCAAGATGATGAGAGAAAAAGAGAGAGAGACAGGGAAGGAGAGAAAGAATGAAAGAATACTTTCATCCTTCCACCACATTATATTTATAATAACAAGTTTTAGAAATTACACATAAGCCCTAACATTATATAAGTAATAACAAATAAGCCCCTGATAACACTTCCGCTCAAGCTGGTGCAAAGATCTCTATCATGCCCAGCTTAACTAACAGATTTTGCAAGCAAGTCTTGCTCACACCCTTAGTCAAAACATCAGCAACCTGATCATGTGTGTTGACGTATGGAGTGCAAATTAGCCTAAGACGAAGCTTTCCTTTGATGAAGTGTCAATTGACTTCAATGTGTTTTGTCCTGTCATGTTGGATTGGATTATGGGCAATGCTAATAGTAGCCTTGTTGTCACAATACAACTTCATTGACTCGCGAATAGGATAACCCAACTCACCTAACATCGTTCATAGCCACAACAACTCACAAACTCCATGTGCCATGGATCTGAACTCAGCTTCTGCACTAGGTTTGGCTACTACAGATTACCTCCAACAAATGTGCAATATCCTAAAGTGGACTATTGACCTGTTACAGACCCTGCCCAATCAGCATCAGTATAGGCTTTAACACGTAAGTGACCATGATAGCCAAACAATATCCCCTTACCAAGTGAACCCTTGAGGTAGTGAAGAACATGACGAGCTGCCTTAAGGTGAGGTGTACGTGGAGTATGCATAAACTAACTAATCATATTAACAACGTAGGCAATATTTGGGCACGTGAGAGATAGGTAAATTAGTCTCCCAACTAAACATTGAAATCTCCCCACATCATCTAATGGGTCTCCATTTACATCATTAAGCCTATGGTTTTACTCAATGGGAATATCAATAAGTCTAGCTCCAAGCTTACATGTTTCAGCCAACAAATCTAGCACATACTTCTGTTGAGAAATGAACACCCCTTTCTTCGATCTGCACACCTCTATGCTAAGGAAGTATCTCGATGATCCGAGGTCTTTAACCTCGAACTCTGTCCCCAATAATGACTTCATTTAATAAATCTCTTCTGGATCATTTCAAGTGATAACTATTGGGATTACAACAAATTTGTTTCATTAATTAGGCATTACAGTTGTATTTTCATGTATTAGCTATTTGTATTTATATTTAAATTATTTTCTATATATAGTTTGAGGTAGGTGAGATCTATAGGAATTAATTTAGATTTGTATAGTTATTATTGATTCTGCATAGCTGGTAGATTTATTTTTTCTTAGTATAGAGTCTTGTATAAATAGAGGCTGGGTCCTATCCTTTGTAAGAATCAAAATATATAAATTATTCATCATCTCTTCTTCTTCTTATTCCGCTAATATGGTATCAGAGCTGGAATTTTGAATTTGATATTATTTTTTCTCTCTTTTCAGTACCTCTTGCTAGCCCAGCATTTGTGCCTCTTCGTGGCTATTTTTTTTTTTTTCTATCTAGTTATTTGTTCTAATGGCAGAAACCCCTATTCCAACCACTGTGGTGACTAAACCTGTCATCCACTTTGATAATCCCACTCTCCAAATTACCCCTGAGAAACTTAATGGAAAAAATTTCCTTGGGTGGTCTCAATCGGTGCAACTACTCTTCAAAAGCAGAGGAAAAATGGGGTATTTTCGGGAGACTATTAAAGAACCCAAAGAATCAGATCCTTATTATGATTCCTGGGAAGCTGAAAATTCCATGACTCCAGGAATTAGTAAACATTTCTCTTCCTTTCCACAGCAAAAGAAATATGGGATAGTGTGACTTAGAGTTACTTAAAAAAAGGAAGGGCTTCACAAAAGTTTGAACTGAAAAGAAAAATTCACAACACCAAGCAAGGAGACTCCTCCTTGATAGAGTATTTTAATACTCTTATGGTATTATGGCAAAAGCTAGACCTTCACCAACACTTTGAGATCAGGGACACTAAAGTTGCTAAATAGCTTGCTGAGATTTTGGAGGAGGGTCGAGTTTTTAAATTTCTTGCTGGACTCAATTCTGATTTTTATGAATTTAATGGGAGGATTCTAGGAAAAGAGCCTCTTTGCTCTTTAGAGGATTTTTTTCATATGAAAAGCAGTTATCTCTAAAACTGCTGCTCCTAAAGTTTCTGCTCTCAAAACTGAAGGAGTTCAGTTCAATTCTGGGCAGTATAAAAATCAGAATAAAAAAGGAGAGACCGACTCAAGGTGGTGTGATTTTTGTAATAGACCAACGCATAGAAGACAAACTTGCTGGAGATTGAATGGGAAACCTTCTATTGGAGACAAAGGAAATTGTCCACAGCAAAGGAAGGCCTTTTAAATAGTGACTGATTCTATAGAAAGCAATATAGGGGATCTCTCTAATAACTAGATCTTCTCTGAAGCATAACTTGAGGCTTTACGACAGATGATAGGACGGGCTAGTCTCTCTGGTATATCAAATTCTAATTCAGTTACCACTAGCCACTTTGTCCAATCAGGTACTACCTCTACTACCATCCTTAGTAACACCAATAAACCTTGGATTATAGACTCTGGAGCCTCAGACCACATGACTGGTGATTCCTATGATTTCTTAACATACAATCCATGTTCAGGCAAAGATAAAGTTAAGGTTGTTGATGGGTCCTTTGTTCCTATCCATGGAAAATGTTTTATTCCTATTTTCAATACTCTATCTTTTTCATCTGTCCTACATGTCCCTAGTTTTACCTGTAATCTTTTATCCATTAGCAAGATCACAAACAATCTAAATTGCTCAGTGACCTTTTTCCCTACTTATTGTGTGTTTCAGGATCTAAGAAGATTGGCAGTGGTGAAGAGAGAGATGGGCTGTATTATCTTCATCCTGGTAAAGAGATTGCTCAGGCCCATACTTCAGTCAGTAATAAAGAAAATCTTATATGGTTGCTTCATTTCAGAACTGGTTATCCAAACTTTAAGTCCCTTAAAGTGTTATATCCTGGTTTGTTTTCGGGTTTAGATCTTTCAGTCTTTCAATGTGAAATTTGTGAACTTTCTAAAAGTCACCGTGTTCCTTTTCCAATTAGTAATAAACTTTCTGCAATTCCTTTTTCGATGGTTCACACTGATGTTTAGGGACCCTCCCATATCCTATCTTTGTTTGGCTTTAGATGGTTTGTCAGTTTTATTGATGATTGCACACGTACATCTTGGATTTATTTGCTTCGAAAAAAATCCGAAGTTAGTAATATATTTAAGTCCTTTCACATGATGGTTAAAAATCAAATCCATACCAATATTCAAGTCTTTAGATTTGATAATGGGAGGGAATATTTCAATGAAACTCTGGGAGCCTACCTAAATGAAAACAGGATTTTACACCAATCATCATGTATTGATACCCTTCAACAAAATGGGTAGCAGAGAGAAAAAATTGACATTTACTCAAAGTGTCAAGAGCCTTATTGTTTTCTAATAGTGTACCCAAGTGTTATTGGAGCGATGCTATTCTAACTGTAGCTTACTTGATTAACCGAATGCCCTCTAAAACACTCAATATGAAAACTCTGATTGACTGCCTTAAATCCTTTTCCACAAATGAAAGTATTTTTAACAGTCTTCCTTTGAAAGTTTTTGGGTGTGTAGCCTACATTCACCTTCCAAGTAGAGAAAAATCTAAACTTGACCCTAGAGCACAAAAATGTATCTTTCTTGGTTATTCCCCAAACAAAAAAGCTACAAATGTTTTCATCCTCCTACGAAGAAATATTTTGTCATTATGGATGTAAATTTTTTAAAAAATCTATCCTACTATCCCAAGTTTGATCTTCAGGGGGAGATTGGTGATGAAAATGAAGATCTTTCCTATGATCTCTCAATAAATTTCGATTCTACACATACTCTTACTCCTACTCCTACTCATACACCTATTGCTTTACCAGAACAACTGAGTCTAAGGGAGGATATTCAAGTTGAAAAACCAGAGGGAAACAGAAATATAGTTCAGCCAAACACTCCACTTGTGTACTCACGAAGGAAACCTGGTCAGACTATACAACCCGACACTCTCACCCACAATCAATCTTCAACTCCAGAGTTGGAAAACAAGCACTCTGTAAGTCCTTGGTCAGGTAGTTTACATAATCCTTTTTTGCCTCAATCTGATACGGATTTAGATATTCCTATAGCTATCCAAAAAGGAGTAAGGTCATGTACCACTAAACATCCTATTGCCAATTTTTTATCCTATCACCGAATTAAACCTTCCTTTCAGGATTTTATTTCTCAAATTTTTACCAAAAGTATTCCTGCTAATATTTTTGAGGCATTAAAGGATCTAAAATAGAGAGGAGCAGTTTTTGAGGAAATAAAAGCTCTACAGCAGAATGAAACTTAGGAAATTGCTAATCTACCTAGAGGGAAGAAACCTGTGGGCTATAAGTGGGTCTTCACTATGAAGTATAAGTTAGATGGGTCAATAGAAAGATACAAGGCATGACTCGTTGCCAAGGGGTTCACTAAAACCTATGGTTTAGACTACCAAGAGACATTTGCTTTGGTTGCCAAAATGAACCCAATAAGAATTTTGTTTTCTTTTGCTATTAACTTAGATTGGCCTTTACATCAATTTGATGTAAAAAAAATGTATTTCTACATGGCAATCTAGAAGAAGAGGTTTATATGGAGTTACCTCCTGGTTTCGAAGATGCAAGTAGTGAGAAATTTTGCAGGTTAAAAAAATATTTATATGGGCTGAAGCAGTCTTCTAGAGCTTAGTTCAAAAGATTCTCAAAGTTTCTCATGCAGTGGCTTCTCAAAGAGTTAAGGAGATCATACACTATTCTTCAAACATTCCCCTTATCAGAATATTACTGTTATTATTGTCTACGTTGATAATATTATTATTACTGGAAACAACTTCGAAGAAATTAGAGATATGAAGACTCAACTAGCAAAAGAGTTCGAGATTAAGGACTTAGGAAATCTAAGATATTCCCTAGGTATAAAAGTGGCAAGATCAAAGGATAGTATGTTTATTTTTCAAAGAAAATACATTCTTGACTTACTTAAAGAGACGGGATTTTTAGGAAGTAAACCAACAACAATTCCAATCGATCCAATACATAGATTGGGACTTGACAATGAAGATAATCCAATTGATAAGGGGAGATATCAAAGGCAAGTAGGGAAACTAATTTATTTATCCTATATAAGACTAGACATTGCCTATGTTGTAGGGGTGGTAAGTCAATTTATGCACTCTCCCTTGGAGTGTCATATGGAAGCTATTCAAAGAATTATGAGGTATCTAAAAGCTACACCAGGAAAAGGTCTTTTATTAAAAAAATCTGAAGATCTCCTAGTGGAAGTTTACACAGATGTCGATTGGGCTGGTTCAATCACAGATAGGAGATCTACTACTGGTTATTGCAATTTCATGGGAGGAAATCTGGTTACTTAGAGGAGCAAGAAACAAAATGTAGTTGCTAGGTTTAGCGCAGAAGCAAAATATATAGCTATGGCTTTTGGAATTTGTGAGATTCTATGGATACATAAGTTACTAAAGGAACTTAAACTAGAGTCTACATTTCCTATGAAAGTATTTTGTGATAATAAGGTAGCAATCAGTATAGCCCACAACCCCGTTCAACATAACCAGATGAAGCATGTCGAAGTGGACAAATACTTCATCAAAGAAAAGATTAAAAGTGGACAGATCACTACATCGTTCATAATAACTCATCAACAATTAGCTGATATCCTCACAAAAAAAGTTACAACATACGGTACTCTTTGAAAATCTAAGGAGCAAGTTGGGAATGGTTGACATATACTTACCAGCTTGAGGGGGAGTATTGGGATTACAACAGATTTGTTTCATTAATTAGGCATTACAACGGTATTTCCATGTATTAGCTGTTTGTATTTGTATTTAAATTATTTTCCATATATAGTTTGAGGTAGGTAAGATCTCTAGGAATTAAATCAAATTTGTATAGTTATTATTGATTCTGTATAGCTGGCAGATTTATTTTTTCTTGGTATAGAGTCTTGTATAAATAGAGGCTGGGTCTTATCCTCCATAAGAATCAAAATATACAAATTATTCATCATCTCTTCTTCTTTTTATTCAGCTAATAATAACAATATCATCAACATATACAATAAGGGCAGTGGTGCAGCTCTGGTGCTTCTTGATGAAAAGAGTATGATCTACCTGACTCTGTGTGTACCCTACTCTTTTCACAGCAGTACTGAACCTCTCAAACCAAGCACGTGGTGACTACTTTAACCCATACAAGGCTTTGTTTAGCTTGAACACTAAATTCTGACCATTAGCAAGCTTAAACCTTGGTGGCGATTCGCTTGTTTGGGTGCCTTCTGCTTAGGGAAGGTTTAAAGTGAGGTTATTTTTCAGGTGCCTCGTAGACTTTACAGGGATTACGTTTATGTGAAAATTAGTGTGAAGATCTAAGGTACCACTAAAAGTGGCCTTCTTTACATGGTCAGTGATGTGGGGCAAGATTTTGACAATTGACAACTTAAGGAGGCGTAGGCAAATAATAATTAATTGGTGCTATATGTGCAAATGTAATGGAGAATCGGTGGATCAGCTTCTTTTGCACTATCCAATGGCTTTTGATTATTGGTGTCTGTTGTTAGGTATGTTTGGGGTGTCGTGAGTGATACCTAAATCTACAAGAGGACTGATTGAGGCTTAGAGAGGATGCTTTATGGGAGGATATGCTCGTGGTTTTTGGAGGATGGAGCCATTGTGCTTATGGTGGTGTCTGTGGAGGGAGCGGAATAATATATCCTTTGAAGGTGAGGAGTTCTCAATTGTGGTCCTTAAGTCTAATTTTTTTACTTTATGTTTTTGGGGTTCTGGGAGGCATTGTTCCTCCCCGGAGGAGACAACTGATTTTATTTCTTCTTTAGGTCCATAAGATTCTTTTGTTACTTATAGGACGCATTCCCCTTTTGAACATTTTTTTATTGAATTTGCTTAATTATCAACAAAAAAAAAAAAAAGAAGAAAAAAAAGAGCCTAAACCTTGGTGGCATAGTCATATACACCTCTTCCTCCAAGTCATCATGACGGAAAGCATTCTTTACATCCAGCTGATGTAAAGGCCAATTCGAATTAGTTGTTAAAGAAAGGACACGTATAGAGTTCATCTTGGCTACTGGAGCAAATGTTTTCAAATAATTAATCCCATAGGTTTAAGTGAAGCCTTTTCAACTAATAGGGCTTTATGTCTCTCAATTGTTCCGTCTGTATGATACTTTATTGTGTAGACCCATTTGCAGCCTACTGGTTTCTTACCCTTAGGTAATGGAACAATATCCCAAGTACCACTCTTCTCAAGGGCTTTCATCTCTTCAAGCATGGCTTCCTTCTGAGAGCATCTGAAACACTAGACTGAATAGATACAGAGGAGATACACTAAGTGAACGCACGATATGTTAGAGATAAGGCATCATAGGTTACAAACTGAGATATATGATGTTTTATACAACTATGAACACCATTACGATAGACATCAAGATCAACAGGAATAGTATTGGGAAAAGAATTAGGAGTATCAATGTCAACTAAGGAATTACCTGGATTGAGGGAGACTTCTTAGTCCTGGGGTGAGTCAATGACTTATTTTGCTCTCCTAGTGTAGACAATTGGCTGCTTTCCTTGCTGTAAATCATTAGTGCTAGAAGGACCAGACATTGGCACATCAGTGACAATCTCCCCCTGAATGGGAACAAGCAAAGGAATGGGGCATTCCCTCTGAATGGACAACGGATTCTCTACCTATGTAGTAGTCTCCCCCTGTCGAGAATCCCAAACCGTGGAAAAAAAAAAGGAATAGACTCAAAGAATGTAATATCAATGGAGATAAAGCGACGACGAGTGGTATTATAACACTGATACCTTTTCTGAGTGGCGGAATATCCAAGAAATACATATTGGGTTGCCTTAGGGTCCATATTGTCCTTACAATGATGAATGTGAACATAACAAACATAACCAAACACTTTCAGAGGGATAGTGAACAAGGTAGTGTGATGGTGTAAGACAGAGAAGGGGGATTGATAGCCAAAAACCTTAGAAAGCATGCGATTGATAAGGTATGTAGCTATTAAGGTTGCATCAGTATAATAACTTTTAGGCACTCCCATCCCAATTAGAAGAGAATGAGTCCACTCTGTAATATGACGGTGTTTTCTTTCAGTTACACCGTTCTATTGTGGTGTATCAACATAGGAGGTTTGATGGGTAATCCCGTTATCAGAAAAAAATGAGGCAAGACCACCATACATAAACTCTCTTCTATTATCAGATTCAAAGGATTTTGAGGGGACAACCAAACTGAGTACATATCATCTTTTGAAAGGTTTTAAAAATGGAATGAATTTTATCTTTGGTTTTCATAAGATAAAGCCAAGTATATTGACTAAAGTCATCAACGAACACAACAAAGTAACGAAAACCAAGAAACGGAATAGTAGATTCAAGACTCCACACATCAGAATGAACAAGCTACAAAAGAGCTGTATTTATTAATACTAGTAGGATAAGAAACACGACATTGTTTGGAAAGAATTCTTATTTCATAATTTAACTCAAAAGATTCAACCGAAGCAAACTAGGGAAGCATATACTTCAAAACAGGAAGAGGTAAATGACAGAGTCTATTATGCCATTGCATTAACAATTCTTTATTGACGTTACTATTCCTAACACTAACACTGGATTGATTTGCAATATAATATGAAGTTGGCCTCGTGTTTAGTAAATATAAGCCATTGTCCACACGTCCACTTCTAATCGTCTTTCCCGTATCCAAGTCTTTGAAACACATAGTGAGATGGAAAAAATGTTATACTACAATTCAAGCCTTTTGTAATGTGATTGACATAAAGGAGGTTATTAGTAAACTTTAGGACATGAAGAACAAAAGATAAGGTAAGATTAGGAGAGGCAAAAACAGTGCCCTTCCTCGCAATGGAGGTGAAGGTGCTATCAACCACTCTAACCTTATCCTTACCAAAACATAAACTGTATAAAGAAAAATTAGATGCCATACTAGTCATGTGATCAGTGGCTCTTGAATCAATGATCCAAGGTGGCCCACCAGATAATGTGGAAACCTGATGCACCGAATAAGAGGTACTTGTTTGAGTGAAGTTAGAGGTGTGAATGGAGGCATTTTTGAGCTAGTAGATGTTGAAGAGCATTAAGTTCAGCCTCGGACAAAGAACTCAGTGGCCCTAAGGAGGCATGACTAGTAGAAATAGTCTCACGCTTTACAGTATATACCGTAGATGACCCCCTAAATAGACCAGGCCTAGCATTCGCATGTGCAGGAGTTAGAGTAGGGCGACCGTGTAGATTCCAGCATGTTTCCCTAGTGTGGTGCACATGCCTATAGTGATCACACCTCAACTTGCTCTTGTCATCCTGCTTCCCTCCTTTTGGAGGATTGGGCTTGTTCCATTGTTGTGTGGCAAGAGTAGACCTTACAGACAATGCTACTTCTAACTTAGGCTTTGTGTATTCTGGTGCAGACATAGGCTTCATTCAACTCTCCTCAGCCTGGATATATGAAAACACATTTCTAACAGAAGTAGGGGTTGGATACCCGCCTAACACTTGTACCCTAGCATACTCATATCTCGATGCGGACCACCCAAGAACTCATAGATTCGATTCTTTTCTACCATAACACAAAATGCTTTAACATTAGCTGCATACACAGGTATGTAATATTGGTAGTGATCTAACTTTTCCCATTTACTACGTATAGTGTGGTAATATGCAGCAAAAGTTTGGTCTTATTGCTTGAATCTTGATATCTGTTGTTAGAGTTCTTATAATTTTGCAAAATTACCAACCAAGGAATACGTCTCTTCTACAGCCTAACATAGCTCTTTAGGGCTACAACATGGGTGGGTTGGGCGGGTTTAAGGTATAACTTGAGCCCAACCCACATATAAAATGCTCAACCCAAGCCCAACCCTAACCCTATCCTCAACCTTAACTACTCAACCAGAGCCCAACCTATCCTTCTACTTTTAAATTCGGGCTTACAATTTGGGCTTATATTTCGTGTTAAAACTTTGGATTAATTCAGGTTACGCATATGGCTAATCTTCACATTAAAAATTTAATATGATCTTGAATTAGTTTTAGATTAAATTTCTCTTAAACAAGAAAAAGTTCAAAGACTTTTTGTAGATTTTTAATAAATTACAAACAATAAGTTAAGATTTAACAAAGGAAGTTGAAAAGAAAAAATGTAATCATAGTTTAAATAATATGTATAATGTATTTTAAAGTAAATATATATATAAAAATAATATTTGGGTTCGGGTTGGCTCGGGTTGCTAGCACTTCAATTCAAGCCCAACCCTAATTCAATTCAGGTTGAGATTTTTTAACCCAAGCCCAACCCTAATTGTAAAAATGATTACCCAAGCCTGCAAAAAATCGGGCTGGGCTCGGGTTTTCCAACCCAAGTTGTACCCTTATAACTCTTTAGCTGTTTTCATAAATAGAAACTTTGCTGATTTGTGGCTGCATTGACTGCAACAACCATGCCATAACTAGTGCATTATTTTCACTCCACTCTTTGAATTCAGGATCACTATTGGATGGATACATGACAGTCCCTTCAATATGGTTGATCATCCTACGACCAGTGATATACATACGAGCAAATTGAGCCCACTCCGTATAATTCGTTTTATCTAGCCTAATAGTCGTAATACAAAGGCCTAGATGGTGATCACCACTACTTTCTAATATTCGAGAAATCATTAAACGCATCTTTTATTACCCTTATTCCAAAGAAGGGCGGCGACACTTCTGATATTAAGGACTGTCAGCCAATAAGCTTAGTGGGATGTATGTATAAGGTGATTGCCAAGGTTCTTATTCTTATGATGAATAACGTATAGGATGGAGTTATTTTGGAGTCCCAGAATGCTTTTGTTAAAGGACAATAGAATTTGGATTCTGTTTTGATAGCAAGAGAATGTGTTAACTCCAGGTTGAAGATTAGATCCCTCGCATCTTATGCAAACTTGATGTTGAGAAAGCTTATGATCACGTCAATTGGAAGTTCTTCCTTTACTTGCTTTAGAGAATGGGGTTTGGGGATAGGTGGAGGAAATGGATCGAAACATGCATTTCGTTCGTCATGTTCTCTGTTCTTGCGAACGGATCTCCTGCTGGTAGGGGTGATCACAGATTGGATCGGTTCGGTTTGGGGTAAAGTTCAAGCCGAACCAGACCCCACGAATTGGAGAAATTTGAAACCGAACCGATCCGTGGGGACCTTCAATCCGAACCAACCGATCCTTGAAATAATGGATCGGATTGGATTGGTTTGGGCAGATTGGGCTTTTCAAATAGCCCAATATAGTTGCACTTTATGCCCATTAAAATCTCAAATTAGTAATTAAAAACTAGTAATTAAAACTAGAAAAATAAAATAGATTTGTAAATCATATATCAGGTAACATGCTAACAGTAATTGCAATAAAATTTGTAAATCATGTACCAAATAACATCAATAGATTTGTAAATTATATACTTAATAATAGGCAATATAAATTATCCAAATAGAATAATGAATAAAAAAATAAAAATACAGTAAGTATATTCAATATTGTGTATATATATATATATATATATATATATATATATATAATATAAATATATATTTAGGCAACAGTTCGGATCTGTTCAGATTGGTTTTTTCAGGGCACAATCTGTTAACCGAACCGCAAATAGTAGATTGCTATTTTTCTAAACCATCACCGAACTTTGAGATTTGAAAACCGAACCAAACCATATGGATTGGATTGGTTCGGACCGGATTGATGGATTATTTGCTCACCCCGAATTATTGGCTTCTTTTTGAGCTCTCGAGGTTTGACATAGGGAAACCCCTTGTCATCTTTTTCATTCCTTATAGTCATGAAGGGTTTGAGTTGACTAATGAAGAAAGCAGAGGATCTGGGTTCGGAATTGGTAGAGATGTAGCTCATCAGATGGAGATCACCCATCTGTTATTTGCCGATGATACCTTGGTTTTTTGTGACGCTGATGTATCCCAACTTAGATATTTGAGATGCATTCTAGTGTGTTTCCAGTTGGTCTCTTGGCTAAAGATCAATGTTGGTAAGACTGTACTTGTCCTGGTAGGAGATGTTCTAGATATTTCCTCCTTAGCTGCAGTTCTTGGGTGTGGGGTGGGTGATTTTTGATAAGCGCCGAATATTGCATATTCACGCGCCCTTAGTTGCATTAGTTAAGTCTATTATTTGATTATTCTATGTAGATTTTCTTCATTTGCATGTTTTTATATATTTTCAGGTTCATTGGCCAAAAAGGAGCAAAAATGATGTTTTGTTCAATCTTTGAATAACAATGTGTTCAAGGTTAAAGTTCTGGCAGCAGTGGAGGTTAACTTTGCTCACCATATTTGGCCTACCAAACTCAAGAACTAGACTTCCATTAAAACATGGCGTATTTAGAGCTTTAAATTTGCTTTCCAAATCTTCAAATGGTTTGTCATTTGGAGTTCGGGACAAAAAGTTATGGCTATTTTACCAAAGTAGTGCAAAGCAGGTCAAGAGAAAGGAGCATTCTGCCCAAACTTCGAGCGCTCGAAGGGCTTAGTTCGAGCGCTCGAACTTTGAGCAGAATGCTCTCCGGGATCCATCACTTCAGCCCACTTGCTCCTTGATTCCCTCATTTCTGATTTCCATCTTTATGATTTGGTTTGAGATGTCTTTTGATGGGGAGTTGAGCCTTGTTTGGTGGAGAGGATGTCTACAAGGTGAAGGGAACCACATAACAAAATCATATCTCATTCTTGTAAGATTTTTAGAGAGAGAAAGAGGAGGAGAAGATAGAGTTCTTGTGGCCAAGAATAGGGAGCTCGAAAATGAAGGGATCTTCCAAGCTTCTTCCTTCTTCTAGGGCTTCCATGGGTAACTAACTCTTCCTCTAGGGAGGTGATGAAGCCCATCCCTTGTAATCATGATCTAGTATAGCTCTATTTTGGGGATTATAATGTATTTTCTATGGTCTTTTCATAACCAAGAGCACTTCATTTGTTGTAATGAATGTTGATATTAGTATGGATGATTTCTTTAAGTTGATTATCTTGTTTTAGATGATGTCTTGTATTAATCATATTGCTTGAGTTTTCATAGTGAGAATGGAGACAAGGTTATGCAATGGTTTAATGGCATGTTGATAAGTACTTTGGTAGATCATTGCTTAGGTGATGCCTTTGATGGTTTATGCTTATTTTTTACCTTCATGTGCTTCATCATTTTATCTAGGGCTTGATAATCTTTCATTCAAGTAAATGTGGTTAAGCTACACCTTAGTTAGGTAGTCTAAACATGTTCACCTTTGATGGATCACGCTTGCTTGAGATTTAATGTACTTCTTGAGGATATTATAGGAACCAAGTGTTGTTATGTATCATGACCATAATATATGTTGTTTTTCCTTTAAATTAATCCTAACCTAGCATGTGTATAGGGATGGAGCCGGATTCACTTCCCTAGTCCTCTTTACTTGTATTTCATCTCCTTTAAATTCTTGCAAGCTTTTAATTTATGCACCTTAATTTCATAGGTTAAGTGACAACCAACAAATCCTCTATGAACACCCCATATCATTCTAAAAAGACTCTAGACACTTAGGTTGCCATAGATTAGCGCAGTCCCAGTGGTTTGACTTACCCGACCAATAGCCCTATTTTACAATGATTCGTGCTATTACGAAGGTTGATTTATTATAGATTAATTTTTGGCGCCGTTGCCAGGGACTGCAAACGGTTTAGCAACCGAAGTTTTAGGGTTAATTTTAGTGTGATTGTTATTATCATAAATTGTGAATATTTCTTGTGTAGTTTGACCATCTTGTGTGGTAAGTGAGATTCTAGGGACTCGAAGCTCGCCGAGGGAAAGCTAGCTAATTTGTAAGTCTAGAGGACCCTAGGTAAGTCTCCTGACCTTCTAGTTTCGACATTGTGAATATTGTGCATGTGTTAAACTTAGTGATAATTTAGTTTTAAAGCCCTTGTTGAGGCTATTATCTTGTTTAAATTTCGTGTACAAGCATCGGTCCTTGTCGTGGCCATTTAAATTCTGTCTTGATAATTGAGGAGAATGGGAACATCGTATGTGGAGTTGTGAATCATGAATAGTTACGTTGATAGCATTATATATTGTTGATGTTTGGCCGTAGATCACTCTCCCTACCAACTCTTGACTCACCAGTTGACATAAATTCACTTGAAAGAACTCTTAGACGAAACCTTAGGGAATCTTCTAGCGTAAGAGAACTTGAAACTGAATTTAACACAATGGCTGAAAATGTAGGAGATGTCAGAAATGAGGGAATTAATAATGATAGGGCCGAAATTCCAAATGTAGAGCCAATGACTCTCACAGACCATTTCATTCCTATTGCCTATGCTTCACCTTCATGCATAGTGATGCCAAACATCGATGCGGCTCAATATGAGATCAAATCAAGTACCATTCAAATGCTTCCATCTTTCCATGGCCTTGATAATGAAGATCCGTATAAGCATCTTGATGAATTCCTTGAAATCTGTTCAACCATCCGGTTGAGAGGTTTCCCTGAGAATGCACTCCATCTGCATCTTTTCCCATTTTATTTAAAAGATAGGGCAAAGTATTGGTTGAACTCACTCACTCCAAATTCCATCACTTATTGGGCTCAATTACAGCAAGAATTCCTTAAGAAGTATTATCCGGTGAATAAAACCAACCAAATGAGGCGTTCTATTCTTAGCTTTTCTCAAATGGATGGAGAACAACTCTACGAGACTTGGGAAAGGCTACAAGATCTTTTTAGAAAATGTCCGCATCATTTGATTCCAAAATGGCAATTATTGCAAACTTTCTATATTGGCTTGACCGAACCCCATAGATTCATGGTTGACTCTTCTTGTGGTGGGATGTTCATGTCCAAGAATGCGGATGAGGCTTGGACCCTACTAGAGAATTTAAGCGAAAATTCACTTCAACATAATTCTCGTAGGGCTCCGACCTCAACCAATGCAAAGAACACCAACCCTTGTCAACCAAAATCAATAAGGGAGGAATCATCTCAAGTGGATGCCATAGCTTATAAATTCTATCAATTGACGGCACCACATATCTCTCCTTCATTGTCTCAAAATTCGGCAAGTTCGGTATGCTCATCATGTACTAGTCCATTCCATCTCACGGAAGATTGCCCCACACCGGAGCAATTTTCCAATCCAAATCAAGAGTAAGCTAATGCCATGTTCTCAAGATCCGGGAATAATCCCTATTCCAATACCTACAATCCGAGATGGCGAGATCACCCGAATTTCTCATGGAGGCAACAAGCCCCACAAAATTCCCAATTCTAAAATCAAGGGCATCAAAATCAGCCCCCTCCTCAATTTCAAAATAGGCAATTTCCAACCTCTTCAAGCTACCATCCTCCGTATAATCCAAATGTCTTTAATCAACCTCCGGTGTACCCAACTGATGAAATTGTGGCTGCAAATAAGCAAATGATAGAGTCATTAAACAAGCAAATTATGGATTCCAACAAGTAACTCTTGACATCTTTACAGCCTACTCTTCAAATGGTTCACTCTCATACTCAATCTATAGCTAAACTCAAAAATCAAGTGGGCCAAATAGCTAACTCTGTGAACCAATTACTTCAAAAGGACAAAGGCAAGCTTCTCGCTTAACCATTCGAAAATCCTAGAGGGATGCATGCGATTGATGAAATCCCTCCATCGAGTGGGCCGAGTCATGAGTATGTTCAAGCAATCACCACCCTTAGGAGTGGTAGAGTGGTTAACAACAAGGTTGATGGAGACAAAAATGAAAAAGAACCTCCTTTGAAAAATCCAAATTCAAGCTTTTCCAATCAAATTCCAAGCTCTTCTCGTCCAAATACCATTCACGGCAATCCCACACATGTTAACCCGAATGTGGAAATTACTTATGAGCCAAAAGCTCCGTTTCCTTAACGTCTTCAAGAGTCAACACATATTAGGAACAAGAATTATAAAATTCAAGACATGTGGGAAGTTTTCAAGCAAGTGAAGATCAATTTGCCCCTCTTGGATGCTATTAAGCAAATCCCTCCCTATGCAAAATTTCTCAAAGACTTGTGCACTCAAAAGCGCACTTCTAAAAATCATTTGCCAAAGAAAGTGAGGTTAACTGAAAATATTAGTGCTATCATTCAGCACAGCACTCCTCCAAAGTGTAAGGATTTGGGTGCCCCTACAATCTCTTGTGTCATTAGTGACAACAAAATTGAGAGGGCCCTCATTGACTTAAGAGCTAGTGTGAATTTAATTCCATACTCAGTTTACCTACAGCTTGGCCTGGGAGATTTAAAGCCGACTTCCATGGTTTTGCAACTTGCCGATAGATCGGTCAAGCATCCATGAGGCATTCTTGAGGATGTTATCATCCAAGTGGACAAATTCTACTTCCCGATAGACTTTGTGGTTCTTGACACGGAACCAGTCCACGATCCAAAAAAGCATATTCCCGTGATCCTTGGTAGGCCATTCTTAGCTACGGCTAATGCATCAATTAATTGCCGAACCGGGGTGATGGACATTGCTTTTGGAAACATGCAAGTCAAACTCCATATCTTTCATGCAACTCGATATCCTTCCAATGAGGATAATTGTTTCCTTGTTGATGTCATTGATGAAGTGGTCGAAGAATCTCTCCCCTTCATTCTAAGCAAGGACCGTCTTGAAACTTGCATGTCTCATTTCGACTTCTCAAACTTTGACATTGATCAATCTATCCAAGAAGTTAATTCTCTACTTGATGTTGTCGCTATCATGGACATTCCCCCTTGGAAAATTCCAAAAGAGCCGCTTCCTCAGCTTTCCACCATTCCTCCGGTTCCATCTTTGAAATCTCCACCACTACTTGAGCTTAAGCCGCTCCCGGCCCATTTCAAATCAAACTCTCCCAGTCATTATTGCATCGGACCTTCTAAAGGACCAAGAAACCAACCTTTTAGCAGTGCTATAAGAGCATAAAGAAGCTATTGGTGGGCAGTGGCTGACTTGAAAGGAATTGACCCCTCCATTTGTATGCACCGCATTCATATGGAGGAGGACGCAAAGCCTACTAGAGAGGTTCAGCGCCGGTTAAATCCTAACATGAAGGAAGTGGTAATGAAGGAAGTGATAAAATTGCTAGATGTGGGAATCATCTACCCTATCTCTGATAGCAAGTGGGTTTGTTGAAAATTCAACAGGTGAGCTCGTGCCACAACGAACCACCACCGGGTGGCGTGTGTGTATTGATTACCGGAAGCTCAATTCGTTAACTAGGAAAGATCATTTTCCACTACCATTTATTGATCAAATCCTAGAAAGGCTAGCCGGCCAAAGCTACTATTGTTTTCTTGACGGTTATTCCGGCTATAACCAAGTGGCAATCGCCCCCCAAGATCAAGAGAAAACAACATTCACATGTCCCTTTGGAACTTTTGTACATCGATGCATGCCTTTTGGGCTATGCAATGCTCCGGCAATGTTTCAAAGGTGTATGATTTCTATATAATCTGATATGGTTGAAAAATTCTTGGAAGTTTTCATGGACGATTTTTCTGTCTTTGGCTCCTCCTTTGATTCTTGTCTCAAAAATTTATCTCTTGTGCTCCAAAGATGCAAGGAGACAAATCTAATTCTAAGCTGGGAGAAAAGCCATTTCATGGTCCAAGAAGGCATTGTTCTAGGACATGTCATCTCTAAATGGGGAATCGAGGTAGACAAGGCCAAAGTTGAGTTAATCTCTAATCTTCCTCCTTCGAATTCCATCCGTCAAATCCGTTCTTTTCTTGGCCATGCTGGATTCTATCGTCGCCTCATCAAAGACTTTAGTAAAATCTCACAGCCCTTGTGTAATCTCTTAGCCAAGGATGTTCTATTTGATTTTGATGAAGCTTGTGTAGAAGCTTTCATTAAACTTTGCACTCTCCTCTCATCTGCCCCAATAATGAAACCGCCTAATTGGTCTCTTCCTTTTGAGATCATGTGTGATGCATCCGACTATGCATTAGGCGCGGTTTTGGGCCAACGTGTGGATAAGCTCCCATACGTCATTTATTACGCTAGTCGAACTTTTTCTGATGCTCAATTAAATTACACCACTACTGAAAAAGAGTTACTAGCTGTAGTTTATGCCTTGGACAAATTCTGCTCCTATCTTCTAGGTTCCAAGGTCATAGTTTTCTCGGATCATGCCGCCCTTCGGCACTTGTTATTAAAGAAAGAGACCAAACCCCACTTGATTCGATGGATACTCTTACTTCAAGAGTTTGACATTGAAATCCGGGACAAAAAGGAGCAGACAATGTTGTCGCTGATCATCTCTCTCGCTTACTCATTGAAAAATCTTCCAATTTCGCCGTTGTCCGTGATTCCTTTCCGGATGAGCAACTCTTCCAGATTTCTCATGCAAATCTTCCATGGTTTGCGGATATTGTTAACTACCTTGCGGTAGGTAAAATTCTAACTCATTGGTCCAAACAAGAGAAGGACCGGTTCTTCTCCCAAGTCAAGCATTTCTTTTGGGAAGATCCGGAACTATTCAAATACTGGCCGGACCAAATCATCCGGCGATGTATTCCTGAAATTGAGACCACAAACATCCTCAATTTCTCTCATACTCTTGCTTGTAGAGGCCATTTCAGTGCCAAAAAAACCGCTCACAAAGTTCTTCAAAGCGGATTCTATTGGCCCTCCTTGTTTCGAGATGCATACAATTTCTGTAAATCATGTGAAAGATGGCAAAGGCTTGGATCCATGTCCCAAAGAGACATGATGCCCCTCACTTCCATTTTAATAATTGAAATTTTTGATGTGTGGGGAATTGACTTTATGGGACCATTTCCACCTTCTTATGGCTATGAGTACATCCTTGTAGCGGTGGATTACGTTTCCAAATGGGTGGAAGCCGCAACCACCAGAACCAGTTATCATAAAGTCGTGATCGAGTTCATTTAATCAAACATCTTTAGTCGTTTTGGTATGCCCCAAGCAATCATTAGCGATGGCGGATCACATTTTAGAAATCGTTATCTTAAATCCGTCCTTTCTAAGTATTCCGTCATTCATAAGGTTGCTACACCTTACCATCCTCAAACGAGTGGTCAAGTAGAGGTTTCTAACCAGGAGATTAAGCACATTTTGAAAAAAATGGTTCGACCGGACCGCAAAGATTGGTCACTAAGACTAGACGATGCACTTTGGGCTTACCGGATGGCTTATAAGATACCCATTGGCATGTCGCCATATCGACTTGTCTTTGGCAAAGCGTGTCATCTTCCGGTAAAATTAGAGCACCATGCTTTTTGGGCCATAAAAAGGTTAAATTTTGATCTCAAACAGGCCGGCTCTAATCGTGCTTTGCAACTAAATGAACTTGAGGAAATCCGAAATGATGCATATGAAAGTGCAAAAATCTATAAGGCAAAGACTAAAGCTTTTCATGATAAGCACATTGTTAGCAAGTCTTTCGGCCCGGGACAAAAGGTTTGGCTTTTCAATTCCCGCTTGAAACTCTTTCTCGGTAAACTCCGGTCCAGATGGGATGGTCCATACATCATCACTACTGTCTTCCCTCATGGAGCAATCAAACTCTAAGATCCTGCAAAAGGATTGCTCTTCAAAGTTAATGTCCAACGGCTTAAGCCTTGCATTGACGGCATAGTCCCAGCCCGAAAAATTGAGAAAGTCCTCTTGATGGACCCAATTTACGAGGATTGATGCATGCTCTAGCTTCGTCTAGCTATCGACTTTAAATTTAGCAAAGCAAGGGAAGAAATTCTTTCTATTTCCACGTTTCCCTAATTTTCAATTGCCTGGGCTTTGAAATTTTCTGGGAAATGGTTAAGAAAAGCCAAAACTTTAACCTTATCTAGAACTATCTTAAATTGTGTTCTCGTAATTCAGACTGGTTTTCTTAGACCTTCTCAACCCTTGTTTTCATTCCTAGATGTTTCCATCTCTTTCTAGCAATTTCATCGGATCTTTGGAATGCTACACATGTGTGTCACCTCTCATTTTTAATGCATTGTTGGATCATGGTTCCCCAAATTCCATCCATATATTGGAGTGATGTTGCAAAGTTTGAAATTTTTTTCTCAAATTCCATCCATGCATTGAAGGGATGTTGACAAATTTGCAATTCCAGTCATTTCACCCAGGTTTTTGCTCACTGGTCCAATTTCGAGCACTCGAAGTCCAAGCTTCGAGCACTCGAAGTCCAAGCTTCGAGCACTCAAAGCCTTCATTTTTCGTTCAAATAGCTACTGCCTCAAGTTCGAGCGCTCAAAGACACACTTCGAGCGCTCGAAAGCCAATCTAAACTCACTGTCCAAACTTCGAGCGCTCGAAGTGTCACTTTCGAGCGCTCGAAACTTACTGCCTAAAGTTCGAGCACTAGAAGGACTAACTTCGAGCGCTCGAACCCCCTCCCTCCTTTTTAATCTTGACTCTCTCTCTCCCGCGTCTTTCAATTCTCTCAACCCACGACCTCATTCCTCCATTTCCTTCTTCCTCTCCTCCATTACTTCCCTCCCACCCCACACTCCTTCCATCACCCCACAACCTCAACCCTTCCAACTTTCTCTCTTTCTCCATTACCTCCTAACCCATTCCACTACTCTCATTCATGCTCCAACCACCCATGTCCTCCTACCTTTTCCCCTCCCTTCCATAATTCCTCTACCTATTTCACTCCTCTCATTCCTGCACATCCATCCCTATAAATACCCATCACCCCCACTATTCCTCCTCATTCCATCCGTGCTTCTCTTCATTCCTCTTTCAAGTTATGTCTCTTCCCTCTTTCTCTTCATTCTTTTTGTTCCATTTGTGTTACATTTGAGGTGTATGGGCATCAAATCCTTGGAGTTTGGTTGTGATTGTTGCTATGCTCTAAAATAGAGAGCATTGTGTCTGAAAATTTTTGGGTTTCTTCATCCATTCCTCTCATTCTCACATTCTCTCTTTCTTGGTGCATGCCAGGTGCTCGCTGAAATTCCTAAACCACGTCCGCCTCTCCAAATGTCTCGTGCCGGCCCTTCTCGTCGTCTTATACCCTCTGAGGATGTCCCCGTCATTCCTTACGAGCAGCCCCGAGCCCCTTGGCTCGATAAAAAGCTCAATTATGAGCTTCTCTTCTCGCTCACGGGTGTCTTTAGCACTCTTCCCACCACTTCATGGGCTGTCGCAGAATTAGTCAACCGGCGCCTTCAGCATATTTGCCAACCCGTTGCAAAGGTCACCTACCCCCGTGTGGTGCGACTCTTCTACCAGAATCTCAATTGCCCTGAAGAGCCGCCTGTCTCTCTTACCACCTCCATTGATGGCATCCCTTTTTCCTTCACTCTTGCTGACATGGTGGCAGTCTCCGGTTGTCCTCTTGAGTGTCCCGATGACATTGTCAATCGTGAGAATCTTCCTTTATATGAGGAGCCGGATACTTTAACTGTGAAGCAGGTTGTCGCTGCCATTTGCAACGTGGATGACCCTTATCGACCCCAGAGCTTTACCCTCAAATCCACTCTTCCGGAGCGAGTTTGGTTCCTTGACTCCGTTCTCAAGCATAATGTTTACCCCTTGGTGCACAACACCGAGCGCCGAGGCCTGATGTTGCAAGCCTTGTATGCCATGGACCAAGGCAAATGGTTCTCTGTCCCGGAGCTCATTTGGGACACATTTATGTGGTTTTGGGACGAGTGTATCAATGCACGGCAGCAGCGTCTTAAAAATCGGCCTTTGCTATTGCCATTCTTCGTTATCAAGCTCTTGAAACACAAAGGCTTCATTGTTCCTCCTTATGAACCAAGAGGCAAAAAGATTCAGACTTTTACACTCCGTCGGTGGACTAATGTTCTAAGCCATTCTCGGCACCCTCGGCTCGCTGCTCCTGCATTTCCTCGCTCTCCATCTCCTCCTTTATTTGAGGATGATCCCATGGCGAAGGACGCTGAATGGGACGAGCCTCCTGTTGATCTTCCGCCGGACCAGGCCTTCATTCGGGCTAGCCTTGCCGGTATTCATGAGCGGATGGATCGTTTTGAGATTTCTTTGGCGGATTACACTCGGACTGTGCGTGAGGACTACTTCTGTGTAGAAGAAGACCGTCGTCTTGCTGCAGATGACCAATGTGTTGCAGTGGAGGACCGTCGCGTGGCACAGGAGGAACGGCGTGAGACTCAATCTCTCCTCAATGCCATCTTCTCCCGTCTTCCCCCGGCCCCGTAGATAGTTGCCAGTGTTGGACTTTATCGTTTTGTTTCGCATGTGTATATTTCTCCTTTCTGTTTTTGTTTTACTTTTAAACTTTAGCACTGTGCTATGCACGAGTTGCTCTGGTTAGACATGATTGACTTTCAGTTCCTTTTGTAATCATGTCCACTTCATTTTGAATGCAAATTCTTTAGCTTTTCTGTTATCTTCTATTCAACATTTTTCCTTCCATGTTTTACTATTTATTACTATTTTTGTAGTTATTTCTGCCTTTTCTTCATGTCCCATTTCAGGTGGCACATTTCAAGTTTGGGGGCCTCTCTTTGTTCGATTTTGCTTGGGAATTTTCCTCCCCTCACCATGCACTTTCCTCCTGGGTATTTTTGTTCCTCTTATTCTCTGTCATTTTTTTTTTTTTTTCATCACTTTTAGTTGTGTCCCACATTGAGGACAGTGTGTACTTCAAGTTTGGGGGTGTAATATTACAATTTTGGTTCCACATTTTTGCTAAGCTAAGCAATGATAGTATAATTTGAAACTTGTCGGAGACCAAGCATATGTTTAATACCTTGTATATAGAAGCAATTGTGATTTTTTTGAAAATAAAGAAAAATGTGAATTTAAAATGATCATGTGGATTTAAATTAGTCTGTATAAATGTCTCAATTAGATTCTCGCTAGATTTTACACTCTTTTATGCTTCACAATGCACAGATGCACATTGGAAACTTAACCGTGAGGCATGTAACTTGATTAACCATGATCTTGACCTAGTTAATCTGAATTGATGAACCTAATAGATGGATACCTTTGGCATGGTGTAAAAAAAAAAAAAAATGAGAAAAAAAAAATGGAAAAGAAAATAATGACCAGTTGGAGTTTGTAGCCTTTCCAACTCGAGTTATTAAGCCTTAGGAGTGTCTCTACACTCAACACCCTAAAGCCATCTGGTTTGGGAGCTGTTGGCCTAACGCTTGCTACATGGGTTGGTTAGAAAGCTTAAAAGACTTAGACATTGCACGGTCATTCAAAAAATATATTTATATGTATTGTAATAAACATGGTTCGTTGGAGTTCGTAGCCTTGCCAATTCGAGCTATTAAGCCTAGGAGTGTCTCTACACTCAGCACCCTAAAGCCATCTGGTTTGGGAGTTGTTGGCCTAACGCTTACTACATGGGTTGGTTAGAAAGCTTAAAGGACTTCAATATTGCACAACCATTTTATGTATCATTTTTGAGTTATAATAAATTGTCAGCAAGCAGCAAAAGTTGTCTTGTAAATAAATTCATGCCTTAGGGACTTCATTTAAAAGGGACTCCAATGATTTGAAGACTTGTGTCTTGGAATTAGAAAAGAAAGTAAAAGCCACATGTTGAGAATCCAATCCACTTTTATTGAAGTTAGAGTTGATTTCCATTCAAGAGATGACAATTGAGTTATTTATATAGACTAGGATGTTGATGCATGTATTTTGAAATGTGTTTAGCCAATTTTTGTATCAATGCTTCATATATGCATGGTAGTCTATTTAATGACCCCGTCTCCAGTCTTTTGTTTGTTTCGAATTGTATTTGAGCTATGTATATATTTCATTTTGCCATAGGTGATATTTTTGTGGGAGCATTCCCATTGTTGTCATTTCATTGAGTTTTTCATTTTAGTTTTGCTAAGGGACTAGCAAAATATAAGTTTGGGGATGTGATAAGCGCCGAATATTGTATATTCAAGCGCCCTTAGTTGCATTAGTTAAGTCCATTATTTGATTATTCTATGTAGATTTTCTTCATTTGCATGTTTTTATATATTTTCAGGTTCATTGGCCAAAAAGGAGCAAAAATGATGTTTTGTTCAATATTTGAATAACAATGTGCTCAAGGCTAAAGTTCTGGCAGCAGTGGAGGTTGACTTTGCTTGCCATTTTTACCCCACCAAACTCAAGAACTAGACTTCCATTAAAACATGGCATATTTAGAGCTTTGAATTAGCTTTCCAAATCTTTAAACAGTTTGTCATTTGGAGTTCGGGGCAGAAAGTTATGGCTGTTTTACCAAAGTAGTGCAAAGTAGGTCAAGAGAAAGGAGCATTCTGTCCAAACTTCGAGCGCTCGAACTTTGAGCAGAATGCTCTCAGGGATCCATCACTTCAGCCCACTTGCTCATTAATTCCCTTATTTCTGATTTTCATCTTTATGGGTTGGTTGGAGATGTCTTTTGATGGGGAGTTGAGCCTTGTTTGGTGGAGAGGATGTCTACAAGTGAAGGGAACCACATAACAAAATCATATCTCATTCTTGCAAGATTTTTAGAGAGAGAAAGAGGAAGAGAAGATAGAGTTCTTGTGGCCAAGAATAGGGAGCTAAAAAATGGAGGGATCTTCCAAGATTTTTCCTTCTTCTAGGGCTTCCATGGGTAACTAACTCTTCCTCTAGGGAGGTGATGAAGCCCCTCCCTTGTAATCATTATCTAGTATAGCTTTATTTTGGGGATTACAATGTATTTTCTATGGTCTTTTCATAACCAAGAGCACTTCATTTGTTATAATGAATGTTGATATTTGTATGGATGATTTCTTTAAGTTGATTATCTTATTTTAGATGATGTCTTATATTAATTATATTGCTTGAGTTTTCATGGTGAGAATGGAGACAAGGTTATGAAATGGTTTAATGGTATGTTGATAAGTACTTTGATAGATCATTGCTTAGGTGATGCCTTTGATGGTTTATGCTTATTTCTTACCTTCATGTGCTTCATCATTTTATCTAGGGCCTGATAATCTTTCATTTAAGTAAATGTGGTTAAGCTATACCTTAGTTAGGTAGTCTAAACATGTTCACCTTTGATGAATCATGCTTGCTTGAGATTTAATGTACTTCTTGAGGATATTATAGCAACCAAGTGTTGCTATGTATCATGACCATAATATATGTTGTTTTTCCCTTAAATTAATCCTAACCTAGCATGTGTATAGGGATGGAGCCTGATTCACTTCCCTAGTCCTCTTTACTTGTATTTCATCTCCTTTAAATTCTTGCAAGCTTTTAATTTATGCAACTTAATTTCATAGCTTAAGTGACAACCAACAAATCCTCTATGAACACCCCATATCATTCTAAAAAGACTTTAGACACTTAGGTTGCCATAAATTAACGCAGTCCCAGTGGTTCGACTTACCCAACCAATAGCCCTATTTTACAATGATTCGTGCTATTGCGAAGGTTGATTTATTATAGATCGAATTCTCAACTGATCAATTTTCCCCTTTCTTATTTGGGATTGCCTTTGGGGGTTTCCTTCAGGAGGGTGGGGAATTGGGACCCAATGATTAATAGATTTGAGAAGAGATTGGCAAGATGGAAGAAGCAATATTTGTTGAAGGGGGGAAGGTCTCTCTTATTAAGAGTACTCTCTTGTCCCTACCCACTTATTTCTTATCTTTGTTTCAAATCCCATGCTCTGTCGTTGAAAGGATTTAAAAAATTCAAAGGGACTTTCTATGAGGTGGAAGGGGAGATGAGTTCAAGAATTATCTTGTTAAATGGGAGTAAGTTTGCAAACCCTTGAACTTAGGCATCAGAAATTTGGTTCCTTTTAATAGAGCTTTATTGGGAAAGTGGTTATGGAGATTTGGCTTGGAACGACATCGCCAGTGGAAAAGGGTTGTCTCTTGTCATTTTAGGGAGGAGAGTGGTGACTTGTCCTCCCATCCAGTTTGTGTTGCGGGTGTGTAGGCATGTGGAAATTCATTCAGAAGGGTTAGGATGTCTTTTCTTCTTATATAAGATTCAAAGTTCATGGTGGTAGACATGTTCGTTTTTGGGAGGATTTATGGTGTGGAGATCAGTTGTTGTACGTGTTCGTTTTTGGGAGGATTTATGGTGTGGAGATCAGTTGTTGTACGTGTTCATTTTTGCGAGGATTTATGGTGTGGAGATCAGTTGTTGTCTTATTCCTTTCCTAGACTTTATAGCATTGCCAAAAATAAGCATGCTTGCATAGCTGATTGTTATCGGCTTGATAGCAGCGTGGTTAAGTGGGATGTGCGTTTTAGGCGTTCTTTTTAGGATCGGGAGATGGATGAGGTTTGTGTTTTTTTGGATTTGTTGTATCAGCAGAAGGATGTTGGCAAAGGTAGTGATGACATTTTGTTGGTTCCTTCCACCCGTGGTAGATTTGGTGTTTGGTCCATGTTCCTTTGTCTAATCCAATTTCATTGATCATGACTTCCTATGGAAGACTGTTTGGCGATCTAAGGCTCCACTTAGAGTCGCTTTCTTTGTTTGGACTCCCGTTTGACAAGATTTTGACATTGGACAATTTGAGAAAGAGAGGCAACACTATTGTTAATTGGTGTTGTCTATGCAAAACAGATGGTGAGTCTATGGATCACATTCTTATGTATTGTTCTGTGGCGTATGATTGTTAGAACCTCATCTTTGGCATTTTTGGCATACATTGGGTCATAGTTATCAAAGGCGCCGCAGGCGCTAACATGTCGCCTGTAAGGGCCTAAGGCGACTGGCTTTGCATAAGCGCACGCCTTTGTTCCTGAGCCGCAGGGCTACCGGCGCGTCAAAGGCGCGCTTACTTGAAACTTGCCTTTTATTTATTAGTTTTGTTATTATTTTTTGTTTGGTATTTGTTTAATTAATATTACTTTTTGTTTAGTATTTGTTTATTATTACTTTTTAGAGAACTTTACAAAACAAAAAAGAATAAAATAAAAGAAAAAGGCAAAAGGAAAGTTAAAATTGGTTTTAAGCAAAAGGAAAGACAAAGCAAAAAGAAAAAGGGCTAGGGCTTGCGAACGTGAAGCAAAGAGGATCTACCGTCAGATTTGCCGGATCTCTCGAATCTACCGACTTCTCTCACGGTAAGTTCTTCTTCTATCCTTCTCTCTTCTTTTTTCTCTTCTCTCGGCAGAATTCCTCTCTTTTTCTCTCTCTTCTTTTCTCTTTCTTTTCTTCTTCTTCTCTTGATCACTCACCTCGTTCTCTTTGATCCTCAAAATCAGCCTTCTTATATATATATATCTATATATGTTCTTTTTTTGTTTTTGTTTTTGCATTATGCTTCCTGTTTGTAACTTCCAAGTTACAAACTTACAACTAATATATACTATATCAATACTATTATCTTTTCTTGCCACAACTTGTGGAGCTGTATTTGTCAACATCTTTTTGAAGCAGCATGTGCTCACAGTAATTCTTTACCATTTGGCTGGGAAGAAAATAATGTTGAAAAGTATAGATATATATATAGATATAAATATAGAGGATAAAATTGGTTCAATTCTATAATTTAAAAAATAGTTTACTCCTTTGCTAAATTCATGTTATTTTGTAACGTACAATTTTTCAAATGGCTATTTTGTTGAAAGGATTCTAGAATTATTTTCAATTTGTGAAAATTTTAAAAATAATGATGTTATAGGCCATAATTTAAAAAGTGATAATATTAAAAAAAAAAAAAAAAGGTATATAAAGTCATTAAACATAATGTAATTACAAATATAATAACTTATACAAAATAATTTGTATGCGACAAATACCTATATAGACAAAATTACCCAAAAAAGAGCTTACAATAGATGCTAGTTGAGAAAGGGCTAAATGCGTATGTACATTTATGGTCCCAGTCCCACATTGAAATTTATGAAAGTAATCTGTTTTTTTTTTTTATTATTATTATTATTATTATTTATTATTTTTAAAATTTTTTTTTAATGAATTCCATGTCTTCTTTTTAAACTGGTTTATTTTGTTACAACACCAAAAATTGACATTAATTTATTTTGTTATCTTGAATTCGAATGTAGTTTGTACTTTAAAAGATGCCTAATGATGGTTCAAGAAAGGATCCGGTATGAAATTACTCATATTTGTCGAATTCGAAAGATACAAATGCCGTCACTTGTAACTTTTGTGCAAAAGTTACAAAAGGAGGTATTTATCTGGCTAAGCAACACCTAGCTGTAGGGTATAGGAATGTGAGTGCATGCCCAAGATGCCGATCTAGTGTTAGAGAAGAAATGAAAGAGTACATGAATAAAAAAAAGGAAGAAAAAGATCAAATGAATTTATTACCTAATGATGACATTAATTTTGTTGATAGAGAGGATGAGGATGACGTTGAGGAAGTTAGCAATCAGGAAAAAGGGTAGCTAGTGTAGGTAGTGCTAGTGTCAATTCCTCAAAGAGGCAAAAGCAAAAGGGACCGATTGATTTATATTTCACTCCCTGACCGAAAATTGTAGAACAAAAATAAAAAAGGAGGGGGGAAAACAGACAACCATTAATGATGCATGCAAGAAAGAGTTGAGAGGAAGAGCATGTGTTGCTTTTGCAAGGTGGATGTATGATGCAGGACTTACATTCAATGCTGTTAAGTATGATAGCTTTGTCGAGGTTGTTGAAGCATTTGGACAATATGGTCCTGGCATGAAACCACCTAGTTATCATGAGGTGAGAGTTCTTTTGCTTAGGAAAGAATTGGATAATACCAACGCTTCGATGAATGACCATAGAGAGGAGTGGTCAAAATTTGGATGCTCATTAATGGCAGATGGGTGGATAGACAAAAGAGGGAGAACATTGCTTAATTTCCTAGTAAATAGTCTAAGGGAAACCATATTTATTGAATCGATAAATACTTCTTCTTTTTCAAACTACAAAGCCTTACACATGCGACAAACTAGGTGCTCACTACGAGCAACAACATAACCAAGTGGTTGATCCACGCAGACTTCCTCTTGTAGATGACCATGAAGAAAATGCATTCTTTATATCAAGCTGATATAAAGGCCGGCGGACTGCCACAGATAGAAGAACACTGACAGAGTTAAGATGGGGTTACAGGAGAAAATGTATCTTAATAATCAACCCCATAGGTTTGAGTGTATCCTTTGGCAACCAGACGCACCTTAAGACACTCAACACAACCATCAGGACGATACTTAATAGTGGAAACCCAACGACACCCAATAGTTCGTTTCCCATAAGTAATAACAATAAGTTCCCAGGTCTGATTCTTGCGAAGAGCACTCATTTCGCCATCCACAACATTATTCAATCCAAAAATATATATTTTTATTTATTTATTTTTTTAACCTGACAAAAAGATTCCATTCATACGAGGGAATAGAAATAGAGTACAAGGTAAAAACAAAAGATTGCAAGGTGGAGGAAACACGATGATAAAACACAAAATTAGCAATGGGATGTTGAGTACAAGTACGTTTAATTAGACGTAATGCAATTGGTAAATCATCAGAAGTGGAGGGTGGAAGAACAGGAACCTTTGGCGGAGAAGATGTCATGTATGGGCTATAAGAAACAACCGGCTGAGATCTTGATCTCTCATAAACCTACAATAGAGGATTAGATAGTGGAGGTAACGGCGTTAGCAGTGTAGGAGAAGAGAAGGAAGGCTCCCCCTCACGAGGAAATATAAGAGCTAGAGACAAATTTTGGCCAGACAATGAAAAGAAGGCAGTAAACTTAAAAAAAGTAACATCAGCACTGACAAAGTATCGTGGAGATTTAGGACTATAAAAACGGTACCCCTTCTGAGTGTTTGAGTAACCAAGAAACACACACTTATGCACACAAGGAGACAATTTGTTATGCCCAGGATCCAAGATATGAACAAATGCCACACAATCAAATACACGAGGCATGAGAGAAAAAAGGAGAGGCATCAGGATGTAACAGAGAAAACAGACTCTGATTATTCACTACAGTAGATGACATATGATTAATAAGGTGACAAGCCGTGAGAACGGTTGCTTAGGTACGTGCATATTAAATAGCAAGGTACTAGCCACTTCCAAAAATGCTGTTGATAGGTGTGAGTACAACTAGTCTGATAAATGATACCTCGATCAACACAAAATGAATTCATGATAGATTGCATATACTTAATGGCATTATCAGATCAAATAATTTTAATGCATTTACCAAATTGAGTAAGAATTTCATTATAAAACTTAGCACCAATATGAGGTAACTCTGACCTCTTTTTCATTAAAAATAGTCATGTAATGCAAAAATAATCATCAGCAAATATAACAAAATAAAATGTCTATTTAAACTTGTAGTTCTAGAAGGACCCCAGATGTCCGTGTGGACTACATCAAATGACTCAGTTTGACGACTATAACTACGACACAGAAAAGAACTACGGCGATGCTTGCCTAACTAACAAGCTTCACATTCTAAACCAGACACATGACTCAAGGTAGGAATAACTAATCTCAACTTTTCCAAGGATGGATGACCTAAATGAAAATGAGACTGTAGCAAGGCTGATGACAAAACCGATGGAGGTTCACCGGGATCCAGATAATAAAGCTCGTCCTTCTCATTCCCCGAACAAATCATCTTTTTTTTCCCGAGGTCCTGAAAAACACATGATATTGGAGAAATGTTATGGAACAATGTAATGCTTTAGTCAATTGGTTTATAAAAAGGAAATTAAAAGGAAAATTAAGAACATAGAGACTGGAAGATAAATATAACAAATTGGTAGGGTGAAGAACACCTTTTCCAAGGATAATACGAGAAGAGCCATCAGTTAAAACAATGTGGTGGTTAATAGATTTCAAATAAAAAAAAGGAGATGAATAGATGACACACTAGACATATGTGAACTCCCTCTAGAGTCAATGACCTAAGACGGAGATGACTTGGCCACATGCTACATTACTTGAATTGGCTATAAGGTAGTAGTGGAAGTGGATGGAAAAGTAGTTTGTAACATTTGAATAAGCTTACTAAGTTGAGTGGTGAGTGCATCACAAGAACTAGAATAAGAAGCTACATGTTCAGAACCTCTACGAGGTTGCGACTGTGAAGTAACATCGATAGCCTGATGAACATAATCTAGCTTGCCATACTTTGCCCAACATTAAGGTTCGGTATGATTCGTACCACCATAATGATCGCATTTCCTATCTCAGCGTCCACTAGAACGACCACCACCACGACAACCATGGCTATCACGACCTCCACGAGAATCACCGAGAATAGTACCACAACCCCCACTGTTATAGAAACAAAGGCAGATGACTCCGTGGGAGTTGCACTGGAGCTTTGTCCCGAAGAGGACCTCAATAATCGAGAATATGCATCGGCAGCAGTAGATAACTTTGCACTAGCAAGAATCTGATCTTTAAAGCCATTAAGATCAGAGTCTAAACCGCAGAGCAATGAAGCAATCATAAACTCCTCCCAGTGACGCTTCCGTTGCTCCAAGTTAGTAGAAAATGGTCGATATTGCAATAACTGATCTCACAAATTTTTATTGCTGCTGTCGTACTCAGACAATGGTTTCCCGGAATGCCTAGTAACGAATTTATGCTCATACAACTCATAAACCCAAGAAACATTGTTCTGCTTCGAGAACGACTCTGCAAGAGATTCTCAGATTTTCTTAGAGGACTCATAAAATGCAACTGTAGTAGCAATACGAGGTTCTATACTATGCCATAACCATCCCATATTCTCACACATCCAATCTTCATATTGCTTAGACTTCGTGTTAGCGGGGTGTCATTAATCAAGTATTTCAATTTTCTACGCCCACGCAAAAAAATCTGTACGGCATGGGCCCAAGCAAGATAATTAACGTTGTTCAACTTTGTTGAAGTAATCGACTTACGCATATCATTATCCTTGAGTGTGGTGGTTGTGGTTTATTCTTAGCCATGGCAAAGGTTAGATCAATATAAATTTAAGAGCAGATTCAAAAAGAAATTTCAGACCAGAAAATAAGAATTAGGAGCCAAAAAACAGCAGCAGTAGATGATCTTAATGCTGGAACAGATCCAAAAATGGATTAGAAACTCAAAAAACAGAGTGCAAAACCTGTTAAGCAATGTGAAGATGCATCTAGAGGCAAGTTAAAGTACAAATTCTGGCAGCCCAAGCATTCGAAGACAATTTAGAAGGCAGAATGTTCAAAAAATAATCAGATTTGTAGAAAAAAGAATTAGCCGACCCTTTAAATCCAAAGAAGTTGTCCTAGACGTAGCAAATCAATAAACAACCAGCAATCAATGTCTTTCTTAGTCCAAACGCAACATATGTGATGAATCTTAACCAACAAAAACAACTAAAAAAGCTCCAAAATCCAGGTCGAAAACAAAAGGGCCAAAACTCTGAAAAAGTACTGAAAAATGAAAAATCTACTCAAACAGCCTTAACTTGAAACACAAATACAACCATAAATCCCAAAAAAATCAAGCGATCCAAGCTTAAACAAATTTTGACCAAAAAAATTCTTGACATCATCATGATGTCAGATGAGTGCTTGACTTCAATACGCTGCTCTGTTACCATGGGAATTTGTGTCTAGCATTAGCAAGGAGAAGCGGAAGAAGGAGGAGAAGGAGAAGTCAGAAAAGGTAATCTGATGGTTTTAGGGTTTCTACACCACCTTTCTTGTATATATATATATTGAGATGATAAAATTACAATATCACCCCAAAGTAAACAAGTAAAACACTAGAAACCTCTAACTCTAACAACCATCATTATAATGTCACCCTATTTATGTTATAGTTTAATTATTCTGAAGTCTGAGAAAATATTGGACTTAGATATTAATTAAGTAATTACTTTGATTTTTTTCAGAGGACCATTTGTTCCAAATATAATTTCACCTAAAGTGTCCATGTTGTAATTTTTTTGAATTTGCCATTTCACCATATCTGTATCGTGTCATATTCGTGTTTCGCATCCGTTTTCGTGTTTTTTAGTATGTATGCATGTATATGTAATGTGTATGCATGCATGCATATTATTGTCAAATTTTAGGGGTGTGATCGTCAGATATGGTAATAATGTTTTTATTTGAAATTGTGCAGCTTTTCGTTGCTTACTCTTTCTTTTCCCCGCAATATGTTTGATATTTCATTTCACTTATTTACATTGTAGATTTCAGATACCACGTTTGTTTATAAGAAGGATACAACAAAGACTCTTGTTTTTTTTGGTAAGTTAAATTTTATTAGGAAGGAACAACACAAAAAAACAGAAGGGCTAAGCCCAAATAGAGGCCCGAAGGCAAAGAAAACTCCAGAAAAACTGGGAGATGAAACAAGCACCAAAATAAAAGGCACCGAAACAACACTCCCCTACCCCCCAAGTTCTGCTACTGGGGATTGGAAGCCATGACTGTGCTTGGAAGCCTCCAAGTAGCAGTGACAGCCCTCGACGAAGTGCAGTCTGAAAAAAGAACTATGGAAAGCTTGTTCCTGACATAATCCTCAATTTGTTTCCAAAGTTGCTCCACTGTAAGTCTCTGATTTGTAAAGGTTCTATTGTTTCTCTCCCTCCATAGAAAGTATACAGAGCACGCGAAGCATAATTTGTACATCAACGCCTTAGGAGACTTGGACATCGAGCACCACAGGTTTGCAATCCAGATAGCAATAGCCTCAATACCTTGCTTACCGGTTTAAATCCCACACTTATGCTGTAAAAACTGCCATACTCTATTAGAGTAAGGACAATTGAAGAAAATGTGATTATGGCTCTCATCCTCCAAGTTGCAAAGGGAGCAGGCTCTGTCAAAACGCCTATTCAAAAAGGGAGATTTATCTCTGGTTTTAAGCTTGATGGATAACAGCCCAAGCTATAAAAGAATGCCTCGGAATGTGGTACTTGAACCAAATGACATGGGACCAGCTGATCAGAGGGCTAGGGGGAAAGAGAGCAGTATAAGTGCTCTTAAGATGAAAAGACCCAGTGGGGGAGATGGTCCATGAGACTTTGTCAGAAGAATTGTTACTGATGGGAGGAAGTAACTCAGTAGTTCCCATTGTCGGAGCTAAAATCTCGAAGGTTCTGGGAATTCTCCAATGGGATTGTCGGATAAGAGAACTAACTTTGGGATTAGCACTCCAGAGAGAGTTTGAGATTGATTCAGCACTAATTCTATTATCCAAAGGACCTAATGGCAACCAGTAATCATGCCAAAGAGAGATGTCCTTGCCATCACCTACCATGTGTCTGATGAAAGGCCTAGCCATCCCTCTCAGCTTCAAGAGCAATCTCCAGTTGGAAGAACATATTTGGCTAGCTTTAATGGTCTAGAAGCTACCTCTTTTGATAAAGTTGGAATGAGCCCAGTCGAAGCACAAAGATTGACCTTCATCAGTGAATAAAAACTAGATGTGTTTGAGGATAGCAATTCTATTAAGTGAGTAAAGGTTAGGTAGACCAATCCCTCCATAAACCTTGGGCTTGCACACTTCTTTCCATTTGATCATAGCACCTGTAGACTTGAGGTCCACACCAGTCCATAAAAAATTTCTCAAGATTCCATTAACCTGTTAGAGAACTTGATATGAAAGAATGATGAGGCTACTCCAGAAATTATGGATGCTAATGAGAATGGACTTAATGAGTTGAACTCTACCAGCATAAGACAAAAACTTAGAAGTCCAATTCCCCACCCTAGATGTAAAGCTTTCCACCAAGCTTCTGCAGTCAGAAGCAAATAGCCTGCTAGAGGAGAGAGGAAGACCAAGGTACCTTAAAGGAAAGTGCCCCATCTCAAACCCACAGGCCTCCATAAGGCTTGAGTGGACATTAGAAGAAATGTTGGAGGTAAAGACCTTGCATTTACTAGGGTTAGGATGCATACCAGATGCTCCACTAAAATCATTAAGGGCATTGAACAAAGTAGATAATGAGCTGAGGTCTCCATGGCAAAACAACATCATACAAAACAGAGGTGAGAGAGCCTATTTTTCTTGTATCTCCAGTGGAACAAAAACTCAGGGGCCCTTTGAATAGCATTATTGAAGAAGGATGATAAAACATCCATAATTATAATAAAGAGGAAGGGGGAGAGAGGATCACCTTGCTTTAATCCTCGGGAGCCCCTGAAATAACCCACAAGTTCTCCATTAATTATAATAGAGTATGAATGAGTAGAAATACAGGTGGAAATCCAATTGATGAAAAAAGGAGGGAACTTGAGAATAGTAAGGGCATCAATAAGAAAAGGCCAGCACACAGAGTCATAGGCCTTCCTGAGGTCCACCTTCATAGTACACTTTGGAATGGGAGATGATGTGTGGTAGCCCTTCATCAACTTGAACAATAAAGAAGTTATCACTGATTCTTCTACCCTTCATAAATGCAGTTTAGCACTTGTCAATGATGGAGGGAAGAATGATTTGGAGCTTTCTAGCCAAAATCTTAGAGATGACCTTGTAGATAGTATTATAGCACGAGATAGGTCTGAAATCATTCATGGAAGTGGGATTGGGGACCTTGGGAACCAAGGAAAGGTAAGTAGAGTTAATTTCCCTCAGCAACTGCCCATTGGTGAAAAACTCTCTAATAGCTTTGGAGATGTCATTGCCCACAATATTCCAGGCCCTCTTGAAAAAATAAGCATTATAGCCATCGGGGCCAAGAGCCTTAGAGTTCTTCAGGGAGAAGAAACATTGTTTGATGTCCTCCATGGACGGGATGTTGAGAAGATCAGTAAAAGAGGACTCAGGAATGGACTTGCTATAATTATCATGAATGGATTGAGAGCTGGAGTAGGGACTAGCATTACTCCCAAGAATATCCTTAAAAAACCTCAAAGCTTCATCCTTGATGACTGGGATAGAATTAGTAATCTCCCCACTAGCCAGAGTGAGTCTACTGATTTTCTTTCTGTTGCATTTGTTGCTGAAAGTTTTCAAAAAGAAGGCTGCGATTTGATCCCCATCCTTCAGCCAGTTGACCCTAGTTTTTTGTTGAAAAAGGAGTTCCTCAATTTTAGAGAGCTCAATATATCTCTGAAGGAGAATTTTCTCAGTACTTCTAACCTCCTCATTAGAAGGATCATCATCTATCCTAGCATGGCATATCTGTAACTCATTCCTGGCAGCCAAAACCTCTATTGGAAATATCACTAAACTTTTTGTTGTTGAGTTGTTTCAGCTTGCATTTGAGCAGTTTCAGATTCATGACCACCTGAAACATAGTAGTACCATCAACCTATTGGGACCAAACAGTAGCAACAATATCATTGAAATCTTTGTGGTCAGCCATGAAGTTGAAGAATTTAAATGGGAACTTCTTCTTAGGGTGCCTTTTACCACATTTAAGAACCATATGAGAGTGATCGGACACTCCATAAGGCAGAAAATCACAGTAAGAGAAGGGAAGGGAGGAGGACCACTTATCATTATATAACACTCTGTCAAGCATCCTGGTAATATTCGCAATCCCTGGACTCTTATTGGTCCAGGTAAACCTAAAGCCAGAGTATCTGAGATCAGAGAGTTCAGTATCATGAATGCATTCATTGAATTCAGTAATGCCACTATTCCATCTACCAGAACCAACAAACGTCTCCCTTGGGTGTCTCATGACATTAAAGTCACCCATAATTAACCAAGGAGATTGGCACACAAGAGAGGCAAAGGCAACCAGCCAAGACCACAACCTCCTCCTTTGTAAGGTAGTGTTATAGGCATAGACAGCAAAGATATATAATTGCTTCTAATCCTCAATTGAAGTCACACTACAGTGGATGTGTTGAGCACCATCAGACATTTTATGGACAGCCAGAAACTTGGGATTGTACAAGATCCATATCCTACCCAGAGAGGAATGAGAGTAGTTGTGAAATATTTTCCATGATGGAGCAATCCTCATATGGACAGCAGAAACATAGTTTCAAGGATGGCTAGAAACAACAAAGACTCTTTATATGCTCTGGAAAGATGATTACTTGCATATGGAGGTATATAGTATTTCCTTTGTTCATTTGCTTATTTTTTCTGATCAGGTGATATAAACCCTCTGGAAGAAGTATTGTACTATTGTATACGGTTTCATTGTTGATAATTGTGGTTGGCACAAAACACTAAATACAAACCTTAATCCTCACTTTGGACTGATTTGACTATTAGAAATGAAATGGTAATTGATGCAAAGCAGTAACAATCTCATATATAGGTTGCTGCTGATGTTAGGCACCATTTACTTCCAACTACTTGTCACCACATCCATTTAATTGAGGGTAAAGTGCTGGAGGTTTGGGGTATTGCCATCGGATTAAAATTTAAGAAAAAAATATGGTTAACCTTCCTTAAGGTTTGCATGAAATTACCATGACCTCCCTTGCCGTGAACCGTTAGGTCCATTAAAATATTTATTGATAAATCCCTAAATAACCTCATTTAAATGAAATGACAAATCATCATACTAACAGTGATGAAATTATGATTCTCTCTCCCTTTCTTCTCATCTCCCTTTCACCTCCATAACCACCAACCCTCCCAGCAGTCAACACCATCCCTCTTTCTCTCTCTATATATATATGCTTATCTATATGTAAATATATATATAGTTGCAGATTGCTCAAACTCTTGAATTCCTAGCCATTAATTTGGAAATGCATTACATGATTTGATATAAATGTTACATATGTATATAAAATACTCCCTCTGACAAGGGATAATTTTGTCACCTCACAGTTGACGTCGTTAGAAATTCCAATTCTAACAAGGGATGTAATGCAATCAACTATGAAAGAAAGAAAATAAATTTGAAGAAGGAAAATCAAAGAGCTAATTCAAACTATAAAATAGTTTAAACACCCACAACTCAATCCCACATAAAAGGAGAGGTAAAAAGCTGCTATAACAGACTGAATATTTTGATAATACGTAAAAGGCTGCTGATTTCAACTTGGAACAACCCTTTTATAAGCCCCAAGGGATGCCCTAGCAAATATTTAATCCTAACCCTTCTTATAAATATGATCTAATGGCTATAATTCTGTCCAACAGAATAAAAGATGTTAAAATTAACAAAACATGCATTAAATAGACACGACTCACTTAAAAGGCACATGACTTATAAAATAAAACCAAAATAACAATAATACCCTAACTACAGGGTAAAACAAACATTAAACATAAAATTAAAATAGATTTAAGACCCGTAAACAATGCTGCCCCTATTAATGCAACATTAATCTAGTCTTCTGAGGATCTTCAACTGTTTGAAGAAAATCTTCTTGCATTTGCACTGCATCAGTCCCTCTAGGTGAGAGAAAACTCGTCCTTGAGTTAGAAGCAAATTTCCACGATGAATAAAAAATCTGAGCATGGCGTTCCACCCCATCTTTCTTCTTTTCCGAACTCAAATCAAACATAATAATCTTCTAATACTAACAAAGAACACATTTTCATAATCAGCATGGATTTTGCTAGATTTCTTTTCCTTTGAAATTGGGTAGATTTGCAAAACGCAGTCGAACATTTATCCTCAAATAAAAGTTTAATCAATTTTAATTTTTGTTCCAACGCACACCTAACAGTTGTAGTGCGCTCTAAGAATTCACTCCAAATCATATCATAAAAGTTAAATCCATTATTTTCGACATCCATGGATCCAAAAGCCTTATAATCCACCACGTTTTCCAAGCTACGTAAACTTGTTTTAGTGCTCAAATCTTCCACCTCCACTTGGATTTTCAATTTGAAAGATTCATTAACTTGATCATCAACTAATCCATGCTGCTCACCTTCATTAATTAGCAAATTTCTTATCATCCTCCTCTTTTGTCGTGTTGAATTTCTTTACTTTATCATCCTCGTGTTTCAGAATCAGTAGTAACTTCTGCTTAACCAAGAATTCACCTATCACCATATAGGATATTGTCATCCTCTTCCTCCGGGCAATCATCATAGTTTGGCTCGACCACCAGGATTGCATCATCTTCCACAATAAAAGTTACTTTTCTTCTCCACTAAGAAATCCTTCAAAGCCAGGAATTTTCTCCCTAAAGTCACCATCACAACGTCTTTCTTTAAATAAAATAAGTGTTAGTTTGGATTTTCTGCAAAAAGGATTGACAAAACCCTCTTCTAGATTGTCCTCCTCCTTAGATTTGACGCCATCTTGAGAAAGGGTCGGGGTTTTCGCAACGCACAGGGCTAAAACTTTGATATGCCTTCTTTGATCCTATATCATAGCAAGCACTTGTTGTTGATCAACTACTGCATCTTGATCAGGCTGAACGGCTTATCTGCGAGGTGGGTCTCTTCTTCTTGGTGGCATGTCGCAAAACCTAAAAGAGATATCCGATAACCCTACACAAAAACCACTGGACGAGAACTTGCACTGATACCAACTAATGCAATTAGCTATGAAAGAAAGAAAATAAATCTGAAGAAAGAAAGTCAGAGAGCTAATTCAAACTAAAAAATAGCTTAAACACCCACAGCTCAATCCCAAAGAAAGGGAGAGGTAAAGCAGATCGAATATTTTGATAATACGTAAAAGGGTACTGAATACAATTTGGAACAACCCTTTTATAAGACATAAAGGATGCCCTAGCAAAGATTTAATCGAGACCCTTCATATAAATGTCAACTAAAGGCTAGTATTTTGTCCAGCACAATAAAGAGCTAAAAATGACAAAACAATCTATAAATAGTCACATGACTCACTTGAAAGGCACATGACTTATAAAATAAAACAAAATGACAATAATACCCTAACTAGAGTTAAGGCAAACATTAAACATAAAATAAAAACAGATTTACGACCCATAAACAATGATGCCCCGATTAATGCAATTTCAATCCAGTCTTCTTTGGATCTTCAACTGTTTCAAGAAAATCCTCTTGTATTTGCACTGCATCAGGATTTCAGAGTGATTTTGTAGAAGTTTCATTATAGGTGCAAAGGTCATACCTCTAGGGAGGTCAAGGTAATTTTCCCTTTAATTAAATGCTCAACGTGAAACACTGTAACATTACATGGATACTCAATTGCATTAAATAGCTTTGCTAGTAATAAGATTGCCAGCACACAATTCACATTTTGAAGGAAGTCCTATAAATTAGATGTCTTATGAATAGTGAATCCCAATATATTTCTTTTCCCCCCCTCGATGTATACAAAGAAACCGCAATTTGAATTCCTTTTTACCTTATTCTTGGAAGCTCCCAATTTTTAGGGAAAAGTCAAAGAAAATATGAAGCTACAATTAGTATTAATTATTCTAATGCTCCGTTTGGTATGATGGAAGAAAATTGGATGAAAAAGGGAGATGAAGAGATGAATGAAACATCATAGCGAAGAAATTGTTTACTTCCCTCATTTTATTTGGTTGTGTCAGTTTGTGAAGAATGAACCACACTGCTTTATTATAAAAAAAGTTACACAGATATATATACATACAAGAGTAGACCTACATTAGGCTAAACTAGGTAACTCTCCTAAATTAAGAGCTAAAAATTAAGATTTAAATTTCAATCATATCAGCTTTATTGAACCTCGACGTCTCCTGATAAAGCAGTGTGGTTGAAATATCAGCTTTGTTGAACCTCGCCGTGTCCTAATTTTCTTCCACCATGGTGGTTTAATTAACTTGCCCTGGTTTTGTTGCATAATTCCCTCTTTTGCTGCCAAGACTTTTCAGTTTTTGAGGTTTCCATGTAACTTCCAGCACAACGCCCTAGTCGTACCACATCTTCTCTGTGTCTATTGGTTTCTTGCAATCTCCTGCATTATAGCCTGGTTTGGACACTACAAGTGCTGAATTCTCGGTAGTAGGACTGCCTTCAGAATTAACACCCATTAGAGCAACTCCATTAGTGCTCTTTTTGGTGAAACTGGCCCAATTCTTGGAGATTAGATGCTCCAATGGACTATTGGAAAAGTGAGCCCCAAGTTTAGGCTTCGACGTCGCCAGAAAGCAAGTTTGGGTTGGCAATTGGGCTCACTTTTTGTGGACCCATTTTTGTTTTCTTTTATTTTTTAAATTCAGGCCAGAACACTATTCCTAAGCCCAGAATACTATTCCTAAGGGCATGTTTGGCTGAAATAAAAGCTAAAATTCATATTTTTGGCTTACTTTGGTCTTTTTTTTTTTCCCTCAAAATAATTGAACCAAAGAGCCGGTAAGGCACTGTTTGGCTGACACAAACATTGCCTTAAAGGCTTTTTTGGGCAAAAAAATGAAATTTAAAATTAAAAAAAAGTTATTTTTTTCATTTTTTTTTTCATTAGAAATATAGCCGTTAGGAAAAAGTTAAAAAATAAATTTTATTTTAAAATATAAAAATATAAAAATATTAATATTTTTGGAGAATGAAAATGTACGGTTGGAGTACATGCGATATCTAAAATTTGGAGAATCTAAAATGCTGACGTGGCTATGAGAAATGCTTATGTGACTATTAAAAAATGCCGATGTGGCAAATTCAAAGGGTCTAATTTTAAAGAGTCTATTGGAGATGCTCTTAGCTGCTTACGACTTTCTTCTCATTGAATATGAGCGAAAGCTGCATCAAGGTCGGAAAGCTGCATCAAGGTCGGGAAACGGATCTTTACCCAACACTTGGCCACACGCCTAATCGAATTCAGGATTTAGGCCCACCAAAAACTTAAATACCCGCTCCTTTTCCAGCATGTCTTTCATCTTCTTTGTATCTGCAGCTGGTCCCATCTTTATATTTTGATAGAGATCCAGTTGTTGAATTAAGAAATTCAAAGATTTCTAAAATATCAAATGCTTGAATTAAATGTGTTAAAGATTGTATATTTGACCATATATAGAAGATATTCTAAGGATTATGTCGCTTGATTCTAGGTATTATGTCTGGAATCAAGCCTATAAATACTCTATAAAATTCGTGAAATGACATGAATGAAATATAATTCATCAAATTAAACATGGTATCAGAGCGTGGTTCAAAACCCATTTGATTCATTGTTTCAAATTTTTTTTCTAAACCTGCCATCCTCAAAACCTAAAACCCAGAAATCTACAAGAATCTGGAGTTTAAAACCAATTACCTATAACAAAACCCATATCGGCATATCATTTCAGATTGTTCAAAAAAAAAAAAATCAAAACCCATATCCTTGAACCTGCCTTGTCTTTGCCGCTGCCATCACTAAACCTAGTCACAGCCGCCAATCAACCCACAAGGCACCACCTCTCCATAATCAACAACCAAACAATTCGACCCCTGTAATCAAGGGACAACAACGATGCTACCCGCGACAAACAATTTCGGCCAGGGAAGAACCTTAACCAGAACTACCATTGTGAATCGCCGTCGTGAACTGTCGCCGGTCGCTCTCCACGGCCGTCGTCTTCTCCTTGCCACGCCGCAAGTCCAAGCTAGCCATCTCTGTTACCACCAGTGCCGAATCAGTCGCCTCCGCTGCTCCCACCGCCGATTAGATCATCTAGCCGCCACTACTGCCACCGAAGCCGATCTCTGCCATCCACCGCCGCGAGCACACCAGTCACGTCCTCGAGATCACTAACACTCTATATATGTATATATAATGCATATATATACATTATATTTCAAGGCTAAAAAAAAAAAAAAAAAAAAAACTCTGTTTGGCCACAAGTGTAATACTATTCCAGTTCTGGATTAGTTCAAAAATAAACTAGTTTTGTAACCTCATTTGAAAACTGGTTCTGTGATAAACTAGCTCTAAAACAAAAAAAAAAAAAAAAAATGCCACATTTGGATGAGTGTTACTCTTTGGTTTGACGGGAGGCCCAGAACCGATCTAATCCGGGTCAGCAAGATCGAGGATGACCCAACAATAGTAGACCAACCAATGGTGTTGACAAGTCTTCCTACAAATGCACTCATTGTAGTAAGACTGGTCATACCAAAAGTCATTGTTTTGAGTTGGCGGGATGTCCAGAATGGTGGGATCCTAGTCATGCAAGGAAAAATTAACAAAAGCTTTCAACTAGAGTAGTTGTCTAAACAAAGACGGAAGATGAAATTGCTCGCAAAGCTTCGGCATTGGTAATAGCTGTAGACAATGGTAAGTTTCTAAATATTTCTACACCTATTTTGAAAAATGCATGGATAATTGATTCTAGTGCAACAGATCACATGACATATGATTCTAGACAAGTATCATAACTTTGTCCCTGCACACAAAAATTTGTCTCTACTGCCAATGGAACTTCGACCCCAGTTAGTGGGGAAGGATCTTTAACTCTAAACAATACATTAAAGTTAGATTATGTTTTTTTTATTCCATCTTTAGATTATAATCTTTTGTCAGTTTCTCAAATAACCACTACCTTATCCTTTGTTGTAATTTTTTGGCCTAATTCTTGTGTGTTTAAGGATATCAAAACCAGGAAGACGATTGGTTGTGGTATTAGGTAGGGGAAACTATATTACTTAGACTTGGACTCAAAGAGTACCGAAAGTCTACGACAAACTCTGACAGTGGATGGTTTTAGAGATACAAAAAGGAAAGAAATATGGTTATGGCATCGCCGGTTTGTGTATACTTTCTTTGGCTATCTCAAAAAATTATTTCCCAGTTTATTTGTCATAGTTGATGTTTCTAGTTTTCATTGTGATGTTTGTGAACTTGTGAAAAGCCATCGTATTTCGTTTCCATTACGATTGAACAAAAGTCCACTCCCTTTTATGATTATTCATTTTAATGTATGGGGACCATCTAAAGTCACTACTTTGGGTGGGTCACATTGGTTTGTAACATTCATTGATGATTGAACCAGGATGACATGGCTTTGCCTAATAAAATCCAAAAGTGAAGTGCACTCGATATTCCAACAATTTTATAAAAGGGTTGAAACTCAGTACAGTAGAAAGATTCAAGTTCCTCGCAATGACAATGGTGGAGAATATCAGAGCACTGAATTTCACCGTTATTTGGAAACACAAGGAATGATTCATCACACCACTTGCTCCAACACACCCAAACAAAATGGGGTGGCTAAGCGAAAAAATCAACACTTGTTGGCAGTTGTCAGAGCTTCATTAATCGAAGCTCATATGCCATTATCTTATTAGGGAGAAACACTAACTTCTGTAACTTATTTAATCAACCGGGTACCCTCCAACACCATCAATTTCAAAACACCGTTCCAAACCCTTACTGATGCAATTGTTGCCCCAGCTGTCTCAAATTTAACTCCTCATGTCTTTGGCAGTGTAATGTTTCCAATTTTTGCCATTTTCCATTTACTGGAATTTTTTAATTTTTTGAGGGTATTTTTGTCTTTTCTCATTTTGCGTGCCGGATACCGTGGGGTGTGTCGGGTGTGTCCGAGTGTTGGTTAGTGCATTTCATTGAGTTCAGGATTCTTTGAAATGTAAGGGTTGCCATTTCAGCAATTTTTTTGTTTTCCGGACCGTACAGTCTTCAGTGGGACCCGTTACCAGAGTTGTTGTATGCGTGAGTTGTATCTCGGGTCATTTGCATACCATGCATTATTATTTTTGTGCCTAAGAAAATTGTTTAAGTGCTATATTGTGTGGCTATGATATAATTGGAGCATATATATAATTTTTATGGTGGAATATAAAAGAAAAAGAAAATGTTTTTGGTTCCACCACATCTTTTAAAGGCTAAGAGGCCAAATTAGGCCTCATATTTCTCTCCCTCACTTTCTCTCTCCCATCTAGCTATCTCACTCCCTCTTTTCTCTTTTCTTTTTTATTTCTTTTTCTTTTACAATCTTCAATTTTTTATTTCTGTCTCATCTTTGAGAGATTTTTGATGCCGTTTGCGGCAAATTAAAAAGCATGACGAGATCTACGATTTGATTGGAGCCGATCTCCGTTTGGTGCACCTTAGAATTTTAAAATTGGGGATAGGAATTGGGCAATGTTCGGGGCTTTTCTCTCACTTGAGGTAGGGGTGTTCTAATACATGATTTCTTATGCTTTATGGAGTTAATTCTTTATAAATTGCTAAATTGCATGCTTAATTAGTTTAAGTCCTTGTAAATTGTTTAAATATTACATTTAGAAGATATGTTTATGTGAAAGTTGATATAATGTGTATAAGCATGCCTATGTGTAATGGAAATTTGTTTTTGTATGCCTAATTAGCTTGAATCCTTGCAAGTTGCTTATATGTTGTATATATGTTGAAGGGAAGCATGAGTTACCTATTTTAGAGATTTACTTTGCAAGGCATATGTGAAATTTAATGGTTGAATTTATGATTAGAAGCATGAAGCATTCATGCATCCATTGGGAAAGGAAAATGGGAAAAATCTTTTGAAAGCAAATGAAATGATTTTATGAAAATGTTTTGAAAAGTGTTGAGAAAACCGAACGCCTAGGAGGCACCTAGTGGTCTGTGGTGTTAATGTAATATAGAGAGAGATTGAGCTGCCTAGGCCTAGACGACGCCATGGAGGTGCCATGTGGTCGGGGATTGCTAGCCAACTCTCTTCTCGTGACGCCATAGAGGTGTTATGGGTCGGGTTGCATTAACAGTTTGGAACGATGAAATGGATTTGTTTTGGGAATGAGGGAGAGACATTACATAACATTGCATCCTATAGTGTGGTATGCTCGTGACGTCATATAGGTGCTATTGGTCGGATTGCATTAATGATTTGGAAGTTGAGACGGAAATGTTTCGGATATGGGGAGCGACATTTGTATGACATTGCACTTCATGAGAATATGTGGTATGTATGTGTTTAGATGACAATTATTATATACTAGTGAGAAACACTATCCTTGGAACATCCTGCTCCCTAACCCGAAGTTAATGATATCCAGACTATAGATCAATCTTAGAGAAATAGGTAGCTCCCCTCAACTGATCAAAAAGATCATCAATCCTGGGTAACGAATACTTGTTACGAATAATAACCTTGTTCAACTCCCTATAGTCTATACACAGCCGAAGTGAACCATCCTTCTTCTTCACAAACAAAACCGGTGCTCCCTAGGGTGAAGTACTCCTGCGTATAAAACCCTTGCTTAGTAGCTGCTGAATCTGATCCCTTTGCTCTCGTATCTCCACTAGTGCCATCCTATACGGTGCCGTAGCAATAGGTGTAGTGCCGGGAGCTAAGTCAATCACAAAGTCGATCTCGCGACTAGGCGGCAACCCTGGAATCTCCTGAAATATATCTGGGAAATCATGTACAATTGGTATGTTATCCAGTGATACAGTAGTCCCTTCTTCCTTTTCCTCCTCCATATGAAACAAATAGGTGCTAGTGACCCTGCTAGAACGCGGTATAGCGACGACGTACATGTCCTGACCAAGTATGGTGAAAACAACTGACCTATTATAACAATCAACTTGGGCATGGTAATGCGATAACCAATCTATCCCAAGTATCACATCATAACTGAGCATGTCCAAGACCAAAAGATTGGCTAGAAATATGAGTTTACCAATATCTAGTGTCACAGGCCTATCACTCTCATGAAGAATGGTTGTATTGCCTAACGGTGTAGAAATCCCATGTGGTCTACTGCATACCCGAGTCATCATCCTAGATAAAGTAACAAAAGATCTAGCTACAAATGAGTGTGTAGTACCCGTATCAAATAAAACACGTCCATGTAAACCATGAATAGGAAACTTACCCTCAACTATCTGAGGTTCCTGCATATCCTGTGGCATGGGATTGTACACCCTGCCATAATGTAGTTGCTGCGGTGCCTATCCCTGAGGCTGCGGTGGCGTTAATAAAGCCGAATATGTCTGTCCCTGAATTCGTGGAACCTGTGGAGCTGGTAGAGGCACTGGCGCCCTCTACCCCTGCTGCATATGCTGTCCCTGTCCTTGTCCCTGTCTTGCTCTAGGACACTGCCTGGAAGTATGACCATACTCTCCACAAGTATAGCAACTACCTTGGAAAGTACCAAACGACCTCCTCTGTTGGTTAGCCTGTGGCTGCCTGTCCTACCTGTGGTCCCCCATTCTGCTGTCGCTGAACAGGTACCACATCCCTGGGAGCATCTGAACCACCCTTGTGCTTCTTCCAAGGCTGCTGTCCCTGGAATTTGCCCTTGTAATCTGTCGGTGTCCATTCCCATTCCCTTTCTCAGTTGACTAGTTAGCAAAATCTCTGTCACCCCGCTTCTCACCCTTAGCCTGTCTGAAGTCTACGGTCAACTGATACCGCTGTCAAGCGGCGTCTACCACCTAAGCATATGTAGTATAGGCTGGACTGCCTGTAATAGCTTTCTTGATAGACCACATTAGTCCCTTAACGAAACTATTGTGCTTCTTCTCCTCTGTATCCACCTCATCTGGAGCAAAAAGAGATAAGCGCGTGAGCTGTTGCTCATACTCTGCCACCGTCATGTTCCCCTGTTGCAGATTAAAAAACTCAGTCTTCATGGCTGCCCTGACTGCATAAGGGAAATACTTCTCATCAAAGCGTGTACTGAACTAATCATAAGTCAATGCCATGCTCTCCTCTGCTGTGGTAATTGACTCCCACCACTATAATGCATCCCCAACTAGCTTGAAGGTAGCAAGCATCTGCTTCTGTACCTCCATGCATTGAACTAAGCGAAGATGTCTCTCGATATCCTATTTCTACTGGTGAGCTGCTTTTGCATCGGTGGAGCCTGTAAACTAAGGTGGGCTCCCCTTTGTGAAAGAACTCCTGGCCTTCTCCCAAGTATCAGTCTGAACAACCGGTGCTGGTGTTGGTGCTAGCTGTACCTGAGGCTGATTCCGAAGTGCAGCTGTTACCCCTGCTTCTATAGCCCGAGCAATAAGGTCGTTGATGTGAGGAGGATACTCTAGATCTCTAACCTGATCCTAAGCATACTGAACATCCTCCTGCTCTCTATAGAACTGACCATCATCCTCCTGAAGCTATCTGCGAGCCGCATCCCTTCCTCGCTGATTGTTCCATCTGGTTCTTGCGTTAACCATTCTGTCAACACAGAAAGACAGATATCAGTACGATTAAACCGAACCGTAAAGGAATACAACGAATCCTAAACTTAAGCTCTAATCAAGAGAAAACACTGCGCGGAAGTCTTATACGATCGAATCCTAGAGACACTTGAACCTGGCTCTGATACTAACTGTGATACCCCTCGGATTCGAGACACGGGTTGATCAAGCCCAGGCCCAAACCTAAGAGAATATCAAACAATTAATATTTAACAAACACAGAATACAAATTAAAATATTAAGAACTAAATAATAAATGGTTGAAAAGAACTCTAATTGAAAATCCTCAAAAGATAATTGTTCAAATCCATGAATGCAAAACCTCCAATTAATTAACAACTCGGGAATCCATCTAGTGGACCCCTAAAAAAAATTCCAACTGTAAAATAAAATAACTGTAATCAAAATCCAAGCTAATAAGGAAGCAGTCCTACGTAGTCAGTGGAATGGAAGTCTGTATCTACTCTGCACGACCAAGCTCTAACCTTGGAACTGACGAGCACCTAAAAAATAAGAGAGTGGGTTAGGCCCACATGCAAGTCCTATTCTATTACGATCCAAACAGGAATCCGATACGCAAATACATCCTAGATAGACTTAACAATATCTAGAGTAGTCCATATATGTATAAGTACACACTACAAGACGCTCACTAGTCCAATAGGTCTGTCTCAGCCTGAGTAGAGATACCATACAAATCGCACATAATGTGGTCATGTGTACCTAGACCTACTAGGGAATAGCAACTACAGTCCAGCTATCCATCCTAGGTGATATAAGCACCCTAACCATGGTCCTGAGACTCAAGCTCATACCATGGCACCATAACATAAATTTATAAAGTCCGTGTCTTCCTAATACAAAATATCATCCAACTGGTATAGTGACTTGATATATGTATAACAATCCATCCCAGAAAACCAAGTTATGTCATTCGGTGATTTATTGACCTGACACCAATAGATGTCGGACTTAACTTTTATTGTTAATCCAAATCTCAATCCAAATTAGGTAGGCTTAGTGTCTGAGCTAAACCATACCTAGTATGCCACCGTCCCATACCGGTGCATACAATCCTCCAGCTAACATAGTTGACAAAACAGTATAAACATTCATCAACCATATCCCAAAATAAGCATAAATATAGTTTAACATGTGTATAACCAAATTATGCATCCAATATAAGATTTAGAAATCTTATTCTGGTCCTTGAAACTGATAAAGTTAGATTACGCAATCAACTCCTCCAAACAGTACCATAACTGATGCAATGTACCGCAGTTTTAAACCTCAGTTAATTCCATCTAAGCCTACATATATTTAAACAATTATATGCTCATATAACAGCTGAAAACATGATTCATAATTTAAGATTATGCAGAGAAATCAAATTGCTAAAACAGTAGGCAATATAAGTTAATTATCCAATCTTCCATATACGGGTTCATCGTTTAACCATATGTTGATTCCGTCCTCAAAACCTAAATGTAAACATGCTTTCCAACATTTTTATAAGTCTTAAGCAATGAATTACACCATCCAGTAGCTTTTAAACAACTTTAGAAAAACCCAGTTCAGCCAAACAGTCCCCAAAAACAAGTTTTTAACGTATTTAAAGGAAAGAGCAGACTCTTAAACTTGAGAGCCTGCTCTGTTACAAGGAGAGCCGGCTCCCCACCCTTAGGAGCTGGATCTAGGCTATTGAGAGCTGACTCTCAACCCTAGAGATCCGGCTCTAGCTTTGTGGGAGCAGACTCCTTCCCTTTTTGGAGCCTGCTCTCACCCCTAAGAGCCGTAGTCCATTCTCCCTTCGTTTTCTTCGACTCCGGTGATTTCCAGGACTCTGTAGTAATTTTTATTACATGTTTTAAGGTCCATCCCAGTTCCAGATTAATCATAAGACAACAATATACAACCAAGACTTGAATTTAGAACACAAGTCGTTAAGCATCGACAACAAGATTACAGGTTGAACTTTTAAAATAACTAAGAACAGATTAATTCCATGGAAACACATAACGATTAAACATGCATAAAAGATGTATTTAAGCTTTAGTTTAATCCATGGAGTCTACCTAAGCATGCACAGAACACAGATTAAAGGGAAAGAGTAGAACAGAGACTTGCCTTGAATTTCAGTTTTGAAACTCTAATCCACCGTCTCTGAATTTTCCAACGAAATCCCCTATTGATGTTCCACCTCTGTTGCTCTTGGTTTCACCTACGAGCAACCTCTCCTTCCTCCTCCTTGGTCCAACCTAGCCTTCCTCTCCTATCTCTCTCTGTTTTTCTCTGTAACTCACTGTCTCTCTGTTTTACAGAATTATGCTTACATTTTCTAAAACCCTACACCCCAGTAACATTGTGTATTTATAGGCTTATTACAGTAACCATAGTCCATATATAATTAGAGACTAAGCACTACTTTCAATCCTAGTCAGTTCATCCATGTATTCTAACAAAAAAGAAACCCTAATGTTTACCATTAACACTATTTCTAGTTTAATCCAATTACACCCATGAGAAAATTCCAATAAAATAACAGTGTAACTAACTTCAAATTAAAAACAAAACATTTAATTCATTTAACAGAAATAAAATAAAGAATACCATTAATTCCATTTAATTTTTTAAAAAATATCAAATAATTCACATGAAAAATAATTAAATCAATTTACCTCAAATATCATTTAATAAAAAACAAATAATCATTTAAACAAACAAAATTAACAAATAAACAAATAAAAAGGCAATAAAAGAAAAATTAAAATGCCGAGACTATCCTTTTAAAATTAGGGGTATTACACAAGGCATGTGTGAAATTTAATAGTTGAATTTATGATTATAAGCATGAAGTATTCATGCATCCATTGGAAAAGGAAAATAGGAAAAATGTTTTGAAAGCAAATGAAATAATTTTGTGAAAATGTTCTGAAAAGTGTTGAGAAAACCGGATGCCTAGGAGGCGCCTAGTGGTCCGTGGTATTAATGTAATATAGAGGGAGATTGAGCTACCTAGGCCTAGACGATGCCATGGAGGTGCCATGTGTTCAGAGATTACTAGCCAACTCTCTTTTCGTGATGCCATAGAGGTGTTATGGGTTGGGTTGCATTAACGGTTTGGAACGATGAAATGGATTTGTTTTGGGAATGAGGGAGAGACATTACATAACATTGCATCCTATAGTGTGGTATGCTCGTGACGCCATAGAGGTGCTATTAGTCGGATTGCATTAATGATTTGGAAGTTGAGACGGAAATGTTTTGGATATGGGGAGCGACATTTGCATGACATTGCACTTCATGAGAATATGTGGTATGTATGTGTTTGGATGACAATTGTTATATACTTATTGTTGTAGTTGTTGCCATGTACCCCTATTGGATAATCCCACTTCCTTCTTCCTATTCCTTATGTGGATTCACGAGGTAGTAAGAAGTGTGTCTTAGACACTTCCTACTGAGCTTTACGCTCAATCCTTTATTATTAATATTTTTTCGGTCACGGAAATGATGTGGCGGACGACAATCCATCACCAGTGTTAATGGGTTGACAGACTTGGACTCTTTAGCACTTAATGTTTATTTTACTCCCCTTTTTTGTTGTAAATAGTATTGGGGGCCATTCTATATATATCACATAGTTGGGAATGGTCTTGAAACCATACTTATGTATTTGGTGGTCTCGTTATGATTTTAGTATCCATATAAGGCCTTAAGGTCATATTTTCGATGTATGACACTCCTATTTAATTTTAATGATGTAACAGACTCATGTATGGCCTTGTTTGATTCTTAAAACTATATAGTTATGTTAGTTTCATCATTAAGTAGAAGATTTGGGACAGGTTTGGGCTTTGAGTAAGGTGACCAAGGGACCAAAGTAGTGCCAAGGTGCAAAAAATCAAAATTTTACGCTGTTTAGGGCTATTTTAAGGGTCTTGGCATCTTGAACGGTTCAGCCCCATTGAACCGGTTCAAGGGGTCAATTTGGTTCACGTATGGGCTTATTACCCATCTTGAACTGGGTCAAGTCCCCCAATGTGTGCGTTTTGGTTGTTAGCTTATCAGCCTTGATCATCTAACTTCGGACGACTATAACTTCTTTGTTCCGAATCCAAATAGGGTCATTTTTGAGTCCATTTTCAAGGATTTTGAGTTAGCTTTCCAATGAGACCAACCTAATCCTCAAATTCCATTCATGTTGAGAGTTATAGTTATTTTAGTAGAATAGTGTCGGATTTCGCTTTAAACCGGTAAGGGTGCTTTTGGGAATTCATATCCGGTGACCGTGGAACCTCACCAAGCACATAGAATGATTAGAATAGTTGTTTCAAACCTTATTTGACTAGTTTAAGGATGGATTATCCTTTCATATTGTAAAAGGACCATTTCACCCCTAGTGTGTACTCATGTTTGGTTAAGGACCCGGTTAGCGATCCGGACCCCTAATTTAGGTAGTGTTCGTCCATCTACACAAGCATCAACGCACCAAGTTAAATCCTCAAGCATTGCGATGTGTCTTTGTTGGATATGTCACTCATAAAAAAGGATATCGGTGTTATCATCCTCCAACATGTCGATTATTTGCCACGATGGATGTTGTTTTCCATGAAGATACAATGTACTTCTCCGAACCTGAATTTCAGGTAGATTACCAGAAAGAAATTCAAACTCTAGATTATGATGAAAGTGAAAATCAAGAGGTGGTTAACTTGGATATAAGTGGTATAACATTGGATTCCAGTGGTGATGACTCACAGACTGAAAACAATCAGGAAATGGAAATAAGTGGTATGACATTAGATCAAAATGGTAATGCAAGTGGTGATGAACACCCAATAACCGAAGAAGTAGATCTATCTCCAACTCAGCCAGAAACCGAGTTCTTGGAAAATATGGCTCCATCTCCAATCGACATATCACACCAATCGTTTACTGAAGATGTTTGTAATACCCCGGATTTCCAAATGCGGGTTGGCAAGGCCCACGCCAAAATACCTTGGGATATCAAAAGCAAATCGGTAATAATCGAACACAGAATACAGCAGGATAAATAAGAATAAATAAAGATGTTGAAATGAACACGAAAATGATAATCCAATAAATCCTCAGAATAAATTTTTATTAAATAATAAAATATTATGATACAACAAATCTTCCAATTTAACTCAGAAATCCATTCAGTGTGGACTCCTAGAAAATCACAATTGAATAAGTAACCATAATGATTGTCTACATTTAAAAGATGAAACATAAATAAATCTCCTAAGTAGACTCAAAAGAGTAAAGTAAACTGATCCCTGCTCAGCACGAATAATCCTCTACACCTGAAGAACACCTGAAAAATAATGGTGGGTCAGGCCCACAAACAAGTTATATTCTACTACAATCTCAGCAAAGATCCGATACACGTATACATCCTAGTTAATCAAACAATAACTAGTAGTTCGTATATATATATATATATATATACACACACACACTAAAAAAGTCCCACTAGACTAGAGAGCTGCCTCAACCTGAATAGTAGGCAACATGCAAAACACACATATAGTGGGCATGAGTACCTAGACCTACCAAGGCACACAACTACACTATATCTAACTACAAATCCCTGGCGATATTCCCGCCCTAACCACTGATCCTGAGACTCAAGCTCAAATCATGGCACAAAATTATATATATAAATATATATATATATATATATAATCCAGTAATTATCGTATCCAGTATAAAATAATCCTCTACAAGTAATCCTCTGTAAGTCATTCAACTTGTTCAGCTAATCTGACTTGAATATAACGAGGACTTAACATTTTAGTTAATCCATTCCCTTATACAAAATAGGTAGGACTTAACTGATAAGTTAATCCGTTCCTAGAGTGCCACCATCCCATACTGGTGCACTACATCCACACAATCCAGTAATCGATGTAACAAATAAAATAATACATCAATTAATCCAAAAATTAACATAATAATATAATATCATGCTATCACAAAATAGGAAAAACTTATAAATTTCTTTAAACTTCCTACATCATGTATCCTACACAACCTGAATCTTAAACATGCGGATATTTTATTTCACAGTCAAATAAACATTCTCCAAATACATTTCATGCTAAACATTTAATCTCAATTGTTAGAACAAATTAAAAAGATTAAATCGATTATTCCCTAAAGAATTCATGTAGCATGCATTGTTATAATCAAGTCTATTTATTTAAACTCATACCTAGTCCATATTTAATGTTCAGGATCCTTCAAGATCAATTAAGTTAATTTAAACGTTGTTTACGTAAATTCTCTAAGTAAGGCTCGAGCTTTTATACTGATAGCTCGAGTTTCTATCCATAGCTCGAGCTTTCTATCAATAGCTCGAGCTTTTTGTCCATGGCTCGAGCTTTACATCAATGGCTTGAGCTTTACATCCAAGGCTCAAGCTTTTCACCTATGGTTCGAGCTTTGCTTTCAATACTCGAGCTTTTTACCTATGGCTCGAGCTTTGCCTCAAAGGCTTGAGCACTGTAACAGCGGATCGAGTATAGTTACGCAATTCAACCCAAAAACCCTACTGTGAATTCATTCTTTATTGTTTAAGGATTCTAAGACATGTTTCTAGGTTCCATCAATATACAAATATGAAAATACATCATTTAAAACATGTAAAATTCATAATGTAATCAGATCAAATCAATAAATTTATCAATTCATGCAACAAGAACAACCATGAAATATAATTTATAAATCGTATTTTTTAGATCAATTAAATTATAAATTTCAATTATAAGTATTTAAGCATCCTGGAATTTCCTAGGCATGTATAGAAATACAAATCAAAGGGAGAGAGATAGAAAAAGAACTTGCCTTAAACTTTCGGATCGAAAGTTAAACTTCTTCTTCATTGATTTCTTCTCTAAAAGTTTTTCTCCTCCTTCCTTCCTCCTCCTCCTTCTCTCTCTAACTCTCTCTCTCTTTAAAATATATTATGTGATATATTTTTAATCCCCTTTTACAAACATATATTTATATATTTATAAACTAAATAATAACCTTATTATTTTTCTCTATCCAAGTCAACTTAATAAAGAAAATAATAAAAATAAAATATTAAAAAGGTAACTTAAAATATGTTACGTATATAATTTATTTATATCTTTATTAAATAAATAAAATATATACATCAGATTATTTATTAATACTAAAGTTACCATAATATTAAAAGGTAACTTAAAAACATGATACATATAAAATCTATGTATATCCTTATTATATAAATAAATAAAATATATATATCAGATTATTTATTAATACTAAAATTACCATAATATTAAAAAGTAACTTAAAACATGATACGTATAAAATCTATGTACATCCTTATTATATAAATATATAAAATATATACATCAGATTATTTATTAATACTAAAATTACCATAATATTAAAAGGTAACTTAAAACATAATACGTATAAAATCTATGTATATCCTTATTATATAAATATATAAAATATATATATCAGATTATTTATTAATACTAAAGCTACCATAATATTAATTAATAAATTATTTTCATTTTACATATATAAGCATATACATATATATCTATATATATATATATACATATGCAACTATCTATGGGTAATTATTCATATCCATTAAACCTCCTATCCAAATAATCCATGTGACCTAATTGGTTGGCCCATTACTACAACCATAACCATAACCATAAAATAAAATAAAATATTTAATCATTTAATTTACAATTAATTACAATTAATCAAACATATCATTTTAGTACACAATCTAATAATACAAATAATACCTAGACAAATAGCCAATTAATCAAGTAACACTTAATTCAATTAAACACATAAGCAATTAGTCAAATAATAAATTAAACAATTAAAAATACAATTAAAACAAGTAAATAAATACTGTGACTATCCTTTTAAAATTAGGGGTATTACAATCTTTCCCCCTAACAAAAGGAATTCTGTCATCGGAATTCGCTCATACTTTTTTCTGTTATTTCTAGAAACGGTGAGCAAATTACATCCTTCTGTTCTCAAGTAAACGCATTCTTACTATGATGGCTCCACTTAACTCCAATGTATCAAGTAGTATACATGATTCCTATATTTAAAAAACACAATAATCATATGATTCATATGTTGTATTGAACAATAACGTAATCCACCCAATTTGACAAGGGTAATGACCTATATTCCTCCAAATTCTATAGAATATATGGACAAAACTCCTATGCACCTAGCATTAACGATTTGGTAACGCTAATCTAAAAGCTACTGCCTCAATTTATAAACACAATCCTCTAAAAGTCAATGTAAGTAAAATTAACATTTCTAAAAAAAATTTACCTTGCTTCCTATATGGAAGACATAACGAGCAAACTACTCTCTGATAGAAAACTCTAGTATACGAGATTGACTATTTACAACATCCCACTGCCGCCTCCAAATTGCGCGCAGTCTATTACAAAGGAGAGTATTTCTCTCCGACATATTTTTAAATGAAATCAAGATCTGATTATACAAACCCTTACTTCCATTTCAAACCAACAAATAAGAGGTATGCGCGAGGTAATATACAAAACCTTAAACGTTGTCACCCTAACCTCCTTGTACCAATAATACCACAGACAAAAATTGAAAAGCGATGTAAACACTTCCAACTATCCATGAAAATCTAGGATATATGCCTCAAGCATATCCTCCACGATCTAATTAAATCTCTCTATCAATTCCTCCGTCTATAGATATGAAGCAAAACTGTTGCTCAAAAATTTATATAAAGCTCATTCGAAAAAGCACTTTGCATCCACTATAATGGACATCCACCTGCTATAACACCACTATCACTGTACTATAGAACTACTATGAAGCTTTAAAATGAACATCACTCCAATTAATGTCCTTAAGCGAACTTTCTTAATCCATCACTCTTATTCCATATGAAAATTGAAATTCCAAATCAATGTCGATAATCCCTACCAACCGTCCACTCCTGTTTAGTCCTACTTCTATATTCGTTATAGGAAGTGGCCAAAGATTCCTATGATATCCGATATTCAACTTTCCACCTTTCTAGCACGTGTTACACTTAAGGCAATTATATATACGTCCCTATCCGTACCTGTTCACCAAAACCGACATTTGATGTCATGTTGTACCTTCTAACCGTCTGAGTGCACCGAAAAAAAATTTAAGCTATCCATCTCAGTCGCCCGACCGTCATGTCACTATTTACATAAACTACTAATCCTCCTTCAGTACCTTAAACTCTATCTGAGTAAGGTAACACCTTATCCAGGGTCAGCTCCGATATTCAAAGTTAACGTTTTCAACTACCTTAGTAATAGTAAGTGTTATTTTTACACATGTTATAAATTCAACTGATAACTTAACAACTAACCGAAAGATTTAAATATTCTATCGTTTGGTAAGAGCATCCATTTCCACCTTCATTTCCATCAGACGAAACTTGATGCAAAGTGTGAATCACCACTTCCATCCATCTAAACCGTCTCATGATCCATTTTATTCGTATGAATTGAAGTCCTCCTAGTTTAAAATAGGCAAGAGTTAAGTTGATTTAATTTATCAGTCAACCAATATCCCATCCAGAATCCTGACCCTTGTGTAAAATCAGCGTTACCTCAACTAATTCATAAAATACTCTCTCATTTCCACTTTGGTATTGGAAATGGCTGTAAAGGATCTAGTGATCTCTGATGGTCAATCTCGACTATCTAAGAAATAATAGACTTGGAGAAGAATCACTATGTCCCTTCTCCTGCCTGTCCTCCAAACATCTGCTTCATATCGTGATGCATCGTATTTCCACCTAGATAACTAGAGAACTAAGAGTTGTGAATCTCAGTCCTTGCATCCTCTATCCAATTTGTCTGCAGAAAGTACCATTAGTCCGGTACCACTAGCTTCCGTCTGCACCCATTGTTTAAATTGGAACATCTTCAAAAGTGAACTCTGTAACCGAATCCATGCATCATTAATCTGTGACAGACTTACCGATAATGAAAGTCAAACGATAATTCTACTCATCAAAAGTCAACTTATCATTTTAACTCTACAAAAGTCAACAAACTTGACCTTTCCCTACGCACCGTACACCTATTCTTTATTTATAAGTGATTGGTCTCACCATCTTGTCTTTGACCCCCTATTTCTTTAACAAAAGTAGGTATCAATCCGATTTCTCATCTAACTTCCAAAAAAATATGGAAACTTTTCCATCCATCCAACAAGTCGTAAATTCCCTAGCAACAACTCATTGTTGCGAATTGTGACCTTCTAGAAAAATTTCATATTATTTATGTAAGTGAAGAGACTTGGTTTCCTCCTCTATGTGTAACATCGGCAACTCATCCTAATGACACACCCTCGTGAATAAATTCTTGATTAAGAATTAACTGATGAAGATTTATTCAGTCTACTATCCTTACTTGGCGTCATTCTACTAGGTACCTAAACCAGTACAAAATCCTCCTTCCGACTAGGTAACAATTTCTGGAATTTCCAAGAAGATGTTCAGTGAATCCGGCACCTTTGATAAATCATCGTGGTATTACAATGATCTTTATTTACCACCAAATCACGAATACAAAAACATTATCAACCACCATTATCATGGCATTGTAAACCATACGTATCCAAACCTAGCGTAAAGTACATCAAACTAATCGTACTAGATTATTTGACTCGTAATGATGGTTTAACTATCCCATCCAAAATAAAATATCATAATGACGTATGTCCAGGTCTAATAGATTGGCTAGAATTACGTATATCTACTAAATCCTATGACCACACGCTCACAATCCTAGCGTAAATAACGCTATTACTGCATGGTGTAAAAACAGTAGTTGGCTGATCACATGCTGTCCCCAACTAAACCACATACCATAATCTAGAATAGTCAACGAAAATAAACACGAAAGACAAACATAGTATCACAAACTATACTCCTATTTAAGATATCATTCTTTCTAGGGAAAATCTCCTCTAAAACCAACTTACAAAATTGTTTCACATAATTTCCTTTTATAGTTTCATAGATAATCATCCAACTTCGAAACATATCCTTTAAAACATTGCTTAAAAGCAACATATGTTTCCCTAAGCAAATACCAAGGGCTTAACCCTCATCCTCCTTATATGCGAAACGTAATCTGTCTAACTTGGCTTTATAAAACAAATTAGAACGTCATAACGTAATACCAATGCTCTCCTGAAAGTGATATGAAATCATGCATTTTTTTTCTGATAAGAACTCTATCAGATCCCCAAACTCCTGAAGAGTATTTCTTATATACCTCTTTTAGAGATAATAAGAAAGTTTAACTATATGTTAGATTGATCAACATCAATTTTACTAATATCATTCGCTATAATACTAGCAAATAAGATCACCCTCGCACGATCTCTCATCTTCAAGATTTAACACCCTCTTTCTTGGAAACTCTACAATCTCCTCCATTAGGATCCTCTTTGGGCTCCACCTCTTTGCTTTTCTCCTTTTTGAGAATAACTAAAGTCGTGTAGACCCTAAGACGCGATGACCTATCACATATACTTAAATCTTGGCTTATACTTTAAATTAGCGCCAACTGAAACTAAACCTTCGATCCCTAATTCTGCCATCTAGTAAAAGAAATCGATTACGTACTCCTTTACTACTTTGGGTCATTATCGCTTTCGCCTTAGACCCCATCCTCTTCCTAGTGTCAACCATTCTGTAACTACCGAATATAATTGACATCAACTCCTAACGAACCGTAAATAAAGTACAACGAATCCTAATATGGGCTCTATGTTTTAAGAGATGCAACGCGGAAGTCACATAACGAAAGACACTCCTAAGGACACTTGAACCTAGAGTGCTCTGATACCAACAGTGATACCCCCGGATTTCCGAATGCGGGTTGGCCAGGCCCACGCCCAAATACCCGGGGATATCAAAAGCAAATCGGTAATAATTGAACACAAAATACAACAGGATAAATAAGAATAAATAAAGATGCTGAAATGAACACTAAAATGATAATCCAATAAATCCTCAGAATAAATTTTCATTAAATAATAAAATATTCTGATACAACAAATCTTCCGATACAACTCGGGAATCTATACTGTGTAGAACCCTAGAAAATCACAACTGAATAAGTAACCATAATGATTGTCTACACCTAAAAGATGAAACATAAATGAATCTCCTAATTAGACTCGGAAGAGTGAAGTAGACTGATCTCTGCTCAGTACGAACAATCCTCTATACTTGAAGAACACCTGAAAAATAATGGCGGGTCAAGCCCATAAACAAGTTATACTCTACTACAGTCTAAGTAGAGATCCGATACACATATACATCTTAGTTAATCCAACAATAACTAGTAGTTCGTATATATACACACACACTAAAGGAACTTTACTAGACTATAAAGCTGCCTCAACCTGAATAGTAGGTAACAAGCAAAACACACATATGGTGGGCATGAGTACCTAGATCTACCAGGGCACACAACTACACTATATCTAGCTATACATCCCTGGCGATATATACGCCCTAACCACTAATCCTGAGACTCAAGCTCATATCATGGCACATAATTATATATATATAATCCAGTAATTATCCTATCCAGTATAAAATAATCCTCTACAAGTAATCCTCTATAAGTCATTCAATTTGTTCAGCTGACCTGACTTGAATATAAGGAGGACTTAACATTTTAGTTAATCCATTCCCTTATACAAAATAGGTAGGACTTAACTGATAAGTTAATCCGTCCCTAGAGTTACACCATCCCATACTGATGTACTACATCCACACAATCTAATAATCGATGTAACAAATAAAATAATACATCAATTAATCCAAAAATTAACATAATAATAGAATATCATGCTATCACAAAATAGGAAAAACTTATAAATTTCTTTAAGCTTCCTACATCATGCATCCTACACAACCTGAATGTTAAACATGCCGATATTTTATTTCACAGTCAAGTAAGGATTCTCCAAGTACATTTCACGCTAAACATTTAATCTCAATTGCTAGAACAAATTAAAAAGATTAAATCCATTATTCTTTAAAGAATTCATGTAGCATGCATCATTATAATCAAGTCTATTTATTTAAACTCATACCTAGTCCCTATTTAATGTTCAGGACCCTTCAAGATCAATTAAGTTAATTTAAATGTTGTTTACGTAAATTTTTCATGTAAGGCTCGAGCTTTTATCCTGATAGCTCGAGTTTTCTATCCATGACTCGAGCTTTCTATCAATAGCTCGAGCTTTCCGTCCATGGCTCAAGCTTTACATCAATGGCTTGAGCTTCCAAGACTCGAGCTTTTCACCTATGGCTCGAACTTTCCTTTCAAGGCTCTAGCTTTTTACCTATGGCTCGAGCTTTGCCTCCAAGGCTTAAGCACTGTAACAGCGGATCGAGTACTGTTACGCGATTCAACCCAGATACCCTACTGTGAATTCATTCTTTATTTTAAGGATTCTAAGGCATGTTTCTAGGTTCTATCAATATACAGATATAAAAATATATCATTTAAAACATGTAAAATTTATAAAGTAATCAGATCAAATCAATGAATTTATCAATTCATACAACAAGAACAACCATAAAATATAATTTATAAATCTTATTTTCTAAATAAATTAAATTATAAATTCCAATTTTTAGTATTTAAACATCCTGGAATTTCCTAGGCATGTATAGAAACACAAATCAAAGGAAGAGAGATAGAAGAATAACTTGCCTTAAACTTTCGGATCGAAAGTTAAACTTCTTCTTCCTTAATTTTCTTCTCTAAAGGTTTTTCTCCTCCTTCCTTCCTCTTTCTCCTTTTCTCTCTAACTCTCTAAAATATATTACGTGATATATTTCTAGTCCCCTTTTACAAACCTATAGTTATATATTTATAAACTAAATAATAACTCTACTATTTTTCCCAATCCAAATCAACTTAACAAAGAAAATAATAAAAATAAAATATTAAAAGGTAAATTAGTATGTTACGTGTATAATTTATGTATATCCTTATTTAATAAATAAAATATATACATCAGATTATTTATTAATACTAAAGTTATCATAATATTAAAAGGTAACTTAAAACATGATACGTATAAAATCTATGTAAATCCTTATTATATAAATATATAAAATATATACATCAGATTATTTATTAATACTAAAGTTACCATAATATTAAAAGGTAACTTAAAATATGATACGTATAAAATCTATGTATATCCTTATTATATAAATATATAAAATATATAAATCAGATTATTTATTAATACTAAAGTTACCATAATATTAATTAATAAATTACTTTCTTTTTACATACATATGCATATACATATAAATCTATATATATACATATACAGCTATCCATGGGTAATTATTCATATCCATTAAACCTCCTATCCAAATAGTCTATGGGACCTAATTGGTTTGGCCCATTACTACAACCATAAATATAAAATAAAATATTTAATCATTTAATTTACGATTAATTACAATTAATCAAACACATCATTTAAACACACAATCTAATAAACAAATAATACAAATAATACCTAGACAAATAGTCAATTAATCAAGTAACACTTAATTCAATTAAACGCATAAGCAATTAGTCAAATGATCAACTAAACAATTAAAAATACAATTATAACAAATAAATAAATTTTAAGATTCTCTTTTTAGAATTAGGGGTATTACAATATTCCTGAGCCACACAAAAGACAGTTGCCACAGCTTCACACCAGAGGTATTCCTAAAACTACATATGAACCTGAACTTTCTAGTAAAGTAAAATACCCTATGAGTCATTATGTGTCTAACCATGGTTTGTCAGAATCAAACATGCCATTTGTGAATCACTTATCTGCTGTATCTATTCCTAACAGTGTGCAGGAAGCCTTAGCTGACCCCCAGATGGAAAGCAGCTATGAATGAGGAGATGACATCTCTGAAATAAAATGACACATGGGAACTTGTTGATCCTCTACCAAGGAAGAAACCAGTTGGATGTTAGTGGGTTTACACCATGAAGTACAAGGCTGACGGCAAAATAGAATGCTTTAAGGCAAGACTGGTAGCAAAGGGATACACTAAAACCTATGGGATTAATTACACAGAAACATTTGCACCTGTAGCCAAAATCAACATAGTTCGTGTCCTGCTATCTTTAGCTGCAAACTTGGGTTGGCCATTACAATAATTTGATGTAATAAATGCTTTTCTATATAGGGAATTATCCAAAGAAGTTTACATGGATCTCCCACCAGGATGCATGATACCCGAACAACATAGTTAGAAGATGCGCAGGTTAAAGAAATTGTTATATGGGTTGAAACAATCTCCGAGAGCATGATTTGGAAGGTTCACAAAGTCTATGATAGCATTTGACTACCATCAGAGCAATTCAGACCACACTTTATTCCTGAAGAAACAATATGGTAAGATCATTGCACTCATTGTATATGTGGATGACATGGTGGTTACAGAAATGATCCTAAAGAAATAAAGGCTCTCAAGAATTACTTGTCCAAAGAATTTGAAATAAAAGATCTAGGTCATTTGAAATATTTTCTTGGGATCGAAGTATCTCTATCTAATAAAGGGATCTTTCTATCTCAAAGAAAATATGCTTTAGATTTATTACAAGAGAAAGGTATGACAGCATATCAACCAGCTAATACACTAGTGGAAGAAGGACTAAAGTTATGTGTTGAGTCAAACCAAGTACCTGCTAATAAAGGAAGATACCAAAGACTTGTAGGGAGATTGATGTACTTAGCAAATACGAGACCAGATCTAACGTATGCATTGAGTATCATTAGCCAGTTTATGCATGATCCTAGAGAGCAACATATGAATGCGATTATACACATTTTTGAGGTATCTGAAATCTGCTCCTGGAAAAGGAATTTTGTTCACTAAAAATGTTGATTATCAAAACATAGTTGCATATACTGATGCTGACTGGGCTGGATCCATAGATGATAGGCGATCTACCTCTGGTTACTTTAATTTCGTAGGAGGTACTCTTGTGACATGGAGAAGCAAGAAACAAAATGTTGTAGCTCGCTCAAGTGCAGAAGCTGAATTCAGAGGTTTGGCAAATGTACTTTGTGAGGCATTATGGCTAAGAAACCTCTTGCAGGATTTTGGTTACTATCTAAATAACCTATCCGACTGTTTTGTGATAATAAAGCAACATGTGATATCGCGCATAATCCAGTTCAACATGATCGTACAAAGCACGTTGAGGTAGACAGATTTTTCATTAAGGAAAAGTTGGATGGAAAGCTTGTGGAATTACCTAAGATTCGATCAGAGGATCAGTTGGCTGACATCCTCACCAAAGCAGTCTCAAATCGAGTGTTCTTAAAGTTTTTAGACAAGTTGGGCATGTGGGACATCTATGCACCAACTTGAGGGGGAGTGTTGAATTAAGGAATTCAAAGATTTCTAAAATATCAAATGTTTGAATTAGGTGTGTTAAAGATTATATATTTGACCATATATAGAAGATATTCTATGGATTTTGTTGCTTGGTTCTAGGGATTATGTCTAGAATCAAGCCTATAAATACTCTTTAAAATTTATGAAATGATATGAACAAAATACAATTCATCAAATTAAACACCAGTTCTGTCAACAACCCTTTAAGAACATTATAATACTCCGTGACAGTTGAAGAACCTTGCTGGGTTTTGATAATCTGCCGCTTTAGTTCAAATATTTCGGAGGCAAAATCTCCCTTGGAGTAGGTTCATGTGACTGCTTCCCAAATATCCTTGGCAATGGGCAGGAGTAGATATGTCTCGCTGATCTCCGATTGAATTGAATGGAGTAGCCAAGAGATCACCGTGGTCTCCCAATTTTCATACTTCGGATCATCTTCTGCCGAAGGCTTTGCAGATCCGGTTACATACTTAATTTTCGCTTTGCTTATCAGGGAAATCTTGGCCGATTGGGGCCACTCCATAAAGTTTCTTCCTTTATTGTAGAAAAACTTGACTACAATTTTAACTTACTATTGCTATATATTTTATTTTCATACTAACTATGATTTTTTTATTTCCGTAATACTCCCCTTCCCACCACTACCAATAATAATAATAATAATAAATACGAATGTTTCTGGGTCATCTCATGTATATAAGCGCGCACACACAGGGAACTTCTTTTTCTTCCTAAATATGTAGGGCTCAAATTTCACAACTCCACAAAGACTTGAACACCAAAATTCTAGATAACTCATAATCTATCTAAATAATTTCTTATTTTAAGTTTTCTAGTATTATCATAATATTGAAAATGATCAAACTGAACAACACACTTAAATTGTTCAAAGCAATCTAATTCCCTGGCCCAACATGTCAGTTCTACACAGGATATCCTCCATATCGTGATATAATTATTTTTCCCTTTAAAACTGACAATGCTATCAATTACAACTTCAATTGTTGGGGTTTGAATCATAATTGCTTATTTATTTTTGACCCTTTGAATTCATCCTTATATATGGTTAGAACTTCTTGAATAAGATTATGGTAGGCGCATAGGTGTGAGCTGCACTATATCTGCTGAAAGCTTTTGTTCTCCATTAGTTGCACATATGAAGTATAGAGCCACATTTAGTGGGATTTTGAATGTAGTGAGTCCTGACTTTGGAATGATATATACTGATATATAATGCACATTAATTCAAATTTCCACACAATCATGTTCAAATAGTAAGAGATTTTAGGAATCCTGAAATTCAGATAAGTGTGTAAATTTACAAGAAATGTTTCATAATCCTTTATTTTTTTTATTTTTTTTCATTTTCTTTTCTTTTTTTTTTCCCCATGAAGCCACTGTAGATGGCGAGGGTTTGGCATAGATCCCTACTTGTTTTAAAAAGGAAATTGAAAGAGTAAAAGGCAGAGAGGGATAATCTCGTCTGGCATATTTTTGACTGAAAGTTGATGGTCTTAGGGTCATATCCTTTCTAAAGCCTAATGCCTTCATGTTAATTGCATCATCAAAACCCGCAATTTTTTTTATTTTTTTTTTAATGAAAATCCTCGTCAATTCTCCAATAGAAATCTGTGATCGCTAGTTTTATATGTCCATTACTGAACCACCTTGAAGAACTTTATCTGGTCTTAATATTCTATGTCTTCCTTTATAAATGATCAAATGGGACCTTTTTTCTTGGGTAATTCTTGTGAAAATGACGATTTTGGTTCGCTAAAAAATGGCCAATTTATTTGTTGCAGAAGGACATGAGATAGCACAAGCTTTTACGAATGGCAATGGGGAAGGACAAAGCTAAAGCCTTGAAAGATAGAGACCGTAGAGGGTTCGAGTAAATCAAAAATGAGGTTGATCAAATTAATCAGTCAAATTTTTAACGTAATCTAACTGAATGTTGATGTCACATAACATGTAGACTTCTTATTCTTATTGTTTTTAAGATGAGAGTTTTGAGTTTAACTTATTCGAGTTCCCTATGAAGTCCCGGAGAGTGTTTTAATGACTAAAGATTGAATCTTTGAATGAAAATAGCTCAATCAAAGTACCCATTATATCACTTATCAAAAAAAAAAAAAATCAAGATACCCATTATATCACTAGACGTTTTTAATGTATAAAGATTGAATCTTTGAATGAAAATACTTCAATCAAAGTACCCATTATATCACTAGACGTTTTTAATGTATAAAGATTGAATCTTTGAAAGAAAATAAGAGTTTTGAGTTAAACTTATTCAAGTTACCTCTGACGTCACGAAGATTTTTTTTTTTTTTTTTTTTTTTTTTTTTTTTTTTTTTTTTTTTTTTACAAATAACTGAAGATTGTGTATAATTATTGTGAGTAATGGAAGGAAACAAACTTTTTTTTTTCCTAATTATTCTTTCCTAAACATTTATCTGAGAATTGCATATGACAAAGAGGCCATATCAGTAATCATGTTTAAGAAAACAAACTAGAGACAACATTAGTTTACAAGCAGAGGAACCAAATTTTTATTTATATTTTTTTTATTGTGTCATTTTTTATAGTAGAGTTCTATATAGATTGAGTACTGATCATCTAGCTAATGCAGAAACAAATTGAATGAGTAAAAGTTCAGCTAATACAGAAACACCGAATGAGATATTTACCTATTAGCTTTGAAGCCACCTCCTCAATCTCGCCATATTCACTGCTGTTGTCACATAGAGCCAATCATTTGTGCTGTTCACAGCTTTGATGCCTCCGCATATGCTGGAAATAATGATCTTTGTGGGCTTCCTCTTCCAAATACGTGCCCAGGAGATGAAACAACTCTTGATCCTTCAGTTACCAATCGTGATAAAGACAACATCATTCAAGGAGATGAGGATGGGTTTATAAACCGAGAATTTTATATCTGCATGGGGCTAGGTTTAGGTGGTGTCTTTGGCACGGCACTTCTCAAACGTTCCAAATTTTTATTTTTGTTTTTTTTAGTGTCATTTTTTATAATAAAGTTCTATATATAGATTGTCATAAGTGCTGATCATCTAGCTAATGCAGCAACAAATTGAATGAGTAAACGTTCAGCTAATACAGAAACACCGAATGAGATATTTACCTATTAGCTTTGAAGTCGCCACCTCAATCTTGCCATATTCACTGTTGTTGTCACATAGAGCCAATCATTTGTGCTGTTCAAGAGCTTGAAAAGGACATGTTCCCATGAACGTTTGAGAAGTGCTGTGCCAAAGACACCACCAAATCCAACACCAAAACCTAGCCCCATGCTGATATAAAATTCTCGGTTTATAAACCCATCCTCATCTCCTTGAATGATGTTGTCTTTATCACGATTGATAACCGAAGGATCAAGAGTTGTTTCATCTCCTGGGCACGTATTTGGAAGAGGAAGCCCACAAAGTTCATTATTTCCAGCATATGCGGAGGCATCAGAGCTTTGAAGATGAGTGCTTGATGGAATTTTTCTGGACAAATTGTTATTTGACAAATTCAATACAGCAAGAACGTTTAAATGAGTGATGCTTGCAGGAATCTCACCAGAAAGTTGGTTACTGGATAAGTCTAGAGATTCTAACTTTTTCAACTTACTAATCTTTTAAATAACATGTCCAATCAAAGAATTTCTCGATAGGTTCAAGGAAACTAATTCTGCAAGGCATGAGTGCAAATTACCCTAAATTTTATGTTTAATGTTTGCTTTATCCTGTAGTTAGGGTATTATTTTCATTTTGGTTTTATTTTATAAGTTATGTGCCTTATAAGTGTCATGTGTCTGTTCAAGGCCTGCTTTGTGAATTTTAACATCTTTTATTCTGCTGGACAAAATAGTAGCCATTAGATTATATTTATAAGAAGGGTTAGGATTAAATCTTTGCTAGGGCATCCCTTGGGGCTTATAAAAGGGTTGTTCCAAGTTGTAATCAGCGCCTTTTACGTATTATCAAAATATTCAATCTATTGTAGCAGTTTTTTACCTCTCCCTTTCTGCGGGATTGAGTTGTGGGTGCTTAAGCTATTTTTTAGTTTGAATTAGCTCTCTGATTTTCCTTCTTCAAATTTATTTTCTTTCTTTCATAGCTGATTGCATTACATCCCTTGTCAGAATTGGAAATCCTAACAACGTCAAATGTGAGGTGACAAAATTATCCCTTGTCAAAGGGAGTATTTCTGTTATATACATATGTAATATTTATATCAAATCATGTAATGCATTTCCAAATTAACGATTGGGAATTCATAAGTTTGAGCAATCTGCAACTATATATATATATACACACACATATATAGATAAGCATATATATATATATATATATATATATATATATATATATATATATATACACAGAGAGAGAGAGAGAGAGAGAGAGATGGTGCTGACTGCTGGGAGGGTTGGTGGTTATGGAGGTGAGAGGGAGTTGAGAAGAAAGGGAGAGAGAATTGTAATTTCATCACTGTTAGTATGATGATTTGTCATTTCATTTACATGAGGTTATTTAGGGATTTATCAATAAATTTTTTAATGGACCTAACGGTTCACGGCAAGGGAGGTCATGGAAATTTCATGCAAACCTTAAGGAAGGTTAACCACATTTTTTTCTTAAATTTTAATCCGATGGCAATACCCCAAACCTCCAGCACTTTACCCTCAATTAAATGGACGTGGTGACAAGTAGTTGGAAGCAAATGGTGCCTAACATCAGCAGCAACCTATATATGAGACAGTTACTGCTTTGCATCAATTACCATTTCATTTCCAACAGCCAGATCAGTCCAAAGTGAGGATCAAGGTTTGTATTTAGTGTTTTGTGCCAACCACAATTATCAACAATGAAACTGTATACAATAGTACAATACTTCTTCTAGAGGGTTTATATCACCTGATCAGAAAAAATAAGCAAATGAACAAAAGAGATACTATATACCTCCATAAGCAGGTAATCATCTTTCCAGAGCATGTAAAGAGTCTTTGCTGTATCTTTCTTATCAACAAATGTGGTATCTGAAATCTACAATGTAAATAAGTGAAATGAAATATCAAACATATTGCGGGGGAAAAAAAAAAAAAAAAAAAAAAAGAGTAAGCAACAAAAAGTTGCACAATTTCAAACAAAAACATTATTACCATATCTGACGATCACACCCCTAAAATTTGACAATAATATACATGCTTGCATGCATACACATAACATATACATGCATACATACTAAGAAGCACAAAAACGGATACGGAACACATATATGACACGACACGGTTACGGTGACACGACAAATCCAAAAAAATTACAACACAGACACGTTGGGTGAAATTATATTTGGAACAAATGGTCCTCTGAAAAAATCAAAGTAATTACTTAATTAATATGCAAGTCCAATATTCTCTCGGACTTAAGAGTAATTAAACTATAACATAAATAGGGTGAAATTATAATGATGGTTGTTAAAGTTAGAGGGTTTCTAGTATTTCACTTGTTTATTTTGAGGCATTATTGTAATTTTATCATCTCAATATATATACAAGAAAGGTGGTGTAGAAACCCTACAACCATCAGATTAGCTTTTCTGACTTCTCCTTCTTTTCTTCCTCCTTCCGCTTCTCCTCGCTAATCCTAGACACAAATTCCCTTGGTAACAGAGCAGCATATTGAAGTCAAGCACCAATATTTGCCAAGTTGCAAAACATTGGAAGGGGTTGACGTCATCTAATGTTTCTCAGGTTTATGAGTTGTATGAGCAGGTTTTCGTTACTAACCAGTCCGGGAAACCATTGTCTGAGTACTGCGGCAGCCTTAAAAATTTGTGAGATCAGTTATTGCAACATCAACCATTTACTACTAACTTGGAGCAACAGAAGCGTCATTGGGAGGAGTTTATGATTGCTTCATTGCTCTCCTGTTTAGACTCCGATCTTCGTGGCTTTAAAGATCAGATTTTTGCTAGTGCAAAGTTACCTACGGCTGCCAATGCATATTCTCGATTATTAAGGTCCTCTTTGGGACAAAGCTCCAGTGTAACTCACACAGAGTCTTCTGCCTTAGTTTTTACCGGTGGGGGTTGTGGTACTATTAATGGTGATTCTCGTGGAGGTCGTGGCAGCCATGGTTTTCGTGGTGGTGGTCATTCTTGTGGACGCGGAGATAGGAAATGCGATCATTGTGGTGGTACGAATCATACTGAACCTTATTGTTGGGCAAAGTATGGCAAGCCAGATTATTTTCATCAGGCTATCGATGGTACTTCACAGTCACAACCTCGTAGTGGTACTGAACATGTAGCTTCTTATTCTAGTTCTTGTGGTGCACTCACCACTCAACTTAGCAAGCTTATTCAAATGTTACAAACTACTTTTCCATCCACTTCCACTACTACCTTAGCCACTTCAAGTAATGTTGCATGTGTGGCCAAGTCATCTCCGTCTTAGGTCATTGACTCTGGAGTGAGTTCAAATATGTCTAGTGTGCTATCTATTCATCTCTTTTTTCTGATTTGAAATCTGTTAACCACCACATTGTTTTGACTGATGGCTCTTCTCGTACTGTCCTTGGAAAAGGTGTTCTTCACCCTACCAAATCGTTATATTTGTCTTCCAGTCTCTATGTTCATAATTTTCCTTTTAATTTGCTTTCTGTAAACCAATTGTGTGACGACCCTGATTTTTAGGCCAGCGTATCCTGTGATGAACCGTAAGAATGATCCGATAACGGATCCGAATGCGGAAGCGAAAACAGAAAATAAGACTCTAAGAAGTCAAAGTGACCTTCCATGAGGTCGTGGAACTTAACAAGAACTGATGCGGAAGCAAAAGATCGAAAATATGACAAATAAGCCCCCAGGGGCAAAATAGTCATTTCTAAAAATTGTAGATTCAGGTGCCACTGAGCATACCGCTGGAAGGACAATGAAAAACTAATCAAGATGGACTCAAGAATCGCATGATTCGGAGTCCGGATGAAGGAGAAACGGCATGACGAAGAAAAACGAGCACTTAAGGCAAAAGGGTAAACTGGTAATTATCCAGGAAGAATCAGGTGCAACCGAGTACATCGTTGGAAAGACAGCGAAAAATTAGTCAAGTTAAAAAAAAAAAATTACTTGAATCGGAGTCTGGACGAAGGAGAAACACACAAAAGAAGAATTGACGTCGTGGTGGCCTGACGAGGGGCCATGGCGCACACGGCGCCCATGCGTGAGCCCATCGGTGTGCATGCCGGCGCCCAAAGACATGGCATGGTGGCAGCCCTTGGCTGCTGTTACATTTTTTTTGATCTGCCCAGAACTAAGGCTTGAAACGGAGGTCAAGACGAGTTTTTCTGGAAAAACACGAAGAAGAAAGCCCCCCTAAAATCGAGTTTTCTACCTGACCACGCGAACGCAATCGAAAAAAACTCACTGTGAAATCCCAAAAATGCCCCTAGATCATAACTGAACAAGAGAGTCATAAAGCTGCTAAATGAAAACTGGAAGCTGAAACTTCACGAGGGATTTCCGGTACCAAGACGATATTTTCTGGAAAAACACGAAGACAAAAACCGCCCTAAAATCATGTTTTCTATTCAACCATGTCAAAAGAAGAAAATAAAACTGATGTTAAAGGTCCATAATGCCCCTAAATCAGAATATGCAAAAAAAATGCGAAATGAATTCACAAGAGGCTCAAAACACAAATGATAAGGTTTTGCCCGGAAACGACTATGCACACAAACGTAACTTATCTATTTAGACGCGCTACAATGGTCCATGGCTTAAAAATATAGCCGATGCAAAATCCGACCCCCCAACGGGCAAAAAGGCAAAAATTGACTTGGAATGGAAAACATGGAACCTAAAAATGTAAAATGGAGTCAAATGACCATTTGGCCCTTGGTCACACTTCATACAAGATTAATAAGACTCTATGAGAGAATGAAAATAGAATTTCCACACCCGATGCAACCATGGTGAAGCAATGACTTGCGATTTTTCAAGGTTTTCATAATATTTCATGAAGTTAAAAAGTTGTATAGAATACAATACACATGTTATTGGCCTCCGGCCTCATCTCATACATGTCAAATACATTGAAAGGAGTGCACTTATGTACACATTACATACATGAAATCAAATATACATATTTTGACATATAAGTCTACAAAATGACATTTCATGCTAACATTTGCATGAAATGGAAACTTGAAAGCTACACGACATCCAAGGAATGCTAGGCTTCACGAACCAAGTCTTCGTACCTGAAATATGCCCTAGTATCGTAGGGGTGAGTAACATAAAGCTACTCGTAGGAGATGAGCATGCATCGACCTAGCATTTTACAAATTTATCACCTTAAGGTGAAACATGTTCAAGGGGCTCATGCCACCTAACGTCTATGTCCAAGTGAGACTCAGGGAGCATCCTAAGCTACCTTAGAGTCTAAGCAACAAGAATCATGATATACATACGTGTATGAAACGAATCATGGTTGGGATAATCCAAAGAACACGACAAGAAGAATGCTTGAGCATAGATTAACATGAATTGCATTTTCAATACAATTGAACTAGGTCTAGAGTAATCCATACAACATGAAAAAAGCATATTTGAATACAAGTTAACAAGAATCACATTATCCATGCAATTCAACAACAAAAGAGCATGTTATACAATGCAACAAGGTTTAAGTTCTCAAAGCCATCAACTTAGAATCTAAAGCACAAAATAACAGTAGTGGTTCATGCCACCTAACGTCTATGTTATAAATGAATCAATAGGATCAATCCTAAGCTTTATTAGAACGTTAAAACACGATTTTCAATATCGATGCAATTTAACCAACATTGGAACTTCCAATACAACGCATAAAGCACAATTTCGCAAAGTTAAGATCCTATAACTTAAAATGGAACGACAAATAAGAAACAACAAGTTACAACATCATCTAGTTATCAACTTGAAAATGAAATGCGAAATCAAACAAAGTGGATACTCGGACGTCACGCCGGATCAAACCGACAACATAGTTACTTTAGGGTTACTAGCCCATGGGTAACCTCCCTACGTGCGCACTAGACCATATAGAGAGACTATCCCCCGTACTAGAACCACGTCCTAGCCATAGTCAAACAACGACATCCCCAAGCTTCCAAAATCAACAAGTTGTGCAACAACGCATATATCAACAGGAATATGCAAGATAATCAACTATTTACCAAGCACAACCAAATTTGAAAACCTATACAATACATGCTCTAAGTCCACAACTAATATGATGTGACGAATGTCGAATCTTCAGTGTGCGATTCGTTACACGCTATGCATGAATGATGTTAAATATGAAGTGTGCAAATCATTACACAATGCAACAATATATTTAATAAGAAAAACATATTCTCATGAGTACAAACATAGTAACTATGTTATCCAATGTTCAAAACATAACCAAATGAATATACAACAAGTCTAAGTCCATGATTTGAATATAGAAACCACTTCTAAAACACAACTAGATCATGGAGCAAATTGAAAGAATTTAAATAGATAAACACAATTAAATTCTCTAGATTTCGATTCAATTCCAAATAACCTCAATTTAATACATGTTAAAGGACATAGTATGGTCATCACCTATATCCATTCTAAAACTCAATTAGGTTGTTGGAACAACAAAGTAGAACTTTAATTAAATCATACTAATTTAATTACCAAGGTTCTAAAACAATTTCTAATTGTCCCAAATTAATATATACTAGTAAACAAGTCATGGCCAATACAAATATCAAGTTAAAACCTTAATTAAGCTAATGGGACCACAAAATAGATTTTAATTAATTCTTTTAATTAAAATCTTTAGATTTTTCAAACTTAACCAAATGCTCTCAATTTAACATATCTTAGAGAACATGTCAAGGACTAATGTAATATCACATTTCAAGCTTATTTCATGCAAGTTACACCTATGTAAATTAAACTTTCACTAAAGTTAAATATAAAATAAAGGTTGCAATTCTCATGCAATTAATCCCAATTTAATACATGTGAACAACCACACCAAAGCTTAATTTTCTAGCATGCCACAATTCAATTCAAAGTTGTATATCACCATGAGGATTAAATCTTAAACAAGGAAATTAATTAAATAAAAGGTTTCAAAACCTCACCGAATATTCTAAATCAAATATATGTGAAGCTATATGGCATGTAGATCAAGAATATCAAGTCGGAATTCGAATGGAGTGAATAGTGCATTCGGGGCAAATTAATTAATCAAATTAATTAATAATTACTAATTTTCAAAACACCTCCAATTACTTTCAAATTCAACTATGTTGAAGAGCATGCTAAGGCCTAATTTAGTATGCTAACACATATTGATTTTAAGCTAGTTAAGGTCATGTGAATTAATCTTTCACCGAAGATAAATATTAAATAAAATCTTTAATACTTATTCAAATGTTTCAATTTTAATACACGACAATGAGCATATCAAGGGGTAATATAAAATCATGCTATATATTTAAACCAAGTCATGAGTAACCGGGAAAATTAGATCCCGTACAAGAAAAATAAATAATAAAATCTCTAGATTTTATATTTAATCATGTAAACAAGTAGTATAAGTATCACAAGCATGCTATATAACAAGAATTTAAACCTAGAACATCTCCTACCTCAATTTGAAATGAAAATCCCAAAGGCCCCAAAATGGAACGGCTCCGAATCCGACGAAACTACTAGGTTTTGTCGGGGACAATGCCGTGAACATAACCCCCATGAAAGCCCCGTCAAAATCATAACTTGACCTCAAAAACTCAAGAAATGGTCAAAATTGAATTCTAATAAAGGGGAAAAGTAGAGCACGGCGAAGGGAACAATAAACGTTAAGGCCGAAGACTTTTCATCAAGGAAAAGTGAACCAAAAGAGGAGAGAGAAGATGGTATCACCCCTTGGTCTGCCATGGGAGCTCCAGGTCGTGCATGAAGAGGGGAGAAGATGAAAAATGAAATATCTCACCCCCCTTTTATAGAAATCTCAAAAAGTGCCTCGAACGGGCCCCGCCGGGTCCGAAAAAGTAAAATTTGAGCAGACACGCTCAAATGGAAAAACTTTGTGAACGAAAAAGATTCAAAATGATAAAATATGAATAACGGAAGAAACGGAGTTAAAAACTGAGTCCCGAGCAGAAAGTTATACCCAAAACAAGTTTGGCGAAAACCGGGGCCAGAAACCCTGAAACTGGAAAACATCGACCAGGAGAAAATTCCAAGAGTACACAACTCGACGAAATGTGAAAATGAATCCCGTACGAGGATCCAGGCTCAAAACAAGACATTTTGTAATAACTTTCATTAATTGCATAATGGCCCCTCCAAAAAGTGAAAACTGCACTTATGACCCCAAATGAAAATATCTTCCAAAAATATTTTCTTAAAAACCCCTGAAATAAAATATCTTCAAAAGATATTTACGAAAAACACCCCAAGAAAAGAAAATAATTTCAAAGAACTTTACATCCATGCCCCCTATGGACACCGGGAGCAACCAGAGTACTTTCTTGCAAAAGTAAAGATACGTATTTCGAGAAAACCACTCAAGATGAAGGCACGTGAAGTCAAAAACCAACTCCGAGCATGAGAAGTGAGGTTGTGCCAACAATGTGACAAATGGGGAAAAGACAGAATAGGGAAAAGAACGAAATAGCGCATAGTGTCCAAAAATGAAAAATGTGAAAATGACTCGGTCCTCAAAGGAAGTTGTCAATTCACATGAAAGAGTCTCAGAAACCAATTCTGAGCACTCGAGATGACACTAAGTGATACGAAATAGAGCTCAGAAAAGAAAATTAAACGAAAAAAATTCATTCATAATATTTCAGGAAAAAGGAAAGGAAGGCAAATGAACGGGTCGTTACAAATTGACTAAAACATTACATTGTTCAATAACATTTCTCCAACATCATATGTTTTTCAGGACCTCAGGACGAAAAAGATGATTGGTTCAGGGAATGAGAACTGAGAAGGACGAGCTTTATTATCTGGATCCCGGTGAATCGATGGTTATTGATGTTCTTCTCCTATGCTTGTGCATTGTGATAATCAAGCAGCTATCTACATTGCTAGCAATCCTTTTTTCACGAGCGTACCAAGCATATAGAGGTTGATTGTCATTAATTCGCGACCTGCTGATCTGGAAACAGATTGTTACTCCTTATATTTGCTTAAGCAATCATCTGGGTGATATTCTTACAAAGCCATTAGCTCGTGGTGCCTTTCAGCGGTTGTGTTTCACACTGGGCATGTTTAATATGTATGCTCCAGCTTGAGAGGGAGTGTTAGAGTTAGAGGGGTTTTTAGTGATTTACTTGTCTACTTTGGGGCATTATTGTAATTTTTTTATCTCAATATATATATATATATATAAGAAAGGTGGTGTAGAAACCCTACAACCACCAGATTACGTTCTCTGACTTCTCTTTCTTCTCCTTCTTCTTCCACTTCTCCTCGCTAATCCTAAACATAAATTCCCTTCACAAGCTCTAACTACGGCTATCATAATTTCAAGATTTTATTCTCCATCCAGTTCAATGTGTCCTACACATTAATGTGTACAAGCACTATTATTTATAACCTCTGAGATAATCAACAAATAAATACTTCCACATTACACCTTATCATAATACAGTGACCAACTCATTATTCAAGGGTGCGAACCAACTCTTTTATGACAAACTAAAATTTATAACTCCTATGCATTTAGTTAGCTCCATCGTGCATGCACATAAATCATTTAATATTTGTCAAAGAGACTTGACTCAACTCTTGAGTCAATCAATACAAGCATTCATCATATATGTACATAAACATGTAATTATAAAATCAGACATCTATTAATTAAATATGTCGAATACATTCAGTTATTGGTTTAAAGGGCACAACCATTCCCAACATTTGCACCCAACTTTATGCCGTATGACAAAAATATCAAAAAACTAGATTATTTCATTTTCAATTAATAAAGCAACCAATGGTCCGAATGAACATTAAATAAAGTCGTCCACTTATTGTATCAATCTTAGGGGAAAAAATGGTCAATATATTCTTTTAAGTACAATGGCAACCAACATGATTATTTCTGGATCACCTCTGAATTTACTCCAAGCAAATTTATCAATAATAATTTGTTACCTTATCAGTTTCAAGTAGGTGACCAGCCTTTGACAATAACCTGAACATCCTGTAAGCCTCCCTCCCATATCTTTTCAACACTATTGATTCCACCTGCAGCATGGAAGAAATAGTTTGGCTTTTATCTAGACTAATGAGAGAGGAAGTTAACTTCACCACATATTTGGACCAAAAAAAAAAGAGAGGGACCTCCTCGTTTTGAGCCAGTTCGATAATGCTCTTCAAATCTGTGCAAGAAATATATCTATGTGCATGTCAATTAAATATTTGCAAAAACCTCGTTAAGGTTCATACTCATTTTAATCCACATAAATATTTCTCAGACAGAAATACACTAGGAGAGAGAAGACAATACGATACCAATACTATATGTCTCATCTAGGGGATGGCATCCCAACTGGACAAGGGAAACTCTGACGAGTTCTAAGGTCATGGTACGACCATCTATACTCTTTATTACCTCTTCATAAATAGCATCCATGGACAGGGGAACTGCAAATCATAGTATAAGTACTTAATTAGCAAGAAATGAGAAATGGTGTACACCCCTGTGAATCAAGCTTTCTTTCTTTTTTATCATATTCAACATAATCTTAACCTTTCAAAATATGATAAGCAAATAAAAACAACTTACTAGGGCAACTAATTAGGAGAAAGAAACTGCATGAAAGAAAAAGAGAGAAATTTTATGAATGCCACTACTATATGCGTCGTTCACAATGATGCCTTTGGGCTATATAGCTTCTAGGCTTTGTTGCAGGATGTGGGGGAAGAAGTCCTATTATAGAATGATCCAAAGCTTCCATTTTTCTGTAAACTTTAGTTGTATGACAATCTACACTTTTTAAACATTCATCATATACAAAAGAAGACACAAAATGTTACCAATCTCATTGTTTCATATACAACGTGCATTGACACAAAAGCATGCTACACGAAGAAGCTACTAAACAATGGAGCCCTTACTTTTATATTCGCGGGTATAATTGGCATAGGAAGGGTTGGGGTATTCTCAAACCAACCAAGACCCAAACTCAACTCAATAGAGACTAGGTGGCTGCTAGAGAAGTGGGCTAACAGGGTGCATTTCTGTTATGTTTGTGGCCCGAATTTGGTGGCGGGTCGCGTTGATGAGCTTTGTCTGGGCCCAAGCTTTGGGGGTTGGCCCTAAGGAAATTCTTTTGACCCATTTTTGCTTGTGGTCGTGGACCCTAATTAGTACTCTCTTGTAACCCGATATATAAGGGCAGAGTGTAAAATTGAGAGACGCTGAAAACGTACAAAAAGAGAGTGGGGCAGAAACTTTTAAGTCTTTAGCCGGATCTCTACCGTGGACATAGGATTTGCCGAACAACGTATAAATCTTTATGTTGTATGTGTGGTGTGTTTAATTTTCTGTCGTGTTTCGTGATTGTTGTTTAAGTTCGCTGGGTTTGTCGTAACAATTTCCATCTCTACTAATTAATTTAAATTTCAAATCTTGGATTATACAAAATGCTGAAAGATAAAAAAATTGAAGAGAGAAATTAAAACATGAAAAACACTACACACAAAGCCCAAAGGGCTACATCACTTTTGTTATATTCTCTCTTAATATTGTTTACAGCACCTCTATTCATAGGTGAATCAGGGAAGACTTGTAGCTAGAGAATAGAAATTTCTTGCCCTACAAGTATTTTATAATAAAGGAGTTACACAGAAAGTCGAATACATATACGGCAACAACTTGCTACCCAAGTATAGCAACTTTAACATTCTGTCAACACTTAAATCACTCCTATAATTATCCTCCAACACAAAATAAACTGCTTAACCATCTACTTAAAATGTACTAGCACAAAGGACACAAATTAGAGGTTAAAGAAATTAAGCAATATTAGGAGAGAGATGATCACCTGAATTTTCCATCTTCACTTTAGTCTCTTTATTTCCGGTTGCCTCCAGCATTGCACTTAAAACAATGCCAGCTCCATCATCAAGCCGTGTTCTCACATTTTCAATGCAAGCCTAAAACATAAACATAAATTATGCATAGCACATTGTAATGGTATAAAATCAATCTCATAATCAAATATGACAGCATTTATTGAACGTGGTGTTAGATATAAAACTCACATCCTATTCAGGGAGCGTAATTAGATTTTATATCTCAATAAGAATATTTATTCAATGGAAAAACTATTTATAGGGCGGCAAAATGGGATAATCTAAAAACATGACCAGATGTGCCTTTGAGTATATATGCATATGTGTGCATAAGTATATATGTGGTGCATGTGTGTGTGTGTGTGTGTGAGAGAGAGAGAGAGAGAGAGGTGACAGTAAAGCAGAAAAATATCCAAATTCCACAGATAAATCATGGAAGAGGTCCTTTTTCCACCTGCTGATGGCAAGACAACTAATTTTAGCAGCACAACATAGAAAAATGACGCATTTAGCATTTGTGAAACCTCTACAAAATAAAGAAAAGAAAAGAGAAAGGACATAGCAAAAAAGCTGCAACTACGTACATAGAAGCAAGTTGATTATATGCAGACCTAGACATCTTAACATAACACTGCCAAAAAGTGAACAGTCAAGTAAAATACTTCAAATACTACAAAATAGCAACAACTTCTAAGAAGCTGCAATTGTGCATATGCACAATTTCTAAGAGGCCGTAATTATGCATACAGAGCAATTTGTTTCCATGGCATCATCTGAAGGAAGATAAACTGCTACTAAAAATAAAAAGTCTCTCTTAAACCTCATGTTATTTAGGCTGTAAGTCAGAAAACTCATATACCTGTCTTTTTTCTTTTTCTATTTTTATTTTGGGAATTCCAGACCAAGCTTATGACGAACAGAATCTACAGGGCTGAAATCAAACTTGTGCAAGTTGGGCGTTGGTAGCCAGTTCAAGGAAGTGGAGCGAAGTGATTCCAAGAGAAGCCTTTATACAAAGTAGAGAGACGCAAAGAAAGGCGCAATGGCTCATAGTCGAGGCAATGGAAAAAAATGGTGCATCTATCAGTGTAGGATTCTTTTTGGTGCATCACATTAATTCTAAATTTTTTTTTTTTTTTTTCTCTAGGCATTTTTCTAACTTTGTTATACAACTACAATCCAGATCTTTAAAATTTTATGAGAACAGGAAAAAGAAAAAATCAATCCTAATAATAATCAAGGTATCCACGGTAGCAATTGTTCAAGCTATCTTCTAGCCCAAGAAAATAATAATAATAATAATAATAATAATAGATAAATAAAAAAGCAAGGGCACTATAACTTCACTTTTTCCCAGTATTGATGAACCAGAACCAAAGGTAATTAAAATGACTTGCTTAACAGAGATATTATTCTGACATTTCCCTTCCTAATGAAGTCATCATTTCTTTATCTTATCTATTTTAGGTCCTCATAAGTTCTAGCTATAAGTTGTTATCACATTAAATACAATTATAGTTGGTAATCCCAAAGTATATAACAGCTCAAAAATTTTAGGGCCAGTGTTTGTTGTCAGGGGCTTATTTGCTATTACTTATATAATGTTGGGGCTTATGTGTAATTTTTGAAACTTATTATTATAAATATAATGTGCTGGAAGTATGAAAGTATTCTTTCATTCTTTCTCTCTTTCCCCATCTCTCTCTCTTTTTCTCTCATCCTCTTTCTTCTCTTTTTCTTCTTATACTTTACTCTTTGATTTGATTATCTCTTAAAAGTCAACATGATATCAAAGCATGGTTTGTAAAGCTCTAGGTGTGTAGTTACAGCCCTAGGGCAAGTTTGTGTAAACCCTAGTGGGTGTGAATGGTTTTGAAGAGATTCCAAGATGGGATTTGTTTGCAAGGAAGTAGTGTTAATCATATCCACACGTACCGCGGATTCACAAGTCGATTGGTGTTTCGATTGCTTTTTTTCGTGTTCGTAAGGTTCTGCAACAACGGCCTTTTCTTCATCGTTCGCTATTCTGGTATAGTCTACTTTGTTGCTTTCTAGGATGTGTGTGGTAACTATGTGGTCATTTTTAAATGCATCTCAGAAAATGGTAATCTTTCTAGTTGAAGTTTGTGTGTTAGAGAGGTGGTTCTCTACGTATTTTGTTGTTGGTTTTGTTTATGAGGATTAATACCCAGAAACTGTTTGATAAAATGTCTGGCATGTGACTTCAAAAGAAGTTGGGTCTTCCATAAGTTTTGTTTGTTTTTTTTTTTTTTTTTTTTTTTTTTTTTTTTTTTTTTTTTTGATAAGTAAAATTTGATTAGAAAAGCATTCAAAAGGGAACGCGTCCCTAATACAAAAAACGAAGGTGGAACCTAAGGACCAATAGAGTCCAAAAGGTCAACTAAATCAACAGTCAAGGAGCAATCGCTTCCTTTCACAAAACAAAAAATAGAACGAAGAATATGCATTTTCAAAGTCGCCATAGATGTTTCCTTTCCTTCAAAACTTCTGCTATTTCTCTCTCTCCATATACACCACCAAACAAAGTGTGGAACTATCCTCCAATAGTCACGAGCGTGGCTTTTCACTAGGCATCTTCTCCATGCGTTAATCAATCCTATGGAGGAATGGGGCATTACCCAATGTACGCCAAAAATGCCAAAGATGAGGTTCCAACAATCATACGCCACAGGACAGTGCATAAGAATGTGATCCATAGACTCACCATCTGTTTTGCATAGACAACACTAATTAACAATAGTATTGCCTCTCTTCCTCAAATTGTCCAACGTCAAAATCTTGCCACAAACGGCAGTCCAAACAAATAAAGCGACTCTAAGTGGAGCCTTAGAACGCCAAACAATCTTCCATGGGAAGTCATGATCAATGAAATTGGACAAATAAAGGAACATGGACTGAACACCAAATCTACCATGGGTGGAAGGAACCCACAAAATGTCATCACTACCTTTGCCAACATCCTTTTGCTGATACAACAAATCCAAAAAAACACAAACCCCGTTCATCTCCCAATCTTGAAAAGAACGCCTAAAACGCACATCCCACGTAACCCTGCTGCTATCAAGCCGGTAACAGTCAGCTACGCAAGCGTGCTTATTTTCGGCAATGCCATAAAGTCTAGGAAAGGAATAAGAACACAACTGATCTCCATACCATAAATACTCCCAAAAACGAACACGTCTACCATCACGAACTTTGAATCTAATGTGAGAGGAAAAGACATCCCAACCCTTCCAAATGAATTTCCATATGCCTACACCCCCCGCAACAAAGACTGGACGGGAGGACTAGCCACCACTCTCCTCCCCAAAAAGACACGAGACAACCCTTCTCCAATGGCGATGTCGTTCCCTACCAAATCTCCACAACCACTTTCCTAATAAAGCTCTATTAAAAAGAACCAGTTTTCTGATGCCTAAACCGCTTAACTACAAGGGTTTGCAAACTTACTCCCACTTAACAAGATGATACTTGGACTCCTCTCCCCTTCCACCCAATAGAAAGTCCCTTTGAAATTTTTCAATCCTTCCAGCGATAGAGCATGGGATTTGAAACAAAGATAAGAAATAAGTGAGTAGGGACGAGAGAGTACTCTTAATAAGAGTGACCTTCCACCCCTTTGACAAATATTACTTCTTCCATCCTGCCAATCTCTTCTCAAACCTATTGATCACTGGGTCCTGACTCCCCACCCTCATGGAGGAAACCCCCAAAGGCAATCCCAAATAAAAAAGGGGAAAAACACCCACCCCACACCCAAGAACTGCAACTAAGAAGGAAATATCTGGAACATCCCCTACAGGGACAAGTACACTCTTACCAACATTGATCTTTAGCCCATAGACCGCCTGGAAACACACCAGAATGCATCTCAAATATCTAAGTTTAGACACATCAGCGTCACAAAAAACCAAGGTATCATCTGCAAACAACCGATGGGAAGATCTCCATCTGATGAGCTACATCTCTACCAACTCTGAACCCTTTAATATAACCCAGATCCTTCACTCTCCTTATTAGTCTGCTCAAACCCTCCATAACTATAAGGAATAAAAAAGACGACAACAGGTCTCCCTGTCTCAAAACTCGAGAGCTCGCAAAGAAGCCAGTAGGAGATCCGTTCACTAGAACAGAGAACATGACGGACGAAATGCATGTTTCGATCCATTTCCTCCACCTATCTCCAAACCCCATCCTCTAAAGCAAGTAAAGAAGGAACTTCCAATTGACGTAATCATAAGCTTTCTCAATGTCAAGTTTGCTTAAGACGCCAGGGACCAGTCTTTAACCTGGAGTCAACACATTCCCCTGCTATCAGAACAGAATCCAAGATCTACCGTCCTCCAACAAAAGCATTCTGGGACTCCAAAATAACTCCATCCAATACATTTTTCATCCTAAGAATAAGAACCTTAGCAATCAGATTATATATGCATCCCACTAAGTTTATTGGTCGAAAGTCCTTAATATCATAAGCGCCGCCCTTCTTATGAATAAGGGCAATAAAAGATGCGTTTAATGATTTCTCGAATATTGGGAGGTAGTGGTGATCACCATACAGGCCTAGTATTACGACTGTTAGCCTGGATGAGACGAATTATATGAAGTGGGCTCAATCTACTCGTATGCATATCACTGGTCGTAAGATGATCGACCATATTGAAGGGACTGTTACGTATCCCTCCAAGAGTGATCCTGAATTCAAAGAGTGGAGTGAAAATAATGCACTAGTTATGACGTGATTGTTGCAATCAGTGCAGCCACAGATCAGTAAAGTTTCTATTTGTGAAAACAGCTAAAGAGCTATGGCAGGCTATAGAAGAGATGTATTCCTCGGTTGGTAATTTTGCAAAACTGTAAGAACTCCAACAACAGATATCAAGATTCAAGCAGGAAGACCAAACTCTTGCTACATATTACTCCCTCTATCCCAAAAAAGATGTCATGCTTTCCTTTTTGGTCTGTCCCAAAATAGTTGTCCACTTTCCTTTTCCAAATAATAAATTTTACATCTTTCCATATATGTCCTTGAAGTTTAAAATTTCAAACTTGAATATAAGGGCAAATGAATAATTTTCCAAGGAGACAAGGCATGTCCCACATGTTCCCTTAAAAATTCCTACTCCCCAAAAGTGACATCTAAATTGGGATAGAGGGAGTACCACACTATATGTGGTAAATGGGAAGAGTTAGATCACTACCAAAACTACATACCTGTGTATGAAGGTGATGTTAAAGCATTTCGTGCTATGGTAGAAAAGAATCGAATCTATGAGTTCTTGGGTGGTCCACATCCGAGATATGAGTATGCCAAGGTACAAGTGTTAGGCAGGTATCCAGCCCCTACTTCTGTTAGAGATGCGTTTTCATATATCCAGGCTGAGGAGAGTAGAATGAAGGCTATGTCTGCACCTGTATACACAAAGCCTGAGTTAGAAGTACCATTATCTGAGAGGTCTGCTCTTACCACACAACAATGGAACAAGCCCAATCCTCCAAAAGGAGGGAAGCAGGATGACAAGAGCAAGTTGAGGTGTGATCACTGTGGTTGTACGCGCCACACTAGGGAAACATGCTGGAATCTACACGGTCGCCCTACTCTAGCTCCTGCACATGTGAAAGCTAGGCCAAGGCCTGGTCTATTTAGGGGGTCATCTACGGCATATACTGCAGAGCGTGAGACTACTTCTACTAGTCATGCCTCCTTAGGGCCACCGAGTTCTTTGTCTAGGGCTAAACTTGATGCTTTTCAACATTTACTAGCTCAAAATGCCTCCATTTCCACCTCTAACTTAACTCGGACAGGTACCTCTCATTTAGCGCATCAGGTTTCCACATTATCTGGTGGGCCACCCTGGATCATTGATTCAGACGCCATTGATCACATGACTGGTATGGCATCTGATTTTTCTTCGTACAGTTTATGTTTTGGTAAGGATAAGGTTAGAGTGGCTGATGGCACCTTCACCTCCATTGCGAGGTAGGGCATTGTTTCTGCCTCTCCTAATCTTACCTTATCTTCTATTCTTCATGTCCCAAAGTTTACCAATAACCTTTTTTCTATCAATCACATTACAAAAGGCTTGAATTGTAGTGTAACATTTTTTCCATCTCACTGTGTGTTTCAAGACTTGGATACAGGGAAGACGATTGGAAGTGGACGTAAGGACAATGGCTTGAATTTGCTGAACGCGAGGCCAACTTCTTATTATATTGCAAATCAATCCAGTGTTAGGAATAGTAATGTCAATAAAGACTTGTTAATGCGATGCATAATAGACTAGGTCATTTACCTCTTCATGTTTTGAAGTATGTGCTTCCCTAGTTTGCTTCTGTTGAATCTTTTGAGTTAAATTGTGAAACAAACGTTCTTGCCAAACAATGTCGTGTTTCTTATCCTACTAGTATTAATAAAAGTACAGCTCCTTTGCAGCTTGTTCATTCTGATGTGTGGGGTCTTGAATCTACTACTTTGTTACTTGGTTTTCGTTACTTTGTTGTGTTTGTTGATGACTTTAGTCGATATACTTGGCTTTATCTTATGAAAAGCAAAGATGAAATTCATTCCATTTTTAAAACCTTACAAAAGATGATATGTACTCAGTTTAGTTGTCCCCTCAAAATCCTTCAATCTGATAATGGAGGAGAGTTTATGTCTTGCCTCCTTTTTTGCAGATAACGGGATTATCCATCAAACCTCCTGTGTCGATACACCACAATAGAATGGTATAGATGAAAGAAAACACCATCATATTACGGAGGTGACCCGTTCTCTTCTAATTGGGATGGGAGTGCCTAAAATTTATTGGGCTAATGTAACCTTAACAGCTACATACCTTACCAATCGCATGCTTTTTAAGGTTCTTGGCTATCAATCCCCCTTCTCTGTCTTACATCATCACACTGCCTTGTTCACTGTCCCTCCAAAAGTGTTTGGTTGTGTTTGGTATGTTCACATTCATCATTGCAAGGACAATATGGACCCTAAGGCAATCCAATGTGTATTTATTGGATACTTCGCCACTCAGAAAGGGTATCGGTGTTATAACCCTACCACTCGTCGTAGCTTTATCTCCATTGATGTTACATTCTTTGAGTCTATTCCTTTTTTTTCCACTGTTCGGGATTCTCTACCGACTACTACACAGGTAGAGAATCCGTTATCCATTCAGAGGGAATGCCCCATTCCTTTGCTTGTTCCCATTTAGGGGGAGCTTGTTACTGAGGTGCTTATGTCTGGTCCTTCTAGCACTAATGATTTGCAGCATGGAAAGCAACCAATTGTCTACACTAGGAGGGCAAAACAAGTCATTGACTCACCCCAGGACCAAGAAGTCTCCCTCAATCCAAGTAATTCCTCAGTTGACATTGATACTCCGGATTCTTTTCCCAATAGTATTCCTGTTGATCTTGATGTCCCTATTGCCTATCGTTAGGGATGTTCGTAGTTGTACAAAACATCCTGTATCTTAGTTTGTATCGTACGATGCCTTATCTCCAACATATCATGCTTTCACTTCGTGTATCTCCTCTGTATTTGTTCCTTCTAGTGTTTCAGATGCTCTCAGAAGGAAGCCATGCTTGCAGAGATGAAGGCCCTTGAGAAGAATGGTACTTGGGATATTGTTCCATTAGCTAGGGGTAAGAAACCAGTAGGCTGCAAATGTGTCTACACAATAAAGTATCATGCAGATGGAACAATTGAGAGATAAAAAGCTCGGATAGTTGCAAAAGGCTTCACTCAAACCTATGGGATTGATTATTTGGAAACATTTACTCCAGTTGCCAAGATGAACTCTATACGTGTCCTTTCTTTGGCAGTTAATTCGAATTGGCCTTTACATCAACTAGATGTAAAGAATGCTTTCCTTCACAGTGACTTGGAGGAAGAGGTGTATATGACTATGCCACTAAGGTTTAAGCTTCTTCTTTAAGCTACCTTTTTTTTTTTTTTTTGGGGGGGGGGGGGGGGGGGGGGGGTTGTTAATTAAGCAAATTCAATAAAAAACGTTCAAAAGGGCAACGCGTCCCATGAGTAACAAAAGAATCCTATGGACCCAAAGAAGAAATAAAATCAATTGTCTCCTCCAGGAAGGAACAATGCCTTCCAGAACCCCAAAAACATAAAAAAGTAATAAAAGTTTACTTAAGGACCACAAATGAGAACTCCTCTCCTTCAAAGGATATTTTATTCCTCTCCCTCCACAGACACCACCATAAGCACAACGGTGCCATCCTCCAAAAACCATAAGCATGTCCTCCCACAAAGCATCCTCTCTAAGCCTCAATCAGTCCTCTTGTGGATCTAGGTATCACCCACGACACCCCAAACATGCCTAACAACAGACACCAACAATTAAAAGCCACTGGACAGTGCAAAAGAAGATGATCTACCGATTCTCCATTACATTTGCACATACAGCACCAGTTAACTATTATTTGCCACACCTCCTTAAGTTGTCAATCGTCAAAATCTTGCCCTACACCATTGCCTAGGGAAAGAAGGTCACTTTTAGTGGCACTTTAGATCTCCACACTGATTTCCATAAAAACGTAATCCCTGTAAAGTCTGCGAGGCACTGGAAAAATGACGTCACTTTAAACCTTCCCTGAGTAGAAGGCACCCAAACAAGCGAATCGCCACTACGGTTTAAGCTTGCCAATGGTCAGAATTTAATGTGCAAGCTAAATAAAGCCTTGTATAGGTTAAAGCAGTCACCACGTGCTTGGTTTGAGAGGTTCAGCACTGCTGTGAAAAGAGTAGGGTATACACAGAGTTAGGCAGATCATACTCTCTTCGTCAAGAAGCACCAGGGCTACACCACTGCCCTTATTGTATATGTTGATGATATTGTTATCACTGGAAATGATCCAGAAGAGATTCATCAAATGAAGTCATTCTTGGGGATACAGTTCAAGGCTAAAGACCTCGGATCATTGGGATACTTTCTTGGCATCGAGATATGCAGATCGAAGAAAGGGGTGTTCATTTCTCAACAGAAGTATGTACTAGATTTGTTGGCTGAAATAGTTAGGCTTGGAGCTAGACCTATTGATATTCCCATTGAGCAGAACCATAGGCTTAATGATGTAAATGGAGACCCATTAGACGATGTGGGGAGATTTCAGCGATTGGTTGGGAGATTGATTTACCAATCTCTCACGCGCCCAGTTATTGCCTACGTTGTTAGTGTGATTAGGTAGTATATGCATGCTCCACGTACACCTCACCTTGAGGTAGGTCATCATATTCTTCCTTACCTCAAGGATTCACTTGGTAAGGGGATATTGTTTGGCTATCATGGCCACTTGCATGTTGAAGCCTATACTGATGCTGATTGGGCAGGGTCTGTGACAAATCGACAATCTACTTCAGGATATTGCACATTTGTTGGAGGTAATCTGTAGTAGCCAGATCTAGTGCAGAGGCTGACTTCAGATCCATGGCACATGGATTTTATGAGTTGTTATGCCTATGAACAATGTTGGATGAGTTGGGTTATCCTATTCGCGAGTCAATGAAGTTGTATTGTGACAACAAGGCTGCTATTAGCATTGCCCATAATCCAGTTCAACATGACAGGACAAAGCACATTGAAGTCAATTGACACTTTATCAAGGAAAAGCTTCGTCTTGGGCTGATTTGTACTCCATACGTCAACACACGTGATCAGGTTGCTGATGTTTTGACTAAGGGTGCGAGCAAGACTTGCTTACAAAATCTGTTAGTCAAGCTGAGCATGATAGATATCTTTGCACCAGCTTGAGGGGGAGTGTTATCAGGGGCTTATGTGTAATTTTTTGAAACTTGTTATTATAAATATAATGTGGTGGAAGGATGAAAATATTCTTTCATTCTTTCTCTCTTTCCCTATCTCTCTCTCTTTTTCTCCAATCCTCTTTCTTCTCTTTTTCTTCTTATACTTTACTATTTGATTTGATTATCTCTTAAAGTCAACAGTGTTCTATCGAGTAATTAAGCCAAAGGACTTCTGACAAGGACGAACAATCTATTGACTTTGTGAGACATGCACAGTTTTACGCCTAAGTTTCGTTGAACGGAGATGGATTTACTTGGAGTATTTTGGGGACCGTAGATCCTAAGTTGAATGGAAACATATGATTTATGTAACCGACCCCAAGTAGTTGGGAAAAAGACTTGGTTGTTGTTGTTAGATGCTAAGTTGACTTGCAAAAGTGATTACTGTAATTCAAAGATATTGTGGCTAATAAATAATTGAGCATTATGATCAACACTTCGAGTTTGTCCTGAAATGGTGTGAAATGACTAGAAATAATATTATTTTGCCAAAGTTTTACACACAGAAGGACTAGTTTAAAAAAGGTGGGGGAAAGATGTGATTCTTTCAAAAAAAAAAAAAAAAAAAAAAGAAGTTCAAACAATAGAAAATATAATGATATATAACATACTGTAATCTATGTATACATGAACAGCATAAGTCATCCCAGAGTATTAAATGTAAATTGTTTCCCTCAAAAGTCCACAACTGCTGAAAACGGAGATTTCTATAAAAGGATCAAGACCTTATTTTTAATCCATCACACAAACTCAATCCTAGAATCCCCAACCTTCCGTCTTATAAAAAAGTAAAAAAATAATAATAATTACAAAAGAAAAAGGCACAACCCGAGAATTCAGGAAGTAAACAGGACAATGACAATAAAGACTACAAAGCTACTATAGGCTAAAGCCCCCAAACTGCTACTCAAAAATCAAAGCAACCAAAAACTCGATGAAGGAATCAACTTAGAATTTACACACCCCAACTAAAAGCAGTCAAAAAAGAGGAACTCAAAAACCCATAATAAGCGACCTTCAGAAGACACCTTCTGGGGTAAAATGGAGCCACCTTTCATGTCAGACTGCCACTCAGGCAACCTCTCTGCCAGCATCCCCATGATTCAACAACCCATCCTCAAGGAACCCACAAATAAGAACAAAATCAGATTCCGCTTATCCCAAGAAACAACATAGCACACCAGAAGATGACCAACTGTTACTCTATTCTTTTATACATGCAATAACAATTTGAGGACATCTTCCCCCTTAGCACCAGACTACCAATGGTCAAGATTTTCTATAAGCAGTTATTTAAGTAAAGAAAACAACCTTAGAACGTACTTCAGTGCTCTAAGTACCTTTTCCTAGGAAAAGGAGCTTCAGTTCCAGCCTCCAGGTAACACCTAAGATATTTAGAAGCATTACATCTCAAACTAACCTTCCTATAGCCCTGCCTCCCTAGTATATTGATCTCAATCAACTAGTCAAAAAAATGAATCCAACACCTGTATTACCAGCCCTAAACAGGCCTAGTGAAACAAGATTCCATACCACCCATTTTGTCATAAATACTAGTATGACTAGCCATAAAGTGCATTCTTCTTAACTACAATGCCAGATATCCGAAAATACATTACTGACAGCCATATCCTCAAACCAAAAACCGCACCATCTGTTCGTCTGCCACATTGTACAATAAAATCACAACATCTGTTCGTCTGCCACATTGTACAATGTGCCCAAAACTACTCTAGACCCTATTTTTATCCCTTCCCAACACTTTCTTATCCCTTTCCACAGACCGACCCATGCGAGCCTAACATCTGAGACCCACTCTCCTCTGGTATACTTTCCAGGCACTATCCTCCTCCGCAGACTACTCTGTCCAAGGTGTACCTTCATAACCACTAACCAACAAGCCTCCAAAATCATATCAACCTTCTCATATCTCCAGAGGGATGAATTTTTTGTACTTTAATTGTTCTGTTGGATTTTCCATCACTTCTTTCCCTGAATGAATTCCATTGTAGCAAACGAAGCCAAAACTTTCTGTCAAATTTCTATTTCTATTTTGACAAAACCTTTTAACTTTATATGATTAAATTTCCTTAGAATCAATATATTGCCCAATACAAAAGTAATAATAATAATAAAATAAAATAAAAAATAAAAAATTGATAAGTATTGCCCAATACAAGAAATTTGAAAGTAACGCATGGTGAACATCTTTAAGGAAAGACTCAACACAATTGTTGATATATTATATTTTATTGATCACTAAAATAAGACAACATTTATGTGGAAATCAACTGTTTACGTTCTGGTCAAAGTATAGAAACTTTATCATGAAAAATAATACTCTCATTTTTTTTTCTTGTACAGATAAAAGTTTGACAATCAATGGGAGAACCAACCTTATGCCTAAGGCGCCGCATAAATTCTTCAAAATTGGGTCGCCAAAGAACTTCTTTCTTTGTTTTTTCAGCCCCATCTATTGCATCTGACTCTAAATCGCCCTGCTTGCGCTATAAAATGAGAAGTTATAAGCACATAATTGAACCAAGTAAATTCAAATAGAAATCACACAACAACCTTCTCCCCAACTGGCACACTAGTGGGGTGTTCTTTGCTATTTTCTTCATCAACATCAATCTCATTCTATGTTTGAACTAAAAATATTTGTGATTCCATAGGAACTGCTTCAGATAAAGCTTGTTCCTCTAAAGTCTTTGATTCTTCTGCCATCTGTATCCATGTGTAAATCAAAAGATTAGATTTTTTTTTTTTTTTTTTTTATAAGTATCAAAAAATTCAAAATTTAAATGATTCAAACTTATCAACAACAAGAGGTACATGGAGCATTTTCAATAAGCTATGAATCAAATATATTTAAAAAAAAAAAAAAAAAAAAAAAAAAAAAAAAAAAGAAAAGATGAGTCCAATCTAAAAAGAAAAAAGGATCATAATTTACTGATTTTCTTTACCGCAAAACTTAAAAAGAAAAAGTGACATCCATAGGCCCAGGATGTGGGGTTGTTTTGTACCCAAGACCACCAACCCATCGCTCACAGAAGGATCCCTTAACCATTGCAAATAAAAGAAATGGCCATATTCATTTATGTTAACTTCCTCAAAATTATCTTAGATGACATTGACAAGTCAATTTTCAATCACTCAATTCTGATGCAATACTGCAACAATTTTTACAGCTGTCAAGTATCAAGATTGACTAGACTCCAACCTTGTCAATTTCATAAAAAAGCAATTCTACTGTCCCAAAATGAATAAAAAGAGAACAAATAAAAATTGTGAGGGCAAAGCAAATCAATAATCACGAATCACGATTGTATAAATAACTAACTAGTTTTTTGCTTCTATACCAAAAAGAAAAATAAAACAGAAAAGAAGAAGAAAAGAAAGAAGTTATCAGCTAATGTACTTGATTGTAAATCAATTACCATATCAGCCTTTCAAACTTTCTTCTTCACAGAAGTTTCTTCTTCATCTGGTGGTGCGACGTTTGGTCCATGAGCTGGGCAGCATTCCACATACTGGGCATTAACAAGTTTATTAAAATTTTCCTTCACAGCATCCTGAGCCGTACAATTTCCTGTGTAAAAAGAAATAAAAAATTAACATAAAAACTAAAAAAAAAAATTGGTGTGGAAGTAAATACTAAAGCACAACGAAATTCTTTTCTAGGTTCTTATATTCCGCACTGGGTGGAAAGGGGGAAATCATCAATCCTACACAAAATTTAGAAGTTCCTTGGACTATTTTAAAATAGACGACAATTACAGAATATTAATATTGAACGTCTTCACCAAGGACCAGGAAAATAGCCCTTGAATAATCCATATTCTGCATCTTTCAAGCTAAACTCACAAGAAAAGTATCATCTTGCAAAGAAGACATATTCATCAAGAGAAAGAATTATCCAAACTACAGAGGAAGGCCTCTGATACCTTCTTTAAAAACCCAAAATCTACACTGACAAAACAGACAACGAATTTTACGTTGACCGATCAAAAGAACAATGGCAAAACAAATGGTTGATATTCTCGTGATGAGACTCATTATTTGTCATTTGGTAACACAGTTGCGCTGACAAAGATAAACTAAAGCAGAACCTCTCCAAGAGTACAATTGTGGAGGGAAAAAAATCACACCAATCGCAAAACAACACGTGGCAACAAAAGGCAGCCCACAACAAAGTTAAAAAAACTAGAAGCCCATAATCAAACATAAGCTCAGCGAAGGAAGGCCTACTTAAAACAAAGGCAGAATGAACAGGCCCAATTTTGACAAGGCCCAAACTCCATAACGCCCGCAATAATGTCGAATGCACGATCTGCAGGCATAAATTACCCACGTTTGGGAATAAAAGCCAAGAAACGGCTCCATGTAAATTCCTAAGCAAAAAACACTTATAAATATAGCCTGAACAAAGGTGAAGCTCATGAAACTCATAATATTACTACTATCTCAAAGATTTGCTTGCTCCCTTTTTGATTTTTTCTGTGTGCTCTCCGTAGTCGATCTCTTTAGGTGTTCGGGTGTAAAAAATTGCACCCACAACAACCCATACAAAGCTTTACACAAATGGATGAACCGGGGTAAATCAGATACTGAAATAAAAACATAAAAAGGATTTCACTGAGAAGAAAGCTTCTGTTTACTTCCAAGCTCAAGAATCTTCCTTCTAAAAGTTTCTATTTTAGGGGGGAGGAGAGTGGGCACTTAAAGAAATCAATGTTTTCCCTTTTACTACCATCTTAAGATGTATCCATAGAATTCATACATATCACCTTATACAACTTTGAAGAGACCATTGGTGTTCAAACAAAGTAACAATTATAAACTTCACAACATTTGGTAATCAGAACTTTTCAATCCAAATGAGTTTATGTTTTCGCTCAATATAATTAGGGTAACTACAATAAACTCTACTAAGGTTTGGCCTAATTGCAAATAAATTGAAGGTTTGCCTTTTTTTGCAAAGACCACCCTATGTGAGAATTTATGTGAATTTACTTATCTACCCTCATTATTATATTGTTAATATGCTCAGACTTATGGCATAGATTATCAGGAGACTTTTAACCCTGTTGCCAAGATGAATACCATCCGTGTATTATTTTCCGTTGCTGCAATTCGATCTTGGCCTCTATTTCAGTTAGATGTCAAGAATGCCTTTCTTAATGGTGATTTGCAGAAGGAGGTGTACATGATTCCTCCTCCGAGCTTTCGTTCTCCTGCTCATTCTAGTATGGTATGTCGTCTTCGTCGTTCTCTATATGGCCTCAAGCAGTCTCCTCGAGCTTGGGCTGATCGCTTTGGCACTGCTATGCTCAAGTTTGGTTTCCATCAAAGTGCAGCTGATCATACCTTGTTTTTACGTCATTCAGGCGGTAAGACAGTTGCTCTCATTGTGTATGTCGATGATATTATTCTTACCGGCAATGATACTACCGGAATTAATGAGGTTAAGAGCTATCTTGGCTGTCAGTTTGAGATTAAGGATCTTGGTCCCCTACGGTACTTCTTGGGCATTGAGGTGGCTCGCTCTAAGACTGGCATTTTCATCTCTCAAAGCAAGTATGTTCTTGACTTGTTTTCTACTTCTGGTTAGCTTGGCGCTCGTCCTACTGATACTCCGATTGAGCAGAATCATCGGTTGGCTGATTCTGAGGGGGAGTTGTTGTCAGATATTGGTCAGTATCAACGACTTGTGGGGAAGCTCATCTGACATTGCTTCTGCCGTGAGTGTCGTGAGTCGATTCATGCACTCTCCTCGTGCCCCACACCTTGATTCAACTATTCGGATCCTTCACTACTTAAAAGGGTGTTCAGGCCGTGGTATTTTATTTGCCAATCATAGTCACTTACATGTTGAGGCTTGGACAGATGCTGATTATGCAGGATCAATTTCAGATAGGAGGTCTACTTCAGGTTATTGTACCACTATTGGTGGTAACTTGGTTACTTGGCGCAATAAGAAGCAGGATGTTGTCTCTCGGTTTAGTGCAGAGGCAGAGTATAGGGCGATGACTCATGGGGTAGGTGAGTTACTTTGGCTGAAAACCTTGATGACAGACTTGTGCCTTCCAGTGTCTCTTCCATTCTCACTCTACTGCGACAACAAGTCTACCATTAGCATAGCAGCAAATCCCGTTCAGCATGACATGATTAAGCATATAGAGGTGGACCGTCACTTCATTCGAGAGAAGATCATCTCTGGTCAAATTTGCACTCCATTTGTCACAAGCTCTCAGCAGCTTGCAGACATTCTTACAAAGGGCGTAAGCAAGATTGTGTTTGAGAATGCATTGTTCAAGTTAAGCGTTTCAGATATCCACGCACCAACTTGACTATGATACCACGATTTATGGTATGACTTACCATAATAGCAGAGATTTGACTATGCTATAGAATATGCCATAGAATATGCTTTAGAATAAGTTGTGATTTGATTTTGATTTGATTTAGTTTCCTTTCTTGTAATATGAGCATGTGCTCATTTTATTTATAAATACTAGAGATGTGAATGAGTAATTCATATCATTTAAGCCTTACTGCAATTCTCTCATTTCTCTTCTTTTTATATATTTCTACTGTACCCAAGACCACCAGCCCATCGCTTACAAAAGGATCCCTTAACCATTGCAAATAAAAGAAATGGCCATATTCATTTATGTTAACTTCCTCAAAATTATCTTAGACGACATTACAAGCCAATTTTCAATCACTCAATTCTGATGCGATACTGCAACAATTTCTACAGCTGTCAAGACTCAAGACTGACTAGACTCCAACCTTGTCAATTTCATAAAAGAGCAATTCTACTGTCCCAAAATGAATAAAAAGAGAACAAATAAAAATTGTGAGGGCAAAGCAAATCAATAATCACGATTGTATAAATAACTAACCAGTTTTTTGCTTCTATACCAAAAAGAAAGATAAAACAAAAAAGAAGAAGAAAAGAAAGAAGAAGTTATCAGCTCATGTACTTGATTGTAACTCAATTACCTTATCAGCCTTTGAAACTTTCTTCTTCACAGAAGTTTCTTCTTCATCTGGTGGTGCGACGTTTGGTTCATGAGCTAGGCGGCGTTCCACATACCGGGCATTAACAAGTTTATTAAAATTTTCCTTTACAACATCCTGAGCCATACAATTTCCTGTGTAAAAAGAAATAAAAAATTAACATAAAAACCAAAAAAAAAAAAATTGGTGTGGAAGTAAATACTAAAGCACAACGAAATACTTTTCTAGGTTCTTATATTCCGCACTGGGTGGAAAGGGGGAAATCATCAATCCTACACAAAATTTAGAAGTTCCTTGGATTATTTTAAAATAGATGACAATTACAGAATATTAATATTGAATGTCTTCACCAAGGGCCAGGAAAATGGTCTTTGAATAATCCATATTCTGCATCTTTCAAGCTAAACTCACAAGAAAAGTATCATCTTGCAAAGAAGGCATATTCATCAAGAGAAAAAATTATCCAAACTACCGAGGAAGGCCTCTAATACCTTCTTTAAAAACCCAAAATCTACACTGCAAAACAGACAATGAATTTTATGTTGACCAATCAAAAGAACAATGGCAAAACAAATGGTTGATATTCTCGTCATGAGACTCATTATTTGTCATTTGGTAACACAGTTGAGCTGATAAAGATAAACTAAAACAGAACCTCTCCAAGAGTACAACCCATACAAAGCTTTACATAAATGGATGAACCAGGGTGAATCAGATACCGCAATAAAAACATAAAAAGGATTTCACTGAGAAGAAAGCTTCTGTTTACTTTCAAGCTCAAGAATCTTCCTTCTTAGAGTTTCTATTTTAGGGGGGAGGAGGGTGGGCACTTAGAAATCAATGTTTTCCCTTTTACTACCATCTTAAGATGTATCCATAGAATTCATGCATATCACCTTATACAACTTTGAAGAGTCCATTGGTGTTCAAACAAAGTAACAATTATAAACTTCACAACATTTGGTAATCAGAACTTTTCAATCCAAATGAGTTCTATGTTTTCGCTCACTATAATTAGGGTAACTACAATGACCTCCACTGAGGTTTGGCCTAATTGCAAATAAACCGAAGGTTTGCCTTTTTTTGCAAAGGCCACCCTATGTGAGAATTTTATGTGAATTTACTTATCTACCCTCATTATTATATTGTTAAAAATGGTCAAAATACCTGAGAATGTCAAATGACTATTTTGGCCCCTATACTTACAACCACAGAATTGTTACATATATATATATATATGTATGTATATATACACACACACATAAATACACATATGTATATATACTTTGTAAAATACATCTTGGTCAAATTGTCATCTGTAGAAGCACGTCGCGCAGGGGTTTCCAAGCGGGGTCGCTCATCCGCTTGAAGAACTGGCAAGACATATAACTTCAGATCTTTGGTGAGACTTAGGCAACTGGATTGGCGGTAGTGGATTGATCAGTGGTGCTGATTTTTGTACATAGGGGAGGTCTTTGAATAGGCGATTTCAAGATTGAAAAGAATCTCTATATTGCCGTACAAAGAATGGTTTACAATGCTTTAGTTAAATAGGAAATACAAGGAGCTACGAAAAAAGAAACTACAGGCTGTGACTACAGGCTGTAACAGGAAACTACTGGCTGTGACTATAGGCTATAACTATAGGCTGTACACTAACAGAATTTCCTAATCTTAGTCATTGACCATCTATATTTACACACCTATCATATCCCCTAAAATCTGGTCTTATTAAAACCGAATATCTCTTTTTCAACACTCCCCCTCAAGCTGGCTTGTAGATGTCTTCCATAGCCAGCTTACTTCTTAAAACTTCAAACTGTCTCTCGTGTAGTCCTTTGGTAAGGATGTCTACAGCTTGTTCAGTAGTAGAGACATAAGGAATGCAAATCATACCACAGTCAAGCTTTTCCTTGATAAAGTGTTTGTCAACTTCCACATCTTTGGTTCTGTCGCGGAGGACTGGATTATGAGCAATTGAAATGGCAGCCTTGTTGTCACAATAGACTCTCTTTGGAGGAGAAACAGTAACCTTCAAATCTTCAAGGAGTCTTTTTAACCACATAGCTTCGCAAATCCCATGGGTGAGTGCTCTAAACTCGGCTTTTGCACTACTCCTCGCTACTACATTTTGTTTCTTGCTTCGCCATGTGACTAAGTTTCCTCCAATAAAGGTGTAGTATCCTGAGATAGATCGTTTATCAACTATACCACCTGCCCAATCAGCATCTGTGTACACCTCTACTTGCAAATGACCTTGTTTCTTGAACATAAGTCCTTTACCTGGTGAGCCCTTTAAGTACCTCAGAATCCTGTACACTGCTTCAAAGTGTTCCTGTCCAAGAGAGTGCATGAACTGACTCACCATACTGACTGCAAATGCTATATCTAGGCGTGTGTGCGATAAGTAAATTAGTCTTCCCACTAATCTCTAATATCTTTCACGATCAACCATATTATCGGGTTTGGAAGCTTCTAACTTCAGGTTGACTTCAATTAGAGTGTCAGCAGCTTTACACTCAAGTAGTCCTGTCTCATTAAGCAAATCAAGTACAAATTTTCGTTGATTCGTAAAAATTCCTTCTCTTGACCTGGCAAATTCCATTCCAAGGAAAGTATTTTAATGCTCTCAAATCTTTGACTTCAAAATCTTTAGCAAGTTTCTTCTTCCAGTCAACTCTTCAATGTCATCACCAGTCAAAATTATATCATCCACATACACAATTAAAACGGCAATTTTCCCTTCCTCACCGTGTTTGTAGAACATGGTATGGTTTACCCGACTCTGATGATACCGATGACTCTTCACAGCCTTTCCAAAGCGTTCAAACCACGCTCTTGGAGACTTTTTCAAACCGTACAGGGATTTTTTGAGTTTACAGACTTTGCTCTGACCGTGTTTTCCTTCGAACCCAGGTGGCAAGCTCATAAACACTTCGTCTTCCAAGTCTCCATTTAAAAAGGCATTTTTTATGTCCAACTGATGTAATGGCCAGTTAGAATTGATTGCCAACGACAATAAAACTCGGATAAAATTTATTTTTGCTACAGGAGCAATCATCTCTTGGTAATCAATGCCGTATGTAAAACTGGAGATTTGTATATAAAGAGAACAGAGATACAGAGAGAGAGAAAGAGAGAGAGAGAGATAGCAAGAGAGCAGAGTTTGAGGCTCAGCCCTCATTTCCCATATATATTTAACCCTAAAACATAAAGGGGGTTATATACAACACAAGAAAGGCCTATTTACATAATGGCCACAAATCATATATCTAATTACAATAGGACCCCAGCATAAATACATATATACATATAAGTGTTTTAACACTCCCCCTCAAGCTGGAGAATATATATCATATAATTCCAGCTTGGAACAAATCGTTTTTAACCAATTATGACCAAGAGCCTTAGTAAACATATTAGCTAATTGATCTTCAGACTTCACGAATGGAGTAGAAATGATTCCACTTAATATTTTCTCTAGAGTGAAGTGACAATCAACTTCAATGTGCTTGGTTCTTTCATGAAACACCGGATTGGATGCTATGTGAATGACTACTTGGTTATCACAGAACAGTGGAATAGGAGTCTTGACTATTAACCCAAGTTCTTCAAGAAAATGTTGTGTCCATGTTAACTCACTAGAGGTATGGGCAATCGCCCTGTACTCTGCTTTAGAGCTAGACCGTACTACAACTATTTGCTTTTTACTTTTCCATGTAACGAGATTTCCACCAACAAATGTACAATAGCCTGTAGTAGATTTCCTATCTAAGGGAGAACCAGCCCAGTTAGCATCTGTGAAACCTGTCACATTAAGATAAGCATTAGGTTTATATAGTAATCCAAAACCTGGAGCTTGTTTGAGATATCGAATAATTCGAAGAACAACATTCCAATGTGGTACTCTAGGAACACTCATGAACTGACTTACAACACTAACTGCATATGAAATGTCAGGTCGGGTGATAGTGAGATAAATTAATTTCCCAACTAGACGTTGATATCTGCCATGATCGTCAAACAAATCACCCTCATCAAGTAATAAATTTATATTTGGGTCCATAGGAGCATCAGCAGGGCGAGTACCTAACTTACCTATTTCTGTTAACAAGTCCAACACATATTCCCTTTGAGATAGACTTATACCTTCCTTGGATCTAGCAACCTCAATACCCAAGAAATATTTGTGTTTACCTAGATCCTTGGTATGAAACCGATTCTGTAAGAACATTTTTAACTTTGCAATGCCGTCAGAATTATCACCTGTTATAACAATATCATCTACATATACCATAAGAAATATAAAGCCAGTTTTAGTATGTTGGTGAAATACTGAATGATCTGTCTGGCATTTGTTAAGGCCAAAGGAAAGTATCGCCTTAGAGAATTTTCCAAACCAAGCCCTTGGAGATTGTTTCAATCCGTATAGGGCCTTTTTAAGACGACATATAGCATAACGAGAATCCCCCTGAGCAATAGATCCAGGTGGTTGCTCCATGTAAACCTCTTCATGTAAGAAAGCATTTTTCATATCTAATTCAAACAACGGCCAATTACAATTGGTGGCAATGGAAATAAGGATTCAGATAGAAGAAATCTTTGCAACAGGAGAAAAAGTCTCATCATAATCAATACCATAGGTTTGTATCCCTATGCAACAAAGCGAGCCTTTAATCGCTTAACAGATCCATCATGGAGATATTTGACAGTGTAGACCCACTTACAACCAACCGTTTTGGAGCCAGGAGGTAAGGAAACAAAGTCCCATGTCCCATTATGATGAAGAGCTTCCATTTCATCTATCATGGCTTAGCGCCAAGCTGTATCAGATAGAGTATCCTGCATAATTTTTGGAACAGCAGTAGTAAATAACGTAAAATGAGGATGATACCTTTTTATAGGAAACAAAGTTAGATATGGGGTGTGCAGTGACACACGAGCAAACACCCTTACGTAATGCAATAGGAAGATCATCAGTAGCAGGAGGAGCCTCAATGGAAGTAGACTATTTGGGGGGGGGGGGGGGGGGGTAGTGGCGGTGGCACAGGAGGTGGTTGTGGTGGGTCACAGGGTAATGAATGTGACACAACAGGCAACGAAAGCAGCAGCTCGATATCTAAAGATGAACTACGTGAAGAAAAATAAGGAGTATTCTCAAAAAAGGTAACGTCCATGCACACAAAAGCTTTACGAGTGCTAAGATCCCAACATTTATAACCTTTTTGAGTCCGAGAGTATCCAATAAAGACACACTTAATGGCACGAGGAGACAATTTATCAGCGCCAGGGCGTAATATGTGAGCAAAACACACACACCCAAAAACACGAGGCGGCAATGCAAATAACGGTCGAGTAGGAAAAACAAAGGAATAAGGACATTTCCAATTAAGAACGGAAGATGGCATATGATTAATTAAATAACAAGCAGTTAAAACAGCATCTCCCTAAAATGCTTTTGGGAGATGCATGTGTATCATTAATGTCCGAAGTATTTCAATTAAATGCCTATTTTTCCATTCAGCTACGCCATTTTGTTGAGGAGTATAAGAACATGAAGTTTGGTGCAAAATACCACGAGAGTCGCAAAAAACTAGAAATAGCACCTTTGACATATTCCATAGCATTATCAGATTGTAAAGTGCGTATAACACACCCAAATTGGACCTCAATTTCTTTTAAAAATATTTGAAATATGGAAAAAAGTTCAGAACGGTCTTTCATTAAAAACAACCAAGTCATCCTTGAATAATCATCAACAAAGGTAACAAAATAAGAAAAACCTGAGTGACTAGTGTGACGAGCAGGACCCCAAATGTCCGTACGCATTAATTCAAATAAAGAAGACTGACGATTAACGATACGAGGAGGGAAAGGCACTCTATTGTGCTTACCCAACTGACAAGACTCACAATTTAAAGTAGACACCGACTCAAGGAAAGGCAAAGCAAACTTCAAATACCGCAACGAGGGATGACCTAACCGATAATGCCATTGGTACACAGACATCTAGGAATGTAAAGCAACAGTGGAAGGTTTGCAATCCAAATAGTATAGGCCATTTCTGTTACTGCCCCCACCAATCGTCTGTTTCGTGTTGAGGTCCTGAAAGACACAAGACGAAGGATAAAATGTGACAAAACAGTTCAGTGCTTGAGTTAATTTACTTACAGATAATAGATTAAAGGGAAAATTTGGAACTAATTGCACAGAGGATAAAGAAATGGATGGAGTTAATTTAATTGTTCCCTCGTCAATAATGTAACATGATTTACCATTAGCTAGAGTAACAAAAGATGAGGAACTAGACTACTGAAAATTCGAAAATAAAGAGGCATCACCTGTGAGATGGGTAGAAGCCCCAGAGTCAATAACCCAAGGGGACATTGAAGTCTGTAAATCGGACAAGCATGCAATATTACCTGATTGGGCAAAATTAACCACATCAGTAGAGTTGGGATGTGTCCAGTTGACCACTACACTGAACTCAGCTCGTGATAATGATAGTGTCACTGTGTCACTAATAGATGCAGGTGATGGTAATACAGAAGTCTAAACAAGAGAGTGATTAGACCCCGCAAGGTCAGAGGAAGACACTGCTTGATTTGCCCATGCTGGTTTCCATGAAAAGTCCAACAGTTCTCAACAGAATGGTTAGTACCCCTACAATGGTTACAGATGCGAGTGTCACTACATCCACAACCACGGCGACTGCGACTTCTACCACGGCCACTACTGCCACGAGAACTACCTGAATTTCCACCATACCCTCTATTGCCACTAGGAGTATCACCCAAATTTCCACCATACCCTCTGTTGCCACTAGGAGTATCACGACCTATAGAGGACTATGGAAAAATAGAATGAATCATCATAGCGGAATTTTCTTTCACTCCAGTAAGCGTCACATGTGATTTTTCTGAAACCCGAAGTAAGCGGGAATAAATGTTACCCAAAGATGGGAGTCCTCCATCATCAACAAGGATCTGATCTCGAATATTATGAAGGTTCGGGTGCAAACCAGCAAGAAAAATGGAAACAGAAAATTCCTCCCATTGTCGCTTGAGAACGTCAGGATCAATAGTCAAGGGATGGTACTGATTCAACTCATCTAACAGGCTTTTGAAAGTACTGTAATACTCACCGAGGCCTTGACCAGAGAAGTTAGATTGACGAGAATGGAATATCTTTTCATACAATGAATATATGCGAGAAACATTCATGTCCATAGAGTAAGTTTCTTTAACTGCATCTCAGATTGCCTTTGCAGTGTTAACAAACATAAAAGTGGATGCAATGGAAGGTTCCATACTGTTCCACAACCAGGACATAACCATATAGTTATCACCCAATCCTTATATGTTGTTGATGTTTTTGATGGAGGATCAGTTGTAATAAACTTCAGCTTTCGTCGAGCACCTAAAGAAATCTTTATTGCTTGAGCCCATAATAAGTAATTGGAATTACTTAACTTCATATATATAATTTGCAGCCCGACAGGATCAACATGTGTTGCAGAAGATTTAACTCCAATAGACCCAGAAACAACATTTGAATCATCTGACATGGATAAATGAATATGTAAAAAAAAAAATTATCTGCGCTAAGTTAAGATGCCAAATCTGTACCGAAGAACCAAAGAAACTGTTGCACCCGAGAAGGCCAAAAGAGAGTTGAACCGGGAATAGAAGAATACTCGGAGGATAACAGACCCGGGCAGTAAATCGGGTCGAATGGGCCAGACCTTAAATCGGGTCAAACTGGCCGGATCTGAAATCGGGTCAACCGGGCCAGACTTTAAATCGGGTCGGAACAAATCCGGTTTATGTTAACCTAGATTAGGATAGCGAGAACTCTATAGCCAAACACCGTTATTCTTTACAAATTCTCGGCTCTCTAGCAAGCACGCAGTGGCAACTACAGCGACGGCAGCGATGGAATTAACAAGCAGCGACACAACTCGCGATAGCCGCCGGTGACCAAGCAACGAGCAGTGACGACGACGACAGCCGCTGGTGACCAAGTAGCGAGTAGTGACGACGAGAGAAGGAAGTGAATTCGTTGACAACCAAAATGGCAACAACACGAGCAACCAAACTAGGTTTCAAATCTAAGACCAAGTAACGAGCAGCGACGACGAGAGAAGGCGACGAGCTCGTCGACAACCAAAACGGCAACAACTTCACCACTATCACGAGCTCTGAACAGATCTATACAAGAACTATACAACTATAATTTCCCACACTCATAATTTCGATCCGCTCTGATACCATTTAAAACTGGAGATTTGTATATAAAGAAAATAGAGATACAGAGAGAGACAGACAGACAGCGAAAGAGCAAAGTTTGAGGCTCAGCCCTCATTTCCCATATATCTTTAACCTTAAAACATAAAGGGGGTTATATACACTACAAGAAATGCCTATTTACATAATGGCCACAAATCCTATATCTAATTACAATAAGACCCCAGCATAAAAACATATATACATATAAGTGTTTTAACACCGTATGTTTGCGTAAAACCTTTCGCCACAAGTCTTGCCTTGTACCTTTCCACACTACCATCAGCTTTACACTTAATAGTGAAAACCCATTTACACTTAGTGACGACGAGAGAAGGCGGTGAATTCGTTGACAACCAAAATGGCAACAACACGAGCAACCAAACTAGGTTTCAAATCTAAGACCAAGCAACGAGCAGCGACGACGAGAGAAGGCGGCGAGCTCGTCGACAACCAAAACGGCAACAACTTCACCACTGTCACGAGCTCTGAACAGATCTATACAAGAACTATACAACTGTAATTTCCCACACTTATAATTTCGATCCGCTCTGATACCATGTAAAACTGGAGATTTGTATATAAAGAAAATAGAGATACAGAGAGAGAGAGAGAGACAGACAGCGAGAGAGCAAAGTTTGAGGCTCAGCCCTCATTTCCCATATATCTTTAACCCTAAAACATAAAGGGGGTTATATACAATATAAGAAAGGCCTATTTACATAATGGCCACAAATCCTATATCTAATTACAATAGGACCCCAGTATAAATACATATATATATATATAAGTGTTTTAACACCGTACATTTGCATAAAATCTTTCGCTACAAGTCTTGCCTTGTACCTTTCCACACTACCATCAGCTTTACACTTAATAGTGAAAACCCATTTACATCCAACAGTTTTCTTTCCTTTGGGCAAGTCAACAATCTCCCACGTTCCACTCCTTTTAAGAGCATTCATCCCCTCTAACACTGCTGATTTCCAATTCAGATCGTCTAGTGGTTCCTGAATGTTTCTTGGAACAAACAAGTGAGAAATATTTGAAGTAAAGGCCCTATGTTTATGGGAAAGTTTATCATAAGACAAGTATTTGGCAATGGGATGCTGGGTACAGGTTCGGATTCCTTTTCTAACAGCTATAGGGATATCAAGGTCTATAGGAACTTGGCTAGGTGACTCTGTACAATCAGAAATAGTAGGGACAACTGCAGACAAGTTAAGATTTAGAGTACCTTGAGTGTTCAGGGAGTCATTGCTAGGGACCTCTAATTGGCCTTGCTCAGGTACAATAGTAGGCTCTCTACTCTTTTGATGAGTTTTTTTCCTGTTATAAGCCAGAAGCTCAGGATTCAGTTTTTTTGGAACCGTTGGTAGGATTTCTCCCGCTGTTGGAGATACAGTAAGGCTCGGCAGATTAGGACTAGGAGGCCCCGGGTTTCCTGATTCTAGAACATCATTTCCCTGTTTAAAAAGATCAGTGTTCGGAGTAATAGAGTGTGAGACATTATTTTTAGGTAAGGGAATATTAGTAGAAATCTCCCAAAAAATTTCTTCAATCTCTTTCTACCCTTGAAGAAAAGTATTCTGAAAATAAGGATGATTTTCTAGACTAAAGACATCCATACTGATAAACATTTTTTTTGTTTTCGGATTGAAGCATTTGTACCCCTTTTTATTCGGGGCATACCCAACAAATACACATTTTTCAACCCGAGGATCCAATTTAGACCGAAGTCTACTAGGTAAATGGACAAAGACAGTGCACCCAAATACTTTCAAAGGCAGGTTAGAATAAATCCGAGTTTCAGGAAAAGATTTTTTAAGGCTTTCAAGGGGTGTAAAATAGTTAAGAACATTAGTAGGCATCCTATTAATCAAATATGTTGTTATTAAAACGGTTTCACCCCACAAATACTTAGGAACATTCATTGAAAACATGATGGCACGAGAAACTTATTTGATTAATAAATACTTAGTAAATGTTTATTCTTTCTTTCAGCAATTCCGTTTTGTTGGGGCGTGTCAACACAAGTGGATTGGTGAAAATTTCCTTTTTCCGTTAAAAAACTTCCTAAACCTTCATTAAAGTATTCGGTGCCATTATCAGTATGAAGAATGCCAAATTTTGTTTGAAATTGATTTTCAATCATCATATAAAAATCCTTGAATAATTTTTCAACCTCAGATTTTTCATTCATTAAATACACTCAACACAAACGTGTATGATCATCAATAAAAGTCACAAACCATTTTTTTTCCAGAAAGAGTTGTGATCCTAGAAGGGCCCCAAACATCACTATGGATTAAATAAAATGGTTTTGATGTTTGGTAAGGTTTGGGAGAATACGTAGTACGATGACTCTTTGATAAATAAAAAAAAAACAATTCTCACAATAAAAAGATCAACAATTCAATCCTTTAAACAAAGTAGGAAATAATTTTTTAAGATAAGGGAAACTAGGATGCCCTAGTCTAAAATGCCATAGCATTATTTGTTCTCTAACAAGGATAGAACGAAAACTACTCAGACCTTGAGCCTTTTTATTACTTGAAATATCATCTTCAAAATAGTAGAGACCATCTATCATCTTAGCACTGCCAATCGTCTTCCCCAAGCTTTGGTCCTGAAATTCACAATAGGATTCAAAAAAGATAACACGACAATTAGAGTCTTTGGACAATTTACTAACTGATAAAAGATTACAAGCAAGCTTAGGGACATGAAGGACAAACTTAAGATCAATAATTTTTGAAATTTTTACCAAACCTTTGCCTGCAATAGAGAATAAGAACCATCGGCTATTCTAATTTTTCAGAGCCAGAACAGGGTGAATAAGTTTGAAATAAATGAGAAAAACTTGTCATATGGTCAGAAGCCCCTGAATCAATGATCCATGGGGTAACACTGGAATTTGAACGACAAGATAAGGCCTTCAGGTTGTTACCTGTTTGAGCAAGAGAAGCATTAGGAGTACCAGATGAAGAATTGAATTTCAGCAATTTTAGAAGATGATCCATCTATTCTTTGCTGAAGGGAAGTGCCTCGGCTTCATAAGTTGATGGGGCTCGGTTGAATCTACCTTCCTGGTTGAATCTGCCTTCCTACTTACTCTTCTAATTTGCTGGTTTACCATGAATTGTCTAGCAGGTTTCACGGGTATGGCGAGGATTGTTGCAGTGGTCACACCAAAGACAGGGCTTTTCATCATGTTTCCTGTCAATATTTACTTCAAATGCGACTAGGGCAGAGGTCTCGACAGCACCATTTGATAACTTTTTTCCAAGCATAACTAGCCTGCGAACCTCTCTTCGAACCTCAGAGAAGACTTCACCGATTAAAGGCAGGGGCTGTCGTCCAATTATTCTGCCTCTCACTTCATCAAACTCGACATTGAGTCTAATGAGAAACTTGAAGATGCGGTTATCTTCCACCTTCTTTTTGTAATGGTTGCAATCTTCAGACGATTTCCACTCATAATCGCTGAACAAATCAAGGTCCTGCCATGAACGTTTTAGAGAGTTGAAATATTTTGTAACACTGTTATCTCCTTGACGGATCTCTTTGAGTTTTAGCGTTAGTTCATAGACTTGAGACTGATCTCCCAGGTCTGAATACATCTGGTTGACATTGTCTCAGAGTTCTTTTGCTGTGTGGTAACACATATAATTAGAACTGATGTCCTCCTCTATAAAATTCACCAACCAGGTCATCACCATTGAATTCTCTGCATCCCATGTCAATTAGGATGGATCTTCAGGTTTTGATTCCTTCTTTTCTCCCGTCAGGTAGCCGATTTTGCCTCTGCCTCGGATGTACATCCGCATAGACTGGGACCAGCGAAGGAAGTTTTCACCATTCAGCCAAATTGTGGTAATCTGGACCGAGTGTGTCTAAGAGTTTTGGACTTGGGAATCAGAGGTCTTGGTCTTGGACTCAGGTACGTCATCAGACATGGTGATTAGGGTTGTTTGGAAGAGAGAAAAAAAAGAGACGGCTAGGGTTTTTTTTTTCCAGAAGAATCGGTAAGATGCTCTAATACCAAATAGGCGATTTCAAGATTGAAAAGAATTTATATATTGCCGTACAAAGAATGGTTTACAATGCTTTAGTTAAATAGGAAATACGAGCTAAAAAAAGGAAACTATAGGCTGTGACTACAGGCTGTAACAGGAAACTACTGGCTGTGACTATAGGCTATAATTACAGGCTCTACACTAACAGAATTTCCTAATCTTAGTCATTGACTATATATATTTACACGCCTATCATACCCCCTAAAATCTGTTCTTATTAAAACTGAATATCTCTTTTTCAACACTTTGAAAAATCGGATCAAACCTCACGGGGACGCGCTGCAAAAAAAAAAAAAATAATAGTTTCATCTACTTGCAATTAGGCAAAAACTCAGAGAAGGTCATTGTAGTTTACCCAAATTATTAAGTGGGCTTGCGCTTTGCAGTCGCTTGTTTTATTTGGTGTAGAAACCAAAGACTTCTTCTAGTGGCTTTGCAGTCTCGTCTTATTGGTGTCTTTGACTTCTTCTACACTCTATCTTAATGCAAGTCACGTGTTTTATTAGCCACGTGTTTGTTTGCTCTCCGTTAAAAAAAACAAAGGCGTGAAATCTATTTGTAAGACTCTTCCATTGCCCACTGGGTTTTTCCAACTAGCGTTCTCTCTCTAAAGAACTACTACAATATTTTCTTATTACTTTCTTCAACAATTCTGTTTGGAGAGGCCCTTGATGGTGATTCTTCTTTCTCAGGTGAAAGCAACTCAAATTTGTCTCTGGTAAGAGTTCTAATTGCTGAAATTTTTTCCTCCTCTAAAAATTAACATAACCCTAACTCCTATTTTTTCTGAAAATTTTTTCGGCTCTATTTTGAGATTTTTCTCCTTTAAAAATTCTCATTTAATCAATGTCTAGTTTTATTCGATGTTTAATGAACATGAATTATCATTGTTGTGATTTAGTGCATGCATACATAATTTGGTACCAATAACACAACTACATCCAAAGCTGTATGTGTATGTGATAATACTTTAAGCTAATGTAAAACTCAAGGAAACACTAAAATTTCATTAGGTCCCTTTTTTTGTATAAAACATTCATATTTTTCAACAGGACCTGACTTATTTCACGCCCACTGAATCAAAATTGGTTATCTATAAGAACCATCTGAAACTCCAACTTCAACATCTTTTTTAACTTGAAAAAAAATGCCACTTTTATTTTCCTAATTTTCTTAGCAGTTATCTATCATCTCTTACACCTAAATAGGTACCCAAAAGTATTGATTTTAGATATTATCTTTGAATTGGTCAGGCCATAACAATGTAGAAATGTTATAAGCCCAACCAGTCTTTCCATAAATAAATAAAAAAAAAAAAATTAAATAAACTATAATTAGGCTGCGTAGGTAGTGAGTGTCTGTGCAATATCTCTATATATTTATTTATGTTTGTGACTGTCTGCGCAATTAATTTGTAGCATTTTATGTTTTAAAAATTCTGTCCTCCTTGACATGATACTGAAAGGATTTTTTTTTTTTTTTTCCTTTATTTTTTAATGTTCATCTACTTATATGTGATTGATTTTAACGGATTTGGTTTCAGTTTGTTTTATTGTTTCAAGATAATTTTTTGTGTGAATATTTTAGGCTTTGAAAGGTTGTTTGTAATTTTTTTTTTTTTCCTATTATATTTAGGTAAACATGGGTCTAAATATTTTTTTTTAATAAGTAAAAATATATTAACAAAGGCGCTCAAAAGGGAGCGAACCCTTAACAAAGCAAACAAAAGGCGCCGTTACAACGATAAGTTGTCAACAAAATCCAAAAAACTCTCCAAATATCAACAATTTTTCCCAATAACCCAAAAATAAAGAGAATGCAAAATATTCGACTTAATAACCCACGCCGGCAACTCCTTTCCATCAAAAGATCTCCTATTCCGATCGTGCCACAACCCCCCACCATACACAAAGAGGGGCTACTCTCCAAGCTTTTCTAACGCAGCTGCCCACTGGTCTCCCTCTCCAAGCCTCTAACATATCCATCGTGGTCCTTGACACAACCCAATCTACCCCAAAAACATTCCGGACCATACTCCAAACATCCGCGGCCAATTTGCAGTGCAACAAGAGATGGTTAACCAATTCGCCCGTCTTCTTACACATGCTACACCAATTAACTATAATTTGGCGTCTTCTTCTAAGATTATCGAGAGTAAGAATGCTGCCAAACATGGGTCTAATTATTGATTTGAATTTAACCCATGACGAATGTGACAATGAGAGTTCCATGTGAAAGTGAAAATATCATAGATGGTAAAAAAAATAAGGAAATGCAACAAGAATTGGAACCTTACAGTAGTATGGAATTTGACTCACACCAAGCAGCATATTCATTTTACCTAAAGTATGTGTAGATACTAAAATTTAGTGAGCTTTGGTTTTAACAAATGGACCCATTAAAAATGGGCCTAATGTTTAATTAAGTTATTTAATTGGTCCAGGCTTGGTCCACTTAAATTATTTAATTAGCCCAGCCCATATGATTAAATGAAAAGATACTTATTCCTAATAAAATATATTTGGACTAATTAATTTTAAGGATAATTATCCTAATATAACAGGCTCAGCCCAGTTATGATTTTTTTCCTTATCCTGAGATGACACGTGTCATCATCCTATTAATCCAAGAAGCCTATAAATAGAGGTTTGGAGGAAGAAGAAAGGGGTACACAAATTCAGAGTCCAGAAATCCAGAGATTCAGAATTCAGAAGTCCAGAGACTCAGAAATCCAGAGACTTAGAAGTCAGAGACACAAATTCAGAATCCAAACCCAAAAGCGAAGAACATCAAGCATATCCAACAACACGCCGTTCTTCATCAAATTCCATGGTGATCAACAACAAGCACATCCAACAACGTGCCGTTCTTCATCAAATTCCACAGTGATTCAAGAATAAGCTCGTGCAGCCCTTGGATCCAACCAACAACAAAAAGGATATCGAATCAGAGGACCATTCTTCTTGTAAAAGATATCACAAAGGATTGTACTATAAATATTTCTGATTTAATAAATTATTATTTTGCCCATATTTTGTCTTTATTTGCAGAGAACAAAATTTGTGTGTACAGTATGCAAAGCCTATTGGGTTTGGTGCCTCAACAAAAGCTAGTCGCAGGTCAAAAGCAATTGGAGAATTTATTGATGTAAAGTTTGTATGTATAAGGCATGGGTTTACAAGAGAGGCTGGTGCTTTTAATCCATGACCTTGTCTGAAGATTGACTGTAAAGCACTTTTACATATATAGAGAAGACAAGATGAAAATGGTTTGTTCATGATTTCATCAAGGAACATAACGATGAACTTTTTCCTAACCATACACACTATTTGTCATGTCATAGGAGCATCACTCCTACTATCAAACATAGCATTGATACTTTGAATGTAGTTAGGTTGAAGATAAGTAACATTTTTGTGGCAATGGCCAAACAAAATGGTGGGTATGAAAACATTGATTTTTTGGAAAAGCACATTAGAAACTATTTTAATGAGGAAAGATATTTAGAGTTAGCACCAAAAGATGCTCAAGCAATGTTGGAACATTTTACGCATATGCAAGAAGAGAATGCTAATTTTTTTATGCATTGGATTTAGATGAAGAACAACATTTAAGAAATGTTTTCTGGTTTGATGCAAAAGGACGAGAAGATTATAAGATTTTTGGAGACGTTGTTTCTTTTGATACTACATACATCACAAATAAATACAAAATGCCATTTGCTCCATTTGTTGGTGTGAATAATCACTTCCAATCTACACTTCTTAGATGTGCATTGCTTGCAAATGAGACTATATCAACATTTATTTGGGTAATGCAAACATGGATTAAAGCAATGGGTGGAAAATCTCCAACTGCTATACTAACTAATCAAGATAAGGCTTCGAAAGCAGCCATTTCAAAGGTATTCCCAAGTGCACGACATCGCTTTTGTTTGTGGCATATATTGAGAAAAGTTCCCGAAAAGCTTGGTCATGTAATAAAAAAAACATGAAAATTTTATAGGAATATTCAATAGATGTATTTATAAATCATGGACTGAGGAGGACTTTGAGAGGAAATGGAGGGACTTGGTTGAAAGATTTGAACTTACAGAGAATGAATGGATTGAAGATTTATTTGAGGATCATAAACATTGGGCTCCTATTTACATGAAAAAAACATTTTTTTACTGGAATGTCTACAACTCAAAGATCTGAAAGTACTTATTTCATAAATATGTGAACAAGAAAACTTCATTGAAAGAGCTGGTTGAACAATACATGGTGGCTTTACAGGATATAGAAGAAAAAAAGGCATATGCTAATTTTGGTACATTGTACAAAAAAAGAGGTTTAAAGTCTTCTTCACCTTTTGAGAAACATATGTCAACAGTTTACACACATGAAGTCTTCAAAAAAATTCAAGTTGAGGTTTTAGGAGCATTTGGATGCTATCCTAAAGAAGAATTAGATGATGGTATAGTTAGTAATTTAAAAGTTCAAGATTTTGAAAAGAATAAAGATCTCGTAGTATGGGATGCAAGCAGGAAGAGGTTTTTTTTGTTTATGTTGTCTATTCGAATACAATGGGTATCTTTGTAGATATGTGTTGGCAATACTCCAATCTTTTGGTGTTCTTGACATCCCATTTCAATACATCTTAAGGAGATGAACTAAAGATGCAAAAAGTGTTAATACCATTAAAAGCATTCCAAAAGATGTTCGTTTGAAGAAACAACCCTTTAATGACCTACATCAAGAACCCACTGAGTGAGGAGGGATCAATATGCCTTAAGAGTTATAACATTGCACATGATGCTTTCAAGGAAGCTTTGAAAAGATGTGCGATGGTTAATAATTCTTTTAAGGGCTTTAAAGAGCCTAATAGTTCTCTTGATCTTGATAAAGAGAATGTTGATAGTAAAGTGATGCGTAACCCACAAGTGTCAATTACGAAAGGAGCTCCTAAAAGGATAAAAAAATAAATAAATAAAAAATAAATTAAAAAAAAAGGGATTGAGAAAAGGAGTAAAAGAAGATACAACAAATCAAAAGAGGTTAGACTTTTGGTTGCCTTGCATAAGTACTTTATCATGTTGTGAAATATTTCTTAGTAAAGAAATATATGGTAGAAAAAAACTTCTCTGATATTTTTATTATTGTTATCTTTGGAATAAGTGAATTACCAGAATAAATAGGAGAGGAAACCTTCACAATTAGGTTAACTAACTCCTTGATTCTAGGAAGTAAAATAGGAAACTAACTAACAGAAATCTTGGAGATTTGGATACTAATTATCTTCATCTCTTTATTTGAAACTAAGAAAATCTGCTAACTAATTATCTTGGAATTTCCACACTCCCCCTCAAGCTGGGCAATATATATCAATCATTCCCAACTTGAAAAGAAGGATTTCAAAGTGATCTCGGTTAAGAGCCTTGGTGAGGATGTCTGCGATTTGAAGACCTGAAGGAGTATAGATTATCTTGATGACTCCCTGATCGATCTTTTCTTTGATGAAGTGCCGATCAATCTCAACATGTTTAGTTCTGTCATGGTGAACTGGATTTTTAGCAATACTAATAGCAGCTTGGTTTTCACACAACATCTTTATTGGACTTTCAGTAAGGATTTTCAGTTCTTCTAGGAGTCATTTGAGCCACATTCCTTCACATATTCCATGTGCTATAGCCCTGAATTCAGCCTCAGCACTGCTTCGAGCAACTACAGACTGCTTCTTGCTTCTCCATGTAACAAGGTTTCCCCACACATCGGAACAATAGCCTGAGGTAGATCTTCAGTCAGTTAGGGATCCTGCCCAGTCGGCATCTGAGAAAATTTCCATGCTATGATCTGTCCCCTTTTTGAAGAATAGCCCTTTCCCTGGAGTCTTTTTGAGATATCTGAGACTCCTGTAAACTGCTTCAAGAAGTTCATTAGTTAGATTGTTCATAAACTGACTAACCACACTGATAGGAAAACTGATACCCGGTCTTATGTGAGATAGGTAAATGAGTTTTCCACACCAATCTTTGGTACCTCCCTTTGTCAATCGAAGTAGAACTCTCCTTCATGTCAAGTTTGTTGGAAGGGTCCATAGGTGTTTCTGAGGGCTTACAACCGAGCATACCTGTTTCTTTGAGCAAATTAAGCGTATACTTCCGTTGAGAGACAGAAATACCATGGCTGGATCGAGCCACTTCCATGCCAAGAAAATATCTCAATGTACCGAGATACTTGATTTCAAACCCTTTGGCAAGAGTACTCTTTAACCGACTTATCTCTTCTTTATTATCACCTGTCAAGATAATATCATCCACATATACAATAAGGATGGTAATTTTCCCTTCAGGAGACTTCTTGATAAATAAGGTGTGATCTGATTGGCCTTGAGTGTATCCATACTTCTTGACTGCTATGGTAAATCTCTCAAACCAGGCCCTAGGTGACTGCTTAAGGCCATAAAGAGATTTCCTAAGTTTGCAAACACGGTTGATATTGCTTGGGTTCTCAAAACCAGGAGGAATCTCCATGTAGACTTCATCTTCCAAGTCTCCATTAAGGAATGCATTCTTGACGTCAAGTTGATGAAGAGGCTAATCCAAATTGACTGCCAAGGAGAGAAGAACCCAAACTGTGTTTAACTTAGCAACCGGAGCGAATGTTTCTTGATAATCAATCCCGTAGATTTGAGTGAATCCCTTGGCTACAAGTCTCGCCTTATATCGGTCAACACTTCCATCTGCCTTGTACTTAACATTGAATATCCACTTGCATCCCACAGGTTGTTTGTCTTTGGGAAGTTCTGTGAGTTCCCAAGTACCATGCTTCATAAGAGCCTGAATTTTTTCACTAACTGCTTCCTTCCATTTAGGGTGCTTTAGAGCTTCTTGTATGTAGCTTGGAATGTCTATGCTGGACAGATTCGAGGTAAAAGCGCCAAAACAGGGAGACAGTCTCTCATATGTCACAAAGTTTGAGATCGGGTGCCGAGTGCATGACCTAACACCTTTCCTTTGAGCAATAGGAATATCAAAATCATTACTAGGATAAGAATTTGTGTTACCTTGAGTAGAAGTGACTAGATTTGAAGCGGACGCTTGGTTCTGTTCAGGAAAAGTGAGTTGATCCACCTCCTTTGGAGCTGTCTACTTTCTTGAGTAAACAATCCCTTTAAATATTTTTTATTTTTCTTGTTGAGTCAAAATCTAAGGACTATTTAGAGTGGGTTCGGAATGAACAGGTTTGGATGTTGACTCAAGTAGGATAGGCGTAATTGGAGGTATGGTGGTGTTACTCAGAGTAAGTGAACTTAAGGTGATGGAAGGCATGGAGATATCCACATCTTGCCAAAACTGATATTCTTCTAGCAGGATAGAATTCTCCCCCTAAATATGAGTTTTGGAGTAGAAAGGCTGATTCTCAAATAAAGTTACATCCATGGTGTTATAGAACTTTCGAGTAGTGGGAGAGTAGCATTTGTAACCTTTTTGGTGAGAGGAGTATCCAAAGAATAGGCATTTTAAGGATTTGGGATCTATTGAGGAATAGGCATTTTAAGGCTTTGGGATCCATTTTGCTCCTCTGATGAGGTGGTATGTGGACAAATGCTGAGCAACCGAAGACTTTTAGTGGCAAGGATGAGATGAGTCTGGATTTTGGGTAGACTTGTGTGAGTACTTGGCATGGAGTTTGGAATTTCAAGACTCTTGAAGGCATCCGATTAATGAGATGGGCAGCAGTAAGGACAGCTTTCCCCCAGAAATATTTAGGGACATGACTTGTGAACATAATAGATCGAGCAACTTCTAAAAGGTGCCAGTTTTTCCTTTCGGCTATCCCATTTTGCTATGGGGTGTCTATGCAAGAACTTTGATGAACTATCCCATGATCAAGAAGGTAATTCCTAAAAATAGAATGAAAGTATTCCTTGGCATTGTCAGTTCTGAAAATCTGAACTTTTGCTTGGAATTGTGTTTGGATCATTGAGTGAAATTTTTTAAAAATTGGTCCTGTCTTAGATTTTTCTTTCATGAGAAATATCTAGGTGATTCTAGAATGATCATCAACAAAGGAGATAAACCATCGGGTTCCTGTGATATTATTGACTTGAGAAGGTCCCCAAATATCGCTATGTATAACTGAAAAAGGATGTGATTCCTTAATGGTTGAATCGGATAAGAATTTTGAGTCTGTTTGGACAATTGACAAATTTCACACTGGAAGGACTTTGAATTTTTATTAATGAATAAAGTATGAAACAACTTTTCAAGGTATATGAAACTTAGGTGACCTAATCGAAAGTGCCACAACATGACTGCACTTTCATTATTGGAAACTGGAACCGAATTGGAATTCCTAATAGATTGACTCTTTACACAATGAACACTTTGAGATTGTTTTTCAAGTTGATTATCGCTCCTGAAGAGGTCCTTCACTTTCCTTAGCATTGCCAATCGTCATCCCCGAATCCAAATCCTGAAATTCACAATGAGTGGGAAAGAATTTAGCAACACAATTCATATCTCTAGTAATTTTGCTAATGGATAGCAAGTTACAGGTCAGATTAGGAACTAACAAAACTGAATTTAGAACCAAGGTCTTTGAGATGATAATTGACCCAATACCAGCTACAGTGGACAGAGAACCATCCGCTATTCTCACTTTGTAATTTTCAGAACAAAGGACGTACTTGTAGAATAAGGAAGTATCCCTAATCATGTGGTCAGATGCTCCAGAGTCAATAATCCAAGATTTTTATTCTCGGTTTTGACTCCAAGAGCACTTAGAAATGTACCTTTTTGTGCTACTGAACCTGTGCTGATGACTGGTGTTGCAGGACTTGACTGAAGTTGGCTTAACATCTTCTACAGCATCTCAATTTGTTCCTTGTTGAAGGGTGAAGTTTCGGTTGTTGGTTGCTCATCTGTGGAGGCTATAAAGCCACGGCCTTCTCTGCCCTAAAATGGTCTGTTTGGCTTCCAGTCGGCTGGCTTCCCATGAATTTTCCAGCATGTTTCTTTGGTATGTCCAGGCTTGTGACAGTGATCACACCAAGGCTTGCCTTTGCAGGTTCGATTGTCATTGGTAGGATTCATTCCACGGGTTGCAAGAGCTGAGCTTTCTGGAATAATAGGAACGCTTAGGATGTTTTGATTTCCCATCATAATCTTCTTTCTACTTTCTTCTCGACGCACCTCAGAAAACGCTTCGCGAATTGAGGGCAAGGGCCTCATCCCGAACACTCTCTCCCTGACTTCATCAAGGTTTTTGTTTAACCCAAGTAAGAGTTTCGAGACTCTCTCCTTCTCGACTATTTCCCTGTATTTGGCCGCATCTCCAGGGCTATCCCAGTCGAGTTCTTCAAAGACATTCAATTGTTGCCAAAAACGGGTAAAGGTGTTATAGTATTGAGTGACAGTAAGATCACCTTGTCGCCAGTAATGAAGGCTGCTTTTAATCTCTAATAATTCTGCTGTATTGTCGTTGTCAGAGTATGTTTCCTTTGTCGCATCCCAAATTTCTTTTACAGTCCCATAGAACATGAAATTCTGCCCAATTTCATTGCCCATGGTATTAATCAACCACAACATCAACATGTTATTCTTTGATCTCCAAGTTCAAAATTTTGGGTCTTCCTTTTGAGGAGGTATGGCAGCGCCGGTGAGATAGTCGTCTTTTTCTTTTCCTGATATGAACATCATCACCGATTGAGCACATTGAAGGTAATTATGTCCGTTCAGCTTTTGCCCAGTTATTGGCAGTGCGAGATTTTCAGATCCGCCATGGCCGCCATGAGAGATTTGTCCTGGGCTGGGAGAGGCGTCGAACGTGCTGTTTTTATCAATGGTCATTCCGTACTTAACCATCAATGGAAATTTTTGAGGTTCAGCACCCAGCTCTGATACCATAAAAGAAATATATGGGAGAAAAAAACTTCTCTGATATTTTTATTATTGTTATCTTTGGAATAAGTGAATTACCAGAATAAATAGGAGAGGAAACCTTCACAACTAGGTTAACCAACTCCCTGATTCTAGGAAGTAAAATAGGAAACTAACTAACAGAAATCTTGGAGATTTGGATACTAATTACTTTCATCTCTTTATTTGAAACTAACAAAATCTACTAACTAAAGCTGCTAACTAATTATCTTGGAATTTCCACACTTAACTACTAATTATTAATGTTTGACATTATTTTAGGTTCAAAAGCATCTTGAAATGCCGATGAGAAAGTCCATTGAAAGAGAGGTTTGCCAATACTTTTCTTGAAACTCTCAAGTACTTTAAAGTCCAAATTTATTGGAACTGTTCCTTTTGATGAAAAAGGAATATTGTAATCCTTATCAAGTCTTTGTGTTTTAAGGGCTGCAAACTCAAGGCACGAAATATTTCATAACATGCAAACTTTTGAACATATAATAATCTTTTGGGATATGAATGGATGTAATTGACATTTGATTATGGATGTGTATAAATTTTACCCTTTTGTGGCTGAAAGTACTATTGACACTTGATGTACTTTATTATGTTTTGTTTAATTAAAATTTTCACATTCCAGTGCTGCTTTGTTGCTGCTCTAGTGTTGCAGTCCATTCTAGTGCTATTGGGTCAGCTTCGATTCATTTGTTTTTTTGTTGTTATGTGCTATGCAACTTATGCTTGTTTGGAGTTGTTATTAGTGTTGTTTGTCTTTATAGTTGCTGCAGTTTTGTTTTGCCCTGTTATGGGCTCTTTGTTATTAGAAGTATATGCTTATTATTTCTCTTGTACTATTATGATATATTTTTAAATAATATTTTTCACTTTAAATAAATAGAAAAAAAAAATCACATTCAGAAAAATATAAAATAATAAAAATATATATAAAAAAATAGAGTAAAACTAGAAATATATAAAAAGAAGAGAAAAGAGAGAATTGCGTAAAGGATTGAATGAGATGAATTACTCATTCACAGCTCTATTACAAGAAAGAAAACTAAATCAAATCAAAATCAAATCACAACTTATTCTAAAGCATATTCTATGGCATATTTTATAGCATAGTCAAATCTTTGCTATTATGGTAAGTCATACCATAAATCGTGGTATCATATATATGCTATTATATGCATAGTCAAATCTCTGCTATTATGGCAAGTTATATCATAAATGCTAACACTCCCCCTCAAGTTGGTGCGTGGATATCTGAAATGCCTAACTTGGACAATGTATTCTCAAACACATCTTGCTAACGCCCTTTGTAAGAATGTCTGCAAGCTGCTGAGAGCTTGTGACAAATGGAGTGCAAATTTGACCAGAGATGATCTTCTCTCGAATGAAGTGACGGTCCACCTCTATATGCTTAGTCCTGTCATGCTGAACGGGATTTGCTGCTATGCTAATGGCAGACTTGTTGTCATAGTAAAGTGAGAATGGAAGCGACACTAGAAGGCACAAGTCTGTCATTAAGGTTTTCAGCCAAAGCAACTCACCGACCCCAAAAGCCATAGCCCTATACTCTGCCTCTGCACTAGATCGAGAGACAACATCCTGCTTCTTACTGTGCCAAGTAACCAAGTTACCACCAATAGTGGTACAATAACCTGAAGTAGACCCCCTATCTGAATTTGATCCTGCATAATCAGCATCTGTCCATGCCTCAACACGTAAGTGACCATGATTAGCAAACAAAATACCACGGCCTGGACATACTTTTAAGTAGCGAAGAATCCGAATAGCTGAATCAAGGTGTGGGGCACAAGGAGAGTGCATGAATTGACTCACGACACTCACGGCATAAGCAATGTCAGGTCGAGTCATGGATAAATAGATGAGCTTCCCCACAAGTCATTGATACTGACCAATATTTGACAACAACTCCCCCTCAGAATCAGCCAACCGATGATTCTGCTCAATCGGAGTATCAGCAGGACGAGCGCCAAGCTGACCAAAAGCAGAAAGCAAGTCAGAACATACTTGCGTTGAGAGATGAAAATGCCAATCTTGGAGCGAGCCACCTCAATGCCCAAGAAGTACCGTAGGGGACCAAGATCCTTAATCTCAAACTGACGGCCAAGATAGCTCTTAACCTCATTAATTCTGGTAGTATCATTGCCGGTAAGAATAATATCATCGACATACACAATAAGAGCAACTGTCTTACCGCCTGAATGAAGTAAAAACAAGGTATGATCAGCTGCACTTTGATAGAAACCAAACTTGAGCATAACAGTGCCAAAGCGATCAGACCAAGCTCGAGGAAACTGCTTGAGGTTATATAGAGAATGACGAAGACGACATACCATACCAGAATGAGCAGGAGAATGAAAGCTCGAAGGAGGAACCATGTACACCTCCTCCTGCAAATCACCATTAAGAATGGCATTCTTGGCATCTAACTGAAATAGAGGCCAAGATCGAATTACAGCAACGGAAAATAATACACGGATGGTATTCATCTTGGCAACAGGGGCAAAAGTCTTTTGATAATCTGTGTCATAAGTCTGAGCATAACCCTTGACAACCAATCGGGCCTTGTAACGAGTAACTGACCTATCTGGATTATGCTTAACTGTAAACACCCAATGACAGCCCACAACCTTTCATCCAATAGGAAGCAGAACCATGTCCCAAGTTTGATTTTTCTCAAGCGCTCGTAGTTCTTCTGTTATAGCATCACGCCATTGAGGTTGTGCTAGTGCATTTGCAGCACTGGAAAGAACAGGAACCGAGGCAATAGAAACAAGAAAACTCCGATAGGAGGTTGAGAGAGCATAATCAAAAACAAAATTAGAAATAGGGTAAGTACAAGAACGTTTATCCTTTCGAAAAACAATAGGGCGATCATCAAGCGAAACAATAGCTTGAGAAGGCGGAGCTGGTGCCGAAGGAACAGGGCAGTCGATCGTGGGAATAGAAGCTTGTACCTGTTGTCTCCGATTATAAACCTGTGAAAGAAGAACAATTCCCCCTGCTGGAGGGGTATCACGAGGAGGAATTATAGAAGAAGAAATAGGTAATAGTAAAGGAGTTGAAGACGGAAGAAGGTGATCATCCATTATATTCAATGGGAACCATTCACTCTGAGAACCAACTGAACCACTATAGTATGGTGTATACTCAAAGAAAGAAACATCCATGGATATAAACCGCCGACGACTGGGAGGATGGTAACACCTATAACCTTTTTGAGAGTGAGAATAGCCTAAAAACAAACACTTCAAAGCCTTGGGGTCAAGCTTTGTACGAGTTTGCCCCAATTGTTGAACAAAGCACACACACCTAAAGACTCGCAGAGGAATCAAAAATAAAGATCAATTGGGATGTAAGATTGAGAGTGGGGCTGCAAAGTTAAGAATCCTAAAAGGAGTCATATTAATGATATAAATAGTGGTAAGAACTGCATCTCCCCAAAATGACTGGGGAACATTCATACCAATGCAGATTGCTCTAGCTAAGTCAAGGATGTGGCGATTCTTTCTCTCAGAACGACCATTCTATTGAGGAGTTTTAACATTAGCCAGCTAATGCTCAATCCCAAATTCTATACATAACCGTTGTACCTCCCTATAAGTGTACTCTGTACCCTGGTCAGATCGGAATTTTTTAATTGTACGACCATATTGAGTCAGAAACATTGTCATAAAATTTTTAAAAATGGTGTATACCTCATTTTTGGTTTTCATAGAATAAACCCAAGTAACACGACTATGATCATCAATGAACAACACAAAATATCGAAATCCAAGACTAGAAGTAACTGGGCAAGGACCCCACACATCTGAATGAATAAGATCAAAAGGTGTTAAAGCAGATTTATTACTACTAGCAGGATAATTGGAACGAATATGTTTAACCATATGACATCTTTCACAGGATAAATCTGACACTGCCACGTTACAAAATAAGGAAGGAAATAAATGTTTTAAATAACCAAAAGAAATATGTCCTAAACGCATATGCCAATGCATAAGCTAGGCTTTATTAGATGAAACAATATTAGAAAATGAAGCTGAATGTGCTTGAGGCGACAAAGGAACATCCAACAGGTATAAACCGTCCACTTCACGCCCACTACCAATCATCCGTTTCGACACCAGATCCTGAAAAATACAATGAGAGGGAAAGAAAGTTACACTACAATTTAATTATTTAGTAACGCTACTAACAGAAATAAGATTTGTAGTCAACTTTGGAACATGAAGTGTATTTGACAAAGTTAATTAAGGAGTAACTGATATGTGACCCTTCCCAGCAATGGAAGATAGAGAACCATCCGCAAGGCGGACCTTGCATTGGCCAGAGCAGATGCTATAAGATTGGAAGAGTGAGGACATACCAGTCATATTGTCTGAAGCACCAGAATCAATGATCCACGGTGTTGAAGATGTAGATACGCTATGTGTAGACGCAATAGTACCTGAGTGGGCATAAGTGGAGGTTGGCTGAGATGATGCCTCCATTTGGTTGAAGAATTGCTTGAACTTGTCCAAATCAGCCTGAGTCAAGGTAACTGTGGCAGAAGATGTAGAGGCAGGGTTGTTAGGAGTTAACAACGAGACTGGTTGTGTAACAGAATGTGCAAAGGATCGAAGTTGTTGTTTCTATTACGGTGGACGTCCATGTAGAGCATAACAACGAGATTTGATGTGACCTATTTTTCTGCAATGGTCACACCATCCACGCTGTCATCCCAGAGGAGGACCGGTGGTAGTGCTCTGAACTAACTGGGATGGTGAAGTTCCTGAAAGGTTGGGAATCCGAACTACCATAGCAGAACGATCAATAGAAGCAGCACCTAATGGATGAGTCCGGCGGCTCTCATCTAACAACACATAGGAATATGCATCCTCAAGAGTAGGGAATGAAGATAAGCCCAATAAATGAATACGAGCATACTCAAACTCGTCGTTCAAGCCAGCAAGAAACTGAAACACTCTATTCTTCTCCACAATCCCTGCATATAAAACTGCATCATCTGGATCCTTCCAAGAGTGGAAGGAATCATAATATGACATCTCCTCCCAAATAGCACGAAGCTTGGTGATGTAACCTGAAACTGTCAAGTCACCCTGAGAAATCCTGGTGATATCTCGCCCCAGCTGGAAAATTCGTGCATTATTCTGCCTTTGAGAATAAGTGCGTTGAACTGAATACAAATCTGCTTAGCAGTCTTCATAAACATATAGCCAACAGCTATGTTTGGTTGCATCGAATTGACTAGCCAAGATATAACCATAGCGTTATCTGCAAACCACTATGGATATGCCTTCTCTGACTCAACTGGCTCTTTCTCAAAACCAGTAATATAGCCAATCTTGCCTTTGCCACCAATGAACATCTTGGCAGACTGTGCCCAAATCAAATAGTTGGAACCATCCAACTTCACTGTGGTGATTTGAAGTCCTGGATTTTTTGATGAGTTGGTGGGAAAAATGGCACCACCACCCACAAAATGTGAGTCAAGAGAATTAACAGTCGAGGACCCTGAATCTGCCATAATCTGTCACACGACAATAAAAAATAAAAAAAAAGAACTCCAAAAATACCATAAATTCTGTTAATAAATCAAAGGGTCTCCTCAGACCATAAACAATGTCTCCTCAGACCATTCCCGAAAAATCCAAATACTTACCTTTTTTAAGGAGCGCTGCCCACTTACATATAGCCAGACAGCCTCCTTCTTAATATTCAGAACCTCTTTGTAAACAAATTTTTTTTTTACCCAAGCCCTTCTAGGTGTTGGAAACCAACTATCCCAATTTACCCAACCCTAGAAGAGTGAAAAATAAATTGTAAAACTTAAAAATACCTATTTTCGACCACAAAACAGCAACACAGAAAAACATGTGTAGGCAACGTCACACGATGTCACAACCAGCCTAAGGTAGCTGTCGCACAAGTAGCAAGGCTGTTGAAATATGTGGAAAGGTGTTGGCTCTGATACCAAATCGAAATATATAAAAAGAAGAGAAAAGAGAGAATTGCGTAAAGGCTTGAATGAGATGAATTACTCATTCGCAACTCTAGTATTTATAGATAAAATGAGCACATGCTCATATTACAAGAAAGGAAACTAAATCAAATCAAAATCAAATCACAACTTATTCTAAAGCATATTCTATGACATATTCTATAGCATAGTCAAATCTCTGCTATTACGGTAAGTCATACCATAAATCGTGGTATCATATATATGCTATAATATGCATAGTCAAATCTCTACTATTATGGTAAGTTATATCATAAATCGTGGTATCATAAATGCTAACAATAAATAATCAGATTTGTTGGGTTGCAAATGAGCCGAGCCGAGCTTTGGCTTGCTCAGGCTAGGGCGAGCTCGGCTCGCCAATATTTGAACGAGCTCGGGCTCGGTTCGGCTCAAGCTTGCGTTGCAGAAATCAGCCTCTCAATCTTCAGCATCTCCACAAATCCTTCAGCTCTTCGATCGCATTGCAAAGGATGAAATCAGTTTCTCAATCATTGGTGATAAGTGCTTAAATGTTGCATATTTCAGCACCTAAGTTAGGGTATTTCAGTCTTTGCATCTATCTTAATTTCATGTTTTAGTCCTAATTTATGTTTATGTGTATTTAAGGGCAACAAAGTTAAAATGAGCTAAGAATGGTCCATTAAAGCCTCTTTGGAGTCAAGCAAAGACATTCAGAAAAAGTTCAAAAAAAGGGCAAAAGGAGGTCGCAGCCCATGGCTCGTATAGTGTGTTTATTCTTCAAAAGTGGTCAATCTCGGACCTTTAATGATATTCTCAAAGATGAAGAAGCAAACCAACGAGCCTGGGGCCAAAATAGAGCTAAATAAGGCTTAAAGGAAATTTCCAACTCTGGGGGATCGATCCCCCATAACTTGGCAACATTATAGATTTTTTTTATTGTTTGGGCTTATTTTGTGAACTATTGGGCTTTAATAGGGTTGTTACTTAAGGCCCAGTGAGCCATTAGATTATGGTTAGTATGTATTTTATTTAGGTGAATATTATTATTTTGATTAAGTTTTTATATTCTGTATCGTATATTTTTTTTTTCTTTGGAAAAACACGGGAAAGAGGAGAAAAAGCAAGAACAGGCTAGGGTTTTGAGAAGAAGCTCAAAGATGATGAATCCAAGGATGGAGATTGTTCTGTGTTCAACTCCATCAACCATGAGTGGCTAATTCTCCTACTTAGGGTTAGATAAACCCTAAGCATGTAACCTATTCTCTCTCTCTTTTCATACTTTTTGGGGATTTATTTATGTAATTGATGTATAGGCTTGAATAATATGATTTAATTCTTTCAATTGTTTATTCGTATTAATCTCATGTTGTCTTATGTGTTATTGACGAATAAACAAGCTATACACTTGAATTCCTTGTAAATTGATTCTTGTGATGTCTATGCATGTGGTTAATTAGTTGTAATCGTGTTCAAATTGATGAAAAATTACTTTTATTTGATGGATGGCACTACCTGTTTAGGTTAATTTATTGTCCAATTAGCTTTAAATTCATGTTTAATTAGTTTAATTTAAGATTAATTAATTTAATTGCAATTCAATTATTAGATAAGTAGACCATCCATACTTATGTTTGAATTCTATACTTTTTGTCACAATTGCATTATCTTCTAGATTAATGTAAGTTAGAATTGTAACTTGAATTGATGGACCATTCTTTGGATTGGTGAATTGCACTACACTTAGTTTATTTGTCATTAGGTATGCAATTCAAGCTTGAAATTGATGCTTCATACTTTTCTTTGCAAGTATTAGCTACATTAGAATTACATTTAATTATTTCCCCAATTAGTTGAAAGTGAGTGAGTTAAGGAATGTGCTTAGTGGTGAATCCTACACCCTAAGTCTCTTTCCAATCTTTTATACTCTACTCTTTATTTGCATTATTAAGTTTAAAATTAGTCTAATCACAAAACCAAACCTTTTTAGTAATCACATAAGCACTAAAGTAGAATTCAATTCTGGAAAACCTATAATTATTTAGATCTCTTGGGACGATCCCTACTCACTTCATACTCCATAGTATAAGTGTTTAGTGGTTTTATAAATTTTAAAATATGTTGTCCACTTGACATTATTTCTAAACCTAAAGTGTTGTGCATTATTTTGTGCACACGCTCGGTCGCACCATAGTTTTGGCGCCGTTGCCGGGGATCTAACAGTTTTTAAAAGAATTGAATTAGACATTAGTTCTTTGTTGATTGTTTACTTTTAAGTCATTTTAATTTTTATTTTCTCATTTGATTTGTCAATTAGGTACTTGAAGCAAAGTGGAGCAAACGCTGGACTTGGAAGCAATTAACAAAAAAAAAATTTGAAGTTGCTTAAGGACCATTTGTAAGTTTCTCTTTAATTTTTGTGCTTAATTGTTTACTATCTTACATGCTTTGGACAACCAAATTGGAGGCTTAAATTAAATTGTTTTATTTTTAAGTCCAAGCATACCTTCTTGTAGAAGGCATCGGCCCGTGTGGAGGCATTTATTTGTTTTAAGTGCATTGATATTATTAAGGAGTTTGGGAACATCGTATGTGGAGGTTGAAATTTTGAAATGTTGGTGTGTTGACTTGTTCTAGTGCATGCATGGTTGTAGATCACTTAATCGTCCTCTTGCTCCTGAAAATCAAAATCTCGAAATTTTTCTTCGGCGTTTAAGAAGTAGTACTAGGGATAGTCATCTTAATCTTTCAAATTTTGATCTTCCATCACCTTTAATGGAAGACCTAATAGATCCAATTGAAGATCCCATTGTAGATCCCATTGTAGATCTTGGTCATGTGGATCATAATGGTGTGCACCACCCACCACAAGTTCATATTATGGATCCTCAAGGTGTGCATCCACCCTTGGGAATACCACAACCAGTTAATCATGCGGTGCAACAACCTAATATATGGATGCCAAAGCCAAATGTTGTTCCCCCAATTGGTGAGCAATAACAACAATATGTTCAAATGGCATACCCTCAACAAGGTCAAATGGCATATCATCAACAAGGTCAAATGCCATATCCTCCTCTCAATCCTCTCAATCCTCCAATGGTCCTTAGGGATCGTTACATTCCAAATCAATATAATGCACCCACTTGCATTCAATTGCCAAATTTCCGTGCTCATCATTATGAGATTAAGGCTTCCACCATTAACATGTGCCCTTTTGTCTATGGGTTGAGCAATGAAGAGCCTTATAAACATTTAGATGAGTTCTTGGAAGTTTGTTCCACTGTGAAAATCACGGATGTTCCGGAAGAAGTCCTAAAAATGAAGCTTTTCCCTTTCACTCTTGGGGATAAAGCTAAATATTGGTTTAATAACTTGCGGCCAAATACAATCACCTCTTGGGCACAATTGCAACAAGAGTTCCTAAAGAAGTATTACCCCACAAGTCGAACCGATGCCATGAGAACTTCCATTCGTGAATTTAAACAACAAGAAGGAGAACCCCTTCATGAAGCATGGGAACGTTTGAATGACTTGCTACGGAAATGTCCACATCATGACATTCCTAAGTGGCAATTAGTTCAATGTTTCTTTTCAAGTTTATCCGATGCCAATAAGGGCATTGTTGATGCTTCTTGTGGCGGAAGCTACATAGAAAGAAATGAAGATGAAATTTGGCTTCTTTTCGAAAAAATGAGTGAAAACTCAATGCATAGATCTTCATCTTCTAGGGGTGGTCACCTAGCAAATATGGGAGGAAAGAAAGCTCTAAATCAAATAGAATCTTCCATGGAAATTGCTGCCGAGGTCAAAAATCTTACTCAAAGATTTGATAAATTCCTTTTGAATCAAGGTCCGGTAATTCAATCTTATTCTCATCCTTCCAATGAAATGTGCATGACTTGTTCTAGTTACACTCACCATACTTCAAATTGCCCTCTTGGATAAGTCATACCAAGTGAGTCTCAAGAACAAGCAAATGCAGCTTTTATTCATCAAGGGAACAACCCTTATTCCAATACTTACAATCCGGGGTGGAAAAATCATCCTAACTTTGCATGGAGAAATCAAGGAGATGGTGCAAACCCTCCTCAAAATCAAGGTTACCAAGCAAAGTATGTTCCCCCACATCTCCAAAATCAAAATCAGAATTCTCAAGGTTACCGTCCTTCATTCTATCCTCAGAATGTGAATCAATACTCTCAACCTCAAGCATCAAATTCTCAATCCTATTCTCAACCTCAAGCATCAAATTCTCAATCTTACTCTAATCCAAATCAAGCGCCTCCAAAAAGTTTCGCTTTTGAGGACAAAGTCTTGCAAGCCTTAGGTGATCTTCGAAAAGATAATCAATTGTTTCATTCTCACTCTCAATCAATTGCAAAACTTGAAGCTCAAATCGGGCAATTAGCTAATTCTTTAAATGTAAGAGAGAAAGGTAAGTTGCCTAGTAAAACTGAAACCAATCCTAAGGGGCAATTTATGGCCCAAACAAGTCCTTCATCAGAATTTTCTGGAAATGAGCAAGTTTAAGCAATTACTGCCTTGAGGAGTGGTAGGAAAGTGGATAATAAGGTAGAGGTACCTAAGGAGGATAATGAACTGAAGCAACCAAGTGGTAACATCCGTCCCATTCCAAATCCTATTCCTATTTCTTTGGATGCTAGTGGTTTCAAAATGGACATTCCGTCATCTTCATCATCATTTCCCCAATTAGAGAAGCCTTATGAGCCAAAAGCTCCATTTCCTCAAGCTTTGAGAGAGACTTCATCATTTGGGAGACAAGAAGGGAAAATTCATGATATGATGGAAGTGTTTAAACAAGTAAAAAATCAATCTTCCTCTTCTAGATGCAATTAGGCAAATTCCACCATATGTAAAGTTCTTGAAGGACTTGTGCACACAAAAGAGGAAGAGTAAGCGAAGGGACCTTAAGAAAGTGCTTTTAACGGAACAAGTGAGTTCCATCATTCTATCTAACACTCCTCCTAAGTTCAAGGATCCGGGTGCTCTGACCATTTCTTGTGTTATTGGAAACCAAGAGGTTCGTAGAGCTCTCCTTGATTTAGGTGCAAGTATCAATCTCATTCCATACTCTGTTTACTTGCAATTAGGATTAGGGGACTTGAAGCCAACATCGGTAGTAATCCAACTAGCCGATAGATCAATTAAGAAACCAAGGGGAATTGTTGAGGATATTCTAATTAAGGTTGATAAATTTTATTTCCCAGTTGATTTTGTGGTACTAGATACGGAGCCAGTCCCTAATCTTACCAATCACATTCCAGTCATCCTAGGAAGGCCATTCCTTGCCACTGCCAATGCCACCATTAATTGTAGATCCGGCATTACGGACATCTCTTTTGGCAACATGATGGTTAAACTTAATGTTTTCAATGCAAGTCAATATCCCACAGATGAAGACGAGTGTTGCCTAGTAGATATCTTAGATGAAACCATAGAGAAGACTCTTCCCTCTATTCTCTCTAAGGACCCTCTTAAGGCGTGCCTTTGTGAAATGTTTGAAAGTTGTGGTTTTGACAAAGAAGGATCCATAAGTGAGGTGAATGCTTTGATGGACTCTGTGGCCACTTTGGATTACCCACCTTGGAAAAGCTAGAAAGAACCTCTTCCTTCACTTTCTAGTACTCCACCAGTTCCATCTCTCATTTCTCCTCCTATTCTTGAGCTTAAGCCCCTTCCATCAAATCTGAAATACGCTTTCTTAGGCCCAAAAGAGACTCTTCCGGTCATCATTGCTTCCAATCTTGAAAATGACCAAGAGAATGATCTTTTAGAAGTGCTTAAAGCTAACAAAGAAGCCATTGGATGGAGTGTGGCTGACCTAAAAGGCATTGACCCTTCTATTTGTATGCATCGCATACACATGGAAGAGGATGAAAGGCCATTTAGGGATGCTCAAAGGAGATTGAACCCAAATATGAAGGAAGTTGTCATGAAGGAGGTTGTGAAACTTCTAAATGCAGGAATCATTTATCCTATCTCTGATTCCAAATGGGTTAGTCCAACTCAAGTGGTTCCTAAAAAGTTGGGAATCACAGTTGTTGAAAATGCTAAGGGTGATCTCATTTCGAAACGCACCGCCACTTCATGGCGTGTTTGCATAGATTACCGAAAGCTGAATTCTGCCACTAGGAAGGACCATTTTCCATTGCCTTTCATTGACCAAATCTTGGAAAAATTGGCTGGGCAACAATACTATTGCTTCCTAGATGGTTACTCGGGGTACAATCAAGTGGCCCTAGATCCATTGGATCAAGAAAAGACCACATTCACATGTCCTTTCGGTACATTTGCTTATCGACGGATGCCTTTCAGATTGTGCAATGCTCCTGCCACTTTCTAAAGGTGTATGATGTCAATTTTTTCGGACATGGTGGAGAAGTATTTAGAAGTCTTCATGGATGACTTCTCGGTTTTTGGGTCGTCATTTGATTCGTGTCTCCAAAATCTCAAAAAAGTGCTTCAAAGATGTCGTGAGACTAATCTTGTGTTAAGTTGGGAAAAGAGCCATTTCATGGTTCAAGAAGGAATCGTGATTGGACATGTCATCTCTAAAAGAGGAATAAAAATAGATAGAGCGAAAGTTGAGCTAATTTCTGAATTGTCTCCACCTACTACGGTGAGAGAAATCCGCTCCTTTCTAGGATATGCCGGTTTTTATCGCCGGTTCATCAAAGACTTTAGCAAAATTGCTAAACCCTTGTGCAACCTTCTTGCCAAGGAGACTCCATTTGTCTTTGATGAAGCATGCCTAAATGCTTTTCATCAACTTTGCACTCTTCTATCATCCGCTCCCATCATGCAACCTCCAAATTGGTCATTACCATTTGAGATTATGTGTGATGCTTCCGACTTCGCAATGGGTGCTGTTTTGGGGCAAAGGGTAGGTAAACTACCATATGCTATATACTATACGAGTAAGACTTTCTCAGGTGCCCAATTGAACTATTCTACCACCGAGAAAGAATTACTTGCCGTAGTATATGCCCTTGATAAATTTCGGTCATATCTCTTAGGATCCAAGGTAATTGTGTTTTCCGATCATGTCGCTCTTAGGCATCTTTTAATGAAAAAGGAAACCAAACCTCGCTTGATAAGATGGATCCTACTTCTTCAAGAATTTGACTTTGAAATCAAGGATAAAAAAGGCTCCGACAATGTCGTTGCCGATCATCTGTCTAGATTAATGGTTGAATCTTCTTCAAATCTTGAAATTCATGAATCATTTTCGGATGAACAACTCTTTCAAATCTCAAATGGGACGTTACCTTGGTTCGCCGACATTGTTAATTATCTTGTAACCGGTAAACTTCCCATTACTTGGTCAAAACAAGAAAAGGACCGATTCTTTGCTACCATCCGGAAATATTATTGGGAAGATCCCATTCTGTTTCATTATTACCCGGATCAAATCATAAGAAGATGTGTGCCGAAAAGTAAAGTTCCTAGCGTCCTTGTGTTTTGTAACACACTTGCTTGTGGTGGGCATTTCAGTGGAAAAAAGACCGCTTTGAAGGTTCTTCAGAGTGGGCTCTTCTAGCCCACTATCCACTGAGATGCCTATAACTTTTGCAAGGTGTGTGTTCGGTGCCAAAAGTTGGGATCAATGTCAAAGAGAGACATGATGCCCTTAACTTCAGTCTTCATTGTTGAAATCTTCGATGTATGGGGCATAGACTTTATGGGACAATTCCCAATGTCTTATGGCTTTCAATACATCCTCGTTGCCGTTGATTATGTTTCAAAATGGGTTGAGGCTTGTGCTACCAAAACGAATGACCATTCCGTGGTAATTGCATTCGTTAAATCAAATATCTTTGCACGTTTTAGTATGCCAAGGGCTATGATAAGTGATGGAGGAAAACATTTCTATAATCAATTCTTGAAATAACTTTTCTTGAAATACTCCGTCACACATAAAGTGGCCACTCCCTACCATCCCCAAACAAGTGGGCAAGTCGAGGTGTCAAATAGGGAAATCAAGCATATTCTTGAGAAAACTGTCAATCCAACCCGAAAAGATTGGTCAAGAAAATTGAATGATGCTTTGTGGGCTTACCGAACAGCTTACAAGACTCCAATAGGCATGTCTCCATATAGACTTGTTTATGGGAAGCCTTGTCATCTTCCGGTTGAGCTAGAACACAAAGCACTTTGGGCAATAAAAAGGCTCAACTTTGATCTTGATAAGGCTGGAAAAGACTGTTTACTCCAACTCAATGAGCTAGAGGAATTGAGAAATGATGTCTATGATAATTCAAAATTTTACAAGGCAAGGACAAAAGCATTTCATGATAAACATATTGTGAAAAAGTCCTTTGAAGCTGGTCAAAAGGCTTGGTTATTCAACTCTAGGCTCAAATTTTTCCTTGGAAAGCTTCGAACCAAATGGGAAGGCCCTTATCAAATTATCTCCGTCTCACCTCATGGGGCGGTTGAACTTAAAAATCTAAAAGATGAAGGGACCTTCAAAGTTAATGGTCAAAGGCTTAAACCATACATTGATGGACAAACTTTTCAAAGAAATGTGGAATCTGCCCTCTTGGTAGATCCCATTTACTTTGAAGATTGAGAACATCTCACGTCTTTCTAGCGACGTTAAACACTAGTTGTATCGAGTTTCTCCTTCATTGCATTTTAATTTCCATTTTATTATTATTTTATTTTTATTTTTCCTTTTGTACATTTATGCATTTTTAAATTAAAAAAAAATAATTGTAAATGAGTAATGTAGGTTGGTGTTTGATTTTATTTCTATTTTATTATTATTATTTTTATATATATTTCATGTTAGTTTTGATTTATTCAAAAACATAAAAATAAAAAAATAAAAAAAAAATAAAAAAAGTATTAATTAGTATAGGTTGATAAGTGATTTTATTTCAATTTTATTTATTTTTATTTTTATTTTTATTTTTTTATCTATTTTTCATTTTAGTGTATATATTCTTTTTAGTTTTGTTTTGTTTTATTTTAAAAAAAAAAAATTAAAAAAAAAAAAAAAAAAAAGATCGATTCCATTTTCTTGGTAGAGAGCAACAAAAAAATAGGCCAAGTGGATTGATCACCCGTCCAAAGGGATCGATCCCATTTTACTTGTATTTCTCCCTTCTCATTAAATAGTGAAGGGGACATTTTTTGCCTAAAATTGTCGATCCCCCATCAAAGCAGATCGATCGTACCTTAGCCCTTGAAACCACGAATACATTCCTCTCTTCTGTTACTTGAAATTCTGCTTCTTCCCCCAAAAATCTCTAAACCCAATTTCATAGTCCAACCCTCACGGTTCGCTCTTCTCTTCTCGCGACTGTTCGTAGTTCTTCTCCGGCGTCGAGGCTGAGTTTTTCCAGCAATTTAGGCTGGTTTCGCCAGCGATCAAGGCTGGATTCTCTCCGTAGATCGCGGCTGGTTCGCGGTTCTTCTCCGGCGATTTTGTGGGTCGCCGTTTGCCGTTTTCTTGGTCGTTGTTTCCAGCGATTTCGGCTTGGTCTCGCCGGTGATTTCGGCTGGGCTTATCGCCGGCGAGTTTGTGGGTCAAAATAAAAAATAAAAAAAAACAGCAACAGAACGATTTCAGCTGGGCTTTATCTTTCTGGCGAGTTTCTGCATCGCCGTTTTCTCTGGTCATGGCTGGGTCGCCATTTTCTTCCGGCGAGCTTTTGAATCGCCGGGTTCTTCTCCGATCGCGATTGCTCTCTCTCCGACGAACGCGGCTGGGCTCTTCTCTCCGGCGAGCTTGTGGGTAATCTTCGCCGGCGATTCTTGAACTGGTTTACCCAGCACTGTCGGTTTCTTCTCCAGCGAGCTTGTGTTAAATAAAAAAAAAATGTAAATAAATAAATAATAATAATAAAATTAAATTAAAAAAATTTAAATAATAATAAATAAAAAAATTTTGAATTGTGGTTTTAAAAAAAAAAAAAAAAAATTGGATTGATGATTTCTTAAATTAAAAAAAAAAAAAAAAAAAACAGTTGAAGTGTTGTTAAAAACAATTGCATTGATATTTTTTTTAAAAAAAAAATTGAATTGATTTATTTTTAATATAAAAAATAAAAATAAAAAAATTTCAGTAGCATTCCGTCTTACTAGAGATGTTAAACTTAGCTCATTTTTTTTTTTTTTTTATAGGTTATATATACATATTCTTTTTCTTTGTTTCTTAAAAAAACAAAAAAAAACACAAAACTTAATTTTCTTTCCATTTATTATTATTTGTTTATTATTATGTATATATATATATATATATATTTATTTTATTTTAGTATATATTTTTCTTTCTAATTTAGTATATATTTTTCTTTCTAGTTTATTATATTTTTCTTTGTTTAACAAAAAAAAAAAAAAAAATTCTGGGAGATCAATCCCATTCTTGAAATAAAAAAAATCAAAAAAATCAAAAAAAATCAAAAATATGTATTTCCAGTATGCCCTTCTGATTGGTTAGGAATGTTTTCAGATTTTATCAAGGGTTTCATCTCATAGCTCTTTGTAATGTATTATATATTATTTTAAATTATATAAATTGCTTATTCCATGTGATATTTGATGTGAGTTTGCTAGTATTGCTATACAGATAGGTTTTTGTATCCAAGTTTGGGGGAGATATCTTTCCTACTGGATCATTGCCGGACTTCATAGTCTTTACCATCACGGTATACTCTTTCCATTATTTTTCATTGTTCTCATTGCACATTGAGGACAATGTACAGTTTAAGTTTAGGGGTAAGGTCATCATGATTCATTCTATTTAAGTTAAGCTTTAAATGCATGATGAGATTTGAGATGTGTTTGGCAATGATTTCGAATTTTTGAAGTATAGTTCTTTTGAAAAGCAAGTTGTTAGGGTCTAATACTTCTTGTATGCTCTAGGATGCCATTTAGGGGTAAATTTTTAATTTTTGATATCATGTTTGCTCTTGTGGTACACATCATCTTATTAGTTGAAAATGCTTTGAGAGTTGATTCTAAAATTCTACACTTGCACTTGCGCACACTAACATTCAATTTGTGGGGTACATGCTTAGTTGATTATTGTCTTGGTTTATCCCAATTGAGCTAGTATGCTTTGAAAGCTTTCATTCTTGATAAAATGACCTTGTAAAGAAAAGAAATAAAAGCACTCACCAAAGGTGAGGAATAAAAAAAATAAAATAAAATAAAATAAAAAAAGTGCATTCTTTCAACATGTCAACTGATTAAAAAGGAAGACAAGGAAAGAATGTAAGATGTATGATTAGTTTGAGTTCGTAACCTAGTCATTCCGAGTCATTACGTCCTTAGGAGTGTCTTTACACTTAACGCCCTAAGACCATCTGGTTTGGGAGTCGTTGGCTCAACGCTTGTTACATGGGGTGATTAGAGAGCTTAAGGAACTTGGACATTGCACATGGTCATACATAAAAAAAAAAATAAAAAAAAAAAGAAAAAAAAATGAAGAAAAAAAGAATGTATGATTGAATAACAAGGTTCATTCAATGTCTTGATGTCTGGGACTATATCTGTATGCTAGTTTGAGGGTAAGGCTATGCCATTACTTTGATTTGCTAGGATAGCAATACATTTTGATGCCGGTTCACTCAAAAAGGATGATATAATTGATTCAATTTGCATGATTAATTGATTGATGTGTAGAGGACCATTTTTGCTTACATGATGTTGAAATGTTGATAATAGCTTAGAAATGGCAGAAATTTGCATACTTTAGGTAGTCTACTTTTAACACTTGTTTAATATGTGTTGTTACTTCTCAAGTAAGAAAGAGCTGTTGATGTTTGTGGGTACCATTTCTGGAAACCCTCACGAGACTTCACTCATCCACTAGGGGTAACCTAGGGGTTTAAAAGGCTTGTTGCATATGCTAAATGCAACCGTGATCCCTACGAAAGTGGTGTTATCTTTATTTGTTTTATTAGTTCATTGTTGTATCTATATTTGATTCATTTCCATGTTGTAGTTCATTGCTAGGGACTAGCAATATCTAAGTTTGGGGGTGTGATAAGTGCTTAAATGTTGCACATTTTAGCACCTAAGTTAGGGTATTTCAGTCTTTGCATCTATCTTAATTTCACGTTTTAGTCCTAATTTATGTTTATGTGTATTTCAGGGCAATAAAGTTAAAATGAGCTAAGAATGGTCCATTAAAGCCTCTTTGGAGTCAAGCAAAGACATTCAGAAAAAGTTCAAAAAAATGGCAAAAAGAGGTCGCAGCCCATTGCTCGTATAGTGTGTTTATTCTTCAAAAGTGGTCAATCTCGGGCCTTTAATGATGTTCTCAAAGATGAAGAAGCAAACCAACGAGCCTGGGGCCAAAATGGAGCTAAATAAGGCTTAAAGGAAATTTCCAACTCTGGGGGATCAATCCCCCAGGACTTGGCAACATTACAGATTTTTTTTATTGTTTGGGCTTATTTTGTGAACTATTGGGCTTTAATAGGGTTGTTACTTAAAGCCCAGTGAGCTATTAGATTAGGGTTAATATTTATTTTATTTAGGTGAATATTATTATTTTGATTAAGTTTTTATATTCTGTATCGTATATTTTTTTTTTCTCTTTGGAAAAACACGGGAAAGAGGAGAAAAAGCAAGAACAGGCTAGGGTTTTGAGAAGAAGCTCAGAGATGATGAATCCAAGGATGGAGATTGTTCTGTGTTCAACTCCATCAACCATGAGTAGCTAATTCTCCTACTTAGGGTTGGATAAACCCTAAGCATATAACATATTCTCTCTCTCTTTTCATACTTTTTGGGGATTTATTTATGTAATTGATGTATAGGCTTGAATAACATGATTTAATTCTTTCAATTGTTTATTCGTATTAATCTCATGTTGTCTTATGTGTTATTGATGAATAAACAAGCTATACACTTGAATTCCTTGTAAATTGATTCTTGTGATGTCTATGCATGTGGTTAATTAGTTATAATCGTGTTCAAATTGATGGAAAATTACTTTTATTTGATGGATGGCACTACATGTTTAGGTTAATTTATTGTCTAATTAGTTTTAAATTCATGTTTAATTAGTTTAATTTAAGATTAATTAATTTAATTGCAATTCAATTATTAGATAAGTAGACCATCCATACTTATGTTTGAATTCTATACTTTTTGTCACAATTGCATTATCTTCTAGATTAATGTAAGTTAGAATTGTAACTTGAATTGATGGACCATTCTTTGGATTGGTGAATTGCACTACACTTAGTTTATTTGTCATTAGGTATGCAATTCAAGCTTGAAATTGATGCTTCATACTTTTTTTTGCAAGTATTAGCTACATTAGAATTACATTTAATTATTTCCCCAATTAGTTGAAAGTGAGTGAGTTAAGGAATGTGCTTAGTGGTGAATCCTACACCCTAAGTCTCTTTCCAGTCTTTTATACTCTACTCTTTATTTGCATTATTAAGTTTAAAATTAGTCTAATCACAAAACCAAACCTTTTTAGTAATCACATAAGCACTAAAGTAGAATTCAATTCTGAAAAACCTATAATTGTTTAGATCTCTTGGGACGATCCCTGCTCACTTCATACTCCATAGTATAAGTGTTTAGTGGTTTTATAAATTTAAAATATGGTGCCCACTTAACATTATTTCTAAACCTAAAGTGTTGTGCATTATTTTGTGCACATGCTCGGTCGCACCAATTGGGTTACACCCTTTTCTCTAATCTAATTCTCCCAAAGCAGTCTGGCCCAATAGTATTTTTCATCTTCTCATAACTCCATCACAAGAAGAAGAAAAAATAATGGTTGTCAAGATAAAGAACATGGTTGAGAGAGAGAGAGAGAGAGAGAGTAATAAACTTGTAGTAGTTGTTGTTGGAGTAAGATTGTTGCATCGGTCGCTGGTAGAGTAGCTGCTGACATGAATCTAGGATGGACGAATTGAGAGGTCTCCTATGGCTGCTATCTTCAACAAGAGTTAGGAACTTAGGGTTTCTTTTCTTTTGTTATGGTTATAGTGTGTGTAATCCAACGGTTGTGATCAACTGTATGGATTACTGGGCTTAATAGCTTGAGGGCTTCAGGAATGGATATAGTTTAAGTTTATAAAACCAAACAACTACCTGAAGATTAGCATTGGTAAGAGTGTGATTGTTCCAGTGGGGGAGGGGGATCACATTCATGATCTGGCAGCTATCTTGGGTTGCGGTGTTGAGTCTTTTCCGTTTTCTTATTTGGAGCTGCCCTTGGGTTATTCTATGAGGAGAGTTGCTGTTTGGGATCCAGTGGTGGAGCGTTTCCAAAAGAGGCTCTCCAGGTGGAAGAAGCAATATTTGTTAAAGGGGGTAAACTCACATTGTTGAAAAGCACCCTCTCAAATCTTCCTACATATTTTTTATCCTTGTTTCCAATTCCTAGAATAGTGATCAATAGACTCGACAAGATTCAGGGGAATTTTTTTTAGGGGGGGGGGGGGGGGGGGGTATCAGGAAGGAGTTCAAGTACCATCTTGCAAAATGGGAAAAAGTCTGCACCCCTATTAGAAAAAGAGGCTTGGGAATTCGCAGGTTGGAGATGTTTAATACAGCTTTGCTAGGGAAATGGATATAGAGATTAGGGTGTGAAAGGTCCGTGCTTTGGAGGCGTGCTATTGCTTGTCGGATTGGGGAAGAAAAGGGAGGTTGGAAGTCTAGAGGTGTGTCTTTACCAGCAGGCATGGGACCATGGAAAGGTATTAGGAGGGGTTGGGATGAGTTCTCTAAGCGGATACAGTTTAGAGTTAGGAATGGTCGTCATGTGAGGTTTTGGAAGGATTTGTGGTGTGGGGATGTGGTGTTGGCTTGTAGGTTTCCTCGTCTCTTTAGGATTGTTGAAAATAAGCATGCTATGGTTGCAGATTATTTTCGGCTTGAAAATCGGAGAGCAAGTTGGGATGTGAGATTCGGTAGAAACTTCAACGATTGGGAGATTCTGGAAATTATAGATTTAATGGTATTAATTTATAGTCAAGCAGTGGAGGGGGAAGGAAGGGATGAGATGGTGTGGATGGGGGGTTCTAGAGGGGTGTTTGAGGTGAGGTAGTTTTACCAAAGTCTTACGGATTCGCTAAGCAATGTTTTCCCTTGGAAGGCTATTTGGAGGACTTCAGCTCCATAGAAGGTGGCCTTCTTCACGTGGACAGCGGTGCTTGGCAGCATTCTTACTCTCGATAATCTTAGAAGAAGACGCCAAATTACAGTAAATTGGTGTTGCATGTGTCAGAAGACGGGTGAATCGGTTAACCATCTCCTGTTGCAATGCCAAGTGGCATCGGATGCTTGGAGTATGGTCCTGAATGTTTTGGGGTAGAATGGGTTGTTTCAAGGACCACGATGGAAATGTTAGAGGCCTGGAGAGGGAGACCAGTGGGTAGCCGTGCTAGAAAAGCTTGGAAGGTAATCCCTCTTTGTGTATGGTGGGGGTTGTGGCACAAGCGGAATTAGAGATCCTTTGAAGGCAAGGAGTCGCCAGCGTGGGTTATTAAATTGAATATTTTGCATTCTCTTTATTTTTTGGGTCGTTGGGAAAAGTTGTTCATCTTCGGACAACTTTTTATATTTTGTTGACAACTTATTGTTGTAGTGGCACCTATGGCGTCTTTTGTTTGCTTTGTAAAGAGTTCGCTCCCCTTTTAAGCGCCTTTGATAATATATGTTTACTTATCAACAAAAAAAAAACTGCATGGACCTCTAAAACCACTCAATGTTTGGGCTGAATTTTAGTAGCAAATTTTGAAATATAGGCCCTATCAACTAAACGAGCATGTTCACGAGCTTGGCGAGCTGAGCTCATCATTGCTCAAGCTCGGCTCGTTTAATGAGCTCGAGCTCGGCTCGTTTACTAAACGAACGAGCCCGAACCGAGCTTTTAATGAGCCAAGCTCGAGCTGTTCATGAACAGCTCAGTTCATTTGTAGCCCTAGTACCAACTAGGAAAACAAATTCAGATTTGTTGTATTGGGGTTGTTATTAAATTTGTGACGTTTGGAATTGGAATTAGATTTTTAGGATTGGTGAGAATTGAAATTAAAATTTAAATAAGATTTTGGAATTGAAATGTAAATTTAAATAAAATATGACCCAGAAGCCGAACAATACAAAACAACCCAACAGGTGAGCACAAAACATGTGACTTGCATTATTATAAAAAGTAAAAGAAGTCAAATGTTTCTACACCAATAAGACGAAACTCCAAAGCCACTAGAAGAAGTCTGTGGTTTCTACACCAAGTAAGTCAAGCGACTATGGTAAGCAAAGCCCTTATTAAGTTACATAAATTCATCCCACACATGCTTTTTTCCATTCTGCATCTATCCGTTTGTCAATGTCTGAACTTTTTTTTCCCCTTACATTTAGAAACCTCATATAACACTTGAAAACAAGGGACACAAATGGGTGAACACAAATACCACAAGGGGCTTCCAAACCCGACTATGATTTCATTACACACTGCTTGACCAAATCTATCTCAAATATGCATGTACATGCCTCCCATTATTGCAACTAAGTACAGTGTTTTTACTAAAATACCAAATATATGATGATCTTAATCATCGCCTCATCAGATAATCATATTGAGAGGGTCATCATCTAGTGAGGTCCCTGTTAATCGAGGGTATTGGGAAGAGTAGGTTGGATACATACATAATCTTTAGCATTAATTACATACCGTGATTGATCTCACAATTCGAATCCACATTCTCAGGCTGTCATATTCACATGCTTGATAGCCCAAGCTTTTATGGTGCAATGACTCTTATCCTTGCACACATGGGTAATACATGCAAATGAATCACTATTTGACACATGCTAGTGATGCCATGCTAAGCGTTTCGTTAATACTTTCTTTGATTTGGCGTCTAATACTTTCTTGGATTTAGTGGAATACTTGTCACATACCCCTATTAACTACTTGGATTTTTCTCACTTGTTGGAGTTTTTCCCATACTCCATATGATGCAGATTCAGTTCAAGCTTTCTGTTCGATGTTTTTCCATTTAAAACTTATTTATATTTTCATTTGGACAAACAAGGACAGTTCAGTATATATTTAGCACATAACAACAGTGACAGAGCCAGGAATTTAGTTGAGTGGGGCGACGTTGAAGATTTCAGTTGAGTGGTATAAAATTTTTTTGGAAGAAATAATAAATATAAGAACTTAATACGGATTGATAATATTTTCATTTACTACATTTACAATTTTCCTCGATGAATTTTTATATTGAGCAAGATTTCCATGGAAATTGAAGAAAAAATTTATTTATTTAAATACGACAATTATACAAAACAAAACAAATGTGCATGTGTTCTGGCGTATCCCTCAATCCTTTTTACAATGAATACAATTAAGAATTTTTCATAAGTCAAATTAGTTAGGACTCATCAAAGCTAGAAAGTCCTTGCTTGCAATAATTAAAAATTAATGAATGAAACTTGTCTTTACTTTGGAACCTTAACTATTTTCAGTTAGGCTCTCCGAATCAAAAACTAATTGATAATTACTAATTAGATTAAACCAAATAAACTAGAGAATTGTGCGCTTTAGAATTTTGATCCTTCTTCATTAACACAAAAATAAAAAATAAAAATAAAAATAAAAAATTTAGCTGAAAGTGAGTTGTGCATCATCATAGGAAAAGGGAGGATTAAAGATGGAGATATAGAATTCTAGTGCTCAGAGAGAGAGAGAAACTGTGGATTAAAGATTAGAAATGTGGAGCAGATTGACAATTCTATATGTACAAAGGCATAACCTCAATACTTGTATGCGCAAGTTGAAAATTATTCTTCAGCTATTAGATCCTGAAGGAAAGATTTCATGGATACCTAAACAACAAGAAATTTAATTTTTAAGTGAAGAACTCAATTTGAGGGACAATTGTACCTCATCAAAGAAGATTGTTTCTTTTAGAATAATGAAATTTAATTGTATATGTTATTTTACAAATTTACTACAGTTTTGATCCTACATCAGCTCCAATTTGTACCAAAGTATATTCGCAGGATAAACTCAATATACAGACATCTAATATAATATAAGATTAAAAAATCATGAAAATACATAAAATATGCGCAATAAACTTGCCTGCACTTTGATTAGAAGTGTCCTTGTGCCTGTCTGAAATTTGTTTCAGGGAAAGCCTACTGTGTTGAAGCAACCCTTCAATTATGTCTTCGCACTGCCAAAATCCAACCAAACAGTAAGCTACTCATTCCAACTTTGAACAATTGAGAAATTCTCGTTCCATCTGCTCCCAACTGTCAATACCTCTAGCTTTGAGGTCTGTGTACCAATCAAATGCATTCCCTTTGAGGGAATGAATGAATTGCCTGAAAAAGAGATCTCTGTTTGTACCAACATTGCCGCAAGTTTCTATAAAGTGTGCGACATGTTGCTTTGGATTGCCTTTTCCATCAAATACTTGAAGCTTTGGAGGTTGACACCCAACCGACATTTTTAAGATGTCAATTCTTTCTGTGTAAGGCTTTGAGTACATGCGATCACATTGAAGAATGCCATTGTATTGTTCTTTTATGCAATTCACTATCATGTCTTGAAGTTGTTAGACAGAAAGTGAGGTGACGGAGGCAGTATTAATTGTTGGATTGGCGGACACGTCATTTTGATCATCAATTGGAGTGTTCTCTGGCATGGAATTAGAATGAGAAATTCGGCCTTTGCTTGACTCAGCATTGTCGTCACGCAATTTTAACTTTTCTGTTAGCGAGACAATTTTCAGATCTTACTCCTTGAGAGAGTGTTATAATCTTTCAATTGCACGGGCCATAGTCGTCAATTGCTCTTCGTACGAGGTCATCATGACTGACATAGTGATGGAGTCAGAAAAAATCTTTGGCCTTGGGTGGACCAGCCTTGAACTTGAACTTATGACTAGAGCAACCTTTGAGGTTGAAGGAACCTTCCTCCTTGCCTCCAGCGAGGTGAAGGTGGTATGAGTTTGAGTTGTTACTTTGACAGATTTGGCAGAATTGACTCTCATCGCATCGTGTTGTCTTTTGGCAGGAACGGATGATTTGACCATGCTCCACATCATTAAACTTGCAGAGGTGTTTGTACCACTTGACGAAGTTGCAACCTTCTTACCACCTTTTGTGATGGTACTGATGTTGTCTGTCATGACCGCGATGTCTTTGGTGGTATTCTTGCATTTCGTCTGAATTTTATTGGAAGTCATAGAATCTGACGATGAATTTGTTGAGGATTTGATGTAGGAGAAAGAGATGAGAGGCAGAGGAGGTCCCACCAGGCGTGCCAGAAATTTATACACACAAATTTTGTAGTATGCAAATAAGAACAAAATAGGGAGCGAAAAAAAATATATTTTATTAATTTGTAAACAATTGGAGTACAATACTCTGTAATAATATTCTTTACATAGAATAAGGTCCTCTAATTCGATCTCCTTTGTTGGTTGGATCCAAGGGCTGCACGAGCTTGATCTTGAATCACCGTGGAATTTGGATGAAGAACGACACGATTTGATGTGCTTGTTGTTAATTACCTTGAAATTTGATGAAGAACGGCACGATTTGATATGCTTGGTGTTCTTTGCTTTTGGGCAGAGTTTCTGTATTTCTCTCTGGAATTCTGGATTTCTGAATTCTGAATTTATCTCTGAATTTCTAGACCCTCTGGATTTCCGAGTCTCTGAATTTTTGAACTTATGAATTCTGAATTTGCATACCTGAATTTCTGGACCCTCTAGATTTCTGAGTCTCTGAATTTCTGGACCTTCTGGATTCTGAATTTGTGTCCCTGAATTTTGGACCCTCTGGATTTCCTAGTCCCTGAATTTCTGGACCTTTTGGATTACCCCTTTCTTTCTTCCTTCAAGCCTCTATTTATAGGCTTTTTGGATTAATAGGATGATGACATGTGTCATCTCCTGATAAGGATAAAATAATAATTGGGCCGGGCCGGTTATATTATGATAATAATCCTTAAAAATAATTATTCTAAATATATTTTATTAGGAATAATTATCTTTTTATTTAACTATCTGGGTTAGGCTAATTAAATAATTTAAGTGGACCAAGCTTGGGCCAATTAAATAATTTAATTAAACATTAGGCCCATATTTAATGGGTCCATTAGTCAAAACCAAAGCCCACTAAAATTTTAATGTCTACAAGCTCCAATTCCAAGCCCTAATTTCAAAAATCCCAAGGATACCAAATCAAAAATCGGCTCTGATCAAAACGAAGAGCTCGACGAGCTCTCCGATTTTGCCTTAAGTGGCACTATCAAATTTCAAAAGGATGAAGAGAAATTTAAGCTCAAAATCTTGAAGAAAAGAAAAAGAGAAGTGAGAAAGGAGGGGGAGAGAATATGACGAAAGAGAGAAGATTAGAGGCCATGTAATGGCCTTATAGCCATTATAAGAGTTATAACTCCTTGTGGGTCCCACCAAAGAAATATCTCACCTTTTTCTTTTATAATTTATGTGTATGCATTCTAATTAAATCACAACCATACAATTTAGCAGGTAACCTCGTAATTGTGGATAAAATAAACATGCATGAAATGCAATGGATCCGTAACACAACTCCCGTGCGGAACAATTTCAGTAGCGGATCTTACCTGAGACCTCCCGGCTCGAAAAATAGAAAAATGCCAAAATAGCAACCATTACATTTCTAAGAGTCCTAAACTCAATAGAATGCCCCAACTAACTCCCAAACACACCTGGCACACCCCACGATGTCCGACACTCAAAACGAGAAAAGATGAAAATACCCTCGAAAAAAATCAGAAAATTCTAATAAATGAAAAATGGTAAAACTTGGAAACATTACAGGATAAGAGAATTGGAACCTAAGGGTCAGTTTGGTGCAATGGAAAAGGGAGGAAAGGAAAGAAAAGGAAATGTGATGGAGGATGATTAAAAATTTGTGTTGACATAAATGGTTGGAGAGAAAGGAAAGAAAATGGACGGTTTTGGAAGGATGACACAAGGCATAAATAGTAACTTTCTTATCCTCCCAAAAATGGGAGGAAATGAAAGGAAAGGGAAGGAAAGGCTTGATATATTATTTCTAATGCCAAATTTACCCTTACACAAAATCAAGATTACACTTTATTTTAGTTTGCAAAACAAGAATTATAGACATTGATTAGTTGATTTAGAAAAATAAAAAATAAAACAAAACCCATACGTACAAGTTAACAGTTGTAGAGAGAGAGGGGGGCAAGCTTGAGAGTTGAGAGACATCAGCTGAAGCTTGTGAATGGCAAAACCGAACTGGAATAGCGGGCGATGGAAATTGAAAGATGTGGGTTTTGATTTTTTGAACAATCTGAAATGATATGCGAATATGGGTTTTGATATAGGTAATTGGTTTTGATTTTTGCTGACAGACAGATAGATTAACTGAAATATATGGGTTTTGAACTTCTGATTCTTGTAGATTTTGTAGTTTGCAGTTGCAGAGAGAGAGAGGGCAAGTTCAGAGTTGAGAACAAGAATAGAGATGGAGGCGATTGGGGAGGATAAAATGATTTGCCCTAAAAATATTATTTTTATATTACATAGTTAAATTTATAAAATTATCTTTTAAAATATAAAAGGGTATAATAGTAAATTTATTAAAATAGTTTTATTTCCTTTCTTTTCACAAACATGATTATTATCCTTTCCTTTCTTTTCCTTCATTAATTAATCAAACACGATATGGATTAAAATTATCCTTCCCTTCCCTTCCCTTTTCTTTTCCTCATAACTAATATCATCCTTTCTTTTCTTTCCCACCGTACCAAACATAACCTAAGAGCAGGGGTAGAACTCTCTGTGGGTTAACCTGGGCTATAGCCTAGGTCCAAATATATATATATATATATATATATATATATATTAGTACTACTATTTCCAATCAGTCATAGCCCAATCCAAGCTGCTCAATCCATAATAAAACACAAATGCTAAATGGCCCAGCCCAATCAAAGCCCAAATCCATGTATGATTATTATTATTATTATTATTATTATTATTATTTTTCTCCTTAAATGTAAACTTGTATATATAAATATATATCTGTACAAGGTGGCTAAAGCCCAAATCATGGAACCCTGCCCAAACAGAGCCCAACAAATGCAGCCCAAACAGGAAGACAAAATCCTTCCATTACACAATTAGGGAAAACAAACATTTAACAAACATTTGTCCAAACACAATCCGGTTAGCAGCATAGATGGAGAGGCACGGGTTTTGATTTTTGATTGTTAAGTGAAATCTTCTAACCTACTAAAGTCAATTTGATTCAATCCCTTTCTCAAATTAGGATTCTATTATTCGATCAAATTTGTAAAGAACAAAGAGTTGGATTCCCTGCTTGAAATTTTTTGCCCCAATAAATTCTCTACTCCGACTCAGGGCCTGGCCCTTGCACGTGTGGTATTGGTTAGTTAGGTTAGCTGATAATATGATAATGAAGTGGGTTGAGGGTTTCACTGTTTGGGTCTGGGCTTGTTTGTCGTAGTTGGGCCGCTTTTTATGGGTTATTTCCTGGTTTGGGGTAATCCAATGTAATGTTAACCTTTGGGCATAGAGGCCATTTTTTTTTTTTTTTTTTTGTAGGCCTGGGTTATGCACCTTTTATTGGTATAATTATTTATTTATTTATTTTTATTTTTTTATGATATATATTACTTACCTGAGAAAAAAAAATTGATAACTCCTTGTGATAAATCCTATTCTCTTGCTTCCATCAAATTATGATTATAATCCTGTGTATATTTTATTATTAAGAAAAAAATAAAAAATAAATAAATAGGGATGGCGTTTAACTTCAAAATCAGATTTAAGTGGGAATTAACATGGGCTAGTGACACTATGTTGGGGAAGACAGAGAGCTTACCAAGGTGAAAAGACTACAAATCACTTGTCAAAGACTGAATAATGTTAATTGGCTCTGTCTAGTTTTGTAATATATACAGATTGACTTGCAGACGTGTTCCGAAACAACCCTTCCAAACCTATTGTAAAGTGCATACTAATTACAAGTTCTAGAATATGGATGTGAACTGTACTGGTGCCTTAAGAATTTGTCCTTTAGATTACCTTAGATTTCATATAGGATTTGAAATTTGATTGGTTATGATTTCTTGTTAGTCACGAACTAAGTCACACAATTCTTTTTAATGGGTATTGTTTTTATGTTCCGAGCATATTCTTACTTTTACGCTCCGCGCGCGTTCTGACTCAAATTCTCACTATTTATGACTTAATTTTGCCGCTTTCGAATTTGTTTTCGCTCTTGTTTTATGTGACTTAGGCCGTGAATGGAAATACCATGAAGTTTTTATTTTTTATTTAGTTTTATTTACTACTAATTCTTCCTTTTTTGTACTATATACCAATGAAAATATAAAGATGCACAATGAGATTTTACCATGCGAATAAAACGGAGATTATAAGTTATCAAATCCCCAACTCTTTGTCTAACTTTCACTCTCTATTTTAGCTTTTGGTGTTCTCTTATTTCATATTATAAATCTTAACACCTTTATGTAGTAACCGGTAAAATAATTGCCGGTCCAATCAAACCGGACCGCTTGATTAATATTTTATTTATTTATTAGTATATGTTTTGTTTGGGAGGACTAAGCCGAAAAAGTTTGATTGGTTGAGTATGGTGTTTTCTATTATATACCATTGAAAATATAAAGATCCACAATGAGATTTTACTATGCAAATAAAACGGAGATTACAAGTTTTCAAACTCCCAACTCTTTATTTATCTTTCACTCTCTTTTTGTGTTCTCTTATTTCATACTATATATCTTAACACCCTTATACATCAGACCACTCGCAAGACAAATTAGATCAGAAACATATCACAATGATGTAGTATTTACTGCGATTCGGTACTTAACTAAAAACTCCTTTTGTTGTAGTGCCTAGACAGAAACAGCATTTGGACCACAACTTCCGCCGTAGGTTTCCATGACCTCTTCACATTGTAAGTCTACGTGATGCCGACATGGAATCCTCTTTACAAGTGTGGGAAGGAAAGGGAAGGAAAAGGGAAAGGAAAAAAGAAATCGAAGTTATCCCAAAGTTGACAACATGGGAGAGTCGCCAAGAAAATCAAATAAATCATCTCAAGCTTTTGCTATTTATGTTATAATCACGAGACACTGTGATCCCATCTGCTCCAAATCAAGGGGACATATAGACGTGAATGGTATAGTGACAGGTTCATGCGGGTCATGCGTACTCGTGTGCTGTGATTTGCTTGGAATCTGGTTTATGGTGGTTTTTGACCTCTCACCTCCCACCACTTCCACATGAGCTTTGCTTTATACTGTGTGTTTGTGCGAGAGAGAGAGAGAGACTTCAATGCGTGTGGAGCTCTTGGGCACTACAAGGTTGTTTCGTTTTGGCTAGTCCATCCAAGTAATTATTTCAGATCATGCAATATGTCCCTCTCATATATCTTTTCAAATTTATTTATATTTGTTGGTAATGGTACTTAATTACACCTTTGAAGTGATTTGATTTGATTTAGAGCATAAATCATCACAATTCTAATTGATTTAACCCTTGAATTATGATCATTGTTTGGGTGCATGATTGTATGTAAAATTCTATGTATTATTTAATCTAAAGTTTTGGTTAATATCTTATGCTCACTAGTTCACCAACTAATCAAATAAAACCACATATACACATAGTCAATCGTAATGATTCCATTATTTTTGAAATTAGGACCAAACCATTATCATTTTATATCAAAATCAAATTGTACAGTTGTTTGACATATATGCCCTTAAAAGCTAATTTTTCAATTTTATTTTATATGTTTATTTTAATTTTGAAATTTATTGTTACATTACCTACATACATGTTTGAATTTTATGGGTGTTACCTTAATTATATGGTAAGGTAAAATTGGAAGAAAAATTTAATTTTAATTAAGGAATCTGATAAGACGTACTCGTGAGTCCCTAATTAATCGAATTCAAAAAAATTATATTTGATAGTATCAAATGGACATTTCAAAATAGAAAAACGTAACAAAAGTAAAATAGACGAAAGATTCTGAATTGAACATGACAATTTTATTTTGTTGCGTGTGTTAATGTGGAAAATAATAGAAAATAATAGAAAAGTGAGAAAATGAGAATTGTCATTTTCTTTGATCAAACAAGTGCAATTTGTCTTCCTATCAAACCTTTTAGCTGTTTGATTGCAACTCTTACCTGCCATGACACCATTTCTCGTTGCATTATCTTTTATGTCCTCATTATTTCTAGCATATCCTTATTTGGTGACTGAATAAGTCAAAATATGGTATGCCCAAAGACAAGTGTCAGGATATGGTATGCCCAAAAACACGTGTCAAAATCTGGTTTCCCATCATTTAAAACGAGAAAACAAAAGGGAACAAGCTTTCGACAGATCAATGGGCTAGAGGCTGGTCCTGCAAGCACTATTCTTGGTGTAGGCAAAATTTCAGAATCTTTGCAAGACTTTAATTTTGTTTAGCTGAAAATTGAAAGAAAGAAGCATTATTTATGCTCTTTGCACAAAACTGGCAAAGTTAGCAAACATATTACTCTTTATAACTAGTGTTTCTTTATAGATATTATAGTCTGTGTGTAGGCTGCTATTGTTTAATAATTGTGACATGATTATCGATCCTGGCACGTTAGGTGTAGGTTTAATTACAGCTCACGTCAATTGTTTAATAATTGTGACATGATTATCGATCCTGGCACGTTAGGTGTAGGTTTAATTACAGCTCACGCCAATTGTGCGTAAGTCAGATAGTCGGATGTAGTCAAGTTTAGCACAATTTTATTTATTTATTTATTTATTTTTACACGTTGTATTATAAGTGATAAGTAGAGGAGATGAAACCAAGATTTAGAAAGTTGGGGAATAGAACAATTAGTCGATGGAATTGGAATTAAAGATAAATATTTCACGTTGTCGCCATTCAACATTAAACTAACAAAAAATAAAACTCTGATACCAATTAACAAAACGGAAGCAAATTTGTTGGAAATAACAAATTTTAGAAAATACTAGAATATTATTGATTTGTAAAATCTACTGTGTACTGTGTAGTGTGTAGTACACTCATTTATAATAGTAATTAAATTAATGAATCATTGAATCCTAAAGTAACCCAATCTGTCACCACCTCTATAAATCATTTTAAAAAAAAAATCCAATCACTAAAATAAGTTTACAAAAAACTAACTAAATTAGAGTCCAATTCAACCACTAATAGATACACTAAAAAAAATTGATAAACTTCTAATCACATTGAAAAATGAAAAAATGGAGTCCTAAACTGTGAAATATATTTTATAATTGGCTAATTTCGTTGTCAAAATAAGTCTAATCGAGTTGTAATTTTTCGGTTCAAAATTTCAAAGATTAAAGATCGAATGCGGATTTGAAGAAGTTCAAATGTTCATACTTTACTACACTCCGAAATGATGAGAACAATGCTTTAGGAAGATATATGAGTGAGTAACAATACTTAGGGAGTTTAGAAGGTTGAAGGAAACAGAAAATACCTTTCTGTCCATTGGGAACCAGTGAGATTTCTTGAATCAATAGCATGCTTTGGTTCAGAACAAGTTTGGTCGTTGCTAACCTTGAACCGGTACCACGATTGGGAACCGGTAGCCAAAGTGCTTCGAAAAAGTTTCTGACCTTCTTAAACTGGTACCACATTTGGGAACCGGTACCAGGAGTCCTGACAACATTAGATTTTTAAGTTTCCTTGTTCTATTGGTTTCTTTTTTTATCTCAATTTCTTTCCAAGTCCTATGCACGAAAGTTTTCATATTTTCAGAGGGATTAGGACATTCTAAACTCTATATAAACTTTGTTAGACTTCTAGATTTATTCATGACTTTAGGGAAAATCAATTATACCTTAGAGAGAGAAAAATTCAGAAAATCAAATCTGATTATTCTGAATTTATTTTTGAGAGCACACACATATATTCATGAGTGATTTAGTTGTGTTGATCTCTATTTCATCGGAATTGGAGCTATATTGAAGATTCAGAGATTCCGAATGAAGAACATGATTTAATTCTTCTACAATCGAGTTCAGATCTTGAAGAACAGAAGTAAAAGCGATCACACTTTGAAAGGGTTGGAACATTCGAGGAGTGTTGTCTGATCTACCTACTACCCTTCTACAAATATCAAGCATAAGCCTGAGGTCAAGTTGCTGTTGGACGGGGAGTCGCAAAGCCAGAGGATTGTTAGCAATTGGTGTTTGGTAGAACGATAGGGTGTGAGCCAGAGTCAAAGTTCGGTATACTTTGTTTCAAACATAGTGGATTGGTTTTGAACTGAATATTTCACGAGGTTTTTCCCATGCAAACAGTTGACGTATTTTATAAATTGGAGTTTCCTCGCTAAAAATCCTGGTACAATCTCTCTAAACTTAACTTGCTTTACTTTTCAATATTTATATTTTTGATTGTGGATATTTAATTGATCATACAATTTAATCAATCATAAATTGAGCAAGTTGACCTAATAATCAGATCTAGGTCATTAAAGGAGTTAATCACAATTAAAATCAATTAACTATTTCTGCACCCCACGTAATTCTTGTTTCACATAAACGATGACATTTGGCTACAGAATGACTTATATAATGAACATAGCTGGTGAGTATTGATGTTTTGGTGGAGTCCAATTGGGAACGAAACTTTGTGAGTCACGAAACGGGTTTATCAAAACTATACAAAAAATTGTGTAATTTTTTTTTTCCCAAACGTGCTTATGAAAAAGGTGAAGGATTACAATGGAGAATTTTTCTCTCAATATCTCTCTCTTATGCAGGCACAATACAATTCTCTCTCTTTTGTGTAAGATCTTACTAGGGATAGTACATGAACCCCCTTTCAAAGGAAACCAACTTACCCCACTACACCATGTCTTTTTTGAATTAAGTCCAAAACAAACACAGAAACTTAATCTCGCAACTTACAACAAAGTGTGACTGGTTGCAAATAGTGCGATCGGTTGAACTTTTCCAGAAGTGTGATCAGTCGCAAATCACTCCAAAATTCAATAGTTTTCACTATGATAAGTGTAACTGGTCCTAAATAGTACGACAAGTCGAACTTTTTTAGTAGTATAATCTGAACTAATAATCAAACTCCACAACCTTAACAGTGATGTCATCACTTGTTTTTTCTTTAAAAATTTGACATTAATGGATATAAGCCTGTTTTATGATGTTGAGTGGAAAAACATATCATATCATACTATATCCCACAAGGTTATTTCAGTACTTCCACCACGACCTTTATGAAAAGTTTAGTTCACACACGGTCTCTTAACAACATTTGATCACACCAAATGCGTGAACATTATTACACACACAAAAAATCGGCCAAATGATCGAGAACGGAAATACTGATGAACACTTTCTTCTTCTTCTTCTTGTCTTCTCCATCTATATATATATCAAGAACTCAAACAAAGTCTTGTTATTTGGACCTCAAGACCTCTCCAAACAAGCTTTAATGGTAGTTCGATCATTGATGCTGGTGGAGACTTCCAAAGGGATCGCATTGATCCGATTTCAGTTGAACTTTTATGGCTTTATGCATGGTTTGGTTGCTGTTTATTTGGTTCATTTATCGGATCATGCGATCCCTTAGGAAATTTCCATCAGTAGCTCCAACTTTTTGTTATGGCTTCGAGGTCAGATTTCTATGTTTTATAAAATATAATATGTTGATACATGTATATATAAGTACACACAATTACATTCCACATATATCAAGACTGTTTATGTTTGTATATGTATGCTCTTGAATTGAGTATGGGTGTTAGTTATTGTGGAATCTCATGGATTAATTTTGTTTTTGTTTAGTAAGTACACGAAATATATTGAGATTATTGTTTTTTACGTCTGAAATGGAAAGATGATTAATTTACTTTCTTCAAGATTTTCCGAATTTAGCAAAGGAGAATAGACCCTCTTTCTTTCTCTTTCTCTAGCATATTAAAGGGATTTAAAGATATCAGCTTTCTTCAATGCTTTCTGAATATAGCAAAAGAGAATACTCTCAATCTAAATCATGAATTTTTCTTGCTAATATATATATATATATACATCTAAAGATCTAAGCACAATAGCATGTAGCAACAATGATTATTGTAATTTCTACCATATTTTATTTATTTATTTATTTTTGGGGGCAAGTATTTCTACCTTAATTTCAGACGCATATTTGTTTTTTTTTTCTTTATTATTATTATTGTTATTATTTTCATTTTTTCATTTTTTGGATACGTAAGCAACATGTTACATGCTCAATAACGATCATCCTTTTGTGGTTTTAATTTTCACTTCGATCCTGTAGGTGGACTCTTTAAATTTTTGGTTAGGTAAGCAACACGCGCAGACACACTTACATGATCAGGATCCTTTTATTGATTTTAATTTTTTGATCCTCTATTTGTACAAATCTCTTTACATTCTGGACTAGTTTATGTACGACTCACCAAAGTTTCAATTTAATTGCTTTGTGTCTATTTCATTGAACTAGTGTTTGACATATAATTGAGTTGAATTACATTAAACGTTTCAGCTGTTAACATGTTACTAATACGCAGCGTCGTCAAGTCTATATATTGTGTCGGCTATATATTCATTGTGAAAATCTTCATCAATCGACTGCTAGAACTCTTCTATAAATCATAGTGAGATTTTTTTTGGATTTGTAGCATTGTCAAATATGATATTGTACAATAATTGTAACGTGATTACCGATTCAGGCATGTTAAGTGTGGATCCAATTACAACACACAACAGCTGTGTCGGAATCAGATAGTCGGTTGTAATCAATTCTAGCACAGTTCTTAGTTAATAATTCAATATTTTTAAAAGCTATCTTAGAAGCAATGATAGGTTTAGGAGATAAACCAAGATTTAGAAAGTTGTGGATTCATCAATCGACTGCTAGAACTCTTCTAGAAATCATATTGAGATCTTTTTCGGATTAATTTGTAGCATTGTCAAGTTTGCTATTGTACAATAATTGTAACGTGACTATCGATTCAGGCACGTTAGGTGCGGATCCAATTACAGCCCACACCAGCTGTGTCTGAGTGAGACAGTCGGTTGTAATCAATTCCAGCACAGTTCTTTGTTAATAATTTAATTTTTTTAAACCCTATATTAAAAGCAATGATAAGTTTAGGAGATGAAACCAAGATTTAGAAAGTTGGGGAATAGAACAATTAGTTGCGGGAATTGGGATTAAAGAAACAAATTGGGGATTTTTTTATTTTTATTTTTTATTTTTTGTGTGTGATTATTTTTATTTTTAATTTTTTGTGTGTGAAAGGTAAGTGTAAAAGTTGGGGAATTTAGGTGAAAAAAGATTGTCTATTTGTCTTGGTGAAATTCGGCAAAGTTTCAAAACAATGGTCGTTTTAATGTCATATGAGATTTTGGTAGATGGCCACTGGTGTTGTAGGATTTATTTTTAATAGACTGTATGCCCAAATGTTATAATTAATATGAAAACAACAATTTAAACACTATTTAACTATGGAAATAACTTATAAAAACAATTTAACTTGCATTTTGTATTACTATGAGTTGTAAGTAAAATGATATTTGCAGTAATTCCATATTGTATTTTTGCCTCTCCACTTAATTATTATTTTTTAAATAATAAAAAATGAAGTGACACAAAAGTTCTTCAAATGGGATCACTTATTCCAAAATATCAGGAAGTATTCACACACTCCTCTTGAGGTAAAAATGGAAAAATTAAGTAGAGGGCCACTGACAAGGGTATAATTGAAAAATTTTACTATATTCACGAGTTATTTGTTTTACATGAACATCTTTAATATATTTTTCAAGAAATATTAGACATGAATACAAAATATACATGAACACATCTTACTAGACTAGCTAGCTCTTTTCGTCTCTTTATATTTTGTTTAAATTTATATTTTATTTTTATTAATTATTTTAGAGTTCTGGTAATCGTGTTTATTATAATAGATTTGTGATTTAATCTTAAAAAGTTTTGCCAACTTTTATTTATTATACCTATAATTGTTTGCGCAACTTGACTTATAAAATTTCATTAAAATTCCTAATAAAAACAATGGACTACTTTTCTCAATTTAGTGCGAAACATACCGAATCAAAGTAAGACATGTTTGATTCTTGACTCTTGAGCTTATGATGGTAGCCTCATGTAACAATGGTTATTTGTCCCACGTCGGATTCGAATGAAAGAGTGATTGAATATAAATGAGTGGGTATGTAGCACTACCCACCAGCTTAAATTTTTGGGTAAATGGGCAGCCCACCCGTTACAATTGGTATAAGAACTAAACTTAATCCTTGATCCGATACCCCGCCAAGCGTCTGGCCCAAAATTATCCCACATCCACTTGGAGTTTCAACATACCAAAAATCAGGTAAATTAGAGTCCACTGTTGGAATTATATATATATATTTAAATTATAAAATTATTTTATGGTCCTATGTACTACGTTTTCTAAATTAGGATTGCAATGTGATTATTGATACTTGATGGATTGGGTTGTACTTTCTAATTTGGTGGTCTAATTGGGACTATGGTTTTATACCGTTGGATTGTGGTTTTCCAACTTTTTTTGTATGATTTAATTCTAAACATTGATATCTAAGTTTCCATGATAGGAAGGGAGACTTAGATATGCTTGTTTATAGAGAAGCCGTCCCCCCTGTTGTTGTTATATATAGGGGTTTTAAAACCCTTATTCAGTCCTATTGTATCGATAACTTTCAGAAGGAGGTAAAACGCTCTATTTTTTAGATCTCTCAAAGGGCAATAAGAAATTCTCAAAGGTATCTAAAGTTAATCATCAATCAGGTACAAGTTTAAATTATTCTTTAATTAATTACAGTATATTTTTATTTCTACATGAATTTATTTTATTAAAACTCAACAATTGGTATCAGAGCCAGGTTAGGGTTTGTAGAAATCAAAATAGTAATAATTAATCCTTCTGTTTGAAAATATTTTATACAACAATAAAATATTTGTATCAATTTTATTCTGATTTGAGCACCTATGGTTTAGATTTGAGCACTTTTTTGTTTTGTACGAGATTCCACCATGATTATATCAACAATTGGTGTATGATAATATATTGATATACATATTCTTAGAATTTGTTTTATGCCATCAGTTTGTATGTTAATTCATGGCACGCCGAACGAGATAATGTTTTGATTATATCAACAATTGGTGTATAATAATAAACTGATATACATATTCTTAGAATTTGTTTTATGCCATCAGTTTGTATGTTAATTCATGGCACGCCGAATGAGAGAATGTTTTTGATTATATCAACAATTGATGTATGATAATAAACTGATATACATATTCTTAGAATTTGTTTTATGCTATCAGTTTGTATGTTAATTCATGGCACGCCGAACGAGAGAATGTTTGATTAAAAAATATATATATATATATATATATATATATATATCAATAAATTTAATTGTAAGAATCATACTGTGTACAGTATAGAGAGATAATATTTAATTATTTTTTAAAATTATTCTATATATGTGAGTTAGTAATTTCATATATTATTTATTAAATTACTCACTAACACTGACTTATTGATAGAAATCCCATATAATGGTGATGAAATTGCATGACCTCATGAGTGTGATATACATATAATTTTAATGGAACTTCTAAAGATAAGGTCTTTCATTGGGGTTTATGAGGACCGGTAAAGTGACCGTTTCAAAATTAATAGTTAAAGTGAGTGATGCCTGCTAAAAAGTGACACGCTCATAGAGGTTATTATTTTTGAAATTTTAAAGCATTGGTTTTATTGAGGTCTCATAGTGCACTTACCTACGTGAGGGTATTTATTCTGCCAAAATGTGATCAATGTGTTAGTGTGGGATAAGTGAATAGAATATTTGAGAGTATTTGGATTATAACTAAATAACCCTCTTACCAAAAGGTAGTGGAAGTGTTTAGTAACAATTCAAGTATAATCAAATAGGTCTATATGTGATTTGATCGCAAGTTTGGGATAAAATAAAATCTAAAATTCTGCTAAAAGTTGTTTTTTAGATGGCATTTTATATGTTTCCGCAGGGTGGACGGTTTTGCATATAGTAAAACACCCTGATAAATTCGGCTTAAAACCCCAAGTACGAATTAAAGTAATAATCCCTAAAGCTGTAACATATTATTTTATATGTTCATTTTTATGTTATTTGATATAACATGTATTACAGTTATAGACGTTTTTGCTATTCAAAGACAGCTCACAGGGAGTGAACCATTAAATGGTTCGAACTATACTACTTGGAGGACAAGTGTTGATATTATGTTGGGTTTCTTGGACTATGAGTTTGTACTTTATGAGGAGAAACCCGCTACAATCACTGAAGAGTCTTCTGAAGCAGTAAAGTTGTTGCATGTTAAGTGGACTAAGGCTAATACCATGGCCATCAGGTTGATCCGTGCTTCTATTGGTGAGACTATTCATGGTGGTATTCCTGTATTTGATACTACCAAGGAGCTTCTTGATTTACTTAAGAAGCAGTTCATGGGTACCAAGAAGCAACTTCAGTATTATTGTTTGACACAACTTATGTCAACCAGTTATGATGGCAGTGGTTCAGTGAGGGAGCATATCTATAAGATATGCAAGCTGGTTAATGGTCTTAGAGAGCAGGGAATCATATTTGATGATGAGTTATTGGTCCACATGGTGATCTATTCTCTGCCTAGATCTTTTGATACTTTCAGGGTAAATTATAATTCACAAGAGACAAAATGGGACATTAATCAGCTATTGGCACTTTGTGTGACTGAGGAATAGTGGCTCAAGGGTGCTAAATTTGAGTCAACTCATCTTGCCATAAGCAGTAAAAACAGGAATAACTTCAAGTGGAAAGGCGGCAAGAAAGGGAATCCGGTAATTCAGAAAAATAAAAAACAGGACAACAAAGGAAAAGGCATTGAGCATGCAAATGCGAATGATGAATGTTGGTTCTGTAAGAAGAAAGGACATCAAAAGAAAGACTACTACAGCTACAAAAATTGGTTAAAGAAAAACAAAGCAAGTATGGGAGTTGCTATGGTAATATTTGAATCCAACTTAGTAAATGTGCCTAATCATACATGGTGGATTGATATGGGTGCATCTGTTCATATCTCTTGTTCATCACATGGACTTCAAAGCCAGATAAAACCCAGGGCTAAGAAGAAATTGGTGTTGGGTAATGCTGATGCGGTTCATGTTGCAGTTATTGGGACGATTTCGCTAGTGTTACACACTGGTTTTTCTTTAGAGCTTCAGGATGTTTTTTATGTTCCTACTATTAGGCGTAATTTACTTTCAGTTTCAAGACTTAATGCTTTAGGTTTTCGGTTTTCGTTTGGTGATGGATCAGTTACTATTCATTATGGTAATAATATAGTTGGACATGGTTGTTTAGTTGATGGTTTATATCAGTTATTGTTGGATGATTCTCATATACCTGCTTCTTGTTTTTCTGTGGATTTGATACCTTCCGAATCAAAACGTGCTTTTATTAGAGAGGATTCATCTATGTTGTGGCATAGGAGATTGGGGCATGTCTCTCGAAAGAGACTTGAACGCTTGGTCAAGGATGAGATTATAAGACCACTAAATTTTTTAGATTTTGATTTATGTGTTGACTGTGTCAAGGGGAAGATGCAGAAGAAACGCAACTTTGAGGCTCGTCGGTCATCTAGTCTTTTGGACCTTATTCACACAGATATTTGTGGTCCGTTTCCTATCGCTTCTCGAGGAGGACAAAGGTATTTTATTACCTTTATTGATGATTTCTCAAGGTATGCTTATTTGTAACTAATACATCAAAAGTCCGATGCACTTAACATGTTTAAGATCTATCAGACTGAAGTTGAAAAGCAGTTAGGCAAAAAGATTAAAATTGTAAGATCGGACAGAGGTGGTGAGTATTATGGGAAAATGGATCAAGAGGGTGTGAATCATAGTCCTTTTGTCTCGTACTTCAAGGAGCAAAGTATAGTGCCACAGTATACCACACCTGGTTCTCCTGAACAAAATGGAGTTACAGAGAGGAGAAATCGCACCTGTCAAGATGCCGTTCGCAGTATGATGAGCCATTCTTCACTACCTAAAAATTTTTGGGGAGAAGCTCTTAAAACGATAATTTAGATTCTTAATAGGGTGCCATGTAAAGCAGCTCCTGAAATACCTTACAAGCTTTGGACAGGTCGTAAACCAAGTCTTCGACATTTGCATGTGTGGGGATGTCTTGTTAAGGCAAAGTTGTACAATTTTGATATTAAGAAGCTTGATCCTCGCACTGTTACTTGTCATTTCATTGGGTGTCCTGAGAGATCATTTGGTTATAGATTTTATTGTCCCTCTAGACCTATGGAGATTGTTGAAACCAGTCATGCAAAATTTATTAAGAATGATGAATCCAGTGGGAGTTTGGATCATGGTATTTTTCCTTTTACAGAGGAGCAATCTTTTGTGCCTATTCCATTTGCTACAGATTTAATTCCCACTTTAGTGATTCCATTCAAAGCTCCTAATCCCACCCCTTCAGTTATTCCTCATATGCAGCCTCTTACTTTACCTTTTAATCCACTTTCTGAGCCTGATCAACTTAGAAGATCTTTTAGAACTCGGAGATCCGCCATACCTGATGACTTTGAGGTATATGTTAGTGAGGTTGACATTGGCGAGCATGAGGATCCAACTTCATTCAATGAAGCCATAGAGAGTCATGAATCTTCTAGTTGGATAGATGCTATGAAAGATGAAATGCACTCTATGGATGTTAATGGGGTGTGGGAGCTTGCTGATTTACCTACAGATCGCAATGCGGTGGAGTGCAAATGGGTTTTTAAGACCAAGAAGGATTCACTTGGAAATGTTGATAGATATAAAGCTAGATTGGTGGCTAAAGGTTTCAAGCAGAAGCCAGGTGTTGATTTCTTTGAGACTTTCTCTCCAGTTTCATCAAAGAATTCTTTGAGAGTCATTCTTGCTATTATTGCACATTATGATCTTGAGTTGCATCAGATGGATGTGAAGACAACATTCCTTAATGGAGACCTTGTGGAAGAGATATACATGTCTCAACCTGAAGGTTTTGTGGTTAAGGGACATGAACATCAAATGTGTAAATTAAAGAAATCAATTTATGGGCTCAAACAAGCTTCACGACAGTGGTACTTGAAATTTGACGAAGTGATTACTAGCTTTGGATTTAAGGAGAATGTTGGAGACAAATGCATATATCTCAAGGTCAGTGGGAGTCGTTTTATTATTCTTATTTTATATGTTGATGATATCTTACTAGCTAGCAATGACATTCCTGTGATACATGATACGAAGAATTTTTTATCAAGTCATTTTGATATGAAGGATATGGGCAATGCTGAGTTTGTCTTGGGTATTAGGATCCATAGAGATCGCACTTCAGGCACACTTGGTTTATCTCAAAAGACATATATTAATAAAATTTTAAAAACTTTTGGGATGGAAAATTGTGCACCTGGTGAGGTTCCAGTTATAAAAGGGGATATTTTTTCAGAGAAACAATGTCCTAAGAATGAGATTGAGAGAAGTAAAATTGATATCACCGCATATGCGTCTGCAATTGGAAATTTGATGTATGCTATGACGTGTATTAGACCAGATATTAGTTATGTGGTTGGGATACTTGGAAGATTTTAGCAAAATCTAGGTATTACTCATTGGAGAGCAGTGAAAAAAGTTTTGAGGTATCTTCAAAGAACAAAAGAGTTTGTCTTGGTTTACAGGAAATCAGATTGTTTGGAGCTAGTTAGTTATTCTGATTCGGACTATGCAGGTTGTTCGAGTTATAAAAAATCCACTTCTGGATATATTTTTATGTTGGCTCAGGGAGCGGTATTATGGAAAAGCTCTAAGCAATCCATTATCGCAGATTCAACTATGTATGCAGAATTGATCAGTTGTTATAAAGCGACCAAACATGCTATGTGGTTGAAATAGTTTATTGTGGATTTAAAGGTTGTAGACTCCATACACAAGCCTTTGATAATTTTCTATGATAATGAAGCTGTCACAAAATATGTGAAAAATGAAAAATTGACCAAGCGTAATATGCACATAGATGTGAAGTACCTTTACGTGTGCGAGAAGGTTAAACAAGGTATTATTGAGGTTCCCCATATAGATACAGCAAGGATGATTGCAGATCCTCTCACTAAAGGTCTTCAGCCAAAAATATTTAAAGAGCACGTGATTCGGATGGGTATTCAAGAGCCATTGTGTTATGATGTCTGATTTTTCTATTACATCATGTTACATCGCAGTTTTTTTCTTTCAATTTATTTACACCTTATGGTGACAGTTGTTTGCATGAAATTAAGTTATGATGCATCATCATTGTTATTATTACATTGTTATATGTGATATGTGCACGTGTTATTCTTGTTGCCTGAGAGTGGTATTGCACTCATGAAATTGTTTGGGTTAGATGTGAAATTGGCACCACATTGGTAAATCCAAACATGACTACTAAAATTTGCCTGTGGGAGTGTTAACGCTCTATGAGGATAGCTTGGGCTAGATATGAGATTGGCTCCATATCGGTAAACCCTCACATTGAACAGAAGGTTGGCGGTTTGCTGTAATATGTTTAGGTGACATACCGTGATGGTATGAAGCAGGACGGATAGTGAGGTGTGCGTTTAGACCACATGCAGTTTGCATATCTCATGAAATACAGTAAAACCACTATATTTGCTTGAATCCTAGATGGAATCGGTTTTGAGACCATGGAACTGTTTAGACTAATATATTACTTGTCTACGCATTCATGATCCACTATTGAGGAAATTTATGGAGGAGAGTGTTCTAAAGTTTCAATCCATTAATTTCGATAATTGTGTTTTCTAAATAAAAAATGAGTGGCCACTCGACTTTTTTATAAAGTGTGCTGCAATCCATAGTGTCATTTTATAAAACTTAGAGTGCATGGACTAAGTGGGAGATTGTTGGAATTATATATATATATTTAAATTATAAAATTATTTTATGGTCCTATTTGTACATTTTCTAAATTAGGATTGTAATGTGATTATTGATACTTGATGGATTGGGTTGTACTTTCCAATTTGGTGGTCTAATTGAGAGTATGATTTTATACCATTAAATTTCTAACCATTGATATCTAAGTTTCCATAATAGGAAGGGAGACTTAGATATGCTTGTTTGTAGAGAAATCGTTTCCCCCTGTTGTTGTTATATATAGCGGTTTTAAAACCCTTATTCAGTCCTATCGTATCGACAACTTTCAGAAGGGGGTAAAGTGATGAGCACTGAAAAGTGCGCATTTAAACCCGTTAAGCTTAAGCATTCTAGTACCTTTATCTATCTTACTTTGCCATTTTAGACTTATTACGTGTTATTTATATTTTCAGGCACTAATCCCAAAATTGAGCAAACTCAGCCAAATAAGAGCTTAATTGAAGCAGTCCTGAGATAAACCAAAGGAGGGAGCAAAGTGGAGAAAAAAAGGAGCAAAAAGGAATCAAGTTGTGCAACTGAAAAGTTCGATCGATCTAACTTAGAGTTCGATCGATCGAACATCTATGATCGATCATAGTACTTCTCGATAGATCCAACCTTGGCCTTTGCTAAAATTCCAAGTTCGATCGATCGAACATCACCTTCGATCGATCGAACCCTATTTTGTCCTATTCAAATGATTGATCTTATCCACAGCTGTACGCCTACCAACCACTTTTGTCTTTTTCCCCATAAATATCTTGAAAATATCCCAGCCTTGTCATTATCCGGAGGAATCAGACTACTTCAATCGATCCAAGATGCAGTTCGATCGATCGAACCCATTTTCGATCGATCCAAGTTAAGGTTCGATCGATCGAACTTCCTCCAACGAGAAAAAGTTAAAGTCCAGCTCATTTATTCCGTCCTTCATCCAATCATTGGAGAATATGCCTTGCACGACCACAGCTCATCATGGGGTGTATTTGACCTACCTATATAAGGAATATGATACACTTTTTGAGGGAGTCTCTTGTCACACATTGAAAATCATCTTGGAGGCTATTCTTGGAGAGGAAGAAGGGAGGAAGCTAGAGCAACCTTTGGAAGAGATCTTCACCAACAAGGAGCAGCCATGGAGTTAGCCCTTGAGGGTTGGATCATCACTACCATGAGTGGCTAGACATCCTCTTGGGGCTAGAGTTAGCCCCAAACATGCTTTCTATACTCTAATCTTGTGTATTATTGAAGGATTAGTGTTGTATGATACATCTTGATATTTATGTATATATAAATCTTGATTATTTCATGGTTTGTATGGTTTAATGCTTCCAATGTACTATTCTATTCTATCCATATGTCTATGTATGCTAGAGTAGGATATTCATGTGCTTATCTCTAGATTTAGTGTTTTGATACATGTCTATGTGTATTGATGCTATAGATCTAGAGATTATCAAGATGATATGCTTAATGAATGCTATTTTGGTTCATTTGATGGTTTATGCCTATTCTTGATGGTTTGTGCCTCTCCCCTAATCTAGATAGCTTTATTTTCATGCTAGTAATGTAGATTTAGTGTAGTGGTAGTGTAATGTTAGATGGGAGGACAATCTACTCTTGATGTTTGATGTTCCATGCTTGTGAGTCCAAATGGCATATTCCTCTAATATTGTGTTGTATGTGGATTGTGAGCTAAATGAAGGATTAATGACTTGTTTTGATCTATTGTGCTATCCCCATGTTGTCTAGACAATATATGCTCTATTGTTTAGATATATTGTGCTCGTCACATGATGTTTAGAGAATACTTGCTTGATTTGTCATCCTTGCCAATTGAATCAACCTAATGCACACACACCCTTATCATATTGCAACACATCCATTACCCTCAATTGATCACTTGTTAGTAGTATAGAAAAGTATTGCTTGGTGGTGATCTCTACACCCCAAGATCTCTCTCTCTCTTATTTACTTCATATTATTTTATTTAGTTGAATTCAATTTAGCTTAATCAACCAACCAATCAATTGTGTGATCACTCGACCTACTAACCTTAATTACCATAGTTTCACAATTCGATACACCATCAAATCCCTTGGGACGATCCCTACTCGCCCTATCTATATTTTTTATAGAGAAAGGTAGTAGTGGCTTTCTATAAATGTAAAACTTGGCCACCTCCTAAATTCACAACTCTTCAAGCTTTGTTGGTTGTGGCGACTCCATCAAGGAAACCAACAACAAGTTTTTGGCGCCGTTGCCGGGGATTTTAAATTGGCAACGTCGAATTGTGAAATTCAATTAGGATTAGTACTCTTTTGATCGTGTCTTTACTTTCTTTTTATTTTCTGTTTTTGATTGCTTATTGAATTTGTTCTCCATTGACTAGGTGCATTAAACAAGGAGCTAGCAAAGTAATTCCAAGCTATGGAGCAAAGCAAAGCAAAGGAAAAATGCTTAAAATGAAAAATTGTTAAGTAAAATTGCTAAGCTAAGCTTTTAATTTTGGAGTTGAAGTGTTAAAGGACTATTGTGAGACTTTCTTACTCAATCTCCTTAGTTAAATTGGGGGCCCACGTGGAGGCATTGCATAGCATCATTAGATAAATCGGGGGCCCACGTGGAGGCATTTATTTGACATACATTGCATTTGAAAATTGTGGTTGTGAAGTTTAATTGCATCGTTGAGAAAGTTGCTTATTCATGTTGCATTGTGCATGCATGGTCGTTGTTCATTGAGACCTACTCTTGTCCCTCTTGATTTGCATTTAGAATCCACTATTAGGAATCCAAGGGGAAGAGGAAGTTCACATAGAACCAATCTACCAATGGACGCTCTCAATGATGATCATGTTGAAGACCTTGGTCACATAGACCAACAAGGCATCCTTCATCCTAATGTGCAAAATGATAATATGCAAGTTCCATTAGGCATGCCTAGGCCATACATTCATCAACCTCCTCAACAACAAGGCCAAATTCCAATGGGAATTCCAAGGCCAATGTATACACCACAACCCCCCATCATTAATCAAGCTCAATATAACCAAGGTGTCCATGTTGCACCTTAAGTTGCTAATCCACCACTCGCATTAAGAGATCACTATATGCCTAATGAGTATAATGCACCCACATGCATTCAATTGCCACCATTTAGAGCACACCATTATGAGATTAAAGCACAAACTATCCAAATGCTACCTAACTTTCATGGACTTCCTAGTGAAAAACCTTACAAGCATTTGGATGAGTTTCTTGAAGTTTGTTCTACCGTTCGATACACGGATATGCCGGAAGAAGTTTTAAGGCTGAAACTTTTTCCATTCACCCTTAAAGATAAGGCGAAGTATTGGTTTAACAACCTTAGGCCTTTTTCTATAACTTCTTGGGCAGAATTGCAATAAGAATTTTTGAAAAAGTACTATCCGGTTTCTAAGACCAATGCTATGAGAACCGCCATTAAAGAATTCACACATGGGGAAGGAGAAACTTTCCACGAGGCGTGGGAACGCTTCAATGAATTGCTTAGGAAGTGTCCTCACCAGGACATGCCTAAATGGCAATTGGTCCAATTTTTCTTTGAAAGCTTATCGGACAATTATAAAGGCATGGTTGATGCTTCAATGGGAGGTTCTTATATAGACAAGCAAGAGGAAGACGTGTGGCGTCTTTATGAGAGCATGAGTGAAAACTCTTTGCATAAAACATTGTCATCTAGGAATGGTAGAAATTCTCAAGGTAGGAAGAGTGTTGGCTTGCATCAAGTTGACCACTTAAATGATATAACCGCCGAAATGAAGTTTTTATCTCAAAAGTTTGATCAATTGATCAATCAAAACTTGGCGAATCAAGTGTCTTCCTTTCCTAACCATTCTCCTAGAGCTCAAAATGAATCATGTATGACTTGTTCTAGTGTTCTTCATTCTACTTCTAATTGTCCTCATGGACAAATTCAAAATGAACCCATTTAGCAAGTTAATGCAACATTTGTGAACCAAAGGAACAATCCTTATGGTAACCATTACAATCCCGGTTGGAGGAATCATCCTAATTTTTCTTGGAAAAACCAAGGGGAGGGCTCAAACTCTTCCCAAGGCGGTTTTCAAGGGAAATACATTCCACCTCCACTTCAAAACCAAGGATCCCAAGGTTCAAGACCATATAACTCACAAGGAAATCAATTTGTTAATTCTCATTTTCCTAACCAATCATATTCTCAAGGAAATTCTAGAGGTTCCGCTTTTGAGGAAAAGGTTTTAAATGCTTTGGGCACTCTAGAAGCAAATACTCAATTGTTGCATTCTCATTCTCAATCAATTGCCAAGCTAGAAACCCAAGTAGGGCAAATAGCTGAAACACTTAATGCTAGAGAGAAGGGAAAGATGCACATGAATACCCCAATCAAACAACAATGTGTTGTAGAAACCAAATCCTCATTGGAAGGGCATAATGTTGAGCATGTCAATGCGGTAACAACCTTGAGAAATGGTAGGGTAGTAGACAATCAAGTTAGAATGCCTAATGAAGAGAGTGAACCGGTATAACCTTAAGTTGTCACTCGTCCCGTTCCACACACTATTCCTCCTTCATTGCATGTGCATGATCTTGAGAATGAAAAGCCCTCAAATTGTGAGTTGAGAGATGATTTCCAAAGAGATTCATTGAAAATAGTGTTGAAAAATGTGTTTAAGAAAAGTTCTTTGAAAAATGTTATTCAAGATTCTTCTTTGAAAAGTGATTTGAAATCCAATGAATTGAACAAGTCCAATGCTGAGAATTCTTTGAAAGAAAATGCTGAAAGAGTTTTTGAAAAAGCTCCATTTCCGGACGCCTTGAAAGGGTCCATTTCAAAAGAAAGGCAAAAGACCAAGAACAATGAGATAATGGATATGTTTAGGCAAGTCAAAGTCAATCTTCCACTTTTGGATGCAATTAAGCAAATTCCGGCTTATGCCAAATTCTTGAAGGACTTATGCACCCAAAAACGGAAGAACAAGAGCCAAACATCAACGAAAGTGGTCTTAACCGAACAAGTGAGTTCCATTCTACAACACAACACTTTGCCAAAGTTTAAGGACACCGGTGCACCTACAACATCTTGTATCATTGGTGAACATGTCATCAACCGGGCACTTCTTGACTTAGGGGCTAGTGTTAACCTTCTTCCCTATTCGGTTTATGTCAAATTGGGCCTAAGTGAATTGAAACCGACGTCGGTGGTTTTACAACTTGCCGACCGATCCATTAAGAAGCCTAGGGGGATAATTGAGGATGTGTTGATTAAGATTGATAAGTTCTTCTTCCCGGTTGACTTTGTCGTCATTGACACGGAACCGGTGCCCAATCCAAAGAACCAAATTCCTGTTATCCTTGGGCGTCCTTTCTTGGCAACCTCAAATGCCAACATAAATTGTAGGACGGGGATAATGAAGATTTCTTTTGGGCACATGAGAGTGAAGTTGAACATCTTTAACCCCACACCTAATCCATTTGACAAATATGAGGAAGAGGTTAATGTGGTAGAGGAATATCATGATCTTGCTTGTGAAAGGAATGAGCTTTTGTGTATGAACAATGTTTCAAAGCCTTCATCTTCATCTTCAGTATTGCATGCAAGAAAAGTGATTTCGAACTCTTGTTGTGAAAGGGCGTGGAAGCCCAAGGAAAGTTTTGACAAGGAACTCAAGACGTCTTTTGAGTTTACCCCAACAAGTTCTTCCAAGAACCATTTGTTGGGAGTGACTCGAAACATCTCTCATCCCAAAAAGGAGGGGATACATTGCAAGATCTTTGATCCGGGTTAAAAGAACCCTAGGTCTTGTTAGAGACTAGCACCGAAATTCGTAAGATGTCAAAACCCTATTCCTCCCTCATTTCTATCTTGCATTTTGATTCTTGCGAAGTCTAGATACTGTTTTTGTGGTTCATATACATTGGAAGGAACTGAGTAAGGGATTGCATGAGCATTCAAGTCATTTTAAGCATTTAGGCATAATTTCGATCGATCCAAGTTTTGGTTCGATCGATCAAACATTGGTTCGATCGATCCAACTATAGGCTCGATCGATCCAGCTCTCATTTTGCACCCAACACTTAGAAAAATTTTGGACCTGCATCCAAATTCCAAAATACATGCTCTCGGGATCTCCAAATTTTCAAAAGTTCGATCGATCGTAAACCATTTCGATCGATCGAACTACCTTTCGATCGATCCAACATGTGGTTCGATCGATCATGAGTCCCAACACTTAGAAAAATTTTCAGACCTGCATCCAAATTCCAAAATGTATGCTCTCGGGACTTTTCAAAAATTTTCATGCTCGATCGATCGATCGAATTCCAAGTTCGATCGATCCAAGGTTCCAACACGTGTCAACTCTTGAGCCCTTAAACTTGTACATTCTTTATCCTCTTCGATCGATCGAAATCTTTCTTCGATCGATCGAAATTTGCATCTCATTAATTTAATTTCCTTTGATTTTTCAAAATTCAAAATTCAAATTCAAAATAAAAAATATATATATATATACATATATATATATAGTTGGGAGAGCAAATAGTTCGATCGATCCAAGTTCGGACTCGATCGATCGAACTATTTGAGGATTTTAAAATGCCGTAGTAACCATTGATTCTCCATTTTCACTTGGATTTCACATCTCTCTCTCCAACTTAATTTCTCTCATCATTTGGAGGTAAGCCACGATCCCATCTCTTGATTTTAAGGTCTCTTGATTTTCTATGTTGAATCATGTTATAAATGTGTAAATCGTCCATTATTGAAACTTGAATTTCCTATTACATGATATACATATACATATGCATTCGGCCGAACCAAAATGGGGATTTTTGATTTGATTTGAAGTTGGGGAGTGTTTGGGTGTTGTTGATTATATGAATGGTGTGTAGATGGGCCCACAAACACGTTTATGTGGGCCCCGTACTCTTGATCTCACAGATCTGCGACTTTTCAAATTCGGCATTCGCACAGTTCGATCGATTGAACTTGTGCTTCGATCGATCGAAGTAATGAACTTCATTTCACTATCTTTGATCGATCCAATCTTGTGCATTTTCATGCTTCGATCGATCCAAGTGTTGGATTGATCCAATTCACTTCGATCGATCCAACTTTTGAACATTTTTCACTTCGATCGATCGAAAATTTTCGGTGATCGATCGAACTTAAAGTTCGATCGATCGAACTTTTAAAGATCACACATACACACTCCATTCATCTTGTGTCGTCTTCATGCTATCTTTATATGCACAATGCCTGTGATATTCCACATTGGATGCATTTCATACCTACATTGCTTAGCATGACTCACATTTCATCATTATCATAGATTCATGTCATCTATATTTTGTCTATCTTATTTGACATACATGTTTCTATTATGCATTTAAATTCTTATATATCTGGCACTGACTTATATATTAAAATTTTCTTGTCTTTTTACAGATCATGCCTCTACGGTTCAAGACAGTAGCCAGGCGATCTTCGGGGCCACAGCAACCCTGCAGACATATACGACCCAGGATAGAGATGGTTGCAGAGCCATCTCATGCTCAGGAGGAGCCCGCACAGGCTACTCCCCCTCAGGCCCCATCCCACAAGGCTGAGGAGGGAGCTGACCACGTGCCATCTACATCCCAGGCTCCTCCAGCCTTCACACCATCACCTTCTCCTGCGCGCCAACAGGCAGATGCAGCCGCCATGCCATCACCGCAGCCACCTCTACCGGCTCAGCGCCGTGACCAGTTGCTGCCGAGATATGCAACCATGACCGTGACTCAGGAGTCATACTTCGATACTGAGTACTTCTCCGAGTCTATCCTGACCCGGTCTGGCTATCAGGATATCATGCAGCGGGGCCTCTCAGCCATCCTTGCCCCAGTCACCGGCCTTGTATACCCGCGACTGGTGCGGCTATTCTTTCAGCATCTCCGGCCCTCGCCACGATCTACCGCGAAGATGATCACTACAGTGGACGGCCACGAGATTGTCATCACAGTTGACACTCTGGCCCGTGCTTGCCGGTGCCCACAACGGTGTCCACCTGAGCTTGCAGAGACATACCCGAGGCTGCATAGGCCTTCATTTTCTGACATGGCTGTCTCCTTGACAGGCAATCATGCCGGTGGTCAGACATTCGCCACCAGGACCTTCTTGCCTGACGACCTCTGGTTCATCGACACAGTTCTCTTCCAGAACATTTACATGGCGGGCCATAAGATCCAGAGGCGTCATGACTACTTGACAGCTCTTTACGCTTTTTACACGGGCTGCTAGGTATTTATCCCAGTCCTCATCTGGAGCGTGATGAGGTTGCTGTATGATTCTTTCATTTCCAGGGAGGACCCTAAGCGGTCCAAGGTCCTGCCCTTCGGACACCTCATCACGCAGATCCTTCTTGACTAGCGCTACAGAGTGCCCCCAGATAAGGAGCCCCTTGCACGGTCCAGCTTCTATGGGAGAAGCGACTGGAAGAAGAGCTACAATGCTCTTATTCGGAGTCTTCAGGAGCCAGCTGTAGAGGCAGCAGCTGAACTAAAGGAGGAGGAGGCAGCCCAGGCACAGCCGGCACCTCCAGTAGCAGCAGATATCGCAGCGGACGACGCATCAGTCGGTCCGGCTGCCGATCGCATGGACATTGACCTGGAGCGACCTGCGGAGGAGTATGCCGATGCTGCAGATGATGCTGATGCCGATGATACCAGTGATCGAGCCGTTGCTCAGGAGCGAGTTCGGGAGTCTTCTTCAGAGGCATCTCTGCCTGAGTCTCCAGTTCCCACCCCCAGATTCGGAGCACGCTTGCAGACATTGGAGGAGGACGTAGCAGCCATGCGAGCCGACATCACTACCCACTGAGCTGAGTTCACCTCTTTCAGGGCGGATGTCATGGCTTGCTTTGCCGATCTCTCCAGCCGACTCCCTGCACCTGCACCCGCACCTGCACCTCCAGCCACTGCAGATCTTCACGATCAGGCCTCCTGAGACTCCACTTCCAGTTGTTCTATGCTTTCATTTCTTTTATTCTAGATCTGTATTATATTGTCACTGTTACTGTATTATACTTTGCGGCCGGTCTGTCGGCTTTATTATTTTATTGATGTACCTGCACTTTATATTCTCTATATATTGCTTTTTTATTATGGATGTCTCTTAGTATCTCATATTTGTATGTTTGACTCCATCAGGTACACCACAGTGACTTCAATAAGAGAGTGCTGCCCAATTTTTCAGGACCACTCTTATACCTCTCTCTCTATTATCTATTTATCCCATTTTACACTTGCATGTCCACTGTGCACTGATTATCCTATCTTGTTATCTAATGAGTTTATCCGAGTGCAAACTTTTCAGGACCACAGTTTATCCCAAGTTTGGGGGGGCCATGCCACCCACTTTGGATACTTCTATCCCGATCATTCATGTCTAAAGCACTGGTATACTCTTTCCTTTGTTCTCTTCACACATTGAGGACAATGTGCAGTTTAAGTTTGGGGGTATTGGTGTATGTTTCAGTATTACTTTAAAATTCAAATTTTGAGCATGTCTTGTGTATTTGAGGGATATTTCTATACTTGGTCCATTTCTAGCTATGATTTTGATCTTTTGAGGACTATATTGCTTAAAATTTAAAAATTGCTTGACTTGAGAGTCCAATACTCCTTGTATGCCTTGAGGATGCCATTTAGCAGTAAATTTTTTAAAAGATTGATATCTTGCTTGCATTTGTGGTCCACATCATCCTGAATTTGTGATTGTTTTGAGATTCATTCTAGGATTCTACACTAGCACCGGTGCACACTAGCATTCATTTATGGGGTACATGCTTTGTTAATTATTGAATTGGTTATATCCCAATTGGGCTAGTAGTGCATTGAAAGCTTTCATTCTTGATAAAGGTGGATAACAACCCCTTTTCATTGAGTAGCTGGGATTCTTGCCTCATTAAGTAGTGAACTTCTCGCGCCGAAAGGTGGAGAGCCCAAACTCTAGGTTAATAATTGATTAAAAAAAAAAAAAAGAAGTTGCAAAAAGCAATAAAAGTGAGGACTTCTCCCAAAAGGCGAGAAGTGGGAAATGATTAGATGGTTGTTGTCTTGATTTATAGCCTAGTTGATTTGAGTTTGTAAGTCCGTTGGGGTGTCTTAACACCTAATGCCCTAAAGCCATCTGGTTTGGGAGTCATTGACCTAAAGCTCGCTACATGAATCTTCTAGAAAGCTTAAGAGATCAACACATTGCACAATATTTCCATCTTTAATCCTCAATAAATTAAAAAAAAAAAAAAAAAAGAAGAAGAAAATGAGTGAAAAGAATAAGCGCACCTAGAACAATAAAGCTTTAATAAAAGGTCCACTCTCTTATCTTGATGATCAATACTAGATTTGTGTGCTAGTTTGAGGGTAAGGATGTGATTACTTCTCTAGTTGGCTAAGATAGCAACACACTTGATGCCGGACCTCTCACATGGATTCTAGACTTGTTTCGATTTTCATGATCATTTTCTTGATATGTGGAGGACCATACTTGCTTACTTGATATTGAAATTTTGGGAGATTGCTTAGAAACGGTTGAAAAATTGCATACTTGAGGTAGTTTTCTCCCAATGTTTGTTTGCAATATTGGTGCCTCTTTTGAAAGAATGAACTTAATGTTTGTGGGTACCATTTCTGGAAACGCTCACGAGACTTTACTCATCCACTAGGGGTAACCTTGGGGTTTAAAAGGCTTGTTGCATATGCTAAATGCAATCGTGTTCCCTACGAAAATGGTGTTATCATTTTACTTGCTTTCCAGTTTATACTTGTATAGTTGTTTATTTCATTCCTTTACTTCTTCGTTCATTGCTAGGGACTAGCAATATTTAAGTTTGGGGGTGTGATGAGCACTGAAAAGTGCGCATTTAAACTCGTTAAAGCTTAAGCATTCTAGTACCTTTATCTATCTTACTTTGCCATTTTAGACTTATTACGTGTTATTTATATTTTCAGGCACTAATCCCAAAATTGAGCTAACTCAGCCAAATAAAAGCTTAATTGAAGCAGTCCTGAGATAAACCAAAGGAGGGAGCAAAGTGGAGAAAGAAAGGAGCAAAAAGGAATCAAGTTGTGCAGTTGAAAAGTTCGATCGATCCAACTTAGAGTTCGATCGATCGAATATCTATGATCGATCACAGTACTTCTCGATAGATCCAACCTTGGCCTTTGCTGAAATTCCAAGTTCGATCGATCGAACATCACCTTTGATCAATCGAACCCTATTTTGTCCTATTCAAATGATTGATCTTATCCACAACTGTACGCCTACCAACCACTTTTGTCTTTTTCCCCATAAATATCTTGAATCCCAGCCTTGTCATTATCCGGAGGAGTCAGACCACTTCGATCGATCGAACCCATTTTCGATCGATCCAAGTTAAGGTTCGATCGATCGAACTTCCTCCAGCGAGAAAAAGTTAAAGTCCAGCTCATTTATTCCGTCCTTCATCCAATCATTGGAGAATATGCCTTGCACGACCACAGCTCATCATGGGGTGTATTTGACCTACCTATATAAGGAATATGATACACTTTTTGAGGGAGTCTCTTGTCACACATTGAAAATCATCTTGAAGGCTATTCTTGGAGAGGAAGAAGGGAGGAAGTTAGAGCAACCTTTGAAGGAGATCTTCACCAACAAGGAGCAGCCATGGAGTTAGCACTTGAGGGTTGGATCATCACTACCATGAGTGGCTAGACATCCTCTTGGGGCTAGAGTTAGCCCCAAGCATGCTTTCTATACTCTAATCTTGTGTATTATTGAGGGATTAGTGTTGTATGATACATCTTAATATTTATGTATATATAAATCTTGATTATTTCATGGTTTGTATGGTTTAATGCTTCCAATTGACTATTCTATTATATCCATATGTCTATGTATGCTAGAGTAGGATATTCATGTGCTTATCTCTAGATTTAGTGTTTTTGATGCATGTCTATGTGTATTGATGCTATAGATCTAGATATTATCAAGATTATGTGCTTAATGAATGCTATTTTGATTCATTTGATGGTTTATGTCTATTCTTGATAGTTTGTGCCTCTCCCCTAGTCTAGATAGCTTTATTTTCATGCTAGTAGTGTAGATTTAGTGTAGTGGTAGTGTAATGTTAGATGGGAGGACAATCTACTCTTGATGTTTGATGTTCCATGCTTGTGAGTCCAAATGGCATATTCCTCTAATATTGTGTTGTATGTGGATTGTGAGCTTAATGAAGGATTAATGACTTGTTTTGATCTATTGTGCTATCTCCATGTTGTCTAGACAATATATGCTCTATTGTTTAGATATATTGTGCTCTTCACATGATGTTTAGACAATACTTGCTTGATTTGTCATCCTTGCCAGTTGAATCAACCTAATGCACACACACCCTTATCATATTGCAACACATCCATTACCCTCAATTGATCACTTGTTAGTAGTATAGAAAAGTATTGCTTGGTGGTGATCTCTACACCCCAAGATCTCTCTCTCTCTTGTTTACTTCATATTATTTTATTTAGTTGAATTCAATTTAGCTTAATCAACCAACCAATCAATTGTGTGATCACTCGACCTACTAACCCTAATTACCATAGTTTCATAATTCGATACACCATCAAATCCCTTGGGACGATCCCTACTCGCCCTATCTATATTTTATATTGAGAAAGGTAGTAGTGGCTTTCTATAAATGTAAAACTTAGCCACCTCCTAAATTCATAACTCTTCAAGCTTTGTTGGTTGTGGCGACTCCATTAAGGAAACCAACAACATAAAGTGTTCTATTTTTCAGATCTCTCAAAGGGCGATAAGAAATTCTCAAAGGTATCTAAAGTTAATCATCAATCAGGTACAAATTTAAATTACTCTTTAATTAATTACAGTATATTTTGATTTCTACATGAATTTATTTTATTAAAACCCAACATCCACTTCACACTAATACTTTTCTTTTTATTTGAAATTTTTGACAATCTTCTTCTAACATTGAAAAACACAAAAAGACAAGTTCTAATCGATGATATTTGGCCTAAGAATGGTTTATATTACAAGCATAGTTGGTGAGTATTAATCATTTGGTTGATTTCAATTGAATTGAAATAGACTCATCAAAATTTTATCAAAAATTGCATTAGACTCGACATTTGACCTTCTAACTATTCAAACATTCGACAAAGATTTCGACTAATCTATTACACGTGAAAGTAAACAATACCTTGGGGTATCGTACTTTTGAGATTTTCAGTTGTTAAATGTCATGATAGGACTCACCTGATAAATTATTCAACGGCTGAAAGATTTTATTACATATTTCACTAAGAATATAACTCAAATGACAACTTTTGCGTAGTGAGAAGTGATATCATTACCATCTCTCTTTTTTTTTTCAATTGAAAATTTGAAATCAATGGATAAATGTTGTTTTATGATGTTGAGTGGAAAAATATATTGTATATTGGTATTCAATATCCTACACGGTTAATTCAGTACTTTCACTTTACAAAGAGCACCTTTTTGAAAAGTTTACCTCACACTACCTTTGATTCACGCCAAATGCTTGAACATAAACATACTTCACGCCAAATGCTTGAACATACCCATACAACCGGCATTTTTTTTTTTTTTCCTTTTCTTTTCTTTTTTGTAAAGGCAAAGCAAATTTATTAGAAGGAAAATATACAAAGGAAAGGCCCAATTGAAAATTGGACCAAAGAGGAAAGCACTGAAAAGGTCAGCCCAATAAGCCAACCACAAAAAATCAATCATCCTCCATTCTCAGCACAGTAAAGTTGGATGACCTTCGAAATGGGATTGGAGAATTCGCTCTCAAAAACGAGGTGAGAGTGAGATTCAATGGAGGATAAGCATAGAGAACAGAAATCGGGGCAATGCCTGGGCTACCCTGAATTTGCAATCTTTCTTGAATAGCAAGCCAAAGTATAAAGTTATGACTCTGAATGCAGGGATTAAACCTGGCAACTGATCTGAGCTGAAGCATTTTTCGATCATTGATGCTGGTGTAGGGTGTAGACTTCCAAAGCCTCAAAGGGATCGCATTGATCCTATATCCATTGAACTTCTTTGGGTTTATTATGCATGCATGCATGGATTGAGTGCTGCTTATTTGGTTCATCCATCGGATCATGCCATCCCTTGGGAAATTTCCATCAGTAGCTCCAAGTTTTTGTTATGGCTTCAAGGTCAGCTTTCTATGTTTCACAAAATGTAATATGTTGATACATGTATATATTACACACAGTTATACACATATATCAAGACTGTTTATGCTTGCATATACTCTTGAATTGATCAACTATGGTCTGCAGCTAGTGTTAGGGGATCATATTGATTTTCTTTTTGATTATTAGTTCGATCTTTTGCTTGAAAAAATAGCACTTGATGGGTGTTGGTTATTGTAGAATCTCATGGATTTATTTAGTTTTTGTTTAGTAAGGACATATATGAAATTGGATTAAGTTCCATTTCTTTCTTCACTTAGTTTCTGCTGGAGATTTGATCTCCTATTTGTAATTGTATTTCTTTTTCATTATATATAAAACAAAAACATACCATTCAGGAAAAAAAATATATGAAATATATTGAGATTATGATAATTGATTTTCTTTTCTCTCCTATAGGTTTTTTAGATCTTAAATGGAAAGATGATTAATTTACATTTTTTTTTTCTTCTAGATATTCTGAATTTAGCAAACGAGAATAGACACTCTTTCTCTTCCCCTCTCACATAATAAAGGGAAAGATATTATCAGCTTTCTTCAATATTTTCCAAATATAGCATAAGAAAATACTCTCACTCTCAATAATAATTTTATGTAGTGAATATATTTAAAGATCTAAGAACAATATACAGCATATAAATATGTGCAGCAACAATAATTACTGAAACCGTTCAAAAAATAATAATAATAATTACCGAAATTTCTACCTTGCGTGTATATGTTTTTTGGTTTTTTTTTTTCTCAAAATTATTTTTAGATAAGTAACATGCACACTCTCGCACACACCAACACGCACATAATTATAGGCTCAATAACAATGATTTTATGGTTTTAATTTTCACCTTGATCACAAACTAATCTCACGCTTTTTTGAATTAGGTAAATAACACGTTATTTTTGGTACACGTACGCACACACCAACACACAGTTGCGTGATCAATACCAATGATTTGATTTAATTTTCACTTTGATCCTCTATTTGTACAAATCTCTTTACACTACTATGTTTGTACTACAAATCTTGACTAGTTTATTATGTACGACTCACCAGGATTTCACTTTAATTGCTTTGTGTCTATTTCTTTGAATAAGCGTTTGCAAATAATTGAATACATATTCAATGTTTCAACTGTCAACATGTTAACACGTACCATTGTCAAGTCTATTAGTGTTTACTTACACATTAAATGTTTAATTCTCTTTCACTTTAGTAATCCGCAATTGGGTCGACTATTTATTTGTGAAAATCTTCATCAATCGACTGTTAGATAAAACTCTTTCACATTGAGATGTTTTTCGGAATTGTTTTGGTATATATATATATATATATATATATATATATATATATATATATATTTGTTAACTTTCATTGACAAGTACATAAACCGTAATAGTCAGATAATTAAATTCAATGGCCAATCCTTATACAGCGAAACTAATTGTAGGATAATTTAAAACAGGCAAATTTGGCAAACATGTTACTCTTTACAAGAATTCCTTTAATAGGCATTCTATCTCCAGTGTGTGCACAAGGCTGCTATTGTACAATAATTGCGACATAACTACCCACTTGGACGCGTTAGGTGTGGACCCAATCACAGTTCACACAACATGTGCCTGAGTTAAAGAGTCCATACCTAACGTGCTTATTATCGTCAAGTCTAGCACAGATCTTGTTAATAATACAAAATTTTATAATAATAGCAATGACAAGTTTAGGAGATGAAACCTAGATTTAAAAAGTCGGCCAATGGAACTAGCTGCTGGAATTGGGATTAAAGAAACAAATTAGGGAATTTGGGTGAAAAAAGATTGTCTTCGTGAAATTCAACAAAATTTCCACACAATGGTCGTTTTAATGTCAGATGAGATTATGATAGATGACCCCAGCCGGTATTGCAGGCTTTATTCAAGAAATTATTTACATCTAAAGAAGTAGAACTTCAGACCAAATATTTTATGAAGTATTAAAAGATTTACATACTTGAGCTGACCCCTTTGGATTAGAACTTGCATTTGGTATCACAATGAATGAGTTGCAAGTAAAATGCTCCATATTATACTTTTGACTCTCCACTTAAATTTTACAAAAAAATAAAATAACATAATTTTCCTTTAAATTCCATAAATATAACAAAAAGTACATTTGATAAAAAAAAATGAAATGACACGAGTTCTTCAAATGCGATCACTTATTCCAAAATGTCACAAAGTATTCTCACACCCCACTCTTGAGGTAATGGCATAATTCCTATATGGAAAAATTAAGTAAAGGACCACTGGCTTGGGATAGAAAGTGAAGAGTTTTACTACATTCATGCAAGACCTCTTGCTAAGTAAACCTGTTAAGACTTAAGAAGACCAACAAAACGTCTTGATAAATGAGTTATTTGTTCTACATGTGTTAGAATGTTATATATATATATATATATATATATATATATATATATATATATATGTTGGGTCATTATATAATTACATTATGTTAGTAGGGCCCTTGTGTTATTAAGGTGACTTGTATCCTTTATATAAACCTATGTAGGCTTATTAGGTTGTTGAGTGTGTGAAATATAATACAAGTTCTCTCTCTCTCTCTCTCTGTCTCTCATGATAAAGAACATGGTATCAGAGCTCTAAGAATTCATGGGTGTGAGGGTCTGTAATTGTGTGGTTTAAGATCGGAATCATGATCGGAATCGCGATTGTGGTGTTGGTGTTCCCGCTTTCTTCGTTTGTTGCCGGTAGTTTCTCGTTCACCGTCATCAGATCTGCATCGTCATTCGTCGTTATCAGATCTGCATCGTTCGTCATCGTCGTTGCTGGCAGCTTCTTTTTGGTTATCAGCGAGCTCGTCATCAGATCTGCCATCTTGATTTATAGAGGTGAGGTTCATCGGATTTTTTTTTTTTTTTTGTTTTGGTCAGAAGTTGCAGAGGTAACTGCCTCTTGATTCGACCATTGCTTGTGACTGGGTCGCCATTGTCTTCGCTGCTTTGTTCACCGGTGTTTGTGAAGGTGTGATGAAGAAGACCCTTGTTTGGCTACACGGTTATGCTATTCCAATCTTGGTTTACTAAACCTGGAATAGCTATTCCAACCCTGGTTTACTAAACCTGGGATAGCCCAGATTTGGTCCGATAGACCAGATCCGACCCGTTTGACCAGATCCGGCCCGTTTGCTAGGTTCGGCTAGAATACCAGTTCTGCTTCTTTTTTTCTTCTCTGTTTTGCTGGGTTCAACATGGCATCCAGTTCAGATTTGTTTTCTCCCACATCCGATCTTCATTCTCCCATGACTTCCGTTAAACTCAATGGGAAGAATTACATACTGTGGGCTAAACCTATTAAAATTTTTCTCGAAGGTAGAGGTTTTGGTACTCATCCGACTAAAGAGAAACTCAACGAAATTGATGCTTCTTTTGATGCATGGGAATTTCTTGGATACTCTCATTCTCATAGAGGTTATCGCTGCTATAGTCCTGTTTCTCAAAGCTACTTTATTAGCATGGATGTGACCTTTTGTGAGTCCGTCCCATATTTTTTAGATAGTGATTAAATTCTTAATATTACTCTTGAGTCGCCTCTTCCTGTGGTTCCACTTTTGTGATACTCCTCGAATCCGAGACATGGGTTGCTCAGGTCCAAGCCCAAACCCAAGGAAAATATCAAACAATTAATATATAAATGAACACAAAATATAAAAATAATTAAGAATTAAATAATAAAGCTGAAAGAATTATTAAATAGAAAATCCTCCACAGTTAAAGATTAATACAATCTAACTCTCCAAAACCTCCAAGAGTACAACTCAGGAATCCATCTAGTGAACCCCTAACTAAAATCCCAACTGAAATAAACAACTGGAAATAAAAACCAAATCTAAAGCATGGAATAGAATCCTACGTCGTCGATAGGGTGAATGACCGTCTCTGTTCAGCCCGATCAAGCTTTAAGACTGGAACCGTCCGATACCTAAAAAATATAAGAGTGGGTTAGGCCCACGAACAAATTCTAATCTAACTAGAATCCATATAGTAACCCGATACGCAAATACATCCTAAATATCTCACAATATCTATCTAGTTCATAAATATATATATATATATATATATATATATATATATATATATATATCCACACTAAGGGACATTCACTGGACTACAAAGGGGGTCTCAACCTGAATAGAAGGCAACATGTAAAAACACACCCAAAGGTGGGTATGAATACCTAGACCTAACAGGGTATACCTCAACCTTTCATAGCCAGCTACGCATCCACTTCATATACGCACCTTAACCAATGAGCCTGAGACTCAAGCTCATCTCGTGGTACCATAACCATATATCTAAAGTCCGTCCAAAACCAGAGTATGTCATTCAATTATTCATTGATCTAACATAAGTTCTATAATCTGGTTAGTCACTCAACTTATTCAGTTGATCTAACTTAACCACAAATAACCAATCATCCAGTAAGTCACTTAACTTTATGCGGCTGATCTAACTTAAATATAAGTAGGATTTATTTTATAATTCATTCCCTTATTCCAGAGTAGGTAGGATTTAGTATTTTGAAATTAATCCATTCCTAGTATGCCACCGTCCCACACCGGTGCATACAAACCATACGTCCAGCAGTTGATGATACAGACCATGCATGTAAATATCAACTAATCCATAAATTCAACAATTGATAATAAAAATATTAAATATAAACATCAATTGTTCTATAATAAGAATAACACAATATATAAGTTAACATACTTATTTGATACTACTTCAACAATGTCCATATAATTGACAACACATATAAAGTATGTGAACATCAATTAATTCCTAAAAAGCATAATAGAAATATGAATCAATAGGCTTATTTTATGCACAAATCCAACCAATAATTGATGAAACAGATAAAACAATTCCACAATTAAAATCCAGAACAACATCCATTTAATTAACGGAACAGAATTTAATAGTTCATTAATTAAAATCCAACCTAAGCACAAATAAAGTCTAACTGATACATGACTCTATTATGTATCCAATATAGATTTCAAAATCATACTTCAATCATCTAAGTTGCTAAAATAAGTTCAAGCAGCTAGATACTTTATATCTGCCAACAGTGTGCGACATTGCTTAAAACTTCCACACTGTGAAAACCATTAGCATATAGAGATAAATTATGCCTTGTGAGTTCTAACACAGCATAATATCATGTTTAGAGTCCATGCTACAGTCCCTTAAATTATTAACACAAGATTAAACAATTTTATCCTTCCTATCCGTTAACCGCGTGCAAAGTTGCTTATTTTTTTTACTGTTCATTCTATTTGCACTACAGATCAAATTATGCAATTAGAGAGTTTAAAATCCCATGAAATTACATTTAAAATCCTCAGTCCAGTCCTTGAAACAATCCAGAATACCAAACACGTCCAAAACAGTGCCCAAAACAGTTCCGAAACGCTTTAAAACAAGGGAGCTTGCTCTCTAAACAACAGAGCAGGCTCTATGCACCATGGAGCCGGCTCCCTAGCCCTTAGAGCCGGCTCTATGAAGGGGGGAGCCTGCTCCCAACCTCCTAGAGCCAGCTCTCTCCCTCTTTGAGAACGCTGATCCCTTTCTGATCTGTTTCCTGCCATCTGCTTCGTCTCCAGCCTCTTCCTACCTTTCTGTTCTTCCTTAAAACTGATCTTATCAGTCTAATATATATCCAGTAGCATCCCAATGATTTGTTTACAATAGTTAGAATTAATTACAGTGATTAAAACCGCTACCGATTCATTATGCGTTAACACAGAACTTGAACTTCAACTTGCAAGAACAATTACAAATTACATTAAAACACATACAGTCGATTAATTCAGTGTAAACTAAGCATGCAAGATTCAGTTAAAGTTTAATTAAAAACTTAGAGATCATTTAGGTATGCACAGAACACAGGCCAAGGGAGAGAGAAAGAAAAGAACTTGCCTGTGATTTCAGTTATGAAATCTCGGCGCTGTCTCTAAGTTTCCAGCAATTACTGAATACCATCAAGCCTCCTACTGCTCCGGCTCTAATCCACAATCAACCTCCTTGGTCCTCTCTGTTTTCCTCTCAAGCCTCTCTCTGTTTCTATCAATATCTTTGGTACGTGAACAAGGTTTTTTTCCCAACCCTTATTATAGACTATAACAGTATACTTATAGGCATGAATAAACCTAAATCCAATTAAAACCCTAAACTGAACCCTAGTCGGCCAAAAGAATAAAACCTAATTTAATTAAACAAACCAATTAATTTAAATAAAAAAAATAAGACAATAAATTCCTAATTTAACAAACCAATTAATTTAAATAAAATAAATAAGACAATTAAATACATTTTCCACATAAGCATACATTAATGAAAATAAAAATATAATTAATTCAATTAAACCACCAATTAAATAAAAATTTAATTAAATACACAATGAAGCAATTAAATAAAATAAATAACAAAACAATTTAACAAATAATCAATTAATTAAACAAAAATGCCATAAAACTATAATTAAAATGTCGAGATTATCCTTTTAAAATTAGGGGTATTACAACTTTCCTCACTTTCTCTTCAACCTAGATCTCCTTTGCATGCTCTGTTACAGGTGTACACTCGAATACCAAAACCATCTGTTGTCGTGCCTCCTCCATCGTCTTCAGAGTCTCTGGATCCAACACAGTCCACTGTGTCTGATTCCTTGCCTATTGCACTTCATAAAGGTACTCACTCATGTGTCACTAATCATCCCTTTGCTCATTATGTCTCTTATAATTCCTTATCGCCATCATTCTCATGTTTTTCTTCTCAATTGTCTACTACATTTGTTCCTAAGACTGTGTAGGATGCTTTGTCTGATTCGAGTTGGAGGAAAGCAATGCAAGATGAAATGGATGCTTTGCATCAGAATGGCACGTGGAATCTTGTTCCATTACCTCCAGGTGTCAAATCGGTTGGTTGTCGCTGGGTATACACTATAAAATATCTTTCAGATGGGTCCATTGAGCGTTTAAAAGCCCGTCTTGTTGCCAAAGGTTATACCCAGACTTATGGTATTGACTATGATGAGACGTTTACCCCTGTTGCTAAGATTTCTTCTATTCGTGTTTTGATTTCTCTTACTGCTAATCGACATTGGCCTCTGTTTCAGTTAGACGTTAGAAATGTCTTTTTGCATGGTGACTTAGCAGAAGAGGTTTATATGGAGCAACCACCTGGGTTTGTTGCTCAGGAGGAGTATCTTCACACTGTTTGTCCCCTTAAAAAGGCCCTCTATGGATTGAAACAATCTCCACGGGCTTGGTTTGGAAAATTCTCTGAGGCGGCATTAAAATTTGGTCTTAACAGATGTCAGACCGACCATTCGGTATTTCACCAGCGCACTAAAGTTGGCTTCATCTTTCTTGTGGTATATGTAGATGATATTGTGATCACAGGTGATGATTCTGAAGGCATTGCTAAGTTGAAGTTGTTTCTGCAATATCGATTTCACACTAAAGACTTGGGTAAACTTAGGTATTTCTTGGGTATTGAAGTTACTAGATCCAAAAAGGGTATAAGTTTATCCCAACGAAAATATGTGTTGGATTTATTAGAAGAAACAGGTATGTTGGGTGGTCGCCCGGTTGATGCTCCTATGGATTCAAATACAAAACTTGTGTCTGATGAGGGTGATCTATTTAATGATCCGAGCAGATTCCGTCGCCTTGTTGGGAAATTAATTTATCTCACTATCACTCAACCTGATATTTCATATGCAGTTAGTGTTGTAAGTCAATTCATGGAAGCTCCTAGAATGCCACATTGGATTGTTGTTCTTCTGATTATCCGATATCTCAAGCAAGCTCCAGGTGTTGGGTTAATATATAAATCAAATGGTCATCTCAGGGTGGAAGGTTTTATAGATGCCGACTGGGCTAGTTCTCTTTCAGATAGGAGATCTACTACAGGCTACTGCACATTTGTAGGAGGAAATCTTGTTACATAGCGAAGTAAAAAGCAAACGGTGGTAGCTCGATCTAGTGCTGAAGCTGAGTATAGGGCAATGGCCCATACTACTAGTGAGTTGACCTGGATACAACATTTTCTAAAAGAACTTGGGTTGATAGTTGAAGCTCCTACTCCATTGTTCTGTGATAATCAAGCAGTAGTTCACATTGCCTCAAATCTTATGTTTCATGAGAGGACCAAATATATTGAAGTTGATTATCACTTCATTAAAGAAAATATATTACGTGGGAGTATCTCTACTCCATTCGTGAAGTCTGAAGATCAATTATCTGATATGTTTACCAAAGCATTGGTTCATAACCAATTAGGAACTATCTGTTCCAAGCTGGGATTATTTGATATATATTCTCCAGCTTGAGAGGGAGTATTAGAATGTTAGAGAGAGAAAGAGAGAGAAAACTTGTACTATATTTCACACACTCAACAACCTAATAAGCCTACATAGGCTTATATAAAGGATACAAGTCACCTTAATAACACAAGGGCCCTACTAACATAATGTAATTACATAATGGCCCAACACACACACACACACACACATATATATATATACATATATATATATTTCACACACTCAACAACCTAATAAGCCTACATAGGCTTATATAAAGGATACAAGTCACCTTAATAACACAAGGGCTCTACTAACATAATGTAATTACATAATGGCCCAACACACACACACACACACACACACACACACACATATATATACATACATTATGTATGTATACACACACATATATATACATACATACATTATGTATGTATACATACATAATGTATGTATATATATGTGTGTGTGTGTGTGTGTGTGTTACATTATACACACACACACGTATATATATATATACATACATTATGTATGTATACATACATTATGTATGTATATATATGTGTGTGTGTGTGTGTGTGTGTGTGTGTGTGTGTGTGTGTTGGGCCATTATGTAATTACATTATGTTAGTAGGGCCCTTGTGTTATTAATGTGACTTGTATCCTTTATATAAGCCTATGTAGGCTTATTAGGTTGTTGAGTGTGTGAAATATAGTACAAGTTCTCTCTCTCTTTCTCTCTCTGTCTCTCATGCTAAAGAACAACATGAACATCTTCAATATATTTTACAAGAAATATTAGACCTGAATAAAAAATTATTAAGAACTGCTCCTTGAAAAATTGAGCTAGCTTTGAAAAAATACTAGTAATTATTGATGTGTAAAAATCTGTTATGCCTGTCAAAAAAAATAAAAAAATCTATTACGCAGTGCACCTATTTATACTAAAGGAATCCCAAAAGCAGTTCAATCTGACGCTATTTGTAAAAATCACAATATATATATAGGAATATGAATCTAATCACTAAGAGAAGAATATTACAAAATAATAATAATAATAATAAAAGAGTTAAATTTGATTATGATTTAACCACTAACAAGATTCTGAAAATTTTAACAGTCTACCTTATCGCAACCCAAAATTTCATCCCTCCCGAGCGGAGGCTACCTAAAGCTATTTGTACGCATCCTTACATGGAGGTCAGATGTCAAAACTTGTGGGGTGAAAGATGGGATTCGAATGTGTCACTAGGGAACAATAAGACCAATTTGTTTAGAGTTACCACCTAACATCGAGTTTTGGTGTGCTGGGTCAACTAAAGAAGATCTAAGGCCTAATAATGCAATGTGGGCCATAGAATGACTCTCTACCAATCGGCGATCCGAATCAATGAGTTTGGGGTTAGCTTATGTTTAGGGAAGGTGTTCAGCACCCCAAAACGTCCATTCCAAGTACGTTTACTTACTTTACCTTTCATATTGCTTGTGAATGTAATGTTTCCTAAGGACCAAACCAATTCTAGAAAGAAGAGATCTATTGCCTCGTTTGGAAATTAAAGAATGCATGCAAGTAAATGAAAAGATGCACATGTAGGGGAACTAAACCCGCGGGTCGAACGTAGTTCATTAAAGGAAAATTATGTTGCCTATGTATCTCATTCATGAATGTCATTGTGAGAATCAGATTAAACGTAGTTCGTTTTGGTGATGGGAATGCACATTTGAGAGTTAAAATGGGGTTTAGTAATGATAAGAATGCACATTTGAGAGTTAAAAATGAGTTTTGATGATGAGAATGCACATTTGAGAGTTATAATGGGGTTTAGTAATGAAAATGCACATTTAAGAATTAAAATGGGTTTTGATAATGAAAATGCACATTTGAGGGTTAAAATGAGTTCTAGGGTTGAAAACATTCATTTTAAGGTCAAAATAGGCTTTAGGATGAAAATGTCACCTAATAGGGTTTTTAAATAAGAATTTTCAAATGAGGCTAAAAACAACTATTCTTTATGGAATGGAGGTTGAAAAGGTAAAGACAAGGTATCTATAAAAAACGTAGAGAGTGGGATAACTTACATAAAGATCAAGAGAAAATGATGATGGGAAGTATATTTAGGAATCTTACAGGATTTAGCCATTATGGTGGCATAGAAATGGAATTTGATAATCAATAAGTATGTGTGCAAGCGCATTTATATAGAAGTGACATCAATGGGGGTGATGACTTTGAATAAGAGCAAGTTACTTTGCTGGAAACAGTGTAGCCCCTCTAAGGATTTATATTATCCTACTGTTGACGCTAAAATTGGTTGGTTAGATCCGATTCTAAATTAATGTAATACGGACGTGCCAAAACCAATTATATGGAATGGAGGTTGAAAGAGTAAAGACAAGGTTGTTGGGAAACGTGCAAGTTTTAAAAACTTTTTGAGGGATTTTTATACATAGATCTTGATTCATCACATAGAGACAAGTTTTATGCAAAAATAAAATATGATGTATCATTCAATTAATAGATTGAATACTTATATCAAAAGTCTGAGTAAACCTTTAAATCTTTCCTTAAAATGAATGTTCTCACTTATTGTAAATCCCTTAGCAAGATCCTTCTTCCTTCGTCTTGATGGTAATCTTCCCTATAAGAATCACCAATATGCCTCGATGAATGATCTTGGAGTCAAGGCTTGTGGTCGCCTCCTTTAGAAGAGATAACAAACCCTAAAAACTAGGGAGAGAAAATATATTTACCTTTCTTCTTCTAAAAGTCCCCCTAAAAAATACATGAACCCATGTATATATAGACAAAATAAATATAAGAAAAGGAAACAATAAATCATTCTCCATCTCTTATTCAAATATCTCAATTCTAATAGGACTCCAATATCAACTTGGGCTATGGGTGAGAATCATTTGGGCTTACTATTTTCTCGGCTACTATAAATTAATAATTGGTCTATTTCATTAAACCATTGACCCAATTCAATTAATTCATAAATTATTTTCTGCTCCACTAAAATAAATTAATTGCACTCCAATTAAATAGTAAATAACCTCTAAGTCAATGTTGCACTTTGACCCCTCTATGTATAATTATTTATCGGATAATAAAGCCATCAATCCGACAACATAATTAATATAATTATTTTGTTACCTTTGATTATTTCCGGCTTGATCACAATAAAATATTTGTTTAACAAAAATAATAATTTACTAAATAAATATATATATATATATATATACAAAACATTCTGTCTAAAACATACGAAGGCCTTCAAATTTCATTTGTGATCAACCATAATCAATACAAAATAAATAAAGTAGCTCTGATGCAAATATTGAGAATATAAACATCTAACTATTAATTATATAATTACCCAAAGCGCCAATCTAAGGATCCCGAAGTATCCGCCGAAGAAATCAAAGGAATTATTAATTAATAAAAGAGTCTATACTTCTCTCATGCTTGAGAGTCAAAAGTTATAACTGTGATAGAGAGCAATTGCATACGACAGCTCTCGCAATATATCTCAACCAATCGTGGACTCAGTTCAAGTCTTATTTAATTAAATATCCATCCATAATTACTGACTTTGAACCATTTATGATTACTAATTTATAACTTGGTATTAATTGTCATTACATACATATATAAATTATATCTTATAATCAAGTAGACACAATCAATTTCATAATGAATCGGAAAAATAATACATTCCATTCACCAATTGTATAATGCTTTAATAATAATATTCAGATAAGGAACCATGACTTTTATAATCCAAATAAGAATTTGCTATGCTAGGGCACACATATCCTAATAGCTCCCACTTGTCCTTCTAGCCAATTCGAATCACATCTAACTCCCATGTTTTCCATATGACGATTAAAAATCTTGATCGGTAAAGCCTTTGTGAATGGATCAGCAAGGTTGTGTTCTGATGCAATCTTGGCCACAAGTATATCTCCTCGCTTTACTATATCATGAACCATATGATGTTTCCTCTGAATGTGTCTTGATCCTTTATGAAATTTTGGGTCCTTGGTTTGGGCTATAGCCACACTATTATCGCAATGAAGCGTCATAGGCCGATCTATATGCTCCACAACCTCCAGTTCAATTAGAAAACTTCTTAACCAAACAGCTTCTTTTGTTGCCTCAGAGGCTGCAATGTATTCTGCTTCTATGGTTGAGTCAACAGTACAACCCTGCTTTACACTCTTCCAACTAACTGCCCCTCCATTGAATTTGAACACATATCCAGAAGTAGATCTCCTGGCATCTGGATGTGATTGGAAATCAGAATCTTTATATCCGATTGGAACCAGATCATCACCTCCATAAACGAGCATGAGACTCTTAGTTCTTCTAAGGTATTTTAAGATATTCTTCACAGCTGACCAATGATCAAGTTCAAGATTGGACTGATATCTACTGACAATCCCTATTGAGTAGCAGATGTCTGGTTTGGTACAGACCATGGCATACATGAGACTACCAACTGCCGAAGCATATGGTATCTACCTCATATGCTCAATTTCCTTATCAGTCTTGGGAGACTGGTCATTAGAAAGAGCCAATCCATGTCTAAATGGTAAAAACCCTTTCTTAGAGTTTTTCATTCCAAACCTGGTTAAAACTTTATCAATGTAAGACTCTTGAGACAAGCCTATTTTCTTTTTAACCCGATCTCACAAAAGCTTGATCCCAAGAATATAGCTTGCTTCTCCAAAATCTTTCATCTCAAATTTATTGAACAACCACTTTTTAACTGATGACAAAGCCTCTACATCATTACCAATGAGTAAGATGTCATCAACATATAAAACGAGAATCATGATGACATTACCCTGTTTTTTTCTTGTAAACGCAAGGTGATGAGAGCTGAAAAGTACACATTTAAACCCCTTAAGCTTGAGTATTCTAGGACCTTTATCTATCTTATTTATCCGTTTTAGTACTTATTTGTGTTTTTATCTATTTCAGGTCAATAATGTTAAAATGGGCTAAAAATGAGTTCTTAAGGCCTTTTTGGAGTCAAACTAAGTCTTAGCGATGATCCGGAGCAAAAAGAGGCTGATTTGGAGCAAAAAGAGGCTGATACTGAAAAGCTAAAAAGTTGGATGGATCGTAGAAACAGTTGGATCGATCGAAAATAAGTTGAATCGATCAGAAAAGTTGGATCGATCGAAAAAGTTGGATCGATCGAAAATAAGTTGGATCGATCGAACTGGACATGCTGGCAGCAAGCTGTCACTTTTTCTGTGCGCGCCCAAAAGTTCACCTACCAAAAAGTTGCGGGATTAGATATTTTTGGGCATATATTCTAGACTTAGTGACTAAGAAAAGGACCTTCTTTATAAAGGGAAGCAACCCATTTGTAAAAAGGGGATTTTTAGCTTTTATCATTTTATTTTCTAGATTGTAATTTTTATTTTTCTCTCTCTAGAAAAGTTAGAGATTAGGGTTAGAAGAAAAGAGAGAAGTGGAGGCACATCTCAAGAACACATCTCTAAATCTACTATCTCTCCATCTCTAGAGCTTAAAAGAAGAAGAAGAAGAAGAGGAAGAAGAAGATGGAGCCATGTTTGGAGCTTGATTCCATGACTACATCCACCTCCTCCATGATTGACTAGATCTACACTTAGGGCTTGGATGAGCCCTAAGTCTTGTGTAATCTAAACCCTTGTATTTCTATTTTTGGGGATTTATATATATATTGTTGTGATTAGTGTTCTAGCCTTGTGAATTTCATAAATCTTGGTATATTTCTATGATTTCCATGGTCTAATTCTTCCTATTAATTCTCTAGTTTATTTGCATGTCTATGTGTGATTAAATTAGGAATTATGTCTCACATGATTCATATGGGTTAATTCTTCCATTGATTCTCTATTTTAATTACATGTTGTCTTATGTGTGATTATTTGGGGAATTGATCTCTACACTAGTTTTTCTATATTAATTGCATGTCTATGTGTGGTTAATTGAGAATCTAGTGATGGCTAGACATTAGTGCTTAATGGAATGCTCTTGTTATGTCTCTTAATGGTTCATACTTATTCCTTGATGGATTATACCTCTCCTTTAGTTTATTTTCATGCTAGTAGTGTAGTTGTAGTGTAGTGTTAGATGGGGAGACAATTCATGCTTGTTTTTTGATATTCCATATTTTTTAATGCAAGAAGCATATGCTCTAATATTGTGGTGTAATGGAATTTTGAGTTTAATGAAGGATTAATGACTTGATTTGATATTTTATTCTCTTCACATGTTGTCTAGACAATATAGTCCTCTTCCAATAGATATATTGTAGCCTTTCACATGTTGTTTAGACATTATACACTTGTTGAGTCACCTTTGCTAGTCGAACCAATTTTGTTCACAACAATGTATTCCCCATTAATGGAAAGCAAGTGGTTAATTACATGAGCTTAGTGGTGATTCCAACACCCTAAGTCCTCTCTTCTCATCTCTTAAATCCCTATCTCTACTTAGTTTCATTTTTATTGCATTTTAATTAATTCTTTTCTAGAAGTAATCAACCAACCCAACTCTCTTTTGCAATCATTTGGTACGTTAGAGTCGAAGTTAAAATTGCAACACGTATAATCCCTTGGGACAATCCCTACTCACTCTTGCTACGTTAGTAGTGGTGTTGGTAGTGGTTTTTATAAATTTAAATTTGACATAAAAGGCTTTTCTTGAACCACACATTCACTACATTTAGTTTGGCGTATTGGAACGACCGTTGTCAGATTTTGGCGCCGTTGCCAGGGATTAACGGTTTTGTTGGAATTAAACTAGACAATAGTGTTCATTAGATTACTTCTATTTTTATTTTATTTTCCATTGTATATTCTTTTCTCTTGATTCTCATTATTATTTGTTCAATTAGGTACTTGACTACAAGGAAGGCGAACTTTGGAACTTAAAGCAATCATTGGAGCTTAAAAGCTAAATTTGGAGTTGAAGTGCTAAAGGACCGTTGTGAGCAATTCTTGGAACTCTTGTATTTTAATTGTTCCACTTCTTTGTATGCTTGTGATAGCCCTTGTTGAGGCTTATTTCATTGCTAAATTTTAAGTCCAAGCATAGGCCTTTGTTGAGGCATTATTTGTTGCATTTGGATTTTAAATGTGAATGGAGGAATTGTTTGATCCAAGTTTGGGGGGGAATTACATCCCTTCACCATATGCTCCTCCATCATGTTTTAATCCTTATGAGATTGAGTCCAATTCATTTCATGCATCATCTTATTATGGACTTAATCGCTCATTTAATCCTTCTTGTGACTATTGCCCTCCCCCACCATTTTATGATGAATCAATTCCACCACCTTCTAAGTACTCACCCGGATTTAAAGAAAAAGTGTTAGCTTTACTTGATGTGCATATTTCACACACTTCACTTATTAATTCTCATTCTCAAACTTTAGCCAACTTAGAAGCTCAAGTTGAGCAAATTGCAAGTACTCTTTCTCATCAAGAGGAGGAGGAAGAGGCAAATGAAAAAATGGCAAGAACTTCAATGTATATAGATGAGGATGATGAGAGTGAGGAGAATGAAACAAGTGAGCTAATGCCTAGCATTCTATCTTGTATAGAGGAGGAAATGGCAAGTGAGTTAGTGGCTAATCCAATAGAACATAACATGATTAATGAGGACTTTCCTTGTTTTGATTATGATTTTATCTCGGAGATGGCTACTCTAGAGAGTGAGGAGATGTTGACCACACTTGAGGTAGGAGAGAAGGAGGAGGAACTTGTTGAAGAGAGCCTTCCTTCTATTATCTCTAATGACCCTCTTGAGGAGTGTCTTTTGGAAATGTATAAAAATTGTGGTTTTGACTTTAAAAGCTCTAAAAATGAAATAAACTCTCTAATGGACTCCTTAGCTTACTTAAAAGGTGAGGAAATGGTAATTTATGAGGAGGAGAAGAAGGATGAAAAGAGGGTGTTTCTTATTAATCCAAATGAGTCTTTGAAAGACAATGCCTCACCAATTATCAATATGGATGATCATTTGAATGTGTTTCAAGAACACAACAAAAAAGCAAGCCTAACTATGATTGATTTTGTTTTCAAGACCGTGGATGAAAGGAACAATATCATCTCTTTTATTTCTTTTCAAGTCATTCTTTTGGAGGATGATTTTATTGTCATAAGTGGGACATTAAATGAGAAAAGTGAAAAGAGGGTCAATAAGGATGTTTCATATCCAGTTTTTGATTCATTTGATTAGTGAGTTGACCTAACGTCTTACTAGAGACGTTAAACACTAGTATTCGTAGAGTTTCACAACTCTATTCCTCCCTCATTTCTTTTTATTTTTCATTCTTGTGTACATTCTTCCATCTATTTTTCAAATTTTCATTCTTGTTACCATCATTGGGGCTTAGCATAGGATTTTCTGCACTTTCAGTTCAAAATTAGGCATTTTGTGCCAGTTCGATCGATCACAAGAGCACCTTCGATCGATCGAATTGTTCTTCGATCGATCCAACTATGGATTCGATCGATCGAACTCCACTTAAGTCCCAACACTTAGAAAAAAATTTGAGCTTTCATCAATTTTGAAAGTGCATGCTCTCGGGATCTCCAGGATTTTCACTTTTCGATCGATCCAACTACAATTTCGATCGATCAAAGAACATTCGATCGATCCAACTTTATAGTTCGATCGATCTCGAGCTTCAACACTTAGAAAAATTTTGGACGTGTTTCAATTCTGAAAATGCATGCTCTCGGGATCTCCAAAATTTTACATGTTCGATTGATCGAATTTCATCTCGGATCGATCACAGCTATGTTTGATCGATCGAACTTCATCTTCGATCGATCACAACTTTGCCCTTTTGACCCTTTCACTTTTTGACTTTTTCCTATTTCTATTTTTATTTTTTTTTATTTTTTTATTTTATTTTATTTCATTTAGTTACCTCTCTCTCTTGACTATAAAAAAAAAAGAAGTTTTTGGAAATTTGTTAAAAACACAAAAATATTTTTGTTAATTTTATTTTATTTTCAAAAATTCCAAAAAGATTTTTATTTTATTTTCATTTTTACTTTTATTTCCAAGCTTTATTTTTATTTTTATTTTTATTTCAAATATTTAAAATTAAAAAAAAAAAATCAAATCCCAAAAACATTTTTCTTTTATTTTATTTTATTTCCTTTTATCTTATTTCCAAAAATCCAAAAATATTTTGTTTAACTTTAATTTTTAATTCTTCTAACTTATCACAAAAAAAAAAAAAAAAATCTTTGCATTCCTTATTTTCTTACATTTTTATTTACTTGCCTTTTTATTTTTATTTGTGTACATATTTGTTTTGTCTAAAAAACAAAAAATAAAAAAATGAGACGATTTTTCAAAGAAGCATTCCGTCTTGCTAGAGACGTTAAACTTAGCACCTATTTTGCATATTTCTTACATTTTTCATTTTTCTTTGCATGTTTTCACATATATATTAAAAAAAAAAAAAATGAAAAACAAAAAGTAAGAAAATTTTGTATATACTTGCATTGTACATATTCTTTCCATTTTTTTTTGCATTGTACATGTTCCTTTTCATTTCTTGCATTGCACATATTGTTTTTCATTTCTTACATTGAACATATTCTTTCATTACATTTTGCCTTATTTAATTTTCTTTTTATATTTTGTTCATGCATTTTATTCTTTGTTTTTCTTGCATTTTGTATATACTTGCTTTCATTAAATGAAAAATATAAAAAGATTCATCATTGTGCCCTTATGTATAGTCATGCATACTTTATGCTTTAGTTAGGGCTTGATCTTATATTTCTCTTGCATCATGTGTTACATTACCTTAGAATGCTTGATTTGATTATTCTTATCCCATTTGATATTTGATGTGAGTTTGCTAGCGTGGTTATTCAAGTAGGTTGTTGATTCCAAGTTTGGGGGAGACGTTTTTCGAATTGGATCATGACCGGGCTTCATGTCTACACCACCATGGTATACTCTTTCCACTTTTTTTCCATTGTTCTCATTGCACATTGAGGATAATGTGTGGTTTAAGTTTGGGGGTAAGGTGTCTTGTTGCATTCTACTTAAGATTTGAGCTTTAAATGCATGATTGAGATTTGAGATTGATGTTAGCTATGATTTTGATCTTTTGAGGACTATATTACTTAAAATTTAAAAATTGCTTGACTTGAGAGTCCAATACTCCTCGTATGCCTTGAGGATGCCATTTAGGAGTAAATTTTTCAAAAGATTGATATCTTGCTTGCATTTGTGGTCCACATCATCCTGAATTTGTGATTGTTTTGAGATTCATTCTAGGATTCTACACTAGCACCGGTGCACACTAGCATTCATTTATGGGGTACATGCTTTGTTGATTATTGAATTGGTTATATCCCAATTGGGCTAGTAGTGCATTGAAAGCTTTCATTCTTGATAAAGGTGGATAACAACCCCTTTTCATTGAGTAGCCGGGATTCTTGCCTCATTAAGCAGTGAACTTTTCGCGCCGAAAGGTGGAGGGCCCAAACTCTAGGTTAATAATTGAATTGAAAAAAAAAAAAAAAAAAAAAAAAAAAGAAAGAAAGTTGCAAAAGTAATAAAAGTGAGGACTTCTCCCAAAAGGTGAGAAGTAGGAAATGATTAGATGGTTGTTCTCTTGATTTGTAGCCTAATTGATTTGAGTTTGTAAGTCCGTTGGGGTGTCTTAACACCTAATACCCTAAAGCCATCTGGTTTGGGAGTCATTGACCTAACGCTCGCTACATGAATCTTCTAGAAAGCTTAAGAGATCAACACATTGCACCATACTTCCATCTTTAATCCTAAAAAAATAAAAAAAAAATAAAAAATTGAGTGAAAAGAATAAGCACACCTAGAACAATAAAGCTTTAATAAAAGGTCCACTTTTTGTCTTGATAATTGGGACTAGATTTGTATGCTAGTTTGAGGGTAAGGATGTGATTAATTCCTTAGTTGGCTAAGATAGCAACACACTTGATGCCAGACCACTCAAAAAGGATTCTAGACTTGTTTCGATTTTCATGATCATTTTCTTGATGTGTGGAGGACCATACTTGCTTATTTGATATTGAGATTTTGGGAGATTGCTTGGAAATGGTTGAAAAATTGCATACTTGAGGTAATTTTCTTCCAATGCTTGTTTGCAATATTGGTGCCTCTTTTGAAAGAATAAGCTTAATGTTTGTGGGTACCATTTCTGGAAACCCTCACGAGACTTCACTTGTCCACTAGGGGTAACCTAGGGGTTTAAAAGGCTTGTTGCATATGCTAAATGCAATCGTGTTCCCTACGAAAGTGGCGCTATCATTTTATTGCTTTCTAGTTTATAGTTGTTTAGTTGTTCATTTCTTTTCTTTACTTTGTAGTTCATTGCTAGGGACTAACAATATTTAAGTTTGGGGGTGTGATGAGAGCTAAAAAGTACACATTTAAACCCCTTAAGCTTGAGTATTCTAGGACCTTTATCTATCTTATTTATCCGTTTTAGTACTTATTTGTGTTTTTATCTATTTCAGGCCAATAATGTTAAAATGGGCTAAAAATGAGTTCTTAAGGCCTTTTTGGAGTCAAACTAAGTCTTAGCGATGATCCGGAGCAAAAAGAGGCTGATTTGGAGCAAAAAGAGGCTGATACTGAAAAGCTAAAAAGTTGGATGGATCGTAGAAAAAGTTGGATCGATCGAAAATAAGTTGGATCGATCAGAAAAGTTGGATCGATCGAAAAATAAGTTGGATCGATCGAAAAAGTTGGATCGGTCGAAAATAAGTTGGATCGATCGAACTGGACATACTGGCAGCAAGCTGTCACTTTTTCCGTGCGCGCCCAAAAGTTCACCTACCAAAAAGTTGCGGGATTAGATATTTTTGGGCATAATTCTAGACTTAGTGACTAAGAAAAGGACCTTCTTTATAAAGGGAAGCAACCCATTTGTAAAAAGGGGATTTTTAGCTTTTATCATTTTATTTTCTAGATTGTAATTTTTATTTTTCTCTCTCTAGAAAAGTTAGAAATTAGGGTTAGAAGAAAAGAGAGAAGTGGAGGCACATCTCAAGAACACATCTCTAAATCTACTATCTCTCCATCTCTAGAGCTTAAAAGAAGAAGAAGAGGAGGAGGAAGAAGAAGATGGAGCCATGTTTGGAGCTTGATTCCATGACTACATCCACTTCCTCCATGATTGACTAGATCTACACTTAGGGCTTGAATGAGCCCTAAGTCTTGTGTAATCTAAACCCTTGTATTTCTATTTTTGGGGATTTATATATATATTATTGTGATTAGTGTTCTAGCCTTGTGAATTTCATGAATCTTGGTATATTTCTATGATTTCCATGGTCTAATTCTTCCTATTAATTCTCTAGTTTATTTACATGTCTATGTGTGATTAAATTAGGAATTATGTCTCACATGATTCATATGGGTTAATTCTTCCATTGATTCTCTATTTTAATTACATGTTGTCTTATGTGTGATTATTTGGGGAATTGATCTCTACACTAGTTTTTCTATATTAATTGCATGTCTATGTGTGGTTAATTGAGAATCTAGTGATGGCTATACATTAGTGCTTAATGGAATGCTCTTGTTATGTCTCTTAATGGTTCATACTTATTTCTTGATGGATTGTGCCTCTCCTTTAGTTTATTTTCATGCTAGTAGTGTAGTTGTAGTGTAGTGTTAGATGGGGAGATAATTCATGCTTGTTCTTTGATGTTCCATGTTTTTGAATGCAAGAAGCATATGCTCTAATATTGTGATGTAATGGAATTTTGAGCTTAATGAAGGATTAATGACTTGATTTGATATTTTGTTCTCTTCACATGTTGTCTAAACAATATATTCCTCTTCCAATAGATATATTGTAGCCTTTCACATGTTGTTTAGACATTATACACATGTTGAGTCACCTGTGCTAGTCGAACCAATTTTGTTCACAACAATGTATTCCCCATTAATGGAAAGCAAGTGGTTAATTACATGAGCTTAGTGGTGATTCCAACACCCTAAGTCCTCTCTTCTCATCTCTTAAATCCCTATCTCTACTCAGTTTTATTTTTATTGCATTTTAATTAATTCTTTTCTAGAAGTAATCAACCAACCCAACTCTCTTTTGCAATCATTTGGTACGCTAGAGTCGGAGTTGAAATTGCAACACGTATAATCCCTTGGGACAATCCCTACTCACTCTTGCTACGTTATTAGTGGTGTTGGTAGTGGTTTTTATAAATTTAAATTTGACATAAAAGGCTTTTCTTGAACCACACATTCATTACATTTAGTTTGGCGTATTGGAACGGCCGTCATCACAAGGTTTAAACACATTTTGTTCAAAGTCAAATAATTTGACTGCTTGATCAAAACAAATGTTTCATGTGCGTGAAGCTTGCTTAAGTCCATAAATAGACCTATTCAACTTACACACACAGTCCTCACGACCTTTAACCACAAAACCGTCTGGTTGCCTCATGTAGATGTCTTGTTCAAGATGGCCACTTAAAAATGCCGTCTTAACATCCATCTGCCATATCTCATAGTCATAATGAGCACTAATGGCCAAAACAATGCAAATAGATTTAAGCATTGCAACTGGTGAGAATGTATCCTCATAATCAATACCTTCACGTTGAGTGAAGCCTTTGGCAACCAGTCTAGCTTTGAATGTCTCAACATTCCCATCCATTCCTTTTTTCGTTTATAGATTCATTTACAACCAATGGGCTGAACCCCATTAGGAAGTTCTACAATTCCTAGACTTTGTTAGAATACATAGATTTCAACTCTGATTTCATGGCATCTTTCCAACGATTCACATTTATATCGGTCAACGCTTCCGCATAGCTAACTGGGTCCGACTCATGCTTATCGGGGACGGCCTCATAGACCTTACCCAAAAGCGTTAGTTTGTCGGGTCGGATGATAGTCCTCCCACTACGACGAAGGACCGGTGTAGGAATCGATGTACTAGATGATGGTATATCAACAGGGACTTCTTGTGTCTCATCATTCTCAGTATTTATATTAGGTATGTCCATAGGGGGTATATCTGATGTGTCAATCATCTCCTCTAACACTATTTGGTTACTAGGTCTGTGGTTTATAATATAATCCTCCTCTAGGTAAACAGCATGAGTGCTGACAATAACCTTATTGTCCTTGGGATCATAAAATAATCCACCTTTAGTGCCCTTAGGATAGCCAACAAATAAGCATGCATCTGACCTTGCTTCTAACTTGTCTGTCTGTTTCTTACGCACGTGTGCTGGACACCCCCATATATGCATGTGATTTAAACTAGGTTTCTGTCCAAACCACAGCTCATATGGTGTTCCTGAAATAGACTTGGATGGAACACAGTTTAAGATGTGCATCGCTGATTCTAAGGCTAATCCCCAATAATGATAAAGGTAATGTAGTAAAACTCATCATAGATCTAACCATGTTAAGCAAAGTTCTGTTTCTCCTTTCTGTCACTCCATTCGTTGGGGGCAGTCAGGTGCGAATAACTGGAGCACAATACCCTCATTGACCTATGATCCTTGACCTCCCCCAAGAGGTATTCACCTTCTCGATCAGATCAAAGTGTTTTGATAAGTTTACCTAATCTACGTTCCACTTCCGCCTGAAACTTACGAAATTTTCCATAAGTTTCAGACTTGTATCGCATTAGGTAAATATATCCAAAATGTGAATAATCATCAATAAAAGTGATGAAGTACTCAAACCCTCCTCTCGCTTGGGTGTTCATAGGACCACACACGTCTGTGTGCACCAACTCTAATTGTTCTTTGGCTCTATATCATTTGGCTGAGAAAGCCCTTCGAGTCATCTTTCCTTCAATACAGGATTCACAAGTTGGCATAGGCTCATCTGCCTATGCCAAGGTAATAAACCTTCTTTAACCAACCTTTGAATCCTATTTTGATTGATGTGACCCAATCGTAGATGCTAATGATACAATAAGTTTGGAGAAACTGCTTTTCTTTTAACATTCAATCTAAATGAAGTTACATTTAATTCATAATTTTGCATTTGATATGAGCTAAGAGTTAAAATATATAGACTATCTTTCAATGCACCAGAAGTTATAACACAACCATTTAATTTAATTAAAACATTTTTCCCAAAAGTAAAAATATAGTTTTTGTAAACCAACGAAGAAACTAAAATTAAATTGCACCTAACATTTGGCACATAAAGACAATTTTCTAAAATAAAACTCCTCCCACTATCAAACTGTATATGAACCACTCCCACTGCTTTAGCTTCCACCTTGGCATTAGATCTCATATGCAAGTATATCTCTCCTTCATCGAGGCTTCTGGACTCCTGGAATCCCTGTAATGAATTGCACACATCATTAGTGGCTCCAGAATCTATGCACCAGGAATCTATAGATTCAACCACATTATATGCCTCAATGAATATACCTTTTCCTTTGCCTTGCGTACGAAGTGTTAGGCAGTTAGGTTTCCAGTGACCCAGTTGACCGCAATGCAAGCAATTTCCTTCGCCTTCAACTTGCACTTTCTTCTTTCCCTTATCCTTTTGGATCACTTTGTTTGGCACAAGCACAGTTTGGGCACCACCCTTCTTCTTCTTTTTGACCGTCCTTTTGGGTCTAGAAGTGGATGGTCCAGTAGACTGAGTGTAGTTGATAGATGCACCCTTATTTTTTATTATCCCTTCAAAGGTTACCAACTCATTCAGAAGTTCAGGGAGTGAGTGCTTAAGCTTATTCATAGAATAATTAACCCTAAAAGAGTTAAATGAGTCTGGCAATGAAGCGATAATCATGTCAACCTAAAGTTCACCATCCAAGTTTCATCCAAAGATCTCAAGTTCATTTAGAAAACCAATCATTTTTAAAGCATGATCCCGAACTAGAGTACCTTGGACCATCTTGGTGGTCATCAAGTTTGTTATAGCAATTTGGCGTGCACTCTTACCAACTTGCCCAAACATTTCCTTGAGGTTAAGCATGATGTTTGCAGAAGTGAGATAATGAAGATGTTGACTTTGGAGTACATTCGAGAGTGAAGTAAGAATGTAGCACTTAGTCAACTCATCTGCTTTATTCCATTTCTTAAAAACTTCATGCTCCTCAGGAGGATCCTAAGGCAAAGGTGGAAAAGGTCGAGGAGTAGTAAGCACATAATTGAACCCCTCATATGTGAGTGCAATATCTAGTTGCCTTTTCCAATCGATATAATTTGTTCCAGTTAATCGATTTTCTTTTAGTATATTTGCAAGTGGACTGAATGGACTAGTCAAGATAAATATGAAAATAAAAGCATTCATGCAAAATAAAATAATTAATTAATTGTGGGTTCCTTAACCACATTGCATGAAAAATCGGACAATCAATATACCAATAACTTATCCGGTTGGCAGAATTCATTATTGCTTATTGACGAGAAAAACTCATTATTTTCATATCTCTTTAGATAATGCCTTATCTATATATGAAATAATTCTCGATGTAGTTTAGCCTTTCTAAAATCACCTAGTATAGATCACTCCGTTGGGGAGCTAATACTATTGATTTTAGATTGAGTGTATAACGTTATTAATACTCCAACGATAAATTACAGATGAAGCTCAAAACATTAGAGATGAAAAAAGACCAGCCGATGTACAAACAGTTAAGGAACAGTGGCAAACTCCATGCTTCAAAATATATTACCATTATTAGCTTAAACTCTTTAAATCATGCGTGGGGCCTTATTTTTAAAGATCTAATTATAATGGATATTTAATAAATATATTTTCGTGAGATAACCATTCTTGTAATCTAGACTCTTTAAATCATGCGTAGGGCCTTATTTTTAAAGATCTAATCACAATGGTTATTATAACGAAGGCTATGGGGTAATGTATAAAAATCCCCGCTCCCACTCAATTTTTTAATTATTGATAATTAGGGTTTTCAATTCATGATTTAATGCAAGCAAAACACCTTGATTTTAATCCAAGTAAATTTAGAAAATATCTGGACTTTTAAATGATTCACTAATATTTAATTTGAGGTACACTTTAAAAATAATTTGCAAAAATAATTTTTCATTTCCTAAAAAGTGCCCTCTAATTAATTAGTAATCAAATCTAATTAATTTTCATAATTTAATTAATATAAATCAAGTCATTTAGATAAAAAATCATGGATCCAATGCATAAATAATAATAATCAGTAATTAATTATTCCATGCATCACAAATAATTAAACAACAGACTAAAGCAAATAAAATGGCCAATGGAATCAGCTTTTAACATTTAAATATTATTCTTGTTGTACGGGCGTCCACCAATGGCTTGTATACATCAATAGGGAGTTGGTACGCACTAAGAGAAGTAAAACAGCCCTTGGAATGCGCCCGGAGGACCCCGCAAGCACTAGCAAGCGCCTAGGGAAGCTGCAGCTCATTCCCATGCGCTGGCACGCGCTAGGGATAGCATTAGGCGCGTGGCACGCGCCTTCACGCGCTGGTGATAGTGACGGGCGCGTGGCATGCACCTTCACGCGCTGCTACGCGCATGGAAGGTTAGTGCTTGGTTTTGCGCGTGCTCCTCTCATGCCAGCAAGCTACTTGTGTCCGACACGTGCTCCTCACGCGTCGGATGTCTGATTTGGTGCACCGCACCGGATTACCTCCCAAGATCCAATGGATATGGATCTGAGCGCACAGTACTATGATGTATCGCGCAGCATCGGATCACAAGCCTTCCTCCGGCGGTTCTCCGGCCGCCGAAAAATAGTTGAAAAATGCAGAAAAATTTGGAAAAATTAAATAAAGCCCTAAAAAAATTCTAGAAAAATCCAATAAAATTCCATAAAATTCCAGGGACCTTATTTAATTCTCTTGAACCTTCTTAAAGCTTCATAGTATTCTTTGATAAAGATTACATGGCTTTAATAAATATTTACAATTTGAAATACAATGGAAAAAATAAAATTACATCATTGAACTTTCAAACGGCTAAATCAAAGCCTTAATTACATTTATCCAAAAATAAAATTACATTCAATAAACCTATAAGCTTCATTTATGGCCCAACCATACATCATCATTCATTCATAATTATACATACATTATCATGTATCAATATATATCAACATAATAAATCATACATCAACATACATCAATAAATATATATATGCATATATAATTTGGATCCATGAATGATGATTTTGATAAAAACATGATCTCTAATAATGAATCAAACTATTCTCTGATACCACTGTTGGGAAACGTGCAAGTTTTAAAAAAAATTTGAGGGATTTTCATACATAGATCTTGATTCATCACATAGAGACAAGTTTTATGCAAAAATAAAACATGATGTATCATTCAATTAATAAAGTGAATACTTACATCAAAGGTCTGAGTAAACCTTTAAATCTTTCATCTAAAGTGAATGTTCTCACTTATTGTAAATCCCTTAGCAAGATCATTTTTCCTTCGTCTTGATGGTAATCTTCCCTTCAGAAATCACCAATATGCCTCGATGAATGACCTTGGAGTCAAGGCTTGTGGTCACCTCCTTTAGAAGAGATAATAAACCCTAAAAACTAGAGAGAGAAAATATATTTCCTTTTCTTCTTCTAAAAGTCCCCCTAAAATATACATGGACCCATGTATATATAGGAAAAATAAAGATAAGAAAAGGAAATAATAAATCCTTCTCCATCTCTAATTCAAATATCTCAATTCTAATTGGATTCCAATATCAACTTGGGCTATGGGTGAGAATCATTTGGGTTTACTATTTTCTTGACTACTATAAATTAATAATTGGTCTGGTTCATTAAACTATAGACCCAATTCAATTAATTCATAAATTAATTTCTACTCCACTAAAATAAATTAATTGCACTCCAATTAAATAGTAAATAACCTCTAAATCAATATTGCACTTTAACCCCTTTGTGTATAATTATTTATCGGATAATAAAGCCATCAATCCGACAACATAATTAATATAATTATTTTGTTACCTTTGATAATTTTCGGGTTGATCATAATAAAATATTTGTTTGACAAAATTAATAATTTACTAAATAAATATATATATATAATATTTTGTCTAAAACATACAAAGGTCTTTGAATTTAATTTGTGATAAACCATAATCAATACAAAATAAATACAAGTAGCACTGATACAAATATTGAGAATATAACCCTCTAACTATTAGTTACATAACTACCCAAAGTGCCGATCTAAGGATCCCGAAGTATCCGCCGAACAAATCAAAGTAATTATTAATTAATAAAAGAGTATATACTTCTCTCATGCTTGAGAGTCAAAAGTCATGACTGTGATAGAGAATAATTGCATACGACGGCTCTTGTAATATATCTTAACCTATCGTGGACTCAGTTCAAGTCTTATTTAATTAAATATTCATCCATAATTACCGACTTTGAACCATTTATAATTACTAATTTATAACTTAGTATTAATTGCTATTACATACATATATAAATTATATCTTGTAATCAAATTGACACAATCAATTTCATAATGAATCGGAAAAATAATACATTCCATTCACCTATTGTATAATGCCTTAATAATAATATTCAGATAAGGAACCATGACTTTTACAATCCGAATAAGAATTTGCTATGCTAGGGCACACATATCCTAACAAAGGTATCTATAGAAAATGTAGAGAGTTGGATAACTTCATAAAGATCAAGAGAAAATGATGATGGGAAGTATATTTAAGAATCTTACGGGATTTAGGCATTATGGTGGCTTAGAAATGGAATTTGACAATTAATAAGTGTGTGTGCGCGCGCATATATCTAGAAGTGACATCAATGGGGGTGACGACTTTGAATAAGAGCAAGTTACTTAGTTGGAAGTAGTGTAGCCCCTTTAAGAATTTATAAGATCCTACTATTGATGCTAAAATCGGCTGGTTAGATTCGATTCTAAATTGACGTAATACGGGTGTGCCAAAACCAATTATATGGTTCAAGTGTAAATCGTCAACTGCAGTCTTTTTGAAAAGATTGACTTTAAAACGATTCGAGGAAAAAGGGAACAATAAAACTCCTCTTTTGAGTTCAAAATTGCCATAATTAAACGGACTTTTACAACGAATAATTTATAATAATAGATTGAGAATAGAAATGGGAGATAATCTGGATATAGAAAGAGATAGAGATAGAAAGTGAGAAATAGAGGGAGAGAATTAGAACAAGATAAAGAGAATGAGATGGATATAGATAAAGAAAAATAGCAAGGATGCTATTTAGGAAAAGAGCTTGAGAAAGAAAACACAATAATAAAATGATTATGAGGGTGCTGGACCTCTATCACAGTATGCCTCTTTGATTATTTATAGAATAAAACGTTAACAAAAACCTATACGTAAGCATTCTAATTATATCAAAACTGTATCAAATAACTAATTACTGTTTTCAAATAATAACCTAATCCTATAGATAAACATAATTATGCAACTAAATAAATAAACTAATCGATATCTATTAGCAATATACTCCCTATCTATTAGCAATATACTTCAGGTTATCCAAACCAACTCTATCTGTTGCACCTTTAAACACAATCTATGCAAAATCAAAATTTTCTTTAACTGCAACATCGCTACTATCCCAATTATAGTCCAAATATATTATCTGATCCATGTTGAATAATAATGTTCTTCAGCCCAGTTTAATTATCACACATCTTCAGCCCAATCTCTTCTTATGGCCCAAATCTCTGCCACGTCACTGTACTTCAAGCCCAATTGTAGTTCAAGCCCAATTACCAAAATGGGTGTCAACAATGCCCCCCAATTTTGGTAGCCGTTTTGGTTTTTCCTGTTGCTTTCTATCTTTGTCGTTGGGTTGCGTTGCCCTGCCGTCTCGCTTTCCCTCTTAGCTGAGGCCGAGTTCATCCTCGCAAATCTCCGACCACCCCTTTTCCTTCCAAGAAATAAAGTGTAGATTACGGTGATTACTTGTAAATTATCACTACAACAGTTATGCTCTTCACCAGCGCTCAAAAACGTTGGTGAATAATTACCAGCGGTTTCCAATGTCGGTAGACTTTTACCAACCTATAAATTATCACTACAACAGTTATACTCTTCACCGGTGCTCAAAAACGCTGGTGAAAGTTAAAAAAAAAAACACTTAATTCAATAATTACCAACAATTTCCAATGTCTGTAGACTTTTACCAACCTATAAATTATCACTACAACAGTTATGGTCTTCATTAGCGCTCAAAAACGCTAGTAAAAAAAAAAAAAAAAAAAAAAAAAGAACATTGATAATTCAATTACTAGCAGTTTCCAGTGTCAATAGACTTTTACCAGCCTATTGCCAACGCTTCGTTGGTAAGAAGCGCTGGTAATAGGCCTTTACCAGTGCTTCTTAAAGAATGCTGGTAAAAGCCTATTACCAACTGTCCTTAAATGAATGCTGGTGACTACCCATAATTTATTTATTTATTTTTTTTTGGTGCTTTTTGTGATTACCCAGATTTATTTATTTATTTTCTTTCCTCTAACCTTTTTATTTATAAATAAAACAAGTACCATTTACAGTAAATAGTACTTTAATAATAACCTTAATTGCCAAAATGAAAATACCATCCAAATGTGTAATAGATTTAGGCAACCAAAAAGAAAAAGAGTTTACATCATGCGGAGTAATAAATAAAACTGCTAAAGAAGTTTTCAGAAAAGTAAATACAACCAAAAGAAGTTTTCACAAAAGTAGTGAACACAACCACATGCAGTAGAAGTTTTCACATTGGCCAAGGAAATTAAAAAAGCACGACCCTTGCATCTTCAAACTTTCTTTTTTCTAGCGCTTTAATAAGTGCAACTTCAACTCCTGCCCAATCAAAAATTTTGCATTCAGCACTCAACAAATTGAAACAGAAACTAAAAAAATATCAGGACTCAACCTGATTCATTCATTAAATGATATGTCTCCATTGCCTTCTGTATCATACCCACTTGTAGATACGCTCCAATGAGCTCAGTATACGCCCTCGTGTCAGGTACTAAACCTTCTTTCTTTAATTCAGAGAAAAGTTGTTCAGCCATTTCAATTAATTTATTCTTTCCCAGCAGCAAGATCATGTCACTGAACACAGATAGATTTGAATCGTACCATACTTCCTTCCTCACAAATTCAAACACCTGAACACTGATTTTATTTTAGAAATGGCATACATAAGCAAATAAAAAAAATAAAAAAAAAAAAGAAGGTGTTCACTGGTACGGTTGTGAGAATGGCAAAACTGCTATGAACATTCAGATAAGTGGTCAGGTTCAACCGTGAAAGAGTTGGAACTGTTCAGTTATTTGTATCTTCACTATAACCTCCACTCATATATAGATTTACTTTTATTGAAACAAGTGCATCTTAAACCATCTCAAAATAAAGCTACTCTTCTTATCTGTAATTAGTACTTGCTTGAAAGCCAAAAATGTATACATATAAGCTATATATTGAGAAAGGTAAGTAAACTAATATCACTACCTCTTTATAGTTTAATGTTTATAAACAATGCAAGCATATTTATAGATGTAATCCCTATTATTAATCCCTGAGAAAACAATGAATGATAACAAGAATGAATAAATTATATACCTTTAGGGCTAAGTCCAATTCATTCTGCCGCCTCAACTCTGTCAAAGTATCCAACAAGTCAGCTTTCAAGAGCCTGCTTACTCTGCTACTCAAAACCTCCTCCAATTTAGCATCCGAGGAGGTTTTGGTTTTGGGAACAAACTCATTTCACAAAGTTGAAATCTAAGAGAACCCATCATAATGCAAAACCACAACTGAAACTCAAGACACCCACACAATCTAGGAATTCCATTTTTGGAGAAGCTCTTCGGTTTGAATGTCAATCAATCAATCAATACAAGTAGGAGCAACTAGATTGTCATTTAAGAATCAGCCTGTTACACCTAAATTCAAGCTGGTTTATCATTGTATCATAAAGTGAATAATAATAGTAATAGTTTTACCTTTTCTATTTTACAAAGTAAAATTCTACTCCTTGAAAAAGAAAAAAAACAGAATTTAAAAAAAAAAACATAAAAATTATATCACTATAACAGATAAAGCAGGGCTTTGATAATAGTCACACACATACCATTGAAGCATCTGAGCAAGTGATAGATGAAGTCAACAAAGATACAAAAGCTTTTAGTAGTATACAAAATTTCAGAACATCTACTAACCTCTTCTCTTCAAAGGAAGCTACACTCTCAAGCCCTACCAAATCTTTTTGCTAACTTCCATGGCAAATATTCTCTGCCAGTCACACTTTTGGATGTTAGTAGATTGAAGGAGAAAAAGGCAACCAACTACACCTAGAATGTTCATCCAGCCTTGTAAGCTTAAAGCTTCTCTCTTTCATGTTGAATATCCATAATCAAATATCCTACCCAAGAATAAAGAGTAGATAAAACTGAATTTGCAAGCAAGGATGGCAAAATTCATATTCAACTCCCAAAGAAAAAGGAAAAGCAATGCGAGTTATAACACTTCCATGTATACGGGTTAGTTATGTTACCTTACCTGATAGTATTAATTTTGGTTATATAGTATTAATCTGAAAAAACTCTTTTTGTAAATACTCATTTATATATTTATGTATATATTTTTTATTATTTTCAGCTGGGTGGACCTAGTTGGAATGTGTTGCTGGGCAGAAGGGACTCAACCACGGCAAGTGCGAGTGCTTCAAACACCAACATCCCTGCACCAAATTTGGATCTCAATGGTCTCATTTCTGCCTTCTCGAAAAAAGGTTTATCTGCCAAGGAAATGGTGGCTCTATCAGGTAATTTAAGTTTTATTTCAAATATTAGTATTGATTAACTCCATTACATTTTAAATAAATGTGACACTATAAGATAAAATTAAAGACCAAATTGATTAATGTTGTTTCTTTTTCTTAAATCTTCTTGTGCAGGAGGTCACACAATAGGCCAAGCTAAGTGCTCAATCTTCAGAACCCGGGTCTACAATGAAACCTACATAAACACTTCATATGCCACATCAAAACTATGACATCATTTGAAACAAGAAATGTTGGATTTCAAAAAAAAAAAAAAACACAAACAGCTACACGAACAATTACAGTAAAAAGCAAGTGAAACGAAACCCCTCTAAATTGAAAACCGTTTACTCTATCATCAAGAAATTAAATAAAAAATAGAACTTGAAAAGTAAATCAAGCACAATCAAAGTGGAACACCCAAACCAAACCTAGAAATCACAAGCAATTAAGATAGAAATTGAATTACCCTGTAGATTTAATAGAGAGAGTACCAAAGAGAGAGAGCATATGAAGATCGCCTACTCCCAACTTCATGGCTGAACTGCTAGAGCAAGGAATAACATACTTGAAATCCATTGGAAGATACAAGAAGTCAAAAGCTGACACAGTCTGTTCTTCAGTTTCTTCATGAGCGTTAAACTTGTTCATCTTTTCATTCTCTGACATACAATGTTGGTCTACGAATTTCAACAACAGTCGACGACTGTAATCAAAGCCCCAAAAATGAAGAAAAAAAAATATTAATCAGAATCAAAACAACATTATATGTCAGAGAATGAAAAGATGAATCAAGAACCTCCTGCCCTTCCCATTCACAAACCCTAACTCGGCCTGCTGCCTACCATCATCACTTCCACCGCATACTTTTCTCTTTCCTCCGACTTTCCTCCAAAATCCACTTCTTCGAAACCTTTTCCTAGTAGGCATCCTCTTCAAAAATTGAAATCCCTAACCTGTTAGTAGGCATCCTATTCAAAAATTGAACTCATCTGCCCAACTCTAACATCAAGATCGCATAGATGAGTCATGTTTTCACCAAATTAAGGGGGAAAAAAAAAAAAAAAAATTAGGAAGAAAAGAATTTGCGAAATAGCAATAGCAAATCAATTGTGTAAACTAAAACAGACCCATCATTCTATGGGGTCTGCTGAATCAAAAAAAGCACGACTAACCCTAGAATTGTGTAAAATGAATGATCAGTGAGAAATAAAAAAACGAAACCACGAAGAAATTAAAATGAAACAGAAAGGTACCTGAGAGAGGCTTCAGCGAGAACGTTTTGGGAGAAAAATCTAGTGAGTAAGATCTCCAAATGACATAAATTAACAACTCTTGGAGATCGAGTAGCTGGTTAGAGATCGAGACAGCCTGAAGAGAAACCTAGGGCTTCAACTTTGTAATCTCGGATGAGATAATGCCGAAAGAGAGACGGGTTAGCAAACATCAATCAAGGGCTTCAGCTGAGAAATGGAGATCGAGCAGTGAGAGATCGAGATAGAGCGGGTTAGCAAACATCAATCAAGGGCGTCAGCTGAGAAATGGAGATCGAGCAGTGAGAGATCGAGACAGAGTACAGGAGTCTTGCAGCTGAGACGGAGATCGAGCAGTGAGAGATCGAGATAGAGCAGAGGGGAGACGGATGAAGGAAAAACTAGGTTGGGGCTATTGCAAAATGAAATGGGAAGTGCAATACAGTGTTAATGGCCCCAAAAAACACGACGTAGTTTAGGCCTCAAATATTCTATAAATATATATCAGCGGAGGGAAAAAGGGGAGCGAAGACCGGCGTTGTTAAAAAGAGTGCTGGTAAAAACCTAATACATTGTAGTGTAATTTTAAAAATTCATACATACAAGTTAGCAGTTGCAGAGATATAGGGGGGCAAGTTTGAGATTTGAGAGACAGTGGTTGAAGCTTGCGAACGGCGAACCCAAACCAGAACAACAGGCGATTGAAACTGAAAGATATAGGTTTTGATTTTTTGAACAATATGAAAAGATATGTCAATATGGGTTTGGAACTTTTAATTCTTGTAGATTTTGTAGTTTGCAGGTGTAGAGAGAGAGAGAGAGAGAGAGGGCAAGTTTAGAGTCGAGAACGAGAATAAAGATGGAGGCGATTGGGGAGGTTGAAATGATTTGCCCTAAAAATATTTTGTAGTTTGTTTTTTATGCGAGACAGAATGCAATGAATAGTTAAGATGGGAAGGTGATTTCGAAATCAACGATAATCAAGAGTCCGAGTTAAAGTAGGATTGAGGAAGCTACAAGTGGGTTGGGCTTGGTTCAATGGAGACTGAGAATTGCTAAAATATAACATTTTGGATGAAATGCACCATTGGAGGAGAATTGCTGAAATATAGTATTTTAATACTATAACTCATGGTCTAATGGGGGCTCCAGGGTTTTTTTTAACATGGTGGGAAGTGGGCCCATCTCAAATATTCCTCACTCTTTCTTCAGATAGTGTGGTTTGCCTTTGGAACCCTTATCACAAGGCTATTACTACAGGAATTGAGCTTACATGAATTGAAAGCATAATATAAATGCAAGGAATGTAAATGACAATGTTTCCTCAAGCATGCACAAGATTATCCCTAAGCATACAAATTATACTAGAAATTCAAAAAGAATGCCTCCATTTGGGCAAAGGAAAAGAGAAAAGGGTAAAAGATGATGTGGGAAAGGATTTCAAAGGATTCTTAACTTGGTGGAATTCCTCTTTGGATGTCCCTTTGGAAGTTTTGTTGGAGGAAATAGCTTTAACACCTTACTTCAAGGGCTTTGATTTTGTTGATGCTAAAATCGACTCCTTAGATTCGATTCGAAATTGATAAGTAAGTCCCAGAACCAATTATATGGTTCAAGTGTAAATTGTCAACTTCAGTCCCTTTGAGAGGGTTGACTTTCAGACGATACGAGGAAAAAAGAGAACAGTAAAACTCCTCTTTGAGTTCAAAAATTGCCTTAATTAAAGAATTTTTATAATGAATAATTTATAGTAATGTTTTGAGAATAGAAAGGGGAGAGAAATAAATATAGAAAGAAATATAGAGAGAAAGATTGAGAGAGAGATAGATAGAGATATAGAAAAAATAGCAAGGATGCTATTTTAGGAAGCAAACAAAATAATATAATGATTCTGAGGGTGCTGGACCTCTATCTCAGCATGCCTCTACAATTATTTATAAAAAAATAGTACGTAAAACAAACTCCTATATGCAAGTATTTTACTTGCATTACAAATCTATCAAAACTAACAATATATTTAAATTAAACTAACTTAAGGATAGCCACTAATACGTAATTGAAACAAATTAAAAGATAAATATTAAAATTGTAATCCCTATCTATCAACTAATTCAAATACTTTTCCCTCATTCGCATGCAATTTGTCTTCCACATAAAGAATACAACCTCACTTTAGTCCAAACTATATCCACGTCATTGGCCCACATTATTGCCGAATGTCCCATTTTTAGCCCAAACTAATTGTCACGTCATCAATACAAAATTTACCAAAAAGGGTGTCAACAATGCCCCCTAATTTTAAATGTTTTATCGGTTGTCAGCCGCCCAAGCCAATAAGATATTTGAAATTTAAAGTACATTGGAAGGAAATTTTGAACAAAGACTGCGCTAGTCACTTGGAATTAGATTACAAATCAACGAGCTCCAAAGCTTTATTTCTTCTGAATCACCTCTAAGATAATCTTTATTTCATATTAGCCAAATCTGCCGATTTAGGCTTCTTCCTAGATTTTCAGATAATTTGCAGATATTGTCAGCCCATAAACCAATGAAGGACTTGCCCCCCATGTATTTTCCAACTCCGCTAGCAAATCATGATCATGATCGGCAAAAATTAAATTATTGTGAAGCGTCATTCTAGCCTACCTGCCTATTAGTTGTACTAGAGGAATGAAATTGTGCCAACAAGTAGTTTTCTTAGCTGATTTCCTTTCAGTTGATTTTGCCTCAGCCGATTTTACATTCAGCTTAATCGGCAGGACTGCATCTTGCCCAAAAGCCCATTGATCGGCAAACATGACCTCACTATAATCGACAAGCTGAAGTAGAGATATGAATCAATTAACTTTTGTTGGGGGTTAGCGATCACATGCCCCCCGGCAGTCGCTGGTAGTGCTGGTGGACCTTGCTGAACTACCTCGGCCTGGATTAGGGCTAAAACTTAAGCCATCATTGCTTTAATCTCCTGATTCTCCTGCTGATAATCGACAAATACTTGATTAAATTCTTCTATTTAGTTGGGATTTTATTTCTCCCATTTGTCGATTTACCACCTGCCGATAATCGGCTGCTCAAATATGTTGATAATCAACTATTGGCGTTTGCCGATAATTGTTTGTTGGAACATGCCGATAATCTACTGTTGGCATCTACCGATAATCGGCTACTGGAACATGCCGAGAATCAACTGTTGGCTTCTGCCGATAATCGACAGCTGAAACATGTCGATGATCGGTTACTCGAACATGCCAATAATCTACTGCTAGAACATACCGATAATTAGCGGCTATTAGCGTCTGCCGATAATCGACTGCTGAAACATGCCGATAATCGGCTGCTGGAACTTGTCGATAATCGATTGTTGGAACTAGCCGATAATCGACTATTGGCATCTGCCGATAATCAGCAACTGGTTGTTGATAATTGTCTAGGTAAGCATATTGCTGATTAGAATACTAGTATATCGGCTGATATGATTGATCAGAATATTCATAAGTTAGTTGAGAAGCCGACTGCATATTTTTACTATTAATTTACTCACCTAGTGGGGTCCCACCGAGCGTGCCAAGAATGTTGACGCTAAAATCGGCTCCTTAGATCCGATTTGGAATTGATGTGATACAGGCGTGCCAGAACCAATTGTATGGTTTGAGTGTAAATAGTCAACTGTAGTCTCTTTGGGAATGTTGACTTTCAGGCAATGCGAGGAGAAAAAGAACAGTAAAACTCCTCTTTTGGGTTTAATATTTCCTTAATTGAAAGGACTTTATAATGAATAATTTATAGTAACAATTGAGAGAATAGGAAGGGGAGAGAAATAGATATAGAAAGAATAGAGAGAGAAAGAGATGTAGAGAGAGAGAGAGAGAGATAGAACGAGATTCTGAGAGAGATAGAGAAATAGATATAGCAAGACCTCTATCTCAGCATTGCTCTATAATTATTTATAGAAAAATAGTACGTAAAACAAACTCCTATATGTAAGCATTTTACTTGCATTACAACTCTATCAAAACTAACAATATATTTAAATTAAACTAACTTAAGGATAACCACTAATACCTAATTGAAACAAATTAAAAGATAAATACTAAAATTATAATCCCTATCTATCAACTAATTCAAATACTTCTCCCTCCTTTGCCTGCAATTTGTCTTCCACGCAAAGAATACAACCTCACTTCAGTCCAAACTATATCCACACCATTGGGCCACATTATTGCTGAATGTCCCATTTTTAACCCAAACTAATTGCCACGTCATCAATACAGAATTTACCAAAAAGGGTGTCAACAGATTTAGGGCAATAGTTTCAAGGAGCCATTTGAGGACATTTCAGAGGTCAATTTGGTATGAGATTAGGAGAGGAGATAGTCCTTGTAATTTACTTTCTTCAATACTTTTATGAATTTAGTAACACTCTCCTCTTCCTATCTCACATTAAAGGGAAAGATACTTTTAGGTTTATTCAATACTTTCTGAATATAGCAAAAGAGAATACTCTCACTCTAAATCATGTATTTTTCAAATTTAATACATTTAAGATTAATATATAGCATGTAGCAACAATAATTATTGTGATTTCTACCTTCTTTCTTTTTTTTTTTTCATCAAGTATTTCTACCTTAATTTCAGCTTCATATATATATATATATATATATATATATATATATGTTCAAATAAGTAACACGTACACACTCGCACACAATTACATGCTCAATAACAATGGTCAATGGTTGTTTTGTGGTTTTAATGTAAACTTTGATCCTATAGTTGCACAAATTAATTTCTTTAAGCATATATCACTTCTTTTTTTTTTTTTTTTTTTTTTTTTTTTGATAATTAAGATGTCCGAGGCTTTGATTTTTTTTTTTTTCCCGATAATTAGAATGTCCAGGGCTTTACCTAAGGACCTGTCCACATGGCATTTTTTCATTTTTCTTTTAGGCAAGTAACACACTATTTTTGGATCTAGTGGAGGTGGTGGTGTTGTTGTGGCGGTGGGTCGAGGTCGGAGGAGGAAATGGGTCACCATGGACGACGACGATTCCAGAGTCACCGTATCTGGCGGCGATTGTCCCTGAAAATCTCAGCATCTCACCTCAGATTCAATTCAAAACTTGATTAAAAGGAATTGCTCCGGTATATTTTCATAAACCCTAAGCTGGCTGAGGTTTTCAGGACAATCGCCACAGTAGATGTTGTTGTTGACCCGACACTTCACCTGTAGACATTAGGGGTGCACAAAAGAACCGTAAAACCGGAACCGGAACCGTGAGAACCGAAACCAAAATTTTGGTTCTCACGGTTCCTGTTCCGGTTCCTAAAATGAGGAACCGTTGAGTTTCGGCTCGGTTCTGGTTCCGATCTCATTGTTCGCTTCTGAACCAGAATCCTAATATATATATTTATTATATATTTGATTATATTTTTTTATTTTTAGGGCAAATCATTTTAGCCGCAACCTTCCCAATCGCCTCCATCTCTATTCTCTCGACTCTGAACTTATCCTTTCTCTTAGTCTCAGTCTCGCCTTCTCTCAATCTCTGAGATCCTCTCTCTCTCATTTGGCTCTTCACTTTGAAAGAACAAACCCTAATCAAGCTATCTGAGTAGCAAAAGGTAGAAGACGACCCAGACTGTAATACCCCGATAATTTTAAAAGATTTATTAATTAGGATTAATTATTTTATTTTATTTTTCAATGATTTATTTTATTTTATTAAGTGCTAGATTAATTATCTTATTTTAATTAAGTTATATTTCGTGATTATGTATGATGATTGATTGTTTGTGTGGTTGATTATTGATTGAATTATCGGTGTGTTGATTTTATTGGTATTATATGACTTAGTTGTAAATTCTTGTTTGTTTATGTGCTTCATGTAATTAGTTATTTTAATTTCTGTATTTAATTAATTATCTTATTTATTTAAATTAATTGGATTGGGCTTAAGGAAAGTTGGACCAAAAGATGTGGTCTTGGGCTTGTATGAAACCTTATTGGGTTAATTAATGAAGGTCCGTGGTTATTTAATTATTTAAATGATCACTTTTGTATCAATTATATTTATATATATATATATATAATTATATATAAATATAATTAATTAATAATTGTTATGGAAAGATATATATATATAGATATATATTTATTGATATTTATAAGTATATATGATTTAATTAACTAATGAGTTAATTATGGAAGGAATATATATTTATATATATATATATATGTTTATAGATATAAATTATTTAAAGATTATTATTTTAATTCATAATACTAGTTGGAATAGGATTTGGAATTTAAGGTGTATAAAAATACATATAAGGCTTTAGGGTTAAAGGTTTTACACGTTAGAAAAATAAAACAGACAGAGAGAGAGGAAGAAGAAGGGCTAACAAGGAGGAGGTCGGATCTGAAAAGGAGGACGTCGGAATTGGAAGAGATAATTAAAGCTTAAAGCGTCGGTTTCGTTTCGAAACCTTCAGGCGAGTTTTCTCTAACTTTCCTCTTAGAACTCATAAGGATTTCACCTTGAGTATCAAGGCTTTAATTAAATTTATTTGTTTAAAAATTATGGTTAGATCGGAATAATTAAAAAGTATAAACTATTATATTTGATTTTTCTATTATTGGATTTTAATTGATATATATAGGTGTTATGTATATTTTAAAATCAATCTATAGGTGGATTTGTGACCCAAGAGAGTTAATTATGGTTTCTTTATTTTCTAAAATTGTTCTGTAATTTTCTGGAATTTTTCTGATATTTTTAGGAATTTATTAGCATTTATTTTCCTATTATTTGTTAGGAAAATAATTATATATATATATATATATATATATATATACTAGGTAACTGACGCATGTGGAGCGGCGGCACAATAAAGAATTGATCCAGTGCGGCGCGGTGTAGGATAATAGGGTGTATACGCCAATTAGGGCCATTTGATTAATTAAACTTATGTGAATTGATATGGTGCATCGCGGCGCATAAAACTTTGGTGCGCATGTGTATCTGGACCATAAAAGTGGTCTAGTCAACTATGGGATTATTTGGTGTATTGCAGACCATGAGAAGATGGTGCACTCGCTGATCTGGACCTTAGATCTATTATAGTTAATAGAAAATAATCTAGTGTGAGCGTGTTCATTTGCGCACTCATTTATGACCATTGGATGCGGCATAAAGGAAGTAATGGATTCAGTGTGGTGAGCTCACGGTAGCTGAAAGAGCTTAGCCAATACCAGCACACAAGGAGGCTTGAATCCAGCGCGTGCAAGTGCATAGTAAGCACATGTTGGCCTAATTCGACACTAGAAATTAAAACGGTCATAACTTAGTCATTTTAAATCGAAATTGGGTCATTCTTGAGCTCAAATTCAAGGATTTTTCGTCTTCTTTCCAATGATACCAATTTCATTATCAGATTCCCATCCTACTAGGAGATATTTATGTTTTAGTGAGAAAGTGTCGGAAAACTATTTAAACCAATATGGAGTATTTAAAGGAAACTATTTTTGACATATTTAGTTGCACTAATTTGTGTAAATATAATAAATTAATAATTTGTTATGGAAGGAAGTGTGTATATATATATATATATATATAATTATTTATATATGGGTATATATAGTTTAATTTGTCTATGAGTTGTATGGAAGGATGAATATATATATATATATATATATATATATATATATGTATGTATGTATGTATGTATATTGATTTTAAATAATCAAGGATTATTAAAGAAGGTGTTAAACACATATATACATTAAATAACATATGTGTAGGTATATATATATATAAATCATTTAAGATGATTAATATTATCATTTTTATTTGGCATATCTTAATAGGCTGGTTGTTAAATTAATGATATGCGTATAATATGCATGTGATGGCTATGTATGATTTAGCGTATTATTAATTTTAAAGTTAATTCATGGTTAAAGTGTGGGCATGGATGAATTGTCAAATGATTAAATATATTACCTAAATATTTGTATGAATAGAATACATATATGGAAAGTATGGATGAATTGCTAATTAAATGTATGAATAAATATACCTGTGGAGGCATGGTTGAATTGCCAATGTACAAATATACATACACGGAGGCATGGTTGAATTGCCAATGTATAAATAAATATACTTATGGAGGCATGGTTGAATTGCCAATATATAAATAAAAATATTTACAATGGCATGGTTGATTTGCCAAAGCATAATTACGTTGTTATGTGTTAGATGATTAAAATATCATCTATGGTTGTTGTATGTATGGATTGGATTAGGGTTAGATATTCTTAAATGAGAATAGTTTAGTACTTACTGGTTAGTGTATTATTTTACATTAATAAAATAATATTGGGGAAGACGTGGATGATTTGTCAAAACTTGGATTTTGGATATGTGATTTAAACAATTAAAATCATTATCGGGTTGGGATTAAATAGAGTATTTCTTTTATTATAATTTGTTGTTTAAATGATTAAACAACTGACTAGGATGGGATTAAGGTCAGAGGAGTTTTTATAAAATGAAATGGTAAATTGGTCTAGGTATGAATATTATTTTAATAATTATTTAATAGGTATGGAAATTTAATAAACCTATTAATGGATGTGATTAGTATAGTATATATAATTATATATAGACATGTATATCGTGCTTTATTAAAGTTAAAACTTTATTAGGTTTGGTTTTGATCAGAGATGATCTGCTTATTGGTTTTCAGAGGCCTGGTAGAGTGAACTTGCTCGTAGGGTTTAACCCACGATTTATTTTTCAGGTTATTAGAGGTTCCAGTCTCGAGGTTGAGGATCCGCAGCTGGGAGACTGTCATTCGTCTATTCATCTTGTGTACTTTTAAATAGTATTGGATTATTGGATAATGTTTTAAGGGGGTCCTTGAGTTATGGGATTTCCGAATTGTAATTGTTGGAGAATCATTAAGTAATATTTATTTATTGGTTTTCTTCAGCGGTTTATTTATTCTTTATTATTCTTCTTTGTATTCTGTGCTTGTTAAATACTTAAATTGTTTTGATATCCCTTGATTTTGTGCGCGGACTTGATCAATCCGTGTTCCAAAATTAGGGGGTATCACAGTTGGTATCAGAGCACTCCAGGTTCAAGTGTCCCTAGGGTGTCTTTCGTTGTGTGACTTCCGCGTTGTGTACTCTTTTACTTAGAGCTTAAGTTTAGGATTCATTGTATTCTATATTCGGTCCGTTAGTGTGTCCTAATGGTAAATCATTGAGTCTTATCAGGAAAATGGTAAGACATCGATTTAGAAGGTATTGGTAAATCGTTGAGTCTTCCCCTAATTTTGAAGTATGGGTTTTATGGATTTATGCACCAATAAAATAATATTGAGGTATTTTAGGGACGGATTAACGGAATAGTTAAGTCCTACCTATTTATTTATGAATGGTATGGTTTAATACACCGGTATGGGACGGTGGCATTTCAGGGACGGATTAACCAAAGAAGTTAAGTCCTACCTATATATTTATAAGGGAACGGATTAACCATAGCGTTAAGTCCTACTTATTCGTGTCAGGTCAACGGAATAGTTGGATGGTATGCCATTGAAATAATATGGTTGGATAGTTTACTTTTATGTGGATATAATGGATTATATATATATATATATATATATATATATATATATATACATACACACACACATATATGGGCCATGATATAAGCTTGAGTCTCAGGATCAGTGGTTAGGATGGAGGCGTATATTGCCGATTGAGATGGGTAGCTGGGTTTAAGGATGTGTGGGCTCTGGTAGAAGGAGGACTCGTAACCACCTTTGTGTGCGTTTTACATGAGATACCCACTATCCGGTTGAAACTGCTTTAGTCCAGTGAGAGTCTCTAGTGTGTACTTATATTTATCAATTATATAAATATAGAATTAGCTAATTACGTGATGTGTCTGCTAATAATGAATATGTGTGGATGGGTTAATTTCCACACGGATAAAAGGAATAATGAAATTTGAAATTAAATAATCAAAGTTTTTATTTCATGGATTTGTGAATTCCGAGGACGGAATTCCGTTTGTTAGCGGGGAAGAATGTAATACCCCGATAATTTTAAAAGATTTATTAATTAGGATTAATTATTTTATTTTATTTTTCAATGATTTATTTTATTTTATTAAGTGCTAGATTAATTATCTTATTTTAATTAAGTTATATTTCGTGATTATGTATGATGATTGATTGTTTGTGTGGTTGATTATTGATTGAATTATCGGTGTGTTGATTTTATTGGTATTATATGACTTAGTTGTAAATTCTTGTTTGTTTATGTGCTTCATGTAATTAGTTATTTTAATTTCTGTATTTAATTAATTATCTTATTTATTTAAATTAATTGGATTGGGCTTAAGGAAAGTTGGACCAAAAGATGTGGTCTTGGGCTTATATGAAACCTTATTGGGTTAATTAATGAAGGTCCGTGGTTATTTAATTATTTAAATGATCACTTTTGTATCAATTATATTTATATATATATATATATAATTATATATAAATATAATTAATTAATAATTGTTATGGAAAGATATATATATAGATATATATTTATTGATATTTATAAGTATATATGATTTAATTAACTAATGAGTTAATTATGGAAGGAATATATATTTTTATATATATATATATATATATGTTTATAGATATAAATTATTTAAAGATTATTATTTTAATTCATAATACTAGTTGGAATAGGATTTGGAATTTAAGGTGTATAAAAATACATATAAGGCTTTAGGGTTAAAGGTTTTACACGTTAGAAAAATAAAACAGACAGAGAGAGAGGAAGAAGAAGGGCTGACAAGGAGGAGGTCGGATCTGAAAAGGAGGACGTCGGAATTGGAAGAGATAATTAAAGCTTAAAGCGTCGGTTTCGTTTCGAAACCTTCAGGCGAGTTTTCTCTAACTTTCCTCTTAGAACTCATAAGGATTTCACCTTGAGTATCAAGGCTTTAATTAAATTTATTTGTTTAAAAATTATGGTTAGATCGGAATAATTAAAAAGTATAAACTATTATATTTGATTTTTCTATTATTGGATTTTAATTGATATATATAGGTGTTATGTATATTTTAAAATCAATCTATAGGTGGATTTGTGACCCAAGAGAGTTAATTATGGTTTCTTTATTTTCTAAAATTGTTCTGTAATTTTCTGGAATTTTTCTGATATTTTTAGGAATTTATTAGCATTTATTTTCCTATTATTTGTTAGGAAAATAATTATATATATATATATATATATATATATATATATATACTAGGTAACTGGCGCATGTGGAGCGGCGGCACAATAAAGAATTGATCCAGTGCGGCGCGGTGTAGGATAATAGGGTGTATACGCCAATTAGGGCCATTTGATTAATTAAACTTATGTGAATTGATATGGTGCATCGCGGCGCATAAAACTTTGGTGCGCATGTGTATCTGGACCATAAAAGTGGTCTAGTCAACTATGGGATTATTTGGTGTATTGCAGACCATGAGAAGATGGTGCACTCGCTGATCTGGACCTTAGATCTATTATAGTTAATAGAAAATAATCTAGTGTGAGCGTGTTCATTTGCGCACTCATTTATGACCATTGGATGCGGCATAAAGGAAGTAATGGATTCAGTGTGGTGAGCTCACGGTAGCTGAAAGAGCTTAGCCAATACCAGCACACAAGGAGGCTTGAATCCAGCGCGTGCAAGTGCATAGTAAGCACATGTTGGCCTAATTCGACACTAGAAATTAAAACGGTCATAACTTAGTCATTTTAAATCGAAATTGGGTCATTCTTGAGCTCAAATTCAAGGATTTTTCGTCTTCTTTCCAATGATACCAATTTCATTATCAGATTCCCATCCTACTAGGAGATATTTATGTTTTAGTGAGAAAGTGTCGGAAAACTATTTAAACCAATATGGAGTATTTAAAGGAAACTATTTTTGACATATTTAGTTGCACTAATTTGTGTAAATATAATAAATTAATAATTTGTTATGGAAGGAAGTGTGTATATATATATATATATATATAATTATTTATATATGGGTATATATAGTTTAATTTGTCTATGAGTTGTATGGAAGGATGAATATATATATATATATATATATATATATATATATGTATGTATGTATGTATGTATATTGATTTTAAATAATCAAGGATTATTAAAGAAGGTGTTAAACACATATATACATTAAATAACATATGTGTAGGTATATATATATATAAATCATTTAAGATGATTAATATTATCATTCTTATTTGGCATATCTTAATAGGCTGGTTGTTAAATTAATGATATGCGTATAATATGCATGTGATGGCTATGTATGATTTAGCGTATTATTAATTTTAAAGTTAATTCATGGTTAAAGTGTGGGCATGGATGAATTGTCAAATGATTAAATATATTACCTAAATATTTGTATGAATAGAATACATATATGGAAAGTATGGATGAATTGCTAATTAAATGTATGAATAAATATACCTGTGGAGGCATGGTTGAATTGCCAATGTACAAATATACATACACGGAGGCATGGTTGAATTGCCAATGTATAAATAAATATACTTATGGAGGCATGGTTGAATTGCCAATATATAAATAAAAATATTTACAATGGCATGGTTGATTTGCCAAAGCATAATTACGTTGTTATGTGTTAGATGATTAAAATATCATCTATGGTTGTTGTATGTATGGATTGGATTAGGGTTAGATATTCTTAAATGAGAATAGTTTAGTACTTACTGGTTAGTGTATTATTTTACATTAATAAAATAATATTGGGGAAGACGTGGATGATTTGTCAAAACTTGGATTTTGGATATGTGATTTAAACAATTAAAATCATTATCGGGTTGGGATTAAATAGAGTATTTCTTTTATTATAATTTGTTGTTTAAATGATTAAACAACTGACTAGGATGGGATTAAGGTCAGAGGAGTTTTTATAAAATGAAATGGTAAATTGGTCTAGGTATGAATATTATTTTAATAATTATTTAATAGGTATGGAAATTTAATAAACCTATTAATGGATGTGATTAGTATAGTATATATAATTATATATAGACATGTATATCGTGCTTTATTAAAGTTAAAACTTTATTAGGTTTGGTTTTGATCAGAGATGATCTGCTTATTGGTTTTCAGAGGCCTGGTAGAGTGAACTTGCTCGTAGGGTTTAACCCACGATTTATTTTTCAGGTTATTAGAGGTTCCAGTCTCGAGGTTGAGGATCCGCAGCTGGGAGACTGTCATTCGTCTATTCATCTTGTGTACTTTTAAATAGTATTGGATTATTGGATAATGTTTTAAGGGGGTCCTTGAGTTATGGGATTTCCGAATTGTAATTGTTGGAGAATCATTAAGTAATATTTATTTATTGGTTTTCTTCAGCGGTTTATTTATTCTTTATTATTCTTCTTTGTATTCTGTGCTTGTTAAATACTTAAATTGTTTTGATATCCCTTGATTTTGTGCGCGGACTTGATCAATCCGTGTTCCAAAATTAGGGGGTATCACAGTTGGTATCAGAGCACTCCAGGTTCAAGTGTCCCTAGGGTGTCTTTCGTTGTGTGACTTCCGCGTTGTGTACTCTTTTACTTAGAGCTTAAGTTTAGGATTCATTGTATTCTATATTCGGTCCGTTAGTGTGTCCTAATGGTAAATCATTGAGTCTTATCAGGAAAATGGTAAGACATCGATTTAGAAGGTATTGGTAAATCGTTGAGTCTTCCCCTAATTTTGAAGTATGGGTTTTATGGATTTATGCACCAATAAAATAATATTGAGGTATTTTAGGGACGGATTAACGGAATAGTTAAGTCCTACCTATTTATTTATGAATGGTATGGTTTAATACACCGGTATGGGACGGTGGCATTTCAGGGACGGATTAACCAAAGAAGTTAAGTCCTACCTATATATTTATAAGGGAACGGATTAACCATAGCGTTAAGTCCTACTTATTCGTGTCAGGTCAACGGAATAGTTGGATGGTATGCCATTGAAATAATATGGTTGGATAGTTTACTTTTATGTGGATATAATGGATTATATATATATATATATATATATATATATATATATATATACATACACACACACATATATGGGCCATGATATAAGCTTGAGTCTCAGGATCAGTGGTTAGGATGGAGGCGTATATTGCCGATTGAGATGGGTAGCTGGGTTTAAGGATGTGTGGGCTCTGGTAGAAGGAGGACTCGTAACCACCTTTGTGTGCGTTTTACATGAGATACCCACTATCCGGTTGAAACTGCTTTAGTCCAGTGAGAGTCTCTAGTGTGTACTTATATTTATCAATTATATAAATATAGAATTAGCTAATTACGTGATGTGTCTGCTAATAATGAATATGTGTGGATGGGTTAATTTCCACACGGATAAAAGGAATAATGAAATTTGAAATTAAATAATCAAAGTTTTTATTTCATGGATTTGTGAATTCCGAGGACGGAATTCCGTTTGTTAGCGGGGAAGAATGTAATACCCCGATAATTTTAAAAGATTTATTAATTAGGATTAATTATTTTATTTTATTTTTCAATGATTTATTTTATTTTATTAAGTGCTAGATTAATTATCTTATTTTAATTAAGTTATATTTCGTGATTATGTATGATGATTGATTGTTTGTGTGGTTGATTATTGATTGAATTATCGGTGTGTTGATTTTATTGGTATTATATGACTTAGTTGTAAATTCTTGTTTGTTTATGTGCTTCATGTAATTAGTTATTTTAATTTCTGTATTTAATTAATTATCTTATTTATTTAAATTAATTGGATTGGGCTTAAGGAAAGTTGGACCAAAAGATGTGGTCTTGGGCTTATATGAAACCTTATTGGGTTAATTAATGAAGGTCCGTGGTTATTTAATTATTTAAATGATCACTTTTGTATCAATTATATTTATATATATATATATATAATTATATATAAATATAATTAATTAATAATTGTTATGGAAAGATATATATATAGATATATATTTATTGATATTTATAAGTATATATGATTTAATTAACTAATGAGTTAATTATGGAAGGAATATATATTTTTATATATATATATATATATATGTTTATAGATATAAATTATTTAAAGATTATTATTTTAATTCATAATACTAGTTGGAATAGGATTTGGAATTTAAGGTGTATAAAAATACATATAAGGCTTTAGGGTTAAAGGTTTTACACGTTAGAAAAATAAAACAGACAGAGAGAGAGGAAGAAGAAGGGCTGACAAGGAGGAGGTCGGATCTGAAAAGGAGGACGTCGGAATTGGAAGAGATAATTAAAGCTTAAAGCGTCGGTTTCGTTTCGAAACCTTCAGGCGAGTTTTCTCTAACTTTCCTCTTAGAACTCATAAGGATTTCACCTTGAGTATCAAGGCTTTAATTAAATTTATTTGTTTAAAAATTATGGTTAGATCGGAATAATTAAAAAGTATAAACTATTATATTTGATTTTTCTATTATTGGATTTTAATTGATATATATAGGTGTTATGTATATTTTAAAATCAATCTATAGGTGGATTTGTGACCCAAGAGAGTTAATTATGGTTTCTTTATTTTCTAAAATTGTTCTGTAATTTTCTGGAATTTTTCTGATATTTTTAGGAATTTATTAGCATTTATTTTCCTATTATTTGTTAGGAAAATAATTATATATATATATATATATATATATATATATATACTAGGTAACTGGCGCATGTGGAGCGGCGGCACAATAAAGAATTGATCCAGTGCGGCGCGGTGTAGGATAATAGGGTGTATACGCCAATTAGGGCCATTTGATTAATTAAACTTATGTGAATTGATATGGTGCATCGCGGCGCATAAAACTTTGGTGCGCATGTGTATCTGGACCATAAAAGTGGTCTAGTCAACTATGGGATTATTTGGTGTATTGCAGACCATGAGAAGATGGTGCACTCGCTGATCTGGACCTTAGATCTATTATAGTTAATAGAAAATAATCTAGTGTGAGCGTGTTCATTTGCGCACTCATTTATGACCATTGGATGCGGCATAAAGGAAGTAATGGATTCAGTGTGGTGAGCTCACGGTAGCTGAAAGAGCTTAGCCAATACCAGCACACAAGGAGGCTTGAATCCAGCGCGTGCAAGTGCATAGTAAGCACATGTTGGCCTAATTCGACACTAGAAATTAAAACGGTCATAACTTAGTCATTTTAAATCGAAATTGGGTCATTCTTGAGCTCAAATTCAAGGATTTTTCGTCTTCTTTCCAATGATACCAATTTCATTATCAGATTCCCATCCTACTAGGAGATATTTATGTTTTAGTGAGAAAGTGTCGGAAAACTATTTAAACCAATATGGAGTATTTAAAGGAAACTATTTTTGACATATTTAGTTGCACTAATTTGTGTAAATATAATAAATTAATAATTTGTTATGGAAGGAAGTGTGTATATATATATATATATATATAATTATTTATATATGGGTATATATAGTTTAATTTGTCTATGAGTTGTATGGAAGGATGAATATATATATATATATATATATATATATATATATATATGTATGTATGTATGTATGTATATTGATTTTAAATAATCAAGGATTATTAAAGAAGGTGTTAAACACATATATACATTAAATAACATATGTGTAGGTATATATATATATAAATCATTTAAGATGATTAATATTATCATTCTTATTTGGCATATCTTAATAGGCTGGTTGTTAAATTAATGATATGCGTATAATATGCATGTGATGGCTATGTATGATTTAGCGTATTATTAATTTTAAAGTTAATTCATGGTTAAAGTGTGGGCATGGATGAATTGTCAAATGATTAAATATATTACCTAAATATTTGTATGAATAGAATACATATATGGAAAGTATGGATGAATTGCTAATTAAATGTATGAATAAATATACCTGTGGAGGCATGGTTGAATTGCCAATGTACAAATATACATACACGGAGGCATGGTTGAATTGCCAATGTATAAATAAATATACTTATGGAGGCATGGTTGAATTGCCAATATATAAATAAAAATATTTACAATGGCATGGTTGATTTGCCAAAGCATAATTACGTTGTTATGTGTTAGATGATTAAAATATCATCTATGGTTGTTGTATGTATGGATTGGATTAGGGTTAGATATTCTTAAATGAGAATAGTTTAGTACTTACTGGTTAGTGTATTATTTTACATTAATAAAATAATATTGGGGAAGACGTGGATGATTTGTCAAAACTTGGATTTTGGATATGTGATTTAAACAATTAAAATCATTATCGGGTTGGGATTAAATAGAGTATTTCTTTTATTATAATTTGTTGTTTAAATGATTAAACAACTGACTAGGATGGGATTAAGGTCAGAGGAGTTTTTATAAAATGAAATGGTAAATTGGTCTAGGTATGAATATTATTTTAATAATTATTTAATAGGTATGGAAATTTAATAAACCTATTAATGGATGTGATTAGTATAGTATATATAATTATATATAGACATGTATATCGTGCTTTATTAAAGTTAAAACTTTATTAGGTTTGGTTTTGATCAGAGATGATCTGCTTATTGGTTTTCAGAGGCCTGGTAGAGTGAACTTGCTCGTAGGGTTTAACCCACGATTTATTTTTCAGGTTATTAGAGGTTCCAGTCTCGAGGTTGAGGATCCGCAGCTGGGAGACTGTCATTCGTCTATTCATCTTGTGTACTTTTAAATAGTATTGGATTATTGGATAATGTTTTAAGGGGGTCCTTGAGTTATGGGATTTCCGAATTGTAATTGTTGGAGAATCATTAAGTAATATTTATTTATTGGTTTTCTTCAGCGGTTTATTTATTCTTTATTATTCTTCTTTGTATTCTGTGCTTGTTAAATACTTAAATTGTTTTGATATCCCTTGATTTTGTGCGCGGACTTGATCAATCCGTGTTCCAAAATTAGGGGGTATCACACAGACATCATGGAGGTCCACCCAAACTTATATATATATATATATATATATATATATATATATATATATATATATATAAAAGTTCACTTTGAAAGAGCATACCCTAATCAAGTAAAAGGCTGAGAGTTGGGGGTAGGAGGTTAACCTCTCTCTCATGGAGGTCCACCCAGACTTCATCGGCCTTCGTCAATAGAAATCCAATCAACGGCTCTGATTCGCCATCATCTGATTCCAGCTGGTCCACCTCCCAACTCCCCTACACATTTTCCGTCTCTTCCCAATTTATGGATCAAATTAGAGGTCGCCCTCTTACCTTTGTTGCTCTCTCTCTCGTCTTTCAGATCTAGGGCTCATATATATTTGCCTACTATGCATCTGTTTATGGCTTTAGGTTTTCTTTTTTGATCCATTTGATTGTTAGCAAGATATACAGGAAAAAAACAAAACAAACGGTTCTCATGGAACCGAACCGGTTCTTTACTGTTTTCAAGGAACCGTTGTGAACGGTTCCGGTTCCGGTTCTGTTTTCAATGAACCGTTGTGAACGGTTACGGTTCCGGTTCCGACCAGAACCGTAAGGAATCGAACCATGTGCATCCCTAGTAGACATTCCACTCCTCGACCAAGTTCCCATAAAATCATGGATTCGGTGGACTGGTTCCATGGGGGATCACGTAGAATTGAATCTATAAAACTAATTTAGCTAGTAAGTAATGATCTATAAAGTAAACGATCTATGGCTAGAACACGTTAACAAATTTTTTTGATAAACTCAAACTCCAAATCTTTTGTTATCTGATCACAAACTCTCTTACTTTCACCAGTGCCACTCTATCACCCATAATCCTCCTACACATTTAACTCATTTGCCCTAAAAAGGCCAATAAAACAATCAAAAATCTTAAAATGCTATACTTATAGTAAGATGGAGGAGCCTCACACACACAGACAGACACAAACAAACAAGCAAATGACTAACCACCATAACTGTTGCACAGATGGATTATGCTATATAGGAGATATTAAGCATCAAACCTTATGATGATAAAAGTATTCACAACCGTCACTAAAAATTAAAAGAGTATTATTATTCATGAAACGGAGCTGCACTTTATTATGAGAACAACATGAGTAGGGCTGCAAATTAATCTAGTTATTCATGAACAGTTCAGACTCAGGTCGAGCTCGTTCGTTTAGTAAATGAGCCGAGCTTGAGCCTGAACTCAATTTTCAGGCTCGTTTAGTAAACAAGCCGAGCCCGAACAACGTTAGGCTCGGCTCGTATAGGCTCGGGCTCATTATACATTTATACATATTTACATATAAAAATTAATGATGATTCATGATAGTGACTTTGAGAATACATGTGACTTTGAGCTTCATTTTTGGACTTATGGGTTAGGTTTTTCTAATTGAAGTTGAAAGCATCACTGGGGTGCCTTGTTTGGGCCGTATCATTTAATTTGGACTTGTCTATGTTATGCGATTGATTTATATTATTCTTATATTTATCATACAAGTTTACCTTTCGGATTTTTTTTATTTTTTTATTTTGTGACATACTAATTAATTTTAAGAATTTTTTTTTAAATTATTTTTATTAAATAAGCCGAACCCGAGCTTTTAAAATATAAGTCCGAGATTTTATTACAAGTTTTTGAGCTCGTCACAAGCCGAGACCGAGTCTGAATAGACTTCGTAAACAAACAAGCCGAGGGTCATTTGTAGCCCTAAACATGAGATTTGAGCTAAAACATATCCATCTATCATACCATAAAAAGACAACTTATAAGAATTAAACAGCAACACTAAGAATTAGTGTCATGATATTCTGTGAAATAGAGTATCCGAATGGGGAAGTTCACCAAGTAGCAAAAAGTAGAAACAAGCCCAAAAAAAAAGGCAATAAAATAAAATACATTTTTTTTTTTTTTTGGATGATAGGTTAATTCAAAATAAAACTAGATTGCACCAAAAGGCAGGCAATCAAACAAGTCAGAGGTCTACATTACCTATCACATATCTTTGTTTCGTGAACTAACAAATGCAGTTCCAAAACAGATTATACATACATATATATATATATATATATATATATATATCTTGATTAATAAACATGAGATAGTGCAGTCTTACTAAGCCTTAAACGGACCAACCAGCACAACTGTTGCAAAGATGGATTATGTTGTATAAAAGTATCCCAGCAAAAAGAGTATTATTCATGACTGAGGTTAGAGGTCTATGTTACCTAGCACATGCTAGAGGGCTAGGGGCCCGGAAAGCAACGCAACTCAAATCCAATTAACCCCTAACATTTACCCTTCAAAAAAAAAAAAAAAAAAAAACAAACAAACTCAAATCCAATTATCTTACAGCACGCAAATGAGCCTATTTGGGATCCTATAACATGCTACAGTTAAACTTAGTTGACTGCTTATAGCTGAAAACAAATTTATCATTCCACAAAAACACAACTTATGAGAAACAACCACAATAATGATTAGAATCATGATATTCTCTGAAATAGCGTATCCAAATGGGGGAGTTCGCCAAGTAGCAAAGCAGAAACAAGCCAACAACAATACAATAAAATTGAAATTCATTTTTTTTATATGTTAATTCAAAATTAAACTAGATTTTGACCAAAAGGCAATCAAAAGAAATCATGTCTATATTCAATTTCCAAGTACAGTTGGGACGATCCAAATTGCAGGCGGCGTCTCCCTATGTGAAGGATCAAGAATGTAGTGTGCCAAATCTTCCATTCTCTACGTTGACGATACCAATATCACGACGCCCATATGGTGGGTAAGCTAAAAACATATAATAATTATTCGTGTAATATATGGAATTTGGCTGGCATCTAGGGAACTTTGAAGCTGAAATACAAGTAGAATGGCTATCCCCCAAAAACATTGTGTCTCCACCTAAGCTCTTCACTTGAATCCGCTTAGCATAACCCTTCATGTTTGGCGGTAGAAGCAGCTTGAAAACCTTGAAGCCAGATGTTTCAGGTTGTAAATCATCTCCTATTTCTTTCATAAACCGTTGCACAAGAAGCAAGTCTCCACTAGATGATTCCACGAGATATGTAAGGTCAGCATACACTTTGGTACAATTATTTTAACTTGGAAATCTTTACTTGCCCCGTCCCTTATCAATCATTATGACCCCACCATAATAATTTACTGCAAAAATTTGGCCTTTATAATATATGACATCATAGATTACATTAAACCTCTCATCCTCTAGATAAATCCAAGTTTTGTCACCAGGTTGAAAGAATGCCAAACGGCGGAGATCATCATAGATGGTAGTAACTTTCTAGTCATCGGGAGACAAAGCAAGGTCAGCCGACAATATAGCCTTGAAAACTCGGTACTCAACCAGAGGATATTGAACCATATTTGGGAGGTCCATAATGGGAGGAAGCCCAATGGTAGAACCAGAGAAGGGGTTTATTAGAGTTACACCCACGTTTTCTTCAAAAGTGAACAACCAACCATACAAAGAATCACAACACTTCTTTTTGTAAGGTACCCGTAATTGAAAATTATATATTTTGTTGTGGGTGATGCTGTATAGACTGCACCTTTCTTCGCCATTATCTTTTGTAGGGAGCATCAACAATGGAACTTGTGTGTAGCATTTATTTTTAACATATTTAACTTGTTCTCCACCGTCACAAATTGCCATGGTTTGCAGACTCCACCAAAGCGAACATAGTCCGATTGCGAATCTAACTTGTCCATAATCACATCCAGTAACTTCTTAGTAAGCCATGCCCAGTCCGACTCCATGGACAAATTGATATCAAAAACCATTTATTTTTTTTGCACAATAGCACTGCAAGCTACGTCAACAAATCTACAAGAGAACCTAATGTGAGTTTTCAGAACAAAAAATAATAGCTACCTACTAACCAAATAACAAGAAGCCCCAATTATAATAAAAACAAAACAATGTAACCCGAAACAAATTTAATTAGACATGTTTAGGTGAGTGAATTGTAATAGGATTAAAATTGATGAAAATTTTAACCATATGACTTGTTCTATACGGATCGGATAGACCGGTCGATTAGGAAAATGGATTGAAGTATAAAGGGTCAATTGCAGAAAACACTCCTGAAGTATGCTTACGGTGCATATCACACCCCTCGGGTGCAAAAAACACCCCTCAAGTTTCAATTTGGTGCAATTAAGTCCCTTGACAAATTTAAAATTTAAATGGACCAAATTACCCTTATTTAATAATTTTATAAAATATATAAAAATAATTTTTTTTGTAAAAAGACAAAAAAGGGCACTATTCTTCCTAACCCAACCACCGCAAAGAACCCTTGTTAACCCATTTTCTCTTCTCTGCAGAATCATATACACATAGTATTATATTTGCTTTGTAGTTTTCAATATCTGTTACTTATACGGTGCACCACGGACTTCTCGGAATTTTTCTTAAAGAAGAAAACCCCATTGCTCGTGTTAGATCGCCGCCGTCTAGTGTTGTAGTTTAGCCTTGTACCTCTTTCCACGGCTCCTGTGTCAGATTGACGGCCACATATTATTTCACCTTTTTCTAATTAAAAAGGTATTCGATCTCATAAAATTAAAATCTTTCTCAATTTATTTTTGGCTTTGATTATATTTTATCCGCGCTTTCTGAAAGCAATTTATGAGCATAAAAGGAAAAAATTGGTTGAATTTCTTGACATGAGCCAATTCTTATACATATTACGGACTTTCCGAAAAAAAAATAATAATACTGAAACCAATTTATGAGAATAAAAGGAAAAAAATTGGTTGAATTTCTTGATATGAGCCAATTCTTATACATGTTACAGACTTTCCGAAAAAAAAAAAAAAATACCGAAGGCAATTTATGAGCATAAAAGGGAAAAATTGGTTGAATTTCTTGATATGAGCCAATTCTTATACATATTACAGACTTCCTGGGAAAAAAAATAAAAAAAAATAAAAAAATCACCACCCATCACTGCCGTCAACCCAAATGCCCAGTCCGAAGATCTGCAAATCAACCACCACCAAAGTCGCGATTTTTTTACAAGTCTCTGTCCGTCAGTTCGACCATTGCCATCGGAAATCGCATCTTTTACTGGACCCATCAAGCTCACGGCCGATTCAGTTATTCCGTGCCTGCCGTTTCTCTCACCGCCGAGCCCTCCCTCTCGCCGGCCACCGCTCCACGCTCTTTACCGCGAACTGTCCTCGTCACCACCGCCCGCCACATCCATCCTCGCCAGATCCATCAGTGCCAAGCACCTCCTTGCGTCGGCTGTACAGACCCGTTTGGGTCAAAACTAGTAAAGCCGGCCGGCCGATTCATGCTTGCCGGTCCATTCTGTCACTGATAGGATAACGCAGTGGACTGATCCATAGCCTAGAAGTGACCAAGAATGTTTAATTCCTCTGATGAACTTCGACGGGAGATTCTCGTTCCAATCGTGATAAGTTTATTGCCTTTGTGAGTATGACAGGTGTACACACAAATTTTGTACCTCTATAATAGAAACAAAATACGGAGCAAAATAGAATTTTATTAATTTATGAATGTAGAGTACAGTCCTTTGTAATATCTTTTACAAAAAAAGAATGGTCTTCGGATTCGATCTCCTTGTTTTTGATTGGTTGGACGAGCTTGTTCTTGAATCATTGTGAAATTTGATGAATTGTTCCGAATTCTGAATTTGTGTCTGAATTTGTAGACTTTTGAATTCTGAATCCTGTCTCCCTTTTTCTTCCTTCAGGCCTCTATTTATAGGCTTCTTGGATTAATAGGATGATGACACGTGTCATCTACGGATAAAGATAAAACTATAACTGGGCCGGGCCAGTTATATTGTGATAATTATCCTTAAAGATAATTAAATAATTTAAGTGGACCAAGCCTGGTAAATTAAATAATTTATTTAAACATTAGGCCTATATTTAATGGGTCCATTCGTTAAAACCAAAGCCCACTAAATTTTAGTGTCTACAAATTGCCCCACTTCAAGTCCCAATTTTGACAAGACTTGTCTCTTTTTCCAAGTGGGACTTGAAGTTTTTTTTTTTTTTCATCTTAATTGTACTTTCCTATTTAAATTGAATTGTCCAAATCCCAATACAACTTGGAGGTATCTTGTTGCCTATATATACCCTCAATATTGTAGGGTTTGATATCAATTCCAAAAAAATCTCTAAAGACTTGTTAGATCACAAATAATTGTTACGTGTGTTTCTTCTTCTTCTTCTTTTTTTTCTCTCTCTCTCCACGCATGTAGGAAATTTTTTTTATTTTTTTTTTTCTCTCTCCATGCATGTAGGAGAACAATTTTTTTTTTTTTTTTTTTTTTTTTTTTTTTTTTTCACGCATGTAGGAGAATTTTTTTTTTTTTCCTCTCTCCACGCATGTAGGAAATTTTTTTTTTTTTTTTGTTTTTCTAACCGCCCCTTTTTTTCTTTGCAGGGCTTGATTGGGTATAACAACTTGATTTGTATCAACCGTAGCAGAAATTGAGTCCTCCTTCTAGACAACACCGATTTGAGCTTTGTTATCCATCATGGTGGTGTTCAAGTGTTTCGCAAATCAAAAGCTGACTATCTTAGAGAGCGAAAATAGTCAACAAGTCCAAGGAACGACATTAAGTGTATATGACTCACTTTTTGGTCGCAATGCTATTCAAGTGCCTGATTCTAACAATAAACATTGTTCATCTCATTGGACATGCACGGCCACATGCGAACTCACCGACTTTGGTCCTGATCAGATTAATGAAGAATCTATTGTCTCTAAAGCCTTGATACTAAATTCTTCACTTCATGAGAGAGTTGTTGAAGAAAACCAGTTTTCACTATTGGGTCTTAATGTTCAGGCGAAGGAAATATCATGGAGTATTCCCTATAAACTTCCTGCTGAATTGCTATACACCGAACTACATTGGGAGTGGTTAGAAGATGTCTTGGCGCGGTTCCATGACTTTCTATCAAAACAACAACTATATGGTGCTTTATTCGCCTCCCTATTTTCCTATGATCGTCATGAAGATGTATTCAAAGCATTCCTTGAATGTTGGTGCCCAGCCACTAATACACTTCATTGTTCTATTGGCGAGCTATCAATTTCTCTTCGAGATCTATATATGCTAGGTGGTCTTCCTCACCAAGGAACAATTTATGATGAAGTTATTCCTTGTGCAGATGAACTATCAAGAGCTGGCAACAACAAAAATTCTATCCCTTTGAGTTGTCAACACCTATTTTTGGCCTTCCACAGACTTTCCAAGAAGTATAAAGGAGATCAGAATGTGAAGATGTCTGACTGAATTAATTTCTGGTTTAAAGGTGCATCAAGACATGCCAAACCTTCAAAGAAATCAACAAAAAATAAAGTTCACCGCCCTATGAGGACTCAAAATCTGTCTGGTGTGATTCCTCCTGTCCGGTCGATGTCCACCAAAGAGAAAGAAGTATTTATCAATCTTGGTGTAGATGAAACATCGAGAGACACCACTTATCTAGCTGCTTTTTTAGCATGTTGGCTCTGCAAATTTGCCTTACCTGCACACCTTAGCAACATAATTCATCCTGGGACTTTCAAGATCGCAAGCATGTTAGCAGATGGCTGCAACATTTGTCTTTCCATCCCGGTTCTAGCCAGTATTTACAGAGGCTTGAACGAGATTGTTTCCTCACCAGATCCTGGAAGCTGCTCTGCGATATTTCCTATTCACTATGTATTCGGATGGTTGAGTGAATATTTCAGAACTAATTTCACCATTCCTAATACCAATTATTGGCCTAGAATGACATTATATGCAGGCGAAGGAGGAGCAAGATACTTTGACCATTTTAAAGCCCAAAATTTATTCAGATCATGTAAAGGAATAAACTTAACTCGAATGGCTAAAAGATCTTCAAAAGAGCGACTTATTGTAGAATATGGCGAGATGAAAAAGGCTGACTTTGATACCCTAATCAATCTTCAATCATGTTATTTGACATTGCGCCAAAATGACCGTCTTATCATTGAGCCGTATAGTCCACACAGATTTAGCCGACAATTTGGGTACCATCAAGATATTCCTGGAAAATTAAAAAATGACTTTCGTACTTGCACCTTAGAGGAATTTTTAAAGCATTGGAACTCATCCGTTCATTATTCTTCTGGTTGTGATGCGTTGCTTCCTTCAACCTTCAGCCACCAAAAATTCTCAATTACCAGAGCATATGCCAATGGTGGTCCAGCGTATATATTGATCCATTTACACAGAAAGAAACTACCTCAAAACAATCTAAACGTACGATTTCCCCACCAGAGAAACCAACTAAAATCAGGAAGGTTTTAATTAAGGGGCTGAAGTCAAATCTCCCATCTAAGCCAGTGCCAAAGTTAACCATCAAATCTCATAATGATTGTGACGTTGTTGGAGGATCTAGTAGCCATCACCAAATAGCAGAAGATGTCCCACCACTAATCAATAACCGTCGCCATCGTCAGTTGTCAATGGAGTTAGATGAGGATGTGAAAGCTTATGATGAGGATCGTAACTGGAAGCATGTCACCGACAAAGTGAGACTTGATTCAGTACAGGAATGTGTTGCCACTTCTCTTGATCAATTTTTTACTGGGGTACCTAGCAGTTCACAACCTATACAGGTAACTGTTATTTTATATATATATATATATATATATATATATATATATATATATATATATATTTTTGTACTGCAAATTACCATTATTTATTATTATTTTTTTTAATAGATAAAAGACAGTAAGGGATTTCTTGGGGAAGATGTCGTCATTGTTGCTAACCCAACATGTAGTGCAGAATCTATTTATGGACCGTCTGCCTTAGAGTTGGCCACTGCGATAGGAAAAGGTACAGAGATTTCACTACAAAGAAGCAGAGTTAGTTAACACTCGGATGTTTTGGGGGTTGCTGAAGTGACTAGTCAAGCTATGAAGGTGGTTGAAAATATTGGTAAAGATCATGTAGTTATCCCTTCTTTGATTTTAAGAGAACAGGGTCCACCCTTACATCGTGTTGCCCCTTCTGAAATGTCAATTTTCAATGCGGAAGAGATCGTTCTTGATGTTCATCGTCGTGCTGCTTTATTCTTTATTGATTTCATAAAGAATATCATACGCGATACTCCTACCGATAAAATACTGTCTCGAGCACCTAAACTTCAAACACTTTATGAAGGACTCGCAAAACTCCCTGGAGACCATTCAGCTTTGAAGCGGCGAATTGACTCATATACCAATAATGCGGCCAATTATATTGCTACATCTTCTTCGTATGCCTGTATGATGACTTCAGACTCTCAATCCCAACGATTGGCCAGTATTGATGCACAGCTCACCAACGCTAGGTCTATAGAAGATGATGGTGCTAAGCGTATAGAATCACTTCAATCTAGTTTGAGTGAAGCTGAATTTAAAGAAGCTAGATTAGTGAAAGAATTGCAAGAAGCCAGGGAAGAGACTCAAGGGCTTAAAGTCCTCATATCGACAACGGATGCACAGTTATCTTAGAAGAAGGAAGCCAGCACCAAACTTTGGGAAGATCGAAAATCAATAGAAGAAGCTAACGTCATCTCGAATCGCGATCTTGAAGTAGTGAAGCAACTGGAAGAGATATTATGGAAAGAATGTAACGAAATTATCGCTATGGAAATTTAGTATTGATCATCATTTTTTTCCAAAAAAAAGTTGTAACTTTGAATTTTAGTAATAAAACAAATGATTTATTATCTCCATTTTATTTACAAAGATGTTATCATTATTTATTTGTTTCACCGTTCACAGTTTATACTCTTGCGGGTCAGGAGTTTATAAAGAATTTTTTTTTTTTTTTTTGGGCGTGTTGAACTTAGAATAAAAGTCTAAGCTGCCTACGTACCCTCAAAAGAGGGATCAAGTCATCACGTAGTTCAATAAAGATAAGGGTTTTTTTTTTTTTTTTTTGGCAATCACAGTTTTAACTCATGTAAGCCAGGAGCATAGTGCAGTTTAAGCTCGTACGATCAGGAGCATTACCTTCATGGGTAGTAGCTCTTCAGGAATTTGCCATTAATGGGCCCCACTCTTACTCCGTCTTCATCAATAATGAGATATGCGCCGTTAGTATAAACTTCGCGAACAACATACGGTCCATCCCATTTGGATACAAATTTATTTCCCTTGCGATTTATGACAATCGGTCTACGAACAGCTAATACTAAGTCTCAAACTTGAAATGATCGAGGTCGAACTCTCTTATTGAACGCTTTAAAAAGTCGAGCTTGATAACACTCTAGCTGTTGTTGAGCTTCTAATCTCTTTCCATCCAATGCTTCCAGTTCTTGAAGACGTAAGATGGCATTTTCTTCACTTGTAAGACCTTCTTGTATGGCTATCCTTAATGAAGGGATTTGTTGTTCCAATGGAAGAACTGTTTCGCCATAGACCAGAGAATATGGAGTTGCTTGAGTAGGTGTCCGATGCGTAGTGCGGTGTGCCCATAATGCTTCTTCCATTCGCTCATCCCAATCTTGCTTTGTTTGGTTGACTACTTTCTTCAATAGCTCACATAGAGTCTTATTGAATGCTTCTGCGAGACCATTTGCAGGGGCATTGTACATGGAGGATTTACGTTGTTTGAATCCAAATTTCTCACAAAGGTCAGTTACCCAACTGTTTTTAAAATTCGTCCCGTTATCAGTGATGATGTATCGAGGGACACCATATCGATAAATAATGTTGGACTTGATGAAGTCAACCACTGTTTCCTTTTTCACATGTTTATAGGGTGCAGCTTCCGCCCATTTTGAAAAATAATCAGTTGCAGCCAAGATATACAAGTAGCCTTTTGAAGACTTTTCTAAAGGACCAACTACATCTAATCCCCATGTATCGAACGGCCATGACGTCACAGTAGGGTGTAATGGTTCCGGTGGTTGGTGTATGAAGTTGGCATAGAATTGACAGGCTTGACACCTTTTTGCATACTCCAAGCAATCTTTGACCATGGTGGGCCAATAATAACCCATTCTTTTGACGCGAAAGTGCAGCTTTGGACCAGATTGATGAGCTCCACAAATCCCAGAATGTGCCTCCTTCATTGCATGCGTTGCTTCATTATTTCCAAGGCAGCGAAGGAAAAGGCCCTCATAGGAACGCCTATACAATGTATCGTTGTAATAGATGAAACGAGGTGCTCGCCTTCGTATTTCAGTCTTATGGCGTAGGTCTTCGGGAAGCTTTCCATGTTCCAGATAATCAATGATAGGGATTCTCCAGTCTTCTTCCTCTTGTGTCCAACAAGAAACCACATTACTTTCTTCAAATTTATCCTCCAAGACTTGTGGCAAGACCCATCTTTGACATACAGGAACATCAACCAGGTCTTCATCAGTTAACGCCAATGTTGTAACCAAATTTGCCAAAGCATCAGCTATCCAATTTTCTTTTCTTGGAATGTGCTCTAGTATGACGCTATCAAACCGTTCCAACAAATGAGAAGCGTAACGATGGTACGGTACTAGATCATCTTTCTTAACCTCATATTCTTTAAGAAGTTGGTTGATCACCAACTTAGAGTCTCCATATATTTCGAGGTCCGTGATGTTCATCTCATTCGCCATTTGAAGGCTGATAATCAAGGCTTGATACTCAGCTACATTATTTGAGCAGTTTTCAGCAAGTGCAAAAGAGTATGGAATGACATGTCTCTTTGGAGAAACAAAAACTACACTTGCTCCAGCCCCATTTGATCGTGCTGCCCCATCGAAAAACATCATCCATGGAGGGAGGATGTCCACAAGGAAGACTTCTTCATCAGGAAAATCTTCAGAAATTTCCCAATCGGCTGGAATAGGATGGTCAGCTAAGAAATCAGCTAAGACTTGTCCTTTTACTGCTTTTCGTGGCACATAAATAATTTCAAATTCGTTGAACAAAATTGACCACCTCGCCAATCGTCCGGAAAGGACCGGCTTAGACATGACATATTTGAGAGGATCTGCCCTTGCAACAAGATGTATCGTATGAGCCAAGAAATAATGCCTCAATTTCTTAGAAGCGAAGACAAGTGCGAGGCATGTTTTTTCAATTGGAGGATAATTTCGCTCTGTCGGGGTGAGTCTGCGACTTAAATAATACAATGCCTTCTCTTTATGTTCTTCATTATTCTGAGCAAGTAAGGCACCCAGCGATTCTTCTTGCGCAGCAATGTAAAGTATGAGTGACTTTCCAGGTACCGGTGCTCCCAATACCGGAGAATTGAGAAGGTACTTTTTGATGCTATCAAAAGCATTTTGGCATGATTGGTCCCAATTAAATGGAACATCTTTTTTTAGGAGTCGGTTAAAAGGCTGACAACAACCCGCTAAATTTGAGATGAACCGACGAATGAACGCAAGTTGACCTTGTAAACTTCTAAGTTCACGTAAATTCTTTGGTGGCAGCATCTTTTGAATGGCCTCAATTTTATTACGATCAATCTCAATACCACGATGACGTACGATGTATCTCAGGAATTTCCCTGAAGTCACACCAAATGCACATTTAAGGGGATTCATCTTAAGTTGATATTTTCGAAGGCGATTAAAGACAGTACGTAAATCCTGTAAATGATTTCTTCGTTCTTTTGTCTTAACCACCAAGTCATCAACATAACATTCAACAATCTTGTGGAGTATGTCGTCGAAGATCCTTTGCATAGCGCGCTGGTATGTTGCTCCCGCATTTTTTAGTCCAAAGGGCATAACTTTGTAACAATATATGCCTTTAAGAGTGCGAAAGGCAGTTAACTCCTCGTCCTTCGGAGTCATTCTTATCTGATTGTACCCAGAGTAACAATCCATAAAAGAGAGAGCTTCATGTCCAGTGGTTGCATCTACAGTGAGCTCAGGGATGGGAAGAGGAAAATCATCTTTTGGGCATGCCTCATTCAAATCATGAAAGTCCACACAGATTCGAATCTGTCCATTTTTCTTCTTCACTGGAACAATGCTCGAAATCCATGTTGGATATTTGACCTCACGGACAAACCCTACTTCAATCAATTTGTTGAGTTCTTCCTCTATCCTTGGAACTAGCTCTGGACGGAAGAAACGTTGAGACTGCTTAATCGGACGTGTCCCACGTTTGACAGCGAGATTGTGCACTGCAATTTAAGGATCAAGACCGGGCATCTCTTTGTATGTCCAAGCAAAGACATCATTGTACTCAAACAATAATTGAAAGTAATCATTTTCTTCTGAGGGGTTTAGGAATGCACTAACAAAAACTGGTTTGGGTTGATCGTCAGTTCCTAAGTTGATTTCTTTGAGTTGATCAACAGTAGTCTGCCCCCCGTCTTCTAGTGTTAGTGGAGCCTTCTCGATATTATCTGGTTGTTTACAGTCAGGTTCCTCTTCAACAGTGATGTGGTATGAAGTAACACAAGACGATTCGCCAATGCCTTCTATTCTATCCACTTCTGCTGATTGATTAGTAAATACAATGGTTCGCCTTCGAGCTTTCAATATAACATCATTGGTGACTTCTATCTCTGTCTTACGTTTCATTCGCGAAGGCACTAGGCTCTGAACCTCACTATTATTCACCGCGTCGATGTTAGCTTCTTCTGACTTCACAATCTTGCTGTTTTTTAGTGGTGCATCATGGATAGTACCAATTCGAGAAAATACTGACTTTCGAGATTGAGGTTGTGCAGATTTTCTTCCTTGGTCATGAAAGCTCATTCTGTTAAAAACAGAGTTACGAGGCAAATTGCTGATATAAGAACTTGAAACATTTGATTCTCGGCTTGACAACCTGTTGAATACAGATGTTCGATCGCATGGAGCTCCTATACGGTCAAAGACTGATTTTTGATGCCCAGTCTGCTGATCTTGTTCATCCTCAACTTCTTCAAACCCAATATATGAGGTGCTTGACTTCTTATCCCTCTTTGTGATTTGAATTCGAAGTGGCTCAGAAGCTACTAAACCGAAACCAGACTTAGGTGAAATGATTTTATGCCCTTGATCTTTCAACTTCTTCTGTGTCTCATTGAGGCCGTGCACCTTCTCACCGGTGACCTCAGCATTCAGTTTTCCAAGGCTTGCAGGATTTGTAAAATCATACCCCGACTTAGCCAAGAGTTGGTATGCTTTAGGATCGAATCCTTCGTCGATCCTTTATTTTGGAAGTGATAAATGATCAACCATAGATTGAGAAGGCCGCACAAACCCTTTTAACAGAGACTTGGAAGGCGAAGACTTCTGAATCTTAGGGAGAGGAAGAGTTAACTCTCCTTTAAGCTTTTGCATATCTTCTTTTTCCTTGGTTTGTGACATCTTTAATTTAAATTCCTTAGTTTCAATTATCTCGATAACAGGTGCCTGCCCTTCTTGTCGCTGAGATTTTGGAACATACTTTAAAATAGGTTTCGTCCGATGTGCTTTTATTGAGACCCCTCGCGTTTTAGCTACCTTTACAATGTATGTCACTGAAACGTCTAGTGGATCACTTAATGCTTCTTTTGCTTTTGTAGATTGAATCTCTTGTGTAGACGGAAGGCTTGGGATGGGCACTTCCGAAGGTGTATCATGATCGACATAGAACTTGGCATCGACAAAATGAGATTCTGCCTCTGTAAATGGCTTATGATCCGCCACAACCGTTTGTACGCCATTTTTGTAGAATTTGAAGCACTGATGAAGAGTCGATGGAATGACGCCATTACTATGTATCGAAGACCTTCCCAACAACAAATTGTAGGACATCTTTGCATCAATCACATGGAATAAGGTTTCTGCTTAGAGCTCGCCAATAGTTAGCTTTGCCCGAATCATGCCGATAGCTCTCTGTCCTCCTTGGTTAAAACCTTGAATAATAAGACGGCTACACGATAACTCGTCAATTGTGATGCCAAGATTTTTCATCGTAAATTTTGGCAATAGATTCACCGCCGAGCCACCATCAACAAGAATACGAGTAACTCTTCGTTCTTTTATGTAACCGAAGACGAAGAGAGGACAATTGTGCGGCTTCGAACCCAACTGAAGATCCTCGTCCGTGAAAACAATTGGTGCACAACATGACTCAAACGTACCTCTAACCACTTCATCATCATCAGATTTTTCAATGATGGCTGTATTATGGTTCTCTACAGTCTGGACTTCATCTTGATCCTCGTTCTTCTCATCATTAAGGCTTGTTTTCTTAGTTGAAACCATGTAAGTTGTTACAACTTCGTCATTTAGGTATCCTTTTGGAAAGAACTCCTGCAAAATAATAGGCTTCTGACTCTTTTTGCTTATAGAGGTGTGTTTAGTTGACTGTGTCTTCTTCACCCATTTTCTGTTATGGCCAGACTGTTTATGGTGATATTGGGGTTTCTTCTTCCTTTGCCCTCTGTCAGAATAATTAGTCTGAAAAATATCAGCTTGTTACTTCTGTGGTTTCTTTCTTGTCACCAGAGTCCATCCTTCTTCATCATCCTGAGGAAAAACCCTTCCAAATGTTGAAATGTCACGTACACTCCCTTGGCCAATATAGATTGGGATTGGTTCCAATGAACCAAACTGGATAGTTGTGCAAGATACCTCCGAAGTTAAAGGTTGAGAACGAGCACTCCCCACAACAGAGGTTGTCAAAGTAGCAGTAGTATGATTTGAAGTTACAACTTCGTCTGTATCCAACAAGATTTTTCCTTGTTTTGCCAGATTCATCACCACCTTCTTGAAGATAAAACACTTCTCAATTGGATGACTGATAATGCGATGATATTTGCAGTATTTTAGATCGTTGATACGTCCCATCTCTGGAGGACGTTTGCATTCAGGGAGTTCTATAACTTTACTTTCAAGTAAACATTCCAAGATGCCAGGAACATCGGAATCGAGGAAGGGGTATTCTTTCTTCTCTAACTCCTTTAGCGTAGGACGCTGTCTTTCCCTCTCTTGAAATTGGCGAGGCTTTTTATCATCCTTCTTGTCATCTTTAACAGATATTTTGATTGGGGTGGTTGAGATAGCCATTGAATCTTTAGCCGCATTTTTTGATGACTTGTCGCCCTTCTTCCAGTCCTTCTTATCTTTGCGTGGTTCTATAGTCACGGGACTTTTGCCGTCATGGGATTTCATACTGATCTCCATGTCATGGGCACGCGTAGCCAATTCCTCAAATGTGCGAGGTTTTATGCCTTGCAGAATGTAGAGCAGGCCCCAATGCATTCCCTGCATACACATCTCCACAGCAGATACTTCTGACAAACGGTCCTTGCAGTCAAGACTGAGGGCTCTCCACCGATTAATGTAGTCGATTACAGGCTCATCCTTCCATTGCTTCATGTTAGTCAACTCTATCATATTAACAGTACGACGAGTGCTATAGAACCTGTTCAAGAATTCTCCTTCCATCTGGTCCCAACTATCAATTAATTCTGACTTTAGGTCAGTGTACCACTCGAACGCGTTTCCTTTAAGGGATCGGACAAACTGTTTGACTAGTAAGTCCCCTTCTGTTCCGACATTGTTACAAGTCTCGACAAAATGGGCAATGTGTTGCTTGGGGTTGCCTTTTCCGTCAAATTGCTAAATCTTCGGAGGTTGGTATCCTACATGCATTCTCATACTGTCGATTCTCCTTGTATAGGGCTTTGAGTACATGAGAGTGCTCTGTGAGACACCACCATATTGAGCTCGGATTGTATTCGTTATCATATCTTGCAATTGTTCGACAGATAATGAAGAGACTGAAGAAGAGGTATGATTGGTTTGACCAATCGCCTGTTCTATCCCCGGCGTCTGGTTTTGACTGGTCGCTTGTTCTGTCACCGGCGTCTGTTTGGGATTCTCCCTGTGAGTACCTTGTGCTGTAGAATTAGGATTCTCCGTTAGTATTGCTGTGGAAGATGTAGGTTTCCCAGACGGTGGTGGTGTGAAAGTTGCACGATTCTCGGATGGCATTGGTGTTTCACTGAAGGTCTGAACTTCCAATTTATTCATTAGTGTAGCGATTTGCAAGTCCTTTTCTTCAATAGTCTTTGTGAGGTTCTCAATGGAATGAGCCATAGTTGCTAGTTGTTCCTCCACCGTAGCAGCTCCAGTCATCATAGCAGCAACCACATCTGAGTATGATAGGCCTTGAGAATCCACGTTCCTTGAAGTGATTGATTGCTCCAAAGTCTGACGTGGTGACTCTGGGGGTGAACCGACACTAGAGTGAGCATCATAGATAGAACGAAGTGAATCTGGTGGTGGAGCCTCCTCTGGAACAATGTCAAGGTTTTTGACATGTTGAGTTTTCACATTTGCCGGTGTTGCAGGATTAGTTTTCACCACATCTTGCTGAAGTTTGAATGACGCCATCGCCTGGGACTTGCTACGTGTCACAGGGCCCGTCAAGGTACTTCCATCGCTTAATTTGGTCTTCGTGCCACTTTTCATGGTGGCTTTAGCGTCGACCTTTGCAATAGCAATGTTCTTTTGGGCTTTTTTGTCTGTCTGAATCTTAGGGGGAGCCATAGAATCTGATAAAGAAGAAACTTGATGGTAGGAGAAAGAGATGAGAGGCAAAGGTTGTCCCACCGGGCGTGCCACAAATTTGTACACACAAATTTTGTAAGTCTGCAATAGAAACAAAATATGGAGCAAAATAGAATTTTATTAATTTATGAATGTGGAGTACAGTCCTTTGTAATATCTTTTACAAAAAAAGAATGGTCCACTGATTCGATCTCCTTGTTTTTGGTTGGTTGGATCCAAGGGCTGCACGAGCTTGTTCTTGAATCACTGTGGAATTTGATGAAGAACGGCACGTTGTTGGATGTGCTTGATGTTCTTCGCTTTTGGGTTTCGATTCTGAATTTGTGTCTGAATTCTAAGTCTCTGGATTTCTGAGTCTCTGAACTTCTGAATTCTGAATTTGTGTCTGAATTTGTAGACTTCTGAATTCTGAATCCTCTCTCCCTTTTTCTTCCTCCAGGCCTCTATTTATAGGCTTCTTGGATTAATAGGATGATGACACGTGTCATCTCCTGATAAGGATAAAACTATAACTGGGCCGGGCCGGTTATATTGTGATAATTATCCTTAAAGATAATTATTCAAAATATATTTTATTAGGAATAATTATTGTTTCATTTAATTATCTGGGCTGGGCTAATTAAATAATTTAAGTGGACCAAGCCTGGTAAATTAAATAATTTATTTAAACATTAGGCTTATATTTAATGGGTCCATTCGTTAAAACCAAAGCCCACTAAATTTTAGTGTCTACAACAGGAGATTTTGATTTCATAGTGTAAATCCAGCTCTTTTCACCCCGATTCTAGATTGAATTCACCTTTGGCTTGAAGCGTCTGAGAACCGAGATCTTCACATGGAGAACCGGTGAACCAAGAAAACAGAAGAAGATATTAGGAGTGGAAGGTAGCCTTTGGTTTGGCTTACCACCGAGCAAATAAAAAAGTCAAGATATTTGGGCTTCCCCTACCCTATGTCATTGATGTTTGAAGCGGATGGATCGGCGATGGAGACGGCGAGCACGGACGGCAGAGAATGATTGTAGTGAAGAGGGTGATTGCAGGGGCATTTTGGGAAGAATAAAAGGGCAAAATGGGTATTAGAGTACTAATTTATTTCATATTTCTGACATAGGGGTAATTTTGCACAATATCAAAAGATTAGGGGTATTTATTACACACATTTTCAATTAGGGGGTAAAAATACTACAAAAAATATATTTTAGGGGTTTTCTGCACTTCCCCAAGTATAAAACAAGTAGACTAGCGATTTAAAATTATAGACTTTACTCAAAGAAATTGATAAAAAAGAAAAAAAAAAAAAAAAAAAGGCTTTAGGCGAGACTAAAATTGATGAAGATTACTTTTTGTGTGATGATGGATACTGAGTAAGTTTGTGTGATATTATGGACTTGTAAACGGATCAGCAATTAGGAAATTAGATTGAAAAATAGAACAAGTAGAGTTTTACTCAAAGAAATTGAACACCAAATCGATAACTTTGTTAAACAATCTTAAATAAGAAAGAAAATTAGGACTTTAATGGAGAAGAAGAGAAGGTAGGACAAGAAGTAAACACGTGATCGCCATTCCCGTTCCTTGCTTTTATTAGAGTACCTCAAAGTAGTACTCTGCTCTGGAACTTCGTTTCCTTATAAGATTGAGTCACGTGATGAATGTTTTGTAACTTATCGAACTTTTCTTTTCATATTTTTTTAATTATTTTATAGAAATTATTTTATTTTATTTATATATATCCTTATCTAATTAGATTTCTTTTATTAAAAAACTTATAGTAAATAGATAAATACATAGGTTATATGTGATAGAGTTCTATTTTAAAATTAATTAATAAATTTTTTTATATTAAAAAATAAATACTGAAATGCTAAAATCTTTACAATTTTATACTTTATTTATATGTATTATTATATTATTTTATATTTTCTTTAAATATATTATTGTCTAATGTGATAGAGTTTTATAAAAAACAAAATAAATAATTTGTGGTAGAGTTTTATGAAATAATTTGTCATTTGTGGTAGAGTTTTATAGAAATTATTTTATTTTCTTTAAATATATTCATATATAGCTTGTTTTTATTTTCTTTTATTAAAAACTCATAGTAAAAGATAATTTGAGGTACAGTTTTAGAAAAATTATTTTATTTTTTATATCAATTATTAAATATTTTTTATATTAATAATTCTTGTCTAGTTATTATATTTTCTTTTATTAAAAAACTCATAATAAATACACAAATAGGTAATTTGTATTAGAGTTTTATATAAACTCTTTTAAAAAAATATTTTATTTTCTTTAAATATATCGTTGTCTAATTTGATTTCCTTCATTAAAAAACTCATAATAAATAGATAAAAACATGTTATATGTAATAGAGTTTTAAAGAAAATAAAATAGATAATTTGTGGTAGAGTTTTATAGAAATTATTTTATTTTCTGAAAATCTATATATAATAAATAAATAAATAGGTAGTTTGTGTTATAGCTTAATAGAAACTCTTTAAAAAACTCTTTTTATATCAATTAATAAATATTTTTTATATTAATAATTCTTGTCTAATCAAATTTCCTTTTTTATTAAAAAAACTCATAATAAATAGATAAATAGGTAATTTGTGTTTGGGTTTTATAGAAACTCTTTTCAAACCTCTTTTTATATGAATTAATAAATAATTTTTTTATTTTAATAATGCTTGTCTAATTAGATTCTTTTTTATTAAAAAAAACTTATAATAAATAGATAAATAGGTAATTTGTGTAGAATTTTATAGAAACTATTTAAATATATCTTTGTCTAATGTGATATAGTTTTATTGAAAATAAAATATATAATTTGTAATAGAGTTTTATAAAAATTATTTTATTTTCTTTAAATATTTCCTTCTCTAATTAGATTTAATTTTATTAAGAAAAATAAAAATAAAATATGTAATTTGTGATAGAGTTTAATAGAAATTATTTTATTTTCTTTAAATATATCCTTATCTAATTAGATTTAATTTTATTAAGAAACTCATAATAAAAGCTAAGTTGCGGTAGAGTTTTAGAAAAAAAATTATTTTATTTTATATATCAATTAATAAATATTTTTATATTAATAATTCTTGTTTAATTATATTTTATTTTATTTAAAAATTCATAATAATAAATAGATAAATAGGTTAATTTGAATTTTATTAGGTAGGTTTTAGAGTTTTATAAAGTTTTTTTTTTAAAAAAAAAAAAAAAAAAAAATCTTTTCATATCAATAATAAATATTGTTTTATATAAATAAATAAGCTCTGAAATACTGAAACTCTTTGCACATTTAACAATAAAACTCTTTTTTGGCACAGCTTCTATATATTATAGATAAAAACTATTTTTATAATAATTAATAAATATTTTTTTATATAAATAAATAAATACTGAAACTTTTTGGTGGAGCTTCTATAATTCTGGGTTTATGCCCCGTCTGAATTTCTAGAATTCTCAAATTTTTTTTAGAAAAACTATTTTATTTTTTATATCAATTAAAAAATATTTTTACACTAATAATTCTAGTCTAAATAGATTTTCTTTTATTAAAAAACTTATAATAAATAAATAAATAGGTAATTTGTTTTAGAGTTTAATAGAAACTCTTTTAAAAACCCTTTTTACATCAATTAATAAATATTTTTCATATTAATAATTCTTAATGAATATTTTTTATATTAATAATTTTAGTATAATTAGATTTTCATTTATTAAAAAATTCATAATAAATAGATAAATAGGTAATTTGTGTTAGAGTTTTATAGAAACTCTTTTAAAACTACTTTTTAGATCAATTAATAAATATTTTTTTATATTAATAATACTTGTCTAATTAGATTTCCTTTTATTAAAAAACTCTTAATAAATATATAAATAGGTAATTTGTGTTAGAATTTTTTAGAAACTCTTTAAATATTATATCTTTGTCTAGTGTAATAGAGTTTTATGGAAAATAAAATATGTAATTTGAGATAGAGTTTTATATAAATTATTTTATTTTCTTTAAATATATCCTTGTTTGATTAGATTTAATTTTATTAAGAAACTCATAATAAAAGTTAATTTGTGGTAGAGTTTTAGAAAAAATATTTTATGATATATCAATTAATAAATATTTTTATATTAATATTTTTTGTCTAATTAGATTTTTTTTGATGAAAAAATTCATAATAATAAATAGATAAATAGGTTAATTTAAATTTTATTAGATAGAGTTTAGAGTTTGATAGACTTTTTTTTCATATGAATTAATAAATATTTTTTTATATAAATAGATATTTCAATACTGAAACTCTTTGTACATTTAATAATAGTATAGATAAAAAAAAATTTATATCAATTACTAAGTTTTTTTTTATATAAATAAATAAATACTGAATCACCTTGGCAGGGCTTCTGTATTTTATTGTGAAAATTAGATTTTCTTTTTATTAAAAAATTCATAATAATAAATAGGTTAATTTGAATTTTATTAAGTAGATTTTAGAGTTTTATAGAGTTTATATATATATATATATATATATATATATATATATATATATAAACTCTTTTCATATCAATTAATAAATATTTTTTTACATATATAAATAAATACTGAAACTCTTTGCATATTTAATGAATATTTTTAAAATAAATAAATAAATGCTGAAACTTTAGATTTACTTTTATTGAAAAATTCATAATAATAAATAGATAAATAGGTTAATTTTAATTTTATTCAGTAGATTTTAGAGTTTTGTAGATTTTTTTTTTCTTTTGTTTATTTTTTATATATAAAAACTCTTTTCATATCAATTAATAAATAATTTTTATATAAATAAATAAATACTAAAATACTGAAACTTTTTGCACATTTAATATTTTATTTTCTTTAAATATATCCTTATCTAATTAGTTTTATTTTTATTAAGAAACTCATAATAAAAGTTAATTTGTGGTATTTTAGAAAATTATTTTATTTTATATATCAATTAATAAATATTTTTTTATATTAATAATTCTTGTCTAATTAGATTTTTTTTATTAAAAAATTCATAATAATAAAAAGATAAATAAGTTAATTTAAATTTTCTTAGATAGATTTTTTAGTTTGATAGTTTTTTTATTTATTTTTTTTTTTTTTAAGAAAAACACTTTTCATATCAATTAATAAATATATTTTAATATAAATAGATACTTAAATACTGAAACTTTTTGCGCATTTAATAGTTGTACAGATAAAAACTCTTTTTATATCAATTAATAAATAAATACTGAAACACTTTGGTAGAGTTTCTGTATTTTACTCTGAAAATTAGATTTTCTTTTATTAAAAAATTGTAATTTGTAATTGGTTTATAGAAAATATTTTTAAAACTCTTTTTATATGAATTAATAAATATTTTTATATTTTAGTAATTCCTATCTAATTAGATTTGCTTTTATGAAAAAAAAATTCATAATAAAAGGTAATTTGTGGTAGAATTTAAAAAAATTATTTATTTTTTATATTAATGATTCTTGTCTTGTTAGATTTTCTTTTATTAAAAAACTTATAATAAATAAATAGGTAATTTGTGTTAGAGTTTAATATAAACTCTTTTAAAAACTCTTTTTATAACAATTAATAAATATTTTTTATTTTAATAATTCTTGTATAATTAGGTCTCCATTTATTAAAAAAACTCATAATAAATAGATAAATAGATAATTTTTGTTAGAGTTTTTATAGAAACTCTTTAAATATATCTTTGTTGATAGAGTTTTATTGAAATTAAAATAGGTAATTTGTAATAGAGTTTTATAGAAATTATTTTATTTTCTTTAAATATATCCTTGTCTAATAAGATTTAATTTTATTAAGAAACTCATAATAAAAACTAATTTGTGGTAGAGTTTTATAAAAATTATTTTATTTTATATATCAATTAATACATATTTTTTATATTAATAATTTTTGTCTAATTAGATTTTCTTTTATTCATAATAATAAATAGATAAATAGGTTAATTTAAATTTTATCATGTAGATTGTATATCAATTAATAAATAAATACTGAAACTCTTTGCACAAAGGCCAAAAAAGTAGTAGTACACTTTATCTTAGCCAAGAGACCAAGAAAAGTTAGCCAAAAGGTTGACCCAAAAAATTTAGTACTACACTTGATCTTAGCCAAAAGGTCGAGAAGTTGTGATTATTATTTTTTTAGCTCTATAGTTTTATAAGAGGTTTACATGTAATCCTTTTTATTTAAAACCAATGTGGGACTTTGTAATTTGAATTAAACTCTTTTTATATTTTGTTAATTTGAATTAATTTTAATTTTATTAGGTAATTTAAATATTAAAATATATATAGTGGGATATAATAATTAATGAGAGCTCTATATTGTGAATTAAACTCTTTTTATATTTTGTTAATTTGAATTTTATTAGGTAATTTTGAGTTTTATAGAATTTATATCACTCAATTAATAAATAAATACTGAAACTCTTTGCACGAAGGCCGAGAAAGTAGTACTACACTTGATCTTAGCCAAGAGATCAAGAAAGGTTAGCCAAAAGGCCAACCCAAAAAAATTTAGTACTACACTTGATTTTAGCCAAAAGGCCGAGAAGATGTGATTATAATTTCTTTAGTTATATAGTTTTATAAGAGACTTTCATATAATCTTTTTTACTTAAAACCAACGTGGGACTTTGTTATTTGAATTCAAAATTTTTTATAATTTGTTAATTTCAGTTCATTTTAATTTTATTAGGTAATTTTGAGTTTTATAGAATTTGTATCAATTAATAAATAAATACTGAAATACTGAACTTGATCTTAGCCAAAAGACCAAGAAAGGTTAGCCAAAAGGTCGACCCAAAAAAATTTAGTACTATACTTGATCTTAGCCAAAAGGCTGAGAAGGTGTGATTATTATTTCTTTAGCTCTATAGTTTTATAAGAGGCTTTCATGTAATCTTTTTTTACTTAAAACCAATGTGAGACTTTGTAATTTGAATTAAACTCTTTTTTTATTTTGTTAATTTAAATTAATTTTAATTTTATTAGGTAATTTTGAGTTTTATAGAATTTATATCAATTAATAAATAAATACCGAAATACTGAAAAACTAAACACTTTGCACATTTAATAATAGTATAGATATATATATGTTCAAAATTTATGTTCCATTTTAAAAATAATGTATTCGTTTTGGACGATAAACAGTGCCTTATTTTAATTACTTTTATTAAATTACATATAATAATTAATTTGGTAAGTGAATATCTAATCTATTTATTTTCTATTCTAAAAATAATGTATTCGTTTTGGACAGCAAACACTGTCTTATTTTAATTATTAAATTACATATACTAGTAATAATTAATTTGGTAAGTGAATATCTAATCTATCTTATAATTTAGAAGGCATAATTTATTATTAGTGCATATCAGTGGTTAAGATGGTTTATAACACGGATGGTGTACATTCTATCTTGTGAGAATTTAAGTATTGTTCATTATTTTTTAAGACTATAATTTTATATGAGTTTTAAGATTAGTCTCTTTTAAAAACAATATTAGAAATCGGTCTTATTTTTAAATATTTCTATTAGTCAACAAACAATCCAATAAATAATGTTAACATTAGAGTTTTTTAAAAAATTCCAAAACTAACCTTTTTATTTTTTATTATTTATATTTTTTTTACCATTTTGGCGACCAAGAGATCTTAAGGCCATCTGCACTGGCTTCTCCGGATTTTAACTCTCTAAAAATGGCACATCAGCTTTTCCAGAGTCACGTTAGCAATTCCAAGAGCCACGTCAGCAGCTTTCACTCTCCAAAAACATGCACTCCATCAGGCTCGCCGAATTTTTGCTCTCCAAAAACTTTAAAAATTAAAAATTAAAAATTAAAAATAATATTTTTTTAAACTTTTCCTAATCGGCTATATTTTTCATCTTATATAATGAAACTCAATTGGTCATCTGAAAATCATCACTACATTCATCTCTCTCCATTGTAGCAAAATATCATCATCCATCTTTTTCAGTTTTGAAATTCGAATGGCTTCGTCATCACAAACTTTTCCTTTGGCAGACTCTAATTCTTCACCTTCCTCATCATCCTCTTAGGAAGATGATCCTTTTGGGGTGTTGATTCAACAGGATCAAGACGAATTCTATGACAGTATGAATTCAGTGAGGCCAGAGATAGTTAAGCAAGTATTTCAAGTCTGTAAAAAAGAAGTGGTACATTCATTGTGACCGAGAAGGAAGCCACTATCAGCTAATGAAAGACTACTTCGATGAGAATTGCACATATCCACCGGAGTACTTTCACAGGCGATTCAAAATACAACAAAAACTTTTTCTTCGTATCCTTAATGATGTCAAAGCTTATGATGATTACTTTGTCCAAAAAAAAAGGATGCGATCGGTCATCTGGGGTTATCTTCTATACAGAAGATAACAACTGTTGTTCGTATACTCGCATATGGTTGTGCAGCTGATCACTATGATGAGTATATTAAAATCGGCGAGAGCATTGCCATTAAATACTTGAAGGCATTTTGTAATGCTATTGTTGCTGTGTATATGCGCCTACCTAACGAAGCCGACATAGCACGGTTGCTTGAAAAAGGGGAGCAGAGAGGATTTTTGGGTATGCTTAGTTCTATCAATTGTATGCACTGGGAATGGAAGAATTGCCTAGTGGAGTGCCACGGCACACATAGGGGACGATCTGACAAGAATACTCTTATATTGGAAGCAATGCCTCACAAGATTTGTGGATCTAACATGCATTCTTTGCAATGCCGAGTTCGCACAATAATATAAATGTGTTGGATCATTCCCCGGTATTCAACGGTATCGTCAATGGCCAATTACCTTCAGTTAATTATGTAGTGAATGGACATCACTATAGAATGGGGTATTACCTATCTGATGGTATATACCCTAAGTAGGCAACTTTGATGCAAGACCATCCCGCACCCAACTACTGGAAAAGAAAAATTGTTTGCTTAGCGACAAGAGGCATGCAGAAAAGATGTGGAACAAGCTTTTGTGGTATTGTAGATCAAGTGGGCAATAACGTGTGATACCCCCGGATTTCTGAATGCGGGTTGGCCAGGCCCACGCCCGAATACCCGAGGATATCAAAACAAATTAATAATAAACGAACACAGAGTACAAAAGAATAAAGAAGAATAAATAAAATGCTGACAAGAAACTAAAATGATAATCTAATAATAAACCTCAGAATATATTTCCATTAATTAATAAACTCTTTTGATACAACTGATCCTCCAAAATACAACTCGGGAATCCATACTGTGTGGACCCCTAGAAAATCCAAACTAAACAAATGACAACAATAACTGTCTAAATTAGGAAACTGAATCATAAAGGAAAACCTATGTAACATCGGAAGAATGAAGTAGACTGATACCCGCTCAGCACGAACAACCTTTACTCCTGACGAACACCTGAAAAATAATGGTGGGTCAGGCCCACAAACAAGTTCTACTCTACTACAGTCCAAGTAGAGATCCGATACACGTATACATCCTAGTCAATCCAACAGTAACTAGTAGTCCGTATATATATATATACATACTAAAGGAACCTCACTTAGACTATAGGGTTGTCTCAACCTGAATAGTAGGCAACATGCAAAATGCACATATAGTGGGCATGAGTACCTAGACCTACCAGAGTACACAACTACACTATATCTAGATACACATCCCTGGCAATATACGCACCCTAACCACTGATCCTGAGACTCAAGCCCATATCATGGCACCATACTTATATATATAAAATCTAGTAACCATCCTATTCAGTATAAATTAATCCTCCATAAGTCATTCAACTTGTTCAGCTGACCTGACTTGAATATATGTAGGACTTAACATTTTAGTTAATCCATTCCCTTATATAATAAATTAATCCTCCATAAGTCATTCAACTTGTTCAGCTGACCTGACTTGAATATAAGTAGGACTTAACATTTTAGTTAATCCATTCCCTTATATAAAATAGGTAGGACTTAACTGATAAGTTAATCCGTTCCTAGAATGCCACCGTCCCATACCGGTGCATTAAATCACACAATTCAACAATTGATGTAACGATTAAGGAAATACATCAAACAATCCAGAAATAACTATGATAATATGATATCAAGTTATCACAAAATATGAATGACTTATTATTTATTTAAGTTTCCTATATCATATGTCCTACATAAACTGAATGTTATACATATGATGATATTTTATTATACCGTCAAATAAGCATTCTCCATATCCAATTCATCCTACACATTTAATCTCAATTGTTAAAACATATTAAAAGATTAAATTCATTCATTTGTTTAAAACATTCAAATAGCAAACATCATTATGATTGAGTCTATTTAAATTTATTTAAACCCAAACCTAGTTCCTACTTAATGTTCAGGAATCCTAGGCATGTTTCTACGTTCCATCATTCCACAGATATGAAATATACATAATTTAAACATGTAAAAATTTACACCGGAAATCAAATCAAAATTATACATTTATCAATTCATAACACAAGAACATATATGAACCAAATTCATAAAACCTATGTTCTAATCCAATTAAACATGCATAATTATTTAATTTTAAGTGTTTAATAAATCCTGAAATTTCCTAGGCATGTATAGAAACACGAATCAAAGGGAAAGAGATAGAAGAAGAACTTGCCTTAAACTTTCGGACTGAAAGTTAAACTTCTTCTTCCTTGATCTTCTCTCTAAAGGGTTTTCTCCTCATTCCTTCCTTTTTCTCCTTCTCTCTCTAACTCTCTCTCTCTAGAATATATTACGTGATATATTTTCACTCCTTTTTCAACCTATAGTTGTGTATTTATAGGCTAAATAATAACCCTATTCCTTTTTCCAATCCAAGTCAACTTAATAAAGAAAAATAAAAAAATAAAAAAATTAAAAAGGTAACTTAAAATATGTTACGTATATAATCTATGTATATCCTTATTAATTAAATAAAATATATACATTAGATTATTTATTAATACTAAAGTTACCATAATATTAAAAGGTAACTTAAAACATGTTATGTATATAATCTATCTTTATCCTCATTAAATAAATAAAATATATACATCAGATTATTTATTTATACTAAAGTTACCATAATATTGAAAAGTAACTTAAAACATGTTACGTATATAATCTATCTGTATCCTCATTAAATAAATAAAATATATACATCAGATTATTTATTTATACTAAAGTTACCATAATATTAAAAAGGTAACTTAAAACATGTTACGTATAAAATATATGTATATCCTTATTATATAAATATATAAAATATATACATCAGATTATTTATTAATACTAAAGTTACTATAATATTAATAAATTACTTTCCTTTTTATATATATGTATATACATATATCTATATATATATGTATACAACTATCCATGGGTAATTATCCATACCCATCCAACCTCCTATCCAAGTAGTTCATGGGACCCAATTAGTTAGCTCATTACCACTAACCATAACCATAAAATAAAATAAAATAAAACATTTAATCATTTAATTTACAATTAATTAAAATTAATCAAATATATCATTTAAGCACACAATCTAATTAAACAAATAATACAAATAATACCTAGACAAAATACAAATAACACATAGATAAGTAGCCAATTAATCAAGTAACACTTAATTCAATTAAACACATAAACAATTAGTCAAATAATCAATTAAACAATTAAAAAAAATACAATAAAAATAAATAAATAAATAACGAGACTATCCTTTTAAAATTAGGGGTGTTACATTCTTCCCCCCTAACAAAATGAATTCCGTCCTCGGAATTCGCCGTTACTTCCTTTCATTATTCTTCCATTATGCTTGGAAACTATGAGCGAAAAACATCCTCTTATTCCTAAGTAGACGCAACCTCACTATAAGGGTTCCACTTAACTCCAACATACCAAGTGGTAGACAGGGTTCCTATATTTTAAGAAACACAAGAATCATACGATGCGTAGGTTGTATCAAATAACAACATAATCCTCCCATGTCGACAAGGGAATGATCTACATACCTCCAAGTGCTATAGAATATACGCACAAACTCCTATGCACCCAGAGCTAATAATTTGGTAACGCTAATTCAGAGGCGACTGCCTCAATTGCGAAACACAATCTTCTAAAAGTCAATGTAATAAGTAAAATTTACCTTTCTCCAAAAATCGCTTTCTTCCTACATAGAAAACAGAACGAGCAAACTACTCCCTAATAGAAAAACTCTAGTATACGAGTTCAACTATTTTCAACATCTTACTGTTGCCTCCCAACCGCACGCAGTTCAATACAAAGGGAAGTATCTCTTTCCGACATATTTTTAAATGAAATCAAGGTCTGATTGTACAACCCATACTTCCATTTCCAACCAACAAATGAGAGGTATGCATTGTGAAAGATACAAAACCTCCAAAGTTGTCACACTAACCTCCTTGTGCCAACAATATCACAGTTAAAATTTCGATAAGTGAAGTAAACACTTCCAACTGTCCATGAAAATCTATGATATACACCTCAAACAAATCCTTTATGGTCTAATTTAATCTCTCGATTAATTCCTTCGTCTATAGATATGAAGTAGAGCTGCTGCTCCAAAATCTTCATAAAGCTCCTTCGAAAGAGCACTTTGCATCCATTAAAATGAACATCCACATGTTATAATACCACTATCACTGAACTATAGAACTACTATGAAGTTCTAAAATAAGCATCACTTAAATTTATATCCTCAAGCGATATTTCTTAATTCACTACTCGGATTCCATATGGAAAATTGAAAGTCCAAATCAATGTCGATCTTTCCCATCGACCGTCACTCCTATTTAATTCAACTTCCATATTTGTGATAGGAAGTGACTAAAGATTCCTATGATATCCGATGATCAACTTTCCACCTTTGTAGCAGGGTTTACACTTAGGGCAATTATATATGCAACATTATCCGTATCTATTCACCAAAACTGACATTTGATGTCATGATGTACCTTCTAACCGTTTAATCACACCAAGAAAAATTATAAATTTTTTAGCTCATTCGCCCGACCGTTATATCACTATTTACAGAAACTACTAAATCCTCCTCGAATACCTTAAACTCCATCTGAGTAAGGTAACACCGTCTCCAAGGTCAGCTCCAATATTCAAAGTTGACCTTCTCAACTACCGTAGTAATAACAAGTGTTATTATTACACCTGCTATAAATGCATCTAATGACTCAACAACTAACCGAAAGATTTAAATATTCTATCGTTTGTTGAGAGCATCCATTCACATCATTGCTTCCACCAGACGGAACTTGATATAAAGTGTGAATCACCACTGTAATCCATCTAAACCGTCTCGTGATCCATTCTATTTGTGTGAACTAAAGTCCTACCAGTTCGAAATAGACAAGAATCAAGTTGACCTAATGTATCAGTCAACCAATATCCCATCCAGAATCCTGACCCTTGTGTAAAATCAGAATTCCCGCAACTAAATCTGTAAAATGCTCTCTCATTTCCACTTTAGTATAGGAAATGGCTGCAAAGGATCTAGTGATCTTTGATGGTCCATCTCTATTATCTAATAAATATTAGAAGAACTAAAAGTTGTGAAACTCAGTCCGTGCATCCTCCATCCAATTTGTCTATAGAAAGTACCGTTAGTCCAGTACCACCAGCTTTTGTCTGTACCCAACGTTTAAATTGGAGCGTCTTCAAAAGCGAATTCTGTAACTAAATCTATCCACCACTGATCCGTAATAAATTTGCCGATATTGAAAATCAATCAGTAATTCCATTTATCAATAGTCAACTATGACTTTAATTCAACAAAAGTCAACAAACTACAACCTTTCCATGCATACCATGCACCTCATCTTTATAAAGGTGTTTGGTCTCACCATCTTGTCTTTGACACACCATGCTTCTTTAAAACAAGTTAATGACAATCCGACTTCTTTGTCTATCTTCAAAAGAATATGAAATCCTTCCATCCTCTACATGAGTTATCAATTTCCTAGCAACAACTAATTGTTGCAAATTGTGATCTAAAAAAAAAAATTCCATATTATTTATGTAAGTGAATAAGACTTAGTTTCATCCTCTATATACAACACCGGCAACTCCTCCTAATGACACGCCCTCACGAATAAAATTCTTGATTAAGAATAGACTGATGAATATTTATTCAGTCTACTATCCTCAATCGGTGTCATTCTAATAAGTACCTAAACCCGTACTAAATCCTCCTTTCGACTTAGCAACAACTTTCAGAATTTTTAAGAAGATGTTCAGCAAATCTGGCACCTCAAATAAATCATCGTGGTGTTACAGTGATCATTATTTACCACTACGTTACGCATACCGAAACATTAACAATTACCAATATCATGGTGTTGTAATATGATACGAATCTATACCTAACGTAAAGTATATCAAACAAATCGTTCTAGATTGTTTGACTCGTAATCATGGTTTAATTATTCCATCCCAAAACACACCATAATGACATATGTCCAGGTCCAATAGATTGGCTAGATTTATGTGTATTTACCAAATCCTACGACCATATGCTCACAAATCTAGCATAAATAGCGCTATTAGTCCATGTTATTAAAACAATAGTTAGCTGATCATATACTTGTGTCCCCAACTAAACTACATACCATTAACTAGAATAATCAACGAAAATAAAACACGTATGACAAACACACTAGCACAAAATATACTCCTACTTAGGACATCATTCTTTCTAGAAAAGAAAGTCTCCTTTGAAATCAACCTTACCAGATTGTTTCACAATTTCCTTTTATAATTTTGTAGGTAATCATCCAACCTCAAAATATATCCTTTAAACATAGCTTAAAAGTAACATATGTTTGTCTAAGCAAATACTAAGGGCTTAACCCTCATCCTTCCTATACGCAGAATGTAAACTATCTAACTTGGCTTTATAAAGCGAATTAGAACGTCACAACATAATACCAATACCTTCCTAAATGTGATACAAAATCATACGTTTCGTTCTGATAAGAACTCTATCAAATCCCCAATCTTTTGAAGAGTACTTCTTATATATCTCTTTTAGAGATGATAAAACAGTTTAATTATATATAGATTGATCAATACCAATTCTACAAATAACATTCGCTGTACAACCAACAAATAAGATCACCCTCGCGCGATCATCCATCTTCCATATGTAGTACCCTTTCTCTTGGATACGCTGAAATCTCTTCCATTAGGATCCTCTTTGGACTCCTAATCCCCACTTGTCTCCATTTTGAGATCAACTGAAGTCGTGTTGGCCCCGATATGCGGTGACCTATCATGCACATCTAAATCATTCCTTGGCTTATACTTTAAAGTAGCTCCAAACGAACCTAAACATTCGATCCCTAATTCTGCCTTTGGGCAATGAAATCAATAATGTACTCTTTTACTCCTTTGGGTCTTTATCGCTGTCGCCTTAGACCCCGTCCTTTTCCTAGTGCCAACCATTCTGTAACTATAGAATATAATTGACATCAGCTCTTCCTAACAAACCGTAAATAGAGTACAATGAATCCTAATACGGGCTCTAAGTTTTAAGAGACGCAACGCGGAAGTCACATAACAAAAGACACTCCTAAGGACACTTGAACCTGGAGTGATCTGATACCAACTGTGATACCCCCGGATTTCCGAATGCGGGTTGGCCAGGCCCACGCCCGAATATCCGAGGATATCAAAACAAATTGATAATAAATGAACACAGAGTACAAAAGAATAAAGAAGAATAAATAAAATGCTGACAAGAAACTAAAATGATAATCTAATAATAAACCTCAGAATATATTTCCATTAATTAATAAACTCTTCTGATACAACTGATCCTCCAAAATACAACTCGGGAATCCATACTGTGTGGACCCCTAGAAAATCCAAACTAAACAAATGACAACAATAACTGTCTAAATCAGGAAACTGAATCATAAAGGAACTCCTATATAACATCGGAAGAATGAAGTAGACTGATACCCGCTCAGCACGAACAACCTTTACTCCTGACGAACACCTGAAGTCAGGCCCACAAACAAGTTCTACTCTACTACAGTCCAAGTAGAGATCCGATACGCGTATACATCCTAGTCAATCCAACAGTAACTAGTAGTCCGTATATATATATATATACACACTAAAGGAACCTCACTAGACTATAGGGTTGTCTCAACCTGAATAGTAGGCAACATGCAAAACGCACATATAGTGGGCATGAGTACCTAGACCTACCAGGGTACACAACTACACTATATCTAGATACACATCCCTGGCAATATACGCACCCTAACCATTGATCCTGAGACTCAAGCTCATATCATGGCACCATACTTATATATATAAAATCTAGTAACCATCCTATTCAGTATAAATTAATCCTCCATAAGTCATTCAACTTGTTCAGCTGACCTGACTTGAATATAAGTAGGACTTAACATTTTAGTTAATCCATTCCCTTATATAAAATAGGTAGGACTTAACTAATAAGTTAATCCGTTCCTAGAATGCCACCGTCCCATACCGGTGCATTAAATCACACAATTCAACAATTGATGTAACGATTAAGGAAATACATCAAACAATCCAGAAATAACTATGATAATATGATATCAAGTTATCACAAAATATGAATGACTTATTATTTATTTAAGTTTCCTATATCATATGTCCTACATAAACTGAATCTTATACATATGATGATATTTTATTATACCGTCAAATAAGCATTCTCCATATCCAATTCATCCTACACATTTAATCTCAATTGTTAAAACATATTAAAAGATTAAATTCATTCATTTGTTTAAAACATTCAAATAGCAAGCATCATTATGATTGAGTCTATTTAAATTTATTTAAACCCAAACCTAGTTCCTATTTAATGTTCAGGAATCCTAGGCATGTTTCTACGTTCCATCATTCCACAGATATGAAAAATACATAATTTAAACATGTAAAAATTTACACTGGAAATCAAATCAAAATTATGCATTTATCAATTCATAACACAAGAACAGATATGAACCAAATTCATAAAACCTATGTTCTAATCCAATTAAACATGCATAATTATTTAATTTTAAGTGTTTAATAAATCCTGAAATTTCCTAGGCATGTATAGAAACATGAATCAAAGGGAAAGAGATAGAAGGAGAACTTGCCTTAAACTTTCGGACTGAAAGTTAAACTTCTTCTTCCTTAATTTTCTCTCTAAAGGGTTTTCTCCTCATTCCTTCCTCTTTCTCATTCTCTCTCTAACTCTCTCTCTCTAGAATATATTACGTGATATATTTTCACTCCTTTTTCAACCTTTAATTGTGTATTTATAGGCTAAATAATAACCATATTCCTTTTTCCAATCCAAGTCAACTTAATAAAGAAAAATAAAAAAATAAAAAAATTAAAAAGGTAACTTAAAATATGTTACGTATATAATCTATGTATATCCTTATTAATTAAATAAAATATATACATTAGATTATTTATTAATACTAAAGTTACCATAATATTAAAAGGTAACTTAAAACATGTTACGTATATAATCTATCTATATCCTCATTAAATAAATAAAATATATACATCAGATTATTTATTTATAATAAAGTTACCATAATATTAAAAAGTAACTTAAAACATGTTACGTATATAATCTATCTGTATCCTCATTAAATAAATAAAATATATACATCAGATTATTTATTTATACTAAAGTTACCATAATATTAAAAAGGTAACTTAAAACATGTTACGTATAAAATATATGTATATCGTTATTATATAAATATATAAAATATATACATCAGATTATTTATTAATACTAAAGTTACTATAATATTAATAAATTACTTTCCTTTTTATATATATGTATATACATATCTCTATATATATATGTATACAACTATCCATGGGTAATTATCCATACCTATCCAACCTCTTATCCAAGTAGTTTATGGGACCCAATTAGTTAGCCCATTACCACTAACCATAACCATAAAATAAAATAAAATAAAACATTTAATCATTTAATTTAGAATTAATTACAATTAATCAAATATATCATTTAAGCACACAGTCTAATTAAACAAATAATACAAATAATACCTAGACAAAATACAAATAACACATAGATAAGTAGCCAATTAATCAAGTAACACTTAATTCAATTAAACACATAAACAATTAGTCAAATAATCAATTAAACAATTAAAAAAAATACAATAAAAATAAATAAATAAATACTGAGACTATCCTTTTAAAATTAGGGGTATTACATAACGCAAGGACCAGTGTGTAACTGGAAGAAAGATGGCTTGAACCTCATAATGAAAATGTGCATCATCCTTCACAATATGATCATTGAAAATGAGTGTCACGCAAATGTTGGAAAATGGACTCTGCCACCGGAGGATGTAATCCCGATTCCCACTTTAAGTCGATGCCCATCGGTTTTAGCGGCACACATATTCTCTCACTAACTTTAGATTCGCAACAGCAAGATAAATACGCGATTGAGGAATGATTTAATGGAAAATTTGTGGAACCGCTGTGGTGATGAAGATATTTAATTTACGTTGCATTTTGTTTATTTTTAAGATGTTATGACATTTCGTGTACTAGAATTTTTATTATACAATAGTTTTTTAAGATTAAAAATAATGAATTGGAATAATAAAATAAGGATTACAAAATCCTATTGGAATAAGTAGATGAATTTGTAATTTTAATTATTGTTTTTACAAAAGTTTTAAAAAAAATTATAGCCGTTAAGGTAGTATTTGTGTCTGCCAAACAGTGCCTTAACGACTAAATGCATTGTTTGTGGTACACATTTAAAATTTAAAGCAAAAATAAATAAATAAATAAAAAATAATAAAAATTTAAGGGGGGGGAAAAAAAAAGCAACAATATAGGCAACCGAAAACAGCGCTGTTTTGCAACAAAAAAAAAAAAAAAACAAAAACAAAAACAAAATTTTTTTTTCAGCGATCGCGGGCCGGCTCGTGCCTTTTTAGCTAGGGTGTTGTGCGCCCAAAAGGCCTTTGGCTGACGGAAATTGGGATTCCGCGAGCCCGCTACAGGTGCTCTAACAGTCTTAATTTTTTTCTCTTTTTTATTTTTTTTATTTTGACGACCAAGAGATCTTAACAGTGTTAATTTTTCCCTTGTTCTTTATTTATTTATTTTGGGTATAAGATACATGTACGTAAATCAAGAATTGAGAAGGGAAAAAAAAGACATTGTTAATGTTTTGTTGAATAGGATTGTGTGTGTGGAACAAAGATTTTGACTTTTTTAAAAAAAAATTGAGAAAAACTACTCTATTGATTAATTAAAATTTAAGAACAATATTTATAAAATTAACTTTACATGTAAGAGTGGAAAGGCAAGAGTTCTTCATGTTATTTGAGGGATGATGGCTAAGTATGTAACTATGGTAATTTAGCAAAGGGTAGTTTTTGAATTTTATAAAAAAAATACTCTTAAGTTGTTTAGTGTCCGATTGACCATTTGTTGACTAAAAAAAAAGATATAAAAATAGAAACAATTTCTAATATATATATTTTTTATTTTAAAAAGGGGTCAATGTCAAATCCTAAATACAAAATTTTGAGACTTAAAGTTAAAAAAACACTTACTTTTTATAATATCTTTTTTACATTGACTTAATTAAATAATTACGCAATTACAAGATAATCCTTTATCTTTAAACAACAATAAATTTAGAAATTCAATATAATAGAAAAATATTAAAAATTTACTACCATAATGGATTACAGAACGAGTATATATATATATATATATATATATGGGAGGTGATAATGGAAAAAAATAATTCAATAATGAAAGGAAAAAATAAGTTAATTTTGAATGCACACATAAAAATATATATGGAAATGAATTCAATTTCCTGCAAAAATTGTTGTGCACTTTATATATTACTTTCGTATTATACCCATATTAGTTGCCTCTCTTCTTCTTCACTTAATTACACAGACTTCATTGAAAATGAGAGGTCTTCTTTTCTTTTTTTTTTTTGGTAAATTGCTTGTTTATTACTAATTTAATTGTTTGTATTTTATGTGTGCATTCAAAATTAATTTATTTTTTCCTTTCATTTTTTAATTATTTTTTTTCCATTTCTTTTTCCAAAAAGGTCTGAAATAAGTAAGATATATATATATATATATATATATATATATATATATATATATATATATATATACACACACACACATTACTATTTATTGATAGTAAGAGTATTAGGTGATACATTATCTTAATACAATTCATTTCATAGCTAGCATCAAACATTGTAATAATTGATGATTCTTAAATAGTCTACATAATCCGTTAAATAAGTTTTAATTTTCTCAGCCCATGTGAGAAAGGTATAATTAGATATATGGTATCCAATTACATCATTTATAAATACATAATAAATAATAAAAATAAAACTAGCATAAGGAGAAAACAAATATTTGAACTCTGATCGTCCATTTCACCAAAAGCTTATTTTTCTTACCTTCAAAAAATAAAAAATCGAGAATTCAAGTTTACATAGGAACAAGTGAATATATATATAGAGGAAAATGCAAAAAATTGTATTATGATATAACATACTATTCTATTCCATATTTCACTATTTCCTTACTAAAATAAATAATTAAGTATTGGTGTCTTCCCGAGCGTGCGCACAAAATAATACACAACACTTTGAGTTTGGAAATTAGTGTCAAGTGGGCACTATAATTTAAATTTATAAACCGCTTAACACCTATACTATGTAATATGAGTGAGAAGGGATCGTCCTAAGGGATTGAGGGTCGTACTAGGTTGATGAATCAATATTAGGGTTAGTAGGTCGAGTGATCACAATAGTGATTGGTTTGTTGGATTACACTAGATGCAAATTAAACTAAAGTAGACAATAATGCAATAGAGAGAATAAAAGAGAGAGAGATCTTGGGGTTTAGAGATCACCACTAAACATACTTTTCTACACCTTTAATGAATGATTAATGAGGGGAAAAATATGTATTGTAATAAAGTATGTGTGTGTGGTTGTTCCAACAAGCATGGATGACAAATTAAGCATATATTGTCTAAACAATATGGTGGATAGTACAACATATCAAATTAAGCCATTAATCCTTTCTTTAAGCTCACAATCTAAACACATCACAAGGTTAGAGATATATGTTACTTGCTTTCATAAGTATGGAATATCAACAACAAGTATGGATTGTCCTCCCATTTAACAACTACACTACAACTAAGCTAATGACATGAAATTAAACTAATTAAACTAAGGGAGAGGTACAATCCATCAATAAATGAGTATGAACCATCAAATAAACCACAAGAACATGACATTAAGCACTATGTCTTGACAATCTCTAGATCTATAGTATCAATACACATAGACATGCATCAATAACACAAGAAATAGAGATAAATACATGAACATTTATTCTAGCATATATAGACATATGGATAGAATGAAATGATCAATTGGAAGCATTATATAAAAGTGTTAAGACATGAATCATTGAATAAACAAGATCTATATATATATAAAAGTGTTAAGACATGAATCACAATACAAATCCCCTCAAAAATACATAAATCAAGAAGTAAAAAGCATGCTTAGGATTAACTCTAGGCCTAAGAGGATGTTTAGCCACTCATGGATGATATCCTCCAACCCTCAAGGGCAAGCTCCATGGAAGAAATCTACTCCTTGGTTGATGAAGAGTCTCCAATGGTGTCTTTAGCCTCCTCCTCCATTTTTGCTTTCTCACTAAGTATTATCTTTTCTAAGTATGTGCATGTGTGTGTAAAAGTGGCTCATATTCCTTATATAGGTAGGTCAAAAATCACCCCAAATGAGCTAGGCTAGTACCCCAATAATCCTCTAATGATTGGATATGAGACAACTTTTAATGAGTTGGAATTTGGATTTTTCTCAGGATTTGGGAAGTTCGATCAATTGAACTTGTGGTGAGATCGATCGAACATGGCTGAGATCTATCGAATTGAAGTTGGATCGATCCTCAATGGCAGCGCCTTTTTGGATAAAATCAAATCTGAGATATTTTGAAGATATTTTTGGGAAAAGGACAAAAGTGGTTGGTAGGGTGGTACAGCTGGATAAGATCTGGCATGTGGATAAGGACAAGAAAGTTCGATCAATCAGAGAATGATGTTGGATCGATCGAACTTGTGGGATCTTTGAAGATGACATCATGGCCTAGATCTATCTTGAAGTGCTGAGATCGATGAAAGTTGGATCGATAGAACTTTTCTTGAGATCGATCGAAGTTGCTGAAATTCCACCATTTTGCTTCATTTTGCTTTACTTTGCTTCTTTCTTTGATTCATCCCACAATTGCTTCATTTCTGCTCTTATTTGACTGAGTTAACTTATTTTGGGGATAAGTACCTGAAAATGGAAATAATACGAAATCAATACAAAACGGAAAAATAAGATAGATAAAGGTTATAGAATACCTAAACTTAAGGGGTTTAAATACGCACTTTTCAGCGCTCATCAAGTATAAATAAAATTCATCTAACATAAATTTATTTATTTTTTTACTATTTAAAATTCTAAAGGTATTTTCGATAAGTAGAATCATTTTTTTTTTTTTTCCATTTTTTTAAAGACAGTTTGTATTTGCAAGGAGAGTGAGGTTAAATCTTCCACCAAATCCTTTTGTGTATATAATTGTATTTACTAGGGGTGAGCAAATAATTTGTCAATTCGGTCTGAACCAATCCAATCTGTGTGGTTTGGTTCAGTCTCAGATCTTATGGTTCGGTGATAGTTTAGAAAATAGCAATCCACTATTCGCGGTTCGGTTAACGGATTGAGTCCTGAAAAAACCAATCCGAACCGTTCCCTAAATAATATATTAATATTATATATATATATATATATATATATATATATATATATATCTATGGAGAACTGTTGAATAAAATTTTAAACTGTAGTTTTTAACTTTTTTTTTTTTTTTTTTGTCGCTATACAGCGGCATTGAATGACCGAGGTCAGAAGCTTTTTTGAAATGAAATGATGATTTTTGAGAATAATATTCACTGGAGCTGTTGGGTGAAAATACCAAAATAGTCATCTTCATTGGGTTGGGCCAGATCTGTTTGGGAACCATGGAAAGAACCTGAGCCTTCACTTCTGTTGGAGCCCAATTTTGAGAAGGCTATGGGATTGACTTGGGCTAGAGCTTCCATGAGGAAGGCTTCATACTCATCTTGGGATTTTGTTGAAGAAAGCTTTGCTTGGGCCTGGCTTTTGGATAGGAGGAAAGCCGAAGACTCTCCTAAGCCAGAACATGATTTTGCAGGGTGCTTTGAGAACCATTCAGAAATTGCTTCTGGAGTAACATCTTTGATAGAGAATTGGTCCCACCATTTGACTTTGAAAATCCTTCCTAGAAGAGGAAGATTAGAAGGGGTTTTGAGGATTTGGAATTGCCATAGGACTATCCATGACAATGCGAAATTTGCAAAAAATAAGAATGATTTGGGAAATTCGGAAAGCGCAGGAGGAGCATGGAATTTTTCATTGAAAATTGAAAATCCCTTGGACACCGTTTCAGGGATGATTTCTTGGCAGGGACCAAACATATGCCACCAGTCAATGAACCATCTGGGGACATTTAGATTGGTGGAAAAGGATAAGCCAGGAATGGCTATAATCCTGATTTTGGAAATAAAAGGTATTATACCAGGCATCTTGATAGTCCCAGTAATTGAAAGTTTGAGGGTTGCGAGGCTGAGAAAATTGCCTCGGAGCATTGAATGGTACATGTGGTGTGGGAAATGAAAGACTCATCACCTGGTTTTGAATGAGTTCGAATTTTGATGGAATCAGTGTCTACTAAAATAAACTCATAAAAATTTTGTGTTTTCCGAAAATCTGATGTTGGATAATGAAAACCTTTGACAAAATGGATTTTGAGAAAGTAAAACTGGGTTTTGGTTAAAAAGCTCTTTTTCAACCACACAAATGGTTGATGTATTTGGTTTTTGAAAATAACGAGATTTTTTTAGAGTGGGGTTGTTGACCACCACTTGCTGTGAAGCAGATCTTGAGGAAATTTGTTTATCTGATGCTGAAGAAATTGCAGCATAAGTTTTTTGAAGGGGAGGAAAAACTGGTTGTTGGGATTGTAAGTATGCTTGGATGGGGTCATACTGGATTGGGGACATGTCTATGACATGTTGGGGAATTGTGGTTAGGGCTGAAAACTGGTTTGTAATTAATGGAGGTGGACTAGCACACATAACTTCTTCATCTTCCTCGACTTTATCATACCAGGTTTTTTTGGAAGGGTTCTGAGAAGAGGATGATTGAGCATATGCATCTTTTGTTTTGTGAGGTTTTGTGCTGGCAATTGAGGCTCCTCTACCTATCTTGGGAGGCATAGTAACCACCCCTAAGCTCCTGCTTTTCCCTGTAAAAATTCCCTGGTGAGAAAATCAGGAAGAGAATTGTTTTCGCCTTTTTTATATTCAATATCAAAGTCAAATACAGAAAGAATAGCTTGCCATCTGGCGAAAATTTGTTTTGAGGCTATGTTATGAACATCTTTCTTTAAAACAGTTTTTGCAGATTGGCAATCAACACGAACCAAAAATTTTTGATTTAGTAAGTCACTTTGAAATTTTGAAATGCATAAAACTATAGATAAAATTTCCTTTTTGACTGTAGAGTAATTTTGTTGTGCTTGGTTCCATGTGCCAGAGGCGAACTGAACTAGTTGTTCCTTGTCACCTGTTTTTTGTTTTATGATACCTCCATATCCTAATTCAGATGCATTAGATTCCACAATTTTGAAGGCTTCTGGATCAGCAATAGATAGGCAAGGAAGGTTTTTTGCTTTGCTTTTAAGGATTCTGACTGTTTTTGTATGCTCATCGGACCATGGGGGAGGGGACTTTTTTAATCTTTGGCGTAGTGGAGCACAAAGAAGGGAAAGATCCTTAAAAAACTCAGAGAGATAATTTAGGCACCCTAAAAATCTTTGAAGTTGGGTTTTGTCTTTAATTTCATCAGGGAATTTATCAGCAAATTGGATGGATCTGTTGATTGGGATGACAGTTCCTTGGTGGATCTGGAAACCTAAAAACCTAATCTTGGTCTGAAACAAAGTTAACTTTGATAAAGAAAGGACTAATCCATTATGCTTGATGGTTTGAGCAAAGACATTGAGATGTTTCCAATGAGCATCTATAGAAGAAGAAAATATTAGTAAATCATCAATATAAACAATTGAAAAATTCGTAAGATGAATAAAAATATCATTCATAATTTTTTGGAATTCTGAAGGGGCATTTTTTTAATCCGAAAGGCATCATATTCCATTCGTAATGGCCAAAAGGAACCGTGAAAGCTATTTTGTATCTATCTTTTTCAGCAATTTGGATTTGCCAAAATCCTGACTTGAGATCAAACTTTGAAAAAACGGTTGCATGAACGAGACGTTGGATTAGGTCCTTTTTATTGGGCAGGGGATACCTGATCCATTGAAGAACTTCATTGAGGGGCTTGTAATTGATAACTAATCTGGGAACACCTCTTTCTATTTCAGCATTCTTTTGGTCATAGAAAGCGGCACAGCTCCATGGGGAACGGCTTTTTCGGATGAGGGATTTGTTTAATAATTCCTGTACTTCCTTTATACAGTAATTAAGAAGTTCTTGGCTCATTTGGCTAGGACGGGCTTTGGTAGGGATATCCTTTTCATTGAAAGATTTTTCATAAGGTAATTCAACAATGTGTTGTCTTCTGTGCCAAAAGGCGTTTGGGAGCTCAGAGCAAACCTGACTTTCAAGTCTTAATCGGAACCTTTGAATAGAGTCTTGGAGACTTTTTTGACTGAGTTGTTCATCAATCTGTTTGAAGATTAGTTCTTATTTGAGAAAGTCTAAATGCTTTGTTTTGCTTTCAATTCTGTTGACAGCAGGGACTTGAGTAACATAGGAATCCTTAATGGTATTGAGATCCTTGGTGTCTATAGGATGAGCAAAAGGAAAGCAAATTTCTTGTCCAACTAGACTTGTTGAAATGCCTTGGCTATCAACTTTGAATGGGTAAAGAGGAGAAATAAATGGAGTTCCCAAAATAACAGGGGTATTGAGGTCTTTGACAAGGATGAAAGGTGTTTTAATACAAAGACCCTGATTACAAACATGGGCTTTGGTTAACTTGTACTGAACAGTGAGTCGTGAACCATTAGCACCTTGAAGCCGTTCTTTGGTCTTCTCAAAGTATTTCGTAGGGACAAGTCCTTCATTGATACAATTGAGATCAGCACCGGAGTCAATAAGAGCCACTGTATGAATGGTATAGTCTTTGTTGATGACAATTTTTAGATTAACATGCCATTTCTGGAATGTTATGTGGGTTAGAAGGTTGATGTAAGTTTCATTGTCCTTGGTGGGATTTTCAGAAACTTGTTGTTCAAGTTTTACAGAGGACTTAGGTAGTAAGGCATCTATCTGGGATTGTTGAAGAATGATTTGACTTCTGAGTGTAAGAATATCATGAGCAGTAGAATCTTTCAAAACCTTGCACTCTTGCTTTAGGAGTGAAATCTCTTGCTTGGTTTGTTTGATTTCTTTATGGAGATCTTGAATCGTAATCGGCATCTAGGGTTGTGTACCAAATCTTTCAAAGATATCAGTAAGGTTGTAAGTATTTGGTATAACAACGGGAGCTTTGTCATTTCTTTAGCCAATGCTGTTGGTGAATTTAATCAAGCATTCCTTGCGTTGATCAAGATCTTCTATTTTGTCAATGAGTTCCAACATGAACTCTTGATCTTTAGTAATCATACAGATGCATTTGGTTTTAATAGGTTGGTCATCCAAAGATGGGTTGGAAGAATCAGAATCATAATTTGTATCAGCATGATAGTCATCTTCTTGAATACCATTGATATCATGGTCGGATTCGTCATCAGAGGAGTTTAAAAGAATTTGCATCAGTTGGCTCCTGACGGTTTCAGGGAGATCGAGCTCATTGATCTTCTGTTTGGCTCTACAATAGTGTTTGTAGTGACCCATCTTGCCACACTTGAAGCATTTTATATCTGCTTTTGAGGTAGCAGGTTTCTTTTGAAAATGTTTTGGAGGAGGGGTATTTTTCTGTCTATTTTTCTCAGAGGAGAGATATTTATCTGCAAATGAGGGTTTGCCCTTGTTATACCGTGACCTGTTTTCGTATCTCTTGGGAAAAGGCTTGCGGTAGTGGGTGTGACTTTTTCGTTTGGAAGGAGGGGTTAGGTTTTCGAAGCCGAATTGTTGGCAGAAAGTTCCTAATTCTTTTTGGCTAGTGGCATTCTCATGCTTGATTTGCTGTTGGAGTTTGAAGTCGGTGCAGAGAGCAATTCCTTCAGCTGTGATGGTACTAATGATGTCACCATAGGTGAGGGAGTCATAAGGAATGTGGCCATTATGTTTTGATCTGAAATGCTTGCGAATTCTCTCAGCAAAAAGATTGGAGAGTCCAGCAATGAACTTTTCTTTCCAAAAGGCTTGGTTACAATCAGTCCTGGTGAGGACCTTTGAGAGGAAGACATCCTTGTACCATCTGAAATCCTGAAGTTTACAACATCGAAGGTTGGCTAGAATTTCTGAGGTCTTGTCTCTAACGATTGAGAGGTCACCGAGGAATTGTTTGGCGATAGAGAAGATGAGAGTAGCAACTGCATCTTCTATATCTTCACCTTCTTCTGTTTTGATAATTGTTCCTTCAGGAGTTGTTTTGACAGAGTTAAGAATGGCTTGTCGTTTATCTGGAGTGAGGATGTTTTCTTCCTTAGTCTGTACGCTAACATTGTCCTGGTAAATCGGGTTAGCAACTTCTTTGTTTTTGACACCAATGAGGTTTGGATACCTTGTAGGCATTCCTGAAAATGATTTTCGGGAAGGGGTTTTTGAATAGTTTGAGAGAGTAGTATGAGAGAAAGAGGATCTAGAACTTTCTATTTCTTGGATAGAAGGTCTAGATCTTTCTATTTCTTGGATAGTAAGTCTATTGGGCCTGTTGGAGTTAAATCTAACCTTTACCGTGCCATCTGAAAATTGAGATATTTGTTCCAACCTTTTATGCTCGATCTTTGAAGGAGGGGCTGCATGGTCGAGAGTCCACTTTGTCGGGAAGGTGACTTCATTCTAAGTGATGGTCCTCGGAACATAAGTTTGTGAATTTTCGTCACTAGCATGAAGAAGAAGGGTTTCTCCTTTGGGAGACTCACGAAGAGCATGGGGGCTGACTTGGGTTGTATAGACTTTGTAGTGGATTCTATAGACAACATTGAAGGGTATGGCTCCATCCATCATTTTGTAACCACTACTTGAAACATTGAGGGTTAAAGTATGGAGGATTGTTGGGTCATCAAGAGCTACTGAATAATTTGGAAAACAATTGAAGTATTGTGGGCCATAAAAAAGACTAGTTTGGCAAACTCCTAACAGAGAGGTTTCAAAATCGAGATGCCTACAATCCCTTAGGGGAAGCATGATAGCAGTGTTAAGTCCTCTTGATATATATATATATATATACAATATTGAATATACTTACTATATTTTTATATATTTTTTTAATTCATTATTCTATTTGGATAATTTATATTGCCAGTTATTAAGTATATAATTTACAAATCTATTGCTGTTATTTGGTATATGATTTACAAATTTTATTGCTATTAGTGTTAGCATGTTACCTGGTATATAATTTACAAATCTATTTTAATTTTCTAGTTTTAATTACTAGTCCATTAAAATATCAAATAATTATATTGGGCTATTTGAAAAGCCCAATCCGCCCAAACCAATTCGTTATTTTACGGATCGGTTTGGTTCAGATTGAAGGTTCTCACGGATCGGTTCGGTTTCAAATTTCTCCAATCCGTAGGGACTGGTTCGGATTGAACTTTACATCAAACTGAACCGATCCAATCTGTGATTACCCCTACTATTTACCATAAATAAATAACTAATACACTTTAAATAATAAAACATTTAATTCACATAAATAATTAATAACACATCAAAAAAATAATAGAACATTAAATACACATAAATAAAAAATTTAAATTAGTAATTTAAATCAATTGGTTAGTGCCTCCAGTAGACTTTCGAATGCCAGGCTTAGACTCTCTTTATCTACTAATTTAACTTGTAACTCTTCTTGCCTTGTAAAAAAAAGTGTATATATAGAGGACTGGTCAATGTAGCTGTAATTTATTCTTTCCTTTTTCACTTTTGTTCATTGTCTTTTAATGATTTATATATAGACACTTTAAATGCAAATTTTTATGACTGCAAGTGTTAATTGAAATAAAATTATGGAATCAAATTTTAGTTAAATTAAAATTGTTGAATTTGTTGAGTTATAGTTCCCCCCTTGGGCCATGGTTGTGTAGTAGTTAAATGACTGGTTAAACCGTAGATATAAAATTCTTGGGAGGGAGTAAAATATCATCACAAAAGTTCTCAGATTTTGAAGAAAAACTTGATAATAAACATAAATGGTTCAATGCACTTTTTTTAAAGTTCAGACAAAAGAAATCAACAAACAGTTAACTTGACTGGCCCTATATTACTATATATATATTTATCTGGCCTATCATCAGAGTAAAGAAAATCTAAGGTTAATCTACACAGAGAGAAGAATTACCAAATCCAAAATCTTCCGTGTCTCAGATGTCAGAAGTCGTTTATTTCAAAGATGGAAAGTGAAAGGTGAGTGTCCCAAAAAAAAATTAAATTACCAACAAAAAAATAAAAAATAAAAAAGAAAAAGGAAACCACAACAGATGAAGACCTAGAATATGTTAATAAAACATCTTCATAAACTCAAACTCCAAATCTTCCATTATCACTATCTCATCACAAACTCTCTTCATTCACCATTGCCACTCTATCACCCAGGACTTTAAAATACCTTAAACAACTCTTTTTCCCTACAAGATAATAAAAAAATCAAAAATCATGAAATACCCATGCATATCATTATGCTATTATTACACTAAGTTGAAGGGGCCTCCCATACACACAAACAAATAAAAAAATAAGAAGGATTAAGGGGCCTCTTTGATGATTTTCCCATATTGAGAGGTAAGAGAATCTCACATAAAATAATAAAAGAGGCATTTCAATTCTCATGAAAGAGGTCAGTTCCATATCTTTGTTTCGTGAACTAACAAATGCAGTTGCAAAACAGATTATATAAATATACATATATCTTATCTTGATTAATAAACATGAGATAGTGCAGTCTTACGAAGCCTTAAACGGACCAACCAGCACAACTGTTGCAAAGATGGATTATGTTTATATAGGAGACCTTATGATGATAAAAGTATTCCCAGCCCTCACTAAAAAGAGTATTATTCATGATACTGAGGTCAGAGGTCTATGTTACCTAGCACATGCTGGAAGCCTAGGGGCCCGGGAAAGCAACTCAAATCCAATTATCTTACAGCACGCAAATGAGCCTATTCGGGATCCTATAACATGCTACAGTTAAAGTTAGTTGAATGTTTATAGCTGAGGTGCACTTTGCTACGAGAACAACACGAGTATGAGCTAAAAACAAATTTATCATACCACAAAAAGACAACTTATGCGAAACAACCACAATAATTATTAGAACCATGATATTCTGTGAAATAGCGTATTCGAATGGGGGAGTTCGCCAAGTAGCAAAGCAGAAACAAGCCAACAACTAGGCAATAAAATTGAAATTCAATTTTTTTTTTTTGATATGATAATTCAAAATTAAACTAGATTTGACCAAAAGGCAATCAAAAGAAATCAGTCTATACTCAATTTCCAAGCACAATTGGGACGATCCAAATTGCAGGTGGCGTGACCCTCTGTGAAGGATCAAGAATGTAATGTGTGCCAAAGCTTCCATTCTCTACATTGAAGATACCAATATCACGGCGCCCATACGGTGGGTAAGCTAAAAACATACAATAATCATTGGTGTAATATATGGAATTTGGCTGGCATCTAGGGAACTTTGAAGCTGAAATACGAGTAGAATGGCTATCTCCCAAAAACATTGCATCTCCGCCCAAGCTCTTCACTTGAATCCGCTTAGCATAACCCTTCTTGTGTGGCAGTTCAAGCAGCTTGAAAACCTTGAAGCCCAAAGTTTCATGTTGTAAATCATCTCCTATTTCTTTCATAAACCGTTGCACAAAAAGCAAGTCTCCACTAGATGATTCCACGAGATATGTATGTTCTGCAAACAGTTTGGTCCTTGGTGCAATTATTTTAACTTTGGGAGCTTTACATGCCCCGTCCCTGCTATTCACATCAATCCTTATGACTCCACCCCAATAATCAACGGCAAAAATTTGGCCTTTATAATATATGACATCAAAGATTAAATCAAACCTCTTATTCTCTATATAAGTCCAAGCTTTGTCACCAGATTGAAAGAATGCCAAACAGCGGCGATCATCATAGATGGCGGTAACTATGTAGTCATCGGGAGACAAAGCAAGGTCAGCCGACCATATAGCCTTGTAAACTAGGTACTCATAAAAAGGAGGTTCGTCAGATCTATCGACTTCGTCTTCTTCTTCTTCTTCTTCTTCGAATTTTGGGAGGTCCTTAATGGGAGGAAGCCCAATGGTAGAACCAGAGAAAGGGTTTAATAGAGTTACACTCATGTTTTCTTCAACAGTGAACAACCAATCATACGAAGAACCACAACACCTCTTTTGTAAGGTACCCCTTTTGTAAGGTACCCGTAATTGAAAATCATATATTTTGTTGTAGGTGATGTTGTATAGACTGCGCCTTATTCGCTATTATCTTTTGTAGGGACCATCAACAATGGAACTTGTGTGTGGCATTTATTTTTAACATATTTAACTTTGTTCTCCATTGCCACATATCGCCATGGTTTGCAGACTGCACCAAACCGAACATAGTCCGATTGTGTATCTAACCTGTCCATAATCACATCCAGTAAGTTCTTAGGAAGCCATGCCCAGTCGGACTCCACCAACGAATTCATATCAAAAACCATTTATTTATTTGCACTTTAGCGCTGCAAGCTACGTCAACAAATCTACAATATGAACAAGCAAGAGAACCTAATCAATTACAAAATCTAGTGAGTTTTCAGAACAAAAAATAATATCTACCTCGGAACAAAATAACGAGAAGCCCCAATGATAACAAAACAAAACAATGTAACCCAAACCAAATCTAATTAGACATTGTTTAGGTGAGAGAATCGTAATAGGATTAAAATTGATGAAGATTTACCTAAAGTTTGTGTGATGATGGATACTGTGATGATGGATACTGACTTATTATCCCGTGTGTGTATATATATATATATATATTTAGTGCCATAGACAGCATAGACTTGTAAACGGATCTGCAATTAGGAAATTAGATAGAAATATAGAACAAGTAGAGTGGCGATTAAAGATTTAAACTTTACTCGAAGAAATTTGGTGTTAAACAATCTTAAATAAGAAAATTAGGGCTTCAATGCAAAAGAAGAGACGGAAAAGGACAGACAAGAAGAAAACAGAATGCTCAGTGTTATAAAAATCAGGGCTTCAGGCGAGAATTTCTCGATCTTCTTCTGACTCTAGACCATCCGTCGGCAGGTTCATGACCTCCCCTTCCTTGGTTTTATAAAAGTGCCTGAGAGTAGTACTACTCCTATTTGGATCTGGAAGTTCGTTTCCCTGTCAACCTTGAGTTTTATGTGTGTGTGTGTGTATATATATATATATATTTATTTATTTATTTTTATTTTTATTGGGTATTTTCATGTTCCATTCTAAAAGGAGTAATAATACTCTGTTAGTAATGAACTAAGTTCTCCTATTTCACGCGCAAAGGAATTTTCCACGATAAAGTGATGAGGTGGACAGCCACGTGGGATTGGGACAAAATAAATAAAAAATAGGATAAATTACAATGACTTCCCCTGAAGTTTAGACTAATTACAACTAAGAGTTGATGTTTGCCATTTTGTTGCAAAGACTCCCAATGTCAGATTTTGCAATAAATTTACATATCTACCCTTATTATTATATTATTAAAAAATTAAAATATTTAAAAATAACAAATGACCCTTCTACACACGAACATTTTTCCTTTCTCTCACTATTCCTCTTCCCTCTCCATCCCGACTGACCATCACTGGTGCTATCAATTGCAACTTCCATTGCCAATCCAAAGACCCACTTCCAAGTTCACAACAGATCACTAAATACCACCCATCACCACCACCAACCACCGTCTCCACCTCCTTGTAGACGCCACAACAGCCCATAATTCTAATCTCATCTACATAATTCGAGCCGACAAGAAGGGCAATTTCGCAATAGCCTTGCCTTCGAACAACTAATTGAACAATTCAAACACAACGAACAAGACTAAGGCAACCACAACACCCTGACTTGAATTCGAAGAGAGAGATTGCGACTCGATTCCTTGAGATTGGTCTCGATGCGATCGATCTTCTTCGGTTTGGATACTTTGACGGTGAGTTTTGTTGGGTTTGAGTCGGTCTTCATGGCTGGAGCTTCTTGGAGGCTTTGTCGGTGGAGGACTTGAGGGATTTGTAAGAGGAGGTTCGGTAGATAAGAAACTACGACATGGCTTCGCAAACCATGGCGATGCAGAAGGTAATTCCGATGAGGGATACAGCGGCGCTATACGCCGGAGATAGAGATGATTGTATACGTGGAGGTGGAGGTGGAGGCGGCAGCGGCCTCGCTGTTCTTCGCCTCGTCGCTGAGCCCGCCGTCGACGAGGTAGTACGCCGCGATCATTGAACATGACTTTTTCCCTGGTCTGATCTTTATATAACCATATATGTAGTATATATATGTGTGTGTGTGTGTGTGTGTGTGAATTTTGCACACAAAACACTTTATTAGATTTTGGTGGTACATATGGATTTAGCAGAAGTGATGGGGGCAGTGGAAAAGTAGAGGTGGGTTCGGATTTGAATAGAGACAATGGTGAGTATGTGGTTTAAGGGTAGTTTGGTCCACTTAAAATGAGACCATGTTTACATTACAAGGGTAATAGCGTCTATTTACATTGTTGATGGGTATTTTAGTCACTTCAAACTAATTTTCTGACAAAAAGGGGAGGTCATTGATAAATGAGGAAAACTTTAAGGGGCCATGTTGTAACAAAATGACAAATCTCAAATTTAATTATAATTAGACTAAACTTCAAAGGATAGGACGTCATTATAATTTGCCTATAAAAATACCCAAGAAGAAGAGAAGGGAAAGGACTTAACTATAATATAATAGAAATATTAAAACGAGAATTATTATATAATAAATCAGCATGGGGCATTTTTAAAATATTAAAAGTCCAAAAACAAAATAATATAAAAAAACCGAGTGAACGTGTAAACTAACTGTATGTTTATATGTGTCCAAAAAAAACATAGATTAAGATCTGATTTTGGGCAAAAAAAAAAAAAAAAAAAAAAAAAAAAAAAAAAAGAGGGAGAGGGATGTAAAAAATTAGTAAATGATCTTTGTTTATTTGATACTTGATAAACTAATTTAATAAAAACTTTCCAATCATGAAATTCTGTAATTTATTAATATACTTTTGTTAAACTATTTTTTTAATTTAAGATTTTATATTTAATTGGCCCACCAAATATTAATGGTTCAAAATTATTTAATAATTTTTCTAAATTTACAGAAGTTTTCAACGGGTGATTAACAATGAAACCCTTTTCGACCAATGGGCGATAGTTGGTGTAGCTCAAGAACCCACAAGCACTGGTGGTCCAGAACAGAACATCCGGAATACCCAATTCCTCGGCGACCTTGAGGGTGAAGCTCATGACTCTGTCGGAAGCTACGCAAGTCACCGGAGGGACGTCGTCCGACTAGTTGAGTTTTCCGAGCAGGTCCCTGAAGGGAGCGCCACAGTTCTTGGGCATGGACTCACAGAGCTGCCACGCGTCTTGGGTGATGTCTCCGTCTACGGGCGGGAGGCAGTCGGGAATGGCGGCGAATCGGAACGACGGAAGGCCGTCGAGGGCGGTGGGTCCCCGCGAACGGAGGAGGCGTCGCTGGTTGTACTCGGTGTTGACGAAGGTGACGTGGAAACCTCTGTAGTAGAGGAGCTTGGCTATCTTGTACATGGGGAATACGTGACCCTGTGCTGGGTTGGGCATGCACACCGCGTGAGGTTTAGGCTTCTGATCTCCTCCTGCATGCCATCGCGTTCTCACACACATTATTGTTATAGTGAGACACCAACAAAAACTTGACTCAAATTGAATTATTTTAGTCACCAACGTCCCAAGTCCGGCACTGAATTGCAAGCAGCTCTTAGATCCTCTCTCCTGCAGTGCAGTCGTGCTAGCAAAACTGTTCGACAAGTGGTGCGATGTGCTCTGCGAGTCGGCCGTTCGTTCTAGAGTCGGAAAGATGTTACTGCCCGAATCGTGATTGCTCGGCTCTGGTTGTGAACGAATGTGGAGGGAATGTTAAGAAATCAGTGTGTCACAATTTCAAGAGGCCGTTCTGTTTCCACTGCAAACTTCCATGGCACTCCGGCTATCGATGCGAAGAGAGTCGAGAGATTAGAAATAGGAATGATGTTCAGTTAGGAATGATGTTCAGATGTCCCCGCTGCCTCCATTGCACTGAACGTTTTACAGGTTGCAGAAGTGTTATATGCAGGTACTCACTCTTTCTCTGTCCCCATATATTTTGTACTTAAAGCAATCAGTTTGCTATTTCACTTTCTTTTTTTTCATTTCAAGTCTGCTTTTCAAAAACCTGAAAAAAAATGAATCCTCTCTACAAACCCAAAGCTTCCAACCATGGAATCCAACCTTCACTAAGGAATCCGATTGCAAATCACCTTAAACCTCCATTTATTCCACTGATCCACCACAACACTACACCATCATACACCCCAAAATCCTTGAAAAAACAAGTAGACCTTAAAAAATCCACTACAAAACCATTACAACAGCCAAAGACTTCAACTGCCAAACCATTAAAGCAAACAAATACAACCCATTCACATGGTCAAACAAACCAAGCCTTACCACCCTCGAAGCAAACATCTCCTAAATTGATAGTCAAAAAATCAACAGCAGCTATACCTTCCCTCACACAGGTTTATCCACCTCCAATTCCATCCTCAATTTCAGGTCAATCACACTCTCATTTTCCTACACCCACCATAAAACCCATACGGCCAACCAATAATGCCATACAGAAGATCACTAACAGCTCAAAGGCAGCTCACCACCAACCTCCATCACCAGGAAACTTACCAAGGAATTTCAACCCACTGCTGCACTCATCTCCAGCTCACCAAATTGATAAGCTGCAAGAACAACTTGAATGGAAGGATGAAAATTTGGGAAGAGCAATGGAGATGTATGATAATTAGAAGAAGATCAATGCTGAACTGCAAATGGAGCTCGACAAGATCAGGCTACTGATTAGCCACCTACAGCAGCCACCGACCACCACCTCCGCAGCCACCACCCCCTCCTCCAACGGCACTAACCATGACACAATGGTGGGTTCAGGTTTGTCCCCAATTTCAAATTTGAATCCCATACACAATGCTTTACTTACATCACCAAGGAAGGTAACTGCTCCACTGCAGACATCAGTTCAAAACACTATTCCTACAGCTAAAAATGGTAATACCATTGACCACTTTCCACAATCTACCACAAACATCCAACAGTCCCCTACCACTACATTAAATGCTATACCAGACTCAAACCTACAAATCACTGGAAACACTACATCCATCCCACTGCAAACCAAACCAAATACTCAAGGGACAAAACCATGGACTGATGTAGTAAAACAAAATAGCAACAAAATGGTTCTTAAATTTTACAACCCCAGTTCACACTCTCCATTCATCATTGATCCTCCTCAAGAGATTGCTGCAGAACGGTTAAAATTTTGGGGTTCTCTCCACCTGGTTGGAAAATCATTCCACAAAAGACTTCCCTTCAAGGTGGTCCAAGCTACTGCAGCTAAACTTTGGACATCTCATGGTCTTACTCACACAATTTTGGGAGAAAAAACATTTTCATATTTAGATTCAGCTCTTCATCCCAAACAGAGAAGGTTCTCTCACTTGGACCATGGTCCATTGCTGGACACCCCTTCTCCTTGATGAGATAGACCAACCAAACACATACACAACTATCAACCATTGCCAGTATTCCAACTTGGATCAAATTCTTCAACATCCCATTAGAATTTTGGACAGTAAACGAACTCAGTTACATAGCTAGCTCAGTGGGAGAACCTTTATATGCAGATCAAGCAACTGAAGACAGAACCAAACTCAAATTTGCAAGGTTGTGTGTAAATGTTGACCTCAAGAAGCCTCTGAAGAATGAAGTCTAACTCAGAATGGATGGGAACTTAGTTGAAATTAGATTTGAATACCAGTAGTTACCAAAATTCTGTAGTAAGTGCCTCCAGCTCACTCATACTGTCAGCTCCTGCCCACTAAATATCATACAACCTCCACCGCAATAGCAAAACAATTCAGCTTAACCACAGTCCAGCCATCCAAGGATTGAACATAACCCAACAATACAACTAGCCACAGAATGGGTGACCATCAGGAGGAAAAGAACAAACCACAAGTCAACAAAGGCCAAACATCCAAACAATTACCCCATGCCCCTAAAACAAAACAGAACAACAACCAATTCCAACCTCTAGCATATCCACAACCACACATAAGCCAGAAGAGCATTACAAATCTCACTTCCCAACCTTTATACTACAATTCCCCACCAAAAAACAATACCTCAATTGACAAACCCATTATGAGAAATCACTCAGACTCCCCTACACATACTCCTCCCTTTTCACTATTGTGCAGCAAAAAGTTAAACTTCTCTCATAACAACAGCCCACTCACTCTAAGTAACCAAATCCCAGTACCATCCTCCTTGCCAGTTATGCATCACCATTACTCAACTCCACAACCAGAACACATCACACCTACAACATACCCCCAGTACAACAAACAGAACAAGAAAGCACATCACAAGTCCCCAGCACACTTATCAAAGCCTGAACTGAGACCTTCACCACCTCATCATACACCACAGACTCTTACTCCAAATAGAGGGACAACCTCTATACAATCAATGAGAAGTTTGAAGAAGGCTGCAAGGAAGAAGAAGAGTCCCTGTAGTGATTTGATGTTTGTGAGACATCTCGGAGGTTCTTTCTCTCCTCCCTTTAAATGATCACACTCCTAACATGGAATATTAGGGGGTTAAACCAACCCTCTAAGCAAGCAGAGATTAAGAGACTGATCTTTGAAAAGAATATTGATATAGTCTCAATTGTGGAGAACAAAGTGTCTCCCACAAATGTTGCAGCAATTCATAGGAATCTTGCTCCTACTTGGAGTATGGTACAAAATTACACTTTTTCTGACTTGGGAAGAATTTGGGTGTTATGGAACCCCAACACCATCAATCTAACTGTCATCACCACAACCTCATAGGCTATTCACTGCTCAATTTCAGTATTAGGGCAGAATGTTGACTTCTTTACATCATTTGTTTATGTTGCTAACATTGCAACAGATAGGCAGCTTCTATGGGATGATCTAATCCACCATGCTCACTTATTCTCAAACTCACCATGGTTACTAATGGGTGATTTTAATGTTATTCCAAATATTAGGGAAACTCATGGTGGTTCAATGAGATGGAGCAATGCAATGACAGATTTTAATGACTATTTGCAAGAAACAGAACTTGAAGACTTGAAGTTCAATGGAATTCTCTATTCTTGGAGCAATAAGAGCTTGGGAAATGCTTGCATTGCTAAGAAATTAGATCGAGCATTGGTAAACCTTAGATGGACTGAAACCTTTCCCTTATCTGAATGTACCTTTCTTCCTCCAAACATTTCAGACCATAGTCCAATTCTAGTAACATTGGATCTTAGTACCCCAAGAAGACATATACCTTTTAGATTTTTTAATGCTTGGTCCCTGCATCCAAACTTCCATCCATCAGTTTATGCTGTTTGGACTAAATACATCAAAGGCACTGCTATGTTTCAGGTGGTCCAAAAACAAAAGCTACTAAAGCATGTGCTGAGATCAAACTGCAAGAAGGAATTTTCTGAGGTAGAATCAAAGTTGCAAGCTGTGAGGCTGGAGCTGAGTGTCTACCAAATGGATTTAGACAACACACCTGGTGACCACAACCTTAGACAGCTGGAGAAAACACTTACCACTGAGCTCCTAAGGCTAGATGACATCCATGAGGACATCCTTAGACAAAAGTCAAGAATGTCCTGGCTAAGACTAGGGGACTGCAATTCAAGTTTCTTCCACAAATCAGTTTGCTCAAGGACCAACAGGAACAAAATACTCTTATTCTCTACTGATCAGGCCACACTCTCTATGACAAAAAGAATATCAAGATTGAGGTTGTTGCACACTTCCAGAATCTACTAGGGACCACACCCACAAGCACTCACCATATCAATAACCTCTCCCAATTTATTACAGCTCAATTGCCCATACACTTCCACCATTTCCTTGATGAACCACCATCCCACATAGATATACAGAATTGCATGTTGAACCTTAACACAAGCAAAGCACCAGGGCTAGATGGTTACAATGCCCTCTTTTACCATAAAGTCTGGGATATTGTTAGAAGATCTATCACTCTTGCCATTGTTGAATTCTTTAGGAATGGGAAACTTTTGGGGGAGGTAAACAATACTTATAACTGCTTGGTTCCAAAATGCCAAAACCCCACATCTCTACATGATTACAGGCCAATCTCTTGTGTAAACACCATCTATAAATGCATTGCTAAACTACTTTCAATGAAGCTGCAACAAACATTGCCTGTCATCATTGATCCATCCCAATCAGCTTTCATCCATGGCAGAAAAATTACACTCCTTATACTACTCACACATGAGCTTCTAAGGGAGTATCACAAGTAATCCAAGCTAGCAAGATGTGCCATCAAAATTAACCTGAAGAAAGCTTTTGACTCTATCAAATGGGACTTCATGCTCAACTGTCTCACTCTCCATCATTTCCAATAGAAATTTATTTCACTTGTTCAAGCATGCTTGACCTCACCATCCTTCACTGTTGCTCTTAATGGAGAGTTTCAGGGGTATTTTAAAGGGAAAAGAGGGTTGAGATAAGGGACCCCCTCTCACTTTTTCTCTTTGTTATTGCAATGGATGCCCTGTAATATCCCTAATTTTAAAAGGATAGTCTCGGCATTTTAATAATTATTTTATTGCATTTTTCTTTGTTTATTTGTTTATTTGCCTGTTTATTTTATTTTAATTAATTGATTAATTGTTTTATTTAATCGAATTGTTTTAATTAATTGAATTGTTTGTGTAATTGTTTATTTAATTGTATTTTTATTTTCTTTAATTGGGTTATTTGTTTTAATTATTTATTTTTCTTTAATGTACCTTATGTGGTAGTTTAATTAGTTGTTTTCATTAATTAGGTTAAATTAGGATTTTATATTCTTTTAGGTAGATAAGTTGTGGGACGTAGCTGACTTAGTTAGAGAATGAATTCTAGGTTTATTTTCCTTTTCATTATGGAATTAGAATTAGGTTAAATTTTTTTTGGCTATACATATATATATGTCATTACGTCGGCTGAGGGTTTTGAAATAGACGAAGGTTGAGAGAACAGAGGCACCAGTTAGGGCTACCAAGGAGGAAGGAAAAGTTTTGCTTGTGGATTTAAACCAGAGTAAAGGAGGTTGACGGTGAACGGACGTCGTCGGAAAACTTAGGAAAACGGCGACGGGGTTTTGATTCAAAACCACATAGGCAAGTTTTATTCTTTCTCTCTCCCCTTGACCTGTGTTCTGTGCATGCCTAGTTGATCTCTAGGATTTTAATCGGATATTAAATGAATCTTGCATACTTAGTTTATGTTAGATTATTCGCCTGTATATGTTTAATTTTATCTGGAATAGTTGTTGCAAAATTGGATTTCATCGTCGGACCTTAAAGCATAATGAATCGGTAACTGTTTTTGTTGTTGTTTTTAACGCAAACTGATTTAAATAAAGGATTGGGATGATACTGGATATACTTTAGACTCTTAGGTTCAGTTTTAAAGAAGAACATAAGAGTTGGAAGTGGCCGGAGATGAAATAAAAGGCTAGAGAAGGTTTAGGGCTCTCAGAGAGGGAGAGAGCCGGCTCTAGGGAAGAGGGAGCCGGCTTCCTCAAGTGTAGAGCTGGCTCTTGGGGGTTTAGAGCCGGCTCCCACCCCTCTAGAGTCGACTCCAAGGGGCATGGAGCTAGCTCCATGCATGACAGAGCCTGCTCTCAAGTTCTGAGAACAGACTCTCTTATATTAGTGCAATTTGGAATTTTTCTAGGCACTGTTCGAACGAGTTTTGTAATCTAAACTGTTTTAGGGAATGTACTGAGGGTTCTAAATGTAATTTCATGGGATATTAAACCCTCTAATTGCATAATTTATTCCGTATTGCTAATAGAATGAACAGTATGAAATTAAGCAACTTTGTATGCTGTTAACAGATAGAAATGATTAAATTGTTTAATTTTGTTTTAACAATTTAATGGACTGTAGCATGGACTCTAAACATTATATTATGCTCTATTAGAACCCACACGGCAGAATTAATGTTTTTATGCTAATGGATTTAACAGTAGAGAAGTTTAAACAATCTTGCATACTGTTAACGGATAGACAAGATTAAATTGTTTAATTTTGTTTTAACAATTTAACGGACTGTAACATGATCATAAACCTTGTTTTGGATATACAATAGGGTCAGTTATTTATCAGACTTGATCTATGCTTACTTTGGATTCTAATTGCTGAAATATTAAATTCTGTTATGCAATTACATGGATTAACGATTTAGATTCTAATTGCTGAAATATAAAATTCTGTTATGCAATTACATGGATTAATGATTTGGATTCTAATTACTGAATTATTGAACTTGGTTCTGTCAATTACATGGATTACTACTTTGGACTTTAATTGCTGAACTAGTATATCATGTTCTGTCCATTATATGGATGTTATGGATTGTATGCACCGGTATGGGACAGTGGCATACTAGGGATAGATTAGCTCAAAACGCTAAGTCCTACCTTCTTGGAATAAGGAAATGGATTGTAAAAATTGAATCCTACTTATATTTAAGTCAGATCAACTGAGTAAGTTGAGTGACTACTTGGATTAATTATTATTTGTGGTTAAGGCAAATCAACTGAATAAGTTGAGTGACTAACTAGATTAGTAATCTTATGTCAGATCAATGAACAATTGAATGACATACTCTGGTTTTGGACGGACTTTAAATATATAACTATGATACCGCGATATGAGCTTGAGTCTCAAGATTGTTGGTTAGGGAGTGTATATGCATGTGGATGCATAGCTGGCTATGACAGTTGAGGTGTACCCTGTTAGGTCTAGGTACTCATGCCCACCTCTGGTACGTTTTGCATGTTACCTTCTATTCAGGTTGAGACCACTTTGTAGTTCAGTGAGAGTCCCTTAGTGTGGATATATATATGTATGGACTAGACAGATACTGTTGAGATATCTAGAATGTATCTGCATATCGGGTCTCTGTTTGGATTGTAGTTAGAATAGAACTTGTTCATGGGCCTGACCCACTATTATTTTTCAAGTATCGGACGGTTCCAGTCTTAGGGCTTGTTCGGGCTGAGCAGAGACGGTCATTCACTCTACCAATGACGTAGGATTTCATTCCATATTTTAGATTTGGATGTTATCTTCAGTTGTTTATTTTTCAGTTGGGATTTTATTTAGGGTTCACTAGATAGATTCCCGAGTTGTACTCTTGGAGATTTTGGAAAGGTTGGATTATATTAATCTTTAACACTTGAGGATTTTATATTTAGAATTCTTTCAGCTTTATTATTTATTTCTTAAATCTTTTCGTATTCCTGCTTGTTTATATATTGATTGTTTGGTATTCCCTCGGGTTTGGGCTTAGGCCTGATTAACTCATGTTTCGGAGTAGAGGGGTATCTCATGCCCTTTCTTCCATTATCAAGAATTTTGTGGACGGAGTTCACAACTTCAAGTATCATTGGAGATGCAAGGATCCAAAGATCACCCATTTGTCATATGCTGATGACTTGTTCTTGTTTTGTCATGGGGACATTTCTTCAGTCTCAGTTCTTAAATGTGCCCTTGACCATTTCTGTTGCATGTCAGGTCTTGAGGTAAACTTGAACAAAAGCTCAATTTTTTTCTCTGGAGTTGAGGCTCACACTCAGGAAGCTATTATTTCATTACTTGGTAGTAAACAAGCTGACCTCCCAGTGAAATACCTTAGAGTGCCACTGATTACAACTTGCCTAAAAGCCTCACATTGCAGCTTGCTCATCAACAAAATCACCCAAAGAATATCCCACTGGACTTCAAGATCACTCTTCTATGCAGATAGATTACAATTAATCAAGGCTGTTTTTGATATCAATACAAATCTATTGGAGCAGTATTTTCATTTCACCAAAAGGAGTCATTGATGAGCTCACAGAATGATCCTTTATTTGGTCTGGGGTTGAGATGAAAGCTTCTGGTTCTAAGGTTGCTAGGCACAAGGTTTGTAAACCTAAAAAAGTTGGAGGGTTAGACATCCCAAACTTAGAGCAGGCAAACAAAGCAGGAATCATAAGGCACATTTGGGATTTGCAATGTGGAAGCTTGGATAGAATTTGGATTAGATGGTACAACTCCTACCTTATCAAATCCAAAAACTAGTGGTCACTAAAAATTCCACACTCTTGCTCATGGAGCTGGAGTAAATTACTGCAGTTAAGGCATCCAACTAGGCTATTAATCAATTATTTTTTTTTATTACATATATATATATATTTTTGAGTATATGTTTCATGTATAATACCACTTAAAGTGTCATAATAAGAATTACAAGTGAAGGCCTGATATGGCCTCCCATTTTGATCCTCACTCCAACAATTGATCCTCTCTTAAGCATCCATTGCTTAATATACCTAATACTCTCCTTTTTTTTTGTAATAATAATAATAATAAATAAAAAATGACTTCTCAATCTGGTGATGTAAGTTGGGATGTTTGGCCATCCGAAATGTTGAAGGCTATTGATTTGGATATTCACATTCCGTCTTTCTCAATATTCTTTATACTACGGATACTCCACATATTTTCTTTCATTTATATTGCACTTTCTTCCAAGCACGGATTATAGTTAGATTGTGCTTCACATTGATTGTAATTAGATTGTGCTTCTATATTTAAGTTTGTCTAATTATATACATATATATATATATATATATATATATATATATATTTATTTATTTATTTGTTTGTGTTTCCAATATGTTTTTATATTTTTAGTAAATTAAATAAAAATTTGTCATTAAAGAGAGGTGTGTGAAGTGGGAACCACGAATCAAATTGGGTTTTTCTTTACTTATATTGTATTATATATATACACACACACACATGTACATGAATATGGACGTGAAAATTAGGATTTTTATTCACGGAAAAAATTTGTAGCTTCCTAAATATTGAAGAAAGAAAAAATTAGGAAAAAAAGAGAGTAGTGACTCATTCATGTTAAACATTCTCGGTCTCTCTGAGTCTTTATTTCCCTGTACCCTCTCTAATGCTGGCGAGCTTAGACTTTTGCTCAGCCAGAACCAAGATGCTATTGTGCCCCAACGTTGGTCTGTGACTTTCTCCATTCTCCAATCGCTATATTCTCTTGAAATTCTGCATCCCCCGAACTATGTTTTTGTACTTTCATTGATTGGTACATACCCTAACATTTCAATCTTTTACTCGTTCAAATTTTGTAGAGAGTTTTGTGACCAATTATCATGACATAATAGAGTTGCATTATTATGAATAACCAGCTTGTTTTTCTGATTTTCACACTGCTGTTTAGCAGGAAACTTTTTTGTGACATTATTTTGTAGTGGTATTGCGTATTAGAGCAAGGAACTTCAACTTATAGTTTAGGAGAGATTGGTCTTGGCATCTATTAGATAAACATAGTTGATTATTTAAATTAAAATTTTATTCTTATTAATTTGTGATGAATTTATGATTTTCATAGTTACTGTGATAGTGTCAATTTGTATAAAATGAAAATTTATTTTATTAATTTCAAAATAAATTTAAAATTACCATGTGCCTTTTACAGATAGATCAGAATTAACTTTTTACCATATGACAATTTTTGGGAAATTTAAGATTGGGAACATAGATTTGTATTTCAGTTCTTAACTCTGAAACAATTGAATGAAGTCCAACATATATATGTACTTTACCATATGCCTTTTATAGAAAATAGATCAGAACTGACAAGTGCAGTCTCTAATAGTCCGGACTAATTATAATTCAACACATAAGTAAACTAGTCAAATTTATTTAAATTTTTACTTACGTGTCATATTTTAATGGACCATCTTTGTAGACTACCGTTGACTTGACCAGCCCACAAAGCCAAAGTTCAGTTGAAAAACACTTATTTAGTCTGGTCTACATTTGCGTGGCGTATAATCTTTTACTTAAAATATCTTCTCCAACTAACACTTATTGGAGTAGAATCATTATTACTGGAGTAAAATTATTATTAATGATAATTAGGGGTGACAAAATTTGACACGATTCGCCAACACAATTCGAACACGATATGAATTAAACGGGTTTATGTTGATCTTAAACGGGTTCGAATGATAAACGGGTCGACGCGACTAACCCGTTTAGTTAATCGTGTTGTGTTTGGATTAAGAAGTTCAACCCGCGGAACCCGTTTATACTCGTTTAACTGTACGTGTCATAAGCAAATTTCTATTTAAGTTCTAAAATAACTATATAAACTTGTATCTTATAATTTATTCTTTTGTAGATTAGAGATTATTTAGTAATTTGGTTGGATTGATACTTATATTTTTCTAGTATTTAATGTTTTATCGGGTACTATTAATAATTTAAATAATAAAATATTTAATTTTATTAAACAGGTCATTAAACGGGTTAGACGTGTGACCCGTTTAATAAATAGGTCGGGTTAGTGTTGAGGATTCCTGACACAATTATTAAACGGGTTGTATTCGGGTTGAACTGTTTAGTAGAACATCCTTAGATCGAAACGGCACGATTATGACCCGCGAACACAAATTGCCACCCCTACTGATAACATGCCAAAGCAATATTCAAAACTATCTCTACTTCAATGTCCTCAATTGTTGACTTCACACCCAAATTTATTTTAATTTTTGGCACTAAATAATCTTTTACTTAAAATATCTTCTCCAACGAACACTAAAATGTTTAACTCACCATTGATTCCACATTTTTCTTAACCAAACAGGATTTTTCTCCCTTTCAATTTTTTTTTTTTTTACATTCAATTTGGGTTTCCAATAATTTTCTTTTATTAAGGCTCCGTTTGTTTGGACGTAAAATATTTTTTAGAAAATAATTTTTTTTATTTTTTTAGTGTTTGGTTGTTGTAAAATATTTACAATGAAAAAAATATTAAAATTTAACAAAAATAACTTATTCATCAATTTCGACAAGTTATTTTATATGTTCCGCGCGATTGACTCGACCCTAATCTCAACGTAGAACTTTGCCAAATACCGACAAAATAAAAATAAAATAATATTTTACTTGAAAAAGAAAAATATTTTCTAAAAAGAATATTTTACATCGAAACAAACGGAGGCTAAATATATGTTGCTTAGGAAATTATCAAAAATTTTAAGACAAATAAATCTCTCAGGAGAAAATCTATAAACGTACATTAATTTACAATAAATAAATAAAACTATTATTTAATTGAAATCTTTTGTTTTAACGGAGGAGATTCCTTTATTCGTTTTACACTTTTGGAGCTTCCTCTTTCCTTTTTTCTTTCAGACATTATTTAATTCAAGTATTTTGTTTTGGTCCACTTGTAATTTTCTCTTCTTCTTCTTCTTTTTTTCACAGCCAACACTTTCTTCTTACTCATGAGTTTGATGGTAAGTCACCACCAACTTCTTTAATTTCCAACAGGTTTCATCGTCATTCTTGTATTATTCCCGTATGTATGAGTCACGTAATTCACTGAATATAGTAACAGAGGCGTGGCGTCAAGTTATCGTAAACACCTAGTGGGAATCAAACTCAAGTGATTCTACCACTCTTAGAAAAAAATCATTAATTATATATGCTTCATAATTTTTAAAATTTGTTACATTTCAAGTTTAAACAAAGTTCCATAGATATATATTTTTTACATTAATAACATGCTCTTATAAAATGTTTGATATTTCGATATATAAAGTGAATAACCTTATATTCTTTATGCTTTAACTAATCCATTACATATCATATAAAATAACAATAAAACCACAGGTGAGAAAAGGAAAATGAACAAAAGATTTTGCACCATGTCTATATTTTGAGTCAGTATAAGGGTGTATTATTTTAAAATCTTCCAAAATCTTAAAATCATAAAATTTGATGTCTCTTAGTTTCTTTTTTTGCAAAATCTTAAGTAAACCTTTTAAAATTATTAAAATAATTGTCTATATTTACAATTTATTAATAATTGATCCGCAAGAAATATATCTTAGTCTTTCAAACCATAGTATGGTAAAAATTTAGAATTTAACTATATTCAAGAAGCGATTAGACTTTGGTATACTTATCCAAGTAAACAAAATACGATGAATAAGAAAATGACGAGGCTAATGAGCTTAGTGTTAGGGATATTAATTTTCAGATTGTAAAATACTTCTATTTATAGAATGAAAAAGATGTTTTAAAATAGGAGAATAATTATAATAAAACAATCAATATTTAAAAATAATTAACCAACAAATATAATTATATAATCAACAGGCCAGTGGCCTAGCGGTATTAGCCTCTTACTTCCCAAACGGGGGTCAGAGGTTCAAGTCTCGAAAGAGACATGTGTGTGTGAGTACCAACTAGGAAAAAAATAATAATTATATCATACCGGAAAATAGATCAGAATAGAGAAAGATAGTTCTGGCCTGTTAGCTGGAGAGGCACGCAATGCGGTGTCCTAAAGCCTTTAAAGACTCCCTTACGTGCAGGTAATTACGATCCACCAAAGACTCCAAGATACAACTCCTCCCTATGCGCACGACCACAGAGATGTCACGTTGCCTAAGGGAAGTAGAAAATATATATAGAATATGATTGCAGTAGTTTTCTGAGAGTAGAAGAGAACTTGTTTGATTAATTTCTCTGCTAATCAAAGCCTATATATTTATAGACTTTATCACGTCTTTTTATCAATAGGTATAATCCTAAATGTGCCGTTTGGCTAAATTACTGTTAACGTTATTAACAGTTATAGCCTTTAAATTAATTTCCTTTACGTTTTAATTATTATCACATGTAGTTAATTAGTTAAGGACTTTTGAATTTCTAACCAATAGAAATTCTAGAGTTGGAAGTTTTAAAACTTTTCTTACAACTCTAACAATTCCCCACAAGTTTTAAAACTTTAAAAAATAAAGATCATACAGAATATAAGTAATTTAAAAAATATTATAATGGGGCAACTGAATACTTTGCAATGGGTGCAAGAGTCTTCCAGACTTGAACTTGCACTTAGTGTCAATAGTTTTCATTTGAGGGTCCTGAGAGACTAGGTTTTGAACTCGGCCTTTGAGTCAAACTTTAACATATCACACATATAGTATTGACGATAAACTTGGTTTCATGGTTTAGTGCTATTAATGGTCATGCGTTGTATCTTGATTTTCATGAGAGTTATTTGAGAACAACCCAATTCTCATAGTCGCGGCCTCATAACGGCTCCCATTTAGGTGAGTCTTCCAAAGGTACATGTGACAGATACCTTGCAAGAGTATGCATACCTTAGGTTCATTCAGGGCAATGCCCTTCCTAACGTCACATTAAACAGCACAAATGCCAAAGGGATGGGTAGGAAAGAATCTTCTTGAGAAATCTCCTAAATAAAGTGCTGTAAATGAGTCACGCAGTACGGATTGTTTCTACCAATTGAACCTTCTTCATGGGATCTCCAATCACAAAGGATGGGTTATCTCCGAATGTGACTCCCTTATGGGCTTAAGCCCATCCCCCTTGATAAATCTAGGACTACGCTCCTAGACAAACCTTTAGTCAATTGGTCGGCTATATTCTTTTCTGACTTAATATAATCTAAAGAGACTATACTTCTGTTTAATATGCTCCTCACAGACTTATATCTTACTTGTATATGTCTATTCTGTGATGGCCCTGGTTTTTCAAGCTAGTGCGTCCTATGATGAACCAAAGTTTGACCCGATAACGAATCCGAATGCAGAAGTGAAAACAGAAATCAAGTCTCTAGAGATGTAATACATCTCTAAGATGACAAAGTGACATTCCATGAGGCCATGGAACTCAACGAGAGCAACGCGGAAGAAAAAGATCGAAAAAAGACCAAATAAGTCCTCAAGGGCAAAATGGTCTTTTTACATAGTGTCATATTTTAATCTGTCAAGACCATTTTTGTGGACTACTGTTGACTTGACCAGCCTACAAAGCCAAAGTTCAGTTGAAAAATAAGAGCTGCAGTTATTTAGTCTGGTTTACATTTGCGTGGCGTAAAATCTTTTTACTTAAAATATCCTCTCTAACTAACACTTATTGGAGTAAAATCATTATTACTGGAGTAGAATCTTGTTAAACCAAGAGGGGGGGTGAATTGGTTAAAATTTTGTTTTCTCAAACTTTTCTCAACACAACTAAGCAAGCATTCAAATAACAAATAACACAAGGTTTACAAGGAAACCCTCTTAACTAGGGAAAACCTTGGGTATTGGCCTCAAGCAATAAGCAATCTACTACTAACTGTATGTATCTTGTTACACACTCAGCTGTCTCACTCTCTACACACACCAAGGCACAAGAATAGACACTAGTTTTCACAACCAATACACACATTAGTATACCACAATGCATCCGTGCACTCCCCCTGTCCTAAGTAACCATGCTTGGACCAAATAAGCTCTCATATATACTAGCTGTATGTATCTTGTTACACACTCAACTGTCTCACTCTCTGCACGCATCTAAGCACAAGAATGGACACTAGTTTTCACAACCAATACACCAACTAGTACACCACAGTGCATCCGCGCACTCCCCCTGTCCTAAGCAACCATGCTTAGACCAAATAAGCTCTCATAGCTCAATCAATAATGGGGTGAGGAATTAAAGCCTCACTACCATTTACAATAAAGTCTTTGCAATAATTAAAATAAGCTGGACAACACAGAATTCTAGGTTACTGCCTTAAAACTGCAATCTGCTGCATCTACGGTCTGAGGGGTAAAATGGGAAATTCTTTTCGAGATCAATTCATCAGCGCCTTATACAGTCTTCTTTCACTATTGTATTAATGTTCATACCTTTGCATAATCAAACACAGCATGAGTATATCACAAAGTTCAGTCAAAGTCCTTGGTTCAACATATAATAGCTTCAGCACAAAAAGCTTCAGCACAAGATAGCTTCGGCATAGAATAGCTTTAGCACAAAATAACCTCAACACAGAGTAGCCTCAGCACAGAGTAGCTTCGGCACAGAATAGTCTCGTACAGAATACTCAAAATCAAAGCATACCATATTTTTATCACAGTCTCAACTTTAACAATCTTGATTCATCAAAATATACTAGCTAGCAGCATAGATCATCATGAAATAGCTAAGTATAATCAAATAGCACTTGAATCTAAGATTTCTTCAGAAAAACAAGCTTAACTAGTGACCACACTATCCAAATTCATTTTTAGCATATTCTCAACACAAACACAGTCTGAGCAAGTGTAAAAAGATGAATTATACCTGTGTCAACCTTCAAAACTAACCACAGTAGCTTGAAACACAAAGTCACTACTTAATACAGCACTTGCATCAGCAAATTTGACAGCAGCCTCATCTCAGTAATTAGTAGACACCTTGGAGTTGATTCAATGAGTTTTTTTTTGCATAGATCATCATCAAACAGCAGAGAAAAATTTGTTTGACATAGTATACTCGAGGGTTCTCAGCAGCAGCTCAATGTGCAATGTAAATTCAAGAGGCTTGAACCCTAACGAGCCTTATAGCAGCATATATATACTAGTGTACTCACAGCAGCTCTTGTACAGCTTACTACAATACACCTGTCACTTTCCACCAATGATTGGGAGAGCACAATTCAGATTTTTTTCGAGCAATGGACCAATGCAGGCGTGCCACCTCAGCTAATTTTGTCACTAATCTACCAGCTGTAGCAGGTTACAAGTTTGAGTACTGAATTCCATTTCTGTCTAAACTTAGCCTCTAAGGAATGTAATATTCTTGCATGTACCAGCTCTCTAGGACCATTGAAATGTGTCACATATTTGAGTAGAGCTGGAAAACACTAAAATACCCTTGTGACAGATTTTATACTTCTCAGCTAAGCAAAAGTCTCGAGGCTATATAGAGGGCAAATACAGGTTCATCCAAGACAATCTAGTTCAATGTAGCTACCTGAGCATACGTATATGTATATATAAAATATAACTGAGAAAAGACCATAGTCCCCTGTAAGCACCTGTAGCTAAAACTTAAGTGTTGAACCTTTACTGTCCGAGGCAGAAGCATTGCAATGTACTATTACAGACCCGAGGCTGAAGCATTGCAATGCACTATTACAAACCACTGAAGCAATACTTTTTGACATTAAAAGGCAAACATTCCTCAAGGTAACTTAGGACCAACAATCTCCCTCTTTTGCCTTTAATGCCAAAAAACTTTTAAAGATAAGGATTCAGTAAATAGAACAACCCAAATGCAAAAGGAATAGCTTGAAGCTATCCTTATTTTAGTCCATTTCTCCCCCTTTTTAACATTGAAGGTCAAAAGGTGAGTAGGACCAACAATATAAGTTCAGGAGGGAGGAGGAACAACACTGAGAAGAGCTCAAAGGGTTGAGAATCTTTGAGGAAGAAGAGGTTTAGTCATGATGTCTGCAAGTTGATCTTCAGTAGGCAAATAAGTAATATCAATAAGACCTTTTTGAACTTTATCTTTGAGAAAGTGATACCTGATGTCAATGTGTTTGCTCTTCCAATGCAGTATGGGATTCTTACTAATAGCAATAGCACTTTGATTATCACAGAAAAGCTTGGGAGGTACTGAGAATTGAATGCCAAGATCTAAGAGAGTAGCTTTCATCCAAAGTAATTGTGAACCAACTTGTGAGACAGCTATATACTCAGCTTCAGAGGTTGAAAGAGAGACAGTGTCCTGCTTTTTACTCAGCCAAGAGACCACATTTGAACCAAGAGTGTAGCAACAACCAGAGGTACTTTTTGTGTCAGGTAAAGATCCACCCCAATCAGCATCTGAGAAGGCTGCAATAGACATTGAGGGTGAGTAAATGTAGAATAGACCATATGAGATGGTACCTTTGACATATCTGAGAATTCTTTTGGCAGCTTGAAGATGAGAAACCTTTGGATTACTTTGAAATCTGGCCACTAAACCTATTGAATACATTATATCAGGCCTTGAAGTAGTAAGATACAACAAACTACCAATGATTGACCTATAAGTGTTGAAGGAACAGCTTCAGTGGTGCACTCTATTGAGAGTTTGGTATTAGGACATATTGGTGTTGAGACAGCCTTACAATCATCCATTTTGAACTTTTTAAGTAGCTCCGAGGCATACTTTTGCTGAGAGATGAAGATTCCAGTGGATGTTTGTGTAATTTGCAAGCCTAAAAAGTATCTGAGAGTGCCTAAGAATGACATTTCAAACCTTGTCTTCATAAGATTAGCAAATTTTGAAGCTAATGAGATGTCTGAGCCATAAAATATGATATCATCAACATAGATTTTCAGAATTAAAAACTATTCTTGAAGAGTTTTTACATAAAGAGTATTATCAACCTTGCCTTTGTGAAATCCTTTTTCAACTAAGAACTGATGCAGCTTCTCATACCAGGCTCTAGGGGCTTGTTTGAGACCATACAAGGCTTTACTTAGTTTGAACACATGAGAGGGATACTTTGAATCTTCAAAACCTTCAGGCTGTTCGAGGTAAACTTCTTCATTTAAGTCTCCATTTAGGAAGGCTGACTTAACATCTATTTGATATACTTTGACTTGTTTATGATAAGCAAAAGACAGAAGCATTCTAATGGATTCCATTCTAGCAACTGGAGCAAATGTTTCATCATAATCAATTCTAGCTTGCTAAGAATAACCTTTACACACCAATCTTGCCTTATTTCTTATTACTGATCCCTTCTCATCCATCTTGTTTCTGTAAATCCACTTTGAACCTATCACATTCTTGTCTTCAGGTCTGGGAACGAGTTTCCAGATATCATTCTTGTGAATTTGATCAAGTTCCTCTTGCATAGCAGCTAACCAGTCTTTACTTTTCTGAGCTTCAAAATAGGACTTTGGTTCAATGGATTACATTATAGCAAAGTGATTGTATACTTCACCATCTTCAGCTTCTAAATCATTTTGCTTCTTTTTGTTTCTTGTTTGAACTCTAGGTTGAGATGAACCAATGATGTTCTCAACTTGAACTTGCTTCTACAGCACTGGATAGGTGATTTCTCTTGGATTTTCTGGTTCAGGAACTGAGGTACTGGCTTCATTTGAACCAGTTGTGTTGTTACTGTCTTCAATAAGTGTTGACTGACGATTCTCATCAAATTTCACATTGATTGACTCAACCACCTTCGAAGACCTAAGATTGTAGCATCTATAAGCCTTGCTTTTTGTAGAATATCCCAAGAATATGCTTTCATCAGCATTTGAATCAAACTTTCCCAAACTGTCAGTGTGGTTCAGTATATAACACTTGCTGCCAAACACCTTAAAGTAGTGAACAGTTGCAGGTCTTCCATACCACAATTCATAAGGTGTTTTGGTTGAATTAGGTATGAGAGGAACCCTATTTATGATGCGCATAGCAATACTCACAGCTTCAGCCCAAAAACCCTTTACTAGACCTTTTTCTAAAAGCACTGTTCTACCCATTTATTGAACTGTCATGTTCAGCCTTTCTATAACCCCATTCTGTTGAGGAGTAGCAACAGCTGAGAACTCTCTCTTGATACCTTTATCATCACAGTAGTGCTCAAACTCCTTCATGATGAATTCTGAGCCGAAGTTAAACCTAAGTTTCTTCATAGTGCTACTTCTTTCATTTTCAACAAGATTAACAAACTTAATGAAATGTGTAATAGCCTCAGATTTTTCTTTCAAGAAGTAAACCCACACCATTCTACTAAAATCATCATTAAGAAGCATGAAATACTTACTTCCACAAACACTAGTGGTACTGGTAGGGCCACAGAGATCCATATGTATCAAGTCAAGAGCTTTTAAAGAGTTGGTTTATTTAATAACCTGGTCATTTTCCTTCCTTTCCCTTTTTTCTGAAATTTTACGGATAAATTTTTTTTCGTTTAATTTTCCTTTCTGAGTTCGGTTTCTCATCGCTTAGTGTCATCTCGAGTGCTTGGAATTGGTTTTCGAGACTCTTTTATATGGATTGACAACTTCCTTTAAGGACCGATTCATTTCCATATTTTCACGTTTCGGACACTATTCACTTTTTGTCCTTTTCCCTATTTCGTCCTTTTCCCTATTCTGTCTTATCTCTGTTTGTTAGTTTTTGGCAAAACTTCACTTTTCGTGCTCGGAGTTAGTTTTTGACTTCACGTGCCTTCATCTTGAGTGGTTTCCTTGAAATACGTATCTTTACTTTTGCAAGAAAGTACTCTGGTTACTCCCGGTGTCCATATGGGCATGAATGCACAATTCTTCAAAATCTTTTTCTTTTCTTGGGGTGTTGTTCGTAAATATATTTTGAAGATATTTTATTTCAGGGGCATCTAAGAAAATATCTTTTGGAAGATATTTTCATTCTGGGGCAGTTTTGCAGTTAACCTTTTTATAGGGGCCATTGTGCAATTAACGAAAGTTATTGCAAAAATACCTCGTCTGGAGCCTGGATCCTCGTACGGGATTCATTTTCACATTTCGTCGAGTCGTGTACTCTTAAAATTCTGTTCTTGTCGTTTTTCTCCAGTTTCAGAATTTCTCGACCTAGTTGCCGCCAAACTTGTTTGGGGCATATCTCTCTGCTCGGGACTCAATTTTTTACGCCGTTTCTTCCGTTATTCATATTTTCTCATTTTGAATCTTTTTTGTTCATGGAGTTTTGCCGTTTGAGCGCGTTTGCTCAAATTTCACTTTTTCGGACTCGGCGGGGCCCTTTCGGGGCACTTTTTGAGATTTCTATAAATAGGTTGCCCTAATTTTTAAAATCAGATTTTCAGACCTTCTTCCTCCTCTTGGCTGGTAGCCATGGGAGCCCAAGGGGCTGCCTTCACTCTTTCTTCTCCTCCACTTGATTTCCTTGGTAGAAAATCTTCGACCTTAACATATATTGTTCGCCTTGACGTGCTCTACCTTTCCCACTTATTAGAATCCATCTCTGACCATTTTTTGAGTTCGGGTTTAAAGTCAAGTTGTTATTTTCATGGGGCTTCTTGGGTATTCTTGTTCATCGTGTTGTCCCCGACAAAACCCTTCGGTATCGTCGGATTTAGAGCACTTTTCTTTCTGTGGGGATTTGAGATTTCCATCTCAAATTGAGGTAGGGGGTGTTATAGGTTATTATTCTTGTTATATTGCATGCTAGTAATGTTTATGCAACTTATTTACATACTTTGGTAACAAATCTAGAGATTTTATTATTTATTTTTTTTGTGAAGGATTTAATTTTCCTGGTTGATTATAGCTTTGTTTAATCATGTGGCATGGAATTATATTACCCCTTGATATAGTCATTGACATATATTAAATTGAGAATTTTTGGACAAGTAATGAAGATTTTATTTAATATTTTTCTTGAGTAAATATTTAATTCATGTGGCCTTATCTAGCTTGAAATCAATATGTGTTAGCATATCATGTTAGGCTTTAGTACACTCTTCAACATATGTGAAATTGAAAGTAATCGGAGATATTTTGAAACCTAGTAATTATTAATTAATTTGCTCCAAGTGCACTATTCATTTCTTTGAAATTTTGATTTGATATTCTTGATGTACATGCCATATAGTTTCACATATATTAAATCTAGAATATTTGATTAGGCTTTGAAACCTTTCATTTAATTAATTTCTTTATTTGAGATTTAATCCTCATGATGATATACAACTTGGAATTAAAGTGTGGCATGCTAGTAATTTAGGCCTTGGTATACTTGTTAACATATATTAAATTGGAATCATTTGAATGAGAATTGCAACTTTTATTTAATATTTGTCTTTGGTGAAAGTTAAATTTATATAGATATAACTTGCATGAAATAAGCTTGTAATGTGATATTACAATAGGCCTTGGTATGTTCCCTAACATATATTAATTTGAGAACATTTAGATGAATTTGAAAATTTAGAGATTTTAATTAAAAGGATTAATTAAAATCTATTTAATGATTCCCTTGGCTTAATTAAGTTTTTAATTTGATATTTGTAATGACCATGACTTGTTTACTAGTATATAGTAATTTGGGACCATTTGAAGTTGCTTTAGAACCTTGGGATTTAAATTAGCATGATTTAATTAAAATTCCACTTTATTGCTCCAACAACCTAATTGAGTTTTAGAATGGATATAGGTGATGACCATGCTATGTCCTTTAATATATATTAATTTGAGGTTATTTGGAATTGAATTGTGTTTATTTAATTAAATTCTATCTAATTGCTCCATGGATTTAATTGCGTCTTGAAAGTTGTTTCTATGTTTAAATCATGGACTTGGACTTGTTGTGTATTCACTTGGTTACGTTTGAGTATTTGATAACATTGTTGTTATATTTATATTCATGAGCTTATGTTTTCAATGTTGAAAGATATTGTTATAGCGTGTAACGAATTGCACACTGAAGATTTGACATTTGTCGTGCCATAGTAGTTGTGGACTTAGTACATGTATTGTATGTGTTTCCAAATTTGGTTATGCTTGGTAAATAGTTGATATCTTGTATATACATGTTGATATATACGTTGTTGCACAACTTGTTGATTTTGAAAACTTGGGGATGTCGTTGTTTGACTACGGCTAGGACTTGGTTCTAGTACGGGAGATTGTCCCTCTATATAGTATAGTGCGCACATAGGGAGGTTACCCGTGGGCTAGTAACCCTAAAGTAACTGTGGTGTCGGTTTGATCCGGCGTGACGTCCAAGTATCCACTTTGGTTGATTTTGCATTTCTTTTCAAGTTGATAACTAGATAATTTCGTAACTTGTTGTTCTTTGTTTGATTTACCATTTTAAGTTGTAAGATGTTAACTTTGAGAAATCATGCTTTATGCGTTGTATTGGAAGTTCCAATGTTGGTTGAATTGTATCGATATCATGATTTGTGTTTTGATGTTCAAATGAAATTTAGGAATGATCCTATAGATTCATTTTGAACATAAGCGTTAGGTGGCATGACCCACTCTTGTTGTTTTCGTATTTTAGGTTTCAAGTTGATGACTTTGAGAATCTATATCTTGTTGCTTTGTATAATATGTTTCTATATTGTTGAAATGTATGAAAGATGTGATTATGCTAGAAACACTCTAAGGTAGCTTAGGATGTTTCTTGAGTCTCATTTTGATATAGACGTTAGGTGGCATTAACCCTTTTAACATGTTTCACCATAAGGTGATAAAATTGTAAAATGCTAGGTCGATGCATGCTCATCTCCTGCAAGTAGCTTGATATTACTCACCCACGTAGTGAGGACATTTTTCAGGTACAGGAATCAATGTTGAGATTCTCATTATGCTTTGATGATTTGTGGACTTTAAGATTTCCATTCTTGTGAAGGTTGGCTTGAAATGCCATTTGTAGCCATTTTGTCAAATGTGTATATTTGATTCCAAACTTGTATTATGTGCTTAAGCACACTTTTTGATATTCATTCTATGTATATAATTTGTGGCCAAAGGCCAAACTTCATTTGTAATCCATGTATATTGAAAAATATAGAATTTTGCCTCTAAGGGGAAAAATATGAAAACTTGGGTTTTAATATGTCATTTTCGCACCGGTGTGTGTATAGTGTATGTAATTTATCCTTTAGCATTCATTTGCCATATGTGAGGTGTGGCCAAGGGCCAAACACCATTTAGTGTTCTTTTTTGCATTTTAGTTCAGATATTGCATTTTTGGGCTAAATAGTAGAAACCGGGTCTTTAAGGGTTCATTTTCAAATCGGGTTGTGTAAAGTGTGTTCCGGCACCTCCACTAGGTCTCATTTATCTTGTATGAAGTGTGGCCAAGGGCCAAACGGTCATTTGAAACCATCTCCTAATTTTGGATTCCATATTTTCCATTTCAAGTTCATTTTTGCCTTTCTGGCCGTTGGGGGGAGATTTTGACTCGGCCACTTCCGGGAGCCGTGGACCATTCCTGTGGGCTTAAAATCACCATTTACATCTGCGTGCATGATTGTTTCCGAGAAAAACCCTTTCCTTTGTGATTTGAGCCTCCTATGGAATCATTTTTCAATTTTCTTGCATAATATGATTTTAGGGCATTCTGGGGTTTTCCTTCGGGAAAATAAATTCCGGTCTTCACTTGGTCACTTAGAAAACGTGATTTTAGGGGAAGTTTCTTCTTTGTGTTTTTTTTTAGAAAATGTCGTCTTGGTACCGGAAATTCCTCGTGAAATTTCAGCTTCCACTTTTCATTTGAGCAGCTTTTTAGCTCTCTTGACTAGATTTCTTGGGAGGGCATTTTGGCCATTTTGCAGTGAGTTTTTTTTTCATTTTCTCTTACGTAACTGGGTATTAAATTTGATTTCGGGAGGGGTTTCTTCTTTGTGTTTTTCGAGAAAAATTCGTTTGGTAGCCCGTTTTCAATCTCAGATCTTGTAGCAGCTTTTTGCCCTCATGTCCAGTTTTAATCTAGGGGCATTTTGGGGATTTTATAGTGAGTTTTTCTCGTTTCCTTTCGCTTGGTCGGGTAGAAAACTTGATTTGAAGGGGGGTTCCTTTTTTGTGTTTTTCTAGAAAAATCCGTTTCGGACCTCGTTTCGGCTCTCAATTCTGGCTAAATTTTTCTCTTTCCTAGCATGTCATGGTGCATGCCATTGGACGCTAAATGGGGCGCCAGCATGGGCGCTGGGCCCGCATGGGGCATGCCATGGCCTTTGTTGGGCTGCCGCGACGTCACAACTTCAAACATTTGTTTCTCCCTCGTCCGGACTCCAAATCGAGTGAACTTTTTTTTTGTACTTGACTAATTATTCGCTGTCATTCCAACGATCTGCTCGGTTGCACCCGGTTCTTCCTGAATAATTACCAGTTTATCCTTTTAGCCTTGAGTGCTCGTTTTTTTTCGTCATGTCGTTTCTCCTTTGTCCGGACTCCGAATCATGCGATTCTTGAGTCCATCTTGATTATTTTTTTGTTGTCTTTCCAGCGGCGTGCTCGGTGGCACTCGAATCCACAATTTTCAGAAATAACTATTTTGCCCATGGGAGGCTTATTTGTCATATTTCTGATCTTTTACTTCCGCGTCAGTTTTCTTTAAGTTCCGTGACCTTATGTGTGACGGCCCTAGTTTTTCAAGCCAGTGCGTCCTGTAATGAACCGAAAATTGACCCGATAACGGATCCGAATGCGAAAGCGAAAATAGAAAATAAGACTCTAAGAAATCAAAGTGACCCTCCATGAGGTCGTAGAACCTAATGAGAATTGATGCGGAAGCAAAAGATCAAAAATATGACAAATAAGCCCCAGGGGCAAAATAGTCATTTTACATGTAAATTACGTCTCTAGAATGTAAATTATTCTCGAGACACATCCGTGACTTCTCGTGAAGTCACGGAACTCAAAAGAAAGTAGCGAAAGCGAATTAGAAGAAAATCGGACAAAAATAGCCCCAAGGGCAAAATGGTCATTTCTGAAAAATATAAAGTCGGGTGCCACCGAGCACACCGCTGGAAAGACAACAAAAAAAATAATCAAGATGGACTCAAGAATCGAATGATTCGGAGTCCGGACGAAGGAGAAACGGCATGACGTAGAAAAACGAGCACTTAGGGCTAAAAGGGTAAACTGGTCATTATCCAAGAAGATTCGGGTGCAACCGAGCACACCGTTGGAAAGACAGCGAAAAATTAGTCAAGTTCAAAAAAAAGTTCACTCGATTTGGAGTCCAAACGAGGGAGAAACGAGGATTTGAAGTTGAGTCGTCGCAGCGGCCCGACGAAGGCCATGGCGCACACGGCGCCCATGCACGAGCCCACCGATGCCCATGCTGGCACCCAATGGCATACACAAGCTGACAGCAAGAAGAAAAAAAAAAAAAGTGAGGTTCCAGAATTGAGGCTTGAAATAGGGGCCAAGACGAATTTTTATAGAAAAACACAAAGAAAAAAACCCCTTAAATTGAGTTTACTACCTGACCACGTGGAAGGAAATGAAAAAAAATTACTATAAAATGCTCAAAATGTCCCTTCAAGAAATCTGGTCATGAGAGTTATAAAGCTGCTAAATGAAAACTGGAAGCTGAAATTTCACGAGCGATTTCTGGTACCAAAACGACATTTTCTGGAAAAACACGAAAAAGAAAACCCCCTAAAATCACGTTTTCTAAGCGACCATGTTGAAAAAAGAAAATAAAACTGATGTGAAAGGTCTAGAATGCCCCTACATCAGATTATACAACAAAAGTGCAAAATGAATCCCTAGGAGGCTCAAATCACAAAGGAAAGGGTTTTTTTTTTAAAAAAGATCATGCACACAAACGTAACTTACCTATTTGGACACGCTACAATGGCCCACGACTTAAAAATACCGTCGATGCAAAATTCGACCTCCCAACGGCCAAGAAGGCAAAAATGGACATGAAATGGGAAAAATGAAAACCAAAATTAGGAAATGGTTTCAAATCACTGTTTGGCCCTTGGCCACACTTTATATAAGATAAATAAGACCTAGTGGAGGTGCCGGAACACACTTTGCACCACCCGATTTGAAAATGAACCCTTAAAGGCTCGAATTCTACTATTTTAGCCCAAAATGCAATATGTGAACTAAAAAGCAAAAATGAAAACGAAATGGTGTTTGGCCCTTGGCCACATTTCACATATGGCAATTGAATGCTAAAGGATGAATTACATACGCAATGCACGCACTGGTGCAAAAATGACATATTGAAACCTAAGTTTTCATGCTTTTCACATTAAAGGCAAAATTCATCATTTTTCAATATACAAGGATTACAAATGAAGTTTGGCCCTTGGCCACATATTATATACATAGAATGAATATCAAAAAATGTGCTTAAGCACATATTACAAGTTTAAATAAAATATACACATTTGACAGAAAGACTACGAATGGCATTTCGAGCCATCCTTTACAAGAATTGAAACCTTCTAGTCTACAATCATCTGAGCAATGATGAACATCACGAACCAAGTCTTCGTACCTGAACAAATCCCCTAGTAACTTCGGGGTGAGTAAACAGGTTTACTCGTAGAGAATGAGCATGCATCGACTCGATTTCTTTAGAGATTTTTACATTAACTTGCAACAATTAAAAAGGGTCATGCCACCTAATGTCTATGTCAAAGGTTAGACTCACGGAGCATCCTAAGCTACCTTAGATCATTTCTAGTATAAATTACATCGTCCATGCAATTCAACAACATAGAAGCATGTTATACAAGGCAACAAGATGTAGATTCTCAAGGCCATCAACTTAAAATCTAAAGCATGAAATTAACATAAGTGGGTCATGCCACCTAACGTCTATATTCAAAATGTATAGATAAGATTATTCCTAAGCTATATTAGAATATCAAAACACAATTTACAATATCGATGCAATTTTTAACTAACATTATAACTTCTAATACAACGCATCAAAACATGATTTCTCAAAGTTAACATCTTGAAACTTAATATGGGAAATCATATATGGAACAACAAGTTACAACATTATCTAGTTATCAACTTGAAATGAAATGCGAAATAAAACAAAGTGGATACTTGGACGTCACGCCAGATCAGACCGACACCATAGTTACTTTAGGGTTACTAGCCCATGGGTAACCTCCCTATGTGTGCACTAGACTATATAGAGGGACAATCCCCCGTTCTAGAACTAAGTTCTAGCCGTAGCCAAACAACGACATTCCCAAGTTTCCAAAATCAATAAGTTGTGCAACAACGTATATATCAACGTGTATATACAAGATATCAACTATCTACCATGCACAACCGAATTTAGAAATGCATACAATATATGCTCTAAGTCCACAACTATTATGGCATGACAAATGTCAAATCTTCAGAACGCGATTCGTTACGCACTATAACAATATAATAAAATATTGAAAATATAAATTGAAGAATCCAATACAAGTCCAAAATCATGATTTAAATATACAATCAATGTCAAACATATGATTAAATCATTAACGCAATAAAAACGGAAATTAATTACATCACCTAATTAATTCCTCTAAGTTACAAATCTCAATTAAATGACCCCTAATTAACACATGTTAAACAACATAGCATGGTCATCAACTATATCCATTCTAAAACTCAATTAGGCTGTTAGAACAACAAAGTAAAACTTTAATTAAATCATGCTAATTCAAATTCCAAGGTTCTAAAACAACTTCTAATGGTCCCAAATTAATATATGCTAGTAAACAAGTCATGGTCATTACAAATATCAAGTTAAAAACTTAATTAAGCTAAGGGAACCATTAAATAGATTTTAATTAATCATTTTGATTAAAATCTCTAGATTTTTAGACTTATCCAAATGCTCTCAAATTAACATATGTTAGGGAACATGCCAAGGCCTATTGTAATAACACATTATAAGTTTATTTCATTCAAGTTACAACCATGTGAATTAAACTTTCACAAAAGAAAAATATTAAATAAAATTTGCAATTCTTATTCAAATGATGCCAATTTAATATATGTTAACAAGTATACAAAGGCCTAAATTACTAGCATGTCACACTTAAATTCCAAGTTGTATATCATCATGAGGATTAAATCTTAAACAAAGAAATTAATTAAATGAAAGGTTTCAAAACCTAATCAAATATTCTAGATTTAATATATGTGAAACTACATGGTATGCACATCAAGAATATCAAATCGGAAATCCAATGGGATGAATAGTGCACTTGGAACAAATTAATTAATCAATTTAATTAATTATCTCTAGATTTTAAAACACCTCCAATTACTTTCAAATTCACCTATGTTAAAGAGCATGCTAGGGCCTAATATAATATGCTAACAAATATTGATTTTAAGCTAGTTAAGGCAGCAGGATTTAATATTTTATTCAAGATAAATATTAAATAAAATCATCAATACTTGTCCAAATGATCTAGATTTAATATATGTCAATCAACATGTTAAGGGGTAATATTCTGTCATACCACATGTTTAAACAAAGCTATAATCAGCCGAGAAAATCAAATCATTTACAAGAAAAATAAATAATAAAATTTCTAGATTTTGTGATTCAAGCATGTAATCAAGTTGTATAAGCATCACAAGCATGTAATATAGCAAGAAAGTAAATTATAACACCCCCTACCTCAATTTGAGATGAAAACCTCAAATCCCCACCGAAAAAAAAGTGTTCCGAATCCGCCGAAACTCCTAGATTTTGTTGGGGACAACACGATATACATGAATACCCAAGAAGCCCCATGAAAATCACAACTTGACCTTAAGCCCAAACTCAAGAAATGGTCAGAAATGAATTCTAATAAGGGGGAATGGTAGAGCACGTCGAGAGGAACAATAAATGTAAAGGCCGAAGAATTTCTACTAAGGAAATCAAGTGGAGGAGAAGGAGAAAGGGTGGTAGCCAAGAAGCTCCCATGGCTGCCGGCCAAGAGAGTGGAGAAGATGAAGAAAATCTGAATTTTCTTCTTTAAGTCCCCTATTTATAGTAAGTTTCAAAAAGTGCCTCGAATGGGCCTAGCCGGGTCCGAAAAAGTGGATTTTGAGCAAACGTACTCAAACGGCAAAACTCCGTGAACAAAAAAGATTCAAAATGAGAAAATATGAACAACGAAAGAACCAGCGTCAAAAACCAAGTTCCGAGCAGAGAGATATAGCCCGAACAAGTTCTGCGGCAACCGGGTCCAGAAATTCTGAAACTGGAGAAAAACGACCAGAAAAAAATTCCAAGAGTCAATGACTTGACGAAATGTGAAAATAAATCCCGTACGAGGATCCAGGCTCCAGACGAGATATTTTGTAATAACTTTCATTAATTTCACAATGGCCCCTACAAAAAGGGTTAACTGCAAAATTGCCCCAGAATGAAAATATCTTTCAAAAGATATTTTCTTAGATACCCTTGAAATAAAATATCTTCAAAAGATATTTATGAAAAACACTCCAAGAAAAGAAAAAGATTCTGAGGAATTGTGCATCCATGCCCCTATGGACACCGGGAGCAACCAGAGTACTTTCTTACAAAAGTAAAGATACGTATTTTGAGAAAATTACTCAAGATGAAGGCACGTGAAGTCAAAAACTAACTCCGAGCATGAAAAGTGAGGTTTTACCAAACAAGTGACAAACAGAGAAAAGACATAATAGGGAAAAAAACGAAATAGGGAAAAGGACGAAAGGCGCATAGTGTCGAAAAACGAAAAATGCGAAAATGACTCGGTCCTCAAAGGAAGTTGTCAATTCACCGAAAAGAGTCTCAGAAATCAATTCCGAGCACTCAAGATGACACTAAGCGACAAGAAACAGAGCTCAGAAAGGAAAATTAAACGGAAAAAATTTATCTGCAAAAATTTCAAGAAAAAGGAAAGGAAGGCAAATGACTAGGTCGTTACAACTTACCTTCGTTAAAGGAATTTCGTCCCCGAAATTCAGAACATACCGAAAAAGAATAGAACAGGGGCCGAACAAAAGGTCAAACGAAGGACAGCTCATAAAGCACTGAAAGACAACACCAGAAGTTTCCAGATTAACTAAAGGAAAGCGAAACCACGAATCGAGACAACACCTCTACGAATCGACACGTTAACTTAACGTCAATTACCGAGAGAATCCCAAGACAACGAAACGTTGAAACATAGTAAAAGAAGAGAGTGGTAAGGCAGTACAAACAGTAACCAAAACCTACCCACACTTACTCGTCAGTAAAGTAGCATGACAGTATAAGGCACTAGTTTATAACATGCCCCAAAAGGGAACTTTTCGATACAAATGACATCAATGTCAGAAACGATCATTACCAAAAGCTCTGCGGGAACCAGGCATCTGCGAAAGTTGGGGTAGCTAATCCCAAAACTCTAATAACAATGACACTGGCACCATTACGCTTAAAGCTTTAGATCTAGAAGCCACGAGGGAAAGGAAATGAAACAGTGCCTCCCTGGCACACGTCTCACTCCACCAGACAAGGACTGCGATTCTACGCTCACATGAGCCTTACTCCTATCAACCAACAGAACAGATGAGAAGGTTCCCTACATGGGTCCTTACAGAATAAATTTCTCATATCCAAGGAAGAAACTCATTAAACAAGAATGCATCTAAGGGATACGGTAGATCCTAAGAGACAATGTCAAAACCAGACATAAAAGTAAACAGCTAGCATGCATCATAGCAATGGACTATCTACTCAAGGTGCCACATAAGCAAACAGATATGTTATCAAATCAAAACGTGTTATCAAGAAGCATGTAAGTACATGGTACGATAACACACGCGAATGAAAAATGTAAGGTATGCCGACATACGTCGCATACAGTCATGCTGACATAATAGAAACCAAGATTATGTTATCAAGAGCATATATACACATAAAGCATGCTTAACAAATAATAGATGTCTCAAAACACCTGAGCGCGTGAACATGTTATCATACAAGACATGTTATCAAGATAAAAATGACATATCAAAGTAAAACACCGTAAGCATGATATGCACCCAAAACCCGTCGTCTAAGGTATTCGAACCCGGACGCTCTGATATCACTTGTGATGGCCCGGGTTTTTCAAGCCAGTGCGTCCTGTGATGAACCAAAAATTGACTCGATAATGGATCCGAATGTAGAAGCGAAAATAGAAAACAAGACTCTAAGAAGTCAAAGTGACCCTCCATGAGGTCGTAGAACCCAATGAGAACTGATACGGAAGCAAAAGATCAAAAATATGACAAATAAGCCCCTAGGGTCAAAATAGTCATTTTACATCGCAATGACGTCCCTAGAATGTAAATTATTCTCGAGACACATCCGTGACTTCCCGTGAAGTCACGGAACTTAAAAGAAAGTAGCGGAAGCGAATTACAAGAAAATTGGACAAAAATAGCCCCAAGGATAAAATGGTAATTTTTGAAAAATATAAAGTCGGGTGCCACTGAGCACACCGCTGGAAAGACCAAAAAAAAAAAAAAGTCAAGATGGACTCAAGAATCGCATGATTCGGAGTCCGGACGAAGGAGAAACGGCATGACAAAGAAAAATGAGCACTTAGGGCTAAAAGGGTAAACTGATAATTATCTAAGAAGATCTGGGTGTAACCGAGCACACCGTTGGAAAGACAGCAAAAAAATTAGTCAAGTTCAAAAAAAAGTTCACTCGATTTGGAGTCCGAACGAGGGAGAAACGAGGATTTGAAGTTGAGAAGTCGTAGTTGCCCGACGAAGGCCATGGCGCACACGGCGCCCATGTACGAGCTCACCGGCGCCCATGCTGGCGCCCAATGGCATACACAAGCTGACAGCAAGAAAAAAAAAAAAAAAAAAAAAAAGAAAAAAAAGTGAGGTTCCAGAACTGAGGCTTGAAACGGGGGCCAAGACGAGTTTTTTCTGGAAAAACACGAAGAAAAAACCCCCCCTTATATCGAGTTTTCTACTTGACCACGCGAAAGGAAACGAAAAAAAATCACTGTAAAATGCCCCTCCAAGAATTCTGGTCATGAGAGTCATAAAGCTGCTAAATGAAAGCTGAAACTTCAGGAGGGATTTCCGGTGCCAATACGACATTTTCTGGAAAAACATGAAAAAGAAACCACCCCTAAAATCACGTTTTTTAAGCGACCATGTTAAAAGAAGAAAATAAAACTGATGTGAAAGGTCTAGAATGCCCCAAGATCGGATTATACAACAAAAGTGCAAAATGAATCCCTAGGAGACTCAAATCACAAAGGAAAGGGTTTTTCTTGAAAATGATTATGCACGTAGACGTAACTTATCTATTTGGACATGCTACAATGGTCCACGGCATAAAAATACCGCCGATGCAAAATTCGACCCCCCAATGGCCAAGAAGGCAAAAATGGACATGAAATGGGAAAAATGAAAACCAAAATTAGGAAATGGTTTCAAATCACTGTTTAGCCCTTGGCCACACTTCATATAAGATAAATGAAATCTAGTGGAGGTACCGGAACACACTTTACACCGCTCGATTTGAAAATGAACCCTTAAATGCTCGGATTATACTATTTTATCCCAAAATGCAATATGTGAACTAAAATGCAAAAATGAAAACTAAATGGTGTTTGGCCCTTGGCCACACCTCACATATGGCAATTGAATGCTAAAGGATGAATTACATACGCAATGCACGCACCGGTGCAAAAATAACATATTGAAATCCAAGTTTTCATGCTTTTCACGTTAAAGGCAAAATTCATCATTTTTCAATATACAAGGATTACAAATGAAGTTTGGTCCTTGGCCACATATTATATACATAGAATGAATATCAAAAAGTGTGCTTAAGCAAATACTACAAGTTTGGAATAAAATATACACATTTGACAAAAAGACTACGAATGGCATTTCGAGCCATCCTTTACAAGAATTGAAACCTTCTAGTCTACAATCATCCGAGCAATGATGAACATCACGAACCAAGTCTTCGTACCTGAACAAATCCCCCAGTAACTTCGGGGTGAGTAAATAAGTTTACTCGTAGAGAATGAGCATGCATCGACTCGATTTCTTTAGAGATTTTTACATTAACTTGCAACAATTAAAAAGGGTCATGCCACCTAATGTTTATGTCAAAGGTTAGACTCAGGGAGCATCCTAAGCTACCTTAGATCATTTCTAGCATAAATCACATCGTCCATGCAATTCAACAACATAGAAGCATGTTATACAAGGCAACAAGATGTAGATTCTCAAGGCCATCAACTTAAAATCTAAAGCATGAAATTAACATAAGTGGGTCATGCCACCTAACGCCTATGTTCAAAATGTATCTTTAGGATCATTCCTAAGCTATATTAGAACATTAAAACACAATTTACAATATCGATGCAATTTTTAACTAACATTATAACTTCTAATACAACGCATCAAAACATGATTTCTCAAAGTTAACATCTTGAACCTTAAAATGGGAAATCATATATGGAACAACAAGTTACAACATTTTCTAGTTATCGACTTGAAATGAAATGCGAATTATGTGATACCCCCGGATTTCCACCAAATGCGGGTTGGCCAGGCCCACACCCGAATACTAGAGGATATCAAAACAAATTGATAATAAACGAACACAGAGTACAAAAGAATAAAGAAGAATAAATAAAATGCTGACAAGAAACTAAAATGATAATCTAATCATAAACCTCAGAATATATTTCCATTAATTAATAAACTCTTCTGATACAACTGATCCTCCAAAATATAACTCGGGAATCCATACTGTATGGATCCCTAGAAAATCCAAACTAAACAAATGACAACAATAACTGTCTAAATCAGGAAACTGAATCATAAAGGAACTCCTATGTAGCATCGGAAGAATGAAGTAGACTGATCCCCGCTCAGCACGAACAACCTCTACTCCTGACTAACACCTGAAAAATAATGGTGGGTCAGACCCACAAACAAGTTCTACTCTATTACAGTCCAAGTAGATATCCGATACACGTATACATCCTAGTCAATCCAACAGTAACTAGTAGTCCGTATATATATATATACACACTAAAGGAACCTCACTAGACTATAGGGTTGTCTCAACCTGAATAGTAGGCAACATGCAAAATGCACATATAGTGGGCATGAGTACCTAGACCTACCAGGGTACACAACTACACTATATCTAGCTACACATCCCTGGCGATATACGTACCCTAACCACAGATCCTGAGACTCAAGCTCATATCGTGGCACCATACTTATATATATAAAATCTAGTAACCATCCTATCCAGTATAAATTAATCCTCCATAAGTCATTCAACTTGTTCAGCTGACCTGACTTGAATATAAGTAGGACTTAACATTTTAGTTAATCCATTCTCCCTTATATAATAAATTAATCCTTTATAAGTCATTTAACTTGTTCAGCTGACCTGACTTGAATATAAGTAGGACTTAACATTTTTGTTAATCCTCCATAAGTCATTCAACTTGTTCAGCTGACCTGACTTTAATATAAGTAGGACTTAACATTTTAGTTAATCCATTCCCTTATATAAAATAGGTAGGACTTAACTGATAAGTTAATCCATCCCTAGAATACCACCGTCCCATACCGGTGTATTAAACCACACAATCCAAAATTGATGTAACAATTAAAGAAATACATCAAACATTCTAGAAATAACTATGATAATATGATATCAAGTTATCACATAATATGAATGACTTATTATTTATTTAAGCTTCCTATATCATATATCCTATACAAACTGAATCTTATACATGATGATATTTTATTATATCGTCAAATAAGCATTCTCCATATCCAATTCATCCTACATATTTACTCTCAATTGCTAAAGCATTTTAAAAGATTAAATCCATTCGTTTGTTTAAAACATTCAAATAGCAAGCATCGTTATGATTGAGTGTATTTAAATTTATTTAAACCCAAACCTAGTCCCTATTTAATGTTCACGAATCCTAGGCATGTTTCTACGTTCCATCATTCCACAGATATGAAAAATACATAATTCAAACATGTAAAAATTCACACCAAAAATCAAATCAAAATCATGCATTTATCAATTCATAACACAAGAACAGATATGAACCAATTTCATAAAAACCTATGTTTTAATCCAATTAAACATGCAGAATTATTTAATTTTATGTGTTTAATAAATCCTGAAATTTCCTAGGCATGTATAGAAACACGAATAAAAGGGAAAGAGATAGAAGAAGAACTTACCTTAAACTTTCGGATCGAAAGTTAAACTTCTTCTTCCTTGATCTTCTCTCTACGAGGTTTTTCCCCTCCTTCTTTCCTTTTCCTCCTTCATTCTCTAACTCTCTCTCTCTAGAATATATCATGTGAATATTTCTAACCCCCTTTTACAACCTATAGCTATATATTTATAGGTTAAATAAAATAACCCTAACCCTTTTCCCAATCCAAGTCAACTTAAAAAAAAAAATATATTAAAATATTAAAAAGGTAAGTAAAATATATTACGTATATAATTTATGTATATTTTTATTAAATAAATAAATTATACACATCCCATTATTTATTAATGGATTATCTAGTAATACTTAAGTTACCATAATATTATAAAGTAACTTAAAACATAACACGTATCAAAACTATATATATTTTTATTATTTAAATATAAAACATATACATTAGATTAAATATTACTAACCAAGTTACCATAAAAGTAACTAATAAATTACTTTCCCTTTTATATATATTAAAAAAGGTAAGTAAAATATGTTACGTATATAATTTATGTATATATTTATTAAATAAAGAAATTATACACATTCTATTATTTATTAATGGATTATCCAATAGTACTTAAGTTACCATAATATTATAAAGTAACTTAAAACATAACACGTATCAAATCTATGTATATTTTTATTATTTAAATATCAAACATATACATCAGATTAAATATTATTACCGAAGTTACCATAAAAGTAATTCATAAATTACTTTCCTTTTTATATATGCATATAATATATATCTATATATATATACATACACAACTATTCATGGGTAATAATTCATACATATCTAACCTCCTATCCAAGTAGTCCATGGGACCCAATTGGTTGGCCCATTACTACTAACCATAGCTATAAAAGAAAAATAAAATAAAATAATAAAAGAAAAGAAAACATTTAATTTACAATTAATCAAAACATCATTTAAGCACATAATCTAATTAAACAATTAACACATAGACAAATACAAATAATACATAGACACATAATCAAATAATCAAGTAATACCTAATTCAATTAAACACATAAGCAATTAGTCAAATAATCAATTAAAAAACTAAAAATACAATTAAAACAAATAAATAAATATCGAGACTATCCTTTTAAAATTAGGGGTATTACAAAATAAAATAAAGTGGATACTTAGACGTCACACCGGATCAGACCGACACCATAGTTACTTTAGGGTTACTAGCCCACAGGTAACCTCCCTATGTGCGCACTAGACTATATAGAGGGACAATCCTCCGTACTAGAACCAAGTTCTAGCCGTAGCCAAACAACGACATCCCCAAGTTTTCAAAATTAACAAGTTGTGCAACAACGTATATATCAATATGTATATACAAGATATCAACTATCTACCATGCACAGCCAAAAACGCATATAATATATGCTCTAAGTCCACAACTATTATGGCATGACAAATGTCGAATCTTCAGAGCGCGATTCGTTATGCACTATAACAATATAATTAAATATTGAAAATATAAAATGAAGAATCCAATACAAGTCCAAAATCATGATTTAAATATACAATCAATGTCAAACATATGATTAAATCATTAACGCAATAAAAACGAAAATTAATTACATCACCTAATTAATTCCTCTAAGATTCAAATCTCAATTAAATGACCCCTAATTAATACATGTTAAATAACATAGCATGGTCATAACCTATATCCATTCTAAAACTCAATTAGGCTGTTAGAACAACAAAGTAGAACTTTAATTAAATCATGCTAATTTAAATTCCAAGATTCTAAAACAATTTCTAATGGTCCCAAATTAATATATGCTACTAAACAAGTCATGGTCATTACAAATATCAAGTTAAAAACTTAATTAAGCTAAGGGAACCATTAAATAGATTTTAATTAATCATTTTAATTAAAATCTCTAGATGTTTAGACTTATCCAAATGCTCTCAGATTAACATATGTTAGGGAACATGCCAAGGCCTATTGTAATAACACATTATAAGTTTATTTCATTCAAGTTATAACCATGTGAATTAAACTTTGACAAAAGAAAAATATTAAATAAAATTTACAATTCTTATTCAAATGATGCTAATTTAATATATGTTAACAAGTATACAAAGGCCTAAATTACTAGCATGCCACACTTAAATTCTAAGTTGTATATCATCATAAGGATTAAATCTTAAACAAAGAAATTAATTAAATGAAAGGTTTCAAAACCTAATCAAATATTCTAGATTTAATATATGTGAAACTACATGGCATGTACATCAAAAATATCAAATCGGAAATCCAATGGGATGAATAGTGCACTTGGAGCAAATTAATTAATCAATTTAATTAATTATCTCTAGATTTTAAAACACCTCCGACTACTCTCGAATTCACCTATGTTAAAGAGCATGTTAAGGCCTAATATAATATACTAACACATATTGATTTCAAGCTAGTTACGGTCAGATGATTTAATATTTTATTCAAGATAAATATTAAATAAAATCATCAATATTTGTCCAAATGATCTAGATTTAATATATGTCATTCAACATGTCAAGGGGTAATATTCTATCATGCCACATGTTTAAATAAAACTATAATCAACCGGGGAAATCAAATCCTTCACAAAAAAAAATAAATAATAAAATCTCTCGATTTTGTGATTCAGGCATGTAATCAAGTTATATAAGCATCACAAGCATGTAATATAGTAAGAAAGTAAATTATAACACCCCCTACCTCAATTTGAGATGAAAACCTAAAATTCCCACCGAAAAAAAAGTGTTCCGAATTCGCCGAAACTCCTAGGTTTTGTCGGGGACAACACGATCTACATGAATACCCAAGAAGCTCCATGAAAATCACAACTTGACCTCAAGCAAAACCTCAAGAAATGGTCAGGAAGGAATTCTAATAAGGGGGAATGGTAGAGCACGTCGAGGGGAACAATAAATGTAAAGGCCGAAGAATTTCTACCAAGGAAATCAAGTGGAGGAGAAGGAGAAAGGGTGGCAACCAAGGAGCTCCCATGGCTGCTGGCCAAGAGAGTGGAGAAGATGAAGCAAATCTAAATTTTTTTCTTTAAGTCCCCTATTTATAGTAAGTCTCAAAAAATGCCCCGTCGGGTCCGGAAAAGTGGATTTTGAGCAAATGCGCTCAAACGGCAAAACTCTATAAATGAAAAAGATTTAAAATGAGAAAATATGAACAACAAAAGAAACGGCGTCAAAAATCGAGTCCCGAGCAAAGAGATATGCCCCAAACAAGTTTAGCGGCAACCGGGTCCAGAAACTCTGAAACTGGAAAAAAAACAACCAGAAAAAAATTACAAGAGTCAACGAGTTGACAAAATATGAAAATGAATCCCATACGAAGATCCAAGCTATAGACGAGACATTTTGTAATAACTTTCGTTAATTGCACAATGGGCTTTACAAAAAGAGTTAACTACTAAACTGCCCCATAATGAAAATATCTTCCAAAAGGTATTTTCTTAGATACCTCTGAAATAAAATATCTTTAAAAGATATTTACGAAAAACACTCTAAGAAAAGAAAAAGATTCTGAGGAATTGTGCATCCGTGCCCCTATGGACACCGGAGTAACCAGAGTACTTTCTTGCAAAAGTAAAGATACGTATTTTGAGGTAACTACTCAAGATGAAGGCACGTGAAGTCAAAAACTAACTCCGAGCATGAAAAGTGAGGTTTTGCCAGACAAGTGACAAACAGGAAAAAGACAGAATAGGGAAAAAGACGAAATAAGGAAAAGAACGAAAGGCGCATAGTGTCAAAAAACGAAAAATGCGAAAATGACTCGATCCTCAAAGAAAGTTGTCAATCCATGGAAAAGAGTCTCGGAATCTAATTTAGAGCACTCGAGATGACACTAAGCGACAAGAAACATAGCTCAGAAAGGAAAATTAAACTGAAAAAATTTATCCGTAAAAATTTCAGGAAAAAGGAAAGGAAGGAAAATGACCGGGTCATTATATCATGGAAGGTCATTTTTGGGTCTTAGAGGTTTGTTGTGCCTTGGGAGACCATTTTCTTGTTTCTTACCTCCGCATCGGGATCTGTTACCGGGTCAACTTTCGGGTCACCATTGACGCACCGGGTTAAATAAAACCTGGGTCGTTATAAGTGGTATCAGAGCGTTCGGGTTCGAATACCTTGGACGATGGGTTTTGGGTGCATATCATGCTCATGTTGTTTTGCTTTGATATGTCATTTGTATCTTGATAACATGTCTTGTATGATAATATGTTCATATGCTTAGGTGTTTTGAGACATCTATTAATTGTTAAGCATACTTTATGTGTATATATATGCTTCTTGATAACATGATCTGGGTTTCTATCATGTTTGCGTGCTTATGTTAGCATGACTGTATGCGACGTATGTTGGCATACCTTACGTCTTTCATTCGCGTGTGTTATCGTACCATGCCTTACGTGCTTCTTGATAACATGGCTTGATCTGATAACATGTCGGTTTGCTTATGTGGCAACTTGTTTAGAATCTTATCTTGACTATCTGGCTTTGGCATTGTCACTTAGGATCTGTCGTTTCCCTTGGATGCGTTCTTGTTTCACAAGTTTCTTCCTTGGATAGGAGAAATTCATTCTGTAAGGACCCATGTCGGGAACTTTCTTGTCTGTTTTCTTAGTTGGGTGTTTCGAGACCTTAGTCTGACGATTGATGCGAGTAAGGCTCATGTGAGTGTAGAGGACTGCGATTCATTTCCTTTTCTTTGTCTGGTGGAGTGAGACGTGGGCCAGGGAGGCACCGTTTCATTTCCTTTTCCTTCATGGCTTCTAGATTTAAGGCCTTAAGTATAATGGTGCTAGTGTCATTGTTGTCAGAGTTTTGGGATTAGCTACCCCAACTATCGCAGATGCCTGGTTCCCATGGTGCTTTTGGTAATGATCATTTTCGACATTGATGTCTTCGTATCGATAGGTTTTCCAGAGTTGATCTGGTTGGGGCATATTATGGACTAGTGCCTTATACTGTCATGCTACCTTATTGACGAGTAAGTGTGGGCATGTTTTGGTCATTGTCGTACTGCCTTGTCACTCTCTTATTCTATCATGTTTCAACGTTTTGTTGTCTTGGGATTCTCTCGGTGGTTGACATTGAGTTAACGTGCCGATTCGTTTGAGTGTTGTCTCAGTCCATAGTTTCGCGTTCCTTCGGTTGATCTTGAGACTTCTAGAGTTGTCTTTCACTGCTTTATAAGCTGTCCTTGGTTTGACCTTTTCTTCGGTTCCTGCTCTGTTCTTTTCCGGTATGTTTTGAATTTCAGGGACGAAATTCCTTTAAGGAGGGTAGGTTGTAATGACCCGGTCATTTTCCTTACTTTCCATTTTTTCTGAAATTTTACGGAGAAATTTTTTTCCGTTTCATTTTCCTTTCTGAGTTCGGTTTCTTGTCGCTTAGTGTCATCTCGAGTGCTTAGAATTGGTTTCTGAGACTCTTTTGTTGGATTGACAACTTCCTTTGAGGACCGAGTCATTTTCACATTTTCACTTTTCGGTCACTATTCACTTTTTATCCTTTTCCCTATTTCGTACTTTTCCCTATTCTGTCTTATCTCCGTTTGTTAGTTTTTGGCACAACCTCACTTTTCGTGCTCAGAGTTAGTTTTTGACTTCACGTGCCTTCATCTTGAGTGGTTTCCTCGAAATACGTATGTTTACTTTTACAAGAAAGTACTCTGGTTGCTTCCGGTGTCCATAGAGGCATGAATGCACAATTCTTCAGAATCTTTTTCTTTTCTTGGGGTGTTTTTCGTAAATATATTTTGAAGATATTTTATTTCAGGGGCATCTAAGAAAATATCTTTTGGAAAATATTTTCATTCTGGGGCAATTTCGTAATTAACCCTTTTTGTAGGGTTGTGCAATTAACGAAAGTTATTGCAAAAATACCTCATCTGGAGCCTGGATCCTCGTACAGGATTCATTTTCACATTTCGTCGAGTCGTGTACTCTTAGAATTCCGTTCTGGTCGTTTTTCTCCAGTTTCAGAGTTTTTGGATTCGGTTGCCGCCGAACTTGTTTGGGGTATATCTCTCTGTTTGGGACTCAGTTTTCGACACCGTTTCTTCTGTTGTTCTTATTTTCTCATTTTGAATCTTTTTCGTTCATGGAGTTTTGCTATTTGAGCGCGTTTGCTCAAATTTTACTTTTCCGGACCCGGCAGAGCCCTTTTGGGGCATTTTTTGAGATTTCTATAAATAGGTTGCCCTAATTTTTAAAATTAGATTTTCAGACCTTCTTCCTCCTCTTGGCTGGCAGCCATGAGAGCCCAAGGGGCTGCCTTCACTCTTTCTTCTCCTCCACTTGATTTCCTTGATAAAAAATCTTCGGCCTTAACATTTATTGTTCGCCTTGACGTGCTCTACCTTTCCCCCTTATTAGCATCCATTTCTGACCATTTTTTGACTTCGGGTTTGAAGTCAAGTTGTGATTTTCATGGGGCTTCTTGGGTATTCTTATTTATCGTGTTGTCCCCGACAAAACCCTTTAGTATCATCAGATTCAGAGCACTTTTCTTTCAGTGGGGATTTGAGATTTCCATCTCAAATTGAGGTAGGGTGTGTTATAGGTTATTATTCTTGTTATATTGCATGTTAGTGATGTTTATGTAACTTATTTACATGCTTTGGTAACAAATCTTGAGATTTTATTATTTATTTTTTTTGTGAAGGATTTGATTTTTCCGGTTGATTATAGCTTTGTTTAAACATGTGGTATGGAATTATATTACCCCTTGATATGGTCATTGACATATATTAAATTGAGAATTTTTGGACAAGTAATGAAGATTTTATTTAATATTTTTTTTTGAGTAAATATTTAATTCATGTGGCCTTATCTAGCTTGAAATCAATATGTGTTAGCATATCATGTTAGGCTTTAATACACTCTTCAACATATGTGAAATTGAAAGTAATCGGAGATGTTTTGAAACCTAGTAATTATTAATTAATTTGCTCCAAGTGCACTATTCATTTCTTTGAAATTCTGACTTAATATTCTTGATGTACATGTCATATACTTTCACATATATTAAATCTAGAATATTTGATTAGGTTTTGAAACCTTTCATTTAATTAACTTCCTTGTTTGAGATTTAATCCTCATGATGATATATAACTTAGAATTAAAGTGTGGCATGCTAGTAATTTAGGCCTTGGTATACTTGTTAACATATATTAAATTGGAATCATTTGAATGTGAATTGCAACTTTTATTTGACATTTATCTTTGGTGAAAGTTAAATTTACATAGATGTAACTTGCATGAAATAAGCTTGTAATGTGATATTACAATAGGCCTTGGCATGTTCCCTAACATATGTTAATTTGAGAACATTTAGATGAGTTTGAAAATTTAGAGATTTTAATTAAAAGGATTAATTAAAATCTATTTAATGGTTCCTTTGGCTTAATTAAGTTTTTAACTTGATATTTGTAATGACCATGACTTGTTTACTAGCATATAGTAATTTGGGACCATTTGAAGTTGCTTTAGAACCTTGGGATTTAAATTAGCATGATTTAATTAAAATTTTACTTTATTGCTCCAACAACCTAATTAAGTTTTAGAATGGATATAGGTGATGACCATGTTATGTCCTTTAGTATGTATTAATTTGAGGTTATTTGAAATTGAATTGGAATCTAGAGAATTTAATTGTGTTTATTTAATTAAATTCTATCTAATTGCTCCATGAATTTAATTGCGTTTTGGAAGTTGTTTCTATGTTTAAATAATGGACTTAGACTTGTTGTGTATTCACTTGGTTACATTTGAGCATTTGATAACATTGTTGTTATATTTAAATTCATGAGCTTATGTTTTCAATGTTGAAAGATATTGTTATAGCGTGTAACGAATCGCATACTGAAGATTCGACATTTGTCATGCCATAGTAGTTGTAGACTTAGTTCATGTATTGTATGTGTTTCCAAATTTGGTTGTGCTTGGTAGATAGTTGATATCTTATATATACATGTTGATATATACGTTGTTGCACAACTTGTTAATTTTAGAAACTTGGGGATGTCGTTGTTTGGCTACGATTAGGACTTGGTTCTAGTACTAGGGATTGTCCCTCTATATAGTCTAGTGCGCACATAGGGAGGTTACCTGTGGGTTAGTAACCCTAAAGTAACTATGGTGTCGGTTTGATACTGCGTGACGTCCAAGTATCCACTTTGGTTGATTTCGCATTTCTTTTCAAGTTGATAACTAGATGATATCGTAACTTGTTATTCTTTGTTTGATTTACCATTTAAGTTGCAAGATGTTAACTTTGAGAAATCATGCTTTATGCGTTGTATTGGAAGTTCCAATATTGGTTAAATTGTATCGATATCATGATTTGTGTTTTGATGTTCAAATATAATTTAGGAATGATCCTATAGATTTATTTTGAACATAGACGTTAGGTGGTATGACCCACTCTTGTTGTTTTCGTATTTTAGGTTTCAAGTTGATGACTTTGAAAATCTATATCTTATTGCTTTGTATAACATGTTTCTATGTTGTTAAAATGCATGAAAGATGTGATTTATGCTAAAAACACTCTAAGGTAGCTTAGGATGCTTCCTGAGTCTCATTTTGATATAGACGTTAGGTGGCATGAACCCTTTTAACATGTTTCACCATAAGGTGATAAAATTGTAAAATGCTAGGTCGATGCATGCTCATCTCCTACGAGTAGCTTTATGTTAGTCACCTACGTAGTGGGGACATTTTTTAGGTACAGGAATCAATGTTGAGATTCTCATTATGCTTGGATGATTTGTGGACTTGAAGATTTCCATTCTTGTGAAGGTTGGCTTGAAATGCCATTTGTAGTCATTTTGTCAAATGTGTATATTTGATTCCAAACTTGTATTATGTGCTTAAGCACACTTTTTGATATTCATTCTATGTATATAATTTGTGGCCAAAGGCCAAACTTCATTTGTAATCGGAAAAGTATAAAAACTTGGGTTTTAATATGTCATTTTCGCACCGGTGTGTGCATCGTGTATGTAAATCATCATTTTGCATTCATTTGCCATATGTGAGGTGTGGCCAAGGGCCAAACACCATTTAGTGTTCATTTTTGCATTTTAGTTCACATATTACATTTTTGGGCTAGATAGTAGAAACCGAGCCTTTAAGAGTTCATTTTTCAAATGGGGTGGTGTAAAGTGTGTTCCGGCACCTCCACTTGGTCTCATTTATCTTGTATGAAGTGTGGCTAAGGGCCAAACGGTCATTTGAGACCATTTCCTAATTTTGGTTTCCATATTTTTCATTTCAAGTTCATTTTCGCCTTTTTGGTCGTTGGGGGGTCGGATTTTGACTTGGCCATTTCCGGGAGCCGCGGACCATTCCCGCATGCTCAAAATCACCATTTACGTCTACGTGCATGATCATTTCTGGGAAAAACCCTTTCCTTTGTGATTTGAGCCTCCTATGGAATCATTTTTCAATTTTCTTGCATAATCTGATTTTAGGGCATTCTGGGGTTTTCCTTTGGGAAATAAATTCCAGTCTTCACATGGTCACTTAGAAAACATGATTTTAGGGGGGGTTTCTTCTTTGTGTTTTTCCAGAAAATGTTGTCTTGGTACCGGAAATCCCTCGTGAAGTTTCAGCTTCAAGTTTTCATTTTAGCATCTTTTTAGCTCTCTTGACCATATTTCTTGGGAGGGCATTTTGGCCATTTTGTAGCGAGTGTTTTTCATTTTCTCCTACGCAATTGGGTAGAAAATTTGATTTCGAGAGGGGTTCCTTCTTTGTGTTTTTCCAGAAAAATTCGTTTGGTAACCCGTTTTCAATCTCAGATCCTGTAGTAGCTTTTTCCCTTCATGTCCAGTTCTGATCTAGGGACATTTTGGGGATTCTATAGTGAGTTTTTTTCATTTCCTTCTGCGCGGTCGGGTAGAAAACTCAATTTTAAGGGGGTTCCTTCTTCGTGTTTTTCCAGAAAAATCCGTTTCGGACTTCGTTTCGGCTCTCAGTTCTGGCTGAATTTTTCTCTTTCCTAGCATGTCATGGTGCATGCCATTCGACGCCAAATAGGGCGTCGGCATGGGCGCCGGGCATGCATGGGGCATGCCATGGCCTTCGTCGGGCCACCGCGACGTCACAACTTCAAACGCTCGTTTCTCCTTCTTCCGGACTCCAAATCGAGTGAACTTTTTTTTTTGTACTTGACTAATTTTTCACTGTCTTTCCAATGGTGTGCTCGGTTGCACCCGGTTCTTCCTAAATAATTACCAGTTTACCCTTTTAGCCTTAAGTGCTCGTTTTTCTTCATCATGTCGTTTCTCCTTTGTCCGGAGTCCGAATCATGCGATTCTTGAGTCCATCTTGATTATTTTTTGTTGTCTTTCTAGCGGTGTGCTCGGTGGCACTCTAATCCATAGTTTTCAGAAATGACTATTTTGCCCCTGGGGGCTTATTTGTCATATTTCCGATTTTTTACTTCCGCGTCGATTTTCTTTGAGTTCCGTGACCTCATGGAAGGTCATCTTAGGGTCTTAGAGGTGGGTTGTGCCTTGGGAGACTATTTTCTTATTTCTTACTTCTGCATCGGGATCCGTTACCAGGTCAACTTTCGGGTCACCATTGCCGCACCGGGTTGAATAAAACCTGAGTCGTTACAGTTTCCTTGGAGGGAAATGAGACTTTGGTTTGTTTTCCTATTTGACAAGCTTTGCAGAGATAATCTTCTTTGAAGTTTATATCAGGTAGACCTTTAACAACTTTTAGTTTGAGAAGTTTAGACAAGTTTCTTGAGTGCAGATGCCCTAATCTTTTGTGTTATAGCTTAGCTTCATCACAAGTTGTCGATTGCATTGAGTATTCTGAGTTTCTTCAGTGACAGTATAAACATTTCCTGAGGATCTATAAGCCGAGAAAAGGACTTGTTTGGATCTGAGATCAACCACACTGCACTTTTCTTTATTGAATCATACTTCTTTTCCATTGTCACATAGTTGGCTAAGACTGAGAAGATTGTGTTTGAGCCCTTCAACAAGTAGAACTTCATGAATCTCAGGTAATTCTTCAGACCTGTTTACAGTTCCAATACCAATAATTTTTGCCTTTTGATTGTCTCCGAAGATAACATTTCCCCCATCAAACTACTTCAGAGAAGTAAATTTGGATTTATCACCTGTCATGTGTCTAGAGCAGCCACTATCAATATACCATTTGTCTTAAGTGTTACAAGCTTTAAAAGTTGTATACACTAGAGGGCTCACAGAGTTTAATTTCTTAATAATCCACATCATTTTAGTTTTCACCAATGATCTTTTGTCCTTGATTTTCTGAGCTGAAGCTAAATGGTGTGGTGCCGTCGCTAGCATCAACAAAGTTGCAATGAAAGTGTGGCCAAGTTTAAATTTATAAAGTGCCACTACTACCTCTAACTACTAATATAGCTAGGGTGAGTAGGGATCGTCCCAAGGGATTGGGGCTATGTTAATATTGAAACAAGGTCAGATTAGTAGGTCAAGTGATCAAGAGATTGTTTGTTTGGTTAATTAAACTACAATGTAAATAAATTCAATACAAAACAATTGAAATATATAAATGGTAAAGAACAAAAGAGAAAGGTCTTGGGATCTAGAGGTCACCACTAAACATCACCATTCTAGACATTCAATATATAATGAATGAGGGGAAACATGTGTTGCAATACAAAGAGGTGTGATTAATTGAATCAACAAGCGTGGATTGACTAATTAAGCATATATTGTCTAGACAACCTAATGAATAGCACAATATATCAAACTAAGCCATTATTCATTCCTTTAAATTCACAATTAACACACTAACAAATTAGAGAATTATACCACTTGCATTCATAAGTATGGAACATCAAACAACAAGCATAGATTGTCCTCACATATAAGAAAGTAAAGCAACTACACTACTTGTAAGCTAAGGACATGAAAATTAAACTAATTAAACTAAGGTAGAGGTATAATCCATCAAGAAATGAGTATGAACCATCAAACAAGCCACAAGAGTATATTATTTAAGCACTATGCCTTGACAATCTCTAGATTCATAGCATCAATACACATAGACATGCATCAATATTACAAAACCAAGAGATAAACACATGAATATCTACTCTAGCATACATAGACATATGGATAGAATGAAATGATCAATTGGAAGTATTAATCAACATAAATCTTTGTAGGAATAAGATTCATATATAAATCAAGGGTCAAGACAAGATTACAATACAAATCCCCTCAAAATACAAAGCATTAAGGTCTAGAAGGCATGCTTAGGGCTAACTCTAGCACCAAAAAGATGTTTAGCCACTCATTGATGTAGTCATCCAACCCTCAAGGGCCATCTCTATAGTAGAAATGCTTTTCTTCTTAATGGAAACCCTAGAAGAATGGAAGAACTCCCAAAATAGTGTATGTCTCTCTAAGCTTTAGCCTCCTCTCCAAAATATGTGATATTATGTTTAGATATGAAGATGTATGAAGATATATGTAAAAATGGCTCAAAATCCTTATATAAGAAGCTCAAGTGTCACACCCAATGGTCAGGTCTCGTGCACTAGGGTCCCTTCAATGATTGCACCACCAGTTATCTTTTAATGAGTTGGACACTGTTTTATTTCGGACTTGAAGAGGTTCGATTGATCAAATTTAGATGAGATTGATTGAACTGTGGCCAGATCCATCGAATTAAGGCCAGATCGATCAATCCATGGCGGCGCTTTTTTAGAATAAGACAAATCTGAGATATTTTTGGGATATTTTGGAAAAAAGACAAAAGTGGTAGGTGGGGAAAAGATCAAGGAAGTTCGATCGATCTGAAGTAAGTTGGATCAATCGAAGATGGAATTTCTTTGAGGATAAGGACAAGGGGTCTGATCCATCTTAGTGAGGTGAGATCAATCAATGTGAGATCGATCAAAAATATTTCTGATCGATTGAAGTTTGTTGATTTCCAATACTTTGCTTCCACTTTGCTGCATTCTTCCATTCATCTTGATATTGCTTCTTTTAGGCTCTAATTTGGCTAAATTGACTTATTTTGGGGATAAGCGCCTGAAAAGGGCAATAACATGAAATTAGTTTAAAACGGGAAAATAAAATAGATAAAGGTCCTAGAATACTCGAGCTTAAGGGGTTTAAATGCACACTTTTTAGCGCTCATTACAAAGTTTGACTTCTTGACATATATTCTAGTTATCTTAAAGTTTCTTATAGCTGTGGTAACAAAGTCTCTCTTGTTGAAGCTTAGAGCATTGCAGGTGTTATTAAGTAACTCACCCTTGAACCTCTGAGGTTTTATGATAGGAAACCTTGCATACACTTCACCAGTTGTGGCTTTGACAAATACAGAGTGTGTTTGATTGACCTTTGTGGCTGAATCACACACATAGCCAATTCTAGTCTTCCCAATTTGCTTTATGGATTGCTTCCAGATCTCATCCATCTTTAAGGATCTTTCTTCAAGAATGAGAGAAAGTTCTTCTTTACACTTCTTGGTAGACCACTGAGTGTTGACTTGAGATTTCAATAGGCTTTAAAAAATAAGAGAAACTGAACACAGCATTGAGAGTTTAAGTTTGAAGTGTTAAGTGAGAATTTGTTTGGACTTTAACAATTCTGAATTGAGGCTTTTTATCTGGGAATTCTGTTGATTACACTTCATTACAAGCCTTTCACATTCTTCAAGAATTTCCTCAATCTCAGTGTCACTATCTTCTTCAGCTTGAACTGGAGTTTGCGGTGCTTCAAGAATTGCCATAAAGAGACATTCATCTTCTTGTGTCTCCTCAGGTTTATCTTCTTCAGGAGCAGCATCCTAATCTAAGATAAGTGTTTTTCTACCAAACCTTCCTTTGTAGTTTCCTCCCTCATTCTTCTTCTGACTTTGCCCCTTTGAGTTCGGACAATTAGATACAATATGACCAGGTTTACCACACCCATAACAGGTTAAATTTTGCTGCTGATTCTTCTTTTTAAACCTGAAATTTCTAAATTTCTTAGCAAGGTAGGCTACCTCATCTTCTTCAAGATCATCTTCAGACTTTGTTTCAGTTTCTTCAACAAATTCCTTTTCTTTAAGAGTAGCTTCTCTTCTATGAACAGCTGAAACACCAATTCTCATTTCATAGGCGGTGAGAGAGGCCTGAAACTCATCAATCTTCACTTCAGAAAGATCTTTGCCTTTAAGGATTGTCACTTTAGGATTGAATCTAGAAGTGAGTGACCTTAGTATCTTTTTACAAACATCAATATCCTTAATATCTTCCCCTAGAGCTCTCATATTGTTGACAAGGTTATTGATCCTGAACATGTACTTATATTAAACTTTGAATCGATGTATCTTGTTCTCCTTAATAACCTTATTTCATTCATGAGCTGCCTGAAGAGAATCCTACATTTCCTTGGTTGTTTTACAATTTTTAACTCTGGTAAACTCTTGTTGCCTCAAGGCACAAAAGAAAACATGTTTAGCCTTGCCATCATTAGCCACAACCACTTTATCTTCAGCAGAGGGGTTATCAATATTAAGAATCACAACACCATGTACGGTAGCATGCCAAACATCATAGGACTGAGACATTAAAAAGGCTTCCATTCTAGTTTTCCAAGAATCATAGTTTGAACCTTCAAACCCTGGAGCTTTGTTGATAACTTGACCTTCTCCCATTGTTGGGATCATGCATGCTTATTAGAACCTCTCTAATACCAATTGTTAAACCAAAAGGGGGATGAATTGGTTAAAACTTTGCTTTCTCAAACTTTTCTCAACACAACTAAGTAAGTATTCAAAGAATAGATAACACAAGGTTTACAAGGAAACCCTCTTAACTAGGGAAAACCTTGGGTCTTGGCCTCAGCCAATAAGCAATCTACTACTAGCTATATGTATCTTGTTACACATTCAGTTGTCTCACTCTCTGCACACACCCAAGCACAAGAATAGACACTAGTTTTCACAACCAATACACACACTAGTACACCAAAGTGCGTCTACGTACTCCCCATGTCCTAAGCAACCATGCTTGGACCAAATAAGCTCTCATAACTCAATCAACAATAGGGTGAGGAATTAAAGCCTCACTACCATTTACAATAAAGTCTTTGCAACAATTAAAATTAGCTGGACAACACAGAATTCTAGGTTACTGCCTCAGAACTGCAATCTACTGCATTTACTGTCTAAGGGGTAAAATGGGAAATTCTTTTCGAGATCAATTCACCAGCGCCTCATACAATTTTCTTTCACTATTGTACTAATGTCCATAACTTTGCATAATCAAACATAGCATGAGTATATCACAAAGTTCAGTCAAAGTCCTTAGTTCAACATATAACAGCTACAGCACAAGATAGCTTTGGCACAGAATAGCTTTAGCATAGAATAGCCTCAACACAGAGTAATTTAAGCACAGAGTAGCTTCGGCACAGAATAGTCTAGGCACAGAATACTCAAAATCAAAGCATACCATATTTTTGTCACAGTCTCAACTTTAACAATCTTGATTCATCAAAATATACTAGCTAGCAGCATAGATCATCATGAAATAGCTTAGTATAATCAAATAGCACTTGAATCCAAGATTTCTTCAGAAAAACAAGCTTAACTAGTGACCACACTGTCCAAATTCATTTTTAGCATATTCTCAACACAAACACAGTCTGAGCAACTGTAAAAAGATGAATTATACCTATGTCAACCTTCAAAATCAACTACAATAGCTTGAAACACAAAGTCACTACTCAATACAACTCTTGCATCAGCAAATTTGACAGCAACCTCATCTCAGCAATTAATACACACCTCAGAGTTGATTCAATGAGTTTTTCTTACATAGATCATCATCAAATAGCAGAGAAAAACTTGTTTGACATAGTATACTCGAGGGTTCTCAGCAGCAGCTCAATATGCAATGTAAATTCAAGAGGCTTGAACCCTAAGGAGCCTTATAGCAGCATATATATACTAATGTACTCACAGCAGCTCTTGTACAGCTTGCTACAATACACCTGTCACTTTCCACCAATGATTGGAAGAGCACAATTCAGATATTTTTCGGGCAATGGACCATTACAGGACTGCCACCTCAGCTAATTTTGTCACTATTCTACCAGTTGCAGCAAGTTACAAGTTTGAGTACTTAATTCCATTTCTGTCCAAACTTAGCCTCTAAGGAATGTAATATTCTTGCATATACTAGCTCTCTAGGACCACTGAAACATGTCATATATTTGAGCAGAGCTGGAAAGCACCAAAATACCGTTGTGACAGACTTTATACTTCTCAGCTAAGCAAAAGTCCCGAGGCTATATAGAGGGCAAATGTAGGTTCATCCAAGACAATCTAGTGCGATGCAGCTACCTGAGCATACGTATATGTATATATGAAATACAACTGAGAAAAGACCATAGTCCCATGTGAGCACCTGTAGTTAAAACTTAAGTGCTGAACCTTCACTGTTCGAGGCTGAAGCATTACAATGTACTATTACAGACCCGAGGTTGAAGCATTGCAATGCACTATTACAGACCACTGAAGCAATACTTTTTGACATTAAAAGGCAAACATTCCTTAAGGTAACTTAGGACTAACAAATCTCTACAAATAACATGCCAAAGCAATATTCAAAAATATCTCTACTTCAATGTCCTCAATTGTTGACTTCACACCCAAATTTATTTTAATTTTTGGCACCAAATAATCTTTTGCTTAAAATATCTTCTCCAACGAATACTAAAATGTTTAACTCATCAATTTCGGCAAGTTATTTTACATGTCTCACCCAATAGACTCGACTTCAATATCGATGTAAACTTTTTCCAAATAACGACAAAGTAAAAATAAAATAATATTTTATTTGAAAAAGAAAAATATTTTTCAAAAAGAATATTTTACATCGAAACAAACGGAGGCTAAATGTATGTTGCTTAGCAAATTATCGAAAATTTTAAAAACAAATAAATCACTAAGGAGAAAATCTATAAAACGTACATTAATTTACAATAAATAAATAAAATTATTATTTAATTGAAATCTTTTGTTTTAACGGAGGAGACTCCTTTATTCATTTTACACTTTTGGAACTTCCTCTTCTTCTTTTTTCTTTCAGACATTATTTAATTCAAGTGTTTTGTTTTGGCCCAGTTGTAATTTTCACTTCTTCTTCTTCTTCTTCTTTTTTAAATCAATGCAATGCACCTTTTTTTAAATATTATTTAGACATTATCATTCAATGCACCCTTTTTTTAAAGTTTAGACAAAAGAAATCAGCTAACAGCTAACTTGACTGGCCCTATATATATATCTATATATCTATATATATAGGACCTAACAAAAGAATTATCAGATCCAAATCTTCCCGTCTTAGATGTCAAGGGCGTGCATTTAGCCGGCTGATATCAGAAGTCGTTTAATTCAAAGATGGAGAGTGAAAGGTGAGTGTCCCAAAAAAAAATTAAATTACCAAAACAAACAAAGGAAACGACAACAGATGAAGTCCTAGAATATGTTAATAAAACATCTTCATAAACTCAAACTCCAAATCTTCCATTATCATTATCTAATCACAAACTCTCTTCATTCACCATTGCCACTCTATCACCCCCATATTGCTGGACTTTAAAATATCTTAAACAATAACTCTTTTTTCCTAAAAGATAATAAAAAAATAAAAAATTATGAAATACCCATGCATATTATTATGCTATTATTACAGGAAGTTGAAGGGGCCTCCCATACACACACAAACAAATAAAAAAATAAAAGGGATTAAGGGGCCTCTTTGATGATTTTCCCATATTGAGAGGTAAGAGAATCTCAAATAAAATAATAAAAGGGGCATTTCAATCCTCATGTAAGAGATCCGTTCCATATCTTTGTTTCGTGAACTAACAAATGCAGTTGCAAAACAGATTATACATACATATACATTTATATATATATATATATCATATCTTGGTTAATAAACACGAGATAGTGCAGTCTTACTAAGCCTTAAACGGATCAACCAACACAACTGTTGCAAAGATGGATTATGTTATATAGGAGACCTTATGATAATTAAAGTATCCCCAGCCCTCACTAAAAAGAGTATTATTCATGATACTGAGGTCAGAGGTCTATGTTACCTAGCACATGCTGGAAGCCTATGGCCCGGGAAAGCAACTCAAATCCAATTATCTTACAGCACGCAAATGAGCCTATTTGGGAAACTATGACAAGCTACAGTTAAAGTTAGTTGAATGCTTATAGCTGAGGTGCACTTTGCTATGAAATTGAAATACATTTTTTTTTTTTTTTGATATGATAATTCAAAATTAAACTACATTTGACCAAAAGGCAATCAAAAGAAATCAAGTCTATACTCAATTTCCAAGCACAGTTGGGACGATCCAAATTGCAGGCGGCATGACCCTCTGTGAAGGATCAAGAATGTAATGTGTACCAAAGCTTCCATTCTCTACATTGAAGATACCAATATCACGGCGCCCATACAGTGGGTAAGCTAAAAACATATAATAATCATCGGTGTAATATATGGAATTTGGCTGGCATCCAGGGAACTTTGAAGCTGAAATACGAGTAGAATGGCTATCTCCCAAAAACATTGTGCCTCCGCCCTAGCTCTTCACTTGAATCCGCTTAGCATAACCCTTCTTGTTTGGCGGTAGAAGCAGCTTGAAAACTTTGAAGCCCGAAGTTTCATGTTGTAAATCATGTCCTATTTCTTTCATGAACCGTTGCACAAAAAGCAAGTCTCCACTACATAATTCCACGAGATATGTATGTTCTGCAAACACTTTGGTCCTTAGTGCAATTATTTTAACTTGGGGAGCTTTACGTGCCTCGTCCCTGCTATTCACATCAATCATTATGACTCCACCCCAATAATCAACGGTAAAAATTTGGCCTTTATAATATATGACATCAAAGATTAAATCAAACCTCTCATCTGGATAAGTCCAAGCTTTGTCACCAAATTGAAAGAATGCCAAACAGCGGCGATCATCATAGATGGCGGTAACAATGTAGTCATCGGGAGACAAAGCAGGGTTAGCCAACAATATAGCCTTGTAAACGAGGTACTCATAAAAAGGAGGTTCCACAGTTGTGTCAAATTGGGATACAAGAACGATATCTCTATCGTCTTCGACTTCTTCTTCTTCTTCTTCGAATTTTGGGAGGTCCATAATGGGAGGAAGCCCAATGGTAGAACCAGAGAAGGGGTTTAATAGAGTTACACCCATGTTTTCTTCAACAGTGAACAACCAACCATACGAAGAACCACAACACCTCTTTTTGTAAGGTATCTGTAATTGAAAATCATATATTTTGTTGTGGGTGATGTTATATAGACTGCGCCTTTTTTTAGCTATTATCTTTTGTAGGGACCATCAACAATGGTACTTGTGTGTCGCATTTATTTTTAACATATTTAACTTTGTTCTTCATTGCCACAAATCGCCATGGTTTGCAAACTGCACCAAAGCGAACATAGTCCGATTATGAACCTAACTGGTTCATAATCACATCCAGAAAGTTCTTAGGAAGCAATGCCCAGTCCGACTCCACCAACGAATTCATATCAAAAACCATTTATTTATTTGCACTATAGCACTGCAAGCTATGTCAACAAATCTACAATATGAACAAGCAAGAGAACCTAATCAATTACAAAAGTTTTCAGAACAAAAAATAATATCTACCTAGTAACAAAATAACGAGAAGCACCAATTGTAACAAAATAAAACAATGTAACCCGAACCAAATCTAATTAGACATTGTTTAGGTGTGATAATCATAATAGGATTATAATTAATAGCATTAAAATTGATGAAGATTTACCTAAAGTTTGTGTGATGATCTAAAGTTTGTGTTATGATGGATACTGACTTATTATCCCGTGTAATATATAAATATATTTCAGCAGACTTGTAAGCGGATCTGCAATTATGAAATTAGATAGAAATATAGAACTGGCGATTAAAGATTTAAACTTTACTCAAAGAAATTGAACACCAAATCGATAACTTTGCTAAACAATCTTAAATAAGAAAGAAAATTAGGGCTTCTAATGTAGAAGAAGAGATCGGAAAGGACAGACAAAAAGAAAACAGAGTACTCACTGTGATAAAAATCAAGACTTCAGGCGACACTAAAATTGATGAAGATTTACCTAAAGTTTGTGTGATGATGGATACATATATATATATATAGACAGTATAGACTTGTAAACGGATCTGCAATTAGGAAATTAGATAGAAAAATAGAACAAGTAGAGTGGCGATTAAAGATTTAAACTTTAATCAAAGAAATTGAACACCAAATCGATAACTTTGTTACTAGGGCTTCTAATGGAGAAGAAGAGAGAGAAAGGACAGACAAGAAGAAAACAGAATACCTAAAGTTTGTGTGATGATGGATACAGTTATATATATATATAACTGTAAACGGATCTGCAAGTAGGAAATTAGATAGAAAAATAGAACTAGTAGAGTAGCGATTAAAGATTTAAACTTTACTAAAAAAAAATTGAACACCAAATCGATAACTTTGTTAAACAATCTTAAATAAGAAAGAATTTAAGAAAGAAAATTAGGTTTCAATGGAGAAGAAGGTAAGGGAAAGGAAAGGACAGAATGCACCAAAGTGAACATAGTCCGATTGCGAATCTAACTTGTCCGTAATCAAGTCCAGTAATTTCTTAGGAAGCCCTCCCTTCCTGGTTTTATAGAAGTCCTCAAAGTAGTTGTAAAGCTTGAGGGTTATATATATATATTTATATTTATATTTATTGGGTATTTTTATTTTGGGATGGTGTTCCATTCTAAAAAGAGTACATCTGTTCGGACCGATTAATGAACTAAGTTCTCCGATTTCACGCGTAAAGGAATTTTCCACGATGAAGTGAAGAGGTGGACAGGCACGTGGGGTTGGGACAATTTGGCAATCATTTGATGAGGTAATTACATAAGTTTTTATCACATCTTGTCAAGAATGACACCCTATGGTTTTACAAATATTTATGACTACTATTTGTTAATTTGGACAAAGAGATTTAAAATTTGTTAACATTCAAGTACTACTTTTATGTCTTGGATATCACTTGCTATGAGTGATAAAAAAACTTAATAATAATAAATAACAGAATGAGCACCTAGAAAAACTACACATATTTTTAAGTGTCCACGTCAGAAAGCATATTTTAATAAATGCATTTTTTTTTTTTAAGAACTCATCTATTTAAAAATTCAAAACTTTAACTTGACCTGAGTTTTAAAAATTGGTCCTAAGTTCATGTATTCTAGTTTTCCCTAATTATATTGTGTTTTCTTCCATGCCTAGAGGGAAATATAAATATAAAACTATATCAAGTTGTCACTATCCAACTTTCTATAAATAACATTATTTTTAATATATTTACGCATAAATGTTTGAAATACTGAGAACAACATAATTATGATGGAAAATCACCTCCAGTGAAATAGTGCAAATATTTGTTCCATTTTTGTGAATGAATAGTACTTAGGAGGAAAATTACCTCAGTGAAATAGTACAAACATTTGCTCCATTTTTGTGAATAAATAGTACTTACCATTGTGGGTAAAAAATTATATTTGTTTTATATAGAATTTTTGTATATATATATATATATATATATATATATATATATATATATATGTATACACTGTTCAAATATAGTCTTCTTTTCTCTTTTATTTCTTCTTTCCTCCCTCCTTCATTTCAGCAACCCATTTGAAATAAAATTGAAATCCCGCCGCCCAGCCTTTCTTCTCTCCCAAAATATCAATCAACCCAGTTTAGAATTTGATTTCTTTCCAAATAGATTTTGATTGAAATCCCACCACCCAGCCACCCTTCTTCTCTCCCAAAATATCAATGAACACAGTTTAGAATTTGATTTCTTTCCAAATAGATTTTAATTTCTTTCCAAATAAAAGCAGGAAGCAGGCTTTATTTCGAAATAGAATAAACGATTCTATTTCCAAATTGAAGATCAGATCAGACTTCTCCAAATCGAAGCAAGAGGTACGATTTCTTTGTTTATGCCATTCTTATAGAACTAGGAGAATTTCCTTGAAAATAAAATTTGAAAATTATACCAGTATCCCAAATTATACTTATTTGCTACATCACAACAATTTTCTAACAATAGCACAACAATTTTTCAACATGTTCGTAACATATATCCCAACGTATTTGTAAAGTTGTGTATCACAACATTTTCCTAAAGTACAACCTAACATTTTCGTACAAACATCCCAACTTATTTGTAAAATGCATTCCAACATTTTCTTAAAGTGAATCCCAACATTTTCCTAAGGTGCATCCCAACATTTTAATTGCTGGTGTACCATTTAAAATGGTACTATTTCCTTTTTCTTCTTTGCCTCAGACCACCGTTCTTCACTTTTTCTTCTTCGCCTCACCACCGGTCTGGTACATCCCAACATTTTCCTATGGTGAATCCTAACATTTTCCTAAGGACCCACCATTTTCCTATGGTGAATCCTAACATTTTTCTAAGGCTTCATTTGGTTAGGTAGAATCAACTAGAAAAGAAAGAAAAGAGAAAAATTTTAAACTTTTTTGGAGTTTGGATAGAAGGAAAAAAGGAAGGAAAGAGAAAAATTTTAAACTTTTTTGGAGTTTGGATAAAAGGAAAAAGAAAAGAAAGAGAAAATCTAGTTTCCCGCATCGGTCTATTTGTCCCAAAAAAAATTCACGCACAAAACACGCGAAAAAGTATTTTCCCGTAAAAGGAGTCCCTTTTATTCGACTTTCCTATTTTATCCAACTAACTTGTTTGTATTTGTTGTTGGTAATTCTCTCTTTTGTGACTTTGTGAGTTTTCAACAACTATTCTTATGAAACAATTAATTTTTTTTTTTTCTTTCAATAAAATAGGATAGGTGCATCTTTTTTAGTATAATCCACATATCTAATGGGAAGGTTCAAAAATAAAAGAAAAAAAAATTAATATTTAGTTGAGCCTCCTCTGCTCCCTAATTATGTGTAATCCAACCTTTAAAAATTAGTTTGCCTTATTTTATTACAATTTTTTTTTTTTAATCATCTATTGAACAATATTTATTTTTTAAATTCTAACTGATATAAAAGTAATTTTGGTAAGTAGAATTATTTTTTTTTCACTTTCATCCTACCCAAATTAATAAAATCATATTTTATCATAACTTTTGTTTTTGGATAAGTAAATATTTTATCATAACTTTCTCAAAAGACTTTAGTACTTACCAAATTCATGGTAAAATAGATCTTGCTTCTAAATAAAATTTTTTATTTTTTTTAATCCTCTTTTCTATGTTGCAATTCTAGCTACTCATAATCCGGTGTGGATATACATATATATATCTTTTATATGGTGAAATATTTAATTTTTCTCCCAAATAGTAGTCTCTAATTTTTTTTCTTTTAATTTGTTTATCTTAAACTAATAATTAGTTTTACCTAGAAAATATTATGAAGCCTTATTCTAAATATAAATAATAAATATAAATATAAACAATTATATATTTGAATTTAATAATTTATCATTTTAATTCATAAGGGTAGTTTTGGTATGCATAATCACTTTCTTTTCACTTTCATACTATCCAAACTAACAAACTAATATTTTTTTACAATTTTCTTGGATAAGTTTTCATACTAACCAAATGCATACTAGAAAATCTTTTTTTCTCTTCATTCACTTTCTATTTCTTTTTTTTTTTTTTAACTTATTTCCATCTAACCAAACTGAGCCTAAGATGCATCCCAACTTATCCCAACTTTTCCAACCTAGCCTCAAACCTTCTTCCATACTTCTTCGTTTTACTTCCCTTCTTCTTCATCCTCGTTTATTCGAAATTCAAACCCTAACCCTCAAACCTTCCTTCTTCCCTTCTTGTTTGCCTCAGACCTTCCTTCTTGCCTTCTTTTTCTTCGTCTCAGACCTTGGTTCTTCACTTCTTCTTCTTCGCCTCACCGCCATTTTTCACTTCTTCTTCTTCGCCTCAGACCGCCATTGGTACTATTCTCTTCTTCCCTTTTAGAGAGAGAAAGGAAGACAACCGTTTTTAGAGGGAGAAAGGGAGACAGCATGAGAGAGAAAGGGAGACAGCTGTGTATTTTAGAAATAATATTTAAAATTTATATGCCTATGAAATACAATATTTGAAGGGATGGAAAAAAATTAGTTACCCAATTTTTTTAATTGATGTGGCACATTCTCAGCCAGTTATTTCAAATGGTGGAAATGGTTGCACTATGCAACTGGAGGTGATCCTGGTCTCTAATCATACGTGTAAGAGCTAAGTGTTAAAGTTATTAGAGAAGTTTTAAAATTTCCAATTTTAGAATTTCTATTGGTTAGAAATTCTAAAGTACTTAACTAATTAACTACATGTAATAATAATTAAAATGGAAAGGAAATTAAATTAAAGGTTATAACTGTTAATAACGTTAATAGTAATTTAGCCAAACGGCACATTTAGGATTATGTAATTTAGCTAAACGGCACGTTTAGGATTATACCTGTTGATGAAAAGAAGTGATAAAGTCTATAAATATATAGGCTTTGATTAGCAAAGAAATTAATTAAATAAGTTCTCTTCTACTCTCAGAAAAACTACTGCAATCATATTCTCTCTCTGAAATCATACAGTCTACTCCTACTATATATATATTATCTATTTCCCTGGGCAACGTGACATCAAAACTTGGTGAAAGCTTCTATGTGATCGTGCGCATAGGGAACAATTGGAGTTGTATCTTGGAATCTTCGGTGGATCGTAATTACCTGCAAACTTCAAAGGCTTTAGGACAGCACATTGCGTGCCTCTCCATCTAATAGGCCAAAACTATCTTTCTCTGTTCTGATCTATTTTCTGTTATGATATAATTATATTTGTTGTTTAATTATTTTTAAATATTGATTGTTTTATTATAATTATTCTCTTATTTTAAAACATCTTTTTCATTCCATAAATAGAAGTATTTTACAATTTGAAAATTAATATCCCTAACATTCTAAAGCCTTTGAAGTTAATTGTTGAGTGCTTAGATATTTTTTCTATTGTTTCAATTTGGTAATTTATTATTCACATGCCGTAATTAATATCGATTTCGTTGATTTAAGTTATTTACTCTATTTGCTTTTCCATTTAGATTGTTGCCGTATATCTATACTATTCTAAAAGTGTAGCTAATTTCTTAACATTTTTAGATTTTTCAAAAATACAAAATAGTTTTTATTAAATACTTTACATTATATCATATATATATACTTATATATATATTACTTAGAATTCTAATTGCCACATATGATTAAATGAGTCATCTCTCTATATATAAAAGTTAAAAAAAAAAAAAACCAATAGCCACATGAGTTAAATAAGTTCTCTCTTTATATATAGAATTTAAAAAAATTCAATAGTGACATGTGATTAATGAGTTAAATGAGTCATCTCTCTACATATAAAAGTTAAAAAAAATCTAATAGTCATATATGATTAATGAGTGCATATATATATTTTTATTATTTCTATACATTTTTAACAATTTTGAATTCAAATATTTTTCTATAGGTTAAACACACATACCCTAATCAATATTCCGAAAAAAGAAAAAAAAAAAAAAAAATTTCTTCCCACTTTTTAAAAAACAGCCCATTTCCCTTCCCCAAAAATTCCATGCCCAATCCACAATATTCCAAATAATAAAAAAAAAAGAAATTAAAACATTTTTCTTCCCACTTTTTAAAAAGTAGCTCATTTCTTCCCCAAGAATTCAATGCCCAATACACAATATTCCAAATAAAAAAAATAAGAAATCCCATTTTTTGAGCTGGAGTTCTCAATAAATAGAAAAAATCAAATATTTTTAATAGTTTCCAAATACAATTATTAATTTGTTGGGAACTTTACTTGAGGTATACTATCTTTAAAATTCATTTTAGCTATAGCCATATGAGTTAAATAAGTCCTCTCTTTATATATAGAATTTAAAAAAATCCAGTAGTCACATGTAATTAATGAGTTAAATGAGTTATCTCTGTATATATAAAAGTTGAAAAATCTAATAGTCATATATGATTAATAAGTGCATATATTTTTTTTATTATTTCTATACATTTTTAACAATTTTGAATTCAAATATTTTTCTAAAGGTTAAACACACGTACCCTAATCAATATTCCGAAAAAATAAAAAATAAAAACATTTTCATCCCACTTTAAAAAAACAGCCCACCCCAAAAATTCCATGCCCAATCCACAAAATTCCAAATAAACAGTTGAATATATATAATAAACAGTTGATAATAGTTAATTATATTTGAAACACTTACAGAAAACTTTCTTCTTTATTGCACTTTCTTTGTTGCACTTCCAAACTTAATACAGAGAAATATTACAAGAGGAAGAAAGGAAAATTGAAAGATACATTGAAGGGAAACTTTTCCCTCTATTTATACATAAAATGGACTTGAAATTAACATTTTGAAGTCCGCATAGTGCATGGGAACGTGTGCTTGAATAATGCAGTCGGTCGGCCCACCACTAAGTTCTGTCTCCTTATCTGATAGAAAGTATACATCTGATGAAGGAAATACTGTAGAATCAAAGACTTTTGAGAAAAGTCCTTTGTCTTCTTCTGTCGGCAGGATAAGAGGAATCTTTACTTTTTGGGTGGATTCATCTTTTCCTTCAAGTGGCTGGTGAGAGAGTCCCAATAATCAGCGACTGTGGGTTCATCTTCAGAAATAAGATCTTCATTGGGATCTTGTGCATAACCAGCTAGACAGGAAAACTGATTACCATCTTGACTGGTCTGGCTAGAGACTGATATCATGGATGCATCATCTCTTACTGTCGATGTGGAGGAATCAAAAGTTGTAACAAATTTATTCCTCATAAAATCCATGCATTTAACCATTAAATCTGCTTCGGTAATTAATGGTTGTTGCTTTCTGATCATATCTTTAACAAGTTCAAATGGGTTAAAGATTTCTAGTTCTGGAATAGTTAACTTTGGAACCTTATCCATGTATTCCATTGTTTTCTTTCTGATATGATGGAGGAGGGCTTGGATAGGGTCTTGGGTCATGCCTGACCACCATTGGTAATAAAAGATCCTCTGAAGGACGGGTAACTTATCAGTGGTATAACCACATTGGAAATCCTATTTCCAAATCCAAGGGATTCCAAATTCAGTAAAGAACAATAGGGTGGATTTCCCTACAGGAATATTATCCTGTCCCCTTAATTGAGGATGAAATTGTTGCCATGGCAAGTATAACTGCCTAATAGATTTGGGCAAAATATCCAGATCAGGGCCAAATATAGCCCACCAGGGTATAACCCAGTTTGGAAAATCAGCCTTAACTGATTGAGGGCATATCTTGAAAAACCAAGAATGTTTATGCTTCGGATTTTGAAAAAAGAACGAATATGTCGAAGCTGAGATATAATCCCAATAATTGTAACTGTGACCATAGGATATTTTCCTTGGCAAATTAGGATTTAAACCCTAGTCACTAGGCCGTATAAGCCTCTTAAAGATAGCTTTACTATAAGTAAGAGGACTATCTTTGGAATTCGAAAATTGCTTCGTGTGGTTGATTTCCACAGAGGAAGTTTCAGTAAGAATGGCTTCATAGATATATCTATGGCGACCATCCGGTGCAGCATACTGTTGAGTTTGGAAATATCTAGATTTTACTTCCAAAGGGTCTGGCATCCATTGCTCATCTTGAGAATCCAGTACCAATACTGTCTGAATATACCTTTGATTAGGTATCCATGGAGTTTCTTGCTCAAGAACCTCTTTCATGGTTGGTTTCTGTTGTTTCTGTTGTGAACTGATTTCGAATATAATTCAAACTACCAAGAAATCTCTGGAGTTGAGTTTTATCCTTTATTTCATCTGGAAATTTAGAAGCAAACTCAATACTGCGATCAATAGGTCTAATTTTCCCATCACAAATTTCATGACTAAGAAATCTGACCTTAGTTAAACACAGTTTTAGTTTAGGAGCAGAAACTACTAAACCACTTCGGTAAATAACATTTTTGAAAATGTTCAAGTGTTTATAATGCTGATCGATTGATTTTGAAAATATGAGAATATCATCAATATAAACAATAGAAAATTCAGTATAAGGATTAAATATGTCATTCAAAATATGTTGAAATTCCGAAGGGGCATTTTTTAATCCAAATGGCATTACTGTCCATTCATACTGTCCAAAAGGTACGCAAAAAGTTGTTTTGTACCTGTCCTCTTCTGCAATCTGTACCTAGTAATATCCAGATTTAAGATCAAATTTAGAAAAGATTACAGCAGATTGTAACCTATCTAAAAGATCTTTGATGTTGGGAATTGGGTATCGGATCCAACTCAAAGCTAGATTGAGTGGTCGATAATCAATAACCAATAGAGGAATTCCTCGTTCTTTTTCAGCATTTTTATTGACATAAAAAGCTCTACAACTCCATGGGGAGTGGCTGCCAGTGACAAGCTTTTTTGCCATTAAAGAGCTAATTTCAGTTTTGCATAATTCCAAGTAGTCAGCCTTCATGTGGCTAGGACTAGTTTTAGAAGGAATCATGAGATCGATAAATCCCTTTTCATAGGGTAAAGAAACAATATGCTTCTTTCTGTCCCAAAAAGCATTAGGAATCTCACTATAGATTTCCTTGAGAAAGTGTTGTCGTATTGACTCAATTTTCTGTTGCTCAGTGGGTTGTACCAATCTTTGATTAATTGCTAAGGAGGATACCTCCTTTTGCAAATAATTCAATTGCTTTTCCTTAAAGATAATGTTATCTTTGAGGGCATTGATATGCTTATTTACTGGTGGGGTCAAGAACTGGAAAGTAATTGACTGGCCATGTAAATTAGAGCATATTCCATGAGAATCAATTTTCTCAATTGGCATGATCAAAGCTAAAAAGGGGGTGCCCAAAATAACTTGTTGTGACATATTTCTGATGAGTAAGAAAGTAGATGGTAAACAAATACCTTCTTTACAGATGAAAACGTGATTAAGTTTATACTTAATCTGCATCTTACCACCACTTGCACTGGTAAGACCTTGAGTGGTTTTCTCAAAATGTTGAGTAGGAACCAATCCTTCCTGTATACAGTTCATATCTACACCACTATCAACTAAGGCAATAGCATTAGTGATGGTGTACTCTTGATTAATTACCAAATTGATAGATATATACCATTTTTGGTAAGTAACTTAATTCAAGAGTTGAAGATAATTCTTGCTTTCGGATTGAGGGACTTCAATCTGGGATGATGAAGTTTCATTTACAGATGTTGCTTTCAAAAGAGTAATTTCCAGTTCCATCTTAGTCTGATGAGACTTTAACTGACGAATTTCTTCTTTTAAAAGATTAATCTCCATTCTGAGATCAGGGAGATTAGCAGGACGTAAATTCTGTCCTTGGTGTTCTAATCTGCTTAGAACTTCTTTCATGCTGTAATGATTTTCTGCTCTCAGAAAATCTAGATTATCAGTATCCTCATTAGTTCGTGCTAAAGCAGAACCTATTTTAAAGACTTTCATCTTGAGTTGAGGATCTTGAATGTGATCTATAAGATCCAATAAGGATTGTTGAGTCGAAGTCAAAACATTTAAGCTTAACCCATTCATTTCAACAATTGCCTTATAGTAATCATCATGAGAGGGATTACAGGAGCATTTTGGATTTCCAACTTCTGCTTCAGAGGAAGAAGAAGACTGTAATTCCATAACAACATCCCCATAATCAGCTGATGATTCTGATTCAGAAGAACTAGTATTAAGTAACAATTTACTTAATTGAAGTCTTAGTTCATCTTCTATGTGAAGACTACTAAGTTTTTCCTTAGTTCTGCACTTGTTTGCATAGTGACCTATGCGTCCACATTTGAAACATTTAGCCTCAGATTTGGGCTTTCCTTTACCCTTTGCTTTAGGAATATATTTCCTTTTAGGCTTAGTATACTGTCGAGAATTATCCTTTTCCTTTAAATAATTCTTTCTTTTGGAATACTTTCTTTTATAAGGTTTTTCAACCTTATTTCTTTTCCTAGGTTTAGGATAAGATAAGGGAGTCTAGTAGGCAAATTGATCACAAAATTCACCTACTTCCTTTCTACCAGTTAATCTTTGTGCTTTTAACTGGGACTGTAGCTTCAGATCATTACAGAGAGCTAAACCTTCTTGGATTACAATATTTACTAATCCACCGTAGGTATAGTTTCTGTAAGGGATAGAGATACCATTATGCATATCTCTAAGCTTTTTCCTGATTCTTTCAGCAAAAAAGGTTGGTAAACCATCCACAAATTTTGCTTTCCAATGTTCATGATTTGCATCATTGAGTTGGAGAACCTTTGCTAAGAATACATCTTCATACCACCGGAAATGAGTTAAAGATGGACATCTTAGATTCTGTAGAAGTTCATGACTCCTTTCACTATTAGCACCTTCTGGGCCAACAAAATGTTGGATAATAGTGGTGATGAGGGTGTAAACCGCATTGGGAGCAGGACCTGGTTGTTGGGTAGCTTCATCTTTCACTATCTTAGTAGTAGAAAAGATTTCAGCTTTCTGAATGTCAGTGAGAACAGTATCCCACCATCCTTTAAGGATTCCTGTAAAACCAGCAACGACAAATTTAGCAATGGTTGGGTCAGTATTGTTATTAATTTTACAGACTTGGCTATACATCAACATTTGATGAATAACCTCGTAAATCTGATAATCAGATTTGCCATCTATATTCCATTCATAAATGGTCTTGCCATGATAAGATTTTTGTGTATGAAAATAATCTCCTTCATACAAGATATCTTGAGGTGTAGGTCTGGGATAATAATATCTACTCGGAGAAGAGGCTGTATTGGAGTGGATATTCTTATCATAGACAATTCTGTTTAACTCAGGTAGCTGAGTGAAATCAGTTTGGAAAACCTCAATATGAGGTAACACATCATCAGAATCAGAACCTATGTCAGATTCATCATGGGATAAAGTCTGAATTTTAAGTCCTTGAATTTTCTGAGTAAGAAGAGTAAGAAATTCTTCATTCTTCTTAGGATGTGTAAGATTGAAGCCTTTAACTTCAATTGCAGGTTTGACCAATGCTTTGGATAAGGAAGCTTCTGGAGGAGAAGTCTTATCAGTAATACACTTAGTATTAATTGTATTTAATACCGTGTCTATTCCTGTTTCAATTCTCCCAAGTTGGGACCCTACCGTTTGCAGACAGACATTAGTATAATTGTTTTGCCTGTAAATATGAGAAATGTCTTTTTTAGTAGCATTACAGGACGGATCAATTATTTTAGGTTGGCTATAAGCCTTGGTTTCCACTTTTGCACCACTGTCAGGGTCAATTCTTTTCAGAATTAAATGTTCAGTGGGAGGATGGACAGAGTGATAAACCTTATCTTCAGTTGTAGTCCATGGTTTGAGAAAATCATCCAATATGTTTATGTTAACTAAAGAATGATTTGTCATAAAGAACCAAGAAACAAAAGGTATAACCATTTTGCGTTCTTGTATAAAGTCATAAAATTGATTTTTAAAAAGCTGTAATTGATTTTGGTCAAAAGCTTTAAAATACCAATTTCTGAATTCTTTATATTGATCCTGTTGAAATTCAGTATTAATGGCAATTCTATCTGGGACAAAATCCATTAAAAACTAATATTCATGAGGGTCATTTATGTCTGTAGGATCATCAAATTGATCCTTGACAGATTCATTTCTGATTCCCATTTCGGATGGAGTTGGGCTGAATTCAATTCCAAATTGGCGACGAGACATACCTATTGGTGCTTTCTCGTAAACTCCTCTTGGAATTTGATTATGAGATTGTTGTATTCCTTTCAGCTTGAGGTGATTGGAGCCAACTACTACAGGAGGGAGATCTTCCTTTCTGTAATCCGATGAGATCGAATGGCGAGAAGGAGGACAAGAAACATGATAAGGAAGATGACTTCCTTTAGATGATGTAGATCTGGGTAGATCTAATAATTTTCTGAAATTCAGAAAAACATCACCATCCTGGTCCTGAATAACACAGTCCAAGCTATGATTAGCAATTGGCTTGGCCGGAACTGCATTAGAAATTGTCCAATGTTCAGGAAATGTTATTTCACTCCAAGGAATCATCCTTTTTGTTGTAACATTTGATGTGAACATATTGGTGTCCCATAATGCTGTTACTCCTTGAGAGTCTTTGCGTATGGCATTTGGACACATAGTATCAAGTACTTTGTAATGGATATGATAAATAACACTTATCACTTCCGATCCAGGTAAATAATCATACCCATAGGTCTGAACACGAAGACTAACTGCCTCAAGGATGTTTTTATCTATTAAAGATAAGTTCAGACTAGGATAGACATTAAAATAAACCGGTCCATGACATAGACTGGTTTCCAGTGCACCCATCAAAGAAGGGTGAAATTTCAGACATCGAGCATCCCTAAGGGTTGCTTGAATACAAGCATCTATACCTAGCAAGGTTAAAGGTTTAAAAGCAATTTGAATTAAACCTATATGGATGTACTTATATTTGTGCATGTGCCTTTAAAGGTCACGGGAAGACAATAATCTAATTATTGTGTCTTGGGTGCTTAATTGCATAGTCTGTTCCATAGTCTTGACAGTCCATAGATCAGTCAGATTAAGCATTCTGATTTTGTAAATGCTCTTAGCACTTACTGGAGGGATAGTCCATCTGTTCAATTTATTTTGAACATTGGTCCATTCCACTAATTCAGTATTTTTTACCAATTCTGAATCCTGGTTTTCCTGTACTCTTGAAGAGGAGGAAGACGATGGTTTTAGCATGTCTGTGAATTATTGTTAATGCTTTAAGGTCTGTATAGTATAAATATTATAATATTATATAATGAACAGTAAGTTACTATTCTGTCGTCGTTCTGCTTAAAAGAGATTCTATTACTCGTCTGTCAACGATTTACTGGAAACAATACCCTGTGCAGCAATTTAATGCAAAAAGAGGGCTAAACATTCCAACGCGACTTTTGGACGACCCATAATTGAATCAGGGATAAACATAAGTTAGACAGAATAGTAATCGTATTGTTCATTACATAATTATGATAATAATCATGCTACCAGTACCTAAGAAGCATTAACAATAAAAAGTTAACCCAGCATGGCTCTGATACCAAATAAACAGTTGAATAAATATAATAAACAGTTGATAATAGTTAATTATATTTGAAACACTTACAGAAAACTTTCTTCTTTATTGCACTTTCTTTATTGCACTTCCAAACTTAATACAGAGAAATATTACAAGAGGAAGAAAGGAAAATTGAAAGATACATTGAAGGGAAACTTTTCCCTCTATTTATACATAAAATAGACTTGAAATTAACATTTTGAAGTCCGCATAGTGCATGGGAACGTGTGCTTGAATAATGCAGTCGGTCGGCCCACCACTAAGTTCTGTCTCCTTATCTGATGGAAAGTATACATCTGATGAAGGAAATACTGTAGAATCAAAGACTTTTGAGAAAAGTCCTTTGTCTTCTTCTGTCGGCAGGATAAGAGGAATCTTTACTTTTTGGGTGGATTCATCTTTTCCTTCAAGTGGCTGGTGAGAGAGTCCCAATAATCAGCGACTGTGGGTTCATCTTCAGAAATAAGATCTTCATTGGGATCTTGTGCATAACCAGCTAGACAGGAAAACTGATTACCATCTTGACTGGTCTGGCTAGAGACTGATATCATGGATGCATCATCTCTTACTGTCGATGTGGAGGAATCAAAAGTTGTAACAAATTTATTCCTCATAAAATCCATGCATTTAACCATTAAATCTGCTTCGGTAATTAATGGTTGTTGCTTTCTGATCATATCTTTAACAAATTCAAATGGGTTAAAGATTTCTGGTTCTGGAATAGTTAACTTTGGAACCTTATCCATGTATTCCATTGTTTTCTTTCTGATATGATGGAGGAGGGCTTGGATAGGGTCTTGAGTCATGCCTGACCACCATTGGTAATAAAAGATCCTCTGAAGGACGGGTAACTTATCAGTGGTATAACCACATTGGAAATCCTATTTCCAAATCCAAGGGATTCCAAATTCAGTAAAGAATAATAGGGTGGATTTCCCTACAGGAATATTATCCTGTCCCCTTAATTGAGGATGAAATTGTTGCCATGGCAAGTATAACTGCCTAATAGATTCGGGCAAAATATCCAGATCAGGGCCAAATATAGCCCACCAGGGTATAACCTAGTTTGGAAAATCAGCCTTAACTGATTGAGGGCATATCTTGAAAAACCAAGAATGCTTATGCTTCGGATTTTGATAAAAGAACGAATATGTCCAAGCTGAGATATAATCCCAATAATTGTAACTGTGACCATAGGATATTTTCCTTGGCAAATTAGGATTTAAACCCCAGTCACTAGGCCGTATAAGCCTCTTAAAGATAGCTTTACTATAAGTAAGAGGACTATCTTTGGACTTCGGAAATTGCTTCGTGTGGTTGATTGCCACAGAGGAAGTTTCAGTAAGAATGGCTTCATAGATATATCTATGGCGACCATCCGGTGCAGCATACTGTTGAGTTTGGAAATATCTAGATTTTAATTCCCAAGGGTCTGGCATCCATTGCTCATCTTGAGAATCCAGTACCAATACTGTCTGAATATACCTTTGATTAGGTATCCATGGAGTTTCTTGCTCAAGAACCTCTTTCATGGTTGGTTTTTGTTGTGAACTGCTGCTGCCTTTAGGAGGTATGCTAAGCAGATCTGCAACATGATCCAGATATGGAAATTGATCATCATTTAGTGGTATAACCACTTTGGCCTTAGCCTTGTTTTTGCCACGAGCCTTTGGATTATTACCCCGGCCCTACCCATGAGGGGGCTGATTCATGAACCCTGCAAAAATTCACGAGTTAGAAAATCAGGTAAAGAATTAGAACTGCCTTTAATATATTCAATAGAAAAATCAAAAGCAGATAAATCAGCTTGCCAACCAGCAAATATCTGTTTGGAAACTAAATTCTTTACATCTTTTTTCAGTACGTGTTTAGCAGCACTACAATCAATGCGTAACAAGAATTTCTAATTGATTAAATCATCTTGGAATTTATAAATGCATTTGACCAAAGAAAGGATTTCTTTTTTGATGGTTGAGTAATTCAGTTGTGCATTTTTCCAAGTTCCTAAAGTGAAGCAAACAAGCTCCTCGGTTCTTGTATTTGGATTTTTCTGTTTAAGAATACCTCCATAGCCAATATTGGATGCATCTGTTTCCACAATTTTGAACCATGAAGAATTGGCTAGAGCTAAGCAAGGAATTTGTTTTGTTCTGAGTTTAATCTTCTGGACGGCCTTGGTGTGTTCCAAAGTCCATGGGGAAGGAGATTTCCTTAACCTGGTGTACAAAATTGCTGTATCCTGTGCAAGATCTCTGTAGTGATTTCGAATATAATTCAAACTACCAAGAAATCTCTGGAGTTGAGAGATATGAACTGTATACAGGAAGGATTGGTTCCTACTCAATATTTTGAGAAAACCACTCAAGGTCTTACCAGTGCAAGTGGTGGTAAGATGCAGATTAAGTATAAACTTAATCACGTTTTCATCTGTAAAGAAGGTATTTGTTTACCATCTACTTTCTTACTCATCAGAAATATGTCACAACAAGTTATTTTAGGTTGGCTATAAGCCTTGGTTTCCACTTTTGCACCACTGTCAGGGTCAATTCTTTTCAGAATTAAATGTTCAGTGGGAGGATGGACAGAGTGATAAACCTTATCTTCAGTTGTAGTCCATGGTTTGAGAAAATCATCCAATATGTTTATGTTAACTAAAGAATGATTTGTCATAAAGAACCAAGAAACAAAAGGTATAACCATTTTGCGTTCTTGTATAAAGTCATAAAATTGATTTTTAAAAAGCTGTAATTGATTTTGGTCAAAAGCTTTAAAATACCAATTTCTGAATTCTTTATATTGATCCTGTTGAAATTCAGTATTAATGGCAATTCTATCTGGGACAAAATCCATTAAAAACTAATATTCATGAGGGTCATTTATGTCTGTAGGATCATCAAATTGATCCTTGACAGATTCATTTCCGATTCCCATTTCGGATGGAGTTGGGCTGAATTCAATTCCAAATTGGCGACGAGACATACCTATTGGTGCTTTCTCGTAAACTCCTCTTGGAATTTGATTCTGAGATTGCTGTATTCCTTTCAGCTTGAGGTGATTGGAACCAACTACTGCAGGAGGGAGATCATCCTTTCTGTAATCCGATGAGATCGAATGGCGAGAAGGAGGACAAGAAACATGATAAGGAAGATGACTTCCTTTAGATGATGTAGATCTGGGTAGATCTAATGAGTTTCTGAAATTCAGAAAAACATCACCATCCTGGTCCTGAATAACACAGTCCAAGCTATGACTGATCTATGGACTGTCACGACCATGGAACAGACTATGCAATTAAGCACCCAAGACACAATAATTAGATTATTGTCTTCCCGTGACCTTCAAAGGCACATGCACAAATATAAGTACATCCATATAGGTTTAATTCAAATTGCTTTTAAACCTTTAACCTTGCTAGGTATGGATGTTTGTATTCAAACAACCCTTAGGGATGCTCGATGTCTGAAATTTCACCCTTCTTTGATGGGTGCACTGGAAACCAGTCTATGTCATGGACCGGTTTATTTTAATGTCTATCCTAGTCTGAACTTATCTTTAACAGATAAAAACATCCTTGAGGCAGTTAGTCTTCGTGTTCAGACCTATGGGTATGATTATTTACCTGGATCGGAAGTGATAAGTGTTATTTATCGCATCCATTACAAAGTACTTGATACTATGTGTCCAAATGCCATACGCAAAGACTCTCAAGGAGTAACAGCGTTATGGGACACCAATATGTTCACATCAAATGTTGCCACAAAAAGGATGATTTTTTGGAGTGAAATAACATTTCCTGAACATTGCACAATTTCTAATGCAGTTTCGGCAAAGCCAATTGTTAATCATAGCTTGGACTGTGTTATTCAAGACCAGGATGGTGATGTTTTTTTGAATTTCAGAAAATCATTAGATTTACACAGATCTACATCATCTAAAGGAAGTCATCTTCCTTATCATGTTTCTTGTCCTCCTTCTCGCCATTCGATCTCATCGGATTACAGAAAGGAAGATCTCCCTCCTGCAGTAGTTGGTTCCAATCACCTCAAGCTGAAAGGAATACAGCAATCTCAGAATCAAATTCCAAGAGGAGTTTACGAGAAAGCACCAATAGGTATGTCTCGTCGCCAATTTGGAATTGAATTCAGCCCAACTCCATCCGAAATGGGAATCGGAAATGAATCTGTTAAGGATCAATTTGATGATCCTACAGACATAAATGACCCTCATGAATATTAGTTTTTAATGGATTTTGTCCCAGATAGAATTGCCATTAATACTGAATTTCAACAGGATCAATATAAAGAATTCAGAAATTGGTATTTTAAAGCTTTTGACCAAAATCAATTACAGCTTTTTAAAAATCAATTTTATGACTTTATACAAGAACGTAAAATGGTTATACCTTTTGTTTCTTGGTTCTTTATGACAAATCATTCTTTAGTTAACATAAACATATTGGATGATTTTCTCAAACCATGGACTACAACTGAAGATAAGGTTTATCACTCTGTCCATCCTCCCACTGAACATTTAATTCTGAAAAGAATTGACCCTGACAGTGGTGTAAAAGTGGAAACCAAGGCTTATAGCCAACCTAAAATAATTGATCCGTCCTGTAATGCTACTAAAAAAGACATTTCTCATATTTACAGGAAAAACAATTATACTAATGTCTGTCTGCAAACAGTAGGGTCCCAGCTTGGGAGAATTGAAACAGGAATAGACACGGTATTAAATACAATTAATACTAAGTGTATTACTGATAAGACTTCTCCTCCAGAAGCTTCCTTATCCAAAGCATTGGTCAAACCTGCAATTGAAGTTAAAGGCTTCAATCTTACACATCCTAAGAAGAATGAAGAATTTCTTACTCTTCTTACTCAGAAAATTCAAGGACTTAAAATTCAGACTTTGTCCCATGATGAATCTAACATAGGTTCTGATTCTGATGATGTGTTACCTCATATTGAGGTTTTCCAAACTGATTTCACTCAGCTACCGAGTTAAACAGAATTGTCTATGATAAGAATATCCACTCCAATACAGCCCCTGCTCCGAGTAGATATTATTATCCCAGACCTACACCTCAAGATATCTTGTATGAAGAAGATTATTTTCATACACAGAAATCTTTTCATGGCAAGACCATTTATGGATGGAATATAGATGGCAAATCTGATTATCAGATTTACGAGGTTATTCATCAAATGTTGATGTATAGCCAAGTCTGTAAAATTAATAACAATACTGACCTAACCATTACTAAATTTGTCGTTGCTGGTTTTACAGGAATCCTTAAAGGATGGTGGGATAATGTTCTCACTGACATTCAGAAAGCTGAAATCTTTTCTGCTACTAAGATAGTGAAAGATGAAGCTACCCAACAACCAGGTCCTGCTCCCGATGCGGTTTACACCCTCATCACCACTATTATCCAACATTTTGTTGGCCCAGAAGGTGCTAATAGTGAAAGGAGCCGTGAACTTCTACAGAATCTAAGATGTCCATCTTTAACTCATTTCCGGTGGTATAAAGATGTATTCTTAGTAAAGGTTCTCTAACTCAATGATGCAAATCATGAACATTGGAAAGCAAAATTTGTGGATGGTTTACCAACCTTTTTTGCTGAAAGAATCAGGAAAAAGCTTAGAGATATGCATAATGGTATCTCTATCCCTTACAGAAACTATACCTACGGTGGATTAGTAAATATTGTAATCCAAGAAGGTTTAGCTCTCTGTAATGATCTGAAGCTACAGTCCCAGTTAAAAGCACAAAGATTAACTGGTAGAAAGGAAGTAGGTGAATTTTGTGATCAATTTGCCTACCAGACTCCCTTATCTTATCCTAAACCTAGGAAAAGAAATAAGGTTGAAAAACCTTATAAAAGGAAGTATTCCAAAAGAAAGAATTATTTAAAGGAAAAGGATAATTCTCGACAGTATACTAAGCCTAAAAGGAAATATATTCCTAAAGCAAAGGGTAAAGGAAAGCCCAAAACTGAGGCTAAATGTTTCAAATGTGGACGCATAGGCTACTATGCAAACAAGTGCAGAACTAAGGAAAAACTTAGTAGTCTTCACATAGAAGATGAACTAAGACTTCAATTAAGTAAATTGTTACTTAATACTAGTTCTTCTGAATCAGAATCATCAGCTGATTATGGGGATGTTGTTATGGAATTACAGTCTTCTTCTTCCTCTAAAGCAGAAGTTGGAAATCCAAAATGCTCCTGTAATCCCTCTCATGATGATTACTATAAGGCAATTGTTGAAATGAATGGGTTAAGCTTAAATGTTTTGACTTCGACTCAACAATCCTTATTGGATCTTATAGATCACATTTAAGATCCTCAACTCAAGATGAAAGTCTTTGAAATAGGTTCTGCTTTAGCACGAACTAATGAGGATACTGATAATCCAGATTTTCTGAGAGCAGAAAATCATTACAGCATGAAAGAAGTTCTAAGCAGATTAGAACACCAAGGACATAATTCACGTCCTGCTAATCTCCCTGATCTCAGAATGGAGATTAATCTTTTAAAATAAGAAATTCGTCAGTTAAAGTCTCGTCAGACTAAGATGGAACTGGAAATTACTCTTTTGAAAGCAACATCTGTAAATGAAATTTCATCATCCTAGATTGAAGTCCCTCAATCCGAAAGCAAGAATTATCTTCAACTCTTGAATCAAGTTACTTACCAAAAATGGTATATATCTATCAATTTGGTAATTAATCAAGAGTACACCATCACTAATGCTATTGCCTTAGTTGATAGTGGTGCAGATATGAACTGTATACAGGAAGGATTGGTTGCTACTCAATATTTTGAGAAAACCATTCAAGGTCTTACCAGTGCAAGTGGTGGTAAGATGCAGATTAAGTATAAATTTAATCACGTTTTCATCTGTAAAGAAGGTATTTGTTTACCATCTACTTTCTTACTCATCAGAAATATGTCACAACAAGTTATTTTGGGCACCCCCTTTTTAGCTTTGATCATGCCAATTGAGAAAATTGATTCTCATGAAATATGCTCTAATTTACATGGCCAGTCAATTACTTTCCAGTTCTTGACCCCACCAGTAAATAAGCATATCAATGCCCTCAAAGATAACATTATCTTTAAGGAAAAGCAACTGAATTATTTACAAAAGGAGGTATCCTCCTTAGCAATTAATCAAAGATTGGTACAACCCACTGAGCAACAGAAAATTGAGTCAATACGACAACACTTTCTCAAGGAAATCTGTAGTGAGATTCCTAATGCTTTTTGGGACAGAAAGAAGCATATTGTTTCTTTACCCTATGAAAAGGGATTTACCGATCTCATGATTCCTTCTAAAGCTAATCCTAGCCACATGAAGGCTGACTACTTGGAATTATGCAAAACTGAAATTAGCTCTTTAATGGCAAAAAAGCTTGTCACTGGCAGCCACTCCTTATGGAGTTGCAGTGCTTTTTATGTCAATAAAAATGCTGAAAAAGAACGAGGAATTCCTCGATCAGGACCACTCAATCTAGCTTTGAGTTGGATCCGATACCCAATTCCCAACATCAAAGATCTTTTACATAGGTTACAATCTGCTGTAATCTTTTCTAAATTTGATCTTCAATCTGGATATTACTAGGTACAGATTGCAGAAGAGGACAGGTACAAAACAGCTTTTTGCGTACCTTTTGGACAGTATGAATGGATAGTAATGCCATTTGGATTAAAAAATGCCCCTTCGGAATTTCAACATATTTTGAATGACATATTTAATCCTTATACTGAATTTTCTATTGTTTATATTGATGATATTCTAATATTTTCAAAATCAATCGATCAGCATTATAAACACTTGAACATTTTCAAAAATGTTATTTACCGAAGTGGTTTAGTAGTTTCTGCTCCTAAACTAAAACTGTGTTTAACTAAGGTCAGATTTCTTGGTCATGAAATTTGTGATGGGAAAATTAGACCTATTGATCGCAGTATTGAGTTTGCTTCTAAATTTCCAGATGAAATAAAGGATAAAACTCAACTCCAGAGATTTCTTGGTAGTTTGAATTATATTCGAAATCACTACAGAGATCTTGCACAGGATACAGCAATTTTGTACACCAGGTTAAGGAAATCTCCTTCCCCATGGACTCTGGAACACACCAAGGCCGTCCAGAAGATTAAACTCAGAGCAAAACAAATTCCTTGCTTAGCTCTAGCCAATTCTTCATGGTTCAAAATTGTGGAAACAGATGCATCCAATATTGGTTATGGAGGTATTCTTAAACAGAAAAATCCAAATACAGGAACCGAGGAGCTTGTTCGCTTCACTTCAGGAACTTGGAAAAATGCACAACTGAATTACTCAACCATCAAAAAAGAAATCCTTTCTTTGGTCAAATGCATTTATAAATTCCAAGATGATTTAATCAATTAGAAATTCTTGTTACGCATTGATTGTAGTGCTGCTAAACACGTACTGAAAAAAGATGTAAAGAATTTAGTTTCCAAACAGATATTTGCTGGTTGGCAAGCTGATTTATCTGCTTTTGATTTTTCTATTGAATATATTAAAGGCAGTTCTAATTCTTTACCTGATTTTCTAACTCGTGAATTTTTGCAGGGTTCATGAATCAGCCCTCTCATGGGCAGTGCCGGGGTATACTCCAAAGGCTCGTGGCAAAAACAAGGCTAAGGCCAAAGTGGTTATACCACTAAATGATGATCAATTTCCATATCTGGATCATGTTGCAGATCTGCTTAGCACACCTCCTAAAGGCAGCAGCAGTTCACAACAGAAACAACAGAAACCAACCATGAAAGAGGTTCTTAAGCAAGAAACTCCATGGATACCTAATCAAAGGTATATTCAGATGGTATTGGTACTGGATTCTCAATATGAGCAATGGATGCCAGACCCTTGGGAAGTAAAATCCAGATATTTCCAAACTCAACAGTATGCTAGAAAATAAAAAATTCCATTTTTTGCGCAGTTCTCAGTAAATAGAAAAAATCAGATATTTTTAATAGTTTCCAAATACAATTATTATTTTGTTAAAATTCTTTTTATCTATATATTTACACTATCCATAGAAGTGTAAAATTTTTAATTCTTTTTATATACCTTTCACTATAAATATCAATTGCAATTAATTATAGTTATTAATATTATTTTTTAATTATACACTCCAAAGGACACGAAGACTAAAATTGCTTGCATTTATTGTGGACACTCCAAAGGACACAAACGAGCAAAAAAAAAAAAAAAAAAAAAAAAAGAAAGGACACAAACAAGGCTTTGAGCAAAATTAAATATAGTTATTAATATAATTTTATTTTTCTAAACCATCTTAATCCAAAGGTGTTTCCTTTTCTTGATATCTCCAAATGACACAAATCTTCTGCAAAACTAACTAAATATATATTTTCTTTCTATAAATAGATGATAAAACAAGATGGACGAGGAGCAATGGAACATGTGGTTTAGATACAAATCCAAAAAAAGTAATATTATTGTTATATTAGATTTTGATTGACAGTAAAGAAAAAGTAATATGATCTCATTCTAAAACATTCAGTGCAAAGAGATGGATTTAATATATTTTTCATTGCTTTATCAATTTTAATATTAATTTAAATTATTTTTCTTGTATAGATCATTGTTACGGATTTTGTAAAATCATTAAACTTTAGATGGTGTTGATTCTGAGATTTTATTGCAATGTAAGGTAAGCATCTTTCTTTAATCTTTAAGTTGTAATGTTGTTGTTGTTGTTGTTGTTATATATATATATATATATATATATATATATATGCTCTAAATGTTTTTCCAGTTTAATACAGTTGTTCATATCTTATCAAATATTTGAATTGAATTATTGCAATGAATTGGTTTGCTCAATTGTTAGGGGGATTCTAATGGACATAGTTCCTGCAAAGCTCTTTTTGAACAAGGCATGTATTACACTTCACATACTCATCCTTTTTTCGTTTGTGTATCTATAATGTTGCTTCAATGCAAATTTATGATTTTTTTTCCTTTTTTATTTTCAGGTTTTGTTGGTGATGTTCTGTTCTCCTTACAATGTCACAAACATACATGAATTTTAGTGGTGAATCTGTAAGTAACTCATGTGTCTACTTAGCATTTCCTAAATAAGTTTTTTGTGATTTTTTTACACTATTTTTCTGGTTTACGAAAAATATATATTTTTGGAACGGGAAGAGTTTTAATTCTTATATAAAAAGTTGATATTTCATAGACTTAGAAGTTAAGTGGAGGCATTCGATAGTCCTACAATTTTTAAGTTTTTTATTTATATATATATATTTAAAATGTCATAGAAGGTATGTCAATCATTGAACAAAAAATGAAGAATTAAAATAAAAATATAAATTATTTGGACTCTACAAAAGAATCTGTAGAAACCGTATCTCCCATTTAAAGCCAAAATAATAATATTTTAACATTAAATATAAATATATATACATATATATATATCTTGTGGAAAGGAAAGGCAAAGAAAATAAATTTTATTTTAAAAAAGAATGTACAAACATCAAAGGCCAATGGAAAATAAGTTGTGTCTAATAAAAGTTCAAAGAGTGCAACACAACTAAGACAAGTATTTTAATTATTTCCAAGATAATTGAACAAGTATGTGTGTTTATATATATATATATATATATATATATATATACACATGGATACAAAGTATTTTGTTTTTAGAAATTGTTTGGTATTTCTCATTTATTGTAGTGAATAATTTTTTTAATTATTATAATGTAACTGTTCGTGAATTAGTTTTTTTTTTTTTTTTTTTTTTTTTTTTATCTGTTCATGAATGATTTTTCACTTTTTCCTAGATATATATTGTTCATTTATCCTTTAATTAATTTAATTTATTTATACCAATTGTATTATTTTTTCACTGCACACAAGATTGGAGTACATATTGAATTTGTCAGTTATGTATTGCTTTTATTTATTAGTTCATTTGTTAATTAGATTTATTTATTTCTCTTTTTATTTATTATTACATACCTATAGTTGGAGGTAAAGTATTAAACTTAATTAATAAAGTATTACACACATGTTTATAAAATATATTTATTTAAAATACTTTACTAGTTAAGTTTAGCTATATGTGAATTGAGTTTTTCACATCTCTTATCAAATATGTTTATTTGGATTATAACATGCTATTATTTATTATTTTTAGTCATAAAAAATATATATCTATACATTAATCATGCTAAAAGGCACAAATTAGAAAAAGAACTTTTAAACGTGTAAGTTATTTTTTCTTATTTTTAAATATTTTTATTATTTTTTAAAACAAAATATAAAAAATTTAAAGATAATGTTTAATGGGGAAATTGAAGGAAACACCAAATCAACTTCCCAATTTCATTTATTTATTTATAAATTTTTACTATTTTTTAGTCAAGATATAAAATTTAAAGATATTATTTAATATAAAATTTAGAGATGGCGTACCCAATTACCTTCTTAATTTTTGTTTTTTATCTCATCAAAATTTAACATTATATTTACTGCTCCATTTTATTAAAATTAATCATTAAACTCTAGCTCATCCTCTTTAGAACTTTTTCAACTCCCTCTATAAAAAGTGTTTTGAATTTATTATTGATTAATGTGTTATTTGTGTTTTTTATAGTGTTGCTCATTTGTTTCTTTGATATTTACCAAGTTATACATAATTGTTTCACGGAGAAATCATAATTTCTTATTACCAACACTTTAGATGAACATGTGACTAAATTCATAAATGAATATTTGCAAGGACGAAATGTAGAAGGGGCGGTAAGCCTTATGATAATAGAAGTTTGTATAGTTGGTTCGATCATCTTGACAAGTTCCTTAGGTAATAGTTGATTGTCTATTTATTTTTTACTATCTTTCTATATGTTCAATGTATTTGTTTTATTGTGTTATTATAAGTGGAAGATTTTATTTTATCCGGTTACTTATGATGGACTTCTAAAGTTTCGATATGATTTCACATATTTATTTTTTAGTTATATATATATATATATATGCATATAGCACATAAATCAAGAATCATTATTTTTGAAGGACAAGGTACTAAAAAAAAAAAAGATAAAACAAAAATAATAGGAGAAGAGTCCATCAATATTGAAAACAGTTCATGTATTATTTGAATACATAATGAAAATATTAATCAACAAAAATGGAAAAATATAAATCATAAGAAAATAGAGGTGATGGGATATATATATAAGTGATGGAATACATAAAACAAACAAAAAATAAAATCCATTTTTATTTTTTGAACTAACACCATTCCTAATTCCATTTTTATTTTTTGAACTAACACCATTCCTAATTTTGATTTCCAATGTATATAACTTCAATCTAAGGAAAGATACCAAAAATTTTTCTTAAAATTATTATATGAACCGGGAATAAACTTTGTTTATATTTCCTTGAATTTTTTCAAAATGGGTTTGCTAACTGTAAAGCTTTATAAAATGCCTTTACTTCAAACTGGACAATTAACTAGTCATCTAAAAAATAAATATATTAATCCAATTATCATATTAAACATAGTTATCCGTTCTAAAATGATCAAGAGCTAAAACATATTGGTCAACGAGATATTAATAACCAAACCAAAAAATATTTCCCAATTTCAACAAACGGTTTCTAACTAATAAGTATTTTTATTAGGCCTTACATTGAAACACTTACAACAAATACATAATGTTGCATTGATCAAACCATTAATTAAACTTCAAGCATTTTAAAACACAAAAAAATCATAAAAGAATCAAAACCTCTTTTTCAAAATTCTAAACAGAGTCAACTTTTCTTATTTTAAAAATTGAATTAGTTGACATGTATTATGTAAATGAAAACGATCCATACAATATGACAAACCCACAAACTCAAATCAAATACAACAAAGGTTATAACACTATAGTCATTCATATCGATCAACAATATTTAAAATTCACAAAGATAATGTAACGAAACATTTTACACCTCCAAATATTTCAAATAGAAGGAAAGAGCCAAGATAAAAGAAATACCTGGGTGGAAAATAGAAAAAAAGAAAGAGCCAAGATAAAGATATTCATGATAATTATTGAGCATTATAGACATATAGATAAAAGTAATTGATTATAATTAACCAATAATGTGAAAAACGCAATTCATATATGATTGGATTAATTTATATATATGATTTATAGAGTGAATTGATTCCTTTATGAAATCTTCTAATTTTTTTTTAATTTTTTTTTTAAATAAAAAATTGAGTTTTATATAAAGTTTATTTGTTTTACAAAATATTTATTTCATCACGTGCATCGCATGTGAATTTTCCTAGTGTGTGTGTGTATATATATATATATATATATATATATATATATATAGATATATATATACCTGATTATTTACATATGACCTTTACATATGCACTGATATTGTATGAAAATAGATTATTACTTTAATAAATTCTTACTGATAGAACCGTTACCTTATATAGAATCATTACTTTATAAAAAGATATTGTTACTTTATAAATTGTAATCGGCATATTGCATGAATGGTTTTCAATTTAACTTTTTTTTTTTTCTTTTGAGTGGGTAATTTTAAATTAGAAAGAGATTGTTTTGATTTATTTTTCTTTAAGATCTTTCATTCTGAAAGTTAAATAGTATTGTTTAAATAATAATAATAATAATAATTTGTTTAATTATTTTTTACCCTATTTCAAATTTTATTGAACGTCCTGTTTAGAATACAAATAATTTATTATTGTATGCTTCACTGTCACTTGAATTCGAAGATATTATTAAAAAAATTAGAATTATATAGTGACATATTTCTTTTAGTTTCCAACAGATTTATATATCTTGATTTACCCTTTGTAATTTTGAGGAAACATGAATATGTCTAAATTGGAAGAGGCTAATACTGTTAAACCATAAAATTTTAGTGGTGCGAATTTTCGAAGGTGGCAAAAACAAATAAAATATTGGTTAACTGTCTTAGGACTTACATCCGCCTTAGGAGAACTCAAGGTAACCTAGAGTTGTCCTCATGGTTAACTCCTGAACAAATTGAATTTTATTGCAACAATAGAATTTTAAGTGCACTATCTGATCACCTTTATGATGTCTATCATACCACTAGTAGTGCCAAACACCTTTGGAATGCCTTGGAAGCAGAATATTGAATTGAAGATGCCGGTGTAGAGCGATTTGCTGTCTCAAACTTTAATGACTATCAGATGGTGGAAAATAAAAGACTTAGTGATCAAATCCATAAATTTCAAGAGCTACTTAGGAAAGTGGAAAGGAAAGAAACTAAGTTAAGTAAGGACTTTAGAGTGTCCTGTCTTATTGAAAAGTTACCACCCTCTTGGTCTGATTTTGCTAGGTCCCTTAGACATAAACAAGGAGATCTAACCTTGACCCATGTAATTAATTCATTGAGGGTTGAAAAAAAACACAAGTCAAGTGTCCAAAGTGAAAATGAAAAGACAACTAAAGTAAACTCAGTTGAAAATACAAGTGATTATAATAACAATAGGAATCATTTTAGACCTAAAGGGATGAACTTTAACGGAACTACTAGAAATAATAACCACCACAAACAGTTTAATAAGAATGTCTAGAAAAATCAGGATAATAAATTCAAAAATACTAAGGACAATGAGGATAAACATTGCTATATCTGTGGGAAAATAAATCACAAAACAAGGGATTGCTTTTATAAGAAAACTGAAGTGTACAAGCCCAGGCATAAGTCATTTCAAAATCAGAAAGGTTCTAAAGCTCAAGTTAATGTATTAGTGGATCAAGAAAATTCAAATGAAATTGCACTAAGGTATAAACTCAGTCCAACTATTAATTACATTTACCGCAAAAGAGATTGGTGGTTAGATTCTAGTGCTAATGTACCTGTATGTATCGATCATAATAGCTTTAAAACTGTTCAGAACTCAAGTGGAGGAAGTGTAACTCTAGGGAATGACTCGATCGTACGTGTACTTGGAATTGGAGATATAGAGCTAAAGATGACTTCTGGAAAGAGTTTGATTCTAAAAAATATGCGACATGTTCCTGAAGTGAGAAGAAATCTTATTAGTGGATCGTCCTTAGTGCAACAATGGTATAAAGTTGTAATGGAGTCTAATAGAATAGTGATTACTAAGAATAATATTTTTATTGGAAAAAGGTTATGTTACCGAAGGTTTGTTTAAGATAAATGTAATTTCTGAAGTTAATAAGAATTCTCTTTAAGTTTTTAGTATTGAATCTTGTGATGTATGGCATGGAAGATTAAGACATGTAAACTTGAAGAAAATTAAAAGATTAATGGATTTAAATTTAATTCCAAAGAGTGACGTTGATTTGAAGCAAAAATGTGAAGTATGTATTCAAGCAAAACAACCTAGAAAACATTTTAAGTCTATTAAAAGAAATACCTAACTTTTAGAATTAATTCACAGTGACGTATGTGATTCAAATAGACCTCCAACTAGAGGTGGGAAAAAGTACTTTGTGAGATTCATATATGATTAGTCAAAATATTCTTATGTATATCTAATTAAAACAAAAGATGTGGTGTTTGAAAGTTTAAAGTGTACAAAAATGAAGTAGATAATCAACTAGAAGGAGAGTATCAATGGAATATTCTTGGTACATTCTGTGAAGAAAGTGGAATTATACATGAAGTTACTACCCCTCATTCACCTCAATCTAATGATGTCATAAAGAGGAAAAATCAGACTTTGTTGGACATGGTAAACACTATATTAACTAGTTCTAGTGTATCCGAGAACTTGTGGGGGGAAGCAATACTCACTGCATGTTTGATACTTAATAGAGTAACTGTTGGAGAAAATGAAAAGACCCCATATGAAATTTGGAAAGGAAGAACACCTAATATTAAATTCCTAAGAGTATGGGGGTGTTTAGCAAAGGTGGCAATACCTGAACCTAAGAAAAAGAAAATAACACCTAAAACAGTAGATGTTATTTTCTTAGGTTATGCCCAAAATAGTAGTGCTAATAGATTTTTAGTGTTTAACTCTGAAATTAGTGAAATATCAAATAATATAATAATGGAGTCTAAAGACGCTACATTTTTTTAAAATAAGAATTCCACACTATATAGTTGATAAACAATCAAACTCTACTAACCTTCTTCTAGTATTTCTTCCGAAAAAGAACCTGAATCTCAAGTTGAACTTAGAAGAAGTAAAGGACCCCGTATAGAGAAGAATTTTGGAGAATGATTCTATACATTTGTAGTAGAAGGAGAACCAAACACCTATAAGGAAGCCATGTCTTCCATAGATGCTCCTTTTTGGAAGGAGGCTATAAATAGTGAATTTGAATCTATAATTCAAAATAATATTTGGGTGCTGACTGATTTGCCTCCTAGAAATAAAGCCATTGGTTATAAATGGGTATTTAGAAAAGTTAAGACCTGATGGAAGTATAGACAAGTATAAGGTAAGACTAGTAGCTAAGGAATTTACACAAAAGAAAGGAATAGATTATTTTGATACTTACTCACCTGTATCTAATATTACCACTATTAGGATATTAATAGTTTTAGCATCCATACATAACTTAGTAATTCATCAAATGGATGTAAAGACAGCATTTTAAAATGGAGATTTAAATGAAAAAAACACAAGGTATGTAGATTGGTCAAATCTTTATATGGTCTTAAGTGATGAGTGCTGAAAAGTGCGCATTTAAACCCCTTAAGCTCGAGTATTCTAGGACCTTTATCTATCTTACTTTCCCGTTTTAGACTAATTTCATGTTATTGCTCTTTTCAGGAACTTATCCCTAAAATAAGCCAATTCAGCCAAATTAGAGCATAAAAGAAGCAATCTCAAGTTGAATGGAAGAATGGAGCAAAGTGGAAACAAAGTGGTGGAAATCTGCAAACTTCGATCAATCAGGAATTTTTTCGATCGATCTCACATTGATCGATCTAGCCATTTCAAGATGGATCCAAACCTTTGTCCTTATCCAAAAGAATTCACCATCTTCGATCGATCCAACTTTTCTCAGATCGATCGAACTTCCTTGATCTTATCCCCACCTACCACTTTTGTCTTTATCCCAGAATATCCTAAAAATATCTCAGATTTGTCTTTATTCTAAAAGGCACCGCCAAGGATGGATCGATCTCGCCAACATTGGATCTATCTCACCAAAGTTCAATCGATTTTATTTGTACTCGATCGATCGAATGAACCTCCTCAAGTCTGAATTAAAATAGAGTCCAGCTCATTAAAAGATGGCTCATGATGCAATCATTGGAGGGACCTTAGTGCACAAGTCCAGACCATTGGGTGTGACACTTGAGCCTCCTATAGAAGAATCTGGAGCCATTTTAAGAAGAGGAATTCATCAACATTCATTGATCTTCTTATCATATATCATCTATATTGGAGAAGTGGCTAGAACTTAGAGAGACATACACCATATTTGGGAGTTCTTCCATTCTTCTAGGGTTTCAACCAAGGAGAAGAGCATTTCTACCATGGATATAGCCCTTGAGGGTTGGATAACTACATCAATGAATGGCTAAACATCTTCTTGGGGCTAGAGTTAGCCCTAAGCATGCCTTCTAGACCTTAATGCTTTGTATTTTGAGGGGATTTGTGTTGTAATGTTGTCTTGACACTTGATTTATATATGAATCTTGTTTATACAATGATTTGTGTGGTTTAATACTTCTTATTGATCATTTTATTCTATCCATATGTCTATGTATGCTAGAATAGATGTTCATGTGTTTATCTCTTGGTTTTGTGATATTGATGCATGTCTATATGTATTGATGCCATGAATCTAGAGATTGTCAAGGCAGAATGCTAAATAGAATAGTTTTGTGGTTTATTTGATGGTTCATGCTCATTTCTTAATGGATTGTGCCTCTCCTTTAGCTTAATTAGTTTAATTTTCATGTTCCTAGCTTAGTTATGGTGTAGTTACCTTAGTTTCTTAGATGGGAGGACAATCCATGCTTGTTGTTTGATGTTCCATACTTATGAATGCAAGTAGTATTATTCTCTAACTTGTTAGTGTGTTGATTGTGAACTTAAAGGAAGGATTAATGGCTTAATTTGATATATTGTGCTATTCACTAGGTTGTCTAGACAATGTATACTTAATGAGTCAATCCATGCTTGTTGATTCAATCAATCACACCTCTTTGTATTGCAACACATGTTTCCCCCTCAATTATTACACATTAAATGTCTAGAATTGTGATGTTTAGTGGTGACATCTAAGTCCCAAAACCCCTTTCTCTTATTTTCTACCCTTTTATTTACTTTAGTTGCTTAGTATTGCATTCATTTACGTTGTAATTTAATCAAACAAATAAGCCACCTTTTGATCACTTGACCTATTAACCCTATATATTGTTTCCATTGCAAATACGCCCACAATCCCTTGGGACGATCCCTACTCGCCCAAGCTATATTTAGTAGTTAGAGTTAGTAGTGGCATTTTATAAATTTAAAACTTGGCCACACTATTTTGCACAAATTTGGAGTGTCGACGACAGACCCACCAAGTTTTTGGCACCGTTGTCGGGGATTGAATTGGCAGCGCCGTATTTTTTGGGAAACAAATAGGAATTAGTACTCTTTTGATCATGTTTTTACTTTACTTTACTTTATTTTTGTTACTTATTGTGTTTGTTTTTATTTGGCTAGGTAAATTGAGTAAGGAAATTGAACAAAGGAGAATTGAAGAGCAAGGAGCTAAGCTAAGCACAAAAAAAAAGCTAAAATCTAAAAATTTGCAAATCATGGCAAAGCTTGGAAATTCAAAATTAAATTGAAGTGCTTAAGGACCCTTTGTGAGATCTTTCTAACTCAATCTCTATTAAATTGTCGGCCCGCGTGGTGGCAAGTTTTTAAATTCTTAAATAAATCGTGAGCCCGCGGGGAGGCAATTTACTTTTTCTGTACATATTGTTCAAGCATGGGAGTATGGGACCAATGTATGTGGAGAATGTTTGTTGATTGATTTGTTGTGGAGGCGAAGTGTTTGCTATTTACTTGTTATTTGTTTTGCTAGTGCATGCGTGGTCATAGGTCATTAAATCCTACTCTTGTCCTTCCTAATTTGCATCTTGAATCAGTTGTTTGTAATCCAAAGGGAAGAGGTAGTTCTCATCACTCCATTTCATCAATGGAGGAGCAACATGACAACCATGTGGAGGACATTGGTCACATAGACTAACAAGGCATCCTCCACCCTAATGTACATCATAACAACATTCAAGTACCATTAGGCATGCCTAGACCATTCATCCTACCACAACAACAAGGCCAAATTCCATTGAGAATGCCTCAGCCAATTTTTGCTCCACAACCTCCTATGGTTCAAGTTAATCAAGGTGCTTATGTAGCACCACCAATTGTGAATCCTCTCCTTACTTTAAGAGACCATTATGTGCTTAATGAATACAATACATCTACATGCATTCAATTGCCCCCATTTAGAGCACATCACTATGAGATTAAACTGCAAACCATTCAAATGCTTCCTAACTATCATGGACTTCCAAGTGAAGAACCGTACAAGCATTTGGATGAGTTTCGTGAAGTGTGTTCCACCATGAAATACATGGACATGCCAGAAGAAGTTTTAAGACTCAAACTTTTTCCGTTTACCCTTAAAGACAAAGCAAAATATTGGTTCAACAATCTTAGGCCTTTTTCGATAACTTCTTAGGCAGAATGCAACAATAGTTCTTGAAAAAGTACTACCCGGTATCAAAGACCAATGCTATGAGAACTTCCATTCGTGAATTTTCTTAAGGGAATGGGGAAATGTTTCATGAGGCATGTGAAAGGTTTAATGACTTTCTTAGGAAGTGCCCACATCATGACACACCTTAGTAGCAACTAGTTCAATATTTCTTTGAAAGTTTACCGGATAATCACAAGGGTATGGTTGATGCATCTATGGGTGGTTCTTATCTTGACAAGCATGAAAATGACATTTGGCAATTATATGAAAGCATGAGTGAGAATTTAATGTATAGATCTTTATCTTCTAAAAATGATAGAAATCTAGGTGGAAGGAAGAATGTTGGCTTATATCAAGTTGACAATTCCAATGACATAGCCGCTGAAATGAAATCCTTATCTCAAAGGTTTGATCAATTTTTGATCAACCAAACTTCGGCAAATCAAATGTCTACCTCCCCTAACCATTCTCATCGTAACTTTAATGAATCATGCACGACTTATTCTAGTGTTTTACATTCTACTTCCAACTGTCCTCATGGACATATGTCAAGTGAAAACCATGAGCAAGTCAATACTACATTTGTTAACCAAGGGAATAATCCCTATGGCACTCATTATAATTCGAGTTGGAGGAACCATCCAAACTTCTCTTGGAAAAGCCAAGGGGAAGGCTCAAACCTTCCCCAAGGTGGTTTTCAAGAAAAGTATATTCCACCACCAATGCAAGGCCAAGGTTCCCAAGGTTTTAGATCATTATTTCAATCGCATGGCAATCAATTCTCAAATTCCCATTTTCCTAATCAATCATCTTATTCTCAAGGAAATTCTAAGAGTCCCACTTTTGAGGAGAAAGTGTTGACTGCTCTAGGTACTCTAGACGCGAACACTCAATTGCTTCATTCTTATTCTCAATCCATTGCTAAGCTAGAAACTCAAGTCGGGCAAATAGCTAGTACTTTGAATGCTAGAGAAAAAGGGAAGATGCCTTTGAATGCACCACCAAAGCAACAATGTGTTGTGGAGACTCATTCCTCATTAGAAGGTCACACAATTGAATATGCCAATGCGGTGACAACCTTGAGAAGTGGGAAGGTTATTGATAATCAAGTAGATATTTCCAATGAAGAGAGTGAATCGGTGCAACCAAAAGTTGACACCTATCCCGTTTCACATTTTATTCCTCCTTCATTGCATGTGCATGATCATCTTATTGAGAAAGTTGTGAAAAATGATTTGAAAGATAAATTGAATAATGATTTGAAGAAGTCTTGTGTTGAAAATGCTTTAAAGAAATATTTTGAAAAAGATTTTGAGCCAAGAGCTCCATTTTCGGATGCCTTAAAAGGGTCCATTTCTCTTGAAAAACAAAAGACAAAGACCAATGAAATTATTGAAGTGTTTAGGCAAGTAAAGATTAATCTTCCACTTTTGGATGCAATTAAGTAAATTTCGGCTTATGCCAAGTTCTTAAAAGATCTTTGCACCCAAAAGAGGAAGAACAAAAGCCAAGTACCGAAGAAAGTGGTCTTGATCGAGCAAGTAAGCTCCATTTTGCAACACAGCACTCTCCCAAAGTATAAGGACCCCGGTTCAGCTATTACATCTTGCATCATTGGTGACCATGTCATTAATCGGGCTCTTCTAGACTTAGGAACAAGTGTTAACCTTCTTCCGTACTCAGTATATGTTAAATTGGGCTTATGAGACCTAAAACCGACGTCACTAGTTTTGCAACTTGCCGAACGATCCATCAAAAAGCCCCGGGGTATCATTAAGGATGTTTTGATTAAGATTGATAAGTTCTTCTTCCCCGTTGATTTCGTTGTCATTGACACGGAATCGGTTTCGAATCCTAAGAGCCAAATTCCCGTTATCCTTGGCCGTCCTTTCTTGGCAACTGCAAATGCCAACATAAATTATAGGACGGGGATAATGAAAATCTCATTTGGGCATATGAAAGTGAAGTTGAACATTTTTAATCCAACTCCGAATTCAATGGACAAACATGAAGAAGTGTGTGTTGTGGAAAAATGTCTTGACAATGAATGTGATAAAGTTGAGTCCTTACTTGGAAGTGGAATTTCCGAAAGTTTATCTTCAAACTTGAATTCAAGAAATGTTGTTTCGAAACCTTATGTTGAAAGGGCATGGAAGCCCAAGAGTTGCCTTGATGAAAGACCATCAATTCCTTTTGATCCAAATCCAACAAGTTCTTTAAAGAACTATTTGTTGGGTGGGATTAAAAAATCCATTCACCTCGTCAAGGAGGGGATGCATGACAAGATATTTGATTCGGGCTAAAAGAGCCCAATGTCTTGCTAGAGACGTTAAAGACTAGTACGATTCGTTTCTTGCGTCGTCTAGATATATTTTGGGTTCATACACATGGCTAGGAATTGTGATTGAGAATGCATGCACTTTCATTTTCAAAATAGGCATTTCATGCCTGTTCGATCGATCTCAAAAGAGATTCGATCGATCGAACCTCCATTCCTGCATCCAATCACCTCTCTGTTCCATCGTGCGAAGATTTCCTGTATAAATCAGCTCTCTGTGTATCGTGCGAAGTTATTTTTCGATTGATCTGAAATTCCAAGATCGATCCAACTTCTTTTTGGATCGATCTTCAGTTCCAACACTTACAAAAATTTTCGAACCCATGAAAATCAGCTCTCTGTGCATCGTTCGAACTTGTCTACAGGTTTTCACCTGTTCGATCGATCGAAGTCTCTTTCAGATTGATATTGGATTGATCGATCTGTGTTCCTTCGTTAGCTTTGACTTTGATTGCATTTTGATTTTTGAATTTCAAAAAAAAAAAAAAAAAAAATCAAAATCAAAAATATATTTTCAAAAACAATTATATATATATATATATATATATATATATATATATATATATAATGTTATTTTATTTTACTTTTTTCAAAATTTTCAAAAAGATTTTTATTTTTATTTTTATTTTTACTTTTATTTTAAAATTTTCAAAATTAAAAAAAAAATATTTTTTTCTTTTATTTTATTGCATTTTATTTTCTTTTACTTTATTTCCAAAAATCCAAAAATAATTTTAATTTGAATTTTCAAAAACTCAAAAAAAATTCAAAAATACTATGTCATTTTGTGGGATTCGATTAATCTGAATTCCTTTATGATCGATCCGAGTTCGATCGATATGATTTCTTAGTGATCAATTGAACATGTCGGAGACAGTTTTTAAAAATAGAAGCCAAGTGTCATTTGGATCGATTCAAAGATCGATCTTAGACCCTAGCTTCTTTCCTTCGCTGTTCATCGCCTCTCCCATCTCCAGCGAACCTCCGGCGATCTTCATCGAGCTTCCAAACTTTCTCCCTCGTTTCCCGATCTTCCTTCTCTCTCGATCTCCACTTCTCTCCTCTCGGTTTGGTAAGTTTCTTTATTTTTCTTTTGTTTTCGAAAATCCCCATATGTTTTAGATGTTTTCCATGCTTAGATCTTGAGATTCCTTGATTGATTATTGCCATTTTTGAGTTGTTGAAGCATATGTATATATTTGTATATATATATTTTTATTCCGATTCTAATTTAGATTTTGGGGGTCACGTGCCAAGATAAGTGACCATTGTAGAGTTGTTGATGTGTGAGAAGGCCCACGAGCTTGCTCGGGAGGCCCTCGTGTCATCCACGTCATATATCTGTGATTTTTCAAATTTCTCACAGTAGTTCGATCGATCGAATTTTTCTTTGATCGATCAGAGAAAGATCGATCTCACTTAGTCCTGGTCAATCCAACTTGGATCGATCTTATATTTTCTTGATCGATCGAACATCACAGATTTGCATATACACCTCACACACCATCTTTTATGTTCCATGCTATCTTATTTATGCCCAATGCTTGTGTTTTCCATATTGAATGCATTCCATACTTATAATGTTTAGCATGTTTCACTTAGACACTGTTTATTTGGCTGCATCATCACTTGCATAGATTCATGTACTTCATTCTGAGTTGTCTATCTTATTTGACATACATGTTTTTATATACTGTGCTTCAATTCTTTATTATTTGTTACTGACTCAAGTTGCAAGTGTTTCTTTTCTTTTTGCAGACCATGGCTAGGGTAAAGATAGTTGCCAACTGGCAATATGTCCGTCGAGTTCGACAGTGTGTGGAGGAGCCAGAGGAGCAGGTAGGACCTTTTCATGTTCAGGACCCAGCTACAGCTCAGTCCTCATCAGCCGACACCAGACTACAGTCTTCGGCTTCTGTGTCATCTTCTTCAGATGAGGTTAAGCATGCACCACCTCCTTCACCACCACCAGCATTGCCAGGCTAGATCCGAGACAGGCCTAGCAGGAGATATAGACACCTTCAGGTGGCGCATGAGTCGGTATTCAACATTGACTTCTTTTCCTGGTCAGTTCTGACCCGGGCGGCATTTAATGACATTAACCAACGGGGCATTTCAGCCATTTTTGCTCCAGTTACTTATCCTATTTACCCGAAGCTTGTCCAAGTGTTCTTCAAGAACCTCCGGCCGGCCCCAAGTAACCTATTGGAGCTGCGGACCACTATCAATGGCCACCCTATCAACATCACTATTGAGTCACTGGCCATATCCTCACAATGCCCACATATCTACCCTCCTAGCCTTCAGTATCCTATTCTGAAGAGGCCATCTGATGCAGACATGGCCGTTGCTCTGACCGGTCACTACAGTGGTGGTGAGACATTTGCCACTCGGACTTATCTACCTGACGATCTTTGGTTCTTTGATTTGGTTTTCTTCCGAAACGTATTATAGAGGGCCATAAGATCCAGCAGCACTCAGATTTTTTGGCTGCTCTCTATGCATTCTATACCGGGCATTGGTTCTCTGTTCCTGCACTCATCTGGAGTGTCATGATAAGATTATATGCGAGCTTCATCAGCAAGGCCAAGCCTAAGCGGGCCACTTTCCTCCCTTTTGGACATCTTATTACACAGATCCTTCGAGACCAGCACTATCCCTTTCACCCGAAGGAGTCAGGGGCTTGCCACTATGGCAAGAAAGATTGGAACAAGAGTTATAATGCTCTTAGCAGGAGTTTAGAGCAGGAGTCTATTTTGGCAGTTGAAGAGGCTGCAGAGGAGGAGGCAACAGCAGCAGAGCATGATCCAGTAGACCCACTGGCAGCTGCGGACATGCATATGGATACTGATTTAGAGCGAGAGCCTCCAACCGAGTCATCACATCACTTTCTGGCAGGGTTACCATTACACTCTCAGGAGCAAGGTCAGGATATACCTCCAGTTCATGATCTAGTTATCCGTGACGCTCCAGTTCCGACACTTGGCTTAGGAGAGCATATACAGACCTTGGAGGACGCAGTTGTCTCTCTTCGGTTAGATGTGGCCTCCCTTAGTACTGATGTGGCATCTCTCTACTCAGACGTCATGGCTGCGCTGCAGATTTATCCAGAGATATCCGGGGATCACGCCCCGCTAGCCCGACCTCCTCTGCCTGATCTCTATATCTCTTTACTTTCATCATTTTATATATCTATGATACATTACTGTTACATTACCACTGTTATAATATTTTTGCGGCCAGTCTATTGGCCCTAATACTGTGATGTGCTATATATTATTTCTCTTTTTCTATGCACGATATTTTTGGATGTCTGGATCTTATATTGATACATTTATTTGTGATTAACTCCATTTATCAGGTACATCCCAGTGACTTCAGAGAGAAAGAGTGCCGCTCAAAATTTTTCAGGACCATCCCTATTCCTCTCTCTTTACTTCATTTACTATCCTATTTACACTTGCATGTCCACTGTGCACTGTTATTATCCCTTTGTTAGCTGATGAGTTTTATCCAAGTGCCATCTTTTCAGGACCTCAGTCAATTTTAAGTTTGGTGGGGTTATACCACCTATTTTGGATATTTGTGTCCCGACCATTCTTTGCCTTAGTTACACTGGTATATTATTTCCTTTTGTTCTCTTTGCACATTGAGACACTGTACCGTTTAAGTTTGGGGGTAATGGGGGTGTTATTTGCAGTGTTTGCTTTCAATTCAAAATTATGAGCATGACTTGTATATTTGAGGGATTTTCTATGATTGGTCGATAACTAACTGTGATTTTGATCTTTTGAGGACTATATTGCTTAAAATTTAAAAACTACTTGACTTGGGAGTCCAATACTCCTTATATGCCTTGTGGATGCCATTTAGGAGTAAATTTTTCAAAAAATTGATATCTTGCTTGTATTTGTGGTCCACATCATCCTGATTTTGTGATTGTTTTGAGATTCACTCTAGTATTCTACACTAGCACAGGCGCACACTAGCATTTATTTGTGGGGTACATGCTTTGTTGATTATTGAATTGGTTATATCCCAATTGGGCTAGTAGTGCATTGAAAGCTTTCATTTTGACAAAAGTGGATAACAATCCCTTTTCATTGAGTAGCTGGGATTCTATCCTCATCAAGCACTGAATTTCTCGCGCCGAAATGTGGAAGGCCCAAACTCTAGGTTAATAATTGAATATAAAATAATAATAATAATAAAAAAGCTGCAAAAGCAAATAAAAAAAGTTAGGACTTCTTCCGAAAGGTGAGAAGTGGGAAATGATTAGATGGATGTTGTTTTGATTTGTAGCCTAGTTGATTTGAGCTTGTAAGTCCTTAGGGGTGTTTGAACACCTAGTGCCCTAAAGCCGTCTGGTTTGCGAGTCACTGATCTAACGCTCGACCTCATGGATCGCTAGAAAACTTAATAAGATCAACACATTGCACTATGCTTCCATCTTTGATCCTTAGGATTAAAATAAATAAATAAATAAATTTTGAGTGAAAAGAATAAGCGCACCTAGATGAATAAAGTTTTAATAAAAGGTCCACTCTTTGTTTTGATGATCGGTACTAGATTTGTGTACTAGTTTGAGGGTAAGGATGTGATCATTTCTTTAGTTGGTTTAGATAGCAACATATTTGATGCCGGTCCACTCAAAAAGGATTCTAGAGTTGTTTTGATTTGCATGATCATTTTCTTGATGTGTGGAGGACTATACTTGTTTGCTTGATGTTGAGATTTTGGGAGATTGCTTAGAAATTGTTGAAAAATTGCATACTTGAGGTAGTTTTCTCCCAATGCTTGTTTGCAATATTGGTGCCTCTTTAGTGAGAATGAGCTTAATGTTTATGGGTATCATTTTTGGAAACCCTCACGAGACTTCACTCGTCCACTAGGGGTAATCTAGGGGTTTAAAAGGCTTGTTGCATATGCTAAATGCAATCGTGTTCCCTGCGAAAGTGGCATTATCCATTTATTATTTTCTAGTTCATAGTTAATTAGTTGTTTATTCCATTCTTTTACTTCATAGCTCATTGTTAGGGACTAGCAATATTTAAGTTTGGGGGTGTGATGAGCGCTGAAAAGTGAGCATTTAAACCCCTTAAGCTCGAGTATTCTAGGACCTTTATGTTATTGCTCTTTTCAGGCACTTATCCCTAAAATAAGCTAATTCAACTAAATTAGAGCATAAAAGAAGCAATCTCAAGCTAAATGGAATAATGGAGCAAAGTGGAAGCAAAGTGGTGGAAATCTACAAACTTTGATCGATCAGGAATATTTTCGATCGATCTCACATTGATCGATCTAGCCATTTGGATCTAAGCCTTTATCCTTATCCAAAAGAATTTACCATCTTCGATCGATCCAACTTTTCTCAAATCAATCGAACTTCTTTGATTTTATCCCCACCTAACACTTTTGTCTTTATCCCAAAATATCCCAAAAATTTCTTAGATTTGTCTTTATTCTAAAAGGCACCGCCAAAGATGGATCGATCTCGCCAACATTGGATCGATCTCACCAAAGTTCGATCGATCTCATCTGAACTCAATCGATCGAACCTCCTCAATTCCGAATTAAAATAGAGTCCAGCTCATTAAAAGATGGCTCATGGTGCAATCATTGAAGGGACCTTAGTGTACGAGTCCAGACCATTGGGTATGACATTGGAGCCTCCTATATAAGGATTTGGAGCCATTTTAAAAAATGGAATTCATCAACATTTATTAATCTTCATATCAATTATCATCTATATTGGAGAAGAGGCTAGAGCTTAGAGAGACATACACCATATTTGGGAGTTCTTCCATTCTTTTAGGGTTTCAACCAAAGAGAAGAGCCTTTCTACCATGGAGATAGCCCTTGAGGGTTGGATGACTACATCAATGAGTGGCTAAACATCTTTTTGGGGCTAGAGTTAGCCCTAAGCATGCCTTCTAGACCTTAATGCTTTGTATTTTGAGGGGATTTGTGTTGTAATGTTGTCTTGACACTTGATTTATATATAAATCTTGTTTATACAATGATTTGTGTGGTTTAATACTTCATGTTGATCATTTCATTCTATTAATATGTCTATGTATGCTAGAATAGATGTTCATATGTTTATATCTTAGTTTTGTGTTGTTGATGTATGTCTATATGTATTGATGCTATAAATCTAGAGATTGTCAAGGTATAGTGCTTAATAGTATACTCTTGTGGTTTATTTGATGGTTCATGCTCATTTCTTAATGCATTGTGCCTCTCCCTTAGCTTAATTAGTTTACTTTTCATGTTCCTAGCTTAGTTGTAGTGTAGTTGCCTTAGTTTCTTAGATGGAAGGACAATCCATGCTTGTTGTTTGATGTTCCATACTTATGAATGCAAGTAGTATTATTCTCTAACTTGTTAGTGTGTTAATTGTGAACTTAAATGAAGGATTAATGGCTTAGTTTGATATATTGTGCTATTCACTAGGTTGTCTAGACAATGTATGCTTAATAAGTCAATCCATGCTTCTTGATTCAATCAATCACACCTCTTTGTATTGTAACACATGTTTCCCCCTCATTTATGACACATTGAATGTCTAGAATGGTGATGTTTAGTGGCGACCTCTAAGTCCCAAGACCTCTCTATCTTGTTCTCTACCCTTTTATTTACTTTTGTTGTTAAGTATTGCATTCATTTACATTGTAATTTAATCAACCAAACAAACCACCTTTTGATCACTCGACCTACTAACCCTATGGATTGTTTTCATTGCAAATACGCCCATAATCCCTTGGGACGATCCCTACTCACCCTAGCTATATTTAATAGTTAGAGTGAATAGTGGCATTTTATAAATTTAAAACTTGGCCACACTATTTTGCACAAATTTGGAGTGTCGACGACGGACCCACCATTAAACAAGCTCCTAAGTAGTGGCATGAAAAATTTGATAGAGTTATTTTGGATTATGGATTTAAAATAAATGAGCATGATAAATGTTTATACTATAAAGAGAGTAATGGCGATCATGTGATACTATGTCTTTATGTGGATGACATATTAATGTTTGGAATAAATTTGGAAATAGTAAAAGATATTAAGACATTGTAATGACCCGGTCATTTACCTTCCTTTTCTTTTTCCTCAAATTTTACGGATAATTTTTTTTTCGTTGATCTTTTCCTTTCTAAATTTGGTTTCTCATCTCTTGGTGTCATCTTGAGTGCTCAAAAATGGGTTCCAAGACTCTTTCCTTTGGATTGACAACTTCCTTTGAGAATCGAGTCATTTTCACATTTTTATTTTTTAGACACTATTTACCTTTCGTCTTTTTCCCGTTTATCACTTTGTTGGCACAACCTCACTTTTCGTGTCCGGATTCGTGTCCACTTTTGCATGTACTCATGGTATATGACTTCTCATAAATGTGTATTTTTACTTTCTTAGAAATGCATGTTATTAGTATACTTTCTTCTTTAGGGTATAGATGCATACTTCTTTGCAATTTTTCTTTCTTTTGGGGGTATTTATGTAGTTACTATAAGTAATTATTTTTCATCTTAGGGATCATTTTGTAATTTTATTTGGAAGATATTTTAGAAAATGACCTTTTTGTAATTTTTAGAAAGTGTGACAAGTGTCACACTCCCATAGAGCCACTTGTTGACATTGTGATGGAACCACTTAGAGACTTATATGATGACACATGAAGAGTGGAGATTTACCCATTTGTTGGCCTAGGATAGGAGCACTTGTTGGCATGGATGGTTGACAAGTGTAGGCTCTAAATTTAGTCTTGCATTAGTGTGTGTGTGAGAGGTAGTGTAAGAGCACATAGTGAGTGGAGGATTTCACCAAAAATTAGTCTAGGGTTTTTGGTTTAATTTCATTTCATCGCTTTCCTCTCAAACCTTAACCTAGCCACTATTGAAGCAAAGCTTGGCTTAGAGCTTTAAGCTTTATTTTGGTCCCCTTCCACTCACCTTTGACCATGAAGCTTGGAATACAAAAGCTTTGCCTCACTGTAGGTGCAAAATTTCTCTCTATTAAAAGAAATAAAAAGAAAAATACAACTCACTCAAAACAAGCAATTATAATACTCAGAGAAAAGCATATATTGCTCGATAGATTTTATTGGAGGTCTGGGCCTCTATTTATACATAAAAGGTGGTAGAATTATGGTAGGACTCGCATTGCTTGCTCTCCAATATATTCCATATACAATCCTCCTTCCTATAATGTTGTTTCCTTTTATACTTCTTTCCATGCCAGACTTCCCTTTTTACATAACTTCTTTGTATAAAATTTACCTTTTATGGTGAATTCTTCAATTGGCAAGACTTGTTCATTCTTAAAGAACCTGGGCTGAATGTATCTTGAACCAATTGGGCTTGAATAATGGCCGGAAGATCAATGCCAGCGATCTTGATAGAAAGGAAGAATCAACTTGGGCTCGTTCCGGATTGGGCTTTTCTAATTTTGGCTTGATACGGATTAGGCCCTTGCAATATAAAGAATATGAATTTGCAGTAAGATAATGTGGACGATCTTCATTGGAGGAGGATTTTTCCCTCCGCACTTTGCCCCTAATTCCCTCTTTAATTGGACTACGGCTCCTAATTAAAAGGAAATTAAAGTTACACGGTTGTCATTTTTGCAAGAGACGGTTCGATGAGTGTCTATTGTTATTCTGACTCAAGAGCTTCCTCAAGATTTGTTTTTGCCTTCACTGTGCTCATTTCGTTCACTGCACTCTCTACTTCATCGTGTCACCAGGTTAGTTCTTTATCTACTTTTCAATCTTGCATCATGAGTACTTTAACCACTCACGACCACGTAGAAATTGTAGATTTTGAATCCACGCCTTCGTCTTCCCCCATTCTCATTAGGGTTCCTCCCCTTAGGGTTTCTAACCCTCTTAAATCTGCAAATGACTCAGCCAATTAATTAGGTGATTCCTTACTTCAGGCTGAGAAATCCACTTCTGGGGTCGAATAATATCTTTACTAAAGAAGAGAAAGAGACGATTTTGTCTATTCGACGTATCAAGTTCACCATTGATTCAATAATGGAGGAATTTGAGATCAATGAAGGGGTAAAAATTGTTGAGTACCCATGGACTGCTACTTCAGTTCAGGCAAGGGCATCGGAGAGAATGAGTTACTTCTCTCAGTTGGGCATCTTAACGCTCTTCGATTCCATCTTCACCCCTTCTACCATTTGGTCTTTAATAAGTTAAGTTTGGCCCCCCTTCAAGTAAACCCTAACTTTTTTCGGATAATCTCGGCACTCTTGGTTTGCCGAAGACTTGAGAGTCTTGATTAGACTCTCGCTGACCTATTAATTACTTACACCATCTCTAGGCATGAGACTGAGCCTGGCCGTTTTTATTTCACTTCTAACCTTCAGTAAAGGATATGCACGGACCTCTCTTCCTCCGAGAAGAAATGGAAAGAGAGGATAATTATAGTTAAAGGGAAATGGTTTGTGCCTCAATCGAACAAACTCTCAATCCCTTGCAAATTTGGGAAGTTAGGTATAGAATGCTTACCCTCCCTTCATTCCAAGTGCTCTGGTTGCTTCCCATGTTAGGTCTCAATTTTTCGTCATACGTATGAGTTTCTTGGTATTTTTTCAGCAACCTTTACCTCCTCTGCAGCTAAGAACAGGCTATCCTTTCTCGAAGGAAAAGTTTGGAGCGAACCCCCATCTATTGAGGAGTTGTTCACCTTGTCCAACCTCCAAGAAATCGCTTCCAGTGCCGCAGCTACAGACCTTATGGATTTGGCACTCCCATCCTTCGACAGCTTCCTATTAACTAAGGAAGAAAAATAGAGAGTTGAAGCTCTGAAGAAGAAAACCTTTGGCAGCTATTAGATCTACTGAGCATGAAAATGAGGTTGATGAGCCTCTTCTAAAGAAGACAAGGTTGAATCCCCCTTTAACCAGCAAGGGCAAAAAAGTCCCCAAAAGCAAGGGGAAAAAGGCTGGGGAGGTTGACCCTGAAGAAAAGGTGCGGGCTTATGTCCAGGTTGATGCTGGAGAACCTTGGAGACCTATCTTTTCAAGGGTTGACAAATCAGTTCTCCATTCTGGAGACTCTATTGTCACTGACCCCTCAGCTGCTTTGGCAGTAGCCCAGGGAATGTGGCTACCTAAGGATGAAGAAATCATTGGGAACATAGGTTTAGACCAACTACTACCGTCTTCCCCAATTCATGCTTTAAAGGTTTATTTTTCCTTCATTTTTGATATTTAGTTAACTTTTCTTTTAGCATTATTAACACCACTGCTAATTGTGTAGAGTATGTACCACACCATGGCGCTGTGTGCTACTACTGAGGCTCAGTCCCTTTCTATCAAGAAATTAGAAAGAGACCTCGGCAATGCCGAGAAAAAGGCTTCGAATGCAGTTCTGACCGCAAAGATTGCCTCTAAGGTGAAAGATGTTTACAAGAATCACTAGGCAATGTTTGAAGCTAAGGTTGACACATTGGAGGCTGAGGTTTAGTGTTTGAGGAATGCAATCGACACCTGCGTCATTGCTGAAAAACAGATGCAAGGACGTTACACCACTTTGGTGCGCTTATCCAGTGCAAATGCCTTTAGGTTCAGCTTCAACCAGGGTTCTAGTGACAAAATAAAGGATCCAGATGCCTTTGATGTTGACATAGAAGTGTCATTTTCTTTTGCTAAGGGTCCACAAGCCCAAGAAGCTGAAGTGTTATTTGTTGAGATGGTGAAGACTCATCCAAAGGATCAACCATTTCCAAGTTCGTCAATTCATCCAACCTCCAACCCAAATGTGGTAAATGCATTTGATTCTGCTCCTTTTAATCATAAAAGGAAGTGAACTTGCATAACATTTGATTTTGAACAATATGTTTCTATATTTTGTAGACAGTAACGACTATTATTTTTATGTCTACTTTTTGAAAGTTTGCATGTCGATGAATGCTTTTGAACTACGTATACTTATTGATTGGCTTTTCATGCCTTTGAGTAAGTGGATTTCTTCTGATCCAAAGTAAAAGTAGGGAAAATGATAAGAAGGGAGTTCCCTTGACAGTTCGATCACTAACTAAGGAGTGTTTTACCCTTTAGTGATCTAACCATTAAGGGAACCCTTCTTGCCCTAAACTTACATGGAGTAAGTATATCTATACTCATTTTTCTTATATTATTTCAATGTGGGACAAAACTATTACTGGGCTGTTCACTTGGGTTCAGATTTTTGTTGATGTAACTTCGGACTTGAATCGTCCTAGGTGGAATATTCCTCAGCTATAAGCCTGAGAAGAATTGTGTTGTGCCAAACTCTTGAGGTCTGAAGGGATGTATTCCTTGGCTATGAGCCTAAGAGGAATTATATTGTGCCAGACTCTTGAGGTCTGAAGTGATATATTCCTCGGCTGTGAGCTTGAAAGGAATTGTGTTGTGCCGGACTCTTAAGGTCCGAAGCGATGTATTCCTCGATTGTGAGCCTGAGATGAATTGTATTGTGCCGGAATCTTAAGGTCTGAAATGATGTATTCCTCGGCTATGAGCTTGAGAGGAATTGTATTGTGCCAGACTCTTAAGGTCCAGAGCGATGTATTCCATAGCTATGAGCCTGAGAGGAATTGTGTTATGCTGGACTCTTGAGGTCCGAAGAGATGTATTCCTCGGCTGTGAGCCTGAGAGGAATTTTGTTGTGCTGGACTCTTAAGGTCCAAAACAATGTATTCCTCGGCTGTGAGCCTGAGAGGAATTGTGTTGTGTCGGACTCTTGAGGTCCAAAGTTTGAGCTGGAAAAGTTACTAAGTTATGGAAGACAAGCCGAAGATTCAAAAATGATATGAAGCCACAAAAAAAGGTAACTGTGACTAGGAAGTCTCCCATGTATTTGTTTAAGAGACTATCTTCCACAGAGACTCTTTTTGTGGCAACCAGATGAGGTAAGCCACAACTATATTAACTATACACCTCTTGTATTTCTATTCGATGTGGGACAAAGAATAGAGTTTATAGTATGCGCCAGAAATTTAGGCTTTAAAAAGAATTATTGCAAAGAATACCCGCTGGTATCAAGGCTTTGAGCTCAATTTGGGCTAAGCAGTTAATGTTACCAGCGGGTCCTCTTTGCAATGCAGTTAAATACTTTTATATTTCCCTATATAAAGGAATATATAGAGGTATTTTTTATCAATGTGGGACCATAGTATAACATATGTTCTAAGTCACATACGTTTGTGCTTTGTTTCCAAAAATGAGCGACAATATTGCAAAGAGTGTCCTTTGGGTATATAGTCAAAGTAATGCCTTAATTTCCAATGGGCACTAGTTGCAATATACATTCATTCTAAAGTATGTCCTTATGTAAAAGGACTTGTTGAATAATAATTGACCGATGTGGAACAAAAGGACAACCAAAAAGCGAAAAATATAGCTTTGTTTTGTCTTTGTCTTTGTTTTATTTGTGGTAATAACTTTCTTTTATCGTAATATCAGTAGTAGGGTATATGTATTGCCCCCTATGACAAATAAGAAAGTAGCAATAAGTAATATCTCACATCACTAAAGTTTAAAGATAATAGGCGCAAAGAAATGTATTGATCAATAAACTTTTATTATGTGGGCCTATAAACAACCATGTTTATAGAAAAAACAGATATATACTATTTGTTTACTTGTAAAAGAAAATTAAATGGATTATATTGTCTAATGATAGTACCTTTTGAGGTGTATTGCATTCCATGGATGTGTGATTGGACGCCCATCAGCTTCAGCTAATCGGTAAGCTCATTTCCCTACCACTTCGTGACTCTGTAGGGTCCGGTCCAATTGGGATGTAACTTTTTTACTTGGGCTGTTTCCTACTTCAGCACCCAATCACCTACCACAAAGCTCCTGAACCTGACCCACTTGTTATAACTGTTACGCAACTGTTGTTGGTATGAAGTGAGTCTAATTGCTACAGAGTCCCTTTTTTCTTCCAAGAGGTCGAGGCTATACTCAAGCTGTTGATCATTGTTTCCCTCGAACACCAAATGTGTTTGAAGAGTAGGCATTGCTGACTCTGTGGGGATGACAGCTTCAGACCCATAGGCCATGGCAAAAGGGCTTTCCCCCGTCGGCCTTCGTGGGGTGGTTCGATATGCCCAAAGCACTTGGGGTAGATTCTCGTACCACTTTGATTTGAGCTTCTCTAACCTTTTTTTCAGGCAGTTGAAAATGGTTCGGTTAGTTATTTCAGCCTACCCATTTACCTGTGGATGGCTGACCGCGGCTAACTTCTGCATAATCTCATGCTCAGCGAAGAATTTTCTTGTGCTTCTATTGTCCAAGTTCGGGCCATTATCTATCATGATAACCTTCATATGAAGAAGACTCTTTGAAAACTCTTTACTTGCTCATGGGTCACACTTGAATAAGCCTCTGCCTCCACCCATTTTGTGAAATAATCCATGACAAGCAACATATATTCCTTTTGCTCCACAGTTTTGGGTAAAGGATCGACCATATCAATTGCGTGCAAGTTTTCAGCAGACTGATGTTTCATTGGACGATGTCACTGGCATTTGTCGCATCTCTTAGCATACTCGTTAGCATTCCAAGTCAGGTATGGCCGGAAATAACCTTGAGTTAATACCTTATGTCCTAAGGATCTGCTACCAGAGTGGTTGCCATAATCCCAGTCATGGATTTGCTTCAATATCACTAGGGCCTCAATGGGGCTTAAACATTTCAGGTAAGGACCTGAGAATGACTTCTAATACAATTGATTATTGATGATAGAATATCTGGCTGCGGTGACTTTGAGTTTTCTTGCCTCAGCTTTCTGGTTCGGAAGAGTTCCATGATTGAGGTAAGCTTCCAGCGGATCCATCCAGCATGGCTCTCATGGAATATCTGGGATCACCATTATCTCTTGCCAAGGGCTTATGCTAGGTTCGTCTACGATGTCAATTGGTACTATCCAAACCAAATCTTTGCATGAAGAAGATACTGCTGTGGCCAATTGATCTGCTTCAGCATTCTCATCATAAAGTACTTGGTGGAATTTGATTTGATCAAATCCTCGTGTAGCACTCTCAACAGCCTCTTTGTATGCTTTCATTCTTTCTTCTTTGGGCTGATATTTGCCTGTCACCTAATTCACAATAAGTTGGGAGTCACTAAAAACCTTTAGACACCTTACCTGGAGCTGGTTTGCTACCGGAGCTTGGCGAGCAAGGCCTCATACTCAGCTTTGTTATTAGTAGCAGGAAAAATTAGACAGATTAATTGTTGTAGCTTAGTGCTTTTAGGGGTTGTGATAACGATTTCGACCCCAGCACTAGTTAGGTTTGAGGAACCGTCTACCCGAAGCTCCCATTATGGTTCAGGAGGGTCTGGCTCTTTGGGCTTATCTTCATACTCAAGGAGGAAGTCAACCAATGCATGTCCTTTGTGTGACACCTTTGGCTCATAAGATATATCGAAGGAATTGAGTTTGATTACCCACTTAGTTATTCTTTCGGATAAGTCTGGCTTAGAAAGAATAGCTTGTATGGGATAGTTGGTTAGAACTATGATGCTGTGTGACTCAAAATAGTGTCGAAGCTTCCTCTTTGCATATACCAATGCCAGTATAATCTTCTCTACTTTGCTATACCGTGTTTCAGCATCTGTCATTGTCTTACTTGTGTAGAAGACTGGATAATGATTCTTCCCTTTTTCTCTAATCAGTACGGCACTTGTGGTTATACTAGAGATTGCTAAATACATAATGAGAGTCTCACCATGCTTCGGAGCAGACAGAATTGGAGGTTCAGCCATGTAGCACTTCAATTGATTAAGAGCAACTTGCTGTTGGGGACCCCATATATCCTTGTTCTTGGATTTTATTGCATCAAAGAACGGTTTGCATTTATCTGACAACTAAGAGATAAAATGGCTAAGAGTTGCAATTCGGCCAGTCAAAACCTGTACTTCCCTGTAAGTTTTCGATTCCTGATTTTGTATAAGGGCCTGAGCTTGCTTACCTCGATTCCCCTCTTGTTGATAATATGGCTGAGGAACTACCCTGAAGAAACTGCAAAGGAGTACTTCGAAGGGTTTAGCTTCATGCTATACTTTCTTAAAGTGCTAAAGACTTCTTGGAGGTACCTGGGATAGTCCTCATTTTTCACACTTTTAACCACCATGTCATCAATGTAGGCCTTGACCGTCTTTCCCAACATCTCGTCAAAGATCTTGTTAACGAGGCGTTGGTAAGTGGCCCTAGTATTCTTAAGTCCGAAGGGCATGACTCTGTAACAGTAAGTGTCTTTCTATGTTATAAAGACATTTTTCTTTTCATCTTCTAGATTCATAGGGATTTGGTTATAGCTGGAATACGCATCGAGGAATGTGAGTCTCTCAAAACCAATGGTAGCGTCAACCATCTGATCTATTTTGGGTAGTGGAAAGTTGTCTTTAGGGCAAGCTTTGTTAAGATTGGTAAAATCTATGCACACCTTCCACTTTCCATTCTTCTTCTGAACTACCACCATATTAGAGAGCCATTGTGGATAGTGCACTTCTCGGATGAAGCCTGTCTGAAGCAGTTTGTTTACTTCTTCAGCAATAATTCGATTGCGCTTAAGAGCGAACCTTCTGTGTCTTTATTTGACTGGCTTGAACGCCAGATCCACCTTCAGGCTATTGCATGAGACTAAATGATTGATTCTTACCATGTCTGAATGATCCCAAGCAAACGCATCTGCGTTCTGTCGAATGACACCAATTACAACTTCCTTTTCTTCGGCTGTGGGGGAAGAACCTATATAGGTGACTTTCTGAGGATCACTAAGGATTACTTCAACAGCCTTGAGAGATTTCTTGGCAGGCTTTGTAGTTTCAGCTTCATCCTCCGCTTTCAGGTACTTGGGCAGAGGGCTCTGTAATTGCTATTTGGACTTACTCCCAGGAGTCACCATTGGTTAGTGCTGCTTAACTACCTTTTTTGCTTCATTCTATGTCAATATGTAGCATTCTTTGGTAGCTACTTGATCTCCCCAAAGATTAATAACCTCCTTTCCGTCCGGAGACAAGTATCGCATCACTTGATTAAGGGTGGATGGAACCGCGTTCATTCGGTGGATCCAGCCTCTTTCTATAATGAGATTATAAGAACGATGGATTTTTGTTAGAAAAAGTTCTCCTTTAATATCCTTTTTGCCGCAGTGACGGATAAATCAATCACCCCAAAGGGGTCCACCTTTGTGCCATCAAACCCTATCAAGGGACTAAAGGTGGGCCGAATTGATGATGATGGGATCTCCAGCTGCTCAAAGACCGCCTTTATGATGATATTGGTGCTACTACCTTGGTCTATTAAAACCCTTTTGATCATGCAATTTTCCACCAGAAGGCTGATGACTAGTGGATCTTTGTGAGGGAGTTGAACTTTGGATAAATCTCCATCGCCGAACCCAATATTGATACTTCCCACAGTGATAGTGTTCACTGAGGATAACTTTCTTAGCTTATGGGTTGTCCTCAATCGGGATCTATATACTTCTTCCGACTCTTGGTCATCCTCTGATCTCCCATGTATTGCATGGACAACCTTCACTTGATTACCTTCTACTCTCCGAGGATTAACCTCCTGAGGCTTCACGTACTCCTTTGTTGTAAGGTAATTTGCCAACTCACCCCTAATTATCATGTTCTCCACTTGCCGCCTAAGGGATTTGCAATCATTAGTTGTATGTCCGTAATCTCTATAGTAGGCGCAGTGCTTGTTCTTGTCCCTCTGCTCTAAAGGTTACTTCATTGGCTGAAGGGTTGCGAATCTCATCTTGTTTTCTTGGAATAGCTGAGCCAAAGTGGTGCGAAGAGGTGTGAACCTTTCCTCTGTCCTTTGCCTCTTCTCAGGTACCTGAGTGATCGGTGCTGAGGCGTGCTGGCTTTTTTGACTTTTTGAATTTGAAACCCTTTCCTGAGGCTTGTTTTCCATTGTGACGAGGGTGGCATGCTGCGCTCAGTGAGCTACATTCTCCTCAAATCGGATGTAGATCTATGCCCTAGCATTGAGGGTCTGCATATCCGGAGGGGAATATTTGATTAGGGAGGTATGGAACTTGGTTCCCTGAATCATTGCAAGCTTGAATGTTTCTATTACAGTCGCAAGATGGCAATCTGCTATTTCCAAGACCTCCATGTTAAATCTGGAGAAGAAATCCTGTAACGTTTCTCCTTTCTTTTGCCTTTTGGTGAAGAGGTTAACGATACTCTTCTTTTACTTCTTATTTCCGCAGTACTGTGCTAGGAACATAATGCACAGAGTTTCGTAGTCCGGGATAGATTTGTGTGGCTTATTCCTGAACCACTTTAATGCAGCTCCTATTAGGCTAGTCGAGAAAACCTTACACATGAATGGATCATTGTGATCGTCCAGAGCTATCTTTTGTGTATAGTGATCGGGGTGACGAGAAGGATCTCCCATGCCATTGAACTGGGTAAAGGAAGGCATAGTGAATTTCTTAGGTCTGTCAACAAGGTATATATCATCGGTGAATGGAGTCTTCACTAGAGAGTTCTTATGCTCTTTGGCCATCTCAGTGGGTGTTTGAATCCTCAAGAGTCTTTTTTCGTCAAAGGCCTCCTATATGCCTACGCCATCTGGAATGCCATTAGACCATACCGTAAGCTTACGGCTAAACTCAGCCTGTTTGTCCTATGTGCTACGAGCTAGATTGTCCAAAGCAACTGCCTCGGTCCTTGTCCTCTGCTCTTGCTGAACTTTATTAGGCCGAGCTTCATTGGGCCGTGCCCCATTGGCTTGAGGCTCGTTAACTTGAGGAATGTTTTGATTAGGGGGAGGCGCTGCCACATGTGGTGGCTATGGTGTCAACTGAGCCATCGCCGTTTGAAAGGTGTCGTTTTTCTGTTGAAGCAATGTAATCTGGGCTACGCTGGCTTCATTCGCCTGATGAAGCGTTTTGAACTGGTGCAAGAATTCTTCTCGCATCTTTTGTATCAACTCCATTTGTTGATCAACCGCTATTACAGATCCTCCATTTGACATTCCAGATCGTAGTAACAAAAATGATTTGAAACAAAAGTGGGAGTATATTTCTATACGGTTCCCACAGACGGCGCCAAAGTGTAGGTGTAAAATTTCTCTCTATTAAAAGAAATAAAAAGAAAAATACAACTCACCCAAAACAAGCAATTATAATACTCAGAGAAAAACGTATATTGCTCGATAGATTTTATTGGAGGTCTAGGCCTCTATTTATACACAAAAAGGTGGTAAAATTATGATAAGACTCGTATTACTTGCCCTCTAATACATTTCATATACAATTCTCCTTCCTATAATGTTGTTTCCTTTTATATTTCTTTCCATGCCAGACTTCTCTTTTTACAGAACTTTATTGTATAGAATTTACCTTCTATGGTGAATCCTTCAATTGGCAGGGCTCGTTCATTCTTAAAGAGCCTGGGCTGAATGTATCTTGAATTGGCTGGGCTTAAATAATGGGCCGGAAGATTAATGCCAGCGATCTTGATAAAAAGCAAGAATTAACTTAGGCTCATTCCGGATTGGGCTTTTCTAATTTGGGCTTGATACGGATTGGGCCCTCGCAATATAAAGAATATGAATTTGCAGTAAGATGATGTGGACGATCTTCATTGGAGGGGGATTTTTCCCTCCACACTCATCTTCCTCTAAATAACCCTAGAAGGGTTTACCATTTTGAGCTTGCTTGCCTTGGATTCTAGAGAGACACTTCTCTAGTGAGGTAAGGGATGTCATAGGCTTATATTTGAGTTGTATTGATAGTTTATAAGCATATATAACTTGTGAGCATGCCTTTGTTCAAGTTTTAGAATTTAATTTAATTATTTTTTATGTTTAAGATTTAATTCTCATGATAGTATATAACTTAAAATTAAATTGGTCATGCTAGTAAATTAGGCCTTGGTATGTTTATCAACATATATTAAATTGGGAGCATGTGAATAAGAATTGCAACTTTTATTTAATATTTATCTTTTATAAAAGATTAATTCACATACTTGTAACAAATATGAAATTAACTTGTAATGTGATATTAAAATTGGCCTTGGTATGTTCTTTAACCTATGTTATATTGAGGACATTTGGAGTTGTTTAAAAATTTAGAGAAAATTAATTAATTAGCTTAATTAATTTTATTTTAAGTATTGTAGTCACTTTAATTGATAATGGGTGTAATATATGTGAAGATCGTGCTATGTCCTTTAACATATATTAATTTGAGTATAATTGGAATTGATTGAAAATCTAAAGACTTTTCATGTTAGGTTGATAACCTTTTGAAACTTAGTATATTTAATTACCTTGTGAGCATATTACTAATTAGAAGTAGAATTAGTACTTGTGACCTCTTAAAATGGTAATTGGACTTAGCATGATATAGAATATCATTGACTTGCATAACTTGTTTAAATGTATCTTGTGTAAGTATATAGCTTGTTGAGAAAATTACAATTGTTTACCTTGAAAGCTATTTACTAAATTGAAGCTTATTTAGTACTTATGGCTTAGGATGGTAATGTGGCTCAATTGTGGTAAAATATTCCTGCTTTATGTATAATTGCATATTGGAGACTTAACATGTCATATGTAATTTAGACTTGAATTTTAGGACATGGTTTCTGTGGATTCAACCTTACTTGTGCATGGAATGTAGTAATGTGCATTTGATTTTGTAGAAGTTTTGAACTTATTGATTTTGGAAAGCTTGTGAGGACATAATTTATATGATGGCTAGGGTTTGGCTCTAGTACGGAAACATGAGTCTTCTAAGTCATAAGTGCGCACTAGATGGTACCTTGTGGGTCGTAATTACTCAAAAATACTTGTTTGGTCTAGCAACCACGTGTCCTAGTCTTTCCACTATTTTTTTTTTTGCATTTAATTTCAAGTTGTTAATCATGGATTACTTGTAGATTAAGAATTAATGCTTGCTTTGGGTCTTTGAATCATATTTAGTATACTTGAACTTGTATACTTACTTCACGTGTGTAGATTTCATTTAGTATACTTGTGTCGTGTATACTTGTCTTATGCGTAATCCCATTTAGTTTAGTATATTTGAAAATGTATGTCTATTCGTCGTATAAAATGTTTCAACATTGTTTAGTATACTTAAGTATGTATACTTGTATGCCATGTTTCATTTCAATTGCATGAGTAGCTTGAGATGATCCCTTAGTCCCACTTTTAACATAGACGTTAGGTGGCATGATCCTTTTGAATTGTTTCACGTTAATGTGAAAACCTTGTAAAAAGTTAGGTCGATGTATGCTTATTTCCTACGAGTAACTTGTTTACTCACCCCAGAGTTATCGGGTTGTTTTCAAGTACGGATACCTTGGTTTGGGATGCACAACATCCCTAGGTCGTTTCGATGGATTTAAGTTCTTTTAAGTGTATTCATGTTCATATGCAAGAGTTAGCATGTTTGATTTTTACTTTTAAAGTTATAATGCATAGATAGGCCAAAATATCATTTTTGGCCTTGGACTTGTAATGTGTGCCCAAGCACACTTTTTGACACTTATTTCATGTATATGATATGTGGCTAATGGCCAAAATTTATTTGAAATCCATATATATCCATAAATGTTGAATTTTTCCTTTAATGAGAAAAGTATGAAAACTAGGGTTTTAATATGTCATTTTTGCACCGGAGTGTGCATTGTGTATAAAATTCATCTGTTGGCATTCATTTACCATGTATAAGGTTTGGTTAAGGGCCAAATACTATTTTGTTTTAGGTTTTACATTTTAGTTTCATATATTGCATTTTTGGGCTAAAATAGGAAAATCCAAGCCTTTAATGGTTCATTTCTAAATTGGGTGGTGCAAAATGTACACAAGCACCTCCACTAGCACTCATATATTATGCATGAAGTGTGGCCAATGACCAAATGGTCTTTTGATAGAGTTAAAGTATGGTTCTTGCATTTTTTGCCTTTGAAGGGCAAATTTTTCACATTTGAGGTTTGATAAGTCATATTTTGCATCGGCGGTATTTTTAAGCCGTGGATCATTATAACACGTCCTAATAGGTAAGTTACATCTGCGTGCATGATCATTTCCGGGCAAAACCCTTTCTTTGGTGATTTGAGCCTCCTATGGGCTCATTTTGCACTATTCATGACAAAAACTATGCTTAGGGACATTTTGGGGTTTTCACATGAAAAATAAAGTTTTCTTTTGGTATGGTTGGCTAGAAAACATGATTTTAGGAGGGGGGTTTCTTCTTTGTGTTTTTTTTCAAAAAGGCTTAGAAAGTCCCCAAAATCACATTTCAAGTTCAGATATCAGTTTTGGCTTGTCAGTGGACGAGCTCTCGTCCATGGGGAACAAACACTCGTGTATGGGGCAGTGGGTGCAGCAAATTCATGTCCAATTACGAGCCCTCGTCACTCTTTGACAAGTGCTCGTCCATCCTTCTGTGTGTGCGCGTGCGCCTTGTTTCAGCACTGCTTTTCTGACTTCAAATTGTTACACCTCCTTCATTTTAACTCCGAATTGGTCCGTTCTTGAGTCTAAACTGACCACGTTGAAATAATCTTTGCAATGGTATCAATTACAGCTTCATATTTCATTTGTAGATTAAGATATTCAAGTTTTGGTAGGATATTGTTAGGATTTGGTTCGAACCGGGATGGGGTTTCCTTTCCTTCGACTTCAAGACTTGATATCTTTATCGTCTGGACTCCAAATCAATTGATTATTGAGTCCATATTTGTTAATTTTTTGTTTTCTTTCCAATGGTGTGCACGGTGGTACCCATTTTAGTACTAAATGACCATTTTGCCCTTGGTTCATTCCTTGGAGGGTTTTAAAATCCTAACTCCGGTCTTGTTTTCGCTGAGTCACGGGACTCCTCGGAAGGTCATTCTTATGTCTTAGGGATGACGTACATCTCTATAGGCTTGTTCATGTTTAGCTTTCGTATTTTAGATCCGATTCGGGTTATCACAGGACATACTTGGTTTGTAAAATCCATGGTTATCACAGACATACTTATCTATGATCGAGTTTTGATATGAAAGATTTAGGAGAAGCTTATATGATCTTCAGAATGAAAATTGAGAACACATTAGAAGGAATTACTGTAAGTTAATCTAATACAATTAAGAAGATGTTGACAAAATTTAATTATTTTAAAAGTAAACCTATGTAAACTCCTTATGATCCTAATATAAATTTGAAGAAAAATATTGGTGATTCTGTTTCCCAATTAAAATATTCACAAATGATTGGATCTTTACTATATTTAGCTAATAAAACTAGGCCTGATATTTCATATGTTATGGGAAGACTTAGTAGATATACTCATAACCCGAGTACAAAACATTGGACAACTTTAGAACGAGCTTTTAGATACCTAAGAGAACTATTGAAAATTCTTTATGTTATAAAGGTTTTCCTGAGATGGTGGAGGGATGTAGTGACGCTAATTGGATTATCGATAGTTTAATGGTTAAATCGACCAGTGGCTATGTATTTCTCTTAGGAGGAGCTGCAATATCATGGAGTTCCAGAAAATAAACAATTATATTCAGAAGTACAATGGAATCTGAGCTTATAGCATTAGATACAACATGCACTGAAGTTTAATGGATCAAGAGTCTCTTATTAGATTTACCATTAGTAAATAAATCAATTCTAGCAATACATATACATTGTGATTGTAAGGCAACTATTGATCTAGTGAGACAATCCCATACAAATAATAAAATAAATATGTAATGACCCTGTCATTTTCCTTCCTTTCCTTTTTCTCAAATTTCACGGATATTTTTTTTCGTTGATTTTCCTTTCTGAGTTTGGTTTCTCGTTGCTTAGTGTCATTTAGAGTTCTGGGGAATGGTTTTCGAGACTCTTTCCTTCGGAGTTGAGTTTTGACTTCACGAGTTTTCATTCTAGTTGATTTCCTCGAAATGCGTAGCTTTACTTTTAGAGAAAAGCTCGCCGATTGTTCCTTTCTCCCGTAGGGGCGTGGATGAAAGGATTCTTCAAAAACATTGATGTTTCTTGGAGTGTTTTTCATAAATATCTTTTGGAGATATTTTGATTTGGGGTTTTTAAGAAAATATCTTTTGGAAGATATTTTAATCTGGGACAGTTTCGCAGTTATCTTTTCTTGGAGGGGCTATTGTGCAATTAATGAAAGTTATTGCAAAGTGCCTCATTTTGAGCTTGGATCCTCGTACGGGATTTATTTTCATATTTCGTCGAGTCGTGTACTCTTAGAATTTTCTTCCGGTTGTTTTTCCTAATTTTAGGGGTTTCGGCCCCGGTTGCCGCCGAACTTGTTTGGGGCATATCTCTCAGTTCGGGACTCAGTTTTCGACGTCGTTTATTTCTTTATTCATTTTTTCTCATTTTTGTTCACGATGTTTTACCATTTGAGCGCGTCTGCGTAGATTCCACTTTTCTGGACCCAGCGGGACCCGTTCAGGGCATTTTCTTGGATTTTCTATAAATAGGGATTTGAAAAAAATAAAACATAATTTTCCTCTTCTTCTCCCACGTTTCCAGAACTATTCTTCAGCCCCCAAGGGGCTGCCACCCTTTTTTTTCTCAAATCAACCCTCTTCCCTCTTGTATAATGACATGGTGCTTTAGTATTTATCGTAGGCCTTGGTGAGTCGGTCCTTTCCCCCTTATTAGAATCTGGTTCCGAACATTTTTGAGTTCAAATTTTGAATTCGGGTTTGGATTTTCATGGTACCTCAAAGGTGATAGTTGTTTTCCTTGTAGTCCCCGACATAACCTAGAAGTATCGTCAGATTCGAAGCGGTTTCCTTTTGGTGGGGATTTGAGATTTCATCTCAAAGTAAGGTAGAGGATGTTTTAGGTCTATATAATTGTTGTATTGAATGTATTTCATACTTTTACAACTTGTATGCATGCCTAAGTATTTTATCTATAATTTAATTTAATTATTTTCTATGTAGAAGATTTAATTAACATGGTTGTATATAACTTGGAATTAAATTGTGGCATGCTATTTAATTAGGCATTGATATGTTCATTAACATATATATTAAATTGAGAGTAATTAAATAAGTTTTGAGACTTTTATTTAATTATTATCTTGGATAAAATTTAATTCACATAGATGTAACTAGCATGTAATGAACTTGTAATGTGATATTAAATTAGGCCTTGATATGTTCATTAACATATATGAAGTTGAGAATATTTAAATGAGTATTGAAAACTTTATTTATTTATTTTCTTATATGAAAGTTTAATTCACCTAGTTGTATCTAGCATGGAATTAACTTGTGTTATGCTATTGAATTAAGTCTTGGCATGTTCTTAACATACTTTAATTTGAAAGCATTTGGATGGGTTTAAAAATCTAGAGATTTTAATTAAATGAATTAATAAAAATCTATTTAATGGTTCCATGGACTTGATTAAGTTTTTAACTTGATATTTGCAATGACTGGGACTTGTTTACTATTATATATTTAATTAGAGCCATTTGAAGTTGCTTTAGAATCTCGAGATTTAATTATCGTATTTTAATTAAATTCTATTTTGTAGTTCCAATGACCTAATTAAGTTTTTAAGTTGGTTTATGTAATGACCATGCTATGTTGTTCAACATATGTTAATTAGGGATTATTTGGATGAGAATTGAAATCTAGAGGAATTAATTAGGTTATTTAATTAATTTCTGATTCTATTGCATAATGAGTTAATCATGTATTTAGCGTTGATTATATGTTTAAATCATGATTCCATGCTTGTGTTATAAGCATAAGAATACGTTTTCAATATTAGATAATATTGTTATAGTGTGTAACGAATTGCACACTGAAGAATCGACATTTTTCATGCTACAGTAATTGTGGACTTAGAACATATGTTGTGTTGTTGATTTTGGAAACTTCGGATATCAAATGTTTGACTACGGCTATGACATGGTTCTAGTACAAGGGATGAGAGCTCCCCCTCGAAGCCTAATGCGCACGTAGGGTAGGCTGCCTAGGGGTTAGTAGTTCAAAAGTAACCCCTTGTCAGTCTGATCTGATCAATGTCCAAGTATATCCACTTTTGTTAATTTCACTTTTCATTACAAGTTAATACCACTAAATTGTTATAACTTGTTGTTTCTGCATTTTAGATTTTAAGTTGGTAACTTTGATAATCTATGTCTTGATGCGTTGTATTAGAAGTTCTAATAGTACTAAATTGTTATATTTAGTTGTTTTCCGCATTTTAGATTTCTTATGATTTAATTTGATAATCAATGTCTTGATGCATTATACTAAAAGTTATACTTTTACTAAATTGTTATATTTAGTTGTTTACGCACTTTAGGTTTCAAAGGGATAACTTTGATAATCTATATTTTGTTGCGTTGTATTGGAAGTTCCAATGTTAATTAAAATGCATTAAAATTGTAATTTGTATTTTAATTATTCTAATGTAGCCTAGGATGATTCCTTGGACTCATTTGGGACATAGACGTTAAGTGGCATGAACCGTTGTAGTTATTTTTGCATTTTAGGTTCCAAGTAGATAACTTTGAATACCTATGTCTTGTTGCGTTATCCTATATGCTCCTATGTTGTTTACTTGCATAAATATTGTGGTTTATGCTAGGAATGTTTTCAAGTAGCTTAGAATGATCCCTGAGTCTCACTTTTGACATAGACGTTAGGTGGAATGAACCTTATGAATTGTTTCACATTAATGTGATAAACTTGTAAAAAGTTAGGTCTATGCATACTCATTTCCTACGAGTAATACAAGTTACTCACCCCTCACTGAATGCGACCTGTTTTAGGTAAGAAGACGTGGTTTCGGGATGCACAACATCCTTGGATGTTTTGTAGATTTGAAGTTCATGATTCATGCAAATGTTAGCATGAAATCCTATTTGTAAATTTATATGTCAAAACTTGTATATTTGGTTCAAAATATGTAATGTGTACATAAGTATACCTCTTATGATGCATTTGGTATGTATGTAATAAGGCCATGGGCTAAGTACTTTTATTTTGTATTCTAAGTACTTTTACTTTCAAGTGATTTTATTGAAAAATAGAAAAATGGCATGCTTTAACTTCATTGCATTTGTATGGGGTGTGGGAAGTGCACTTTAACACTTCCATAGGGTCTCTTAATTTATGCATGAAGTGTGGCCAAGGGCCAAATGGTCTTTTGAAACTATTTTATATTTTTAAGTTTCAAATTTCCCTTTAAAAGTCAATTTTAGGCATTTTTGAGGTTCGGATAGGTCGTATTTTGCATCGGGCATTTATGGGGCCCACAGACCATTCCCGCACACTTAAAATCACTAAATACGTTTGCGTGCATAATTGTTTTAGTCTAGAAATGCATTTAGGGTCAAATGAGCACTTGGTGCAAAGTTGCATTTTCTTCGTTTTTGGCCTAATCTGACCTAGGGGCGTTTTGGAAATTTCTTTTCAAAAATAATTTCCGTGCTTTACATAGTCACATAGAAAACATGATTTTAGGAAGGGGGGGGGGGGTTTCTTCACAACATTTTTCGATAAAATGTCGTCTCGGTCTCGAAAACCCCTCGTCAAATCTGATTTTCTGTGCGCACATGCATTTTTGAAAAAGTTTGTTATAAGGGCATTTTGGGAATTTCACATCAAAAATAAAACTTTCTTTCGACATGTTCAACTTGGAAAAATTATTTTGAGGAGGGTTTCTTCTTCGTGTTTTTCCAAAAAAAAGTCATTTAGTTCCTCAAAATGGCATACGTTTTTCAGCATTTTGCCCAGGTCACTATTCATTACTGTCAAAACACTATTCATTGCTGTCAAAACACTATTAACGGCAACGGCAACGTCAAAACTTTGTTTTGACTTTTCTCTTCCATCCGGACTCTGAATCAAGTGATAAATTTGTTGTCGTCTTTCTAATAGTGTGCTCGGTAGTACCCAAATCTTGCTAGAAATTACCATTTTGCCCTTGGGGCTAAACTTGTCCATTTTTAAAACGTCGCTTCCGCTTGTTTTCCTTTTGTTTCCGTGGCTTCATGAGAAGTCATGATTGTGTCTTAGGGATGATATACATCTCTAGAGTATTTTTTTCCATGTAAAAAGACCATTTTGCCCTTGAGGACTTATTTGGTCTTTTTTTGATCTTTTTCTTCTGCGTTGTTCTCGTTGAGTTCCGTGGCCTCATGAAAGGTCACTTTAGCATCTTAGAGATGCATTGCATCTCTAGAGACTTGATTTTTATTTTCATTTCAGCATTCGGATTCGTTATCGGGTCAAACTTCGGTTCATCACAGGACGCACTGACTTGAAAAACCAGGGCCGTCACAGGTGGTATCAGAGCTCCTAGGTTCGAATACCTTAGACTACGGGTTTTGGGTGCATATCATGCTTTTGTTACCTGTATTGATATGGCAGATGCTTCTTAATAACATGTTTTGATTTGATAACATGTCTATTTACTTATGTGGTAACTTGTTTAAAAGCTTACTTTAACTGCATTAGCATATAATATATGCTTGTTTACCTTAGTATGTGGTATATGCTTGTTTACTTTAGCATGTTGTATATGCTTATTTGCTTTAGCATGACTATATGTTGCATACATTGATGTGCTATTTGTTTTATGCATTCACTGAGTGAGTTGCTTTCGGTCATGATAACTTATGTTATTGTCGATGTCATTTCATTCTTTCACGCATATAGCATCATGCTCTTGACTCGTAGAGAGCCTTTTTGTCAGGGCTCGGGTGAGCATTGAGTTGTAGTTTTTGTCTGGTGGAATGAGACGCGGGCTGTGAAGGCACCATTTCATCCCATTCTTCTTTCGTAGCTTCATGACATGGTCATGGGGCATCCGAGGTGGCGGTTTCACCTCTTGGGGTTTTGTGGTGACCTTGATATGATGACATCATTGAGGTCTTTGTTTCTAACGTCATGGGATGAAGAGTCAGAATTGACTCGAATCCTTCCTTTAGGAGTTGGGAAGTGGCTTTGTAAGCCTCAGGGCGAGGTTCTCGTGTCTTACCTTTTTAAGGCGAAGGTTTCAGGATTTGAATAGGTGTGTTGACCTAGTATCCTTCTTGTGTTGCCTCGGACAGCTCTTATGAGCTACTGTTGGGATGTTAACGGTTTCGTGTAATTAATTACGTTGGTGCAATTAATTACTCTCCCTTACCTTTGGAGACTTGCAGCGTTGTGTTAGGGTTCTGGTAGAATCCTTTAGAGTTCCCATAGAACTCACTGGCACCTTGAGGGTGTTCTTCTTGTTGTTATCTCGTAACGGTTAGCACTGGGGCTATCCATTACGTTGTTGTCTTATTTCGTGTGGTGTCGGGATTCTATCGGGGAATGAGCTGGTCTTGGGAATGACTTGATGACCCTATGTCTCAAAGACCTTAGTGGTTGTTTGGGGGATGATTCATTTCATCATGGTGAGAGATTGGACTCATCTAGGTTCTGTTGTACATTTTCCGCGTGGTGTCTTTTGAGAGGCATTCCATTAATTTATTTTAATTTTGTAAACTTGCCATTTGTATGGTCCCTTTTACATGTTCATGAGCCCATTGTTTTAAGGCATGCCTTACAAACATGTTTAAGATATATGACTATATGGTAGTTGTTTAAAAATGTAGATGATACGTTTGCATATACAGTACCTGTTTACCATGCTAGTGCCGTTGGTGGTGTATATCGTGTCGTTATTTATTTGACCCCTATATGATAGGTGGCATGTTTACCTTATGTGTACTGTGCGCTTAGTACTAAGGTGTTATTTGATTTATGCAATTCAATTTTGCGAGTATGTGCTATGTGAGTAGCTAGTTGTACTGTTTCATTTTCATGCATTTATGTTTTGGTTTTGTGACCTTGGTTGTTGGGATTATCATAAGTGAGCTACGTGGTAGACTTGTGTTTTGAGGATTAGTTGTCCATGCTAGGGATTTTAATCCAACATTTTGTTTCCGTTTGTGACCTTAGGATAGGTCTGCTTTGAGACGATATCTTTCGGTTTCTTGGAGTCTGATCCATTGGCTTGAAGGCATAGACCTGTCAGGTTTTGGATTCATGACTGGAGGTTGTTGATAAGGGTGTTTTGCAATGTAAGAGTTGCTGGCTCTACTTACACTGAGGATTTAAGGTTGATGAGCGCTGAAAAGTGCGTATTTAAACCCCTTAAGCTTAGGTATTCTAATACCTTTATCTATCTTACCTTACCATTTTGGATTGATTTCGTGTTATTTCCATTTTCAGGCACTTATCCCGAAAATAAGCTAACTCAGCCAAATAAGAGCAAAAATGAAACAATTCTGGGATGAATCAAAGAAATGAGCCAATTGGAAGCAAAAGGTTGAATTCAACATCTTCGATCGATCTCAGATCAAAGTTCGATCGATCCAACATGATCGATCTCAGCACTTCAAGATGGATCAGAGCCAAGATGACATTTTCAGAGATCTTAAAAGTTTGATCGATCCAATATCATTCTTCGATCGATCGAACTACCTTGTCCTTATCCAAATGAATGATCTTATCCAGTTGTACCACCCTACCAACCACTTTTATCCTTTTCCCAAAAATATCTTCGAAATATCTCAGATTTGTTTTTATCCAAAAAGGCGCCGCCATCGAGGATCGATCCAACTTCAGTTCGATAGATCTCAACCATGTTCGATTGATCCAAGTCCAAGGTTCGATCGATCGAACTTCCTTCAGTGCGAAAAAGTTAAATTTCCAGCTCATTGAAAGCTGTCCTTATCCAATCATTGGGGAATATTTTGTGCACGACCCCAGCTCATTTTATGTGTCACTTGACCTACCTATATATAGAATATGATACACTTTTTGAGAAAAGAAGAACATAACATCCATCTATCACAATAGAGACTATTCGTATGGAGGAAGAAAGGAAGAGAAGGCTAGAGACACGAGCTTGGGAGCTCTTTATCAACTAAGGAGTAGATTTCTTCCATAGAGTTTACCCTTGAGGGTTGGAGAAGCATTACCATGAGTGGCTAGACATCCTCTTGAGGCTAGAGTTAGCCCTAAGCATGCTTTCTACATCTTAATTTTGTGTATTATTGAGGGATTAGTGTTGTAATACATGTTTTGGCACTTTTATGTATATAGATCTTGTTTATTCAATGATTTATGTGGTTTAATGCTTCCAATTGATCATTTCATTCTATCCATATGTCTATGTATGCTAGAATAGATGTTCATGTGTTTGTCTTTATTTCTTGTGTTATTGATGCATGTCTATGTGTATTAATGCCTTAGATCTGGAGGTTGTCAAAACATAATGCTTAATGGAATACTCTTATGATTTTCTTGATGGTTCATGCTTATTGCTTGATGGATTGTGCTTCTCCCTTAGCTTAATTAGTTTAATTTCATGTCATTAGCTTAGTCGTAGTGTAGTGGTAGTATAGTTGTTAGATGGGAGGACAATCAATGCTTGTTGTTTGATGTTCCATACTTTTGAATGCAAGTAGCATATGTTTCTAATCTTGTGGTGTATTTGGCTTGTGAGCTTAATGAAATGATTAATGACTTGCTAGATATATTGTACTTTTCATATGCTACTTAGACAATATATACTTTATTGTTAGATATATTGTGCTTTTCATATGTTGCTTAGACAATATATATTTAATTGGTCACCCTTGCAAATTGAATCAACCAAACACACACACACATCAATATTGCAACACACATTTCTCTCATTAGTCATTTGTTAAGGGTGTAGAAAAATATTGTTTGGTGGTGACCTCTAAATCCCAAGATCTCTATCTCTCTTACTTACTCTTTATTACATTCAATTACTTTAGTCTAATTTGTTCCCTAGTTTAATCAACTAACCAACTATTTGTTTGATCACTCGATCTATTAACCCTAATAGTGATTCCACAAGCTAGTACGTCAATTCAATCCCTTGGGACGATCCCTACTCACCCTAACTGTATTTTTAGTGAAGGTAGTAGTGGCTTTTATAAATGTAAAACTTGGCCCTCGCCTTAATGCACACTCTTAAGCTTATGGTAGGGCGACAGGACCATCAAAGGCCTTAAGCGTAGCTGTGCCTATGATATTGTTGTCAGAGTTTTGGAATTAGCTACCCCAACTCACACAAAATGCCTGGCTCCTGTAGTGTTTTTGGTAATGATCTTTTTCGACATTGATGTCATTCATATCGATAAGTTTTTCTGGGTTGACCTGGTTGGGGCAGGTTATGAGATAGTGCCTTATACTGTCATGCTATCGTACAAAGTTGTATGTTGTGGGTGAGTACTAGTTGCTGTCGATGTTACCTTATTGACGAGTAAGTGTGGGCAGGCGCTAGGCACTGTCATTGCTACCACATATTTGAGTACATCATGGGCTGGTTCTGGGTTCTATTTGTACCGCTATGTCGCTCTTTTCTTTTATCGTGTTTTGATGTTTCATCGTCTTAGGATTCTCTTGGTGGTTAACATTGAGTTGACATGCCGATTCATTTGAGGAGTTGTCTTCGGTTCATGGTGTTGCGTTCCTTCAGTTGGATCTTGAGGCTTCAGGAATTGTCCTTTAGTGCTTTATGATCCCTTCCTCGATGTGACCTTGTGTTTGGTCCATGTATGGTTCTTTCGGTAAGTTGTAATGACTCCGTCATTTTCCTTCCTTTCATTTTTCTCAAATTTCACGGATATTTTTTTTCCACTGATTTTCCTTTCTGAGTTTGGTTTCTCATCGCTTAGTGTGATCTAGAGTGCTCGGGAATGGTTTCCGAGACTCCTTCCTTTGGATTGACAACTTCCTTTAAGGACCGAGTTATTTTCACATTTTTATTTTTTTGGACACTATTCACTTTTCGTCTTTTTCTCATTTGTCACTTTGTTGGCACAACCTCACTTTCCGTGTCTGAAGTTGATTTTTGACTTCACAAGTTTTCATTCCAGTTAATTTCCTCAAAATGCATAACTTTACTTTTGGAGAAAAGCTCGCCGGTTGTTCCTTTCTCCCATAAAGGCGTGGATGAAAGGATTCTTTAGAAACATTGATGTTTCTTGGGATGTTTTTCATAAATATCATTTGGAGATATTTTGATTTGAGGTTTTTAATAAAATATCTTTTGGAATATATTTTCATTCTGGGCAGTTTCAAAGTTATCCTTTCTTTGAAGGGCCATTGTGCAATTAACACACACACATGTCTTTTTCGATATAATTATTATTTTTCTTTCCTAGCTAGTACTCACACACACGTCTCTTTCAAGACTTGAACCTCTGACTTCCCTTTGGAAAGTAAAATGTTAATATCGCTAGGCTATTATATTTGTTGTTTAATTATTTTTAAATATTGATTGTTTTATTATAATTATTCTCCTATTTTAAAACATCTTTTTCATTCCATAAATAGAAGTATTTTACAATCTGAAAATTAATATTCCTAACGCTAAGCTCATTAGCCTCATCATTTTCTTATTCATCATATTTTGTTTACTTGGATAAGTATACCAAAGTCTAATCGCTCATTGAATATAGTTAAATTCTAAATTTTTACCATACTATGGTTTGAAATACTCAGATATATTTCTTGTGGATCAATTATTAATAAATTGTAAATATAGACAATTATTTTAATAATTTTAAAAGGTATATTTAAGATTTTACAAAAAAAGAAACTAAGAGACATCAATTTTATGATTTTAAGATTTTGGAAGATTTTAAAATAATACACCTTTATACTGACTCAAAATATAGGCATGGTGCAAAATCTTTTGTTCATTTTCCTTTTCTCACCTGAGGTTTTATTGTTATTTTATATGATATGTAATGGATCAGTTAAAGCGTAAAGAATATAAGGTTATTCACTTTATATATCGAAATATCAAACATTTTATAAGAGCATATTATTAATATAAAAAATATATATCAACGGAACTTTGTTTAAACTTGAAATGTAACAAATTTTAAAAATTATGAAGCATATATAATTAATGATTTTTTTTCTAAGAGTGGTAGAATCACTTGAGTTTGATTTCCACTAGGATTTTACGATAACTTGAGGCCACGCCTCCGTTACTATACTCAGTGAATTACGTGACTCATATATACATGAATAATACAAGAATGACGATGAAACCTGTTGGAAATTAAGGAAGTTGGTGGTGACTTACCATCAAACTCACGAGTAAAAAGAAAGTGTTGGTTGTGAAAAGAAGAAGAAGAAGAGAAAATTATAAGTGGACCAAAACAAGATACTTGAATTAAATAATGTCTGAAAGAAAAAAGGAGAGAGGAAACTCCAAAGGTGTAAAACGAATAAAGGAGTTCCTCCGTTAAAACAAAAGATTTCAATTGAATAATAGTTTTATTTATTTATTGTAAATTAATGTACGTTTTATAGATTTTCTCCTGAGTGGTTTATTTGTTTTAAAATTTTCGATAATTTGCTAAGCAACATACATTTAGCATTCGTTTGTTTCGATGTAAAATATTCTGTTTAGAAAATATTTTTCTTTTTCAGGTAAATATTATTTTATTTTTACTTTGTCAGTATTTGGCAAAGGTTTACGTCGAGATTGAGGTCGAGTCAATCGCGCGAGACATGTAAAATAACTTGTCGAAATTGATGAATAAGTTATTTTTGTTAAATTTTAATATATTTTTCATTATGAATATTTTACGACAACCAAATACAAAAAAATAAAAAATAAAAATATTTTCTAAAAATATTTTACGTCCAAACAAACGAAGCCTAAATAAAAGAAAATTATTGGAAACCCAAATTGAATGTTAAAAAAATAAAAAAATAAAAATGAAAGGAAGAAAAATCCTGTTTGGTCAAGAAAAATGTGGAATCAATGGTGAGTTAAACATTTTAGCGTTTCGTTGGAGAAGATATTTTAAGTAAAAGATTATTTGGTGCCAAAAATTAAAATAAATTTGGGTGTGAAGTCAACAATTGAGGACATTGAAGTAGAGATATTTTTTAATATTGCTTTGGCATGTTATCAGTAATAATGATTCTACTCCAGTAATAATGATTATACTCCAGTAAGTGTTAGTTGGAGAAGATATTTTAAGTAAAAGATTATTCGCCATGCAAATGTAGACCAGACTAAATAACAGCAGCTCTTGTTTTTCAACTGAACTTTGGCTTTGTGGGCTGGTCAAGTCAACGGTAGTCCACAATGATGGTCCATTAAAATATGACAAGTAAGTAAAAATTTCAATAAATTTGACAAGTTTACTTATGTGTTGAGTTATAATTAGTCCGGACTATTAGAGACTGCACTTGTCAGTTCTGATCTATTTTCTATAATAGCATATGGTAAAGTACATATATATGTTCTTCATTCAATTGTTTCAGAGTTAAGAACTGGAATACATATCTATGTTCCCAATCTTAAATTTCCCAAAAATTGTCATACGGTAAAAAGTTAATTCTGATCTATCTGTAAAAGGCACATGGTAATTTTAAATTTATTTTAAAATTAATAAAATAAATTTTCATTTTATACAAATTGACACTGTCACAGTAACTATGGAAGAAATAAACTAAGACATCATAAATTCATCACAAATTAATAAGAATAAAATTTTAATTTAAATAATGAACTATGTTTGTCTAAAAATAAATAAAATTTTGTTCTCTTTTTCTCATTTATTCTTGATGGTAAATGCATAAGTATAATTTTTTTAAATTAAAATTTTAAATTAAATTAAATTATAATATAACATAATGTTACACATGTTTAAATTCTAAATGTTCTGGAGAGAGGGTGTTTTTCGAATCTAACAATGTATTAGGCACGTGATTCTATTAGAAAAAAATTGTTTTATGAATTGTTTGTTTTTTTACGAATCAACTAGTTACAATGTCTAATGTGTAAGATTATTTATTAATTGTGTGGCCCACATGATTTGAACATGTGAGATATTTTATTAATTAGTAGTTAAGTAAATAGATATCAGATTAATATTATATTATTTGGTCAACCTATAAATTACCTTTTTGGTAATTAATTATCGGAGAAGTATTTTCCTATTTATTTCTTACTTTGATGGAAAGTGGAATTAAGGTTACTAAAAAGGAAAATTGATCTCTCTGCCTTTATAAAAGTGCATATATCCCATCAATTAGTACGCTAATGATACAACACGTAAAAGTTTTATGTGTGTAAAAGTCCAAGAGAGAAATACCAATTTCCACGCTTTGTCTATTGATAGAGTTGCAGTTTAGTTCATGATTAAATGATCTGGACGTTGGACTTAATCTCAACAAGGTTTGATATCATGAATCTAGGTATTTATATCTAATTAATATTTATTTATGCATTATAGATTATGTGAAAATAATGAAGTTATAAGATTATGGGATTCATGTTTATTTTGTAATGAATGACTTAACACGAATAATTATAGTTTACATAATGCTCTATTTAGTAGGAAGGAAGAAGATTGAATGGAAGGGGGGAGAATTACTCCACCTGTGACTTTTCTAATAAATATATTTGATAAATTGGAGAAAAAAGATTTATTATAAGCAAACATTTAGAAAAATAACCTCTGCATGTTTTGAACTTATCATGTATAATACAAATATAGGCTGACTTCAAATTTTATAATGACTAAAATTTAATATCTGAGGTAATTTTAGTCATTATAAAGGTGTATGAACATGGTGACAAGATTTATTATATATTATTTAATGTTAAGTTAATATAATTGATATATTTTTTAATGTTAAGTTGATATAATTAATAGATCACAAGCAGTAGTTGTAAGTATAAGATAGTCAAATTCTAATTTTTTTATTTTTTTAAATATACTGTGGTTTGAAAGACTCGAGTTTGTTTGATTATTTATAAAGAATTTCCAAAGGCTGTTTTTTTATTATGGATTAAATTTTTACAACCAAATTCCAAACAAATTCATAATTTTTACGAGGCAGGGAATATTGGTAGATAGGGAGGAAGAGAGGAGGATGGAAGTTAGAAAGAAAGAAACAAATTTTTTTTTTTCATTTAGTAGAGAGGATCCGGAGAGAAGAGAAAAGATGATGGATGAGTCATCCTTCCTCTTTCATGAATTTTTATCTCTACAAATATAGGTGGAAGACACGAAAAAAATAGACAAAGCTATTATAAATGTTTTTAAATTACAAACTTTCTTTATAAATATTTTAAATTTATAAAATTTTCCTTATAATCAACACTTTCTCTTTTTTCTCTGTAACAAACAAAATACGGTATTGTCTTACTATCTTCTCTTTCATCCAAGCAAACAAAAAGAGAGAATGACACAATTCCTTCCCTAAGAATATTTCATTTATCTTTTATTCTCCTCCTTTTGTAATTCCTTCCATCCTACTAAATAAAGCTTAAGGAATTGTCATCACAACATTTAGAACTGCATATTCAATTGGTGCATATTCAATTGGCGAATGGCTACCTATCTAGGTCAGTACTCATCTTTAGTTCACATTTAAACTAGTTAACTTTTGAAGGCTATTCAATAGATGTGATTAACTGTCAAGATATTACACACTTTTTTCTTTGTGTTCACAATTCTTTTTAAAACGTATCTATGAATGCTTCCGTATATAAATCTCTGCAACTTCTCTACTTAGACCATATAGAACGTCACAATCTTCGCAAACTATATGGAGCATCACAATCTCTAAGCAATACGAGTGGGTCATGACATCAACATTTTAAAATGAACTTGTAAATGGATGGTAGAGATTTAGTCCGACATGGTGCAAAAAAATTGCAAAAACAAAACATATAGGCTACATAGGTTGGACTTGCAGTTGCACCTAAGATTTTTAAACTCGCTTCCACAGTCGTAGCAAACATGGGCAAACTCTTTTTTTTTTTTTTTTTTTGAAAATAAAGCAACTGAGATAGATTTAAATGTATTTACAAAGTTTGTGGCCGAAGCCCTAATATAAAGGATAAAACAGGCCCAAATGGGCAACAAGGTACAGGCCCATTCAATTAACATAGTGACTCATACTAACTGACATTAGCAATGAAAACACTTAGAATCAATTCCGGTGAGTGTTTGTAGCCGAAATAATAGCTAAGTCAAGCAATCTGGAGGGCGTAGAGGTGGTCTACAGCACGACGGAGGGAGGTTCCATTCTAAAAGGATTGATCTTGAGGCTGTGCAATCCTTTAGAAATCCCAGTCTTAGAATTGAGGTGATAGAGTAAGTGATTTTGACTAGAAGAGTTCTTTATGAACTACTTCCCTTCTTGAAGGTTCTACTGTTGCGTTCTTCCCAAGTGTGATAGACAATTGAAGAGAGACAAATCTTCCTAACCAAATTTTGTGGAGAATTAGACTTCCACTTGAAACTTACCAGCTGCACCAACATGCTCCAGTTTGAGATCACTGTTGAAAAGTGACACCTGTCCATGATGAACCTCCAAATTGGCGAGATGAAGAAGCAGGTGAAGAACAAATGATCATGTGATTCCATTGCATTAGAGCAAAGTGGGCACAAGTTTTGGAATTTGGACATGGATTTGTAGTCAAGTGTTGGCAGTCTAGATTGGACTGCCAACCATAAGTTGAATTTCATCCAAGGTATGATTGGGAAACTCTATACTAGTTTGAACCAAGGGACCTTATCAAAATGCCCTGCTAAGTGAGCAGTAGTATGCTTGAAGCTGTAGTGTCCAGTAAGTGAAGCAGTCCAAACCTTTTTGTCAGTGATAGCTGAACATAAAGGTTGAATATGCAATAGCTCTGGGATAAGAATTGTCAGTGCCTATGGAAATGACCAAGTGTTGCTTCTGTCAATGGATATATCAAGAGTGGTGCTTTCATTTATGGCAGCTGCAGTGAGAATCGAAGATGGAAACCTAGTGCAGAGTGGACCTCTTGGAGCCCAATTGTCCAGCCAAAATGATGTACCAGTTTCATTACCAACCTTGTGCTTGATTAATAGCCTAGTTGGATGCCTTAATTACAGTAATTTCCTCTAGCTCCATGAGCAAGAGTATGGAATTTTTAGTGACCACAAGTTTTTGGATTTGATAAGGTGGGAGTTGTACTATCTAATCCAAATTCTATCCAAGCTTCTACATTGCAAATCCTAAATGTGCCTCATGATTCCTGCTTTATTTGCCAACTCTAAGTTTGGGATGTCTAACCCTCCAGTTTTTTAGGTTTGCAAACCTTATGCCAAGCAACCTTAGAACCGGAAGCTTTCATCTCAACCCCATACCAAAGAAAGGATCTAAAGATTCTATTGAGCTTATCAATGACTCATTTTGGTAAAATGAAAATACTGCTCCAATAGATTTGTGTTGATACCAAAATAGCCTTGATTAATTGTAATCTGCCTGCATAGAAGAGTGATCTTGAAGTCTAGTGGGAAATTCTTTGGGTGATTTTGTTGATGAGAAAGCTGCAATGTGAGGCTTTTAGGCATGTTGTAATCAGTGGCACTCCAAGGTATTTTACTGGGAGGTCAGCTTGTTCAATACCAAGTAATGAAATAATAGTTTCCTGAGTGTGAGCTTTTGTTCAAGTTTACCTCAAGACCTGACATGCAACAGAAATGGTCAAGGGCACATTTAAGAACTGAGACTGAAGAAATGTCCCCATGACAAAACAAGAACAAGTCATCAGCATATGACAAGTGGGTAATCTTTGGATCCTTGCATCTCCAATGATACTTGAAGTTGTGAACTCTGTCCACAAAATTCTTGATAATGGAATAAAAGGCATGAGATACTCCTCGACTCCGAGACATGGGTTGATCAGGCCTAAACCCAAACCCGAGGGAATACCAAACAATCAATATATAAATAAGCAAGAATACGAAAAGATTTAAGAAATAAATAATAAAGCTGAAAGAATTCTAAATATAAAATCCTCAAATGTTAAAGATTAATATAATCCAACCTTTCCAAAATCTCCAAGAGTACAACTTGGGAATCCATATAGTGGACCCTAAATAAAATCCCTACTGAAAAATAAACAACTGAAGATAACATCCAAATCTAAAACATAGAATGAAATCCTACGTCGTCGATAGAGTGAATGACCGTCTCTGTTCAGCCCGAACAAGCCCTAAAACTGAAACCGTCCGATACCTGAAAAATGATAGTGGGTCAGGCCCAAGAATAAGTTCTATTCTAACTACAATCCAAACAGAGACCCGATACGCAGATACATCCTAGATATCTCAACAGTATCTATCTAGTCCATACATATATATATCCACACTAAGGGACTCTCACTGGACTACAAAGTGGTTTCAACCTGAATAGAAGGCAACATGCAAAACGCACCAGAGGTGGGCATGAGTACCTAAACCTAACAGGGTACACCTCAACCGTCATAGCCAGTTATGCATCCCCATACATATACGCTCCCCAACCAACAATTCTGAGACTCAAGCTCATATCGTGGTATCATAGTTATATATTTAAAGTCCATCCAAAACTAGAGTATGTCATTTAATTGTTCATTGATCTGACATAAGATTACTAATCCAGTTAGTTACTCAACTTATTCAGTTGATTTTACTTAACCACAAATACCAATTAATCCAGGTAGTCACTCAACTTCTCAGTTGATCTGACTTAAATATAAGTAGGATTTAATTTTTACAATCTATTCTCTTATTCCAAAAAGGTAAGACTTAGCGTTTTGAGCTAATCCATCCCTAGCATGCCACCGTTCCATGCTGGTGCATACAATCCATAACATGGACATCGAACAGACATCGTGTTTGGCAGTGCTAAAATGAGGTGGGAACAGGTGTTTCGCGTTATAGTGACGGGTAGGTAATGTGTTGTCTAATTCTTATTGGCTATTGAGATTTTGTTGATTCGCCGCCAATACTACGCAACTGTTCCCGGACGACATCAAACAGACATTGTGTTTGGTGGTGCTAAAATGACGTGGGAATAGGTGTTTTGCATTATAGTGACGGGGTAGGTGATGTGTTGTCTAATTCTTATTGGTTATTGAGATTTTGCTGACACATCAGCAGCACAAGTGTATAAAGCATAAAAACAGCGTGGTTTCATGCATAATTTTGTAATCTTCTTTTTCTGGTACCGGAAAACTCACATTTGACCTCAAATGCAACTCTATGATAGTTTAAGGGGGCACTTGTTAATTTGGGGGGGTTTTGTGCAAAGACCTTATAGTTTAGGGAGGTTTTATGCTCTTTACCCTATATTTAATGAAAAATTGATATTAAGGTAAATAGTATAATTAAAATTTAGATAAGAGAAAATATAATAAAAATAATTTAATAAGAAATGATAAATTTTGAGAAAAGGTAAAATAATCTTTTGCCATGTGTTTTTCCTTATTTACAATTAATAGTTGGGGAGTTATTAGCAAGAGAGTAACATTTCAAGGAGGGTTTTTTGGCTTGTTTTAAATAAATGAACACAAGCTATTATGGAGAGTTAAAAACAATGAAGTTCCCAGTATGAACCCAACCAATGCACAATGTCTAGATACGGTTCTACATTGCTCATTGATGAGTTGGCAGACAAAATGGAGTCAAGTTTGAGTATGGCAGGATGTTCTTGTTTTGGGTAGCACCGATTGGAATTAGAAGAAATTAATGCAAAACTGAAACTAAATTTCTTCCAACACCACCTATTCGGTACTCCTAAAGACAACATAAGTGAATTCAGAACACGGTAACCCTTGATGTTTTTTCTTTTATTTCGAATCAACAGATTTTCTATATTGTTTGCCACCGAGAAAAAAAAAAAAAAAAAAAAAAAAAAAAAAAAAAAAAAAAAACCGGACCGTGCTCATTAGAGTGACGTTCTAGTTATAAGGACCAAGTAGATACGTGCTCAGAATTGGCAATGACTCCCAAACTTGAGAACATGACGACTCACTAGCTTCATCTTATGGTTTTTCATTAGACCAGAAAATGAGAAGCGATGCATCAGTATAGCTCAAACGTGGACATTACAATTTTAAACCCAACCCCAACTACTTGTCTAAACCGATTCAAAGACTGGGTTGGGAAGGGATTGTGCTTGAATTTGTTACAACCATAGAAGCACAAACTTGAACAGAACCTAGTTTTCATCTAAGAAGAAAGTTTGGAGGCTTCAGTTGCCCTCGGCAAGATTAGTATTCCCCGGTAAAGATTATTCCCTAGTTCAGTGGTTTTTGAGGCAAGCATTAGGAGGACAGTCATATATTAGCCGAATGTTATATGCTTCTAATGGTAAAAATTAGTTGCCACTACTCCCATTTTGTAATATAACCTAAAAAACAGTTATCTATCAATTCGATTATTGGGAAAAGAGAGAACGAAAGGATTTAGTTTTCTGAGAAATCCCTCAGGTAATTGCAATCCACTACTCTGTCGATCTTATTAGTCTGTTCACAATAAGAACAATGAATATGAAACACTGAAGAGAATGGCTACTTCATCATGTCCTAAGGAGGATCAAACTACAAAGTGAGAGTTGGATTAGCGACTTCTTTGTGCACGCACAAAGCCCTTCCCCTCGATACTATGAAGTGATTCCAACCATTTCATGATTGGTTCAAGTCGACCAATGCAGACATGTTATGCTCTTATAATAGAGTAATAACTTCGTAAGGGCCCAACATCACCAAGGTCTGAGACTGCCAATGAAGCAGGAATCCTCGTTCTGGCTGGGGTGAACTTAGAATCTCTCAAAAAAGAGGAAGACTTGATGGGAAGCGTGCATGCATCCACTGTTTCTCACACGACACCAAATGGCTCCATCCAATCTGCTCAAGCAAGGAAAGCTTTAATTGATAAAGCTTCTTCTTCGGAGGATCGCCATCATCTTGGATCATGTCATTTAGTACCTGTCAAGTGATTCAGTAAGCATAAGACTGACGAATCAGCATAACCAAAACTACTTTGAAACTCATCTTTATTACGGAATTTATTTTCAACAAAGAAGATACAGTGTGATAAATTTGCTAGAAATAACACAAATGGGTGCACGCGTCTGACATTGTTAACATTATTAGCAAAACTTTCAACTACCAACCAAATGGACTTCAGATCAATTTTATTTGACGAGGGTAGTGTGGCTTGTGTCGCTTCAAACCCAAATTGCAATGAAAATGTGTGTAGTATGGCCAAGTTTAAATTTATGAAATACCACTACCACTTTTAACTAAAAATATAGTTAGAGTGAGTAGGGAACGTCCCAAAGGATTAGTGGTGTATTAGAGATGGAAATTAATGTCGGATTTGTAGGTCGAATGATCAAAGATTGTTAGTGATTGATTACTTAAGCTACAATGAAATTAAAGATTAATGCAAGTAAAAAGAGAGCAATCTAGAAAATAAGGAAAAGATATAGGAGAGAGGTCTTGGGGTATAGAGTCACCACTAAACTTCACTTCATCAAACACTAGCAATTGTACATTAATGGGGAAATTTAAATTGTAACTTTGTGTGTGTGTGACATCAACTGAAACTAAGCATGGATGACAAATAAGTATAGATTGTCTAGCCAATTTTAATGAATAGCACAACCTATCAAATGAGACCAATATCCATTCCATTAAATCACAATTATTGCACACACAAATATCTAGAGATATACACTCTTTGCATTCAAAAATATGGAACATCAAGAAACAAGAATGGATTGTTCACATACCTAAGAAATTAAAGCAATTACACTACAACTAGGCTAGAGACATGAAATTAAACTAATTAAACTAGAGATGTGATACAATCCATTAAGAAACAAGTATGAACCATCAAATAAATCACAAAAGTGTTCCATTAAGCACCATGCCTTGACTATCACTAGATTAACATCATCAATACACATAGACATGCATCAAATTCATTAAATCTAAAGATAAAAACATAAACATCAATTCTAGCATACTTAAATATATGACTAGAGCCAAATGATCAATTGAAAGCATTAATACATACAAATCAAGTAGAAATCACAAGATCTATATTTATTCATGGTCAAAACATCTATTACAACTAAAATCCACAAAAGTTAGGTTTGAGAAACAAGTTTAGGGGCTATCTCTAGCCCCAAGAGAAGAATTTAGCCACTCATTGTAGTTAGTGGACATGGAACCCTTAAGGGCTTAGTTTAGAGGTTGGCATCATTATCTTCATCATTCATTTCTTCTTCAAAACCCTAATTCTAGAGAGAAAAACTATATATTCTATATTTTTTTTTACAATTATTTATATCTACTACAATGATGTTCAATAAATCAATTACACAATCCTTTGAGTAAGGACCAAGTCAGAATAATAGCCTCTGATTGGAGAAAATTTGCAGCTATGTACGGTAGGTAGAAATCGACACGCTCGGGAATTAGACAGCTCACAGCCAGCAGTATTTTCGATCGATCGAATATTTTCGATCGATCCAACACTTGGCTTCGATTGATCAAAGCTGAAGTGGCATCAAAAATATCTTCGGGCCTTATCCACTTTATTGAGCTTGCCCTGCCTTCATTTTGATCAATTATAGACCACTTCGATCGAACGGGACTTCCCTTCGATCGATCGAAATTCCTCTGGTGCATTTTTCTTAACTTCTTTCCAATTTTGCTCCTTAGCTCCAAAAATGGTCTAAATGGCTCTTGTTAGCTTGTTTGAACATTATTCACCTGAAATAGGCAATAACACAAATAAGTATCTAAGACATGAAAGTAAGATAGATGAATGGACTAAAATACCTTAGCTTAGGTGCTAAAATGCGTCACATTTGAACAATCATCACACCCCCAAACTTAGATATTGCTAGTCCCTAGCAATGAACTAAAAGGAAAGTAAAGAAATAAACAACTAAGTAATTACGAACTAGAAAGCAATGAAAGGATAAGGCCACTTTTGTAGGGAACACGATTGCATTTAACGTATGCAACCAGCCTTTTAAACCCCTAGGTTACCCTAATGGACGAGTGAAGTCTCGTGAGAGTTTCTAGAAATGATACCCATAAACATTGAGCTTTTTCTCAAAAGAGAGGCACCAATATACAAAACAAGCATTGGGAGAAAACTATCTCAAGTATGTAATTTTTCAACCCTTTTCAAGCAATCTCCCAAAATTGCAACATCAAGCAAACAAGTATGGTCCTCCACACATCAAGACAAAGATCATGCAAATCAAAACAACTCCAAAATTCTTTTAAGTGGACCGGCATCAAATATGTTGCTATCTAACCCAACTAAAGAAATGATCACATCCTTACCCTCAAAGTAGCACACAAATCTAGTCTCGATCATCAAAACAAAGAGTGGACCTTTTGTTAAAGCTTATTCATCTAGGTGCACTTATTATTTTCACTCAAATTTTTTTTTTTTTTTTTTTTTTCACTAACCTAGAGGATCAAAGATGGAAGCATGGTGCAATATGTTGACCTATTAAGCTTTATAGCGATCCATGAGGTCGAGCATTAGGTCAATGACTCCTAAACCAGACAGCTTTAGGGCATTAGGTGTTAAAACACCCCTAAGGACTTACAAGCTCAAATTAACTAGACTACAAATCAAAACTACCTCTATCTAATCATTTCCCACTTCTCATCCTTTGAGAGAAGCCCTCACTTTTTTTTATTACTTTTGCAACTTTCAGTTCAATTATTAACCTAGAGTTTGGGCCCCCCACCTTTCGACGCGAGAAATTCAATGCTTGATGGGGCTAGAATCCCGGCTACTCAATGAAAAGGGGTTATCCATTTTTGTCAAAATGAAAGATTTCAATGCACTACTAGCTCAATTAGGATATAACCAATTCAATAATCAACAAAGCATGTACCCCACAAATGAATGCTAGTGTGCGCCTGTGCTAGTGTAGAATCCTAGAGTGAATCTCAAAATAATCACAAAATCAAGATGATGTGGACCACAAATGCAAGCAAGATATCAACAGCATCCACAAAGTATATAAGGAGTATTAGACTCTCAAGTCAAATAATTTTTAAATTCTAAGTATCATGATCCTCAAAAGATTAAAACCATAGCCCAAGAATCATAGATTATATCACATGCATAGAAATTAAGTGTGACATGTAAGATATACTAATACACCCCTAAACTTAATCTGTGCATTGTCCTCAATGTATAAAGAAGCAACAAATAATGGAAAGAGTATACCAAATGGGTGAAGCACAAAGGACCCGGCAACGGAAGCTTAGCTTTGGAAGGCGCACCCCCAAACTTAGATTTTGAAAACCTGTCTGAAAATGGTCACACTAACAACTGTCAAAGCATAGGTATCAATGATATAACTGAGAAGTGAATTAAGAACTGGGCAAAAATCATGGCATATAACAAGATATAGCATAGGATGGCCAAAACTAATGTCAAAGATCCAAAAATCCATAAATAGAAAACAAGTGTAAAATCAAATATCCAGTGAATCAAAATATCTAGAAATATCCCAGAACAAATATCCAAAGAAATATCCAGTAACCAGTGCAAATATCCAAATAAGGCAAAAATATCACAGTCATAGCAGTGTAGATAATAAGTAGAAGAGAGAATGGAATTGGATGGTAGGATCAGGAGTAAGCATGTCGGCAATATGTTGTAGCATGGGAGACATCTCAGTACTGTGGCGAGTGAGCAAAGTGGTAAAGTCAGTCCTCAAAGCTCCAAGCTCATGTCTCACCTCAGCTACATCATCACGCAATGCATCGGATCTCCGAACTAAGTCATCATATCTCCCTACTAGATCGTCGTGTCTCCTCACTAGGTTATCATGCCTCCTCGCGATATCCTCGTGACGTCTAGTCATATCGGCTCTGAAAGAAATGAAATCTGTATGCAACTAAGCTACCTCTGATCTATAGCTTGAATCAGTGCTAGTATGGGTTGTCGGCTCAGCAGAAAGAGCATGTGAAGGGTTAGTCTGCTGAGATGCACCAGGTACATCTGGCTGGGAGGTAGAACCGGAAATAGTAATGCGATGTCTCTGTCTGGGAGGAGAAATATCTACTGTATCATCCTCTGGGGCATCACTTGCTGCGGCGGCCTAGGCTGTCTCTCTCTGTAGCTGTGCCTGTAGTCTCTTGAAGTCTCTGTTTGCTCTGTTCTTGTGGTATGAATTAAAGGTCTTGTTCCACTGGGCCAGATCATAAGCTCTCTTTGCCCTATCAGCATCAGGCTCTACAATCTCCTCAGGGTCAAACTGATACCCTTGGTCTAAGAGTAGTTGTGTGATCAAATAGCCAAATGGTAATGGCCAAATCTCTGCTCTAGTGGTAGGTGAAAAATGCAAGTTCTTCAAGAACTTTTGGATAAGCTCCTAGATAAGTCAGGAATAGAGAACCAGTAATCCTGATCTAAACAATATAAAGCCTAGAAGATCCCCTTTCTCCTCTGAGTGCCATGACCGGTAGGGAAAGCATTGAGGTGAAGCACAGAATCAAAGAACCAGTACCGGGGATCAATCTCGACCCGGTCTGCAAATATGTCCCTCATATGCCACCTATGGTGATAATGTGGCTACCATGGTCAACTCAGTAGGAAATGGTGGAGGTTCAGGGAACAAAGGCTCCTGAGTATCATCAGCCAATGGAAAAGTGTGGGGGCATCGACTGGCAGCAGCTATGGCCGGGAGAGAAATATCGATCTCCTGAACGTCAATGGTAGTGTGTAGAAGAAGTCTTGTCATCCTCATCCATCTGGAGGTGCTGATAGAAGAGAGCAACCAACCGGGGGTAGACAACTATATCTGCTGGAGTCATGATACAATCAATGCCCCGCCTCACTAACTCATCATAAGACCACTTAGTTTGGTCCAAGGTAGAGAATAGGTCTCTGTCAAATCTGTACTCAGTCTCTCGTGTCTTACCAACGTAAGACTCAAGTGGGACCTCTCGAATAATGGCATGCTCGGCATCCATGGCAGATGAAGAAGAAGAAGAAGATGAAGAAGAAGACTCTGCAACTGGAGATGCAGGCTGTGGCACTCTAGGAACTCTCTTTCTGGCAAGAGTCTTTCTTCTACGCTGCATCTGCAAAAATAATTATAAATCAGTGCACAGGTAGAAAATATAGTAAGCAACTGATAAGGAAACATTAAGCATGCCTAAAGCAGATAGAAAGGGCAAATAGACAACTAGGATCATGCTTGTGCAAGAAATGATTAAGAAAGCTTCATAATCAACATTCTACATGCCTCAGCTAAACAAAACAGATTATATAGGCAATAATAACACAGAGGGAAGAAAAGTCACATATGAAACAGATGGAGCAGAAATATGATCAACAGGACAAGCATAGGTTGTGATGTGCATAAATGATGCAACGTGCATTCACAAACCTAAAACTCAAGAAGATGTTGTAATGGTATAATAAGTAGACCCTAGGATGACATCGTATCAATTCCTAGTAAGAATGTCTACAGGTGCAACAATGGAGATCAAAATAGAGCAATAGGATAGCATGGAGCATATAGAAAATGTCAACTTACGACTCAAGAAACAGGCATGTCATGTAATAAAGACTAAGTGAAATGCACGGTCGTAAAACACAACAATCCAAGGCATGTTATGACGGGCAAGTTCAAGAAAGAATCCTGGACATGGTATGCAACTAGATGGCATATATCTGAATGATGCATAAATAAGAACAACTCCAGACAAAGAAATATCATATTTAGCAATGCAACAAAATCAACATCCTATGATCATTCACAGCTCGTGACTTCCTCTAATGCTTAAATGAAGCAGAGAATGGGTAAATATGATAATACAAGAAGCTTACCATCAGTAAGTCAGAATTTGGATCGGACAGAACCTCGGTCATCAGGAATAGATCACAAGTGTATAAGATATCAAGACAATGGCATGTAATCAGATAAATAGCAATATCAAGTAAATACAATCCTAACTTGGTTCACATTTTAGTTCAAAATCTCAACTAAGGCCAAAGAACAGATACATCCAAATCATGCATTTGAAATTCCCAAGATCCATAACATACCCCCAAACTTAGTTAGAAACCACATTTGGCAGGTCTCAAAGTCAGTAAGCACAAGAAAATCAGAATCATGATAAAGAATATCAAGAGACATCAAACCGGTGCCCTAGCATGGCAAGAATTAAGAATTAGATCGCATACAAGTTCAAAGGCATTTAGAATATGCAAATGGATGCAAAGGAATCAAATGGAACAAATTTCAACTTAGTCAAGGGCATTTTGGTCAACTTTGGAATTTCTCAACACTTTTTGGGTAAAATTAGAATTTTTAAAAACTTTGGGGCCAAGACATTCAATTGTATTGTAGAAAGGCTTCATGACAAGAATCATGTAATGAACAACAATGGAAACAATTATATAACTCAACTTCACATTTTTCAATCAATGCTCAAAAATTTCCCTTTTTAAATCATTTGAAACCCAACAAGTGTGATCACAAAGCATGTTAACAATGAAAACTCATTTTACCAAAATAATGCACTCAATCCAATCAAAACTTTTCAAAGAAGCCCATTTGAAACATTGTTTTGCATTTAAGACAAGACTTGTTATTTTCAATTTGAAAAGCACAAAATCAAATCAAGTCATGTTTGCAGTCAATATAAACAACTTAGAACAAATCCATGCATTTCCTTTTTCAGAAACAAATGAGATAAGATTGAACTATGCTCACAACAATTTAAACTTTCAAAGCCATTTCAAAATTAACATCAACATTTCTTCTTTTAAAAACAAGTTAAAACTTTCTTTCTCTCTTTTTTTGTTTCAATTCAAAATTAATTTTAAAATTCTTTTCAAATTATATCTCAAAGTCTAAGAATCAAACCACATGCCTTGTTTTGATTTTAAAAATCCAAGTGTAGAAATTTTTCAAAAATTCGGCATGGTTCCCCTTTAAAAATGGACATCTCAAAAATTTTTCAACACAACAAAAATCCATGTATAACATTCAACACAATCAATTTCAATTTCAACAACCAACAAGGGACACTGCCCACATTCAATCCATAAAACCAATGAACTTTGCCCATCCTCCTTTTCTAAAGAGTAGCCAACAACAAACCACATTTCATTCCAACTCCAATTTCAATTTCCATGTCACAACAAGATCAAAAATATAGTATCAACAAAATTCCATCATCAAATAAATTCAATTCTCAATGTAATTCCAGCATTTTTTATGCAAAATAAAATCCAATTCAAATGTTCCAATTTTTTTAAGCAACAATTTTCAACAAGAATTTTTTCTATTTTGTTTTGTTATTTTACTTATTTATTTATTTATTTATTTTTATTTGTTTTTGCTTTTTCAATTTTTATATATGCACAAGAATATATACAAGCTAACAATTGCAAAACTAAAAAAAATTAAAATTGAACTAAAGATAAAATTTAAAGAAAAAAAATAAAAATAAAATTGGAACATACCAGACTCAAAGAAGTGAAGAGAAGGGTAAAGGAAGAGATTTGGAGTGAAAAGGGGGGTTTTTCAACCTTGTCGGCGTCAGAGAAGGTGACCGGAGTCTCGCTGGAGACTTGCCGAAAACTGCAGACGGTCGCCGGAACTAGATCCGAGTCCTCCTTGGCCTAAATCGGTCGGAGGTGATGAATAAAATGTAAAATGAGAGAGAAATAGAGAGATTAGAGGAGAAGGAGCTTGGCCGAATGGCCAAAAGCATCGCCGGAGTTAATGGAGGTGACCGGCAGTGGCTTTGGCTTCTTGGGGTTTCGCCACGATGAGAAAAAGGTGGTGAGGTGGTGTTGAGGGAGAGAAAATGAGAGAGGAATGGAGATGGTAGGGGAGAGATGGAGGTTCGGTGAGAGAGAGATAGAAGAGGGTTAGGGTTTTGCAAGAGAGAGAGAAGATGAATAGGAGAATAAAAAAATAGAAAAAGGAAAGGAAAAAGAAAAAGAAAAGAAAAATGAGGAAAATAGGGAGAAAAAGAAAAAGAAAAGAAAAAGAAAATAAAAAAATGGGGAAGCTGAAATGGTCAAAGGGATTTCCGAAAAATTCAAATGACGCATTTAAAAAACTTCAATCAATCAAACCCTTAACTTCAATCGATCTAAAATGGATTTCGATCGATTGAACCTGCCCTTGATCGATCGAAATGGAAACTGAACAGTCCTCATCACAGGTGATTCGATCAATCGAAGTGTCCCTCGCAGTACTCAAAAATGCAAAAAATGGCTCTCAAGCCGGATTTTTCAATGCAACTCATATCTAAACGATGCAAAAACATGTAAAAACATAAATGAGGGAGGAATAGGGTTATCAAACCCTACGGAATGCACTAGTCTTTAACGTCTCTAGCAAGACGTTGGGCTCTTTTAGGCCGGATTAAAAATCTTGTTTGGTATCCCCTCTTTGCGGGGTGAATGGCATTTTGAATCCCACCCAACAAATGGTTCCCTAAAGAACTTGTTAGATTTGAATCAAAAGAGATTGATGTTCCTTTGTCAATGCAACTCTTGGGCTTCCATGCCCTTTTAATATTTGTTTTCAAAACAACATTCTTAGAAATCATTTTGGAAGGTAAACTTTTGGAAATTTCTTTTTCAAGCAAAGACTCAATTTTTTTAAATTCATTGTCAAGACACTTTTCCACAACATACACTTCTTCATGCTTATCCATTGAATTCAGGGTTAGATTAAATATATTCAACTTCACTTTCATATGCCCAAATAAGATTTTCATTATCCCCTTCCTACAATTGATGTTGGCATTTGTGGTTGCCAAGAAAGGACGGCCAAGGATAACTGGAATTTGGCTCTTGGGATTCGGGACCGGTTCCATGTCAATGACAATGAAATCAACCGGGAAGAAGAATTTATCAATTTTAATCAAGACATCCTCAATAACACCCTGGGGTTTTTTAATGGATCGATCAGCTAACTGCAAAACTACCAACGTCGATTTCAAGTCTCCTAAGCCCAATTTGACATACACCGAATATGTAAGAAGGTTAACACTTGGTCCTAAATCTAGAAGAGTCTGGTTAATGACATGGTCACCAATGATGCAAGAAGTAGTAGATGAACCAGGGTCCTTAAACTTTGGGAGAGTATTATGTTGCAAAATGGAGCTTACTTGCTCGGTCAAGACCACTTTCTTTGGTGATTGGATTTTGTTCTTCCTCTTTTGGGTGCAAAGATCTTTCAAAAATTTGGTATAAGCCAGAATTTATTTGATTGCATCCAAGAGTGGAAGATTAATCTTCACTTGCCTAAACACTTCAATTATTTCATTTACTTTGGTCTTTTGCTTTTCAAGAGAAATGGACCCTTTTAAGGCATCCGGAAATAGAGCCTTAGGCTCAAAAGCTTTTTCAAAATCTTATTTCACAACATTTTCAACACAAAAAATTTTTAAATCATCTTTCAAAACTTTTTCAACAAATGGCTCATGCACATGCAATGAAGGAGGAATAAAATGGGAAACGAGACGGGTGTCAACTTTTGGTTGCACCGGTTTACTCACTTCATTGTGAACACCAACTTGGTTGTCAACAATTTTTCCACTTCTCAAGGTTGTCACCACATTGACATGTTCAATTGTGGGACTTTCCGATGAGGAATTTGTCTCCATAACAAATTGTTGCTTTGGTGGGGTATTTAAGGGCATCTTCCCTTTTTCCCTAGCATTCAATGTACTAGTTATTTGCCCAACTTGGGTTTCTAGCTTTGTAATGGATTGAGAATGGGAATGAAGTAATTGAGTGTTTGCCTCTAAAGTACCCAAAGCAGTCAACACTTTCTCCTCAAAAGCGGGACTCCTAGAATTTCCTTAAGAGTAAGATGATTGATTAGGAAAATGAGAATTTGAGAATTGGTTTCCATGTGATTGAAAAGAAGATCTATAACCTTGGGAACCTTGCCTTTGCATTGGGGGTGGAACATATATATTATTAAAATAAAAAGTTACGTTTTATTAGTAATTATTCATATTTCATATACCGAGGATATATAAAAAAATTTGATAATTATATATACTCGTTTTAAATCCAAATCAGGTCATTCTTGAGTGTAAATTCAAGAGCTTGAAGTTAGCTTTCCAATGGTACCAACCACACACCAAAAATCTAATCGTAGTGAGAGTTATTGCAGTTTAAGTGAAGGCTTGAACTCAAGTTAAGGTGGAGATTTCAGTGAAGGGACGGTAGGTGTGCTGGATATTAATGGAAGAGGTTCCTTTTAGCACTTTCCAAGAGGAAAAGTCCGAGATTGCATTGGTATCAAGCAAATAGTTGACTTCACGAATAGATTGATCAATATCGTAATTTTTGAGTTTTTGACGCCGTTTCTTCCGTCGTTCATTTTTTTTTCCAATTTGATTCTTTTTCATTCACGGTGTTTTTCCATTTGAGTGCCCTTTTAAAGCTTAAATGAAGCAAAGAATGGTAAAAAACTGAGAATACAAGAAGCTTACCATTTTGGAATCAAAATCAGGACTGGAAAGAACCTCGATCATAAGCCCTTACTTGGCTTTTCAGAAATGGATCACAGGTGGATAATATCAAACAAATGGCAATTTAATAGACAATGTTCAAGACAAAGCAAACTGTATAACTTTTGAAATCTAGAGATTTTTAATTAATTAAGTTAATTAAAAATTAATTTAAGTGTTTTAGTAGCTTAATTAGACTTTTGATTTGATATTTGAGTTCTTCATGATATGTTGCTTATTAAATTTTCTGTCTTTGGATCTCTTTTGACTCTGGTCTCCATAATCTATCACTCGTCCTTGAAAGATGAGTTTCCTGATCCAGTCATCCCTAACACTCCAGTTCAAACACCTAGCCTAGGAGAACATATTCAGACATTGGAGGATGCAGTTGTCTCTCTCCGAGCGGACGTATTTCTTGCTTGTTACCTTGGCTTTCATGGTGTAGCTTCAAGTTCAGTTCTGGTAAATCAGAGTTAGGGTAGGATGTGGTATGTGGTATGTGTGGATTTCTTATTTCTTTTTGTTGTGCTCGAGCTATGGAACTGAGGCTCGAGCCTTGACACTTGGCAAGAAGATGGCACAAAGATTGGGATACCCCTTGTTAGTGATCCATGTACTACGGTACAAAAAAGTCAGTAAGAATCTCATAAGTCATTCGTATAGTGACTCCCGCGCCACCCACTTTGTGAAATAATCTGTTGCAAACAGAGGGGGTTGAAGCTCCATCAATTCCTTCCATCCCCATATCTTCTGTATCTATTCAAGACGTTCAACAGGGAGGCCTACAAACCTGTCATTCCAATGCAGTCATTCACAAATATTGAAAACTTAACCAATTTTCTTCACACAAGGTCATTTCCAAAAGGGAATTATTTTGATGACTCGTAGAGGGGGAGAGCCGGCTCCATAAAGTTGAGAGCCCGCTCCCTCAAGACGAGAGCTTGCTCCAATGAGGACAAAGCTAATAATTTGAATACAGTTTTTGTGATGGCCCTGGTTTTTCAAGCCAGTGCGTCCTGTGATTAACCGAAGATTGACCCGATAACGGATCCGAATTGCGAAAGCGAAAACAGAAAACAAGACTCTAAGAAGTCAAAGTGACCTTCCATGAGGTCGTGGAACTAAATGAGAACTGATGCGGAAGCAAAAGATCAAAAATATGACAAATAAGCCCTTAGGGGCAAAATAGTCATTTCTGAAAATTGTGGACTTAAGTGCCACCGAGCACACCGTTGGAAGGATAACGAAAAAATAATCAAGATGGACTCAAGAATCGCATGATTCGGAGTCCGGACGAAGGAGAAACGGCATGACGAAGAAAAACGAGCAATTAAGGCTAAAAGGGTAAACTGGTAATTATCCAAGGAGATCCAGGTGCAACCGAGAACACCGTTGGAAAGACAGCAAAAAATTAATCAAGTTCAAAAAAAAGTTCACTCGATTTGGAGTCCGGACGAGGGAGAAATGAGTGTTTGAAATTTTAACGTCGCGGCGGCCCGACGAAGGCCATGACATGCCCTATGTGCGCCCAACGCCCAATGGCATGCCTATGCTGACAGCAAGGGTCCAAATCAGGTTTTCCAAAACTAAGGCTTGAAACGGAGGTCAAGACGAGTTTTTCTGGAAAAACACGAAGAAGAAATCCCCCCTAAAATCGAGTTTTCTACGTGACTCGCAAGAGAATTCAAAAAAACCTCACTGTAAAATACCCAAAATGCCCCTCCATGAAATCTGGTCATGAAGGCCAAAAAGCTGCTAAAATGCAACTGGAAGCTGAAACTTCATAAGGGATTTCCGGTACCAAGACAACATTTTCTGGAAAAACACGAAGAAGAAACCCCCCCCCCCCCCCCCTAAAATCACATTTTCTATTCAACCATGTCGAAAGAATAAATTAAAATTGATGTGAAAGGTCTAGAATGTCCCTAGATCATATTATGCAACAAAATTTCAGAATGAGTCCATAGGAGGCTCATTTCACTAAAGAAGAAGGTTTGCCCAGAAACGACCATGCACGCAAATGTAACTTACCTATTTGGACGTGCTACAATGGTCCACGGCTTAAAAATACCACCGATACAAAATCCGACTCCCCAACGGGCAAAAAGGCAAAAATGAACAAGAAAAGGGAAATTTGAAAACCAAAATTATCAAATGATTTCAAATTACCGTTTGGCCCTTGGCCATACTTCAAACATGATTTATAAGACCCTATTAAAGAATAATAATGGAATTCCCACACCCGATGCAAAAGTTATGAAGTAATGACGTAGCATTTTTCAATATTTTCATAATATTTCATAAAGTTAAAGTTGCATAGAATACAAGATACATGTCATTGGCCTCCTGCCTCATCTCATATATGTCAAATACATTGCATAGAGTATACTTATATACACATTACATAATTGGAATAAAATATACACATTTTGACATATAAGGTTACAAGTGGCATTTCAAGCCAACTTTTACAAGAATTGAAACCTTCAAGGCTACAAATCATCCAAGCAATATGAGAATCTCGAATCTTGATTCCTGTACCTAAAAAATGTCTCCACTACGTGGGTGAGTAACATAAAGCTACTCGTAGGAGATGAGCATGCATCGACCTAACATTTTACAATAAGATCACTTTATGGTGAAACATGTTAAAAGGGTTCATGCCACCTAACGTCTATATCAAAATGAGACTCAGGGAGCATCCTAAGCTACTCATGCAATTGAAATGAACTACGGCATACAAGTATACATGCCAAAGTACACTAAACCGTATTAAAACATGATACACGACATTCAAGTACACATGCTCACAAGTATACTAAATCATGTTAAACGGGTAAGCAATATCTAGCATACATACACAAGTATAAGATATATGTATAGAGTACTCATAAATTAACTATACAAACACAAGTATACTAAGCTAAACACATACGCACAAGACAAGTATACATGGCACAAGTATACAAAAACGAAATCCGCACACGCAAGACAAGCATACTAAGCGTAAATACACTAGATAGAGTTTACACTAACAAGGATACAAGTTCAAGTATACAGTTTCAAGTATACTAAATGAGATCAAAATACATAGGCAAGCACCAATTCTCAAGTTACAAGTAATCCATGATTAACAACTTGAAATTGAATACGAAATCAAAGTAGAAAGACTAGGACATGTGGTCACTAGACCAAGCAAGTGTTTCCGGGTAATTATGACCCACAAGGCACTACCTAGTGCACACATGCCTAAGTTATTCCGGGCAATTACGACCTATTAGGTACTACCTAGTGTGCACTTATGACTTAGAAGACTCTTGTCTCCGTATTAGAGCCAAACCCTAGCCATCACGTGAAATATGTCCTTACAAGCTTTCCAAAATCAATAAGTTCAAAACTTATACAAAGATCAATAAGTTAGACCAAACTTATACCAAATCCACTAATGCATAAAACCATCTTCCATGCACAAATAAGGTTGAATCCACACAAACCATGTCCTATAATTCAAGTCTAGATAGCATATGACATGTCAAGCCTCCAATATGCAATTTATACACCAAAACAAGAATATTTTACAACAATTGAACCACATTACCACACTAAACCACAAGTACTAAATAAGTCCCAATTTAGTAACTAGCTTCCAAGGTAAACAATTGTAATATTCTAACAAGTTATACACCGACACAAGATATATCTAAGCAAGATATGTAAGTCAATGATATTCTATATCATGCTAAGTCCAACTACCATTTCAAGAGGTCTCAAGTACTAATTCTACATCAAATTAGTAACATGCTCACAAGGTGATTAAACAGACTACATTTCAAGGGATTATCAACCTATTACCTCCAATATCAATTTAAGTGACCAACACACTGAAAATAAAATTAATTAAACTCATTAATTAATTTTTCTCTAGATTTTCAAACATATCCAAATGTCCTCAATTTAATATATGTTAAAGAACTCACCAAGGCCTACTTTAAGATCACATTACAAGTTAGTTTCATACTTGATACAACTATGTGAATTAATCTTTCACAAAAGATAAATATTAAATAAGTTTTGCAATTCTTACTCAAATGCCCCAAATTTAATATATGTTACACAACTCACCAAGGCCTAATTTACTAGCATGCCATAATTTAATTATAAACTATATATCATCATTAGAATTAAATCCTAAATAAAGAAAATAAATAAATTAAATTCTAAAAACTTGAACAAGGCATGCTCACAAGTTGTATATGCTTATAAAACAATCAACATAACAATAATATAAACCTAAGACATCCCCTACCTCAATTTGAGATGAAAATCTCAAAAGGCCACCGAAAAAAAGTGCTCCGAATCCGACGATACCGAAGGGTTTTGTCGGGGACAACACGATCTACATGAACCCACAAGAAGCCCCATTAAAATCACAACTTGACTTCAAACCCGAACTCAAAATTTGGCCAAAAACTGGTTCTAATAAGGGTGAAAGAAGCGCGTAGTCAACACGAACACAAAACGCAAAGGCCCTACTATGTTCTGACAAAGAAATAAAGTTCAAATGAGGAGAGAAAATTTGGTAGCCTCCCTTGGGGTGCCATGGAAGCTTCAGGTCGTGCAAGATAGTGGGGAAGATGAAAAAATAAAATATCTCATCCCCCTTTTATAGAAATCTCAAAAACGTGCCCCAAACGGGCCCCACCGGGTCCGGAAAGTGAAATTTGAGCAGACGCACTCAAATTATGAAACTCTGTGAACAAAAAAGATTCAAAATGAGAAAATAAGAATAACAGAAGAAACAGCGTCAAAAATTGAGTCCCGAGCAGAAAGTTATGCTCCAAACAAGTTTAGCGCAAACCGGGGCCAAAAACCCTAAAACTGGAAAACATCGACCAGAAGGGACTTCTAAGAGTTTACAACTCAACAAAAAGTGAAAATGAATCTCATACGAGGATCCAGGCTCAAAACAAGATAATTTGCAACAACTTTCATTAATTGCACAATGGCCCCCACAAAAAAGGTTAACTGCAAAACTGCCCCAGAATGAAAATATTTTCCAAAAGATATTTTCTTAGATACACCTGAAATAAAATATCTTCAAAATATATTTACGAAAAACACCCCAAGAAAAGAAATTAATTTCAAAGAATTATCCATCCATGCCCCTATGGACACCGGGAGCAACCAGAGTACTTTCCTGCAAAAGTAAAGATACATATTTCGTGGAAACCACTCACGATAAAGATACATGAAGTCAAAAACCAACTTTGAGCACAAGAAGTGAGGTTTTGCCAACAAAGTGACAAACGGGGAAAAGACGAAATAGGGAAAAGGACGAAATAGGAATAAGGACAAAAAGTGAATAGTGTCGAAAAACGAAAATTGTGAAAATGACTCGGTCATCAAAGAAAGTTGTCAATCCAAAGGAAAAAGTCTCAGAAACCATTTCCGAGCACTCGAGACGACACTAAGCGACGAGAAACTGAACTCAGAAAAGAAATTTTAACGAAAAAAATTCATCCGTAAAATTCTGAGGAAAAATGAAAGGAAGGAAATGACCGGGTCATTACAGTTTTCACAATTTAAAGCTAAATTATTCTAATGGTTAAAAAGTGAACTCAGGATGCCGTGACTAGAACCCGAAGATTCGAGACGAGTTGATCCGGAGATCCAAGACGAGTTGATTCGAAGATCCGAGACAAGTTGGTCCGAAGATTCGAGACGTAATAAAGCAGCCAATTTTCATTGAAAACCTGAAGAGAAGCCACGGGTCTAGTGTGACTTCAATTCATTTAAAACATAATTTGTTAAATCCCCAGAGTTGAAACAATTAACCATAATATGATGATTGAGGTAAAGTCAAAGCCCTAAGACCTTTCTCTCTCTAATCATTTTTGCTTAATTTTAATTTAATTTTAGTTTAATTTCAGTTTTTAATCATGACAACCAAACCATTCAAATTTCCAAAACCCCCACAATAAAGAAGAATGTCGTGAAATATGGGGCCATGAATATCCACGTTCGAAAACTGCCTATCCCTAAGACACCATGGTGACTTTCCCTGAAGTCACGGAAACAAAAGAAAACAATTGCGGAAGCGAAAAGGTGAAAATAGGCCTAACCCACTATCATTTTTTAGGTATACGACAGTTTGAATTTTCACTCATGCTTTCATAAAGACGTCATACATCATCCTCATGTCTATCAAGATAAGAACCACCCATAGATGCATCAACCGTATTAAGGCGCTCCCATGCCTCATGAAACAATTCCCCTTCCCCTTGAGAAAATTCTCGAATTGAAGTTCTCATGGCATTGGTCTTTGAAACTAAATAGTACTTCTTCAAGAACTCTTGTTGCATTTCTGCCCAAGAAGTTATCTAAAAAGGCCTAAAATTGTTGAACCAATATTTAGCCTTATCTTTAAGGGTAAAAGGAAAAAGTTTTAATCTCAAAACCTCTTCCAGCATGTCCATGTATTTCACGGTGGAACACACTTCAAGAAACTCATCCAAATGCTTGTAAGGTTCTTCACTTGGAAGTCCATGATAATTGGGAAGCATTTGAATGGTTTGTGGTTTAATTTCATAGTGATGAGCTCTAAATGGGGGCAATTGAATACAAGTGAGTGCATTATATTCATTAGGCACATAATGGTCACGCAAAACAAGAGGAGGATTCACAACTGATGGTGCTACATAAACACCTTAATTGCCTTGAAGAATGAGAGGTTGTGGAGTAAAAATTAGCCGAGGCATTCCCAATGGAACTTGGCCTTATTGTTGTGATGGAATAAAGGCCTTGACATGCCTAATGGTACTTGAATATTATCATGATGCACATTAGGATGAAGGATGCCTTGTTAGTCTATGTGACTAAGGTCCTCCACATGGTCCCCATTAATTTCTTCCATTGATGAAATGAAATGACTAGAATTACCCTTTTCCTTAGAATTACGAACAAATGATTCAAGATTCAAATTAAGTGGGACAAAAGTAAGATTTCACGACCTACGACCATGCATGCACAAACAAAACAAAAACAAGTAACGAGCAAGTAGCAATCACTTTCCCTCCGCAACAAATCAATAATCAATAATCCTCCACATACGATGATCCCATACTCCCATGCTTTGAACAATATGCAAGAAAATTTTAAATTGCCTCCACGTAGGCTCATGATTTATCTAAGAAAAGTAAAGACTTGCCTCCACACGGGCTCACGATTTAACTAAAGATTGAGTTTAGAAAGGCTCACAAAGGGTCCTTAAGCAACTTTAATTGATTTTTCAATTTTTTTTTTTTTTTTTTTTTTGGTCTTACTTACTTTGTAATTTTTATTTTATTTTTGAGCTTTTTATGCTCTGGCTTAGCTTAGCTTCACTTGGCTTCCTTTGCTTCTCTTGTTTTTCAAATTCCCTTTGCTTCACTCTCTTGCCTCAATTCACCTAGCCAATCAAGAACAAATACAATAAGTAACTAACAATAAAATAAAAATAAAAATAAAAATAGAAACAAGATCAAAAGAGTACTAATTCCTAATTAATTTCTAAATACGATGGTGCCAAATCCCCGGCAACGGCGCCAAAACTTGGTGTGGCTTGTGTCGCTTCAAACCCAAATTGCAATAAAAATGTGTGTAGTATGACCAAAGTTTAAATTTATGAAATGCCACTACCATTTCTAACTAAAAATATAGCTAGAGTGAGTAGGGATCGTCCCAAGGGATTGGAGGTGTATTTGTGATGGAAATTAATGTCGAATTAGTAGGTCGAATGATCAAAGATTGTTAGTGATTGATTACTCAAGCTACAATGCAATTAAAGATTAATGCAAGTAAAAAGAGAGCAATCTAGAAAATAAGGAAAAGATAGAGGAGAGAGGTCTTGGGGCATAGAGTCACCACTAAACTTCACTTCATCAAACACTAGCAATTGTACATTAATGGGGAAATGTAATCCCCCTAGTTTTAAAAGGGATATAATTAGAATTTTACTATTTATTTTATTGTTTTCATTTTTATTTTAGTATTATTAGGTGGTTACGTGGCTAGGTGTTTTGGTGGTTTTCTTTTTTATGTGAAATTAAATTACATGTTGTGTGAATTGGAAGGTTTATTAATTAAATTTATTTGTTAATTGATTTTTGAGTGATTTATGTGTTTAATTGTATTTATATTTTTTGTAATTGAATTAAATTCATTTTTAGTGAGTTAATTAGGTATAAATTATTAGTGTATTAAATTGTAAGGTGATTAGGGTTCTAGGCAGTTTTATCTCACGCCGACTAAGATTAAGACTCATTTAGGTTTCCATGATCGATTAGGATTAGGCTTAGGGTTTTATTGGGTGCCTATATATATATATTGTTATAGGTTTTCAAAAGGGTTTAGAACCCTATACACGTACAGTATAATATAGAGAAAACAGAGGGGAAAAACAAAAGAGGAAGAATTAGGGTTTCAGCCAAGAACCAAGGCTGAACCAAGGAGGGAAAGAAGGGGTGTGATCATGGGTGGAACCTAGGGAAACAAAGGAGTGGACGACAGTCGAGAGGTCGCCGGAATGTCTGGACAGAGGACGGTTAAAGGTTTCAAACCAAAACTACAGAGGCAAGTTCTATTATCTTTCTCTCCCTTTGGCTTATGATCTGTGCATTCTTAGATGTTCTCTAGGATCTTAAACATATATTAGATAGATCAACCATGCTTTGTATAGGTTAAATTAACTATCTGTATATTCTGAAACTAAACTGAAATTGTTTGCGCAAGTTTGGTTTCACCTGTTGATGTTTGAGCATGTTGAATCAGTAATGGTTTTAATTGTTCTGTTAATGCAAATTGTGGTAAACAAAGGACTTACATGATAACTGGATGTAATTTAAGACGCTTAGGGTCAGTTTTAATAAGGAACAGAGAAGGTGGAAGTGGCCAAAGAAGAAAAAGAAGGCCGTGGAAGTTGCAGAAGGGCAGCAGGCTCTCAAAGGAGTGAGAGCCAGCTCTCCAAAGGAGAGAGCCAGCTCTAGGGCAAAGAGAGCCGGCTCCCCTTGTGGGAGAGCCGGCTCTGGACTAGGGAGAGCCGGCTCCCTCTTGTGGGGGAGCCCGCTCTATGGAAAAACTACACATTATGTGTAGTTCTGTGATTTTTTTGAGGTTCAGGGGCTGTGGTGTGATTCTGAAAGTGTAAAGGGGTTTTAAGCAATTTTAATTAATTTGTTATAGTCCCAGGATGGTTAGTCTATGCAATTAAACTTAACTAACTTCGAAAAATTTAATGGTTAAATTGTATGTTATCCATGGGAGGGAAGGATTTGACTATGTGTTGCTGTTCTAGCAAGTAGTAAAGGTCGATAAAATTATACTTTAAAGGTAATTTGATATGATATACTCTGTTGGTTATCTGACTTGTAATATATCAGTAACTGGATTTTTGGTTATTTAATCACAGACCGTAAACGGATAGGGAATGTTTAACTGCATGTTGTGATGCTAGCAAGTTAAAAGAATTTGTATAGTTATTCTTAAATATAATTTAATGTGATATGCTCTGTGGGTTTCTGGAATGATATTAAATCATTCTTTGACATAATTGACACTTTACTAATTGCTAATGTTGTCAACTGTTGGATTGTGTTTTAAGTTAGTTAAAATTTAAGTTAAATAAATTAAGTTATCAACTTCATGGATGGATTTTAACTAGATGAACTATTAAACTTTGTCTCGTTAATTACATGGATGGATTCTGGATTTTAACTTAATGAAACATTAAACTTTGTCTCGTTAATTACATGGACGGATTCTGGATTTTAACTTGACGAATTAGTAAACTTTGTCTTGTTTAATTACATGGATGGATTCTGGATTTTTTTTAGTTGATGACTTGTTTAAATTTTGTGTTTATCAACTATATAGATACTGTATACTTATTTGATGTACTGCTTATAATGTTGCATCATTAATGGATCATTTGCATGTATGCACCGGTATGGGACGGTGTCATACGGAGGGATGGATTAGGTCACAACGCTAATTCCTACCCATTCATACATACGGAATGGATTAACTAAACCAGTTAAATCCTACATGGTTTCATGTCCTGTCAACTAAAACAGTTGAACAACATACTGGATGGTTGTTTATATGTCTGTATTAGGAAGGATAGGGGTTTAACTAAAAAGTTTTAAATCCTGATTACATATTGTGTCTTGAGTAATGAACTGTTGACCGGCACAACATTGTACTTAAAGGGAACTTATATATATAAGTGGGATAAGGATTTAATTAAAACATTTAAATCTTAATTTTATGTTGTGTCATGGCAACGAACAGTTGAGCGGCACTATATTGGTTTGGATGGGAATTTATATATATAAATTATGGTACCGCGATCTGAGCTTGAGACTCATAGTCGACGGTTAGGGTGCGTATATGCAGTAGAATGCGTAACTAGCTATGTTGGTTGAGGTATACTCTGTTAGGCTTAGGTAGTCATGCCCACTCATGTGCGTATTGCATGTTGCCTTCTATTCAGGTTGAGACCCTCAGCATAGTTTAGTGAGAGTCCTGTAATGTGGATATATATTTATCTATTACGGACTATATAGATATGGTTGAGACATCTAAGATGCATCTGCGTATCGGGTCTCTGTTTGGATTGTAGTTAGGATAGAACTTGTTCGTGGGCCTGATCCACTATTATTTTTTAGGTAACGGATGGTCCCAGGTTTTAGACCTGGTTCGTGCTGAGTAGAGACGACTACTCATTCTACCGATGACGTAAGAGGTTTCTTCATGGTTTGGCAGTGGACTTCTTTTCAGTTGTTCGCTTTCCAGTATTTGTATTGATTAGGGGTCCACCAGATGGATTCCCGAGTTGTATTAGAATTGGAAAAGTTGGATGTATCAGATTAATACTTTATTTCTAAAATTTTATTTTGAGGTTTTCAGTTTTGGATTATCATTCTAGTTTCTTTTCAGCAAATTTTTATTTATTCCTGTTTCTTTAATTGTATTCTGTGTTCGTTTATTGCTAATTGGTTTTATATCCTCGGGTAATCGGGTGTGGGCCTGGCCAACCCGCATTCGGAAATCTGGGGGTATCACAATTGGTATTAGAGCACTCCAGGTTCTAGTGTCCTTAGGAGTGTTTTTTGTTATAGGACTTCCGCGTTGTGTCTCTTAAAAAAAAACTTAGAGCCATATTAGGATTCATTGTACTCTGTTTACGGTTCGTTAGGAGGAGTTGATGTCAATTGAATTCTGTTGATACAGAGTGGTTGACACTAGGAGGAGGATAGGGTTCAAGGCAAAAGCGATACAGACCCAAAGGAGTAACGAAATAGGTTGTCGAGTTCTTTGCCAGAAGCAGAACTTAGGATCAAAGGTTTAGTTTCAAGGTTGGCATTACTTAGAAAGTATACGCCAAGAATGGATTAGGGTGTAGGTTTTTAGTTCACCGCATGTCGGGGCTAACACAACTTCAGATGTTCTCAAAAAGAAGACAAGCGAAGAATAAGATTCTGAAGAAGATCCTAAGGGGGGGAGATATCAGCATCTCCAAGAAAGGGGATATTGAAGCTTGAAGATGAAGAATCGCACGTGGGTGCTCTCATTCACCAGCAGTATAGTGAATGATACTAGTAGCGTTGGTGTGAACCAATCTACATATGGATGAATTTTCGTGTCGTCTCTCAGAGAGTTAACTGAAAAGTACACTTTAAGCATTTGGGAATCGGATGGAGTTCTTATCAGAACAAAGACGTGATTTTATATCACATTCTGGAGCGAATAGGGTTTAGGTTGTGACGTTCTACGTTGCATTGTAAAGCCACGATAGATGGTTTGCATTCCACGTATAAGGAAGATAAGGGGTAAGCCTTTGGTATTTTCTTAAGCAAAAGAATGTTGCTTTTAAGCTATGGTTACAGATAGGTTTCAAGGTTGGATGATTACCAACGAAACTAGGAAATGAACTTTTGTGACATAATTTGGGAACTTGAGTTCAAAGAAGGTTTTCTTTTCTGGAATGGAGGATGTTTTAAGTAGAAATTATATTTTGGTTGTTTGGTTGTATTGTGTGTATCTATGTGTTTGATTTCTGTTATTCTGTATTGCATTTTGTTGTTAAGTGTTCCATTTTTGTTAATTGGTTCAAGATTTGGTATAGGGTTTGGTTGGGGCACAAGTATGTCAACCAACTATTATTGTAATAACATGGAGTAATAGTGCTATATGCGCTAGGATTTGGGGATATAGGGTCATAGGATTAGGTAAAGATACAAACTTCTAGCCAACCTATTGGACCTAGATATGCATTAATATGGTATGCTACTTAGGAAGGGATAGTTAAACTATCAATACGAGTCTAATAATTTACAATGATTAGTTGGATGTGCTCTACGCTAGGTAGGGATTTGTTTTTACAACGCTATAAGAATGGTGGTTGTGAATGTCTTAGGGGATTCGTGAGGTTGTGGTAGGTAAAGATCACTGTAATGCGACTATGGTTCGGACGGAGGCTGGAAGGTACTTATTGGAATGACGCCGACTGAGGATAGTGGACTGATATAAGCTGTATTAGTCTATTCATAGTTCAGACAATATTTTACGAGAGTGTCATTTGGAGGGGTTGCTGGTGTTGTGATGAGCACTGAAAATTCGTATTTAAACCCCTTAAGCTTAGGCATTCTAGTATCTTTATCTATCTTACTTTACCATTTTAGATTGATTTCGTATTATTTCCTTTTTCAGGCACTTATCCCGAAAATAAGCTAACTTAGCCAAATAAGAGCTTAATTGAAGCAATTCTTGGATTAATCAAAGAAAGGAGCAAAGTGGAGAAAGAAGGAAGCAAATGAAGCCAAAGGTGGTAAGCAACAAAGTTCGATCGATCCAAGTTCAAGGTTCGATCGATCGAACAATGATCGATCTCAGCACTTCAAGATAGATCCAAGCCTTGACCCAAAAATATAAAGTTTCAAAAGTTCGATTGATCCAATACCATCCTTCGATCGATCGAACACTTTTGTCCTTATTCAAATGATTGATCATATCCACAACTGTACCACCCACTTGCCACTTTTGTCCTTTTCCTATAAATATCTCTCATAAATATCTCGGATTTGTCTATTTCCAAAAAGCTCAGCCAGTTGGATCGATCCAACCGAAGTTTGATCGATCTCATTTGCTTTTGATCGATCCAAGTTCAAGGTTCGATCGATTGAACTTCCTCCAGTGCGAAAAAGTTAAAATTACATCTCATTGAAAGCTGTCCTTTATCCAATCATTAGGGAATATTGTGTGCACGAGCCCAGCTCATTTTAGGTGTCATTTTGACCTACCTATATAAGGATAAGGATTGCTTTTACAAAGAGGAGGCCAACATTATTTTCATATCATCTCTTGGAGAGGAAGCTTAGAAGAGGAGGCTAGAGATACCATTGGAGACTCTTCATCAACAAGAAGCAGATTTCAACCATGGAATTAGCCTTTGAGGGTTGGAGCATCATCACCATGAGTGACTAGACATCCTCTTGGGGCTAGAGTTAGCCCCAAGCACGTTTTTTATACCTTAATCTTGTGTATTATTGAAAGATTAGTGTTGTAATTGATGTTTTGACACTTTGATATATATAGATCTTGTTTATTCAATGATTTATGTGGTTTAATGCTTCTAATTGGTCATTTCATTCTATCCATATGTCTATGTATGCTAGAATAGATGTTCATATGCTTGTCTCTAGATTTTGTGTTATTGATGCATGTCTATGTGTATTAATGCTATAGATTTGGAGATTGTCAAAACATTGTGCTTAAAATAATGCTTTTGTAATTCTCTTGATGGTTCATGCTTATCTCTTGATAGATTGTGCCTCTCCCTTAGTTTATTTTCATGCTAGTAGTGTAGTTGTAGTGTAGTGTTAAATAGGAAGACAATCTATGCTGTTGTTTGATGATCCAAGCTTTTGAATGCAATTAGCATATGTCTCTATCCTTGGGTTGTATTTGGATTGTGAGCTTAATGAAAGGATTAATGACTTGTTTTGATTTATTGTGCCTTTCACATGTTGTTTAGACAATATATGATTCATTCCTTAGATATATTGTGCCTTTCACATGATATTTAGACAATACATGCTTAACTAGTCATCATTGCTTGTTGAATCAACCAAATTCACACACACCAATATTACAACACACAATTTGCCCTCATTAATCACTTGTCAATAATATAGAAATGCATTACTTGGTGGTGAACTCAAAACCCCATGATCTCTCTCTCTCTCTTACTTACTCTTAATTGCACTCTTTTGCTATTACTTAGTTTAATTTAGTTGCTCTTTAATCAACCAACCAACCAATTGTTTGATCACTCGACCTACTAGCCCTAATTGTGATTCCACGACATTGCTCGATCCTCATAATCCCTTGGGATGATCCCTACTCACTCTTGCTACGTTAGTAGTAGTGGTGGTAGTGGTTTTTAAATTTAAATTTGACCAAAAAGGCTTTTCTTGAACCGCACATTCACCACATCAATTTTGGCGTATAAGGAACGGCATTTACACCATTTGCCAAATTTTGGCGCCGTTACCGGGGATTTGTTGATTAGATTTGGCAACGTCGAATTTGTGGAATTGAGTAATATTAGTACTCTTTTGATCATGTCCTTACTTTATTTTTATTTTTCTTTTTGGTTCCTTATTGTGTTGTTCTTACTTAACTAGGTGCATTGTTGGAGAAGAAGTAAACAAAGGAGCCATCAAGCATTCAATTCAAGCAAGCAAAGAAAGCAAAAAGCTAAAAATTCTAAACTTGCTAAGCCGAGCTTTAAAATTGGGAGTTGAAGTGCTAAAAGACCTTTGTGAGACTTTCTTTACTCAATCCCTTAGTTAAATTGTCGGCCCGCTTGGAGGCTTATTTTTAATTGTCTTGCATCATTATTGTTCAAGTATGGAAGTATGAATTAAATGTTTGTGGAAGAAGTCTAATTGCATTTTTGTGAAGGCATAGTGTTAGTCATTCTTTGTGTTTGTTGTGTTTTATATTGTGTATGCATGGGCGTCATTCATTGAGACCAACTCTTGTCCCTCTTGATTTGCATCTTGAATCTATCGTTAGAAACCCTAGGGGAAGAGGAAGTTCAAATAGAGCCAATCTTTCAATGGATGACCATAATGATAATCATGTTGAGGACATTGGTCACATAGACCAACAAGGTATCCTTCATCCCAATGTGCACAATGAGAACATACAAGTACCTTTAGGCATGCCTAGGTCATTCATTCACCAACCACCACAACAACTAGGCCAAGTTCCATATGGAATGCCAAGGCCAATGTATGCTCCACAACCTCCCATCAACAATCAAGGAATTCAAAACCAAGGTGTTCATGTTGCACCTCAAATAGCAAATCCATCTCTTGCTTTAAGAGACCATTATGTTCCTAATGAGTATAATGCACCTACATGCATCCAATTGCCTCCATTTAGAGCACATTATTATGAAATTAAGCCATAAACCATTCAAATGCTTCCTAACTATCATTGACTTCCAAGTGAAGAACCTTATAAGCATTTGGATGAGTTTCTTGAAGTATGCTCCACCGTAAAATATACGGACATGCCGGAAGAGGTTTTAAGACTCAAACTTTTTCCATTCACCTTAAAAGACAAGGCAAAGTATTGGTTTAACAATCTTCGGCCTTTTTTAATCACTTCTTGGGCAGAAATGCAACAAGAGTTCTTGAAGAAGTACTATCCAGTTTCTAAGACCAATGCCATGAGGACCTCAATTAGAGAATTTTCACATGGGGATGGAGAAACGTTTCATGAGGCATGGGAACGCTTCAATGAATTACTTAGGAAGTGTCCACATCATGACATGCCCAAATGGAAATTAGTTCAATACTTCTTTAAGAGCTTATCAGACAACTATAAGGGTATGGTTGATGCTTCCATGGGTGGCTCATACATTGATAGGCATGAGGATGATGTGTGGCGTCTCTATGAAAGCATGAGTGAAAATTCCTTACATAGAACACTATCATCCAAGAATGGTAGAAATTCACAAGGTAGGAAGAGTGTTGGTTTACATCAGGTCAAACATTCAAATGAAATAGCCACCGAAATGAAGTCTTTGTCTCAAAGGTTTGATCAATTTTTTATTAACCAAAACTCGGCGAACCAAGTATCTTCCTTCCCTAACAATTCTCATTGTGCATCAAATGAAACATGTATGACTTGTTCTAGTGTTCTTCATTCTACTTCTCATTGTCCTCACGGACAAGTGCAAAGTGAACCTAATGAACAAGTCAATGCGGCTTTTGTAAACCAAGGGAACAAACCTTATGGTACTCATTATAATCCAAGTTGGAGGAATCATCCGAATTTCTCTTAAAAAAACCAAGGAGAAGGCTCAAACCCTCCCCAACGCGGTTTTCAAGGGAAGTACATTCCACTTCTACTTCAAAACCAAGGATCCCAAGGTTATAGACCCTATCAATCATAAGGGAATCAATTTGTTAATTCTCATTTTCCCAACCAATCCTATTCCCAAGGTAATACTAGAAGTCCCGCCTTTGAAGAGAAAGTTTTGAATGCTTTGGGCACTTTAGAGACTAACACTCAATTACTTCATTCTCACTCTCAATCTATTGCGAAGCTAGAAACCCAAGTAGGGCAAATAGCAAGCACTCTCAATGCAAGAGAGAAGGGAAAGATGCTTATAAATGCCCCACCTAAGCAACAATATGTTGTGGATACCCATTCCTCATCGGAAGGCCACACCATTGAACATGTTAATGCGGTGACTACCTTGCGGAGTGGTATGATTGGGGACAATCAAGTTGGAATGTCTAATGAAGAGAGTGAACCGGTGCAACCTCAAGTGGTCACCCGTCCTGTTTCACATCCCATTCCTCCTTTATTACATATACATGATCTTGTAAATGAGAAAGTTTTAAAAGATATGTTTGAAAAAGAAGTTTTGAAAAATGATGTTAAAAAGGTTTTATTAAAAAATGATTTGAAAACTTCTTGTGTTGAAGAAAGTTCAAAAGAAAATTTTAAAAAAGTGTTTGAACCAAAGGTTCCATTTCCGGATGCCTTAAAAGGATTAATTTCAAAAGACAAGCAAAAGGCAAAAACCAATGAAATCATGGAAATGTCTAGGCAAGTGAAAGTTAATCTTCCACTATTGGATGCAATCAAGCAAATTCCGGCTTATGCCAAATTCTTGAAAGACTTGTGCACCCAAAAGCGGAAGAACAAGAGCCAAGCACCAAGAAAAGTGGTTTTGACCGAGCAAGTAAGCTCAATTTTGCAACATAACACTCTTCCAAAGTTTAAGGACCCCGGTTCACCCACTACATCATGCATTATTGGTGATCATATCATTAATCGGGCGCTTCTTGACTTAGGAGCAAGTGTTAACCTTCTTCCATACTCGATTTATGTCAAATTGGGCTTAGGTGAATTGAAACCGACGTCGATAATTTTGCAACTTGCCGACCGATCCATTAAGAAGCCTAAGGGTATAATTGAGGATGTTTTGATAATGATTGACAAATTCTTCTTCCCGGTTGATTTCATTGTCATAGACACGGAACCGATTCCTAATCCTAAGAGCCAAATTCCCGTTATCCTTGGCCGTCCTTTCTTGGCAACCGCTAATGCCAACATCAATTGTAGGACGGGGATAATGAAGATTTCATTTGGTCACATGAAGGTGAAGTTGAATATCTTTAATCCCACACCCAATTCATTTGACAAATATGAAGGAGAAGTTAATGTTGTAGATGAATGTCATGATCTTCAATGCCAAGGAAATGAGCTTTTGTGTAAAACCAAAACTTCCAAAGGATCATCTTCAATCTTGCATTCTAAAAGTCTTGTTTCAAACTCTTGCGTTGAAAAGACATGGAAGCCCAAAGGTTATAATTGCATAGACAAGGGACCAAAGACTTCTTTTGAGCTTAATCCAACAAGTTCTTCAAAGAACCATTTGTTGGATCGAGTTTAAAGCATCTATCACCCTAACAAGGAGGGAATGCATTATAAGATCTTTGATCCGGGCTAAAAGAGCCCAATGCTTGCTAGAGACGTTAAAGACTAGCAAAGGCATTCGTAGGGTGTCAAAACCCTATTCCTTCCCCATTTCTATCTTTCATTTCATTTCTTGCGAAGTCTAGATACTTGTTTTTGGTTCATATGCATTTCAAAGAACTTTGGTAAGGATTGTATAAGCTTTCATGTCATTATTGAGCATTCTGCAAAGTTCGATCGATCTCAAACTTGGGTTCGATCGATCGAACTCTTCTCTGCATCAAACACTTAGAAAAATTTTGAGCCTGCATCAACCTGCATATTTCAGCTCTCTGTCTGATCATTCGAAACATTCCAAGATCGATCTGAAAGTTCTTCGATCGATCCAACTTCCCAGTTCGATCGATCTCATGTTCCAACACTTAGCCAAAATTTTGAACCAAAAACCTGCATATTTTTTGCTCTCTGTCTGATCGATCGAACTCTTGTTTCAATCTATCTCAATCTTCATTTCACTATTTTAACTTTATTTTGACTTTTCAAATTTTCAAAAATTCAAAAATATTTTTATTTTTATTTTTATTTTTTTTCTTATTTTATTTTATTTCATTTTACTTTATTTTATTTTATTTTCATTTATTTTATTACATTTTCAAAAATCCCAAAATATCTTAATTAATTTTTAATTATTAATTCAATGAAAAAAAAAAAAACTTTGAAGAGAGTTCATCAAAGTTCGATCGATCACATTTGAGTTCGATCGATCAAACCTTGTCGGGAATGTTTTTAAAAATAGAACCGAGGGTTTTTAGATCGATACCTTAGATCGATCCAACCCTCTCTGCGCTGTTGTGAGCCTCAACCATCTTCATCATCTCCGGTGTGTTTTCTGGTGAAACACAGTGAGCTTTGACTCTCTTTCTCTCTCTTGCATTTCGGATCTCACCCCCTCTTTACATCCACTTCTCTCATTTGGTTGAGGTAAGATCTGAAGCACCATAGTTGATTGCAAGCTTCAATCTCATGTATCTATGTTTTATATGCCAAATCCATGTCATTTTCATGATCAAATCCTCTATGGTTGAAGCTTGAAGAATATTTGTATATATTTGTATATATGTATATATATTTTTGTATTTTGATTCGATTTGGAAGGATGGACCATGATTGGGTGCTAGAAATTGTTGATTTGTTGTATTGATGGGCCCACGAACACATTCGTGTGGACCCCATGCTTCCAAGGTTACAGATCTGTGACCTTTGGGTTTTCATCGTCGCACAGTTCGATCGATCAAACTAGTATCTCCAATCGATCTTGAGAGATCGATCGAACTCATGTCTTCGATCGATCGAAGTAGAGAGATCAATCTCACTTACTTTCGATCAATCCAACTTTTGTGATCGATCTCACTTCTTTTATGATCGATCGAATTTCACAGCTCACATACACACTTCATTCATCATATCTTATGTTCATGCTATCATATCTATGCCCAATGCCTGTGATATTCCACATTGGATGCATTTCATACTTACATTGTTTAGCATGTTTCATATTCTACCACTTACATAGATTCATGTCATATTTGTTTTGTCTATTTTACTTGACATACATGATTCTATTTCGTGCTTTTAAATTTCTTATTCTTGCACTAACTCCCATTGCAAGTTTTTGTTTTTCTTTTTGCAGGCCATGGTAAAGAGGAAGACCGTTGCCAACAGGCAACACGGGCCCACCCGCTATACTAGGCCACGGACAGAAGAGCCCGCAGAGCCCTCTTATGCACAGCAGGAGCCAGCACAGGCTACCCCGCCTCAGTCACCATCTCATGAGCCTGAGGATAACCACACACCATCCACTTCTACAGCTTATCCTACTTTCACTCTATCACCATCTCCACCGTAGACTGGAGCTGAGTATTCACATATACCACCTCATCCAGCTCAGCCTACTCAGCCAGCCCATCTACGGCGTGATAGGCACACGCCTCGATATGCACACATGACACTCAACCATGAGTCAGAGTTTGACACGGTCGTCTTCTCTCGATCGGTGCTGACCCGATCGGCCTACCATGATATTATTCAGAGGGACCTAGCCGCTATTCTTACCCTCGTTACAGAGCCGGTCTACCCACGACTGGTTCAGTTGTTCTACCAGAACCTCCGACCATCGTCGCGTACCACAACCGAGATGGTCACTTCTATCGATGGCCATCCGATCACCATTACAGTGGACACTTTAGCCCGCTCTTGTTGCTGTCCACACAGATGTCCTCCAGAGCTTCAGGACACATATCCGAGGCTATTCAGGCCTTCATATGCTGACATGGCAGTTTCTCTCACAGGTCACCATGCCAGTGGTAAAACTTTCGCCACCCGAACATACCTTCCAGACGACTTATGGTTTACTGATTTCGTCCTTTACCAGAATATCTATATGGCGGGGCACAAGATTCAAAGGAGGGGCGATTATCTGACAGCCCTTTACTCTTTCTACACCGGGCACTGGGTGTCCATTCTCGCGCTCATCTGGAGCGTGATGAGGAAGCTGTATGACGAGTACATCAACAAAGAGACACCTGGACGGGCTAAGTCTCTTCTTTTCAGCCACCTCATCACCCAGATTCTCATTGACCAGCGCTATCCCATCTATCCTCAGGATCACCTTAAGAAAGGTTCATGTCACTTCCTCAGGAAGGACTGGAACAAGACCTATCGCTCCCTTATTACCAGGTTGCAGGACCACGCGGTACTGGCTGCAGTAAAGTTGGATCTGGAAGAGGCACAGGTAAAGGCACAGGCACCAGCAGAGGCATCGGCAGAGGCAGTAGCAGCACATCCCGCAGCGGATGACGCACCAGTCAATCCAGCTGCCGAGCATTTAAACATTGACTTAGAGTGCCTTACAGATGATGCAGAGCAGGAGTCTCCAGCCAGGTCACCCATTCATGAGCAGGAGCAGACTCAGAAGCTTTCTTCTGAATCATCTACACCTGAGACTCCAGATATGACCCTCGACTTTGGAGTACGTCTGTAGACGCTCGAGGATGCTGTTGTTACCATTCGAGCTGACCTCATAGCCCACAGAGCTGAGTTTGCTACCTTCTGCACGGATGTCGCGACTATGTTCAGAGATTTATCTAGAGACATCCGCGGAGCCAGACCTACCCATCCTACCTCATCTTCCGGAGCTCCCAGTCTTTTCTATCTTTTGATCCCTCTCTCCTGTTGATAATTTATTATTGTCACTGTATTATTTTTATAGTCAGTCTGTCGGCTTTGATATTTTTGTTGTACATGCACTTTATCCATTTTATATATATCTATTTTTGCTATGGATGTCATATGATTGTATTCTCATATCTGTATGTTTGACTCCATCAGGTGCATCACAATGACTTCAGTGAGAGACTGCTACCCAATTTCCAAGACCACCCTTATACCTCTCTCATTTCGTTATCTGTTTATCCCATTTACACTTGCATGACCACTGCGCACTGATTATCCCATTTTGTCATCTGATAAGTTTATCCAAGTGCCAATTTTCAGGACCACAGTTCATCCCAAGTTTGGGGGGGCTATGCCACCCACTTCGGATGCTTCAGTCCCAATCATTCTTGTTTAAGTTGAACTGGTATACTCTTTCCTTTATTCTCTTTGCACATTGAGGACATTGTGCAATTTAAGTCTGGGGGGAATGGTGCTTTACAGTGTTAGTTCTAAATTCAAATTTTTAGCATGACTTATGTATTTGAGGGATATTTCTATGATTGGTCCATATCTAGTTATGATTTTGATCTTTTGAGGACAATATTGCTTAAAATTTAAAAATTGCTTGACTTGAGAGTCCAATACTCCTTGTATGCCTTATGAATGCCATTTAGGAGTAAATTTTTTGAAAGATTGATATCTTGCTTGCATTTGTGGTCCACATCATCTTGATTTTGTGATTGTTTTGATATTCATTTTAGTATTCTACACTAGCACCGGCGCACATTAGCATTCATTTGTGGGGTACATGCTTTGTTGACTATTGAATTGGTTGTATCCCAATTGAGCTAGTAGTGCATTGATAGCTTTCATTCTTGATAAAGGTGGATAACAACCCCTTTTCACTAAGTAGCCGGGATTCTAGCCTCATCAAGCACTGAACTTCTCGCGCCGAAAGGTGGAGGGCCTAAACCCTAGGTTAATAATTGTATTTAAAAAAAAAAAAAAAAAAAAGTGAGGACTTCTCCCAAAAAGTGAAAAGTAGAAAATGATTAAATGGTTGTTGTCTTGATTTGTAACTTAGTTGATTTGAGCTTGTAAGTCCGTAAGGGTATTTGAATACCTAATGCTCTAAAGCCGTCTAGTTTAGGAGTCATTAACCTAACGCTCGACCTCATTAATTGCTAGAAAGCTTAATAAATCAACACATTGCACTATACTTCCATCTTTGATCCTCAAAAAAAAAAAAAAAAAAAAAATAATGAGTGAAAAGAATAAGTGCACCTAGATGAATAAAGCTTTAATAAAATGTCCACTTTTTGTCTTGATGATCGGTACTAGATTTGTGTGCTAGTTTAAGGGTAAGGATGTGATTAATTCTTTAGTTGGCTTAGATAGCAACACATTTAATGCCGGTCCACTCAAAAGGATTCTAGAGTTGTTTTGATTTGCATGATCATTTTCTTGATGTGTGAAGGACCATACTTGCTTGTTTGATGTTGAAATTTTGGGAGATTTCTTAGAAAGGGTGGAAAAATTGCATACTTGAGGTAGTTTTCTCTCAATGCTTGTTTGCAATATTGGTGCCTCTTTTAAAAGAATGAGCTTAATGTTTGTGGGTACCATTTCTGGAAACCCTCATGAGACTTCACTCGTCCACTAGGGGTAACCTAGGGGTTTAAAAGGCCCGTTGCATATGCTAAGTGCAATCGTGTTCCCTACGAAAGTGGCGTTTTCCATTTATTGTTTTCTAGATTCATACTCGTATAGTCGTTTATTTCATTCCTTTTCTTTCTAGTTCATTGCTAGGGACTAGCAATATTTAAGTTTAGGGGTGTGATAAGCACTGAAAAATGCGTATTTAAACCCCTTATGCTTAGGCATTCTAGTACCTTTATCTATCTTACTTTACCGTTTTAGATTGATTTCGTATTATTTCCTTTTTCAGGCACTTATCCCGAAAATAAGCTAACTCAGCCAAATAAGAGCTTAATTGAAGCAATTCTGGGATTAATAAAAAAAAGGAGCAAAGTGGAGAAAGAAAGAAGCAAATGAAGCCAAAGGTGGCGAGCAACAAAGTTCGATCGATCTAAGTTCAAGGTTCGATCGATCGAACAATTATCGATCTCAGCACTTCAATATAGATCCAAGCCTTGACCCAAAAGCATAAAGTTCCAAAAGTTCGATCGATCCAATACCATCATTCAATCGATTGAACACTTTTGTCCTTATTCAAATGATTGATCCTATCCACAACTGTACCACCCACTTGCCACTTTTGTCCTTTTCCCATAAATATCTCCCATAAATATCTCGGATTTGTCTTTTTCCAATAAGCTCAACCAGTTGGATCGATCTAGGCTAAGTTCAATCGATCTCACTTACTTTCGATCGATCCAAGTTCAAGGTTCGATCGATCAAACTTCCTCCAGTGCGAAAAAGTTAAAATTCCATCTCATTGAAAGTTGTCCTTTATCCAATCATTAGGGAATATTGTGTGCAAGACCCCAGCTCATTTTGGGTGTCATTTTGACCTACTTATATAAAGATAAGGATTGCTTTTACAAAGAGGAGGCCAACATTATTTTCATATCATCTCTTAGAGAGGAAGCTTAGAAGAGGAGGCTAGAGACACCATTGGAGACTCTTCATCAACAAGGAGCAGATTTCAACCATGGAATTAGCCCTTGAGGGTTGGAGCATCATCACCATGAGTGGCTAGACATCCTCTTGGGGCTAGAGTTAGCCCCAAGCATGCTTTCTATATATTAATCTTGTGTATTATTGAGGGATTAGTGTTGTAACTGATGTTTTGACACTTTGATATATATAGATCTTGTTTATTCAATGATTTATGTGGTTTAATGCTTCCAATTGGTCATTTCATTCTATCCATATGTCTATGTATGCTAGAATAGATGTTCATATACTTGTCTCTAGATTTTGTGTTATTGATGCATGTCTATATATATTGATACTATAGATTTGGAGATTGTCAAAACATTGTGCTTAAAATAATGCTTTTGTAATTCTCTTGATGGTTCATGCTTATCTATTGATGGATTATGCCTCTTCCTTAGTTTATTTTCATGTTAGTAGTATAGTTGTAGTGTAGTGTTAAATAGGAGGACAATCTATGCTGTTGTTTCATGATGCAAGCTTTTGAATGCAATTAGCATATGTCTCTATCCTTAGATTGTATTTGGATTGTGAGATTAATGAAAGGATTAATGACTTGTTTTGATTTATTGTGCCTTTCACATGTTGTTTAGACAATATATGCTTCATTGCTTAGATATATTGTGCCTTTCACATGATGTTTAGACAATACATGCTTAACTAGTCATCCTTGCTTGTTGAATCAACCAAATTCACACACACCAATATTGCAACACACCATTTGCCCTCATTAATCACTTGTTAATAATATAGAAATGCATTGCTTGGTGGTGATTTCTAAACCCCAAGATCTCTCTCTCTCTCTTACTTACTCTTAATTGCACTCTTTTGCTATTACTTAGTTTAATTTAGTTGTTCTTTAATCAACCAACCAACCAATTGTTTGATCACTCGACCTACTAGCCCTTATTGTGATTCCACGACATTGCTCAATCCTCAAAATCCCTTAGGACGATCCCTACTCACTCTTGCTACGTTAGTAGTAATGGTGGTAGTGGTTTTTATAAATTTAAATTTAACCAAAAAGGCTTTTCTTGAGCAGCACATTCACCACATCAATTTTGGCGTATAAGGAACGGCATTTACACCATCCGTCATGTTGCACTCGGAGGAGAGACCAAAGTTTCTATACTATATAAAATGTGAGAAATTTTTTTTTAGGGGTACCTTTTGCAACAATTAGCTGTTGCTCCGATACTGATGCCTATATAGAGGATGGGAAATGTTTTATATTCAATTGAAACGAGACAGGGAGTTAACTAGGCACTTACCTATATTAGAGAAATAAGATGTTTCAAGGATAGGAAGGAGAGACCAAACGTCTGTATACGGAAGCGGTGCACGGTGTGTGTGGAAAGTCATCGTGAGTTAACTTTTGATGCATGGAATTACCGGTTGATTATATTATCAGTATGTTTATCACTATTATAATCGAGCTGGACCATTCGAGATTATTGGATCCTTACAGCCATTTTCTATACTACAGTGAAAATGATAGAGCATTTTCACAGGAATTAGTTGAGGGATTGCAGACTATTCAAAAGGGTCTGGATTTTGGTTGGAATGTTAGTTAGGTTCTTTATTAAATCAGCTTAATGCTGGTTTATTTCGAACTGGGAGGACATCAGTTCATATGCATAGAGGGGATTACAAGACGACTTAGATGCATCAATGTGGTGATTCGCACTTTGCATTAAGTTCTATCTGGTGAAGGGGAATAAGGAAGTGGATGCTCTCAATAACTGATAGAATATTCATATTGTTCGTTTCGTTGTTGAGTTCGCAGTTGGAGTTTTAGCCTGTATAAAATGACACAGGCTGACACTAAGAAAATTAAGGAAGTTAATTTCAAATATTGGGGTTGATCTTAGTGGAAGTGATACCTTACTCAGATAGAGTTTAAGGTACTGGAGGATTAGTTTTTGTTAATGTTTTCGGAGTGAGTGCGATGTAAATTTTCGTCACTTCTTCACAATGCACTCAGATGTTTCTAAGGTTTATCGAGATATCGAAAATTTGTTTTGATGAACCGATTGGTATACGAACATGTTTTATTGGTTTATCAGGATAGGTTGGTTTTAAACTAAGGTGCTGCATATGACATGCATGCTATGACTATGAGTGATTTAGTTCATGGTTAAGTTTAAATTTCGGTACATGGTTGACTTGTAGGCATGGTTTATTTGCCAAAGTATAATTAAATACTAAAGGGGGCATGGCTGAATTGCCATAGACATGGTTGAATTGTCAGCATGGTTGATTTGCCACGGTATCAAAAATACTTAAGGAGGCATTGTTGACTTGCCCAGGAATAACTAAATCTATATGAATGACAATGAATTTTAAAGTCAATAATTCAGAGTTTCGTGAATTCCGAGGACGGAATTTCTTTTGTTAAGGGGGAAGAATTAATACCCCTAGTTTTAAAAGGGATATAATTAGAATTTTACTATTTATTTTATTGTTTTCATTTTTATTTTAGTATTATTAGGTGGTTATTGGCTAGGTGTTTTGGTGGTTTTCTCTTTTATGTGAAATTAAATTATATGTTGTGTGAATTAGAAGGTTTATTAATTAAATTTATTTGTTAATTGATTTTTGAGTGATTTATGTGTTTAATTGTATTTATATTTTTTGTAATTGAATTAAATTCATTTTTAATGAGTTAATTAGGTATAAATTATTAGTGTATTAAATTGTAAGGTGATTAGGGTTCTAGGCAGTTTTATCTCACGCCGACTAAGACTAAGACTTATTTAGGTTTCCATGATGGATTAGGATTGGACTTAGGGTTTTATTGGGTGCCTATATATATATATATATATATATATTGTTATAGGTTTTCAAAAGGGTTTAGAACCCTATACAAGTACAGTATAATATAGAGAAAACAGAGGGGAAAAATAGAGGAGGAATAATTAGGGTTTCAGCCAAGAACCAAGGCTGAACCAAGGAGGGAAAGAAGGGGTGTGATCATGGGTGGAACCTAGGGCAACAAAGGAGTGGACGACAGTCGAGAGGTCGTCGAAAAGTCGGGACATAAGATGGTTAAAAGTTTCAAACCAAAACTACAGAGGCAAGTTATATTCTCTCTCTCTCCCTTTGGCTTGTAATCTGTGCATTCTTAGATGTTCTCTAGGATCTTAAACAGATATTAAATAGATCATGCATGTTTTGTATAGGTTAAATTAACTATCTGTATGTTCTGAAATTTAACTGAAATTGTTTGCGCAAGTTTGGTTTCACCTGTTGATGTTTGAGCATGTTGAATCGGTAATGTTTTGATTGTTCTGTTAACGCAAATTGTGGTAAACAAAGGACTTACATGATAACTGGATGTAAGTTAAGACGCTTAGGGTTAGTTTTAATAAGGAACAAAGAAGGTGGAAGTGGCCAAAGAAGAAGAAGAAGGCCGTGGAAGTTGCAGAAGGGCAGCATGCTCTCAAAGGAGTGAGAGCTGGCTCCCCTTGTGGGAGTGCCGGCTCTGGACTAGGGAGAGCTGGCTCCCTCTTGTGGGGGAGCCTGCTCTATGGAAAAACTACACAGTATGTGTAGTTCTGTGATTTTTTTGAGGTTCAGGGGCTGTGGTGTGATTCTGAAAGTGTAATGGGCTTTTAAGCAATTTTAATTAATCTGTTATAGTCCCAGGATGGTTAGTCTATGCAATTAAACTTAACTAACTTTGGAAAATTTAATGGTTAAATTGCATGTTGTCCGTGGGAAGGAAGGATTTGACTGTGTGTTGCTGTTCTAGCAAGTAGTAGAGGTCGGTATAATTATACTTTAAAGGTAATTTGATATGATATACTCTGTTGGTTATCTAACTTGTAATATATCAGTAACTGGATTTTTAGTTATTTAATCACAGACAAACGGATAGGGAATGTTTAACTGCATGTTGTGATGCTAGCAAGTTAAAAGAATTTGTATGGTTATTCTTAAATATAATTTAATGTGATATGCTCTGTGGGTTTCCGGAATGATATTAAATCATTCTTTAACATAATTGACACTTTACTAATTACTAATGTTGTCAACTGCTGGACTGTGTTTTAAGTTAGTTGAAATTTAAGTTAAATAAATTAAGTTATCAACTTCATGGACGGATTTTAACTGGATGAACTATTAAACTTTGTCTCGTTAGTTACATGGATGGATTCTAGATTTTAACTTGATGAAACATTAAACTTTGTCTCGTTAATTACATGGACAGATTCTGGATTTTAACTTGATGAATTAGTAAACTTTGTCTTGTTTAATTTTATGGATGGATTCTGGATTTTTTTTAGTTTATGACTTTTTTAAATTTTGTGTTTATCAACTATATCGATACTGTGGACTTATTTGATGTACTGCTTATAATGTTGCATCATTAACGGATCATTTACATATATGCACCGGTATGGGACGGCGTCATACGGAGGGATGGATTAGGTCACAACGCTAATTCCTACCCATTCATACATATGGAATGGATTAACTAAAACAGTTAAATCCTACATGGTTTCATGTCCAGTTAACTAAAACAGTTGAACGACATACTGGATGGTTGTTTATATGTCTGTATTAGGAAGGATAGGGGTTTAACTAAAACGTTTAAATCCTGATTACATGTTGTGTCTTGAGTAATGAACTGTTGACCGGCACAACATTGTACTTGGAGGGAACTTTTATACATAAGTGGGATAGGGATTTAATTAAAACATTTAAATCCTAATTTTATGTTGTGTCATGGCAACGAACAGTTGAACGGCACTACATTGGTTTGGATGGGAATTTATACATATAAATTATGGTACCGCGATCTGAGCTTGAGACTCAGAGTCGACGGTTAGGGTACGTATATGCAGTAGGATGCAAAACTAGCTATGTTGGTTGAGGTATACCCTGTTAGGCTTAGGTAGTCATGCCCACTCAGGCGCATTACATGTTGCCTTCTATTCAGGTTGAGACCCTTAGCATAGTTTAGTGAGAGTCCTGTAGTGTGGATATATATTTATCTATTACGGACTATATAGATATGGTTGATACATCTAGGACGTATCTGCCTATCAGGTCTCTGTTTGGATTGTAGTTAGGATAGAACTTGTTCGTGGGCCTGACCCACTATTATTTTTTAGGTAACGGATGGTCCCAGGTCTTCAAACTGGTTCGTGCTGAGCAGATATGACTACTCATTCTACCGACGACATAGGAGGTTTCTTCATGGTTTAGCAGTGGACTTCTTTTCAGTTGTTCGTTTTCCAGTATTTGTTTTGATTAGGGGTCCACCAGATGGATTCCTGAGTTGTATTAGAATTGGAAAAGTTGGATGTATCAGATTAATATTTTATTTATAAAATTTTATTCAGTTTTGGATTATCATTCTAGTTTCTTTTTAGCAAATTTTTATATATTCCTGTTTCTTTAATTGTATTCTGTGTTCGTTTATTACTAATTGGTTTGATATCCTCAGGTAATCGGGCGTGGGCCTGGCCAACCCACATCCGAAAATTTGGGGGTATCACAGGAAATTTAAATTGTAACTTTGTGTGTGTGTGTAACATCAATTGAAACTAAGCATGGATGGCAAATAAGTATAGATTGTCTAACCAATTTTAATAAATAGCACAACCTATCAGATGAGACTAATATTCATTCAATTAAACCATAATTAATGCACACACAAATATCTAGAGATATACACTCTTTGCATTCAAAAGTATGGAACATCAAGAAACAAGAATGGATTGTTCACATACCTAAGAAATTAAAGTAATTACACTACAACTAGGCTAGAGACATGAAATTAAACTAATTAAACTAGAGATGTGATACAATCCATCAAGAAACAAGTATAAACCATCAAATAAATCATAAAAGTGTTCCATTAAGCACCATACATTAACCATCACTAGATTAACATCATCAATACACATAGACATGCATCGAATTCATTAAATCTAGAGATAAAAACATAAACATCAATTTTAGCATACTTAGACATATGACAAGAGTCAAATGATCAATTGAAAGCATTAATACATACAAATCAAGTAAAAATCACAAGATTTATATTTATTCATGGTCAAAACATCTATTACAACTAAAATCCCCAAAAGTACACAAAAGCTAGGTTTGAAAAGCAAGCCTAGGGGCTATCTTTAGCCCCGAGAGAAGGATTTAACTTGGAGGTTGGCATCATCATCTTCATCCTTCCTTTCTTCTTCAAAATCCTAATTCTAGAGAGAGAAACTATCTATTCTATATATTTTTTTTAATAATTATTTATATCTACTACAATGATGTTCAATAAATCAATTACACACTCTTTTAAGTAAGGACCAGGTTAGAATAATAGCCTCTGATTGGAGGAAATTCGCAGCTTTGCACGGTAGGTAGAAATCGGCGCACTCGGGAATTAGACAGCTCACTGCCAGCAGCATTTTCCATCTATCAAATATTTTTAATCGATCAAGCATTTGGCTTCGATCGATCGAAGCTGACGTGGCATCAAAAATACCTTCGGGCCTTATCCACTTTACTGAGCTAACACCGCCTTTATTTTGATTGATTGTAGACCACTTCTATCGATCGGGACTTCCCTTCAATCGATTGAAATTCCTTTGGTGCATTTTTCTTGGCTTCTTTCTAACTTTGCTCCTTAGCTCCAAAAATGGTCTAAATGGCTCTTGTTAGCCTATTTGAACATTATTCACCTGAAATAGGCAATAACACAAATAAGTATCTAAGATATGAAAGTAAGATAGATAAATGGACTAAAATACCTTAACTTAGGTGCTAAAATGCGTCACATTTGAGCACTCATCAGAGGGTAGAACAGAAACAAAAAATATAAAAGTTAAAGACAAAAGAATGAAATATGTATTAAGGTCCAAACAGAGTCCTTCTAACTTAAGAGGCTTGCAAACCTGCTCCCACCGAACAAGATGGTACTTAAACTCCTTCCCCCTACCACCCCAAAGGAAGTTACGTTGAATCATCTCAAGTCTCTTGACAACAGAAGAGGGAATCTAGAACAGAGAAAGGAAATATGTTGGGAGGCTGGACAGGACACTCTTCACCAGCGTAACTTTTCCTCCATTCAAAAGACATTGTTTTTTCCATCCAGCCAACCTTCTCTCGAAGCGCTCAATAACTGGGTCCCAACAACCCACCCTTCTTGAGGAGACCCCCAAGAGCAAACCCAGATAAGAAATAGGGAAGGAACCGGTCCTACATCCAAGAACAGCTGCCAGGGAATCCACCTCCTGAACCTCCCCCATAGGGACAAGCACATTCTTGCCCATGTTAATTCTCAAACCAGAAACAACCTGAAATCAAACCAGGACACATCTCAAGTATCTCAATTGGGACCCCTCTGCCTCACAAAAAACTAAAGTATCATCCGCGAACAGCAAGTGAGAAATCTCTAATTGATGAACTGCCTCAGGACCAATCTTGAAGCCCCGAAAAAGCCCTAAGGTAAAAGCCCTCCTCATCAGCCTGCTAAGAGCCCCCATAACAATAATGAACAAGAAAGGGGAGATGGGGTCCCCTTGCCTCAAACCACGAGAACTACCAAAAAAACCTCGAAGGGGATCCATGAACCAGTATCGAGAATCTGACAGACGAAATGCAAGTAACAATCCATTTCCTCCATCTCTCACTGAAACCCATCCTCTCAAGCAAATAAAACAAGAAATTCCAGCAAACATGATTATAGGCTTTCTCGATGTCCAGCTTATACAAAACTCCGGGAAAGCCGCTACGAAGCCTAAAATCCACACATTCACTGGCAATAAGAGCGGAATCCAGAATCTGTCTGCCCCTAATAAACGCATTTAGAGACTCTGAAATGACTCCATCCAAAACCCCCCTCAATCTTGAGGCTAAGACTTTGGCGATGAGCTTATACAAACACCTAATCAAACTGATAGGCCGAAAGTCCTTAATATCAGAAGCTCCCCCCTTCTTAGGAATCAAAGCAATAAAAGAAGCATTCGGCGACTTTTCGAACTTCCCAGTGGAATGAAACTCATGAAAAGTACCCATAATCTCCTGTCTGACCACCTCCCAGCTTTCCAAGAGGAAACTCATAGTGAAACCATCCAGGCTTGGAGCTTTATCACCATTACAACTCTTCAAAGCCGTCAGGACCTCTTCCTCCGTAAAAGCCCTCTCCAACCTATCCCTATCCTCCACTGAAATAGAGTCAAAATGAAGACCATAAGTCTTGGCCTTCAATGAAGAGGCTCGGTATAAAACCTCTGATAAAAAGAAACAATTCCCATTCGCACCTCCATATCAGAGATCAAAAGTGAACCATCCACCCGAATCTAACCAATATGATTGCCCCTCCTATGTGCATTGGCAGTTCGGTGAAAAAACTTAGTATTACGGTCACCTTCTTTAAGCCACAAAGCCCGAGATTTCTGCCGCCATGAGATCTGCTCCATCACCGCAATCTCAGCACATTCAGCCTGACAAGCTATTCTCCTAGACCGTTGAGACTCCTCAAAGCCTCCCACTGCATCCAATCTATCAAACTCTGCAATATCAACGAGGGCTTTATTTTTCCTCCACTCCAGATTCCCGACCTCCTTATTCCATATTTTAATTTTATCCTTCAGAATACGAAGCTTTCCTACAAGGATAAAACTCGAAGTACCCACCACCATGACCTCCTCCCCACCAAGTCCACACCAAACCCTGAAAATCCACCACTCTAAGCCACACATTTTCAAATTTGAACAAAGTGCGACGAGGGCTCAAACCTCCACAATCCAAAACCAATAGAATGTGATCTGACGTCACCCTAGCCAACGTAGCCTGAACTGCATCCGAAAACTGCTTATCCCACTCTCCGGAGATCAGGAATCTATCCAAGCGTGAAAAAGTAGGCATCTCCCTACCACAAGATCAAGTGAAAGCAGCTCCCTCCAAAGGGAGATCAATAAGCTGATGATCATTGATAAACTCTGAGAAAAGCCTCATAGCCGAAGTCCATGACCCACCTGTAGACCTCTCCAACGGGGATCTTACCATATTAAAGTCACCTACCACACACCAAGGAAGAGACCACATCTCCTGAACCGCACTAAGCCCCTCCCACAACACAGGCCTTTCATAGTCATCCACCGGCCCATAGACACTTGAAAAAGCGCAAGGGAAGCCATCATCTTCTAACACAAAGGCACAAAACAAAGAGAACAGCCCCCTACACACATCCACCTTATCCATCCATCTCCTATCCCACATCAGAAGAATACCTCTAGAAGTCCCAATTGAATCAAGCGCCTCCCACTCAACGAACCTACTACCCCAAAGGCTCTTAACAACTCTATTAATCATAGAATCAATCTTCGTTTCTTGGAGACACACCAAATGAACCCCCAATTTCCTTACAGCCATTTTCACCACCTTTCTCTTGCCCGGGTCATTGAGGCTATGGACATTCCAGGATAAAAGTCATAGCTTTATGGAAAAACAACAGTGCCCTCCACCCCCTACCCCTCCCTCCCTTCTTAACACCCCCCTTCACCTTCTCCCCCACAAGAGCCCCATCAAAATTCATATCACAGCAGAGATTACGCAGCTCCCTCTCCCCTTTCCAAGAGGGTTGAGTATTTTTCTTCCTCCTTCTAGAAAACTGAATCATCTCCCCTTCTTTCCCCTCCACCGTAGCCTAAAGAATAGCTAAAGCCTGCTCCCGATTACCTTTGTAAAATACACCCAGCAAATCACTTGTGGGCCCTATGTTGTTCAAAACCCAGTCCTTGCCAAGATCATCACACTCCTTCCTAACAAGGTCACTGGCCATCCCCTCCGGATAGACAACTGCCAAAGGGTCGACCAGCCCCAAATCCGAGAAGCTCTCCTCCTCCCACAGGACCATATCCAAGGACCGACACTGATCCTCCCAGCTCCCATCAGCCTCCCCTTTCTCTCCCTCCTCAATCACATCTGCACAGGTCACCACTATCCACCCCGCTATCATGAACCTTAGAAAAAGATACTGAATCTCACGAAGGCACATTAGTCAGGCGCCTATGTTTCTGTAGTTCCTTCACCAACAAAGAGGCTGATTCCTCATTGAGAACGATACGGATATCCTTTCCCACACAAACAGTCATCAAGTCTGGCACTCAAACTGACTGAGATGGCACCAATTCATCCCCCCTAGGAAGACACAAATCCAGTTGAGGCTTGACCATCCCCCCCCCCCCATGTCAAACCCAGACATAACCATCTGATGAGAAGAGGAGGAAAAATCCGAACAAGAATCCTCCAGCCCTTCGCTGACACGATCCGAACCCCCATCCACAAACAAACCGACCGTCCCATCCCTTTCTAACGGTCCAATAAACCCACACCCCAAATCAGCGGTATCCACAGTCTCATTGCCCACCTCAACCACTGGTGAGAGCCTCCGTGACAGACCAACAAAACCATACCCCACCTCCTTCCTCCTCAACCCACAAGGAGGAGGAGAGAGAAGAATGAGAAAAGGAGGAGTTACGAGAACAAGAAAGGGGGGACTTACCCAGTTCAGGAGAGTTGCGGGCAACCCATTTTTGCTTGTCCTTTCTAGTCCATCTTCTACCAGACTTATTAGACCAACTCGACACATCCTCCTTGAGGGAGTCACCGCTGCGAGTCTCGTCCTCACAAAGGGAGCTTGACTGGAGCAACCCAAATCTGTTACCAGATAGCAGATTCTAACAACACGCACCATGCCTGGACGTCTTCGATCTTAGACCAGGTCCCTTCATCGTATTCGAACTCACAAAGATCCAATTCTCCTTTTCCTCCTGAGACTAGTGTCTCACATCATCCTTCGGTTGTTTCGGAGCAACTAATTTGTGAGAACCACCTCTAAAAGCCATTTCAGAAGGTGGCTTGGGCTGCAGCCCATTAATAGAAATAGAGAGGCTTCTATTTGGGCCCCAGGCAACTTCTCTAGAACTAAAATGATTGGGCTTGGTAAGAGAAGACCGAGACGAAGAGAGAGGCTTGAGAATAGGCCTAACCTATCCAACCCTATTCATAGCCCGCGAACCTTCAAGTCCAGATCCAGAAGAAAATGAACACCCAACCGAATTGGGCCCAAAATGCCCAGCCCTACCATCAGCCTTCAAAGCATCCTTCCCTGGCCCACGTTGGTTAGGCCCTTTCCAAGTAAGCCCATTAAAAGAGGAATTCAAATTCTCGACCACCTCACGTGCCAAGGCATGTGTGCCCTTAGCTGGATTCCACTCACAACCGGGGGGGGGGGGGGAACCGTCCTCCAACCACGTGTCCCACTACCCAGGCGTCCCTTCCCGGCGCATGGAAATGCACTCGTCTCCAGCACGTGGAAATGCACTCGTCCTTGTCCCTGCTTCCGGCAGCTTTGTAGAGCCTTTCTATAAATCACCGATTCACGCCCACCACCGAAAATTGATTTGTGAGATGAACGAGCCCCTCTATCCGTCACCTCCAAAGGATTCAAAACCTCAGCTCTAGCACGAAACTTGGAGATTGGCTCAAGAGAAGGGGCGATTTCTTCTGTGAGAGAGATGCGAAAAGCTTGCTGACTGTCCTCCACGATAATAGACTCCGGGATCGCAACACTTTCATCCACACTGATGACGATCCTCTTCGTATCGCTCACCTCGAACGCCTCGACGTCCCTGAATCCACCACACAGGTCCCCTACAGCAACAAAAAGTTTTTGACACCAAAGGTGGAGAGGAAGACCAAAAACAATGATTCTTCGGCATTTAAACTTCTTTCTCAACCCAGAACACCCAACCTTGTAATACCAGTAGTCAATGAACAACTGAGCGTTACCCCATGTCTTCTTTCCGTAATCAAGAACCTTCACAGCCTCCATGACCGACGGGAAGCGAAATAGTAAAAGCCCATCAGGCAAAGTAGAAACCCTTACAGCAGCCGAAATCGACCAAACCCTCGTAGTCCAATCTTCAATGTTCTCGAGAGAACCCACCTCCCTATCAAATCTCACAACAAGACATGCCCTAAGCTTACGCTCGCAAGAAGACATGCTGCGATTATCCACTGAAAAGATGAAATCACCGGAGGAAGAGAAGCACTCCACTTCGCCCTTCAAATCCAGACGAGGAAGACTAGCAACCTCCAAAAAAGACGGCCTCTGACCATCGAGAGCTCTCATGAAATCAACACAAAAACCACCCCGAACCACCGCAAATACCGACACCAAAAGAAAAAGAGAAATGTGAAGGAAAATAACAGAGGATTTCACCAGAGTTTATGACTTCGGTGCCGAATCAGAGGATTTCCTGTTTTGTCTCTTCTGAGTGACTATTTTCCAATTGAAAAAATGCTCTTCAATGCAAGGAAGGGTTCAGAATTTTGTCTGCTCGTGTGGTGAACAATTACACTCCTCATGAAGATTTCCCATTGGTGGAAGAAACAAAGCACGCGAGTGAGGTCATGAAAAATGGATTAAAGACTTTAATACTTCTCTGCTATCCTCATAGAAATTTATTTAGGAGGAGAAAGAAATAACTTGAACATGAATTCTTACGGAATAAAAAATTGTCAACATAAAATTGAAAATAATTTGTAAAAATTATTAATCATGTTTAACTTGGTAAGCCATGAAATTAGTTGTGAAGAAAAGCGAAAGGAAAAATAAATTGGACTGGAAGACTTGAGGGTAGCATCATAATTGCAGGATTTCCACTGGCACCATCAGTTATATATAGATATATATTTAATTTTTTTTTTAAGGGTCACCATCAGTTAAATTAACCCTCATGAAAACTTCAGAAAATTTTCTGCTAATCATGACTAAAAGATGCCAAAAAATATATATAAACCTTGGCAAACAATTTTAATAGATGTAGCTTTTTGAAACCACAATCAATAATAGTCCATATAGTAGGGATGGAAAAGTTGATGGAATGAAAGAATGAGTGATGGAAGAGGCATCTCTAGCAAAGGGAATGTGCCCTTCCCACCTTTTGTTTGGTAGGAGCGAAGGAAAGAGGAGACTTTGAATATTACCAAATATTCTTCTCTCTTCCCTTCTGCCAATTTTTAGACAAAAGAAAATTGGTGGGTCTGGAGGGATGCCTCATTCATTCTCATCCTCCCATCTTTTCTCACTCTACCCAATAATGGAAGTATGCTCCCCTTTTCCCTACCTCTCACCTTCCTCATACCAGACATATTAGCATAAAAGAATCATACAAAGGAAAATGCATAAAATGCGACTAAGCAGCTTTTAAAACCATGATATAAAAGAAATTTCTAATTGTGGAAGCCATTCCCCACATCTAGAAATTTATAACTTGGTCTTAAGAAATATGGTACCCTACCTTCTCCTCCAAATTTCTTTCAATGAACAACACCAATTGCTTCATCTTCTCCAAGTATTGTACATTGTCATGCCTGCAAAATTGCTAAGCGTTGTGAGCAATTCATAAGCTAAACTTGAAGCATCACTTATTCATTAACATTAAAAGTTGTCACTGAAATAATTAAAAATATCACTTTTCCCATATACTCTTTGTTAACAACCATCTACTCCAAAAGCTTAAGCTATTAGAGAGGATGCAACTTAAATATATAAATCATTTAACACGCCCCCTCACGTGTGGCATTCTTTTGGTCCAACATGTGTTTTTTCAATTTTAAATTAGGGCGGCAGTGAGGTTTGAACTCGAGAACATTGGCTCTGATACCATGTTAATAACCATCTACTCCAAAAGCCTAAGCTATTAGAGATAGTGCAACTTAAATTTATAAATCCTTCATTACTATTCATTTCCTTTATTGTGATTAAACCTAGTTTCCTACTTCCATGTCCTGGGTATCCGAGATAAGGATATGATAATTCCAATGAACAAACTCTTGGTACTTAGGCATTCCATTTTACCAAACGGTATGATTCCTTGTTGAATTTTTGACTGAGGTTACGATACCAAATCGAAGTACCAAAACAATTAATCGATTCAAAGAGTTCAGTAAGGAATAATATGCTAATGAATAAAATTCAGTTTTTGCCAACTTAGAAAAAGGGGTCATACCTCAAATATAGGTGTAAACTATATTCACCCTTGGGAAGTTTTTTGTATTCTGGATATACATCAACCATAGTATGTACTCGCTACATTTGGTAAACAAAAATCTATTTAGAAAGAAGGGGGTAAATCGACTCAGCCAGAACTAAGAAAACAATTATGATCTACTTCTTTATGTGTAAAAGGCGGTGTTATTTAAAAAAAAAAAAAAAAAAAAAAAAAAAAGAGGGGGCACATTTTAAAAAATCCTATATAGATTAGAAGCATATGAAAGGCAGCAAGACAAATAGATTCATAAAAAATAAAAATAAATAATGACTACAAACTCATGTTCCATTTCCGGACGACACTTTACTATATTATCTGAAAGCCTATGACTATGAGCTAAGTAAAGATTAGTGTGACTTTATTTTAAATTTTTGCACTTCCATGAAAGCATACTTGTATCATCAAGTACATTTAAAATGATGCCTGCTTGTACCACTGAGGGAAATCAGGATAACTGAAAAGTAAAAATATAGTTATAGATGGTCCATGAGATGTTATTTGCTAGTGATATTGTTTTGAGTGACGAAACTAGAGGAGTACGTGCTAAATTGGAGGTTTGGAGGGAAACTCTAGAATTAGAAGGGTAGATTAGTAGAAACCTAGTTGGTGCTAAATTGGACGTTTGGAGAGAGACTCTAGAATTAAAAGGGTTTAGATTAGTAGGAACAAAAGTGAATAAATGAAGAGTAACTTTAATAAATCTAGAAATACAAATAGAGGTAGCGAAAATTGAGGGTCATAAGATGCAAATGAGTGAACATATCCGTTTGTTAGAGAATATCATTATTGGAGTGATTTAAGACTTTGAGAGAATATATATATATATATATATATTTTCATTGGTGACCTTGATAGAATATTAATTGGATTGATTTTAGAGATTCTCCATCAATATATTTATCACTTGTTTTGTATTCTTTCACCTATAAATTGTGGTCATTGTTAACAAAATTATATATAATCAAAGAGAAGTAGCCAATTAGGCTTTGTGCACCACGGATGTAGGCCATAGTGACCGAATCATGTTATATTATTGTGTTGTTCATGTTTAATTTCTCGCTTCAATTTTAGTTTTGTTGGCATGGCATCAAAGCATCCATTTGGTACCTAACTTGCCCCATCTCTCTCTTATCTCTCTCTCTCTCTCTCTCTCTCTCTCTCTCTCTTTGTGTTTCTTGTTTAAAAGAGATGACCTAGATATCAAAAGAAAGAGTACCTGCACCATTCCTCTCGGTTATGTGATCAAAACTCGTAAGGCACCCCTCATCTCGCTTGAATGTTGTGATCAGATCTACTCGTCTCAGATCTCCACGTGCTAGATATGATGGGTGACAAACCAGAAACCAAGGACACTCGACAACTTCATATTTAGTTTCAAGTTGGACACAAGAGTAAAATCTCCGTGTACCAACTTGAGGGGGGAGTGAGATTGTGAGAGAGAGTATCATTATAGGAGTGATTTAAGCCTACGATAGAAAATTGATTGGAGTGATTCATGGGATTTGAATTTAGGGATTCTCCATCAATATATTTTCCATATTTATCACATATTTGTATTCTCTCACCTATAAATAGAGGTGGTCATTATAAACAAAATGAAGAGAGAATATAATGAAAGAGAAGTAGCCCTTGGGCTTTGTATGCCATGGATGTAGGCCGTAGTGGCAAAACCACGTAATATTCTTGTTTTGTTCATACTCAATTTCTCCTGTCAATTATTTTTTCTTTCTTTGACACCGTTATTTGGGCTCAATTATTCATAATGAAGGATAAATTAGAGATGATGTTACGAATCAAGGCAGGATGGGTTAAATGGAGAAGTGCATCTAATACTTTGTGTGATCGGCATATCTCTGTAAGATTGAAAGTTTAGCTCTATCAAACGGCTATTCAGCAAGATGTTCTTTGTGGGAGATAATATTTGGCAGCTAAGAAACAATGCATGAATAAAGTGAGTGACAAAAATGCAAATGTTAAGATGGATGTGTAGGAAAACAACAAAGAATAAAATTAGAAATGAGCGTAAGATGGTTGGAGTAGCAAAATTGGAGATAAAATGAGAGAATCAATTAAGATGGTTGTTCATGTACGAAGAAGGCCACTAAGTACAGGAGTTAGGAAGAGTAACATGGCTCATATTAAGGGCAATGCTCTAAGAGAATAGAAGACCAAATTTAACGTGGATAGAGTAAGGAAGGATATGATAACATGTGGTTTGATTGAGACTACGGCCTTGAATAAGTGAAATGGAGAAATTGGATTCATGTAGCCAACCCCAAAAAGATCAGAAAAAGGATTTGTTGAGTTGAGTATGCTCCCTTCAAGGCTTCTCTGCTTGTAATATATAGCCACCACAAGAACCTTCTAACCTTAAATGACGAACAAGATGTAAAACTCATGATAATAACTACTTTTACTGTGCAATATCTCTCATGGACTTGTAAAGTAAGATAAAATATAGATGTGCTCCGATTTTTATACATGCAGTCAAGGACAGAGCCAGAAATTTTAGGTTTGGGGGGCCCGAATTTCTATTATGTAATTAAAATTTGATTTTTTAAAAAAAACCAATTGTAATATAATTTTCTTTATAATATATAGTCATACTATATATATACCTTGAGAAAATCCAAAAATGAAAAATATGTAACTTAAAAAAATAGAAAAAAAAAATTATATAAGAAAGAGAAATATAAAGAAGAGGTAACGATAAGTTACAAGTAAAAAGAGAAGGGGTATAGAAAAAACATTGTTACAGAATCAATTTTCTTTCAACAATTTTTTTTAAATCCAATTTTTGGAAAAACATTTTGAGTATTTTGATTAATTCCTGTTGGAAATAATTTAGACTTTATTTTTCTTTATTTTATCTTGCTTTACTCCTGAATTTAAGGCTTGTTTTACTCCTTAATTTAAGGCTTGCTTTACTTTTTAATTTAAGGCTTGCTTTACTCCTTAATTTAAGGCTTGATGTACCTCATCTATATATATATGAAGAGTGGATAGTCTCGTTAAAAGGCCAAGTCAATTACACATAATCTCTTATTATTCCAATGAGTAATTCCAATTTAGGAAATATATATATTATTTTTTTGACAAAAGATTAAGAAAAATAAATAAATTTTAACTAAACAAAATTTCACAAGTTCTAAAAAAACAAGATTATAACTTTAGGAACATTATACAGGAAGTAGCCATACATTTTGTCATTTGGCAAGTGACAATTAAAAGTATTAGCAATTATGATATCATTGTTGTTGTTGGCATTCTTGCCATTTTGGTGTCACAACACCTTAGTTTCTCCTCCTTCCCAATGCTCCCAAGACTTTCTAATGGAGATTGGTATATAATTTTTTATATTTTAGTTGTAAACACCGTATGACTAAAACGTGCGAGAAAAAAAGTTACAGCATGAGGGGACATTAGTGTATTTTTCTCTCTTGAATTAATATAATGGATATTATACGTGTGTATATGTGAATGAAGTAATGATGAATTGCCATAAAGACTACAATAATAATGAACTTAAATTTATGTTTCACAAGATTTCAGCTTTTAAGAGGTGACATTAGTGTATTTTTCTCTCTTGAATTAATATAATGGATATTATACATGTGTAAATGTGAATGAAGTAACGATAAGTTGCCATAAAGACTACAATAATAATGAACTTAAATTTATGTTTCACAAGATTTCAGCTTTTAAGAGGATGGTTAAATTGGTCCATGCCAAAATTCCTATAAGTTTCAGAGGACACAAGTTAAATTTTTGGGGGCCAATATATAAGTGTTGTGAAAAAAATAAAAACAAATCACGGGGCCAATTAAAATTTTCAATGAATGTTAGGACCACAAGTTAAATTTATTTGTGAAGTAATAATTTTAGGGGTATTATAATTTGTGTGTGTGTGTTGGTTTTTTGGGTGGGGGGTGTTAACTTCTAGTTTAAATTCTCCATGCACCCAAATTTGTATACATTGCACTCCTTAACATGAGAGCAAAGAAACCAGGTGGAGTTTGAATAATGCCTAAGGGATAACTTGTGCATTGATAAGCCATGTGGATGTAGGCTATAATTTTTCCAATTTATATCCACCATCTGCGCGTACACAACGACTCTATCGAGATGCAAGACACATTTGCTACCCATTCTTAGTACAAAGCACTCTTTTAAAGTATTCTTGTGATCACCAGTACAACAAATATATTCTGTAATTATATATATTATATTAACTTGTCAAACTTATCCTAATGAGTATAACATATATTGACAGAGACACCAAAAGTATATTCTGTAAGCATTTCAATAACAAAAAAGAAGGGGGATTCACATATTAGAATGTCATGAATAATCTCATATACCGATATAAATGTATACCTTGTTTGAATCTGATATCATATAAAATTGAGACTCAAATTTATTGTCATAGATGCGATTGTTAAGCAAGGGAATTTGAGGTTTTATTTCAGCTCCATCTTCCAATTTAAACTTGCATCTGCAGCACCAACAGAATAAGAGTGAATTTAGATAGTTTTAGGGGTGCATCCAGGATGAAGCAGAAAAAGCAAACACAAGTCAAAACCAGAACTGACGTTAATGTCAATGCTAGAATCTGTTTGCCTGAGGGTAGTCTGTCACGTTCTGCTGAAAGAGCACTCAGTTTAGCATCAACAGGACGATATGGGAATCTCATCTGCACAAATGAATCAACGAGAACAGGAAAAGAAATGTCACAAAATTTACTCGGTACAGCAAATATAATTGTAGAAACATAACATGAAACCTGGAAAATTGAATTATAGAACTTACTGCACCTTGTTTAGAATTGCAACTGGAACGAGTTTCTTCGATGATAGAAAAGCTTCGGCATCAATTCTAACAGGTGCTTCACTTCCATCAAGTATCACTTCCTCTTTGTTGATGTGAATACCATGGAAACCAATCTAAGAATTCAAATAAAAGAAAGAGCAGGTAAAGGCTTTACATTGGGAATAAGGAAAAATATCACTCCATATCATGATTCAAAGAGAAAAAACACATTTCTTCCTTGTAAAACCACAAGCATCAAGAGAGTGCAACTAGAGCGAGAACTTCGAAAGAATTTCATATGCTAACAACATAAGCAAAATATTGAAAAGAATAAGAGGAATTATGGGCGGGCATCATAAGCATATAAGAAAAGTAATAATAGAAATTCTGATTCATACAATATTTTAACTTTTTCTGATGACGGACAACATTATGGAAGAATAATTTTTTTTTTGATAAGTAAAGATATATTAGAAAAACGTTCAAAAGGGGAACGCGTCCCTAATACAGAAAAACGAAAAGCAGAAGCTAAACCTACGGACCAACAGAGTCCAATAGAACAAAAAAATCATCAATCGAGGAGCAAACGCTGCCTCTAACATAACAGAAAAGAGAGCGTAGAATAAGAGACTTAAGGTTTGCAAAAGATGATTCCTTCCCTTCAAAGTGTATGTTATTTCTCTCTCTCCAAATACACCACCAAACACAGTGTGGGGCGATCCTCCAAAAATCATGAGCATGACCAGAAACAGGGCATCTTCTCCAAGCATTAATTAATTAGAAAGAGTGCTTAGGCATTACCCACTGAACACCAAAAATGCCGAATATGAGATTCCAGCAATCAGTTGCAACAGGACAGTGCATAAGGAGATAGTCCACGGACTCACCATCAGTTTTACAAAGGCAGCAACAGTTAACAATGATAGTACCTCTCTTACGCAAATTATCCAATGTTAGAATTTTTCCCCAGATAGCTGTCCAAACAAAGAAGGCAACTCTAAGAGGAGCTTTAGATCGCCAAATACACTTCCATGGGAAATCATGTCCAATAAAATTAGACAAACACAAGAACATGGATCAAACTTCGAATCTACCATGAAGAGAGGGGGTCCACAAAATATCATCACAACCTCTGCCAACATCCTTCTGTCTATACAACAGGTCCAAAAAAACACAAACTTCAGCTATCTCCCAATCCTGAAAAGAACGCCTAAATCGCACATTCCACGTAACTCCACTGTTATCAAGATGATAACAGTCAATTACATAAGCATGCTTATTCTCGGCAATGCTAAAGAGACGAGGAAAAGAAAGAGACAACAACTGATCACCACACCATAAATCTTCCCAAAATCTAACTTACCTACCATTTCGAACCTTGAACCGAATATGGGTGGAAAACACGTCCCAACCTTTCCGAATGAACTTCCAAACGCCAACGCCCCCGGTAACAGAAACAGGACGGGAGGACCAACCTCCACTTTCCTCCCCAAAACGACACGAGATAACTCTTCTCCATTGACGATGACGCTCTTTACCGAATCTCCATAACCACTTCCCCAATAAGGCTCTATTGAAAGGGACCAACTTCCGGATACCTAAACCGTCAAACTTCAACGGTTTACAAACCTGCTCCCAATTAACAAGATGATACTTAAACTCCTCTCCTTTTCCACCCCAAAGAAAATCTCTCTGAATTTTTTCGATTCGTTCAGCAACAGAGCACGGGATCTAAAACAGAGATAAGAAATATGTGGGAAGGGACGAAAGAGTGCTCTTAATAAGAGTGACCTTCCCCCCTTTTGAGAGATATTGTTTTTTCCAACCCGCCAATCTTTTTTCATACCTGTTAATCACCGGATCCCAAGTCCCCACTATCCTGGAGGAGATTCCCAAAGGTAATCCTAGATAAGAGAGTGGAAAAGCACCCACTCCACACCCAAGAACAGCGGCTAAAGTGGAAATATCGGAGACCTCCCCCACTGGGACAAGCACACTCTTTCCAACATTAACACTGCTTGGAAGCATGTAAGAATGCACCATTATGGAAGAATAATGGAGCAGCACTTTCAATTTTGGTAGCAGCTATCAGCATTGACTCAAATAGATAGGTTTCAAAAAACAGTCAACAAATTCACAAATTCTATGCTCATACACAAGGATAAAATGCTTTGAACAGTCACTAGCAGCTGCAGCCAAAATTATCAAACACTTCTTTTCTGCCCAGTTAAGAATGCCGTATCTGTTGTGGTTCATTCAAAAAAGAAAAAATTAAAAAATGACACCCCTGAATTTCCAGGTAAAAGAACATGTAAGCACAAATTTATCAGAATTTGCATCTCTAACAGTGTGGTCAAGCTGTTTAGGGGGTGGGCTTTACTGAAAGAACAGCCCAAGCAATGCTAGCAACAAAATTCTGTTACATCTCCCACCTTTATGACTTCCACAACACACACAGTGTGTGTAAACATAAAGCACAAAAAGCATTGCATTTCCACTAACAGGAAAGATTTCCACATGACAACCGGTTTGTTAGTTGACAACTCCAATCCTCGTAATGAAGCTTGAGTATAAAATTTTGTAGTTATTCAGAATTTTGGAGGCTCTAAAAAGTCCCTTTTTAAATAAAATATTATTTATTGAAGAAAATTAAGAAAGGCTTAAGAATCACATATGGACACTAAATAGCAACACCACCACCGCAACCGACTATAAATCGCAGTGCCACAATAGAAACCTTCCCTTCTGACAACCCTAAAACAGCATGTAATCCAACCCAGTTAAACGAAGTGCATATCATAATGCAATATGTTAATTCAAATTACAATCTCTAGACAATTTCATGCACCAAGTAAATAACATCCTATCCATAAATAGAAAAAAAAAAAATAGGGACAAAAAAAGTAATATCAAAACAGAATAATTACAAATTCAAGTAATGGGACTACTACGGTGCAATAATATGTAAACGCTGATAAACCTTCTTTGCTGAAATTTATTAACCAAAGCAATCTATTACAATCCAGTAAATCAGTCCGTCACTTAAATTTTCTAATTGGGAAAAAAAATGCTAACTCAAAGTCTACAACAGTGGTTTTTTGACTCCCTATGCCACTTGACCAAAAATGAGCTATCGTTAATTCCATTGTCTGACCACCCTCCGCCGGAAAGGCAAAGCTTTTGGCTGAAGGAGAAGAAAATGTAATTACACGTTCCCATTGCATAGGTCATTGCAATGGGCTGATCTGCACATGGGAAACATGTCAAAGCAGGTCTAGAAAATGTGAAATAAGCTCAACCTGAATGTTCTACCTGAATTCTGTCAAGCATAAATTTTCTAGCAGTATCAAACCCTGATGTTCGCATGGTTGCCTCGACCCAAGTAGCGCCAATTGGTACCTCAATATATCTCCGTTCAATATGACCTAGTGAAGCAGTATATCCAGAAGGAACAAAAACAATCATATTCTCCACTAACAGAATGTGCTTATAAGCAGAACTATGAGATGAAAAAAATAGTTGAATATATAGTGATGATTATATTTATAGGAACACCACAAAATTTAATAATATACAAAATGGCTAAAAACTCATTTGTTATATGGAAAGTGGTATAGGAAATTTCTTTCCCCATAAATATACACAAAATACTCAAGGGTGTCCCAGAGAAGGTATACACATCAACAACCAAATAAATAAATAAATAAATCACAATATCACAGAAGAAAAGGATAATTTTACCAGAAAGATAATAAAATATGTAGGCAACAGAAAACAACAAATTTTCAGGTGAAATTATTCATAAAGCACAACTGCAAAGGGGCATAAAGGAGAAGAGAGTTTAAAAAACTATTCCTATCAGAAGCCTGTTTCTATGCTTAAGTTCTCTATTATTTCTACTCTTTTTTATTGGGTTTCAGAGAGAGATTATAGATTTATGGAGGAAATTATTGTTTTTTTGGCCTCTCTGAAGGTCTAAGGAGCCCTTTGGCCCTTTTGTTCCTTTTGTTTCTTTGGGCTTCGCTCCCCCTTTTTTGAGCGTTTTTAATAAAATCTTACTTATCAAAAAAAAAAAAACTATTCCTATCATGCCATGTGTGAGCATGCGCTAGAGAGAGAGAGAAAGAGGAACCATTAAACTTCCAAACTAAGAATTTATTTTAGTACAAGTACATAACCCAAAATTAACAAAGGGTGCTGAGAGAGGTAGACTGGGTACATAACCTTTACCACTAGAAAATTACTCTACTTTTCATTTCTTTGTTTTTTAAAAATAAGAGCTAAAATTCAGGGAAATGTTTTACTGTAAGCAATAGACATGCATCCATGTCCCAACATGGACTTGAGTTTTCACTAAATAGACAAGCCAACAGCTAGTGGCAAATACAGAGAAAGATAGGAGAAGGGGCAAAAAACCACCGGCCACATACCCATTAAGAAACTGCAGTTACTTCCCTCCGAAATGCATTCTCTTAGATTTAATTTTTAAATTTCCTTTTTCCCATATCGATGGGGTTGGCCGCATGAAGTCTCTTTTTCCATTCCTTCCTATTGTATACCATGTCTTCTCTAAGATTTAATTTTTTAAAATTGATTTTAATTACTTCCACCCATGAAACTTTTGGTCGGCCTCTGTCACTTACTTGGGATTACCACTAGCCCATCTCCATTTGGACCATACTCCAACCCTACTAGTAATATTATCATCTATTTCCCATCTTCAAAAGCATCGAAACCATACGGTGATGCAGCACAATGGAAGAGAACTTTCTTCAAACAGTTGAAGATCTTAAGAAGACTAGACTGACATTGCGCAACATTGTTCTTGCGTTTTAAGTTGTTTGTCTTAATTTTCTGTTTAATGTTTGCCTTCAGCTTTAGTTGAGATATTTTTATCACTATTCTCTTATTTAATGAGCCAAGTGCCTATTAAGTGAGCCGTGTGACCATTTAAGGGCTGTTTTGTAAATTTTAACGCATTTTATTCTGCTGGAGATAATAGTAGCCATTAGATTTTATTTATATGAATGGTTAGGATAAAATCTTTGCTAGGGCATCCCTTGTGGCTTTATAAAATGATTGTTCCAAGTTGTATTCAACAACTTTTATGTTGTGTTCGGTAGGAAAGAAAGAAGAGGTGTGGAGAGAAAATAGGAAGGAATAAACAAACTTCGTTTGTTCGGTAGAGATGATACAAGAAAAGAAAGAAAAATAGGAAGGATGACCCATCCTTCCTCTATTACAAATTGTCATCCACCCAAAAATGGGCAGACAAAAGAAGGGAAGATAAGTGGACTATTATTATAGAAGTTTTAAATTAAATATTATCCTTAATTACACAAGTATTAAATTACAGTATTATCCTTTATAAATTACAATATAATAAATATTATTGGGCAGCTACATTAAGGAACTGTGATTGTTGCCTTGGTGCTTAGGCGGGGACTTCAATTCTGCTCGGTCTCCATTTGAGAGATCCACGGGGGGGAGGTGGTCTTCGGAGATGACCCAATTCTCGGATTTTATTGATGGTCATGTTCTTATTGATATGCCATTGGAAGGGGCAACTTTCACTTGGTCTAGCGGCAGAGACCCAGTTACTCTATCGAGGCCTGATAGATTCCTAATTTCTGGAGATTGGGAGGAGAAAAATTCCCGAATGTCACTCAGGCAGCTTTGATTAGAGTCACGTCTGATCATGTGCCCTTAGTTCTTGATTGTGGAGGTATAAGATCTAGACGCACACCACTTCGCTTCGAAAATATGTGGTTGAGAGCTGAGGACTTCCAAGGGAAGGTCTAGTCCTGGTGGGGGAAAGCAACGTTTACTAGCTCTACCAGTTTTGTGCTTGCTAAAAAGTTTCAGATTCTCAAATCTGAGCTTAAGAAGTGGAACAAAGAAGTGTTTTGGGAATCTTGAATGGAAGAAAAATAGAGTCCTGGCTAATATTGCTAAACTTGATCGTCATGATGAGCTAGGGCAAGGTACAAAGTCTCTACACTCTAAAAGAACATCTTGTCAGGCGATTTTTGCTGAGATTGCTGCTATGGAGGAGATTTCGTGGCGTCAGAAATCTCGGGCTTTGTGGCTTAAAGAAGGTGACTGCAATACTAAATTCTTTCACAAGCTTGCTAATGCTCATAGAAGATACAATAACATTAGGCATATTCATGTGAATGGTTCAGAGTTGTGGCAAGAAGACGAGGTGCGTGGGGGAATTGTTTCTTTTTATCAGCAACTCTATACCGAGACTTTGGGATGGAGACCCAAACTTGACGGTTTGCATTTTGATGCTATTTCTACGTTGGATAGTGATAGGCTTGAGGTTCCATTCTCTAAAGAGGAAGTTCTTAAGACATTATCCAGTTGTAATGGTGATAAAGCTCTAGGGCCAGACGAATTCACTATGCGGTTTCTTAAGGAGAGTTCGGAGGTGGTGCGCAATGAGGTAATGGGCACTTTTCAGGATTTTCATTCTCATGGCACATTTGAAAAATCATTGAATGCATCTTTCATAGCTCTTATTTCGAAGAAGGGCGACGCCTCTGACATTAAGGACTTCCGGCCAATTAGTCTAGTGGGATGTATGTATAAGTTTATTGCCAAGGTCCTTGTTCTTAGAATGCAAAATGTTTTGGATGGAATTATTGTTGGTGGTAGGCAGATTTTAGATTCCGTTCTCATCGCAGGAAAATGTGTCAACTCCAGGTTGAAGAGTGAAGTTCCTGGTGTCTTATGCAAACTTGATATCGAGAAAGCTTATGATAACGTGAATTGGAAATTCTTTACTTGCTTCAGAGAATGGGGTTCGGGGATCGATGGATAAAATGGATTGAATCTTGCATCACATCCGTCATGTTCTCTATGCTTGTGAACGGCTCTCCTACTGATTTTTTCCCGAGTTCGTGTGGTTTGAGACAAGAAGATCCTTTGTCGTCTTTTCTATTCCTTATTGTCATAGAGAGATTTTTTTTTTTTTTTTTTTTTTGATAAATAAAACATTTTATAAAAAATGCTCAAAAGGGGAGCGGAACCCAAGAAAATAAAAAAGACCACAAAGGCCTCAAGCTTTCAAAGAGGCCAAAAAGTCAACAATTTCCTCCAACGATCTACGATCTCACCCTGAAACCTAATAAAAAAGAGTGGAAATAATCGAGAATTTAAGCACCGAAATCGAAAACGCCTTTCCTTCAAAGAATCTCCTATTCCGTTCAAGCTAAATACACCACCACACACAAAGCGGCGTAGCCCTCCACGCATCCTGACTGAGAGCCCCCACAGGGCAACCTCTCCACGCTTCAATCAACCCTCTAGCAGATCTTGGCATAACCCAAGAAAAACCAAATAAGCCAAGCATCAAATCCCAACACTCTCTAGCCAAGGAGCAATGAATGAGAAGGTGATCCACAGATTCCTCATCACTAAGACACATAAAACAACGATTAACCACCACCTGGCTTCTCCTTCTCAAATTATCCTAGGTTAAAATCATACCTAGAACCAAAGTCCACACAAAGAAAGCCACCTTGAGAGGAGCCTTGGAATACCAAATAGACTTCCAAGGAAAACGAACTCCAGGAACTAATGAGAGGCACCTGAAGAAAGACCTCACCTTAAAACGCCCCTGAGAGTTTGCAACCCAAGACCAATAATCCAAATCCTCCTCCACAATCCTCTGGCGATACAACAACTCCAAGAAACAAATGGCCTCCTCGATCTCCCAATCCTGAAAGGAATGCCTGAATCGAACATCCCAAACCAGTCTCCCATAATCAAGATGATAACAGTTAACCACAATGGCCTGCCTATCCGAAGCAATCCTGTAAAGCTGAGGAAAGGCGAGAGCAAAAGGAACATCTCCACACCACACATCCTCCCAAAAGCAAATCCTCCTCCCATCTCTAAGACGAAACCGAATGTGCTTGGAAAAATCATCCCAACCTTGCCCGAATAAATTTCCAGACCCCCACCCCCCGAGGAACTTTAACTTCCAAAGAACACCACCCTCCTCTCATTTCCCCAAAACGACACGCCACAACCCTCCTCCAAAGCCAATGTCTCTCCACCCCAAACCTCCACAACCATTTCCCAAGGAGGGCCTTATTAAAAGGCACTAATTTACGGAGACCCAACCCACCATTCCGAATTGGTCTGCAAACCTAATCCCATCTCACCAAATGAAACTCAAACTTTTCACCTTTACCCCCCCCCCCCCCCCCCCCACAGAAAATTACGCTGCAACGTCTCAATCCTCTCCGCAACTGAAGAGGGAATCTGAAAAAGAGAGATAAAATAGGTGGGAAGACAAGAGAGGGTGCTCTTAATCAGAGTGACACTGCCGCCCTTGGAGAGATACTGTTTCTTCAAACCCGCCAACCTTTTCTCAAATCTATCCACAATTAGATCCCAAATCCCCACACACCTCGAAGGAGCACCCAGAGGCAAACCTAAGTAAGAAATGGGAAATGAACCAGTACGACAACCAAAAATGTTAGCAGAAGTCTCGATCTCAGGGACCACCCCAACCGGCACCAAAACACTTTTGCCTACATTCACCTTAAGGCCGGAGACAACTTGGAACCAAATCAAAACACATCTCAAATATCTAATCTGGGACACATTCGCATTACAAAGAACTAAAGTGTCATCAGCAAACATCAAATGAGAGATTTCCAACTGAGAAACAGCATCCCTGCCTACCCGGAAGCCTCTCAAAAGACCCAACTCGGTAGCCCTTCTCATCAATCTACTAAGGGCCTCCATCACAAACAAAAACAGGAAGGGGGAGAGAGGATCTCCCTGTCTCAAGCCCCTTGAACTGGAGAAAAAACCAGAAGGAGCACCATTGACAAGGATTGAAAAGCGAGCACTGGAAATACAAAAATGAATCCATCTCCTCCATCTATCACCGAACCCCATCCTCTCCATCAGGTACAGAAGAAAGCTCCAACTCACATGGTCATACGCCTTCTCAATGTCCAACTTACAAAGAACCCCCAGGACCCCTCTACGCAATCTGGAGCCCACACACTCATTTGCAATAAGGACTGAATCCAAAATCTAACGGCCTCCTACAAAAGTGTTTTGAGAGTTCGAAATGATGCCATCCAAAACTTTCCTCAATCTTGAAGCAAGCACCTTGGCAATCAACTTGTAGATGCAACCCACCAAACTAATAGGGCAAAAATCCCTAATATCCAACGCCCCTCCCTTTTTCAGAATAAGAGCAATGAACGTGGCATTCAAGCTTTTCTTAAAAGATCCCCGAGAATGGAAGGCATGGAAAGTGCCCATCACCTCCCCTTTAACCACCTCCCAACACTCAAGAAGAAATCTCATGGTAAAACCATCTGGACCTGGGGCCTTATCCCCATTGCAGCTCTTCAAAGCAATCAGAACTTTCTCCTCAGAAAAAGGCAGCTCCAAGCCCAAGCACTCAGGTATTTGAGGTGCATTCTTACATGCTTCAAAGCAATGTCTGGTCTTAAGATTAATGTTGGAAAGAGTGTGTTTGTCCAGTGGGGGATGTCTCTGATATTTCCTCCTTAGCTACAGTTTTTGGGTGTGGAGTGAGTGCTATTCCACTCCTTTATCTGGGATTACCTTTGGGAGTCTCCTCCAGGAGAGTGGGGACTTAGGATCCGGTGATTAACAGGTATGAAAAAAGATTGGCAGGGTGGAAAAAACAATATCTTTCGAAAGGGGGGAAGGTCACTCTTATTAAGAGCACCCTCTCGTCCCTTCCCACATATTTCTTATCTTTGTTTCAAATCCCGTGCTTTATTGCTGAACGGATTGAAAAAATTCAGAGAGATTTTCTTTGGGGTGGAAAAGGAGAGGAGTTTAAGTATCAACTTGTTAATTGGGAGCAGGTTTGCAAACCTTTGAAGTTTGGCAGTTTAGGCATTCAGAAGTTGGACCCTTTTAATAGAGCCTTATTGGGGAAGTGGTTATGGAGGTTCGGTAAAGAGCGTCATTGACAATGGAGAAGAGTTATCTCGTGTCGTTTTGGGGAGGAGAGTGGAGGTTGGTCCTCTCGTCCTATATCTATTACCAGAGGCGTTGGCATTTGGAAGTTCATTCGGAAAGGGTTGGGATGTGTTTTCCACCCATATTCGGTTCAAGGTTCGTAATGGTACGAATGTTAGATTTTGGGAAGACTTATGGTATGCTGATTAGTTATTGTCTCTTTCCTTTCCTCGTTTCTTTTGCATTGCTGAGAATAAGCATGCTTACGTAATTGACTGTTATCATCTTGATAACAGTGGAGTTACGTGGGATGTGCGTTTTAGGCGTTCTTTTCAGGATTGGGAGATAGCAGAAGTATGCGTCTTTTTGGACCTGTTGTATAGACAGAAGGATGTTGGCAGAGGTTGTGATGACATTTTGTGGACCCCTTCTCTTCATGGTAGATATGGAGTTCGATCCATGTTCTTGTGTTTGTCTAATTTTATTGGACATAATTTCCCATGGAAGTGTATTTGGCGCTCTAAAGCTCCTCTTAGAGGCGCAAGAGAGGTAATACCATTGTTAACTAGTGTTGTCTCTGTAAAACTGATGGTGAGTCCGTGAACCATATTCTTATGCATTGTCCTGTTGCGTCTGATTGTTGGAATCTCATATTCAGTATTTTTGGCGTTAAGTTGGTAATGCCTAAGCATTCTTTTCAATTAATAAATGCTTGGAGAAGAGGCCCTGTTACTAGTCATGCTCGTGATTTTTGGAGGGTCACCCCACACTATGTTTGGTGGTGTATTTGGAAAGAGAAAAATAACAGAAATTTTGAAGGAAATGAATCATCTTTTGCAAACCTAAAGTCCCATATATTCTTCGCTCTTTTTTCTGTTATGTAAGAGGCAGCGCTTGCTCCTCGATTGATGATTTTTTTGTTCTCTTGGACTCGGTTGGTCCGTAGGTTTGACTTCTGTTTTTTTGTTTTTGTGTATAAGGGATGCGTTTCCCCTTTGAACGTTTTTCTAATATATTTTTTCCTTATCAAAAATAAATAAATATTATTGGATATAACGGTAAAAACAATAAAAACTCTCTCTTTCCTTCTCTCTTAACGAACATAGTAAATTATGAACTTCTTATCTTCTCTTCTATCCAACCGAACAATAAAAATAAATAAATAAAGGAAATGCACAATCTTTTCCCTAGGGATGTCTCATCCATTCCTTTTTCTCTCCCTTCTATCCAGTTTTTTTCTTTCCTACCGAAAAAACCATAAGTATTATCAATATATTCATTCTATCGAAGCAGCTTTTTACTTCTCCCTTTCTTTTGGGAATGGGTTGTGGGTGTTTAAGCTATTTTTTTTAGCTTGAACTAGCTCTCTATTTTCCCTTCTCCAGATTTATTTTCTTTCTTTCATAGCTGATTGCATTAGTTGATATCACCAGAAGTTCTGGTCCAGTGTTTTTATGTTGGGTTATCAGATATCTCTCTTAGATTTTGTAACATGCTAACAAGGAGAAGATACCCACCTCGTAGACCAGTAATTCAGCCTCGTCAGGACACACAAGTTGATCAACAACAAGTGCTTGCTGAGATAGAAAATCTGAGAAGGCAGATTGAAGCGGGTTGCGCAAACCCCAGCTCCTTCTCAAGATGGCGTCGAATCTGAGGAGGAGGACAATCTGAAGAGGATTTTGTTAACCTTTTTTGTAGAAAAGCAGCACCAAGACCAACACCTATTCCATTTGAATAAAGGCGTTAGATTGGTGGCTTTAAGGTGAAAATTCTTGAATTTGCAGGATACCTTAGTGGAGAAGAAGAATGACCACAAGAAGAAGAGGAAACTACTATATAACCATTCATTGACTGGACTAAGCCTCCAATTTTTAATGAAAAACCATGCATTAAACAATATAAGTCAAAAATATCTATGTATTGGGATCAATTAGCGATCTTCGATAAGGGGTTGGCTCAATTGGGTAATAACTTGGTCCTGGTGCCTCAGGTTCGAAACCTCTGGGGTGTAAACAACTCCTTGAGGTGGGGTGTGTGAGTACCAACTACCAAAAAAAAAGTTACAAAAGAAAATTCTCAAAACAAAGGATATGTGGTTGATCATGAAGCTTTTGGATCCATGGAGATGAAATATAATGGAATTTGAGTGAATTCTTAGAGAGCACTACAACTGCTAGCATTTTGTTAGAACAAAACGTAAAGTTAATTAAACTTCTAGTTGAGGATACGTGGTCCACCGAGTTTGCGGATCTACCCAATTTCTAAGTAAATCTAGCAACATCCATGTTAATTATGCAACTGTATTCTTTGCTAGTATAAGAAGATTATTGTATTTGATATGAGTTCGGAAAGGAAGAAAGAAGAGATGGAACACCATGCTTAGATTTTTTATTGATCGCGAAAATTTGCTTCTAACTCGAGGATGAGTTTTCTCTCACCTAGAGGGACTGATGCATCGCAAATGGAAGAGAACTTTCTTCAAACAGTTGAAGATGACTAGACTAAAATTGCACAACATTTTTTTGGGTTTTAAGTTGTTTGCCTAAATTTTCTGTATAATGTTTGCCTTAAGCTTTAGTTCAGATATTTTTGTCATTTTTCTTCTATTTAAAGAGTCATGTGACCATTTAATGGATGTTTTGTCAATTTTAACGCATTTTATTCAGCTCGACAGAATAGTAGCCGTTAGATTTTATTTATATGAAGGGTTAGGATTAAATATTTGCTAGGGCATCCCTTGTGGCTTATAAAAGGGTTGTTCCAAGTTGTACTCAACAGCTTTTAGTATTATCAATATATTTTGTCTGTTGAAGCAGCTTTTTTCCTCTCCATTTCTTTTGGGATTGGGTTGTGGGTGTTTACCTTTTTATAGCTTGAACTAGCTCTCTATTTTCCCTTCTTCAGATTTATTTTCTTTCTTTCATAGCTGATTGCATTATACGGTCAATACTCCAAATTAATTGCCACAAGGCATTGGGCGGGATAGAGTGACGTTAAACAATTTGACGAGGACATTAAAAATAATTCACAAGAAAAACATGAAAAAAATAATAATACTAATTTAAAAAAAAAAAAAAGGCAATAGAAATTAAGGGGAAGTTTTGAAAAGGAATCACATTTTCTTTTCTTTTTCTCATTCTAAACACATATATATAGGAAGAAAAAGATATATTTTGAAGTTAGGAAGAGGAGTAAAGAGTGAATGATAGAAATAGACAAAGATGATGGAACTAAATATTTTGTTACAAATATTTAAAAAGTTCGTTAACCAACAATCTCCCTATGAGCAAAACAAGCATCTAGGGGTGGCAAAATAAAACATGACCTACCAACACAACTCAAAAAAAGACACGAAATTAGCAATTTTGAGTTGACCTTAATCGGGTTTGTGCCAAAAATCGCGTTGTGTTGGTGTTTTGGGACTCAACCCGATTAGACCCGTTTAATTATCCATGTCAATTCAACCTAATTAACCCGTAATGTGTTTTAACCCAAAATACTATGGACATTTTTGTTATTTCAATATAAACCTAATATGAATATTATATATATCCTTTTCTTGTAATTGTATTATCCTAATTCTTCTCATTTTCATGAATTTAGTCATCCATTATGTCATTTTATTTGTTATATTTGAATTTTATTGTTAAAAAGAGGTTAATAAACAGGTTCCATGACCCATTTAATTTAAGCGGGTTATATAGATTAGCATTTATACTTAAAAACAAGTTAATAAACAGGTCCCATGACCATTTTAATTTAAGCGGGTTAAATAGATTTTTTTTATTTTTGATAAGTAAAAATGTATTAGAAAGTGTTCAAAAGGGGAACGCGTCCCAAGAGCTATACAAATACTAAAACCGAAAAAGGAGTCATATGGACCCAAAGAACCCAAAAAGTCCACGATTTCATCTAAAGATACACAATTTCTCCCCATCACCCAACTAAAAAGAGAACTAATAATAAAAAAAACTTCTACGCCCCAATGGAGGATTCCTCCCCATCAAAAGATCTTCTATTCCGCTCTTTCCAAAGACTCCACCAAACACAGAGGGGGGTCGCCCTCCAAGAGTCACGAGTATGAACCCCCACCCTGTGGCCCCTCCAAATGTCAACCAAATCCCTTGAAGTCCAGGGGATAACCTATTGAATGCCAAACAGACCAAAGGATCAGACCTGAAAGGTCCCCTGCGGAGAAGGCACCCAAGTTAAGGAATCCGAACTAGTACCATCCACCTCCTGTCTATATAAAAGGTCCAACAAGCTAGTCACGTCGTCCAACTCCCAATCCTGAAAGCATCGCCAAAATCGCATATCCCAAGAAAACCTACCGCTATCGAGTCAATATCAATCAGCTACCAAAGCATGTCTATCAACAGCAATCCTGAACAACCTTGGGAACAAACAAGACAATGGGCAATCATCACACCAAGTATCCTCCCAAAACCGAACGTCCCTTCCCTCCCGAACTCAGAATCTAATATGCTTAGAGAATTCATCCCATCCGTTCTGAATGAATTTCCACACCCCCATGACGACAGCAAATCTAACCGGCCTAGATGACCATTCCCCTCTCTCCTCCCCAAAGCGACACGAAATAACCCTCCTACATAACTTATGCCTTTCACACTGAATCTCCGTAACCACTTACTTAGGAGCGCTCTGCTGAAAGGGGCCAAAACTGGTCGTGTTTTGAGTTACACAACCTATTATTAAAAGTGTTACATAGGTCGTGTCGTGTTACCTATTTAATAAACGGGTCGTGTTTGTATCAAGTGTTTCTGACATCAATATTAAACAGGTTGTGTTCCAATTGACTATACAACAGAATACTATTAGGTCTACACGACACAAATATGACCCGCCAACACGAAATAACAGTCCTACACAAAATCCTAATTTTCTTTAAACAAAAAAAAAAAAAAAAAAAAAAAAAAAAAAAAAAAAAAACTGATCTGATTGCACATAAGAAGAAGTTGGAGATAGAGACAAAGATACAAAATCGACTCATTACTGAATAGCCAATACAAATTTCCAGGTACCTCGAGGAAGTTCAGGTTGAACTAAAGTAAAAACTTCGGCTATCAAGCATGATAACACAAGTGCATCTTAGGGTAGCCATTACATGGAAATAAATGCCAAAGCTTAGGCATGTACCAAGTTCACCAATCTAGCGCCCCTTAGATAACATGTATAAGTTAAAAAGAACTTTTCAAAGTTTAACTGAAATATCAATTGCCATCCAACCTGCTATTATTATGGAATTGATGGCAAAGTACACCTATTGCATTCAAGAACATTTAGTAGTCATGATTTAATGATACAGGCATATAAAACAAAATTCTTGAAAGAGCAGCTATGACAGCAACAGTTATCAATCGTCACAACACAACAATAATCACCTGGTTGAAATGACATCCCCGAAAGTAAAATCAGCGGAGGTCGTTTTCTTACAGCCATTGGCTTTGTTATTGTAATTGGAATTCAGAAAAGAGGACCACGCCATGGGGCCTTGCAGTCTATCCCAAACAGTACATAGAAATGCAAACCATCACTAAGATTGGTAGGATCCACAACTATGCTGGAAAAGGTGGTCGAGGGAAAGAACACGTAAGTACTCGTGAATATGGTTTACCTTTCAACTTGATAACTAAATACAGATAAAAATAACATAAACAAGTAACAAAGGTCGGCAAATCAAACAAGCAAAAATATTTAAGAACAGGTGAGGATAATGACACTAATATAAGTAAAAAGAAAAAACGGGAGTCAAACTAGATCTTTTTATTATAGTTGGGCCCTTGGAGAAGAAGGGGGAGGACAAGCAAGGCAACAGCAAGAATTGAATCTTAAACCCCCAACACATGCACAAAAATCATTTTGATGTCTTTGACCCAATGAAGTAGATTGTCGAAACAAACTAAAAGGTATAGCCTTCGGTGTGCCTGTTTGGTGCTATTTTTTTATTTTTATTTATTTTTTTTTTGATAAGTAGTAATAATAATTGTAATAATCTACCTGTTTGGTGCATTTTATGACTTATATACATGATTTTTTCCTTGCTGTATCTGCACCCTTATAATCCAGGCAGCAAAACAAGAAGGCACGTTTATTATGCTTTTGGAATTGTATTTTGAGGAAAGGAGACCACTAGTGAACAACAACTAGAGCTCAACATGAAATTTGTTTTGTGATATCAGGTGTAGCAGACAATTTGCAGGAAATAAGGTTCAGACATTTTTTCATTAATACTGCTAGATGTCAATGGCGTTCTCTTTCTAACTTCTGGAAAAAAAAAAGAACAGGAAAGAAAAGCATTGAAGGAATTTGACCATGGAAATTCAAGTCATAATATCTCATAGAAATTACAATTCCAAGGACAAAAAGTTTGAGGTGACACCTTAGGTAATAATGTCAATATTTTTCTCACGGTTCTTGAAATTATAAATGAAAGTACACCCAGTGCTCGACAAAACTAACCCTGTATTTGACCCACAAAAATATGATTTTCCACGAATCTTGAAATTACAAGGAAGTACACCAAATGCCAAACAAATTAACACTACTTTTCACCCAAGCTGACAGGCTCGTTCACTCAAATGCATGAGACGGCATAATGCATACTTACATAAAAGTATTGTTGAACAGAAGTTCAAAGCAAATACATAAATATGCTCGAAAAGATAGATACATAAATACGTTTACACACTGCATATATGCATTCCAACTATTGGCTTGGTCCAATTCAGAATGTAACTCAATACACTCTTCAAAAGGAACCAATTGTTCTAATTTGCTTGCATCTTCATAGAACCTTGGTGAACATAGGTGAACATGGAGAAGCCAGAAGGCACTTTCGCTTTTTTTTTTTGTGGGGGGGGTTATTTTTTTTAGACTTCATTTATTTCACCAAAAAAATATTTTCTTTTATTCTAAATCAACAAATCCTTATTCCAACTACCTGAGGTTCACTATATGAACTATTTTCTGCAATATGGATTATGCTTCGCAGGTCATAATTTCAATTAAACTAACAATTTCTTTATTTACCATCTCAATCTATTACACTAATTATGAAAAAAAAAAAAAATATATATATATATATATATATACACGAATAGTAGATAGGGGTCTTAAAATCACCAGACCCACCGAGCCGCCCAAATCTGCCCACTCTTTAATGGATAGTGGTAAACTATATTGAATTGTGGGTCAAAACAGATTGTGAAAGTCAAACTCATTTTTATAAAGGAGTTAAACGGATTGAATATGGGTACCCATATTCAACCCACATCTCACCCATTACATAAGAGATCCAGACAAGTATCCTAGATACATGTTGCCTCTCTCTCTCTCACACACGCCCGCCTCCCCCCCTCCTTCCCTTCTCTCTCTTCGGCTCTCTCACAATTCCCCCTCTCTGAGGCAATAAATAAGTTGTGCTCTGTTTCATAACAATATCACATGACTGTTTGATTCATTGGGTCCTTTTCTTCTCTCTTGCCTGAGCTGAGAAGGTCAACGCTTGGATGAGTTGTACATCGGAGCACTTAAGGTGGGTTCTTGAGAGCATTTGAAGCTTGCTTTGCTTTTGTTGCTCATACAAAAGAGTCGAAGCCTGCATCTTCTCTTTTCAAGCCTAAGTGGAAGACCTGTATGTGTCTCTTCTTCGTTCTTTTCTCACTTTGGTTTTATGGCCGTGATTGGACTCATTTTCTTCTGAGTTTGTGTTGATCTGAGACCAAGTTGAAACAGGCATTCTATTTGAACTCTCACTACACAAGCATGCCCTAGTGCTCGTCTTGCAGACCCAGTTGCACACACTGATTGAAATCCAGGAAACATTTTTTTTTTTTAAATGGGTTGGACCGACAGGTCGGGTCCCACAAATGGTCGAATCATTGTTGACTCATGTTCAAGAACACATTATAACTATTATTACTTTCTTTACAGGTATTAGTCCTAGAGACAACTGAATGTTTTATCTGGTTAAATGGGTCGGGCATACAAAAGGGTTGGGCCATGGTAAACGAGTCTTGGCAAAATACAAATGGGTTGGCCGATGTGGACCAGGACTCATAGTTACAAAATTTCTTAAAAGAATGGAAGACCTTAACTGGGTTTTCTTAATTCGTATTGCAATCCTCATATATTCTGCTTGAATTTGGGAATTAGGAATTCTAGCCCGTTATAAAATGTCAATTTCTTACTCACCCAAATGCTAGCCCAATTACAATTTTTTCCTTGTTAAACGGGTCGGATCATTATAATGGGCTGTCTATTGTAAATGGGTTGGATCCTTGCAAATGGGTTGGACATGCCAACTTCCATTCATGGGGATTTGTAGCTTCAAATTTCATAAAAATTTATAGCGTTTAAAAAATTTCCAAAAAAAAAAGTTGCTAGATATACATAGATCAAGTGGGTTTGGTCCTAAGTCAGTCACATTATTCGTGACTGGTGATTGCTTCCAAGCTTCACGCGCGAATCGGTGTATTGGGAGCAGATTCACCCCAAATTCAAGAACTCGAGTTTTAGAGTCTGCGAATTCATTACCGCAATCCACAAATTGTGTGCTGATTACGCGGTTATGTGGGCATATATAATGATTTAATAATTAAAAGGCAGTAACAAGTTGCTTTGGGCAAGGATTCGACCTATTACCTGTTGTGGGAAACCAAAGGAACTTTACACTCGACTACATCTGCTTTGTGATGTGTTTATCACAATTAAAAAATACAATCAGTTCATAGATTTAGTTAATAAAGCAATAATAAATAAATACATCTGAATTGTGATGGGTTTAGGCTTGAATTGATTAATTTTTATAGCTGATTTTGGTGTGAAATCCAAGAAAAAGCAAACAGTGACTTGGTGTTAAAATAAGGAGAATACATGGGCTTGGATATTAGAATCGAAGGGCTAGGAGCCTTGAATGAATTTAGGACTTCAGAAAGGGTGGTTGTGGGTGCTAATTGTTCACAACAAAGTCAGAACTAAAATAAATAAGACAACAAAGAAAAGGAGAAAAAGAAGAGGAGCTTAAGAATCTCAATGGCAAACTGATTCAATTAAAGCTAGCTACTACTCCAAAAGTAGTTAAATACATCTTGTCTCATGAAAACTGGCAGGATGTCACTGCCTTCCATGTGGTTAACTGAAAAACTTAAGAATCTCAATAACACACTTATAAAAATAAAAATAAAAACAGGGAAAAAAAAATCTCAATAACCCTTCTAGGTATCTCGCCTAGTAGAAATCAATGGAGTCACACCATTAAAGATAGCAAAAACATGATGCACCCTGGTATCAGAGTATGCCTCACTGCTCGTGAGGATTTGGGCTTGGAGAGGGTGTATAGTGGGTGCCCAAGCTCATGAGTTTTGGAGGGAAGCACCCTCTGTGTGTTACTTATGGCTTGAACGTAATAGGAAATCTTTTGAAGGAGCAGAGTCTTCTATTGGGGTGCTGAAGTTCTCTATTCTTAGCTCTCTTTGTTGTTGGGTTCTTGGGAGATATTGTAAATCTATGGGAAGAGAGTTCATTTTTTGGACTCTTTGAGAGTTTAAGGGCCCTATTAGGCCTTGTGTAGCATTTGTGGGATGCGTTACCCGTTTGAACACTTTCTATTACACCTTTACTTATCAAAAAAAAGTGTCATATTAATTCTCTTCTTTAAAATAAGAATTGATATGTTTTATAGCTTTTAGATTTTTAAGGTTCTAGGAAGGGAGACCGGGGGAATGGATTATTACCATGTTGAGTAGGATAATCTCATAAGGTAATAATAGGAATCTTAATAGAATGGCACACTATGAATAGACGAATATTAGTGTCTTTTTGCTTTTGGACTGTTCCGGTGTGGATATATATTTTGTTCTCTTGATATTTTAGTTGAAAACCTTCAGCAAGGTGTATATAGTACTTTCAGTTTTTAACCATAAACCTCAATTGCTAATCATGCAGCTGCTATACAATGTTTGAAGACGAAAAAGCGCATTGAACATGAAATTGAGCTGCTTGGAAATTACCAATTACGCATCCATGATCAGGTAAGCTCAATATTTTTTCAAAATATGCTTTTCCCCTCCCTTTTTCTTTTCTAAATTATGTTACTAATTCATATAGGGGTTGAGGAATACTAGTTGAATTTCTGCCGCATTTGACGATTCAGCAATTTATGGATCATATATTTTGATGTGACAGATGATAATGTTAGAAGGTGCAAAAGCTACAACAGAGATGGTTGATGCATTAAGAACAGGAGCATCTGCAATGAAGGCAATGCAGAAAGCAACGTAAGTAGCCCTCTTTATTTAGAGCATCTCCAAAATTCTTAAATTTGACCTTAAGGTTTAAGCTAACGACTTAGCTAAACAAATCCTTTTCCTAAATGATCATCTTAACAAAGACTTCCTTATTATTCAGAGTCCGCCATTGGAATATTGTTCGACTATTCTGTTTTATAAGGCCATACCTTGGTTAAAACCTCACGCTATTAATTTTATTTATTTTTCCTTACCATCATAACCCTTTTCCCTTACTATTAACTCAATGTGGACCACATCACTGTCTTCATTGTCACGTAGTTATTCTAACTGAAACTTGTTTTATTTATTGTATTTATTTATTTTGAAATGGCATCTTATTTTACAGGAACATTGATGATGTGGATAAGACAATGGATGAAATAAACGAGCAAACTGAGAACATGAAATAGATACAGGAAGCATTGGCTACACCTATTGGTGCAGCTATTGGAATTTATATACCCTGGCATAGCAAATTCCTATCTGGATTATAGTGACATATGTTCCTGACATATCTGAAATATTTATGATTTATATAATTGGTGAATTCAATGTATTATGTTTCGATTACTATGAAATTGATAGTTTCCCTGTGATTACGAAAAATATTTATATATATGTATGTGATGGCAATCAATGCATGATATATAAATAGTAATTATAAATTGTTCATAGTCGGTAATTATGGATGGACTCATAATTAATTAAGACTTGAACTGGATCCGCGTTAGGTTGAGATATATTGCGAGAGCCGTCGTATGCAATTACTCCCTATCACCATCATAGTATTTGACTCTTAAGCATGAGAAAATTATAGACTCTTTTATTAATTAATAATTACTTTGATTTGTTCGGCGGATTCTTCGGGATCCTTAGACCGACACTTTGGATAGTTATGTAATTAATAGTTAGAGAGTTAAATTTTCAATATTTGTATCATTGCTATTTGTATTTATTTTGTATTGATTATGGTTGATCACAAAGTAAATTCGAAGGCATTTGTATGTTTTTAGACAAAATGATTTATTAGATATTTATTTATTTAAATTATTATTTTTTGTCAAACAAATGTTTTATTGTGATCAAGCCAGAAATAATCAAAGATACCAAAATAAATATATTAATTAAGTAGTCGGATTGATGGATTTATTTATCCGATAACTAATTATACATAGAGGGGTCAAAGTGCAATATTGACTTAGAGGTTATTTATTATTTAATTGGAGTTCAATTAATTTCTTTTAGTGGAGTAGAAATTAATTTATGAATTAATTGAATTGGGTCCATGAACCGAGCCAATTATTAATTCATTGTAGTCAATAAAATAATAGGCCCAATGGATTCTCACTCATAGCCCAACTTGATATTGGAATCATATTAGATTTGAGACATATGAATTAGAGATTGAGAAGGATTTGTTGTTTCCTTTTCTTTATCTTTATGTTGCCTATATATATACATGGTCTATGTATATTTTGTGATGTAATTTTTATGAGAAGGAAAAAGGAATAAATTTTCTCTCTCTAGAAAATTAGGGTTAGTGTTCTCATCTAATGGAGGCTCCCACAAGCCTAATTTTTCAAGGTCATTCATGGAGGCTTATGAGTGATTCCTAAAGGCAAGACCATTACCAAGAAGATGGAGATCCATGGAAAAGGTGTCTAGCAAAAGGAATTTACAATAAGTGAGAACATTCACTTTAGAGGAGAGATCTAAGGTTTACTCAAACCTTGATGTAAGTATTCAATCTTTTAATTGAATGATACATCATATTTTATTTTTGCATAAAACTTGTCTCTATGTAATGAATCAAGATCTATGAATTAAAATCTCACGAAAAGTTTTTAAAATTAGCACGTTTCCCAACAGTGGTATCAGAGCATGGTTTGATTCATTACTAGAAATTATGATTTTATCAAAATTCATCATTCATGGATCCAATTTTGATATGCATATATATTTATTTATTGATGTATGTTGATGTATGATTTAATATGTTGATATATATTGATACATGATGATGTATGAATAATTGTGAATGAATGATGATGTATGGTTGGGCCATGGATGAAACTTATAGGTTAAATTAATGTAATTTTATTTTTGGATGAATGTAATTAAGGCTTTGATTTAGCCGTTTGAAAATTCAATGATGTAATTTATTTTTTCCATTGTATTTCAAGTTGTAAATATTTTTAAAGCCATGTAATATGCATCAAAGGATGTTATGAAGCTTCAAGAAGGTCCAAAAAGGTTAAATTATGCTTCAGTAATTTTCTGGAATTTTTCTGAATTTTTTGATATTAGTCTGGAATTTTTTTTCCGGTGGCCGGAGCATCGCCGGCGGCGAGAAGAGACGTCGGAGGAGGCTAGAATCAGGTGCAGCTCTATGGTGGTGAGCCTGGCGGGTGAGGAGCACGCGCCAAGAGCTGGAGGCATTGAAGACATGCTGGCGCGTGGGTCTCACGCGCCAGCCAAATCCACCTTCCCTCCACGCGCGTGCAGGCGCGTGGAGGTGCGTCCCACGCGCCCCAGGGGCGTGCCAGCCCGTGGGGGCACGTGCCTTCACCTGCAGCATGCCCCAGGCGCGTGTGAGCGCGTGTGGGGCCCTCCAGGCGCGTTCCAAGCGGTGTTTTGCTTCTCCCGGCACGTACCAGCCTTATGTGGGTGTTTGCAAGCCGATGGATGATCTTCCCGCAATACTTAGAGTAGTTAAATGTTAAAAGCTGATTCCATTGGCCATTTTATTTACTTTATCTGTTATTTATTTATTTATGCAATGTATGAAATGCATGGAATATATAATTGTTAATTAATTATTATTCATGCATTGGATCCATGATATTTATTTAAATGGCTTGATTTATATTAATTAAGTTATGAAAATTAATTGGATTTGATTACTAATTAATTTGAGGACACCTATTAGGAAACGCAAAATTATTTTTGTAAATTATTTTTAAAGTGTGCTTCAAATTAAATATTAGTGAATCGTTTAAAGTCTAAATATTTTCTAAATTTAATTGGATTAAAATCAAGACGTTTTGCATGCATTATATCATGTAAATAAATAAATTCAAAACCCTAATTATGAATGATTAAAAATTGAGTGGGGGCAGGGATTTTTATACATTACCACATGGCCTTCGTTATTAAAATCATTGTAATTAGATCTTCAAAAATAAGGCCCCACGCATGATTTGAAGAGTCTTAATATTACAAGAATGGTTGTCTCATGAAAATAATAATATTAAATTTTCATTGTAATTAGATCTTTAAAAATAAGGCCCTACGCATGATTTAAAGAGTCTAAATTATAATGACAAGATCTTTAATGTTTTATTTTTCATTACAGTATTAATAATGTTATACACTCAATCTAAAATCAATAGTGTTAGCTCCCCAACGGAGTGGTCTACACTAGGTGATTTTAGAAAGGCTAAACACAATCGGGAATCATTTCATATAGATAGACAAGGCATTGTCTTAAGAGATATGGAGATGATGTGATTTGCCTGCCAATAGCAATAATGAATTTCGCCAACCAAATAAGTTATTGGTGTATTGGTTATCCGATTTTTCATGCAGTGGTTAAGGGACCCACATACTATTTTAATGGAAGTGCTCACCTAATAGTAGATGAATCTCAACAATAGTAATAATGAACTCCTCTAACAGGATAAGTTATTGACATATTGATTGGTTGATTTATTATGTTACAGAGTTGAGGGACCCGCATTAATTAAAAGGGATTGTTCACCAATAATGATAATGATCTCTTGTTCAATTGAGATTTATTATATTATGTGGTTAACAAATTCATTTTAATTTTAAATATGCATGACAGTATTAATAATTCACCTTGCGTATTGTATGAATGTATTTATATTCAGATTAATTATGTCTAATCCAATTTATCTGCTTGCTTACATATTCAATGTAACTGGACCTCATTAATATTGACTGAGAAATGAACTTAGATATTTTATTCACAACGTAAAGGTACAAATGTATTTATTACTCCTAAACCTAATCCTTTTACTTTAAGATACCCAAGAGAACATTAATGCTTTGAATAAGTGAAATAAGGCAAATGAGATGACTTGGTGCAATATTCTAGAGTTTACCTCGAATACACTCCAAAGCTAACATTTACATTATTTTATTTTCTTCAAGCATCATGTTAAATGTCAATAAGATGTTTTGGTGAGATTAGATAGAGAGTATGCCAAAGTACTATGACAGACTTGAATAGCATCAAGATAGCCTAAGGAACTCCAGTATGAAATTGTATTTTGAAAATGATTGTTTATTATTTAAAATTAGCTGGAGATCAATAGGGCTGACTTGGGTGGTAAGTTTCAAGTTGACATGATTATTGCCTTGTTACCAAACTCGTTCGACTCTGTTAGAGTGAACTAAATAAGGAATCAGTTTGAGTTCACACTCGCTGATATTCTTATAGAATTGGTAACAGATGAAGGGATAATCAAAAGTATGGGCGTTCCTATCAATCTAACCTAGTCTATACCATCTTCTTCTAGGCCCAAGTGGACGGGCAAAGCAAAGAAGAATGATGATAATAGGACTAGGCTAGCATAAAATATGGGTATCCAAAAGGTTAAAGGGAATAAGGCAGTGTATGTTGAGGGCAAAGAAAACTGTTTCTTTTGTCGCTAACTAAGACACTAAAGGACAAACTGTCTAAGCAATGACGTGGCATAGGAAAATGTATATTTAATCATTGAGCCATGTTATGTGGTTGTATCTATTAATTCCTGATGAATAGATTCTGGAGCCACTAAACATGTTTGCAATTCATTGCAAGGATTTCAAGAATCCAGAAGCCTCGATGATATGGAATATATTTGTATTTGACCTGATGTCAAGGTTGTAACTAAGTCAGTGGGAGTATTACATCTGAAATTAGAGAGTATGAGGATATTAGTATTAGAGAATTATCTTTATGCACAGAGGTTAGACGTTATCTAATTTTTGTTTCACTTGTGGTTTATAAAAACTGTGTTGTTATTTTCTAAAACTGATTTTATAAAATTGAATAGATATGCGATTGCTTCTGGTGCATTGAAAGATGGTTAATATACTATAATCACAAACTCTTAAGATTTGCAGGATGTAGAAACTAATATTGCATCTTCTAGATTGAATGTTAAGAGAAAATTTGTTATTCCTAACTCATTGTATTTTTAATGTCTATTTTTGGGTTGTTATCAATCAAAATGAGATTCAAAGATTGGTCAAAGAAGGTTTATTACCTAGTGAGGCAGAGGAGCCTAAACAAAACTTGTGAACCCTGTTTTGAATGATAGATAATTCTAAGGGCTTAATCAGCCAGATGAAATAGCCATAAAGGACAATGGGAGTCGGTACACACGGACACGTGTGGTCTTGTGAACATCCAAGCAAGATTACTCACGTTTTGGATAAATTTACTTGTTGCGACACAAGTCTTATACTTTTGGTATATTCCGAGAGGGTCAAGACTGATGTGGAGCACAGATTAGGTAAACTTATCAAGATACTTCGATCTGATCGAGGATATGAGTATTTCTTGGAATAGTGCAAAGACTATATGGTCAATGAGGGTGTTGTGTACCAGTTTTCCGTAATTGACGCTAAATGCATTTAGGTGTCAAATAGGAATAACAGAATTCCACTTAACATGATTAGATCTATGATCAGTTATGCTATATTATCTCTTTCATTTAAGAGTTTAGCGTTAATTACATCGATGCGCATTATGAACTGCATTCCATCTTAGTCTGTCTCAAGGATACCGTTGAGCTATGTTTTTTACTAAATCTTAGTTTGAATCACACGCACATATTGGGTAGTCTTGCACATGTGCGCTTGATATGAACAAGTAAGTTGGAAACAAATCATACACATGATAGATTTGATAGCTACTCTAAAAGTCACTAGAATGGATTATTTTATGATCTCAATGATAAAAGTTGATTGTTTACACTCACTGTTTATCTATAGGAGGATCATATTATGAATTACATACCTAGTAGCATAATGTTAGAGAATATGGTATGAGTACCAGATGTACCACATGTGAATACACTTATTATAGATATTGAGAATAATAAATGAATTCCCTATTGATGCGTCAGCATCATCTAGTACACAGATTCCTGCATCGGTACATTAATGTAGTGGGAAGATTATCATCCAATCCGACAGAATCATGTTTTCAGGTGAGACCATTATGGACATCCATGTTAAACATGAGTTGGACCAAGTAAGCTACACGGAAGCGTGAACCGATATGGATACAGATCGTTTTGGCGAGTTACTGTGAAATCAGAGTTGGAATCTATGTATACTAATTAAATCTGGGATCTTGTAAAACTTTCTAGTAGAGTGATACCTATGGAAGGCAAGTTAATCTACAAAAGGATATCAGAAGATTTCTTAGTGAATAAATCATAAGTGTACAAGGGAATGTCATTATTTTTCTTAATTCTATATATTAATGACATCCTACTCATTTATAATGACGTGGAAGTTTTGTCATCAATAAAAAGGTAGTTGTTCAATTACTTTTGAATGAAGGATTTTCAAGATGTAAGCTATATTCCTAGGATCAAACTTTTGCAAGATCAGGTTAAAAGGAAAATAGGTTTATCTTAATAATCCTACATTGATAAAGTTTTGACCAGGTTTGGTATGCATAACTCAAAGAATGAGTTCTTACTTTATTGATATGGATTGCTCTCTCTAGTAAGTAGTTTTTCACGACTATCAAAGGAGATTGAGCAAATGAGACTGGAATAATATGCTTCAGCATATGATAGTCTCATATATGCCATGGTCTATACCAAACAGGACATCCGCTACATAGTAGGGATAATCAGTAGAGATCAGTCCAATACTGGACTTGATAACTGGTCTATTGTAAAAAATATCATTAAGTACCTAAGGAGGACCAAGGATATCATACTCATTTATGGATGTGATGATATGGCCCTAGTCAGGTATGCTAGTTCTGATTTTCAATCAGAAGTAGATACTATGAGGTTCATGACTTAGTGTATGTTCACTTAATGGAATGGAAATCAGTTGGTAGATTGTTAAGCAGATTTCAACTGCTGACTCAAACCTGCAGGTGGAATACATTGCAGCCTTAAAGGCGGCAAAGGAAGCCTATTGGTTTGATATCACTAATTTAGAGGTTGTGGAGTATACTAGCCTGCCTATTGAGCTATGTTGCGACAATAGTGCAGAAGTAGTCCAAAACAATGACCCAAGGTTCCATAGATGAACAAAATACACTGATAGGAAGTATCATGTTCTACATGATATTGTCCGGCAGGAAAATGTACTTGTGGCTAGAACATTGCATTGGAACACAACTTTGTTGATCCATTAACAAAAGTGTCGTCGATCAATAGTTTTGATCAACACCTGGATAACATTGGAGTTAGATGCAATTTGAATTGGCTATGAGGGCAAGTGGGAGCTATTGGGATTTATATGCCCTGGCATAGCAAATTCCTATCTGGATTATAGTGACATATGTTCCTGACATACCTGAAATATTTATGATTTATATAATTGGTGAATTCAATGTATTATGTTTCGATTCACTATGAAATTGATAGTGTCCCTGTGATTACGAGAAATATTTATATATATGTATGTGATGGCAATCAATGCATGATATATAAATAGTAATTATAAATTGTTCATAGTCGGTAATTATGGATGGACTCATAATTAATTAAGACTTGAACTGGATCCGCGTTAGGTTAAGATATATTGCGAGAGCCGTCGTATGCAATTGCTCCCTATCACCATCATAGTATTTGACTCTTAAGCATGAAAAAATTATAGACTCTTTTATTAATTAATAATTACTTTGATTTGTTCGGCGGATTCTTCGGGATCCTTAGACCGACACTTTGGGTAGTTCTGTAATTAATAGTTAGAGGGTTAAATTTTCAATATTTGCATCATTGCTACTTGTATTTATTTTGTATTGATTATGGTTGATCACAAAGTAAATTCGAAGGCTTTCGTATGTTTTTAGACAAAATGATTTATTATATATTTATTTATTTAAATTATTATTTTTTGTCAAACAAATGTTTTATTGTGATCAAGCCAGAAATAATCAAAGGTACCAAAATAAATATATTAATTAAGTAGGCGGATTGATGGCTTTATTTATCCGATAACTAATTATGCATAGAGGGGTCAAAGTGCAATATTGACTTAGAGGTTATTTATTATTTAATTGGAGTTCAATTAATTTCTTTTAGTGGAGTAGAAATTAATTTATGAATTAATTGAATTGGGTCCATGGACCGGGCTAATTATTAATTCATTGTAGCCAATAAAATAATAGGCCCAATGGATTCTCACTCATAACCCAACTTGATATTGGAATCATATTAGATTTGAGACATATGAATTAAAGATTGAGAAGGATTTGTTGTTTCCTTTTCTTTATCTTTATGTTGCCTATATATATACATGGTCTATGTATATTTTGTGGTGTGATTTTTATGAGAAGGAAAAATGAATAAATTTTCTCTCTCTAGAAAATTAGAGTTAGTATTCTCATCTAATGGAGGCTCCCACAAGCCTAGTTTTTCAAGGTCATTCATGGAGGCTTATGAGTGATTCCTAAAGGCAAGACCATTACCAAGAAGATGGAGATCCATGGAAAAGGTGTCTAGCAAAAGGAATCTATAATAAGTGAGAACATTTACTTTAGAGGAGAGATCTAAGGTTTACTCAAACCTTGATGTAAGTATTCAATCTTCTAATTGAATGATACATCATATTTTATTTTTGCATAAAACTTGTCTCTATGTAATGAATCAAGATTTATGAATTAAAATCCCTCGAAAAGTTTTTAAAATTAGCACGTTTCCCAACAGCAGTAGCTGATTTTGATGAGGTTTACCATCTATTTACAATCTTTTGATTACCTTGAAGCGCCAGTTGGACGGATTCATAGAGGACATGTTCTAATTTGGTCCTTAATGTTCTCCGTAAATGTATATGGAGTGATACGTTTGATTTTGTGTGAACTTGTTATTGCAGGATGAACTGGAAGCTGAGCTTGAAGAATTAGAAGGTGTTGAATTGGAGGAACAGCTTCTTCAGCCTGCAACGACAGCCCCTGCGGCTCCCGTGCAAGTCCCGGTAGGCAGGCAACCAGCTCGACCTGTTCCTCAGAGGCGCACGGATGAGGAAGATGAACTCGCTGCGTTACAAGCAGAAATGGCACTGTGAGCAGATGCTTTTTCCATGTCATCTGTAAATGATCCCGTGCATGGATTAAGTAAAAGATAGTTATATTAAGAGAGCTGCGTCTGATTCCCATTTCGCAAATAACTGGGAAAAAGTTTTTTAAAAGCCAGTCAATCATTCAATCGACAGATTTATTAGTCGTCGGCATGTCATATGGTGCCGTGCCTTTTGATTAGCTGGAAGAAATCTTGAGAAATAGTTTAAAATATAATTTCAATGAGTATATTCCAAGAGAAAACAACACTACTATTCACTCAAACGAGTGTGTCCAAACAACTGTGGTATGTGACTTGCCAATATATATTTTCAAAAAAAGAGGTTTAAAATAAGCACTTTATATTATAGAGCATCACTTTTCAACGAATCAAAATTCAATTAGTCAATTACATTTTATCACTTTATTAGACTTAATTATAGTTAATGTTAACTTTAATAGTTAATTTATTTTATAACATAGGTCTTCAAGACAATTTTTTTATAGTTTTGATATCAACACATGAATTGATTTTTATTTAATATATAGAGTAGAGCCAACAATGTATTCTGGATGTGAATATATATTTAATAAGAGCCCTTTGTATATTTATTTAATATATAAAGTAGAGACAACAATATATTCTCTCGGTTGTCGCTTTTGACTGTGACCATTCGGTTTTGGTCACGAGCTAAAAGCACATGGCTTTGAGTTTACCAGGTGGGAAAGGAACCAAACTTACGGATGCGAGAATCATCTGATTTGTGATAATATTCAATATACAAATAATTAAATCCATTCTTTGTTCCTAATTTTGCAGTTGAGGCACATCAAGAAAAGTCATGTCAACTTTAACTAAAAAAAAAAAAAAAAAAAGTCATGTCAATCAGAAGGATGATCATTTGGGTAATTGAAAATAACTACTTAATGAAACGGGAATAAGTCAAATAATTTAGGATATAATATCAGTATTTTATAGGAATAATAATATTTGACATGACACGTTAATACGATATAAATACGACACGAGATAAAAAAGTTTGAATTTTAACTAATCGTGTTAGTGTCGTAATCGTGTCAACATGAATTGACCCACTAACTAAACATGTCATATTCGTGTTTAACCCCATAAACACGATTAACCCGATTAACTAAACGTATCGTGTTCGTATAAAAAATGATCCGTTTAGTTAAACGTGTAGAATAAACAAATCGTATTCGTGTAAAAAATATCTTAAACGTGTATTTTTGTATGGTATCAAGTCTTGACCCATTTATTAAACAAGTTACGTGTGTTGTGTCGTGTTATGCGTGTAATAATCGTATCATATTCGTGTTAAGGGTCTTAGACACGATTAATAATCGTATTCATGCCGACCCTAATTGTGTTCGTGTCGTAATCGTGTCGACACGAACACAATACACCAAAAAGGCAATTTAGCACAATGACAAGGACACAGGTAGGTTGATCAATGGCATTAGGTAAATGTTTCAGCCATTCAAAAGTTTCGACTCCCTCATAAAAATACATTTAAGCGCATGTGCAAGGCACCATGAATGTGTTGGGTGAGAAACACTAGCATAAACCAACAAGCCATTTTAACAAGAGAGCATCATTCTCAAGGTGCTGTGTAATACCCCTAATTTAAAATGATAGTCTCGGTATTTATTTATTTGTTTTAATTATATTTTTAATTATTTAATTTTAATTATTTAATTGACTATTTAACTAATTGCTTATGTGTTTAATTGAATTAGGTATTACTAAATTATTTGATTATGCGTCTATGTATTATTTGTATTTGTCTATATGTTAATTGTTTAATTAGATTATGTACTTAAATTGTGTTTTGATTAATTGTAAATTAAATATTTTCTTTTCTTTTATTATTTTCTTTTATTTTTCTTTTATGGTTATGGTTAATAGTCATGGGCCAACCAATTAGGTCACATGGATTACTTGAATAGGAGGTTGAATGTGTATAGATTATTACCCACGAATAGTTATGCATATATATATATAAATATATATTATATACATATATAAAAAGGAAAGTAATTTATTAATTACTTTTATGGTAACTTGTGTAGTAATATTTAATCTGATGTATATGTTTTATATTTAAATAATAAAAATATACATAGATTTGATATGTGTTATGTTTTAAGTTACTTTATAATATTATAGTAACTTAAGTATTATTGGATAATCTATTAATAAATAATGGAACGTATATAATTTATTTATTTAATAAAGATATACATAAATTATATACATAACATATTTTACTTACCTTTTTTAATATATATAAAAGGGAAAGTAATTTATTAATTACTTTTATGGTAACTTGAGTAGTAATATTCAATCTGATGTATATATTTTATATTTAAATAATAAAAATATACATAGATTTGATACGTGTTATGTTTTAAATTACTTTATAATATTATGATAACTTAAGTATTATTGGATAATCCATCAATAAATAATGGAATGTGTATAATTTATTTATTTAATAAAAATATACATAAATTATATATGTAACATATTTTACTTATCTTTTTAATATTTTAATTTTTATTTTTTTAAGTTGACTTGGATTAGGAAAAGGGTTAGGGTTATTTTATTTAGCCTATAAATATATAGCTATAGGTTGAAAAAGTGGGTTAGAAATATTCACGTGATATATTCTAGAGAGAGAGTTAGAGAAAAAAGAAGGAAAATGAAGGAATGAGGACCCTGTTGAGAGAAGATCAAGAAAGAAGAAGTTTGACTTTCGATCCGAAAGTTTAAGGCAAGTTCTTCTTCTATCTCTTTCCCTTTGATTCGTATTTCTGTACATACCTAGGAAATTCTAAGATTTATTAAACACATAAAATTAAATAATTATGCATGTTTAATTGGATTAGAACATAGGTTTTATGAAATTAGTTCATATTTGCTCATGTGTTATGAATTAATAAATGCATGATTTTGATTTGATTTCCGGTATGAATTTTTACATGTTTAAATTATGTATTTTTCATATCTGTGGAATGATGGAACGTAGAAACATGTCTAGGATTCCTGAACATTAAATAGGAACTAGGTTTGGGTTTAAATAAATTTAAATAGATTCAATCATAATGATACTTACTATTTTAATGTTTTAAACAAACAAATGGATTTAATCTTTTAATATGTTTTAGCAATTGAGATTAAATGTGTAGGATGAATTGGATATGGAGAATGCTTATTTGACGGTATAATAAAATATTATAATATGTATAAGATTCAGTTTATGTAGGACATAGGATATAGGAAGCTTAAATAAATAATAAGTCATTCCTATTTTGTAATAACTTGATATCATATTATCATAGTTATTTTTGGATTGTTTGATGTATTTCCTTAATCGTTACATCAATTGTTGGATTGTGTGGTTTAATGCACCGGTATGGGACGGTGGCATTCTAGGGACGGATTAACTTATCAGTTAAGTCCTACCTATTTTATATAAGGGAATGAATTAACTAAAATGTTAAGTCCTATTTATATTCAAGTCAGGTCAGCTGAACAAGTTGAATGACTTATGGAGGATTAACTTATTATATAAGGGAATGGATTAACTAAAATGTTAAGTTCTACTTATATTCAAGTCATGTCAGCTGAACAAGTTGAATGACTTATGGAGGATTAATTTATTAAATAAGGGAATGGATTAACTAAAATGTTAAGTCCTACTTATATTCAAGTCAGGTCAGCTGAACAAGCTGAATGACTTATGGATGATTAATTTATACTGAATAGGATGGTTACTAGATTATATATATATAAGTATGGTGCCATGATATGAGCTTGAGTCTCAGGATCAGTAATTAGGGTGCGTATATCGTCAGGGATGTGTAGCTAGATATAGTGTAGTTGTGTACCCTGGTAGGTCTAGGTACTCATGTCCACTATATGTGCGTTTTGCATGTTGCCTACTATTCAGGTTAAGACAACCCTATAGTCTGGTGAGGTTCCTTTAGTGTGTGTATATATATATACGGACTACTAGTTACTGTTGGATTGATTAGGATGTATACATGTATCGGATCTCTGCTTGGACTGTAGTAGAGTAGAACTTGTTTGTGGGCCTGACCCACCATTATTTTTCAGGTATTCGTCAAAAGTAGAGGTCGTTCGTGCTGAACGGGGATCAGTCTACTTCATCTTCCGATACTACATAGGAGTTCTTTTATGATTCAGTTTTCTAATTTAGACAGTTATTGATGTCATTTGTTTTGTTTGGATTTTCTAGGGGTCTACACAGTATGGATTCCCGAGTTGTATTTTGGAGGATCAGTTATATCAGAAGAGTTTATTAATTAATGGAAATATATTTTGAGGTTTATTATTAGATTATCATTTTAGTTTCTTGTCAGTATTTTATTTATTCTTCTTTATTCTTTTGTACTCTGTGTTCGTTTATTATCAATTTGTTTTGATATCCTCGGGTATTCGGGCGTGGGCCTGGCCAACCCGCATTTGAAAATCCGGGGGTATCACAGTTGGTATCAGAGCATTCCAGGTTTAAGTGTCCTTATAAGTGTCTTTCGTTATGTGACTTTCGCGTTGCGTCTCTTAAAATTTAGAGCCCGTATTAGGATTCGTTGTATTCTATTGATGGTTTGTTAGGAGGAGCTGATGTCAATTATATTTTATAATCATAGAATTGTTGGCACTAGGAAAAGGATGGGTTCAAGGCGAAAGCGATAAAGACCCAAAGGAGTAAAGGAGTACGTTATCGATTTCGTTGCTAGAAGGCAGAGTTAAGGATTAATTGTTTAGATTCGTTTGGCGTTACTTTAAAAGTATAAGCCAAGAAATGATTTAGGTGCATGTGATAAGTCACCGCATATCGGGACCAACACGACTTCAGTTGATCTCAAAAATGAGACAATCGAGGAGTAGGAGCCGAAGAGGATCCTAATAGAGAAGATTTATGTGCATCCAATACAGAGGGTACTAAATCTTGAAGATGGATGATCGCGCGAGGTGATCTGAATTACTAGTAGTATAGCGAATGTTATTAGTAGAATTGGGGTTGATCAATCTACAAATAATTAAGCTTTTTTACCATTTCTAAAAGAGGTATATAAGAAGTATTGTTCAGGAGTTTCGGGATCGGATATATTCTTATCAGAATGAAATACATAATTTTTAAATCACATACAAGAGGGCATTGGTATTATGTTTTAACGTTCTAATTCGCTTTAAAAAGCCAAGTTAGACAGTTTACATTCCACATATAAGAAGGATGAGGTTTAAACCCTTGGTATTTGCTTAGGCAAATATTTGTGTTTTTAAGCTATGTTTTAAAGGATATGTTTCGAGGTTGGATGATTATTTACGAAACTATAAAAGGAAATTTTAAAACAATCTAGTAAGGTTGATTTTAAATGAGACTTTCTTTTCTAGAAAGAACGATGTCATAAGTAAGAGTATATTTTGTTTTATTGCATTTATCATATGTGTTTTATTTTTATTTTTGTTAATTACTCGGGATTTGGTATGTGGTTTAGCTGGGGACATAAGTGTGTTATCAACTAATTATTGTTTTAATAACATGGTGTAATAAGGCTATTTATGCTGGATTTGTGAGCATGCAGTCATAGGATTTGGTAGATACACATAAATCTAGCCAATCTATTAGACCTGGACATGTGTCATTATGGTATGTTTTAGGATTGGATAATTAAACCATCACTACGAGTCAAACAATCTAGAACGATTTGTTTGATATACTTCACGTTAGGTATGGATTCGTATCATATTATAATGCCATGATATTGGTGATTGTTAATGTTTCGGTATGCATGAGGTAGTGGTAAATAAAGATCACTGTAACGCCATGATGATATATTAGAGGTGCTGGATTTACTGAACATCTTCTTGAAAATTTCAGAAGTTGTTACCAAGTCGGAAGGAGGATTTAGTACTGGATTAAGTACTTATTGAAATGACACCGAGTGAGGATAAGAGACTGAATAAATATTCATCAGTAAATTCTTAATCAAGAATTTATTCAAGAGGGTCATTAGAGGAATTTGCCGGTGTTGCACATGGAGGAGGAAACTAAGTCTCTTAATTTCCATAAATAATATGGAATTTTTTTTTTTTTTTAGTCACAATTAGCTGTTGCAAGGAAATTGATGACTTATGTAGAGGATGGAAAGATTTCATATTCTTTTGAAGTTAGACAAAGAAGTCGGATTGTCATTAACTTGTCTTAAAGAAGCAGGGTGTGTCAAAGACAAGATGGTGAGACCAAATACTTATATAAAGATGAGGTGCATGGTATGTATGGAAAGGTCGTAGTTTATTGACTTTTGTTAAGTTAAAGTCATAGTTGATTATTGATAAATAGAATTACCGATTGATTTTCAATATCGGCAAGTTTATCACGGATCAGTGGTGAATAGATTTAGTTACAGAATTTGCTTTTGAAGATGCTCCAATTTAAACATTGGGTACAGACGGAAGCTAGTGGTACTAGACTAACGGTACTTTCTATAAACAAATTGGATGGAGGATGCACGGACTGAGTTTCACAACTTTTAGTTCTTCATTCTGGTGGAAACATGATGCTTCACGATAGGCAGGAGAAGTGACATAGTGATTTAACTCCAAGCCTAATATTTATTAGATAGTAGAGATTGACCATCAAAGATCACTAGATCCTTTGTAGCCATTTCCTATACTAAAGTGGAAATGAGAGAGCATATATCGGATTTAGTTGCGGGATTTCTGATTTAACACAAGGGTCAGGATTCTGGATGGGATATTGGTTGACTGATACATTAGGTCAGCTTGATTCTTGTCTATTTCGAACTGGTAGGACTTCAGTTCATACGAATATAATGTATCACGAGACGGTTTAAATAGATTACAGTGGTGATTCACACTTTATATCAAGTTTCGTCTGGTGGAAGCAATGATGTAAATGGATGCTCTCAACAAATGATAGAATATTTAAATCTTTCAGTTAGTTGTTGAGTTATTAGATGCATTTATAGTAAGTGTAATAGTAACACTTGTTATTACTACGATAGTTGAGAATGTTAATTTTGAATATTAGAGCTGACCTTGGAGACGGTATTACCTTACTCAGATGGAGTTTAAGGTACTCGAGGAGGATTTAGTAGTTTCTGTAAATAGTGATATAACGGTCAGGCGACTGAAATGGAAATTTATAATTTTTCTTGGTACACCCAAACGGTTTGAAGGTACATCACGACATCAAATGTCGATTTTGGTGAACAGGTACGGATAGGGACGTGTATATAATTGCCCTAAGTGTAAAACCTATTAAAAAGGTGGAAAGTTGATCATCAGAGATCATAGTAATCTTTAACCACTTCCTATAACAAATATGGAAGTTGAATTAAATAGGAGTGATGGTCGGTAGGAATGATCGACATTGATTTGGAATTTCAATTTTCCATATGGAATCTGAGTGGTGGATTGAGAAAGATCGCTTGAAGACATAAATTTGAGTGATGCTTATTTTAGAACTTCATAATATTTCTATAGTTCAGTGATAGTGGCATTATAGCATGTGGATGTCTATATTAGTGGATGCAAAGTGTTATTTCGAATGAGCTTTATGAAGATTTTGGAGCAGCAGCTCTACTTCATATATATAGACGGAGGAATTAATCGAGAGATTAAATTAGACTATAAAGGATATGTTTGAGGCGTATATCCTAGATTTTCATGGACAGTTAGAAGTGTTTACTTCACTTGTCGGAATTTTACCTGTGATATTGTTGGCACAAAGAGGTTAGTGTGACAACTTTGGAGGTTTTGTATCTTTCACAATGCATACCTCTCATTTGTTGGTTAGAAATGGAAGTAAGGTTTGTACAATCAAATCTCGACTTCATTTAAAAATATGTCGGAAAGAGATACTTCCCTTTGTATTTAACTGCGCGCGATTAGGAGGCGACAGTGGGATGTTGTAAATAGTTGAACTCGTATACTAGAGTTTTTCTATCAGGGAGTAGTTTGCTCGTTCTGTTTTCCATGTAGGAAGAAAGACAATTTTTGGAGAAAGGTCAATTTTACTTATGACATTAACTTTTAGAGGATTGTGTTTCACAATTGAGGCAGTCGCCTCTGAATTAGCGCTACCAAATTATTAGCGCTAGGTGCATAGGAGTTTGTGCGAATATTCTATGGCACTTGGAGGTATGTAGATCATTCTATTGTCGACATGGGAGGATTACGTTATTGTTTGATACAACCTATGCATTGTATGATTATTGTGTTTCTTAAAATATAGAAACCCTGTATACCACTTGGTATATTGGAGTTAAGTGGAGCCCTCATAGTGAGGTTACGTCTACTTGAAAATAGGAGGATATTTTTCGCTCACAGTTTCCAAGCATAATGGAAGAAAGTAAGGACGAATTCCGAGGACGAAATTCCTTTTGTTAAGGGGGAAGAATGTAATACCCCTAATTTTAAAAGGATAGTCTCGGTATTTATTTATTTGTTTTAATTGTATTTTTAATTATTTAATTTAATTATTTAATTGATTATTTGACTAATTGCTTATGTGTTTAATTAAATTAGGTATTACTTGATTATTTGATTATGTGTCTATCTATTATTTGTATTTGTCTATGTGTTAATTGTTTAATTAGATTATGTATTTAAATGGTGTTTTGATTAATTGTAAATTAAATATTTTCTTTTCTTTTATTTTTCTTTTATGGTTATGGTTAGTAGTCATGGGCCAACTAATTGGGTCCCATGGATTACTTGGATAGGAGGTTGGATGTGTATGGATTATTACTCATGAATAGTTATGCATGTATATATATATAGATATATTATATATATATATATAAAAGGGAAAGTAATCTATTAATTACTTTTATGGTAACTTGGGTAGTAATATTTAATCTGATGTATATGCTTTATATTTAAATAATAAAAATATACATAGATTTGATACGTGTTATATTTTAAGTTACTTTATAATATCATGGTTACTTAAGTATTATTGGATAATCTATTAATAAATAATGGAATGTGTATAATTTATTTATTTAATAAAGATATACATAAATTATATACATAACATATTTTACTTACCTTTTTAATATATATAAAAGGGAAAGTAATTTATTAATTACTTTTATGGTAACTTGAATAGTAATATTCAATCTGATGTATATATTTTATATTTAAATAATAAAAATATACATAGATTTGATACGTGTTATATTTTAAGTTACTTTATAATATTATAATAACTTAAGTATTATTGGATAATCCATCAATAAATAATGGGATGTGTATAATTTATTTATTTAATAAAGATATACATAAATTATATGCGTAACATATTTTACTTATCTTTTTAATATTTTAATATTTATTTTTTTAAGTTAACTTGGATTAGGAAAAGGGTTAGGGTTATTTTATTTAGCCAATAAATATATAGCTATAGGTTGAAAAAGTGGGTTAGAAATATTCACGTGATATATTCTAGAGAGAGAGTTAAAGAGGGAAGGAGGAAAAGGAAGGAATGAGGAGAAAAATCCTGTAGAGATAAGATCAAGGAAGAAGAAGTTTGACTTTCGATCCGAAAGTTTAAGGCAAGTTCTTCTTCTATCTATTTCCCTTTGATTCGTGTTTCTGTACATACCTAGGAAATTCCAAGATTTATTAAACACATAAAATTAAATAATTATGCATATTTAATTGGATTAGAACATAGGTTTTATGAAATTAGTTCATATATGTTATTGTGTTATGAATTGATAAATGCATGATTTTGATTTGATTTCCGATGTGAATTTTTACATGTTTAAATTATGTATTTTTCATATCTGTGGAATGATGGAACGTAGAAACATGCCTAGAATTCCTGAACATTAAATAGGAACTAGGTTTGGGTTTAAATAAATTTAAATAGATTCAATCATAATGATGCTTGCTATTTTAATGTTTTAAACAAACAAATGGATTTAATCTTTTAATATGTTTTAGCAATTGAGATTAGATGTGTAGGATGAATTGGATATGGAGAATGCCTATTTGACGGTATAATAAAATATCATAATATGTATAAGATTCAATTTATGTAGGATATAGGATATAAGAAACTTAAATAAATAATAAGTCATTCCTATTTTGTGATAACTTGATATCATATTATCATAGTTATTTCTGGATTGTTTGATATATTTCCTTAATCGTTACATCAATTGTTGGATTGTGTGATTTAATGCACCGGTATGGGACGGTGGCATTCTTGGGACGGATTAACTTATCAGTTAAGTCCTACCTATTTTATATAAGGAAATGGATTAACTAAAATGTTAAGTCCTACTTATATTCAAATCAGGTCAGCTGAACAAGTTGAATGACTTATTAAGGATTAACTTATTATATAAGGGAATGGATTAACTAAAATGTTAAGTCCTACTTATATTCAAGTCAGGTCAGCTGAACAAGTTGAATGACTTATGGAGGATTAATTTATTAAATAAGGGAATGGATTAACTAAAATGTTAAGTCCTACTTATATTCAAGTCAGGTCAGCTGAACAAATTGAATGACTTATGGAGGATTAATTTATACTGAATAGGATGGTTACTAGATTATATATATATAAGTATGGTGCTATGATATGAGCTTGAGTCTTAGGATCAGTAGTTAGGGTGCGTATATCGCCAGGGATGTGTAACTAGATATAGTGTAGTTGTGTACCCTAGTAGGTCTAGCTACTCATGCCCACTATATGTGGGTTTTGCATGTTGCCTACTATTCAGGTTGAGACAACCCTATAGTCTAGTGAGGTTCCTTTAGTGTGTATATATATATACGGACTACTAGTTACTGTTGGATTGATTAGGATGTATACATGTATCGGATCTCCGCTTGGACTATAGTAGAGTAGAACTTGTTTGTGGGCCTGACCGACCATTAGTTTTTAGGTATTTGTCAGGAGTAGAGGTTGTTTGTGCTGAGCGGGGATCAGTCTACTTCATTCTTCCGATGCTACATAAGAGTTCCTTTATGATTCAGTTTTCTAATTTAGACAGTTATTGATATCATTTGTTTTGTTTGGATTTTTTGGGGATCTACACAGTATGGATTCCCAAGTTGTATTTTGGAGGATCAGTTGTATCAGAAGAGTTTATTAATCAATAAAAATATATTCTGAAGTTTATTATTAAATTATCATTTTAGTTTCTTGTCAGCATTTTATTTATTCTTCTTTATTCTTTTGTACTCTATGTTCGTTTATTATCAATTTGTTTTGATATCCTCGGGTATTCGGGCGTGGGTCTGGCCAACCCGCATTTGAAAATCCGGGAGTATCACATGCTGTCCCTCCGGTGGTGAAGTTTCTAGATACTACCTTCAACGGGATTGACATGTTATGGCTTTGGGAGAGACTGGTTGAGAATTTAGATGTTTACAGGTTTCGGGGATGCCAGTCCCAACTGAGTAGCATCATTGATGCGGTACATTGGCTCTTAAAATTACAAATATCACTCCTATCACCAGATGTATTTAATTGAGTGTCAAATGACCTTATGTTTAGGCTCATTATCCTTTCATAACTGTGCAAGTAAGGACACCACTCAAGCAGTCTCAATGACAGCACATGTAAATCTTATATTTTGGTGGCAATACAGGGTTTTGTAGTATAAAGTAAAGCTAAACTACAATACTTAAGAATTGCCGTCCTGCACCTGGTCACCAAGTGGAAGTACTGGCAACTCCAAATAGTCAAAATCATCTGTTATTCCAACCTGCAGTACATATAAAGGTTAAGAATTAGGTAGAAATAAGAAAACAGAATCAAGCTTTGTAGCAATGCAGCTGTGCTTTTTGGAACTCATATAGCAAATCAACAAAAAAGATTCTTATGTACTTCTGAGGCCTCTGATTGGCAACAGGTTCATAGAAAATTTGAAGAAAAAAATATGCAGAACCTCTTATTTCTAATATGCTCTTGAGCCTACATTTGACAATTTTCTTGGTGAAATTGAAACAAACAAGTTACAACTGCCAACAGGACTTCCAGTGCATAACCCCAATGAATGTTTGTACGAATCAGAGTAGTAATCTCCTTTCATAGATTACCGAATGACAGTGCAATAATGAAAGGACCCTACACTTGCATTGTTAGTGGGAGAAGGAATGGTGATGGAGTTTGCAAGGATATGCATCTGAGATTGAAGAAATAAGGAAAATACCTCCTTGTACATGTTCTCAAGCTGCTCTTTGGCCTGGGGAAAATTGTTTGAACACCATTGGCGCAGCGTGAAAATGTTGTCTGTCAAGTGTATATATAATAGTCAGGAAAACAAAGAATTCTACAATATTTCACCGTTCTTATCAACCCAAAGGGAAGAGAAAATGAGATGTCTTAGAGATAAAACCTGTCCATCTGTTCGCAGCTGCATGGGCAACTTCAATAGCTTTTTCTGCAAAAAAATTATATCAAAAGATCAGTATGACTTAATACTCATAAAATTTCAGAACTCTTGGGTTCTTAAATTCAGTTCTCATAGAAAATAGGGGAAGTTGCACACAATAATACAGTTAAAGCATCAATTGGAAGTATAAGCATTCCTTAACTCATTGCTTCAAACGCAGCAGGATCATTGTCTGCATACTGGCTCATCTCATCCTGAAAATCAGATAATGGGCTAGTCACAAGCATGAAAGAAAATTCCAGTGTTAATGCATGGCAAAAGAATAAGATATGACCCCACCTTTAAATCATTATACTTCTGTTCAATAGCTTTTAGCTCACCTAAGGCTTCCTCTCGTTCATCCTGGTAAAAGCAATAATTAAAAAGAGAAGGAAAAAACAGTTCATTCTTACATTGTAAAATTTAATCCAAAGTACAGGAAGATATGGAATTTGTGTACATACAGATTCCTCTCGTCCATTCTTTAAGGCATCACACTGTTCAACAAGTTCAGCAAATCGCTTCTTGCTGCTTTGGAGATCAGATTCGAGTTTCCGAGACACATTCCTCAGCTATTAAACATCAAATACTTATCAACTTAGTTAAAAGATGAAAATATGGTCCCTTTTTATAGCATAAGCATGAGAGTAATGACGAATTCAAGCTAAACCACCTCAGTTTACCTGATTTCCAGCACAGCTAGGCAGACTCCAAAAGTATACCTGATATTTCAAAAAAAAAAAAAAAAAAAAATCCAGCATTATGAAATTCTAGATATAATGGTATGGAGAAACTTCAACATAGCTTGTACAGTTGTTCGAACAAGAGTCCATAAAATTCATGTGCATGAAAAATAAAATAAAAATCCATGCTCAGCTTCAAAGCCCAAAAAAGAAATCGAGTTTCTTTTTTACTCCATCTGGACATAATTACTCACAGAAGTTCCTATCTTGTCTTTCGAAACAAGGTCGTCATCCACTAGACTTTGCACAACATCTTTTACAGACTGTGTGATAACCCCTTTCTTGGGGCCCGACTTCTCAAGTTCCTTGAGCTGAAATTCATGGACAAAATGAACAAATGTTACAATGATTTCGTTGTAAAAGTTATAAACCAAGTTCAAACTTGGAAAAGGACCTGAAGAACATGCCCAAGCACGGTATTTAGCATAATAAAGGCACCATGAAGGAAATATATATATTATTTTATTAGAAAAATATTCTTACCTATTGGTGATCAAGATGCATCAGACCTTCAGCTCAACCTTAAATACCAAGACACTCGGGACATGAACAATAAAAATTAACTTTGTACCCTTGTATTAAACTCAAAGTAGTGCCAAAAGGAAAACCAGCAAGATTTTCTGTCTAAAACCTATAGCGAACAGAAATCCCTTTGATTTAATGTTTATTGAGCTTTTATCTAAACAGAAATAAAATACTTGCTGAAAAAAGAAGAAGAAAGATTTTCTGTCAGAACACTAATAAAAAAAATAAAAAAAGACATCCTATTGTGCCTCTTCAGAAAATTGTTCCTAGTAAATTATATTCTATAGTATGGTATTATGGAGGGAGGGCACAGTTTTACTTTATTCTCAAAATGAATTCACCAAAGAAACAAAATGCAAACATGCCAATAAAATTTTGAAAATGACCCCAATGTGCATTGCATGTGCCACAATCCACTGAATCAGCAGTAGTCCAAAACATTCAAATGATAATATACTTTTTCAATCACTTTTTGTAGTTAAATGATCAAGCCCCCTTCCCTAGACCATAATCCCTCTGCTCAACACCTAATTAGCATGCGGTAATAAATATGCATAAAAATATAACAGGACCGAATAAAAGACTCATAAATTATTTTTTTCATCCAAACTTTGTATTTGTATTTTTTGTGGTATCTCAATTGAGGAATCCAACATGAAAGAAGAAAATTCCAAACTTATCATCTAATAATATCTCTTGCTGAAAACATAACAATAAACATCTGAAGTAACAAACAGAAATTACATTTCTTGCATTTGGAAACCAGTAATTGATGCACTAGGAAGCAACTAAGACCTATAGAATTATTTCTGCCTCACACTAATGCTATACCCTTTAAAAGAATTAGGAAACTCCACCAAAAATAGCCAAAAATGCAAATGAACAAAATCAGAATTAGAAATATGCATTTACATTGTTATAGAAATCGGAATAAGTGAAGCTTGCATATCAAAAACAGTCCTGTTAATTACAATTCAAACAGCTCCATCTGCAGTAATTAGTGTAATCCTTTCACGTAAAATGATCACAGGTGTACAATACTCACAAGGAAGAAATCTTGTGAATCATAAAAGATTTGGAGAATCCTCTCACGCTTCTCTTCCAAGGAAAGACCTCTTTTCTTAGACTATGCCATCAATGAAGAAGTAGAAGTTAGATTCTTAGGCAAATATGCAATGATCAATACTGTAATATCTAAAAGCCATATGCAGATATGACACAAAAATTGGAGAAGCACAAAAACAATATCATTAAATGATGAAGATACAACAGAACTATTATGAGGCTGAAACATTTCCACAGACACTCAGGTAGATATCCCAGTTCAACATATTCCACTTCAAACATAGTTAGAGCTCAATCTTATTTTCTCATTTTTCATCCTGAGAGAATATCAGAAAAGTAAATCCAACCTGGAAAGTTCTATCAAGAGCATTACTCGTAGAGGATAGTCATTTCTGCAGCTAATTCAGTACTTTTGTCAAACATCCAATCTACCATGCGACTAAAATGAAGCAAGTCATTCGACTATAGTCATGAAAACTCCCATATACATTATCCCAACTTTATTATTGTTAATTCCAATTTCAACTCAAAATTTTCAGCTATAGGAACAACAAGAATCGTTACAAACAATGAACTGCCTCAAACATCAATTACAACTTAAATATATTTTTCTTTGATAATTTTTTGTTAAAATTCATGCTAAGAAGAGAGAGATCAAATTATGTGAGTTCTATTTATCATAATCTGAATTGTATCGATAAGAATCTAATATACATGCATATATATATATATAGAGAGAGAGAGAGAGAGAGAGAGAGAGAGAGAGAAGACATACAAGTGAATTGTACATCTCATAATCAAAGTTTAGGGATAATAACCTGATGGTATCAATTTGTAAAACGACGGATTCAGAAGGAGTTTCAGAACTATAGCACCAGAAACCCTAATTATTTGTTATGAATCTAACTAGAACGACTTGTAAACATATCAATCGAAACTGATACACAACATATATCGACGAGATGATAATCAATTGATATACAAGTTCGTATAGATATAAATCAGAATTTGGAGATTGAATTACCATCGTTAAAACCCTTTTGCTATGCTTCGTAGAAGAAGTAAACGACAGGCGAACTACTGGTGAAAATGCGTCGAAGAAGAGTCAAAATGGGGCTAGCTTTTGGCGGGAAGGCTCATTGCAGATCCCTTTAACCGTAAAAGTACTCAGATAGCCCTGCACGTTTTACAAATTACAAGAACACCATTATGCATATTTCATAATTGGGCTTGAACTTTAAAGTTCAACCTGTTGAGTTTAAAGTTTAACCAATTTCATTAAGATTGAACCGGTTTAACCTTTTCATAATGAGATTTTTCATCTTAATTTGAGCCACAACTCTAACAATTACATCACAATATGATATGTTATATTGTATATGCAGTATTTGCATAAAAAATATAACGCCTACTATGCAACATATTATATTGTACCATAATAACACTGCAATACCTTTAAATTAATAATTTAATTAATAATTCGGCATTTTTTTACATTGTTGTTGCATTAACAATTTAAAATTGTTTAATTATTGATTTAAATGCTCAAAATAAATAGGGACAAAAAGAAAAAAGAGGCGAGCATCCAATTCTTGGATAAGATGTAGAAGCTACAGTTTTGACTATATGAAAGTTGTTAAAGGCTGCTGCAATTACGATCTCGCATACGATATTAACTTGAAAATAAAATCAATACATCCAAGGTTGGTAGACACGAGTCGCAAGAGAATGGTCCATCAAGAGATTGTGAGAGAACATATGTTGGGCATTAAGGGCACAACCTCACGAAATGAAGGTAGCAAGAATAAAGAAGCTGAAAAAATAAATAAATTAATTAATTAATTAAATAAAAAGTGGTATTTTCCTTTGTTATTGCTTTGCTTTGCTTTTCTCTTGAAGTTCCTGTTCATGGGCAGGCCTAGCAGTTTAGCCTTTCAAAAATCTTTCTTTTATTTATTTATATATATATATATATATTTTGGGGTAAGTACCCTTTTAACATTTTCATATATATAGTTATTGTAATTCCAAGAATAAAATTCGAAAAGTGGCACGTACTTAAAATAATAATAATAATAATAATAATATCATCATCGTAGTAGTAGTATTATTATCATAAATTGTTCGTGGATCATTAAAGCCATCTGGAATGATGGATTTTTTTTGGCTAGACAGGGGCTCTTTAGCAAGCCAAAGGAATTGGTGCGAGCCTCACGCAGCATCCGCACCAGCTTATTCAAATTGACTCTCCAAAATTGTCACCTTCTTCTTCTTCTTCTTCTTCTTCTTCTTTTTTTTTTTTTTTTTTTTTTTTTTTTTTTTTTTTTGTGTACTCACGTACACTTATCTCTTCTGAAACTTGAACCCCTAATCTTCTTTTGGAAAGTAAGAGACTGATACCGCTAGCCTACTAACTCGTTAGTTAAAATTATAACTTTATTATTTTCAGGAGCTATATCAACAATTCTAATAACCACTTTAGCAACTTTCGTTCTTAAAAATTAGACACTCCATCAATCTCCAAATTTTCACTCTCTAAAAAAAAAAAAAAAAAAAAATTATTAAAATTATATTTAAATTTTTTTTTTTTTTCCCTAAAGACTATATTTTTCATCTTATATAATGAACACTCATTTTCTCATATAAAAATCATCACTACATTCATATATCATTGCAACAAAATATCTTCCAATTGGCAAATAATATCTTTGCAAATTATTAAAAAAGTAGGATCGAGATTATAATTTGAAAAAGGTAGGATTGATTTAAGAAAAAAAAAAAAATCCAATTTTAAGTGGGGAAAAGGAAGAAAAAAAAAGGTCTTTTAATTTATTTTTGGCCCAAATCATTTTTTTTTGGACAAACAATGCCTAAAAAGTATATTTTTTATTTAATAAATTTTATTTTATTTTAAAAAAAGAGCTCAAAATAACTTATTTTTGAATTTTTTTTTTTTTTTTTTAAACCATGCTGCAAACAGTGCCTTAAGCATTGTTCCTGACCTTCGCAGAACTTAAAAAGGAAAAAAAAATGCTTCGCCCAAAACGACATTGTTTTGGCAAAGGAAAACAAAAAATTAAATATATTCCGATGAACTCTGACTTACGGTATTTTGCGAGTTAGTCTGCAAGCCCATGTGGGCTCGCCCAATTAGTGCCAGACCGTTGGGGTGCATTTGGGCCATTTGGCTCGCATAAATAGGCTTTCAAAGTCCGCTGCGGATGCTCTGATAGGCTCTACACAATTCTTGGGGCATCGCTGGGCCATACATCAAGCCATTAACTTGAGAGCCGAAGTGAAGAGGCACTGGATGCCTTAAAGAAAATTTGAATTGCTAAAAAATATAATGCCTACTATGCAACATATTATATTGTACTACAATAACACTGCAATACCTTTAAATTAATAATTTGGCATTTTTTTACATTGTTGTTGCATTAACAATTTAAAATTGTTTAATTATTGATTTAAATGCTCAAAATAAATAGGGGCAAAAAGAAAAAAGAGGCGAGGATCTAATTCTTTGATAAGATGTAGAAGCTACAGTTTTAACTATATGAAAGTTGTTAAAGGCTGCTGCAATTACGATCTCGCATACGATATTAACTTGAAAACAAAATCAATACATCCAAGGTTGGTAGACATGAGTCGTAGGAGAAAGGTCCATCAAGAGATTGTGAGAGAACATATGTTGGGCATTAAGGGCACAACCTCACGAAATTAAGGTAGCAAGAATAAAGAAGCTGAAAAAATAAATAAATAAATAAATTTAATTAATTAATTAATTAATTAAATAAATAAAAAGTGGTATTTTCATTTGTTATTGCTTTTCTTTGCTTTTCTCTTGAAGTTCCTGTTCATGGGCAGGCCTAGCAGTTTAGCCTTTCAAAAATCTTTCTTTTATATATATATATATATATATATATATATATTTGGGGTAAGTACCCTTGTAACATTTTCATATATATAGTTATTGTAATTCCAAGAATAAAATTCGAAAAGTGGCACATACTTAAAATAATAATAATAATAATATCGTAGTAGTAGTATTATTATCATAAATTCTTGGATCATTAAAGCCATTTGGAATGAGGGATTTTTTTGGCTAGACAGGGGCTCTTTAGCAAGCCAAAAGAATTGGTGCAAGCCTCACGCAGCATCCGCACCAGCTTATTCAAATTGACTCTCCAAAATTGTCACCTTCTTCTTCTTTTTTTTTTTTTTTAGTTGGTACTCACATATACTTGTCTCTTCTGAAACTTGAACCCCTTGGTTAAAATTGTCACTTTATTATTTTCAAGTGCTAGATCAACAATTCCAATAACCACTTTAGCAACTTTCGTTCTTAAAAAACAGACACTCCATCAATCTCCAATTTCGCTCTCTAAAAAGAAAAAAAATTATTAAAATTATATTTTTAAAATTTTTTTTTCCCCTAAATATTATATTTTTCATCTTATATAATGAACAGTCATTTTCTCATATATAAATTATCACTACATTCATATATCTCAATTGCAACAAAATATCTTCCAATTGGCAAATAATATCTTTGCAAATTATTAAAAAAGTAGGATCGAGATTATAATTTGAAGAAGGTAGGATGGATTTAAGAAAAAAAAAAAAAAAAAATTCCAATTTTAAGGGGGAAGGAAGAAAAAAAGGTCTTTTCATTTATTTTTGGCCCAAATCAATTTTTTTTTTTTTTGCACAAACAATGCCTAAAAAGTATATTTTTTATTTAATAAATTTTATTTTATTTAAAAAAAAAAAAGAGCTCAAAATAACTTATTTTTGAATTTTTTTTTTTTTTTTTTAAAAACCATGCTGCAAACAGTGCCTTAATCATTGCTCCTGACCTTCGCAGAACTTAAAAAGAAAAAAAAATGCCTCGCCCAAAACGACATTGTTTTGGCAAAGGAAAAAACAAAAAATTAAATATATCCCGATGGGCTCTGACTCACTGTATTTTGCGAGTTAGTCCGCGAGCTCATGTGGGCTCGCCCAATTAGTGCCAGACCGTTGGGGTGCATTTGGGCCATTTGGCTCGCATAAATAGGCTTTCAAAGTCCGCTGCGGATGCTCTGGTAGGCTCTACACAATTATTGGGGCATCGCTGGGCCACACATCAAGCCATTAACTTGAGAGCCGAAGTGAAGAGGCACTGGATGCCTTAAAGAAAATTTGAATTTCAGTCGCCAACAAAATTTTCTTTCTGAAATCATCTCTTAATGTTTTAATATTATTATGCTATTTGAATTAGTACATTCTTTTTGGATAAGTCTATTTAAGTACTGTAATTTTTTTTTGTAAGAAACCTAAATTTGAATATGTTAAATCTAAGATTTTTTTCCTTCTTTTTTTTTTTTATTATTTATAAAAATAATAATAATTTCCATACTTGAAGTCATATGTGCACAATGATTTGTCAAGCATTTATTTTTCCTACAATACTTATTGATTGGCATATTAATTTGTAATAATATTTTTCTTGTTTCCCTCTTAATTAAAGAATCTATATGTTTCATGTTTATTATTATTATTATTATTTTATTTGTTTTACATTGTGCCCCCATTAATTGATTTTCTGGCTCTACCTCTGATACAGAGACAGATATATTTTGATCTGCGGACCATTAAACACCACAAATTCAATTTTATAGGTAATGAGTCCGAGATGATTAAGAGCACTTTGAAAATAAAACACTCTGTATTAATTGATATATTTTGTCTTAATTTGTGGACTTTGAAAATAAAACACTCTGTATTAGATTGGATTAGAATCAAATAATCACTCAGTTGAAGTTTAAAAATTGTTATCGAAGTGACAATTATAATATAAAAGCTTAATTCACTTTACATCTTATATACTTGAGATTATTTATAAATATGGTAACAATTAATGAAACATCTTCCAACAGGCACACACTGCCGATGAAGCTTCATTGAATTAGATTAATTATAAGTAAGTCACGACACGGTAAAATAAGTAAATGGAAAATGCTCACTGGAGACTCCCGGTGAGTTGGAGATCGCAGATATGGTCACATATTATTTATAATTATAAATTTTAAAAGTAGTAATAAAAAGAATGAACAATATTTAAGTCCTACACTATTTGATGTGGACTAATAACATACCGACATATTTTTTTTTAATCATCGAATTATAATTGGTGAGGTACATACATACTTACTAAATCAGGAATTTAATTACCATATTCGGATTTGATAATTAAAATAGAAGGTATCCATATGTAATTGGTTCTCGTTAGATGGTGTATATTGTCATTTTTTTTTTCCTTACTTATTTCATTCCTTATTTGTAAATTACGTACGTGTACATTTATAATTAGATTACTTAAACGGTAAGTAAGAATCATCTACTCAATTTACTTCATGCCTACTTATCAGTTAATAGGTGATTCGTGCTACTAATAATATGGTCCAATCACAAATCAATACATAGTCTATAATTATAATATAAGGAAAGTAAGAGCATCTATAATAGTCTGTTAAAATATGCGATGTGTAAATTTTATTTATTTATTTTTTATCTTTAGCAATCTGTTAAGATACACAGCTACGTCAACAATATGTAAAATTGTTGTATATTTTACACAACATTTTACACAACCACATCAGTATATTTCTTTTATCCTCCTATTTTTTATTCCATTAAATAATCAACCTTATATTAAGTAGGTTTGTAAAAGTTATGTGGGTCCTGGTGGTTAATTGTTATTAGGGGATATATTTTTACACAAAAAGTATAAAACAATCGTTCGAGTTAAAAATAAATAATTCAAAATTTTCTTGTAAATCCATGACATCAAAAAGTATGCACAATGGTTAAAGATATTGTAATAAATAAAGAAAACAGAGAGGGTGACTAGGGATGTCAAATTCCCCATCCCTACCGGGGCCCCGCCCCACCCCGTTTATAGCGAGAATGGGGATCCTTTTAACTAAATTGGGATGGAGATGGGGATGGGGTTAATTTGTGAATCCCCACCGGGGCCGGGGGCTGGGGGCTAGAATGGGGTAAACCCATCCCGCCCCGCCCCGATTAAATATGAAGTTACTAATATACCCTTACATATAATAATTTATTACTAAATTAGATTATATATATATATATATAAAAGAAAAAATATGTTTTTTTTTAATAAAAAAAATTATGAGGCTGGGGGGCGGGGCGAGGTTGGGGATAAGGTGGCGGGGGCGGGGGCGGGTATGGGGATTCTGACAAAATTTTAAGCGGGGATGGGGAATGAAAAATGGGGCGAGGATGGGGATAGGGAGTAGAATCCCCGCCCCACCCCGCCCCGTTGCCATCCCTAAGGGTGACTGGATTTATTTTATTTTTTAAAATTATTCATTACAATATTGATTTTGTAATTACAGATTATGTGTATTTGTGATTGGATCATAGCAGTCAGTGGGATAATCTATTCATCAATGAGTATGTAATATTATCCCAAAAAAAAAAAAAAATAAATAAATAAATATCATATCCAACTATTACCATGCTTAATGTGAATAAATATTTTTACTTTGGTAGAAATGAAGAAAATTGGATTGAAAAAGAAGAAGAGATAATGAAACAACCCTATGGGCTATGGTCTTTTGGAAGAGATTGCGTCATTGTCCTTTTTTTTAATTGAATGAAAAAAAGAGAATAAGACAATACTTTATTTTGTTTGTTAAGAGAGAATAAAAGAGAAATTGTGAATTATAAATAAAGTTTTATAATTTAATAATATTTATAATAATCTTATCTTTTTTCATTTGTCGGATAAAAATTTGTGAAAGATGAATAGTTACTTATCCTTCCTTAGATTTTTTAATTTTTTAATATATATATATATATATATATATATATATATTTTCACAGCTTACCAAATGAATTAAGTATATTTGTGTATTGTCGTACACATAATTGTAAACTTTTTTTTTTTTTACAAGACAAAAAGTATTAAAATTAAATTAATAAATGTAAAAATTTAAAGCCTGACACTCAAAAATTTATTCAAAATACTAACAGACTATCAAATCAACTGCACGAACGTACACATAATTGATGAATGTAATAAACAAGGTTCTCCTGTATGTTGACTTCAACTAAATTAAGTTACTAGCATAATTGGACTTGAGGACTTAAAAACGAGGCGTGGGTTCTAAACGTGTTTTCACGACCATAGCCCTAACTCTTAAAGACTTGTGCATGACCATAGGCCTAGCCTTTTAGTTTATTCAAATAAAACCCACAAGCTAATCGATTGAATAATTGGACATTATTTTAAGTGAGCGCGTTTGTATTCGAGTCCTCATTTTCTAGTTTATCAGAAAAAATTAATAAATAATTGAACAATTTTTTTTTATTAACAGTAAACAAAGCCTCAACTTTAAGCATAAACTAAACTATAATAAGATCCCGGATGATAATTAGCTAAGCCTCCTTAAGTGCCACACTCGTTAATTTTGACGCCTTATAACATTCAAGATTTGAGGCCAAATTATAGAGCCAACAATACTTGATTAAATTAAGCACCTTTTAGCCATCAGATTAGATAATCTGCTCACACATGATATGCTGAAAATTAATAAAAGTAATTCGTTATTTTTCATATATATTATACCCAACATAGGAGAGGGTATTGAACCACCGATAGTCTCTACCTATATGATAGTCTACTATTGTCTCCTCACGCGGAATCTCTACATTCAAATAATGTACATAAAATATCTTAAAAGTATGTTTATAATATATATTACATTCTTCATGTATAAAAAAATATCCGGATTAAATTATTCTTACGGAACTATTTTATAAAATATTTAAAAATAAATAATTTTATAAAATGATAGAAAAAAAGATACCCAAGAAAAAAAAAACTAATTTATTTACTGATTTATTTGTTTTGGAAGCTGCAACAACATATTCTAATCAAACACAAAACACAAACACAGAACACGAATATTCTTAATCATAAGCGTTAGATAGTGAATATATTAGTACCAGTTTGACCCTCACCCGCCACAGCCACCAGACAGAGTCAGTCAATACAATGGTTAAGAATGGGGCAATAAACATTTTTATTTACAATATATATATATATATATATAGGTAAGTAAATGATCACAACTCCATAATTCACCCACCCCATACTTACACACCAACACATACCGCACTCAGACATTCATTTTGCTCTTTTTGATTATTCAAACTCTCACCATTTATCTTAGGGGAAAAAAAAATATCATTGAGCCACTAGACTCTTAATAACTATGTAATATTTTAATATGTCAAAAAGGTTTCATGGACTTTTGAACATACATATTAGTAACATTTGTCACCAAGACGAGTATGACAAATCCTCCAATTAATAAAAAAAGTATACCCAGGAAAAAAGAAAAAAAAACTAATTTATTTATTGATTTGTTTGTTTTGGAAACTGCAACAACATATTCTAACTTCATGTGATCAAAGCGGATTCAGAAATTGTTAATGGAACAGGCTAATATTTTTTTGGGTAGACTAATACAAGTAATAAATTTTTATTTTATTTTTATTGACTATATATATATATATATATTTTTATTTTCGGATGGGCTCAAGCCCACCCAACCCACCCCTTAGATACGCCATGTGACTCATTTCGTGATAATGAAATAAGGGATAATGCTTAATACTCACAGGTAAGTAGTTTTACTTTATTAATTCCTTATGTATCCCAATTAAATAATAACACATCAGTTTTAATAACAAAATTAATAAAATAATAAAAAATGAAAAGAAAACCGGATCAAACCATTTTAATTGAGTAATAATCATTTTTCTTTCTTTTTCTATTTTTCATGGCTTCCAAACCCACTCCATCCTCTCTCCATTGTTCTTCTTCTTCTCATCTCCATGTGACATCATCAATTAATCAACAAATATGTTTGGTTTGTGTTTGGGTTATTTTTCTTTTTCCTCTCGTGCTCCATTGAATATCATCACTCAACAGGCAAGTAAGAACTGTAAGTTCAACTTGGTTATATAGTGAAAATATGATTTAATTTTTTGCTTAGCACATTTAAAGTTTAATTTTTAAAAAGTTTCTCTCTCTCTCTCTCTCTCTGGTTCTTAATTTCTGTTCGTGCTGACCCAGGTTGAGTTTTATAAAAGGGGGAAGATTTTGAATTTTACCCTTAAAAGTAAATAGGCAGCCAGTCTTCTGAGTTGACTTTGACGTCTCCCTGTCTACCCTATTACACTAGTTTTGAATTTATTAGACATTTATGTAAGGTTTATGGTGACTCAAGGTCCTCAAGGATCACTTTAAATACATGTAAACTGAATTTATTATGCCACGAAGTCGTTATTATTTTCAACTTCTTTTTGTTCATTTTTTTTTTTTTTTTTTTTTTTATATTTAATTTTCCGAATCTTTATAATCGCATAAAAAAAAAAGTATAGATAGTATTTGGAGGAGTTTCCAAATGCAAAAAGTTCATGTGAGACTAAATTGACTAACCTGGACATAAACAGATTTGAGTTGAGAATTTTATTCTTTAGGCCGATTTTCCACCCACCAATTAAGTTGTATTCCCAGTCAAGCGCATAGCGGATTTTACATAAAAGAAATATAGTACAAGCTTTTTATATAGATACAATGGACCATTGAATAAATGTACAGGGCCTTTCAAGTTTCTGTTACCACCACGTTAATGTTTTATATATCTTATGCTTTGTTTGATTTTTAAGTGTTACTAAAAAATTAATATGATTTTGCCAAAAGGAGGGAATGGGTTTGGGAAGCAATGGAAAAGAGAAATAAAAGAGAAAGGGTGAAAAAGAAGAACAGTGGAGAGAGAAGGGCGTTGATTTGAGAATCGATGAGAGAGAGAAAAGAGAAATGGTGATTACCCAATTAAAACGGGTCGATCCGACTTTTTTTTTCTTATTTTTTATTTTTATTTTTTAGTATTTTGCTGATTTTGTTATTAGAGTTAATGTATAATTTTTTTTTTTTTTTTTGTCCATTTCAATTGATTTGAACCCTTGGTAAGAATACTGGGTTAGAGAGAGAGAGAGCTAATTAAGTCAACATAGATTAGCTTCATCAATCTTCTCTTCAAAATCAATTGCATTTAGAATATCACAAGAGAATCCAGACCCCAAATCCATGAAGAACTCATCATCTTTCCCATGCACCTCCGTCACTATACCACAACGAGTCAGTCATGATTGTTTTTGAAAGAAAATGAAGTTTGAAGGCTTGTAACTTCTTTTATTTTTGTTTTGTTTTTATTTATTTATTTTAATGTTAAATTGAAGGCTTGTAACTTCCCGAGACATGGATGAAACAATATTGTAGCTGTCATTTCCACGTGTGCCAAATTCCGGGACATCCATGAGACTTGGAAGAGGGGATTGAATTGGGTGTGAACCCGTCATTTGTGGAACCAAAGTTTTGTTGATCATAGTTCAGGTATGTCAGAATACTTGAATTCATATTCGAAGGAGCTGAATTCCCATAACAAGAGGTATCCGCTTGAGAAACATAGATACTCCCTCGGTTCCCAAAGCACCGCAGTCCCAAAGCATCCAATTATTATGGAACAGAGAGAGTATATATGTTTCTTAAGCCGATATCTCTTATTATGGGAATTCAGCTTAGTTCCCAAAGCACCCAATTATTATGGGACGAAAGGAGTATAACATAGAAGTTCATTTATGGTTGTGGAGGAAGAAGATGAATATTTATTTTATACATGTGTGTGTTTGTGTATAAATGTTGGAGCTGGAAAAGAAAATAAAAAAAATAATAATAATTGAGCTGTTGCGTTATGATTGGTTTTGAGATTGTTATGGATAATTGTCAAATCTGCGCCATTTTGACAATGGTTAAAGTTGTCTTTTAACATATCCATTATCGGCCAGTCACAGCCATGTCCTTGCACCAAATCAATAGTTGAAGGGAGTAACTTGTTGTTAAGGAGTTATTTGTCAATGGGGCATAGTTCGAGTAAGTTTTTTTAACTGTACCCCGTATATTATTTGAAATTGGATTTGAAAATTAAATTACTATTTTTTTGTTTTAAAAAATAAATTCAAGCAGACATTTACCTGTCCACAATATTGACATGCAACCTATTAATGGTCTTATCATTAGGGGTGTAAAAAAAATTGGTAAAATTGAAAATTTGATTTAAATCCGGATAGATTAATCGGTTTGGTCTTTTTTCTAAGATTTGGCATGGTTTCAATTCTGAAAATACAAAATCATAATTTTAGGATTCGGTTTAGCTTTGAAAATTTTCAAGACCTAATTGAACCGTTATATTGCATATATGTGTAATAATTTTCTACCTCTAAAAATTTAAATCATCATTTCTAATTCTCACAACCCTCAACACAATGCACATTACACAATTATCTTTTTTTCCTCTAAAAATCTCATATCCTACCATGTCTCTATCGTCTCTCCTTCATCAAATCTCTACAATTTTTTCTTGGACCTTCATTTATCGAAGATTAGCGAGGGTTTTATGATCTCTTCAATCCCTGAGAAATTTATGGAACTTTTTTTCTTTGTTTTCATGTCCAGCAACACACCAGCGCTCGAGCTTCAAACTCCAGCCGATGAAGTGCGATCTTTCGCTTCCGTCAATAAATATAGGCCTTTAGATTTTGAGTTATTGTCACTTGCTTTACGATTTTATCCATTTCCTATGTGATTTGCTTCTAATTTTTTGTGGAATCGGTAAGACTGATTTAATTCTAAAGATTTTCAAACCAATCTGAACCGAATTGTATGCACCCTTACTTATCATATTGTTGACACCCATTTTGGTAATTGGGCTTGGATCACAAGTGGGCTTGAGGAACAGTGACATGGCAAGAGATTGGGCTGTGAAGAAGGATTCAATTTGGTATGTGGATTATATGGCTAAGAATATAAAGCCTGATGAACAATGATGTGTTAGAAGTTTGGGCTGTAAGACGTTTTTTACTCTACATGGACTAAACAATAGACTTGGACTACGTTTGGGATAACTATGATGCAGTTAGAGGAAGACTAAGTTTTGCATGGATTGTATTTGAAAACGCAGCAGATAGAATTGGTTTGGATGACTGGAAGTAACAAATTAGTTGCATAAGGATGTTTATCTACATGATTAGTTTGATTTGAATATTACATTTTTATTATGTGATAGATTATTTGTTTTACTAATAATTTCTATAAATAAACAAAGGGGTATGCTGAGATCGAGGTCCAGCACCCTCAGAATCCTTTAATTTATTTGTTTACTTTCTCAAGCCTTTTTTAGAATAACATTGTAATGTTTCCAATTTTTAGTATTTTCTAATTTATGGAATTTTCTGATTTTTCGAGGGTATTTTCGTCTTTCCTCATTTTTTGTATTGCACACCGTGGAGTGAGCCGCTTGTGTCCTAGAGTTGTTTGGGGCATTTCATTGAGTTCAGGACTCTTTAAAATGTAAAGGTGATCATTTTAGCATTTTTCAGTTTTTCGGGCCAGACGGTCCCGGGTGGGACCCACTATCGGGATTTTCGTGTACGAGTGTTGTGTCATGGGACCATTGCATACCATGCATTATTATTTTGTACATGAATTTAATTGTGTGAATGCTTAATTATGTGGTTGTATTATATTAGAGCACATGTATGGGTTTTGTGGTTGAAAAATAAATTTAAAAAGATATTTATTTTAGGTGGGGTCCACCATCAAGGCATTTAGGGGCCAAGAGCCACATTTGGCTTCACTTCTTCTCTCTTTCCCGTAGCTCTCTCTCCCTCATTTTCTTTCTCACTTTTTCTTTTTCTTTTGAGCATAATTCAAGCTTCAATTTCTTTCTTATCTTGAGAGATTTTTAAGTGCCGTTTGCGGCAAATTAACGAGCGCGTCGAGATCTTCAATTTGATCGGAGCAAATCCTTGTTTGGCCAACTCTGCAATTTCGAAATTAGGGCACAAATTTGGGGTTTTTGCATTTCTTGAGGTAGGGGTGTTTTAATTCACCCAATCTTTGATTTTTGTGACCTAGCTTCTTAAATTTGATGTATAACATGCTAAATTAGGTAGTTCCTTGAGTAATTGCTATAATATTTTATATAAACTTTGGGTATCCATGTGTACTTTTCATGTATAAGTGATTCTTGAGTTGTGGTTGTTGGATTTAATTGAAAATCATGCTTTAATAGTTGTGTTTTCAATTTCATTTGCTTAGTTGTTAAAGTTTGAGTGTTAGTAAGCATGTTTTATTCTATTAGAAATTTTCTTGTTAAGCATGCTATATTGTGAGGTTGAATTGTATGGGATTTCTATATTATCATCGTATTGAAGGAGTTGCATGATTTATACATTATCATTGGGAAAGAAAAAGGGGAGATGCGTTTTGAACACAAATGAAATCGTTTTGGGAAAGTGTTTTGATAGAATTTTGAGAAAAACCCGGATGCCTAGGAGGCGCCTAGTAGTCCGGGGTGTTAATGTGATCTAGAGGGAGTTAGGGAGAGACCCTAGTGTGGTTGAGTTACTTAGGCTTAGACGACGCCATGTAGGTGCCTGATAAGCGCCGAATATTGCATATTCAAGAGCCCTTACTTGTATTAGTTAAGTCCATTTTTGGTTTATATGTATATATTTTCTCCAGTTCTTTGTTTCTGTGCATTTTTCAGGTTTGTCTGCAAAAAGGGAATAAAATGGAAGCTCAGAAGGCTTGTTGAAAAGCAAATCAATCTGGGCTTTTGCATCTAGAGATTTCCAAGAAGAATCCACTAAAATAGGTCCATGAAGCCCTTCTACAATGAAAAAGGAGCAAGTGATTCTCAATAGGCCAATGATAAATCCCTGAAGAAGAAGCTCAAAGCAGAAGCAAGAGAAAATGCATTTTGATGCATTTTCGAGCGCTCGAAGCACCACCTTTGAGCGCTTATGCGGCACAGATGACAAACCCACGTATGCTATGCCATGTCATTCGAGCACTTGGAGAAGCTTCGAGCACTCGAAATCATAGCAGAATGCCCCAAGGACTTTTCGAGCGCTCAAAACCCATTCTTCGAAAGCTCGAAGGAACATGCAGACCCACTTGTGCCTTGATTCCCTCAACTTCGGATTTCCCTCTTTTATGAGTTGGTTGGAGATGTCTTTTGGTGGAAGTTGAGCCTCATTTTGAGGGGGTTTGGTAGACATCATGTCTACAAAAGAAAGGGGAAACCATGAATTAGATATCATATATCATTTTGCAAGATTTTTTGGAGAGAGAAAGGAGGAGAAGATAGAGTTTTCTGTGGCTAAAAAGGGGAGCTCGAAAATGGGAGTTGGCTCCAAGCTTCTTCCTTATTCTAGGGCATCCATGGGTAACTAACTCTTCCTTTAGGGAGGTGATGAAGCCCTCCCTTATAAGCATGTTCTAGCTTAGTTCTATTTTGGGGATTACAATGTATAATCTATGGTCTTTTCATGATTAAGAGCATTCCATTTGTTGTGATGAATGTTGATGTATATGAATGATTTTTCTAAGTTGATAATCTTGTTCTAGATAATGTCTTACATTAATCATATTGCTTATGTTTATGCTTAATCTCTAGCTTCATGTGCTTCATCATTTTATCAAAGGCTTGATAATCTTTCATTTAAGTAAGTGTGTTTAAGCTGCACTCTAGTTTAGGTAGTCTAAACATATTCACCTTTGATGGATTCTTCGAGCCTCGAGCCTTGAAACCAGTGATCGGTTGATCAACTATACATCAACCTTCGCAATAGCACGAATCATTGTAAAATAGGGCTATTGGTCGGGTAAGTCGAACCACTGGGACTGCGCACTAGAATTGAAATGTGCTTAAAGAAATAAATGCAAGGAATTTAAGAGGAAGAAGTCTAGAAAAGGAGGTCTAGGGAAGTGAATTCACCACCAATCCTATAAACATACTAAATTTCTATTAACTTGGGAAACAATTTTACTACATGGCAATGATATATAGCAATACTAGATTGCTACATTATCCTCAAGAAAATCATAGGATCAAGATTTAAGTATAATCCCTCAAAGAGCCACGTGCTAGAACTACCTAGATTAGGGTGTAGCCATAACATGCTCACTAAGCTAGGGACCATCAAACCCCTCAATCACTATGGTAATAGCACATGAAGTCAAGATACAAGATTAATCCATCAAAAGGAAGTCTTAAGCTATGGATTAACAAATTTCTCATACAACATGCCTTTAAACCCATTTCACAATTTCATTTCCATTCTCACTATGAAGATGCAAGTTATATAATCATTAGAGGATAAAATCTAAGACAAGATAATGAACTCAACATGATCATTTATAGGCATTGAAATTCATTACAACAAGTGTAAGTGCTCTAAATCATGAAACTACCATGTACATGAATCATTCCCCAAATTAGATGAAATTAAAGCATGCTTACAAGAGAGAGCTTCATCACCTCCCTAGATGGAGGTTTAGTTATCCATGGATACAAAAATGGAAGAAGGAAGCTTGGAAGAATAAGCCATTTTTGAGCTCCCTTCCTTTGGCTTCAAGAACCCCCTCTTCCTTGCTCTCTTCTCTCCTCTCTCTCTTGTCAAAAATGAAGCCTAATGTATTGTGTGGCTCTTATCCGTCTTATCTACCACCAAACTAGGCTCTCTCTCTCCTCCAAAAACATCCCCAACCACCTCATAAAAGAGGGACATCCAAAATTGGAAATTTCAGAGCACAAGTGGGCTGTCTCGTGGAGCAAACTGCCCAAATTTTGAGTGCTCGAAATAGAGCCTCGAGCACTCGAATTTAGTGTAAAAAGCTCCATGCTTCACTTGCTCCGCCCAGACCTACTTTGATAAAATGGCCATAACTTTGCGCTCCGAACTCCGAATGATGAACCGTTTAAAGATTTGGAGAGCTGATTCAGATCTTTAAAAACTTTATGTTTTGATAAAGACCCAAATCTCAAGTTTGGTTGGTCGAAAATGGGGAGAAAGGCAGTACTTCAGTGCTGCCAGGCAGTTCTGCGCACCTCTGGTAACAAGGCCATAACTCTCTGCTCCGAGCTCCGAATGATGAACCGTTTGAAGATTTAGAAAGCTAATTCAGAGCTCTAAATCTTTCATGTTATGATAGAAGTCCAGTTCTCGAGCTTTTTAGGTCAAAATGGTGAGCAAAGTCCTGACTCCACTGCTGATCTCATGAAGCAATCTGCCCTAATTTCGAGCACTCGAAATAAGGCCTCGAGCACTCGAAAATTGGCCAGAATGCCCTATGCTTGGTTTGTTCCGCCCAGACCTACTTTGGTAAAATGGCCATAACTTTGAGCTCTGTACTCTAAATGATGAACCGTTTGAAGATTTGGAAAGCTATTTCAGAGCTCTAAAAACTTCATGTTTTGGTGGAGATCCAATTCTCAAGGATGGTTGGTTGAAAATGAAGATCAAGGCAGAATTTCATTGCTGCCAGGCAGTTCTGCGCACCTCTGGTAACAAGGCCATAACTCTCTGCTCCGAGCTCCGAATGACGAAACACTTGAAGATTTGGAAAGCTGATTCAGAGCTCTAAATATGCCATTTTATAATGGAAGTCCAGTTCTTGAGTTTGCAAGGTCAAAATGGCGAGCAAAGTCCTGACTCCACTGCTGCCAGAAATTCAGAATTGTGCCTTTTGATGGCCAAAACTCCACAAAGCCTTGATTTTGCTCCTTTTTTGACGAATGGACCTGAAAATATATACATACACACAAATGAAGATAATCTACTTAAATAATCAAATGATGGACTTAACTAATGCAATTTAGGGCGCTTGAATATACAATATTCGGCGCTTATCACACCACCAAACTTACATTTTGCTAGTCCCTTAGCAAAACTACAATGAAAAACTTAATGAAAAGACAACCATGGGCATGCTACTACAAAAATATCATCCATGGTAAAATGAGACAGATACATAGCTCAAATACAACTTGAAACAGACAAAGAGCTGGAGACGGGGTCATTGGGAAAACTACCATGCATATATGAAGCTTTGATACAAAAATTTACAAAAACCATTTCAACATGCATGCATCAACATCATCGTCCATATAAATAACTCAATTGTCATCTCTTAAATGGAAATCAACTCTACTTCAGTGAAAGTAAATTGGATTCTCAACATGCGGCTTTTACTTTCTTTTCCAATTCCAAGGCACAAGTTTTCAAATCATTGAATTCCCCTTTAAATGAGGTCCCTAAGGCATGATTTTATTTTCAAGACAACTTTTGTTGCCTGTTGACAATTTATTGTAACTCATAAGCGAAACATAAAATGGTTGTGCAATGCTGAAGTCCTTTAAGCTTTCTAACCAACCTATGTAGCAAGCGTTAGGCCAATAACTCCCAAACCAGATGGCTTTAGGGTGCTAAGTGTAGAGACACTCCATAGGGCTTAATAACTCAAGTTGGAAAGGCTACGAACTCCAACGAATCATGTTTATTACCAGTTTATTTTTTTGAATGACCGTGCAATGTTTAAGTCCCTTAAGCTTTCTAATCAACCCTTGTAGCAAGCGTTAGACCAACAATTCCCAAACCAGACGGCTTTAGGGTGCTAAGTGTAGAGACACTCCTAGGGCTTAATAGCTCGAGTTGGAAAGGCTACGAACGTCAACTGGTCATCTTTTTTTCTTTCTTTCTCATTTTTTTTTTTAGACAACTTAAATCATGCCAAAGATATTCATTTATCAGGTTCATCAAATCAAATTAACTAGGCCAAGGTCAAGGTCGATCAAGTTGCATGCCTCACAGTTTAGTTTCCAATGTGCATATGTGCATTGTGAAGCTTAAAAGAGTGTCAAATCCAGCAAGAATCTAATTGAGACATTTATACAGACTAATTTGAATCCACATGATCATTTCAACTCAAATTTTTCTTTATTTTCAAAAATGTCATTTGCTTCTATACACAAGGTATTAAACATATACTTCATCTCCAACTAGTGTCAAGTTATACTATCATTGCTTAGCAAAAATGCAAAACCAAAAATGCATAAATGCACCCCCAAACTTGAATAACACAGTGTCCTCAATGTATGAAGACAAGCATACCAAAATAAGAACAAAGGGGGGAAAGAACAATAATACCAAGTGGAGTGACGACGACGTAGATGTGCAGCCATGTGAGTGCACAACGGCGTCCCCCAAACTTGGACATGAAGACCTGAATTTTAGTGCAAGATAAAAATCCAAACAAAACACAAATGCAGACATTAGCCACAAGTTTAAAATAGATAACAAAATAGGGCCAAAAGTGGGGAATTTAGAGAGATGAAGTTGGCTCAGGAAATTCGTCAAACACGTGGTGTGCAAGACAAAAAGGAAGAGGGCCAAAAGTTGATTAGAGATGAGAAAATCCAAAAATTTGGCCCTGCAAATGCAATACACAACTCCCAAACAATCACAAATCCTTCACACAAGCAATCCCATCCTCCATTGATCAAAAATGGAAAGAAAAATAGGGTTAGACACTTACCCAACAATGGAGAACACAAGGCCCATTATTTGTGGTTAATGGAAAATGTGGATGAGAGATTGATGGATGGGTGGGTAAGCATGCATGGGGAGTGGAAGGAAATGGATAAGCATGTATGGAGAGGTGCATGCATGAATGCATAGTGGGAAATGTGGGGTGGAAGTGGTGGTGCATGCATGAATGCATTTCCTTGTATGGTGGTTTGGTTATGGAGGGATGGAGTGGTTGAGTTGCAAAGAGGGAAAGATGGGTTGTGTGTGGGTTGGTTGGTTTGTGTGGATGTTGGTGAGGCTCGGTTAAGAGGGATGAGTGGTTGGTGTTGGGCTCGAGCACTCCAAATGGGAGCTAGAGCGCTCCAAACTTGGGCAGTGAGCATGCAAAATTGGTGTGGTAATTTGGAGCAATCTGAATGGGATTTGGAGGGCACGAAATTGGCTCAGTAGCTTGGAAATGAATTGGCACTTGGAGATTGAATGTTTCAGCCAACTTGAATGCATGGAAGATCTTGCATGGATAGGTTTTGAGTGCATGGATGAAATGGATTGAAATTTTTGCATGGATGGAAAATTTTTTCAAACTTTGCACTGCACACAATGCATGTATGAGTTTAAGAAAATTTTCAAGCTTTTTGCAACATGATGCAAAATGGATAGAATTCTCAAAAATGAAAATTTTAAGCATAGAGAATTTTTGAAAATTTACATTTCAGTCCTAAATTCAAGCCATGCATGGAAAATTTAAAACTTGACACATTATTCCAATCCAATGGATGGATGGATTTTGAGAAAATTTTCAAGCCTTGGAACATCTCTTCAATGCATTGATGGGATTTGGTCTTTTCAAATGCATGGATGAATGTAGGAAATTTTTTTTTTTTTTTTAAACCTTGCACTTCATCTCCAATGCATGGAAAATTTTGGGGAACCATGATCCAACAATGCGTTGAAAATGAGAGGTTGTGCACATGAGTTGCATGCCAAAAATCCTATGAAATTGCTCGAAAGCGATGGAAATTTCCGAGAATGAAAATTAGAGCTGAGAAGGTCTAAGAGGCCAGTCTAAAATTGCGAAACACAATTGCAGACCATTTCAGAAAAATCAAATTTTTGGCTTATCGAAACCATTTCCCAGAAAATTTCAAGGCACGAGCAATTTAAGAAGGTAGAGAAGCTTGGAACATCGAAAGAATTTATTCCCTTGCTTTGCTAAATTTAATGTCGATAGCTAGACGAAGTTAGAGCAGGTACTAATCCTCAAAAATCTCGATAGCTAGACACACCGAGATCAGGTTAGTCCTCCTTACCCTATACCATGTCTCTCAAGAGATTCAAGCTTCCCCAAATAGGATAATTCTTTTAAAAACGAAGGAGGAAGAGATTGAAGACAAAAGTGGAAAAGAGGTAGCGGAAAGACCTCAACCCACTCTTCATCCTCAATGAAGAACTTTGGATTATGGGGCTTATTTGGATTATAGGAAGATGGAGTAGGTGAGAGTGCACCTAGCAAAGGCTTTTGAATGGTCATATTGAGCACGGGAATGCTCGACAACTTATCCTTCAAAATTTCAACATCCTCCTCACACTTATCCGGTGGTTCGGGCTCAACAACTTGAGACAACTCAAGTGAGGGAATGGGATGAGATGCAAGCTCCCAAGAAAGAGATACATTTGATGTTGACCAAGGAAGAGAATGAATAGGTGGATGAATATTAAGCAAAGAATTCACCTCCGAAATGGAATTGTTAACATTAGAATCCTCACAATTGAAATGAGCCAAACAAGCTTTTAGAGGATCCTCCATTGAAGGAGGTGCATCAAGCAAAGGATTATTTAGGGGTTGTTCTGGAGTTTTAAAGGATGCAATCTCATCATCTTTTTCCTCATTTTTAACCACAAATTCTTCCATTTTATGAGTGGCAACAATTTGATCTTCAACCACCATTTCATCATTTTCACATGTAATAACTACTTGATCATTCTCATGATGAAAGTTACTAGGAGTAATCTCATCATTCATAGAATTTTCTTTTGGATTGGCCATAAATTCAAATGAAAATGTTTCCTCCTCTTCATGATTTTTAGCATTAATCCTTTGTTGAATTTGAGATATTTGGTCATCTATCATTGCACTAACTTGGGACTGGTGATATGGTACCACTTGATTGATAGACTCTACTGTGGATTGCATGCTAGCAAGGGAGGCCAATAGTTGATTGTTGGAGTCCATCATTTGCGTGTGCATAGACTCCATCATTTGTTTGTTAGCAACAATTAGCTCATCCAATGGAGATGGTGGAAAAGGAGAAAAGGGTGGGAAAGGATGATCATTGGGTTGAAAAGGTTGCATATGAGATTGTGGGGTTGAATTTCCTATGTCATGCCACAAGAAATTTTGGTGATCTCCCTTACCCGAGTTGTAACCATTGAAGTATGGATCACTACCCGGTTCAAAGAAATTTTCATTTGGTTGCTCTAGATAAAAATCCGAGAATTGTCTCGTTGGAAGACAATCTCTTATATGATGTGAATTACTAGAGCAAAAAGCACAAAACGTATGTGGTGTGTAGAATTGAGTTGGGAGATAATTATTCTCCATCTAGGAGTTAAACATCAATAACACACAACATAATCAACACAACAATTCTTTATCATCAACTCCACATATAATGATATTCCCTTTCTCCTCAATTATCAAGACAAAAATTAAAATGGCCACGACAAGGACCGATGCTTGGAATATAGTAAAACAAAAATAGCCTCAACAAGGGCTTCACAAGCTAAATTAAACACATACACAATATTCACAATGCGAAACTAGAAGTCACGAGACTTACCTGGGGGCCTCTAGACTTACAATTTGCTAGCGTTCCCACGGCGAGTTTCGAGTCCCTAGAATCTCACAAACACGAAGATGATCAAAAATACACAAGGAGTATTCACAAGACACAATATTCACAATCAAACTAAAATTAACCCTAGAACTTTGGTCGCTAAACCGTTTGCAGTCCCCGACAACGGCGCCAAAAATTGATCGGTTGATCAACTATACATCAACCTTCGCAATAGCACGAACCATTGTAAAATAGGGCTATTGGTCGGGTAAGTCGAACCACTGGGACTGCGCTAGTCTATGGCAACCTAAGAGTCTAGATTACTTTTAGAATGATGAGGGGGTATATAGAGTTTTGTTGGTTTGTCACTTAGTCACTAGAATTGAAATGTGCTTAAAGAAATAAATGCAAGGAATTTAAGAGGAAGAAGTCTAGAAAAGGAGGTCTAGGGAAGTGAATTCACCACCAATCCTATAAACATACTAAATTTCTATTAACTTGGGAAACAATTTCACTACATGGCAATGATATGTAGCAATACTAGATTGCTACATTATCCTCAAGAAAATCATAGGATCAAGATTTAAGTATAATCCCTCAAAGAGCCACGTGCTAGAACTACCTAGATTAGGGTGTAGCCATAACATGCTCACTAAGCTAGGGACCATCAAACCCCTCAATCACTATGGTAATAGCACATGAAGTCAAGATACAAGATTAATCCATCAAAAGGAAGTCTTAAGCTATGGATTAACAAATTTCTCATACAACATGCCTTTAAACCCATTTCACAATTTCATTTCCATTCTCACTATGAAGATGCAAGTTATATAATCATGAGAGGATAAAATCTAAGACAAGATAATGAACTCAACATGATCATTTATAGGCATTGAAATCCATTACAACAAGTGTAAGTGCTCTAAATCATGAAACTACCATGTACATGAATCATTCCCCAAATTAGATGAAATTAAAGCATGCTTACAAGAGAGAGCTTCATCACCTCCCTAGATGGAGGTTTAGTTATCCATGGATACAAAAATGGAAGAAGGAAGCTTGGAAGAATAAGCCATTTTTGAGCTCCCTTCCTTTGGCTTCAAGAACCCCCTCTTCCTTGCTCTCTTCTCTCCTCTCTCTCTTGTCAAAAATGAAGCCTAATGTATTGTGTGGCTCTTATCCGTCTTATCTACCACCAAACTAGGCTCTCTCTCTCCTCCAAAAACATCCCCAACCACCTCATAAAAGAGGGCCATCCAAAATTGGAAATTTCAGAGCACAAGTGGGCTGTCTCATGGAGCAAACTGCCCAAATTTTGAGTGCTCAAAATAGGGCCTCGAGCACTCGAATTTAGTGTAAAAAGCTCCATGCTTCACTTGCTCCGCCCAGACCTACTTTGATGAAATGGCCATAACTTTGCGTTCCGAACTCCGAATGACGAACCGTTTAAAGATTTGGAGAGCTGATTCAGAGCTTTAAAAACTTCATGTTTTGATAAAGACCCAAATCTCATGTTTGGTTGGTCGAAAATGGGGAGAAAGGTAGTATTTCAGTGCTGCCAGGCAGTTCTGCGCACCTCTGGTAACAAGGCCATAACTCTCTGCTCCGAGCTCCGAATGATGAACCGTTTGAAGATTTAGAAAGCTAATTCAGAGCTCTAAATCTTTCATGTTATGATGGAAGTCCAGTTCTCGAGCTTTCTGGGTCAAAATGGCGAGCAAAGTCCTGACTCCACTGCTGATCTCGTGAAGCAATCTGCCCTAATTTCGAGCACTCGAAATAAGGCCTCGAGCACTCGAAAATTGGCCAGAATGCCCTATGCTTGGTTTGCTCTGCCCATACCTACTTTGGTAAAACGGCCATAACTTTGCGCTCTGAACTCCAAATGATGAACTGTTTGAGGATTTGGAAAGCTAATTCAGAGCTCTAAAAATTTCATGTTTTGGTAGAGATCCAATTCTCAAGGATGGTTGGTCGAAAATGAAGATCAAGGCAGAATTTCATTGCTGCCAGGCAGTTCTGCGCACCTCTGGTAACAAGGCCATAACTCTCTGCTCCGAGCTCCAAATGACAAAACGCTTAAAGATTTGGAAAGCTGATTCAGAGCTCTAAATATGCCATTTTATAGTGGAAGTCCAGTTCTCGAGTTTACAAGGTCAAAATGGCGAGAAAAGTCCTGACTCCACTGCTGCCAGAAATTCAGAATTGTGCCTTTTGATGGCCAAAACTCCACAAAGCCTTGATTTTGCTCCTTTTTTGGCAAATGGACCTGAAAATATATACATACACACAAATGAAGATAATCTACTTAAATAATCAAACGATGGACTTAACTAATGCAATTTAGGGCGCTTGAATATACAATATTCGGCGCTTATCAACCAGCGTACCCAACATTCTGCCCCGTCTTCGAGTTCTCGAAGACCATTGTTCGAGCGCTCGAACTGATCCATCCCCTTTAAAAATCAACTTTCCCTTTCCCCATTTTTCAGTTTCACTCATTCACTCCCTTTAACCCCATGCCCTCCTTGATTCATTCCCTCTCCATAACTCTCCTAACCTTCTCTCTCCCCCATTTATGCACCAAACTCCTATAAATACCCACCACCTCCATTTTCCCTCCTCATTCCATCCATCCTTCTCCCCAAGACCACAAATGCAAGCATGATATCAATCTTTCAAAAAATTTACTCCTAAATAGCATCCACAAGGCATACAAGGAGTATTGGACTCTCAAGTTAAGTAATTTTTAAATTCTAAGTATCATGGTCCTCAAAAGATTAAAATCATAGCCCAGACTCTCAAATCATACCACATGCATAGAATTGAAGTACGACATGTAAGACATGCTAAAACACCCCTAAACTTAATCTGTGCATTGTCCTCAATGTACAAAGAAACAACAGATAATAGAAAGACTATACCAAATGGGTGAAGCAAAAGGGACCCAGCAATGGAAGCTTAGCTTTGGAAGGTGCACCTCCAAACTTAGATTTCGAAAATTTGTCTGAAAATGGTCACACTAACAACTGTCAAAGCATATGCATCAATGATATATTGGAGAAGTAAAACTGAGAACTGGGCAAAAATTATGGCATATAGCAATGTAAAGCTCATAACATCCAAAACTAAAATCAAGTATCCAAAAATCCAGATATAGAAAATAAGTGTAAGATCAAATATCCATAAAATCAATAATATCCATCAAAATCTAAAAATATCTAAATCAAATCCAAAGACTATCCAAGAAATATCCAAAAAGATATCCAAGAAATATCCAAATAAGTATCTAGGAAAATATCTAAAACCAGGGCAAATATCCAAATATGATGTAAAAAAATCACAGTCAAAGCAATAGAGATCATGAGTATGAGAGAGAGAAAATGATGGCATCAGACAGAGGGGTCTGGAGTAATCATGTCAGCAATATGCTACAGCATGGCAGACATCTCGGTGCTGTGGTGAGTGAGCGAAGTGGTAAGGTCGGTCCTCAAAGTGCCAAGCTCATGTCTCACCTCAGCTACCTCGTCATGCAGGGCATCAGATCTCCGAACTAAATCATCATGTCTCCCCACCAGATCATCATGCCTCCTCATGATATCCTCATGACGACCAGTCATATAAGCTCTGAAAGATATAAAATCTATATGCAACTGAGTTACCTCTGATCGGTAGCTAGTCAGTGCTGTTGGTGCGGGAGGATGGGCATGTGACGGGCCAGTCTGTTGTGATGCAGCCGGTACATCTGGCTGGGAAGTGGATTCAGAAGTAGTAACACGACGTCTCTGTCTGGGCGGAGATCTATCTGCTGTATCATCCTCTAGAGCATCGCCTGTTGCTGCTGCAGCTGCCTGTGCTGCCTGTCCCTGTAAATGTGCCTGTATTCTCTTGAAATCTCTATTGGCTCTATTTTTGTGGCCGGCATTGAAGGTCTTATTCCACCGAGTCAAATCATAAACTCTCTTTGTCTTGTCAGCGTTGGGCTCTGGGATCTCCTCAGGGTTAAACTGGTATCCCTGGTCGATGAGCAGCTGTGTAATAAGATGGCCAAAAGGTAACAGCCAGGTCTCAGCACTGGTGGTAGGTGTAAAATGCAAGTTCTTCCAGAACTTGTGGATAAGCTCCGAGATAAGTGCAGGAATAGAGAATCAATACCCCTGGTCAACACAGTATAAGGCCTGGAATATCCCTTCTCTCCTCTGAGTGCCATAACCGGTCGGGAAGGCATTGATGTGTAGCACAGAATCGAAGAACCAGTACCGGGGATCAATCTCGATTCGGTCTAAAACTGTGTGCACCTCATATGCCACATGTGGTGATAATGTGGCTACCATAGTCAGCTTAGTAGGAAATGGTGGATGGTCAGGGTATAAAGGCTCCTGAGTATCCTCGTCCAGTGGAGAAGTGTGGGGGTAGCCACTGGCAGCAGCTATGGTCGGAAAAGAAATGTTAATCTCCTGACCATCAATAGTAGTGTGCAAGAGAAATCTGTTATCCTCATCCATCTGGAGGTGCTGATAGAAGAGAGCAACTAATCAAGGGTAGACAACTGTATCTGCTGGAGTCATGATAGCATCACTGCCCCGCCTCACAAACTCATCATACGCTCACCTAGTCTGGTCCAATGTAGTAAATGTAGCTGTATCAAATCTATACTTGGTTTCCCGGTCCTTGCTAGCGTAAGTCTCAGTGGGGACCTCTCTAACAATGGCCTGGTCAGTGTCCATAGAATGTGTCTCGGATTGAACTAATGCCGAAGATGAAGAAGATGAAAAGGGAGACTCTGCAACTGGAGGTGCAAGTTGTGGCACTAGGGGAACTCGTTTCCTGGTAAGAGTCTTTCTTCTACGCTGTATTTGCAAAACAATTTTAAATTAGTGCACAGGTAAAGGATAAGGTAAGCAAATGAGAAGGAAACACAAAACATGCCTGAATCAAGTAGAAGTAGATAATAGACAAATAGATCATGCTTGTGCAAGAAGTGAATAAGAAAGCTTGAGAATCATATTAAAATATACTTCAATTAAACAAAATAGATTAGATATGCAATGATGGCATAGAGGGCAGAAAAGTCACATATGGAACAATCTGAGCAAAAACATGATCAACAGAATAAGCATAGGCTGTGATGTACATAAATAATGCAACATGCATTCACAAACCTAAAACACAAGAAAATGCTGCAATGATATGACAAGTAGACTTTAGGATGGCATCGTATCAATTCCTAGCAAGAATGTCTACAAGTACAACAGTGAAGAGCAAAATAGAGCAACAGGATAACATGGAGCATATAGACATGGCAAATGTTAACCTAGGACTCAAGAAACAGGCATGTCATGCAATATAGACTAAGTAAAATGCACAATTGCAAAACACGGCAATCCAAGGCATGTTATGACAGGCAATTTCGAGAAAAAAATCCTAGACATGGTATACAACTAGATGGCATATATCTGAATGATGCACAAATAAGAACAACTCCAGATAAAGAAATATCCTGTACTGCAATGCAACAAAATCAATATCCTATAATCACGCATGACTCGTGACCTCATCTAATGCTTAAATGAAGTAGAGACTGAGTAAAAATCAAGAATACAAGAAGTTTACCCTTTGTAAGTCAGAATCTGAACCGGAAAGAACCTTGGTCACTAAAAAGGATCACAAGTGTATAAGAGATCAAGATAATGGCATGGAATCAAATAAACAGCAATATCAAGTAATCACAGTCCTAACTTGGCTCATATTTCAGTTCAAAATCTCAACTAAGGCCAAAGAACAGATACAACATCCAAATCATGCATTTGAAATTCCAAAAAGCCATAAGACACCCCCAAACTTAGTCAGAAACCTTATTTGGTATGTCTCAAAGTCAATAAGCACAAGGAAATAAAAATCATGGTAAAGAATGCCAAGGGACATCAAACTAGTGCCCTAGTATGACAAGAATCAAGAATTAGGTCACATACAAATTCAAAGGCACTTAGAACATGCAAATGGATGCAAAGGAATCAAATGGAATAAATTTTAATTGAGTCAAGGGCATTTTGGTTAACTTTGGACTTTTTCAATATTTTTGGGGCAAAATAGAATTTTTAAAAACTTTATGTTCAAGACATTCAATTACATTATAGAAAAGCTTCATGACAAGAATCATGCAATGAATGAACAATTGTAGAAGGAATTATGCAACTCAACTTCACATTTTCAAACAACGTTCAAAAATTTCCTTTTTGAAGCATTTGAAACCCAACAAGTGTGATTACAAAGCATTTCAACAACAAATGATCATTTTACCAAAATAATGCACTTAATCCAACTAAAACTTTGCAAAGAGGTCCATTTGAAACATTTTATGCATTGAAGACAAGACTTAGCATTTTTAATTCAAAAGCACAAAATCGAATCAAGTCATGCTTGCAAGCAATGTAGACAACTTGGAATAATTCCATGCATTTCATTTTCAAGATAGATTAATGGGATAAGAAGGAACTATGCTCACAACAATTCAAACTTTGCAATGCTATTTCAAAATCAACATCAATAGCTCAAGTTGGAAAACATTTGAAAATTTGCTTTCTTTCTTTCTAAAATTAACTTGTAAAATCCTTTCAAATTCCAATACAAAATTTAAGAATCAAATCTCATGCCGTGTTGAATCTAAGTGTGGAAATTTTTTGAAAATCTGGCATGGTTTCCCTTTAAAAATGGACATCCCAAAAATTTTTCAACACAAAAATTCAGCAATTTAATTAACTTCAACAATCCATTCCAGCATTTAAATCAAACTCAACATCTAACAACGGACACCACCTACAATAATCCACAAAACCAATGAAATTTTGCCCATTCTCCTTCTATCGACTACAATCCACAACTACAATCAATATTCATTTGTTCTTATCAACTTTCAATATACATCATAATTTAGTCCCAAATCAGTTGGTTCCAAATATTTTTGTTAAGCAACAATTTTTAAGAAATCTATTTTCCTTTTGGATTTTTCATTTTTGTATTTTTATTTGTTTTTATGGTTTTCTAATTTTCTATTTTGTTTTCAATTTTAATATATGCACAAGAATATATACAAAGCAATAATCAAAATGCAAAACTAAAACAAAATCAAAGAGAAAAAACAAACAATATAAAAATAATAATGAAAATGATGCAAAAATCAAGAATTGAAGACTTGGAGCTTACTCGACAATTTTAGAGAGTAGAAGGGAGAAAAGGGAGAAATTTGGAGCAAAACGTAGGTTTTTAAACCTCACTGGCGCCGGAGAAGGTGACCGGAAACTCGCCGGAAAATGCAAGTGTCACCGGAGCTTGATTTCGAGTCCTCCTTGGCCTAAATTAGCCGGAGGCGAAGAAAAGACTGGAATTAGAGTGAAATGGAGAGAAAAAAAGGAGAATAAGCTTGGCCGTGGCCAAAAGCTTATTGCCGGTGATTATGGAGGTTCACGACGGGTTGAGCTCCTCGACTTCTCCTTTGGTTGCCAAAGATGAGAGAAAGAAGGTGAGGTTGGTGATGTGAGGGAGTGAGGTTGAAAGAGATGTGAGAGTGAGGTTGATTCAGGGAAGAAAAGAGATGAAGGTGGCGGCGGCTTAGGGTTTGTGAGGGAGAAGGAGATGAATAAGGAAGAAGGAATAAAAAGAAAAAGAAAAAGAAAAGAACAGGAGAAAAAGGAAAATTAAAAAAATTAAAAAAAAAATGAGTTTTGGAAACTGAAGGGATTTCTGAAAATTTCAAATCATGTATTTTCAATCGATCGAAGTAATTCAATCGATCAAACCCTTAACTTCGATCGATCCAACTTGGATTTCGATCGATTGAACCTGCCTTTGATCGATTGAAATGGAAATTCAAAAATCCTCAAAATAAATGATTTGATCGATTGAAGTGGGACTTTGATCAATCAAACTTAAGTTCGATCGATTGAAATGTCCCTGGTAGTACTCAAAATGCAGAAAATGGCTCTCAAGCCGGATTTTTCAATTCAATTCATATCTAGACGATGCAGAAACATATAAAAATAGAAATGAGGGAGGAATAGGGTTGTCAAACCCTACGGAATGCACTAGTCTTTAATGTCTCTAACAAGACATTGGGATCTTTTAGTCCGAATCAAAAATCTTGTTTGGCATCCCCTCCTTAATGGGGTGAATGGTATTTTGAATCTCACCTAATAAATGGCTCCCTAAAGAACTTGTTGGATTTGAATCAAAAGAGATTGATTGGCCTTTTTCAATGTAAGTTTTGGGCTTCCATGCCCTTTTAAAATTTGGTTTTAAAACAACATTCTTAGAAATCATTTTAGAATGCAAACCTTTGGAAACACGATTTTCAAGCAATAATTCAACTTTTTCAAATTCATTTTCAAAACACTTCTCCACAACATACACTTCTTCATGCTTGTCATTCAAACTTGGGGTTGGATTAAATATATTCAATTTCACATTCATATGCCCAAATAAAATTTTCATTATCCCCGTCCTACAATTGATGTTGGCATTGGCGGTTGCCAAGAATGGATGACCAAGGATAAGGGAATTTGATTCTTGGGATTTGGGACCGGTTCCATGTCGATGACAACAAAATCGGCCGGGAAAAAGAATTTATCAATTTTAATCAACACATCCTTACTAATACCCCAGGGCTTTTTTATGGATCGGTCGACAAGTTTCAAAACTATCGACGTCGGTTTCAAGTCTCCTAAGCCCAATTTGACATATATCGAATATGGAAGAAGGTTAACACTTGCTCCTAAATCTAGAAGAGCCTGGTTTATGACATGGTCACCAATGATGCAAGAAGTAGTAGGTGAACCAGGGTCCTTAAACTTTGGGATAGTGTTATGTTACAAAATGGAGCTTACTTGCTCGGTCAAGACCACTTTCTTTAGTGTTTGGCTTTTGTTCTTCCTCTTTTGAGTGCAAAGATCTTTCAAGAACTTGGCATAAGCCGGAATTTGCTTAATTGCATCCAAAAGTGGAAGATTGATCTTCACTTGTCTAAACACTCCAATTATTTCATTCACTTTGGTCTTTTGTTTATCAATAGAAATGGATCCTTTTAAGGCATCCGGAAATGGAGCCTTTGGCTCAAAAACCTTTGCAAAGTCTTTTTTCAAAACATCTTTGGTGGGTCGTCGCACCAAAGCCTAAAGAGGTGCTAAGAGTGTGAATGTGCAATGTGGCCAAGTTTTAAATTTATAAAAGCCACAACTACCTCAAACTAAAAATATAGCTAGGGTGAGTAGGGATCGTCCCAAGGGATTGTGGGCATATTTGCAATGGAAACAATGTATAGGGTTAGTAGGTCAAATGATCAAAATGAGGTTTGTTTGGTTGATTAAACTACAATACAATTGAAATTAAAGCAAGCAAAATACAATAATTCTAGAAGATAGGTAAAAAGATATAGAGGAGAGGACTTGGGGTACTAGAGCTCACCACTATGCTTGACTTCACTAGACACTAGCAATTGTATATCAATGGGGAAATATAATTGTAACTTGTGCGTGTGTGTGACATTAATTGAAACTAAGCATGGATGACAAATAAGTATAGATTGTCTAACCAATTCAAATGGAAAGCACAACCTATCAAATGAGACCAAAATCCATTCAATGAAACCACAATTTATGCACACACAACCATCTATAGGCATACACTATTTGCATTCATAAGTATGGAACACCAAGGAACAAGAATAGATTGTCTACGTATCTATGAATCTATGTGACGACCCTGGTTTTTAGGCCAGTGCGTCATAAGATAAACCTAACGTAAATCCAATGATGAGTCCAGAATGTGGAAGCAAAAGGTGTAACAATGGTCTCTAGGAATATTACACATTTATAAGACACCAATGTAACCCTCAATGAAGTCACAAAACCTAAGGAAAACAAATGTGAAAACGACGACCCAAAAATGGACAAAAATGAACCTAGGGGAAAAATTATCATTTCATAGAGAAATGGATGCTACCAAGTATATCATTGGAAAGAAAACGAAAAATTAATGAATTTAGACTCAAGAATCACCTGATTCAGAGTCCGGACGGAAAAGATATGAAAATAGAACGAAAAGGCATCCTCCGTTTAAGAGATAGCACGACCCTATCTTACTAAAACTAGTGTAACTCTTACTACGGTTGGATTTTTTGAGTATGGTTGGTATCATTGGAAATCTGACTTCAAGCTCTTGAGTTTAGGCTCAAGAATGATCTGATTTGGATTAGAAACAAAGGAGATATGACCCTCTGAAGTTGACCCAAGAAATCTGTCTAAGAAGCTGAAAGGAAACCAAGCTTCAGGGAGGATCAGCAGGCTGACGGAACAGTACCAACCTGTAGAAACTCCATCATCAGCTGGCTAATGTACAGTACCAGCCGACCGAAATGCCTTAAATTGAATGCAACTCTCGGGAAAAACACTGTGGACACTCATCAGTCGACTGATGACTGCTATCAGCCGATCGGTGGACCTGTTAGCAGCAAAAAAAGCTGTTATAACCCATGGGAAGGTGTTTGGCTTGGTTCTAAGGTTATACATGCCTCCCATATGGTTCAAAAAAGTTTCAAAACACTCTCTAACCTCATGTAAGCATTTAAGTCATGCTAAATCAAAATAGAGCTTTGAATCAAATCTCAATGCATGGATTTTGATTTAATTTTTCATAAATCCTCCATAAATAGTTCAAAAGTTGGAACTTGAGAGTTTTGTGAAATGTAACCATGCATGCATATGTAAAATGCAAAAAATAGACGCGCTACAATGGCCTACGGCCTCATGGCATGTTATATGCAAAATATAACCCTTCAATGCATGAAATCCCTTAAACTTCATAAACAAACTATGAAAATAAAGTAGCACACATAACATATAAGTATCTTTGGCCCTTGGCCTCATTACATACACAACTAAGGAGTATCAAAAGGTGCACCTAAGTGCACATTACATAGTTTGAACATTAAATACATGTTTTGTCAAAATAAACAAGAATGGAGCATGATATGCTAATAAGTGCATATTCTAATATACAAAAATATTCCAAGTAGTCAAGCAATCCTAAGAGTGTTGAGTATCCCACAATAATGCTTCTTTACCTGAAAAACTCCCAGTAACTTCAGGGTGAGTAAACAAGTTTACTCGTAGGGAATGTATATACATAAGTTTAACTTATTACATAGTTTACAATTCAATAAAGTTTAGTCCATGCTATTAAAATGACATTGGAACTTTTCACATGGCACAATGAGATGCAATATCACATAGTTATCAAATTTGGAATTTAAAATGTGAAATCAAACCAAAGTGGATACTTGGACATCATGCCGGATCAAACCGACACCATAGTTACTTTAGGGTTACTAGCCCATAGGTAACCTCCCTATGTACGCACTAGACTTGTAGAGGGACAATCCCCTATACTAGAACCATGTACTAGCCTTAGCCATAACAACGACATCCCAAGTTTCCAAAATCAACAATTTGTGCAACAATATATATGTATTAGCATAACATATACGTACATAATATAAAGCCATCTACCATGCACAAACCAATTTTGAAAACGCAATACATGCCCTAAGTTCACAACTACAATGGCATGAAGAATGCAAATAGTCATTATACAATTTGTTCCTCTTTATAACAATATCATTCAACAACAAGAACATAGTCTCACAAGTATGATATAAGTTTAAAATCATAATTTAAACATGGAATCAACATAGGATACATACTCCTTCACTAACATAACAAGGATATAAATTAATTAATTAAGACAACTAATTTCTCTAGATTTCATTTCTCATCCAAACATGCTCCATATAATATATGTTATAGTACCTATCATGGTCATTACATAAATTGCTTCAAAACTTGATTTAAATCATAAGAACATAATAATAAAAATTAATTAAATTAATTGACTAATTCCTCTAGATTTCAAAACAACCCTAAATGATTTCAAATTAACATAAGTTATGAATCAAGTCATGGCCCTTCCAAAAATCATGTCTTAGCTTAATTTCATGCAAGGTATCATTGACTATCAATTTAAAGATTTAGATTAGAGACATGTATTCCATTTGTATCAAGATATTAAAACATATAAAACATCAATGATATAACTTAGAACACCCCCTACCTCACAAGAGGATTGTTCCTCTTGAATCCAAGGAAAGCAAAGGAATTTCAAGTTTTCCTCCTAGGGTTATGAAGAGGAAGATGAGGCAATGTTTTTGTATTCCAAACTCAATGATCTAAGGTGAGTGGAGGGTGGTGAAAAATAAAGTCAAAGCCGTAAACCAAGCTTGTCTTCCATAGTGGCTAGGTTAAGGTTCTTGAGAGGAAAGAGATGAAATGAAAAATGAAATGAAAACCCTAAGTTAAATTTGGTGGGATTCTCCACTCACTAGGTGCTTTTGCATTACCTCACACACACACACTTGCAAGACTAAAGGTGAGTCCTACATTTGTCATGAATCTAAGTAAGCTTCTTAGATTAAATCCTAAGCCTACACTTGTCAACCATCTAGGCCAACAAGTGGTCCAATCCTAGGTTAACAAATGGGTGAATCTCCACCCTCCATGTGTCAAGAGATTATGCTTCCAAGTCTCTCCACCCCAATGCCAACAAGTGGCACCATGAAAATGTGACACTTGTCACATTTTTCAAAAATTACAAAAAAGTCCTTTTTGAAAATATCTTCCAAATTAAATTACAAAATGGTCCCTAAAACGAAAAATAATTACTTTGCATAATTACACTAAACCCCCAAAAGTTTAAGAAAATTACGAAAAGTTATGCATCTATACCCTTTACAAGAAAGTAAACATTTAACATGCTTTTATACAAAAGTAAAAATGTAGATATCATGGAATTTAAATATCATGGATGTATGCAAAGCCGGAATCAAATCCAAGCACAAAAAGTGAGGTTATGCAACGAAAATGATAAACGGGAAAAGACAAAACAGGGAAAAAGATGAAAATGAAAAAAAAAAAAAAAAATTGCTGAAAAAAGAAAAGAGGGAAAAGACCGAGTCTTTACAATCTAAAGCAACTACACTACATCTACATTAAAGACATGAAAATTAAACTAAGCAAGCTAAAGGTGTGGCACAATCCATCAAGAAACAAGTGTGAATCATCAAATAAATTACGAGAGTGTTCAATTAAGCACTATGTTTTGATCATCACTAGATTAACTTCATCCATACACATAGATATGCACAAATTCCATTAAATCTAGAGAAAAACACATGAATCATCTATTCTAGCATACATAGATATATAGTTAGAGATAGATAATCAATTCGAAGCATTAATCCATACACATCAAGTAGAAACCACAAGATATATATATATATATAAGTCTAAGATTAAAACATTTATTACAAGCAAATCTCCAAAAATATACAAATCACAAGGTTTAGGAAGCAAACTTAGGGGCTCCTCTAGCCCCAAGTAGATGTTTAGCCACTCATTAAAGTAGTCATCTAACCTTCAAGGGCTATCTCCATGGTAGTAATGACCTCCTTTTTGATAAAAACCCTAGAAGAATGGAAGAACTCCTAAAATGTGTATGTCTCTCTCTGCTCTAGCCTCCTCTCCAAGATAGATAATATGAAAAATTAGATGTTATTATGTAAAAATGGCTCAAAATCCTTATATAGGAGGCTCAAGTGTCACACCCAATGGTCTGGACTTGTGCACTATGGTCCTTGCAATGATTGCACCATAAGCCAACTTTTAATGAGCTGGACTCTGTTTTAATTCGGACTTGAGGAGGTTCGATCGATTGAACTTTGATGAGATCGATCGAACTTAGGTGAGATCCATCGAATGCTGTAGAGATCGATCCATCCTTGGCGGTGCTTTTTTGAATAAAGACAAATCTCTGAGATATTTTGGGATAAGGACAAAAATGGTAGGTGAGGATAAGATCAAGGAAGTTCGATCGATCTAAGAAAAGTTGGATCGATCGAAAATGAGATTTCTTTAAGGATAAGGACAAAAGCTTGGATCCATCTTGATGAGGTAAGATCGATCGAAAATATTCCTGATCGATCGAAGTTTGCTGATTTCCACCACTTTGCTCCATTCTTCCATTCCGCTTGAGATTGCTTCTTTTATACTTTAATTTGACTGAATTAACTTATTTTGGGGATAAGCACCTAAAAAGGGCAATAACATGAAATTAGTCTAAAACGGGAAAGTAAGATAGATAAAGGTCCTAAAATACTCAAGCTTAAGGGGTTTAAATGCGCACTTTTCAGCGCTCATCAATCTTTAACACAAGAATTTTTTAAATCATCCTTCAAATCATTTTTCACCACTTGCTCAACAAGATGATCATGCACATACAATGAAGGAGGAATAAAATGTGAAACGGGACGGGTGTCAACTTTTGGTTGCACCGGTTCACTCTCTTTATTTTAGACACTAACTTGGTTATCAACAATTTTTTCACTCCTCAAGGTTGTCACTGCATTAACATATTTAATTGTGTGACCTTCCGATGAGGAATTGGTCTCCACCACAAATTATTGCTTTGGTGGGGTATTTAGAGGCATCTTCCCTTTCTCTCTAGCATTCAAAGTACTAGCTATTTACTTTACTTAGGTTTCTAACTTAGCAATGGATTGAGAATGGGAATGAAGCAATTGAGTATTGGCCTCTAAAGTGCCCAACGCGGTCAACACTTTTTCTTCAAAAGCGGAACTCCTAGAATTTCCTTGGGAGTAAGATGATTAATTAGGAAAATGAGAGTTAGAAAATTGGTTTCCATGTGATTGAAAAGATGATCTATAACCTTGGGAACCTTGGCCTTGCATTGGAGGTAGAACATACTTTCCTTGAAAACCACCTTGGGGAGGGTTTGAGCTTTCCCCTTGGTTTTTCCAAGAGAAGTTTGGATGATTCCTTCATCCAGGATTGTAATGTGTGCCATAAAGGTTATTCCCTTGGTGAACAAAAGTAGGATTTACTTATTCTCAATGCTCATTTTGCACATATCCATGAGGACAATTGGAAGTAAAATGTAAAACACTAAAACAAGTCATACAAGATTCATTTGAATTATGAATATGAACATAATGAGGGAGGAAGACACTTGATTCACTGAATTGTGGTTGATCAAACCTTTGAGATAAAGATTTCACCTCAACGGCTATGTCATCGAAATTGTCAACTTGATACAAGCCAACATTCTTCCTTTCACCTAAGTTTCTACCATTTTTGGAAGATAAGGATCTATGTATTGAATTTTCACTCATACTTTCATAAAGACGCCACACATCATCCTCATGCTTATCAAGATAAGAACCACCCATAGATGCATCAAACATACCTTTTGTGACTATTCGGCAAACTTTCAAAGAAGTATTGAACTAATTGCTACTTAGGCATGTCATGATGTGGACACTTCCTAAGCAAGTCATTGAATCTTTCCCATGCCTCATGAAACAATTCCCCATCCCTTTGAGAAAATTCTTGAATTGAAGTTCTCATGGCATTGGTCTTTGAAACTGGATAGTACTTTTTCAAGAACTCTTGTTGTATTTCCGCCGAAGAAGTTATCGAAAAAGGCCTAAGATTGTTGAACCAACATTTTGCCTTATCCTTAAGGGTGAAAGGAAAAAGTTTAAGCCTTAAAACCTTTTCCGGCATGTCCGTGTATCTCACGGTGGAACACACTTTAAGAAACTCATCCAAATGCTTGTAAGGTTCTTCACTTAGAAGTCTATGATAATTAGGAAGCATTTGAATGGTTTGCGGTTCATTCTCATTATGATGTGCTCTAAATGGGGGAAATTGAATGCGAGTGGGTGCATTATATTCATTAGGCACGTAATGGTCGCGCAAAGCAAGAGGATGATTCACAACCGGTGGTGCTACACGAACACCTTGATTGCCTTGAAAAATGGGAAGTTGTGGAACATAAATTGGCCGAGGCATTCCCAATGGAACTTAGCCTTGTTGTTGTGGAAGAAATGGTCTTAGCATGCCTAATAGTACTTGAATATTTTCATGATGCTCATTAGAGTGGAGGATGCCTTGTTGGTCTATGTGACCAAGGTCCTCATTTTGCTCCTCCATTGATGAAATGGAGTCAATTAATCTACCTCTTCCCCTATGAACACTAGATTCAAGATTCAAATTAAGTGGGACAAGAGTAAGATTTAGTGATCTACAACCATGCATGCACAAACAAAACAAAAACAAGTAATAAGCAAGTAGCAATCACTTCTCCTCCGCAACAAATCAACAATCAACATTCCTCCACATACGATGTTCCCATACTCCCATGCTTTGAACAATATGCAAAGAAAATTAAATTGGCTCCACGCGGGCTCACGATCTATCTAAGAAATGAAAAACTTGCCTCCACGCGGGCCGACAATTTAACTAGAGATTGAGTTTAGGAAGGCTCACAATGGGTCTTTAAGCAACTTCAAATGATTTTTCAATTTTTTTTCTTTTCTTTGCCTTGTTTGCTTTGCAATTTTTATTTTTATTTTTATTTTTATTTTTATTTTTGAGCTTTTTATGTTCTTGCTTGGCTTCACTTGGCTTCTTTGCTTATCTTACTTTTCAATTTCCCTTTGCTTTGCTCTCTTGGCTCAATGCACCTAGCAAATCAAGAACAAAAATAATAAGTAACTAAAGATAAAATAAAATAAAAATAAAGACAAGATCAAAATAGTACTAATTCCTAATTAATTTCCAAACACGACGGTGCCAAATCTCCGGCAACGGCGCCAAAACTTGGTTTGGTTTAAAGCGTGGCAATAGAATGATTAAATGTGTCCAAGTTGAAATTTGTAAAATGCCACTACCACTTCCAACTACGAATATAACTAGAGTGAGTAGGGATCGTCCCAAGGGTTTGGAGGTGTGTTTGTAATGGAAATTAATGTCGGATTAGTAGGTCGAGTGATCAAAGATGATTGGTGGTTTGTTTAATTAAACTACAATGTAATTAAAAGATTGATGCAAGTAAGAAGAGCAATCTAGAAAGTAGGAAAAATATTTGGAAGAGAGGTCTTGGGGCATAGAGATACCACTAAGCTTCACTTCATCAAACACTAGCAATTATACATTAATGGGGAAATTTAGATTGTAACTTTTGTGTGTGTGACATCAATTGAAACTAAGCATGGAAGGAAAATAAGCATAGTTTGTCTAGTCAATTAAATTGAGTAGCACAGCCTATCAAATGAGACCACAATCCATTCAAGAAAATCACAATTAATTCACACACAATTATCTAGAGAAATACACTATTTGCATTCACAAGTATAAAACACCAAGAAACAAGCATGGATTGTTCACCTACCTAAGAATTTAAAGTAATTACACTACACTAGATTAGAGGCATGAAATTAAACTAATTAAACTAGAGATGCTATACAATCCATCAAGAAACAAGTATGAACCATTAAATAAATCTTAAGAGTGTTTAATTAAGCACTATGCCTTGACCATTACTAGATTAACATCATCAACACACAAAGACATGCATCAATTCCATTAAATCTAGAGAAACACATGAACATCAATTCTAGCATACATAGACATATGACTAGAGCCAAATGATCAATTGGAAGCATTAAATCATACAAATCAAGTAAGGATTACAAGATATATATTCATTCATGGTCAAAACATTCATTACAACTAAAATTCCCAAAAATACATAAAAGCTAAGTTTGAGAAGCAAGCCTAGGGGCCATCTCTAGCCCCAAGAGAAGGATTTATCTATTCATGGTAGTGGACATGAAACCCTCAAGGGCTAGCTTAGAGGTTGGCATCATCATCTTCATCCTTGCTTTCTTCCAAAACCCTAGTTCTAGATAGGAAAATTTTTTATTCTATATTTGGTAATAAAAAACTATCTAGCTATTATAATCCTTGCTCAATAATATCAATTACACTCCTTTGAGTAAGGACCAAGTCAAAATAATAGCCTGTGATTGGAGGAAATTTGCAACTATGCATGGTAGGTAGAAAACGGCGTGCTTGGGAATTAGACAGCTCACTGCCAGCAGCATTTTCGATTGATCGAAGATGTTCGATCGATCGAATACTAGAGCTTCGATCGATCGAAGCTGACGTGGCACAAAAATATCTTCAGACTTTATCAAAATGGTTGAGCTGGCACTGCATTGGTTTCAATCAATTGAAGACCACTTCGATCGATCGAGACTCCCCTTCGATCGATCGAAGTTGCCCTGATGCATTTTTCTTGGCTTCTTTCCAACTTTGCTCCTTAGCTCCAAAAATGATCTAAATGGCTCTTGTTAGCCTGTTTGAACATTATTCACCTGAAATAGGCAATAACACAAATGAGTATTTAAGACATGAAAATAAGATAGATGATTAGACTAGAATACCCTAGCTTAGGTGTTAAAATGCGTCACATTTGAGCACTCATCAATCCTACCTATTCTGGAATAAGGGAATGGATTATAAGATTAAATCCTACTTATATTTAAGTCAGATCAGCTGAACAAGTTGAATGACTAACTGGATTATTTGCTACTTGTATTTAAGTCAAATCAGCTGAACAAGTTGAATGACTAACTGGACTTCTTATGGATGGATATGATAGGATTTATATATATATATGATTATGAGACCACGATATGAGCTTGAGTCTCAGGATCGGTGGGCAGGGAACGTATATGCATTGGGATGCATAACTGGCTATGATAGGTAGCGGTGTACCCTGTTAGGTTTAGGTATACATGCCCATTTCGGGTGCGTTTTGCATGTTGCCTCTATTCAGGTTGAGACCACCTTCGTAGTCCAGTGAGAGTCCTTTAGTGTGGATATATATATATACGGACTACATAGTTATTGTTGAGTTGTTTAAGATGTAATTGCGTATCGGGTCTCTACTTGGATTGTAATAGTATAGAACTTGCGCGTGGGCCTAACCCACTCTTATTTTTCAGGTATCAGACGGTTACAGTCTTAGAGCTTGATCGAGTTGAGCAAAGATAGTCACTCATTCTTCTGATTACGTAGGATTGCTTTTTATATTTCAGTTTTACCTTTGGATTTTATTTTAGTGGTTTTCATTTTAGTTTGGGATTTTTAGGGGTCCACTAGAGATGGATTCTTGAGTTGTTTAATTTTTGGAAGATATTTATGGAGGTTTTGGATTATTAGATTTTAAATCATTTTATTTTAAGGATTATATTTTAGATATCGTTTCAGCCTTTATTATTTATTTGTTATTTCATTTTGTATTCCGTGTTCATTTAAATACTTAATTGTCTGGTATCCCTCAGATCTGTGCTCGGACTTGATCACCCGTGACTCTAGAATCGAGGGGTATCACATGTCATCATCTTATTAATCCAAGAAGCCTATAAATAAAGGCATGGTAGAATGAGGAAGGGGTCCAGAAATTTAGAGAATTAGAAATCCAGAGGGCCAGAAATCTAGAGGGGATAGAGATTCAGAATTCTACAGAGAAATACAGAAACTCTATCGATATTCATCCCAAACATCCAAACTTAAAGGTGAAAAACAATAAGCACATCAAATCATGCCATTCTTTATCAAAATTCCACGGTGATCAACAAAAAGCACAACCAAAGTCGTGTCGTTTTTCCACAAATTCTTTAAAGACGAGGAACAACAAGCACATCCAATCCAAAGTCGTGTCGATCTTCCTCAAATTCAACAAAGAACAACAAGTATATCAAAATCGTGTCATTCTTTCTTCGTGATTCAACAAGTTTGACGAATCACCATACAACACTGTTCGAGATCAAGCTTCGTCAGCCCTCGATCAGAAATCATTGGTGGTCTTCCCTAACTACAAATACTTGAAGAAGATTGTCAACAACCCAATTCAAGATCAAGCTCCAACAGCCCTTGAATCTAACAAATAAAGGAGTTGAATCAGAGGACAAATTCTTTCTTTTGTAAAGAATATCTCAGAGGATTGTATTCCAATTTTCCCAAATTAATAAAATTCTATTTACTCCCTATTTTGTTCTTTATTTGCAGACTACAAAATTTATGTGTACAAATTTTTGGCACGCCCAGTGAGACATCCTTTGCCTCATCTCTTTCTCCTACATCAAATTCTCAACAGATTCTCATCGTTAACATTTATGGCTTTCAACAAGATTTAGACGAAGAACAAGAATACCACTAAGGACATCATAGTTGTAACGACCCACTCCACCACATGGTATGATATTGTCCGCTTTGGGCTTGAGCCTGCACAGTTTTGCTCTTGGGCTTCACCCCAAAAGGCCTCATACCAATTGGAGGTGACACACTTACATATAAGCACTTCACTTTTCCTCTACCCAGGCGATGTGGGACTGTACACCTGTAGCTCGCCAGTGTGGTAGCCTGACAGTATCTCTCACACCCGCCCACGGCACACCCGCCCACAGGGTCATCACAATCCACCCCCCTTGGAGGCCCGACGTCCCCGTCGGCACACTTTCGGCTTGGTCAGGCTCTGATACCATTTGTAACGACCCACTCCACCACATGGTATGATATTGTTCGCTTTGTGCCTGAGCCCGCACTGTTTTGCTCTTGGGCTTCACCCCAAAAGGCCTCATACCAATTGGAGGTGACACACTTATATATAAGCACTTCACCTTTCCTCTACCCAGGCAATGTGGGACTGTGCACCCGTAGCTCGCCAGTGTGGTAGCCTGACAGTGTCTCTCACACCCGCCCACGGTACACCCACCCACAAGGTCATCATAGCAGTCATGATGGACAACATCATCACCACCATAAAAGGTGGTAAGAAGGTTGCAACTCGTCAAGTGGTACAAACAACTTTGCAAGTTCAATTCCGCTAAAAGACAACACGATGCGATGATAGTCAATTCTGCCAAATCTATCAAAGTAACAACTCAAACTCATATCGCCTTCACCTCACCGGGGGAAAGGAAGAAGATTCATACAATCTCAAAGGTTGCTCCAGTCACAAGTTCAAGTTCAAGGTTGTCCACCTAAGGCCAAAGATTTTTTCTGACTCCGTCACTATGCTAGTAATGATGTCAAGTACTAACTCGTACGAAGAGCAATTGGCAAATATGGCCAGTGCAATTGAAATATTACAACACTCTCTTAAGGAGTAAGATCTAAAAATTGCGTCGCTGACAGAAAAGTTAAAATTGCGTTATGACAATACTGAGTCAAACAAAGGCCAAATTCCTCATTCGAATTCCATGCCAGAGATCACTCTAATTGGCAATCACAATGATATGTCCGCCAATCCAACAATTGAAGTTACCTCCGTCACCTCACTTTCTATCCACCAAGTTCAAGACATGATAGTGAATTGTATAAGAGAATAATACAGTGGTGTTCCTCAAAGTACTCACATGTACTCAAAGCCTTACATAGAAAGAATTGATATCTTAAAAATGTCGGTTGGGTATCAACCTCCAAAGCTTCAACAGTTTGATGGAAAAGGCAAAAAATTCTTTCACCAAGCACGGAGGGATATACTTTCAGCTACACACTCGATCAAATTTAAAACACAGGAAAGTCTAATGAGTTTCCCTCTAGAATATATTGACAAACATCAATTAAAACTGCAGCCCTCACCCCCACAAAGTAATTAAAGAAAACACAAAGTAAGCACATTAAACCAGTAGAAACCTTAAATAAATGCAAACCATAAACACATTTTCTCTTTACAATTAAAAAGAGCTCAATGACCAAGTACAAGGCCCAAGAAGAGACATTAAAAAAAAAAAAAAAAAAAAAAACAATTATATTATAAAACTAAAAAAAAAATATTTGTTTTGCTGAAATAAAATGTAGATTACGGTGATTACCTCAAAATGCAATGCAATGCAAATTTTGTTACTTTATATTGCAAAAAATAAAAAATAATTATATAAAAAAGATCATAAAATTTTTCACCAAATAGGATTTAGTTTGCAAAACTAGAATTACAGAGCTTAAAAATTAAAACAAAACCCATACATACAAGTTAGCAGTTGCGGCCGGGGGGGGGGGGGGGGGGGGGGGGGGGCTTGCAAACGGCGAGCCCGATCTAGAACAGCGGGCGATGGAAACGGAAAGAAATGGGTTTTGATTTTTTGAACAATCTTGAAATGATATGCCGATATGGGTTTTGAACTTTTGATTCTTGCACACAGATAGATAAACTGAAATATATGGGTTTTGGATTTCTGATTCTTGTAGATTTTGTGGCTTGCAGTTAGAGAGAGAGAGAGGGCAAGTTCAGAGTTGAGAATGAGAATAGAGATGGAGGTGATTGGGGAGGCTGAAATCATTGTGCAAACAGATTCTTGTAGATTTTGTAATTTGCAGTTACAGGGACAGAGAGAAGGCAACTTTAAAGTTGAGAACGAGAATAGAGATGGAGGCGATTGGGGAGGCTGAAGAGAAACCTAGGGTTTGTAATGTCGGATAAGATTGGTAAAGTTAGAGAAATAAATGGATGAAATATTCGAGCGCCAGATTTCCCAGCATAAAATAATTTCAATAAATTTCGCATCCGCCTTTTTTTAGAGAAGGCTGGTTAAAGTACATATATACCAGAGTGGTAATTATTAGACAACACGAGCTTGTTATTAAAAAAACACTGTGTAAGGCATAACTGTTGTAGAAATTACCTAAATTAAAGTATTTATCATGTCACTAGACCTTTTTGATGTATAAAGATTGAATATTTGAAAGAAAATGAGAGTTTTGAATTTAAGTTATTCGAATTCTATATGAAGTCGTGAATAGTATTTTAATGACTAAAAGATTGAATCTTTAAATGAAGATACCTCAATCAAGGTATCTATTATGTCACTAAACCTTTTTAATGTATAAAGATTGAATATTTGAAAGAAAATAAGAATTTTGAGTTAAACTTATTCGAGTTCCCTTTGACGTCCCGAACAGTGTTTTAAAAGTATTTTAAAATTTAATTTAATTTAATTTCTATTGTAAATTTAAAATTATATAAATTTCAAATTATCTAACCAAATTCAAATTACAAATTACCTAATAAAATTCTAATTACCTAAAAGAATCTATTACTTTGCAAAATTCAAACTCTACCACCAATTTTAGTATTAAAATAAATAAAAATATTTCTTAATAAATAAAAAATAAAATATAAATATTTCAGTATTAATATAAAAACCTAAAAGAATTTTTTACTTTACAAAACTCAAACTTTACCACCAATTTCAAAATATTTCAGTATTTATTTATTAATGTTAAAAAATATTTATTAATTAATATAAAAAGATTTACAAAAAAATTGCAGAGTTTTTTTAAGGCTTTTTGTTACAAGTTTCAAATTGCACTTTTTTCTTTTCTCTAATTCATAACAAATAATATATGTGTATGTGCGTGTGTGTGTGTATATATATATATATATATATATATATATGTATGTATGTATGTATAAACTATGTTACAGTAAGAGATTTATTCGACTTTGAAGAGTAATAATTAATTTTATTTGCAACTTTAAGGTAACCATAAATAGATTTTAAAAAAAAAAAAAAATTATTTGTGAAAAAATTGGGGGAGGGGGTCATTGCCGGATGGCCCCCTTCCCTCCGCCCCTACGACAAATTATGTGTCATCCATTTAGACTAAATCAATCCAATGACCTAGATCAGCGTGTGCAGCTTCTACCCATGCACACGCCCACATTGGAATATCCCAATATGGAATATCCCAATATCATCAGGACCATCCTAAGGTCCTGATTTGAGGCGCACCGAAGTGCTGCGCTCTGCGACTCACTAAATCACAACCTTCTATTTGTTGCGCTGATATGTTACAGTGGCATATATTTAATTTAAAAAATTATAAAAAAAATTCCAAATACATTCCAGAATATTTCTAAAAATACAAAACAAATTCTAAAAATAATCTAATCCAGAAAATCCCCAAAAGCTTAATTTATTATTTTTGGGCATATATGAACATGTATAATTTTATTAAGATCTATTTAATTTAATTAATCATGCTACACAAAGTTAAAGTAAACTATATAAATTTCAGAAATTAAAGTTTAATTAACCTAACCTCATACACAAGATTTAAATTATCAAAACAATACATACATATATTCACATGTTTAACTCTATAATTTTGTAAAGAATAAACATGCTCATATAATCCGATTAATAAATTAAATTTTAAAAAAATAAAATAAAACTATAATTTCGATAATCAAGGTGATAAGCTTATGAGTTTTAAGAGGAGAAGTAGAGAATAACTCACATGTTTCTTCCAAATCCGATATCCTACTTCTCTGATCCGGCCTTCTCTTTGTCAGCCCTTCTTCTTCTTCTTCTTCTCTCTCTGTCTCTCTTATTTTTCTAATGTTAAAACCTTTTAACCCTAAAGTCTTATGCGTATATTTATACACATTAAAATCCAAATTATTTTCCTATTATGACTACCAAATAAAATAATAAAAATAATAATATTTAAATAATAAATATATATACACACATATATATTATATACCACCTCCGTCCCTTATTAGTTGTCCATCCTTGATTTTATAACTTTTTAAGGGGACATGCAATTAATACATTGTCGCCTTTTCAAATTACTAAATTGTCATTCAAATATTAAATATATATAACACCAAAGTTTGAAATTTTTTAAAAAGATAAAGAATAATGATGGAAATATAATGAAAAGATACTTTGACTTTTCAAAGAGCACAACTAATTTGGGACATGTAAAAAGAAAAAAATGGAATACTAATAATGGACGGAGGGAATATTATATATATATTCCTTTTATAAATAAACATTAGTTAAATAAATCATATATATATATATCTATATATATCAATAAATATATATATATCATCCATAATGGTTATTAATTAATTATATTCATATACATATAATTATATATATATAATTATAGAAAGATAATTATTTTAAATATCTTCATAACTATGTGCCTTTATTAATTAACCTAACAAGGCTACATTCAAGCCCAATACCACATTCATTAGTCCCACTCCTCTTAAGCCCAAACCAATTAACTTATATAAATAATTAAATTAAACCTATTAAATACAAATAATTCACAATAAAATCACATAAGCTTAAATGCACATAAATCAAATAAACAATTCATTCATAGCATTCCACAAATCAAACACCATATCAATTCAACAAATATAATTACGAAATATAATTTAATTAAAACAAGACAATCAATCTATGCATTTAATTAAATAAAACAAATTATTTAAAAATAAAATAAAAGCAATTAATCACAAACAAAATATTTAAAAATAAAATAAAAATAATTAATCCCAATTAATAAATCCTTTAAAATATTGGGGTATTACATTTGTCCCACATTGGATTCGGTTTTTATAAAAATGAACCGGATTTCGCGAATCTAGTGCTAACTTAACTTAGAGGGAGCGCGGACCTTCTACTCACTCTTCTGTACCACTCAAGGTGTGTGTATTTTGCTATCCTTCTCGTCATGTCAAAGATTATTATTATTATTAATTCTTTTTCTATAAGTTACATTGGCAACATCTGCGGTTTTGTATAATAGTCTATGCAATTTATATATTTTAGACCTATGTCGTTGTTCCCAGTATTTATAAACATGTTTGGGATTACTTATACTAAAAACAGGGTCATACGAAACACTACTGCCTAAGCGATGATATCAACCATGTAAGGAGGATACTCTGGATCCCTGACCTGTTATTTTGGAAAATGTGACAGTTGATTACACCAATAAGTTAAAAATTTAATTGTTTGGACTGGGCTTAACGGAGCCTACTATGCATGTACATGAGCCCAAAAATAATATAATAATAAAATAAACCAGTTTTTGAGTTTAAATATAAATAAAAAAATCTTTTTTTTTTTTTTTTTTTTTTTAAAGAGAGGGGATAAAACTAATTGTTGTTACCATACCAATTATTATATAACATTTATAAACTGATATTACAAGTACGTGTGTAACTGTGTTTGTTGTTATTATTATTTTTTATTTTTTTTAAAAAAATATTTATTGCCATAAATTTACATATTATATAAGTATATATTGTCATTTAATTATAAAAATTATGGCCTGAATGTTAGAGCATCTCTAATCGTTGTATATATTATTTTTGTGTAAATCTGATATGTCATAATAAATTTACACAAAAATTTTGGATTATTTATTTTTATCTCTAACGGTTGTTTTATACCTTTTTACAAATTTATCTCCCAATAACAACCAACCAATATCATGCCTAGAGCCCACATAATTTTTACAAACCTATAGGGTTGATTAGTTAATGAAATGTGAAAGAGAGAGGAGAAAGCTACAATTTACCCATTAACTTTATTAGTAGAATTAATTTATCTTAAAAATAAAAAAAATATATTTATAACTACCGTTTTATAAAATGATGAATGTATTATTAGAACATTGGGGCATTTTTTCAACAAGTGGAATTAGGCACAAAATATAATTCAAGGGGTTATTTGCAAATTCAAATATAGTTCAGGGAGTTTTTTTGTACTTTACCATATATTTTTATATATACACACACTTTTATATATTAAAAACATACCTTATGATAAGTTTTAATTTTTCTTATTATTTCCCAAACAAGTATATGGTGACAAAAGGCCAATTTGTGACAAGAATTTACTCTTTTGTGACAAAATATCTATTGTCGCTAAAAGATAGAAATTGGCGACAAATAATTTGTCACTAAAAATTTATCAATTGTGACAAAGTTATATTTGACACAATAAGTGAATTTTTTGCGACAATAATCATTTGTCATTAGAAGGTTGTTTGTAGCGACAAGAATTTTTGTCGTTAAAATGCCATCAATTGTGACAAAGCTATATTTGTCACAATAAGTGAATCTTTTGCGACAATGATCATTTGTCATTAGAAGATTGTTTGTAGCGACAAGAATTTTTGTCACTAAAAATTTATCAATTGTGACAAAGCTATATTTGTCACAATAAGTCAATTTTTTGCCACAATGATCATTTGTCACTAGAAGGTTATTTGTAGCGACAAGAATTTCTGTCGTTAAAATGCCATCAATTGTGACAAAGCTATATTTGTCACAATAAGTCAATATTTTGTGACAATGATCGTTTGTCACTAGAAAGTTATTTGTAGCGACAATAATTTTTGTCGTTAAAATGCCATCCATTGTGACAAAGCTATATTTGTCACAATAAGTCAATCTTTTGCGACGATGCATTATTTGTCGCTAGAAGGTTGTTTGTAGCGACAACAATTTTTGTTGTTAAAATGTCGTCAATTGTGACAAAGCTATATTTGTCACAATAACTCAATATTTTGCGACAATGCATGATTTGTCGCTATAAGGTTATTTATAACGACAACAATTTTTGTCGTTAAAATACTATTAATTGTGACAAAGCTATATTTGTCACTAAAATCTAGTTAATAGCGACAAAACTATATTTGTCACTATATTGTAATTAGTTGCGACAATATATTTGTCACTAAAATCAAATTTGTTGCCATACCATTTCCCGCCATATCACCGAGCGTGAGGAAATTCCTGGGGTAGTTTTTTGTCGAGTAAAGTTAGTTTAAGGCGACAAAGTTACTTTTTGTCACAAAAGGTCATTTTATTGCGACAAATTCATCTTGTCGCTATAGTTTTTGTCGCCAAAGACCAAATTTGTTATAGTGAGAAATCCAGAGGGGACATAAATTTAGAATTCCATAAAGAAATGCAGAAGCACTGCCGACATTCATCCCGAACATCCAAATCTGAAAGTGAAGAACAATAAGCACATCAAATCGTGTCGTTCTTTATCAAAATTCTATGATAATCAACAAAAAGCACAACTAAAGCCGTGCCGTTCTTTCACAAATTCTCTGAAGACGAAGAAGAACAAGCACATCAAATCCAAAGTCATGTTGGTTTTCCTCAAATTCAACAAAGAACAACAAACATATCAAAATTGTGCCGTTCTTTCTCTGTGATTCAACAAGTTTGACGAATCACCACATAACACTGTTCGAGATCAAGCTTCGTCAGCCCTCGATCAGAAATCATCGACGATCTTCCCTAACTACAAATACTTGAAAAAAATTGTCAACAACCCAATTCAAGATCAAGCTCTAACAGCCCTTGAATCTAACAAACAAAGGAGATCAAATCAGAGGACAAGTTCTTTCTTTTGTAAAGAATATCTTAGAGGATTGTATTCCAATTTTTCCAAATTAATAAAATTCTATTTGCTCCCTATTTTGTTTTTTATTTGCAGACTACAAAATTTGTGTGTACACCTGGCCCTTTCAGGTCTGGTATTGGTTAGTTGATAATATGATACTGAAGTGGGTTGAGGGTCTCACTATTTGGGTCTGGGCTTATTTGTCTTGAGTTGGGCCGCTTTTTATGGGTTCTTTCCTGGTTTGGGGTAATCCAATGTAATGTTAACCTGTGGGCTTGGAGGCCATTTTTTTTGTAGGCCTGGGTTATGCACTTTTTTTTTTTTGTGTGTATAATTTATTTATTTTTTATTATTATAATCTTGTGTATATTTTATTATTAAGAAAAAAATAAATAAATAAATCGGGATGGTGTTTAACTTTAAAATTAGATTTAAGTGGGAATTAATTACAAGGGCTAGTGACACTATGTTGGGGAAGACAAAGAGCATACCAAGGTGAACAGACTAGAAATCACTTGTCAAATTTTTTCTAGAATCATTGTTTAGACTTTAGACAAAACATATATTTTATATAGTTGCAGAACTGAATTTTTTATTTAGTATCATTTACTACTAATTCTTCCTTTTTGGTATTATATACCAATGAAAATATAAAGATGGACAATGAGATTTTACTATGCAAAGAAAACAGAGATTAATTACAAGTTCTCAAACCTTCAACTCTTCATCTCTCTTTTACTCTCTATTTCAATTTTTCGTGTTATCTTATTTCATTCTATAAATCTTAACACCCTTATATACCAGACTACAATAGAGACTAGAATTCGTTCCCAGACTCGCGAAACAAATTAGGTCAGAAACGAATCACAATGACGTAGTATTTACTGCGAAAATGATTCTTACTGCGAAAATGATTCTGTACGTAACTAAAAACTCCTTTTTGTTGTAGTGCCTAGACAGAAACGTCATTTGGACCACAACTTCTGCGGTAGGTTTCCATGGACTTCTGCACATTGCAAGTCTTCGTGATGCCGACAAGGAATCCTCTTTACAAGTGGGAAGGAAAGGGAAGGAAAAGGGAAAGGAAAAAAGAAATTGAAGGTATCCCAAAGTTGACAACATGGAGAGTTGCCAAGAAAATCAAATAAATCATCTCAAGCTTTTGCTATTTATGTTACGATCACGAGACACTGAGACCCCATCTGCTCCAAATCAAGGGGACATATAGACGTGAATGGTATAGTGACAGGTTCATGCGGGTCATGCATACTCGTGTGCTGTGATTTGCTTGGAATCTGGGTTATGGTGGTTTTTGACCTGTCACCTCCCACCACTTCCACATGAGCTTTGCTTTATACTGTGTGTGTGTGAGAGACAGAAGACTTCAATGCGTATGGAACACTAATTAGGGCACCATCAAGGTTGTTTCGTTTTGACGAGTCCAACTAAGTAATTATTTCAGATCATGTAATATGTCCCTCTCATATATCTTTTCAAATTTATTTATATTTGTTAGTAAATAGTACTTAACATTAGGACTAATTACACCTTTGAAGTGATTTGATTTGATTTAGAGCATAAATCATCACCAACTCTAATTGATTTAACCCTTGAATTATGATCATTGTTTGGATGATTGTGTGTAAAATTCTATGTATTATTTGATCTAAAGTTTTAGTTAATATCTTATGCTCACTAGTTCACCAATCAATCAAATAAAACCACATATACACATAGTCAATCATAATGATTCCATTATTTTTGAAATTAAGACCAAACCATTATCATTTTAGATCAAAATCAAATTGTACAGTTGTTTGACATATATGCCCTTAAAAGCTCATTTTTCAATTTTATTTTATATATTTATATAATTTTGAATTTTATTGTTACATTACCTACATACATGTTTGAATTTTATGGGTGTTACCTTAATTATATGCTAAGGTAAAATTGTAAGAAAAATTTAATTTTAGTTAAGGAATCTGATAAGACGTACATCGTGATTCTTTGATTAATTGAATTAAGAAAAATTATATTTGATAGTATCAAATTCGTCATTTCAAAATTGAAAAACGTAACAAAAGAAATTTTATGTTTTTTTTTTCCTAGTTATTACTCACACACACTTGTCTCTTCTGAGATTTGAACTTCTCACCTCTCTTTGAAAAGTAAGAGATTGATACAGTTAGGCCACTGGTCCGTTAGTAAACGTAACAAAAGTAAAATTGATGAAAGATTCTAAATTGAATACGACAAATCTTTTGTTGGGTGTGTTAATATGAAAAATTTGAAAATAATAGAAAAGTGAGAAAATGAGAATTGTCCCTGATTAAGGAATCTTATAAGATATACACGTGATTGTCTAATTAATCAAATTCAGAAAGTTTATATTCGATAGTATCAAATTGGCGTTTCAAAATTGAAAAACGTAACAAAAATAAAATCGATGAAAGATTCTAAGTTGAACACGATAAATATTTTTTTGGATGTGATAACGTGAAAATTTTGAAAATAATAGAAAAGTGAGAAAATAAGAATTGTCATTTTCTTTGATCAAACAAGTGCAATTTGTCTTCCTATAAAACCTTAGCTGTTTGATTGCAACTATTACCTGCCATGGCACCATTTCACGTTGCATTATCTTTTATGTCCTCATTATTTCTAGCATATCCTTATTTAGTGACTGAATAAGGCAAAATATGGTATGCCCAAAGACACGTGTCAATATATGGTATGCCCAAAAACACGTGTCAAAATCTGGTTTCCCATCATTTAAAACGAGAAAACAAAAGGGAACAAGCTTTCGACAGATCAATGTGCTGGGCATACCATAGAGGCTGGTCCTGCAAGCACTATTCTTAGGGTAGGCAAAATTTCGGAATCTTTACAAGACTAATTTTGTTTAGCTAAAAAGAATGAAAGAGAGGAGCATTATTTATGCTCTTTGCACAAAACAGGCAAAGTTGGCAAACATATTACTCTTTACCAGTGTTCCTTTATAGACATTATAATCTGTGTGCATATTTGTGTATAGGCTGCTATTGTATAATAATTCTGACATGATTATCGACCTTAGCACGTTAAGTGTAGGTTTAATTATAACTCATGCCTGTTGTGTCTAAGTCAAACAGTCAGGTGTAGTCAAGTTTATCACAATTCTTTGTATAATAATTATGACATGACTATCAACTCTGGCACATTAGGTGTAGGTTTAATTACAGCTCACGCCAATTATGCATAAGTCAGATAGTCGGGTATAGTCAAGTTTAGCACAATTCTTTATTAATAATTTAATTTTTTTTACGCGTCGTATTATAAGTGATAAGTTTAGGAGATGAAACCAAGATTTATAAAGTTGGGGAATAGAACAATTAGTTAATGGAATTGGGATTAAAGAAACAAGTTGTAGTAAATATTTCGCCGTTCAACATTAAACTAAGAAAAAATAAAACTCTGATACCAATTAACAACACAGAAGCAAAATTGAGAATCATTTTAGTTTTTATTGGAAATAACAAGTTTTAGAAAATGCTAGAATATTATTGATGTGTAAAATCTACTGTGTAGTACAGTCATTTATAATAGTAATTAAATTAATGAATCATTGAATCCTAAAGTAACCCAATCTTTCACCACCTCTATAAATCATTTAAAAAAAAAATCCAATCACTAAAATAAGTTTACAAAAAATTAACTAAATTAGAGTCCAATTCAACCACTAATAAATACTCCAAAAAAATTGACAAACTTTTAATCACATTGAAAGTTGAAAAAATGGAGCCCTAAACGATGACATTTGGTTGCAGAATGACTTATATAATGAGCATAGCCGGTGAGTATTGATGGTTTGGTGGATTCCAATTGGGAACGAATCTTTGTGAGTCGCGAAACGGGCTTGTCAAAACTATGCCAAAAATTATGTATTTTTATTTTTTTATTTTTTTATTTTTCAAACGTGCTTATGAAAAAGGTAAACAATTATAATAGAGAATTTTTCTCTCAATATCTCTCTCTTATGGAAGGACAATACAATTCTCTCTCTTTTGTGTAGGATCTTAGTAGGGTTAGTATATAAACCCCCTTCTAGAGGAAATCAACTTGCCCCACTGCACCGAGTCTTTTTCGAAGTCCAAAACAAACACGAAAACTTAATCTCGCAACTTACATCAAAGTGTGACTGGTCGCAAATAGTGCAATCGGTTAAACTTATCCAGAAGTGCGAACCATTCGAAAATTCAAAAGTCTTCACTACCATAAATATGATAGGTCCTAAATAGTGTGACCAGTCAAACTTTTCGAGTACTATAATATGAACTAATAATCAGGCTCCACAAGGGTATTTCATCACTTGTTTTTTCTCTAAGAGTGATCTCATCACTTGTTTTTTCTTTATTGAAAATTTGACATTAATGGAGATAAGCCTGATTTATGATGTTGAGTGGAAAAATATATCATATCATACTATCTCCCACAAGGGTATTTCAGTACTTCCACCACGACCTTTATGAAAAGTTTAGTTCACACGTGGTCTCTCTAATTAACTACCTCTTTGATCACACCAAATGCGTGAACATTATTTACATACACAAACAACCGGCCAAACGAGAACGAAAAATACGGATGAACACCTTCTTCTTCTTCTTCTTCTTCTTGTCTTATCCATCTATATATATATCAAGAACTCAAACAAAGTCTTGTTATTTGGACCTCAAGACCTCTCCAAACAAGCGTTAATGGGAGTTCGATCATTGATGCTGGTGGAGACTTCCAAAGGGATCGCATTGATCCGATTTCAGTTGAACTTTTATGGCTTTATGCATGGTTTGGTTGCTGTTTATTTGGTTCATTTGTCGGATCATGCGATCCCTTAGGAAATTTTCATCAGTAGCTCCAAGTTTTTGTCATGGCTTCGAGGTCAGATTTCTATGTTTTATAAAATATAATATGTTGATACATTTATATATATGTACACACAATTACATTCCACATATATCAAGACTGTTTATGTTTGTATATGTATGCTCTTGAATTGAGTATGGGTGTTAGTTATGGTGTAATCTCATGGATTAATTTTGTTTTTGTTTAGTAAGTACACGAAATATATTGAGATTATGGTTTTTTACATCTGAAATGGAAAGATGATTAATTTACTTTCTTCAAGATTTTCTGAATTTAGCAAAGGAGAATAGATCCTCTTTCTTTCTCTTTCTCTAGCATATTAAAGGGATTTAAAGATATCAGCTGTTTTCAATGCTTTCTGAATATAGCAAACGAGAATACTCTCACTCTAAATCATGAATTTTTCTTGTTAATATATATATACATCTAAAGATCTAAGCACAATAGCATGTAGCAACAATGATCATTGTAATTTCTACCTTATTTTATTTATTTATTTATTTTTGGGGGCAAGTATTTCTACCTTAATTTCAGACGCATATATGTTTTTTTTCTTTATTATTATTATTTTTTTTCTTTTTTTCATTTTTTGGATAGATAAGCAACACGTTACATGCTCAATAACTATCATCCTTTTGTGGTTTTAATTTTCACTTTGATCCTATAGTTGGACTCTTCAAATTTTTGGTTAGGTAAGCAACACGCGCAGACACACTTACATGATCAAGATACTTTTATTGATTTTAATTTTTTGATCCTCTATTTGTACAAATCTCTTTACATTCTGGACTAGTTTATGTAGGACGCACCAAAGTTTCACTTAAATTGCTTTGTGTCTATTTCATTGAACAAGTGTTTGACATATAATTATATTGTGTTGACTATATATTTATTGTGAAAATCTTCATCAATCGACTGCTAGAACTCTTCTAGAAATCATAGTGAGATCTTTTTTGGATTTGTAACGTTGTCAAGTCTGCTATTTTACAATAATTGTAACGTGACTACTGATTCAGACACGTTCGATATGGATCCAATTATAGCCCACACTTGCTGTGTCTGAGTCAGATAATCGGTTGTACTCAATTATAACACAATTCTTTGTTAATAATTCAATATTTTTAAAAGCTATATTAGAAGCAATGATATAGGCTCAAGAGATAAACCAAGATTTAGAAAGCTGGGATTCATCAATAGACTGCTAGAACTCTTCTAGAAATCATAGTGAGATATATTTTTGGATTTGTAGCATGGTCAAGACTGCTATTGTACAATAATTGTAACGTGATTATCGACTCGAACATGTTAGGTGTGGATTCAATTACAGCCCACACCAGCCGTGTTTGAGTCGGATAGTTGGTTGTAGTCAATTTTGGCACAGTTCTTAGTTAATAATTCAATTTTTTTAAATGCTATATTAGAAGCAATGATAGGTTTAGGAGTTGAAACCAAGATTTAGAAAGTTGGAAAATAGAACAATTAGTTGCGGAAATTGGGATTAAAGAAACAAATTGGGGATTTTTTTTTAATTTTTATTTTTTGGGTGAGAAAGGTAATTGTAAAAGTTGGGGAATTTAGGTAAAAAAAGATTGTCTATTTTTCTTGGTGAGATTCGGCAGAGTTTCAACACAATGGTCGTTTTAATGTCATATGAGATTTTGGTAGATGGCCACTAGTGTTGTAGGTTTTATTTTTAATAGACTGTATGCCCAAATGTTATATATGAAAACAACATTTAAACACTATTTAACTATGGCAATAACTTGTAAAAACAATGTAACTTGCATTTTGCATTACTATGAGTTGTAAGTAAAATGATATTTGCAGTAATTCTATTGTATTTTTGCCTCTCCACTTAATTTTCTTAAAAAAATAATAAAAAATAAAGTAACACAAGTTCTTCAAATGGGATCACTTATTCAAAATATCACTAAGTATTCACACTCTCCTCTTGAGGTAAAAATGGAAAAATTAAGTAGAGGGCCACTGACAAGGGTACAAGTGAAGAGTTTTACTATATTCATGAGCTGTTTGTTTTACATGAACATCTTCAATATATTTTACAAGAAATATTACTTCTCCTCAAACACAGAATTGGCAGTGGCTCACAGACTTCTTTTTGGCATGATAATTGGACCGCTGGTGGTCCTCCTTGCACTCGTTTCCCTCTTAGCACTCAACAGTGCAGGATTCAATGATTCAATTAATTTTGACACCTTCATCAACAATTCATCTTGGTCATTCCCCAATTCTCTCTCATCTGCCATACCAGAGCTGCTACAACTCCCTCCTCCTTGCCCTTCTAGAGAGGATTCTGAGCATTGGCTGGCATCACCAAATGGGCTGTATAACTTCAGGCATACAACAATGTTCCTCACAGAGCAGGCACCACTAGTTCATTGGCACAATCTAGTTTGGATCTCCCCTTACAATCCCTAGAATGAAACTCAACCTCTGGTTAGCAGTCCAATCCAGATTATCCACTCTTGACAGCAGATCAATGTCCACCCATGACAACATATGCGATATATGCAAAAATCATCCTGAATCCCACCACCATCTTTTCTTCAACTGCAGTTTTGTGTCTCCAATCTGGAGATTCATCAAGCTTAAATGCAAATTCTACACTGCAATCACAAATTGGGATCAACTGCTGCAATTGATCTGTGCTCAATTAGAGTCATGATATTCTGTGAAATAGCAAAAAGCAGAAACAAGCCAAAAAAAAATACATTTTTATTTTTTATTTTATTTGTGAAAGGTTAATTCAAAATAAAACTAGATTGGACCAAAAGGCAGGCAATCAAAAGAAACTAAGTCTACACTCAATAGTATTATTTTTATTTTTGATTTTTTTTTTTGAAAAAAGAAAGACCAAACTCAAGAAATAGAGAGATGGAAGCCATGCGTAATCTCTTCTTCTAGGTGGAGTGAGACTTAAATTCAGTGGGATAACAGAGATGGAAGATAAAAATATATATATATATATGATCAATAAATTTTGAGGGCTAGGGAGAACGAAATTATACATTATGCCGGTGGTGGCTGAAGCAGGCAGTAGAGAGGATTTAGAAACAACCACAATAATATTTAGAATCATGATATTCTGTGAAATAGCGTATCCGAATGGGGGAGTTCGCCGAGTAGGAAAGCAGAAATAAGCCAACAACAAGGTAATAAAATTGGAATTCATTTTTTTTTTTTTTGATATGTTAATTTAAAATTAAACTAGATTTTGACCAAAAGGCAATCAAAAGAATCATGTCTATACTAAATTTCCACGCACAGTTGGGATGATCCAAATTGCAGGCAGCGTCTCCCTATGTGAAGGATCAAGAATGTAATCTGTGCCAAAGCTTCCATTCTCTACGTTGAAGATACCAATATCACGGCGCCCATACGGTGGGTAAGCTAAAAACATATAATAATTATCAATGTAATATATGGAATTTGGCGAGCATCCAGGGAACTTTGAAGCTGAAATACAAGTAGAATGGTTATCCCCCAAAAACATTGTGTCTCCACCCAAGCACTTCACTCGAATCCGCTTAGCATAACCCTTCATGTTTGGCGGTAGAAGCAGCTTGAAAACCTTGCAGCCAGATGTTTCATGTTGTAAATCATCTCCTATTTCTTTCATAAACCGTTGGACAATAAGCAAGTCTCCACTAGATGATTCCACAAGATATGTAAGGTCAGCATACACTTTGGTCCTTGGTGCAATTATTTTAACTTGGGGATCTTTACTTGGCCCGTCCCTGCTATTCACATCAATCATTATGACTCCACCATAAGAATCTACTACAAAAATTTGGCCTTTATAATATATGACATCATAGATTACATTAAACCTCTCATCCTCTAGATAAGTCCAAGTTTTGTCACCAGGTTGAAAGATTGTCAAACGGCGGAGATCATCATAGATGGCAGTAACTATGTAGTCATCGGGAGACAAAGCACGGTCAGCCGACAATATAGCCTTGAGAACTCAGTACTCAACCAGAGGATATTGAACCATATTTGGGAGGAAGCCCAATGGCAGAACCAGCGAAGGGGTTTATTAGAGTTACACCCACGTTTTCTTCAATAGTGAACAACCAATCATACAAAAAACCACAACACCTCTTTTTGTAAGGTACCTGTAATTGAAAATCATATATTTTGTTGTGGGTGATGCTGTATAGACTGCGCCTTTCTTCACTATTATCTTTTGTAGGGACCATCAACAATGGAACTTGTGTGTAGCATTTATTTTTAACATATTTAACTTTGTTCTCCACTACCTCAAATTGCCATGGTTTGCAGACTGCACCAAAGCAAACATAGTCCTATTGCGAATCTAACTTGTCCATAATCACATCCAGTAACTTCTTAGGAAGCCATGCCCAGTCCGACTCCACGGACGAATTCATATCAAAAACCATTTATTTATTTGCACTATAGCATTGCAAGCTACGTTAAAAAATCTACAATAAGAACAAGTAAGAGAACCTAATCAATTAAAAAATCTAGTGAGTTTTCAGAACAAAAAATAATATCTACCTACTAACCAAATAACAAGAAGCCCCAATCATAACAAAAACAAAACAATGTAACCCGAACCAAATTTAATTAGACATGTTTAGGTGAGTGAATTGTAATAGGATTAAAATTGATGAAGATTTTAACCATATAATTTGTTCTATACGGATCGGGTAGACCGGTCGATTAGGAAAATGGATTATACTATAAAACAAGTAGACTAGCGATTTAAAATTATTGACTTTACTCGAAGAAATTGAACACCAAATTGATAACTTTGTTAATAAATCATAAATAATTTTGCAGTGAAAGATAGAAAATTAGGGACAATAAGAAAACAAAATATACTTAGTGTGATTAAAAAAAAAAGGGCTTTAGGCGAGACTAAAATTGATGAAGATTATTTACCTAAAGTCTGAAGCTGAAATACAAGTAGAATGGCTATCTAACAAAAACATTGTGTCTCCGCCCAAGCTCTTCACTCAAATCCGCTTAGCATCACCCATCTTGTTTAGCAGTAGAAGCAGCTTGAAAACCTCAAAGGCCGAAGTTTCATGTTGTAAATCATCTCCTATTTCTTTCATAAACCGTTACACAATAAGCAAGTCTCCACTAGATGATTCCACGAGATATGTATGGTCAGCATGTACTTCGGTCCTTGGTGCAATTATTTTAACTTGGGGATCTTTACTTGCCCCATCCCTGCTATTCACATCAATCATTATGACTCTACCATAATAATCTACTACAAAAATTTGGCCTTTGTAATATATGACATCAAAGACTAATTTAAACCTCATATTCTCTAGATAAGTTCAAGCTTTGTCACCAAGTTGAAAGAATGCCAATCGGCAGAAATCATCATAGATGGCAGTAACTATGTAGTCATCGGGAGACAAAGCAGGGTCAGCCGACAATATAGCCTTGAAAACTTGGTACGCAACCAAAGGTAATTCAACGATATTTGGGAGGTCCATAATGGGAGGATGCCCAATGGTAGAACCAAAGAAGGGATACCCACGTTTTCTTCAACAGTGAACAACCAAACCATACAAAGAACCAGAACACCTCTATTTGTAAGGTACCCGTATTTGAAAATCATATATTTTGTTGTGGGCGATGTTGTATAGACCAAGGGCGGATCCAGGATTTCTCAATGGGGTGGGCTAAATCAAAATATATCTAAGTCTAAGTATAAAGTTACAAACATATATATATATATATATATATATATATATATGTATGATATACTTAGTATCATATTAGATTAGTAAAGTAAGTTATAACTATATAATATTAATTATTGTCTCTGTCTGTAACTTATGAGTGCACCAGAGCTTTCCATTTCATTGTACACTTCCTAGATCCGATGCATGAAACAAGCCAAAAGCTTACAACCCTATCGTTGGTTCATAGTTGTCGTACATTTTTGTGCTCCCAATCATAAATCTTTCACTCTACAAGTCTATATCTATAGAAGTCTCCCATGCCAATATTAGTCAAGACAGAGCTTATTTTGTCTTAAGTTGGGTAATTCTTATTAGTGGACTCTCTCTTCTTTGTTGTTTTAGTTTCAACATTTCAGAAGCTCTATCAATGCTTAAACTAATAAAGTTAAATTAAAAGTGCCTAGTCTTCTTTTCTTTTTTCACATATAAAATTAGGGTTTAGAGAGATGAAAAAGAAGAGAGCCCAAGTAGATGAATCATATTACACACATCGCGTGTGAAGTGACCAAAGATTCTTGTATCTAAAAGAATTAGACACTATGCTCAATAATATATCTTTAACTCTAAATTACCTTTAATTCTAAGTGCTTTGACTTAATTTGAGTGCATCAACATATTATCAATATCATCAGTCGTCATCACTAGAGTCAACGTTGACATCAACATCCTCATAACGTTGACATTAACATCCTCATCTAGAATCCTCATCTAGAATCACGTAATCCTCTTGTATAGATATACATTTGATTAAGATAAACTGAAAAGAGACTTCCTATCGCAATTGGTCATTTTAAAACCAACAACGGTAGGGGGATTTATATAATTCAATTAGCTAGGCAAAAAAAAAAAAAAAAAACATACCTATTTTCTTTTGCCTTACTCCACCCATTCCCATCAACTCTCTTCTTTCAGAAAGGAGACCTATATTATTAGGACAAAAGAGGAAAAGTTTTAAAAGCGATAATAAACTTGTAAAACATATATTCTGAAATTGGAAACTAAACCTCCAAGTCTTTCATTCCCATTAATAAATTGTTCGAGCATCACATCATAACAATATTATATATATGTATGTAGAAACAAAAACAAAAACAAAAAATCAGTATGTAAAACATGAATAAATAAACATAACCAATAGCTAAAAATGCCAATTAAAATGTTAGAAAAAGTAAGAGTTTGTTACCTGATGACTGAGGAGGCATATTTCTTGAACTTGTTCTTGCTAAATGTTAAGGCCCGATGCTAACTCTAAAAATAAGAAAACACTCAAGTTGCGAGGAAGAGGTTTCACAATCTCACTCATAACAATTAAAACACTACTATCTAAGTACTATTTGTATCATCCCAATCCAACTATGCTTTTAGTCAAAATGTTGGACACCTATCCGTAGATAATCTTCAAAATTAACAAATTAATATCCTGATATTCTGCATTCTAATAACAAAAGAAAATCAAAAACCAAAATTTGAAAATAAAAATATGATAGAAAGATTGAATATATCCTTCGTGCATTACACAGATTGTATTTCTATGTGAAGCAAAACATCCAGGATTTCTCAATGGGGTGGGCTAAATCAATATTATATATCAACCAAAATCAACTGTTGTTTAATTCTGTTGCCCAAGTATTGACTCTAGATGGGGGGTGAATAGAGTCTATGGCAAACAATGGCCAATTTTCAGATTTGCAAATTCTATTTAAAACCTTCAACAATTATGCAATAATAAATATATAGGCATAAACAATTAATAGCATAAATGTAAGGAGATAAGGGAAGAGAGATTTGCAGACATTCACACGACGATTTTAGGGAGGTTCGGAAACTCCTACTCCTCGGCTCAACACCCCTCTTGAGACTTCCCAATCCACTATGGCACCTTCTTACGGGTGGAGAACAAACATTTGCATGAAGCAACTCCTTGCTTCACTTTGCTAAGAGACAACCTCTCTTAGTCTTCCTTTGGGTCACACCAACCCTTACAAATTGAAGCTAGCTTGCTTCTTCTTTCTTGGGCCACACCAGCCCTTACAAATTGAAGATCAAATTTGTTGTATACAAATGTATCTCTCAAAGATTGATATGCAAATCAAAGCTCACAATAATCTCTGACAGATTTGATATATAAATATTAACTCATAACTAGAGTATAAATGAATATATTGAAGCTCAATACTCTATGAATGGTGTGGGATGAGAGAGTATGATATGAATGAAGAACAAAAGCTCTTTGGATGCTAGAAGATATCTTTCAAGTATAACAATACTTAATCCCGAAGTTCCCTTGCTCTATTTATAGAATTTCAGCATCTAATTAAAAAATAGAGCTGTTGTGCACTCGGTTCAAGGCAAAATAACCGTTCAGATTCGAATCTGCGCAGGTTCGGTTGACCGAAATGAAACGCCCTTGTGTTTCGGTCGTCCGAAATGACTTAAGGTTGGATATCATCCTTTCAGTATCTCTGTTTCGGTAGACCGAAGTGAAACCCACACTTGTTTCGGTCGACCGAAATGATTTATGGATTTGAACATCACTCTCAGTACTTTTACTTCGGTAGACCGAAGTGAAACCCTTATCTATTTCGGTAGACCGAAATGGTTCAGGTTGGCCATGGTTCCTTATTTTGGTAGACCGAAATAGAATGGTCCTGAATTTCGGTAGACCGAAATAGACCTGTTGCCTCATGAATAGTTCTAAGTTAACAGGTGAGACAGTACACTGTAGGACATCTGCACAGACCTTATTTCCATTGAAAACATTTAAGTAAATGGATTTCCATTTACTTTAAGTTTACAATATAAATAAGGAAGTACCCCCCATTTGGATTTAATAAAAAATATTAGAAAATTGAAATCCAACTAAATCAAAATGTAGAAATTCAGTTTTAGTACAAATTTGTATTTCCGACAGTTTTGATAAAAATGAATCCGCATGTAGACCAATGTAGAGTTGGTCAAAAAATCTGATAAAATCAGTTTAGGTTAGTTTAAGTATAAGTAGTTATTACCGGGAAAAATTATTTTGAAATAATCATTATTTCAAAAATCCATTTTTCACACTAAGCCAAAAACACAATTTTTCACGACGCGCATTTTGGGGTCCAAATGTCCGTTACCAACTCATGGTAATGAAGGCTTCTCATGCCTTAATTGTTGACCAATATGAATTATATGATTGATGTGCATGGTCTTAGCATTTCTAACATAAGTAAAGAGTTCTTTCAAAGCTTATACAAGCTTGAACTAACTCTCTCTTTAGCAATGACTTCATGTGTCAATTGTATATGAATGAAGTGCATAGTCTATTGTTAATGGATAAATGAGTATATGAATGATGATATGATATGCATGTCCTATAGAGATGAGTTTCAAATAGATTCATAAATACTTTGACATTGAATCCTAAACACTCACCATCCTATCTACCCTTTTCTTCAAGCTTTGTCCATGATCGTGTAAGCTTTGAGGTAGACTTGCTTTCTACCTTTCTTTGAGTTGCTTTCTTGCTCGTTGTAGTCCAAGCTATCTTTGGATGGACTTTACATTCGGTTCTTTGCAACTTCATGTTCCTTTGTATCCATTGCTTTCCATAGATGTGATCTTGAATAATGGAATACTTGGAATGATCTTTCGTGCTTCATTGAGGTCATCCTTTGAATGTGAATAATCTATAACACTCAATGTAGACATTAGTCCTTAAACACCATTAATGGTTTGTTATCTTCAAAACCTCTAGATTGTCCTTGAATGAAATCATTAAGGTCAACAAATTCAATTTTAGTTAATTAACAGTGTTTCTTTAGAAAATTGACTTATTAAGGCATAGAAAATTCTATTTGGGTAATTAATTCAAAAAATTACCAATTTATTTCTTAACAATTCACCACTCAGTACCCTATCTCTTCTTTTGAAGAATTTACTAATCCTATTTGAGAATGTACTAGTGGAAGCAGAGTGTGAGGTAGTTCATGGAAAGCCCCTTCAAACACTATGGAATTAACTCAAAAGCATAATTTTTGTAAGTATTTTAATTTTCAAAAAGTAACTTTGGAGCTTTACCCTATATTAAGTACTTTTGCTTGTCAAAATTCTTGTTATGATTTTTTTTTTTTTTTTTTTTTTTTTAGTTCTGAAAAGAAAAGATTTCCATTTTCAAAAAGCTTGGCATGTTGATAAAAATTGTATCGGATTCAATCTCTGCAGATTTCTAATCCAATTCAGTTCAATGCATATTGTTTTTTTTTTTTTTTTTTTTTTTTTTTTTTTCATGCCCAGATTTAAATTTTCTTGTAGACATAATTGACAAAAAAAAAAGAAAAAAAAAAGAAACAGAAATAGAAGTTATAGAAATAAAAAATATATATTTGTTTTACTGAAATAAAATGTAGATTATAGTGATTACCTCAAAATGAAATGCAATGATTCCCTTAAAATGCAATGCAAATTTTGTTACTTTATATTATAAAAAAAAAAAAAATTATATAAAAAAGATATAAAAAATTTCACCAAATAGGATTTAGTTTGCAAAACAAGAATTACAGTCTTTACAGACCTTGATTAGTTGATTTAGAAAAAAAAATTAAAACAAAAACCATACATACAAGTTAGCAGTGCAGAGATATAGAGGGGGGTAAGCTTGAGAGCAGGGCCGGACCTAAGATTCCAAATATTTTGAGAGGTCCTAGGCAAACTTTCAAATGTGAGGCCCTTAAGTTTCACACGCGCAAAAAAAATTATAAGAGTGCGGAATTTTCACACGATGTTTTCAAATCTATAGGTAATTTAATTGTGCGCATGTGCATTGTGCATAAGACAACTAACTAATAACTATAATCTTCATTCATTAAATCTTCATGTTCATTGACTAACTTCCTATGATCTTCATTCATTAAATCTTTATGTTTATTGAGATTTTCTTCATTTGCTTTCGCATTCATATGTTCTTCATTCACCGAATCTTCAACTAAACTCTCTATTTGTGTATTGCTCCTAAAAAACTTAAGATTATCTTCCTTTTGAGATTGAAACAATTCTTCTTCTCTCTCTTTTTTTTTTCTTTTTTCTTTTTTTTTTTTCATGCCCAAATTCAAATTTTCTTGTAGACATAATGAAATCTCTTGAAATCTAAATAACATGAACCATAATCAACATAAAACTAGACTTCAAAAAAATAATAATAATAATTTGTTTTGTTTAAAGAAAATATATATTACCTCAATATGCAATGATTTGATTCAAGTTCAAGGCAAATAACCTCACGAGATCCTAAGAAGAGTGTCCTGCTAGCATGTGAAAAAGATCACAATTAACATAAAACGGATAGAGAATCAAATAGAAACAATAATAATTAAGCATTGCCGATCATACAATAATAATAATAATAATAATAATAATAATAATAATAAATCTAAAATCAAGCAGTTTGGTCGAATGATCTCCTAGCTGGAGTTTTCACTAGAATCTGAAGGAGAGGCGAGAAGACAAAACAGAGTATCCAAAATACAGTCCAAAAGTGGAAATGGGGAACAAAAACCTGCAGTTTCTTTTTTACATTCATTGTTTTTATAGCTGCTAAAGTTTGATGACTACAGATGACAAAAATATGTGGAGATGAGGTGACTGTATATATAGGAGGTTGAACTTGTAATGCTGAAGTAGTAGTGGGACTTTTAGGTTATATGTGGCATCCACTATCATATATATTTTTGTCTTTCACTCTTTATATTAACTACACTTTATGTGTGTGTTTTTTGGGAGCCAATTACCCGTTTCTTGATTTCAGGATGAGGAATCAACTTTAGTAGCAGTGATTGATTGATCATTGCTACAGAAGACCTGTGCAAATTAATAGAAAAAACCATTAACTTTTTTTTTGTTAAAGCCTGCTTTTGATTTCCATGTGTTTGTACATTCTGATGCCAATTGCTTTGATAGTATATTAACTGAAATTCTAGCTGAGCCAACTTCCAATAACATCAATAATGGTGGGATGTATCTTCATATAAAAATAAAATATAAAAAAAACCCCCTTAATTTGGCACTTTTAAGTATGAGCATAATTCAGAGATCGAAAAAGTTAATTATTACCTCAACGGCTCAACCCACTAGAAGGGATCCTTAATTTTCGTAGGATTGAATGTGAAAATGCAAAAACTTATGAGGAAAAGGGGTATGATTGCTGCTGTTGTGAGATTGGAGTGGAATTAGGGAGAGGAAAAAAAAAAAGTGTCTGCCATAGATTATGGACTCGATCGCCATGAAAGACCCATGTAGAAAGGCACACAATTATTAAAATACTAAGAGAACCATAATACATTCATTCAGCTTTTGATAGCCATCACACACAGTGACACATACAAAAAACCCTAGTTTGGAAGCTACTTTTCATTATTGGAACAAAGGTAAAGGCCCGAATCAAACGAACCAAAGTTAGAACAAATCAAATGATGAGACGAACGAAAGAAAGAAATATATATAAAAGATCGATTCATGCAAAAGGAGAGAGGAGAGAGAGAGAGAGAGAGAGAGAGAGAGAGAGAGAGAGAGGATGAACATACCTTGTCACCTGAGGCAATAGCGGAGGCTGCGTCCTGCGATGTGTCGAACCAGATTGTGTCGTCTGAAACTTGCCCTAACTTAATGCTCCATTTTTTTTTTTTTTTTTTTTTCATCATCCCGTATGGGCCTCAAAATTTGAGGCCCAAGGCGACCAAGACTTGTCCTAACCTAGAAAAAAAATTTCCATCCTCTACGGGCCTCAAAATTTTGAGGCCGTCTAAAATTTGAGGCCTAAGGCGACCCGGTCGCCTTGGGCCATGGTTAGCCCTGCTCGACAGTTAAGAGATAGCGGGCCAGAAGCTAAAGCTTGCTAACGGCGAACCCGAACTAGAACAACGGGCGATGGAAACTGAAAGATATGGGTTTTGATTTTTTGAACAATCTAAAATGATATGCTGATATGGGTTTTGATATAGGTAATAGGTTTTGAACTTTTGATTCTTGCAGACAGATACATAAACTAAAATATATGCGTTTTGAACTTCTAATACATGTAGATTTTGTAGTTTGCAGTTACAGAGAGAGAGGGCAAGTTCAGAGTATATAAATAAAACATGCATAGATACACAGTTATGCATACACAAATAAAAGCACATTCATATGTTAAATGTATGGAAATAAATCGATGTCTCCACATTATTGAAAAAGCAGAGGAAAAGCAAATCCAATATAAAATGACTTGAAAAGTGAAGGTTAGAACAGATGAAATTAGTGAAAATTTTAAAAATGAAACGTTTCAGCGAAAACTTCAATCGATCATATTATAAACTTGAAGGTTCCTAATTGAATGGCACCTAAACGAAGACTATCCATTGATTTAGAGACAAACCTTACAGCGAAGTGAAGGTCAACTCGTTCTTCACGAATGAACAAAACCCTAGTTTCAGCGCAAAGAGAGTGAGGTTTGGAGTAAGGAGTGTTTAAAAGGCGAAATGATTGATGAGGTCGAGTTTTGCCCTAGTTTTGGACAGTGAAGATGAACTGGAATCGGATGTATGAAATCTCGGCCATCCATTATCAGATGGGTTCTCTTTGCTAAATAGACCCAATATGCCAATGGTTGCGAGACCTTCCACCAAACCTATGTGGGCTTCAGAAAAGCAATTTAAATTGGGCTTGGATGGATTAGGCCTATTATTGGGAGTTCTTTAAGCTTAACCCATCTTGTATACTCATGAGTCCTCAGTTAATTGAAAGACATTTGACTTTTCATCAATCTCGATAAACTATATCATCCTGTGATTAAATGTAGAGAATTCATCACTTTTATCATTAAAAAAACTCTTTTATCCTCCTCTTGATTAATCGCTTATTTTATATGGTCTGCACAATAGCAGTTTAACTACAAATTGAGTTAGTGGTTGCCCTGGAAATCAAATGAAAATCTAAAGCGAGTTTATTGCAAAAGAGTGGTATACTACTTGGCAGTCACAACTATATAGCATTTTCTTCTTTAGTTTTTTAGGGCCCAAGTAGAGTTATGTGGGACATCACAATCACCCCCTCTTAAGACTTAGGACCCAGCATCCTCGCCGGCCAAACCCCTTACGAGATTGAGCACACTAATTGATTTTCGGCTAGAGATCGGCTCTAATACCAACTGTCAAGATCCGTCCCGTGTAGATACTATCCATTTTGCACACTCTCCTTGTTCACCCTTTTTTAAATGCCTCTACACAAGTAGGAGACATTCCATTATAAGTGCCAGCAACTTCTCCCCGTGTGAGACATCACATGACTAGCTCTCGTCTTACACAAATATGTAACTTGTTGTGCATTACACTTGAGGTGGAAACATCTCAAAAGGGAAAAAGAAACTGAAACTAAAAGGAAAAAATCAAACAAAAATCACTGGTCGTTGAGAGGAAAGTAGTACAGTTCAATCTTGTAGGTGCATTGTTTTGAAATGAGCTGCTTGAGAAATAAAATCTAATGATTCATATCAGTGACAGTTGGATGAATGTTCTTCATGATCAAATGAGCTACTGGCTGTCTAAATCACTCAACCATGGTAAGATTGCTTTTGCACCTCTTTCCCATGAACAATCCAACATCATGTTATAAGTAATATGGGTTTTGATATAGGTAATAGGTTTTGAACTTTTGATTCTTGCAAACAGATAGATAAACTGAAATATATGGGTTTTGAACTTTTGATTCTTGTAGATTTTGTAGTTTGCAGTTGCAGAGAGAGAGAGAGAGAGAAGGGGGGGGGGGGGGAAGTTCAGAGTCGAATGAGAATAGAGATGGAGGTGATTGGGGAGGGGGCAGGTTCAGAGTCGAACAAGAATAGAGCTGGAGGCGATTGGGGAGGCTGAAATGATTTGCCCTAAAAATATTTTGTTTTTTTAGTGGCCTATCATCCATGGGCCTATAAATTTCGAGGCCCTGGGCGACTGCCTTTATCACATTGGGTCAGGGCCGGCCCTGTCCTTATTTGGCTTGTGCCTTTATTTTAGTATGGTGGTTGAATTGACTTGAGCTTGATTGGATGGGTTAATTTTATTAATATTTTTTGTTTTTTGTTTTTTGAGGTGGGCTAAAATTAGTATAGTAAAAAAATATATATTTTTTTGAGTGGATTTAAGCCCACCATAGCCCATCCTTACATCCTCCCTTGGAATAGACGGCCTGTTTCTTCACTATTATCTTTTGTAAGGACTATCAACAATGGAACTTATGTGTAGCATTTATTTTTAACATATTTAACGTTGTTCTCCACTGTCACAAATTGCCATGATTTGCAGACTGTACCAAAGCGAACATAGTCCGATTGCAAATCTAAGTTGTCTATAATCACATCCAGTAAGTTCTTAGGAAGCCATGCCCAGTTCGACTCCACGGACGAATTCATATCAAAAACTATTTATTTATTTGCACAATAGCACTGCAAGCTATGCCAACAAATCTACAATGAGAACAACCAAGAAAACCTAATCAATTACAAAACAAAGTTAATAAAAAAAAAAATATTAAACGGGATATTACAATCATATTGTGTCCTGTTTTATGTGACGTGTTATAAGTGCCCGTCCATTAAACAAATTGATCATAGTATGCTACTTCTTTAAATAGGCTAGTGATTACATAATTAATAAACTAATCATAATTAGATTGACAGTGTCTTGAATACCTATTATCTCAACACAACATGAACATGATCTAATAATAACAGCAAAGGCAAAAATTATATATGAATGGTGAAATTTCTATTGAATGTGAATGGAAATGCAATCAGAATGCAAATTATATGGTTTGAAAATAAAATTTTGGCATTTTAATATGTTCCGTGTGAATAGATTATCTCACAACGTTTACATGTTTTTGTATATATAAAGTAATATACACTTTATAAATTTGATAAAAGAATCAAATGTTATCATTTGAGTGTCCATTTACTAAGATATTGAATAGTGAGAGATTAGAGTAAACTAACAAAATTATTGACAAACGCCGGAGTAAACTAACATAATTATTGACAAACGCAGGAGAAGAGAAGCACTACGATGTAAAAATTTGGGCTTACACTAAAAAAATTGAACAAGAAATCGATAACTTAGGACTCTTAATGGAGAATAAGGGAAGGGAAAGGACAAATACTCACTGCGTGATAGAAATCAGGCTTTAGGCAAGACTTTCTCGATCCTCTTCTAACTCTCAAGCAGTACTCCTACTTGGTTCTGTAACTTCGTTTCCTAATAAGATTGAGTTTATTTATTACAAGAAAACAATTTTTTTACCTTTAAAAAAAAATTGGTGGTAAATGACCCTTTCTATCATGATTAATTGATAATCGTAGTAGAAAGCGAATTTATATTAGCGGGTGTTATCCCCGCTGATATTTTCAATACTTGCATATATATATATATATATATTCAGTAGACAAATCCACAGGTCGGATCGAAGATGAAGATTAGATCTGGTCGGTTGGGATCCGTCTTTGTTGATCGAAGCTGAAATCGGAGTTTCTCCTCCTGTCATCTGGTCATACGGAACGAAAAACAGTGAGGCTCACCTTAATGTATGGGTGCCGAAGGCTTCCTTTCTGTGTTGATGCGACCTACTATTATCGATATCAACTATCGCTCCACACCGACCGAGAAGGTGAGTGGTTCTTTAGGTACATCGGTTCGGATAGAAGGCTTGTTTGTAGCCAGTTTGTTGATTTCCATAGCCAGATCGTTTGTTCATCACTCTTTCTCGAAGCCTTAACCTGTGAAAATGTTTTTCCCTCTTTCCATCAAGCTTCTTTCAGTTGGCCATAGGAGCAAACCCTAACCCCTAAAGAAGAAACCCTAAGTCTGGAATCCTCCATTAGAGACTCGAAGGTGTGTTCTGCGATCTGTAGACGATCGCTGCTGTTAGGTTTGTTTACAATCTATTTCTCTCTGCATTTATACACGTGGTAGCAAGACGCGAAGGAGTGTTTGTAATACCCCTAATTTTAAAAAGGATATTCCTGGTATTTAATGGAATTTAATTTATTATTTAAGTGCATTTTATTTGATTATGTGTCATTATTTTTTTATTAAGTGCTTAATTGTTTTCTTTTGTGGTGATTTAATTTATTTAAATGATATTTATTTTTAGTTATTTGATTGGAATTACTTGTTAGTGTTTTAATTATTTAATTGGCGTTAGTGTTTTAATTATTTAATTGGCGTTAATGGTTTAAGTGTAATTGGTTTAATTATTCTATGTGTGTCTTATTTTATGTGTGTCTTATTTGGTTTAATTGGGTTTACTAATTATTATTTTGTTCAATTAGATTATTTGTTAAGTATTTAATGGGGAATAGGGTAATTAGGTAAATACATCTAACTAGGGTTTTAATTACAGTATAAATTAGGGTTTTATATTATAGCCGTCGTAGGTTTCTACGTTAATTGGATGGGTCGGTTAGGATTGTGAGTTGGACTTAAATGAACCTAGGGTTTAGGAAAACTCTATAAGTATAAGGTAGACGTCTGTGTAGGGTTTTTTTAAACAAAGCACACGTTTTGTGGAAGTGGAGAAGGAAAAACGCAGTTTTTCACATTTTGCCAAGGTTTGATCAAAGCCCCGATTCCGCTTCGTCCATGGTCCGATCGAGCTGAATTTTGGAGGAGAGGTTCACGACTCAGTGACGCATAATCTGAATGGTGAAGATCAGAGTTTGACCTCGGGAACAGTGATTCGTACTCATGAACAGTAACTGGGTCGCACAGGTTTTTTCCATTCTGCCTAGATTTCAGCAAACATCCGATCCTGGTTCGTACGTGGTCCGATCGAGCTGAATTTTGGAGGAGAGGTTCATGACTCAGTGACGCACAATATGAACGGTGGAGATCAGATTTTGACTTCGGGAACAGTGATTTATACTCATGAACAGTAATTGGGTCGCACAGGTTTTTTTCCATTTTGCCCAGATTTCATCAAACATCCGATCTCGCTTCGTCCGTGGTCCGATCGAGCTGAAATTTTGAGGATAGGTTCATGACTTAGTGTTGCACAATCTGAACGGTGCAGATCAGATTTTGAGTTCAGGAATAGTATTTCGTACCCGTGAACAGTAACCGGGTTTTGGAACTCGCCGGGATTTTTTAAGAAGACGACGTTGAAACTTTGAACAAAAGTTTCTGAGGCAAGATTCTATCCTTACTCTTTCCCTTAGGCTTCATACTCTTTGCACTCTTAAATGATTCCAGGATTAATGAAGATTAAACCAAACTAAAATGATATCTGTTTTGCTATGAAACTAGTAGTTACAGTAGTGTTGTATGCTTGTTCAACCTAGACTAAGCATGTTTGTGGATGCATTGTGGTTCTGTGGTTCACATTTTTCCTTACCACTGCTAGTATAAATTATTGGAAGGATGGGTCTAGATGATAGCTATCTTAACTTCTGTAATAGCAACTGTTGGAACTTAAATACTAGGAGGATTTGAGTTTAACACTAGATCGGTTTTGTGGAACACTATAATTTGAGCATGTCTACATACGTACTGTGAATATTGTTTTGATGCTTATGTTATCACAGTTAGTATCAACTGTGGAGGTTAGGATTTTGTGATACATACCCTACATATCTGTATGTCATTTGTAAGGCGTTAAATGGAAGTTTTAATTAATTCTGTCTTTATATCAGACTAAAGGGAACAACTTAAATTGGGCATGTATATGTTGTTGTTGTGACCCTGTTTATCAATGCTTATTTTATCACTGCTAAGATTGAATGTTGGATGTTGGAATTTAGTTGATATATACTTGATTTATTGGTATTATTGACTACTGGAGGATTGGAAAGTAGGCACCGGTATGGGACGGTGGCATACTAAGGATGGGTTTGGTTTTTAAATCAATACCATTACCCACCTACTTGGAATAAGAATGCGATTAACTAAAAGTTAAGTCCCGTGGATTTGTATTGTCATGGCAACTACTTGTGGAGCGGCAATACCAGGGATTTTGGATGGATTTTGTATATGTACTGTTATGGTGCCTCGGTATGAGCTTGAGCCTCAGGACCGATGGCTAGGGAGCGTATATGCATCGGGATGTGTAGCTGGCTACGATGGTTGGAGGTGTACCCTGTTTAGGTATAGGTACATATGCCCACTTCGTGTGCGTTTTAGCATGTTACCTCTATTCAGGTTGAGACCGGCCTGTAGTCCAGTGAGAGTCCTTTAGTGTGACTATATATATATTTACGGACAATTAGCTATTGTTGAATTGTTTAGGATGTACATGCGTATCGGTCCTCTGTTTGGATTGTAGTAGGATAGAACTTGCGCGTGGGCCTGACCCACTTCTATTTTTCAGGTACACGACAGTTCCAGGCTTAGACGTGTTCGTGCTGAGCAGAAGTCTCTATTCACTCTTCCGACGATGTAGGGCTCTCTCTATAGTTTTATTTCTGGACGTTTATTACATTTGTTCTATCTTCCGTTTGGATGTTTAATAGGGGTCCACTAGAGATGGATTCCCAAGTTGTAAACTGATGGAGTTTTGGAGTTTGGGTTTGATGGATTTTAATAATTATAACATTTTGTGGATTCTATTTTTAGTTCCTTCCAGCTTTAATTTCATTTCTTAATTTATTTTGTATTCCGTGTTCATTATAAAATATTAATTGTTTAATATTCCCTCGGGTTTGGGCCTGATCAACCCGTGTCTCGGATCCAAGGGGTATCACAGTTGGTATCAGAGCACTCCAGGTTCAAGTGTCTCTAGGATGTTTCGTATTAAGTCTTCCGCGTAGCGTTTTCTCTTGAATATAGCTTAAGTTAGGATTCATTGTATTCCTTATGGTTCGTATAGAAAGGGTACTGACGTCTGTCTTTTCGTGTTAACAGATGGTTAACGCTAGAAATGGACAGAACATGCAAGGAACTAGGAAGGAAAAGAGAACGGCACGTAGGCAACAATATCTCCTACGGCGTCAGCAAATGGAGGAAGAGCAGCAAAGGCTTGGGTTTCAAGATGACATGGATCAGTTTCAGGAGGAACAGGAGAATGTTCAACAGACTCTGGACCAGGTCAGAGATCCAGAGGTTCCTCCTCACCTCAATGACCTCGTTGCTCGGGCTATAGAGGCTGGGGTAACAGCTGCACTTCAGAATCAGCCTCAGGTACAGTTGGCACCTATACCAGCACCAGTGGTTCAGACGGATTCTTGGGAAAAGGCTAGGAGCTCTTTCACAAAGGGGAGTCCACCTGTGTTCTCAGGCTCAACCGATGCGAGAGTAGCTCACCAGTGGAAACAGGACATTGAGCGTCATCTTTGTTTAGTTCAGTGCACGGAGGTTCAGAAGCAGATGCTTGCTACTTTCAAGCTAGTTGGGGATGCACTATAGTGGTGGGAGTCAGTTACCACCTCAGAGGAGAGGATGACATTGTCTTATGATGAGTTCAGTGCTCGCTTTGATGAGAAATATTTTCCCTATGCAGTCAGGGCAGCTATGAAGACCGAGTTTCTAAGTCTACAGCAGGGAAACATGACAGTGGCGGAGTATGAGCAGCAGTTCACACGCTTGTCTCTCTTTGCACCGGAGGAGGTGGATACAGAGGAGAAGAAGTGCAACAGTTTTGTCAAGGGATTGATGTGGTCTATCAAGAGAGCTATTACAGGTAGTCCAGCCTATACTACCTATGCTCAGGTGGTAGACGCTGCTCTACAACAGTATCAGTTGACTGTGGACATTAGACAGGCTCGTGGTGAGAAGCGGGGAGATAAAGACTCTACTAATCAGTCAGCTAAAAAGGGGAATGGCAATGGTCACCGGCAGAATGACAAAGGCAAGTTCCAAGGACAACAGCCTTGGAAGAAGCACAAAGGTGGTTCAAATGCTCACCGGAATGGGGCACCTATTCAGAGGCAACAGAATGGGGGACCACAGGCAGGATAGGGTCAGCCACAGGCTAACCGACAGAGAAGGCCATTTGGTACTTTCCAGGGTAGTTGTTACACTTGTGGAGAGTATGGTCATACCACCAGGCAGTGTCCTAAAGCAGGACAAGGACAGGGACAGAGACAGTATGTGCAGCAGGGACAGAGGGTGCCAGTGCCTCTACCAGCTCCACAGGTTCCACGGATTCAGGGACAGACACATCTGGCTTTATCAGCACCGCCGCAGACTAAGGGACAGGCACCACAGCAGTTGCACTATGGCAGGGTGTATAACCCTATGCCACAGGATGTTCAGGCACCTCAGACTATTGAGGGTAAGTTTCTTATTCATGGTTTGCATGGACGTGTTTTATTTGATATGGGTGTTACACACTCATTTGTAGCTAGGACTTTTGTTGCTTTGTCTGGGATAAGGATGAGGGTATGCACTAGACCTCAGGGTATTTCTACGCTATTGGGTGATACAGCTATTATACATGAGAGTGATGGGCCTGTGACACTAGATATTGGCAGACTCAGATTTCTAGCCAATCTATTGGTCCTGGACATGCACACTTATGATGTGATACTTGGGATGGATTGGTTGTCTCACTACCATGCCCAAGTTGTTTGTTTTGATAGATCTATTATTTTTACCATACCTGGTTAGGATATGTATGTAGTAGCTATGCCACGTTCTAAAAGGGGCGGTAGCACCTATTTGTTCTATGTGGAGGAAGAAAATGAGGAGGGGATTACTGTGTCATTGGATAACATACCGATTGTATAGGATTTCCCGGATGTATTTCAGGAGATTCCAGGGTTGCCACTTAGTCGCGAGATCGATTTTGTGATAAACTTAGCTCCAGGCACTGCGCCTATTGCTAGGGCACCCTATAGGATGGCACCGGTAGAGATGAGAGAGCTGAGGGATCAGATTCAGCAGTTACTCAGCCAGGGTTTTACTCGTAGGAGTACATCACCTTGGGGAGCACCGGTTCTGTTTGTAAAGAAGAAGGATGGTTCGCTTCGTCTGTGTATAGATTACAGGGAGTTGAACAAGGTTACGATTCGTAACAAGTATCCTTTGCCCAGGATTGATGACTTGTTTGATCAGTTAAGGGGAGCCACATATTTCTCCAAGATTGATCTGCGTTCTGGGTATCATCAGCTGAGGGTCAGGGAGCAGGATGTTCCTAAGACAGCATTTCTCACGCGATATGGTTCTTATGAGTTTCGAGTTATGCCGTTTGGGACGACTAATGCACCTGCAGTATTCATGGACTTAATGAATAGAGTCTTCGGGGCTTATTTGGATCAGTTTGTTATTGTCTTTATTGATGACATCTTGATCTATTCTCGGTCGGAGGACGATCATGCTAGACATCTTCGCATAATCTTGCAGACGCTTCGTGAGCACCAGTTATATGCCAAGTTCGAGAAGTGTGAATTTTGGCAGCGGGAGGTGAAATTTCTGGGTCACGTGGTGTCAGAAAAGGGGATAGCAGTGGATCCGGCCAAGGTTTCAGCGGTGGTTGAGTGGGGACAGCCTACATCACTTACTGAGATTCGGAGTTTTCTCGGTTTGGCAGGATATTACAGGAGATTCATCCAGGGGTTCTCCAAGATAGCAGGACCACTCACTCATCTGACCAAGAAGGGTGTACAGTTCTTGTGGGATGAACACTGTCAACGAGCTTTTGATGAGCTGAAAAGGAAGCTGACTTCTGCACCGGTTCTGGCTACTCCGCAGAGTGGGATAGAGTATCTTGTTTACACGGATGCTTCGTTGCAGGGTCTTGGATGTGTATTAATGCAGGGGGAGCGAACGATTTCTTATGGATCTCGAAAACTTAAGCCTCATGAGCTTAATTATCTAACACATGATTTGGAGTTGGCAGCAGTGGTCTTTGCCTTGCGTATTTGGAGGCATTATCTGTTGGGTGAGTCCTTCAGATTATTCAGTGATCACAAGAGTCTGCAGTACTTGTTCACTCAGCGGGAGCTAAATATGAGACATTGCAGGTGGTTGGAGTTTGTAAAAGACTATCATTTTTCTATACAGTACCATCCAGGGAAAGCGAATGTAGTGGCGGATGCACTCAGTCGCCGACCTGTTGGTAGTCTTTCTGCTCTATTCACTACTGAGTGGAATGCTTTAAAGAGTGTGGATGAGTTATCGGATGCTTTTATGGCTTGCATGGTGGTTACACCTTCCATCATTCGCAAGGTTTTACAAGCACAACTCACCGATTAGCAGTGTGTCGACAAGGTCGCAGAGATAGCTTCTGGAGAGGTTCCATTCTACTATGTTGGGGCTGATGGAGGTTTAAGGTACAAGGGACGGTTAGTGGTACCTTCTGCTGATAATTTGAGGAAGGATGTGATGACTGAGACTCATCACTCTGAGTTCTCTATTCATCCAGGAGGCGATAAGATGTATCAAGATATAAAGCGGCAGTTTTGGTGGGCAGGTATGAAGAGGGACATTGCTCTTTTTGTTTCTCAATGTAGTACTTGTCAGATGGTTAAGATTGATCATCAGAGGCCGTCAGGAGCTCTACAGCCACTACCAATTTCAGAGTGGAAATGGGAGAGCATATCTATGGATTTTGTGGAAGGGTTGCCAAATTCTTTCAAGGGGCATAATTCCATATGGGTCGTTGTGGATAGGTTGACCAAGTCAGCTCATTTCTTGCCTATTTGCACTGACTACACTTCGGAGCAGTTGGCGAGGCTTTACAATTCAGAGATTGTGAAGCTACATGGCATTCCATTGTCTATTATATCGGATAGGGATTCGAGCTTTGTATCTGGATTTTGGAAGAGTTTTCAGCAGGCTTTAGGTACGGAGTTACACCTTAGTACTGCTTATCATCCTCAGACTGACGGACAGACTGAGAGGGTGAATCAGATTATGGAAGATATGCTTCGGTCGTGTGTTCTGGACTTCAAGGGCCACTGGGAGGAATATTTGCCACTTGTGGAGTTTGCTTATAACAATAGTTTCTAGAAGACTATTGGTATGGCACCATTTGAGGCATTGTACGGTCGACCGTGTCGGTCACCTGTTTGTTGGATGGAGGTTGGAGAGAATCGATTCTTAGGTCCTGAGTTCATCAAGGATACCTCTGAAAAGATTGCTCTTATTCGAGATCGCATGCGTACTGCTCAAAGTAGGCAGAAGAGTTATGTTGATCGTCGTACTCGGGCTTCGGAGTTTCAGGTTGGGGATTAGGTTCTACTCAAAATGTCTCATATGAAGGGTGTTATGCGCTTTGGGAAGAAAGGGAAGTTGTCACCGCGATTTGTTGGTCCATTCATGATTACGGATCGCATTGGAGCTGTTGCTTATCGGTTGGCACTTCCGGATACTTTGGATCGCGTCCACAACGTGTTTCATGTTTCCATGTTGCGGAAATTTCTTCGAGATGAGGATCGGTATCAGCATATCGATGTTGGGGAGATTGCGTTGCAGTCGGATGCAACTTATTTAGAGCCACCGTGTCGTATTGTCGACCGACGAGATCAGATTCTTCGTAATAAGGTTATTCCTTTGGTTCGTGTTCAGTGGAGTCATCACAATGAGTCTGAGTCCACTTGGGAACGAGAGGATGTCATTCGCTCACGGTTTCCTGAAATATTGGAAGAAGGTAAGAGTGAATTCCGAGGACGGAATTCCTTTTGTTAGGGGGGAAGAATGTAATACCCCTAATTTTAAAAAGGATATTCCTGGTATTTAATGGTATTTAATTTATTATTTAAGTACATTTTATTTGATTATGTGTCATTATTTTTTTATTAGGTGCTTAATTGTTTTCTTTTGTGGTGATTTAATTTATTTAAATGATATTTATTTTTAGTTATTTGATTGGAATTACTTGTTAGTATTTTAATTATTTAATTGGCGTTAGTGTTTTAATTATTTAATTGGCGTTAATGGTTTAAGTGTAATTGGTTTAATTATTCTATGTGTGTCTTATTTTATGTGTGTCTTATTTGGTTTAATTGGGTTTACTAATTATTATTTTGCTCAATTAGATTATTTGTTAAGTATTTAATGGTGAATAGGGTAATTAGGTAAATACATCTAACTAGGGTTTTAATTACAGTATAAATTAGGGTTTTATATTATAGCCGTCGTAGGTTTCTACGTTAATTGGATGGGCCGGTTAGGATTGTGAGTTGGACTTAAATGAACCTAGGGTTTAGGAAAACTCTATAAGTATAAGGTAGACGTCTGTGTAGGGTTTTTTTAAACAAAGCACACGTTTTGTGGAAGTGGAGAAGGAAAAACGCAGTTTTTCACATTCTGAGGTTTGATCAAAGCTCCGATCCCGCTTCATCCGTGGTCCGATGGAGCTAAATTTTGGAGGAGAGGTTCGCGACTCAGTGACGCACAATCTGAACGGTGGAGATTAGAGTTTGACCTCGGGAACAGTGATTCGTACTCGTGAACAGTAACTGGGTCGCACAGGTTTTTTTCTATTTTGCCCAGATTTCATCAATCATCCGATCCCGCTTCGTCCATGGTCCGATCGAGCTGAAATTTGGAGGATAGGTTCATGACTCAGTGTTCCACAATCTGAATGTTGGAGATCAGATTTTGAGTTCAGGAATAGTGTTTCGTACCCGTGAACAGTAACCGGGTTTTGGAACTCGCCGGGATTTTTTAAGAAGACGACGTTGAAACTTTGAACAAAAGTTTCTGAGGCAAGATTCTATCCTTACTCTTTCCCTTAGGCTTCATACTCTTTGCACTCTTAAATGATTCCAGGATTAATGAAGATTAAACCAAACTAAAATGATATCTGTTTTGCTATGAAACTGGTAGTTACAGTAGTGTTGTATGCTTGTTCAACCTAGACTAAGCATGTTTGTGGATGCATTGTGGTTCTGTGGTTCACATTTTTCCTTACCACTGCTAGTATAAATTATTGGAAGGATGGGTCTAGATGATAGCTATCTTAACTTCTGTAATAGCAACTGTTGGAACTTAAATACTAGGAGGATTTGAGTTTAACACTAGATCGGTTTTGTGGAACACTATAATTTGAGCATGTCTACATACATACTGTGAATATTGTTTTGATGCTTACATTATCACAGTTAGTATCAACTGTGGAGGTTAGAATTTTGTGATACATACCCTACATATCTGTATGTCATTTGTAAGGCGTTAAATAGAAGTTTTAATTAATTCTGTCTTTATATCAGACTAAAGGGAACAACTTAAATTGGGCATGTATATGTTGTTGTTGTGACCCTGTTTATCAATGCTTATTTTATCACTGCTAACATTGAATGTTGGATGTTGGAATTTAGTTAATATATACTTGATTTATTGGTATTATTGACTACTGGAGGATTGGAAAGTAGGCACCGGTATGGGACGGTGGCATACTAAGGATGGGTTTAGTTTTTAAATCAATACCATTACCCACCTACTTGGAATAAGAATGGGATTAACTAAAAGTTAAGTCCCGTGGATTTGTATTGTCATGGCAACTACTTGTGGAGCGGCAATACCAGGGATTTTGGATGGATTTTGTATATGTACTGTTATGGTGCCTCGGTATGAGCTTGAGCCTCAGGACCGATGGCTAGGGAGCGTATATGCATCGAGATGTGTAGCTGGCTATGATGGTTGGAGGTGTACCCTGTTTAGGTATAGGTACATATGCTTACTTCGTGTGCGTTTTAACATATTACCTCTATTCAGGTTGAGACCGGCCTGTAGTCCAGTGAGAGTCCTTTAGTGTGACTATATATATATTTAGGGACTATTAGCTATTGTTGAATTGTTTAGGATGTACATGCGTATCGGGCCTCGGTTTGGATTGTAGTTGGATAGAACTTGCGCGTGGGCCTGACCCACTTCTATTTTTCAAGTACACGATAGTTCCAGGCTTAGACGTGTTCGTGTTGAGCAGAGGTCTCTATTCACTCTTCCGACGATGTTGGGCTCTCTCTATAGTTTTATTTCTAGACGTTTATTACATTTGTTCTATCTTTCGTTTGGATGTTTAATAAGGGTCCACTAGAGATGGATTCCCAAGTTGTAAACTGATGGAGTTTTGGAGTTTGGGTTTGATGGATTTTAATAATTATAACATTTTGCGGATTCTATTTTTAGTTCCTTCCAGCTTTAATTTCATTTCTTAATTTATTTGGTATTCTGTGTTCATTATAAAATATTAATTATTTGATAATCCCTCGGGTTTGGGCCTGGGCCTGATCAATCCGTGTCTCGGATCCGAGGGGTATCACAGTGTTCAATTTATATGCACATGTTTGTGTTAGTATGAGTGTGCTTTGGCAATTGTAGGATTAGGATTTCTTAGGAGGCTGCTTGCCATTGTTGCTGCCGGATTGACAGCTCTTACCATAGCTTTTCTAAATAATAGGTATGTTGTTTAACATCTATTGTGTTGTTTCTATTTTTAGAGATGCCTGTTGTGTTAGTTTGTTATTATGCATGGGAAGCCTGAACTTGAACTAATCTGAATGGTCTAAATTATTGATTTCTAGGTAAAAGAATAATTCTATTGTTGGGTTTTGTATATGTTAACATTTCATTTCTTGGAATTTTTTAAGTATATGAACATGTTTCTCTTTTGAATTTCTTAAACATTATATTTTGTAAATTGGGAGCAAATTTTTAGTTCTTGAAGCTCTGGATTGTTGTAAGACTTACTGGTTTACTGATAATGACCCAAAAAGAGAATAGGGGCATAATAGTACTATTCTTTTTCAAGGTATGTAAGAGTTGATAAAATAGACTCCTATACAACTCAAATTCCTAAAAAGTCATAAAAAAAGGTTTGAAGAGTTTTGAAATCCTCCAGATATCCTAAAATGGAAATTATCTGACATAGCTTTCTTAAGCCTATGAACATAGATCTCCACATCCTCAATGCTGTGCCTATTTCACTTCTACTAAACACTCTATATCAGACATGAAAGCATCAGTTGGCATGCCTGATAATCTGTCTTACTACCGCTGCCTCCTTGCAACATTTAAGAAGAGAATCTGTAGGTGACAAGCCTAGGCATAACCTTAAGCCTTCTAGGCAGAGAAAACCATATAAACAACTCTTGAGCTACCAGGCTCCCACACAATGGTGGAAATATATTTAAGTGTTCTCCTTTCAGCCCCTCTTATAGATGCCAACCAACTAGGCATGAATATTCCCATCCTTCCCAAATTATTCGTAGCTATCCTCTATGACAGTAGTCTAGATGGAGGACAACAAGATATTCAAAAGTCAGATGTCAAATACCTTTTTAAGGGAATCCGGGCATGTCTCACCCACAAATGCCCTTGTGAGACAACGTCACTCCCAACATAGAAAAAATGTACAAGATTCTGAGGAAATTAATAGCAGAGTCTAGCCACCGGTGTAATGACCCGGTCTTTTCCTTCTTTTCCATTTTCGGCGATTTTCTTTTTTCGGCGATTTTCTTTTTTTGTCTTTTTCTTATTTCGTCTTTTAGTCGTTTTTCGTTTTTCCTTGCATAACCTCACTTGTTGTGCTCGGATTTGATTCCGGTTTTGCATGCATTCATGATGTTTGATTTTCATGACATTGGTATTTTTAATTTTCTTAAAAAGCATGCTAGATTAGTACTTTTCTTGTAAAGGGCATGAATGTGTAATTATTTATAACTTTTGGGGTTTTAGTGTAATTATGTAAAATAATTATTTTTCGTTTTAGGGACCTTTTTGTGACTTATTTTGGAAGATATTTTGAAAAAGGACCATTTTGCAATTTTTGGAAAGTGTGACAAGTGTCACACTCTCATGGAGCCATTTGTTGACATTTAGGTGAAGAGATTTGGCACCATGACTTCTTGGCATTTGGTGGGTGGGGATTCATCCATGTGTTGACCTTAGATTAGTGCACATGTAGCCTTTGATTTGTGACAAGTGTGGGCTTAGGATTTAGTCTTGGAAGAGGCATTGGATTAGTGACAAGTGTAGGATCAAGGTTTGGTCTTGCATTGTGTGTGTGAGAGAGGTAGTGCAAGAGCACATAGTGAGTGGAGGATTTCTAGCCCTTCCACTCACCATTTTACACTTTACCTTCTTCATTTCATTATCTCTCTTGAACCCTAGCAAATACACCATTGGAGGAAAAATTAGTTCATAGCTTCTCCCTTCAATTTGGCTCACCTCCTTACACCTTAGAATAGAAACCTTGGGAGAGAAAAGATTCCTCTCACTCTCCTTTTCAATAACCCTAAGCTTGTTTTTCCATTTTGTGCTTGGTAGCTTGGATTATAGAGATTCAATTCTCTATTGAGGTAGGGGTGGTTGTATGTTTATCCTCTTTGAGTTTTATATATATTGGAGCTTGATATATATTGATTACATGCTTTAAAATTCTTGTATTTGTATATGAGTAGAAATTTTGTATGCTTGACTTAGGATTTGTGGATTAAAGCATGTATATAACTATTAAATTGTATAGGTAGATTATTGCTTAATGATTTGCCTATTACTTGTGATTTCATTGAGGATTTATGATGAATATCTTGAAATTACTCTTGTGTTGTTAAGTAATATAGATTTCATTGAAAGTCTTGTAAGTATCACTTGAAATTACTTGTAGGTAAATTGTCATATTGCATAATTAGTACATTAATATTAAATCCATGTGGCATAATGTGTAGTATCATTAGCTTGCCACTTTAGACATGAAACCTTAGGGCATGGTTTGTGTGGTTTTACCCTACTTGTGCTTGGTAGGTAGTTCATGCATTGAGATTGTATAAATGTCATGAACTTGTTAATTTTTGGAAGTTTGTAAGGATATGAAATGCTTGATGACTAGAGTTTGGCTCTAGTATGGAGGATAGGAATTCTCCTAAGTCATAGTGCGCACTAGGTAGTACCTTGTGGGTCATAATTACCCAAAATAACTTGTATGGTCTCGTGGCCACATATCCTAGTTTTTCCATTACTTGATTTCGCATTACTTTCCAAGTTGTAAATCATGGATTTCTTGTAGCTTATGATTTGGTAAATCTTAGTTTAATGTGGTTAGTGTACTTGCTTATGTATACTTGGATGTTATGTGTTTACCGTTTCAACATTTGTATAGCTTGAGATGATCTCTTAGAACACCATGGGAACATAGATGTTAGGTGGAATGCACCCTTGTGATGGTCTATGTTTGGTTCACATTATACTTGAAACTATAGGGTATGCGCATGCACCACATCCTACGAGTAACTTGATTATTCACCCTAGTGGTTTGGGTTGTTTTTCAGGTAAAAAGACTATGTTCTAGGAGGCCCATCATCCTTAGAAGTTTTTGAGCTAAATGAAGCATTTTTGTATATTGACATGCAAGTGTTTAGCATGCCTTTCTTTTGATATCATATTTTGAGTGCCATGGATGTATGGTACTGTTGGAGCTTTAGTAGCTTTCTTGATATGTAATGACACTTAAACATTTACTTTTGACATTATAAACATGTATGTAAAGAGGCCAAAGGGCCAAACATGTATACTTTTGTACTTAGACACTTTTGGTATCAACCTTTGCATCAAAAGTATATTTAAACCAAAGTTTGAGGTTTGACATATGAAAATCTTGTAAATGATGTGTATGAGGCCATGGACTATGGTTTTATATTTATTTATTCATATCAAAGTTGTTGACATGTTCACATTCTCAAAACTCATGAAAAATTAATTTTACATATTCATTGTGAACCAAAACATCATGGGATTCAAAGATGAGGTTGAACCTTAACACCTTGGACTCATAGCAGCCTTTTTAGTAGCTTTTCGTGGTGTTTCATTTTGGTCGACCGATGGCAAATGGAATTGCCAATGCACAGTATAATCACATTTCAGTAGCCAAATGCACTGTTCATGAGTCATTTCGGTCGACCGAACCTTCATTTCGGTCTACCGAAGCAACACGAGCCTTTTCTTCATAATTTTAGGTCTCAGCACTTTCATTTCGGTCGTCCAAAATTCCATTTCGGTCGACCGAAATAGCTTGATCCCGAGCCTAGTCTCTGTGGAGTTCCAGCACTAATCATCCAACTTCAACGGGTCGTAACTTCTTCGTTTCTAATCCAAATGGGGTGATTATTGAGCCTAAAATCAAGGATTTTGAGTCAGATTTCTAATGATATCAATATAATTCTCAAATTCCAAACATGGTGGGAGTTATGTATTTTTTAGTGAAGCAGTGTCAGTTTTCACTTCAACCGGGACGAGGCATTTTGTGGGATTTTTAGCCAATGTTCATGGAACCTCTTGGAATGTTTCAAAATGATTAGATTAGGTTGTATTAACCTTGTTTGACTTATTTAGAGTCAAGTTTTTCCTTTTAATAGTGAATTGACCTTTTTGCCCCTTGGGTAGCAAACTTTGTCCTTTTTGACCTTTGTTTCCGTTTTTGTCCTCTTTAAGTTCCGTGACCTCATGGAGGGTCACATTTGTGTCTTAGGAGTGACTCCTATCTCTAGAGACCTTGGTTTACCTTTAGCTTCCGCATTTCGGATCCGTTATCGGATCACTTTCGGTTCATCACTGACGCACCGGGTTGAAAAACTTGGACCGTCACAACCAGTCTCAAAGAGCTCTTGAAAATCTTATCCCTCTATATATATACACACACACACAAACACACACATATGTATTCATGTTTTATGTATGTGTATGTGGAAATTGGTTGAGGGCACTGCTTTTAATTTTTATTGGGAATGAAATTATTGATAGTTGTTTCATATGAAACTATGGAAGGTCTCTATTAGGTTGATGGTTTTTAGTTTCTTGGAATCATAAAGTTTATTAGCAAAAGGAGTGGCGATCAGGTTGAAAAACCTAATAATTAACCATGTATGTGCTCTTTTATTTAATGAGATTCTTACAAGGGTTAAAAATTTATGGATAGGTACATTTATTTGTACTTTTAAATCCTTGGTCAGAGTTGGGATTTCACAAATTGAGTACCATTTTGGGTTTTTAATGAAAAATTATTTATCACAGTAAGAGAAAGAAAATTAGATAACTTGTGAGTTTGTAGATGATTTTGTGAATGTCAATGAACTTGAAGAATCTTCATTCAGAGAGTGAAGAACCTTATTTAGCACTTTAAGAGTTTTACTACAACGTAGTATGCTTTCATTTCTTTCATGGGAAAGCTGAATCAAGTAGATATTTTGAGTATGCTAACAAGGGCATGCCTTTTTGTGATCTTAAATTTTGGAAGCTATATAATCAATTTATCCACACTATGAGATGATTAGTGTATGTATTAATTTTCTAGTGTTCCAAAAGAATGAAAATTGGAGGTCTTCTTAGTCTTTTTCTAATATACTTCTTATAGGAACAAATTTACTTAATTTGTTCATAGTGCTGCAAAAAAGAGGAAAAGTAATAGGAAGTTCAACATGTGCAGAACATAAAAAGGATTTACGGGAAGTAAAAAAAAAAACATAAAAGGCATAGTTGCTCACTTGCTTGAATCATTTCCATTTCTTAACCATCCTATAAGTTTTCATTTATTAGTCCAGTGTGGATTTTGGCTTTTGACTCTAACAGTAACGGTTGTTTCCTTTTTGAACTTATTTTCTATTTTTGTTCCTTAGAATTTTCACTGCATATTGCTTCTTGAAGACTCTTTTAGGGGAGAAGACCAGCGAGCGAGGACAAAGGTACCACGGTAGCACCTAGTTACAATTGCCTTTCTTTGTGATTTTCACCGTGATAAGCTTTTTGTATCTAACACAATCTTTGCTTCTTCTTTGTCATTTTAACTTGATAGGAAATTAAGACTCGTATGCTTGATTTGTTAGGAAAGTGAGAATGAAATATAAAATAACTTAACATCCCGTATATTTTCTTGTGAATAAACCAAGTAAAAGGCTTTTTATATTCACTGTTGACCTTGGAGTTGGTTTAATGGAATTAATGATGACCTTCGTTTTGTCAATTGTTTGAGAATTGAGATGATGGGGTAAAATCTGTTAGAGAACTATTGTATTTTAGTGAGGCTTGTTACACTTCAAAGATATCTTAGACAAATTATTATTATACCTACCATAGGACACATGACTGATATAGTGCAGATTTGATGACAGACATATAAGCATGCATTTTCAGCTTTTTAGGTGGTTGGCCATAAGATGTCTGTTGACCATGTTTGACTTTACTCTCTTCTTTTTTTGACACCGGAGTCTTTCACTCCAGCGTTAGCCGTTTTCATTTATGTTCTTTGCTGTTGGATCTTGTCTCTTTGGCAAGGATTTCTGTTATGCATCGCTCCTATTTTAGTGTTGCGACCTTACCTCGTCTCAACTTCAATGGTGATATCAAAAGTTGTTCCGTTGGCGGTGATTCCGATCTTTAGGGTTGATCATCAAAGCATGAAGGAACGTGAATCTGTCTTGCGATCATGCTTGGTTGGTCGCTTTGATAGAGATGTGGGGTGTATTGAAGGGATGGAGGCGTGGGCAACGAAAGTTTGGAAGGTTTCAAGCGGAGTGAAGGTTTTTTCCCTTCCCAACAATCTTTTTCTGTTCAGGTTTTCATCGGAGCATGAGGCTTTAAGGGTTCTGTTCTGGATGAAGGAAGGAAAAGATGGGGTGATGCATTACTATCCATCGACATCTGGTATTTCGTGGTTGGATGTTCTGCAGTGAAAGATCGTAGCATACGGAGGGTAATGTTATTTGGCTTGCCCCTTCACCTATGGTGTCATAAGTTATTTTAAGAAATTAGAAATTTATATGGTGGACTTAGAGGTGTTGAGGCAGATGTGGCGGTGAGCGGAGAGAGAATCCTTCTCTATGTTTCTGCCAGAAAAACGATGCCAGAGCATGTTTTGGTTGAGGATCAAAGAGTGGCCTTTAAGGTTATTTTGATTCAGGAAGTTACATCTCGTATCCTCTCGAAGTCTTACTATGGCACTAGGGAGAGTTCTTACATGCCGCGTGTTGAAGCGATCACCAAATGAGGTCGCTAAAATTTACAGGTTCGTTAGGACCTCAAAGGAAAGAGCCAATTACGCGTCCATGTGCCGGAAGCGCGTATAAAGGGTAGGTCCAGGAGTCGTATCAATCATGCCCTTAATCAGCGCCCACCATCTCGGTTCACCCGTTTCAAAAATCATCAAACACATGGCAACGATCGTGGCATTAATGGAGCCATTTATGCATTAGCCACGAATGGGCTTAAGTTTGGGGCCGATGCACGTCGTGGGCTTTCTTCTAATGGGCTCTCCTATAACACTCAGAAGTTTAAAAAGGCCGTTAATTGGGACCCAATAATCAGCTATCAATATCAGTCCTGAATGAGAAAGTCCACTTCTCTTATCTTGACAAAGCCCAAGTGTAATGGGCACCATTTGAGCAACCCAATGACCAAGGTTACGCGGGGGCCCATTTCTTTTCTTAAATCAAAGCCTAGCCCACCTCACTCTCATGTAATAAGTACTTCGCAGAGCCCATGCTTCAATGGCTTTTCCAGAACTGTCTGGAACTCGCTGGCGAAGAAGAGGTGGATAGAACTTTCGGTTGCCGAGACTGGTGTAAGACCTGTTGACAAGTGGTTTAGTCATTCTCATTGTTGCGCTGACACATCTATTAATCCATAGCCAAGGGGAAACATTAGATCTCTGTCTGAGGGCTCTCATGGAGTTCGGTGGTCAAGAAAAGAAAAGCAGAAGTGGGTTTCTTCTAACAGTATAGGTATGTCTTCAGATCTTCAGAGTCCTCTTCTGATCCACCACCCTCTTCTTCTACCCCTTCCTGTGAGGTGATGAGGGGTGATGCAGCTGTTACAGAGAAGATGGATGGGCTGCCACTTTTGATCTTTGAGTTAAATGGCAAGGAAGTTTTTCCTGGCCAATTAGTCACCGTTGGCAGTGAAGTTAATGATCTCTCTGAAGGAGTAACAGTTTGTGTGGGAAGAGATTTGCAGTTTAAGTTATCCAATGATGAGGTTGTAGCTCTGTTCAAAGAGCTACGACTAAATGTTGCGTTACAAGGTCTCAAATGTATGCCTTTTGCACCAGACGAGGAGAATGAGGTTGGCAGTTTTGTTGGGTTGGGTGATTATGTTACAGAATCAGATTCTGTTTATGAGCATGACAGAAAAATTGAAGAGGAGTTGGCTGATGACTTGGGGTCTACCCAACAGGTCTGTTTTAATGAACTTCAACCCTGGCTGAAAGATGACTCTAACATTGGGTGGTTGATAACATTGGAGTTACTAGTGAGTTGTTTGGTGTATCTTTAGAAGGTAATAATACTCAGACTTTATCTCTTCTTCAAGCAATTGTGACTGGAATTGAGATAGCAGTCACTAATGAAGTTATAAACACAAATCCCATATCGTCTTGGAAAGGAATTCACGAGATTAAGAATCTCATCTCTGACGTCAACTACGATAAGAAGAAAGACGTGGTGATGGAATGGGGCAGGACTAGGAGCAGGAGTTTGAAGAAGGGGGGAGGGGAGTTAATCTCAACTGGTTTTTAATGAAGCTAAAAATCATTACATGGAATGTTCGTAGTCTCAATGACCCAAATAGAAGGAGGGTGGTGAAGGTAGCTTTAAGGAAATGGAGCTCAGGTTGTTTGTTTGCAAGAAACTAAGATGACATCCATTACTGACGGGGTGGTTAGAAGTTTGTAGGGAGGAAGGTTTGTGGAATGGGAGGATTTGGATGCTATAGGCTCTTCGGGTGGTATTTTAGTTATGTGGGATAGTAGGTGGTTGTCCATAATGAATGTGTGGAAGGGGAGATTTTCTGTTTCCTGTGAGTTTCAGATGGAAGGGGATAATTTCAGATGTGTCTCTTCTGGGGTCTATGGACCGGTCATTGATACTGAGAGACCTATTTTATGGAAGGAACTAAGCCACGTTCAAGGTCTGTGCTCTTTACCTTGGTGTTTGGGTGGGGATTTCAATTCAGTCAGGTTCCCGTCAGAGAGGTCTAACGGGGGAAGAAGATCCATAGACATGGATCAATTTTCTGACTTTATTGATGAGCACATTCTCATTGATCTAAAGACCCAATTACTCTCTCAAGATTGGATAGATTTTTTATCTCCGGGGAGTGGGAAGAAAATTCCCGGATGTTGTTTAGGCGGTATTAGAAAGGGTTACCTCTGATCATGTTCCTTTAGTTTTGGATTGTAGGGGTTTGTGTTCTCGGAAAACCCCATTCCATTTTGAGAATATGTGGCTGAGAGTGGAGGACTTCCAAGGGACAATTCATTCATGGTGGGAGGGAACGATCGTTACAGGTGCGCCCAGATTTATATTAACATAAAAATTAAGAGCTTTCAAACTCGCTTTTAAGCAATGGAATAAGGATGTTTTTGGGAACCTTGAATGGAGGAAGAACAGAGTCTTTGCTGATTTTTCTAAGATTGATCGGTTAGAGGAGGCGAGTGGGAATGTGGAGTCTCTTTGTACTAGGAGAGCTTCTTGTCAGATAGTTCTTGCTGAGATTTCTTGTATGGAGGAGATTTCGTGGCGACAAAAATCCCGGGCTCTTTGGCTGAAAGAAGGAGACCGTAATACAAATTTTTTCTACAGACTTGCTAATGCCCATAAAAGGAGTAATCACATAGGCTATATACGGGTAGAAGGCGTGGAGTTGTGGAGGGAGAAAGAGGTGCGTAGCGGGATCGTTTCTTTTAATCAAAAGCTTTATACAGAACCTTTAGGTTGGCGACCCAAGCTTGATGGTCTTCCTTTTGAGGCTATTTCTGAGATGGAGAGAGATGGGTTAGAGCTTCCTTTCACTACAGAAGAAGTTCTAAAGGCCTTATCCAGTTGCAATGGGGATAAAGCCCCGAGCCTGACGGGTTTACTATGCATTTTTTGTTGGAAAGTTGGGCGGTTGTGAGTAATGAAGTGATGAGTACATTTCAGGAGTTTCATTCTATAGGTGTATTTGAGAAATCGCTTACCACATCATTTATTGCCTTCATCCCCAAGAAGGGAAGCACTTCGGATATTAAGGATTTTCATCCTATTAGCTTAGTGGGTTGTATTTACATACTCATAGCTAAGGTGCTTGCTCAAAGAATGCGAGAATGTATGGATGGGATTATTTCAGATTCCCAGAATGCCTTTGTTGGAAGAAGGCAAATTCTTGATTCAGTTCTTATCGCCGGTGAATGTGTGGATTCAAAGTTGCGTAATGGTGTTCCTGGAGTTCTATGTAAACTTGATATTGAGAAAGCTTATGATCATGTAAATTGGAATTTCCTTCACTATTTGCTTCAAAGAATGGGGTTTGGCAGTAGATGGAGGACATGGATTAAGACATGTCTTTCGTCTGTTAAGTTCTCAATTCTTGTGAATGGTTCTCCAACCGGTTTCTTTAGGTGCTCTTGGGGTATAAGACAAGGTGATTCATTGTCATCTTTTCTTTTTCTTATTGTTATGGAGGGCTTAAGCAGACTTATGTGTCGGGTAGAGAATCTTGGTCTCATCAAGGGATTTCGGGTGGGAAGAGATATTACAAATAGGTGGAGATTTCTCATCTGTTATTTGTAAATGACACTCTGGTTTTCTGTGATGCAGATGTGTCTCAACTTAGATATTTGAGATGCATTCTGGCTTGCTTTCAGGCAATTTCCGGGCTAAAGGTTAATGTGGCCAAGTGTGTGCTTGTTCCGGTCGGGAATGTTCAGGACATCTCTTCTCTAGCTGCAGTTCTTCGGTGTAGGGTGAGTTCCTGTCCTATCCCTTACTTGGGATTACCCCTAGGGGTTTCCCCGAGATTAGTGGGGAGTTGGGATTCTGTGATTGATCGGTATGCAAAGAGGTTGGCAGGTTGGAAGAAGCAATATTTGTCAAAAGAAGGTAAAATTACTCTTATCAAGAGCACTTTATCAAGCCTTCCCACTTATTTTCTTTCTATGTTTCAAATTTCATGCTTCGTTGCTGATAGAATTGAACAAATTCAAAGGAATTTCCTTTGGGGAGGAAGGGGAGAAGAGTTCAAGTATCACCTTGTTAGATGGGAGCAAGTTTGCAAGCCTATAAAACTGGGGGGTCTCAGTATTAGACGATTGACTCCTTTTAATCAAGCTCTTCTGGGCAAATGTTTGTGGAGATATGGGAAGGAATGACATCGCCCTTGGCGTAGATTAGTTTCCTGCAAGTATGGGGATGATGTTGGCGGATGGACTACACGTCCGGTTTCTATTGCGGGAGGAATTGGGGCTTGGAAATCCATTCGGAAAGGATGGGATGCCTTTTCTTCTCATGTTAGATTCAGAGTTCGTGATGGCAGTTGCGTTCGTTTTTGGGACGATCTTTGGTGTGGGAATCAGCCTTTATGTCGTACTTTTCCCAGGTTATATAGTATTACAGTTGATAAACATGCCATCATAGCTAATTGTTATCAGCTTGATAATAGTGGAATTACGTGGAATGCTCTTTTTCGACGTTCTTTTCAGGATTGGGAGTTGGAAGATGTGAGCATTTTCCTGGATCATTTGTATCGGTGGGAAGGAATTGGCAAGGGTTATGACAACTTGATTTGGATTCCCTCCTCTCAAGGTCGTTTTGAAGTAAGGTCTTTGTTCTTATGTTTGTCTAATTTTGAACCCTATGATTTTCCATGGAAGACTATATGGTGCTCTATGGCTCCTACTAGGGTGGCTTTTTTGGTTTGGACCGCCGTTTGGGGTAAGATTCTGACGATCGATAATTTGAGGAAAAGCAGAAATTATTTTGTTAATTGGTGTTGCATATGTAAGCAGGATGGGGACTCAGTCGATCATCTCCTGATGCATTGTTTTGTAGTGCACGACTACTGGAATCTTATTCTTGGGCTATTTGGCATGTTTTGGGTAATGCCATGTTCTACTAAGGAGTTGATTCATGCTTGGAGAGGTTGTCGTGTGAGTAGGAGTGTTTGTGACTATTAGAGATCTATACCACATTGTATTTGGTGGTGCATTTGAAGAGAGAGAAATAGTAGAATGTTTAAAGGAAAGGAGTCGTTTACAGCGACACTGAAACTTTTTATTATTCGTTCTCTCTACAGTTACGTGAACAGAAGTTATTGTTCCTCTTCTGATGTTTTAATTTCTTTTTTGGATTCCTTGGGGCCTTAGATTCCGGTTTCTCTTATGTCTTTGGGACGCGTTCCCCTTTCTAACGCTTTTTTAAATTTATTATTACTTATAAAAAAAAAAAGATGTCAGTAGCAAAAGAAATACTAAAACCACTAGCATTTTCAGCCTTGTTGAAATCTGAAGAGTATGCATTGATTTAATCCTGTTCTTGTTAATCTTGAGCCTATATAGAAGTGTGAAAAAAGCCTAAAAATAGGATATGTTCTCATTCATGAAGGGGATGGAGGAAGTGCTTTTATGGATGCAGGAAATAATCTTGGGATTTAAAATAGGTGGAAGTGTTAGGGGAAAAGTGCCATTGTCCACATTGACGGTAATATTATAGGAAGAGGAAGACCAAAGTTAACATAGGTAGAGTTAGTAAAGAAAGATATGGTAGCATGTGGATTGACCGAGTCTATGGTTTTAAATAGGGCGGAATGAAAAGGCTTGGTTGTTGTTGTGGAAGTGCAAGGTAGGATAGCAGTGTACCTGTGTGTTTTTGCAGAAAATCTAGGTTTTGGTTAGGTTGTTTCGACTTATTTATTGTGTTCCAACTTCAGATATAGTAGTACCACTTTTAATCAAGTGTTCAGCTTCAAGCTATAGAAGTGAGTAGAGTGCAGTTTTAGTATAAATACAAGAACGAGAAAACCTTTTTCCTGGGAACTCTTTACAGATTTTATTGAGAGTGAAGGAAAAAAAATGTTACAATACAAAAGAATTGGCACTACATACATAAATATACTAGAGATCAAAATAAAAACTTCAAACTAAAACTACTTAATACATTACTATGCTCATGTGCTTGATTCTTGACAATGATGTAGATGCATCCCTAGAAATACAAATAAGTTGATGTATCTGTGGCATTTGTTGTGTCTCTGCAAAGAATAGACCGTGCTTCAATTATTGAACGAGGGGGCTCAATATCTTTCTCCTGCAGCGCATTTCCTAATAACCGCTACATCTGGGAAGCAAAAGTATCATCCAGAATCTACAAGGCAAAGGAGAAACAATTCAGCCATAGGTAAACACAAGGGTCTAAACAAAATTTGACGTAGATTCGGTTTTCTAACACACTTACCCAAAGAGCATAATATGATCCATTGTACCAAACACGATTTTCCTGTTTGCCCTCTAGAAATTTCAGTACAATCTAGTAAAATAACATGAGTGAAACACATCAGAATCAAACATCATTGGAAATGGAAAGGAGGGTATATTTCTCTCTTTACCTGTCCCATTCTGTCCCAGAATCCACGACAGATTGCAACAAATATTCGACTTGTAAACACTTCATGCAAGTTGGATATGGAATCAATGAGTTGTGAACTCAGCATTTGCATCCTTTCCCGGACTTCTGTTTCTCTGTCTGCTTCCCTTTGTTTCCTCCAGACAGAGAAACAGAAGTCCGGGATAGGACCCAAAAATGTACACACACACAAAGACATGCACTATGCTGTCTAGAAGAACATATTTCCTATTCTATCTTTTGTCCAGCTATATATTTATGCTGTTCGAGTTCTCCCCACTATTTAATGAATTTAGACGTGCTTCATTGAGTTTGATTATTATTGCTCCCTTAAGTTAATTCTACTTGTTTTTAATTAGTAGATTTTCATCATTGGTATATATATTAGATAATATATACTTGTAAATTCCCATCAATGGGTATATTACTTCACTAGTAAAATGGCAAAAAATAAAAATATTACAATAGGTATATTACTCTTCACTAGTAATAGGAATTACACTTCACTAGTAATAGGAATTTTTAAACATGGCAATTTCTAATTTATGATGGACCTCAGGGATGTGCTGCAAAAAGAGTGATCCGTATAAAGTAAAATCAGATTGTGGGTAGTAGAGCATACATTGTTAACAAGCTTCACCACTGTTGCCTGCATGTAGTTTTTGTATTTAGTTCTCAACAGAACAGTAATTCCATTCATCTGCTCCCCGAAAAGTGACTTCTTGTCTCCAACTACAGGCAGATAGGATGCCCAAGCCTTTAAGATGTCCTCAACTCTACAGTGTAGAACATTAAGGATTCTCTTGATAGTGTTCAAGAAAGTTCCCAACTGCCAAAGAGAAGCAAAAACGAAAAGTAAGCGAATATATATATATATATTTTTCATGTGACTAAAGGAGAATGCTTTGATAATGATTTCATTGAAACTACAACTCTGGCAAGCCCCAATTTTGACCTTTCTGATCAATTTGTCAAATCTACTCAAAGTTTCAGAATTTTTAGTCTAGATTTCAAGCTAGATTAGTAATAAATAAAATGGATAGTATTTAACCAAATTTTTTGCTCCCTGGTCAACAACATCCTCATTTAGCTGACTATGGTGATGTGTATTTCACCAAATATAAGTGTTCAAGAACCTGTTTTTGCATCCGAATTCTAGTAACTAAAATTTCCAGAATCTTATAACCATACTCTGAATTTTGAACCAGCATCCATGTGTAATGAAGCACCACCAATATTAAAATCATATATCAAGAAAGTACGTGATGGACCTTTTGTCTTCACGTCTGGACCCTCCCCCTTCCATCTCCTATATAAAATTTTTCACTCTTCACACTGTTCTATTTGTTGAACAACATGTTAGGTGTGCACAAATCCATTCTTCAAACCATTAACTACCTTTGCAGCTATGTCCTTATGCATGCTAAGCTCAAAAAAAAAAAAAAAATTCAGCAAGTATAGTGACAAGGGATTTCTGTCCACCTGGCATTGCTCTTTCTTTGAACCATTAAGATTATCTTTTCAGCGATTTAAATCTCAATAGAGTTTGTGCAGATCCAGGGGCTGAATAGCGCATGGTGTAAGATTATCTTTGATTCCAACCTGAAATTCGTTGCTTTGATTTGAAAGACGCATTTGTTAAAGCACTTTCAATTGCATGGCCTATCAAGTACATCAAAATTTATAAGTTATATGATCTTTATGTTCGATAAAATTCTTTTGTGATTGTGAATTTTTAATGTTTTTTATACTCGTACTCAGGAGGGTCACGTGCCTTTAAGTGACCAATTTTACGGTGTATCTTGAACTTTATTACCTTATTGGTACATCGGCCCGTGTGGAGGCCATTTTTATTTCTTGTTTTAAAATGTTGAAAGCATGAGAGTATGGGATCATTCTATGCAGAGGATTTGATTGATTGTTGTGGAGGAGAAGTTGCTGATATGTTGTTTGAGAAGTTAATGCAAGTTGGCAATTTAAATTTTTATTTTTTTTATGTATTAGTTGTTATTATTCATATTAATTCTTCTTTAATTATATGAGGAGTTAAAACATGGGTATGGTGATTTTCGGGTCAATACTACTTAAAAACATTAGTTTTCAGTGAAAGGGTTCTTCTTTGTTATGATTTTATCAAATTTTCATGGTGGAATGTCTTGTAGGATTGCCTGTAAACAAGAGCAAGCACACCAATATATGAAAAAAAAAAAAAAAGAAAAAGAAAGAAAGAAAAGAGAAAACGTTGCATATTTTCTTTTTCTAAAAAGAGAACCTATATGTATATTAACTACAATAACATTACTCATTTTCCGCCAATATTATTAGTGATAAGCATTATTGTAGCAATTTTTCCCCCCTGAATTTATAGCAATTTTATGTTTTGAGCAAAATTAATCTAATCTCAATGTGGCTAAATTTGAAATTATAAAGGAAACTCCAATAGTTTACTTGATAAGGCTTATACAAGTGCCAACAAAAATAGATAAAACTCATAAATATAAAATTTCAATCCTAAAGCACCTAATTTGTGCACTTTAGAGGATGGTGATAGAAACACAACCAGGTAAACTCCATCGAATTGGCTACTAATCATGCAAAATAATATAGCTGCTTTTTCCATAACTTTACTAACTAGGATGCGCGTTTATTGTCAACTATCATATCTTCGCATTGTCATGAGTACAAATTACCTGTCTTAGCATAAAACTTTCTCGCACGGGGTATTTTGTTTCCTAAAACTTTCTCGCACGGGGTATTTTGTTTTTGTCAAATTACCTTTGTTGCTCATTACTACTCAAATGATTTCCTTTGGTGACGGGATGTCAATGACCCAAGATATTGAGTTAATACGAAGAGTAGATCTTTTCAATGTACCTTCATTATAATGCTTGCTTTGCTTGGTTTAATTTTGACAACTTTACAACTTGCTTTACATTCTCTGATTTCAACTGCTACATCTTTGTAAGTCAAAGCTAGGATTACGGTTGCCATTACTTTTTTGGTTGCCGTTATATTTTTTGTATGTCTCATGAAGAAGTTGCAAATATGTAATGGAAGAGATAGACTAAAACAGAGCAAGAAGATATAAGAATTTTTGTTTTATTTTGGTATATGGTATAAGAAGCAAGAAATTTGTATATGGCTAATTTTTGTATAAAATAATGATTTGGAATTGGTTATATATATATATATATATGATGTTATTGGTTAGTTGTAAGTAATTTTGGTTATGATGCTATTTTTTATTTATTTACTTTTTGCTCATGGAGTCCTTGCAAGGCTAGTAGTAGGGAAAAAAAAGGCCTCATGGGGGCTGCACAATTTAAAAAAAAAAAAATTATATAACACTTTCTACCATGGTTCTGAACCGTGGTAGAAAGTACCGTGGTTGAAAAAGGACTTTCTATCACGGTGCAAAACTGTGGTTGAAAAAATGACTTTCATAGTTGAAAAAGGACTTTCTACCACGGTTCCGCACCGTGGTAGAAAGTAGTTTCTATCACGGTTTTGCACCGTGGTAAAAAGAGGACTTTCAACCACGGTGCGGAATCGTGGTAGAAATTCATCACTTACTACTACGGCAATTTCTACCACGGTTCAAAACCGTGGTAGAAAGTTTCACTGTGGTAAAAAATTGTTTTTTTTTATAGTATATATTTGGGTATCTTTATTTCAAAACCGTGGTAGAAAGTTTCACTGTGGTAAAAAATTGTTTTTTTTATAGTATATATTTGGGTATCTTTATTTTGGCATCGTGGTAGAAATTCATCACTTACTACCATGGTTCAAAATCGTAGTTGAGCCGTGGTAGAAAGTTTCACTGTGGTAAAAAATTGTTTTTCTTATAGTATATCTTTGGGTATCTTTATTTTGGCATCTAGAAATTCATCACTTACTACCATGGTTCAAAATCGTGGTAGAAAGTATTTTTCACCGTGGTAAAAAACTGTTTTTTCTTGTAGTATATATTTGGGTATCTTTATTTTGGAATGTTCAAAATTTATGTTTCGTTCTAAAAATAATGTATTACTTTTAGACAATAAAAGTGTCTTATTGTGATTATCTATCTTATAATCTCTTATTTGGTAATCAAAATAGGAGCCATAATTTATTATTAATCTCTTATTTGGTAATTAAAATAAGAGGCATATTTTATTATTAGTCCATGTGGTCAAGATGGTTTATATCAAGTACAGAACATCCTTTATTGTTCATTACTCCCTCTATCCCAAGGGACATTTAAAATGGAACAAAGGTAGTATTTTTTAGAGTTTTTTTTAACTTGAGCCCTATAATTTTGTATAACTTTTAAGATTAGTCACTTTTTCAAAAAAATATTAGAGATCAGTTCTATTTTTAGATATTTTTGTTAGTTAACAAACAGTCCAGTCCAACAAATAATGTTAACGTTAGAGTTTTTTTTTTTTTTTTTAAAAAAAAAAAAAAAATTCCAAAACTAACAATTTTTTTTTCATTATTTTTTTTAAATCTTTTTTGGGTAGAAGATACGTGTACTAAGTAAATCAAGGATTGAGAATGTAAAAAATAGACATTGCCAATGTTTTGTTGAATAGGATTGTGTGTGGAACAAAGATTTGGACTTTTTTTAAAAATAGAGAAACTACTCTATTGATTATTTAAAAATTTAAGAACAATATTCATAAAATTAACTTTACAGGTAAGAGTGGAAGGGCAAGAGTACTTCATGTTTTCGAGATGACGGCTAACTAAGTGACTAGGGTAATTTGGTAAAGGGGTAGTTTTAAATTTTTATAAGAAAGATACTCTTAATTTATTTACTGTTTGTTAACTAACAAAAAGATGAATAGAAACAATCTCTAATATTTTTTAAAAAAAGGGGCCCAATGTCGAATCCTTTACAAAATTATGAGACTTTAAGTTAAAAAAAAAAAAATTTACTACCATAATGGATTCGAGAACGAGTATATATATATATATATGGGAGGTGATAATGAAGCTCCAAATTTTGCCTATCGGGCTCCACCTATTTCGTTTGTTAAATAAATTGACAATTTTGCCCTTACACCTCTCTTTCCTTCTTAAGCCAAAACATGAACAACTTTGAAAATATATTCTCTAATCCTCTTTGGAATGGTACCAGAGAGCGATTTTCTAAACGCAAGTCCGTCTAGATCCAGAGTGAATGGTGGGCATTCAGCGGATTACTGAGAGCGTGGTATGGCGCGTTATGCAAGTGTGACGAGATGGATTTGGTCTAAAAGAGATTCATATTGGGAGATGATAGTGTTTTATGGATTCAAGTAACTTATTTCGGATGATGAGGTGTTTTATGCAAGACTATGTGTCCTATAAAATTTAATAATTTGATCATTTAATTCTCGAGTTAAGTTTTGAGGATTTGTATCATGAGTACTTGATACTACACCTTATGGTTTGATTGACTCGTGTTTACGTAGTCATTGGAAGATTTGCTGCTTAGCCATTTTGGGAGACATTAAGTTAATTATTACTAGATATTGTGGTTGGTAATCGCTTTTACCGTTAGGTAATGATGTAGCTACGTATTAGGTAGCGAATGTGTGGTCTATCAGGGATGTATTGACTTGGATTTGAGACTTATTATGTGGTAGTTGGGATTCCTTGTCTTGGATTTTGCGTATCCTTCAGGGGATGAACTGAGGTTGGATGTCTGCGAGCACTCAGTGCGCACGTTGGGGTGTTCAGGGCACACCATGAGTGCTTTAAGGGTATCCATCGAGCTCTTAGAGGATGTCCATGTGATACCTCCCCCCCCCCCCCCCCCCCCCCCCGGCGGGCACGCGCGCGATTCTGGAACACGGGTTAATCAGGTCCGCGCATGAGACTGGGGGATGTAAAACAGTTAAGGTAATAAATGAACACATAATACAAACAGATAAATAAATAATAAATAAAATGCTGAAAGGAAACTAAAATAATATTATAATAATTAAATCCTCAGAATAAATTCCATTAAATAATAAACTTCTCTGATACCAATAATCCTCCATTATACAACTCGAGAATCCATACCATGTGGACCCCTAATAAAATCTCAATTGAAATAACAATAGTAATTGTGTAAGTCTAAATACTGAAATAAAAGATGGAAACCTACTACGTAGATAACCGGGAGAGTGATGATAATTGGTCTCTGTTCTGCACAAACAATATCTGCACCTGGTACTGACGATGAACTGAAAAATAAATAGTAGGTCAGACCCACGAACAAGTCTTTTCTACATCCCAAACAGAGACCCGATAAACGAATACATCATAGTCAACTCATGCAATAGCTATGTAGTCGGTATATATATATACATACACACTAAAGACTCTCACTGGACTAGAGGGCCGACTTAACTGGATAGTAGGCATCAAACAAAACGCACACAAAGGTGGTCATGAATACCATCATCTACCAGGCACACATAATCCTCTATATCCAGCTACGCATCTTAGGGGCAATATAACCTTCATAACCATCGATCCCGAGACCTTAAGCTCGTATCATGGTACATACATATATATATATATATATATATATAGCCATATCTTGATAATTGCACAACAAATATAAAATAAAAGCCATATCCTGACAATGACACATCATCCATATCTTGACAATGGTATGATGTAGAATGAAACTATACTTATTAGCCAACTCATCCTTAATATACACCTATTTATTAGGGAAAACTGGAATATTATTGATGTAGACAATATACTCTGTAATACACCTATTTATTATAATAGTAAATGTATCATACTAATAGCCCCAATCTGGCACTACCCCTAAAAATCACAAAAAAAATAAAAATAAATAAATAAATGGAAAAAAAAAGAAGAACCTAATCAATAAAATAAGATAATTACAAAAAAAAAAAAAAAGCTAAACTAGAGTCCAATTCAGTCACTAATAAATTTTAAAAAATTTGACAATCTTCATTATACATTGAAAAACACAAAAAAAATGAGTCCTAACCTACAGGGTTAATTCAGTACTTTCACCTTTCTGAATAGTTTACCTCACACCCCGTCTCTAACTACCTTTGATCACAACAAATGCGTGAACAAATTACATACACAAACAACCGGCCAAACGGGAAGGGAAAATATTGATGAACACCTTCTTCTTCTTGTCTTCTCCATCTATATGTCAAAAACTCAAACAAAGTCGTGTTATTTGGACCTCAAACGCGTTTCCAAACAAGCTTTAATTGTAGTTCGATCATTGACGCTGGTGGAGACTTCCAAAGGGATCCCATTGATCCGATATCCAATGAACTATAGTATGAGTTTATGCATGGTTCATTCAGGACAAGGATCATTTCCAAGAAAGGAGAGTTCATGCATACCCACCAACCATTGGATTGGAATCTCCCATTAGTAATGATGCCATATTCATATTAGGATGTACTTGTAGCTCTTTTCATTAGGAAAATCATCGATCTTTAGTATAAAAATTGGTTATTATGATGGTATGACAAGAGTGTCACCCCACCACAATAAACATGCACGTAAAATGTATGAATTTAATCATCATCACATATCACATAAGACATATAAAATCTAAGGTTTTGCAAGAAAAATAAAGCTAATGGGGGCTCTAAGGGTTTTTTTTAACATAGTGAGAAATGAGCTCATCTCAAATATTCCTCATTCCTCCTTCAGATAGTGTGGTTTGCCTTTGGAACCCCTATCATAGGGCTATTACTACAGGAATTGAGATTACATGAATTGTAAGCATAATATAAATGCAAGGAATGTAAATGACAATATATCCTCGAGCATGCACAAGTTTATCCCTAAGCATACAAATCATGCTAGAAATTCAAAAAGAATGCCTTCATTTGGGCAAAGGAAAAGAAAAGAGGGTAAAAGATGATGTGAGAAAGGGTTTCAAAGGATTCTTGACTTGGTGGAATTCCTCTTTGGATGCCCCTTTGGAAGTTTTGTTAGAGAAAATAACTTTAACACCTTACTTCTAGGGCTCTGATTTACGGCAATAGTTTCAAGGAGCCATTTGTGGACATTTCATAAAGGCCAATCTGGGATGAGATTAGGAGAGGAAATAGTCCTTTTAGTCCACTTCTTATTAATATCGATCAATAAATACATAATACTTCTTATAGGTTGAGAGAGATGTCCTTTTTAGTGAATAAGGGTTCTGCAGATTTGCAAAACATGAGCAGAAACTTTGGAGGAGGATTTGGGGGTCTTCTGATCAACAATGAAGGCTAGGTTTTTTTTCTTTTCTTTTTTATTTATTGTGGTAGGTATGGAGGTTAGGTTTCTATAATGGTAAAGATGATCTTTAAGGAATTTTTGTGTAATTAGTTGTGATTTTCTGAGTGAAGAAAGGTTTAACTGTAAATTTTCTAGGTAGATTTGGATTTGAGGGTGTGTTTGCCTAGTTCTTTATCCTAAATATTGATGTGATGTCAATGATAAAATCGCTCGCAATATAACAAATCCTCGTAGGATATGGCTATATTGTGGGTGTCGAACCTCAAAGACCGTGTTGGTGAATTGTTAAGTATGAGATCGCTTCAAAGTTAATTCGAGGATAAAGAATTTGGTTGGTGATTTTACTCTAATTGCAATGAAAGTAAAAACTAAAAATAAATTAAGTTAAATGAGAATATGTATCAAGAGAGAAGACCTAGGGAATTTGTTGTTCTTGTGAATGTCAAAATTATGTTAACAGGCCAATACAACATTACTCAATGAATTATGGTGTGCTCAGGTCATTTTAGTAATGCTCAGGGGCAGTATGGTCATTTACCATGTGTGACAGCACTATTAATGATGAGTAGGGAAGGTACATTGTGCTGGCAGTCCAATTTACAGGCCAATCTGTGCTCTATTTCTGGTTCTTCATGTAAGTTTTGGCTACAGAGACTCCTAGAGACAAATGAGTCTTTTCATATATTTATTTGGTCATTTTATACTTGCCTGGGATACTGCATTGTATTACATTGCTCAGAAATTCAATTTGTTTGAGTACACACAATTGCATCGTTAGTTTTTATTATTTATAAATGATGACGTACAAGTGTCCACTTAAGGGGTATTTTGGTCATTGCAGATGATGGACTCTTGTATAACATGTGTCCAGTGGTCCTAGTGTGAGAAAATGAGGACGATTATGCATTTCTCAGTGATCAAACTTGATATATATTGCTAATATCCACATATACGTTGTGGTTGCATGACATATAAATTGTCATGAGAGCTATAGTAACTTCTCATGATTGACACTTTGAGCAAATACTAGGGCCCCAATAAAATGACGATTTTATGGCACCTTAATTGCCACACAAGTCGTAGCCATTTTGCTCATATGCTTTGATTTGTTACATAGACTATGTTATTCAAACTTTTGTTTTAGATCTCTTGAATTGTTGTAAATGCGGATCATCTTTTTGTGTGCCTTTAAAACAAATCATATATATACAATACCTACTTGACATAATTTGGGCGGTTACTTCTTTCATATTTGATTTTTAATAGGTTAAATGACAATATGATTTTAAATAATCAATCTTTCTGAAATCATTTTTTTTTTTTTTTTCTGCTTTAAAGAGTAGCATCTGTGAAAACCTATTTTCTTAAGCTATTCATTCTCTATCATTTGTTTAAAATGCATATTCTTATAAAAGTAACCATGTTATCAAAATAATCATCTTTTAGAATCATTATTATAATAAAAGTAACCATGTTATCAAAATAATCATCTTTTAAAATCATTATTATAATTTCTGTAAAAGAATTAATTCCTAAAAGCTGCTTTGCCGCTTAAGCAACCGTTTGCCTCTCTTTTAACGACACACACTACACTCATTTTGTATGGCATAATCCTATTTAACCCTGTAAGTTAGATAGAGGGAGTATGTATGTTGGCAGCCTATTGGACACTGGTGTATTTCAGAGGCAATGATAAGGCAGCAGAATTTCCCTCACTCAAATCATCAACGTAAGATGGACCCGCTCTTTCACATCCTTGGGGCGAGGAAAGAGCGGTCGGAGGTTTGAAGATTCGGGGACTGACCCTTGTTAGGTTGCATTAGTCCACTGTGAACCTTATTACATTTAGGACACTAAAATATGTGATATTTAGACAACATAGTATCTATACGTCAAGAACTCAAACAAAGTCTTGTTATTTGTGCTAGAATATATTGTAGAATATATTAATACTATATTATATAATATATTCTAACCTTATATAGGATTACTGTGACACCCCTCATATCCGAGACACGGGTTGATCAGGCCCAGGCCCAAACCCGAGGGAAATATCAAACAATTAATATTTATAACGAACACGGAATACAAAGTGAGATAAGAAATAAAAATAATAAATTGAAGGAATACTAATTTAAAATCCTCAAAATATAATTCTTAAAATCCAAACTTTAAAACCTCCAATTATTGAACAACTCGAGAATCCATCCTGTGGACCCCTAATAAAATCTCAAACTGAAACTGAAACAACTGAAATGAAACATAAAACTAAACATAGAGAGTAGTCCTACGTAGTCGGTAGAATGAGTGTCTGTATCTGCACTGCACATCCAAGCTCTAACTCTGGAACTGACGAACACTTGAAAAATAAAGAGTGGGTCAGGCTCACATGCAAGTCCTGTTCTATTACGATCCAAACAGGAATTCGATACGCAGATACATCCTAGATAGACTCAACAATATCTAGTGTAGTCCATATATATATATATTACACACTATAGGACGTTCACTAGTCTAATAGATCTGTCTCAGCCTGAGTATAGATACCATGCAAATCGCACATAATGTGGTCATGTGTACCTAGACCTACCAGGGAACAGCAACTACTGTCCAGCTATCCATCCTAGGCAATATACGCACCCTAACCATGGTCCTGAGACTCAAGTTCATACCATGGCATTATATCATAAATATATAATGTCCATACTCCTAATACAAAATATCACCCATTTGTATAGTGGTCAGATACATGTATTACAAATCCATCCTGAAACCAAAGTAGGTCATTCAATAGTTTTATTGATATGACACAAATATGAGTAAGACTTAGTGTTTCGAACTAATCCATCCCCAGAATAGGTAGGTCTTAGTGTTTTGAACAAAGCCATTCCTAATATGCCACCGTCCCATACCGGTGCATATACATCCATATAAGTATGACTTAACTTTTATAGCTAATCCAACTTATTCCAAAATAGGTAGGAGTTAGTATTTTAACTAATCTTTCCCTAGTATGCCACCGTCCCATACCGGTGCACACCATCCTCCAAATAGCATAGTTTATAAAACCACACTATGTATTCAACAACCATTCTCCACAATATGCGTCAGTATAATTTAACACATATATATCAATATTAGGCATTCATTATAGGGCCTAAAAATCATATTCCAATCCTTAAAAATGCTAACATAAGTCTAAGCATTTAAATCCTCTAAACCTTCCATAAATTGACATAATTAAAAGCAAGTTAAATATCAATTTGTTCCAACATAAGCATGGTTAATTTCAAGTAATCCATGGCACTTAAACCATGGTTAAATATGATTAATAAATATTGCATCACATTTAAGCAATTCTCCAAGTTCCAATGTGTAAACTGATTTACCATCAAAGTGCAATATGTAGGATTTTCTTAACTTATACTGTCCAATCCCCAAATCCATTTATGAATTAATGTTTCCCTATGATACTATAGGTTTATTACAATCATAAACATCATTTAAAATAATTTAAACCAAGTATAAACACCCTGCACAGTCCAAACACGGCCTAAAACCAACAATACGCAAAACTGGGCTTTTAAAACCAAAAATCCGAACTGAGCAAGCTAAGTTACAACTGAGCAGGCTAAGTTGCTAACTTAGTCTGCTCAGTTTCCAACTGAGCAGGCTAAGTTGGTGCTGATGCCGTCTTCTTCATCTGTTTCAGCCTCTGTAACCCTAAAACTTCATTGCTAAGGCCTCTAAGCTTCAACCTACGTCCCATACGTCCATACTAAATTATTTTAAGTGTTTTAACATGCAAAGATTTAAACTTAAACATCAATTAAGCATCAAAACTTTCAAAATCATTCAAAATAAGAATTATGAAACTAAAATCATACACCCTCTGTTTTGGTCCTAATAAGCATGCATAATTGTTCAATTTTAGCATTAATTAAACCCCTGGAGTCTAGCTAGGCATGCACAGAATACAGATTAAAGGGAAAGAGAAGAATATAAACTTGCCTTGAGTTTCAGATTTAAAACTCTAAACCAACGTCTCTGAAGTTTCCCGTTCACGTCCTATACTGTCGTCTCTATCAACTCCGGCAGCGTCGGTTGTGTTACACGACCTCTGCTGTTCCTAGTTCAGTCCAGTAACATACACCAAACTCCCCTCCTTGATTTAGTCTTAGCTTAAGCCTAAAACCCTAGCCTTCCTCTCTTTAGCTCTCTCTGTTTTCTCTCGCCTCAATACGTGAATAGGGTTTGTTTGTAACCCTGATACAGACGTATAATAACATATATATAGGCTTCACACCACAAACCTAAATTCTAATACGACACCAACCCTAAGTTGGCTACACATACGTGACTTCTAAAACCCTAACTCTAATTTACGCCTTTAATTAATTAAACCAATTAGCTTACTTAATTAATTAAACAATTACTATAATTCAAATAAAACAAATAACAATAAAAACAATTTAATCAATTAATTTAGGTAATTTTAATAATAACAATTAAATAATGAAAAACAATAAAAATGTAAACAATTAACCTATTAACAATGCAATTAAACAATTAATCAATTAATTCCAATAATAAAAGCAATTAAACAATTAATTTATTAAAAATGAACATAAACAATTAAATTAAATTTCAGGATTGTCCTTTTTAAAATTAGGGGTATTACATTCTTCCCCCCTAACAAAAGGAATTCCGTCATCAGAATTCGCTCTTACCTTCTTCCCATAATTCAGGAAACTGCGAGCGAAAGATGTCCTCCCGTTCCCAAGTGGACTCAGCCTCATTGTGATGACTCCACTGCACACGAACCAAAGGGATAACCTTGTTACGAAGGACTTGATCTCGTCGGTCGACTTTATGACATGGTAGCTCCAAATATGTTGCATCCGGCTGCAACTCAATCTCCCCAACATCGATATGTTGATACCGATCCTCATCTCGTAGAAATTTTCGCAACATGGAAACATGGAACACATTGTGGATGAGATCCAAATTATCCGGAAGTGCTAACCGATAAGCAACAGCTCCAACGCAATCCGTGATCATGAATGGATCGACAAACCGCAGTGACAACTTCCTTTTCTTCCCAAGGTGCATGACTCCTTTCATAGGGGACACTTTGAGTAGAACCTGATCTCCAACCCTAAACTCCAAAGCACGAGTACGCCGATCAGCATAACTCTTCTGCCTACTTTGAGCAGTGCGCATACGATCCCTAATAAGAGCAAATTTCTTAGAAGTATCCTTAATGAACTCAGGACCCAAGAATTTGCTCTCGCCAACCTCCATCCAACAAACAGGCGATCGACACGGTCGGCTGTATAACGCCTCAAATGGTGCCATCCCAATAGTCTTCTGAAAACTATTGTTATAAGCAAACTCTACCAGTGGCAAGTAATCCTCCCAATGGCCCTTGAAATCAAGAACACAAGACCGAAGCATATCTTCCATGATCTGATTCACCCTCTCAGTCTGTCCGTCAGTCTGAGGATGATAAGCAGTACTGAGATGTAACTCCGTACCCAAAGCCTGCTGAAAGCTCTTCCAAAAGCCAGACACAAAGCTAGAATCTCTGTCCGATATAATAGACAATGGAATGCCATGTAGCTTCACATTCTCAAAAAAGTAAAGTCTCGCCAACTGCTCTGAAGTGAAGTTAGTGCGAATAGGTAAAAAATGAGTTGATTTGGTCAACCTATCCATGATGACCCAAATGGAATTATGACCATTGAAAGAAGTGGGCAATCCCTCCACAAAATCCATAGAAATACTCTCTCATTTCCACTCTGGTATTGGTAGTGGCTGTAGAGCTCCTGGCGGCCTTTGATGATCAATCTTAACCATCTGACAAGTACTACACTGAGAAACAAAAAGAGCAATGTCCCTCTTCATACCTACCAACCAAAACTGCCGCTTTATATCCTGATACATCTTATCGCCTCCTGGATGAACAGAAAACTCAGAATGGTGAGTCTCAGTCATCACATCCTTCTTCAAATCATCAGCAGAAGGTACTACCAACCTTCCCTTGTACCTCAAACCTCCATCAGCCCCAACATAGTAAAATGGGACCCCACCGGAAGCTATCCCTGCAACCTTGTCAATGCACTGCTGATCCGTGAGTTATGCTTCCAACACCTTGCGAATGATAGAAGGTGTAACTACCATGCAAGCCATAAAAGCATCTGACAATTCATCCACCATCTTCAAAGCATTCCACTTAGTAGCGAATAGAGCAGAAAGACTACCAACAGGTCAGCGACTGAGTGCATCTGCCACCACATTTGCTTTCCCTGGATGATACTGTATAGAGAAGTGATAATCTTTCACGAATTCCAACCACCTGCGCTGTCTCATATTCAGCTCCCGCTGAGTGAACAAATACTGCAGACTCTTGTGGTCGCTAAATAATCTGAAGGACTCACCCAACATATAATTCCTCCAAATGCCTAAAGCAAAGACCATAGTTGCTAATTCCAAATCATGTGTTGGATAATTACGCTCATGCGGCTTAAGCTTCCAGATCCATACGAAATCGGTCACTCCTGCTGCATCAAAACACATCCAAGACCCTGCAAAGAAGTATCTGTGTAAACAAGATACTCGATCCCACTCTATGGGGTAGACAAAACTGGTGCAGAAGTCAACTTCCTTTTGAGCTCCTCAAAAGCTGGCTGACAGTGCTCATCCTATACAAACTGTACACCCTTTTTAGTTAGGTGTGTGAGTGGTCCAGCTATCTTAGAGAACCCCTGGATAAACCTCCGATAATATCCTACCAAACCGAGGAAACTCCGTATCTCGGTAGGTGAAATAGGCTGTCCCCACTCGATCACTGCTGAAACTTTGGCTGGATCCACTGCTATCCCCCTTTCTGACACCACGTGACTCAGAAAATTCACTTCCCGCTGCCAAAATTCACATTTGTCAAATTTGGCATACAACTGATGTTCACGAAGCGTCTGCAAGACTATCCAAAGATGTCTAGCATGATCGTCCTCCGACCGAGAATAGATCAAGATATCATTAATAAAGACAATGACAAACTGATCTAAATAAGCCCAGAAGACTCTATTCATTAAGTCCATGAACACTGCTAGTGCATTAGTCGTCCCAAACGGCATGACACGGAACTCATAAGATCCATATCTCGTAAGAAACGCTGTCCATGGAACATCCTGCTCCTGAACTCGAAGTTGATGATACCCAGACCGCAGATCAATCTTAGAGAAATAGGTAACTCCCTTCAACTGATCAAACAGATCATCGATCCTGGGCAAAGGAATTGTAACCTTGTTCAACTCCCTATAATCTATACACAGGCGGAGCGAATCATCCTTCTTCTTTACAAATAACACTGGCGCTCCCCAGGGTGAAGTACTCCGGCGAATCAAACCCTGGCTAAGTAGCTACTGAATCTGATCCCGCAGCTCGCGCATCTCCACTAGTGCCATCCTATAAGGTGCCCTAGCAATAGGCGTAGTGCCTGGAGCTAAGTCAATCACAAAATCGATCTCACGACGAAGTGGTAACCTTGGAATCTCCTGAAAAACATCCAGAAAAGTCCTGTACAATTGGTATACGATCTAATAACACAGTAACCTCCTCCTCTGTTTCCTCCTCCACATGGAACAAATAAGTGCTACCTCTACCACTAGGACATGGCATAGCTACTACATACATAACCTGACCAGGTATGGTGAACACAATAGACCTATCAAAACAATTAACTTAGGCATGGTAGTGAGATAACCAATCCATCCCATGCATCATATCATAAGTGTGCATGTCCAGGACCAAAAGACGGCTAGAAATCTGAGTCTGCCAATATTTAGTGTCACAGGCACATCACCCTCAAGTAAATTGACAATATCGCTTAAAGGTATAAAAACACCATAAGGTCTATCGCATACCTGTGTCACCAATTTAAACTATCCAAATCAACAATGTTGAATACTCCGTAGAGCAAAACACATAACATATATAACATACTCCGAAATCTACACATAGTTAGAACGTCATTCTATTTTGAGAATTCTTCCTTTAATATCAAATTTATCATATTGATTTAAACAAGTTCTTTTATAACTCGTTAGCAATCATCACGTCTCAACCCAACGTACCAATTAGCAATTATCTGTTTGCCTACCAAATCACTCCACTGTGATATTCCTTTATCATCACATCATACACAATCCAATATAGTCTAATAAAACCATATGTGTATATATCTCAAAAATGCTATCACAAAACACAATAATGATAGCCAAAACCGCTAGTTCACTTTATTAAGAACTTTTCCAAACCATAAATTATCAAACGAATAATCGTAAAATATTCTTTAACATAATCCTAGTGCACATGATTAAATCCGTACTACACTTTTACTAATACATCCTCTACTACAAGTAATTAAAAGTACTCTTAAAAGAGTAGTCATCCTTGAACTCCGGTGCCCTCCATCTTGGATGCTCCGGTATCTCCTCCATCCTGATCTTCTTCGGGGTCTTCCTTTCCGCTTGGTTCAGCTTCGAGCACCACCGAAGTTGTGTTAGGTCCACAATATGGTGGCCAATCCCGTACACAAGAAACCTTCCTTGGATTGTACTTCGAAGCAACACCAATTGGAACCAATTCCTTGGTTTCCCATTCTGCCTTCTTGGTCGGCCTTTGCAGGGGAATTGTCGAAGTAACCTTCCTCTTCTTTTGGTCCCTCTTTGTTTTCATCGCAGACCACATCCTTTTCCTAGTGTCAAACATTCTGAAATTACAGAATAAACTTGACATCAGTACTTTCTAAACGAACCATAAAGGAATTCAACGAATCCTAAACTTAAGCTCTAATCAAGAGATAATGCTATGCGGAAGACTTAATACGAAACACCCTAGAAACACTTGAACCTGGAGTACTCTGATACCAACTGTGATACCCCTCGGATCCGAGACACGGGTTGATCAGGCCCAGGCCCAAACCCGAGGGAAATATCAAACAATTAATATTTATAACGAACATGTAATACAAAATGAGATAAGAAATAAAAATAATAAACTGAAGGAATACTAATTTAAAATCCTTAAAATATAATTCTTAAAATCCAAACTTCAAAACCTCCAATTATTGAACAACTCGGGAATCCATCTTGTGGACCCCTAATAAAATCCCAAACTGAAACTGAAACAACTGAAATGAAACATAAAACTAAACATAGAGAGTAGTCCTACGTAGTCGGTAGAATGAGTGTCTGTATCTGCAATGCACGTCCAAGCTCTAACTCTGGAACTGACAAACACCTGAAAAATAAAGAGTGGGTCAGGCCCACATGCAAGTCCTGTTCTACTACGATCCAAACAGGAATCCGATACGCAGATACATCCTAGATAAACTCAACAATATCTAGAGTAGTCCATATATGTATATATTACACATTATAGGACGCTCACTAGTCCAATAGATCTGTCTCAGCCGGAGTAAAAATACCATGCAAATCGCACATAATGTGTACCATGCAAATCGCACATAATGTGGTCATGTGTACCTAGACCTACCAGGGAACAACAACTACTGTCCAGCTATCCATCCTAGGCGATATACGCACCCTAACCATAGTCCTGAGACTCAAGCTCATACCATGGCACCATATCATAAATATATAATGTCCATACTCCTAATACAAAATATCACCCATCGGTATAGTGGTCAGATACATGTATTACAAATCCATCCTGAAACCAAAGTAGGTCATTCAATAGTTTTATTGATATGACACAAATATGAGTAGGACTTAGTGTTTCGAACTAATCCATCCCTAGAATAGGTAGGTCTTAGTGTTTTGAATTAAGCCACCCCTAATATGTCACAGTCCCATACTGGTGCATATATATCCATATAAGTAGGACTTAACTTTTATAGTTAATCCAACTTATTCCAAAATAGGTAGGAGTTAGTATTTTAACTAATCCGTCCCCAGTATGCCACCGTCCTATACCGGTGCACACCATCCTCCAAATAGCATAGTTTATAGAACCACACTATGTATTCAACAACCATTCTCCACAATATGCATCAGTATAATTTAATACATATATATCAATATTAGGCATTCATTATAGGGCCTAAAAATCATATTCCAATCCTTAAAAATGCTAACTTACGTCTAAGCATTTAAATACTCTAAACTGTCCATAAATTGATATAATTAAAAGCAAGTTAAATATCAATTTGTTCCAACATAAGCATGGTTAATTTCAAGTAATCCATGGCACTTAAACCGTGGTTAAATACGATTAATAAATATTGCATCACATTTAAGCAATTCTTCAAGTTCCAATATGTAAACTGATTTACCATCAAAGTGCAACATGTAGGATTTTCCTAATTTATACTGTCCAATCCCCAAATCCATTTATGAATTAATGTTTTCCTATGATACTATAGGTTTATTACAATCATAAACATCATTTAAAATAATTTAAACCAAGTGTAAACACCCTGCACAGTCCAAACACGGCCTAAAACCAACAATACGCAAAACTGGGCGTTTAAAACCAAAAATCCGAACTGAGAAAACTAAGTTACAACTGAGCAGGCTAATTTGCTAACTTAGTTGGCTAAGTTCCCAACTTAGTCGGCTCAGTCTCCAACTGAGTTGGCTAAGTTGGTGCCGATGCCGTCTTCTTCTTCTGTTTCAGCCTCTGTAACCCTAAAACTTCATTGCTAAGGCCTCTAAGCTTCAACCTACGTCCCATACGTCCATACTAAATTAGTTTAAGTGTTTTAACATGCAAAGATTTAAACTTAAACATCAATTTGGCATCAAAACTTTCAGAATCATTCAAAATAAGAATTATGAAACTAAAATCATACACCCTCTGTTTTGGTCCCAATAAGCATGCATAATTGTTCAATTTTAGCATTAATTAAACCCCTGGAGTCTAGCTAGGCATGCGCAGAACACAGATTAAAGGGAAAAAGAAGAATATAAACTTGCTTTGAGTCTCTAAACCAACGTCTCTGAAGTTTCCCGTTCATGTCCTACACTGTCGTCTCTATCAACTCCGGTAACGTCGGTTGTGTTACACGACCTCTGCTGCTCCTAGTTCAATCCTGTAACATACACCAAACTCCCCTCCTTGATTTAGTCTTAGCTTAAGCCCAAAACCATAGCCTTCCTTTCTTTAGCTCTCTCTGTTTCTCTCTGTTTTCTCTTAGCCTCAATACGTGAATAGGGTTTGTTTGTAACCCTTATACAGATGTATAATAACATATATATAGGCTTCACACAACAAACCTAAATTCTAATACGACACCAACCCTAAGTCGACTACACATACGTGACTTCTAAAACCCTAACTCCAATTTACGCCTTTAATTAATTAAACCAATTAGCTTACTTAATTAATTAAACAATTACCATAATTCAAATAAAACAAATAACAATAAAAACAGTTTAATCAATTAATTCAAGTAATTTTAATAATAACAATTAAATAATTAAAAGCAATAAAAATGTAAACAATTAACCTATTAACAATGCAATTAAACAATTAATCAATTAATTCCAATAATACAAGCAATTAAACAATTAATTTATTAAAAATGCACATAAACAATTAAATTAAATTCCAAGATTGTCCTTTTTAAAATTAGGGGTATTACAATTACCATATATATGATTCCAACCTTGTATAGGATTACCATATACATATAGGGTTTACTTATTGTTAGTAATATAAAAGAGAGAACTTTGTATATTGATATTGATTTGTATGAGATATTTAGTATAAAAGTACATGGGAATTTATATAGGAGAGGTCATGTGTGGGTAGCTAGTCATTACCATATAAGGTAATGTTATATATGGTAATAAGGGTAAGTTAAGACAGCTACCATATAAGGTAATGTTATATATGGTAATTATAATAAATTGTAGAATATATTCTAGGGTAAAGTGCAAAAACCCCCCTGAACTATGGGCCAAAATGCAATAAATTCCCCTGAACAACAAAAAATGCAATTAACCCCCTAAACTATTGTACTTCGTTGCAATTTACCCACTCTGGTCACTGTCAGAAAATTTTTGACCGTTATTAGGCACATGTATGCTACTTTTTTTCTAAATGCCCATTTCACCCTTGTCATACAAAAATATCAAAAAGCTTTCTTTATTCTCAAATCCATTACCATAATTTGTATTTAGACAGAGATGAGAGGGAGAGAGACAGTTAAACAGATAGAGAGAGATGAAATATATATATGTATATATATTTCATCTCTCTCTATCTGTTTAACTGTCTCTCTCCCTCTCATCTCTGTCTCTCGATCACAATTCCAGCAAGAAGGTGTGTCTCTCGATCACAATTCCGCAAGAAGGTGTATATATATATATATATATATATATATATATATATATATATATATATATAACTTAATTATAAGTTTTTTTTTTTTGAAAGGTAATTCTCAATCCACCGTGCCAGACGCCACCAAACTTGCTAATGGAAGCAAAATCACATGGTCGGAAAGGAAAGAAATATGAATAGCTCATTAGAAACCCAATCCTGTATATTATTATAGATCAACATATGCGCCTATTGCCATATTTACGTTGCCGGTTGTTTTGTGTGTCTATATATATATATATATATCATCAAATTTTGTGAGGCTTCTAAAAGCAAATTTCGGGTGTATTAACAGGGTAACCCCACCCCTTCATCCATTTCCTAAAAAAGGCAAGAGGAGGCTCGATGAGACCTAAAGGAATATCCGGTTGAGACTACTTCATCCCTATCCCTAGAAAGGGCAGCTGCCATATCATACAAGTAGGTGGATAACTGCCAAAATAACGTAGTTTTAGTGAAGGGTACAATTATCTTTTGATTTTTTTGAATAACCCAACTACCGTATTTTCCTCAATTGCAACAAATTGATAGTTCAAGGGGGTTTCTTGTAATTCAGGGGGGTGGTTTGCAAAATGCTCATAGTTCAGGGGGATTTTTTGCACTTTGCCCTATATTCTAACAAAACATGGTAATAATATATTATATAATATATTCTAACAGCCCCACTCAAAGTCAAGGTGGATTATATGAAGCCATCTTGAGTTTGAAGATAAACCTTTCACCCTGAAATAGCTGACGCGGCACCGATGCAAATGTGGTTGATGACATGGCAAATGAAGTGGCAGGTGACTTGGCACTACTGTTTGCACCTTGCTACGTGGCAACTGACGTGGTAGGTGACGTGGCATAACTAGTGGCATCGTTGCAAAATGTGTCTGACATTGCACCAATGCTGACATGTCAGGTGACGTAGGGTGGATCTATGAAGATCTTGGAGGTAGGTGTGAAGTGTGAATGGGTGATGAATTTGTGAAGATTCACCACGTTGAAGGCACATGTGAGCACATGATGACCACTAATGGCGCGGTGAAGGAGCTGATCCAACACGTTGAGGTGCGGAATTATCGCTGGGGTGCGTGAAGGAGCATGGAAGAGTGGGATTACCACTTGAGGCACATAGTGGCATTGTGATGGAACTGATCCAACCCATTGAGGCGCGGGATTGTCGCTGGTGCGCGTAAAGGGGCATGGAATAGTGGAATTACCACATGAAGCGCATGGTGGTTCGGTGACGGAGCTGATCCGACACGTTGATCATCTCTAAACGAGGCATATCGTTAAACAATGAGACTTCCCTATATGGGGCATCCTATATTTTAACAATTTAAACCTCAAAATGCGTTTCCAAACAAGCTTTAATTGTAGTTCAATCATTGATGCTGGTGGAGACTTCCAAAATTGTAGTTCAATCATTGATGCTGGTGGAGACTTCCAAAGGGATCGCATTGATCCAATTTCCCATGCATGAACTAGTTTGAGTTTATGCATGGTTCATTTATCGGATCATGCGATCCCGTGGGAAATTTCCGTCAGTAACTCCAAGTTTTTGTTATGGCTTCAAGGTTCAGCTTTCTATGTTTTACAAGATATAATACGCTGATAGATATATATAATATGTACGCACAATTACACACACAGATATTTATATAATATGTATATGCTCTTGAATTGAGTATGGTATGTAGTTGGTGTTAGAGGATCATATTGATTTTCATCCAGTATTCTGCTTTAAAAAATAGCCCTTGATGGGTGTTTAGTAAGCACATGAAATATATTGAGATTATGATAATTGATTCTCTCCCCTCCTACAGCTTTTTTAGATCTTAAAATGGAAAGATGATTAATTTACTTTCTTCAACACTTTTCTGAATTTAGTAACACTCTCCTCTTCCTATCTCACATTAAAGGGAAAGATATTATCAGCTTTATTCAACACTTTCTGAATATAGCAAAAGAGAATACTCTCACTCTAAATCATGTATTTTTCTAGTTATTACATTTAAGAATAATATATAGCATGTAGCAACAATAATTATTGTAATTTCTACCCTTTTTTTTTTTTTTTGTAAAGTATTTCTACCTTAATTTCAGCTTCATATATATATATATATATATATATATATATATATATGTATGTATTTGTTTAGATATAAGTAACACCCACACGCTCGCACACAATTACATGCTCAATGGTTGTTTTAACAATGGTCAATGGTTGTTTTGTGGTTTCAATTTAAACTTTAATCCTGTAGTTGCACAAATTAATTTCTTTAAGCATATATCACTTTTTTTTCTTTTTATTTTTTCGATAATTAAAATGTCTAAGGCTTTAATTTTTTTTTTTCCATAACTAGAGTGTCTAGGGCTTTGCCTGAGGACCTGCCCACATGGCTGCTGCTTTTTTTTTTTTTTTTAGTAGAGGTAATTAACACACTATTTTTGGATCTAATGGAGGTGGTGGTGCTGTTGTGGCAGCGGCGGCGATGGGTTGAGGTCGGTGGAGGAAATGGATCATATCCGTCAGCGATTGTCCTGAAAATCTCAGCATCTCACCTCAAATTCAATTCAAAACTTGATCAAGAGGAATTGGTCCAGTGTATTTTCATAAACCCTTAACCGGCTGAAGTTTTCAAGACAATCGCCGCTGTGGATGTCGTCATTGACCCACACTTCACCAGTTGACATTCCACTCCTCGACCGAGTTCGCTTAAAATCATGGATTCGGTGGACTATTTCCATGGGGGATCATGTAGAATTGACTCTATAAAACTAATTTAGCTAGTAAGTAGTGATCCATAAACTCCAAGATTTATGGGCTAGATTACCTTAACAAAAAATATTGATAAACTCAAACTCCAAATCTTCTGTCATCTGAACACAAACTCTCTTACTTTCACCAGTGCCACTCTATCAGCCATCATTTGCCCTAAAAAGGACAATAAAACAATCAAAAATCTTCAGATGCTATTATGCAATTATTATAGTAAGATGGAGGAGCCTCCCACACACGCACACACAAACAAACAAGCAAATGGCTAACCACCACAACTGTTGCACGGATGGATTATGCTATATAGGAGATATTAAACATCCAACCTAATGATGATAAAAGTATTCACAATAAAACTAGATTGGACCAAAAGGCAATCAAAAGAAACTAAGTCTATACTCAACATTATTATTTTTATTTTTGAAAAAAGAAAGACCAATCTCAAGATAGAGAGATGGAAGCATTAATTAGTAATCTCTTCTTCTAGGTGGAGTGAGACTTGAATTCAGTGGGATAATGAAGATAAAAAAAAAATAAAAAAAAAATAAAAAAAAGCGGGAGAACGAAATTATAAGTTATGCCGGCGGTGGCTGAAGCAGGCGGTAAAGAGGAATTGGTGAGAGAGAGAGCCAGTGATGAATTTGTTGAAAGAGAAAGAAAGATGACATTTGAGGCTGAAGGAGAATGTTATGTTGCTGGTTACAGAAACGAGTGGAAGCAGAGAGAGGGTAATTAAAATTGGCATTAAACTGATTTCAATTTTGAACAAAATGAGTTGCATAAGTGAAGCGTTTCCAAATAGTGACAATGTTCTAACAAACTCCATGTACTAAAATTGGCATTGAACTGATTTCAGTTCTGAACAAAAAATACACATTCAATAGGTTCCAAATACGAATTACGGCGAACAGATAGATAATTAACAAGGAGCAACTAGGTCAGTGGTCTATGCTACTTAGCACAAGCTTGAGGCTAATGGCCAGGGAAAGCAACTCAAATCCAATTATCTCACAGCGTGCAAATGGGGATTGTTTGGGGTCCTATTTGATGCTAAAGCTAAAGTTAAAAAACACCTGCATAATTAACAAGAAACAAACAGGTCAGAGGTCATACATTACCTAGCACATGCCTTAGCCCAGAGAAAGCCACTCAAATCCAATTATCTCACAGCACGCAAATAAAGCCTGTTTGGGATCCTATAAGATGCTAAAGCTAAAGTTAGTTGAATGCTTAATAGTAGCTGACATGCCAAAGGTTAAGAACACAGTATGAAATTCACAACAGTACTACTATAGTATGTCAATCTTTTCCATGTTTGGAAAATATGAAACTAATCTCTTAGTTGGATCAAACCCTTAGTTATAACAACAATCTGAGGAATAACATATAATTCATCGCGTTTTTCAATTATTTAATAATAATAATAATAACTGATGGACATAAATAGGTGAATGCATTGTTCAGAATGGAAATCATAAGAGTACTACTTGAATGTGGCACTCTTTTCAATGTTTGAGAAATAAACTAATTGATAGAGCTCTTGGTTCTAAACCGCAGATATAAAATTCTTGGGAGGGAGTAAAATATCATCACAAAAGTTGATAATAAACATTAATGGTTCAATGCACTTTTTTTAAAGTTTAGACAAAAGAAATCAACTAACAGTTAAATTGACTGGCCCTATATATATATATATCTGGCCTATCAGCAAAGTAAAGAAAATCTAAGGTTAATCTACAGAGAGAGAAGAATTACCAGATCTTCCCTGTCTCAGATATCAAGTAAGTGCATTTAGCTGGCTGATATCAGAAGTCGTTTAATTCAAAGATGGAAAGTGAAAGGTGAGTGTCCCGAAGAAAATAAATTAACAAAAGACAAAAAAAAAAAAAAAAAAAAAAAAAAATGGAAACGACAACAGATGAAGACCTAGAATGTGTTAATAAAACATCTTCATAAACTCAAACTCCAAATCTTCCATTATCATTATCTCATCACAAACTCTCTTCATTCACCATTGCCACTCTATCACCCATATTGCTGGACTTTAAAATATCTTAAACAATAACTCTTTTTCCCTAAAAGATAACAAAAAAATCAAAAATCATGAAATACCCATGCATATTGTTATGCTATTATTACAGTAAGTTGAAGGGGCCTCCCATACACACAAACAAATAAACAAATAAAAAGGATTAAGGGGCCTCTTTGATGATTTTCCCATATTGAGAGGTAAGAGAACCTCAAATAAGATAATAAAAGAGGCAATTAAATCCTCATGTAAGAGATCAGTACCATATCTTTGTCTCGTGAACTAACAAATGCAGTTGCAAAACAGATTATACACATATATATATATATATATATATATATATATATATATATATATATATATATGAGACCTTACAAAGATGGATTATGTTATATAGGAGACCTTATGATGATAGAAGTATCCCCAGGCCTCACTAAAAAGAGTATTATTCATGATACTGAGGTCAAAGGTCTATGTTACCTAGCACATGCTGGAGGGCTAGGGGCCCGGAAAAGCAACTCAAATCCAATTATCTTACAGCACGCAAATGAGCCTATTTGGGATCCTATGACATGCTACAGTTAAAGTTAGTTGAATGCTTATAGCTGAGGTGCACTTTGCTATGAGAACAACATGAGTATGAGCTAAAAATAAATTTATCATACCACAAAAAGACAACTTATGAGAAACAACCACAATAATTATTAGAATCATGATATTCTGTGAAATAGCGTATCCGAATGGGGGAGTTTGCCAAGTAGCAAAGCATAAACAACCCAATAAAAGGTAATAAAATTGAAATACAATTTTTTTTTTTTTTTTTTTTTTTTTGATATGATAATTCAAAATTAAACTAGATTTGACAAAAAGGCAATCAAAAGAAATCAAGTCTATACTCAATTTCCAAGCATAGTTGGGACGATCCAAATTGCAGGCGGCGTGATCCTCTGTGAAGGATCAAGAATGTAATGTGTGCCAAAGCTTCCATTCTCTACGTTGAAGATACCAATATCACGGCGCCCATTCGGTGGGTAAGCTAAAAACATATAATAATCATTGGTGTAATATATGGAATTTGGCTGGCATCCAGGGAACTTTGAAGCTGAAATACAAGTAGAATGGCTATCTCCCAAAAACATTGTGTCTCCGCCCAAGCGCTTCACTCGAATCCGCTTAGTATAACCCTTCTTGTTTGGCGGTAGAAGCAGCTTGAAAACCTTGAAGCCCACAGTTTCATGTTGAAAATCACCTCCTATTTCTTTCATAAACCGTTGCACAACAAGCAAGTCTCCACTAGATGATTCCACGAGATATGTTTGGTCAGCAGACACTTTGGTCCTTCGTGTAATTATTTTAGCTTTACGTGTCTCGTCCTTGCAATTCACCATCCTTATGACTTCACCCCAAAAAATTTGGCCTTTATAATATATGACATCAAAGATTAAATCAAACGCCTCATTCTCTAGATAAGTCCAAGCTTTGTCACCAGATTGAAAGAATGCCAAACGGCGGCGATCATCATAGATGCTGTAACTATGTAGTCATCGGGAGACAATGTCGGATCAGCCGACAATATAGCCTTGGAAACTAGGTACTCAAAACGAGGAGGTTCATTAGAGATAGCTATATCGTCTTCGTCTTCTTCTTCTTCTTTTGGGGGGTCCTTAATGGGAGGAAGCCCAATGGTAGAACCAGAGAAGGGGTTTAATAGAGTTACACCCATGTTTTCTTCAACAGTGAACAACCAACCATACGAAGAACCACAACACCTCTTTTTGTAAGGTACCCGTAATTGAAAATCATATATTTTGTTGTGGGTGATGTTGTATAGACTGCGCCTTTCTTCGCTATTATCTTTTGTAGGGACCATCAACAATGGAACTTGTGTGTAACATTTATTTTTAACATATTTAACTTTGTTCTCCATTGCCACAAACCGCCATGGTTTGCAGACTGCACCAAAGCGAACACAGTCCGATTGTGAATTTAACTTGTCCATAATCACATCCAATAAGTTCTTAGGAAGCCATGCCCAGTCCGACTCCACCAACGAATTCATATCAAAAACCATTTATTTATTTGCACTATAGCACTGCAAGCTACGTCAACAAATCTACAAGAGAACCTAATCAATTACAAAATCTAGTGAGTTTTCATAACAAAAAAATAATATCAACCTAGTAACAAAATAAGAGAAGCCCCAATGATAAGATAACTGTGATAATTCTAATTTTCAGCATTTTAAAATTTTTTGAAAATTCGTTAATGCAAGGGCATTTTCGTCTTTTCACTTTACCATCCGGGTTTGTGGTTGGGTCCAGTTACATTTCCTACATTTTAAATTATGTGGTGATGTAGCATTTGTATGGTACAATTGTGTATTTGTGGTGTAATTAGAGACAAAAAAATAAAGAGAAAAGGAAAATAATTTCAAGTGGGGCCCACCACTAACTTATTTGGCCAAGAAATCTTCTTTTCTTTCTCATTTTCTTTCTCTTTCCCGTATGCTCTCTCTCCCTCTCGGTTCCTTCTCTTTTTCTTTCATTTTGGAGACAAAAACTTTGAGGTTTGATTACTCAATCATCTTTCATCGGATTTAGGAACCGTTTGAGGCGAAACGAAGCTTGTAACGAGCTCTACGCATCCATACTATCAATTTCCAGATTTGAGTCTTCCTTGGAGCTCGAATTTGGAGGACCTATTCTAGGGATTTCGGCTTGGATTGTGAGGTAAGGACATCTTAAGCCATGGAATCTTGCTCTATAATGAATCATGCTCCTCTATGTGTGTTATAGCATGTTTAATTGTTGTTGATTTTGATTAAAATGATTTAATTGACAACATGCTAGTTATGTAAATGTGTATAACATGGTTGAATGAAAAGTATGTCTATGTGATGGTTGTTTACATTTTTTTTTGAGGTTACTAACATGCTATAATGATGCCATGAGAATATGCTTATTTATTATTGTGCTAAGTTCCCATTTGTCATTATATTAAGATCATGACATGAGCCTACATCTCATTTGGTTGCATGAAAAAGGGAAGTGGTTGTCTTGAAATGAAAATGGGGATTGGGAATGAATGTTTTGGAAAAAAAAAAAAATTTGGTTTTGACAAACCCAGTCGCTGCGGGGTTACCAACGGGCCTGAGGTTAATGTAGCCTAGGGAGAGTACCCTAGCGTGGTTGAGCTATTCGGGCCCCTCGACGGCGCCACGAGGTCACCAAGGGCCTAGGGACGGTAGCCAATCCTCCTCTCGTCGCGGCAGGGTTACCAAAGGGGGTTACATTAACTTTGAACGTGATGGTTTTGAGAATGAAAACGGGGAGTGACTTTAGCATGCATTGCATCTCACTCCATTTGCATTTGTGTGTGATTGAATTTGACTTGTACTTGTAATTCTTTTTCCCCTTCAATGCATGTCCCCAATCTTCCATTGGCCTATGCTTTATTTGGATTCACTAGGACACAAGAATTGTGTCTTAAGTGTCACCTGCTGAGCTATATGCTTACCCCTATATCTATATATATATTTTTCAGGTCTTGGAAAGGAACTGGTGGATGACAACCCACCTCAAGCTTGAACGGCGTTAGAAGTCCACTTTTGTATCTTTGTATATTCCCCATTATTTTGTAAAACACTAGAAGTGTAAAGATGTATAATTATTTTGTGGAACTTTGTTATGTAATATAACTAAAGTATTGATGATGTTTTGGATGGGGATTTGATAGTATGCAACTTGTTGAGGAATGGATGGATAATCCTAGTTTGAAGCATTGTCTAGATAAGTTGGTTGTATCATTATCTTTTGTTGCTGTGAATTCGGAATTTGAGCCATGACAGGTTAAAAATGCAATTAAATAGGTTGTGATTGGCCTATTTTTTTAAGGGAGGTCATGCCGAATTTTTTTTTGTTTAAAAAGTATTAGTTTTGAGTCGTTACAAATTTGGTATCAGAGCAAAGGTTCGAAAACCTTTAGGACGACGGGTAGAGGCCTACTTAGGGTCACATGGAATGTTGTTTGTGTTGCTTACTTGACTACTTGCTACGTGATATTTTACTTAAATGAGCATGCTTAACTGCCTATGTGCTTACTACTTACTTGTTTATGTTAAAATGTTTCTTGCATAGTCTTGCATGCTAAGTGTTGTACGGTATCAATTCTTGTTGAGTCGTCCACAGTCTTAGTGTCATGTTTCTGAATCGTTTTCTCGTTTTATAGCACAATGTCACGGCGTGAGGAACCTAGAGAAGTTGGCCCTAGGCCAACAAGGGGTGATGTTGGTGAGAGCTCCAGCTCCAATCCGGAGGAGCTAAATGATGAGAACATGCTTCTTAGGGACTTGATTCCCCCAAGAGCTGTTCCCCCAAGAAGAGAGAATGTTGAAACACCCGTACCCGTAAAAGTGGGTGAAGGTTCTGTGGCACTGGAGTTTAATCGTTTGTTGCAAAATGTCGTGAGGGCAACGATTGCTGCTCAGTCGCAGTTGGCACCACAACCTACAGTTCAAGTTAAGGAGACGCCAGCTCAGAAGCGTCTCAAGATCCTAAAAGGGTTTTCTCAGTTGATGCCGGTAGTGTTTGAGGGCAGTGCGGATCCAATGGTAGCAGATGACTACTTGGATCAAGTTGAAACCCAACTAACCTCAATGGATGTGACAGAGGATCACTTGAAGATCATCCTAGCAACTTACAAGTTTGCTATGGATGCCAAGGTTTGGTGGAAGTCGATCACCAACCAGTACAAGATTGAAGAGATGAGTTGGGACAGGTTCAAGGAGCTGTTTTATAAGAAGTATTTTTCGCTTTCCAAAAGATGGGAGTTACAAGACCAGTTTCATAATCTTATTCAAGGGAACATGTCAGTGGCGGAGTATGAGAACAAGTTCACCTCACTCTCCCGTTTTGCTCCAAAATTGGTACGAGATGAAGCTAATAAGACTCGGAAGTTTGTTTTCGGTCTTAATGATCGGATGAGGCCGTTGATCATGGCACAGTTCATTAAGGTTTATTCTGAAGCAGGGGAAAGGGCTTTGATGTTGGAGGCTGATAATAAAGAGAAAGATGCAAGAAGAGAACAATGGAAGCAAAAGAGGGGTGCAGGGCTATCTTCAGAAGGATCTTCTTGGAAGAAGAACAAGGGTGGTTCATCTCAGTTTCAGGGATAACAGTCTACAAGATCTGCTCCTACCACTCCTATGCCAGCTGGATCTGACAGGAGTGCAGTTGTTTGTTATCAGTGTCAGCAGTCTGGGCATTACAAGTCCAGTTGTCCGATGAGATCGTCTTCAGTTTCGTCAGCTCCGAAGGCTTGTTATGGGTGTGGCCAGCAGGGTCACTTGATTCGTGATTGTCCAGGCCAGGGAGCAGGCACAGGTAGTGGCAGGGGGTCATGACAGAGGCTGTCTCAGTCGGCTACAGTTCAGTCAGGTTTCAGACCGCCACCACCACAGCCTGCCATGTCTTCACAGGGTTCACGGTTAGTTAGGAGGGATACTCCTACTATGTCAGTGCAGCAGTCAGGTGTTCAGGTTGGCAGTCCTCAGGCACAGGTACCACAGGGACGTGTTTTTGCACTGGTACAGACCGATGCATCTTCTGGACCGTCAGTTCTTCGAGGTATATTTCCAGTGTTTGGTTGTTGGGCCCGTGTTTTGTTTGACTCTGGTGCATCTCATTCTTTCATTTCATTATCATTTGCACTTGCATCGGGGTTGGAAGTTAGTTTCTTGGAACGGGCGTTGAGTGTGGATACGCCAGTTGGGGTTTCAGTGTCTTTGAGCCGAATTGTGCGGGAGTGTCCCATTGTGATAGTCGGGCGGACTTTCGTGTTTAACCTTATCCTCCTGGAGATGACGAGCTTTGATGTCATTCTCGGGATGGATTGGTTGGCTTTATTTCATGCCACGATCGACTGTTACAGAGGAAGGGTTACAGTTTGCACTTCCGAGGGAGACTGTTTCTTTTTCGTGGGAGATCGGAGTGATTCCCACATTTCATCGTTTTATGGAGTTCATGGACGAAGTTATGGTGATTACTTCTTGGCTAGCCTTATAGCCGAAGAAGATGATGTTGGGAAAGAGGATTATCCTGCGGTTGTTTGTGATTTTCTGCACGTGTTTCCGGAGGATTTGACAGAGTTGCCTCCACACCGAGGAGTGGAGTTCTCTATTGATTTGATGCCAGGTACCGCGCCAATTTCTATGGCACCATATCGAATGGCCCCAGTTGAATTGGAAGAATTAAAGAGGCAGCTTGATGATTTGAGGATGAAAGGTTTCATCCGACCGAGTGTGTCACCGTGGGGCGCACCGGTCTTATTTGCTAAGAAGAAAGATGGATCTTTGAGGTTGTGCATTGATTATCAGAAGTTGAATCATGCCACCATCAAGAACAAGTATCCTTTGCCAAGGATAGATGATTTATTTGATCAGTTGAGGGGAGCCAGTTGTTTCTCGAAGATTGACTTGAGGTCTGGCTATTATCAGTTGCGGGTTAGGGATGAGGATATCCCACAGACAGCATTCCGTACACGGTATGGACACTATGAGTTCCTTGTTATGCCTTTTGGCTTGACTAATGCGCCAGCGGCATTCATGGACTTGATGAACCGCGTCTTTCACGATTACTTGGACCAGTTTGTGGTAGTTTTCGTGGATGACATTCTTGTGTACTCACGGACTCGGGAAGATCACGAGGTCCATTTGAGTATTATTTTACAGATTTTGCGGGAGCATCGATTGTATGCCAAATACGAGAAATGTGAGTTTTGGCTACAGGAGGTGAAGTTTTTGGGACATGTTGTTTCAGAAGGTGTAGTATCAGTTGATCCATCAAAGGTTGAAGCAGTTTTGACTTGGGAGCGACCCAAGAATGTGTTTGAGATCCGCAGTTTTCTTGGTTAACGGGTTACTATCGGAGATTTGTGAAGGATTTCTCCCGTTTGACAGCTCCTATGACCCGTTTGACCCGGAAAGGGGTCAAGTTTGTCTGGAATGAGGCCTGTGATTCATCTTTTCAGGAGTTGAAGATGAGATTGACTACAGCGCCAGTGTTGGTGATACCTGAGCGTAGCTTGGGTTATGTGATCTATTGTGATGCTTCACGTGACGGGTTGGGATGTGTGTTGATGCAGGATGGTAGAGTAGTGGCTTATGGGTCTCGACAGTTGAAGACTCACGAGTACAACTACCCTACTCATGACCTGGAGTTAGCGGCAGTTGTATTTGCCTTGAAGTGTTGGAGACATTACTTGTATGGTGAGAGATTCGAGGTATTTTCAGATCACAAAAGTCTCAAGTACCTTTTTTCCCAAAAGGACTTGAACAACAGACAGAGACGATGGGTTGAGTACTTGGAAGATTACAACTTTGATTTGCAGTATCATCCGGGCAAGGCAAATGTTGTAGCTGATGCCTTAAGCCGAAAATCTCATGGAACTTTGGCCAGTTTAGCTATTCGGAAGTGGAAGATGCTTGAAGATCTGGCAGAGATGGGATTACAGTGTTTTGATGATGATGGTTACAGTGAGTTGGCATTCTTATTTAGTCTTGTGGCTCAGCCTACTCTTATTGTACGAGTGATTGAGTCACAGAGACAGGACCCGGACTTAGATGCCATCCACGCTTTGATCTCTAGTGGTGAGACGGTGAAAGATTGGGCCTTGCATGCAGATGGGGGTCTACGATTCAGGTGTTTGTTGGTGGTTCCCACAGTATGTCGTGAGGATACCCTATGGGAGTTTCACACTTCCCGTTTTGCAGTTCATCCAGGTGGTACTAAAATGTATCACAATTTGAGACGCCAGTATTGGTGGAGCGGGATGAAGAATGATGCTGCACAGTTTGTGGCTAGATGCCTTACCTGTCAGTAGGTGAAGGCCGAGCATCAGAGGCCAGCATGTTTGTTGCAACCATTACCTGTAGCGCAATGGAAATGGGAGCATATCGCTATGGATTTTGTGACAGGTTTTCCAAGGTCACGAAGGGGCAATGAGTCCGTATGGGTCATCATTGACAGATTGACCAAGACGGCTCACTTTTTGCCTATTAAGGCAACAGACAATGCAGAGAAGCTTGGTGTATTTTATGTGAAAGAGATTATAAGGTTACATGGAGTCCCTGTAACCATTGTGTCAGATAGGGATGCTAAGTTCACTTCGAAGTTCTGGGAAGGACTTCAAGCAGTGTTTGGTTCAGCGTTGCATCTTAGTACGACATTCCATCCACAGACAGACGGTCAGTCAAAGCGTGCTATCCAGATTTTGGAGGATATGCTTCGGGCATGTGTACTTGATTTGGGAGGTAGTTGGGAGGATCACCTTCCACTTATTGAGTTTGCCTACAACAACAGTTATCAGGCGAGCATCCAGATGGCTCCATTTGAGGCGTTGTATGGTAGACCTTGTAGGTCTCCTGTTTGTTGGACTAAGGCAGGCGAGACAGCCGCCTTAGGACCCGACATTGTACTCGAGACTACTGAGAAGATTAAGTTGATAAGACAGAGGTTACTTACAGCTCAGAGCCGACAGAAGAGCTATGCGGATAAGCGGAGACGACCGTTATCCTTTGAGGTGGGAGACCACGTTTTTCTACGGGTTTCTCCACGGAAGGGGTTGATGAGATTTGGGAAAAGTGGCAAGTTATCGCCATGATTTATTGGACCATTTGAGATTTTGGATCGGGTTGGAGAGGTTGCCTACAGACTTGCTTTACCACCACAGATGGACAGAGTTCACAATGTCTTTCATGTATCGATGTTACGAAAGTACGACCCGGATCCATCTCACATTTTGAGTTGGGTTGATGTGGATATTGATGAGGATGTTTCCTACGAGGAAGGACCAGTTCAGATCCTTGACACTCAGCAGAAGGTGTTGAGGAACAAGACGATACTAATGGTGAAAGTCCTTTGGAGACACCACGGAGTCGAGGAAGCTACTTGGGAGCTCGAACAGGAGGTTCGGTCCAAGTATCCAGCGTTGTTTTCTTCCTCAGGTATGTCTTGATTTCGGGGACGAAATCCTTATAAGTTGGGGAGATTGTGATAATTCTAATTTTCAACATTTTAGAATTTTCTAAAAATTCGTTAATGCAAGGGCATTTTCATCTTTTCACTTTACCATCCGGGTTTGTGGTTGGGTCCAGTTACATTTCCTACATTTTAAATTATGTGGTGATGTAGCATTTGTATGGTGCAATTGTGTATTTGTGGTGTAATTAGAGACAAAAAAAAAATAAAGAGAAAAGGAAAATAATCTCAAGTGGGGCCCACCACTAACTTATTTGGCCAAGAAATCTTCTTTTCTTTCTCATTTTCTTTCTCTTTCCCGTATGCTCTCTCTCCCTCTCGGTTCCTTCTCTTTTTCTTTCATTTTGGAGACAAAAACTTTGAGGTTTGATTACTCAATCATCTTTCATCGGATTTAGGAACCGTTTGAGGCGAAACGAAGCTTGTAGCGAGCTCTACGCATCCATACTATCAATTTCCAGATTTGAGTCTTCCTTGGAGCTCGAATTTAGAGGACCTATTCTAGGGATTTCGGCTTGGATTATGAGGTAGGGACATCTTAAGCCATGGAATCTTGCTCTATAATGAATCATGCTCCTCTATGTGTGTTATAGCATGTTTAATTGTTGTTGATTTTGATTAAAATGATTTAATTGACAACATGCTAGTTATGTAAATGTGTATAACATGGTTGAATGAAAAGTATGTCTATATGATGGTTGTTTACATTTTTTTTTGAGGTTACTAACATGCTATAATGATGCCATGAGAACATGCTTATTTATTATTGTGCTAAGTTTCCATTTGTCATTATATTGAGATCATGACATGAGCCTACATCTCATTGGGTTGCATGAAAAAGGGAAGTGGTTGTCTTGAAATGAAAATGGGGATTTGGAATGAATGTTTTGGAAAAAAAAAAAAATTGGTTTTGACAAACCCGGTCGCTGCGAGGTTACCAACGGGCCGGAGGTTAATGTAGCCTAGGGAGGATTAGGGAGAGTACCCTAGCGTGGTTGAGCTATTCGGGCCCCTCGACGGCGCCACGGGGTCACCAAGGGCCTAGGGACGGTAGCCAATCCTCCTCTCGTCGCGGCAGGGTTACCAAAGGGGGTTACATTAACTTTGAACGTGATGGTTTTGAGAATGAAAACGGGGAGTGACTTTAGCATGCATTGCATCTCACTCCATTTGCATTTGTGTGTGATTGAATTTGACTTGTACTTGTAATTATTTTTTCCCCTTCAATGCATGTCCCCAATCTCCTATTGGCCTATACTTTATTTGGATTCACTAAGACACAAGAATTGTGTCTTAAGTATCACCTGCTGAGCTATATGCTCACCCCTATATCTATATATATTTTTTTCAGGTCTTGGAAAGGAACTGGTGGATGACAACCCACCTCAAGCTTGAACGGCGTTAGAAGTCCACTTTTGTATCTTTGTATATTCCCCATTATTTTGTAAAACACTAGAAGTGCAAAGATGTATAATTATTTTGTGAAACTTTGTCATGTAATATAACTAAAGTATTGATGATGTTTTGGATGAGGATTTGATAGTATGTAACTTATTGAGGAATGGATGGATAATCCTAGTTTGAAGCATTGTCTAGATTAGTTGGTTGTATCATTATCTTTTGTTGCCGTGAATTCGGAATTTGAGCCATGACAGGTTAAAAATGCAATTAAACAGGTTGTGATAGGCCTATTTTTTTAGGAGAGGTCATGCCGAATTTTTTTTTTTTGTTTAAAAAGTATTAGTTTTGAGTCGTTATAATAACAAAACAAAACAATGTAACCCGAACCAAATCTAATTAGACATTGTTTAGGTGAGAGAATCGTAATAGGATTAAAATTGAAGAAGATTTACCTAAAGTTTGTGCGATGAAGGATAGACTTAACCCGTGTATATATATATACTTGTTCTATACGAATTGGGTACATCGGTCAATTAGGAAAATAGATTGAAATATAAAATAAGTAGACTAGTGATTTAAATTATAGACTTTACTCAAAGAAATTGAACAACAAAATTGATAACTTTGTTAACAAATCATAAATAATTTTGCATTGAAAGATATAAAATTAGGGACAATAAGAAAACGGAATATATTGAGACTAAAATTGATGAAGATTTACCTAAAGTTTGTATACATATATATATATATATATATATAGTGCTATAGACAGAATAGACTTGTAAACGGATCTGCAATTAGGAAATTAGATAGAAATATAGAACAAGTAGAGTGGCGATTAAAGATTTAAACTTTACTCAAAGAAATTTGGTGTTAAACAATCTAAAATAAGAAAGAAAATTAGGGCTTCAATGGAAAAGAAGAGAAGGAAAAGGACAGACAAGAAGAAAACAGAATGTTCACTGTGTTATAAAAATCAGGGATTTGGGCGATAAATTCTCGATCTTCTTCTGACTCTAGACAATCCGTAGGCAGGTTGACTTACGACCTCCCCATCCTCGGTTTTATAAGAGTGTCTGAGAGTAGTACTACTCCTATTTGGATCTGGAAGTTCGTTTTCTTGTCAAGCTTGACTTATATATATATATATATATATATATATATTTATTTATTTTTATTGGGTATTTTTATGTTCCATTCTGAAAAGGGGTAATAATACTCTGTTGGACCGATTAAGTTCTCCTATTTCACGCGAGGAATTTTCCACGATAAAGTGATAAGGTGGACAGCCACGTGAGATTGGGACAAAATAAAAATACCCAATGGAGAAGAAGAGAAAGGAAAGGACTTAACTATCGCATCTTTTTTTTTTTTTTTTTTTTTATAGTTGATACTTACACACATTTAACTCGAATTCAGAATTTTCTTTGGAAAGTAAGAGACCACTGGCCATTGGAAAGTAAGAAACTAACTGTATATTTATATTTGCGACTACTAACTGTATATTTATATTTGCGACTAATTTAATGAAAATTCTCGGATCATAAAATTTTGTAATTTATTAATACATTTTTATAAAACTATTTTCTCAATTGGAGATTTTCTTAATTTATTAATGGTCCAGACTATCTTATAATTTTTTGAAATTTATGGAGGATTCAACGGATGATTAACAAAAATACCTTTGAATGGTGTGAAACCCTTTTCGACCAATGGGCGATAGTAGGCGTAGCTCAAGAGCCCACAAGCACTGGTGGTCCAGAACAGTACATTCGGAATACCCAATTCCTCGGCGACCTTGAGGGTGAAGCTCATGACTCTGTCGGAAACTACGCAGGTCACAGGAGGGACGTCGTTCGACTAGTTGAGTTTTACAGGTTGCAGAAGTGTTATATGCAGGTATTCACTCTTTCTCTCTCCCTATATATTTTGTATTTAAAGCAATCAGTTTGCTATTTCACTCTTTTTTTTGTCATTTCAAGTTTGCTTTTCTGAATACTTTACTTTTAATGTACATTCAGATGTAGGGCCCATTTATGCTACGACTGTGGAAGCGAGTTTAAAAATCTTCGGTGCAACTGCAAGTCCAGCCTATGGGTCCGTTTATTAACGTTTTTACTTTTACTTTCTTCAAAAGTAAAATCATACTTTTTATTCCTAAAAATAAAATATAAAGTAAAATTATGTTTACTAACTTTTCATACTTTTAATATTTTTAAAGTAAAAAATTAGAAACTAAGTTTAATAATTATAATTTTGATTTTACTTTATATTTCACAAAGTCTGTTATATATATATATATATATATATATATATCATCAGTCTCTCTCATCGCCCCACCCATCACAGACCCACCTCACCCCAACCACATCTCAGTCTCTCTCATCGCCCTCCACTTCGTCTCTCTCTCTCACCTCCCCCCACCCCACCCCACAAGACACCAAAACTTGGTTCTCTCTCTCTCACCTCCCCTTAATTTTAATTTTGCTTTCCCTGCGATCTCTCTCTCATTTTATTTTATTTTATTTTGTTTTTTTCCAGATCTCTGCAACTTCCGGCGAGTTTCTGCAGATTCCGGCGAGCCCTCCGATCACCACTTCCGGCCCCGGTTTAGCTGGAATTCTCTGGAGTTCATCCCAAAGTCTCTCTCTCTCATTTTATTTATTTATTTTTTTTTTTCGGATCTCTGCAACTTCCGGCGAGTTTCTGCAGATTCCGGCGAGCCCTCCGATTACCACTTCCGGCCACGGTTTAGCTGAAATTATCTAGAGTTCATCCCAAAGTCTCTCTCTCTCTCTCATTTTATTTTATTTATTTATTTATTTTTCCGGATCTCTACAACTTCCGGCGAGTTTCTGCAGATTCCGGCGAGCCCTCCGATCACCACTTCCGGCCACGGTTTAGCTGAAATTCTCTAGAGTTCATCCCAAAGTCTCTCTCTCTTCATTCCATCTATTGGTGTGGGGAGGAGGTGATGGTGGCGGCGATAGGCCGACGGCCATGGTCGGGGGAGGCAGCATGGACCGATCGGTGATAATAATTTTTGAGGTTTTTATTTTATTTTATTTTATAATAATAACGCTACAGTAAAGAAAACATTTCTTGTGAAAAGTGTAGAAAGTAGGAAAAGTAACATCCTTCATTAAATCTAAAAGTACTTTCTAACAGGTAAAAAGTAAAATTATATTACTAAACATAATTTTCACTTTTACTTCACAATTTTAAGAATTAGCAGTAGAAATCAGAAAGTAAAAGTGTTACTACACAGGCCCTATATGTTTTGTTTTTGTAATTTTTTTGCACCATGTCGGACTAATCTTTGCCATCCATTTACAAGTTCATTTTCAAATGTTGATGTCACGACCTACTCGTATAGCGTTGAGCTTGTGATGCTCCATATGGTCTGGGAAGATTGTGACGTTCTATATGGTCTGAGTAGAGCAGTTGTCGACATTTATATGTGAAAATATGCGTAAACACATTTTGAAAAGAACTGTGAACACAAAGAAGAGAGTGTGCAATATCTTGACAGTAGATCATATCCATGAATAGCCTTCAAAAGTAACTAATTTAAATGTGAACTAAAGATGAGTACTGACCTAGATAGGTAGCCATTCGCCAATTGAACATGCACTTCTAAGTTCTAAATGTTGTGAAGACAGTTCCTTTGAGTTTTATTTAATAGGATGGAAGGAATTATAGAAGGGTAGAAGAAGAGATAAATGAAATATTCTTAGGGAAGGGATTGTGTCATTATCTCTTTTTGTTTGTTTAGATGAAAGAGAAGATAGTAAGACAATACCGTATTTTGTTTGTTACAGAGAAAAAAGAGAAAGTGTTGATTATAAGGAAAATTTTATAAATTTAAAATATTTATAAAGAAATTTTGTAATTTAAAAACATTTATAATAGCTTAGCCTATATTTTTCTGTCTTCCACTCATATTTGTAAAGATAAAAATTCATGAAAGAGGAAGGATGACTCATCCATCATCTTTTTTCTTTTCTCCTTGCATCCTCTCTACCAAACAAAAAAAAAAAAAATTGTTTCTTCCTTTCTAACTTCCATCCACCTCTCTTCCTTCCTACCTACCAATATTCCATGCCCGTAAAAATTATGAATTTGTTTAAAATTGGGTTGTAAAAATTTAATCCGTAATCAAAGAACTGCCTTTGGTAATTCTTTATAAATAATCAAACAAACTCGGGTCTTTCAAACTACAGTATAAAAAATAAAAAAAAAATAAAAAAAAATAGAATTTGACTATCTTATACTTACAACTACTGCTTGTGATCTATCAATTATATCAAGTTAACATTAAAAAATATATAATAAATCTTGTCACCATGTTCATACACCCATATAATGACTAAAATTACCTCAGATATTAATTTTAGCCATTATAAAATTTGAAGTCAGCCTAGATTTGTATTATACACGATAAGTTCAAAATATGTAGTGGTTATTTTTCTAAATGTTTGTTTAAATCCATGGGGGATCATGTAGAACTGAATCTATAAAAGTAATTTAGCTAGTAAGTAGTGATCCATAAACTACATGATTTATGGGCTAGAATACGTTAACAAAAAATCTCCATAAACTCAAACACCAAATCTTCTGTAATCTGATCACAAACTCTCTTACTTTCACCAGTGCCACTCTATCGCCCATAATGCTCACACGTTTAACTCATTTGCCCTAAAAGGACAATAAAACAATCAAAAATCTTAAAATGCTTATGTATATTATTATGCTATTATTATAGCAAGATGGAGGAGCCTCCCACACACAGACAGACACACAAACAAACAAGCAAATGACTAACCACCACAACTGTTGCACAGATGGATTAAGGGACATATTAAACATCAAATCTTATGATGATAAAAGTATTCACAACCCTCATTAAAAATTAAAAAAGCATTATTATACATGATGCCGAGCTACACTTCGATATGAGAACAACATGAATAGGGCTGCAAATGAGCCGAGTTATTTATGAACAATTTAGGCTCAGCTCGGGCTCGTTCATTTAGTAAAATACCCAAACCCAATTTTCGGGCTTGTTTAGTATATGAGCTGAGCCCGAACAACGTTAAGCTCGGCTCGTATAGGCTTGTAAACAAGGCTCAGGCTCGTTATACATCTATACATATTTATATATATAAAAATAATGATGATTCAAGATAGTGACTTTGAAAATACATGTGACTTTGAGCTTTATTTTTGGGCTTATGGGTTGGGTTTTGCTTGAAGTTGAAATCATCACGGGGTGACTTATTTGGGTTGTGTCATTTAATTTGGGCTTGGCTATGTTATGGGCTTAATGTACATTATTCTTATATTTTTAATACAAGTTTACCTGCGGGGATTTTTTGTTTTTTTTTTTTTGTGAAATACTAATTAATTTTTAGAATTTTTTTTTAAAAATTTAATTTTATTAAACGAGCCGAGCCCAAGCTTTTAAATGAGTCGTGCCCGAACTTTTATTACAAGTTTTTGAGCTCGTCACGAGCCAAGCCCGAACAGACTCCGTAAACAAACGAGCTGAGCCCGAGCAGACCCAAGCTCGGCTCAATTTATTTGCAGCCCTAAACATGAGATTTGAATTAAAAACATATCCATCTATAATACCATAAAAAGACAACTTATGAGAATTAAACAACCACAATAATAATTAGTCTCATGATATTTTGTGAAATAGAGTATCTGAATGGGGGAGTTCACCAAGTAGCAAAATAGAAACAAGCCAACAAAAGGCAATAAAATTAAAAGAGAAATGATAGGTCTTCCGACCTCAATTATCGACTCCTCCTTCGAATACAACGTGCTTGGATCACATTGGAACTCTTAAAAAAAAATTCCGTAAACATCTCTTTTTCTTCTACTCATTCCCAACCACATTGTATTTGGAGGAGGAGTCGGCAATTGACGTCGGAAGACTTATCATTACTCAAATTAAAACACTTATCTCTTTTTCTTTTTCTTTTTCTTTTTTCTTTTCTTTTTCATTTTTCTTTTTATTTTTTGTGATAGGTTAATTCAAGATAAAACTAGATTGGACCAAAAGGCAATCAAAAGAAACTAAGTCTATACTCAATATTATTATTTTTATTTTTGAAAAAAGAAAGACCAATCTCAAGAAATAGAGAGATGGAAGCATTCGCAATCTTTTCTTCTAGGTGAAGTGAGACTTAAATTCAGTGGGATAGTGAAGATAAAAAAAGAAAAAGCGGGAGAACAAAATTATACATTATGCCGGTGATGGCTGAAGCAGGCGGAGAGAGGAAATGGTGAGAGAGAAAGCCAGTGAGGAATTTGCTGAGAGAGAGAGAAAGATGACATTTGAGGCTGAAGGAGAATGTTATGTTGCTGGTTACAGAAACGAGTGGAAGCAGAGAGAGGGTAATTAAAATCGGCGTTAAACTGATTTCAGTTTTGAACAAAATGAGTTGCATAAGTGAACCGTTTCCAAGTAGTGACAATGTTCTAACAAACTCCATGTACTAAAATTGGCATTGAAGTGATTTTAGTTCTGAACAAAATACACATTCAATAGGTTCTAAATACGAATTACGGCGAACAGATGGATAATTAACAAAAAGCAAATAGGTCAGAGGTCACATAATTCAAGATAAGCAATAAAAAGAACCCCCACCATGAAACCTACACCCCTACCACCAAACCTCCATTGCCTGCCGCTTAATCATCTGAAACCTCCTTTCCTTCCACCACATAGTACAAAATCACAACAATACACAACTCCTGCTAAAGTACATCACAAATCACCCTCCCACAATACAAAACCTGTTAATGTTTCACCACACCTTGCTCATGGAAAAAAATTCCACTCCTCCTAAATCAACCGCAGCACCCAAACCCCCACTACCACCCAAGAGACCAGCTTATAATTACTCAAATCACCCTTCCTTACCTCAATCACCTTCAGTTACAAGGGCTACTAAGGAGAAGGTAAGGCGTGCACTGCAGAATGATAAAGTCTTGAATCCCACGGGGGTAAAGATCAATGATGTTGTTCTCCTACCAGCAAAGTTGTTAAAATCGGGATTCTACGCAGAATCGTTTTGGTCTCCGTAGAATCGGAGTCGTAGAATCAGATCATGAATCGTAAGATTCTACCAAATTGTGAAAAAACAATTCAAACTAACTTTTTAAACAATAAGACGATCTGTAAAATATAACAAAAATAAGGCCAAAACACACAACCAAACATATCTAACCTCAACATAGCCTATCAAGGGATAAAATTTGACATTTAAAAGATTTTTTTTGTCCCGTGAATAAGTAAAACGATTTCCCCCAAATTTTTTTACCCTCCCCCAAATTGTGCACAATTAAAATTACACTTAAAAAAATTATATAGATAAATAAAAAATAAAAAATCTTATTCACATTTCTATTATAAAGCATTTCATTATTAGGGGAGTAAAAAATATACAGATAAATAAAAAATAAAAAACCTCAAACACAATTACACAGACAAGCCTCAAACACAGAGGAAAAGGAGCGACAAAGAAGAGGGGAGCAACGACGAAAAAGAGGGGATCAGCGACACGAGCGGCGACCAGAGGGGAGCAATTAGCTACCGACGGAGACCAGCGACCTGCTAGCAACGACCGATGAAGCAGCGACTAGCGATCAGCAACGAAGACTAGTGACTAGTTCTACCAGCGAGCGAGCAAGGACGAAGGTACCATGTTTTACCTATTTATGTGATTTTAATCTGATTTCTATAATTGTCTAGTGAATTCCCCTCTTCTCTTCACCTATAGTATAGTCGGAGTGATGAAACCTTTAGGATTCATGATTGAATAACAATCTTTGGCGTGTATTATGAAATTGGGGATTGTCTTTGACAGTATATTATGAAATTTGTAGAATCGTGTAGAATCGTACGATTCAACGATTCTACCCCCGATTCTATCGATTCTACCCTGATTCTACTAATTGAATGATTTTGTTACGATTTAGATCAATTTTGGATTTTGAATCATAAAATCGTGCGATTCTATGACTCAGAATGGCGATTTTGACAACCATGCCTACCAGAGGGCATTGATGCAGCGTCATGGATGCTCCAAAGTTCCAGCTCATTGAATTGTTAGCAAAACTTAGGTCCTTGTACCAGGAGAAAGAGCTAGAAATTGCAAAGTTACAGGATATGCTTAAGGAAACACTGGAAAAAGTAAAGGCATCTTAAATTGTGACACATGATCCGCCACTTGTTCATGATCAGCATGTAAAGTCAAGCCACCATGAAGGAACAGTCCCTCTTCACGCGCCACCACGAGGACAGCAAAAGGGTAATCCTGATAATTCATAGTTTATTTCAAATTCAAATAGTGAGTCAAATGTCCCCAAATCCAGGCCTTAGATTTTGCCCCCTGTATCTTACCAACCACCAATGAAAAGTCCTATCCAAACACTTCAGCACAGGGCTCAAGAATTTCACACCTCAAATCCAACTAACTCCACATCATTCTTGTTCCATCTCAACCACCATGATTACATGTCCAACCAAGTGCAAAATAGTCTAGTTATCCTAAAGGAAAATGATGTAACCCTTAAGGCAGATAGTTGGGCCTCGGTGGCTCAAGCACAGAAATGAACATGGAACTTTGAATACTTTGAGCCAACAATTTAAGAGGAAGGCATAGTAGTTGATCCTCTGGATAATATCTTTGAAGATGGTGACTAGGTCTGGAATGAATGTCTCATTGGTGTCTTCTCCAAGAGAATGCCCTTCAAGCTTATCTCAAGCATTGCTCACAAAATTTGGGATGTCAGAGGACTGCAGAAAATCATTGTTAACAGAGAAGGGACCTACTTCTTCAAGTTTAACTCCAAGGAAAGCTGCTGTAAAATCATTAGAGGTAGACAATGGCATTTTGCAAGTATGCCTATCACCTTTAAATTGTGGCACACTAAATCCACTCCATCCACAATTGAATCCACCAAAACTGCTTCAATTTGGGTCAAATTCTTTAATGTACCTCTTCATTACCGGTCTCCTAAAGGGTTGAGCTATATTGCTAGTGCAGTAGGAAAACCTTTGTTTGCAGATGCCAACACACAAAACATTAACAGAATTGATTATGCCATGGTTTGTGTTGAAATCAATCCCCTTTCCCCTTTACCTGAATCATTTAATGTGAAGTTTAAGGGTAATCTGAAAGAGGAGATCAAAGTTGAGTATCAATGGAAACCTAATGTATGCTATAAATGTTCCTCATTTGGGCACACTAGTGAACAATGTTGTATTTCCCCTGTCCCATGTATTGACACTGGTAGAAATACTAGTGAACAAAGCAGTGATTTTCCAACCTCATGTATTGACACTGGTAAAGTAATAGACAATGAATGGATTACCATATCCAAAAAGAAGAAGAAGTCACAAGCAAGATGCATAACTATCCCCAATCCTTTTAATCAGTTGAGTGCTGGAACCACAAACCACAAAGCATTCACCTCAAGCCCTTAGTCAAAAATCCCTTATACAAATAGAAATCCCACAGAGAGCACATTGCAAACCAGTAAGAGAATCACCAAAGCAGCACTATCAAACTGCCCTGTCCCCTCACCACCAGCTGAACCATTGTAAATTGAACCTAACATTGAACTCTTACAAATTGAACCTCAGTTAACTATGAACTTTAAAACCTTAGACTTGGTGGTTGATTTAACTGGTTACAACTTGTCTGTTGATATTGATAATTGTCCTCCCCCAGCACCAATCACTGTCTCCAATAACTTTACAGTCCTAAGTTATGATGCAAGTACAGATGGGAAGGATGAAGCTGCAAATGTGGATAAAGTTGCAAATATGGAGGATACTGCTTCAGAGGATGCAAAGTCATCAAACCTTGAACCCTATGATCCATCTTACTCACCAATTGTAAACAAAATAATGAAAACAAGAAAGCCTTCCATGGGAAAACATTCCAAAATTGCCAAAAAGTCAAAGGTTACTAAGCCAAATTTGAGCCAAGTTTCAACCCTTAAGGGGTTTAGGGGATTGTGTAAACTCACCAGTTCATCTCAATGAACTGGGCTGCTTGGAACATCAGGGGGTTGAACTCTCACCCCAAGCAAGTAGAGGTTAAAAACTTAATCAGAGATGCTGGTCTAAGTTTAGTGGCTAAACTTGAAACTGAAGTTAGCTCAGCAAACATGGAGACTATTCATAAGGTCATTGCTCTTTCTTGGCAAATAAGATGTAATTACTTATCATCAGTGATGGGAAGAGTATGGGTGTTATGGAACCCTGCAGTTTTATCCTTAATGGTGATGACATAAAACAGTCAAGTCCTCAACTGTGTTGTATGGTTAATTGATTTAAAGATAAGATGCCTTGTATCCTTTGTTTATACAGCCAATATTGCCTCTGAAAGAGTACTTTTATGGAGGAGCCTAAAGAATCATAATGACCCCAATGTACCATGGATTTTAATGGGGGATTTCAATGTTATACTTCATGTCAATGAAGCTTTTGGGGGAACACCAAGGTAGACTCAAGGAATGGATGATTTTAGGAATTGTTTATCAAGTAATAAGCTTAAGGATTTGAGATTCATGAGTATTTTCTTTACCTGTACCAACAGCAGCCTTGGACCTGCAAATATTTCTAAAAAGTTAGATAGAGTCCTTGCTAATCATGCCCGGATGAACCTTTTTACTCAATCCTCAACTGAATTTCTGCCTCATGGAATTTCAAACCATTCACCAATGGTGGTTAAGCTTGGAACTATTGCACCAAAAAAGAACCTTCCATTCAGATTCTTCAATTTCTAGGCTACAAATGATAAGTTCATTGACATAGTTTTTCAAGGTTGGCAAAGGCAAGTTCATGGCACTAAAATGTTTTGTATTGTTCAAAAGTTAAGAGCCTTGAAGCACCCCCTGAGATCACTCAACAAAAATGAATACAGTGACATTACCTTAAAGGTCTAAACATGTAAGAAAGAACTTTCATAGTGCCATATAAGCCTTGACCATAACACTGCTGATGATTTGCTGAGGATTAGTGAGAAAGCAATTGTTAAAAGGTATGTCGATCTTTGTTTGGCTAAAGAAATGTTTTACAAACAGAAATCACAAGTGCATTGGTTAAGAGTCGGTGACTAAAACGTTGCCTATTTTATGAAGTGCTTTTCCTCGACGGTGAATAAAAGGAAAATTATCATAGTAGAGAATCAAAATGGTGATGTTGTTTAGGGTGTTCTCATGCAGAATGAGTTTCTCAATCACTTTCAAAGCTTGCTAGGATAAAGCTACAATCAATACCCAGGTATGTCTTATTTCTCTAGTCTTATTTCTAAGTCTGTTCCCTCTATCCCCATTACTTTACTCACTAAAATTCCCACAGACTTGGAAATTCAGCAATGCATTTTCTCCTTTAATCCCTACAAAAGCCCTAGACCTGATGGCTTTAACTCCTATTTTTTCACACAAGCTTGGCCTATCATTGGCCAAGAAATCACAGCTGCTATTAGGGATTTTTTTTGTCTCTAGGAGAATGCTAGCTGAGCTTAACTGTTCCTATATTGCCCTTGTTCCCAAAGTCCCCAACCCCACCACAGTTAATGATTATTGGCCAATATCTTGTTATAACTTGTTGTATAAATGTATTTCTAAACTGCTTGTAGCCAAACTGAGTCTTGTCCTCCCCTCAATCATTAGCCCAAATCAAACTGCATTTGTGAAAGGAAGGCATATCACTGACAACATCTTACTTGCTCAAGAATTGCTTAATGGTTATCACAAAGCTTCTCACCCTCCTTCTTGTACTCTCAAAATTGATCTTAAGAAATCTTTTGATACCATTCACTGGCAATTCCTAATTGATGCTCTATACCTTTTTGGATTTCCATATCAGTTCATTCATTGGATCAATCAGTGTATAACCACCCCTTCCTACTCAATCTCCCTAAATGGTCAATTGTGTGGTTTTTTCAAAGGGAAGAGGGGAGTGAGACAAGGAGACCCTATTTCCCCTCAATTGTTTGTTATTACCATGGAAGTTCTCTCTTTATCACTTAATAAAGCTATTGCACAATGTTCAAACTTCAAATATCATTGGAGATGTAGTAAGCTCTCTTTATCTCATTTAGCATTTGCTGGTGATTTAATACTCTTCTCTTATAGGGACACTGCATCTGTGGAAGTGTTACATACAGCTCTAGATAACTTCCTGATAATCTATGGTTTATCCATCAACTGCTCCAAAAGTCAAGCTTTCTTTGCAAGGGTTGACAATCACACCAGAAACACCATATCATCCTCTCTTTAGTTTGATATTGGTACATTACCAATCAAATACCTAGGTCTACCTCTGTCCTCTTCAGCTATAAATGCACTTGACTGCCAAACCCTTGTGTAAAAAATCACTGCAAGAATAGGTAGCTGGACATCAAGGTTCCTTTTATATGCTGGAAGAGCTTTGCTTATCAAGTCAGTCTTAATTTCTATTCAATCATATTGGACTCAAGCTTTTTTTACTTCCTATGAAAGTAATTGATCAAATTAACAAAGTGTTAAGAAGTTTCTTTTAGTCTGGTGTGGAGCTTAAGAAGACAGGTGCTAAGGTGGCATGGACAGCAATTTGTATACCAAAAAACCTTGGGGGTTTTGGTTTACCTTGCCTTGATCTCACAAATAGGGTCTCTAGTCTTAAGCATTTGTGGAGACTTTGTTCAAGGAAGGAAAAGCCTTTGGGTTGATTGGACATACAGGTATTTAATCAAGAGAAAATCTTTCTGGACAGTAAAGGCAACAAGCACAAGTTCAGGGTTTTGGAGAAGGCTACTCAAGCTGAGAGACATGGCTAGGGGACTTGTAAAGCATAGTGTAGGGAAGGGGAGCAACATCAGCATGTGGTTAGATTTTTGGTTACCAAATGGCCCTATTGTATAGCAGCTCAACCTAACTGAAGTGAAAATTCTTCAACTGGACCCAGGTTAGAGTTGATAGCCTAATTTCCAATGATCAGTGGGTGATTCCACATTCTCTCCAGCAGATCCCTTTCTTTCAATCATAGGAATTCAACTCTCAACTACAATCTATCCCCTCACCAACAAGTGATACTGATAAAGTCCATTGGCTCCCCAGTTTGACAAAAGAGTATTCTTACAAGCTCACTTTGGACTACTTCTCTCCTCCCTCTTTTGTCTTTGCTTGGTCTCACTTAATATGGTTCAAACACCATATTCCCAAGCATGGTTATATTGCATGGTTAACACTGAAAGAAAGGTTAGCAACACTGGAAACAAAGCCAATGATGAAGAAACACTATACAAATGCATGCTACTTATTCCTTGCTAATTGTGAAACTGTGGATCATTTATTCTTCAAGTGTAAGTTCAGTAGTACCATTGAGATTTTATACAGCATGCTGCAGGCTTCTACATCAAACCAAATTCATGGAGAGACCTAATTGCTTGGTGCTTATCAACTTGGACACAATAACACTTCATCACTCACAAGCTTCTCCTTTCATGTGCCATATGCTTCATTTGGCAAGAAAGAAATTCAAGAGCCTTCAAGAACAAGTCTGCAACAGCCTACCAAATCATTAATCTCATCAAAGGTTGCATCAGAGCTAGATTTGCTTCTCTCAAGTTAAGAAATGCTACTGAATTGAGTAAGATTGGCAATGTGGAAGCAATGCAACAACTCTTTATACAAGGATGTGCATATGCTAGAGGTAAATCATGGTTTCTACTGCAACAATGACTACATTCGTCTGTTACAACTCTTGATAGGCTCACATTAGTAATAGCTCTATTGACTGTGCAAGATGTTGGTGTTTTGTATTGTTTTAAGTCATGGAAATTCTCTTTCATTGGTTGTTTTGTTGTACATATTTCCTTTTAATAAAGCTTACCCTTTTAATAAATAAATAAATAAAAAATAGGTCAGAGGTCTATGCTACCTAGCACAAGTAGGAGGGCTAATGGCCAGGGAAAGCAACTCAAATCCAATTATCTCATAGCGTGAAAATGAGGCTTGTTTGGGGTCCTATTTGATGCTAGAGCTAAATTTAAAAACACCTGCATAATTAATAAGACACAAATAGGTTAGAGGTCATACATTACCTAGCACATGCCTTAGCCCAGAGAAAGCAACTCAAATCCAATTATCTCACATCACGCAAATGAAGCCTGTTTAGGATCCTATAAAATGCTAAAGCTAAGGTTTGTTGAATGCTTAATAGTAGCTAACATGCCAAAGGTTAAGAACACAGTATGAAATTCACAAAAGAAATCAGCTAACTTGACTGGCCTAACATTAAAGTAAAGAAAATCTAAGGATAATCCACACACACAAAAGAATTACCAGACCTACTCTAGGATGTCATATAAGTGCACATAGCAAGCTGATATCAGAAGCTATGTTATATAGACTCATTAAAAGCAGTGAAGTACCCGTGTTGAACACCTATTGCTTAGACATGGGTGTGTTAAACACCTATTGCTTAAACATGGGTATATGACACGTGTCCGACACTTCTGATTGAACATATACTTAAAAACCATATCCAATCATTCAATCATATTATATTATTACTTTAAAATGAATTAAATGCCTATATTGAACAGTTTATTAGATAAAAATATTACTTTACGCTAAAAGATAAAATAAAATAATTAATAAAATGAATATTTAGTCGTGTCAGTGTGTATTTCTGTTCGAAAATTTGACTAGTCCGACACATGACACATGGATTAGAAGTAGTTTAATTGAAAATACTTGCTTTAGGCAGTACAATGGAAAGCAGACTCAAAGAATTTAAATGGAATCAACAACAGATGAAGACCTAGAATACATTAACAAAAAATCTTGATAAACTCAAACTCCAAATCTTCTCTTATCTGATCAAAAACTCTCATACTGTCACCAGTGCCGTTCTATCACCCATAATGCTCCTACGCATTTAACTCATTTGCCCTAAAAATGACAATAAAATAGTCAAAAATCTTAAAATACTCATGTATATTATTATGCTATTATTATTATTATTATTTTGATAAGTATATATTATTATGCTATTATTATAGTAAGATGGAGGAGCCTCCCACACACAGATAGACACAAACAAACAAGCAAAAGGACTAACCATCTTGCATAGATGGATTATGCTATATATGAGATATTAAACATCAAACCTTATGATGATAAAAGTATTCACAACCTCACTAAAAAAGAGTATTATTATTCATGATGCTGAGCTGCACTTTGTTATGAGAACAACATGAGATTTGAGCTAAGAACATATCTATCTATTATACAATATAAAGACAACTTATGAGAATTAAACAGCCACAATAATAATTAGAGTCATGATATTCTGTGAAATAGAGTATCCGAATGGGGGAGTTCACCAATTTTTTTTTTTTTTTTTTTTTTTTTTTTTTTTTTTTTTGTTGTGATAGGTTAATTCAAAATGGAACTAGATTCGAGCAAAAGGCAATCAAAAGAAACTAAGTCTATACTCAATATTATTATTTTTATTTTTAAAAAAAGAAAGACCAATCTCAAGAAATAGAGAGATGGAAGCATACGTAATGTCTTCATCTAGGTGGAGTGAGACTTAAATTCAGTGGGATAACAAAGATGGAAGATAAAAAAAAAAATGCTATAAATTTTGAGGGATAGGGAGAACAAAATTATACATTATGCCAGTGATGGCTGAAGCAGGTCGTAGAGAGGATTTGGTGAGAGAGAAAGCTAGTGAGGAATTTGTTGAGAGAGAAAGAAAGATGACATTTGAAGCTGAAGGGGAAAGCTATGTTGTTGGTGACCGGAATGAGTGGAAGCATAGAGAGGGTATTTAAAATTTTCATTGAACTGATTTCAGTTTTGAACAAAATTGGCATGGAACAAAAATAAGTTGCATAAGTGAAGCCTTTCTAAAGAGTGACAATGTTCTAACAAACTCCATTTTCTAAAATTAGCATTGAACTGATTTCAGTTCTGAACAAAATACATATTCAATAGGTTCCAAATACGAATTACAGCGAACAGATGGATAATTAACAAGAAGCAAATAGGTCGGAGGTCTATGCTACCTAGCACAAGCTGGAGGGCTAATGGCTAGGGAAAGCAACTCAAATCCAATTATCTCACAGCGTGCAAATGGGGCTTGTTTGGGGTCCTATTTGATGCTAAAGCTAAAGTTAAAAAACACCTGCATAATTAACAAGAAACAAACAGGTCGGAGGTCATACATTACCTAGCACATGCCTTAGCCCAGAGAAAGCAACTCAAATCCTATTATCTCACAGCATGCAAATGAAGCCTGTTTGGGATCCTATAAGATGCTAAAGCTGAAGTTAGTTGAATGCTTAATAGTAGCTGACATGCCAAAGGTTAAGAACACAGTATGAAATTCACAACAATACTAGTCAATCTTTTCCATGTTTGGAAAATATGAAACTAATCTCTTAGTTGGATCCTTTGTTATAACAATCTGAGGAATAACATATAATTCATCACATTTTCAATTATTTAATAATAATAATAATAACTGATGGACATAAATGGGTGAATGCATTTTTCAGAATGGAAATCATAAGAGTACTGTTGCGAAATTAAACAGAAAAACACAAGAAATAGATCAAACACACACACAGATTTTACTTGGTTTACCCAAAATTTAAGGCTACGCCCAAGGGTTACAGGGATTTCACTATAATGATAAAAAATGGCTACAGATACATAGAGTTTAGAATGAATAAATACCCTCGCACTAGGGCAACATAACAAGTGTGAAAATAACCAAAATACCATCCAAATAAGTTGGGTCTTGGTGTACACTATCTATCAGGCTCCACACTACCCATCAATCTCCCACTTAGAGACTGATAAACATCAAACTGTTAACTCCCACATGCCTTCATACATAGCAAAACACCATAGCAACTCACTGCTTTGTCCTCAAGCTTGAACACCAACTGAAGCTAAACAAAGCTTTAGTTTCTCAATTGTCACTGCCTTGATTAACATATCTGCTGGATTTTTACTCCCATGGATCTTCTCAAGTGATAAAACTTTATCTTCTAAGTGTAAGCGTATGAAATTGTACCTCAAATGTATATGCTTTGTTCTGGAATGGAATGCCGGATTTTTAGCAAGATGAATAACACTCTGACTATCACTGTACAAAATACTATTCTCTTGATTCTTACCCAATTCTTCCAAAAAAAACCCTTCAACCAAATCATCTCCTTGCTAGCTTCTGTAATTGCAACATATTTAACTTCTGTAATCGATAGAGCCAAAATCTTCTGCAACTGAGAGACCCAACTCACTGCTATACCACCCAAAGTATACACATACCCCGTAGTACTCTTCCTATTATCCATATCACCAGCCAAGTCTGAATCAACATAACCATGCAATGCAACCCCTTTCCCAGTAAAACATAGTGATGTTTCTGTGGTACTCTTCAAGTATCTAAGGATCCATTTTACCGCCTCCCAATGATGCTTGCCTGGATTACTCATGTACCCGCTCACAACTCCCACTGCATGTGCTATGTCCGGTCTGGTACAAACCATGGCATACATTATGCTGCCAATAGCTGAGGCATATGGAACTCTTTCCATGTATGCTTGTTCTTCCTCTGTCTTGGGCGACTGTTCCTTAGTTAGTCTGAAGTGACTAGCCAATGGGGTGTTCAATGGTTTTGCATCTTGTATGTTGAATCTGCTGAGAACCTTTTTAACATACTCTGTTTGTGACAGCTTCAGAGTACTACCCACTCTGTCTCTCCAAATCCTCATGCCAAGAATCTATTTTGCTTCACCCAAATCTTTCATCACAAAATGCACAGACAATTGTTTCTTCAAATTTTTAATCTCCTCAAGACTTGACCTAGCAACCAACATATCATCAACATACAATAGTAAGATAATGTAGCTGTTGTCAAACCTTTTAACATAACAATAATGATCTACATATCATCTCGTGAAACTATTACTGCACATAAATCCATCAAACTTCTTAAACCATTGTTTGGGGGCTTGCTTCAAACCATACAAGCTCTTTTTCAACTTACATACCAAACCCTGCTTTTCTGGTACTATGAATCCTTTGTGGTTGTCTCATATAGATATCTTCCTCCAATTCACAATGGAGAAAGGCAGTCTTCACATCTAACTGCTCTAAATGCAAATTTTCTGCAGCCACAATTCTAAGCACCAATCTGATTATAGTCAACTTCACAACAGGAGAGAAAATCTCAGTGTAATCAACACCATGCTTTTGCTAAAATCCCTTCACAACCAATCTGGCTTTGTAACGCTTGTTGCCATCATGTTCTTCCTTGATTCTGTAAACCCACTTGTTATGTAAAGCCTTTTTTCCCTTTGGTAGTTTAGTTAGATCCCATGTCTGATTTGACATAAGTAAGTCCATCTCATCCTGCATAGCTGACTCCCACTTGGTTAAATCACCAACCTGCATTGCTTCATCATAACTCTTTGGTTCACCACCATCAGACAACAACAAATAGTGTAAAGAAGGTGAGAAACGTTGCGTAGGTTTGGAGACTCTGGAGGATCGTCTCAATGCAGTAATAGGTGTGCCTTGTTCCACCTGTGGAACTATATTTTCTCGATTGTTCTGAACTCTCCCCTACACATCTTCCTCGGAGATTTCCCCCAACTCAATAAACTCATCATTTTCAGCTTGAGCACCTGCATTAGTAGAAAATGATGCTAACCTTTCCTTATACATTACTTTCTTATTGAACACGATATCCCTGCTTCTAATTATCTTCCGGTTTTGATCATCCCAAAACCGATAACCAAACTCATCAGTGCCATACCCAATAAAAGTACATTTTTTTGACTTTGGATCAAGCTTGCTTCTAGCATCAGAACTTATATGTAAATATGAAACACAGCTAAACACTTTCAGATGTGAAAGATTTACCTCTTTGTTGCTCAAGCCTCCTCCGGTAAGCCTCCATCCAAAGGAACAGAAGGTCCCCGATTGATAAAGTATACTGCAGTGTTAACTGCATCAGCTCAAAACATCTTAGGCAATCCAGCATGTATTCTCATACTCCGAGCACGCTCATTCAAGGTTCTATTCATGCGTTCTGCAACCCCATTCTGTTGCGGGGTTTTAGGAACAGTCTTCTCCATTCTGATCCCATTAACAGCATAGAACTCTTTGAAGCCTCTGTCTTCATACTCACTACCATTATCAGACCTCAAACACTTCACCTTCAAAACTGTCTCATTCTCCACCATGGCCTTCCACTTCTTGAAAGTATCATATACTTCAGATTTATTTTTTAAAAAATAAATCCATACATTTCTCGTCGAATCATCGATAAATGTAACATAATACAATGAGCCACCAAGAGATGAAACTGGAGAAGGCCCCCACACGTCTGTATGAACCAACTCTAATTTTTCTGTCTTAGGTGTCCTACCAACCTTTAAAAAACTGACACTTTTCTGTTTCCCGAAGAAACAGTCCTCACACAAACCAACTTCAACTAATTTAATACCCGACAGTTTTCCTTTCGACAAAAGTACCTTCATCCCCTTCTCACTCATATGACCTAGTCTACAATGCCACAGGTTTGAATCTACGCCAACATCAACAACAACAATGGCGTTCTTAGTGTTTGTTGTCATGTATAGAGTACCTGTCTTGCTTTCACGAGCCACGACCAAGGATCCCTTGGTGATTTTCCACAAGCCACCCACAAAATTAACTGCATGCCCATCGTCATCAAGTTGTCCCACAGAGATCAAATTTCTCTTCAGGCCAGGAACATGCCTCACATTCTAAATCTTCCATACAACCCCATTAGTTTTCCATAATATTTAAAGGCTCATCATCAGCTAAATAAACCTTTCCGAAATCACCACTAACATAGTTTTCCATGATTTCACGATGCGAGGTAGAGTGAAAGGATGCACCGGAGTCTAGAACCCAAGACTCAACCGGACTATCTACACTCAAAATCAGAGCATCAACAATCTCTTCTTTGACGGCATTTATAGATTCTTGTTTTCCTTCGCTCTTCTTCTTTGGTGCTCGACACTCTAACCTTAAATGCCCCTTCTTTCCATAGTTACAGCAAGTTCTAATTTTTGACTTGCTTCTGTGTTTGGATTTGGATTTACTGCGATCCGAATTCTAATCTTTCAGAAGTTTTTCCTCTGTCCTCGGTATTGAAAATAGATCCAGATGATTCCCCTATTTTCCTTCTGCAAATATCTTCGCTGAGGATAAAGTCCCGAACATTATCAAACTTTAATTTTCTTTTTCCTGAAGAACTACTCACTGTTGTAACAGTACCGTTCCAGCTTTCTGGTAAAGAGGATAAAAGAAGCAGCGCCTTAATCTCATCATCAAACTCAATCTTTACAGAGCTTAACTGAGTCGTAACAATGTTAAACTTGTTCAGATGGTCAGTCACTGAAGTGCCTTCTGACATTCTTAGGTTGAATAATCGCCGTATCAAATATACTTTGTTAGATGCAGTGGGTTTCTTATACATATTTGATAGGGCAGTCATCAAACCTGTTGTTGTCGTCTCCTTTGCTATGTTAAAGGCAACATTGCGCGACAGTGTCAATCAAATGACCCCTAGTGCCTGCCGATCAAGAAGAGCCTAATCATCATCCTTCATCTCTTTTGGTTTCTCTCCAGAAAGAGGCTGATACAACTTCTTCTGATACAGATAATCCTCAATCTACATCTTCCAGAACCCAAAATCTGCACCATTGAACTTGTCGATCTTGATCTTTCCTTGTTTTGTACCCATCGCTCCCACTCGAACCTAATGGCTTTGATACCAGTTGTTGCGAAATTAAACACAAAAACACAAGAAATAGATCAAACACACACACAACAAAAACACACATAGATTTTACTTGGTTCACTCAAAATTCAGGGCTACGTCTAAGGGTTGCAGGGATTTCACTATGATGATAAAAAATGGATACAAATACAGAGAGTTTAGAATAAATAAATACCCTCGCACTAGGGCAACATAACAAGTGCAGAAATAACCAAAATACCCTCCAAATAAGTTGGGTCTTAGTGTATAATATCTATCAGGCTCCACACTACCCATCAGGTACTACTTGAATGTGGCACTCTTTTCAATGTTTGAGAAATTTGAAACTAAATGATAGAGCTCTTGGTTCTAAACGGTAGATATAAAATTCTTGGGAGGGAGTAAAATATCATCACAAAAGTTCAATGCACTTTTTTTAAAGTTTAGACAAGAAATCAACTAACAGTTAACCTGACTGGCCCTATATATATATATATATATATATATATCTGGCCTATCATCAAAGTAAAGAAAATCTAAGGTTAATCTACACAGAGAGAAGAATTACCAGATCTCCGTGTCTCAGATGTCAAGTAAGTGCATTTTGCTGGTTGATATCAGAAGTCGTTTAATTCAAAGATGGAAAGTGAAAGGTGAGTGTCCCAAAAAAAAAAAAAAAATTACCAGAAGACCGACAAAAAAAGAAAGAAAGAAAGGAAACGACAACAGATGAAGACCTAGAATATGTTAATAAAACATCTTCATAAACTCAAACAATCTTCCATTATCATTGCCACTCTATCACCCATATTGCTGGACTTTAAAATATCTTAAACAATAACTCTTTTTTCCTAAAAGATAATTAAAAAATCAAAAATCATGAAATACCCATGCATATTATTAAGCTATTATTACAGTAAGTTGAAGGGGCCTCCCATACACACAAACAAATAAACAAATAAAAAGGATTAAGGGGCCTCTTTGATGATTTTCCCATATTGAGAGGTAAGAGAATCTCAAATGAAATAATAAAAGAGGCATTTCAATTCTCATGTAAGAGATCAGTTCCATATCTTTGTTTCGTGAACTAACAAATGCAGTTGCAAAATAGATTATATATATATATATATATATATATATATATATATATCATATCTTGATTAATAAACATGAGATAGTGCAGCCTTACTAAGCCTTAAACGGACCAACCAGCACAACTGTTGCAAAGATGGATTATGCTATATAGGAGACCTTAAGATGATAAAAGTATCCCCAGCCCTCACTAAAAAGAGTATTATTCATGATACTGAGGTCAGAGGTCTATGTTACCTAGCACATGCTGGAAGCCTAGGGGCCCGGGAAAGCAACTCAAATCCAATTATCTTACAGAACGCAAATGAGCCTATCTGGGATCCTATAACATGCTACAGTTAAAGTTAGTTGAATGCTTATAACTGAGGTGCACTTTGCTATGAGAACAACACAAGTAGGAGCTAGAAACAAATTTATCATACCATAAAAACACAACTTATGAGAAACAACCACAATAATTATTAGAATCATGATATTCTGTGAAATAGCATATCCAAATGGGGGAGTTCGCCGAGTAGCAATGCAGAAACAAGCCAACAAAAGGCAATAAAATTGAAATACATTTTTTTTTTTTTTTTATATATATGAAAATTCAAAATTAAACAAGATTTGACCAAAAGGCAATCAAAAGAAATCAAGTCTATACTCAATTTCCGAGCACAGTTGGGACGATCCAAATTGTAGGCGGCGTGACCCTCTGTGAAGGATCAAGAATGTAATGTGTGCCAAAGCTTCCATTCTCTACGTTGAAGATACCAATATCACGGCGCCCATACGGTGGGTAAGCTAAAAACATATAATAATCATCGGTGTAATATATGGAATTTGGCTGGCATCTAGGGAACTTTGAAGCTGAAATACAAGTAGAATGGCTATCTCCCAAAAACATTGTGTCTCCGCCCAAGTTCTTCACTTGAATCTGCTTAGCATAACCCTTCTTGTGTGGCAGTTCAAGCAGCTTGAAAACCTTGAAGCCCAAAGTTTCATGTTGTAAATCATCTCCTATTTCTTTCATAAACCGTTGCACAAAAAGCAAGTCTCCACTAGATGATTCCACGAGATATGTATGTTCTGCAAACACTTGGGTCCTTAGTGCAATTATTTTAACTTTGGGAGCTTTACGTGCCCTGTCCCTGCTATTCACATCAATCCTTATGACTCCACCCCAATAATCAACGGCAAAAATTTGGCCTTTATAATATATGACATCAAAGATTAAATCAAACCTCTCATTCTCTAGGTAAGTCCAAGCTTTGTCACCAGATTAAAAGAATGCCAAAAGGCAGTGATCATCATAGATGACGGTAACTATGTAGTCATCGGGAGACAAAGCAGGATCAACCGACAATATAGCCTTGTAAACTAGGTACTCATAAAAAGGAGGTTCGTCAGATCTATCGACTTCTTCTTCTTCTTCTTCTTTATCGTCATCGTCTTCTTCTTCAAATTTTGGGAGGTCCTTAATGGGAGGAAGCCCAACGGTAGAACCGGAGAAGGGGTTTAATAGAGTTAAACCCATGTTTTCTTCAACAGTGAAAACCAACCATACGAAGAACCACAACACCTCTTTTTGTAAGGTACCCGTAATTGAAAATCATATATTTTGTTGTGGGTGATATTGTATAGACTGCGCCTTTCTTCGCTATTATCTTTTGTAGGGACCATCAACAATGGAACTTGTATGTGGTATTTATTTTTAACATATTTAACTTTGTTCTCCATTGCCACAAATCGCCATGGTTTGCAGACTGCACCAAAGCGAACATAGTCCGATTGTGAATCTAACCTGTCCATAATCACATCCAGTAAGTTCTTAGGAAGCCATGCCCAGTCGGACTCCACCAACGAATTCATATCAAAAACCATTTATTTATTTGCACTTTAGCGCTGCAAGCTACGTCAACAAATCTACAATATGAACAAGCAAGAGAACCTAATCAATTACAAAATCTAGTGAGTTTTCAGAACAAAAAATAATATCTACCTAGTAACAAAATAACGAGAAGCCCCAATGATAACAAAACAAAACAATGCAACCCAAACCAAATCTAATTAGGCATTGTTTAGGTGAGAGAATCGTAATAGGATTAAAATTGATGAAGATTTACCTATAGTTTGTGTGATGATGGATACTGTGATGATGGATACTGACTTATTATCCCGTGTGTGTATATATATATATATATTTAGTGCTATAGACAGCATAGACTTGTAAACGGATCTGCAATTAGGAAATTCGATAGAAATATAGAACAAGTAGAGTGGCGATTAAAGATTTAAACTTTACTCAAGGATCTGCAATTAGGAAATTAGATAGAAATATAGAACTAGTAGAGTGGCGATTAAAAGATTTAAACTTTACTCGAAGAAATTTGGTGTTAAACAATCTTAAATAACAAAATTAGGGCTTCAATGGAAAAGAAGAGACGAAAAAGGACAGACAAGAAGAAAACAGAATGCTCACTGTGTTATAAAAATCAGGGCAGGTTGATGACCTCCCCTTCCTTGGTTTTATAAAAGTGCCCGAGAGTAGTACTACTCCTATTTGGATCTGGAAGTTCGTTTCCTTGTCAAGCTTGAGTTATATATATATATATATATATATATATATTGGATATTTTCATGTTCCATTTTAAAAGGAGTAATAATACTCTGTTCCACCGATTAATGAACTAAGTTCTCCTATTTCACCGGCAGTCTAGCATGATGAAGAAACCAACCCACCAGCAGACTGAACCATCAGTGAACAACCCCATCCCTAACCAACTTGAACCACCTTTCAATCCACCTCATCAACCTCATGACACATCTCACCAGCCTCCATGCTCAGCACAGAAACCATCACCTCGGAGGATCAACACACACAGGGTACTTTCTCCTAAACCTCACCCTCCAAACCTTATCACTGAAGTTTACCCTCCACCCATCCCCCCTTCTCACAATGGAACACCTCATTCCCATTTCCCTGCACCAACCACAAACCCCATAAGGTAACTCACCTCAACCTCCAATTTCATTCCCAAACCTCTTCAATCACAACATACAAAGATCCCATCAGCCAAACATGCCACATATCCAAACTCAATACCATTACCCAACAAACCCTCAAATGCTAAACTGCCCACAAAGCAGCAACCAACCAAAATCCCACGCAAAACTCATTTCATTCCAAGGAAGTCTACACCTCCCTCACAGAACACAAAACAAACGACCCATGAACCTACACCAACCTATATTTACCCACCAAGGAACTTTAACCCCTTATTATACAGCTCCCCAGACCACCAAATTGAGAGGTTGCAAGAACAGCTTGAATGGTCTGAAGAGAACTTGGGTAGATCAATGGATATGCACTATGAGAAGAACAAGATCATCTCAGAATTGAGAGCTGAAGTAGAAAAACTCCTGTCAGAGAAGTCTCACCAACATCCTTCAACCAATACCTCTCCTCCTACCATCAACACTACCACAGCTCCAGTGGGTCAACAACAAGCAATCCCTATCATCACCTCTACAAGGTCTCCCCCACCAGCACATGCTCATCTAGTGCCTGCGAACTCCACCACCACCATGCCTCCTACAGCAGCAGGGGCTCATCCACCATTGGTGGACCCAGGTTCAAACTTCAAACTCAATTTTGAATTTTAAATCTTCAAAAATGGTGAACTCACCCCTGCAGGCATCCACATTACACAGTTCCCAGAAAGGAAATAACAATACTTGCCTTCCACATAATCACATCCCATCCCCCAACACTCACTCTACAATTGTTGTCCAAGCTGACAAAGCACACTCACATGGCATGATTTACCAACAGACAAAGCACCCTCACATGGTTTACCACCAGAAGACTCAACCACTTTACCAGGTACATTAAACCACACCACACAGACATCCCCTCAAATTCCATTAATACGTAACCACCAAACACAGGCAATGACTTAGTCCAAGGTTGTCCAACAAGGCACAAACAAAATGAAGCTCGAATTCTTTGCTCCATCCACTGAACATCCAAATATTATTGAACTACCAAGAGAAGTCATTGATGAAGGTCAGCACTTCTGGTCCTCCTACCACTTGGTTGGTTTCTCCATCCACAAAAAACTTCCCTTTAAGATTGTACAGACTGCTGCAATAAAATTATGGAAATCATATGGGCTAACAGACACCATCCTTGGGGAGAATAACACCTTCATCTTCAGGTTCAGAGCCACCACAGAGGTTGATAATGTTCTATCTCATGGCCCATGGACACTTGCTGAGCACCCCTTTTCCTTAATGAAATTGAACCAACTGAACCAAACTCAACCAACTCAGTTAGGTTGTCTACCAATCTGGACCAAGCTTTACAACATTCCACCTAACTACTGGACAGCCAAAGGATTGAGCCACATTGCAAGTGTGGTAGGTGAGCCTCTATATGCAGATGAAGCCACAGAAACAAGAACAAAGCTGAAGTTTGCCAGGATTTGTATCAACCTTGACCTTAACAAACCACTACAGCATGAAGTGCAGCTCAAAATGGAAGATTTGTCCTTGGTGGATGTTAGAGTTGAGTACCAATGGTTACCCAAAATTTGTGGCAAATGCAGACTTCTCAACCACACAGAAGCCAACTGTCCACTCAATTACATTAATCCAGCTCATGGGAAGCACAAAGCAAGCAATCCATCTACCTCCTACGTCCCTCTTAAAGATCACAGTCCTGCAGTTCAACCAACCACTGAATGGGTCACAGTCAGGAAAAAGAAACACAAAATTGTTACTAAACCCTCCACCCCAGCTACTACCAAGCCATCTACTTCTAATCATTTCTCCCCACTTAATCATCAAGCCCCTGATACCAACAACACAATTACTCCAAACCACCTTACCTCACCATCAACATCACAGCAAAACCCATCCTCAAATAACACAATGGTCAGTAACTCAATCTCTAACTCAGAGTCTTACTCCACTTCACTTCCAACACCACATTCCCCCCTATGCACCAGGAAACTCAATTTCAACTCACCATCATCCAAATCATCCACCCCTCACAGGCAATCCACCTGCTCCTTACCACCACACCACTGCCAATCATTCACCCCCAACCAAAAATCTCTTACACCTACCACATTTCATGTAATACCTTTAGATTTCGAAAGGATATAATTGGAATTTAATTTTAATTTCTTGTGCATTTTTAATTGATTATGTGGCTACGTGCTTGTGTGGCTATATGTTTATTTGATTAATTGTTTATTTTAATATGTGATTTAATTGTGTGATAATTGCTTGTTAAATTGTGTGGTTTAATTATAATTAAATTGTTATGATTAAATGATATATTGTTTTATGTTTTATTTTAATTTTATTTTAAAAAGGAGTTGGAATTATATAGTAGTAGTGGACCAATTAAATAGGTCACATGGAATACTTGAATGGACTTTCATGGGTAGGGATTATGACCCATGGGTACTGGAGGTGATTATTATTATTATTCTAATTAATAATGATAAGGAGATTCAGTTATATATATATATATATATATATATATATATATATATATATATATATATATATATATTTATTTATTTATTTATTTATATATATAAATATATTATATTTATAAATGGTTATACTTATATGTAATTACGTAATATTACAGGGTAGTATTAGTATTGCTATAATAGTGTTATTTGTTCTCTTTTGGTGTATAAGCCGACTTATGGTTAAACTAAGATTAGGGTTTTAAGTTGTATGTATATATATACAATAGTATAGGTCTGTAGAGGCTAAAATAGTTTTATACGTGATATAGTCTACTTAGAAAAGAAAAAAGAACAGAGAGAAAAAGAGAGAAACCGAGAGAGGAAGCTGGGGTTTTGGCCAAGGAGTGTAGGCCAGACCAAGGAAGAAGGAAGAAGGTTTGTTCATGGTTAAAACCAAGAGGACCAGAGAGGGTTCGACGCAACCAAGGTCGCTGGAAAACAAAGGAAGAAGGAGAGAATTAAGGTTTCAATTCGAAACCTAGAGGCAAGTTTTATTCTAACTCTTTCCCTTAGACTTGTGTTCTGTGCATGTCTAGGTAGTCTCTAGGATTTAAACAGACATTTAAAATTGATCTATTAATCATGCTTGAATTGAATGGAATTAAATTGAATTAAAACTGTTGTTAGTTAATATATGTTTTCGTTTTAATTCTTGATTTTCTTTGAATGTAAACTTGTTTTGATTTATGTAATTGATGCATAAATACTTCTTATAATTTGTTAGGACTTTCTCGAACCTAGAACAGAGGGGTAGGAACCTTAATAAGGGCAATCGGAGCGTCAGACAACAGCCGGAGACGAAGAAGATGGAGGCTGGGAGGAGTGGAGGCGGCTCCCCTTTCAATGGAGGCTGCTCCATTGAAGTGGAGCCGGCTCCACATGGTGTAGAGGCGGCTCCTTTGGGAGTAGAGCCAGCTCTACCTTAAATTGGAACCGGCTCCCCTTTTGTAAATACACAGTAAGTGTATTTTTGATGGTTTTGGGATTTTGGAGGCTCCGATGTAGTTTTGAATTTGTATGGATGGTTTTAAATAATTTAATTAAGCATGTTAATACCCAAGAATGATTAATCCATGCTAGGAACTTGAATATCATGAGAATTAAATTTAAATTTGCGTGCTGTTAATGGCTTGGAAGGATTTAAATTGCTTGTCATTATGTTAGCAAATTAAATGGAGGGATATAAATTTACTATTGTAAATTACAGTATAATATACTTAGTTAAGTATTTGATTTGTATTATACTCTTCTCCGGATGTTAATTGATGAATTACTTTAGTTTATTCTATTAATTATTGTATATGGATGATTTAAATTATTTACTTTTACTCTAGCAATTTAAACGGAGGTTATATGATTATAATCATATAGTGGCTGCATAATAGAATCTTGTATATATCTGACTTCTATTATGCTTATTTTTGGATGTATTTGATGTTCATATTAATTGTTGCATCATTTATTGGATTTTGTGGATTATATGTATCGGTATGGGACGGTGGCATATTAGGGATGGATTAGATCAAAACGTTAATTCCTACCTATTCATACATATGGAATGGATTAACTAAAACAGTTAAATCCTACATGGATTCATGTCTTGTCAACTAAAACAGTTGAACGACATACTGGATGTTTGTTTTATGTTTCTGTATTAGGATAAAGTATATTTTAAATCCTAATTATATGTCATGTCTTGGCGAGGAACAGTTGACCGGCACAACATTGGTTGTTGGATGGAATTTATATATATAATTATGGTACCGCGATATGAGTTTGAGTTTTAGAGTCGATGGTTAGGGAGCGTATATGCAGTGAATGCGTAGTTGACTATGATAGGTTGAGGTATACCCTGTTAGGCTTAGGTACTCATGCCCACTCAGAGGCATTTTGCATGTTACCTTCTATTCAGGTTGAGACCCCCTTTGTAGTCCAGTGAATGTTCCTTAGTGTGGATATATATATATTTATAGTTATGGACTATATAGCTATTGCTGAGTTATCTAGGATGTATCTGCGTATCGGGTCTCTACTTAGACTGTAGTAGAGTAGAACTTGCATGTGGGCCTGACCCACCTTTATTTTTCAAGTATTCGTCAGGAGTAGGGATTGTTCATGCTGAGCAGGGATCGTCTACATCATTCTTCCGAATTGTCTACATAGGAGTTCCTTTGTGATTTCTGTATCTAGTTGTAGATTGTTGATTGTTTTTTTTTCCCAGGGGTCCACAATGTACGGATTCCCGAGTTGTACTATTTGGAGGATTATGTGTTTCAAAAGGATTTATTTATAAGAATTAATTCTGAAGATTTCGTTATTGGATTATCGATTTAGTTTTCTTTCAGCCATTTTAATTATTCATGTTTATCATATTTGTATTATTTTGTGTTCGATTATTGCCATTTGTTTTGATATCCTCGGGTATTCGAGCGTAGGCCTGCCAACCCGCATCTAGAAATCAGAGGGGTATCACATTTCCCCTGCAGAAGAAACACAAGGTAATTAAATATTCCAAAACCACTTACAAAGGAGACATCACTTCTACTCCAGCAGCAGGTGCTCCTTTGATGGATGTCAACAAGACCATCTCCAGCTCCATTCAGGCATTCTCATCATTGAGCAACCCTCAAAGCAGTAATACACCAACTCAGGAAAGGAAAATGACAGCCAGAAGCATGAAGAAAATAGCAAGGATGAAAGATATTTCTATTTCAGGGTTGATGCCAAAGGGGTTTTCAGCAAGCCCAAAGCATCTTGGAGGTCACTTCTCTCTACCCTTCTTATGATACCTCTCCTTATATGGAATATTAGAGGGTTGAATCAACCCTCAACATAATCATAGATTAAGAAATTAATCTCTGAGAAGAAACTGGTTCTAGTCTCCATAGTGGAGACAAAAGTGGCTCAGATGAATATGGCAGTTGTTCATAGGAACATAACTCCCAATTGGTCTATTACATACAACTATTCTTTCTTAGAATTAGGAAGAATTTGGATTATTTGGAACCCCCACATCATCAACCTCTCAGTCATTGATTGTAATAGACAAGCAATTCACTGTTCTATCTCAATCATTGGACAAAATGTCTCATTCTTCTCTTCATTTATCTATGCTGCTAACTGTGTTCTTGAAAATCAGACACTTTGGGATATCACACACCATTCAGCCATCTTTGCTCACTTACCTTGGCTGTTAATAGGGGACTTCAATGTCATCCAAACATAGGTGAAAAGTATGGAGGTTCCAGGAAACGGTGCAATGGTATGACCGACTTCAAAGAATGCTTACAAAATGCTGAGCTAGAAGACCTAAAATTCTGTGGTATTCTCTACTCCTGGTCCAATAAAAGCATAGGAGATGCTTGCATTGCAAAGAATGCAATTTCCTCACCCCAGGCATCTCTGACCACAGCCCTATACTGGTTACAATTGACATCAACTTACCAAAAAGGAACACTCCCTTCAGATTCTACAATGCTTGGTCCTCACACCACAACTTCACTTCTTTAGTTCAAGGAGTTTGGAGTACCTACATCAAAGGCACAGCAATGTTCCAAGTAGTCCAAAAGACAATACCGTATTTTGTTTGTTAAGAGAAAAAAGAGAAAGTGCTGATTATAAGGAAAATTTTATAAATTTAAAATATTTATAAAGAAAGTTGGTAATTTAAAAATATTTATAATAGATTTGCCTATTTTTTTCGTGTCTTCCACCCATATTTGTAGAGATAAAAATTTATGAAAGAGGAAGGATGACTCATTCGTCATCTTTTCTCTTATCTCCTTGCATCTTCTCTACAAAACGAAAAAAATTTGTTTCTTCCTTTCTAACTTCCCATCCACCTCTCTTCCTTCCTACCTACAAATATTCCATGCCCCGTAAGTATGAATTTGTTTGAAATTTGGTTGTAAAAATTTAATCCATAATCAAAGAACTGCCTTTGGTAATTCTTTATAAATAATCAAACAAACTCGAGTCTTTCAAACCACGGTATAAAAAAAAAAATTAGAATTTGACTATCTTAATTATACTTACAACTACTGCTTGTGATCTATCAATTATATCAAGTTAACATTAAAAAATATATAATAAATCTTGACACCAAGTTCATACACCCTTAAAATGACTAAAATTACCTCAGATATTAAATTTTAGTCATTATAAAATTTGAAGTCAGCCTATATTTGAATTATACATTATAAGTTCAAAACATGTAGTGGTTATTTTTCTAACTGTTTGTTTATAATAAATCTTTTTTCTCCAATTTATCAAATATATACTTATTAGAGAAGTCACAGGTGGAGAAATTCTCCCCCTTTCATTCAATTTTCTTCCTTTCTACAAAATAGAGCATTAGACATTGTAACTAGTTGATTCATAAAAAACAAACAATTCAGGAAACAACTTTTTTCTAATAGAATTACGTGCCAAGTACATCATTAGATTCGAAAAACACCCTTTCTCTAGAACACTTAGAATTTAAGCATGTGTAACATTATGTTATATTATAATATAATTTAATTTAAAATTTTAATTTTAATAAATTATACTTATGCATTTACTATCAAGAAAAAATGAGAAAAAGAGAACAAAATTTTATTTATTTTTAGATAAACATAGTTGATTATTTAAATTAAAATTTTATTTTTATTAATTTGTGATGAATTTATGATGTCTTAGTTTATTTCTTCCTTAGTTATTGTGAGTGTCAATTTGTATAAAACAAAATTTTATTTTATTAATTTTAAAATAAATTTAAAATTACCATATGCCATTTACAGAGATCAGAGTTAACTTTTTACCATATGACAATTTTTGGGAAATTTAAGATTGGGAACTTGGATTTGTATTCCTGTTCTTAACTCTGAAACAGTTGTATGAAGTCCAACATATATATATATATACACACACCATATGCCTTGATAGCAAGTAGAGCAGAATTAACAAGTGCAGTATGATATCTAGTGATCCAGACTAATTGCAATTCAATACGCAAGCAAACTTGTCAAATTTATTTAAATTTTTACTTACCTGTCATATTGTAATCAGTAGGACCATCTTTGTGGACTACCGTTAACCTGCCCACAAAGCCAAAGTCTAGTTCAAAAACAAGAGCGGCTGTTATTTAGCCTGGTCTACATTTGCGTGGCGTATAATCTTTTACTTAAAATATCTTCTCCAACTAACACTTATTGGAGTAGAATCATTACTATTGGAGTAGAATCTCTACAGATAACATGCCAAAGCAATATTCAAAAATATCTCTACTTCAATGTCCTCAATTGTTGACTTCACACCCAAATTTATTTTAATTTTTGGCACCAAATAATCTTTTCCTGTGAAGTGGACCTTCGCAGCTGAGGTTGCTCTGTATTCGTAATATAGAGATGGGGTCCAGAAGCTTGAATAGTCGTGACTGTTGGTTCAAGCATTTGCACTTTCTTTTCGGGATTTAGATTTTCGAATAACTAATTTCTTGGGATTTTAAGATCAGATTTGGTAAGGCTAGAAAAGTTTTGTTTTCTCTTTTGTGTGAATTGGTTTCAGAGCCTGAACTACGAGCTTGGATAATATTGTAAGTTTCTAATTCAGTCTATTCTGCAGTCTTTATTATTGTGCCTTCGTTACTGTTATAAATCTCATATATTTGATTACTGTTTTAAAGCCCATATCTTCCTTATTTTGCCATTAGTCTGTGTGATGTTAAGGCTTTCAACAAGGAAACTAGTTTTAGGCACCAATACATAACTCAAAAGGTCTTAAGAACCATTAACTGTTTACTATGGCACAAGAAGCAAAGTCTGTAGGCTGTATATGTAATCTAGTAGGAAAAAACCCAATCCCTACACTCATGTTCCACACTTCGAAACTTCAGAGCTGCTCAATTTAAACCAAATTGGCGCAGGTTTAAATAACTGGAATAACAAGTTCCAGAACACTCTAGATTCATCAAACGCTCAACTAGAAACATCTATTGATGATCTTCAACAAGGAATGTTCTCCTTGAATGAAAATTTGGATTTGTTAAACTAATTTATTCAACAAACGGATAATCAGGATATCAAAGTTCAGATTAATCAAATGATTCTCGATTTAAAAAAATTGAAGAAAGCAAAATTATCTGATCTTTATCCCCTTGATCCTTCAGATAAAATAGAAAAGGTAGATAAACAATCTACTTCTTTTTCATCCACAATAAAGGTAAAAAAAACCTTTACTATGGAACTAAAGATATTCTTATAATTCATGATAAACCGTCAAAGAATTACAAACGAGAGGAATTTAACAACATCGTAGATTTCTTAGATTGTCTAAGACAGATGTATGTTAATCCTGACTTATCTATTGATGAAAGTAACCACATCATCAATCAGATACATGAGACTTCTCCATAAAATGAAGATCTCCTTACTCACTTCGATTATCAATTTAATATATCCGATAGTGACAGTGAATCAGAAGAACAAATCAATGTTCTTACTGACCAATCTGACTCTGAAGAATTTAATGATTCTGAAGACTCAGAATCTATTGATGAAGAAATTCAAGCTGAACCTCAGCCAGAATCATCCTCTCACAATAGAAGAAAAAGAACATATGATACTATTTTAGATGAAACATTTTATGGTGATTTTCCTTTGACAGAAGAAATCCTTCCTGCCGAAGAAACATCCACCGATAACAAAGATAACAAAGACAAGGCTATACCTTCCTCGTCCCAAACAGGGTAAATGAACCAACACCATCTTTTAATCTGAAAACTGACCTACATAAGTACCCAGTTACACAACATGGTACTTATCTTGATCTTGCTCATGTACCATTCAAAGATCAATTAAAAGTGACTGATGAATGGGCACAATTGTTTTCCATTCTAATCAACAACTACAAAGCCTCTTGGGGAAAAGAAAATTTCCTTGATTATTTTGCTGCAACCCTCCAAGGTGATGCTTTAGCATGGTTATGCCAATGGGATCAATCCCCCAAAGGCAAAAAGCAGAAAGCAACTCTCTTAAATAATTTCCTAGAAATTGATCGTATTCTACGAGGATTTGTTAAATTCCTTAAAGAAGAACTTTGCGGCCATACAAGAGAAACACTCCTTACAGAAGACGCAAATTTTGCATTATTCAAAATTGAATTATGCGATATTTGTCGTTTTCCTGAGTATGTCAATTTATTCACCAAATATTTTCGACTTTTACCCTACTCTAGTATGGACCATTGGTTACCCCAGTTTTTCAATGAACTTCCAAGTCCTTGGGATGAACTTGCCACAAAAGGTTATCCCGATTTTCTGAAACGCATAGACAAAACCGATAGTCTTGCTTTTCAAATTAACTTCTTTTATCGACTCATAAACAATAAATGTTTAAAAGTCAAGGTGAAAAAATAGGTCAAGAATCAAATCAGCAACACAGTTGCAGGTCGACGCTGTTGCAATAAGATTCTCAAAGAAACCTGGAAGATAAGCTGTTCCCCATCTAGAAAAAAACTATCCACAACACACTTATCGGAAAAAACGATTTAAGTGGCGAAAATGGAAGCCCGACAAGCAGTCTGTCCAAAAGAAAAAGAAGTATATTAAACGGAATACTTCTTATACAAAGAAAGGACCACGTAAAGGCAAGGGCAAAGCAATAGACGCTGTCAAAAAAGGCTGCAAATGTTATATTTGCAATGAAGAAGGACACATCGCTCCAAATTTCCCAAACAAGGGTAAAGGCACATCTAAGATGATCAAACGGATCAAAGCAGAAGATTTAAGGGCTATCTATGGAAGTGATCTGTCTAATTCCAACAGTATCCTTTATGAAATGTCTAGTATTTTAGAATTGGAATCCGATAATGATGAAGAAATTTATATGCTCAACTTCACTTCGACTCCCGAAGAAGAATCCTCTAGTAACATTAAGTTAAGCAATGTTATTGGAGAAGAAGTCCAGTTTACGACCGAACAACTCATTCAGTTCGCTAAACTCCAGAAATTGAAGAAAGAAGAAGTTTACAAGACTTCTAGATTCTCACTCTTTTCCAGACGGATTCTGGAACAATTTAGTGGAAACACCACAATTGATTATATAACTGTTGATAAATATATGCTTCATGTGACATTTAAGATATAACAAACCTTATACTAATATGCCATGAGATAATTAACAATATGCTAAGAAATCATTAATTAAATATGCAACTATATATTTAATTAAATATGCAAAATAAAGTAATAAATTAATAAATAATAAATAAAGAATCTGGACCGAGGCCAGTATTGGATACTATATCCTTAAGACAGATTCGCCCCGCTATAGTGCTAACGGACTCAGTAGCGTCTATCTCCCAGGATATAATGGTCTACATCCACTAATAGCAGCACTACATGTAAACTATAATTATTCGTGTTAAGCCATTCATCACAAATAAACATGAATTCCAGGACCTTAAAACTTCATTATTTTCACATAGTCTATAATGCATAAATAAATAATAGTTAGTTATAAATACCTCGATCTGTGATTACAAATAACGTAGAGATCAAGTCCAACTTCGAGATCCTTTCTGCAAAACGAACAACGAGATAAGCTGCAATAGCCAAAGCATGGAAACCGATTTCTTTCTCTTGGCCTTTTGCACACATAAATATTATACGTGTTGTATTCATTATCGTACATAATTGATGGGATATATGCACTTTTATAAAGGCAGAGAGAGGACCAGTTTTCCTTTTTAGTAATCTTAATTCCACTTTCCATCAAAGTAAGGAATAAATAGGAAAACACTTCTCTAATAATTAATTACTATAAAGGTAATTTATAAGTTAACCGAATAATATAATATTAATCTGATACCTATTTACTTAACCACTAATTAATGAAATATATCACATGTACAAAACATGTGGACCACACAATATAAGAAAATATCTTACAGTCTCCCACTTGGCCCATATGATAACTTTGGTAGCGGTTTAGTATAATAGTTATTAGTATGCACCATAAATCAAATTGACTCATTAAATTGGTCATCATAAATACCATGGTAAATAAATTACTAATACGAGTTATGGCGGTTATATGTCCTTAAATGACACAGTCCCTTCCATGTACCACAACATTAGTAATCTATTCAACATAGTCTATAAATGAGAAGTATCAATAATGATCTAACAATAATATATTTTCTAAGACTATTCCTATTACCATTTATTAAAGCAATACGTACATTAATTAATAGGAAATATCAGAAACACATTTAAACAGCGCAAAATGTCAAATACATATAAACATTGTTAAGCAATCCACAATTAAAAAATAATAATCATTGACTATATTCAAGACCCATTCTTTCAACATGTTCCATAAATGTCTTGGGTGGTAGTTCATTCGTTAATGGATTGAAATCATAAATTGTGTATTTATATGTTCAATAGACATTCTTTATTTCTAAACATCTTCTTTAATGATAAAGTATTTCAACTTTAGAGTACCTATCATTTTTCATACAAGAAGATCAACAATTACAACATAAATTTTCAGCAATTTGAAAATAGTACCCATAACTCCAAGTCCTGAAATAAATTCTGCAACAATAAATTGTAGCCTCAAGGCATGTTACAAATTAAAAAATTCATAATAGACAAAGTAATAATAAATTACTTTGCACTTTTCATAATATTGTTCCTCCAGCCAAATCTTCTAAAACTCTTTTAATATATGCTTTATGAGACAATTCTAAAAAATCCACGTGATCTATTATGAAATATTTATATTCCTATTACGTAAAATGGCTCATCCATATATTTCATTTCAAAGTTCTTGGAGATAACTTTTAGTTTCTTATAATAAATTAAGATCACTACTAGCAAACAAAATATCATCAATATATATAGAATCAGAAATATAAACTTACTCCCACTAACCTTATAGTATATACACTGATCAACAGTGCTTTACTTAAAACAAAAAGAAATAATGGTATCATTGAACTTAATATACCATTGTCAGGAAGCTTGTTTAAGTTCATATATTAACATCTTAAGTTTACAGACCACGTATTCTTTACTCTTTAATGTAAAGCCTTCATGTTGTTCTATATAGACTTCATCTTTCTAAACTCCCATTCAGAAAATCAATCAAAATTAAATTCTTGCAGATATACCACATAGTCATCCGAAATAGCAAATCTGCTTTTTGAGATCGTCTTAATGTTATTCCTTATGATTCTTTTACGATATATTTATTGATGACAATCTCATCATGGAGTTGTTGATTATTCAATTATTCTTCGGTGTTATACAGTTCAACAACTGAATGAACAATTATTTCTTTAGAAGTTATGGGTAAAGAAATTTGTACCCTAATTTCTTAAATGATTACATTCTTATTTTTATCACTCCCACTGATTTCACCATTCTTAATGAATCTGACATTACTAGTTTCAATAATTATCGTACTGTGTTTAGGAAAGTAAAACTTGTACCCTTTAGATTACTTAATATCTACAACATTATGGGTAACGAGGAATTACTTAACATACTCCTAACCAATTCCATAAGAGTACGATTATACTTTACAACTACACGCTTCTGTTGTAGCATGTATAACATAGTGTATTGAGCACAAATGTCATACATTTCAAGGAGTTTAGCAAACGGTTAGAGTATTAACCCATTTCATCATACTTTCCATAATATTCACCACCTCTATATGACCTTATAATTTCCACTTTTCTATCTAGTTATTTTTTAACCTCATTTATGTATACTTCAATAATACCCACTGCTTGAGATTTTTCATGCAACAAATAAATATATCTATAACGTGAAAAATCAACTATAAAGGCGATAAAATACTTTTCTCATCCAAAAGATGGAACATCAGAAGGTTTTCAAATGTCTGTATGAATAATTTTAAGAAGCTCTGTACTTCTTATGGCTCATTTCTTTGTGTGTTTGGTTTGTTTACCCTTAATACAATCTACACACACACCAAAATTAGTAAAGTTTAGATTCAGAAGAATCACATTCTTTACTAATTTTCCTAACCTTTTACTAGATATTGACCTAGTCTTTTATGCCACAAGAAAGATAAATTTTCTATTAATTTAGCTACGCTTAATTTTAACATTATGATGCAAGATCAAAAGATTTTTAATAAATAAACTATCAAGTTTGAATTTACTGAAATTATCAACAATAATACAATAACTCACAAATTAGAATTTCTTAAATAAACATCATTATCAAATTTAAATAAAAAATCATTAATATAAAGTTTTGAAATAAAATCAAATTATAGGAAATTGAATAAACCTAAAAAGTTTAAAATAATTTAAATAAAATCCATTGTCTAACATTAAACATAATGTCACAATGGTTTCAACAAAACTTTTTACCCAATTATCATAAATAAGAAATTCTTATTTGAATTTGTGGTTTAGGCCATAAGAAATTCTTGCATCTATTAGAAATATAAACATTAGTACTTAAGTCAACCTATCATGTATTAAAAAGAATTTCAATAAGTAATTCGAAATATACAAAAGCCAAAAGTTTACCATTCTTTTTCGAATCATTCTTTATATTTTATATAATCTTTCTAAAAGTGTTCAATACATCAATGCCACTTTTTTATTATTACATTCATTTCTTTTAGTAGATTGACCTAAATTTTTTAATTTTGGGTGTTGCTCACTTAATGCCTTTTCAGGCTTATTCCTAAAATTTATTTATAACTTTTTGAATCATCAGATGAACATAATGATTACCTTACTACTTAAGTTTTTGTCTCCTCATAAATTAACATAATGATCAATTAAATCACTTTCCACTTGTCTTAATAGTGTTAATTCGAAATGACCCATACTGAATAGACAAGAAATTGAGAATAAATTGAATAAGAAAATTCTCATTCACATTCATCCATAAGGTTCTCAATTTTGCAGCAACATTAGTCATCTAAAAATACGATCATACATGGTACGAGTACCAACAAAAAATGTATAGTAGTTATATCAATTAATAATTTTCGGTTTAGATATTTATCTACAACACGAAAACATTCTTATAATCAAATATTCCTTAGCACTATCACTATGGGGAACAATTATTCGCATAACTATAATGCTTAATCTGTTCGATCTCTCCCAAGCTTTATGAAGAATCTTTTCTTCCTCACTGTTTTTATCTGTAATAACAGTAGGTTTCTCAATTTAAAATGTTAAATTAAGATTTAACACATCTAAATTTTAAACCCAACTTACTCATTCCATTATGAGAAGTTAGTCCTATCAAGAATCATAACAGATGTAACATGCAAATTAAGGGATATAATAAAACAAGCATGATAAGATAAAATACTCATAACAATAATGCTTTGAGTTAACAACACGTATGTATAACTTAAAAATATAAATATAATGTATAACTATAGTACCCCTTTGGGTGGCAACTATAAAATACTAATAATGATACTTGTATATATTTATATGTATACCTTTATTGGTGATGCATTTTTTTAATTAAACAGATAAATTACCTTTGGATATCCTATATCTACCCAATTAAAAAATACATACAATCTCTTAATGTTCATTTAATCACTTGAAAATCAATTCCCGTTGAGGAATTATTTCTCATAATTAAATAAACTCAATATTCATGAATATCACAAAAAATAATAAGTATCATAATTCATAAAATATTGCAATTACGTTTACTACTAAAATTAATATTCATCAACCATTATGGTTAGGCCACTTTGGTAGCTACCAACCTTTACATAATATGAATATTAAATTAGATAGTAACTAATTATGATCAATTATGTCTACTACAAAAATTAATATTCATCAATCATTATGATTGGGCCACTTTGGTAGCTACCAATCTTCACATAATATGAATATTAAATTAGATAGAGATTAATTCATCAGTAAGTTATATTTACTACTAAAATTAATATTCATCGACCATTAAGGTTAGGCCACTTTGGTAGCTACTAACCCTCATATAATATGAATATTAAATTAGCTAGTAACTAATTAATCATTAATTTACCCATTTAACATTATACACATATACTTATACTGATCGATCCTAGTATAAAAAGGTTCGATCCCAGAAATTTAATAGTCCGAAAATTCAATAAAAATATCCTTTTACTTTATATATATAATAAAACATATTATTTTTATTTTCGGACTTGGAGATCAGAATTGAATCAATCTAAAATTGATTTTCCATCTTGTATATATGTTTGGGTACAAAACAATCATTTATTTGTATGTCCAATACGGTCAAATTAAATTTCTAGACTCACATATTATCCTAGAAATTCAGATTTTCAATAAAATAAATAAATACACGTACTTTATGTATTTAATAATTTATTTATTTATTTTATTTAATCATGTACAAAACAACATCATTACAATTAACAGCCAGATTTGCGCAGCGGAATAAAAATAATAAATTTCATTCTGTAAATTTATTATGCACGAAAATAACATTCTGACTTGTTTTTTTCATTATGTATCTTGATTTGTCTCATTATGTAATCAAAAGTTTCATTCTGTGCATTGATTTGTCTTATTATATATACACACACACATAAGTACGTAAAACGAGGCACAACATATAACATCAAGTGTGAAGCTAACAAATCTGATCATTATATATACAAATAGATTCTGGACAGTAATATATATATATATATATATATATATATATATATATATATATATATATAACTTTCAACTATAAATTTAGAATTCAAGAAACACAATTAATGAAGTCAACAAAACTGATAAATCTAAAGTCAACATAATATACCAGTAGACTTAACAGTTTTAAATGAATGGAACGCGTCATAACTATTGACACATGTGTGGAGGTCAATTACAGTGTATCTTAATCCAATAGATCATATAAATCCAAATCTCATAAATTAAATTATTTAATTTTAATTTAAACTTACATATATTATTTATGCAAAGATAATGAAAAATAATGAGTTCCAAAACAACGTGCTCTGATACCACATGCAAACTATAATTATTCGTGTTAAGCCATTCATCACAAATAAACATGAATTCCAGGATCTTAAAACTTCATTATTTTCACATAGACTATAATGCATAAATAAATACTAGTTAGATATAAATACCTCGATCTGTGATTACAAATAATGTAGAGATCAAGTCCAACTTCGAGATCCTTTCTGCAGAATGAATAACGAGATAAACTGCAATAGCCAAAGCATGGAAACCGATTTCTCTCTCTTGGCCTTTTGCACACATAAATATTATACGTGTTGTATTTATTATCGTACATAATTGATGGGATATATGCACTTTTATAAATGCAGAAAGAGGACCAGTTTTCCTTTTTAGTAATCTTAATTCCACTTTCTATCAAAGTAAGAAATAAATAGGAAAACACTTCTCCAATAATTAATTACCATAAAGGTAATTTATAAGTTGACCAAATAATATAATATTAATCTGATACCTTTTTACTTAACCACTAATTAATGAAATATATCACATGTCCAAAATATGTGGGCCACACAATATAAGAAAATATCTTACACTACAAACTCGTGGATACGTCGAACCATCTCAGTGTAATACTCTCTTTGACTCAAAAATGTATCTATACTAAATAAATGTTGAATTGGGTGCAATCAGAACCAAATGGTTCAGACCAATCTTAAAATGGCTCGATGAAATTGGATTAGGGTCTAAGTGGTTCGGACGACTTAACATATGGTTTTAACCTACTTGGGTTGGGTTCTAGAGAGGGAGATAGAAGAAAATGAAAAATGAACGATTTGCAAATGATCCAAAGGAGGGTATTTATAGGCAACAATGTGCCTTTTCGGGTGGGTGTGTCTCTTCATCATTGGACACAACCATTTATATGTGTCTCTTCATCATTGGACACATCCACTCCAATTGGTTACAATGGTTCACATGGTGTCTGTTCACCAATAAACGCATCCACTCCAATAGGTTGCAATGGTTCACATGAATAGTTATGTCTGTTGGTTTTGAGTTGTAATCCTTTGAAAACATATGCAACTCTTTGAAAAACAGATACAACCCTTTAGAAATAGATGCAACCCTTTGGAAAAAAAAAAAAACTAACTTTTAATTTAAATTCAAAAACCAACCATCCATTTAAATAAGCCTAGCCCAAAATTAAAGGCTCAATCCAAGATTCCATTTAGTAAAAAGAATAATTAGACTTTATAATTACGCCCAAGCCAAAGCCCAAGCCCAAATTTGGCTTATTTAAATTTCAATTGGTTTCAACATTTTTTTCCATGTAGGACAAACACTTCACATATTTTGCATACCTATTTAGGCTTATCAAAACACCATATTTTGCATACCCATTTCTCATTCACCGAAAACAGATTTGAGAAAGTAAATATATCACGTTCATCTCCTTGTGGAGATAAATGTGCTCGTCTAGAGATCCGCAAAAAATTATTAGCGAAATCTATTCCAAATCTCATCCAAAGTTTATGTTTTTAATGCCCCTGTTTCTAACAATCTTCCCATGGAATGCCTAAATTCAACATCTTCAGTAAAGATAAAGTTGTTCGATGGAGAAAGCAGTTTCCTCAGGCTCGCTACATCCATATAGGAATGGTCCAAATCAAGATTACTTCCTTGTTCCACAAAGGAACAGACCAACCCATTGTTGTTCTAGCTTTAGATAATAGACTACATAACCCGATTGATGCCTTAATCAGAGGTGTTCAATCTAATCTCGTAAACAATGTCATTTGGTTTAAACTCACACCAAATTATTTTGTTGCGATCGATGATCCCAACATCGAAAAAGTCTTGAAGATCAAAATTAAACTTTTGAATCTTCAAATTGATTATAATTCTCCAAGTTTAGGAATTCAATGGAAAGTTCTCTATGAACTAACCAAAGAACCTGAAACTTCTACTCTTCCGATTGACTCTAAACTAGCACCCTTTTTAAACCTCGACCTTTTGATTCAATAGTTGAACCCAAATTATTGAAATGGACTGATCTTGAAATCCTAAGAAATTGGTTATTCGAAGATCTAAATCCCGAAAAGAAAGTGCAAATGCTTGAACCAACAGTCACGACTACTCAAGCTTCTGGACCCCATCTCTATATTACGAATATAGAGAAACCTCAGCTGCAAAGGTCCACTTCAGCACGACACCCTCGTGAACCAATCGGATGGGATAAGTTACTTCCTCCTCACCTATCCAATGTCCAGCTTTCGGATTTACCTCCCAAGCGACGATACACCAAAGACGAAAAGGGAAAGTATCCTATAGGAGCACCAATCCTTCCAGGATCAAATCATTCAGTTCAAGCTGCAAAGTTTTTCTATTTCAACTATGGAAAAGATGAACTTCTTCTTGCTCCATCACAAGGGAAAAAGAGGAAATATACATACGTTAACGGCATTCTTAATTTCAAAGGTTATAAACCATATAGTCTTTGTATTCTCATTGATACTGGAGCTACAACTAGCTGCTGCAGATTTAACGTTATACCAGCAGAAAAATGGAGACAGATGAAACACCCTATAGGTGTTCAAGGTATAGATGCGGAAGCGTCACATACAGTTATTCAATTTAAAGCAAAAGACATTGCTATTTGGCTTAATGATAAAAAATTCATTATCCCCAAATTACTTTGCTTTCCATTTATGCATGGAGATTTTATATTAGGATGTAATTTCATTTACACCTATTTACCTTTGCATTTAGAGGGAAAAACGATTTCTATCACTACGAAAGATAATATAGTAGTTGTTATCCCTATCCAGGAAAATCTCTCTGCTGTATGTGATAATAATTTCTCTCTACCAAAAAGAGAAAATAATATTTTTGTCTTACATGATACACAATAGTTATATTCTTTCTTAAGACAAAACTTTTCTGAAAATCCTTTAAATCTATGGAAACGAAGTCCCGTTTTTGTAGATTGCAACTAAAAAACCCAAATATCATCATCAGAGTAAAACCCATGATATATCTCAAAAAAAATATAGATGAGTTTGATGACCAGCTTCAAGATCTTCTGGAAAAAAAACTTATTGAACATACTAAAAGTCCTCATAGTAGCCTCGCTTTTATGGAAAGAAACCATAGTGAGGTCAAACGAGAAAAAGCCTGTATGGTAATCAACTATAAATGGCTTAATGAACATCTAGTTTTCGATGGTTATTTTATCCCTCAAAAAGATGTTCTCATAAATCAAACTTGCGGAGCAAAAATCTACAGTAAGTTTGAATGTAAAGCAGGATTTTGGCAATTAAAATTTAGAAAAAAATCCAAGCCATTAACTGTTTTCAGTACACTAAGAGGTCATTATCAGTGGACCGTAATGCCATTCGGTCTCAATATGGCACCTCAAATATATCAACGATGGATGGATAAGATCTTTCATGACCTTAAAGATTTTGTTGTTGTTTACATCGATGATATTTTAGTCTTTTCTAAAACCAGGGAAGACCACAAAAACCATTTTCAACTTCTCTCTAACAAACTTAAAAAGCATAGCATTATTTTATCACCAAACAAGATAGAAGTTGAAAAATAAACTATTGATTTCTAAGGCCTAATTTTAACCCAAAAAGGGATAAAACTACAGGATCACATCATTATAAAGATCCGTGATTTTCCAGATAATATTCAAGATAAAAAGCAACTTTAAAGTTTTCTCGGTATCTTGAATTATGGTTGTACTTTTATCAAAGGTTTGTCTCAAAAAGAAATTCCTTTACTAAAGAAACTTCAAAAAGATGAAGTCTTTGACTGGACTGAAGAAGACAAATGTCTTGTTTAATAGATCAAACAAGATCTCGTGAACATTCCTGAATTTTATTTTCCCCAAACAGGAGATAAACTTATTCTTGAAACTGATGCCTCAGATTTATGTTGGGGTTGTGTTTTAAAAGCAATTCCACAAGATAAATGGAATGAAGCAGCCATCACAAATCATCAGATAAGAGCTCGAAAAGCTCCTATCCCAAAGAAGCTTCAAAACGAAAAATTGATTTGTTGATATAATTCTGGTAAATTTAAACCAAATGAATAGAATTATATTATTTATGAAAAAGAACTTCTGGCTATTAAATTAGCAATAAAAAAGTTTTATATTTATCTTGCACCAGAAGATTTTATTATTCGTACTGATAACCAAGCAATAAAAGACTTCCTTATCAATAAAAAGAATTGCTTAGAAGGAAGACGTTTAAAATGGTATAATGCTATTGCTCAATATTCCTTTGCTATAGAACATATTAAAAGAACTAACAATTTTCTTGCAGATGTCCTCAGCAAAAATTATACAGAACAACAATCTAACAATATTTTTGCTTTCACAGATGAGCGATCAAGGTAAAAAACCTCAGAAAGATGGTTGGACCACAGTCGTTAAAAAGACGCCTACACCACCTGTTCAAACAGCATAACCATCACAGCAATGGTATGTAGTATTTACAGGATTTCAACCAGGAATCTATGCACAGTGGCATGACTGCCATGCTCAGCTAAAAGATTTTCATGGGTCATGCTTCAAAGCTTACGACACACTTGCAAAAGCTCAACAAGTTTTCTACAATGTGGGTAAAGCTTCACAACATATTTTTGCTAATTTTGCAAAAAGACAGGAAGCTGTAGAAGTGAAAGACTTTTACAATCCTAGACTTCCAAAACATATCTATGATGAAATTAATGGTGTATGGAAAATGCATCAATTAGACTGTAATAAGCAATTCAGGCACACCTGAGTGCTCTTACTTCTCTTATTATTGAACAAACAACTATGACAGAAAAGCTTAAAAAGCTTTACGTCCAAATCTGTTTAACCATTGACTAGGAAAAAGATTTTTCTTTAACTCACATAAACTACTTTTTAAAGCTTGCCCAGTTAGTTGGTGAAAATGATTGTCCACAAAACACTTTTACGAAAATCAATCGCATATGTCTTCTTGAAAAAGCAAGAAACATATTTCCCCTTGAATTGTTTAAACTGATCCTCTCCAAAACAGATGATCATTTTAACACAATTTCATCATTCTATCTAGATAATCATCAAAGATATAAATCATTTCAACATGATTTATAATCGACAATTTCCAAAAATTACTCTTTTCATTGTTCCTGGCTTTGAATGGTCAATGAAACCTATCGACCGGGGAGTAATTAACAAAATTACATTATCCTCTCATGATTGTACTTCTTGGAATGCTTTTCCAGCAATGATCAAATCTATGATATACAAAACCATTGCTCATTGGAAATTAGTCTCAACATGACATTCTAGATTTCGAACTCTCTTGGTTGGCGTGAGAAAACAAAATTTTTCCAGCTTTACCAAATCTGGTTTCTCAAAACCACAAAAGATAGTGAATTCGATCATCATCCATTATTGAATTCCTTACAGCTTGCCGACAAGATTAAGCCCTTCGAGCTGGCAATCAAAAGCCTTTTGCACTTAAAGCATAAAGCCAATACAGTCAGCATCTCTCAAATAGAGGATATCTATCTGCATACTGTCTGTGACGGAAAATGACTCTTTGTCACCCAGTTATTTATGGACTATCCAAAATATGGTCCCGAACAGCGTCTTGCGGCTACTAAATTTTTAACCCAAATCCAGCGTTTTTCCATTGATGTACACCCTGACGTCATCATGGCCGCCAAACAAACTAAAAATGACTGGCATCAACAATATGCCCAAAGCCGAATCAACAGCCCTCATTTAGATAAGTATGAACTCCATAATCTTAGCAATGCCATGGAAGACTGACTTCCTCATCTTCTTACTGATCGACTGCACAGCAATCCAGCACACGACGAGAAGATGGGTCAAATCTACTATTCATCAACAGTGAAAGTAGCCGGCAAACTATTCATCAACAGTGAAAGTAGCCAACAACCCACTATTCATGCACAGTAAAAAGAAGATTCCATCTTATCCAAATCCTATTCATAAACAGTGAAAATGTACCTTTTTGTTTTATTTAAACCGAAGCTTAACCCAGCTATCGGTATCTGAAAATTATTTGAAGTTTCCATTTTCTCTTTTGTTTTCTCTCCCTCTTGTAAACACTTCTCAGTTTTTCTATTTTCGCATTTTTGTGAATTGGTATCAAAGCCTAAACTACGAGCTTGGATACTATTATAAGTTTATAATTCAGTCTATTCTACAGTCTCTGTTATTGTGCCTTCGTTACTGTTATAAATCTCATATATTTGATTATTGTTTTAAAGCCCATATCTTCCTTATTTTGCCATTAGTCTATGTGATGTTAAGGCTTTTAACAAGGAAACTGGTTTTAGGCACCAAAACATAACTCAAAAGGTCTTAAAAACCATTAACTGTTTACTATGGCACAAGAAGCAAAGTCTGTAGGCTGTATATGTAATCTAGTAGGAAAAAACCCAAATTCCTACACTCATGTTCCACACTTTGAAACTTCAGAGCTGCTCAATTTAAACCAAATTGGCGCAGGTTTAATTTTTTTGATTGATATGGTAAATGACTAGAATAACAAGTTCCAGAACACTCTAGATTCATCAAACGCTCAACTAGAAACATCTATTGATGATCTACAACAAGGAATGATCTCCTTGAATGAAAAATTGGATTTGTTAACCTAACTTATCCAATAAACAGATAATTAGGATATCAAAGTTTAGATTAATTAAATGATTCTCGATTTAGAAAAATTGAAGAAAGCAAAATTATCTGATCTTTATCCCCCAGCAAAATTATCTGATCTTTATCCCCCCGATCCTCCAGATAAAATAGAAAAGGTAGATAAACAATCTACTTCTTTTTCATCCACAATAAAGGTAAAAAAAAACTGAGAGAAATTTAACAACATCGTAGATTTCTTAGATTGTCTAAGACAGATGTATGTTAATCCTGACTTATCTATTGATGAAAGTAACCACATCATCAATCAGATACGTGAGACTTCTCTACAAAATGAAGATCTCCTTACTCACTTCGATTATCAATTTAATATATCCGATAGTGACAATGAATCAGAAGAATAAATCAATGTTCTTACTGACCAATCTGACTCTATAGAATTTAACGATTCTGAAGACTCAGAATTTGTTAATGAAGAAATTCAAACTGAACATCAGCCAGAATCATCCTCTCACAATAGAAGAAAAAGAACATATGATACTATTTTAGATAAAACATTTTATGGTGATTTTCCTTTGGCAGAAGAAATCCTTCCTACAGAAGAAACATCCACCGATAACAAAGATAACAAAGACAAGGCTATATCTTCCTCATGCCAAACAGGACCCTCAGTAAATGAACCAACACCATCTTTTACTCTAAAAACTGACCTTAATAAGTACCCAGTTACACAACATGGTACTTATCTTGATCTTACTCATGTATCATTCAAAGATCAATTAAAAGTAATTGATGAATGGGCACAATTGTTTTCCATTTTAATCAACAACTACAAAGCCTCTTGGGGAAAAGAAAATTTCCTTGATTATTTCGCTACAACCCTCCAAGGTGATGCTTTAGGATGGTTACTCCAATAGGATCAATCCCCCAAAGGCTAAAAACAGAAAGCAACTCTCTTAAATAATTTCCTAGAAGTTAATGGTATTCTACGAGGATTTGTTAAAATCCTTAAAGAAAAACTCTGCGGCCATACAGGAGAAACACTCTTTACAGAAGATGTAAATTTTGCATTATCCAAAATTGAATTATGCGATATTTGTCGTTTTCCTGAGTATGTCGATTTATTCACCAAATATTTTCGACTTTTACCCTACTCTAGTATGGACCATTGGTTACCCCAGTTTTTCAATAATCTTCCAAGTCCTTGGGATGAACTTACCACAAAAGGTTATCCTGATTTTCTAAAATGCATAGACAAAACCAATAGTCTTGCTTTTCGAATTAACTTCCTTTATCGACTCATAAACGATAAATGTTTAGAAGTCAAGGCGAAAAAACAGGTCAAGAATCAAATCAGCAACACACCCGTAGGTCAACGCTGTTGTGATAAGATTCTCAAAGAAACCTGGAAGATAGGCTGTTCCCCATCTAGAAAAACCTATCTACAACGCACTTATCGAAAAAAATGATTTAGGTGGCAAAAATGGAAGCCCGGCAAGCAGTCTATCCAAAAGAAAAAGAAGTATATTGAACGAAATAATTCTTCTACGAAGAAAGGACCGCATAAAGGCAAAGGCAAGAGAACAGATGCTGCCAAAAAAGGCTGTAAATGTTATATTTGCAATGAAGGACACATCGCTCCAAATTGCCCAAACAAGGGTAATGGCACATCCAAGATAATCAAACGGATCGAAACAGAAGATCTAAGGGTTATCAATGGAAGTGATCTGTCTGATTCCGACAATATCCTTTATGGAATGTCTAGTATCTCAGAATTGGAATCCGATAATGATGAAGAAATTTATATGCTCAACTTCACTTCAACTCCCGAAGAAGAATCCTCTAGTAACATTAAGTTAAGCAATGTTATTGGAGAAGAAGCCTAGTTTACAACCAAACAACTCATTCAGTTCGCTAAACTCCAGAAATTGAAGAAAGAAGAAGTTTACAAGACTTCTAGATTCTCACTCTTTTCCGGACGGATTCTGGAACAATTTAGTGGAAACACCACAGTTGATTATACAACTTCCCATGGAATGCCTAAATTTAACATCTTCAGTAAAGATAAAGTTGATCGATGGAGAAAGTAATTTCCTCAAGCTCGCTACATCCACATAGGAATGGTCCAAATCAAGATTACTTCCTTGTTTCGCAAAGGAACAGACCAACCCATTGTTGTTCTAGCTTTAGATAATAGATTACACAACCCAATTGATGCCTTAATCGGAGGTGTTCAATCTAATCTCGAAATATCTTCTCCAACGAACACTTAAATGTTTAACTCACCATTGATTCCACATTTTCTTGACCAAACAGGATTTTTCTCCCTTTCATACTTGTATGTTATTTTTTATATATATATATTTTTTTTAATTCTTACATTCAATTTGGGTTTCCAATAATTTTCTTTTATTATTAAATTCTATCATTTAGGCTCCGTGTGTTTGGACGTAAAATATTTTTCAGAAAATATTTTTTTGCTATTTGGTTGTCGTAAAATATTTACAAAGAAAAAAAATATTAAAATTTAACCAAAATAACTTATTCATCAATTTCGGCAAGTTATTTTACATGCCCAGCCCGATTGACTCAACCTCAATCTCGACGTAGACCTTAACCAAATACCGACAAAGTAAAAATAAAAGAATATTTTACTTGAAAAAAATATATATTTTTCAAAAAGAATATTTTACATCGAAACAAACGGAGGCTAAATGTATGTTGCTTAGCAAATTATAAAAAATTTTAAAAACAAATAAATCACTCAGGAGAAAATCTATAAAACGCAGATTAATTTACAATAAATAAATAAAACTATTATTTAATTGAAATCTTTTGTTTTAACGGAGGAGACTCCTTTATTCGTTTCACACCTTTGGAGCTTCCTCTCTCCTTTCTTTCGGATATTATTTAATTCAAGTCTTTTGTTTAGGCCCACTTGTAATTTTCTCTTCTACTACTTCTATTTTTAATCAATGCAATGCTACTTTTTTTATATATTATTTAGACATTATTATTCAATGCACCTTTTTTTAAAGTTTAGACAAAAGAAATCAGCTAACAGCTAACTTGACTGGCCCTATATATATATATATAGGGCCTAACATTAAAGTAAAGAAAATCTAAGGTTTCAACAGAGAAAAGAATTACCAGATCCAAATCTTCCCTGTCTCAGATGTCAAGTAATGCATTTAGATGGCTGATATCAGAAGTCGTTTAATTCAAAGATGGAAAGTGAAAGGTGAGTGTCCCAAAAAAAAAAAAAAAAAAATACCAAAAAAAAAAAAAAAAAGGAAACGACAACAGATGAAGACCTAGAATATGTTAATAAAACATCTTCGTAAACTCAAGACTCCAAATCTTCCATTATCATTATCTCATCACAAACTCTCTTCATTCACCATTGCCACTCTATCACCCCCATATTGCTGGACTTTAAAATATCTTAAACAGTAACTCTTTTTCCCTAAAAGATAATAAAAAATCAAAAATCAAGAAATACCCATGCATATTATTATGCTATTAGTACACTAAGTTGAAGGGGCCTCCCATACACACACAAACAAATAAACAAATAAAAAGGATTAAGGGGCCTCTTTGATGATTTTCCCATATTGAGAGGTAAGAGAATCTCACATAAAATAATAGAAGAGGCATTTCAATCCTCATGTAAGAGATCGGTTCCATATCTTTGTTTCGTGAACTAACAAATGCAGTTGCAAAACAGATTATACATACATATACATATCTATATATATATATATCATATATTGATTAATAAACATGAGATAGTGCAGTCTTACTAAGCCTTAAACGGACCAACCAGCACAACTGTGGCAAAGATAGCACATGCTGGAAGCCTAGGGGCCCGGGAAAGCAACTCAAATTCAATTATCTTACAGCACGCAAATGAGCCTATTTGGGTTCCTATAACATGCTACAGTTAAACTTAGTTGAATGCTTATAGCTGAGGTGCACTTTTGCTATGAGAACAACACGAGTATGAGCTAAAAACAAATTTATCATACCACAAAAACACAACTTACGAGAAACAACCACAATAATTATTAGAATCATGATATTCTGTGAAATGGCGTATCCGAATGGGGGAGTTCGCCGAGTAGCAAAAAAAGCAGAAACAAGCCAACAAAAGGCAATAAAATTGAAATACATTTTTTTTTTTTTTTTTTTGATATGATAATTCAAAATTAAACTAGATTTGACCAAAAGGCATAAAAGAAATCAAGTCTATACTCAATTTCCAAGCCAGTTGGGACGATCCAAATTGCAGGCAACGTGACCCTATGTGAAGGATCAAGAATATAATGTGTGCCAGAGCTTCCATTCTCTACGTTGAAGATACCAATATCATGGCGCCCATACGGTGGGTAAGCTAAAAACATATAAAAATCATCAGTGTAATATATGGAATTTGGCTGGCATTGAAGCTGAAATACAAGTAGAATGGCTATCTCCCAAAAACATTGTGTCTCCGCCTAAGCTCTTCACTTGAATCTGCTTAGCAAAACCCTTCTTGTTTGGCGGTAGAAGCAGCTTGAAAACCTTGAAGTCCAAAGTTTCATGTTGTAAGTCATCTCCTATTTCAGTTGCACAAAAAGCAAGTCTCCCCTAGATGATTCCACGAGATATGTATGTTCTGCAAACACTTTGGTCCTTAGTGCAATTATTTTAACTTTGGGAGCTTTACGTGCCCCGTCCCTGCTATTCACATCAATCATTATGACTCCACCCCAATAATCAATGGTAAAAATTTGGCCTCTATAATATATGACATCAAAGATTAAATCAAACCTCTTATCCTCTAGATAAGTCCAAGCTTTGTCACCAGATTGAAAAAATGCCAAACGGGGGAAATCATCATAGATGGCGGTAACTATGTAGTCATCCGGAGACAAAGCAGGGTCAACCGACAATATAGCCTTGTAAACTAGGTACTCATAACAAAGGGTGGTTCGTTAGATCTATTGACTTCTTCTTCGAATTTTGGGAGGTCCTTAATGGGAGGAAGCCCAATGGTAGAACCAGAGAAGGGGTTTAATAGAGTTACACCCATGTTTTCTTCGACAATGAACAACCATCCATACTAAGAACCACAACACCTCTTTTTGTAAGGTACCCGTAACTGAAAATCATACATTTGGTTGTGGGTGATGTTGTGTAGACTGCGCCTTTCTTCGCGACCATCAACAATGGAACTTGTGTGTAGCATTTATTTTTGACATATTTAACTTTGTTCTCCATTGCCACAAATCGCCATGGTTTGCAGACTGCACTAAAGCGAACATAGTCCGATTGTGAATCTAACTTGTCCATAATCACATCCAGTAAGTTATTAGGAAGCCATGCCCAGTCCAACTCCACGGACGAATTCATATCAAAAACCATTTATTTATTTGCACTATAGCACTGCGAGCTACGTCAACAAATCTACAATAAGAACAAGCAAGAGAACCTAATCAATTACAAAATCTAGTGAGTTTTCAGAACAAAAAATAATGTCTACATAGTTAACAAATAACGAGAAGCCCCAATTATAACAAAACAAAACAATGTAACCCGAACCAAATTTAATTAGACATTGTTTAGGTGAGAGAATCGTAATAGCATTAAAATTGATGAAGATTTACCTAAAGTTTGTCTGATGATGGATACTGACTCATTATCCCGTGTGTATATATATATATTTAGTGCTATAGACAGTATAGACTTTTAAACGGATCTGCAATTAGGAAATTAGATAGAAAATAGAACAAGTAGAGTGGCGATTAAGGATTTAAACTTTACTCAAGAACTTTGTTAAACAATTAGGACTTCTAATGGAGAAGAAGAGAAGGGAAAGGACAGACAAGAAGAAAACAGAATACTCACTGACTCTAGACAATCCGGCGGCCGGTTGAACGACGACAGCCCTTCCCCTTCCTTGGTTTTATAAGACTTTCTCGATCTAGACAATCCGGCGGCCGGTTCTGGAACTTTGTTTCCTAATCAATCTTGAATTTATATATATATATATATATTTATCGGGTTTCTTTATTTTTGGGATGTTCAAAATTTATGTTCCATTCTAAAAATAATGTATTAGTTTTGAACTAAACAATTAAACACTGTCTTATTTTAATTATTAAATTACCTATAATAATTAATTTGATAAGTAAATATCTAATCTATTCTATAATCTCTTATTTGGTAATTAAAATAGAAGGCATAATTTATTATTAATCTCTTACTACTACGTATTTGGTAATTAAAATAGAAAGCATATTTTATTATTAATTCATATGGTCAAGATAGTTTAAATCAAGTACACCACATCCTATTTCGCGAGGACTTGAGTATTGTTCATTACTCCCTCTTTCCCATTTTAAATATCCTTTTTGTAAATTGTGAGTTACAAAACGATCTTTAAAATGAGACAGAAATAATACTTTTTAAAGTTTTTTACTTGAGCACTATAATTTTGTATAGCTTTAAGATTAGTCTCTTTCATTAAATATATATATATATATTAGAGATCAGTTTAGATATTTCTATTAGTTAACAAACAGTCCAATATATAAGGTTAACGGTTGAGTTTTTAAAAAAAAAAAAAAAAAAATTCTAAAATAAACTTTTTTTTTTCTTTTTTCTTTTTTTTTTTTTCTCATTTTGGCGACCAAGAGATCTTAACGGAGTTAATTTTTTTCCTTGTTTTTTATTTTATCTTTTTTTGGGTACAAGATACATGCACGTAAATCGAGGATTGAGAAGGTAAAAAAAAAAAAAAAAAAAGACATTGTCAATGTTTTGCTAAATAGGATTGTGTGTGGAACAAAGATTTCTACTATTTAAAAAAATAGAGAAAAACTACTCCATTTATTAATTAAAATTTAAGACCAATTTTCATAAAATTAACTTTACATAAGAGTGAAAGGGCAAGAGTTCTTTGTGTTTTTGAGATGACGCTTAAGTATTGACTAGGGTAATTTAGGAAAGGGGTAAATTTGAAATTTAATACAAAAAAATACTCTTAATTTGTTTAGTGTACAATTGATCGTTTGTTGACTAATAAAAAGATCTAAAAGTAGAAACAATCTCTAATATTTTTTTAAAAAAAGAGGGCCAATGTCAAATCCTATACAAAATTATGAGACTTCAAGTTTAAAAAATAATAATAAAAAAACTTACTTTTTATAATATCTTGTTTACATTGACTTAATTAAATAATTACACAATTACAAAATAGTCCTATATCTTCAAAAAAAACAATAAATTTAGAAATTCAATATAATAAAAAAATATTAAAAATTTACTACATAATGGATTCAAGAACAAGTATATATGGGAGGTGATAATGAAGCTCCAAATATTGCCTCTCGCGCTCCACCTATTTCTTTTGTTAAATGAATTGACAATTTTGCCCTTACACCTCACTTTCCTTCTTAAGCCAAAACATGAGCAACTTTGTAAATATATTCTCTAATCCTATCTGGAATGGAGCCCGAGAGTGATTTTCTAGACGCAAGTCTCGTTTGGATCCGAAGTGAATGGTGGGCATTCAACGGACAGTGAGAACGTGGTATGGTATGTTATAAGTGTGACGAGGTGGATTTGGTTTAAAAGAGATTCATATTGGGAGATGATAGTGTTTTATGGATTCAAGTAATTTATTTCGGATGATGAGGTGCTTTATGCAGGACTATGTGTCCAATAAAATTTAATGGTCTGATCATTTAATTCTCAAGTTAAGTTTTGAGAATTTGTATCCTGAGTACTTGATAGTACACCTTATGGTTTGATTGACTCGTGTTTACGCAGTCGTTGGAAGATTTGCTGCTTAGCCATTCTGGGAGACATTAAGTTAATTATTACTAGATATTGCGGTTGGTAATCGCTTGTACGGTTAAGTAATGATGTACGTAGCTACGTATTAGGTAGCGAATGTGTGGTTTGTCGGGGATGTGTTAACTTAGATTTGAGACTTATTATGTGATAGTTGGGATTCCTTATCTTGGATTTTGGGTATCCTTCAAGGGAAGAACTAAGGTTGGATGTCGTTGTGTTAGATGGTTTTGTGACCATTTCCCTTGCAAGTTTAGGGTTTTGTGAGGATGTGTAGAGTGTGCCTGGTGTCAATTTTAAACCAGGTATAGAAACCAATGGTATACATGGTAGGATGTTGTGTGATGAGCACCCACATAGGGTGGTGAGCTTTATGTTGCTAATGACTGTGGCATGTGATTGCCTATTGACATCCGGTGTCAAAGGCAATAAAGGTCGCGAGCTGGCATTCTTGCAGGTGTTTTTGAGGTGTTCTTCGAGGAGAGTGACTGGTTAGAGCCTTCTTCTTAAGGGGGTAGATTTCGAGTATTATATCTTTTTAAGGAGGGTAGATTGTAATGTTCTGGATTTTTTCGATTTTTTTTTTGAAATTTTCTTTTTTTATTTTTTGTGGCTCATTTTGCTTGCCACGCTGCTTCAAGGGCCATTAGGTCATTTTCTCGAGTTGGGAGTTATAGAAATGCATTTTTTTTTATCATTTTGAGCCAATTAGAAGTAACAGGCCGTTTTTTAAAAAATTCGGAAGTCCTTTTGGGTTCGGGAACTTCTCCTAGTTTTACCATTTTCATTGAGGGGCATTATTAGCATTTCACACACATATATGCATTTATGTATCTATACATTGAGGGAGATATTTATGGGATATGGATGTCATTGCATTTATTAAGTGAGAGCATGATGGTAAGTCAACCAAAAGTTAGAATCATTGGTGGCTTGACAAGTGACACTTGGATAACCACATTTTCATTTGCAAGACAAAGGCCACCCATCCTCTTCCTCTCCATTTCGGCATTTCCCTTTCCCTCTCTATCTTTTCTCTTTCTCTCTCTATATCTATGTATACATATATCTTCCATGTTCAAGCCATGATTTGTTCCTCTTGGCAAGAGTTTCATTTTGGGACTATGGTTGCTAGGGTTCAGAGAATTTCAAAATTAGGGGATAAGTAAGGGCTTGTTTGGTTGCACTTCTTTGAGGTAGGGATTTCTAATGCTCTAAACTTGGTCTTTCATTGAACATCTATACTTGATTTCTCTTGAATCCATTCTTGTATGTAAATTTGTGAGTTAAAATGATGGCATATTGAATTGATGAAAGCATGTTATTGTATGATACATAAATGTGTTTCTTTTCATTCTAAAGGTGTGTATAACATGGTTTTGGTAAAAAGTTGTTAAAATTATGAATGCTAGCATGATTTGTGATTATATGAATTCTGTGAAGAGCATGCTTATGACTGAATTAAAGGAGAATGCCATGCTTCTGACTACATCAATGGGAATACCATGATTGTGATTATTTTCTAAAGAATGTCAGGCTCATGCCATTATCATTGTATAGATGAAATTGAAGCTTGGTTAATGAGATTGATGTATATGCATAACATGGCGGAAAGAGATAATAAGAAATGATATGAAATGGATTTTTATAAAATAAATAAAATTTCGTAAGTCCGGCGCTGATTCTACCTAAAGGGGGCACGTGCCGGTTTTGGACGTGTAAAGTTCACTAGACCCAAATGGTTACCGGATTTGATTCCAGGGATGGTTAATCAATCTCGTCTGGGTAAAGTCGGTTAGCAGTTTTCGATGTGCGTTAGGGTCGGTAAAGACCAAGCTCGGGGACGGTTATGCATTGCATTACATTTTTATGCAAAATTGTGATAAGTTGTGATAATGTTATCTATGGGATTTATTTATGATTTAAATGTTATAAAAACCCCAATGTATGATCCCGGTTCTTCTTTAACCCTAACGTGTGACAGATGGCTCAAGGGAGTCCAAAATTGGTGCCTTAGAAATCTTCTACTGAGCCTCCGTGCTCACCCCTTCCTTTAACATTTTTCAGGACATGGCAAGGACGTTGTGGACGACGCACTATAGTAGACGTAGATGAAGAAGCCAACTTTTGTATTTTTCTTGTAAACCAATGTGTAGTCGATGACGGTTAAATGTAAAGTATTGAAATTACAACCTTAAGGGTCTCAAAATTGTATATATATATTCATTCGGGACTAATTTTGATGTACTTTGGGCATATAATGATAATTAAGTTCATTTATAATTAAAGTTATAAGTTTGGAAACGAATCAATGTTTAGTAATGTATTCTGATCTTGTAATCTAATGTATAAGGTTGTTTATTAATCATTTTATTTATGCTTGTGAGTTGGGGCAGGGGTATTATGGTCAAGAAGACCAAATTTTAGCTCAGGGACGGGAACATAGTCGAAAAAGGGGTGACTTCTCCGAGCACTCGTTGCCCTGCTGCAAGCACTCAGTGCGCGCGTTGGGGTGCTTAGGGCACACCCCGAGTGCCCTCAGGGTATCCACCGAGCTCTCAGAGATATCCATGTGATACCCCCCCCCCCCCCCGGTGGGGCGATTCCGGAACACGAGTTAATCAGGTCCGCGCATGATATCGGGGACAGAAAACAATTAAGGTAAGAAACGAACACATAATACAAACAGATAAATAAATAATAAATAAAATGCCGAAAGTAAACTAAAATAGTATTCTAATAATTAAATACTCAGAATAAATTCCATTAAATAATAAACTTATTTGATACCAATAATCCTCCATTATACAACTCGAGAATCCATACCATGTGGACCTCTAATAAAATCTCACCTAAATAACAATAGTAACTGTCTAAGTTTAACTACTGAAATAAAAGATAGAATCCTATATAGATAACCGGAAGAGTGATGATAATTGGTATCTGCTCTGCACGAACAATATCTACACGTGGTACTGACGATGACCTAAAAAATACATAGTGGGTCAGACCTACGAACAAGTCCTTTCTACTACATCTCAAACAGAGACCCGATAAACGAATACATTATAGTTAACTCATGCAATAGTTATGTAGTTGGTATATATATATTACACACACTAAAGCCTCTTACTAGACTATAGGGCAGACTCAACCAGATAGTAGGCATCATACAAAGCGCGCACAAACAGGGACGGATCTAGGAATTCATATGGGAGGGGGGGCAAATTTATATAGAAGGTTTTTTTTCATAATTTCAGTGGGGGCAATTTCAAAATTTTATGGATATAAATACAAAAAAATATAAATTTAGGGGTGTAAAATGTAATAATAAAAAAATTCAGTGGAGTGAATGCCCCCATTGAGCCCTTCACAGATCCGTCCCTGCACACAAAGGTGGTCATGAGTACCATCATCTACCAAGACACACACAGTCCTCTATATCCAGCTACGCATCCTAGGGACAATATAATCTTCCTAACCATCGATCCCGAGACCTCAAACTTGTATCATGGTACATACACACACACACACACATATATATATATATAACCATATCCTGATAATGGCACAACAAATGTAAAATAAAATTCATATCCTGACAATAACACATCAGGTATGATGTAGAATGAAACTATACTTATTTTTTTTTTCCTAGTTGAAACTATACTTATTAGCCAACTCATCCTTAATATACACCTATTTATTAGAGAAAAGTGGAATATTATTGATGTGTACAATCTACTGTGTAATACACCTATTTATTATAATAGATTTTGCATCATACTAATAGCCCCAATCTGGCGCTATACCTTAAAAAAAAATAAAAATAAAAATAAAAATAAAATAAAATAAATCCTAATCACTAAAATAAGATAACTGCAAAAAAAAATTATCTAAACCAGAGTCCAATTCAATCAATAATAAATTTTAAAAAATTTGACAATCTTCATATTACATTGAAAAACACAAAAAAGGGCTCCTAACCTACAAGGTTAATTCAGTACTTTCACCTTTCTGAAAAGTATACCTCACACCCATCTCTAACTACCTTCGATCACAACAAATGCGTGAACATATTACATACACAAACAACCCGCCAAACGAGAAGGGAAAATATTGATGAACACCTTCTTCTTCATCATCTTCTTGTCTTCTCCATCTATTTGTCAAGAACTCAAACAAAGTCTTGTTATTTGGACCTCAAAACGCGTTTCCAAGTACTTCGATCATTGATGCTGGTGGAGACTTCCAAAGGGATCGCATTGATCCGATATCCCATGCATGAACTAGTCTGAGTTTATGCATGGTTGATGGTTCATTTATAAGATCATGCAATCCCGTGGGAAATTTCCATCAGTAACTCCAAGTTTTTGTTATGGCTTCAAGGTTCAGCTCTCTATGTTTTACAAAATATAATATGCTGATAGATGTATATAATATGTACACACAATTACACACACATATATTAATATTTGTATGTATATGCTCTTTAATTATGGTATGTAGTTGGTGTTAGAGGATCAGTACTCTGGCTTTAAAAAATAGCCCTTGATGGGTGTTGGTGGTAATTGATTCTCTTTTCTCTCCTACACGTTTTTTTAAATCTTAAAATGGAAAGATGATTAATTTACTTTCTTCAATACTTCTCTGAATTTAGTAGCACTCTCCTCTTCCTATCACATTAAAGGGAAAGATATTATCAGCTTTATTCAATACTATTTGAATATAGCAAAAGAAAATACTCTCACTCTAAATCATGTATTTTTCTAGTTAAAACATTTAAGGATTTAAGAATAATATATAGCATGTAGCAACAAAATTTATTGTAATTTCCACCTTTTTTTTTTTCGTTAAGTATTTCTACCTTAATTTCAGCTGCATATATATGTAAATAAATTTGTTAGGATAAGCAACACCCACACACTCGCACACAATTACATGCTCAATAACAATGGTCAATGGTTGTTTTGTGGTCTTAATTTAAACTTTGATCCTGTAGTTGCACAAATTAATTTCTTCAAGCATATATCACTTTTTTTTTTCTTTTTTCATTTTTTTTCTTTTTTTGATAATTAAGATGTCCGAGGCTTTAAATATATATTTTTTTTTCCCAATAATTAGAGTGTCGAGGGCTTTGCCTGAGGACCCGCCCACATGGCATTTTTTCTTTTTTCTTTTAGGCAAGTAACACACTATTTTTGGATCTAGTGGAGGTGGTGGTGCTGTTGTGGTGGCGGCGATGGGGTTGAGGTCGGAGGAGGAAATGGATCATCGAGGAGGAAATGGATCACCATGGACGGCGACGATTCCAGAGTCACCGTATCCGGCGGCGATTGTCCTGAAAATCTTTCAGCATCTCACCCCAGATTCAATTCAAAACTTGATTAAGAGGAATTGCTCCGGTGTATTTTCATAAACCCTTGACCGGCTTAGGTTTTCAGGACAATTGCTGTCGTGGAGGTCACCGTTGACCTAACAATTCACCGATTGACGTTCCACTCCTCGACCGAGTTCACATAAAATCATGGATTTGGTGGACTAGTTCCATGGGGGATCATGTACAATTGAATCTATAAAAGTAATCTAGCTAGTAAGTAGTGATCCACAAACTACATGATTTATGGGCTAGAATACGTTAACAAAAAATCTTGATAAACTCAAACTCCAAATCTTCTATTATCTGATCACAAACTCTCTTACTTTCACCAGTGCTACTCTATCACCCATAATGCTCCCCCCGGCCCATGCTGGCCCATTAGTTTTAATTACAAAAATGGCATATAATTTATATAAGTTTTCAAAATGCCCCCCCTTAAATAATTTATTTTAAGAAAATGGCCATTAATTTTTATTACACATAGGCCAATAATTTATAAAAAATTAAAAAATGCCCCCTGAAATAATTATTTACCCTTGGGCCAATTAATTTTTATTGCAAATAGGCCTATAATTTATAAAATTTTACAAAAATGCCCACTAAAATAATTATTTTTAAAAAATATCTTTAATTTTTCCTTTTTTTTCATTCTTACTCCTCCTCCTCTTCTTCTTTATATTCTCTTTAAAAAAAAGAAGTTGCATTCCTTTATTCAAACTATTTTTTTTTTCTCTTCAAAGTTTGGTAATTAAATTTGTTACCTTAAGGTCGGTATTTTTATGTTCCTATTTTTTTTAAATAATTATTTTTTAAATTATTAAATGCTATTATTCCACCATTAGTACAGTTTTATTTTTTGATTTATTGTCTTGCATCACTTTTCGCTTGAAAAAAATATAATTTATCATCTTTAATATGGCGCCTCCCCTGAAACAAATTCCTGGCTCCGCCCCTGCCCACATTTATCTCATTTGCCCTAAAAAGGACAATAACCAGTGCTACTCTATCACCCATAATGCTCCCACATTTCTAAAAAGGACAATAAAACAATCAAAAATCTTCAAATGCTTATGTATATTATTATGCTATTATTATAGTAAGATGGAGGAGCCTCCCACACACAGACACACACACAAATGACTAACCAGCACAACTGTTGCACAGATGGATTATGCCATATAGGAGATATTAAACATTAAACCTAATGATGATAAAAGTATTCATAATAAAACTAGATAGGACCAAAAGGCAATCAAAAGAAACCAAGTCTATACCCAATATTATTATTTTTATTTTTGAAAAAAGAAAGACCAATCTCAAGAAATAGAGAGATGGAAGCATTCGTAATCTCTTCTTCTCGGTGGGGTGAGATTTAAATTCAGTGGGACAACAGAGATGGAAGATATAAAAAAAAAGCACAATAAATTTGAGGGCTAGGGAGAACGAAATTAAATGTTATGGTGGTGGTGGCTGAAGCAGGCGGTAGAGAGGAATTGGTGAGAGAGAAAGCCAGTGAGGAATTTGTTGAAAGAGAAAGAAAGATGACATTTGAGGCTGAAGGAGATGTTATGTTGCTGGTTACAGAAACGAGTGGAAGCAGAGAGAGGGTAATTAAAATTGGCATTAAACTGATTTCAATTTTGAACAAAATGAGTTGCATAAGTGAAGCGTTTCCAAATAGTGACAATGTTCTAACAAACTCCATGTACTAAAATTGGCATTGAACTGATTTCAGTTCTGAACAAAAAATACACATTCAATAGGTTCCAAATACGAATTACAGCGAACAGAAAGATAATTAACAAAAAGCAAACAGGTCAGAGGTCTATGTTACCTAGCACGTGCTGGAGGGCTAATGGCCAGGGAAAGCAACTCAAATTCAATTATCTCACAGCGTGCAAATGGGGCTTGTTTGGGGTCCTATTTGATGCTAAAGCTAAAGCTGCATAATTAACAAGAAACTAAAAAACACCTGCATAATTAACAAGAAACAAACAGGTCAGAGATCATACGTTACCTAGCACATGCCTTAGCCCAGAGAGAGCAACTCAAATCCAATTATCTCACAGCACGCAAATGAAGCCTGTTTGGGATCGTTAATAGTAGCTGGCATGCCAAAGGTTAAGAACACAGTATGAAATTCACAATAGTACTACTATAATATGGCAATCTTTTCCATGTTTGGAAAATATAAAACTAATCACTTAGTTGGATCAAACCCTTAGTTATAACAATCTGAGGAATAACATATAATTCATCACGTTTTTCAATTATTTAACAAATGCAGTTGCAAAACAGATTATACATACATATACATATCTATATCTATATATATATATATCATATCATATCATATCTTGATTAATAAACATGAGATAGTGCAGTCTTACTAAGCCTTAAACGGACTAACCAACACAACTGTTGCTAAGATGGATTATGTTATATAGGAGACCTTATGATGATAAAAGTATCCCCAGCCCTCACTAAAAAGAGTTTTATTCATGACACTGAGGTCAGAGGTCTATGTTTACCTAGCACATGCTGGAGGGCTAGGGGCCTGGGAAAGCAACTCAAATCCAATTATCTTACAGCACGCAAATGAGCCTATTTGGGATCCTATGCCATGCTACAGTTAAATTAATGAGAAACAACCACAATAATTATTAGAATCATGATATTCTGTGAAGTATCCGAATGGGGGAATTCGCCAAGTAGCAAAGTAGAAACAAGCCAACAAGGCAATAAAATTGAAATACATTTTTTAAAATTTTTTTTTTAATATGTTAATTCAAAATTAAACTAGATTTGACCAACAGGCAATCAAAAGAAATCAAGTCTGTACTCAATTTCCAAGCCCAGTTGGGACGATCCAAATTGCAGGCGGCGTCTCCCTATGTGAAGGATCAAGAATGTAATGTGTGCCAAAGCTTCCATTCTCTACGTTGACAATACCAATATCACAGCGCCCATAAGATGGGTAAGCTAAAAACATATAATAATTATCGATGTAATATATGAAATTTGGCTGGCATCCAGGGAACTTTGAAGCTGAAATACAAGTAGAATGGCTATCCCCAAAAACATTGTCTCTCCACCCAAGCTCTTCACTCGAATCCGCTTAGCATAACCCTTCATGTTTGGCGGTAGAAGCAGCTTGAAAACCTTGAAGCCAGAAGTTTCATGTTGTAAATCATCTCCTATTTCTTTCATAAACCGTCGCACAATAAGCAAGTCTCCACTAGATGATTCCACGAGATATGTAAGGTCAGCATGCACTCTGGTCCTTGTTGCAATTATTTTAGCTTTCCGTGTCCCATCCTTGCTATTCACATCAATCCTTATGACTCCACCCCAACAATCAACCCCAATAATCAACGGCAAAAATTTGGCCTTTATAATAAATGACATCAATGATTAAATCAAACCTCCAAGCTTTGTCACCAAATTGAAAGAATGCCAAACGGCTGCGATCATCATAGATAGCGGTAACTATGTAGTCATCGGGAGACAAATCAGGGTCAGCCGACAATATAGCCTTGTAAACTAGGTACTCATAAACAAGGAGGTTCGTCAGATACAAGAACGATAGAAAGGACGGGGCACGTAAAGCTAAGGAGGTATTCATAAGGATTGATGTGAATAGCAAGGACGGGGCACGTAAAGCTAAAATAATTGCACCAAGGACCAGAGTGCATGCTAACCTTACATATCTCGTGGAATCATCTGGTGGAAACTTGCTTATTGTGCGACGGTTTATGAATGAAAGAAATAGGAGATGATTTACAACATGAAACTTCTGGCCTCAAGGTTTTCAAGCTGCTTCTACCGCCAAACATGAAGGGTTATGCTAAGCAGATTCGAGTGAAGAGCTTGGGGGGAGACACAATGTTTTTGGGGGATAAGTGCAGAAATAGGCTTCACAGCTTTTGCTGCAATATCCGACTGCTCTTTTTCCGTAGTTTCGTCGAGAAATAGGCTTCACAGCGTTTGCTGCTATATCCGACTGCTCTTTTTCCATAGTTTCGTAGTCCTTCTAGCCATTCTTTTTTCCATAGTTTCGTCGTCCTTCTAGCCATTCTTCTTCTTCTTCTTCTTCTTCTTAATGGGAGGAACCCCAATGGTAGAACCAAAGAAGGGGTTTAATAAAGTTACACCCATGTTTTCTTCAACATTGAACAACCAACCATACGAAGAACCATAACACCTCTTTTTGTAACGTACCCGTAATTGAAAATCATATATTTTGTTGTGGGTGATGTTGTATAGATTGCGCCTTTCTTCACTATTATCTTTTGTAGGGACCCATCAACAATGAACTTGTGTGTAGCATTTATTTTTAACATATTTAACTTTGTTCTCCATTGGTTTGCAGACTGCACCAAAGCGAACATGGTCCGATTGTGAATCTAACTTCTCCATAATCACATCCAGTAAGTTCTTAAGAAGCCATGCCCAGTTCGACTCCACCAACGAATTCTTATCAAAAACCATTTATTTATTTGCACTATAGCACTGCAAGCTACGTCAACAAATCTACAATAAGAACAAGCAAGAGAACCTAATCAATTACAAAATCTAGCGAGTTTTCAGAACAAAAAATAATATCTACCTAGTAACCAAATAACGAGAAGCCCCAATTATAACAAAACAAAACAATGTTGCCCTAACCAAATTTAATTAGACATGTTTGTGTGATGAAGGATGGACTTTACCTGTGTGTGTCTATATATATACAACAAGTGAATAAGAAATTGAACACCAAATTGATAACTTTGTTAACAAATCATAAATAATTTTGCAGTGAAAGATAGGAAAATAGAGACTATAAGAAAACAGAATATACTCCATGACTATGGCAGTAAGCTAAGCTCCTGCGCATTAGCCGTGAAGATTTACTTAAAGTTTGTGTGATGATGGATACTAACTTATTATCCCGTGTATGTGTGTATATATATATATATTTAGTGCTAAACGGATCTGCAATTAAGAAATTAGATAGAAATATAGAAGTAAAGTGGCTATTAAAAATTTAAACAAGAAACTAAAAAACAAATCGATAAGTTTGTTAAACAATCTTAAGAAAGAAAATTAGGGCTTCTAATGGTGAAGAAGAGAAGGGAAAGGACAGACAAGAAGAAAACAGAATACTCACTGTCATAAAAATCAGGGAGACTTTCTCGATCTTCTTCTGACTCTAGACAATCCGGCGGCCGATTGATCGACGACCGCCCTTCCCCTTGTTTTATAAGAGTACCTCAATTTGAAATGTAGATTTTGCAGTTTGCAGTTGCAGAGAGAGAGGGCAAGTGCAGAGTTGAGAACGAGAATAGAGCAGGAGGCGGAGGCGGAGGCGGAGGCGGAGGCTGAAATGATTTGCCCTATAGTGAACGAGAGTAGAGATGGAAGCCAGGCTGAAATGATTTGCCCTAAAAAATATATATTTTTTATAAATTTATCTTTTAAAATATAAAAAAAATGTAATAGTAAATTTATATAAATAATAGTGTTTTTTTTTTTTTTTTTTGTTAATCAACCTTAAAATTATCATTTTCTTTCCTTCCCTTCCCCAAATATAGCTTAAGAGTAACTCAAAGTAGTACTCCTACTCAAAATCCATAGAAGGCACTAATCACTGGACTATCGAGGCATCTGCTTATATATATATATATATATATATTACATTTTTGAGATGTTCAAAATTTAAATATAGATATATATGTATATATATTTATTATATTTTTGGGATTTTCAAAATTTATGTTCTATTCTAAAAATAATGTATTCCTTTTGGACAATAAACACTGTCTTATTTTAATTATTAAATTACCTATAATAATTAATTTGGTAAGTGAATGTCTAATCTATTTAAGTTCTATTCTGAAAATAATGTATTCGTTTTGGATCATAAACACGGTCTTATTTTTATTATTATATATAATTTAATAATTAATTTGGTAAGTAAATATCTAATATGTTCTATAATTTATGAGGCATAATTTATTATTAGTCCATATCGATGGTTCATGGTGTACATTCTATTTCGCGAGAATATAAGTATTGTTTATTATTTTTTAAGGTGTTCTTTTACTTAAGCCGTATAATTTTATATAAGTTTTAAGAGTAATCTCTTTTAAAAACAATATTAGAAATCGGTCTTATTTTAAAAGGTGAAGTGCAAAAAACACTCTTCTAGTATACTTATAGTGCATATTGCACCCATAAATATTTGTGCAAATAGGACCTCTTTACACATTTAAGATAAACTTAGACTAAAATACCCTTATTGTCACATTAAAAATAAAAAATAAAATAAATAAATAAATAAATAAAAACCTTTGTGAAATGACTTAAAAAAAGGTACCAAAGCAACTCACCAGAATTAAAAATAATAAAAATAAAAATAAGAATAAAAATGAGACCATCTTCTTCAACTCCTGAAGATAGTACATCTTATAAATCTCCATACAGATCAGAGCATAGCAGACCGTGACACAGTGAGGAGAAAAAAAAAAAAAAATTCCCCAAACCCAGTTACAAATCATCACCATCCTACGGACCGTCGACAGTGCACCGCCGGTTCAGTCCGGCGTTCGTTCATCCTTGCCGCCGCTGGTTAATCTTTGGTTCTCATTGAACTCACTACCGTCGTTGGAGTCGCGATTATTACAATTGTTGCTCGTTGCCGCCATTTTGGTAAGGTCAGTGCTTCATCGCAGTCGACAGTCCATGCTCGCCGGTAAGAACAAGTCCTCCATGCTTGCCGATAAGAACAGTCCCGCGGCTGACGGTAAATTCAGTTTTGCTACTCCTTGCATTCCCCCGTCTTGTCTTGACTCAGTTCATTGTTGCTGGTTTATGCTCGGCTGTTCAAATCACTTTTTATTCGAAACCTAACTTTGAGACTCTCTGATTCATCATACCAGACTCGGACCCACGGCGAGAACGGCGGTGAACAGTAGTGGGTCTTGTTTTATGGGAATGGCGGTGATTTGAACGGCGGTGAAGCAGCGGTGAAGACAGGCTCATAATAGGATTTCGTTATAGCATATACTTGAAAAATGAAGTCGACGAGCCAAGAGTTTTAGAAATCTGTGAAGAAAGGTGGAGGAGAAAAAGGGTGTTTGGTTACAGATCTTTCCTTATCCCAAACTAGCGTTAGACTAAACCAGTTCAGGGTTAACCTAGTTTTGGGGGTGGAGAGTAAGGTTTGGTATGGGCATTTTTGGAAGAGTAAAAGGGTAAAATGGGTATTACAATACTAACTTTTGATTGAGGGATGTTTTCGCACAATTTGAAAAGAATAGGGACATTTTTTGCACACTTTTTCAAATAAAGGGTAAAAGTACTACGAAAAGTATATATTAGGGGTGTTTTTTGCATTTCACCCTATTTTAAAAAACTTCTATTAGTCAACAAACAATCCAATAAATAATGTAAAAAAGAAAAGAAATAGAAAGTGAAAGAAAAGTGAAGTGAATGAAAAGAAAAGTGATTTTCTAGCATGCATTTGGTTAGCATGAAAATTTATCCAAGAAAATAGTAGAAAAAGATTAGTTTATTAGTTTGAATAGCATGAAAGTAAAAAGAAAATGATTATACATACCAAAACTACCCTTTGAGAGAAAAACCAAATATTCCACCATATATATATATATATATATATATATATATATATATATATATATATATATATATCATATGACTTGCATTAATATACCAAATCAAAAGTTCAATATGGTCTTTCAATAAAACATTCATGTAACAAAGTTTTTCTATCAAAATTTAAATAGTAGAAGAACTACTCGGGGAGAGTTGTCGAAGTAAAAACAAGTAACGTATCTCAGAAGGATAAATCAAAAAGGCTCTTGCTTTGATAGGATCAGCATATCCTGTAAGTCTATACTTTTTCTTGATAGTTTTCAAGCGATTAACACAATGTTCTTAATGTAGTGACAGCTGAAAATTTGAATTTAAAACTGAACAAGCTGCGATATAAGCATGCTCTTTGAAACCCTTATCTACTTTATAGCCCTCATTAGCGTGATACACAAGTGCCATAATAAGACAATTATCCATCTATTGACCATACCACATTCATGCCTCTTTTCTTCCCATTTGGCTCCATTCCTATTATAAAAATTAATAATATAAACTAAATATTAAATCAAAGAAAACAACAATAATTCAACTCTTACATTCCAATAAAATTAAACTATACAATTCTAAACAATTGAAAGTTTTACCAAAACTATACAATTAATGCAAAAAAATTATTGTCATTTTAAGAATCCTCGAGACTAAATGTTAGAATACAACCAAATAAAAGGTGTTGTTGCAGATACCCTAAAACAAGATGCACTAAAACAGACTTCCAAACAATTAAAGAAACTTAAAAGAAGAATAAATTAAATAAAATGATGAGTAAGCTTTGTAACTGAAATGCATAATAATTTTATTGAGGAAAATAGAAATGCATTGCAATCTAATAAATACTTTTGTCCACCAAAATCAACTTACCATATACAAGCGAGCAAAATGTCGATAAGCAAGTTTACATTAATGATAATATGAATTCTAGCGACGTCCACTACTAAAATCATGCTACATTTCGTTCATTATTTGTGTTCGAATTCTCTTGCCTTCCCTTCCGTCTTCAGTCCTAGTTAAATGTGTCTCAACAACATCATGAGTATATACTGGTTGAGTGTTAATCTCGTTATCAACATCATTTAAAAGTGGATCATCTGGCATCACTCCCCGAAGGTGGTTGTGCACGATACAACAAGCAATCAGATTGCATAATGTCACTCACAAATTCTCGTCTAGTCAAATAACAATTACGTTGTGGACCCCTATCAAATTGTGGTAAGTAGTATATACACATATAAGTTACAGTACCAACAAATTGTGTAACAATGAGACTAAGCTCTTCATCGTGTTCATCATTACTATCCATCTGAAAAGTTTAATAACAAGAAACAATTATAATCAAACACATATAGTATGACAAAGAAGTACTATTTTAGTTTCAATGGTTATAGCACAATGATAACTAATTTGTTATCCATATAGTATACCGAGTTCTAGATTAACTTCAAAAATCTGAACTTGTTAACAAAGTATACCTTCAATTCAATGTTTTGAAAGTCACCAAATTAATTTTTTTTTTCTTTTTTGCTTTTTATAATTGCGACACAAATCATTAGACATGCATCTTTTCTCACACGCACTATAGAAATAAGAGCAACTAAAATTAAGAATATAGGCTAACCACCACTTTTTTGCTATTTAATTAAGAAAAAACACAACTCATTTGAAAATAACACAAAAGCATGCAATTCCATGAATCAAACTCACTAGTAACCAATTCACAAAACTATAAGCACACTAAGAAGACACATAGTCTAATATATCTTAAATAAACATAAAGAAAAGGGAAACACAAAGCAGCACAAGATATAAAAAAACAAAGAGAAAAATCGATTCTATTGTATATTCATTTATATAAAGAGAGAGGTATATGAGTATCTATATATATATATATATATATATATATATTCCTTTGAATGGGAAAGATGATTACTCCCAGGTACATAGATGTTGGCTTGCAAAATAATAAAAAAATATATATTATATTTGGATAAGGAAATTGATATGGTACAAGTGATCATTATCTCTGTACGTAGGTGAATATGAATATTGTAAATAAATGACATTGTAAATATAAGACAATGGGTAAAAAGTGTTACCAGCCTACTTAGTCAATGCTAATGATGACCTTATGAATACCAACTTCTTGTTGGGATAGTCAGAAATGCATCACTACGGAGAATTAAATCATTTTGTTAGATCTCTAGAATCGTGTTTTAAATGTTGTAGAAATTTGACTTTAATTATTCATGTAAGCCTAACCAGATTACACACCATACTAATATATACAAGGCTTAGTTGTTCACGGCGTGATGAAGTAAATAAGTAAAGAATATAAAAAAATAAAAAAAGAATTTAATTTAATTTTTTTTTAATTTCTATTATATTCATGGCATGAGATTGTGTTTAGGAATCCCGGGCGTGACAACTTGGCATATATATTTCTCTTTGTGTTTGTAAAGAGCATCCACTTCTACCTGCCTTCGTAAATCACACACACACACACACATATATATATATAGATATTGGATACTGGGTATATATTTGGAACGAAAGAAATCGTTAAAATAGCACTCCTAATTATAAAAAATTTCTGATTTTAGTATGATTTGGATTCTGGGTATATATACCCGGTGTATATATATATATATATATATATATATATATATATATATATATATTAGATACTGGGTATAAATTTGGAACGAAAGAAATCGTTAAAATAACATCCCTAATTATAAAAAATTCTAATTTTAGTATGATTTGGGATTATGAGTGGCTAGAATTGCAATATAGAACAGATAATTAAAAAAAAAAATTATATCTGTATAATTTGCGTTGCCAGAGAAACGTTGAGAGAGAAGTTACCTTTGGAGAGAACTTTGCAACGATTAAACTGCTGGGTAAAATAGGAACTGCAAATAAATATAGAACAGATAATTAAAAAAAAAAAAAAATTTATTTGTATAATTTGCATTGCAGAGAAATGTTGAGAGAGAACTTACATTTGAAGAGAACTTTGCAACGATTAAACTGCTGGATAAAATAGGAACGGTAAATAAATAGGCAATTCTTTCACACGAAAATTTTATTTTCGTGTGTTTTTAGAGGGAAAATTTTTGGGGAAAATACTCCCCGCGGGAAACTAAATTTTCCATTACGATTCTCTTTCTATCTATCCAAACTTTAAAAAGTTTAAAATTTTTCTCTTTCCTTTCTTTTCTATTTGTTTCTGCCTAACCAAACAAAGCCAAAACTAACCTCTTTTTTTTTTTTTTTTTTTTTTTTTTTGGAGACCAAGAGAAATTAACAGTCTTAATTTTTTCCCTTTTTAATTTATTTTGGCGACCAAGAGATCTTAACAGTCTTAATTTTTTTTCTTTTTTATTTATTTTGGGTATAAGATACATGTACTTAAATCAAGAACTGAGAAGGACAAAAAAAAGACATTGTTAGTGTTTTGTTGAATAGGATTGTGTGTGTGGAACAAAGATTTGGACTTTTTTAAAAAAAAATTGAGAAAAACTACTCCGTTGATTAATTATAATTTAAGAACAATATTTATTAAATTAACTTTACATGTAAGAGTGGAAGGGCAAGAGTTCTTCATGTTATTCGAGAGATGATGGTTAAGTATGTGACTAGGGTAATTTAGCAAAGGGGTAATTTTTGAATTTTATAAAAAAATTACTCTTAAGTTGTTTAGTACGATTGACCATTTGTTGACTAACAAAAAGATATAAAAATAGGAACAATTTCTAATATTTTTTTTAAAAAAGGGTCAATGTCAAATCCTAAACACAAAATTTTGAGACTTTAGTTAAAAAATAAATAAATAAATAAATAACTTACTTTTTATAATATCTTTTTTACGTTGACTTAATTAAATAATTACACAATTACAAAATAGTCCTTTAACTTTAAACAACAATAAATTTTGAAATTCAATATAATAAAAAATATTAAAAATTTACTACCATAGTATATATATAGAGAGAGAGAGAGAGAGAAGAACGCAAAAAATTGTATTATGATATCACATACTATTCTATTATATATTTCACTATTTCCTTGATAAAATAAATAATTAAGTATAAATAATATTCATCTAACATAAATTTATTTATTTTTTTACTATTTAAAATTTTAAAGGTATTTTCAATAAGTAGAATCATTTTTTTTTTTTTGGGTCTTAAAATGTATGTATATTTTATCATTATTCTTCTAATTATTTCCATTTTTTTAAAGACAGTTTGTATTTCCAAGGAGAGTGAGGTTAAATCTTCCACCAAATCCTTGCGTTTATATATTTGTATTTACAATAAATAACTAACTAATAAACATTAAATAATAAAACATTTAATTCACATAAATAATTGATAACACATCAAATAAATAATAGAACATTAAATACACATAAATAATAAATTTAAATTAGTAATTTAAATTAATGGGTTAGTGCCTCCGATGGACTTTGGAGTGCCATGCTTAGACTCTCTATATCTACTAATCTAACTTATAACTCTTCTTGCCTTATTAAAAAAAAAAAAATAATGTGTACACATAAAGGACTACTGAATGCAGCTGTAATTTATTCTTTCCTTTTGCACTTTTGTTCATTGTCTTTTAATGATTTATACATAGACATTTTAAATGTAAATTTTTATGATTGTAAGTGTTAATTGAAATAATATTATGGAATCAAATTTTAGTTAAATTAAAATTGTAGAATTTGTTGAGTTTTTATATATATATTTGTTGATAGTTCCTCCCCTTGGGCCAAGGTTGTGTAGTAGTTTAATGACTGGTTGGGCCACTGGGCCGATAATTGTTTGGGCTTCATTTTCTTTTGTTTGCTTGGGCTTTTGATTTGTCCCTGTTATAGGCTGCCCTCCTATTGACTTCTAAGCTTTATGCTTTTGTTTGGGGGCGCGGTGAATGGCCAAGACTACTGTAATTATTTTTCTTCTTTTATACAGTAATTAATTCATCACGTTTTTCAATTATTTAATAATAATAATAATAACTGATGGACATAAATGGGTGAAATCATTTTTCAGAATGGAAATCACAAGAGTGCTACTTGAACGTGGCACTCTTTTCAATGTTTGAGAAATCTGAAACTAAATGATAGAGCTCTTTGTTATATGCCATATATTTTAAATATTGGTGAGGGAGTAAAATGTCATCACAAAAGTTGTCAATTTTGTTGTCACCATTGCCGCTCTATCACCCATATTGCTGAACTTTAAAATATCTTAAACAAATCAATGGGTCAATAGGATAGCGGTATCAGCTTTTTACATTTCAAAAGAAAATGTGTGTACCAACTAAAAATAAAAAAATAAAATTCTTAAACAATAACTCTTTTTTCCCCCAAAAGATAATAAAGAAATAAAAAGAGGCATAAGTTGAAGGGACCTCCCCATACACACACAAACAAATAAAAAGGATTAAGGGGCCTCTTTGATGATTTTCCCATAAGAGAATCTCAACTAAAATAATAAAAGAGGCATTTCAATCCACATCTAACAAATGCAGTTGCAAAACAGATTAAATATATATATATATATATCTTGATTAATAAATATGAGATAGTGCAGTCTTCTTACTAAGCCTTAAACAGACCAAACAGTTGCGAAGATGAATTGTGTTATATAGGATAGCTTATGATAATTAATTTGGTAAGTGAATATCTAATATATTTATGTTTCATTTTAAAAATAATGTATTCGTTTTGGACAATAAACACGTTTTATTTTAATTATTAAATTACATATAATAATTAATTTGGTAAGTGGATATCTAATTTATACTAAAATCTCTTATTTGGTAATTAAAATAGGAGGCATAATTTATTATTAATCTCTTATATCAAGTACACGAGTAACATGACATCCTATTTCGCCAGGACCTGAGCATTGTTCATTACTCCTTTTTTTCCATTTTAAATGTCCTATTTGGGAATTGTGAGTCACAGTTTCTAAAAAGAACATTTAAAATGAGACAGATGTAGTACTTTTTAGAATTTTTTTACTTAAGTCCTATAATTTTGTATAGTTTTTAAGATTAATCTCTTTTATAAAAAATAAAAAAATATTAGAGATCAGTTTAGATATTTCTATTAGTTAACAAACAGTCCAATATATAAGGTTAACATTAGAGTTTTTTTTAAAATAAAATTCCAAAACTAACCATTGTTTTTTTTTTTTCTTCTTATTTTGGCGACCAAGAGATTAACGGAGTTAATTTTTTTCCTTGTGTTTTATTTTATCTTTTTTTGGGTCCAAGATACATGTACGTGAATCAAAGGATTGAGAAGGTAAAAAACAAAGACATAGTCTTTGAGGAGGCCCTGGATGACATGGGCCAGGTCCGACTCGCAAAACACAACCTTCAGTCCGAACAGCTGGGTCAGCCCATAGAAAGACACTGCCATATGGGCCGAGCAGGAGTAAGCCCATCAAGAGTGACCAGGGCTTACTGAGGAATAGGCCCAGGTCCAGCAATTAGTAAATATCTTGTAAATATCTTGTAAATATCTGGTAAGTATCTATAAATAGGAGTTGGAATGAAGAGGAGGAGGATCTTGATTCGGGTTGAGGTGTAAGAATTCTAGAGAGAGAAAGAATAGAAGGAGTTTCTTGCATCTTCAATTGGCGCCGTCTGTGGGAAACGCATAAAAGTTTGGTTGATCAATGAGGAGTATCGAATGGATTCAAACCAATTCGGTTGATCGAGACTCGATCTTGCGGATTTGAATCTAGATCTGAGCGATTGTGACCTACTCTGGAGGAATTACGATTCTTGAAGCTTTGGCAGGAGTGACTTCAGATCTACGCAACCGCGAGTTGCTCGATTGTGACAGGATCTGACGGATTTAGAGTCCAGGCAATTCAGATCTTGTAAACAGTGAGCATAATTCGGAGAATTAGAAGCCAGATCTAAAAATTCCTACTCACGAAGCTTAGATCTACTCGCGAACTTGAGATTAATGCCTTTACTCCGTTCGGGAATAATGATAGGTGAAAGCTCCAATCCGATGGAGGCTGTCCAGCAAACAAAGCTTGAAGAGTTGATGAATTTGATTGAAGCTCTCAGAAAAGAAAATGCAGAATTGAAAGCTGGATTGCAGCATCGGCAAATACCCGCAATTTCGCATCCGCTTCCGGTCGGAGAAGGAGGTGTTCCATCTAGTATCGCGCATCAAGGCGATCAGAACGAGAACAATCAGTCAGCTCACCACCGTGATGAAAGGATGATGGACAATTCGCCGCCAAATGTTCGTCGAGTTGAAGATCACGAAGGCTCGACTCACGTTGATCCGCAGCGGGAAAGGTTTGACCGAGAGGAAGTGATGGAGGTAGATCGCCGTCGAGTAGCGTCGCCTTGGCAGAGAGAGTTCATAGAGGAACGGTCGTTCGATCCGTCTTACCGGCCCTCCATGGTTACTGTCACTCATCACGGTTCGGAGGGCAGAACCGTAACTCATAGAGCTACCGCTGGACTCCAGAGAGAGAATGAAGCTCTCCGATCCGCAGCTCGGACGGTGGATTCACCATTCACCGACGAGATCTTGAATGCGCCGCATCCAAGGAAGTTTGCTATGCCAGTCTTTATTCTGTTTGACGGAACAACCGATCCGATCGATCATGTGTATCATATCCAGTTGAAAATGGCCCTGAATACGGAAAACGACTCTTTAATGTGCAAATGCTTCCCTACAAGTCTGGCCGGACCGGCGCTCAGCTGGTTCAAAAACTTGCCTAGGAGCTCCATTGGCAGTTTCAGGGACCTGTGCGATCGGTTCATAAGCCAGTACTATGGGAACAAACGCCCGCCGAAGGACATCTCGAGCCTGTTCACGATGCGGCAACACAAGGATGAACGGCTCCAGGCCTTTCTTACCAGGTTTAATCTCACTAAGAGTATGGTAATCGAATGCCATCCTTCTACGGCAGTTCAAGCCTTCAAGTTAGCCATGACACGCGGAACTCCGTTTCACACCAGTCTGGTAGTGAATACGCCAGCTACTATGGATGAACTCAATGAGAGAGCCGATGGCTTTGTGCGCCTCGAAGAAGAGGAGGCAGCTAATGCTCGGACAACGTCGCTTGTGTCGACCGAGGAAAAGTCCAAGGCAAAGATCAGGCAGAAGCAGGCTCAGCCGCAACGTCAGACCACTTGGAAGGCCGAAAAAAGGTCCAGGGAGGAAGAGTTGATTACTCCGCTGAAGGTCACTCTGGCGAGGTTGTATCAGGAGAACAAGGACAAGTTTCATCCACCACTGCCAATTAGACAACCCCTCGAACAGAGGGATCAAACTAAACATTGTGCTTTTCATTCTGATTTCGGACATCAGACTAACGAATGCAGGAACCTGAGGAGGCAAGTGGAGATGTTGATAGCTAGAGGGGAGTTTGCGAGTTATGTTCAAGGCTCGGCGATGGAGCAGAATCGACCAGTGGAACAAATAAAAAGGAGTCATAAACAAAGCTCCCACAATTCGCAACCAGTTCGTATAATCAATGCTATCCATGGTCGACCCGAGCCTAGTGAAGAGCCAGATGAGCTGCTACGGGTGCGCCTGCGGCAGGCGCAGATGAAGAAAAGGGTCGGCAATGTGACCACTCTACACCAACAGAGCCCGTCAATGCAGATAAAGTTCGACTGGACAGACCTGCAGCGTGTTCAACTGCCTCATGACGACCCGTTGGTAGTCAGTTTGACAGTGGCAGAGTGCTTGGTGCGCAGAGTTCTGATCGATCCTGGGAGCAGTGCGAATGTTATGCCGAGGGACACATTTGACAGGCTCGACATTAAACCAGAGAGGCTCAAGCCCACCGGAAATCCCTTATTAGGGTTCGATGGGAAGAGGGTGGAACCCGTCGGGATGGTGGAAGTAGAAGTTCAAGCTGCAGAGCGAGCTCTTATGAAAACTTTTGTGGTTGTGGAAATTCACCCCTCGTATAATCTCCTGATGGGAAGAGGATGGATTCACAGAGTCCGAGGTGTACCCTCAACTCTGCATCAGGTCATGAGGTGCCTCGGGCCCGATGGAGATAAAGTGATAGACATTCGGGGGGATCAGGTCGCAGCCAAAGAGTGTTATTCCGTCACACTAAAGCATGCAGGGAAGGGAAAGGCGCCCGTCCGGTCGACAAGCCCCAGATAGCAATTACAGGAACCTCCACTCGAGCAGAATAGGGTGGAGGAGTCAGCCGACTTGACCGAGGAGCCCCTTCTGGATGTGCAGATCGATCAGTCCAGGCCAGAACGAACTACCAGAGTGGGTATAAGACTGACCAGAGAAGAGCAGCAAGAGCTAGTGGATTTCTTATCCCACAATGTCGACGTATTTGCATGGAGTCACCTCGACATGCCTGGAATTAGTCATTCCGTCTCCTGTCATTCCCTGAATGTCAATCCAAATTTCAAACCAGTGAAACAGAAGCAGCGAAGATTTGCTCCAGAACGTAATCAGATCATAACGGAAGAAGTTGATAGGCTGCTTGATGCGGGATTTATCAGAGAGGTGCACTACCCTGAGTGGTTGTCCAACGTCGTTGTGGTGCAGAAGAAAAATGGGAAATGGCGCGTATGCATTGATTTCACCAATTTAAACAAAGCCTGCCCGAAGGACAGTTTCCCGTTGCCTAAGATTGATCAAATGGTGGATGCCACCACGGGGTATGAGCGTTTAACCTTTCTGGACGCATATTCAGGTTATAATCAGATTCCTATGGACCCCGCAGATGAAGAAAAAACTTCTTTTGTCACCGAGCGAGGAACATACTGCTACAAGGTTATGCCTTTTGGATTAAAGAATGCGGGAGCAACTTATCAACGACTTGTCAGCAAAGTTTTTAAGAATCAAATGGGTAAGATTGTCGAAGCCTATATTGATGATATGGTGGTGAAAAGTAGGAAAAAGGATGATCATCTGAAGCATCTGCAAGAGGTATTTGATGTACTAAAGCGATATGGGATGAGGCTCAATCCGACCAAGTGCTCGTTCGGTGTGAGTTCCGGGCAGTTTCTGGGACACGTGGTCAACCGCAGGGGCATCGAAGTTAGCCCCGCTCAAGCAGAGGCTTTGATTAAGAACGCCGAGCCAAAGACGATCAGAGAGGTGCAAGCCCTAACAGGACGAATAGCTGCATTAAGTCGATTTATTTCAAAGTTGTCAGACCACTGCAAACCATTCTTTGACACGATTCGGAGCCATGGAAGGCAGGTCTGGGGGGATGAGCAACGACAGGCATTGACTCATTTGAAGCAATATATGCAGAATCCGCCAGTCCTGTCAGCCCCAGAACCGGAAGAAAAGTTATTTCTATATCTTGGAGTATCTGGTGTCGCGACGAGTGCCGTTCTGATTCGTTGCAAGGAAGGGGTGCAATACCCAGTATTTTATGTAAGCAAAACACTGATGGAAGCAGAAAAAAGATACTCAAAGGCCGAACGGGTGGTACTTGCACTTGTAAATGCAAAAAGAAAGTTAAGGCATTATTTTGAATCCCACCCCATAGCTGTTCTAACAACTTTCCCAATCAGAACGCTCATGCACAAGCCAGAGCTCTCGGGCAGAATGACAAAGTGGGCCATAGAGTTGAGTTCATTTGACATAACGTACGAGCCGAGAACAGCTATTAAAGGGCAAGCGGTGGCCGATTTCCTACTAGAATGTGATGCCGAAGATACGGAAGAGGACCTTAGAAGCGGCTCTTGGAAACTTTTTGTGGATGGCTCCTCTAACCAGACGGGGGCTGGAATTGGGATCAAACTGCAAACCCCAGAGGGTACTTCCTTGAGCCAAGCACTCAGACTTGAGTTCCGAGCCACCAATAATGAAGCGGAATACGAGGCGTTGCTAAATGGATTAAAGTTGGCCAAAGAGCTACAGATCAAAAGTTTGACAGTGTATAGTGACTCGCAGCTGATTGTTCGGCAGGTAAATGGTGAGTACGCAACCAAGGATGACATGATGGGGGCATACCGTTCTGCCGTTCTGCGTAGAGCCAAGGACTTTGCAAAGATTGAATTCATACAGTTGCCGAGGGAACAGAATGCAGATGCAGACCGTTTAGCATGCAGTGCTTCAAGTTGCGGTGAAACATTGGCGAGGGTGATTCCAGTGGGAATAGTGACCTAGCCGTCCATTTTCGAAGAACCGATGGTCTCGGACCCTTGGCAAGTCAACGTCATACCGTATGAACCGAGTTGGATTGACCCAATCATTACCTATATTCGAGATGGCGTTTTGCCTATGCAAAGGGATGAAGCTAGGAAACTCAAAAAGAATGCTGCCAAGTACGCCATCGTGCGGAACCAGCTGTACAGAAGGTCCTATTCTGGCCCGTACTTGAAATGTGTCACCCCCGCGGAGTCGCAGCAGGTATTGCGAGCTATTCATGAGGGTGTGTGTGGCAATCATTCTGGGGGAAGATCGTTAGCGCATAAAGCAATGACACAAGGGTATTTTTGGCCAAACATGTCAAGAGATGCGGAGGAGTTCTCTCGAAGGTGCGATAAGTGCCAACGATATGGACCAATGATCCACCAACCACCTGAAGAATTGCACGTAATGGCCTCGCCGTGGCCTTTCGCGCAATGGGGGATGGATGTGGTCGGTCCTCTGCCAACTGCAAGAGCTCAGAACAAGTATGTGTTACTGGCCACGGATTATTTCACTAAATGGGTGGAGGCAGAACCGTATCCTAGCGTGACTCAGACTCAGGTGAGACGATTTATCTGGAACAACATTATCTGCCGCTTCGGTATTCCCAGAACAATAGTCATGGACAATGGCACAAACCTCGACAGCAGGCAAGTAAGAAAGCTGCTGGAGGAGTATGAAATCAACCAGAAGTTGGCTGCAGTAAGTCATCCTCAGGCTAACGGACAAGCAGAAATCACAAACAGAACCATTTTCGCCTGCATTAAGAAGAAGCTGGAAGATCATAAGGGGAAGTGGTTGGATGAACTCCCGAACGTTCTATGGGCTTACAGAACCACCCCAAGGCGGCCGACTGGGGAGAGCCCGTTCGCGATGGCGTATGGTACCGAAGCAGTTATACCGGTTGAGCATTTAGTCCCCACTATCAGAAGCTTAGCATGGAGTCGAGATCAGAACGACAAGATGTTAAGATTGAACCTCGACATGATAGACGAAAGGAGGGACGCAGCGGCTATAAGGCTAGCATCGTATCAGCAAGTGCTGGCGAATAGTCACAATAAGAGAGTAAAACACAGGGATTTTGCCCCGGGCGATCTGGTTCTGAAAAGAAAGGTGGGGATGGTCAAAAAAATGATGCCACCCTGGGAAGGCCCATACAGAATTGCAGAAGTCATTGGCAAAGGGGCATATACGTTGGAAACCATGGCGGGAAAGTTGGTCAGCAAGCCCTGGAACGCCACGTCTCTGAAGAGGTACTATCAATAGAAGCTAAGTTCTGGTTTTAATTGGATGTTATTTGTTGTCAATCAAATACATATGAATGAGCAAGTTACCGGAATTTACAAAAAAAGAAGCGAAGAATTTTCTTTTCCAATGGTCTACTATAAAAATTTAAAGCCAAGTGGCAAGTGGCATTCTAGCCGAGCGCCAGGCACTTAAGCAAGATAAGTGGCAGCTGGCACTATAAGCCGAACGCCAGACACTTGCTAAAAATTGAAAGCCAAGTGGCAAGTGGCATTCTAGCCGAGCGCCAGGCACTTAAGCAAGATAAGTGGCAGCTGGCACTATAAGCCGAACGCCAGACACTTGCTAAAAATTTAAAGCCAAGGGGCAAGTGGCATTCTAGCCGAGCGCCAGGCACTTAAGCAAGATAAGTGGCAGCTGGCACTATAAGCCGAACGCCAGACACTTGCTAAAAATTTAAAGCCAAGTGGCAAGTGGCATTCTAGCCGAGCGCCAGGCACTTGCCGTACAAACACACAGCAAAGCTAATATAAAAAGAAAAAGAGAGAAAAGATATATATGTACTGAAGATAAGTTGAACAGAGCACAACACATAGAGAAAAAGAGTTCGGCCATTTCATTAATATTGAACATTTAGTTTACAAAAGAGAGGTGTCCATCATTACAAGAAGATATGAACTGGAAGAATTCGAAGGAGCCCTAGCTAGACGCCTCAGTACCAACAGCATCCTGGTCCTGCCGACTCGCCTCCTCGGCCCCATCAGCCGCCTCACCTTCATGAGGTGGGGAATCCAGGTGAATAACTGAGTCGTTCGGCTGGGGTTCAGCGTCAGCAGTGGCTACAGAGGGAGCCACGGTTGACGATTGGGGAGCGGTCAGTGGCAGAGCGGTAGGAGGAGCTGTGATGATCCTTGAGGATGCGATGTCCTGGCACTCATCAAATATACGCTCCGCTTCGGTGGGTTCTGGGTCGACATAGACCCCCAGAGGCTCGATCCCCAGATCCTTGTCTACCTCATCCGGAGTGGAGCTGGTCTGTCCCTCATCCGGAACCCGGTCGGCGAAACCTTCCCGGAATCCTTGAGCATACCGAAGAGCACCGACCCTGGAGAACCGAGCATGAAGGGCCAGCATCCCACCACCCACTCTGCTGATAGCGTCGATCAGAGCGGTACGCTCGTCCAGAGCTCTTTTTTCAAAAGCCATCCGAGCAGACTGTTCATCAGCTAGAAGACGTTGGAGTTCTGCCTTCTCTTCTCTGAGTGATTCCTGCTCAGTCTGCCAGACGCTCTTCTCGAGCTGGAGGGCGTCCTTCTCATCCTGAAGGGAATCATTCTCCTTTTTCAGGACATCTCTCTCTTGCTCGGCTTTGTCAAGCCGAACCAGCACCTCGGTATTCTTCATGGCAAGGAGGTCGTTCTCTTTATTAGCCACCTCCAGGCTGTCAGAATACTTTCGGGCCCTGGCGTTCCCCATTTCCACCTGCTTCTGTATGGCCATCATCCCGAACAATGTCTGCATAGGTGCACAATAAGAACGGTTAAACCAATAGTCAGAACGGGCGAAGGCAAGACCAAGTAATATAAGAGAATTCATGAGTTAGAAAATAAAAGTCACCTCCATAGCAGATTGGGGAAAGCGACTGAACACGTCCTTCTGGGAAAGGCCCTTTGCCGCCTCAATGTCCTTCGGAGTCCACATGCTCCTGTAGTAGGCCATAGCGGTCTGGCCATCCTTCAGCATGGTCTCGTTCGGTTTCACGAACGTCCCATCCGTTCGAGTGTACCGAGGGGCCCATGGCGGCAAGCTGGGGATAGAAGGGGGGCCTGAAGCAGAAGCAGAGCCACCAGCTGCAGGAGGCCCAGAGTGAGAAGGAGCTCTGATCGCTCGGTGCAAGAGAGTACCCGGCCCAGAGACTCGGGTCCTTCTAATAAGAGGCTCCTCCTCAGGGTCGATTTCACTGTCAGGATGAGGCCTTTTGCCTCGCTCTTTGTCCCGACCGCCCCCCGCAGCAGCAGGAGCTATGGTAGCTGGGGAGGGCGCGTTCTGGTTGGCCGCAGGGGCGCTGGCAGCAGGGTTAGTAGCCACTGCGCTCGGGACAGTGTCAGATATGGTGGCTGAAGAAGAAGCCGACGCTGGAGAGGAGGTCGCCCCAGCAGCAGGAATGACTGGGGGAGTATTTTTCCTCCTGCCAAAAGAGGGAATCTGCAGTCTGCTCATATTGTAGCCGAGTGATGAGAGCGCAAAGAGGTTGTCTGAAGTGAGGAGATCTGAGCAGGAAGGAATATCGTTCAGAACGTATCTCTTCAAGTAGTTAATCCTATCCCTGCAAACACTGTAGCTCAAGTCATCACAAGGTATTCCCAAGGAGCGGCATAAGTAAGTGCAAAAACGAGGAACGCATGTTTCACAGGGGCAGTCGTGTTTATGGGATTTGAATTTTTTATAGGAGGAGACAGAGCAGACACCAAAGGCGCTCGGGATTGGGTAATCCTCTGCAGCCGGCGAAGACCAAGCCCCACTAATACCCACTATGCTATCCCTCCAACCCTTTTCAGATTTTATTGTGTCAGTGCATATGGACATCTTCTCGAACGGGTAGAGGTGGTAGAAGGGCTCATTAGTACGGATCTTACTGACCTTATAGCACAGAAGGAGGTCTATGAGGTCAAGGTCCAGATTTCTGTCACGCATCAATAAGAGCATAACAGATATGATCCTAAAGAAGTTGGGGTTGACCTGCAGAGGGGATATCCCCAATCTGTTGAAGACGTAACTAAAGAAAGGGTGCAGAGGGAACCTAACAACATTCAGTTGAAGGTTTGTGAATAAGACTTCGCCGGGCAGGAGGCCGGCGCCGGTCGTAATATTAACGTCTTGGGGGCAAACCCTAACTACGATGTTGTCAGGAAGCCTAAGTCTCATACGAAGAACACCCAGATCTACAACCATGGTGGAAGTGCAAGAAGAATCTAAAAGAGGGAAAATGGAAGCCTGCCGAAAGTAAAAAGAACGAAACTAACCTCGGAGGACTGCAAGATCGCTGGGAGAATGACTCTCGAAGGATTTCACCGGAAAAGGCTTAGCACAGTTCTAGAAAGAGGGAGATTTGGCTGATGATGGAGACGGTAAAGGGAAGTGAAGTGGAATTCTAGAGCATTATATAGGCAAGGGGGCCCGAGGGCCGAAGCGTCGGGAAGGCAAGAAATCCCTCGAACCCCGGAACATTGATTCTGGATCTGACCGTTCGCTCCCCCACGTGGTTATCTCGAGCCGTCAGCGTCATGATGAGACGCCATCAATAATTACCCCTTATTAAATAAGGGGCAATTATGGGGGCAGTTGAGGAGGCCCTGGATGACATGGGCCAGGTCCGACTCGCAAAACACAACCTTCAGTCCGAACAGTTGGGTCAGCCCATAGAAAGACACTGCCATATGGGCCGAGCGGGAGTAAGCCCATCAAGAGTGACCAGGGCTTACTGAGGAATAGGCCCAGGTCCAGCAATTAGTAAATATCTTGTAAATATCTTGTAAATATCTGGTAAGTATCTATAAATAGGAGTTGGAATGAAGAGGAGGAGGATCTTGATTCGGGTTGAGGTGTAAGAATTCTAGAGAGAGAAAGAATAGAAGGAGTTTCTTGCATCTTCAGTCTTGAATAGGATTGTGTGTGGGACAAAGATTTCAACTTTTTAAAAAATAGAGAAAAACTACTCCATTGATTAATTAAAATTTAAGAACAATATTCATAAAATTAACTTTACATGTAAGAGTGAAAGGGCTAGAGTTCTTTGTGTTTTCGAGATGACGCCTAAATATGTTACTAGGGTAATTTAGCAAAGGTGTAGTTTTGAAATTTTATATATATAAAAAAAAAAAAAAAAAAAAAAAAAAATACTCTTAATTTGTTTAGCGTACGATTGACCGTTTGTTCACTAATAAAAAGATCTAAAAATAGAAATAATCTCTAATATTTTTTTTTCAAAAACAGGGGGTCAATACCAAATCCTATACAAAATTATGAGACTTCAAGTTAAAAAAAATAAAAAATAATAAAAAACTTACTTTTTATAATATCTTGTTTACATTGGCTTAATTAAATAATTACACAATTACAAAATAGTCCTATATCTTTAAACAACAATAAATTTAGAAATTCAATATAATAAAAAAATATTAAAAATTTACTACCATAATGGATTTGAGAACGAGTATGCATGTATGTGTGTGTGTATATATATATATATATATATAGATATGAGGTGATAATGAAGCTCCAAATTTGTCTTTCACGCTCCACCTATTTCTTTTGTTAAATAAATTGACAATTTTGCCCTTACACCTCTCTTTCCTTCTTAAGCCAAAACATGAACAACTTTGTCAATATATGCTCTAATCCTCTCTGGAATGGAGCCAGAGAGCGATTTTCTAGAAGCAAGTCTCTTTTGGATTCGAAGTGAATGGTGGGCATTCAACGAACAGTGAGAGCGTGGTATGGTGCGTTATGCAAGTGTGACGAGGTGGATTTGGTCTAAAAGAGATTCATATTGGGAGACGATAGTGTTTTATGAATTCGAGTAATTTATTTCAGATGATAAGGTGCTTTATGCAGGACTACGTGTCCAATAAAATTTAATGGTTTGATCATTTAATTCTCGAGTTAAGTTTTGAGAATCTGTATCCCGAGTACTTGATAGTACACCTTATGGTTTGATTGACTCGTGTTTACGCAATTGTTGGAAGATTTGCTGCTTAGCCATTTTGGGAGACATTAAGTTAATTTTTACTAGATATTGCGGTTGGTAATCGCTTGTACGATTAGGTAATGATGTAGCTACGTATTAGGTAGCGAATGTGTGGTTTTTCGAGGATGTGTTGACTTAGATTTGAGACTTATTATGTGGTAATCAGGATTCCTTGTCTTGGATTTTGCATATCCTTCAGGGGATGAACTGAGGTTGGATGTCGTTGTGTTAGATGGTCTTGTGACCATTTTCCTTGCAAGTTTAGGGTTTTGTGTGGATGTGTAGAGTGTGCCCGGTGTCAATTTTAAACCAGGTACAGAAACCAATGGCATACGTTGTAGGATGTTGTATGATGAGCACCCACATAGGGTGGTAAGCATTCTATTGCCAATGACGGTGACGTGTGATTGCCTATTGACATCCGGTGTTAAAGGCAATAAAGGTCGCAAGCTGGCATTCTTGCAGGTGTTTTTGAGGTGTTCTTCAAGGAAAGTGACTGATTGGAGCTGCCTTCTTATGGAGGGTAGATTTCGAGTATGATATATTTTTAAGGAGGATAGATTGTAATAACCCGGATTTTTCTAATTTTTTTTTTTTTTTTAAATTTCTTTTATTTATTTTTCATGCCTCGTTTTGCTTGCCACGCTAGTCCTAAGGGCGTTTGGTCATTTTCTCGAGTTGGGAGTTATAGAAATGCATTTTTATTTATTTATTTATCATTTTAAGCCAATTATAAGTAACGGGACCGTTTTTTAAAAAATTCGGAAGTCGAGATGACTTTCGGGTTTGGGAACTTCTCCCAATTTTACCATTTTCATTGAGGGGCATTATTAGCATTTCACATATATATGCATTTATGTATCTATAAATTGAGGGAGATATTTATGGGACATGGATATCATTGCATTTATTAAGTGAGGGCGTGATGGTAAGTTAGCCAAAAGTTAGAATCATTGGTGGCTTGACAAGTGGCACTTGGATGACGACATTTTCATTTGTAAGACAAAGGCTACCCCTCCTCGTCCTCTTCATTTCGGCATTTCCTTTTCTCTCTCTATATCTATGTATACATATATTTTCCATGAAGTCGGAATGACTTTCGGGTTCGAGAACTTCTCCCAGTTTTACCATTTTCATTAAGGGGTATTATTAGCATTTGACACATATATACATTTATGTATCTATACATTGAGGGATATATTTATTGGACATAGATGGCATTGCATTTGTTAAGTGAGGGTATTTCACCAATGGAATCCCCACACAAAAATGAGATAACCATCATCTCCGTCACAACTTCCGATATCTTCTCGTCGTAATCATTGTTCCCATAATATCTTTTTCTTGTGACTGTCCTTGGAATACTCTAGTTCTCCGTCGGTGTCGGTGCTCTTTGGCTTTAGCAAGCAACGTCCATGTGTTTTGAGTGAAATTATGGATTTTTAATGGTTTTTGGATTTGGGGCTTCTTGGATTCCAATGGAGAAGGCTTGGTTATGTAAAGAGGTGGTTGTTGTAGAGAAACCATAGCTTTTATGGCTTGTTAGACCATCTCCAATGCTAAAAGTCATTTTCACATGCCAAATCTATATTTTGACAAGTGCTACAGTGTCAAAATGCTACATTTTAGCAATTCTGCTCTTATTTTTTTTATACAACCACCATTCTTTTTGAACTACCATTCCCGCCATTCATATTTGCATCAATAATATTAATATTAGGCACATTTCAAGTCAAATTGTAGACATTAGAAGGAAACTAAAATTAAACCTAATTAAAAAGAAGCAAAAATCTAAAATATCTGGTCAAAAAAGAACAAAACAAAACAAAACAAAAAAACAAATTTATTATTATTTTTTTACCACTATATGTGAATTAATTTTTTTATATAATATATTTTTTTCTTTTTCGGAAATATATATATACGTATATTATATATACTTGATTATATTATTATTGAAAATATATATATTTTTAGGGCAAATCATTTCGGCCTCCCCAATCGCCTCCATCTCTATTCTCGTTCTCAACTCTGAGAACTTGCCCTCTCTCTCTCTCTCTGTGCAACTGCAAACTACAAAATCTACAAGAATTAGAAGTTCAAAACCTATATATTTCAGTTTATCTATCTGTCTGCAAGAATCCAGAGTTCAAAACCTATTTCCTATATCAAAACTCATATCGGCGTATCATTTCAGATTGTTCAAAAAATCAAAACCCATATCTTTTAGTTTCCATCGCCTGCTGTTCCAGTTCGGGTTCACCGTTCGCAAGCTTCAGCCGCTGTCTCTCAACTCTCAAGCTTGCCCCGCTCTCTCTCTCTGCAACTGCTAACTTGTATGTATGGGTTTTGTTTTAATTTTTTTTCTAAATCAACTAATCAAGTTCTGTAATTCTTGATTTTGTGTGTGTGTATATATATATATATATCAAGGTCTGTAATTCTTGTTTTGTAATCAAAAGTTCAAAACCCATATATTTCTATTAGACTTGGTGCAAAATATAAAAATAGCTATTGCTATTTGTTTTGCTAAATTTGGCACAAAAAATGACAGAGGCAAATTTTGGCAGCCAATGTAGTAGCCCATTGGAGAGTCTAATTTTAATCCACCTGTTATATTTTGAATTGGCAGCTCACATGACAACCCCATTGGAGATGCTTATAGGCTTTTATGAAAGGTTTTCTCTCTCTCTCTCGCGCGCGCGCATTTTATATACGTAAATCTTCATTTTAGGTGGACTGGTGTAAGTAGATTGTATGCTTTAAAGGCCACACATACATTTTATATACATAAATCTTCATTTTGGGTGGAATGGTGTGAGTAGATTGTATGCTTCAAAGGCAACCCATGTACAGTTAAATCGTAAACTTGCGCAGGGTAGGAAATTCAAACCCACATTCGATACATTATATACAATTGGTTTTATTTTTTTCTAGAAAGGAAGTATGAGTTGCATTCCCGTGCAGGAGGCAGCAATGAAGTATATGTTTATGCTTTATTATTATTATTTTTTTTAGGTCTCACTGGTGAGAATATACATCTCTTGACTGCAGATGCGGACCAATAACAAATGGATACCTCATTTTTAATTATCAAATTAGAGATTGTGAGATGCATACTTACTTACCAAATCAGAAATTATAAAGTACAATTCAATAATTAAAAAGAATTTGTTCATTTGTTATTGATAGATGTCAACCGGTGGTGTACATCCTCATCGGTGATGATGTAAATATTGTCCTCTTGACATTAAAAAAAAAAAAGGAAAAATGCATATTTTTTTATGGGATGAACTCACAGCCTTAGTCGGGAGAAAGTATCCAATACCATATATAATATGCTATATATATTATTTATCATTTAATATGCAATTGATGAAAAAGTAATTAAAAATACCCGGTATTACTTACATAGGGGTTTATGATGTATAGTATTGGAATTTTTAATTATATCATTTTTTTCTTCAAATTATTATTATTTTATCTTAATTATTTTACTCCTATTGGTTAACCGTTTGTCCCATGCTTGGATCAAACGAATCCCAGCAAAAAGTACCAATTACCAAACACAACCCAGTTGACTGGCTACCTAAGGTTGGTGCGCTAAAGTGGCATCATAATTCACAGCAATGAAGGGGCTGAATACGCATCCCCAAACAAGCAATTGAACCCAAAGCCCCTTCCTTCCATGGCCTCTTCTCCGTCCTCGTCTCGTTTTAGTTACAAAAAGATCGCTATGTTCATTTCGATGTTTTGATTAAAAATGTTGTCGTTCTGTTGAGCAAATCATCGAACATGTGGAGCATAGTTGGAATCAATGCCCATTCCAACAATCTTTACTCCATCGAAGTAGTCAACGAGTTCCCTCACGACCCCAAAGCCTTCACTCAGATCTTCGTTTCAAATCTCGAATTTTATATTAATTTTGTTTATGTTTAATGACTTCACTATATAGAACTTTCGTGTTTGGATCAATCAAGAAACACTGTTTTCCTTATATTTTTTATAATTATTTATTTATTTTGGTTAAATGAAGCCTAAGTTCCAAAATGTTCTTTTTGTTTTTGTTTTTGTTTGGGTATTGAAGTGTTTGGAGATTATTTTACTCTACAATTGTGAAGTTAGAAATAGACCTAGGTCAATATGCAATACATTTAAATAAATACCTATTTATTTCCTCTTATATGGTGTAAGGAAAATGTATTCGTGGCAGTTCATTTATTCTTTCTGATTTAGCAAAAAAGGAATTGAAGATACAGAACAAAATAAATAGAAAATGATTTTTTTTTTTCCTTTGTAACTTTGCGGTATCTCGTCTGGAACAAATTGCATAATGTCATCTGAATCATTTCTCATGGTTGATCCTTGCTGTAGGTGCCGTATGACGTTGGCTTTGTTCTTGCCAGGTTAAAAAAAAAAAAATTCTCATGTTACACTCGGGTCAACCGCCATTGGTGACCATCCTGCAGCCTGAGTTGTAAGCAAGTATTATGGCATCCATTCATTGACCAATATCTTATGATTTAGCAACCAGTATTAGCACCCAGTAAATCAATTAACTTGAAAAAATAGAGTAAAATTAGGCTCTCATTTTGCAAATGGTATTAGCTCTGGAGAATTGCATCTTACAATTCCATACCCATGCCACCGATAATAGACAATATGTCAGTACCATGAGTCACCATCATACTGAGCCCACCCACTGCTCGCTAATGGAGACACCATTGCATTTGCTACCATCTCCGGCCAAGGCTCCAACTGGTCATGTTATGGCTCTGAAGGAGGATCCATCCCCACTCACAAAAAAGATCGAACTTACTATCCTTTTTGTTAGATCTCAGTATTTGTTCTTATTTGATTTGGATCGCGATAAAACCCTAGCCCGAGGGGTACCTTGCTCTAAAATTCTAAGGTTCAATGGCAAGAATCCCATTTCTCATAACTCGTAAGCGCGTGGCTTTTTTCATCAAGTTAGCTTGCCATTTCTACTTCAAAAAAGGCTCAAAGCTGTCAGGCGTATTACTGCGATCATGGAGGCACACTTTGAGGAATGCATGGTTATAAATATATAGGCTCTCGTATAGCTATCGTCAGATTCGTCACCCACCTTCCGCTCTCTTGAACTATAAATGAAGAGGCTCTCCTATCTCATGGAAGAACCTTTTTGGAACATTACTAGAAGGAGAGGAGAACAATGACGACATTGAATTTCCTCTGGATTTTCTCCTAAAGCTACCTCTGCTTTCACGTAGTTGTTAATTTGTTCTCCTGGGACCTCGATTGTCTTGCTTGTGATATTAGCATCTCCATTACTAGACCTGACAAGGTTCAAGTCCCTCTTGGAAACACGGTGTTCTATACTTGAAAAACTATCTATTTCTATCAATGAAGTGGCCATAGAGCTCTGAAGCTGAAGAACTTCTACAACAGTATTTGTGTAACTTCTATTATGGAATTGTTCAACATGTGTAACGGAGACGATTAAGATTTTTCTTTCCTCCATTTCACTACATTTTTGGTTCATTTATCTACGTTAATATTTAGAAGAATCCTCAGTTCTGATCTAGTATTCTTATGTACTTTTGTATGTTGTATCAAGTAACTTGGTTGAAGAAAACTGGTTTCATATATGATCGATATAATTTTAGCAAAGTTTGTGCTTAACCTTTTCCTTTGTATAATTCATTGTTTATTTTTTTGTTGTTTGTTTGTGGCGTGTTCTATGGTTTCTTGTGTGCTTTTGGTTGAATTCTTATAGGGTGTTTTATTTTTTCATTTCATGATATTGTGAGTAGAATGTTGAAGAAGAAACTACCGAACTTTCTTACCTTTTTTGTTCGACTGTCTAGAACTTCCATATATTTTACCTTAACTGGTTACACTTTTGCATTTGATATGCATGCTTAGAGTTAAACGGTATTCACACTAGCAATTCAAATTTCATGCATCATCAAATTCCTTGATTTAAATCCTCTGCAGTGGCTGAAATTTAATCCAAAGTTGGAGGTTGTAAAAACCTATGTGAAATGTCTATAAGATAAAAGTGTTCAATCTTGTCATATTCCCTAACTTATGAACATGGACACATATGCCATCTTCTGATGTAAACACAAGTGTTTGACTAGTGTCATGTTGACAAATGACCAACCCTTTAATTGTTGGAAACCAACACACATTCAACATCAGAAGCCCTAACACTTGATCCAGAACTCAAGGATAAACACTTTTTACCAATGTCAATATACATAATCAAAATAGACCAAATTCAACGTTTCCACATTCTTATTACCATAAACCCTAACTTTCAAAGTTTAATACAACTCAGATTTTTTTTTGATAAGTTTAATACAACTCAGATTTCTTGTTACCAAATAACACAGAACACTCACCTGAGCTATTTATTCTTCAGATGGGGGTGGATCGCACGGCAGATAATCATCCTGTCTGCCTTGTTCATGAAAGGTCGCTTGCAATCCTCCACTGGGCAATTGAATGGAAAATGGCCATGAACTTTTTTGTGTGTATTTAATTTCTTGCCTTAGTCCGCACTGCAAAAAGTGCAATACCCAGGAATAGCAGCGACGGCCACCTCCTCCTCCTCGAAGTCCATAGTGACGGCGGCGGCGGTAACCTCCCAGTCCTCGTTCTCCACCTCGTTGTCAGCAGCGACGAGGACGTACTCGTTCTCAGTAACAGCAGCAGCTATGACTACGTCCTCGGCCGTCGGGATGGAGGAATCGACATCAACGGTAGGGGGACGTGAACGAAGTGCCAATAAATCTAACTACGGATAAATGATCAAATCTCCAATAAAGGGGGTGTTTGCTCCTACTTCCTATGAGTCTTCAACTAGAGCCTGATGGCAATTTGGGGCTTATAAAACAGATCTTCAATGTCAAAATAAAGACCAACAAAAAGGAAGAAAAAATATTTAAGTATAAAATGATAAATAGAAACAGAAACAAGTATGACATACTTTCTCAAAAACATATCACAAACAAATATTTGCCATGAAAATTGGCTAAACAAATTGACTAGAGTAGAGAAAATTACTTGAGTAGCATCACATATTGTGTTAAAACTTATGAAGTGCTCATTGACATTTTCCACACCATATTTACGCATCATGGTCCTCTGTAATAATTACCCGGTAAAAAAATAAAAGGAAAAAAATAGTTTAAAATGCAACCAACCAATCTCTTCAGTTTCTCCCTTGAGCATCGTTGTTTGAATTGCAATACCAACTTTTACCAAGTCACCTTCTGGATCAAAACCCTTAGAAATTGCAAATTTGAATTTCTGCAAGCAATCAAAAGATTGTCACAATAAAATTAGTATAACACTTAAACACTTCAAAATTAAGACAGATTAAACTACACAAACTGCATCTCTAGAAAAGCTTCTTTGTTTGAGCTAGATCCATCAAGTTCACCCCCAAGAACGTAATCGCACACATACGTTGCCTGGATGAAAAACAATTCATATCATCAAAAATTTATGATAATAAATACTGGCTTCCCTCTTTGGTGCAGTATACCTTTTTCTGAAATGTAGAGATAGGTGATAAAAGAAAAAAGAAGCATCCAAATTATACATACCTCTGCCATGTTCTTCACAATGACATATTTTCTGGCAAAAGAGGCAGTAGCTATGGTCCCCTCGTGAGAGTATTTGCCATGAATGATTGAAGCATATGCTCCTTTCTTGTGCTTTTCAACAGTATTCCAAACCTTCATAGAAATTATAAATATATGATCTCAATAATGAAAGAATTACATGCAATGAAATCAGCTTCGCAGCAGTTCACTCTCCTTAGACACCCACGGGTAAGTTGTATCAACTATTTGGACATTTTTGTCACTCAAAACCATCGTCTCTTCCGCTGCAGCTCCAAACGCAGGCAACATCACAACATCACCCTTCTTAATTACGTCAAATTGTTTCTTCCCCTCCTGGACAGGGATATCCTTAACTTCCATCTCCTCCAATCGCTGCAGACAAGATCAAATCATTTACTAATTGGCATAATTAGTTATTGAATAGATAGGGAATGACTTACACCATATAGCGATGGCTTATTTAATTGTCCATCCAAATGCTACCGAATGTAATAAAATTTTACCAGGAATGTTAATCAAGTCAAACAATTCCACATGCTCCATGATCAAGTATGTAAGCGTCACTGGTGTTAGATGGTCATTAAAGAGAAATGTTCCAGCCAATGCAAGGTGCGGGAGAGTAGAACAGGTTAATGCATAACACTGTTTGCACAGAGGCCATTGCTTCTTATTGAGAATATTGTTTGCACGAACTTTCTACGCTATGTCCGAAGTTCAGCATAATACTACTCTTCGTCAGCACTTAAATGGAATAACAAAAAGTACATTACCAAGTGTTGGTCCACTAACTTTCTGTGAAGGGAAAATTGGACACAGATTCAACTTTTGGCATTATTTTACGCAAAATATCATATATGTGCCTGCATCCTAAGGTTATTGGTCCGAACTTTTATCATTGCATTAAGCAATGGCCCCAAGAAGAGAATAAAAAAACTCTGAAAAAATCCTAAATTCTAAAATTGATTTGATCACCAAAAGCATGCTTTTTGTAAGTACTCTATCTCTTCTTTTGACCAACTTACTAATCCTATTTGAGAATCTACTAGTGGAAGCAGAGTGTGAGGTAGTTCATGGCAAGCCCCTTCCAACACTATGGAACTCACTCAAAAGCATGCTTTTTGTAAGTATTTTAATTTTGAAGAAGTAACTTAGAGCTTTACCCTATATTAAGTACTTTTGATTGTCAAAGTTCTTGATATGATTTTCTGAAAAGATTTACATCTTCAAAAAGCTTGGCATGTTGATAAAAATTGTTTCAGATTCAATCTCTGCAGATTTCTAATCCAATTCAGATTTTTTCTTTTTTCATGCCCAGATTCAGATTTTCTTGTAGACATAATTGACAAAAATAAATAAATAAATAAATAAAAATAAAAATAAAAATAGAAGCTATATATATATATATATATATATATATATATATATATATATAATACAAAGTAACAAAATGTAGATTACGGTGATTACCTCAAAATGCAATGCAAATTTTGTTACTTTATATATATATATATATATATATATATATATATATATATGAGATCATAAAAATTTTCACCAAATAGGATTTAGTTTGCAAAACAAGAATTACAGAGCTTGATTAGTTGATTTAGAAAAAAATTTAAAACAAAACCCATATATACAAGTTAGCAGTTGCACAGAGGGAGGGGGGTAAGCTTGAGAGTTGAGAGACAGTGGCTGAAGCTTGAGAATGGCGAACCCGAACTGGACCAGCGGGCGATGGAAACTGAAAGGCATGGGTTTTGATTTTTTGAAGAATCTGAAATGATATGCCAATATGGGTTTTGATATAGGTAATAGGTTGTAATGTTTAAGTTTTTATTTTTTATTTTTATATATATATGTGTGTTAGTGGAGGGACCCACAATTTTGTTTTAAAGTGGTCATTAAGACCACATTTGTGTTTTTGTTTTTCTGCATCTCACTCTCTCTTTCCCAGCTGCCCGCTTCCACCTTCCTCTCTGTTTTCTTTTTCCTTTTTCCACTTCAAGGTTTCAATCCTTGATTGCTCCCTCATTTCTTTGTGTTTTTAAGTATCGTTTGAGGCAAAACAAAGCCCGCGACGAGCTCTACGCGCTCATACAAGCAATTTCAGTTTTTGGTCTTCCTAGGGGCTTCGAATTTAGAGACCCAATTTCTAGGGTTTTGCCTATTTTGAGGTAGGGGCATCTTAATCCACTCTAGTCTTGTTCTATTGTGAATTTTACCTCCATGTTGTATTAAATATGCTTAATTTAGAGTTAATTATATCTATGATGGTATTAATGATGTCTAGAGGGTTTTCACGATCTTGAATATGGTTGGTTCATATGCAAATTATATTTAGTTGTTGATTTCCTATGTTTACTATGTGCTAGCATGCTGAAATTGATGTATGAGAGTATGCTTATTTAAATTGCGCCAAATTTCCCAATTCATGATGTTGAGCTCATATATATATATACATGCACATGCTTAAATGTATTTTGTTGTATCTTAATGTGTTAATAATTACTTAGAAGATGTTGAACATGTTGAATGTTTAATTTTGTGATGGAAAATTTTAAATGCCATGACATTGTATGTATGGAATATATATACATACACATACCATTGGGTTTGCATGAAATGGGAGAAATTGTTCTTGAAATAAATATGGGGAATTTCAGGGAAGTGTTTTTGATAAAATGGTTTTATGCGAAACCCGGTCGCTGCGGGGTTACTAACGGGCCGGAGGTTAATATAGCCTAGAGGGGACTAGGGAATCGCCCTAGCGTGGTTGAGCTAGTTGGGCCCCATAATGACGCCGCGGGGTTACCAAGGGTCAGGGACACTAGCTAATCCTCCTCTCGTGTCGCGGCGGGGTTACCAAAGGGCGGGCTGTATTAACGTTTGAAAGTGATGGTTTTGAGAATGAAAATGGGGAGTGTCATTGACATGCATTGCATTTCATTTCATTGCATTGCATTGTTTATACTTGGAATTGACTTGTATGTTGTATTTGATCCCCTACGTTGTATGATCCCTATCTCCCGTTGGCCTATGCTTTGCTTGAATTCACAAGGACACAAGATTTGTGTCTTAAGTGTCACCTACTGAGCATATAGCTCACCCTACTATTTATACATTTTTTTCAGGTCTTGGAAAAGAACCGATGAACGACAACCCACCTCAAGCTTGAGCGATACTAGAAGCTCACTTTTGTGTCTTTTGTATATTTCCCATTATTTTTGCAAAGCACTAAAAGTATAAAGGTATATATGTATATTTTGCAAAACTTTGTCATGTAACCTTGTTGATGAATGGGAAGGATAATTTTAATTAAAGTAATTATCGGTGTCATTTGATTGTGTATCATCATCTTCTATTGCCGTGAATTCGGAAATTGAGCCATGATAGGTCAAAAATGAATTTAAACAGGGTATGGTAGGCCTATTTTTAGGGGAGGTTATGCCGAATTTTTTGTAAAATTCTTGGCATCAGTTAGGGTCGTTACAAAATTTGGTATCAGAGCAAAGGTTCGAAAATCTTTAGGACGACGGGTAGAGGCCTACATAGAGTCGCATGGAATGTTGTTTGTGTTGCTTACTTGACTACTTGCTACGTGGTATCTTATTTAAATGAGCATGCTTAACTGCCTATGTGCTTACTTGCTTACTTGTTTATGTTAAAATGTTTCTTGCATAGTCTTGCATGCTAAGTGTTGTACGGTATTAATTCTTGTTGAGTCGTCCATAGTGGACCTTAGTGTCATGTTTCTGAATCGTTTTCTCATTTTATAGCACGATGTCACGGCGTGAGGAACCTAGAGAAGTTGGCCTTAGACCAACAAGGGGTGATGTTGGTGAGAGCTCTAGCTCCAATCCGGCGGAGCCAGTTGATGAGAACATGCTTCTTAGGGACTTGATTCCCCCAAGAGTTGTTCCCTCAAGAAGAGAGAATGCTGAAACACCCGTACCCGTAGAAGTGGGTGAAGGTTCTATGGCACTGGAGTTTAATCGTTTGTTGCAAAATGTCGTGAGGGCAACGATTGTTGCTCAGCCGCAGTTGGTACCACAACCTACAGTTCGAGTTGAGGAGACTCCAGCTAAAAAGCGTCTCAAGATCATTAAGGGGTTTTCTCAGCTGATGCCGGTTATGTTTGAGGGCGGTGCGGATCCAATGGTAGCCGACAACTATATGGATCAAGTCGAAACTCAGTTGACCTCAATGGATGTGACAGAGGATCACTTGAAGATCATCCTAGCAACTTACAAGTTTGCTATGGATGCCAAGGTTTGGTGGAAGTCGATCACTAACCAGTACAAGATTGAAGAGATGAGTTGGGACAAGTTCAAGGAACTGTTCTATGAAAAGTACTTTCCGCTTTCCAAAAGATGGGAGTTACAGGACCAGTTTCATAATCTTATTCAAGGGAACATGTCAGTGGCGGAGTATGAGAACAAGTTCACCTCACTCTCCCGTTTTGCTCCAGAAGTGGTGAGAGATGAAGCTAACAAGACTCGGAAGTTTGTCTCGGGTCTTAATGATCGAATGAGGCCGTTGATCACGGCACAGTTTATTAAGGTTTACTCTGAAGCAGTGGAAAGGGCTTTGATGCTGGAGGCTGACAATAGAGAGAAGGATGCAAGAAGAGAGCAATTGAAGCAAAAGAGGGGTGCAGGGCCATCCTCAGAGGGATCTTCTTGGAAAAGAAACAGGGGCAGTCCATCTCAGTTTCAGGGGCAACAGTCTACAAGATCTGCTCCTACCACTCCTATGCCAGCTAGATCTGACAGGAGTGCAGTTGTTTGTTATCAGTGTCAGCAGCCCGGACATTACAAGTCCAGTTGTCTGATGAGATTGTCTTCAGTTTCGTCAGCTCCGAAGGCTTGTTATGGGTGTGGCCAGCAGGGTCACTTGATTCGTGATTGTCCGAGTCAGAGAGCAGGCACCATTAGTGGCAGAGGGTCACAGCAGAGGCCGTCACAATCGGCTATAGTTCAGTCAGGTTTCAGACCACCACCACCACAGCCTACTATGTCTTCACAGGGTTCACGATTAGTTAGGAGGGATACTCCTACTATGTCAGTGCAGCAGTTAGGTGTTCAGGTTGGCAGTCCTCAGGCACAGGTACCACAGGGACGTGTTTTTGCACTGGCACAGACAGATGCATCTTCTGGACTGTCAGTCCTTCGAGGTATATTTCCAGTGTTTGGTTGTTGGGCCCGTGTTTTATTTGACTCTGGTGCATCTCATTCTTTCATTTCATCATCATTTGCACTTGCATCGGGGTTGGAAGTTAGTTTCTTGGAACAGGCGTTGAGTGTTGATACGCCAGTTGGGGTTTCAGTGTCTTTGAGCCGAATTGTGCGGGAGTGTCCCATTATGATAGCCGGGCGGACCTTTGTGTTTGACCTTATCCTCTTGGAGATGATTAGCTTTGATGTCATTCTCGGGATGGATTGGTTGGCCTTCTTTCATGCCACGATCGATTGTTTCAAAGGGAGAATTACAGTTTGCACTCCAGAAGGAGACTGTTTCTTTTTCACGGGAGATCGGAGTGATTCCCAATCATCGTTGTTGTATGGAATTCATAAACGGAGTCGTGGTGATTACTTCTTGGCTAGCCTTTTAGCTGAAGAAGATGATGTCGTGGTAGAAGTTTATCCGGAGATTGTTTGTGACTTCTTGAATGTTTTTCCAGAAGATTTGACAGAGTTACCTCCACACCGAGAAGTGGAGTTCACTATTGATTTGATGCCTGGTACTGCGCCGATTTCTATGGCACCGTATCGTATGGCACCAGTTGAATTGGAAGAATTGAAGAGACAGCTTGATGATTTGAGGATGAAAGGTTTCATCCGACCGAGTGTGTCACCGTGGGGCGCACCGGTCTTGTTTGCTAAGAAGAAAGATGGTTCGTTGAGGTTGTGCATTGATTATCGGAAGTTGAATCATGCCACCATCAAGAACAAGTATCCTTTGCCAAGGATAGATGATTTATTTGATCAGTTGAGGGGAGCCAGTTGTTTCTCGAAGATTGACTTGAGATCTGGCTATTATCAGTTGCGGGTTAGGGATGAGGATATCCCGAAGACAGCATTCCGTACACGGTATGGACACTATGAGTTCCTTGTTATGCTTTTTGGCTTGACTAATGCGCCAGCGGCATTCATGGACTTGATGAACCGCGTCTTTCACGATTACTTGGACCAGTTTGTGGTAGTTTTCGTGGATGACATTCTTGTGTACTCACGGACTCGGGAAGATCACGAGGTCCATTTGAGTATTGTTCTACAGATTTTGCGGGAGCACCGATTGTATGCCAAATACGAGAAATGTGAGTTTTGGCTACAGGAGGTGAAGTTTTTGGGGCATGTTGTTTCAGAAGGTGGAGTATCAGTTGATCTATCAAAGGTTGAAGCAGTTTTGACTTGGGAGCGACCCAAGAATGTGTTTGAGATCCGCAGTTTTCTTGGTTTAGCGGGTTACTATCGGAGATTTGTGAATGATTTCTCCCGTTTGGCAGCTCCTATGACCCGTTTGACCCGGAAATGGGTCAAGTTTGTCTGGAATGAGGCCTGTGATTCATCTTTTCAGGAGTTGAAGACGAGATTGACTACAGCTCCAGTGTTGGTGATACCTAAGCGAGGCTTGGGTTATGTGATCTATTGTGATGCTTCACGTGATGGGTTGGGATGTGTGTTGATGCAGGATGGTAGAGTAGTGGCTTATGGGTCTCGACAGTTGAAGACTCACGAGCTTAACTACCCTACTCATGATCTGGAGTTAGCGGCAGTTGTGTTTGCCTTGAAGTGTTGGAGACACTACTTGTATGGTGAGAGATTCGAGGTATTTTCAGATCACAAAAGTCTCAAGTACCTTTTTTCCTAAAAGGACTTGAACAACAGACAGAGACGATGGGTTGAGTACTTGGAAGATTACAACTTTGATTTGCAATATCATCCGGGCAAGGCAAATGTTGTAGCTGATGCCTTAAGCCGAAAATCTCGTGGAACTTTGGCCAGCTTAGCTATTCGGAAGTGGAAGATACTTGAATATCTGGCAGAGATGGGATTACAGTGTTGTGATGATGATGGTTACAGTGAGTCGGCATTCTTATTTAGTCTTGTGGCTCAGCCTACTCTTGTTGTACGAGTGATTGAGTCACAGAGACAGGACCCGAACTTAGATGCCATCCACGCTTTGATCTCTAGTGGTGAGACAGTGAAAGATTGGGCCTTGCATGCAGATGGGGGTCTACGGTTCAGGGGTTTGTTGGTGGTTCCCACAGTTTGTCGTGAGGATGTCCTACGGGAGTTTCACACTTCCCGTTTTGCAGTTCATCCAGGTGGTACTAAAATGTATCACAATTTGAGACGTCAGTATTGGTGGAGCGGGATGAAGAATGATGTTGCACAGTTTGTGGCTAGATGCCTTACCTGTCAGCAGGTGAAGGCCGAGCATCAGAGGCCAGCTGGTTTGTTGCAACCATTACCTGTAGCGCAATGGAAATGGGAGCATATTGTTATGGATTTTGTGACAGGTTTTCCAAGGTCACGGAGGGGCAATGAGGCCGTATGGGTCATCATTGACAGATTGACCAAGACGGCTCACTTTTTGCCTATTAAGGCAACAGATGATGCAGAGAAGCTTGGTGTTCTTTATGTGAAGGAGATTGTAAGGTTGCATGGAATTCCTGTAACCATTGTGTCAGATAGGGATGCTAAGTTCACTTCGAAGTTCTGGGAAGGACTTCAAGTAGCGTTTGGTTCAGCGTTGCATTTTAGTACGGCATTCCATCCACAGACGGACGGTCAGTCGGAGCGTACTATCCAGATTTTGGAGGATATGCTTCGGGCATGCGTACTTGATTTGGGAGGTAGTTGGGAGGATCACCTTCCACTTATTGAGTTTGCCTACAACAACAGTTATTAGGCGAGCATCCAGATGGCTCCATTTGAGGCGTTGTATGGTAGACCTTGTAGGTCTCCTGTTTGTTGGACTGAGGTAGGTGAGACAGCCGCCTTAGGACCCGACATTATACTCGAGACTACTGAGAAGATTAAGTTGATAAGACAGAGGTTACTTACAGCTCAGAGCCGACAGAAGAGCTATGCGGATAAGCGGAGACGACCGTTATCCTTTGAGGTGGGAGACCACGTTTTTCTACGGGTTTCTCCACGGAAGGGATTGATGAGATTCGGAAAAAGTGGCAAGTTGTCGCCACGATTTATTGGACCGTTTGAGATTTTGGACCGAGTAGGAGAGGTTGCCTACAGGCTTGCTTTGCCACCACAGTTGGATAGGGTCCACAATGTTTTCCATGTATCGATGTTACGGAAGTACGAGCCAGATCCATCTCACATTTTGAGTTGGGTTGATGTGGACATTGATGAGGATGTTTCCTACGAGGAAGGACCAGTTCAGATTCTTGACACACAACAGAAGGTGTTGAGGAACAAGACGATACCAATGGTGAAAGTCCTTTGGAGACACCACGGAGTCGAGGAGGCTACTTGGGAGCTTGAACAGGAGGTTCGCTCCAAGTATCCAGCGTTGTTTTCTTCCTCAGGTATGTCTTGATTTCGGGGACGAAATCTTTTAAAGTTGGGGAGAATGTAATGTTTAAGTTTTTATTTTTTATTTATATATATATATGTGTGTTAGTGGAGGGACCCACAATTTTGTTTTAAAGTGGTCATTAATACCACATTTGTGTTTTTATTTTTCTGCATCTCACTCTCTCTTTCCCAGCTGCCCGCTTCCACCTTCCTCTCTGTTTTCTTTTTCCTTTTTCCACTTCAAGGTTTCAATCATTGATTGCTCCCTCATTTCTTTGTGTTTTTAAGTATCGTTTAAGGCAAAACAAAGCCCGCGACGAGCTCTACGCGCTCATACAAGCAATTTCAGTTTTTGGTCTTCCTAGGGGCTTCGAATTTAGAGACCCAATTTCTAGGGTTTTGCCTATTTTGAGGTAGGGGCATCTTAATCCACTCTAGTCTTGTTCTATTGTGAATTTTACCTCCATGTTGTATTAAATATGCTTAATTTAGAGTTAATTATATCTATGATGGTATTAATGATGTCTAGAGGGTTTTCACGATCTTGAGTATGGTTGGTTCATATGCAAATTATATTTAGTTATTGATTTCCTATGTTTACTATGTGCTAGCATGCTGAAATTGATGTATGAGAGTATGCTTATTTAAATTGCGCCAAATTTCCCAATTCATGATGTTGAGCTCATATATATATATACATGCACATGCTTAAATGTATTTTGTTGTATCTTAATGTGTTAATAATTACTTGGGAGATGTTGAGCATGTTGAATGTTTAATTTTATGATGGAAAATTTTAAATGCCATGACATTGAATGTATGGAATATATATACATGCACATACCATTGGGTTTGCATGAAATGGGAGAAATTGTTCTTGAAATAAATATGGGGAATTTCAGGGAAGTGTTTTTGATAAAATGGTTTTATGCGAAACCCGGTCGCTGCGGGGTTACCAAGGGGCCGGAGGTTAATATAGCCTAGAGGGGACTAGGGAGTCGCCCTAGCGTGGTTGAGCTAGCTGGACCCCATAATGACGCCGCGGGGTTACCAAGGGTCAGGGATACTAGCCAATCCTCCTCTCGTGTCGCGGCGGGGTTACCAAAGGGCGGGCTGTATTAACGTTTGAAAGTGATGGTTTTGAGAATGAAAATGGGGAGTGTCATTGACATGCATTGCATTTCATTTCATTGCATTGCATTTTTTATACTTGGAATTGACTTGTATGTTGTATTTGATCCCCTACGTTGTATGATCCCTATCTCCCATTGGCCTATGCTTTGCTTGAATTCACAAGGACACAAGATTTGTGTCTTAAGTGTCACCTACTGAGCATATAGCTCACCCTACTATTTATACATTTTTTTCAGGTCTTGGAAAAGAACCGATGAACGACAACCCACCTCAAGCTTGAGCGATACTAGAAGCTCACTTTTGTGTCTTTTGTATATTTCCCATTATTTTTGCAAAGCACTAAAAGTATAAAGGTATATATGTATATTTTACAAAACTTTGTCATGTAACCTTGTTGATGAATGGGAAGGATAATTTTAGTTAAAGTAATTATCGGTGTCATTTGATTGTGTATCATCATCTTCTATTGCCGTGAATTCGGAAATTGAGCCATGATAGGTCAAAAATGAATTTAAACAGGGTATGGTAGGCCTATTTTTAGGGGAGGTTATGCCGAATTTTTTGTAAAATTCTTGGCATCAGTTAGGGTCGTTACATAGGTTTTGAACTTTTGATTCTTGCAGACAGATACATAAACTGAAATATATGGGTTTTGAACTTCTGATTCTTGTAGATTTTGTAGTTTGCAATTGCAGAGAGAGAGAGAGAGAGAGAGAGAGAAGGCAAGTTCAGAGTTGAGAACGAGAATAGAGATGGAGGCGCTTGGGGAGGCTGAAATGATTTTTTTCCCCTTTCTAGTGGGCCCATCATCCACCTTTGTCGTCTTGGGTCAGGGCTGTCTTGGGCTTTTATTTTAAGACGGTGGTTAAGTTGACTTGGACTTAATTAGGTTGGTTAATATTATATAAATTTATTTTAGCACGGTGGCTCAAATTGGTATAGTGTTTTTTTTTTTACCCCCCTTGGGATGGTCCACCCCTACATTTCTTGTAACATTTAGTTACGGGGTAGAAAAGAAAAGAAAAGAAAAAAAAGAATAGCAGAGAGAGAAAAAAAAAAAAAAAGAGAAATTAAAAGATATCATAATAGGAGAGAAAATAAAAGAAATAACATGAAATGAAATGATATTATACTTGTTTTGATAAAATAGAGTAGAGAAAAGAAAAGAAAATATCACAATTAAATTACTATCATACCATTTTAAATAGATGGGATATGAATGAAATAATAACTTCCTCTCTAATTATTGAGGATAATTTTGAAATTATAACTTTCAAAACGCATCGTAAAGAATCATGTAACTTTTATATTATTCAAACTACAAAATAATATTTTTTACAAATTTAAATAAATAAAAAAAAAGTTTTATACTAATCAATTGCATACTAAAATTTTTTTAAAAAATTCTTTGCGGATCTAGAAATTGGGGTTAATATTTTTTTTGATTGGCTAATACTAGTAATATTTTTTAAATTGCCTTTCAAATAATTTTGTTTTGTTTTGTTTTTTTTTTTTTTTTTTTTGTGTGTGTGTGTGTGGGGTTATTGGGCCCAGCAGAACTCACTATGAGAAAAGTGCAGAAAAATTAAAGAACAAATGTTTTCTTGAAAAAAATAAAATTGGCCTCTTTAGTTATTAAGCAGCTGAGAAATGGAAAGAAGTCGACCAAAGAGTTTTACATATCTTATTATCCACCACCATTTTCTCCCCAACCAAACAGAATATTAAGCTCAAGTTACAAAATCCCTAGCGTTGAAGATCTTAATGGTGTACTAGCTCGCGATTCACGAGCTCAAGAGTCTTCTTTTTATGTCCAAAACCTCGGCGATTATTGTTGTCACTCCTGGTCAAATTCTTCCGAAACACCTTGGCGTCGAAATCGAAATCAAAGGTGGCAGACGAAAACACCTTGTACTTGTTAAAACCAACTTATAAGGCATACCAGACCAGTGGCTTGGTGGAAAGTTGCATCTTGCATAAACCACTTGGACATCCTTCCAACCGTGTGTTATTGAGTCTTTTTCCTTCTATTTCAATTAAGTATGGTGTTTGTTAGGTTTTTTAAACAAACTCGTTTACCATTTCTTAGTTCTTTGTCTACATCTTCTGAGTATTTTTAATTGATTCATTTTGATTTATGGGATCCTACTCCAATTGATTCATATGTTGGATAAAAATATTTTGTATTATGTATTGATGATCCATCTTGTGCTACTTGGATATACTCGGTAATATAAAAAATTGATTTGCTGTTTGTTTTCAAGAGTTCCATAATATGGTAACTACTCAATTTAGTGCCAAAATCAAGACTTTCAGGTCAGACAATGGTAGAGACTAGAGAATGTACCAAAAGAAATTTCTCTGCATATTTTCGTAGCCAAGGAATTATTCACCAAACCAGTAGTGTAGAAACAACAGAATGGTGTCACGAAGATTGAAAAAAAAAAACGTTACGTATTAGAAATTGCAAGGGAAATTATGTTTCAGATGAATGCATGTCCCAAAGAGGCATTGGTCTCGTGGCGTTTTGACTGCAACATACGTTATTAATCGGCTTCCTAGTCGAGTACTCAATTTTAAGTGTCCGTTGGAAGTTTTGAAGAATCAGAAGCCTGCCATATCTCATTTACTGGTGTTTGGTTATGTTTGTTATGTACATAAACAAGCAATTCATCGTGATAAGTTGGATGCTAAATTTACTGGGTATGTCTTTTTTGGGTATTCTTTGAAACGCCCCACATCCGAAGATCTGGTGCATTAACTAAAAAGGTCCAGACCCGAAAACCAATCCCGAATGCGGAGGCAAAAAGGAATGAAACTGACACAAGAGGCGAATACCATCTATAGGACAACCAAAGAATCATAACGAAGTCAACAAGACTTAAACACCAAGTGCAACTACGGAAGCTAAGGATAAAAGAATAAGAAATATGGTTACAAATGCGGAAACGAAGGGTAAAATGGTTATGACCATGAATAAATCATCATGCTACATTACAACTAGGTCCAAATCATTAATGGAGTCCAAATGGATGGTTTACAAGGCTTGGAATAGCTCAAAAATGGGTTGGAGAAAGTTCTGGAGACAAATAATCAAGAACTGCTTAGTAGAAGTAAGGGAGCATGCTCTTTACTAAGGGATCAGGCTCCCTAAGCTGAGGGAGCCGGCTCCTTTCTAAAAAATTGGCATAAAAGCCTATTGTGCTATAGTAAAATGCAAAAAAGGAGACACCGGGAGTCGGCTCCCTTTAGAAAGGAGTCGGTTCCCCACCTGGGAACCCAAAAAATGGCCACTCTGAATGATCCTCAATGCTAAAAACTTAATTCAAACTACTCCCAAGCATGCCCAATGCTTAAGCATGATAATTATGTCCAGTCCAAAATGTCTATACATGGCAAGGACAAATGTGAACCAAAATGAGTGTGTGTGCAACATACACCAAGTGTGCATTAAAGATAGAATTCATACATTGAAAACAAAATGGCCTTAAGGCTTCAATTACATCATTTATCCATATACCCAACACAATCATATATTGTAAATAAGATTACACTTAATCAAATTTGCACCTCAACTAAAAATTACAATATTCGGATTAGCTACAATATAAAATGGCTATTGTTAATTTTTTCCCATTTATTAAAGGTTAAAGGTACCAAGTGAAAAAAAATGTCATCACTAGTGATTTTGGCTTCAGAAGTATAGATTTATTAAAAGAAAAATGCTTTGTCCAGCACTTCTGTTCTTATTTTATTCATTTATTTTTTTTTTCTTTAATTTTTTTTTTCTTTATTATTATTATTTTTTTTAATCCCAAATCACATTGTTTATGAGGAAATTAAAGTAAACGTGGAAACTTCAACCCATATATCATTTTTTATTTCTTTTTCAGCCAAATGGAACACTTGTCCATCAGTATTAAAATTTAATGGAAAAGACATGTCATACTCTGCTTTTATACACATAAAGATGCTACTGATTCAAAATTCATCCCAAATTATTTCCTCCTGAATAACTAATAAGGTGGTTTGGATGATATGCCAAACAGTCACTGGGATGTCACTTAACAATGTGAACTTTATTAAATGCTTGCATGACAAATTGGTTTGGAGAATTTGATCCAGATTATCTAATAATTTTAACTTTTTATCTATACTTCGAAGTTTCGACAGTGGAATCTTATTCGGCGTCACCGAAAACTAACTCTTGACGCCGAAAACTCACTCTGGCCTATCATCACATCTACAAAAGCGCGTAATATATACTTGTGCAACACTGTTGCGTTGAATTCAAGGTATTAAATCAAGAGTTTTCCCATGTAATCCTAATCAACAGTCTGATATTGCTCTAGTTTCGACACGACGGATCGAAATGTAGAAATTATCTTACGGCTTCGACGAGTACATCAGCACGGCAAAGCCGTCGTGGCTCACCGTGTCATCAAATGCTGATATTCTCAGCCGTGCCTCTTCGGCGAGTGAACTCGATGCGCCGATGGTCACAAGGAACCTTTGAGACCCACGAAGATCACGTGATGGTGGGTCCATCGTCAGTATCAACGTCGGGGATTCGCTTAGGGATTCAATATTATCATTGATTTTGGAGTGTATAAGAATCCACTATTGATTAATGTAGCTGGATAGAGTTATTAACTTATTAAGGATTTAATGAGGTTGATATGTATTTTCTTAAGGAGAAATGATATTTTGACGACAATTTATGACCCGACTTACAACCGACTTACGTGGAAAGCTTACGTGGCTAGACTTTTATTCTCCCTTTCCCTTTCTCATTGTCCTCTCTCCATCCCTGATTTTATCACAATTGCCCTATCTCTTCTTCATCGTTGTCTCCGATTCATCGCCGTGTCACTGTCAATCCATTGCTCTTCCTCATCGTTGTTAGACTCATAAACTCCCTTTATGGTTAGACTCATAAACCCCCTTTCTCTCCCTCATCGTTGTCTCTTCGATTCGTCGCTGAGTCACCGTAATCTATTGTTGACCTCTAAGGTACACTGTTGTTCATTATCTTCCTCTCACCTCTAATCTAAATCTTCCAGAAAGCTGAATCAATCAATATATGTGTTTGTATGTGTGCGTCTGATCTTTTTAAGTCACGTTGTATGAAGGATTTGTTGTGGATGTCTTGGTTTGTTTGGTTTCTGAGAGATGGAGCGAGGAAAAGTAAAGAAAAAATTAGGAATAGGAATTTTTCTTTCCTTATCGTATGGGTTCTAATTGAGTCAATCAAAGAAGATATTTTTATTAGGCTCAATTTACTACTGGTGTTCTATTCAATTGCCTAGTAAAGAAAACTATATGATTCAAACAATTAAAATTTATAGTAGAGGAATATAAATCCTGAATTCAGATCACGGCATCTTCAATTTCTCATATTTTTAGTAAATTATAATATATGAATTGTTAATTTAATGGTTTTTGTTGTTGAAGCTTGCTGCTATAATAACATGTACTTTTCAGAATTTCGAAATTGCATTTGTGTGGTCTTAGACTGTATATGGGCTTAATGTTTTGTTACTTTGATATGTAACAATAGCACCAGTTCTCTTTCAACACTCATTAAAAGAGCCAAAGGATCAGAGAGTGCAAATTTGGATCATATAGACCAATGAACAAAAAAAAAATTGATGTTGAAAGTGCACTAGCTCTTAGAGTTTTGGAAGGATGTTGTCCGCTCCACAGAGATAGCACCGTTTTTGGCCTATAATTACTAGGTGATTCAGGTTTGTTTTTCTACCACATCTGAGCTCTCGTTTGTGACTATTTGAATTATGTAATATTGTTTCGGAACCTATTAACTACCAAGAATTATTCAAGAGGAATGATGTCAATATATTGGATTTTAGTACAAGTTGAAACTCAAAGTGTGGAAAATATCTATTCCAAAAACCTGACATTCGAAGGACTAGTGTTGATGATCCCCATAAATTATATGTAATGGAATCCTATAAAATTGATGCAAGCCTTGACAATTCCCACCCTTTTATTCAACCATGTAAAATTATCAATGATCTTCCATCAGTAGAAATCACATTGATGCAAAAAAATTTAACTTTCACATTAATCAATGCAATAAGATTTTTCTTTTTTTAATGCATTTCTCAACTCCAAGTGGGAAGAATTTTGTATTTGTATAGGGGGACATGCAATGCTATGACAACGTTTTACAACACAAATAACACTAATGAAATCCTTCTTGTTTAATATCACATAGCTTCTAATATGACATTTAACAATATTTGTTAGCCATTGAGTTTTTTCTTTCTCACCTTCAATGACTGAAAAAATGGAGATGGAGTCAAAGTGTCTTCTTTTCTAAACTTCATATTCATTGTTTGTGTGTAATTTTTAACTCTTGAGATCATATTTTTATTAGTCAAATCATTATTCTGTAAGGAGCAAGTTGTTACTAGTATGAATTCAGAGTTCTGCTCACTTCTTGATTTTTTAACTTTTGAGATCATATTCTTGTTTTCCTATTTCTTTGATACGTTTTAGTTAAGTTGCAGTTTAATACTCGACATAATTAACGGCCATAACAAACATTTCACCTAGGTATGAAGCACAATAGTAATTACCTCCGAATCTTCAAAATATTATGTGTATCCCCTGTGTTACTCTATTTAGATTATAAGCTAATTATGCATTATCAAGTGTTACTCTGACAACCTTAATTTGTGTTTTGACATCATAAGTCATCCGAAGAATCTGTGTCTTGGCCATTCTGGTTAGACTTGTGCTGTTGGTTCAAATATAGCTAAACTTGATTGCTTATTGAGCCATTTCATTATGTGTAATAATTGTTTGTTGGGATTTTTTTTTTATTCTGATGCTTAAATCTAATAAATATTAATGTTTGTAGGAATGGCATATTTGTGTTAGTTATGGAGCTATGGCTGAGTACTTGGTTTCAATGGTAGTATCTTTTGGATTTGTAGTCTTGCAAGGCGGAAGGATCGTGTTAATGGAGACTAATCAGCAAGAAGAAGTTATCAAATTGGAGGAATTTTGAACTCTATACTAATTGTTGGCCTGTAGGAGTTTGAATTTGGCCTATCACATTGTTAAGGGAATCAGATCAAGAATCATACTCCAAATTGAGTAGCTGGATATGCTTCAATTTTTTTTCCATGTTCTTGTTTTAAAGCTGAAAATGGTACTTGGATTGGTTTTATGTGACAAAACGTTATGGTGAATGGAAAGATTCATTGGATATGTATATTTGAACCAAAAGAGCTTAGACATTGGTCTATAGCACATTCCACTTCTAGTATGTAATGCAAACTAGTCTTTGATGGAGCCATTGTATTATTCACAATTTTTTTTCCAAGTAAGATGTCATTGAACCTAAATATATCGTCTCTAGGACCTAAAAATTGATTAAAAATAATTAAAAAAAATACCACAAATACAATTAGCCAGCCAATTAGCCGACCTAGCAATACAAACTGGACAAAACCACCACAGTCACCACCAAAGTTCTGTCGACAAAGATCAAAAAAAAAAAAAAAAAAAAAAAAAAGGAAGAAGAAGAGACTATCATTATCACCACTTCCTAGAATACTTTCATCAATAAGTGGCACTCAGACATTCAAAAAAATAGATGTTCAACACCTTAAGTAAACAAAAAATTGGTATCATTTAAACACCATCCAGACGTACATTATAATAGCATAAGATGTAAGTTGCTTTAACAACAATTTTTTAACTCATGTATCTAGACCGCCAAAAAAATGAAAAGAAAATATTCATAAATGTAAACAATATAGTACATGTAAAATAAGGACATTCCCTTGAGCAAACAAATGAAAAACAGAATGTCACCTGAACGCAAAAACCAAAGGCTTCCACACTACAAGAGTCAACAACCAGTGGCGGACATAAAGGTGGGCTTGAGCCCCCCCTCCCCCCCAAAAAAAAAAAAATTTTAGCACCCGACCCGATAGTACCCATTTTGGGAACGTCCAGTGCCAAAGTCACGGAATGGGTAAGTCGCCAATCCCTAAAACGGACTATGTAATGTACTTTATCTGCTGGTATGTTCAACCCAAATTTTTTTTTTTTAAAAAAAAATTTAATAGTAGTATTAACCCACCCATTTAACCCATTCAAAAAAAATTTACTTATGAAATTGTTTAATTAAATTTATGTTCAATATTAGCCCTCCATTGACGATTCCTGATTCGCCCTTGTCAACAACTACAACATATCAAAAGGCAACATAGTAAGAGTCACCCGAAGCAACTCAGAACTGTTGGCAACAACATAATCTAGAACACCAATAACCCGAGAGGTAGATTACAACAAAAAAATCATCTACTTCTCCGGCCCCAATGTTTCAACGTTGTTGTGCCGGTATCCATCCCAAAGAGAACCTGCAAACAAAATAAAAATAAATAACTGTGTATACCTTCAATATGTTGATCAATTGCGTACTTTGTCTTAACTAGATCCAAAACATACTTTCATTAGTAATCTTAGATTCAAGATTTTTTTCACTAGGAAAAAAACCATCCATTAAAACAATAAAATAAAATATTGCTCTAGATATCAACTAGTGTCCAATTTCTTGGTTTCAAAATCAATTTTACTTCTTATATATCTCTTTAAAAAAATCATAATAGAAGGAAAATACAAAAGCAAACCCATCTTTCAATTTTATTGCTCATGTATTTCTTAAAAAAATAAAAAATTCAGACGAGAAAGGAAATATAGAGAGCAAACTCATCTTTCAATTTTACTGCTCAAGTATCTCTTAAAAAAATCAGAAGAGAAAGGAAATACAGAGAGAAAACCCATCTGGTTTCAATATGAATATATATATATATATATGAAGAAGGACGGTCCATACAAAAAAAAAAAAAAAAAGGGAAGAAGAAGAAGGAGGAGAAGAAGAAGAAAACATATTATGTAAACTAGAATCCATACCTCCCGATATAGTTGTTTCTTTGACAAATTTTACAGTTGTTTACACCCTCTGTGTGGCACTCGGTCACTAATACAAATAGACCTGCGTTGTGATCAAACTTTCCTTTTGGTCTGTTGCGTGAGGCTCAGCAAGACGACTCAAAAAGGAAACTGCAACTACTAAGATTGACGCAACTTCTCAATCAAGGGATGAATATAGTACAGAAGCAGATGAGGAACAAGCAAGACACGATGAACACATGTAAGAACGAAGACAGGAAACCGAGGAGACGATGAACCGGCAAGAAATAAATAGGAAGGAAGTATTATTTTGGTAGAATACGAAAAAGTAACAGCTTCCTTAAAGATATTGTTATATTTTAAGTCAGGCCCACATTATTGACACATAGGCGCCAAATAGACTCGGTACAAAGTAGGGTTTTTTTTTTTTTTTTTTTTTTTTTTTTTTTTTTTTTTTTTTTTTTTGAAAAAAAAAAATGAGACTTGATGCTTTCACTCTATTTCTATTCGGTTGCATTTCATTGATTTTTTTAACACTGAAATAATAAAAGTACTCCTTAAAATGAAATGCAAGTGTGTTATGGAAGAATAATTGTCACTTCTGTTAAGGAAAGGTAAATGGAGTACTAGTTAAAAAAAAAAAATTTGGTGCATGAGTATAAATTTTTTTTCTAGATCGATTTTATGAGTGGATCGATTTTTTTAGAGGGTTTGCTTGAATGCTTGTTTGAGTTAAATGATTTCACTTGTGTTTTTTTCTCCCTGCACTTCATTTTAATGCAAAACTCCATGGTCTATGATCATTCTTTTTGAAAAGAGAATAATACCCATTTCAAATTCATATATTTTGATATTTATAATTTATTTGATTGATTCCATTTCTACCAAATGAAGACAAGAATAATGATGATGTATTTTTTTATTTAGAAAATATGAAGCTGTCTAGGATTGTCTGGTGTTGTATTAAAAAAGGAGAAAGAAATATTTTTATATAAAACAAAATATTATTATTTAAGGTTAAGTTAGGTCAAACAATACAAATTCCGATAAAATAAACAAAGCATCATCTCATCTAAAATTCAATCAATTATTAATTATTACCAAAACAACCCTTCTTTATACCTCTTGATTGAATTTATAGATAAAGATCAGAAGAGAGCCCAACAAACTTAGTTATTAAAAGTATGATTAAAAATATTAAATATATTGTGGTGTGAAAATAACTATACATCCATTGTCGCATTATGTGGTCTTTCCATAATTTCCATTTTAAAATACCTTGTTATACCTATTTATTTATTTATTTTTCTTTTAATAAGATAAATTATAGAAATGAAAATTACATACATGACTAACTTCCGTACTCTATTTTTTATCCCGTTAAAAAGTTAAACAAGTCTTTCATGCTGAGTGGTGGTGCATCCATGGGGTTGCGTGGTGGTGTATCTGTGGTGAGGTCAGACTTGGTGGGACTGTAGTTGGTAGTGGCTTAGATCTTTGTTGTTGCAGAGATAAATTCCATATTAAACTGTGCATGTTAAATGATAGAACCACGTCTATTTATAATCCACTAGTGCACATTCTATCACATTTTACACATTCCTGCATGTTCTATCACATTTTACCCATTTTTAGAAGATTTTTTCTTCTTAACGTCTACACCTCTTTCAAATTCTATATTTATTTTTTTAGGATTAATTGTACCTACCCTCTCTGATCTTTGATCATATCTTACTTATACCTCTTCTAAGTTTTAATATTCCAATTGCACCCCTAACATTTTGATTTAAGTAACAAGTTACCCTGACGTTAAACAAACATTTTGATTTAAGTAACAAGTTACCCTGGCGTTAAACAACCAACGTTAAGACTGATGTCAGCAGAAAAATGAATAAAAAGTAAATTTTGCCTTTCTAATATCTTTAACCTAATTAACCAATGTATAATTATAAAATTATTATTAACTTATTGTACAACAATGCCTTTATATACTTTCTCCGTCCCTTATTAGTAGTCTATTTTTTTCTTTTTACATGCCCTAAATTAGTTGTCGTTTTTGAAAAGTCAAAGCATCTTTTTTTTATATTTTCATCATTGTCCTTTATCTTTTTAAAAAATTTCAAACTTTGTAACTATTTAAAAAGAATAATTTGATAATTTTAAAAGGGGACAATGCATTAATTGCATATCTCCTTCAAAAGTTATAAAATCAAGAATGTACCATTAAAAAGGGACGGAGGCAGTATTTCTTACTCGATCGTCGTCCATCACCATCTTAAGAGAGAGAGATGTCGGATGAAGAACATCACTTCGAGGCGAAGGGCGATGCAGGGACCTCCAAGACCTACCCACAGCAGGCGGGAACGATTCGCAAGAACGGAAACATAGTCATCAAGAACGGGCCATGCAAGCTCTAAATTTGTATTTTTCTTCAAATTTGATAGTGTGTTTGCGTGTTTGATTCTGAAATCTTATATGGGTTCCTTTATTTTTGTAAGATCTTTGATGGGTAATTTTATTCTTGTGATAATTTATGCTTTTTATAAGAATTGATGCTACACATTATTGTTTTCTTATTCAAATTTTTGTGGTATGTATAAGACAATTCTATTCCTTTTAACTGAGTGTATGTTGACTTTGTGTCGATGTAATGGTTTTAGAAGGAAATTTTTCTATTGATCAGTAGATTTCTAATGCAGGGTTCACATTTTAATGCTGAATCTCCTTTTGTTGGGATTTGATAACCACCGAGCTCATCATCACCGCCTTTTCACACCAACGCCACCACATCCATTACCACAACAAAACCCAACTGAGAAGCTCCATACCCAATCACCTCTGTAATTAAACCCAATACCCACACCCCAGTTGCAAGGCCAACTACTACAGCATCTACAGGGAAACTAACTACTAGACCCGCTGTGCAAAGCCCGATCATCGTCGGTTCGATCCAGACCCGCTTCATCGCCGGTTCAGACCTGCTCCTTGTTCGTCGTCGGAAAGTTCTTTCTCACAACCCATCCATTTGCAATGGATTAGCGACTTCTACAGTCGTATTAAGACATCCTAGCCGCTGTGCAAGGCCCACTGTCGTCATCAACCCAAGTCTACCGCCGATCAGGATCAGTCCTTGCCGAGCTCTTCCTTACTGCCTGCTGTCGCCGGAATTGCGATTTGGAGCAACGAAAGAGAGAGAAACTAACTCACAGAAGAAAAGCAAAGCTGCCTCCTTCAAGAGAAGAGGATGATTCGGCTTTACAAGTCGTTGTCCGTCGCTTCGCCCATTGCCGTCGAAAACGGGTTGAGTGAACGGCGATTGGGTTGTGTGTTTGGGCCGGCGATTGACGATTTGACGCGCGAAGTCGTCGGTAATTCGGTTGTGCGTTTGGTATTCCGGGTTGAGTGAATGGCGATTGGGTTGTGTGTTTGGGCCGGCGATTGAAAATTGACGACGCCGGCAATAGGGTTATGCGATTGGCGACGACGATGATGGGTGCTAACGGTGGCGCGTGGAGGATGGACGCGTACAGATATTGAAATGCTGAAACACTGAAATTATTTGCACATTGCACATTTAATAATAGTATAGATATTTTGATTATTGTTACGTGTGCATTTGTTTTTAGGATGAATTAAGTAACATAATTATTTTTAGATTCTTATCATTTACCTTTTGTTTTAATTCTATTAATATAAATAAATATTTATTAATTGCTTCAGTAGTTTAATATTTATTTATTAATATAAAAAAATACTTATTAATTGATATAAAAAAAAATTTTATAAAAAGAGTTTCTATAAAACTATAACACAAATTACTTAATAAAATTTCAGTTACCTATTTTATTTTCTATAAAACTTTATCACATATGACCTATATATATATATTAGATCCGGCTTGTGGTGTGCATATTTTTTTCTTTTCTCTTTATAATTGGTCTATAAGTTTTTTCTTTACTTTTTCTTTTTATAAGCATTATTATTATGTTATTATTATTTTTTTCTCTTTCTAATTTATGTTTATGTTTAGAAGTAATTGATTTGTTTTATTTTTATTTTCTCTTTTTAATTGATGTTCAGAAGTGGTTGACTTTTTTTTTTTCTTCATTTTATTATTTTTGGTTCATTCTTAATTTATTATTATTTTGAGTCATTATTGTTTTTTTTTTTTCTTTTTTTTTTTCTTTTTTTTCAAAAGCATCATTCTTCTTTTTTCTTTAGTTTTTATTTTTATTTCACTCTTTGTAATTATACTTTGGATGGTTCAAAATTTGTTATTCTTAATTTGTTGTATTGAGAAGATTGGATTACTAATTTTTTTCTTTACTTTTTCTTTTTAGAATCATTATTATTATTTTTTTTTCTTTTGTTTTATTTTTACTTTTCTCTTTCTAATTGATGTTTAGAAGTAGTTGTTTTGTTTTATTGGTTGATTTGGTAAGTTTACTTTGGATTGTGATTTTCTTTTTCTTTTTTATTTTTGATTCATTCATAATTTATTATTATTTTGAGTTATTATTGTTATTTTCTTTTTTTACTTTTTATTTTTCAGAAGTATCATTATTCTTTTTACTTTATTTTTTATTTTTATTTTACTCTTTATAAGTTTACTTTGGATTGTAAGTTTTATTTATTTATTTATTATTATTTTTTTAAGTTTACTTTAGATTGTAATTTTTTTCTCAGTTTTTATTTTTATTTTTTTGTTCATTCTTAATACAGGTTTCAATAATTTTGGGTTTTGACTTGATTAGTAAATGAATTTGTTGCTAAAATTTTTTTATATGTTTTTTTTAATTTTTTTATTTTTTTACTAACAAAAACTAAATTTGAGAATTCAAATTTTCAAATCAAATAAGTTGGCAGCAACGAATTTTAGATTCTGTATGAGTGCGACTTTTTGTCCCAAACAACCTTTGGAAAACAACTCCTTGGGACCATTGAAACAGTTATCAAAAAATTTTTCTTTTACAAATTTTTTTTTTTTTTTTTTTTTTTTTTTTTGCAACTATTCTCAACAACTTTATTGAACTCTACCACAAATCACTTTTTTTTTTTTTTTTTTTTTCAATAAAATTCTATCACATTAGACAAAGATATATTTAAAGAGTTTTTATAAAACTCCAACACAAATTACCTATTTATCTATTTATTATGAGTTTTACAGTATTATTAATATAAAAAAAATATTTATGAATTGATATAAAAAAAAAGGTTTTAAAAGAGTTTCTCTAACACAATTTAGCTATTTTTCTATTTATTATGACTTTTTTTTAATAAAAGGAAATCTAATTAGATAAGAATTATTAATATAAAAAAAATATTTATTAATTGATTTAAAAAGAGTTTTTAAAAGAGTGTCTATATAAAACTTTAACACAAATTACCTATTTATTCATTCATTATAGTTTCTAATAAAATAAAATCTAATTAGACAAGAATTATTAATATAAAAATATTTACTAATTAATATAAAAAAAAAAAAAAAATTTCTAAAACTCTACCACAAATTATCTTTTATTTTGAGTTTTTTTTTTTTTTTTTATATAATAAAAGTAATCTAATTAGACAAGAATTATTAATATAAATAATTTTAATTAATTGATAAAAAAAGAGTTTTTAAAAGATTTACTTTAACACATATTGCCTATTTATCTATTTATTAAGAGATTTTTTTTTTAATAAAAGAACATATATATATAAACAAAAATATATTTAAAAAAAAATAAAAGAATTTATATAAAATCTACCACAAATTAGTGGTTTATTTTCTATAAAACTCTATCACATTATATATTTATTATGAGTTTTTTTAATAAAGTAAAATCTAATTAGACAATAATATATTTAAAGAAAATAAAACAATTTCTATAAAACACTACCACAAATTAGTTATTTTATTTTATATAAAACTCTATCACAAATAACATGTATTTATTTATTTATTATTAGTTTTTTAAGGAAAAGAAATCTAATTAGACAAGAATATATTTAAAGAAAATAAAATAAAATTTTAAAATAGTGTATATAAAACTTTAACACAAATTACCGGTTTATTTATTTATTATGAGCTTTTTAATTAAAGAAAATCTAATTAGACAAGGATTATTAATATAAAAATATTTATTAATTGATATAAAAAATAAAATAATCTTTTTAAAAGTCTAACACAAATTACAGTTTTTTAATAAAAGAAAATCTAATTAGACAAGGATATATATATATATATATATATATATATATATATATATAAAGAAAATAAATAATTTCTATAAAATTCTACTACAAATTACCTATTTTATTTTTAAAAAAACTCTATCACGTTAAATAAGGATATATTAAAAGAGTTTCTGTAAAACACTAACACAAATTACCTTAACTCTACCATAAATTAATTATTTTATTTCTTTAAAACTCTATCACATATAACATGTATTTATCTATTTATTATGAGTTTTTTAATAAAATGAAATCTAATTAGACAAGTATATTTTGAAAGAAAATAAAAAAATTTCTATAAAATTCTACCACAATCAACAAATTATTTTATAAAACTCTACAACAAATTATCTATTTTATTTTCTATAAAACTCTATCACATTAGACAATGATATATTTAAAGAAAATATATAATAATATAATAATACATCTAAATAAAATGTAAAAGTGTAAATAGTTTTAGCATTTCAGTATTTATTTTTTAATATAAAAAAATTATTAATTAATTTTAAAATAGAACTCTATCACATATAACCTTTGTATTTATCTATTTATTATGAGTTTTTTAATAAAAAAAAAATTAATAAGACAAGGAAATATATAAATAAAATAAAATAATTTCTTTGAAATAATTAAAAAATATATGAAAAGAAAAACTTCATAAGTTACAAAACATTTGTCACGTGCATCGCACGTGTCTTTTACTAGTATATTATAAATATATATACCTGCGCTCATTGGAGTGACGTTCTGGTTATCATCTCATGGTTTTTCATTGCACCAGAAAATGAGAAGCAATGCATCAAAATAGCTCAACCTGGACATTGCAATTTTAAACCCAACATTCAAGAAAAAAAAAATAAAAATAAAAAAAATAAAAATAATAATAATAAAAAATTAAACCTAACCCCAAAATTGATTCAAATACCGGGTTTGGATCATATTGTGTTCGAATTGGTTACAACCTTAGAAGCATAAACTTGGCTGAATCCCTATTTTTTTTTTTTTTTAATCCTAATAACACTCGGGCCTCAATCTTCAAATCAACGCGTAGTTGTCGTTGACTCCTTAGACTTGCCATTTCCAATTAAAATTTCATTCGTAAAATATTTTTCATGTAAAATGTTTTCCAAATAAAACTTTCTCATGTAAAATGTTTTACATTTTTTATTTTCTGATGTTTTGAAAAGAACCCAAAAAATGTTTTCCAAAATATTTTTAAGTGTTTCGCTTATGAAAATATCTTTAAGTGAAAATCAAATTTCTTATGAAAATCAAACTGTTGACGCTAAAATCGGCCGGCTAGAGCCGATCTTAAATTGATGTAGTGCGGTGTGCCAAAACCAACTATATGGTTCAATTGTGGATAGTCAACTTGCAGTCTCTTAAGGATGGTTGACTTCAGGCGATTATAGGAGGAAGAAAACAAATAAACTCCTCAGTGAGTTTTACTTGCCTTAGTTAAAAGGACTTTGCGGTGAATAATTTATAATAATAGTTTAGAGAATAGAAAGGGGAAGAAATAGATATAGAAAGAAGTATAAGGAGAGAAAGATAGAGAGATGAAAAGAGAAAAAGATCAAGATATTGAGAGATAGAGATAGAAAAGAAAGAGCAAGGAAGCTATTCTAAGAAAGGCTTCAAAAAGCAAACAATAATAATAAATGATTCTGAGGGTGCTGGACCTCTATCACAGCATGCCTCTGAGTTTATTTATAGAATAAGATGTAAACAAATCCTATACATAAGCATTCTAAGTACATCAAACTCTATCAAAACTAATTACTAACTTCAAATAAAGTCTAGACCTATCGATAACCAAACTTATTATTAGTTTAAAACAAACCAAATTATTGATAACCTTAACACCTAACTGCACTTAACTAAAAGATAAAAACTAACAATACAATCCTTATCCATCATTTAAATTCAAAATATATCTTTGCATGCCATTTATATCGCATGTGGGACTGCATAACGTTTCCTTCAACTAAAAGCCCAACCATACAATCAGCCCAATTACAATCCAAGTCGTAACCCAAGTCTATTGCTTAGTCCAAATTCAATACTGCATATCTTCAGCCCAATGTCTTCACGACCCAAACTTCTACCACATCAATGTCCATTTAGCCCAATTATAGCCCAAACCCAATTACCAAAATGGGTGTCAACAATGCCCCCCAATTTTGGTAGCCATTTTAACCCTTCGGCTTCCAAAATTCAAACAACACCCATTGCATTGAAAACACATGTATACCATATAATCTCCTAAGTATCATGATTGTTGTAATTTCCAAAAAATGCCGATTGAACTAATCTATCCTTTCAACCATTAATTCTGCATCTAACCTTTTGTATCCCTATACTTCACGTCTCTTCCTCATCCACAAAAACCATACTTTTCTCTTTATATCAACAAACTTGCTTCTATCAACGTATTTCGTTCCCAAAAATTCTCTGCAACTTCATCTTTGTTTTCATCAATCATGGCTTCAAAACAAACGAAACAGAGTGATTTGAATTTGGAAACCCCTTTTCCAAAAGCAACATCACATACCCAAATAACCAAATCAGCGATCAAAACCCTAGGTCAAAATGAACTGGATACCACAACGTTAATCGATATCACAGAAAACGCTAAGGGACTTGGCCTAGCGTTTCTGAATCGATTCCCTCCTTCGTTATCTCCTATTTATCCACAAGCAGAGCACCACCTTCCTTTCTCAAAACCTCTCTATCTGACAGCGAAAGGGGATAGACCCACTATTTCCGTCAGAAATTGGCACCCACCAATGTTCCAATGGAACGATTGGGTGGATTGTGTATCAGCAGCGAAAGGAGAACAGTGCAAAATGATGGGTATCTTTGACATCATTCAACTCAGTAAGATTCCTTTTACCTTTGACCGAGCGCTGTTTTTCGCTTCTTTGCACTTTTGGTCCCCCACAACTAATTCACTACACTTGCACTGTGACATGATGTCCCCCACATTGAGGGATGTTTGCTTTCTAACGGGTTTGAAACCTGGAGGAGATGAAATCAATTACCTCCTCCAGGATAAAGAGACTTCCTTTTACTTTCCAAAGTAAAAAGGGTCTAAACCCTATGTACAGTTGCATGGCCCATTTTTAAAGGAAATGTTAGGGGAAGATGGGACTGAAGTAAATGAACAAGAACACATAGGTTTTTTTTACTATTGTGGTTATGTAGATCTTTGCTGTGTGCCCTTGCTATTCAAATCCTTCAGCCTATATACACCTCCATGCAACACTTGGTGAACCACAAATGGTCCCTTCCAAGTAGGGGACCATTTTTCATAAACTCTATCTACCTTTCCAGGTGGAAGAATCGTTTGCCACACCATGTCACATTCTGCAAATGATTTGAACTTCACTCTTTTGTTGTAAGCCTTCATTACCTTTGCTTTATGGATCATAAGGTGGTCCAGAGCAAGTTTTTGAACTTCATCCAAATCTTTTAACTTAGCAAGCATAGTCTCATTGTAATTGGCAGGTATAAAATTATGTTGTAAAGCCACCCTTGCCGATTTCACATTTAACTCCATCGGCAACACAGCATCATGGCCAAATGTTAGCCGATAACGAGTTGTTCCGGTACTTGTTCGCTTCAAATTTCTATAAGCCCACAAGGCTTCTGAAAGGGTTTCATGCCAACGCCTCGGCTTATCCTTTATCATCTTCTCAATAATTTCAATCACAACTTTATTTGAAGCCTCTGCCTGACCATTCCCTTGAGCATAGTAGGGTGTTAAAGTTACCATTTTTACTTGCATATCACGGCCGAGTTGTAGTACTTCATTTGCTCGAAACATAGATCCATTATTGGCAACAATTGTTTCTGGTAATCCAAATTGGTGAAAGATATGTTGCTTCAAAAACTGTATGACAGTATTATGAGTTACCGATACGTATTCCTCGGCTTCTACTCATTTGGTAAAGTAATTAGTAGCTAAAATAATTCAATGATGACCCTTTGATGAAGGAGGATTAATCTTGCCGATTAGATCCATGGCCCAACCTCTGAAAGGTCATGGTTTAACTAATAATTGCATCTCTATAGCTAGAACCCACTGTATTGGACCATACTTTTGACAATCTGTACAACCTTTTGCATAGGTCATACAATTTTTCCTCATTCCAGGCCAATAATATCCATATTGGCGTATCAACCACCTCATTTTTATGCCGGCTTTGTGAGCTCCACATATTCCTTTATGTACCTTTGCCATATTCTTCAAACCCTCAAACTTACTAATGCACTGAAATAACAAAGCATCATCAGCCGATCTTTTATAAAGATCTCCATCCATAAGTACATAATCGATTGCACTCCTTTTTGTTCTTCGATCGGCTTCTAGAGTTGGATGTTGCAAGAACAAGATGTAAGGGATTCGCCAATCATCATTATCTAACTCGGTAACATTAGTGGTAAAGACTTATTCCATAGCTTGATTTCTTGTTTCAGCCGATGGAAAAGATCGGCGTGTGATTTTCATTATCCATTCCTTCATACCATTCGGCACCCTTATTCCTGAGGCAGTCTGTGCTAAATCATTAGCTATTTTATTCATGGCCCTTGGTCTGTATTCCAAAGTCACATTGTGAAATTGGTTGACCAATTGAGTTGCCAATGAATGGAATGGCCTTAATTGCCAATTTAAACATCTAAAGTCTTCCGAAATTTGATTAACCACCAAACTAGAATCCCCCACAATATGGACGTCTTTGACTGCCATTTCTAGTAGAATTTCCAAGCCGATAATCAATGCATCATACTCGGCTTGATTATTTAAGCACCTGAAATCCAAAAAGAAGGAAAACGAAATTTGGTTCCCTGCTAGGGATATTATCACTATACCAGCTCCTGAGCCTTCACTGGTACTTGACCCATCGAACATTAAAGTCCAAGGGGTCATGAATATGGTTGTTGAGTTAAGCTCATCAAACACTTGTGACTCAATTTCAGGCGAGGGATGATCGGCAAGAAAATATGCCAAGGCTCTCCCTTTAATCGCCTTTTGTGGAACATATGCAATGTTAAACTCCATTATTGCCAAAGCCCACTTGCCGATCCGGCCTGTGATTAATGGCCTTGATAGCATATACTTTATAAGATCTATTTGACAAATAATATAAACCAAAACAGGCAACATATAGACTCTTAATTTCATTGCTGCAAAATACAAAGCCAAACATAATTTCTTAATCGGCATATATCTACACTCGACTGGAGTTAAAACTCGGCTTAGATAATATATTGTTTGTTCACTTCCTGCTTCATTTTCTTGTGCTAGCATAGCTCCAATGGATTCTTCAGTAGCCGATAAATATAACTTCATCGGCCATTTCTTCCTTAGCGGCATCATGACAGGAGGACTCGATAGGTATTTCTTAATTTGGTCAAATGCCCTTTGATGTGTATCATCCCATTTGAATTCTTCCATCGGCTTTAACTTGAGTAGTGGGGAAAACACATGTAACTTACCAGCTGTATTGGTAATAAATTGCCTAAGATAGTTTACTTGCCCAAGTAACCTCTACAACTATTGCTTGCTTCTCGGCGCACTAGCATCAATAATTGCCTTAGCTTTATTCCTATCGATCTCTATACCCATTTGATGAACCAAGAAACCTAAAAAGTTTCCTGCCGATACTCCAAAGGCATACTTTATTAGATTCATTTTTAACTTATGAGTCCTCATCGTCTGAAAGGATACTTTGAGATGGACTAAATGTTCCTTTTTTGTCGTTGATTTCACTACCACATCATCAATATATACCTCCATAAACTTGCCGAGCATATCATGAAAGATAAAATTCATAGCTCGCTGATATGTAGCACCAGCATTCTTCAAACCAAAAGGCATTACTACCCATTCAAAAGTTCCAATCAATCCGGGACACCTAAAGGCTGTCTTTAGGATATCCTCATCGGTTATGTAAATTTGATTATAGCCTGAGCGTCCATCCATAAAAGACATGATTTCATGCTTAGCTGCTGCATCAATCAATTGATTGGCTATCGGCATTGGATACTCATCTTTTGGGGTTGCTAAGTTTATGTTTCGAAAATCAACACACACTCGTAATTTACCATTTTTCTTAATAACAGGAACTACATTTGATAGCCACTCAACATACCTTGTAGTTCGAATGAAACCGGCATCCAACAATCGTTTGATTTCCATCTTGACTTTATCTACTATATCTTGAGATATTCGACGAGGTGGCTATTTATATGGGTTGTAGCCATCTTTAATGGGCAACCGATGTTCCACCAGATCTCTAGACAAGCCCGACATTTCCTCATAATTCTAAGCAAAACAATCACTGTATTCTTTTAACATACTGATCACCTTAGTTTGTAATTCTGGCTCTAACAGTGCACTGATGTAGGTTGGTCTTGGCTCTACATCAGTGCCTAAATTCACTTCCTTTAATGGATCTTCAGTTTCTACTTTCAGATCATCAAGCTTAGCTGGTGCTAATTCCAAGTCTTCCAACTGAATAGCATCCAACTTTTCATTACCGATATGATCAACTTCAGCAAAATTAATCGATGATCCTGGCTCTATTATTGCTTCTCTTTTTAGCCATTTTTTTGGCTATGTATGCTTGTAACTTGATGCAAGTGGCCCTAAAGGCCTGCTGCCGAGCTGTTTCTCTTTCAAGTTTTGCTTCCATTGACAACTTCTTCAATTATAGTCAGCCGAGGGAATTTTACCTTCGACCTGGAAGTTTCCTGTTGCAACTCACTGATTTCACAATCAGCAAGACTTCTTTTCATGGTTGCCGATATAGGTCTTCTGTCAGCTCCTGTTCCCACGAATTAAACAGGAACACATTCCTCGTCATACAAAACAACATCTGCCGAGTACACTTTTGCCACAAATGGCTTGTCATCGGCATTCATTATTTTCACCTTATCTCCATCCTAAAAAATCAGCATCTGGTGTAATGATGATGGCATGCACATATTTGGATGAATCCAGTCATGGCCTAATAACAAATTATAGGAAGCTGTGGATTCAATAATAAAGAATGCCGCAAAAGATGTCCTACCTCCAACTTCGACTTATAAAGGAAGAATCCCTTTAGTGCTAGTAGAACCTCCATTAGACCCACAAATTGCTACATCAGTGGGAATAACATCTTCCATACTCTTACCAAGTTTCTTCAGAGTATTAGCTGGAATAACATTCAGGACCGAGCCATTATCAACCAATACTCGATTAATATGTTGGCCCTCTACCCATAATTTAACATACAAAGGCCTTAGCTGCTGCGTCATTGCTAATAAAGATTTCTCAAAGACTACCTTTTCTGCTGATTCTGAAGAAATAATCAATATATTTTGACTCGGCTGAGTACTTTTCTCTTTGGTTATACTTCCATCTTCTGTTTCCTTCTTATTTTCGGCACTTGCATTTGATGCCGATGGGGCCTGGAACATTGCTGGTAACACAAATGCCATATTACATGACATTTCGTCTGGGAAACTGCCAAACTGAATTCTGAACTCATTTTTGCGTCTGGGCCAAGTTGGTTAATGCTGCTCTACCTCATTCGGCTATTCTGTGTCTAGAATACTGACTTCCTCAACTAACTCTTCTTTGCTTACCTCTTCAGCCTTCCTTTTTCCCTCAGCCCTTCTCATTTGTTCCTTACATTTCTGAGATCGAGTAAGGCCTCCATTCTGACTTATTTTGAAACTTGGGGAATTTTAGGTGATTGACTTAAGTCCATCTCTCTTCTGCTAAGTCTGTCCTTGGTTTTACAGTTTGCACTTTATATGAATCGGCTCCTTTTTGTACCCAAATTTTTGATTGAACTGGCGACCGCCTTTTAAAACTATGTTGTCGATTTTGGTAATGAAATCGGCTAGATATATATTCTTGCCGATTCTTCTTTTCTGCCTTCAAATGACTGCTGCTGGGATCACCTTGTCGAGGCTCTTCCCCAGGCTTAATTGGAAAAATAAGCCTCTTAAGAATTCCTTTCTTCTTTGGTCGAACCTCTGTTGGCTCTTCTATAGGCTCCTTTGGTTTCTACTTCCCCTTGCAATTTGGGCAACATCTATGGTTGATCATGGCCAATTGAGCCTCCCTTAATTGTCTCAATAGTTCTGCCATCTCTTCAGATGTCGCATTTAATGAAAAGAACTCGCCTGATATCTTCTCAGTCTCTTGCTGATTTCCTCGCTTGACTAAGCTTATCATATTTGTAGATGTGATTGTAGGGAATAGATTGGTATCCACCTTCATGGTTTCTAAAGTTTTCTCCGAGAATTTTAAAGTACCTTCGTCAATAGCTTTCTGCAATACACCTCATAGAACAGTACAATCTTAGTAGCATCGTTCCAAGAGTTATGATACTTACAATACTCTTTTCCTTTCAAGTCACTTGCCGATGGAATCTTATGCCCTTAGGCAAAGTTATCATTTTATCGGCCATCAAGTGATCAAAGATTTGATCTTTTTTGACAAATCAAAAGAATAGCTTTTCCCCATATCGGAAGGACCTTTCCTTGCTGCCGATGTTGATGTTGCACTGCCCCCAGTGGATAGTTTAGGCTTAACCAATGCCTCACAGATGTATGGTTTCTTGATATTAACCTCTGCAACCTCAACTTCTAATTCATCTTCAACTTCTGCCGAGAATACCTTATAATTAGGGTCCTTGTAATAGGTACCCTTAGAAGAATTCTTCCTCTCTTTTTCTTCTTTAAGTAACTCCTCATACTGAGAAGCTCTGTTTGCTAAATCGAAGAGATTTTGAAACTCAACCCCATCAAACCTCTTGCGATGTTCAATGTCTAAACCATTTAATGCCAACTTGATATATTCTGGTTCTGGCAAACTTACTCGGCATTTGAGTTTAGCTTTTCTGAACCTGGTAACAAAAGTTTTAAACGACTCGCTCGGCAACTGAGATAGTCGAGATATGTCTGCCAGCATAGCTTCTGTCTCTGTTCGATAGAATTGAGTATGAAAGGCTTTTTCCATTTCATCCCATGTCTGGATAGAGTTTGCTGGTAAATTACTATACCATTCAAATACCGCCCCAGCAAGAGAGCTAGAGAATAACCTCATCCTCAACCAAGGATTAGGACCTGCTTCCCCACACTGTGCTATGAACCTCGCAATGTGCTGCACCGTAGAAAAATTCTCTTCCCCATAGTACATCGAAAAATCAGGATACCGATAATTCTAAGCAATTCATGGGCATCAACATGATCAGGATAAGGCTTTCTATATACCGACCGAGCACGTCTACGATCCTGTGCTACTTTAACCTATATTAAAGCCAGAATCTGAGCCCTATCAATCCCTGCATTTCTTCCTGGAGGATCATTTGGATGCCGCAGAATGAATGGATTAACCCACTCCCTTTGTGGATTGGCATTTGCTTGCCCCCCGGTAGCCGTCGGTGGTATTAGTGGATTAAACCTACCTTGATTTTGATTGCCCCTTTCTTATTGATCTCTTATGGGAGGAATCGGTTGCGCATATGGGCGCTGCACATTTTGATTATGCTGATTATTCACCGGTGGCTGATACACTGGCACAGTCATTATTGTTGGCGGATCTGATAATATCAGTGGATTACCAATCTGCATGCCAAGAGTTTGGTTCGGCACACTGCGATTGTGATACCCAGTGTTTGAGTTAGCATCATGCTGATCGGCATGCCGATAGTTGGATTTGGCACCATAACTCCCGTCATTGTTGTCCTTGGTTCTTCAGGGATAATCACCTTTGATGAAGAAATATGCCAAACCAATGACTCATGCACATTTGAAGCTTCGACCTGATCAGATCGGCTTTGAATCACCGATAGTTGATTTGACACTCCATCCATTTTTTGATCCACCCCATCCATGCGAGCATTAACCTTTTGACCGATCCCATCAATGCGAGCTCCCAAACGGGCCTCCTGGTTTTCCATTCCCTGCCGAATGGATTCATGCATTTGCATAAATGGAACATCCGATGGGAAGGAAGCTCCTACTGTATGAGATCTGGCTTGACCAGTTGGTTGGACTTCCTCATCTTCTTCTTCATTTGAATTCGTATTCTTTGTGTTCCTCTTGGGAGGCATCGTTGTTGTAAATTAAATTATTTACCCACTGTTGTCCTACCGGGCGTGCAAAAAATGTTGACGCTAAAATCGGCCGGCTAAAGCCGATCTTAAATTGATGTAGTGTGGGCGTGCCAGAACCAACTATATGGTTCAATTGTGGATAGTCAACTTGCAGTCTCTTAAGGATGGTTGACTTCAGGCGATTATAGGAGGAAGAAAACAAATAAACTCCTTAGTGAGTTCTACTTGTCTTAGTTAAAAGGACTTTGCGATGAATAATTTATAGTAATAGTTTAGAGAATAGAAAGGGGAAGAAATAGATATAGAAAGAAATATAAGGAGAGAAAGATAGAGAGAGGAAAAGAGAAAAAGATCGAGATATTGAGAGATAGAGATAGAAAATAAATAACAAGGAAGCTATTCTAGGAAAGGTTTGAGAAAGCAAACAATAATAATAAATGATTCTGAGGGTGCTGGACCTCTATCACAACATGCCTCTGAGTTTATTTATAGAATAAGATGTAAACAAATCCTATACATAAGCATTCTAAGTACATCAAACTCTATCAAAACTAATTACTAACTTCAAATAAAGTCTAAACCTATCGATAACCTAACTAATTATCAGTTTAAAACAAGCCAAATTACTGATAACCTTAACACCTAACTGCACTTAACTAAAAGATAAAAACTAACAATACAATCCTTATCCATCATTTAAATTCAAAGTATATCTTTGCATGCCATTTATATCCTATGTGGGACTACATAACATTTCCTTCAACCAAAAGCCCAACCATACAATCGGCCCAATTACAATCCAAGTGGTAAACCAAGTCCATTGCTTAATCCAAATTCAATACTGCATTTCTTCAGCCCAATGTCTTCACGGCCCAAACTTCTGCCACATCAATGTCCATCAAGCCCAATTGTAGCCCAAGCCCAATTACCAAAACGTGTGTCAACACAAACTTTCTTTCTTGCCGAAACTGCAATACCCCTAATTTTAAAAGGATAGTCCTGGTATTTAATTAATTGTTTTATTTGTATTTTGATTTGATTGTTTGTTTATTTATTTATTTTGTCTGTTTATTTGAATTGTTTTATTAAATTTGATTATTTGATTATTATTTATTTTGCCTGTTTATTTGAATTGTTTTAGTTAATTGTATTTTTATTTTTCTGTAATTGCATTAATTGTATTATTAGTTTTCTTTCATTAACGTAGTTGTTTTAATTATATAAATGCGGTAAATGGATTACTATTAGGGTTTTGGTGTTTTGGCGTCGTGTGTTAGCCGATTTATAGTTAGTTTAGAATTAGAATTAGGTTTGTAGTGAAGCCTATATATACAACATTATACGTTGGTATAGGGTTACAAACAAACCATATTCACGTAGTGAAAGGTAGAGAGAAACAGAGAGAAGGACTTGAGAGAAACAGAGAGTGAAGTTGAGAGATAAACATAGGGATTCAAGGAGGACGGGACGGAGTGCTTCTGGGTTGTGTAAGATTATTTATTTGATTGTGGCCCACATGATTTGGACATGTGACATATTACTTGGTGGCTAAGTAAATAGATATCAATTAATATTATTTATGTTTGGTCAACTTATAATTACCTTTTTGGTAATTACTTATTGGAGAAGTGTTTTCCTTTCTTATTCCTTACTTTGATGGAAAGTAGAATTATGTTACTAAAAGGAAAACTGGTCCTCTCTCTGCCTTTATAAAAGTGCATATACTCCATCAATTATGTACGATTAATGATACAACACGTAAAAGTTTTATGTGTGCAAAAGGCCAAGAGAGAGAAACCAGTTTCCACCTTTGCCTATTGATCAGAGTTGCAGATTAGTTCGTGATTAAAGGATCTCGACATTGGACTTGATCTCAACAAGGTTTGCTATCATAGTTCAAGGTATTTATATCTAACTATATTTATTTATGCATTATAGACTATGTGAAAATAATGAAGTTATAAGATTATGGAATTCATGTTTATTTGTGATGAATGGCTTAATTTGCACGAATAAATTATGGTTTACATATGGTATCAGAGCTTATGGTTTATGAACTTATTATTCTCCTTTAACGTTGCATAATTAATATGATTTTATATCGGTACCATGGATATGTACGTAATTGATCCTTTTTGCGTGAGTGTGTTTAGATCAAGATTAATATATTGATTTTGTTTTTCTTATATCGGTTTACGAACCTAATTAGAATGGCTTTACAGTTACTGATACATGTACATACATCTATAATAAGACAAATAAGATGATCCTATTCATGTGCTTGTTCTTTTTTCTATTTATTTTCGTCCATGATGGAATGTTTATTGGATTGAAAGGTTTTTAATAACTTTTCATTGTTAGTGGATTAATTTTGGACCCCACTGCTATATGTGTTTATTTATTGACTTTGTCAATCATATGACTAAACATGTGTATTCTATTTTTAATTTTCTAAAAAAAAAAATAATAATTAATTAATTATTAAATACATAACGTATGTGTATTTATTTATTTTATTAAAAATTTAAATTTCTAGAATAATGTGTGAGTTTAGAAATTTAATTTAATTTTGTTAGACATACACATAAATTATTGTTTTGCATCCAAACATACTTACATACATATTGGAGAATTAATTTTAAATTGATTCACTTATGATCTTCAAGTCCAAAAATAAAAATAACATATTTTATTATGTATATAAAGTAAAAGGATATTTTTTATTGAATTTTTGGACTATTAAGTTTCTGGGATCGAACCTACTTAATTTTGGATCGATCAGTATGCGTATGTATGTATAATATTAAATGGGTAAATTAATGATTAATTAGTTACTAGCTAATTTAATATTCATATTATGTGTGGGTTAGTGGCTACCAAAGTGGCCTAACCATAATGGTCGATGAATATTAATTTTAGTAGTAAATATAACTTAATTATGAATTAATCTTTGTCTAATTTAATATTCATATTATGTGAAGATTGGTAGATACCAAAGTGGCCCAATCATAATGGTTGATGAATATTAATTTTTATAGTAGACCTAATTAATCATAAATTAGTTACTATCTAATTTAATATTCATATTATGTAAAGGTTGGTAGCTACCAAAGTGGCCTAACCATAATGGTTGATGAATATTAATTTTAGTAGTAAATATAATTGCAATATTTCATGAATTATGATGCTTATAATTTTTTGTGATATTCATGAATATTGACTTTATTTAATTATGAGAAATAATTCCTCAAAGGGAATTGATTTTCAAGTGATTAAATAAAAATTAAGGGGTTGTATGTATTTTTTAATTAGGTAAATATAGGATATCCAAAGGTAACTTATTTGTTTAATTAAATAATGCAACACCAATAAAGGTATACATATAAATACATGTAAGTATCATTCTAAGTATTTTATAGTTGCCACCTAAAGGGGTACTATAGTTATATATTGTATTTATATTTTTAAGTTATATATACGTGTTGTTAACTCAAAGCATTATTGTTGCGAACATTTTATCTTGTTATGTTTGTTTTATTATATCTCCTAGTGCGCATGCTACATCTGTTCTGATTCTCAATAGGACTAATTTCTCATAATGGAGTGAGTAAGTTGAGTTCAAATTTTAGATGTGTTAAATCTTGATTTAGCATTTTAAATTGAGAAACCTACTGTTATTACTGATATATATATATATAAATTTTTAAAAAAAAAAACAGTGAGAAAGAAAAGATTTTCCATAAAGCTTGGGAGAGATCTAGCAGATTAAGTATTATGGTTATGCGAATAATTGTTCCCCATAATGATAGTGGTAAGGAATATTTTGACTAGAAGAATATTTTCGTATTATAGATAAATATCTAAAGCGAAAATTATTAATTTATATCACTACTATGCAATTTTGTTAGTACTCTTACCATGTATAGGTATGTTCTTTTTTAGATGACTAATGTTGCTGCAAAATTGAGAACCTAATGGATGATTGTGAATGAGAATTTTCTTATTCAATTTATTCTTTATTTCTTGTCTATTCAGTATGGGTCATTTAGAGAATTAACATTATTAAGACAAGTGGAAAGTGATTTAATTGACCATTATGTTAATTTAGGAGGAGACAAGACTTAAGTAGCAAGGTAATCATTATGTTCATCTGATGACTTAAGAAGTTATAAATAAATTTTGGGAATAAGCCTGAGAAAGGCATTAATTGAGCAACAACTAAAATTAAAAGATTTAGGTCAATCTACTAAAAGAAAGGAATGTAATAATGAAAAAGTGTCATTAATGTATTAAACACTTTTAGAAAGATTACATGAAATATAAAAAATGATTCGAAAAAGAGTGGTAACCTTTTGATTTTTGTATATTTCGAATTACTTATTGAATTTTTTCTAATACATGATAGGTTGACTTAAGTACTAATGTTTATGTTTCTAATAGATGCAAGAATTTCTTATGGCCTAAACCACAAATTCAAATAATAATTTCTTATTTATGATAATTGGGAAAAAGTTTTGTTGCAACCATTGTGACATTATGTTAGACAGTAGATTTTATTTAAATTATTTTAAACTTTTTATGTTTATTCAATTTCCTATAATTTGGTTTTTTGTTAATGGTTTTTCATTTAAATTTGATAATGATGTTTATTCAGAAAATTCTAATTTGTAAGTTATGGTATTATTGTTGATGATTTCTGTAAATTCAATAGTTTATTTATTAAAAAACCTTTTGATCTTGCATCATAATGTTAGAATTAATCGTAACTCAATTAATAGAAAATTTATCTTTCTAGTGACATAAGAGACTAGATGAATATCTAGTGAAAGGTTAGGAAAATTAATAAAGGATGTGATTCTTTTGAATATAAACTTTACTGATTTAGTGTGTATGTGTAGACTGTATTAAGGGTAAACAAACCAAACACACAAAGAAATGAGCCACAATAAGTATAAGGCTTCTTGAAATTATTCATGCAGACATTTGTAGACCTTCTGATCTTCCATCTTTTGGTGGAGAAAAATATTTTATTGCCTTTATTGTTAATTTTTCATGTTATGGATATATCTATTTGTTGCATGAAAAATCTCAATCAGTGGGTACTCTTGAAGTATATATAAATGAGGTAGAAAAATAACTAGATAGAAAAGTGAAAATCATAAGGTTATATAGAGGTGGTGAATATTATGGAAAGTATGATAAAACGGGTTAATACTCTAACCGTTTGCTAAACTCCTTGAAATGCATGGCATTTGTGCTCAATACACTATGTCAGGCATGTTACAGCAAAAACGTGTAGCTGAAAGGCGTAATCGTACTCTTATGAATATGGTTAGAAGTATGTTAAGTAATTCCTTGTTACCCACAATGTTGTGGATGTTAAGTAATCTAAAGGGTACAAGTTTTACTATCCTAAACATAGTACGATAATTATTGAAACTGGTAATGTCAGATTCATTGAAAATGGTGAAGTCAGTGGGAGTGATAAAAATAAGAATGTGATCATTCAAGAAGTTAGGGCATAAATTCATTTACGCATAACTTATAAGGAAATAATTGTTTCTTCAGTTATTGAACTGTATAACAACGAAGAACAATTGAACGATCAACAACTCCATGATGAGATTGTCACCAATGAATCGATTGTAGAAGAACCACAGAGGAATAACATTAAGAAGATCTCAAAAAGAAAGGAGATCTGCTATTCCGGATTACTATGTGATATATCTACAAGAATATGATTTTGATATATAGTAAGATATATACGGATCCGGTTACATATTCACAAGCCATTAACATTTATGATTTTACTAAATGGATTAGTGTCATGAATGAAGAGATTATAAAGAAACATTCTCTCTAGTATTTAAGAAGGAATCTTTTAAAATATCACGGCATTAGTAGCTTATTATGATTTAGAGTTACATCAAATGGATGTGAATACAACTTTTATGAATGGGAGTTTATAAGAGGAAGTCCATATGGAATAACCTGAAGACTTCACATTAGAGGGTAAATAATTCATGGTCTGTAAACTTAAGATGTCAACATATGGATTTAAATAAGCTTATTAACAATGGTATATTAAGTTTAATGATACCATTATTTCTTTTGGTTTTAAAGAGAACACTTTTGATTAGTGTATATACCAGAAAGTTAGCGAGAGTAAGTTTATATTTCTGATTTTATATATTGATGATATTTTGTTTGCTAGTAATGATCTTAGTTTATTATAAGAAACTAAAAGTTATCTTTAAGAACTTTGAAATGAAATATATGGATGAGGCATCTTACACGATAGGAATAGAAATATTTCATAATAGATCTCATTGATTTTTTTTTTTTTTTTTTTTTTAGAATTGTCTCATAAAACATATATTAAAAAAGTTCTAGAAGATTTGGTTGGAGGAACAATATTATGAAAAAGTGCAAAGTAATTTATGATTACTTTGTCTATTATGAAATTTTAATTTGTAGCATACTTTGAGACTACATTTATGGTTACAAAATTTATTTCAGGACTTGGAGTTATGGGTACCGTTTTCAGATTGTTGAAAATTTATGCTGAAATTGTTGATCTTCTTGTATGAAAAATGATAGGTATTCTAAAGTTGAAATACTTTATCATTAAAGAAGATATTTAGAAACAACGAATGTCTATTGAAATTATAAGTACACAACTTATGATTGCAATTCAGTAACGAATGGACTACCACCCACGACATTTATGGAACATGTTAAAAGAATGGGTCTTGAATGTAGTCAATGATGATTATTTTTTAATTGTGGATTGCTTAACAGTGCTTATATATATTTGACATTTTGCGCTTATTAAATGTGTTTTTGATATTTCCTATTAGTGAATGTACATGTACGTATTACTTTAACAAGTGGTAATAGGAATAGTCTTGGAAAAGACATTATTATTAGATCATTATTGATACTTCTCATTTATAGACTATGTTGAATAGGTTATTAGTGTTGTGGTACATGGAAGTGACTGTGTCATTTAGGGACATACAGCCGCCATGACTCACATTGGTAGTTTGTTTACCATGGTATTTATGATGACCAACTTAATACCTTAATCTGATTTATGGTGCACACTAATGACTATTTCACTAAACCACTACAGAAATTATCATATGTGCCAAGTGGGAGAATGTAAGATTATTTATTTGATTGTGGCCCACATGATTTGGATATGTGACATATTACTTGGTGGCTAAGTAAATAGATATCAATTAATATTATTTATGTTTGGTCAACTTATAATTACCTTTTTGGTAATTACTTATTGGAGAAGTGTTTTCCTTTCTTATTCCTTACTTTGATGGAAAGTAGAATTATGTTACTAAAAGGAAAACTAGTCCTCTCTTTGCCTTTATAAAAGTGTATATACTCCATCAATTATGTACGATTAATGATACAACACGTAAAAGTTTTATGTGTGCAAAAGGCCAAGAAAGAGAAACCAGTTTCCACCTTTGCCTATTGATCAGAGTTGCAGATTAGTTCGTGATTAAAGGATCTCGACATTGGACTTGATCTCAACAAGGTTTGCTATCATAGTTCAAGGTATTTATATCTAACTATATTTATTTATGCATTATAGACTATGTGAAAATAATGAAGTTCTAAGATTATGGGATTCATGTTTATTTGTGATGAATGGCTTAATTTGCACGAATAAATTATGCTTTACAGATTAAACCAAGAGCAACGGAGGAGTGGAACAGCAGTTTTGAAGGTGGTTGGAAAACTCAGAGATGGTGGTTTAGAGTTTCAAAACTGAAACTCAAGGCAAGTCTCTATTCTAACTCTTTCCCTTAAACCTGTGTTCTATGCATGCCTAGGTAGACTCCAAGGGTTTAATTATTGCTAAAATATATTTTTGAGGCATATTTAAACAGTAATTGGCTTCATTGGAATAAAATGGTTTGATAATTCTTTAAGTTTTCAAACTGAAATTTTCTATTCTTGATTGTAAGCTTTGTGTAATTGATGTTGTTAATGCATAATGATGTCTTATAAATAATCTGGGACATTGAATGAACACTAGAACAAGTATTTAAAATTATTACAGAGGCCTGAGTACAGCCGGAGACGAAAAAGACGAAGCAGAATCGCGTAACTGCTCTTGGGAGTGAGAGAGCAGGCTCCCAAAAGGAGGGAGCCAGCTCCCTCACTGATGGAGCCGGCTCCAAGGACTGTGGAGCTAGCTCCCAACATGTAAGAGCAGGCTCCTAACATCTAGGACCAAGCTCTCAATTTTAGAGAGCTTGCTCTCGCCCTAAATTGCACAGTTTTAGTATTTAGGGGTTGTTTGGACTGTACAGGGTTTCTTTGTTCCGTTTAAACTATTTTAAATGGTGTATGGGACTGTTATAGACCTATAATAGTATGGGGAAACATTAATTGATAATTGGATTAGGGAATGGAGCAAGATAGATTTGGGGAAAAACCTGTAGACTGCACACTGTGGTGGTTAATTAAATTACTCTCTAGGATTTGGAGTTTCTGTTATATATAATTTTATACTGTTTAATTATATTTAAATAGAGTTATAAGTATAGTAAATTTTTGAAATCATCTATGCTTGGTTTGGAATAAATTGATATATATGTTCTGTTTATTGTATCAATTTATGGATTATATGGAAGATTTAAATGATATGACTCATTTTAGAAATTTAAATAGTTGGAATGTGATTTTTAGGTTCTGTAATGAATGCCTAATGTTATGATATATATATTAAACTGTATTTATGCATACCCTGGCTAATGGTTGATAAATAACAATTATTGTCTTAACAATTATGTTATTTGGAGGATTGTATGCACCGGTATGAGACGGTGGCATATTAGGGATGGATTAGTTAAAACACTAAGTCCTACCTATTTTAGAATAAGTTGATTAACTATAAAAAGTTAAGTCCTACTTATATGGATGTTTATACACCGGTATGGGATGGTGGCATATTAGGGATGGTTTAGTTCAAAACACTGAGACCTACCTATATTGGGGATGGATTAGTTCAAACACTAAGTCCTACCTATTCTGAAATAAGATGGATTAACTAGAAAAGTTAAGTCATACTTATAACTATGTGTCAGGTCAATAAACCTTTTGAATGACACACCTTGAACGGACTTTATATATTTATGTTATGGTGCCATGGTATGAGCTTGAGTCTCAGGACCATGGTTAGGGTGGGTATATCGCCTAGGATGGATAACTGGATAGTGGTTGTTGTTCCCTGGTAGGTCTAGATACACATGACCATATTATGTGCGATTTGTATGGTATCTCTACTCAGGTTGAGACAGACCTATTGGACTAGTGAGCATCCTATAGTGTGTAACTATATATATATAGACTACTCTAGTTATTGTTGAGCTGTCTAGGATGTATCTGCGTATCGGGTTTCTGTATGGATCGTAGTAGGATAGGACTTGCATGTGGGCCTGACCCACTCTCTTATTTTTCAGGTGTTCGTCAGCTCCAGGGTTAGAGCTTGATCGTGCAGACTAGATACTGTCACTCACTCTTCTGACGACGTAGGATTCTTTTCCATGTTTTAGAGCTGGATTTTATCTTCAGTTGTTTATTTTTAATTTGGGATTTTAATTAGGGGTCCACTTGATGAATTCCCGAGTTGTACATATATTGAAGGTTTTGGAATAAGTTGGATTTTAATTATTTAAAATTTTGAGGATTTTTAATTTAGTATTTCTTTCAGCGTATTATTATTTTATTCTTATTTTAAATTTGTATTTTGTGCTTATTTACATATTAATTGTTTGGTATTCTTCGGATCTGTGCTTGGACTTGATCACCCGTAACTCTGGAATTGAGGGGTATCACATAAACCAATGATTTAGTTCAATCTTTCTCTTACCTATTCACTAATCTAATTATTTTTTTATTCGAAGTTCCCATCTATTATTTCCATTGTAATTGATTACATTAAAAAGTTTTGGACTTGCGAGGGGCTCAGACCTTCACAGATAGAGGTGAAAAGAACTTTCAACTGGCTAAGCCCCTTATAGAAATTGTACTATCTGTGAGGGGCTCAGCCCATCACCGTATAATGGTATTCATTCATTTCTTTATTTTTGGTATAAAAAAAAAATAAAATTTGCACTCTTCCATTTGTTTCCTACTAGAGAGAGAGACCCAAAAACATACACACACAAACATATATAATATTGATGTCTCCCAATATATCAATACCAAAATTTTATTTTATTTTATTTTATTTTGTTGCAGAAACTCAATTCAATTGAACCAACACAATGGCAAAAGAACACAAGATGATAAATATGATAAATTCATAACTCAATATTAAGTTCTAATAAGAGCAGAATATCGTATAGAAGACGTTAAAGGAAAAAAATGAATTTAGCTACTACAATATTGAGCTAGCCCATTACATATTTAGGCAGATTAGTTACAAGCATGATATACGAAAGAGAATGTAATATAGAATATTTTAGTCAATTCGGGAGCATTGTTTGACATCAGAATATAACTTCAGGAAATGTATATTATGTTGACATCCAATTTACACTTTATTTTTTTTAGTTCTCATTTCATTACAGACAAGCACATCAATTACAGTAACAATAAGACACAACATAGAGACAAAAATGATAATGAAACTGTAATGTTTGTGGCCCAAATTTGATGCCGGTCACGACTCGATGACCTTTTGAATTTTTCTTTGAGGAAAATTTTTGACCTGGTCTTTTGTTTATGAATCGTGAATCTTACTTAGTTTCTCTCATAGCCCGATATATAGGTACATTAGAGTTTGGAGTGATTGAACAGACACACTGAAATTTGTACAAAAATAAAGTCAAACCATGGAGAACAAAAAAAAACCCAACACTTTCAATTAGGTGAGTAATTTGTACCTCTAATTGGTATTGAAATGGGGAGAAATAACATACATAATGATACTAAATAGCTTTTCTTTTTGTTATATAATATGTTAATACCATGTTTATCCTTTTATCCGTACGTTCATGTCTCTTTTGTGTAAAATAACTGTCAAAAGGCCAAAATGAGAGCTGAGAAGTTACTTTTTACAGTGTAAATATATAATATATAGTAATTTCACAACTTATCTTAGATTAAGAATATATGTTAGGAAGAATCAAATATATATTATGATTTTTTTATTTATATATTTTTAAGTTTTATATTCATATTATAGTTTTTGGCCGCCCCAAACCAAACTTCCTTGGTCCGCCAGCATGGTAGTGCTTTGTTGGATGGTGTAGATTTGGAGTTGAGCCAAACCTGTGTTCAAGGAGACCTCACTAATTCAAATAATAATATTTTCAATGCCTAGACCCCTACCTGAACCCTATTTTTGTATGAGATGAACAAAAACAAGAAGACATATGGATAATAATTGCCTCCCTCTATGCCATGTCTCATTCATCTCATATTGCACTGATGTCACTGCTTAGTAGACCATACACAATTTGGCAATCTCTAAGGGTATGTTTGGTGCGTATTTTGTTTTTGGTACTTTTGTTTTTATAGAGTACGATAACAATGAATAATGAAAAAAACCTATTTGGTAAAAAAAATGTTTTATTTTGTATAATGTTGAATTTATGAACTAAATTTTAACACTAAAATTTCAAGTGCCATATACGAATAGGGACTCAGAAGAATTTGTACACTACCAACTTAGCTACCACACTCTTGTGACTTAAGTATAATTATAATTATATATAATATTTTTGGATTCGGGTTGGGTTTTGGGCTTCATCCATATCAATCAAAGCCTAGCCGAAATTGAATTCGGGCTCAAAATTTATAGCCCAGGCCCCATCTGAAATTAGAAAAACATTGTCCAAGCCCACAAAATTTCGGATTGGGCTTGGGTTATTTCGGGTTGGGCCTGCTCGAGTTGCAGTCCTATATATGAATTATAGCTAGAACTAAATTAAATACCGAAAATTTTATGAACTAAATTTTAACACTAATATTATTTCAAATGGAAATTATGAATGATTGAGAACTGATTTTTTAAAAAAGAAACACCTAACTATTATCTCCTTAGTATTTATTTTCCTTCTCAATGATGAAATGCAAGAAAAAAAAGAGAGAGAAAGAGTATGATCTGTTCATTTTCCTTCCCAATGATGAAATGTGAGTGTTGACGCTAAAATTGGCTTCTAAGATCCGATTCTTAATTTGAGATTTTGCGCGCGTGCCAGAACCAAATATATGGTTCGATTATGAGTTGTCAACTTGTAGTCTTTTAAGGATGGTTGACTTTAGGCAATTATAAGAGAAAGAGAACAAATAAATTCCTTAATGAGTTATACTTGCCTTAGTTAAAAGGACTTTGCAGCGAATAATTTATAGTAACAGTTTAGAGAATAGAAAGAGGAATCAAGCAGGATCTGGGTGATGAGGTGGCCAAATGGGAGAGACTTAGCCCTTTTGGGCTTCTCCTTGCTGATATACTCATCGTAGAGCTTCCTCATCATGCTCCAGATAAGCGCAGGGATAGACACCCAGTGGCCCGTGTAGAATGCGTAAAGGGCTGTCAGATAGTCTTCTCGCTGCTGAATCTTGTGCCTGGCCATATATATGTTCCGAAAGAGAACAGAATCAAAGAACCATAGGTTATCTGCAAGATAAGTGCGGGTGGCAAAAGTCTCGCCATCGGCATAGTGACCTGTCAAGAAAACTGCCATGTCGGCATAAGAAGGCATGTATAGCCTGGGATAAAGCTACTGTAGCTCCAGAGGGCATCGGTGTGGACAACGGCATGATCTGGCTAGTAAGTCCACAGTAATAGTAATCTGGTGGCCATCTATGGTAGTGACCAGCTCTGCCGTGGTACGCGGGGATGGTCGGAGGTTCTGGAAGAACACCTGAACTAGCCGTGGGTAGACTGGCTCAGTAATTGGGACAAGAATAGCTGCAAGGCCCCTCCGGATAATATCATCATAAGCTGATCGGGTCAGCACTGATCTAGAGAAGAAGTCAACATCAAAAACTGACTCATGAGCCACTGTCGTCTGTGTATATCTAGGCAATGGCCTGTCACGCTCTCAAGCTAGCTGAGGCGGCTGGTGTGGTGGAGATGGTGATGGCGAATGCTCAGCCTCAGCCTCAGCCTCATCCTATGATAGAGATGGAGTGAACGCAGCCTGAGCCTGTGAATTAGATGGAATATGATCAGCCACAACCTCAAGAGAAGGTAACTGAGGTGGAGTAATCTCTGCTGGCTCAGCATGTATATGAGAGGGCTCTGCTGGCTTCTCCTGTATATGAAAGGGCTCTGCTGGCTCCTCTATCCTAGGTCTGATACGTCTCTGAGGCCCGTGTCGCCTCCTGGCAACAATCTTTGTCCTAGGCATGGCCTGTCAAAAGAAAAACTTATAACGGGAGTTAGTGCTAGAATAAAGAATTTAAAGCACAAAATAGAGACATGCATGTCAAATAAGATAGACAAAACAGATATGACATGAATCTATACAAGTGACAGGATGTGAACATGCTAAGCGATGTAAGTATGAAATGCATCCAATGTGGAATATCACAGGCATTGGGCATATATAAGAGAGCATGACATAAGATAAGATGCATGGAATATATATATGAAATCTGTGAAGTTCGATCGATCACAAAAAAAATGTGAGATCGATCTCAAAACTTCGATCGATCTGAGAAATAAGTTCAATCGATCAAACTGTACGATGTGAAAATCGAAAGGTCACAGATATGTGACGTGGATGACACGGGGCCTTTATGAACAAGGTCGTGGGCCCATCAACACAACATAGAATCAATCCTACTCACTTTACAAAGCCCATACTCCCACAAATCGAATCAAAACAGAAAATATATACACATATATACAAATCTATATACACATATATACAACATGCTTCAAGCTTCATCAATGGAGGTAATAAGCATCTAAGTAACCTAAATCAAGCATGTAAAACATTTGTGCATCAATTCGAAGCTCAAAACACAAAGTGGATCTCAGATCTTACCCAAAAAATGAGAGAAGTGGAGATGAGATGCGGTGAAATCCGAGAAGAGAGAGAAGAGAAAGAAAGTCGAAGCTTACTGGATCTCGCCGGAGATGGTGAAGATGGATAGATGCACAGTGGCAACGATGTGGAACAAGGGTGATATCGATTTAAGGAATTGATCTTGAGACCCTCGGTTTCTATTTTGAAAAACTGTTCCCGTCCAGTTCGATCGATCGAACTATGATGATCTCTCTTCAAAGTATTTTTGGAATTTTTTTTTTTTTTGAAAAATTAAAAACAAAAATGAAAAACTAAAATTGAAAAATAGAAAATGTTTTTGGATTTTTTTGAAAAATAAGAATAAAAATAAAATAAAATAAAATAAAATCTTTTTGGATTATTGAAATAAATAAAGTAAAATATATATTTTTTTTTTTGAAAAATTAAGGAACTAAAAGAAAATAAAAGAAAATCTTTTTGGTAATTTTTGGAAAATAAAATAAAATAAAATAAAATAAAATAAAATAAAAATATTTTTGGATTAAAAGTCAAATAAAGTCAAAGATGGTGAGATGAAGAACAGAGATCGATCTGAACAAAATGTTCGATCGATCTGACAAAGGGCTAAAAGTATACAGGTATTTGGTTCAAAAATTTGTCTAAGTGTTGGGACTTGCAGATCGATCCAATGATGAAGTTGGATCGATCGAAGAACTTCAAATCGATCTTGAAATGTTTTCGATCGATGAGACAGAGAGCTGAAATATATAGGTTGATACAGGCTCAAAATTTTTCTAAGTGTTGGAACTCAAGATCGATCGAACTTGAGGTTTGGATCAATCGAAAAAGTTATGATCGATCTGAGAATAAGTTCGACCGATGGGACAGAGAGGTGATTTGGATGCAGGTCGAAAATTTTTCTAAGTGTTGGATGCAGGTAGAAGTTCGATCGATCGAACTCTCATTTAAGATCGATCGAACTTATGCAAAATGCTCAATCACAACATGAAAGCTCATACAATCCTAACCACAGTTCCTTCTAATGCATATGGACCAAAAACAAGTATCTAGACTTCGCAAGAATTGAAATTAAAGATAGAAATGAGGGAGGAATAAGGTTTTGACACCCTACGAATACTTTTGCTAGTTTTTAACGTCTCTAGCAAGACATTGGGCTCTTTTAGTCCAGATCAAAGATCTTCTAATGCATCCCCTCCTTGTTGAGGTGATAGATGCTTTGAACACCACTCAACAAATGGTTCTTTGAAGAACTAGTCGAATTTAGCTCAAAAGAAACTTTTGATCCCTTGTCAATGCAATCACAATCTTTGGGCTTCCATGCCCTTTCAAAGCAAGAATTTGAAACAACACTTTGAGAATGCAAGGTTGAAGATGATCCCTTTGAAGTTTTGGTTTTACACAAAAGTTCACTTCCTTGACATTGAAGATCATAGCATTTATCTACAACATTAACCTCTCCTTCATATTTGTCAAATGAGTTGGGTGTGGGGTTGAAGATATTCAACTTCACCTTCATATGGCCAAATGAGATCTTCATTATCCCCGTCCTACAATTGATGTTGGCATTAGCGGTTGCCAAGAAAGGACAGCTAAGAATAACGAGAATTTGGCTTTTAGGATTGGGGACTGGTTCCGTGTCAATGACAACGAAATCAACGGGGAAGAAAAATTTGTCAATCTTTATCAAAACATCCTCAATGATACCTCTAGGCTTCTTAATGGATCAGTCGGCAAGTTGTAAAACTACCGATGTCGGTTTGAATTCACTTAGGCCCAATTTGACATAAACTAAGTATGGAAGAAGGTTAACACTCGCTCCTAAGTCAAGAAGGGCCCGATTAATGATATGATCACCAATGATGCATGATGTGGTAGGTGAACCATCCTTAAACTTTGGTAAAGTGTTATGTTGCAAAATTGAGCTCACTTGCTCGGTTAAAACCACTTTTCTTGGTGCTTGGCTCTTGTTCTTCCGCTTTTGGGTGCACAGGTCTTTCAAGAATTTGGCATGAGCCGGAATTTGCTCGATTGCATCCAAAAGTGGAAGATTGACTTTCACTTGCCTAAACATTTCCATGATTTCATTGGTTTTTGCCTTTTGCTTGTCTTTTGAAATGGATCCTTTTAAGGCATTTGGAAATGGAGTTTTTGGCTCAAACATTTTTTCAGCATTTTCTTTTGAAAACTCTTCAACATAAGAATTTTTCAAATCACTTTGTTTCAAATCATTTTTCAACAAAACCTTCTCAAATTCATTTTTCGGCAAATCGTTCTTCAAATCATTTTCAAAATCATTCTTCAAATCACATTTTGAAGCTTTCTCATTCACAAGATCATGTATATGCAATGAAGGAGGAATGGGATGTGAAACGGGACGGGTGACAACTTGAGGTTGTATCGGTTCACTCTCTTCATTGGACATTTCAACTTGATTGTCCACAATCCTACCACTCCGCAAGGTAGTCACCGCATTAACATGCTCAATGGTGTGGCCTTCCAATGAAGAATATGTTTCCACAACACATTGGTGCTTAGGTGGGGCATTCATAGGCGTCTTTCCCTTCTTTCTTACATTAAGAGTGCTTGCTATTTGCCCTACTTGGGTTTCTAGCTTCGCAATAGATTGAGAATGGGAATGAAGCAATTGTGTGTTTGCCTCAAGAGTGCCCAAAGCATTCAAAACTTTTTCTTCAAAGGCGGGACTTCTAGCATTTCTTTGGGAATAAGATTGGTTGGGAAAATGAGAGTTAGCAAATTGATTCCCTTGTGATTGATAAGGTCTATAACCTTGGGATCCTTGGCTTTGAAGTGGAGGTGGAATGTACTTCCCTTGAAAACTGCCTTGGGAAGGGTTTGAGCCCTCTCCTTGGTTTTTCCAAGAGAAGTTCGGATGATTTCTCCAACTTGGATTATAATGAGTACCATAAGGATTGTTCCCTTGGTTCACAAAAGCTTTATTGACTTACTCATTACGTTCATTTTGCACGTATCCGTGAGGACAATGAGAAGTAGAATGAAGAACACTAGAACAAGTCATACATGATTCATTCGATGCACGATGAGAATGGTTAGGGAAGGAAGATACTTGGTTCGCCGAGTTTTAGTTAATCAAAAATTGATCAAACCTTTGAGATAAAGACTTCATTTCGGCAACTACTTCATTTGAGTGGTCGACTTGATGTAAGCCAACACTCTTCCTACCTTGTGAATTTCTACCATTCTTGGATGATAAGGTACGGTGCAAAGAGTTTTCACTCATGCTTTCATAGAGACGCCACATATCATCCTCATGCCTATCAATATAAGAGTCACCCATGGAAGCATCAACCATGCCTTTGTAATTGTCCGATAAGCTCTCAAAGAAATATTAAACTAATTGCTATTTGGGCATGTCATGATATGGACACTTCCTAAGCAATTCATTAAAGCATTCCCATGCCTCATGAAATGTTTCTCCATCCCCATGTGTGAATTCTCTAATGGAAGTTCTCATGGCATTGGTCTTAGAAACCGGATAGTACTTCTTCAAAAACTCTTGTTGCATTTCTGCCCAAGGAGTGATTGAAAAAGGCCTAAGATTGTTAAACTAATATTTTGCCTTGTCTTTAAGGGTAAATGGAAAAAGTTTGAGTCTTAAGACCTCTTTAGGCATGTCCGTATATTTTACAGTGGAACATATTTCAAGAAACTCATCCAAATGCTTATAGGGTTCTTCACTTGGAAGTCCATGATAGTTATGAAGCATTTGAATGGTTTGTGGCTTAATTTCATAGTGATGTGCTCTAAATGGTGGCAATTGTGCATTATATTCATTAGGCACATAGTGATCTCTTAAAGCAAGTGGAGGATTAGTAATTTAAGGTGCAACATGGGTACCTTGGTTGCCTTGAATGATGGGAGGTGGTGGAGCATACATTGGCCTTGGCATTCCAAATGGAACTTCGCTTTGTTGTTGTTGTGGTTGGTGAATGAATGGCCTAGGCATGTCTAATGGTACTTGAATGTTCTCATGATGCACATTTGGATGGGGGATACCTTGTTGGTCTATGTAACCAAGGTCCTCCACATGGTCTTCATTATGGCCTTCCATTGATGTAATGGATTGGGTAGAACTAGAACTTCCTTTTCCCCTAGGATTTCTAACTACGGATTCAAGATGCAAATCAAGAGGGACAAGAGTTGGTCTTAGTGATTTATGACCATGCATGCACAATGTAAAACACACAAATACAATGAACGAACAAGCACTTCGACTTCACAACAATTCAATGAAACTTCCTCCACAAACACTTAACCCATACTCCTATACTTTAACAACAATGATGCAAAGAAAAGTAAATTGCCTCCACGTGGGCTCACGATTTATCTAAGAATTGAATTACAAGCCTTCACGCGGGCCGACGATTTAACTAAGGGCTTGAGTAAAGAAAAGCTCACAAAGGTCCTGTAGCACTTCAACTCCAAAATTATAGCTTAGCTTAGCAAACTTTTTTAGATTTTTAGCATTTTTTCTTGCTTGCTTAGCTCATTTGCTTGCTTCCTAGCTCAATACTCCTTGTCAAAGATGAACAAACACAATAAGTAACAAAAAATTGAAAACAAAGTAAAGACACGATCAAAAGAGTACTAATTCCTAATTGATTCCACAAATACAACGTTGCCAGTCAATCAATCCCCGGCAACGGCACCAAAAACTATGGTGTCTTTTCAGGCGTGTGCACAAAAGGATGCACAAAACTTTGAATTTGGAAATTAGTGTCAAGTGGGCACCATAATTTAAATTTAACCTATACTATGTAGTATGAGTGAGAAGGGATCGTCCCAAGGGATTAAGTTGTCGTACTAGCTTGTGGAATCACTATTAGGGTTAATAGGTCGAGTGATCAAACAAATAGTTGGTTGGTTGATTAAACTAGAGAACAAATTAAACTAAATAATTGAATGCACTAAAGAGTAAGTAAGGGAGAGAGATCTTGGGGTTTAGAGGTCACCACCAAATAATACTTTTCTACACCCTTCACAAGTGACTAATGAGGGAAATATGTGTTACAATATTGATGTGTGTGTGTGTTTGGTTGATTCACTTAGCAAGGATGACCAACTACGCATATATTGTCTAAGCAACATGTGAAAAACACAATATATCTAACAATTAAGTATATATTGTCTAAGTAGCATGTGAAAAACACAATATATCTAGCAAGTCATTAATCCTTTCATTAAGCTCACAAGCTAAATACACCACAAGGTTAGAGACATATGCTACTTGCATTAAAAAGAATGGAACATCAAACAACAAGCATGGATTGTCCTCCCATCTAACAATTATACTACCACTACACTACAATTAAGCTACTGACATGAAATTAAACTAATTAAACTAAGGGAGAGGCATAATCCATCAAGCAATGAGCATGAACCATCAATAAAATTACAAGAACATTCCATTAAGCGCTATGTTTTGACAATCTCTAGATCTATGGCATTAATACACATAGACATGCATCAGCAACACAAGAAATAAAGACAAACACATGAACATCTATTCTAGCATACATAGACATATGGATAGAATGAAATGATCAATTGGAAGCATTAAACCACATGAATCATTGAATAAACAAGATCTATATATATATAAGTGTCAAAACATGTACTACAACACTAATCCCTCAATAATACACAAAATCGAGATGTAAAAAGCATGCTTGGGGCTAAATCTAGCCCCAAGAGGATGTCTAGCCACTCATGGTGATGCTTTTCTAACCCTCAAGGGCAAACTCTATGGAAGAAATCAATTCCTTGGTTGATGAAGAGCTCCCAAGCATGTGTCTCTAGCTTTCTCCTCCTTTCTTCCTCCCTAAAAATAGCCTTTATTGTGGTAGATGGATCTCCCTTAAAAAGTGTATCGTATTCTATATATAGGTAGGTCAAGTGACACACAAAATGAGCTGGGGTCGTGCACAAAATATTCCCCAATGATTGGATATGGACAACTTTCAATGAGCTGGAAATTTAACTTTTTCGCACTGGAGGAAGTTCGATCGATCGAACCTTGTACTTGGACCGATCGAATATAGCTGAGATCTATCAAACTGAAGTTGGATCGATCCTCATGGCGGCGCCTTCTTGGATAAAAACAAATCTGAGATATTTTGAAGATATTTTTGGGAAAAGGACAAAAGTGGTTGGTAGGGTGGTATAATTAGATAAGATCAATCATTTGGATAAGGACAAGGTAGTTTGATCGATCAAAGAATGATGTTGGATCGATCGAACTTTTGAGATTTCTTAAAATGTCATCATGGCTTAGATCCATCTTGAAGTGGTGAGATCGATCATGTTGGATCGATCGAACTTTGATCTGAGATCGATCGAAGATGTTGAATGTAATACCCCTAATTTTTAAAAGGATATAACTGGAATTTCTTTATTTATTTTATGTGCATTTTATTGATTTATTGATTAGTTGATTTATGTGCATTTAAATATGATTTATCTGGCTATGTGTTTAATGGTTTTTATTTGCTTAATTGATAATTGTGCTTATTTAAATTCATTGTAATTGTTTTTAATTTAATTATTGGTTAATTTAAAGTTTTGATTATTAGTGACTTAATTGACGTGTAATTTTTGGTAGCTTATATGATTTAGGTGTGTTGTATTTATGGTTTAGATTTAGGGTTTTATTTTCGTGTAGTCGCCGACTTAAATTAGGTTTTACGTAAATCTTATAAATATACGGTTATATAATTTGACTTAAGGTTGGGACGTATATATATAAATCTTATACATCTGCTAGGGTGAGGAAATTAAAACTCAATTCACGTAAGGGTTTATGAGAGGAAAAACAGAGGAGTTTCTTGAGAGGGAAAAACAGAGGGAAATTGAGAGAATCAATTAGGATTACAGCCATGGATTGAATGTGGGATCAAGGAAGAAAGAGTCGATGGCTTGTGGAATAAAACTGGAAGAGTGGGAGAGTTGTAGGTAGTCTATGGTTCGTTGCAGAATTTAGTAACGGCGATAAAGGTTTCAAACCATCTTAAGGCAAGTTTCAGTCTATTCCTCTCATGTAAACTTGTGTTTTGTGCATTCTAAATGGTCTCCAGGAAGTTAATTAAACATTAAAACGGATGTGTTATGCATGATTAAATCAAACTGTAATCTATAGTGTGCCTTTGTTTAAACTGTAACTAATTTGGTCTTAACTATTTCGATTGTGGCTAAGCTTTTGTCAAACAATTCATAAGGGATTTTAAAGAGTTTCTAGGACTTTTTGGATCTAAATTAGACCCTAAGAAATTTAAAAAAACAATTCAGACAGAGACTTGGAATTTTGCCGGTTTTAAATAACTGAAATCGGTTCGTGCATAAACTGTTTTGGATTATGTATTAAACTTCTGTAAATTATTTCCTAATGGAATGTGAGGAGTTTCTATGATTGTTTAGATTTAAATTAGACCCTAAGAAGTTTAAAAACAATTGGGACAGTGAATGGAACCTTCGTCGGAAGTGAAGGGGATGAACGGATGAAGCAGAGGTAAGCAGATACGGCTCTCAGGGAGAGAACCGGCTCCCTAATGATGGGAGCCGGCTCCAATGAAGAGAGAGCTTCATGAGGAAGAGCCAGCTCTAGAAGCTTAGGAGCCGGCTCCAAGGGTTTCTAGAGCCGGCTCCCTTGGTTGCTAACACCTACGGGTGTTTTCAGGCGGTTTTCTGGGTTTCAGGGACTTGGATGTGATTTTGGGAAAGTTGTGGGAGGTTTTAAAGGTTTAAAATTAACCTATTAAAGCTTGAAACCAGTTAGTATAAGCTAGTGTGCTAACCTTAAAAGGTGGATCATGAAAAATAAACATGTGATTATGTATACTGTTAAAGATGGAGGAAGGATGAAGTTGTTAATTTGTTTAGCAACCTAAACAAACTGTGAAATTTCTTATTTGATGTTATATAACGGATGTATATAACTTAATAAAGACCAAAAATACTGGTTTAGGATATGGTTATTGACCACATGAACTTTAGATGTTGAGTTGCATGCTGTCGGGAGTTGTAGAAGCTTTTGTTGCCAGTTTTGATTTAATGATCTAAATGGACTGGTCTGGAATTTCATATAATATGCTCAGCTCATATTTTCTATGTATTATTATGTTATACTCTGGGATTATTGGAGGATGAATTAGACGTCATGAAATTTAAATGTTATGTTGCATGCCGTTAAAGATTGAGGAGGATTTAAATTGTTAGGCTGTTCTAGTAAGTTAAAATAAACCAAAACGGAAGTATTGGTTGGGAATTTTAATGTAATATGTTCAGGTTAAAATTCTGAATATTATCATGTCATGTTATATAGGTTAATTGAGGAACTGCTAAAATTACTGTTCATTCAATTATGTGGATATGGATGATTTAAATTGTTGATTATGCTTTAGCAATTTAAATGGAAGTTTTATGATTATAATCATATACTGGATGCATGATGAGATTTTAACAATATCTGTTTTTTATTATGCTGGTTTCTGGATATATTTGATGTTCATTTGAATGTACATCATCTGTGGATCATATGCATGTATGTACCGGTATGGGACGGTGACATACGGAGGGGCGGATTAGATCAAAACGCTAATTCCAACCCATTCATACATAAGGAATGGATTAACAAAAACAGTTAAATCCTACATGGATGCATGTCCTGTCAGCTAAAATGGTTGAACGACACAATGGTTATTTGTTTTTATCTTTCTGCACTAGGAAGGAATTTATATATATACTTATGGTGCCGTGATACGAGCTTGAGTCTCCTGATCTCGGTTAGGGTGCGTATATCGCAAAGGTTGGATAGCTAGATATAACTGATGTTCCCTGGTAGGTCTAGGTACTTGGCTGTTGGAAAGCGTGTTTCTATGTCACCTTCTACTCAGGCTGAACTGTGTTATAGGCTGGTGAGCATCTTTTAGTGTGTATATATATATATATGAACTATTTTAGATATTGTCGAGCTATCTAGGATGTATCTGCGTATCGGGTTTATGTACGAAGGGTAATAGAATGGAACTTGCATGTGGGCCTGACCCACCTTTATTTTTCAGGTGTTCGTGAGTACCAGGCTTAGGGCTTGTTCGTGGTAATGCAGATACAGTCACTCACTTTTCCGACTACATAGGATTTCTTTTCTTATTTTAGTTTTGAATTTTTATTCTGTAAATTTATTTATCAGTTGGAATTATTAGGGGTCCACTCAATGGATTCCCGAGTTGTACGGATTTGGAGGATTTAAATAATATTAATTTATTATTCAAAGTTTAGGGATTTTTATTTTAGTTTTTTTCAGCGCATAATTCTTTATTATTAATTCAATTTTTTTTTTTTTTTATTCATGCTTGTTTACATATTAATTGTTTGGTATTCCTCGGATCTGTGCTCGGACTTGATCACCCGTGGCTCTAGAATCGAGGGGTATCACATTGAATTCCACCTTTTGCTTCCTTTTGCTTCCACTTGGCTCCTTTCTTTGATTCATCCCAGAATTGCTTCATTTCTACTCTTATTTGGCTGAGTTAACTTATTTTCGGGATAAGTGCCTGAAAATGGAAATAACACAAAATCAATCTAAAATGGTAAGGTAAGATAGATAAAGATACTAGAATGCCTAAGCTTAAGGGGTTTAAATACGCACTTTTCAGTGCTCATCAATTATGAGGAAGTAAATATCTAAAATGAATATATTACTTGGTTATTTGTGATAATTGAAACTGATTCAACATCTCTTAGTTGCAGAAAAACCCTACTCCTCCTGTTGTGCTTGCAAGATCCAACCCAAGTTCACCATTCACCACTTTGGACTCTCTATTTGATTTCGTGTTTGACTTCATAGATTCTGAACCCCCTGCAATCCTAACCAAGAACACCACTAAAATCCCACTGGAAGTGGTTAAGGCTGTGTAGATATTACTCCAAATGTTTCAACCGAATCTATCCTTAATCCCTTCCTTCAGGAAGAACTTACTGAGACCCTTTCCTTCCTGAGTAGCTACCCAGGATTTCCTTTAAAAGATCAATCCTTTTTCAAGAATGTTTAACTTCAAGTTCCATCCATGATTGCTGCCTATGCTAAATCAACTCAAACCATTAACCAATATACTGCTCAGATCCAAGAAAAAGAATTATTTTCCCAAGCTTTAAAGAATGGAAGAGAATTATATTTGTCCTTGAAGAGAGAAGCTTCCAAACTAGATGCTAGAGAGAAGAAGCTTCAGGCACAACTAGCTCAGCTTCAATAAGACAAATCTCAACTCCGCAACAAAGTGACAGAACTGAAGAAACAAGCAGAAGTTGCTGCCCCCAAGTTTAAAGTACTACAGGCTCAGATGCCAAGGTTGGAACAGTCTAAACAACAAGCAGAAATCAAGCTTACCAACACCAAAGCCTCACGGGCAGATATGAAGGCCAAGTTTGAAGATTTTCGTATGAACTTTACTCACCTTTGAACTATTATTTCCATCTTTTCTCTAATGGTTTGTAATATGGTTTTGAAGAATTTTCCTTTTTTGGGGATGCGATGTTTTAAACAATCAGGCTACAATGATATTTTGATTTTAACAAATATGCTGAGATTTTATTCATTGCATATACAAACCTATCTTATAACTTGAGAAAAAAAAAAACCAAAAACAAACACAAACAAAATCCAAACTATTTTGATCCAGTGGAGATTTTCTTTTCCTCCATAAGTTCAAAAATAGTTGGCTTTTATATCTTTAGGTACCTTCCATTTAGAGGTCTTTCATGAATTTCACCATTTAAAGCTTTTAATTTGTAAGCTCCTCTTTGCAATACTTGGTGAACGAAATATGGGCCCTTCAAAGTAGGTGATGATTTTCCATAAACTCTGTCCACCTTCCCAGGTGGAAGAATTGTTTGCCAAACCATATCATGTTCTACAAATGACTTAAACTTCACCCTTTTGTTGTAAGCCTTCATTACCTTTGCTTTATGGACCATAAGGTGGTCTAAAGCAAGTTTTTGGACTTCATCTAAATCTTCCAACTCGGCAAGCATAGCTTCGTTGTAATCGGCAGGTATAAGATTGTGTTCTAAAGCTACTCTTGCCGATTTCACATTTAACTCCATCGGCAGCACAGTATCATGGCCAAATGTTAGCCGCTAAGGAGTTGTTCCTGTACTTGTTCGCTTCGAATTTTTGTTAGCCCACAAGGCTTCTGAAAGGGTTTCATGCTAACGCCTTGGCTTATCTTTTATCATCTTCTCAATAATTTTAATAACAACTTTATTTGAAGCCTCTGCTTGGCCGTTCCCTTGAGTATAATAAGGTGTTGAAGTTATCATTTTTACCTGCATATCACGGCCGAGTTGTAATACTTCATTTGCTTAAAACACAGATCCATTATCGGCAACAATTGTTTCTGGTAATCCAAATCGGTGAAAGATATGTCGCTCCAAAAACTATATAATAGTATTATGAGTTATCGATACGTATTCCTCGGCTTCTACCCATATGGTAAAGTAATCAGTAACTAAAATAATCCAATGATGACCCTTTGATGAAGGAGGATTAATCTTGCCGATTAGATCCATGGACCAACCTCTGAAAGGCCATGGTTTAACTAATAATTACATCTTTATTGCTGGAACCCACTGCATTGGACCATGCTTTTGACAATCTGTACAACCTTTTGCATAAGTCATACAGTCTTTTCTCATTCCAGGCCAATAATATCCATATCGGTGTATCAACCACCTCATTTTTATGCTGGCTTGGTGAGTTCCACATATTCCTTCGTGTACCTCGGCCATAATCTTCAAACCCTCAAACTTACTAATGCACTGAAATAACAAACCATCATCAGCCGATCTTCTATAAAGATCTCTATCCATAAGTACATAATCGACTGCACTTCTTTTATTTTTCGATTGGCTTCTGGAGTTGGATGTTGTAAGAACAAGATGTAAGGGATCCGCCAATCATCATCATCTAACTCGGCAACATCAGTGGCAAAGACATCTTCCATAACTTGATTTCTTGTTTCAGCCGATAAAAGAAATCGGCATGTAATTTTCACTATCCTTTCCTTCATACCACTCGGTACTCTGATTCCTGAAGCAGTCTATGCTAAATCATTAGCTATTTTATTCATGGCCCTTGGTCTGTATTCCAAAGTCACAATGTGAAATTGGTTGACCAATTGGGTTGCCAACGAATGAAATGGCCTTAATTGCCAATTCAAGCATCTAAAGTCTTCTGAGATTTGATTAATCACCAAACTTGAATCCCCCACAATGTGCACATCTTTGACTGCTATTTCTAGCATAATTTCCAATCCGATAATCAATGCTTCATACTTGGCTTGATTATTTGAGTACCTGAAATCTAAAAAGAAGGAAAACAAAATTTGGTTCCCTACTGGGATATTATTACTATACCAGCTCCTGAGCCTTCGCTGGTACTAGACCTATTGAACATTAAAGTCCAAAGGGTCAAGAATAAGGATGCTGAGTTAAGCTCATCAAATACTTGTGACTCAATTTTAAGCGAGGGATGATCGGTAAGAAAATCTGCCAAAGCTCTCCCTTTAATCGCCTTTTATGGAACATATGCAAAGTTGAACTCTATTAGTGCCAAAGCCCACTTGCCAATCTGGCCTGTGATTAATGGCCTTGATAGTATATATTTTATAAGATCTGTTTGACAAAGAATATAAACCAAAACAGGTAACATATAGACTCTTAAATTCATTGCTGTAAAATACAAAGCCAAACATAATTTCTCAATCAGCGTATATCTACACTCGACTGGAGTTAAAACTTGACTGAGATAATATATTGCTTGTTCACTTCCGGCTTCGTTCTCTTGTGCCAGCATAGCTCCAATGGATTCTTCAGCAGCTGATAAATATAACTTCATTAGCCATTTCTTCTATGGCGGAATCATGACAGAAGGACTCGATAAGTATTTCTTAATCTGGTCAAATGCACTTTGATGTGTATCATCCCATTTGAATTTTTCCATCGGCTTCAACTTGAGTAGCGGGGAAAACACATGTAACTTACCAGCTGTATTGGCAATAAATCGCCTAAGATAGTTTGCTTGCCTAAGTAACCTCTACAACTGTTTCTTACTTCTCGGTGCACTAGCATCAATAATTGCCTTAACTTTATTCATATCGATCTCTATACCCATTTAATGAACTAAGAAACCCAAAAAGTTTTCTGTCGATACTCCAAAGGCACACTTTATTCGATTCATTTTTAACTTATGAGCCCTCATCCTCTAAAAGGATGCTTTGAGATGAACTAAATGCTCCTTTTTTGTTACTGATTTCACTACCACATCATCAATATATACCTTCATAAACTTACTGAGCATATCATGAAAGATAGAATTCATAGCTCGTTGATATGTAGTACTAGCATTTTTCAAACCAAAAGGCATTACCATCCACTCAAAAGTTCCAATCGATCCGGGACACCTAAAAGCTGTCTTTGGGATATCCTCCTCGGCTATATAGATCTGATTATAGCCTGAGTGTCCATCCATAAAAGACATGATTTCATACTTGGCAGCCGCATCAATCAATTGATCGGCTATCGGCATTGGATACTCATCTTTTGGGGTTGCCAAGTTTATGTTTCGGAAATCAATACACACTCATAATTTGCCATTTTCCTTAATAACAAGAACTATATTTGATAGCCACTCAATATACCTTGTAGTTCGAATGAAACTAGCATCCAACAATTGTTCGATTTCCATCTTGACTTTATCTACTACATCTTGAGACATTCGACGAGGTGGCTGTTTATATGGCTTGTAGCCATCTTTAATGGGCAACCGATGTTCCACCAGATCTCTGGATAAACCCGGCATTTCCTCATAATTCCAAGCAAAACAGTCACTATATTCTTTTAACATGTCAATAACCTCGGCTTGTAATTCTGGTTCTAACAGTGCACTAATGTAGGTTAGTTTAGGCTTTGCATCAGTGCCTAAATTCACCTCCTTTAAAGGATCTTAAGTTTCTGCTTTAAGATCATCGAGCTTAGCTGGTGCCAACTCCAAGTCTTCCAACTGAATAGCATCCAACTTTTCATTATCGATTTGATCAACTTCAGCAAAATTAACTGATGGTTATGGCTCTATTTTTGCTTCATTTTCTCGCCACTTTTTAGCTATATATGCTTGTAACCTAATGTAAGTGGCCATAAAGGCCTACTGTCGAGCTGCTTCTCTTTCAAGTTTCGCCTCCATTAACAACTTCTTCTTCAATTATAGTAAGCCGAGGGAGTTCTAGCTTTGGCCTAGAATTTTCCTGCGGCATGACTTCTTCTCATGGTTGCCGATATAGGTCTTCCATCGAATAGGAACACATTCTTCGTCATACAAAACAGCATCTGCCGAGTACACTTTTGCCACAAATGACTTGTCATCGGCATTCAATATCTTTACCTTATCTCCATCCCAAAAAATCAGCATATGGTGTAATGATGATGGGATGCACATATTTGGATGAATCCAGTCATGACCTAATAACAAGTTGTAGGAAGCCGTGGATTCAATAATAAAGAATGCCGTAAAAGATGTCCTTCCTACAACTTCGACTACTAAAGGAAGAATCCCTTTAGTGCTACTAGAACCTTCATTAAACCCACAAATTGCTACATCAGTGGGAATAACATCTTCCATATTCTTACCGAGTTTCTTCAAAGTGTTAGCTGAGATAACATTCAGAACAGAGCCATTGTCAACCAAAACTCGGTTAATAAGTTGGCCTTCTACCCATACCTTGACATACAAAGGTCTTAATTGTTGAGTCATTGCCAACAACGGTTTCTTAAAGACTACCTTTTTTGCCGATTCTAAAGAAAGAATTGATAAATTCTGAATCGGCTGAGTTTCCTTCTCCTTATTTTCAGTACTTGCATTTGATGCCAATGGGGCCTGGAACATTGCTGGTAATACAAATGCCATATTACATGACATTTCGTCTGGAAAACTGCCAAACTGAATTCTGAACTCATTTTTACGTCTGGGCCATGTCGACTGATGCTCCTTTACCTCATCCATTTGGTCTTTGTCTAGAATATTGACTTCCTCGGTTAATACTTCTTTGCTTACCTCCTCAGCTTTTCTTTTTTCCTCTGCCCTTCTTCTCTGTTCCCTGCGTTTCTGAGATCAAGTAAGGCCTCCATTCCGATATTGTTGAACTTTAGGGAATTTTGGGTGATTGACTCGAGTCCATCTATCTTCCACTGAGTCGGTCCTTGGTTTCACAGTTCACACTTTATATGAATCGGCTTCCTTTTGTACCCAAATTTCTGACTGAACTGGCGACCACATTTTAAAACTAGGATGCCGATTTTGGTAATGAAATCGGCTAGATATATATTCTTGCCGATTCTCCTTTTCTGCCTTCAGATGACTGCTGCAGGGATTACTTTGCCGAGGCTCTTCCCCACGTTTAATTGGGAAAATAAGCCTCTCAAGAATTCCTTTCTTCTTTGGTTTCAACTCCACTGGTAAAGGGTGTTAACTTCCTATTGAGTTAGAACATAGAGCTTTCTGGACAATAAAAAAGCTTAATTTTGATATTACATCTGCTGGTTCTGTAATGACATGGTCATTTTCCTTCTTTTCTTTTTTTGGTAATTTCTTTTTTCGACTTTTTCCCTATTTCGTCTTTTTCTCATTTATTATTTTTCCTTACATAACCTCACTTTTTGTGCTAAGATTTGATTTCGGTTTTGCATACATCCATGATATTTAATTTTCATGATATCTACATTTTTACTTTCGCAGAAAAATATGTTAGTTGTTTACTTTTCTTTTAAAGGGCATGAATGTATGACTTTTTGGTATTTTTTTTAACTTTTGGGGTTTTAGTTTAATTATGAAAAGTAATTATTTTTCGTCTTAGGGACCATTTTGTAATTTAATTTAGAAGATATTTTCAAAAAGGACCTTTTTGTAATTTTTGAAAAATGTGACAAGTGTCACATTCCTAAGGTGTCACTTGTTGACATTGTGGAGGAACCACTTAGAGGCTTAATCTCTTGACACATGGGGGCTGGAGATTCACCCATTTGTTGGCCTAGGATAGGAGCACGTGTTGGCATGGATGGTTGAAAAGTGTAGGCTCAATATTAAGTTTTGAAAGTTTACTTAGATTAATGACAAGTGTAGGTCTCACATTTAGTCTTGCATTGTGTGTATGAGAGAGGTAGTGCAAGAGCACCTAGTGAGTGGAGAATCCCACCACATTTAGTTTAGGGTTTACACTTTTGTTTCATTTTATCTCCTTCCTCTCAAGAACCCTAACTTAGCCACCATTGGAGCAAAACTTGACTTAGAGCTTTGACTTCATTTTTTATATCCTTCCATTCACCCTAGACTATTAAGCTTGGAATACTTTAGTTTCTTCTCACTCTCCTTTACAAAACCCTTGTTTGGTTTTTCATTTTTAAGCTTGGTTGCCTTGGATTATAGAGATACAATTCTCTATTAAGGTAGGGGGTGTTATAGTTTATTTTCAAAGTAAATTAATTACTTTTATAGTGATTTATAAATGGTGTGCATGTCTTGTACCAATTTGAGAAATTAGTGATTTATTGTAACTTGTATATAACTCATTTTAGACTTGATGTATGGCATGACCATGACTTGATCTTTGTTGTATATTAATTTGACATGATTTAAATGAGCTTTTAAATCTAGAGAATTAATTAATTTAAATTGATTTTAATTCTACTTATTTGTACCATGCTTGTATTCCAATTTGAACTTGATATATGACATGGCCATAACTTACTTCTTGCTATATATTAAATTGGAATCATTTGAACAAATCTTGAAATCTAGGGAAATTAACTAGTTAGTCTACTTAATTTCTATCTTATTAATCTAATGATTTAGTCATGAAATTTATGGAGCTTTTTTTGTATTTTTATCACATATCATGATTTGTTGCTCAACTTGTTGATTTTAAAAACTTGGGATATTATCAAGAACATGACTTGGCTAGGACTCGGTTCTAGTACGGGAGATAGAGAGCTCCTTACATTATAGTGCGCACTAGGGGAAGGCACCCATGGGTTAATAGCCCTAAAGTGATCCCAAGAGTACGGTTTTAATCTAGGTAATATCCAAGTATCCACTTTGGTTTGATTTCGCATTTAATTTCCAAGTTGATAACTTTGTGAACTTTGATCTCATTGTGCTATGTTGAAAGTTTCAATGTCATTTTAATAGCATGGATTAAATTTAATTGAATTGCAAACCTTGTAATAAGTTAAACTTATGCATGCTCATTCCCTACGAGTAAACTTGTTTACTCACCCCAAAGTTACCGGGTGTTTTTCAGGTAAAGAAGCTTTATTGTGGGATACACAACATTTTTAGGCTTGCTTAACTACTTGGAGTAATTTTTTTTTTTTTTTCCTAAATGAAGGAGTATATTCAAATAATCAATAAAGTACAATGAATCAAGCAAGGGCATACCCTCACTAATAAAAACATCCTAGCCTAGGATCAATACATAAAACAAAAAGCAATCAAAGCAAATTACAAATGTCTTGAAGATTAACCCCCAACACATCCAACACTTCCCAAAGAATACACTTAGCTAAATCCTTAGCCTCCTTGATACTCTTGTCATGTAATCTATTATTCCTCTCCCACCATATAAAATATAGTGTAGCTGTAAAACAAACTTGTATTATTTTCTTGACATCCTTTCTCTGAAACTGATCAAATTGTAGTAACAAATCTGCCAAAGCAAAAACTCTATGAAGGTTCCATGAGCAAACATGTGAAAGAAAACTCCAAACCTTCCAAACATATTCACACCCACAGACCAAATGATCCACATTTTCAACTTCATTATAGCAAAGATAACATCTAGATGCTAATGCAAACCCTCTCTTTTGCAAAAAATCATGTGAAATAACTGCCCGATGCATAATCAATACAGCATGAACTGACCATCTCGGTCGTCCACCATTCCAACACAAAGTAGCCCAAGTCACCTCTTGTTTTTTCACTCTAGCAGCTTCCCAAGCTTTTTGAAACCCAAAAGGAGGAGTATGCCATTGCAATTGATCCTTGCCTGTAATCATCACCAGATTCTTGAATGCTTACATCAAATCTTGCGTTGTGTTGCCTAATATTCCTTCATCCCACTGGCCATCAGTGATAATAGCACTCATACAAATATTCTTATCTCTACTCAGACATCCCAGCGTTCTACGATTGAATATCTCACTCAAAAACTTCCCTTCACACCATGGATCCAGGAATACCTTTGTCTTCTGCCCATTACCAATCTGAAATCTGCAATTACTCTTTATAAAATCTCGGACAGCAACAATACTTCTCCAAACAGCTGAAGAAGATCCTTTAACAACCACATTCTAGTATGAAGCCTTCTTCAAATAGCAATTCCTAAACCATACAACCCAAATTCTGTCCTTAGATAGTAAGAAATCCCAAGCCAGACACATTTTAGTAGCAATATCTATATCTGCAATTCTTCTCAAACCCAGCCCTCCTTCCTCTTTAGGAGCAGTAATCTTCTTCCATCTTACACCATGAATCTTTTTTTTTATTTTCCACATGTCCCCAAATGAAATTACGCATTCTCCTCTCAATAAAATTAGACACAGCAGCTGGTAAAGAAAATACAGAAGTCCAGTACTGAACCATTGGGATAATGACTGCTCTGCTCAGCTCCACTCTACCTGCCATGGATATATGTAATCCATTCCATCTAGAAGTAACAGCTATGACCTTATCCACCAGACTTAAACAGTCAATTCTTCTTAACAACTTATCTGAAATAGGTAAACCAAGATACAGAAAAGGTAATTTACCTTCTCTACACCCCAAAGTTCTGAGGATAGAAGTCCTTCTTCTAACAGATCTCATAAGGTACACTTCAGACTTATCTTTACTCACAGCTAAACCAATAGTATTCTCAAACTATCTCAACAATTTTTTAACTGTCAACACACTTGCCATATTAGCTCGCACCACTAATAACAAATCATCTGCAAAGAACTGATGTGTAACAGGGATTCCAGCCTTAACTGCAGCCTGTGAAGGAACGATTTTTCCTCTTTTAGTTTCCAATTCCATCATTCCAGAAAAGTAATCAGTAACTAGAGTAAATAGAAGTGGAGATAAGGGACATCCCTGTCTTAAACCCCTTTGAGGTTGAAAGAAACCTTGAGGAGATCCATTGACAAGAATAGAAAGCCACACTGAAGATACACACTCCTTGATCCAGCCTATCCATTGATGATCAAATCCAAACAGATTCAATAACTTAAACAGAAATGGCTACTGCACTGTATCATAAGCTTTTCTCAAATCAATCTTCCAAGCAATTGTTGCTTTACCCTCTTAGCACCAAACCCTTTCATAAGTTCATTAGCCACTATAATATTATCCTGAATTCTTCTACTTTGAATGAAAGCTATTTGTTCATTTCCCACAATACTTCCTAACACCTTAGCAAGTCTATTAGCAAGTATCTTGGCCACAACTTTGTAAAAGACATTACACAAAGAAATAGGCCTGTAATCCTCAACCTTGATAGCATCCTTCTTCTTTTTAATCAATGTGATAAAAGTGCTATTGACACCCCTGCCCAACACTGGATTCTGAAAAAACTGCATGATAGCCTCTGTGAAATCATCTCCCACAATAGACCAGTATTGCTGAAAAAATCTAGCTGTGAATCCATCCGGTCTAGGGGCTCTGTCAGCTCCCATTTCAAACATGGTGATCTTCACTTCATCTTTGGTAACAGCAGCCTGTAACATATTGATATCTTCACCTCCAAGGGTTTTCCTAATATATTTCTGCTCAGGTTCATCTAACTCAGTATTCCTTCCTGCATATGCTTGATGAAAATAATTAACAAACCTCCTGTGAATATCATTTGGATTAGTAATAGTAACCCCTGCATCTTGAATTGCAATCAAATTACTATGCACTCTATATTGCTTGATTTTCTAGAAAGAAAAACTTTGTACATCTATCTTGCTCCTTCACCCATCTAACCCTTGATTTCTGAGAAAGCACAATACTTTCATTAGAAACTGTAGCTTCCAGGTGATCGGTTGGTCAATCATACATCAACCTTCGCAATAGCACGAATCATTGTAAAATAGGGCTATTGGTCGGGTAAGTCGAACCACAGGGACTACGCTAGTCTAATACAACCTAAATGTCTAGAATCATTTTTAGAATGATGAAGGGTGTATAGAGGTTTTGTTGGATGTCACTTAAGCTAGGAAATTAAAAATGCATAAAACAGTAAATTGCAAGAATTTAAGGGAGTGAGTACAAGTAAAGAAGGCTAGGGAAATGAATCCACCTCCATCCCTATACACATGCTAGGTTAAGATTAATTTAAGGGGAAAACAACATATATGATAGTCATGATACATAACAATACTAGGTTGCTATAATATCCTTAAGAAGTTCATTTAATTAGAAAGGCAAGAATAAACCATCAAAGGTTCACATGATCAACTACCTAAACTAAAATGTAGCTTAGAACATGCTTACTAAGCCAAGGATTATCAAGCCCTAATTTAAATGGTGAATGCACATAAAGCTAAGAATCAAGTATAGCCCATCAAAGGGAAACCCTAAGCCATGAACTATCTAGGTTCTCCAACTCCATGCCATTAAAACCATTCCATGATCTAACTTCCATTGTCACCATGGAAGTGCAAGCAATATGATTAAGAAAGGCAACCATCCAAGACAAGATGAATAACTCACAATAATCATTTAAAACATTCAACATTCATTACAACAAAAATGAGGCTCTTGACCATGGAAAGACTATCAAAAATACATTGTAATCCCCAAAAATAAACTATACTAACACATGCTTACAAGGGAGGGGTTTCATCACCTCCCTAGATGAGGTTTAGTTACCCATTGGTGAGCTAGAAGAAGGAAGAAGCATCATCCTCATCTCCAATTTTCGAGCTCCTACTGTAGCACTCAAGAACACCCTCTCCTTGCTCTCTTCTCTCTCCTTTCTCTTGCTCAAGATAAAGCTTAATGATATATGTGGCCTTTGGGTAGCCTTTTATGCTCCAACCATACCCTCTCTCCTCCAAGGGACACCTCCAACCACTTCATAAAGAGGGAAGATGGCATTGAGGAATCCAATGTGCAAGTGGGCTGAAATGAGCCATTTCCGAAGGGCATTCTGCCTGATTTTCGAGCGCACGCTTGGTGACTTCGAGCACTCTAACTTAGTGCAATGTGTAACATGCTCCTCTTGCTCAGTGCTGACCTATTTTGGGAAAACTGCTATAACTTTGTGCCCCGAACTCCGAATGACGATCTGTTTGAAGCTTTGGAGAGCTGGTTCAGTGCTTTAAAAACTTCATGTTTTGATGAAGACCCAAATCTCAAGTCTGGTTGGTCGAAAATGGGGAGAAAGGCAGTACATCAGTGCTGCCAGGCAGTTCTGCGCACCTCTGTTGTGAAGATCATAACTCTCTGCTCCGAACTCCGAATGATGAACCACTTGAAGATTTGGAAAGCTGATTCAGAGCTCTAAATCTTTCATGTTATGAGGGAAGTCCAGTTCTCGAGTTTGGAAGGTCAAAATGGCAAGCAAAGACCAGGCTCTACTGCTGCCAGAATTCAGCATTGGCACCCTTTTGTTGCTCAAGACTCCACAAGGCCTTATTCTTGTTCCATTTTGGCCAATGAACCTGAAAATGCATAAAAACATAGAATTGGAGTTAATCTACATAAAATAATTAATAACTGGACTTTGTTAATGTAATTTAGGGCGCTTGAATATACATTATTCGGCGCTCATCACACCCCCAAACTTACATTTTGCTAGTCCCTTAGCAAAAACTACAATGAAAAACATAAAGAAAAGACAATCATGGGCATGCTACTACAAAGAATATCCTCCATGGTAAAATGAGATAGATACATAGCTCAAATACAACTTGAAACAGACAAAAACTAGAGATGGGGTCATTGGGAAAACTACCTTGCATATATGAAGCATTGATACAAAAATTGGCTAAATACATTTCCACATACATGCATCAACATCAAAGTCTATATAAATAACTCAATTATCATCTCTTGAATGGAAATCAACTCTCGCTTCAGTGAAAGTGAATTGGATTCTAAACATGCGGCTTTTACTTTCTTTTCCAATTCCAAAGCACAAGTTTTCAAATCATTAAATTCCCCTTTAAATGAGGTCCCTAAGGCATGATTTTATTTACAAGACAACTTTTGTTGCTTATTGACAATTTATTGTAACTCATAAGTGAAACATAGAATGGTTGTGCAATGCTGAAGTCCCTTAAGCTTTCTAACCAACCTATGTAGCAAGCGTTAGGCCAACAACTCCCAAACCAGATGGCTTTAGGGTGTTAAGTGTAGAGACACTCCATAGGGCTTAATAGCTCAAGTTGGAAAGGCTACGAACTCCAACGAACCATGTTTATTACCAGTTTATTTTTTGAATGACCGTGCAATGTTTAAGTCCCTTAAGCTTTCTAACCAACCCCTGTAGCAAGCGTTAGGCCAACAACTCCCAAACCAGATGGTTTTAGGGTGCTAAGTGTAGAGACACTCCTAGGGCTTAATAACTCGAGTTGGAAAGGCTACGAACGTCAACTGATCATTATTTTCTTTCTTTCTAAGTGTTTTTTTTTTTTTTTTTTTTTTTTTTTTTTTTTTTTTTTTTTTTTTTTGAATAAACATGCCAAAGGTATCCATCTATCAGGTTCATCAAATCAGATTAACTAGGCCAAGGTCAAGGTCAATCAAGTTGCATGCCTCACAGTTAAGTTTCCAATGTGCATCTGTGCATTGTGAAGCTTATAAGAGTGTAAATCCAGCAAGAATCTAATTGAGGCATTTATACAGACTACATTGTATTTACATGATCATTTCAACTCAAATTTTTCTTTATTTTCAAAATTTTTCAATTGCTTCTATACACAAGGTATTAAACATATGTTTCATCTCCGACAAGTGTCAAGTTATACTATCATTGCTTAGCAAAAATTATGGAACCAAAAATATGCCAAGAATGCTTGATGCACCCCCAAACTTAAACGACACAGTGTCCTCAATGTGGACATGGATGCAAGTGAGAGACAAAAATGACAACGAGTACAAAAGGAACAACAATACCCGGGGGAGGGAATGGCATTTGGAGACAAAAACCCCCAAACTTGAACCGGACTGCGCAACCTGGAAAGCAATATGAAGAACCAAAAGAAACAACCACAAACATATTAATAGCACAAGCATAAAGACAGAAAACGAATGTATCGAAAGTTAACAGAACATAAAGAACTTGCATTGCATAAAGAGTTTACATGATGACAAAAAGAACTGTACAGGGATCATGTCGACCAGAGTAACATATACATAGCAAATTCTTACAGTTTAAAAGGAAAACAAAATATACAAGAGAAATAGGTACAGATGAAACAAAAGAGAAGGTCCACACGCGCAACAAGCTACTGGCCAGAAGGTAAACGGGCGAGGATGGAATGGAGGAGAGATTGAGTCTTACGCCGTTCAGCGGAAGCCAAACGACGGTCCTCAGCGGCGACACGGCGGTCTTCAGCAGCAAGACGACGATCTTCCTCAGCACGTGAAGAAGACTCACACAGAGCCTGAGTGCACGCGGACAAAGAATGCTCAAAACGATCTAGTCGCGCATGAATACCGGCAATGGAAGCTCGGATGAAAGCCTGGTCCTGGTGAGAGTCGACCGAAGGCTCTATCCTCGCAGTGGCTGCGGTGGTGGAAACTGCCTCAGAAGGAGGAGGAGGTGGAGCGTGGATGAACAGGGGGGCAGGAGGCGGAGGGGTACTAGAATGGCTCAGAACATTGATCCACCGGCGCTGGGTAAAAATTTTGATTTTGTCGCCTCTTGGTTCGTGGGGAGGAACAACGAAACCCTTGTGCTGAAGGAGTCGAGTGATGAAAAACGGCAAAGGCAATTTCCGATTTTCAACTCGCGGAGCCCGTGCATTATGAGCATCATGCCAAAACTTCATAAAGGTGGACCAAATGAGCTCTGGGATGGAGAACCATTGGCCTTGGTCCATGGCATATAAGGCTTGCAGAAAGAGGCCCCGACGCTCGGTGCTGTGCACCAAAGGGCAAACATTGTGCTTGAAGACAGTGTCAATGAACCATAGGCGTTCCGGAAGATTGGTTTTGCGGATAAAAGACCGGGGCCGAGTAGGATCGTCAATAGGGCAAATGGCAGCGGCAATCTGCGCCACAGTTAATGTATCCGGCTCCTCATATAAAGGGAGATTCTCACGATTGACAATGTCATCGGGGCACTCAATGGGGCAACCAGAAACCTGAATGATGTCGGTCATAGTGAAAGCATAGGCGGTGCCGTCAATGGATGTAGTGAGAGAAATGGGTGGCTCTTCAGGGCACTGGAGATTCTGGTAGAAGAGGCGCACTACACGGGGGTAGGCAACCCTGGCAAGGGGTGCGCAAATGTGCTGCAGACGCCGGTTAGTCAATTCGGCGACAGCCCACGAAGTTGTGGGTAGAATGTCAAAGGCATCCGTGAGCGGAAATGAGAGTTCGTAGTTGAGTTGTTTGCGATCCCAAGGATCACGTGGTCGCTCACGAGTGACAGCACGGGCACCTGAAGAGGGTCGAGGAGGGCGAGAAGGACCGGCACGAGACATTTAGAGAGGTGGACTTGGTTGAGGAATTTCAGCGAACACCTGGCGTGCACCACAAAAAGGAGAAGAGGAAAGTGAGTGGGATGGAGGAGCAAACCCAAAATTTTTAACAAGGAAACAAGCACTAGCATTGACAAAGCAACAACAAATCATCAACAAAACCAAACTCCAACATTACTAGCCCATCCTCCGTGTAAAACACCATGAATGAACAAAGGAAAAGAAAAACTAAGGAAGAGGACACAAACCTGAATGTCAGGGTATCCGAGAGCAAGAAGGAAGGCAGGAAGAGGGAGGTGAGAGGATGGGGTGGTGAGGTATGGAGGTGGGTTGGTTATGCAAGTGGATGCTGAAGGTGGTGGGTGGAGGAGTTGGCTGCGAGGATGATGGGTGTTGGATGTTCATGCAAGCAAGGTGTGTTGCATGCTGGTGGTTGTGCACTTGGTTGTGAGTGGGAGGGAGAGAAAAGCTGGTGTGGTGTGTGAGAGGGTCGAGCAGGTGGTTGGGGAAGGTAGAGAGAGAGAGAGGATGTGGGTTTGAGAGGTGAGGAAGTTGGAGCCAAGAGAGGGGGAGGAAAGTGAGGGGGTAGCTTCGGGGTTTAAAAGAGGGAGAGTGAGAGCTTGGTTCGAGCACTCGAAGGCCCACTTCGAGTGCTCGAAATGGGGGCAGAGAGTTGGGTGAGGGGCTCGGGTGTGTGAAGGGGAGTTCGAGCACTCGAGGTTGGGTCTTCGAGTGCTCGAAGTTTGAGCAGTGTGAGGGTTTGAGGTTGGTTGTGAAGGTTGGTTGGGATGGTTGGTAGGAGGGTGGTGAGGGGTGGAGGCCGAGAGGTGGTAGTGGTGCAGGGTGTTGGAGGGTGTGTTGTTGAGAGAGAGAGAATGTGGGTTTGAGAGGTGGCATGCATGCATGGACGTGCATGCATGCATGCATGGTGGGGATGTATGGTTTGGTTTGGGAAGAGAGAGAGAGGGGAAGGTTGGTGTGCATGGTGTGAGATAGAGTTGAGGGTTTGCATGCAGGGTGTGGTTTGCATGGGATGGCTGCGAGGGCTTGGGATTGAGTGAGCTGAAAGCTGAACATGGTTGGTGGGTTTTGAATGGTGGTGAGTTGAGGGAGCTTGAAGTTGCCGAGAGAGAGAGAATGTGGGTTTGAGAGGTGGCATGCATGCATGGACGTGCATGCATGCAGGGTGGTGAGGTATGGTTTAGAGAGAGATGGTGGGTTTGTAGAAGCCGAGAAAGAGAGAAGGTTGGAAGGTTGGTTGGGTGCGTTGGGTTGAGGAGAGAGATAGGAGTTGAGGTTGGAGTTGATGCTTGCATGGTTCTATGTGTGCGAGGTGGTGAGGTGGTGCAAGGTGTTGTGCATGGTTCTATGGGTTGCAGAGAGGTGGGATGATGTTGGTTAGGGTGGGAAGGGTGGTTGTGGGAGGGGTGATGAGGTGAGAGGGGTGGCATGCACGCAGGGTGGTGGAGGTTGAGAGGTTTGCTGAGTGGGATGGAGTCTTCGAGCACTCGCAAGGGGGAGGGCGAGTGCTCTGCATGGAGATAGCAGGCTCGAGTAAGTTGCATAGGGAGTTCGAGCACTCGGAAGAGGAAGCTCGAGTGCTCGAAATGAGAGCAGTGAGTTGGCCAAGCAAATGGTGAAGCTTCGAGCACTCGAAGCTTGGGCTACGAGTGCTCGATTCTGAGGCAGTAGCATGCAGCTGCGGAAGATGGGCTAAAAAGCTTAGAGCACTCCAACTGGGAGCTAGAAAGCTCTAAATGAAGGCAGCAGGCTCATGATTGTTGGTGCTTGAACCTTGAATGGAGCTTGAATGCTGTTGCATGGCCATGCATGAGCTTGCATGGATGGAAAAAATAATTTTTTTTTTTTTTTTTTTTTTTTTTTTTTTTTTTTTTTTAAACTTTGCACTGCACACAATGCATGGATGAGTTTAAGAAAATTTTCAAGCTTTTGGCAACATGATGCAAAAGGGATAGAATTCTCAAAAATGAAAATTTCAAACTTAAAACATTTCGACATGATGCAAAAGGGATAGAATGCTCAAAAATAAAAATTTTAAGCATAGAGAATTTTTGAAAATTTGCATGTCAGTCCTAAATTCAAGGCATGCATGGAAAATTTGAAACTTGACACATTATGCCAATCCAATGCATGGATGGATTTTTAGAGAAAATTGGAAAACTTTTCAACTTCTTTCTAATGCATGGATCAAATTGGAAATTTTTTCAAAATGTAACACCTCTCCAATGCATGAATAGAAAATTTTTGGAAAAATTGTCAAATTGCTCAACATTTCTAATGCCTGGATGAAAATTTTTCAAACTTTGCATTTCATCTCCAATGCCTGGAAAGTTTTGAGAAAATTTTCAAGCCTTGTAGCTTCTCTCTAATGCATGAAAATTTTTGAGGAACCATGATTCAACAATGCATTGAAAAGGAGAGGTTGTGCACATGAGTTGCATTCCCAAGATCCGATGAAATTGCTAGGAAGCGATGGAAATTTTCGGGAATGAAAATTAGAGTTGAGAAGGTCTAAGAAAAATCAAATTTTTGGCTTTTCTAAACTGTTTCCCAGAAAATTTTGCAAGGCACGAGCAATTTCAAAGAGAAGGAAGCTTGGAAATTGAAAGAATTGCTTCCCTTGCTTTGCTAAATTTAATGTCGATAGCTAGACGAAGTTAGAGCAGGTACTAATTCTCAAAAATCTCGATAGCTAGACACACCGAGATCAGGTTAGTCCTCCTTACCCTATACCATGTCTCTCAAGAGTTTCAAGCTTCCCCAAATAGGATAATTCTTTTAAAAGCGAAGGAGGAAGAACTTGAAGACAAAAGTGGAAAAGAGGTAGCGGAAAGACCTCAACCCACTCTTCATCCTCAATGAAGAACTTTGGATTATGGGGCTTATTTGGATTATGGGAAGATGGATTAGGTGAAGGTGCACCAAGCAATGACTTATGAAGGGTCATATTGAGCACGGGAATGCTCAACAAGTTATCCTTCAGACTTTCAACATCCTCCTCACACTTATCCGGCGGTTCGGGCTCAACAACTTGAGACAACTCAAGAGAAGGAATGAGATGAGATGCAAGCTCCCAAGAAAGAGATACATTTGATGTTGACCAAGGAAGATAATGAATAGGTGGATGAATATTAAGCAAAGAATTCACCTCTGAAATGGAATTGTCAACATTAAAATCCTCACAATTGAAATGAGCCAAACAAGCTTTTAGAGGATCCTCCATTGAAGGAGGTGCATAAAGCAAAGGATTATTTAGGGGTTGTTCTAGAGTTTTAAAGGATGCAATCTCATCATCTTTTTCCTCATTTTTAACCACAAATTCTTCCATTTTATGAGTGGCAACAATTTGATCTTCAACCACTATTTCATCATTTTCATATGTGATGACCACTTGATCATTCTCATGATGAAAGTTACTAGGAGTAAACTCATCATTCATAGAATTCTCTTTTGGATTGACCACAAGTTCAATTGGAAATTCTTCTTCCTTTTCCTGATTTAGAACATCAACCATTTGTTGAATTTGGGCTATCTGGTCATCTAAATTAACTCTAGATTGGGAATGAGAATAGGCGGTGGATTGCATGCTAACAATGTCATCCAACATTTGCTTGTTGGACTCCATCATTTGCGTATGCATAGACTCTATCATTTGTTCGTTGGCAGCTATTAACTCATCCAATGGAGACGGTAGAAAAGGAGAAGAAGAGGGCTGGAAATAATGATCATTGGGTTGAAAATTGGAGTGAAAATGTTGCCCAAGAGATTGTGGGGCTGAATTTCCTATGTCATGCCACAAGAAGTTTTGATGATCTCCTGAACCCGAGTTATAACCATTGAAGTATGGATCACTACCCGGATCAGAGAAATTTGCATTTGGTTGCTCTAGATAAAAATCCGAGAATTGTCTCGTTGGAAGACAATCTCTTGTATGATGTGTATTACTAGAGCAAAAAACACAAAATGCATGTGGTGTGTAGAATTGAGTTGGGAGATAATTATTCTCCATCTAGGAGTAATTCAACAACACACAAAGCAATCAACACAACACTTCATCACCATAACCTCCACATATGATATTCCCTTTCTCCTCAATTATCAAGACAAAAATTAAATTGGCCACGACAAGGACCGATGCTTGGAATTGAAAATACACAATAAAGATTAGCCTCGACAAGGGCTTGCAATTTATCTACTTCTAAGCTTAACACATGCACGATATTCACAATTCGAAACTAGAAGGTCAAGAGACTTACACGGGGTCCTCTAGACTTATAATTTGCTAGCATTCCCACGGCGAGCTTCGAGTTCCTAGAATCTCACTTACAATTTAAAGATGATTAAAACACACAAGGAATATTCACAAAACACGATATTCACAATCAAACTAAAATTTAACCCTAGAACTTTGTTCGCTAAACCGTTTGCAGTCCCCGGCAACGGCGCCAAAAATTGATCGGTTGGTCAATCATACATCAACCTTCGCAATAGCACGAATCATTGTAAAATAGGGCTATTGGTCGGGTAAGTCGAACCACAGGGACTACGCTAGTCTAATACAACCTAAATGTCTAGAATCATTTTTAGAATGATGAAGGGTGTATAGAGGTTTTGTTGGATGTCACTTAAGCTAGGAAATTAAAAATGCATAAAACAGTAAATTGCAAGAATTTAAGGGAGTGAGTACAAGTAAAGAAGGCTAGGGAAATGAATCCACCTCCATCCCTATACACATGCTAGGTTAAGATTAATTTAAGGGGAAAACAACATATATGATAGTCATGATACATAACAATACTAGGTTGCTATAATATCCTTAAGAAGTTCATTTAATTAGAAAGGCAAGAATAAACCATCAAAGGTTCACATGATCAACTACCTAAACTAAAATGTAGCTTAGAACATGCTTACTAAGCCAAGGATTATCAAGCCCTAATTTAAATGGTGAATGCACATAAAGCTAAGAATCAAGTATAGCCCATCAAAGGGAAACCCTAAGCCATGAACTATCTAGGTTCTCCAACTCCATGCCATTAAAACCATTCCATGATCTAACTTCCATTGTCACCATGGAAGTGCAAGCAATATGATTAAGAAAGGCAACCATCCAAGACAAGATGAATAACTCACAATAATCATTTAAAACATTCAACATTCATTACAACAAAAATGAGGCTCTTGACCATGGAAAGACTATCAAAAATACATTGTAATCCCCAAAAATAAACTATACTAACACATGCTTACAAGGGAGGGGTTTCATCACCTCCCTAGATGAGGTTTAGTTACCCATTGGTGAGCTAGAAGAAGGAAGAAGCATCATCCTCATCTCCAATTTTCGAGCTCCTACTGTAGCACTCAAGAACACCCTCTCCTTGCTCTCTTCTCTCTCCTTTCTCTTGCTCAAGATAAAGCTTAATGATATATGTGGCCTTTGGGTAGCCTTTTATGCTCCAACCATACCCTCTCTCCTCCAAGGGACACCTCCAACCACTTCATAAAGAGGGAAGATGGCATTGAGGAATCCAATGTGCAAGTGGGCTGAAATGAGCCATTTCCGAAGGGCATTCTGCCTGATTTTCGAGCGCACGCTTGGTGACTTCGAGCACTCTAACTTAGTGCAATGTGTAACATGCTCCTCTTGCTCAGTGCTGACCTATTTTGGGAAAACTGCTATAACTTTGTGCCCCGAACTCCGAATGACGATCTGTTTGAAGCTTTGGAGAGCTGATTCAGTGCTTTAAAAACTTCATGTTTTGATGAAGACCCAAATCTCAAGTCTGGTTGGTCGAAAATGGGGAGAAAGGCAGTACATCAGTGCTGCCAGGCAGTTCTGCGCACCTCTGTTGTGAAGATCATAACTCTCTGCTCCGAACTCCGAATGATGAACCACTTGAAGATTTGGAAAGCTGATTCAGAGCTCTAAATCTTTCATGTTATGAGGGAAGTCCAGTTCTCGAGTTTGGAAGGTCAAAATGGCAAGCAAAGACCAGGCTCTACTGCTGCCAGAATTCAGCATTGGCACCCTTTTGTTGCTCAAGACTCCACAAGGCCTTATTCTTGTTCCATTTTGGCCAATGAACCTAAAAATGCATAAAAACATAGAATTGGAGTTAATCTACATAAAATAATTAATAACTGGACTTTGTTAATGTAATTTAGGGCGCTTGAATATACATTATTCGGCGCTCATCACCAGGTTCAATCTACATTCATCTTCCTTTATAATATAATCCCTATTCATAGGATCATCGACCAAATCAAATTGAATATTAGCTAACTTCTTCCTGCAGGCAATAACTTCAGCATAAACGGATCCAAATTTCTCATCATTCCATTTTTTCACAGCTTGTTTACATAACTTCAATTTGTATAACAACTTGTTTATAGGTTCTCCCTTAGCCTGTTGCTGCCAGACAGAAAACACCAACTGTTTAACTGAAGGTTTCTTATTCCATACCATCAAGAATCTAAAAGGTTTTGGACCTATAGCAATTTTCTCAGGCAATTTAACAACTAATCCCCAATGGTCTGAAGTTAATGGAGGAGTTAATAAGACATGGGAATCAGGATAAGCAAGGGTCCAATCTTCATTCATTAAACCCCTATCTAATTTAGCATATATCCTTCTGTTGCTGAATCGCTTCTTACACTAAGTATATAAGCCATTTGCTGTTGGCACATCAGTTAAGCATAATTTGTCAATGGTATTATTGAAGTCAGCAAATACCCTTGGGGGATGAATTCTGCCTCCCTTCTTTTCAGAATTAAACCTAACAATGTTCCAATCACCCAATAACAACCAAGGCCCATCCACCTTTTGCTCACAATCAACTAAGTCCTGCCATAACTTTTGTCTCTCTCCATCAGTATTTTTAGCATAGATAAATGAAACAAATAACCTTGAATTTGTACCTCTAATCACAACATGAAGTAAGATCATTTGATCAGTAGATGTAATAACCATAACCTCAACCTTCATGGGATCCCAACCACACTATATACGACCCCCAATATCAGCATTATAATTATTGATCCAGTCCTAATTGATCCTAATCCTAGAAGTAATTCTCTGAAGCTTATTACTAGAGACTCTAGTTTCAACCAACCCACACAAATATAATGAGGAACTACTCAACCAAGCCATAACTTCCTTTTGCATTGCTTGCCTATTGAGCCCTCTCATGTTCCAAAGTCCTATCATTGAGAAACAGAATTTGGTGGAAACACCCCACCAGCAATCATCCCTCTTGTAATTCTTACACTAGTGTCCACATCCACTTCCTTCTTTCTGTTCTTTTTTTTTTTTCTGCTTCTTTGAAGATGTTCCACCCCCAGGTGAGACTGACTCCTCCACAACACATTCCTTACTTACCTGATCTTGGGTCTCCAATACCACTTCTTGTGAATCAACAACATCCTTCAAAGGATCAATAACCGGGCTTCCCAAATCATGATTAAGTGTCTCATTATAGATTTCCACAATCTGTAACACCTCCTCAGTCTCTGTATTATCGTCAAGCACCTGGAATGCATTTACTGAAACAACCGGAGTTGGAATCACAGGTTCTCCCATCTTCAATTTTCCTTTTGACTTTTTCTGAACTGTAAATCCTTCCATATCTTCTTGAGCGTCATTTGGAACATCCACAGCTTGAATACTTACCAAATCCCCTTGCTTCACACTCTTTTTTTTCACCACCCAATGCTCCCTGGGTTTAATAGTTCTAACCTTATTCGAAGGACACATTGCATCAGTATGATCCATCTTCTTACAGGTTTTGCAAACTTGAGGCTTCCATTCATATTCCACCTTTGCTCTACACGGCAAGCCATGCAACCTAGTCTGAATTATTTCTGGAAAAACACCATCAACCTCCATCTCAGCGAGGACATGAACATATAATCCCTTTTCCCTACTTTGAATCACATCCTCCATATATAACGGTTTAGCTATATTAGAAACAATCTTAGAAATTGAAGTACCACTACGTGCATGCACTGGCAAATCGCACACCTTCATCCAAATTGGAACTATGGCCATTATATCTCTTTCAAGCTGTATACTCTTATGCCATTTCTTAACAATAATTGCACGACCCTAGAAAGTATTAAATCTTGACCACACATTCATCAAATCCTCCTCAGATGGGAATCATACTTGAAAAAATCCATCTTTCAATGAAACAACAACTGCATCCTTGTGCCATCTCTTCTGAACGTACGCTTTAAAGTAAGGAAAATAGGGTTTACTACCAAGAACATAGCAAACCACAGAATTCTTCCAATACCTTAACTCATCGACAATATCTTCATCCTCTATGATAACAATCTCCTTGCCACGGCTTTCACTATAATATGTCAATGGTGTGAATCCCGTATTAGCTGTATTCTTTAACAATGAACTCCATGTTGGACGACTTGCTAGGGGTGGGGTTATCACAGGTGTAACACTACCTGCAGGAGAGGAGGGTTGCCCCTCCTCCATCATCACGTAACTGACCCCGGAAAACCTAGAAACCCTAAAAAACGAAAATATAAGTCTTAATATTACTTAGAGTAATTTTGTTATAGTGGAATATGCACTTGTTAGCATATTATGCTTCATTTTGATATTATGTTAAAACTTGTATTTTTAGTCCAACCTATGTAATGTGCACTTAGGGGCACCTTTTGATACTCTTTGGACATGTGTGTAATGAGGCCAAGGGCCAAACATGTCTAATTTAGCACTTGTACTTATGTGGAACCATATTTTGCTTTAAGAATGTATTTTAACGAACTTTGGAGGTTTAGTATGTGAGATTCCTGTAATTAATATGTATGAGGCCATGAGCCATTGTTCTATGTACAAATAATTCATATTATGCTTGTTGACATGTACACATGCTTAATTTCCCTTAAAAAGAATTAGTTTTGACCTATGCATGTGGGTAGATTGAATTCTATAGGTCCAATTGCAAATCTTCCATGTTTAGTAAAGCTTCCAACAGGTTTCGAGGTGTTTCGGTTTTGGTCTATCGGTGCCTTTTTGATTTGTAAAAATGCACATTCTAGTAGCCAAAAACACCTTTCAGGGCCATTTCGGTTGACCGATGGCTTATTTCGGTCGACCGATGGTTTATTTCGGCCTACTGAAGTAACCACCCCTCAAAAACAAGACTTCAAAAAAGTTTCTATGAGTTTTGGTCATCAACTCTATTTCGGTCGACCGAAACAACCCTCGTACACACAGTCTTCCAGATTTAGTTTCAGCACTGATGTTTCAACTTCAAAAGGCCATAACTTCTTCATTCCTAACCCAAATGGGGTGATTCTTGAGCCTAAACTCAAGGATTTTGAATCAGATTTCCAATGATACCAATTCCATTCTCAGATTCAAAACATAGTGAGATTTATTAAGGTTTTAGTGAGGTAGTGTCAATATTTACTTAAACCGGGAAAGGGCATTTTCGTGGGATTCTTGTCCAAAGTTCTTAGAACCTCTTAGAATGTTTTGAAATGATAAGATTATGTTGTATTCACCTTGTTTGACTTGTTTAGAGTTAATTTTCTCCTTTAATTTGTGAATGGACCATTTTGCCCTTAATTGACGGATTTAGCCCGTTTTGACTCTCATTTCCGCTTTTGCTCTCTTTAACTTCTGTGACTTCATGGAAGGGCACATTAGTATCTTAGGGATGACTTCTATCTCCAGAGACCTTTGTTTATCTTTCACTTTCGCATTTTGGATCCGTTACCGAGTTAACTTTTGGGTCATCACTGACGCACCGGGTTGAATAAAACCTGGGTCGTTACAGGTTCTAACAGGAAGCTATAATTAACTGAGCTTGAGGAATTACGTAAAGATGCTTATGAGAGTGCTAAAGTTTATAAATCAAGGACCAAGGCATTTCATGACAAGCATATCTTGTGTAAGACTTTTGAGATTGGGCAGAAAGTTTGGTTGTTTAATATATGACTGAAACTTTTCCCTGGAAAGTTAAAGTTACGTTGGGAAGGTCTATACATTGTTATTTCTGTTACACCTTACGGTGCAATAAAAATACAAGATTGTAAGACTGGACAGTTGTCTTAAGTCAATGGACAGAGATTTAAACCCTACATAGAGGGTAGTGTGCAGAGAGGCACAGTTGAGGCAGTGGAACTTCATGATCCTATTTACTTGGACTAGAGAAGTCAAGTTTCCGTCGAGCTATCGATGTTAAACTTAACATGCTGTCGAGCTATCGATGTCAAACTTAGCATTTGTATATTGTACCGTAGTTTATTTTAATTTTAATTTTATTATTTAAAATTTTTGATTTAGTTATTTTCTTTTCTAGGTTTTAGGTTTATTTTAGTCTTTATTTGGTATTAGGATAGTTTCGGTTTGAATAAAATGGAAAAAGAAAATAAAAATTGAAAAATTAAAAAATCTAAAAATTTGTCACAATGCTCGAGCATACAAGTTACTGCTCGAGCATCAGCAGGTACAAGCTCGACCATCAGTACCTAAAGCTTGAGCCTTCCATCATCGTGATGTGTAAGGATACATGTCGGTATACTCGAGCTCATACCCTTGAAGCTCGAGCATCAGGATCTAAAAGGTTAAAATCAGGAAACTGAGGACTCCGATTCCTAATAGAAGAGGGACGGACGTCCCTTATAAAATCCTTCCACATTCTCTCCATATTTGTGTTCGGTGAAATTTCATACTCTCATCACGGATCTACAGGAGACATACATAGAGGTAACAGTTCTTATTCTTCTTCCTTCCATTATTTCTTCTAAGGATTCATTAAGTTCTAGATCTAGAAAGGGAAGAATGAGTTGCTACTTGGATGCATGATTCTTTACACATTTATCTTCGATTCATTATTCTTGATCAACTTGTGCTTGATTTATGAACTAAATTCTGAAACTCTATTTGATAAAGTCCAGGTGAAGCCCGAGCATCCACAGCTTAAGGTTTAAGCATTGGTTGAGGCTCGAGCATCGGTATCACATGCTCGAGCATTAGTTTCCAGATTACAAGGTTTTGGGACTTTTCGGTGATTATAGGGATTTTAGTGCAAGATACTACTCATTGAAGATAGGGATGGTTCATCCTACGCCTTCTAAGCGTGCTAGGATGAGTAAGGATGATTTGCCAAGTGCTTGGAAAGAGATTCCAATTTCTTATGAAACAACCTTTGATTATCAGGCGTTCATCAAGGATCCTTGCACTAGATGGGCTATGAAATCTTTCAGCTACAGGTACCTTCTTCATCTCATGGTCTCTATTACTCAGGTAGCTTATCCCCATCTTATCCATTTGTTTTATCTTAATATGATTTATAGTGAGGATGACCCTTAGGAGCTTAGGACTATGGTTGATGGCCATGAATTGATTATTAATCCTGATGCTATTGCTGCAACTCTAAAATTTTATAATATGCTTCCTGAGGTTGTAAATGAAAGACGTAGTTGTCCTATTTTCACACCTTTCCCTAGAGTACTAATTGCTGAAAGTTTGATTCAAAAATTGTGTTATGGTCGATTCGCTAGGAGAAAGCGTAGTAGTACTGCCAAAGCCAAAATTCCTAAGGGTTGTGGATTCTAGATTCTATCATCTCTGCTAATGTCCATCCTCTTGGATATAAGACTATTAAGAATGCTGATTTTCTCCAAGCACTTTATGCTATTCAGTTTGAGCACTGGTATTCATTCATTAGGATGATTTTCTGTCAGCTACTTGCATTTTGGTCTGAGATTGGACCACATAAGGATATTCCTACACATGCATTGCCTTTTCCATATATGATTACCAGGATGTTAGAGCTACAGGGTTATGTGATATGTCATCGAGAGGAGTCGTGTAATGACTCACCACAGTTTGGAATGAAGGAATGGGATAAGGTGTGGAGACATACGCCGGCACATTGCCACGATGCTGTGGAGTTTGGCGAGGAGGGTTACATTGCAGTTACTGTTAGGAAAGACGATGATGATGATAAGGCTACATTAGAGGAGTTGGAACTCTCCAATAGCCATATTTCACTAAGGAGGAGACCCACTCCTGCAGCCCAGCCTGAGAGTTCTTCTCAGGTTGAGATTAGAGCTTTACAGGCTAGGGTGGCCGAGCTGCAGGATGGTCAGACGGTGTTGTGGCAGATGCTGGTTGCGCAGCAGAGCATATTAAAGGAGTTACTTCGTCGCACTCTATCCGATCCAGCTACTTCTTCAGATCCACCACCACCACTTACGGATTAGTTCTTAGGACTTTTCTGTATTTTTGTTGACTAGGGCAATTCTTCTTGGCTATATTTATTTTCTATATGATGTATAGCTGCCCTAAGTCTTTCTATTTAAAAGCATTGTATTGATTTCAGATATATATACATGCTTTTTGATTATAGTATCCTCATGTTGATATTTTCGTGCATTATGATATTGCTTTATGCTTACTCCATATGCTTGATACTCTGATGTGTGTTGGATTTTATTGATTTTGCCAGATACTACAAATTAAGTTTGGGGGTGATTTGACTAACAACAACCTTAGCTAGTTTTGAGGAACCACTATGTTGACGGCAGATATGTTGGAAATTCATTTTTACTCACCTATGCATTATTTTGTCCAATCTTTGTTGGTCTGCTTATTTGGTAATATCTTTCTAACTCTCTTTTGTTCTCACATATTGAGGACAATGTGTATTCTATGTTTTGGGGCAAGGCTAATTAAATTTTTGAAATTTTTGAACGTCTGGAAATTTTTGCTGACACAAGGATATGATTTGCTGATATAAGCATGTGTGTTTGAGTCTGTCAATGGTTATATACTCTGTTTGTAGTCTGAAGTTGGTTAGAAATGGTTTGTATGCTCAATTACTGTGAAAAGGAATCCTTGAATCTTTTTAAAATTAGTTGGTGGCCTGTAATTCACTATGTTAGGATAATTGTTGTTTAATGATACTGATCTCTGAGATGCTACACTTTGCACAATATTCACACTTGCGTGAAGTCTGTGAGGTAGAAATTGGAAGTCCTGTTTTATTTTGAGTTAGACTGAGATGATCAGGTAGATTTGATAGTTTTGATAACCGAGGCATAAAAGAGAAAACAAAAGAGATAGAAAAATATTTGGTATGTATGTAACAAAGAAAGAAAGAAAAATCTTCACCAATGTGAATGAAAAAAAAAAAAAAAAAAAAGTAGAAAAGGATCAAGTTCAGGTTTGTACTTAGATTGCTTGAGTGATTAAGTCCTTAAGGGTGTGTTCTGATACCTAATGCCCTAAGATCGTCTGGTCTGGGCGTCATTGGTTGCAAGCTTGTTACATAAGGGGTTTAGGTTGCCTAGATTACTTGAACAATTAAATCCTTAGGGGTATTTGAACACTTAATGCCCTAAGCCCATCTTGTCTGGGAGTCATTGGCTGAAAGTTCGCTACAAGGGTAATTTAGAAAACTTAATAAACCTGGACATTGCACAAGTATCCTTTTTGAAAAAATGCATACCCGAAAAAAATAATAAAAATGCCTTGGGAGTTGGAATTTGAAGAGTCTGCTTGTAAATTAAAGAATGACAAGGAATAAATGTAAGTATGGACAATAAGTCACACGATGAATTGCAAGATTATTTTCAAAAAACATCTTTATAGATTAAAATTGTTGAATAAATGATTGAACTGATATGTTGGGACTATGGTTGCTTAATTGAGATTGGAAATTGACAGTTTTTCTGATTACATGATTGGTATGCTTGTTGTATTTAACTGATTAATGAATTGCAGGGGATAATATAACTTGAAAATAGGCTTAAATGAGCTTGTTGTGCAATTAAGGCACTAATTTGAAGTTTGTGGGTATCTTCACAGGAAACCCTTACGAGACTACAACTCGTCCACTTGGGGTAACTTAGGGTTTAAAGGCTTGTTGTATAAGCAAAATGCAATCGTGATTCTCACAAAAATGACTTTTTAGTTCTGTATTGCTAAGAGACTAGCAAAATGTAAGTTTAGGGGTGTAATAAGCGCTGAATATATGCATATTCGAGCCTCTAATTATGTATAAGTTAAGGCCAAAAATGATACTTCTATGCATAGTTAGACTAATTTATATTTAATATATGTTTATAGGTACTTTCCCAGAAAGATGGTTAAAACCAGGACTTTATGATGATATCAAAGCTTACAGAGTCGTTGCTGGTCATTCAGAGCAAGCCGAGAGCTAAATTGGTGAAGTTTAAAGCAATTGAATCCTTAGAGCTCGAGCCCAAGTGTTGAGGTTCAAGCATTATAACAAAGAAAAGAAGAAAATTTAACAAGACCAAATGCTCGAGCATTTGTACCTTGATACTCGAGCCTTACTGCAAAGATGCTAAAGCCTTACTGCAAGGGTGCTTGAGCCTTAACTAAAGGTGCTTGAGCCTCGACCCTGAAGCTTGAGCATGATGCGTTAGAATGAGTTAATTTTAAATGAAAATGCTATGCTCCAGGTCTCGTGCATTACCCCCATGATCAAGCACTATCCACAGAGGATCGAGCATCATCCATTGATGCTCAAGCAATGAGCCCCTGATGCTCGGGCATGGTACCTAGTGCTCGAGCCCATGAAGCTTGGATCGAGCAATGTTAAAGGAGTTCAATCCTAAAAATATTCTAAGTGTTGAAGAAAAAGATGCTTCAGAAAATAGTTGAAGAAAATTGGCTAAGTGTCAATGTGATGATCGAGCACCATTCACTGATGCTCAAGCATCTATCCAGAGAAGCTCGAGCATTTGTTCCTGAAGCTCGAGCATGAGCCCTAAAGCTCAAGCATCCGTTCCTCAAGCTCGAGCATTGCATGATATGTCAGACTAAAAGCTGTGAGATTCCTCTCTATACCAGCCTTATCTCATCCCAGTTGGGCCAGAAGACCTAAAAGCCCACCAAATACATATTTTCTTCTATAAAAGAAGGCGTAAGCCTTAATAGAAGAGGTCCAAAATTTCAATCTCTTTTATAGTGATTATTCAACAGGCTAAAGGTGGTGGCTTTTAGGGTTTCTATAACCTTAGAAGTGAAGATCCTGAGAAGAGAAGTGCCGTACGTGACAATGGAGATGAACTCAACATAGATGATATCCAACCTTGTCATGAGTAGCTATATCCTTTCTTAGGGGACTGATGTAACCCAACTTTATATTATGGTTTAATTGTTTCAACTCTAGGTTTTACTTTAATATATGATGTTTTCTTAATTATATGACTATAAGCACTTGAGACAACTCAAGTGGATTTTTCATACTTTAATAGATTATAAACTATTACTACCTTGTTTTAGAGGTAATAGTCTGTTTTCTATTCTCAACCTACCTTGTTGTACGGTATCTGGCGGAGCCCTGCCGGACACAAGAATAGAGGTCATATAATGGTATTTCAATGTATTTTACAAAAGAACGTTTTCATAATCTATGCTTAGGAAAGGTGGTTCATTTGCAAAGTAGTTAAAGTAGGTAAAGTAGGTAGGCGAATAGTCCACGTTAACCGCAGATAGGTTATAGTTAGCTAATCTTGTAAAACATCTTTTTTTAACTCCGAATTGAACGAATGTTATTGAGTTCAATTCTTTTGGAAAATATCATAGTTAAATTCCCAGAGTTAGTATAATTAACCATAATATGATGGTTGTGGTGAAATCAAAACCCTAAGACTCTCTCTCTCTCTGATTATTTAATTTAGTTTAATAATTTAATATTTTGTTTTAATTCTAGTTTGTTAAACCATGACAACCAACAAACTTTCCAACCAAGTTACCTGTAAACCATAAATGAAGTTAAAAATTGGAATACAAATCTCTTCTCCCTATAGGTTCGACTTTCTCTTTGCATAGAGCTATATCCAACACGATACCGTATGATTGCGAGAGAAAAATAGACACATCACGTGCCAGAACCAAATATATGGTTCGATTGTGAGTTGTTAACCTGCAGTCTCTTAAGGATGGTTGACTTTAGGCGATTATAGGAGAAATAGAACAAATAAACTCTTTAATGAGTTCTACTTGCCTTAGTTAAAAGGACTTTGCAATGAATAATTTATAGTAACAATTTAGAGAATAGAAAGAGGAAGAAATAGATATAGAAAGAAATATAAGGAAAGAAAGATAGAGAAAGAAAGAAAGAAAGAAAGAAAGAAAGAAAGAGGGAGAGAAAAAGACTGAGATATTGAGAGAGATAGAGATAGAAAAAAAATAGTAAAGAAGCTATTCTAGGAAATGCTTGAGAAAGCAAAAAAATAAATATAAAGATTCTGAGGGTGCTGGACCTCTTGTGCAGCATGCCTTATTGATTATTTATAATAAATCGTAGAAACAAACTCCTACAAACAAGTATCCTAATTACATTACAACTTTATCACATAATTAAAATATAAATTCAAAATAGACTAAACCTATAGATAAACATCCTTCTGCAACCAAATAAATACTTCCTATCTATTTGTTATTAACAACTATTCAAATCAACTCTAATATGTTATGTTTTAAAACATAGCCCATGCATATCCACTTATACAAATCAATATTCCACCTGTAGCTGGAGTCTTTGACCCATATTAGATAACCAAATCCTTCAATCCAATTCTAATGTAACTTTAGCTCATTTTCTTCTTGCGGTTCACAACTCTACCACATCACTGCACTTTAACCCCACTCGTAGCCTAAGCCCAATTGCTTAATCTGAGTCCCATATCTATATGGTCCAAACTTTTACCAGGTCACTATCCACCAGGCCCAATTAGAGTCCAAACCCAATTACCAAAATGGGTGTCAACAGTAAGTCCTACTTTCCTAGCATGGGGAGATGAAGGTCTTGAGTTCAATTCCATTCATGAATTTAAATTAGCACGTGACATCAAGACCTACCACATGTCGAGAAAAAATTAGTCTCAAGGATACAAAAAAAAAAATTAAAAAATATATAAAATAATAATAATAATAGTAATAATAATAATAAAAAAGAAATAGTGGACTAATCAAGTGGAGTTGGTTAAAAATTTTAAACTACATGTAATTCTAAAAGTTGGCTAAAAGGCCACAATATTAATAACAGATTGTCTTATTCTTTGCTAGGTTTGTTAGACAATTCAAACTCAAAGTCTATGGACTGTTAACTCTCTCATGGTCTATGCCCTAACAAAACATCGGTCATTAGTTTGTCCAGTAGAAAAAAAATAAAAAAAAAACACAAACACAACAACAAACAAACAGATCGAATGGATTTAAATCCGCGCATAGTTATTTTGTTTAAAATAATGCAAAGGTTAAGTTTGTACTCTTTCAATCTCATCTAGATTTTCTCGAATAACACCTTGATGAAAAAAATGAAAGGATAAATAAATTCCAATCCCAAGATCAAAATACATCCGATTTTAATTATTTATTTATTTTTTTGGAACAACATTGTAATGTTATGCATTTGTTTAACCTTTTGGTAGTAAAGAAATTGAAAGCACAAAGTACAATGACCATTTGCAACCTTACAAAGTCAAATTAACAGAGAATTTATTGGTTTAATTCTTAAGATTCAAAACCGATAACGAAGCTTGAAAATGCGAGTTCAAACAAGTCTTAATTCCTTTCGCCATCCCTAAATTAACGAAAATGGAAATGTTAAAATCTATATAAATCCTCCAACATTTAGAACTTGCTTTTGTGATTAACATTTGTCACATGAAAAACACCATAGACTTAAAATATTTTGGAATTGTTAAAATTACTGAAAAAAACTAAGACTATTTAATTATATATATATATATATATATATATACAATAATTATTTCCGAACTTTTTAAGTCATATATACACCGTCAAAATATTTATTTATTATTATTTTATTAAAAAAAGTAATACACCAGCAGATAGAGATTTAGAATCTCTGAAAATCCTCACCAATTACCATGGATTTTAAAGTGATCCTGTATATGGGTCGGTATGTTGGATTGACCTCGACCTCATCCAACTCGTCGTACTCATCACCTTATCTGTGGTGGTAGGCTGGTGGTTCATCTGTAGGATGGGGTATGTCCTATCTGCGGTGGGGGCAGACTTGCTTGTACTGGGTGGTAGTGTGACATGGAGATCAGTGGTGGGGTGAGGGTTTGATGCAACATCTATTTTTTCCATTGGTTTTTTGAGAGAGAAATTCTGTGATGAGCGTTAAAAAGTGCGTATTTAAACCCCTTAAGCTTAGACATTCTAGTACCTTTATCTATCTTACTTTACCATTTTAGATTGATTTTGTATTATTTCTATTTTCAGGCACTTATCCCAAAAATAAGCTAACTTAGCCAAATAAGAGTAGAAATGAAGCAATTCTGGAATGAATCAAAGAAATGAGCCAAGTGGAAGCAAAAGGAAGAAAAATGTGGAAATCAACCTCTTCGATCGATCTCATATCAAGGTTCGATCTATCCAACATGATCGACGTCAGCACTTAAAGATGGATCAGAGCAATGATGATAATTTCAGAGATCTCAAAAGTTCGATCGATCCAACATCATTCTTCGATCGATTGAACTACCTTGTCCTTATTCAAATGATTGATCTTATCCAGTTATACCACCCTACCAACCACTTTTGTCCTTTACCCAAAAATATCTTCAAAATATCTCAGATTTGTTTTTATCCAAAAAGCGCCGCCATTGAGGATCAAACCAATTTCAGTTCGATAGATCTCAGCCATGTTTGATCGATCCAAGTCCAAGGTTCGATCGATCGAACTTCCTCCAGTGCAAAAAAGTTAAATTTCCAGCTCACAAAAAGTTGTCCTTTATGTAATCATTGGGGAATATTTGTTATATGACCCCAGCTTATTTTGGGTGTCATTTGACCTACCTATATAAGGATAAGGATTACTTTTTGCATCACATCACATCATATCATATCATACCATAGAGAACTCTTGGAGAAGAAGCTTGGAGGAGGAGGAGGGTAGAGACACCATTGGAGTGTCATTTGACCTACCTATATAAGGATAAGGATTACTTTTTGCATTATATCACATCATATCATATCATACCATAGAAAACTCTTGGAGAGGAAGCTTAGAGGAGGAGGAGGAGGGTAGAGACACCATTGGAAACTCTTCATCAACCAAGGAGCAAATCTCTACTATGGAGTTAGCCCTTGAGTGTTGGAGAAGCACTACCATGAGTGGCTAGACATCCTCTTGGGGCTAGAGTTATCCCCAATCATGCTTTCTACATCTTGATTTTGTGTATTATTGAAGGATTAGTGTTGTAATACATGTTTTGGCACTTTTATATATATAGATCTTGTTTATTCAATGATTTATGTGCTTTAATGCTTTCAATTGATCATTTCATTCTATCCATATATCTATGTATGCTAGAATAGATGTTCATGTGTTTATCTCTATTTCTTGTGTTATTGATGCATGTCTATGTGTATTAATACTATAGATCTAGAGATTATCAAAAAATTATACTTAATGGAATGCTCTTGTAATTTTCTTGATGGTTCATGCTCATTTCTTGATAGATTATGCCTCTCCCTTAGCTTAATTAGTTTAATTTCATGTCATTAGCCTAATTGTAGTGTAGTGGTAGCATAGTTGTTAGATGGGAGGACAATCCATGCTTGTTGTTTAATGTTCCATACTTTTGAATGCAAGTAACATATGTCTCTAAACTTGTGGTGTATTTGGCTTGTGAGCTTAATGAAAGGATTAATGACTTGCTAGATATATTGTGTTTTTCATATGTTGCTTAAATAAAATATACTTAATTGGTCACCCTTGTTAATTGAATCAACCAAAAACACATACACACATCAATATTGCAACACTGATTTCCCTCATTAGTCACTTGTTAAGGGTGTAGAAAAGTATTGTTTGGTGGTGACCTCTAAACCCCAAGATCTCTCTCTTTTACTCTTACTCTTTATTGCATTCAATTATTTAGTTTAATTTGCTCTTTAGTTTAATCAACCAACCAACTATTTGTTTAATTAGTCGACCTACTAACCCTAATAGCGATTCCATAACCAAATCCAAACCCTCGGGACGATCCCTACTCACCATAACTATATTTTTAGTGAAGGTAGTAGTAGCTTTTATAAATGTAAAACTTGGCCCTTGCCTTAATGCACACTCTATAAGCTTGTGGTGTAGCGACGACACGCCCATCAATTTTTGGCGCCGTTGCCGGGGATTCGGCAACGTCGTATTTGTGGAATCAATTAGGAATTAGTACTCTTTTGATCGTGTCTTTCCTTTATTTTTATTTTTCTTTTTGTTACTTATTGTGTTTGTTCTTGTTTGACTAGGAGCATTGAGCAAGAAAGTGAGCAAAGGAGCATCCAAGCAAAGGAGCTAAGCAAAGCATGGAAAAAAGCTAAATTCTAAAAAAAAGGCTAAATTCTAAAAAAAATTGCTAAGCTAAGCTAAAAATTTTGGAGTTGAAGTGCTATAGGACATTTGTGAGATCTTTAAAACTGAATCTCTAGTTAAATCGTGAGCTCGCGTGGAGGTAATTTTACTTTTCTTTGCATGATTGTTCAAACATGGGAGTATGGGATCATTATATGTGGAGGAAGTTTGTTGATTGTTGATTTGTTGTGAAGGTGAAGTGTTTGTCATTATTGCTTGTTTGTGTTGAACTGTGCATGCATGGTCGTAGGTCATTAAATCCTACTCTTGTCCCTCCTAATTTGCATCTTGAATCGGTTATTCATAATCCTAGGGGAAGAGGTAGTTCTAGTCAATCCATTTCATCAATGGAAGGACACAATGAGGACCATGTGGAGGACCTTGGTCACATAGACCAACAAGGTATCCTCCACCCCAATGTGCATCATGATAACATGCAAGTACCATTAGGCATGCCAAGGCCATTCATTTATCCACCACAACAACAAGGCCAAGTTCCATAGGAAATGCCAAGGCCAATCTATGCTCCACCACCACCCATCATTCAAGGCAATCAAGGTGCCCATGTTGCACTTCCAATTGCTAATCCTCCCCTTGCTTTGAGAGATCACTATGTGCCTAATGAATACAATACACCCACATGTATTCAATTGCCACCATTTAGAGCACATCACTATGAAATTTACAAGCATTTGGATGAGTTTCTAGAAGTTTGTTCCACCGTAAAATATACGGACATGCCGGAAGAGGTCTTAAGACTCAAACTTTTTCCATTCACCTTAAAAGACAAGGCAAAGTATTGGTTTAAAAATCTTAGGCCTTTTTCAATCACTTCTTGGGCAGAAATGCAACAAGAGTTTTTGAAGAAGTATTATCTGGTTTCTAAGATCAATGCCATGAGAACCACAATTCGGGAATTTTCACATGGGGATGGAGAAATGTTTCATGAGGCATGAGAACGCTTTAATGAATTGTTTAGGAAATGTCCATATCATGACATGCCCAAATGGCAATTTGTTCAATATTTCTTTGAGAGATTATCGGACAATTACAAAGGCATGGTTGATGCTTCCATGGGTGGCTCATACATTAATAGGCATGAAGATGACGTGTGGCATCTCTATGAAAGCATGAGTGAAAATTCTTTGCATAGAACATTATCATCCAAGAATGATAGAAATTCACAAGGTAGGAAGAGTGTTGGCTTACGTCAAGTCGACCACCCAAATGAAATAGCCGCCGAAATGAAGTCTTTATCTCAAAGGTTTGATCAATTTTTGATTAACCAAAACTCGGCGAACCAAGTATCTTCCTTCCCTAACCATTCTCATCGTGCATCAAATGAAACATGTATGACTTGTTCTAGTGTTCTTCATTCTACTTCTCATTGTCCTCATGGACAAGTGCAAAATGAACTTAATGAACAAGTCAATGTAGCTTTTGTGAACCAAGGGAACAATCCTTATGGTACTCATTATAATCCAACTTGGAGGAATCATCCAAATTTCTCTTGGAAAAACCAAGGAGAGGGCTCAAACCCTTCCCAAAGCGGTTTTCAAGTGAAGTACATTCCACCTCCACTTCAAAACCAAGGATTCCAAGGTTATAGACCTTATCAATCACAAGGAAATCAATTTGCTAACTCTCATTTTCCCAACCAATCTTATTCCCAAGGAAATGCTAGAAGTCTCGCCTTTGAAGAAAAAGTTTTGAATGCTTTGGGCACTCTTGAGGCAAACACACAATTGTTTTATTCCCACTCTCAATCTATTGCGAAGCTAGAAACCCAAGTAGAACAAATATCAAGCACTCTTAATGTAAGAGAGATGGGAAATATGCCTATGAATGCCCCACCTAAGTAACAATGTGTTGTGGAAACCCAATCCTCATCGGAAGGCCACACCATTGAGCATGTTAATGCGGTGACTACCTTGCGGAGTGGTAAGATTGTGGACAATCAAGTCAAAAAGTTCAATGAAGAGAGTGAACCAGTGCAACCTCAAGTTGTCACCCATCCCGTTTCACATCATATTCCTCCTTCATTGCATATACATGATCTTGTGAATGAGAAAGTTTCAAATGTGATTTGAAGAATGATTTTGAAAATGATTTGAAGAAAGATTTGCCGAAAAATGAATTTGAAAAGGTTTTATTGAAAAATGATTTGAAACAAAGTGATTTGAAAAGTTCTTGTGTTGAAGCGGCTTCAAAGAAAAATGCTGAAAAAATGTTTGAGCCAAAAGCTCTATTTCCGGATGCCTTAAAAGGATCCTTTCAAATGACAAGCAAAAGGCCAAAATTAATGAAATTATGGATGTGTTTAGACAAGTGAAAGTCAATCTTTCACTTTTGGATGCAATCAAGCAAATTCCAGCTTATGCCAAATTTTTGAAAGACTTGTGCACCCAAAACGGAAGAACAAGAGCCAAGCACCTAGGAAAGTGGTCTTAACCGAGGAAGTGAGTTCAATTTTGCAACATAACACTTTACCAAAGTTTAAGGACCCCGGTTCACCTACTACTTCTTGCATCATTGGTGACCATGTCATTAATCGGGCTCTTCTTGACTTAGAAGCAAGTGTTAATCTTCTTCCATATTCGGTGTATGTGAAATTAGGCTTAGGAGACTTGAAGCCAATGTTGGTGGTTTTGCAACTTGCCAACCGATCCATTAAGAAGCCTAGGGGTATCATTGAGGATGTCTTGATTAAGAAGATTGACAAGTTTTTCTTCCCCGTTGATTTCGTTATCATTGACATGAAACCGGTCCCAAATCCTAAGAGCCAAATTCCCGTTATCCTTGGCTGTCTTTTCTTGGCAACCACAAATGCCAACATCAATTGTAGGATGGGGGTAATGAAGATCTCATTTGGCCACATGAAGGTGAAGTTAAATATTTTCAATCCAACCCCGAATTCATTTGACAAATATGAAGGAAAAGTTAATATTGTAGATAAATGCTATGATCTTCAATGTCAAGGAAGTGAGTTTTTGTGTAAGACCAAAACTTCAAAGGGATCATCTTCAACCTTGCATTCTCAAAGTCTTGTTCCAGATTCTTGCTTTGAAAGGGCATGGAAGCCCAAAGATTGTGATTGCATTGACAATGGATCAAAAGTTTCTTTTGAGCTTAATCCAACAAGTTCTTCAAAGAACTATTTATAGGGTAGAGTTCAAAGCATCTATCACCCCAACAAGGAGGGGATGCATTACAAGATCTTTGATCTGGGCTAAAAGAGCCCAATGTCTTGCTAGAGACGTTAAAGACTAGCAAAAACATTTCTTAGGGTGTCAAAACCCTATTCCTCCCTCATTTCTATCTTTAATTTCATTTCTTGCGAAGTCTAGATACTTGTTTTTGGTTCATACGCATTGTTAGGATCTGTGATTAGGATTGCATGAACTTTTATTTGCATAAATTTGATCGATCTCAAATGAGAGTTCGATCTATCAAACTTCCATCTGCATCTAACACTTAGAAAATTTTTTGACCTGTATCCACCTGCATCCAAATCACCTCTCTATCCCATCATTTGAACTTATTTTCAGATCGATCAGAAGACCTTAGATCGATTCAACTTCAAAGTTCGATCGATCTCGTGCTCCAACACTTAGAAATATTTTGAGACTACATAAACCTGCATATTTCAGCTCTCTGTCTCAACGACCGAAAACATTTCAAGATCGATCTGAAGTTCTTCGATCGATCCAACTTCATCATTGGATCGATCTGCAAGTTCCAACACTTAACTAAATTTTTGAACCAAAAACCTGCATATTTTTGCTCTCTGTCTGATTGATTGAACATTTTGTTCAGATCGATCTCAGTTCTTTAATTCTCTATTTTGACTTTTGTTTGACTTCATTTAACTTTTTAATTAAAAAAAGAAAAAATCCAAAAATATTTTCTATTTTTCAATTTTAATTTTAATTTTTAATTTTAGTTTTTAATTTTTCAAAAATTTAAAAATTTGAAAAATACTTTGAAGCGAGATCATCGCAGTTCGATTGATCTGAAATCTCAGTTCGATCGATCGAACTGATCGGGAAAAGTTTTTAAAAAATAGACCTTGAGGGTCTCAAGATCGATTCATTAGATCGATCCAACCCTCCAAACCCTTGTCCCTCTTTCCCATCACCACTGTGCACTCATCTCCATCATCTTCTCTGGCGAATCTCCGGCGAGATCCGGTGGGCGTTGACTTCTCTCTTCTCTCGGATTCCATCACCCCCTTCGTATCTCATCCACTTCTCTCGAATTTTAGGTGAGATCTGAGACCCAATTTGTAATTTAAGCTTCTATTTTATGTATTCGTACTACTCATGCTAGATCTAAGATATATTGTTGATGATTTCCTCCATTGATGAAGCTTGAAGCATGTTATGTATATATGTATATAGATTTGTATATATGTATATATATTTTTTATTTTTGAATTGATTTTGGAGTATAGGCTTTGCAAAGTGAGTAGGACTGAGGAATTGTTGTGTTGATGCCCCCACGACACTGTTAGTGAAGGCCCCGTGCCATCCATGTCACAGATCTGTGACCTTTCGATTTTCATCTTCGCACAGCTCAATCGATCGAACTTCTATCTCAGATCGATCTTGAGAGATCGATCAAACTCATTTTTTTCAGTTTCTCAGATCGATCGAAGTTTTGAGATCGATCTCTTATTTTTTTGTGATCGATCGAACTTCATAAATCTCATACACACACTCCATTCATCATGTATTATGTTCATGTTATCTCATATATGCCCAATGCCTACAATATTCCACATTGGATGCATTTCATACTTACATTGTTTAGCATGCTTCATATCCTGTCACTTGCATAGATTCATGTCATATATGTTTTGTCTATCTTATTTGACATGCATATTTCTATTTTGTACTTTCAATTTTTTATTCTGGCACTCACTCCCCTTGCAAGTTTTAAATTATTTTTCAGGCCATGACTAAGCGTAAGACTATTGCCAAGAGGCAATATGGGCCTCAGAGATGTATCAGACCTAGGATAGAGGAGCCAGCAAAGCCCTCTCATGCACAGAAGGCACAATTAGAGCCTACTCTACCTCCGTCACCTGGTCATGAGGCTGAGGATGATCATATTCCATCTACTTTTGCGGCTCAGCCAGCGTTTACACCATCTCCATCTCCACCACTTGCTAAGGCTGAGCATTCACCATTACCATCTCCACCACACCAGCCAGCTCAACCAGCTCGAGAGCGTGACAGCCCCGCGCCTAGATACGTGCATATGACAGTGGATTATGAGTCAGTTTTCGACACAGGTTTCTTCTCCAGATCAGTGTTGACCCGATCAGCTTATCATGATATTATCCAAAAGGGCCTTGCAGCTTTTCTTGCCCCAGTTACTGAGCCAGTCTACCCGTGGCTAGTACGGTTGTTCTACCAGAACCTCCGACTGTCCCCGCGTACCACGACAGAGCTGGTCACTACCATAGATGGCCATCAGATTTCTATAACTGTGGACACACTAGCCAGATCATGCCATTGTCCACACCGATGCCCTCCAGAACTATAAGAGCTTTATCCTAGGCTACACAGGCCTTCTTATGCCGACATGGCAGTATTTCTAACAGGTCACCATGCCGATGGCGAGACTTTCGCCACCCGCACCTTTCTTCCAGATGACCATGGTTCTTTGATTCCGTTTTCTTTCGAAACATATATATGGCCGGCCACAAGATTAGCGGTGAGGAGATTATCTGACAGCCCTCTACGTATTTTATACAGGCCACAGGGTATCTATCCCTGTGCTCATCTGGAACGTGATGAGGAAGCTCTTCAATGAATATATCAGCAAGGAGAAGCCCGGAAGGGCTAAGTCTCTTCCATTCGGCCAACTCATCACCCAGATACTAATCGATCAGCGCTACCCTTTTCATCCTCAAGAGCACCCTGAGAGAGGTTCCTGTCACTTCTTGAAGAAGGACAAGAGCTACAATGCAATTATCACCAGACAGTAGGACCACACAGTAGTGGCTGCAAAGGAGATTGAGGTTGAGGCAGCAGCAACAGACCCCGCAGCGGACGATATACCAGTAGGTCCAGTTGCCGAGCACATAGACATTGATTTAGAGCGACCTACAGATGACGCAGAGTAGCACTCTCCAGCTGGGTCGCCAGTACACGAGGAGGAGCACACTCAGGCTCTTTCTTCTGGTTCATCTGTACCTGAGGCTCCTAGTCAGACCCCCGACTTTGGAGAGCGTCTTTAGGCTCTTGAGGATGCAATGATTGCTATCAGAGCTGATACTGCTGCCATTCGAGCCGATGCTGTAGCCCACCGAGCTGATTTTGTTACATTCCGCACGGATGTCATGACTGCACTCCAAGACTTATCTCACAATATCCGCGGAGCTCGCCCTGCCCGTCCTGCCTCGTCCACCTGAGATTCCCAATTTTTTCTATCTTTTTATACTTCACCTCTGTGATCTATACTTCATTTTTGTCACTGTAGATTATTTATAGCCGGATATGTCGGCTTTACTCTTTTGATGTACTCTATACTTTATTTTCTTTATATATGTTTTTGCTATGGATGTCATCTATTATGTTCTCATATCTATCTGTTTGACTCCATCAGGTGCATCATAGTGACTACAGTGAAAAAGAATGCTATATAATTTTTAGGACCACCCTTATACCTCTCTCACTGTTTTATTTCATTTACACTTGAATATCCACTGTGCACTGATTATCCCTTTTTGTTATCTGATGAATTCATCCGAGTGCCAAATTTCAGGACTACAGTTAATCCCAAGTTTGGGGGGGACATGCCACCCACTTTGGATACTTCAGTCCCAGCCATTCTTTGCCTTAATTGCACCGGTATACTCTTTCTTTTTGTTCTCTTTGCACATTGAGGACATTGTGCCGTTTAAGTTTTAGGGTAATGGTGTATATTACAGTGTTTGCTTTTAAATTCAAAATTTTGAGCCTGACTTGTGTATTTGAGAGATTTTCTATGATTAGTCCATGATTAGCGATGATTTTGATCTTTTGAAGACTATATTGCTTAAAATTTAAAAATTGCTTGACTTGAGAGTCCAATACTCCTTGTATGCCTTGTGGTTGCCATTTAAGAGTAAATTTTTCGAAAGATTGATATTTTGCTTGCACTTGTGGTCCACATCATCTTGATTTTGTGATTGCTTTGAGATTCACTTTAGGATTCTACACTAGTACAGGCGCACACTAGCATTCATTTGTGGGGTACATGCTTTGTTGATTATTGAATTGGTTATATCCCAATTGGGCTAGTAGTGCATTGAAAGCTTCCATTCTTGATAAAGGTGGATAACAATCCCTTTTCACTAAGTAGCCGGGATTTTAGCCTCATCAAGCACTGAATTTCTCGCGCCGAAAAGTGAAGGGCCCAAACTCTAAGTTAATAATTGAACTTGCTTACAAAAAAAAAATAAATAAATAAAAAATAAAAGAAGAAGAAGAAAAAGCAATAAAAAGTGAGGACTTCTCCCAAATGGTGAGAAGTGGGAAATGATTAGATAGAGGTTGTCTTGATTTGTAGCCTAGTTGATTTGAGCTTGTAAGTCCGTAGGGGTGTTTGAACGCCTAATGCCCTAAAGCCGTCTGGTTTGGGAGTCATTGACCTAACGCTCGACCACATAAATCGCTAGAAAGCTTAATAGATCAACACATTGCACCATGCTTCCATCTTTGATCCTAAAAAAAAAAAAAAATCAAATGAAAAGAATAAGCGCACCTAGAACAATAAAGCTTTAATAAAAGGTCCACTTTTTGTCTTGATGATCGGTATTAGATTTGTGTGCTAGTTTGAGGGTAAGGATGTGATTAATTTTTTAGTTGGCTTAGATAGCAACATATTTGTTGCCGGTCCGCTCAAAGGATTCTAGAGTTGTTTTGATTTGCATGATCATTTTCTTAATGTGTGGAGGACCATACTTGCTTGCTTGATGTTGAAATTTGGGAGATTGCTTAGAAATGTTTGAAACATTGCATACTTGAGGTAGTTTACTCCCAATGCTTGTTTGCAATATTGGTGTCTCTTTTGTGAGAATGAGTTTAATGTTTGTGGGTACCATTTCTGGAAACCCTCACAAGACTTCACTCGTCCACTAAGAGTAACCTAGGGGTTTAAAAGACTTGTTGCATATGCTAAGTGCAATCGTGTTCCCGACGAAAGTGGCGTTATCCATTTATTGTTTTCTAGTTCATAGTTGTTTAATTATTCATTTCATTCATTTACTTTCTAGTTCATTACTAGGGACTAGCAATATTTAAGTTTGGGGGTGTGATGAGCGCTGAAAAGTGCGTATTTAAACCCCTTGAGCTTAGGCATTCTAGTACCTTTATCTATCTTACTTTACCGTTTTAGATTGATTTCGTATTATTTCCATTTTCAGGCACTTATCCCGAAAATAAACTAACTCAGCCAAATAAGGGCAGAAATAAAGCAATTTCTTGGGATGAATCAAAGAAAGGAGCCACGTGGAAGCAAAAGGAAGAAAAAGGTGGAAATCATTATCTTCGATCGATCGATCTCAGATCAAGGTTCGATCGATCCAACATGATCGATCTTAGCACTTCAAGATGGATTAGAGCCATGATGACATTTTCAGAGATCTCAAAAGTTGGATCTATCCAACATTATTCTTCGATCGATCAAACTACCTTGTCCTTATTCAAATGATTGATCTTATCTAGTTATACCACCCTACCAACCACTTTTGTCCTTTTCCCAAAAATATCTTCAAAATATCTCAGATTTGTTTTTATCCAAAAAGCGCCGCCATTGAGGATCGATCTAACTTCAGTTCGATAGATCTCAGCCATGTTCAATCGATCCAAGTCCAAGGTTCGATCGATCGAACTTCCTCCAGTGCAAAAAAGTTAAATTTTCAGCTCACAAAAAGTTGTCCTTTATCCAATCATTGGGGAATATTTGTTGTACGACCCCAGCTTATTTTGGGTGTCATTTGACTTACCTATATAAGGATAAGGATTACTTTTTGCATCATATCACATCATATCATATCATACCATAGAGAACTCTTGGAGAGGAAGTTTAGAGGAAGAGGAGGTTAGAGACACCATTGGAGACTCTTCATCAACCAAGGAGCAAATCTCTACCATGGAGTTAGCCTTTGAGGGTTATAGAAGCACTACCATGAGTGACTAGACATCCTCTTGGGGCTAGAGTTAGCCCCAAGCATGCTTTCTACATCTTAATTTTGTGTATTATTGAGGGATTAGTGTTGTAATACATGTTTTAGAACTTTTATACATATAGATCTTGTTTATTCAATGATTTATGTGCTTTAATGCTTCCAATTGATCATTTCATTCTATCCATATGTCTATGTATGCTAGAATAGATGTTCACGTGTTTGTCTCTATTTCTTGTGTTATTGATGCATGTTTATGTGTATTAATATCATAGATCTAGAGATTCTCAAAACATTGTGCTTAATGGAATGTTCTTGTAATTTTCTTGATGGTTCATCCTCATTTCTTGATGGATTATGCCTCTCCTTTAGCTTAATTAGTTTAATTTCATATGATTAGCCTAATTGTAATGTAGTGGTAGCATAGTTGTTAGATGGGAGGACAATCCATGCTTGTTGTTTGATGTTCCATACTTTTAAATGCAAGTAGCATATGTCTCTAACCTTGTGGTGTATTTGGCTTGCGAGCTTAATGAAAGGATTAATGACTTGCTTGATATATTATGTTTTTCACATGTTGAATAGACAAAATATACTAAATTGGTCACCCTTGCTAATTGAATTAACCAAAAACACTCACACACATCAATATTGCACCACTTATTTCCCTCATTAGTCACTTGTTAAGGGTGTAGAAAAGTATTGTTTGGTGGTGACCTCTGTGATACCCCTTGGATCCAAGATATGGGTTGATCTGGCCCAGGCCCAAACCCAAGGGAATATCGAACAATTAATATTTTTTAATGAACACATAATACCAAATGAATTAAGAAATGAAATTAAAGCTGAAAAGAACTAAAAATAGAATCTACAAAATAATATAATTATTGAAATCCATCAAACCGAAACTCCAAAACTCCATCAGTTTACAACTCGAGAATCCATCTCTAATGGACACCTATTAAACATCTAGACTGAAATAAAACAACTGTAATAAACATCCAGAAATAAACTATGGAGAGAATCCTACATCATCGGAAGAGTGAATAGAGACCTCTGCTCAACACGAACACGCCTAAGCCTGGAACTGTCGTGTACCTGAAAAAATAGAAGTGGGTTTGGCCCACGTGCAAGTTCTATACTACTACAATCCAAACAGAGGCCCGATAGGCATGTACATCCTAAACAATTCAACAATAGCTAATAGTCCGTAAATATATATCGTCACACTAAAGGACTCTCACTGGACTACAGGCCGGTCTTAACCTGGGTAGAGGTAACATGCTAAAACGCATACGAAGTGGGCATGTGTACCTAAACCTAAACAGGGTACAACTCTAACCATCGTATCCAGCTATGCATCCAAATGCATATACGCTCCCGAACCGTCGATCCTGAGACTCAAGCTCATATCGAGGTACCATAACAATATATTTAAAGTCCATCCTAAATCCTAGTAGTGCCGCTCAACTAGTCGTTGCCATGACACTACAATCAATAGGACTTAACTTTTAGTTAATCCAATTCTTAATCCAGAATAGGTAGGTTTTGGTATTTTGAAACCAAACCGTCCCTAGTATACCACTATCCCATACCGATGTATACTATCCAATCATCCAGCAGTTGATAATACAGACAACTACCATAAATATTAACTCAATCCATATATCCCTATCTTATACTAACAGTCATATTGTAAGCATCAATAACCATAGTCAACCATATCCATAAATAGGCTTAGTTTTATATCTATTACTGATACTATTAATTAAGCACAGTCAAAATATTTTTCTACACACGCTCAGTTTATAGTGTTCCACAAAATCTGATCTAGAGCTAAGTTTAAATCTTATTAGCATTCAACCTCCAGCAGTTGGTATTACAGTCAGTTAAGATAACCATTAACTATGTCCATTCCTCCAGCAACTGAAACTAGCAGTGGTAAGACAAGCATCAACAACAGAAACCACAGTATGTACATAAACATGCTTAATTTGAGTTGTTTTACAAAATTCCCCTTAGTGCCAAGTTTAGGATTTAATCTCATTCAACTTTAACACATCCCAAAAGAGTATAATTCAGATACATGCTCATGTTATAGAGGTTAACAAGTTCCAGTTATATCATCTGTCTCACAAGATTTCTATTGCAGAGAGAGTTAAACACTACTAGCTTCACAGATTTAAACATAGTTTAAATACCTGATTAAATCCCTACTGTCCAAGCTAATCTAAGCAAGTAGACTTAATTAACACCACATCAGAAGCTTTAATCTAACCATATACATCAATTAGACCCTCCATAATCACCCTGCACTCAACGGAATAATCCAAAAACAATTATTGTATGCAAAACTTACTGAAGAACGAAGAAAAAATAAAAATTCACTAAAGGAGACGTCTCCAAAAAGTGGAGCCACCTCCTTTAGACCTTGCAGCCAGCTCCACTTTTTGGAGCCGCCTCCACATCAAAAGGAAGCCGGCTCTCTCCAAGGGAGAGCCGGCTCTCTCCCTCTCTGCCCCGTCTCTTTATCCTCCCTCTTCTTCAGACGCCTTCTGCAACCTCTCTACCCTACGCTATGATTTCGAAAGGTTGTAACTCAATCCCAGTAGGTTCCCAGTCCATGTTTAAGGCTTAATTACATTCCATACATAGGTTTAAACAAAGAATTAAATAAGCAAATAACACCTTTTAACAGTTATAGAAAGCATGCACACATACTATTTCAATTCAAGTTTTAACATAAACAGATAACGTTTTTATTGATTCAATCAACCCTAAAATTATTTAGGAATGCAAAGAACACAAAGCCTAAGGGAGAGAGTAAGGATAGAACTTGCCTTACACCGACGTCCGTCTATAATCTCCGGCGAATCTCTGTTTCTTCACTTGGTTAATTACTTAGACGTCTCCCAAAACTTCTCACCACCTTACTATGTCGTAATGATATTCTAAAAACCCTAGGCAGACCTCTTAGATGAGTATTTATAGGCCACCCCAATCCTAGGCTCTCTTAAACCTTAATTTAATTTACTCGGCCCATAAACAATATAGGTGAAAAATCATGACGGCTACTTATGTGTATACTACTGTAACATAAAGCTTCTGTAACATGAAGCTAGAAAATAATTACCTTTAATTACATTAAATTAATAATTAATATAATGACATAGAATAAAACACAATTACATAAAATAAAAATAACTAAATAAGTAAACAATTAAACCACAGTAAAAATAATTACACAAGTAAAGCAAACTAAAAAGCCAGTTAATATACAATTAAAATAACCAATTAAATAAACTAAAAAAAACAATTAAATAAATCCCAATTAAATAATTAAATAAATTTCAGAACTATCCTTTTTAAAATTAGGGGTATTACATTCTTCCCCCCTAACAAAAGGAATTCCGTCCTCAGAATTCGCTCTTACCTTCTTCTAAAATTTCAGGAAATTGCGAGCGAATAACATCCTCCTGTTCCCAAGTGGACTCAGCCTCATTGTGATGACTCCGCTGAACACACACCAAAGGAATAACCTTGTTACGAAGGATTTGATCCCGACGGTCGACAATACGACATGGTGGCTCCAGATAAGTTGCATCCGGCTGCAACTCAATCTCCCCAACATCGATATACTTATACCGATCCTCATCTTGCAGAAATTTTCGCAATATGGAAACATGGGAACACATTATGGACATGATCCAAATTATCCAGAAGTGCCAATCGATAAGCGACAGCTCCAACTCGATCCGAAATCATGAATGGACCGACAAACAACGGTGACAACTTCCCTTTCTACCCAAAGCGCATTACACCCTTCATAGGCGATACTTTGAGTAGAACCTAATCCCCAATCTAAAACTCCAAAGCATGAGTGCGATGATCAGCATAGCTCTTTTGCCTACTTTGAGCAGTACGCATGTGATCTAGAATAAGAGCAATCTTCTCAGAAGTATCCTTAATGAACTCAGGACCCAAGAATCTGCTCTCACCAACCTCCAACCAACAAACAGGCGATCGACACGGTCGGCCTCAAATGGTGCCATCCCAATAGTCTTCTGGAAACTATTGTTATAAGCAAACTCTACAAGCGGTAAGTAATCCTCCCAATGGCCCTTGAAGTCAAGAACACAGGACCAAAGCATATCCTCCATAATCTGGTTCACCCGTTCCGTCTGTCCATCAGTCTGAGGATGATAAGCAGTGCTAAGATGCAACTTTGTACCCAAAGCCTGCTAAAAACTCTTCCAGAATCCTGACACAAAGCTCGAATCCCTGTCTGATATAATAGACAATGGAATTCCGTGCAACTTCACAATCTCTGAGATGTAAAGTCTCGCCAACTGCTCTAAGGTGAAGTCAGTGCGAATAGGCAAGAAATGGGCTGATTTCGTCAATCTATCCACAATAACCCAAATAGAGTCGTGATCCTTAAAGGAATTTGGCAACCCTTCCATAAAGTCCATAGAAATGCTCTCCCATTTCCGCTCCGGTATCGGCAGTGGCTATAGAGCTCCTAGCGGCCTCTGATGATCAATCTTGACCATCTGACAAGTACTACATCGTGAGACAAATAGAGCAATGTCCCTCTTCATACCTGCCCACCAAAACTTCCAACTACCGCTTCATATCTTGATACATCTTGTCGCCTCCTGGATAAACAGAAAACTCAGAGTGGTGAGTCTCAGTCATCACATCCTTCCTCAAATCACCAGCAAAAGGTACTACCAACCGTCCCTTGTACCTCAAACCTCCATCAGCCCCAACATAGTAGAATGGAACCTCTCCGGGAGCTATCCCTGCAACCTTGTCGATGCACTGCTGATCCATAAGTTGTGCCGTCAAAACCTTCTGAATGATAGAAGGTGTAACTACCATACAAGCCATAAAAGCATCCGATAACTCATCCACCGTCCTCAACGCATTCCACTCAGTAGCGAATAGAGCAGAAAGACTACCAACAGGTCGGCGACTAAGTGCATATGCTACCACATTCGCTTTTCCTGGGTGATACTGTATCGAGAAGTGATAGTCCTTCACAAATTCCAACCACCTGCGCTATCTCATATTCAGCTCCCGCTGAGTGAATAAATACTACAGACTCTTGTGATCGCTGAATTATCTGAAGGACTCACCCAACAGATAATGCCTCCATATACGTAAAGCAAAGACCACAGCTGCCAACTCCAAATCATGTGTTGGATAATTAAGCTCATGAGGCTTAAGCTTCCGAGATCCATAAGAAATCGGTCGCTCCTCCTGCATCAAAACACATCTAAGACCCTGCAACGAAGCATCGTGTAAACAAGATATTCGATCCCGCTCTGAGGAGTAGCTAGAACCGGTGCAGAAGTCAACTTCCTTTTGAGCTCAGCAAAAGCTCGCTGACAATGCTCATCCCATACGAACTGTACACCCTTCTTGGTCAGATGAGTGAGTGGCCCCGCAATCTTAGAGACCCCCTGAATGAACCTCCGATAGTATCCTGCCAATCCGAGAAAACTCTGAATCTCGGTAGGTGAAGTAAGCTGTCCCCACTCAACCACAGGTAAAACCTTGGGTGGATCCACCGCTATTCCTTTTTCTGACACCACGTGACCCAAAAACTTCACTTCCCGCTGCCAAAATTCATATTTCTCGAACTTGGCATACAACTGGTGCTCACGAAGCGTCTGTAACACCACCCGAAGATGTCTCGCATGATCGTCCTCAGACCTAGAATAGATCAAGATATCATTAATGAAAACAATGGCAAACTGATCCAAAGAAGCCCTGAAGACCTTGTTCATTAAGTCCATGAACACTATTGGTGCATTAGTTTTCCCAAACGGCATGACACGAAACTCATAAGAACCATATCTCGTGAGAAACGCTGTCTTAGGAACATCCTGCTTCTTAACCCTCCGTTGATGATACCTAGAACGCAGATCAATCTTGGAGAAATATGTGTCTCCCCGTAACTGATCAAACAAATCATTGATCCTGGGTAGAGGGTACTTGTTACGAATAGTAACCTTATTCAACTCCCTGTAATCTATACACAGACAAAGTGAACCATCTTTCTTTTTCACAAACAGAACCGGTGTTCCCTAAGGTGATTGTGATACCCCCGAATTTCCGAATGCGGGTTGGCCAAGCCCACACCCGAATACCTGAGGATATCAAAACAAATTGATAATAAACGAACACAGAGTACAAAAGAATAAAGAAGAATAAATAAAATGCTGACAAGAAACTAAAATGCTAATCTAATAATAAATCTCATAATATATGTCCATTAATTAATAAACTCTTCTGTAATACCCCTAAAATTAAAAAGGATAAAATTGGAATTTAAATTTCATTCTATGTGCATTTTTGTCTATTGATTTTGTAATTGATGTATTTTGTTTGTTTTATTTTAAATTGTATTTTAAATGCCTTATTTGGTTAATTATTTAATTGTCTTATTTTCTTTATTTGAATTATGGTTTGTTTAGTTATCTGAGTTATTGTATTGTTTGTTTTATTTTAAATTGTATTTTAAATGCCTTATTTGGTTAATTATTTAATTCTCTTTAATAAGTGCTTAAGTAGAAGTTGAATTAATAGTTTTTAGTTAGGGTTTCTTAGAGCCGTCATACAAGTATTTAACGTGTATATGACTTAAGTTTATAGGCCGACTCTAGTTTAATTAGGGTTCTACCTTAGCCCTAGTTTAATTAGGGTTTTCTAAAGGCCTATATATATACGTGTATGAGTTTCACTAAGGGTTTTGGAAGAACCCTATTCACGGCACAGTAAAAATAGAACGTAATAGAGAGAGAGTTGAGAGAACAGAGGCAATGGTAAGAGCTACCAAGGACAAGAACAGAGAGGGTCAAAGGAGGGTTGTGGTGGATTAGATCACACCCATAGGAGGCTTGAAGGAAGTTAGTAGTTGCCGGAAACTTAGAGACGACGCAGGGATTTCATAACTGAAATCACAGGCAAGTTCTTCTCTTTCTCCTTCCCTTTGGCTTGTGTTCTGTGCACCTAGATAGTCTCTAGGGTTTAATTGAACATTAATTGGAAATTATATGTTTAGTACATGTTATATTAATGATCTGTAGGTGTTGATATCAATTCTGTAAACCAAAATTTATGCATACTTTCGTTTCAGCATTCTGTTCTTAAAGTATGTTAAGTTAGTTGCAATTTTAGCCTCTGTAATTGTTTCCAACTACTGTAGATAGGCCATTGGAATGATAATAGGTATTTATAAGACTAGTAAGTTCAGTATTTAAGAGAAACAGAGGAACTGGAATGACCGGAGGTGGAGTAGATAAGCTGAAACGGAGCAGAACGGGGATGGAGACTCTCAAAGGAGGTGAGAGCCGGCTCCATGGATGTGGGAGCCGGCTCCCACACTTAAAGAGCCGGCTCTAAGACCTATAGAGCCGGCTCCAGGCTCAAAAGAGCCTGCTCTTTAAAACTTAGAGCAGGCTCTCTTCAATAGTGAATGTTCTGTAAACTTTTCTACGAACTGTTTGTTACTTTGGAGCATGGGAATGTTTCTGTTGATTCTGGGGTTTCACAGAAGGATTAGAAGGTTGATTTTGGGTGTTATTAAGACCTTGAATTAATTAAATTTGATAAGGCTCCTAAGTTCAGTAGAATTGTTGTTGAAAAATAGTTTTAGTTTTGTTCTTAACACATGTTAATTCGGTAGCGAATTTAATTTCTGTAGTTGATTTTAATTGTTGTTTTCAAATCATTAGGATGATCTTTGGTATTAATAAGACCTTTAGGATCAGTTTTTGAAACCAATTGAATGGTGGAAAAAGGCCGGAGAAGAAGCAGAACGGTCTGAAACGGAGAAGTAACTGAACTGAGGCTCATAGGGGAAGAGAGACGGCTCCATGAGGGAGGAGCCGCCTCCCCCATGAGTAGAGCCTGCTCTAGAGGAAGTAGAGCAGGCTCTACCTCTAAAAGAGCCTGCTCTTTTAGGATTAGAGCAGGCTCCCTTCATTTTGCACATTCAGTTAATGTTTTTACGAACTTTTTGCTACTGTTTGGGCACTTGGGGTTCTTGAAAAATTCTAGAACTTTAATGGGGGTTTAAATAATTAATTTAACATGTAATTAAGATCTTAAATTGCATAAACTACCCTCATTGTAATAATGGAATTAACAGTGCGCTAATTAACAATTTTGCGTACGGTTAACGACTAGAAGGAAATAAATTGTGTAATTTTAATTGGACAATTTAAGGTGTTATATATGTTCTAAATTAAATTTTAGATGCATGGGGGAGTCTTTTAATTAATAAATTAGACTCGTAGCATAGTTTGTGGCTGGGTGCTTAAACAACAAAACAATATATAAGTATACAACCTAGCTTGCTATTGACGGATAAAAGGAACTGAATTGCTAGAATTAATTTTTAGCAAATTCTTGGATAATATTATGATTTTAAATCTTATTTGAATGCATGATAGAATAGTTGATTTATTAAAACTAATTTATTCATGCTTTGGATGCTTGTTGATGAACCGTTAAATAATACATGGTTTAACTTTTGGATTTAAATTGCTAAAATAATAAATATTCTTCTGCAATTGTTTGGAATGATTTCGGATTGTAAATTACTAACATGTATTTATATGTTGTAATTTACATGGTTTTGGATTTTAAATTGCTGAAACTTAAAACATTTTTCTGCAAGGATATGGATATTTGGTTTTGGACTGTAAATTACGTGCTTAGTATTTATATGTTGTAATTTATATGGATATGGAGGATTGTATGCACCGGTATGGGATGGTGACATACTAGGTATGGTTTAGCTCAAAACGTTAATTCATACCTCGTGGATTTTAATTGGTGAACAGTTTTATCTGTTTAATCAATTATATGGATTTTGTGGATTGTATGCACCGGTATGGGACGGTGTCATACTAGGGACAGACTGATTCAAAATACTCAGTCCTCCCTATTTTGGAATAAGGGTACGAATTATAAAAACATAATTCTCCTTATATTTAAGTCTGTGCAGTTGAATAAGCTGAACGACTTACTAGATCTCTTATATAAGTCTGTGCGGCCGAATAAGCTGAACGACTTATTGGATTTCCTATGGATGGATATGAATGGATTTTAAATATATGTTTATGGTACCACGAGAAGAGCTTGAGTCTCAGACTCGTTGGTTAGGGTGCGTATATGCAGTGGATGCGTAGCTGGCTATAGTAGATTGAGGTGTACCCTGTTAGGTCTAGGTACTCATGCCCACCTTTGGGTGCGTTTTCGCATGTTGCCTTCTATTCAGGTTGATACCCCTACTATAGTCCAGTGAATGTCCCTTAGTGTGGATATATCTATATGTATGGACTAGATAGCTATTGTTGAGATATCTAGGGTGTATCTGCGTATCGGGTCACTGTTTGGATTGTAGTTAGAATAGAATTTGCATGTGGGCCTGACCCACTCTTATTTTTACAGGTGTTCGTTAGTTCCAGACTTAGAGCTGGATCGTGCTGAGCAGATACAGTTATTCACTCCACCGATGACCAGGGTTTTATTTCATATTTTAGACTTGGGATTCATTTCCAATCTTTTGAGTTTAGTGAGATATTTTAGGGGTCCACTAGATAGATTCCCGAGTTGTAATAGGAATGGAGAAGTAAGATGTATCAGAATCATTCTTTGTTAATTAAATTTTATTATGAGATTTTTGGATTATTATTCTAGTTTCTTTTCAGCAATTTATTTATTTATTTACTTATTTTTTCTTTTCTTATTTGTATTCTGTGTTCGATTATTGCTAATTGATTTGATATCCTCGGGTTATCGGGCATGGGCTTGGCCAACCCGCATTCGGAAATTCGGGAGGTATCACATCTTCTGATACAACTGATCCTCCAAAATATAACTCGGGAATCCATACTGTGTGGACCCCTAGAGAATCCAAACTAAACAAATGACAGTAATCTAAAACAGGAAACTGAATCATAAAGGAACTCCTGTGTAGCATCGGAAGAATGAAGTAGATGATCCCCGCTCAGCACGAACAACCTCTACTCGTGACGAACACCTGAAAAATAATGGTGGGTCAGGCCCACAAACAAGTTCTACTCTACTACAGTCTAAGCAGAGATCCGATACACGTATACATCCTAGTCAATCCAACAGTAACTAGTAGTTTGTATATATATATATATACACACACTAAAGGAACCTCACTAGACTATAGGGTTGTCTCAACCTGAATAGTAGGCAACATGCAAAACGCACATATAGTGGGCATGAGTACCTAGACCTACCAGGGTATACAACTACACTATATCTAGCTACACATCCCTGGCGATATACGCGCCTTAACCATTAATCCTAAGACTCAAGCTCATATCATGGCACCATACTTATACATATAAAATCTAGTAACCATCCTATCTAGTATAAATTAATCCTCCATAAGTCATTCAACCTGTTCAGCTGACATGACTTGAATATAAGTAGGACTTAACATTTTAGTTAATCAATTCCCTTATATAATAAATTAATCCTCCATAAATCATTCAACTTGTTCAGCTGACCTGACTTAAATATAAGTAGGACTTAATATTTTTGTTAATCCATTCCCTTATATAAAATATGTAGGACTTAACTGATAAGTTAATCCATCCCTAGAATTGATGTAACAATTAAGGAAATACATCAAACATTCCATAAATAACTATGATAAATATGATATCAAATTATCACATAATAGGAATGACTTATTATTTCTTTAAACTTCCTATATCATATGTCCTACACAAATTGAATCTTATACATGATAATATTTTATTATACCGTTAAATAAGGATTCTCTATATCCAATTCATCCTACACATTTAATCTCAATTGCTAAAATATTTTAAAAGATTAAATCCATTCGTTTGTTTAAAACATTCAAATAGCAAACATCATTATGATTGAGTCTATTTAAATTTATTAAAACCCAAACCTAGTCCCCATTTAATGTTCAGGAATCCTAGGCATGTTTCTATATTCCATCATTCCACAGATATGAAAAATACATAATTTAAACATGTAAAAATTCACATAAGAAATCAAATCAAAATCATGCATTTTATCAATTCATAACACAAGAACAGATATGAACCAATTTCATAAAACTTATGTTCTAATCCAATTAAACATGCATAATTATTTAATTTTATGTGTTTAATAAATCCTGGAATTTCCTAAGCATGTACAGAAACACGAATCAAAGGGAAAGAGATAGAAGAAGAACTTGCCTTAAACTTTCGGATCGAAAATTAAACTTCTTCTTTCTTGATCTTCTCTCTACAGGGTTTTTCTCCTCATTCTTTCCTTTTCCTCCTTCCCTCTCTAACACTATCTCTCCAGTATATATCACGTGAATATTTGTAACCCCCTTTTACAACCTATAGCTATATATTTATAGGCTAAATAAAATAACCCTAACCCTTTTCCCAATCCAAGTCAACTAAAAAAAAATGAAAATAAAAATATTAAAAAGGTAAGCAAAATATGTTACATATATAATTTATGTCTATGTTTATTAAATAAATAAATTATACACATTCCATTATTTATTAATGGATTATCCAATAATATTTAAGTTACCATAATATTATAAAGTAACTTAAAACATAACACGTATCAAATCTATGTATATTTTTATTATTTAAATAAACATATACATCAGATTAAATATTACTACCCAAATTACCATAAAAGTAATTAATAAATTACTTTCTCTTTTATATATATATTAAAAAGGTAAGTAAAATATGTTACGTATATAATTTATGTATATGTTTATTAAATAAATAAATTATACACATTCTATTATTTATTAATGGATTATCCAATAATACTTAAGTTACCATAATATTATAAAGTAACTTAAAACATAACACGTATCAAATCTATGTATATTTTTATTATTTAAATATAAAACATATACATCAGATTAAATATTACTACCCAAGTTACCATAAAAATAATTAATAAATTACTTTCCTTTTTATATATGTATATAATATATATCTATATATATACACATATATTATCCATGGGTAATAATTCATACACATCCAACCTCATATCCAAGTAGTCCATGGGACCCAATTGGTTGGCACATTACTACTAACCATAACCATAAAAGAAAAATAAAACAAAATAATAAAAGAAAAAAAAATATTTAATTTACAATTAATCAAAACACCATTTAAGCACATAATCTAATTAAACAATTAACACATAGACAAATACAAATAATACATAGACACATAATCAAATAATCAAGTAATACCTAATTCAATTAAACACATAAGCAATTAGTCAAATAATTAATTAAATAATTAAAAAATATAATTAAAATAAATTAATAAATACCGAGACTATCCTTTTAAAATTAGGGGTATTACAGTGATGTACTCCTATGAATAAAACCCTGGCTGAGTAACTACTGAATCTGATCCCTCAGCTCTCTCATCTCCACCGGTGCCATCCTATAAGGTGTCCTAGCAATAGGTGCAGTGCCTGGAGCTAAGTCTATCACAAAATCGATCTCGCGACTAGGTGGCAACCCCGAAATCTTCTGAAATACATCCGGGAAATCATGTACAATCGGTATGTTATCCAATGATACAATAGTCCCCTCTTCCGTTTCCTCCTCCACATGGAACAAATAGGTGCTAATGACCCCGCTAAAATGTGGCATAGCGACGATATATATGTCCTGACCAGGTATGGTAAACACAATAGACCTATCAAAGCAATTAACTTGGGCATGGTAGTAAGACAACTAATCCATCCCAAGTATCACATCAAAAGTGTGCATGTCCAGAACCAATAGGTTGGCTAGAAATCTGAGTCTACTAATATCTAGTGTCACAGGCCCATCACTCTCATGTATAATAGCTGTTTCACCTAATGGTGTAGAAATACCCTGAGGTCTAGTGCATACCCTCGTCCTCATCCCAAATAAAACAACAAAAGTCCTAACTACAAATGAGTGTGTAGCACCCGTATCAAACAAAACACGTCCATGAAAACCATGTATAGGAAACTTACCCTCAACAGCCTGAGGTACCTACATATCTTGTGGCTTAGGGTTGTACACCCTGCCATAATGTAACTACTGCGGTGCCTATCCCTGAGGCTGCGGCGGTGCCGGTAATGCCAGATGTGTCTGTCCCAGAATCCGTGGAACCTGTGGAGCTGGTAGAGGCACTGGCGCCCTCTGCCCCTGCTACACATGCTGTCCCCACCCCTGTCTCTGCCCCTGTCCCTGTCTAACTGTAGGACACTGTCTGGAAGTGTGACCATACTCTCCACAAGTATAACAACTACCCTGGAAAGTACCAAATGGCCTCCTCTGTCGGTTAGCCTGTGGCTGACCCTGTCCTGCCTGTGGTCCCCCATTCTATTGTCGCTGAACAGGTGCCACATCCCTGGGAGCATCTGAACCACCCTTGTGTTTCTTCCAAGGCTGTTGTCCTTGGAATCTGCCCTTGTCATTCTGTCGGTATCCCTTCCCATTCCCTTTCTCAGCTGACTAGTTAACAGAATTTTTGTCACCTCGATTCTCACCCTTAGCCTGTCTGATGTCCATAGTCAACTGATACTGCTGTAGAGCGGCGTCTACCACCTGAGTATAGGTAGTATAGGCTGGACTACCTGTAATAGTTCTCTTAATAAACCACATCAGTCCCTTGACGAAACTGTTGTGCTTCTTCTCTTCTGTATCCACCTCCTCCAGTGCAAAGAGAGACAAACGTGTGAACTGCTGCTCATACTCTGCCACTGTCATGTTTCCCTGTTGCAGATTGAGAAACTCAGTCTTCATGGCTGCCCTGACTGCATAAGGAAAGTACTTTTTTTCAAAGCATGCACTGAACTCATCATAAGTCAAAGTCATTCTCTCCTCTGTGGTGGTAACTGACTCCCACCACTGTAGTGCATCCCCAACTAGCTTGAAGGTAGCAAGCATCTGCTTTTGAACCTCCGTGCACTGAACCAAGCGAAGATGTCGCTCGATGTCCTGTTTCCACTAGTGAGCTGCTCTCGCATCGGTGGAGCTTGTGAACTCAGGTGGGCTCCCCTTTGTGAAAGAACTCCAAGCCTTCTCCCAAGTATCAGTCTAAACAACCGGTGCTGGTAGCGGTGCCGGCTGTACCTGAGGCTGATTCCGAAGTGCAGTTATTACCCCAACTTCTATAGCCCGAGCAACGAGGTCATTGAGGTGAGGAGGAATCTCTGGATCCCTGACACAGTCCAAAGTCTACTGAACATTCTCCTGTTCCTCCTGAAACTGACCCATGTCATCCTGAAACCCAAGCCTTTGCTGCTCTTCCTCCATTTGCTGACGCCGTAGGAGATATTGTTGCCTACGTGCCGCTCTCCTTTCCTTCCTAGTTCCTTACATGTTCTGTCCATTTCTAGCGTTAACCATCTGTTAACACGAAAAGACAGACGTCAGTACCATTTCTACACGAATCGTAAGGAATACAATGAATCCTAACTTAAGCTCTAATCAAGAGAAAACGCTACGCGGAAGTCTTATACGATAGAATCCTAGAGACACTTGAACCTAGAGTGCTCTGATACAAACTGTGATACCCCTCGGATCCGAGACATGGGTTGATCAGGCTCAGGCCCAAACCCAAGGGAATATCGAACAATTAATATTTTATAATGAACACATAATACCAAATGAATTAAGAAATGAAATTAAAGCTGAAAGGAACTAAAAATAGAATCTGCAAAATAATATAATTATTGAAATCCATCAAACCCAAACTCCAAAACTCCATCAGTTTACAACTCGAGAATCCATCTATAATGGACCCCTATTAAACATCCAGACTGAAATAAAACAACTGTAATAAACATCCAGAAATAAACTATGGAGAGAATCCTACATCCTCGGAAGAGTGAATAGAGACCTCTACTCAGCACGAACACGTCTAAGCCTGGAACTGTGGTGTACCTGAAAAAATAGAAGTGGGTCAGGCCCACGCGCAAGTTCTATACTACTACACTCCAAACAGAGGCCCTATACGCATGTACATCCTAAACAATTCAACAATAGCTAATAGTCCGTAAATATATATAGTCACACTAAAGGACTCTCACTGGACTACAAGTCGGTCTCAACCTGAATAGAGGTAACATGTTAAAATGCACATGAAGTGGGCATGTGTACCTAAATCTAAACAGGGTACATCTCTAACCATCGTATCCAGCTATGCATCCAAATGCATATATGCTCCCTAACCGTCGATCCTGAGACTCAAGCTCATATCGAGGTACCATAACAATATATTTAAAGTCCATCCTGAATCCTAGTAGTGCCGCTGGACTAGTCGTTGCCATAACACTACAATCAATAGGACTTAACTTTTAGTTAATCCAATTCTTAATCAAGAGTATGTAGGTTTTGGTATTTTGAAACCAAACCGTCCCTAGTATACCACCGTCCCATACCGGTGTATACTATCCAATCATCCAGCAGTTGATAATGCAGACAACTACCACAAATATCAACTTAATTCATATCTCCCTTTTTGATACTAACAGTCATATTGTAAGCATCAATAACCACAGTCAACCATATCCATAAACAGGCTCAGTTTTATATCCATTACTGATACTATTAATTAAGCACAGTCAAAATATTTTTCTACACATGCTTAGTTTATAGTGTTCCACAAAATCTGATCTAAAGCTAAGTTTAAATCTTATTAGCATTCAACCTCCAGCAGTTGGTATTACAGTCAGTTAAGATAACCATTAACTATGTCCATTCCTCCAGCAAGTGATACTAGCAGTGGTAAGACAAGCATCAACAACAGAAACCACAGTATGTTCATAAACATGCTTAATTTGAGTTGTTTTACAAAATTCCCCTTAGTGCCAAGTTTAGGACTTAATCTCATTCAACTTTAACACATCCCAGAAGAGTATAATTCAGATACATGCTCATGTTATAGAGTTTAACAAGTTCCAGTTACATCATCCGTCTCACAAGATTTCTATTGTAGAGAGAGTCAAACACTACTAGCTTCACAGATTTAAACATAGTTTAAATACCTGATTAAGTCCCTACTGTCCAAGCTAATCTAAGCAAGTAGACTTAATTAACACCATAACAGGAGCTTTAATCTAACCATATACATCAATTAGACCCTCTATAATCACCCTGCACTCAACTAAATACTCCAAAAACAACTACTGCATGCAAAACTTACTGGAGAACGAAGAAAAAATAAAAATTCACCAAAGAAGACGTCTCCAAAAAGTTGAGCCACCTCCTTTAGACCTTGGAGCCGGCTCCACTTTTTGGAGCCACCTCCACATCAAAAGGGAGCCGGCTCTCTCCAAGGGAGAGCCGGCTCTCTCCCTCTCTGCCCCATCTCTTCATCCTCCCTCTTCTTCAGACGCCTTCTGCAACCTCTTTACCCTACGCTATGGTTTCCAAAGGTTGTAAGTTAATCCCAGTAGGTTCCCAGTCCATGTTTAAGGCTTAATTACATTCCATACATAGGTTTAAACAAAGAATTAAACAAGCAAATAACACCTTTTAACAATTATAGCAAGCATGCACACATACTGTTTCAATTCAAGTTTTAACATAAACAAATAATGTTTTTATTGATTCAATCAACCTTAGAATTATTTAGGAATGCAAAGAACACGAAGCCTAAGGGAGAGAGTAAGGATAGAACTTGCCTTACACCGATGTCCGTCTATAATCTCCGGCGAATCTCTGTTTCTTCACTTGGTTGATTACTTAGACGTCTCCCAAAACTTCTCACCACCTTACTGTGTCGTAATGATATTCTAAAAACCCTAGGCAGACATCTTAGATGAGTATTTATAGGCCACCCCAATCCTAGGCTCTCTTAAACCCTAATTTAATTTACTCGGCCCATAAACAATATAGGTGAAAAATCTTGACGGCTACTTATGTGTAAACTACTGTAACATAAAGCTACTGTAACGTGAAGCTAGAAAACAATTACCTTTAATTACATTAAATTAATAATTAACACAATGACATAGAATAAAACACAATTTCATAAAATAAAAATAACTAAATAAGTAAACATTTAAAGCACAGTAAAAATAATTACACAAGTAAAGCAAACCAAAAAGCCAGTTAATATACAATTAAAATAACCAATTAAATAAACTAAAAAAAAAATTAAACAATTAAATAAATCCCAATTAAACAATTAAATAAATTCCAGAACCATCCTTTTTAAAATTAGGGGTATTACAACCTCTAAACCCCAAGATCTCTCTCTTTTACTCTTACTCTTTATTGCATTCAATTATTTAGTTTAATTTGCTCTCTAGTTTAATCAACCAACCAACTATTTGTTTGATCACTCGACCTACTAACCCTAATAGCGATTCCACAACAAAATTCGACTCCAATCCCCTAGGACAATCCTTACTCACCCTGACTATATTTTTAGTGAAGGCAGTAGTGGTTTTTATAAATGTAAAACTTTGCATTTACCTTAATGCACACTCTCTAAGCTTATGGTGTAGCGACGACACGCCCATCATTCTGCATTAACTGTGTGTTATGGGTAGACCTATCAATGGAGCGGATCCTGATCCGGATCCGATCTGAATCCGATCCGATTAGTCGGATATGGATTGAACAAAAAATCCGATAACCCGGTTATTATCCGAATCTGATAATCCGTTAGTTTAACAAATTGGATATGGATTATGCTGATCCGATCCGATCCGATTAAAATTATATATATAAATAATTATATATATATATATATATAATTATTTATCAATAATTTTACACATATATATATCAATACTTCTATTAGAATTGTATTAGAGGTAACCCAAAAAACCAAAATAATAATAATGTTATATATAAATATTGTGGTGTTCTCATCCATATGCTAATAAATCTCTTAGTACACATACTAATAAAATTATACTCTTTATAATTATATATTTTAGTAAATATTAATTTAATCCGATTTCGAATCCGATCCGATCCGAGTCCGAGCTAAATAGGATATGGATTAGGACATTTAGTCCGAGAACCCGTTAGTGATCCGAATCCGATAATCCGTTTGTTTAACAAATATGATATGGATTTGATCGATCCGATCCAAATCCGATCCATTGACAGGTCTAGTTAAGGGGGAGCACCATGCCCTATTTATAATACACTAGGATAGCATTTTTAGAAGCTTACAACATGCACATTTTACACATTTTAGGCATTTTTAGAAGACTATAACAGTACACATTTTAGGCATTTTAAAAAAATATGGAACATATTGAAACATTCGCAATGAATTCTAGATTCTTGTATTTTTTTCTCCAATTGTCTTATAAACAAGAAAAGATTGCAGTTTATTAATCATCCCAAGACCCTTAATATCAATCGGTAACTTTTGTATTCTACATTCATTGACACAAAATATCTTAACAATTTGAAAAGTAATTCATCCTAAGTGTTCAAGAAAATATTATGTTTTATATATTTATTAAAAAAAATTATTTAATAATAATTAAATAATGTATATAAGTGCTAGTAAGTAGTATAGATATAAATAAATAATATTATAAAATAAAAAATGTATTATAAAAATAAGATCAATAATTTGAAACTCAAATAGATAAATTGCGTATAAATTAAAAATAAAATAATAAAATAATAAATAATTTGAAACTCGATAAATAATATGGAGTAATATATTAATAATAATAAAATAATAAATAATCTGAAACTTCATAAATAATATGGAGTAATATATAAATAAAAATCAAATAATAAATAATCTAAAACTCCATAAATAATAATGTATACATAAAAAATAAAATTAAAGTAAAGTAATGTATTGAAAAATAATTTGAAACTCAATAAATAAATAATGTATAAAAATAAAAATAAAAATAAAAAGGGTTTATAAATATAAAAAATAATAATAATATGAAACTCGATTAATAACTATATAAACAAAAAATCAAATAATGTACTAAAACTCCATGAAACTCTTCAAATCAAAGTTATAAATTAACTTTTGAACTTCAAAGTTAAATTTTTTTAATAAATAATAATCTACTTAAATTTAACCATTCAAAAAAAATCTACTTAAATTTAATTTATGATTTTATATATATAATAATATTCAATATAATTAAACAACAAATATTATACTAAATAAATAATTAAATAAAGAGCAAAAAACACTAAAAGCTTAAGATCCATGTTGGTGCCACATAATATTCATATATATCCCATTGATACTTTGAGGACTACTAACTGCAATGTCTACCTTAGACAGTTGCTGCTCTTATTTTTATGGAGCATTAAAATTTAATTTTATAAGACAATATTACCTCTTTTCCCATGTGTTTATATATATATATAAATAAATATATATATATATATATATATATATATATATATATATATATCCATTCAATTTTTTTCTTTTCTTTTCAAAACCAATCATTTATACTCTCTTATAATTTATAATTATCTATTCTCTCTTTCTCTTTACTAAATCATTTACTTTTATTATTTACGAATAACAAAAACTCAATTATACAATTTTACTTCAACTAAAATTCAATAAGTTTTATTATCCCTATACTTCTCTCTCCATCTCTCTTTACTAAACCATTCACTTCTATCTTTTACAAATAAACTAAAACTCAATTATACAATTTTACTTCAAAGAAAATATAATTTTATAATTTACTTCAATTAAAATTTACCGTTATGAAAATCCACATCTAAAGTATAAATAAATATAATATATATGGAACCATCAACAGTAAAAACACAGCTAAAAAAAAGGAGGAGGAAATAATGAATCTATTTAAAGACAATTAAAAAAAAAAAAAAAATGAAGAAGAAGAAGAAGAAGAAGAAAAGAAAAAGAAAAAGAAATAATGCATTGATAGAAGACTAGCTATATATAATATAGACCGGCAATGCAATGAGGGGAGACAATAAGAGTCGAGAAACAAAAGAGGGTAATATTGACTTAAAAAATTAGATTTTAATGCTCCATAAAAGTAGGAGCAACTGCTTTTTCAACCAATCACAGCCGCGAGTAAAATTTTCGGATATTGTGGTCATTAAAAATGGGTCTTTCGGGATAGTTAAGTCATTTTATATATGAAACAAAGTCAACATAAAGTTAAAAGGGTAATATAATCATTTTGCATGTAAAATGTCGTGTGATACCTCTAAAAATGTGAGTGCAAGTTAAAATTAAAATGTCTATCTATATGAGATTTGATCTAACCTGAAAGGGTGTTAGTGTAATTTACATAACATAAATGTACCCTACAATTGCTTTATTCATTCTTTTTAGGGTTAGTTTGGTTAGTGTGAACTTGCTAGAAAGGAAAAGAAACGAAATTTTTTAAAATTATTTGGTAATTTGGTTAGCTTGAGGAAAGTTTTCAAGAAAGTGATATTCCTGCAATTGCAACTGGTTGATTTTCCTCAAAATGTTTCCTCTAGGGTTAGTTTGGTGAGTGTGAATTAGCTAGAAAGGAAAAAAACGGAAATTTTTTAAATTATTTGATAGTTTGATTAGCGTGAAAAGAAAAGTTTTTAAGAAATTAATATTCCAGCAACTGATTGATTTTCCTAAAATGTTTCCTCTATAAAACACGCGAAAATTTCAGTTTCGCGTGAAAGTTGTATCATTATGTGTTAGTTTTCAATTATACCCTTGTCAGTTATTTCTCTTCCTTCTTTTTAGACTCACAAAAAGAACGACTTCTTTTTGATAAATTAGGACTCGTACTTATATTATAACTTTCGAACTCTTTAAATTAGGACTCCTAATTAAGTTATAATTTTCTGACTCTTTAAATTAGGACTCTATATATATATGCACGCACATATTTTTATTCATAAACCAATTATTTATATTTTTTATTAGAAAAATGATAGGTCTTCAGACGTTAATTATCGACTCTTCCTCCGAATACAACGTGGTTGGATCCCATTGGAACTCTTAAAAAGATTCCCGTAAACATCTCTTTCTCTTCGACTCATTCCCAACCACGTTATATTCGGAGGAGTAGTCGGCAATTAAAGTTGGAAGATCTATGACTTCTTTTTGTATTATGCTTGTTGCATGATGTATTTTACTTAGTACTAATTAAGTTACAATTTTCTGACTCTTTAAAATAGGACTCTATATATATGCACGAACATATATTTTTATTCCTAAAATAATTATTTATGTTTTTTATTATGCTTGTTACATGATGTATTTTACTTAGTATTGAATTCATAAGGGTAATTTTGGTACATAAATCATTTTCTTTTCACTTTCTTGCTAACCAAACTAATGAAACAATATTTTCCCACAAATTTTTTTTAAAAAAATCATGCTAACCAAATGCATATTAGAAACATAATTTTCTTTTCTTTTACTTCACTTTCTTTTCTTTTCTCTTTCCACCATCAATTTCCGGCTAACCAAACAAACCCTATAAAACACACGAAAATTTCAGTTTCATGTGAAAGTTGTATCATTATGTGTTAGTTTCCAATTATACCCTTGTCAGTTATTTCTCTTCCTTCTTTTTAGATTCACAAACAGAGTGACTTCTTTTTGATAAATTAGGACTCCTACTTATATTACAACTTTCTAACTCTTTAAATTATGACTCCTAATTAAGTTACAATTTTCCGACTGTTTAAATTAGGACTCTATATATATATGCACGCACATATTTTTATTCATAAAACAATTATTTATATTTTTTATTATGCTTGTTGCATGGTGTATTTTACTTGGTACTAATTAAGTTCTTTAAAATAGGACTCTATATATATGCACGCACATATATTTTTATTCATAAAATAATTATTTATATTTTTTATTATGCTTGTTGTATGATGTATTTTACTTAGTATTGAATTCATATGGGCAATTTTGGTATATAAATCATTTTATTTTCACTTTCTTGCTAACCAAACTAATGAAACAACATTTTCCCACAAATTCTTTTAAAAAAAAAAAAAAAAAAAAAATCATGCTAACCAAATGCATGATAGAAACATAATTTTCTTTACTTTTATTTCACTTTCTTTTCCTTACACTTTCCACCATCAATTTCCGGCTAACCAAACGAACCCTTAGAACAAATGAATACAAAATGTGTGGAGTATGCCAAGATGTTATGTTTGGTGACATGGAATTAGCTTTGAAATTAAAGGAAATTTAGTATAAAGTTTAAACTAAGTTTCTTCTCATTCTAAATTCAAAGCACCGATCGGATACTTCCAAATGCAACTAAGTGAATACAGTAGATTCAAAATATCGTAGCACCTAATATCTATTTTTTTGAATGAATAAAATTCTTATATTGTTTGCCCCCCCAAAAAAATAAATAAATAAACAAATAAAACCAATACATACCTGCGCTCATTGTTATCATGAATACGTAGATATGTGCTCAGAATAGCCAATGACTCCCAACCCTGAGAATATGAGAAAACACTATCTTCATCTTATGGTTTTTCATTGCACCAGAAAATGAGAAGCAATGCATCGAAATAGCTCAACTTGGACATTACAATTTTAAACCCAACCCCAAAATCGATTCAAAGACTAGGTTTGAAACATATTATGTTCGAATTGGTTACAACCTTGGAAGCATTAACTTGGCCAAAGTCCGATTTTGTTTTTTAATCCTAAGAGTATCTCCAACCGTTGTGTATATATTTTTGTGTAAATCTGATGTGTCAAAATAGATTTACACAAAAATTTTGTAGTATCTATTTTTAGCTCCAACGGTTGTTTAATACCTTTTGTGTAAAAAAAAATCCCCCAATAACAACTAACCACGTGTCATACCCAAGGCCCTGTATAACTTCTACAAACTTACTTGATTCATTTACTTTTTCGCGATTAAATCTCACGTCCCAATCCTCCTCAATTAGGAAAAAAAAAAATTAATTTCTCCCTATATTTCACTTTTTACAAAAACAAAAAAATATGCAACAACAATTGCGATTGAATTGATTAATCACCAAAAAAGAAAAAAAAATAATAATAATTTGTATAACTATATCAAACAACAATTATATAAAATCGTGATTAAAATCTATATCTAATTTTTGGATAGTACATATTTATCTCATTAGAATACAATGTAAAAGGATAAAAAAATCTTTAAAAAAATGTAGAATCTATAGAGATGATTATAGAAGATAAGATGAAACGAAAGTGATGAATCAAACTATTTTTATTAAAAAAGAAGAAGAAAATAAACGATAGTTGAACAGTTCTTACTTTGCCGCCAGTTACAGATTCTTCTTTATGGCGCTCTAAAAGTGAGAAACAAATAGGCATAAAGGAATGAGAGAGAAGAAAGAGAACCGTGAGTAGGAAAGGGGGAGGAGAGAGAAATTATGCTTACGTGGCTGTGTAAAATACACAACCCTCTTACACATTGGTGATGTGGCAATATATCTTAACAGACTGCTGGAGATGAAAAAAATTTATAAATCATATGTGGCGGTATATATTTTACACAAATTCTTTTTTTAACATACCGCTAGAGATACTCTAATAACACTTAAGTCTCATACTTCAACTCAGCGTAATTGTTGTTGGACTTTCCATTTTCAATTAAGACTCCGTTTGTAAAATATTTTTCATATAAAATATTTTCCAGATAAAAATTTCTCATGTAAAATGTTTTACATTTTTTATTTTCCGATGTTTTGAAAAGAACCCAAAAATGTTTTCCAAAAAATACTTTTCAATGTTTGGCTAAAAATATCGTTAAGTGAAAATCAAATTTCTTAGTGAAAATCAAATTTCTTAATGAAAATCAAACTTTCTTTCTTACTGAACCCATTAATTTGCCTAAATCATTTGTGATTCAATCTTACTCTTACCTATTCACTAATATAATTATTTTTATTCGAACTACCAATCTATTATTACTATTGTGATTGATTACATTAAAAAGTTACGGACCAACGCCCGTTGTTGATAGCGGACTTTCAACTGGCTAAGTGTTACAAGGGCTATTAATTTGTCCCATCGGATCTAAATGAAAAAATAATTGTATATAAATGAGTGAATATACAATATTACTTAATAGTTTGAGTTTTTGAATAAATGAATAAGTCTCCCACCTGTTACACTAAACTACTTTATACAACGGGATAAGCTCATACTTTCTGTTAGGGGCTCAGCCCATCAGAATGGTATTCATTCATTCATTCATTTCTTTATTTTTTGTCAAAAAAAAAAAACTCCATTTGTTTCCCACTGCAGAGAGAGAGAGAGTAAAGATTAATGAAACTCAATTCAGTTTTTTTAATTTTTTTTTATTTTTGATCATAAACTTAATTCAGTTGAACCAATACAATGGCAAAAGAACACAAGATGATAAATATGATAAATCCATAACTCAATATAAGTTCTAATAAGGGCAGTGTCTTATATAGAAGACCTTAAAGGGCCAAAAAATAAAAATAAAATACTAATAGTACAATGTTGACTTCGTCAAAAAAATAATAATAAAAAAAATTTAATGCTTCATAAAAATTGGAGCTGCTTTTTCAATCAATCACAACGGCAATTACAATTATACAAAAGTTAAAATTTTAGGATATTTTGGTCATTTAAAATGGATCTATCGGAATAATATTATATAGAAGACCGATCATAGTAATTGTCTAAGTAGAAATTTTTTGCCAAAACTCACACTAAATGTACAAGAGGAACATATAATCATTTTTTCTTTGTTTTTCTTTTTCTTTTTTGACAAGTAGTATATAATTAATAAATGCGTCAATATTTATGTTTTATTCAAAAAAAAAAAAAAAAAAAAACAAAACAAAAAACCCTTAGATTTATGACGCGAGGGCCCAATTAAATTACTTTTGTTCAACTAAGTTCTGAAAAGCTCTACAATCTTTTTCAAGGGAAACATGAAGAATTTTTCATAAAACCAATGAGACTGTTATGATACTTAAGTCAGTAAACCATGCACAACTCCACCATCACCATCATAACATGGTAATATCAAAAATGATTATTTACCTATACCAAAGAGGAGGGACGAATCCAGCAGCGTGTGCCCAATGGGGTCAACTGCCCCCCAGCCCATGCTAGCCTACTAGAATTTTTTATTTTTTATTTTTATTATTTTTTAATTTGTACAAATTTATAAAATGTCCTCCTTAAAATTAATAGGATTAATTTCACTGACACTATCTCAGATTTGGTCAAATATCACTCTGAAATAACTTTCGAAAATCACTATTACTTAGGTCTAATTTTACTTTTTTGTCACTAACAACGTTAAAAATGTGCGAAAAGACAAATCTAACCTTCATTTTTAAATTCATTTTAAGCTAAAATATCAACAAACTGAAAAAGACAACATTGCCCCCAATAGTTTCTCTCTCTAAAATCTATGAGTGCATATATATATATGTGTGTGTATTGGCTCGGTGGCCTTCCAGCAACGACAGCGACGGAACTACTCCAATGATGACGAAGACCAGCAACAATTCCAACTAGGTTTAATCTGAAATAACCATTCCCACAAACAAACCCAAATCGACATCGACACTGTCAAAACCACAGTCGACGTGGCCACCACCAACCCCCACACCGACGCTGCTACCACCACCATCCCCAACTCCTACAGTCGACAGCCAAAATTTCCCTCTCTCAACCACCACTACCAAACCTAGAGGTTATGATCGAACGACATCTCTTCTCCAATACCATCGCCACCTCAGATTTCTGGTATCAGATCCTGACGGCGACGACTTCACCTTCTTCTCTCTTTGCGACGTCATGCCTCGCTGTCTGATATCCACAACCTCTCCTCTATCTATATATACATACACACATAGTTATATATGTGTGTGTGTGTGTGTGTGTGTGTGTGTGTGTGTGTGGATTCAGATGAAGGGGAGGAGTACCCTATTCAATGTGGTGATAATCAGATATTCAACAGTGAGAAAGTCGAATCTCTTGTCACGTGACGCTCGGAACGAGTTCAATATGCACTCCAAGGCCACGATCGGAGTGGAATTTTAGACGCAGAGCATGGACATCGAGGACAAAGAGGTCAAGGCCCAGATTTGGGACACCACCAGCCAAGCGATAGGCTCTGGACCATTAAGGTTTGCTATGGTTTCAATTTTTTTCATGAATGGTCTCAATTTCTTGAATTAGTTTGTGATTGATTCGTTTGTGTTCGAGAGAATTTCTCAATTAGGATTTTTATTTTTATTTTTTTGGTTATAAATTCACAATTGGGTTCATCTGATCTCCACAATCTCTCTTCTAGCCGCAGTTCTCGTCACCTCCACCAACGACGTGGTTTAGAGGGTTTGCAGACAATGTGAAGGAAAAAGAGAGATATGCATGAGAGAAGTTGGAGTGGTTTGGTTTTTAAAATTACATAAATACCTAGAATTTTTATTAGGTGGCAGATTTTAGTGAGGGTACTTTTGTACAATAGCTTTCCCATATATATATACCTCTGAATTCACTAAATTTTATTTTATTTTATGCGTATAATTTTTAAATATTTATAAAATACTCCCATAAAATTTATAAATTATCCACTATAAAATTATCTATTTCTAAAAACATCTTCAATTATTTATTCGTTTTCCTTCTTATTCTTCAAATTTCTTTTTGTTATCTTCAAAAACTTTTGCATTCTCTTTCTACAATTAAAACCTATTTTTTCCTTCAAAATTCTTCCATATTTTTTTTTCTTTTTATTTTTTTTTTCTTCTTAATTTTTTTTTTTTTTTTTTTTTTTTTGCACTCATGCAAAATTTATGTGCAATAACCTTCTTTTTTCTCTCTTATTCATTTTTTATTTACTTATTCTAATGCACTGATATTACGCTATTATATTTTCGACCTGTTTGGAAAAAAATTATTTTGTCAGTGTTAACATGTCCCTGAACCAAATTCCTGGCTCCGCCCCCTACCACAGAGAATGTAATATAGAAGATTTAAGTCAATTGGTGAGCATTGTTTGACATCATAATAAAACATCCAAGATATGTATATGTTGATATCACAATTTATACTCCAGCTTTTTAGTTCTCAATCCATTATACATGAGCACATCAATTAGGTGAGTAATTTCTACCTCTAATTGGTATTGGAATGGGGAGAAATAGCATAGATATGTTTTCTTTACATTTTGTTCAGTCATGACCACAAAATTATGTCACACATGATTTATCATATTATTCGATACGCGACGCATCGGTCGATGCATTAATATGCGATTCGTGTCAATCAGTTTACACTGATTTTGTCCGAGTTCATTACACCACGATCGATATTACAAACCATGCTCTGACATAAAAATTGCTATGCAACATGATCACAAATTTATTGTATTTTTTTTTTTTTTTCTTTTTTGGGTAAAAACGAGACTGCCCATTTGGGCTTATTTAAAATGAACTGCAGAATCAAATGATTGGAGTATAACATCAGGGTAATAAGAAACTGCAGGCATAATGATATTAAATAGCCTTACTTTTTGCTATATAATATGTTAATACCATGTTTACCCTTTTATTCGTATGTTCATGTCTCTTTTGTGTGAAATAACCGTCAAAAAGGCCAAAATGAGAGGTGAGAAGTTACTTTTTACAGTGTAAATAAATATATAATATATAGTAATTTCACAACTTATCGTAGATTAAGAATATACGGAAGAATGAAATATATATTATGATTTTTTTATTTATATATTTTTAAGTTTTATATTCATACTACAGTTTTTGGCCGTCCCAAACCAAACTTCCTGGTCCGCCCCTGCATGGTAGTGATTTGTTGGATGGTGTAAATTTGGAGTTGAGCCAAACATGCGTTCATGAAGACCTCACTAATTCAAAAAATAATATTTTCAATGCCTAGACCCACCTGAACCCTATTTTTGTCTGAGATGAACAAAAACAATTGCCTCCTCCATGTCATGTCTCATTCATCTCATATTGCACTGGTGTCACTGTTTGCATATCTTTGAGTTGGGTGCTGAAAGTAATAATCATAATTGCTTCTCTCTTTTTGAGCAATTACACACTTCCTTTTCCCCAATCAACTTGTGTGAAGTGCCGGAACTTAAAAATTTTAGATTGCAAACTTAATAGTATAAAATGGGAGTAAGAGCGAAAGCTGGAGCATATTTTATATATATATATATATATATTAGGGTCAAGTGCAAGAAACACCCTAATAGTATGAATGAATATAGTATATATTGCACCCCTTAAGTGCAAAAAACACCCCTAAACTATGACATTTGTGCAAATAAGTCTTATTTATATAAATTGGATTAAAATGCCCTTAGCAACACATTTTATAATGTATATAAATTTTAAAAAATTGTGAAATAACTAAAAAGGGTTTGGCCCTTCTTCTTCTTCATCTCAGTGGTTGCCTCTGTTATTTTTTTTCTGTATTTCTATTGGAGCTTCATCCGTTTCTCTGTTAGCTCCCTGGTTTCTCATTTTATCTGTCTCATCTATACCTCTGTATTAGTTGTCTCTATTGAATCTGTTGTAGCAAAAATATATATATATGTAGTGTGTTAGTTGTTGGATTTTTCTTTCTCCTTCAGTTCGTGCATCCCGTTTTTTTTTTTTTTCTATTTAGTTTCAGTATTGGTGTAGTTCAGTCCAGTAGCTTCATCTCCAGCAAACCTCATTAACAGACCCAGCAGTTCCGGCGTGGTCGTGTTCAGTCCTCACCAATCTCTGTTTTTCTTTTTTCTCTTGTACCAAAAAATAAAAAATAAAATAAAAATAAAAAAATCTCTGCCGAATCTGTAACAGATACTGTCTCTATGACATATTCGTCGTTCAGTCTGTGCTTGCACCATCACCGGCGATCTGTTTTATTGACCTTCTTCAAGAAACCATCCTTCACCGTCAGCGCCATCGACACTGCAATGGAGCTACCTTTGCTAACCTTGCTCCGGCTTCACCTCCTATTTCTAAAGCACCACCGTGCTCCATCATCTATGATCAGATCTCTGCCTATCTTCCAGTCAGAATCCGATTACAGATCCGACGTCATCATCGGAGTTTTTGACACCAGAGTCTAGCCGGAGCGATGGAGCTTCTCCAATCTCCACCTTCTACAGACAACGACACCACCTATCGGACTCTTCTGTTCTGGTCAGATCGGCCGGTGTATTCCGATCAACTCTCCGCAGACCTTACCTGTCGTTCTGTTCTCCGTGGCCGCCGTTCAGAGCAAAGGTCTGCTCTCTGTTAATTTTTTTTGCTTTATTCAATCCATGACCTGCTGCTTCTCGTTGTGCCATCCAGTTCCATACCATCATCAACAAGTTGTTTTCCTCTGCCTTGCCGTCACCTGCGACCTGTTCTTCGCTCTGGTTCAGGCTGCACCTACGTCGGTGTTCTCTCCGTTTCTTCCGTCCTTGTCCACCGGCATCGTTCTTCTGTTCCACTCCCACTGCATCTTGCTCTCTATTTGGGGAAAGAGAAATAGATTTGTGCGTGCATTGATAAAGGGATGCAGCCTCACTGAGTAGCATCCAATCCACATCGCCCTCCTCTTAACTTGTTATTCCGTCTCTCGCCGTGGGCGTTACGCGAGCTGATGGCTCCCCTCATAAAGGTCAAGCAATTGATCCAAGGCAGACTTGATGGATCTATGATGGGGGCATTTTTGGAAGAGTAAAAGGGTAAAATAGGTATTAGATTAATTGAGGGTTGTTTTCACACAAATTGAAAACAATAGGGGTGTTTTTTGCACACCTTTTTAAATAGGGGGTAAAAGTACTATGAAATGTATACTTCAGGGGTGTTTTTTGCACTTACCCCATATATTTTAAGGCATTTATATTTTTCTCATTATATTAATTTATTGTCTAAAAAAATAGGTAACTTGTATGGGGTGTCTTTGTCCACTTTTGAACCTTCAAGAGGTGTCATTGTCAAAAAAAAAAATAGATAACTTGTATATGTGTCCTTTTGGCAAACCTCAATAGATGTTACTATACTTTACCCTAACCAAATCTAGGGAATGTCTCTAGACAGGGAAGTGGAATGCATGCACACGTAACAACCATAGGATGAATAACTGAGGGAAAGGAAGTGGAATGCAAGCAGTGGTTACAACCATTGAAAGGATAATTGAGGGAATCTTATGACACGTAGCGGCTATTGAAGGGATTCGTTTTGAATCCACGTTCTCGAAACTTCAATTTGCGAATTTTTGCCAAATTCACGTGGTGAGGGCAAAATGGTCCCCTTTACATGAATTATATGACTTAGGTGCAAACAAGTATACCTACAAATTAAAAGTTAATTTGATGATACAACTAATTGGTTAAGGGAAAAAAATATTTCATAAATAAACATTATTTTACAGAAAAAAAAAAAAAAATCACTTTTCATAAATAAATGTGAAAAAAGAGTAGGCTAAGCTGCTGTTTTATAAAACTAATAATTTATGAACTAAATTTTAACTCTAAAATTTCAAGTGCCATATATGAATTATAGCTAGGACTAAAAATTAAATATCGAAAATTTTACAAACTAAATTTTAACACTAAAATTATTTCAAGTGGAAATTACGAATGATTGAGAACTGATTTTTTTTTAAAGAAACACCTAACTATTATCTCCTTAGTATTTATTTTCCTTCCCAACAATGAAACGAGAGAGAGAGAGAGAGCGAGAAAGTGTATGATCGGTTCATTTTCCTTCCCAATGCTGAAATGTAAGTCTTTCTGGCATAGGGAGATAAAGGAGTTGTTGGTAAATATATGCTTCATGGGATATTTAAGATATAACAAACCTTATATTAATATGTCATGAGACAATTAACAATATGTTAAGAAATCATTAATTAAATATGCAACTCTATATTTAATTAAATATGCAAAATAAAGCAATAAAATAATAATAATACTATACAAGAAATGAACCTGGACTGAGGCTAGTATTGAATACTATGTCCTTAAGACAAATTCGTCCCACTATGGTGCTAACGGACTCAGTGGCGTCTATCCCCTATAATATAACGGTCTACATCCACCAGTAGCAACACTACAAACTCGTGGATACGGCGAACCTCATCCATGTAATATTCTCTCTGACTCAAAAATGCATCTATACTATATAAATGTTGAATTAAGTGCAATCCAAACCAATTGGTTCAGACCAATCTTAATATGGTTCGATGAAATTGGATTAGGGTCTAAGTGGTTCGGACCACTTAACCTATAGTTTGAACCCACTTGGGTTGGGTTCAAGTCTAGAGAGGGAAATAGAAGAAATTGAAAAATGAATGATTTGCAAATGATCCAAAGAGAGGTATTTATAGGCAACAAGGTGCCTTTTTGGATTGGGTGCAACCCTTTAGAAAAAAACTAAAAAGTAGTTTTTAATTAATGTGCCTTTTCGGATTAGGTGTGTCTGTTCATCATTAAATACAACCATTTATATGTGTCTCTTCACACTGGATACATCTACTCTAATTGGTTGCAATGGTTCATATAGTGTCTGTTCACCAACAGACACATCCACTCCAATAGGTTACAATGGTTCACATGGTGTCTATTCACCAATAGACACATCCACTCCAATAGGTTGCAATGGTTCACATGAATAGTTATGTCTGTTGGTTTTGAGTTGCAACCCTTTAGAAATAGATGCAACTCTTTGAAAAACAGATGCAACCCTTTAGAAAAAAACTAACTTTTAATTTAAATTCAAAAACTAACCGCCCATTTAAATAAGCCTAACCCAAAATTAAAAGCCCAATTCAAGATTCCATTTAGTAAAAAGAATAATTGGACTTTACAATTAAGCCTAAGCCCAAGCCCAAATTTAGCATATTTAAATTTCAATTAGTTTCAACATTTTTTTCCATATGGGACAAACACTTCCCACATTTTGCATACCTATTTAGACTTATCAAAACACCACACTTTGGAGCTAATTTCTCATTCACCCGGAAACGGATTTGAAAAAGTAAATATACCATGTTCATCTCCTTGCAGAGAAAAATGCGCTCATCTAGAGATTCGCAAAAAATTATTAGCGGAATCTACTCCAAACATCATCCAAAGTTTATGTTTTTAATGCCCCCATTTCTAAAAATCCCCCACATGAATGGAAATTTGCGTAAAATGTAAAATATGATCGTGTAGACACTAGAAATAGTATAGTCGGAAAGTTACTACATCAGGATAAGTAGCTTTTGGCTTTGATCCTTCCCTAGTGTATTGCTATCAGATTTACTGGCTAACCAGTGAACGCAATGTCTTGAACTGTTCAGCCATTTGTGTAAACCAAGACAATAACAAACACACAGTACCTTTCCTCACAAAGTTGGTTCTCATTGTTGTGTTCATTTTGGTCCTGAATAACTCCTGGTATTCAATAAGTGCTCCAGAAAACTTAGCCTTTATAGTTCTCATAGAAGCGGCCCCATTTCACACTCATATAGGTGACTTCTTATTAAGAGTATCCTACCATACCCCAAGGTATAAGAGTCATTAAAAGCGTAGCTTATCCTAATATTCGTTGTAGGTAGCACTGTCTCATCATAGAAATGGGTAGAAGATTTATATTTTCCCAGTGCTTCTGGTGAGTCACTCAGAATTTCTGTTTTCCCTTTGAACCTAGATCTTGGGATCTGCAGTCAGCTAGGTTAGGTTTCCATTAAGGTGACTCGTTAGCTTTCGGCTTTTAATCCCATTCCCCTCGATGATCTGTACAATTGCTCTCTAATATAACTCTCAATTTTATATGTGGCCATAAGGTTGTGTTTAGAAATATTACACTCTGCAGAGATTTCTTCAGTTGAGAGCAACTGTATACTTTGTGCCCTAAAATTGCTTATTGTTAGCAATATCCTTTTCTTTAGTGGCATAGGTATAGACTTATTTTGAAATGTCCTCTATGTAAAGCCTATTGACTTTCCCATTTGATTTATTCAAAGTATCTAACTTTGAGTTATATTAAGAGTATACAACTACACATTTAGTATTAAAGACATATCCACTCTTAGATTTAAAGTCTTTAATATCCCACATCCAGATTGCATCACTGTTACACCTCCAATTTTGTTAGATACCTCTATTTATGCAATATTGGACTTAGGGTGTATTTCAACTACCTAATTTTTTATTTTTCAGTGATCCTATCCTGGATTGAAAGTGTGTAATTAATCACAGTTATTAAGATGCCTTACAATCTTAACCAACGATATACTTTGGCTAGTATTTGTATTTGAGATTTACATTTACAAAAGTTAGCTAGGCTTTTGTTGTCATAACTAGTATTATCCCAATCTCAGTCTATCGAGAATATACTATGTTATCAGATGTTAAATCTTTCATATCAAATATACCAATTAGTATATCATTTATTTTTTAAGGCATATAATGACTTATGTATCACATTTATGTCATTGTCTCGGTAACAGCTTTAATCCATTCAAGGACTTATAAGCTTGCACATTTGACTCTTCAACTAGAACAAATAACTCAGCTCTTCAGCTAGAAAAATAACTCTTCTAGTTGTTCCATAATATTTTCCTCGTAGGAAATAATATGTACTATTATTATAATACTATAAATGATTTTTGGTTTTATTCAAAATCTCTTAGGATTAAGAACCCCCACATTTATAAGTATTTCTTATCTGATGAAGTAACTCGTATCAAATTTCATCTATGGACAATATCCCCCCACAACTTTGGGATAATCCTGAAATTATTTATATATGATATATTTCTTATGGTTTTCCAATACTTGAAATACCATATATTAAATATTTCATCCCATCTACCTTTCCAAGGTTCTATATTCACTTCTTAACAAGCATGTATAACAGTCTCTAGTGCATATATATATTCACTTTATCTCTAACTTGTTCTTATAATATCTCACAGACGTTACTGTGAATTAATACTAGAGATATTAATTACAATAGGCTCTAATTAATATTTGCTTCTACATCTTTTGTATTTATAAATTAAGTTATTCATGTTTAGGTTCATGTTAACATGTCATAACCTTTCATGTATCACACATTACATAACTTAATCATTTAAGCATATAACTCACTTATTGTTTAAGCTTTGGATACATCACCATATAGTGAACACTCATTTCTCAACTATCATTACTAGTTAAAATAGAGTTTTTAAGTTCTCATTACTAGCTTAGATTAAGCACATTCTTCTAATTAATTACTACTAATTTATAATGGGCACCCACTTCTCTGCTATTACCACTAGTTTGAAGTTAAGTTTGCTGAGTTATCAATTCTAGTAGCTCTTAACTTTAGTACACACTCATCTAAGTAGTTTACTTTGGTAGTAGAGTAATTTGTTTTGAAGAATATTCTTCAAAAACTACTACTTTACAAGTAGTATTATTCACTCCTACATGAGCAGATGTGATGTATAGCTCAAATAGCTTATTGCTAAAATGGCTACTCATCACCCTCGTGTTTTTTACTACCAAGTAGATAGCAAGAACCAACTAACAGATTTTCATCTTCCTCTTAGGTTCTGTGCACCTCATTAATCATTTTAACTTATAGCTAAGCTAACTAGTTTGCAACTCAGCAACATTTTAGCTAACTAGCTTGATTTAGCTTGTCTCAGTATACTTGCTTTCTGTATCCATTAAACACTTTAAAGTTATCGGAAAATCTTATCTTATTCAACCCATTCACAGCTATACGTGTCTTTAAACACTAGTATAGATCGTTTTCCTTTGACTATCAGAAGAATTGACATAATTGAATTAGTCAATTTTTGTTTGTTGTATTACGTACACAAACCAGTCATGAATTCTTACAAAATTCAATAATATCACGTATTAAATAAATTATGTTGTAAATTTGAATTATAATGCACATTAAGTAATTCAACTACATAGTTCAATAATATAGTATCAAATAAAAGTAAACATTTATAAAAATAATATTGAACTTGCATAACAATATAGTTTCATACTATATCATATGATTAATTATATCACATAATTAATTTAAGAAAAAAGATTTGTGGCTCATTCTCCAATAAACATGCTAGAAAATTAGGACCAAAAGATTTAGATGTTCTAGCCCTCTTGCTACATCTAAGTTTATCCTTATTTTCATTGTATGATTTATGCACAAGAAAACGATATGCACTACTTTTATGAGCACAACCTATCAAAGGTTTTATTTAACGATCCACTCCACCACATAATATGATATTGTCTGCTTTGGGCCCGAGCTCACACGGTTTTGTTCTTAGGGTTTTATCCCAAAAGGCCTCATACCAATTGGTGATAACACTACCATATAAAAGCACTTCACATTTTCCTTCCGTAGGTGGTGTGGGATTGCGCACCTATAGCTTGTTCAGTGTGGTAACATGTCAGTGCCTCTTACACTCGCTTACGGCATACTAAATCACATGATCGCCATATTATAGGTCCCATTTTAACTTTCTTAGGAGTAGGAATTGCAACCTTAATTAGACACCCTCACACTTCTAGAATTTATAGGAAGGTTTTTCAACCTTTCAATAATTCATATGATGTCACATTAGTTTCTTTTGAGGTATTTTATCGATAACATAATTTGTGGAAAACAAAACTTCCTCCCCACAAATTCTGAGTTAAACCAGAACTTGTCAACATATCATTCATCATTTCTTCGTGAATGATATCATGTTCTGAATAAATATCAGCATGATGATTCATATTCACGAACTCTATCATTTCTTAACACCTTGTCAAGTTGATTCTTAACCTCATTTTTGTAATGTTTAAATATTTCTAAGGTTTTATTTTTGCTTCGTAATAGATATAGATAACATCATCTTGTGCCATCATTGATAAAAAGAATGAAATACCTTTTTCTATCTCTAGTTGGCACAAATTTAAGATAATGTAATATACTACATAATATTATATTACAAAATTAAAATAATTCAACCAATATTGAATTATATAAATAATTCAATAATTTACTAATATAACATGCTTCAATTTCACATAATATTGAGCACATCAATATTTAGCATATTATCATATAATAATGTATATAATATTATTTTATTATATCTCATTTATTAGTATAATCTCTACTTGTTTATATCTTAAATAGAAGCATATAATAAAACATACGCAATGAGCGAGTCTGTCTTAAGAATGTTGATAAATATATGCTTCATATGACATTTAAGATATAACAAACCTTATACTAATATGTCATGAGATAATTAACAATATACTAAGAAATCATTAATTAAATATGCAACTCTATATTTAATTAAATGTGCAAAATAAAGCAATTAAATAATAATAATATACAAGGAATGAACCTGGACCGAGGCTAGTATTGGATACTATGTCCTTAAGAAAGATTCGCCCCACTATGATGCTAACAGACTCAGTGGCGTCTATCTCCCATGATACAACGGTTTACATCCACCAGTAGCAGCACTACAAACTCGTAGATATGGCGAACCTCATCTGTATAATATTCTCTCTGACTCAAAAATGCATCTATACTATATAAATGCTGAATTGAGTGCAATTCGAATCAAATGGTTCGGACCAATCTTAATATGGTTCAATGAAATTGAATTAGGGTCTAAGTGGTTCGGATCACTTAACCTATGGTTTGAACCCACTTGGGTTGGGTTCAAGTCTAGAGAGGGAGATAGAAGAAATTGAAAAATGAATGATTTGCAAATGATCCAAAGTGGGGTATTTATAAGCAACAAGGTGTCTTTTCGGATTAGATGCAACCCTTTGGAAAAAACTAAAAAGTAGTTTTTAATTAATGTACCTTTTCGGATTGGGTGGGTCTGTTCATCATTGGGCACAACTATTTATATGTATCTCTTCACATTGGACACATCTACTCTAATTGGTTGCAATGGTTCACATGGTATCTAGTCACCAACAGACACATCCACTCTAATAGGTTGCAATGGTTCACATCGTATCTGTTCACCAATAGACACATCCACTCCAATAGATTGTAATGGTTCATATGAATAGTTATGTTTGTTGGTTTTGAGTTGCAACCCTTTAGAAATAGATGCAATTCTTTGAATAAAAGATGCAACCCTTTAGAAAAAAAACTAACTTTTAATTTAAATTCAAAACTAACCACCCATTTAAATAAGTCCAGCCCAAAATTAAAGGCCCAATCCAAGATTCTATTTAATAAAAAAAATTATTGGACTTTACAATTAGGCCTAAGCCCAAGCCCAAATTTGACTTATTTAAATTTCAATTAGTTTCAATATTTTTTTCCATGTGAGATAAACACTTCCCACATTTTGCATACCCATTTAGGCTTATCAAAATACCACATTTTGGAGCTAATTCCTCATTTATCCGGAAACGGATTTGAAAAAGTAAATATACCACGTTCATCTCCTTGCAGAGAGAAACGCGCTCATCTAGAGATCTGCAAAAAATTATTAGTGAAATCTATTCCAAATATCATCCAAAATTTATGTTTTTAATGCTCCCGTTTTCAACAGGTGTTGAGTTCAATTCCATTTACGAACTCAAATTGACACGTGGCATCAAGCCCTACCATGTGTCAAGAGAAAATTAGTCCTAGGGACACCCAAAATAATAATAATAATTGTAATAATAATATTAAAAAAAAAATGGTGGACTAATAGAGTGGACGTGACTTGGTTAAAAATTTTAAACTACCTGTAATTCTAGAAGTTGGCTAGAAGGAGGTCACACACAATAACAGATTGTCTTATTCTTTCCTAGGTTTGTTATACACTTCAAACTCAAAGTCTGTGGACTAATTATATGAACTCTCTCGTGGTCTATGCCCTAACAAAACATCGGTCATAAGCTTGCCCCGTAAATGACGGAGAGAAACAAAGTCTATACTCCAAATGACAATTTCTCTGTAAATTCGTACTTCTCTTTGATTAAATAATTCGTTAAACATAAAGTCTTGTATTATTGAGTTGCCTTGTTTGACCAAAAATCCTATTATTTGTCCCCACGTGGTCTTCTACTAAAGTACAAGTGAAGTCCTTAAGTTCTCTCCTTCCATGGAACAGCCAAAATTGTGTTAAAAGGGCTACGCGCTCTGTCACGTGAAATAAGAGTGGGAGGGAGAACGAATTTGAGAGTAGAAGTATGAGGGCGACAAAATTAAGTTATAAGTAGTGAGAATTTGAGCAAAAATACGCTCAGAACGTAAGAGTGACACTAATTAAGAAGGATTATGTAATTTAAATTGTGCAAACATGTATTTGATGGAAGTGTTATTTGTTAATTAAAATTACTGGAAAAACCTACGACTTGTGATTGTATATGCTTTTATCATTTAGTTTCATTAATTTTTGTTTTTGATTTAGTTTAATGATGCCTTAAACTTGATTTTGATAATCAATTAAATTGAAATTGGAAACATAATTTTAAAATTGATTCTTAATAATGAAGATTATATGATTGTTATTTTCATTTAAAATGGGAAACAAAACTTAAGCGATAGATTAAATAAATAAATAAATAAGGAGGGAAAGTTATGTTTGGTCGCATGAAATTGGAGTTTTGAAATTGAAAAAAACAACTAACAAAATTGAATTAAAATTTTATTTAATTCCAATTTCAAAGTTTCAATTCTATACAGCTGCCTTAGAATTTTCAAACAGAGGGTCAAATTTTCAATTATGCACATAGCATGTCTTTAACCTTGTAAGAGACCTGTCATTCATCAAAGGGATGGGGTTTACTGTCAAGATCATTAACTCTGAGTTATCGCCATCAAATGGTTAATATATGTACCAAATTTTCGATGACTTCTGCATGATCAAACAAGGCAGAGCTCAATTCCATTTGGCATTGAGAAATGAAAGCAGCCAAAATATAAGACTTAACTGCACAATTATGTGGCTTAATTGGTATCTATTTCTAAACTGAAGTTCATAGAAAAGTTCTAAGCAAAGGTCATTTTTGGGGTCCAAATGCAGCTTCACTAACGTCTGAAAGTAGGGACACATTGTTTTCACACACATCACACAGTGTCGACGTATTGTTTTCACACACATCACAGAGTGTCAATTTTACAAGTATATATAGCCCTCTCCACTTCTTCCTTCACCAGAAACTAAACCAAGCACAAAAACCTTTCACCCATTTCAGCTTCTTTCCCATTACCTTCTTTCTGTACAGCTGTGATGTAATACCCCGATAATTTTAAAAGATTTATTAATTAGGATTAATTATTTTATTTTATTTTTCAATAATTTATTTTATTTTATTGAGTGCTAGATTAATTATCTTATTTTAATTAAGTTATATTTCGTGATTATGTATGATGATTGATTGTTTGTGTGGTTGATTATTGATTGAATTATTGGTATGTCGATTTTATTGGTATTATATGACTTAGTTGTAAATTCTTGATTGTTTATGTGCTTCATGTAATTAGTTATTTTAATTTCTGTATTTAATTAATTATCTTATTTATTTAAATTAATTGGATTGAGCTTAAGGAAAGTTGGACCAAAAGATGTGGTCTTGGGCTTGTATGAAACCTTATTAGGTTAATTAATGAAGGTCCGTGGTTATTTAATTATTTAAATGATCACTTTTGTATCAATTATATATATATATATATATATATATATATATATAATTATATATAAATATAATTAATTAATAATTGTTATGGAAAGATATATATATAGATATATATTTATTGATATTTATAAGTATATATGATTTAATTAACTAATGAGTTAATTATGGAAGGAATATATATTTATATATATATATATGTTTATAGATATAAATTATTTAAAGATTATTATTTTAATTCATAATACTAGTTGGAATAGGATTTGGAATTTAAGGTGTATAAAAATACACATAAGGCTTTAGGGTTAAAGGTTTTACACATTAGAAAAATAAAACAGACAGACAGAGAGGAAGAAGAAGGGCTGACAAGGAGGAGGTCGGATCTGAAAAGGAGGACGTCGGAATTGGAAGAGATAATTAAAGCTTAAAGCGTCGGTTTCGTTTCGAAACCTTCAGGCGAGTTTTTTCTAACTTTCCTCTTAGAACTCATAAGGATTTCACCTTGAGTATCAAGGCTTTAATTAAATTTATTTGTTTAAAAATTATGGTTAGATCGGAATAATTAAAAAGTATAAACTATTATATTTGATTTTTAGATTATTGGATTTTAATTGATATATATAGGTGTTATGTATATTTTAAAATCAATCTATAGGTGGATTTGTGACCCAAGAGAGTTAATTATGGTTTCTTTATTTTCTAGAATTGTTCTGTAATTTTCTGGAATTTTTCTGATATTTTTAGGAATTTATTAGGATTTATTTTCCTATTATTTGTTAGGAAAATAATTATATATATATATATATATATATATACTAGGTAACTGGCGCATGTGGAGCGGCGGCACAATAAAGAATTGATCCAGTGCAGCGCGGTGTAGGATAATAGGGTGTATACGCCAATTAGTGCCATTTGATTAATTAAACTTATGTGAATTGATATGGTGCATCGCGGCGCATAAAAGTTTGGTGCGCATGTGTATCTGGACCATAGAAGTGGTCTGGTCAACTATGGGATTATTTGGTGTATTGCAGACCATGAGAAGATGGTGCACTCGCTGATCTGGACCTTAGATCTATTATAGTTAATAGAAAATAATCTAGTGTGAGCGTGTTCATTTGCGCACTCATTTATGACCATTGGATGCGGCATAAAGGAAGTGATGGATTCAGTGTGGTGAGCTCACGGTAGCTGAAAGAGCTTAGCCAATACCAGCACACAAGGAGGCTTGAATCCAGTGCGTGCAAGTGCATAGTAAGCACGTGGGCGCGCGTGGGAAACTATGTTGGCCTAATTCGACACTAGAAATTAAAACGGTCATAACTTAGTCATTTTAAATCGAAATTAGGTCATTCTTGAGCTCAAATTCAAGGATTTTTCGTCTTCTTTCCAATGGTACCAATTTCATTATCAGATTCCCATCCTACTAGGAGATATTTATATTTTAGTGAGAAAGTGTCGGAAAACTATTTAAACCAATATGGAGTATTTAAAGGAAACTATTTCTGACATATTTAGTTGCACTAATTTGTGTAAATATAATAAATTAATAATTTGTTATGGAAGGAAGTGTATATATATATATATATATATAATTATTTATATATGTGTATATATAGTTTATATATGAATATATGTATGTATGTATGTATATTGATTTTAAATAATTATATATATATATATATATATATATGTATGTATGTATGTATATTGATTTTAAATAATAAAGGATTATTAAAGAAGGTGTTAAACACACATATACATTAAATAACATATGTGTAGGTATATATATATATAAATCATTTAAGATGATTAATATTATCATTCTTATTTGGCATATCTTAATAGGCTGGTTGTTAAATTAATGATATGCGTATAATATGCATGTGATGGCTATGTATGATTTAGCGTATTGTTAATTTTAAAGTTAATTCATGGTTAAAGTGTGGGCATGGATGAATTGTCAAATGATTAAATATATTACCTAAATATTTGTATGAATAGAATACATATATGGAAAGTATGGATGAATTGCTAATTAAATGTATGAATAAATATACCTGTGGAGGCATGGTTGAATTGCCAATGTATAAATATACATACACGGAGGCATGGTTGAATTGCCAATGTATAAATAAATATACTTATGGAGGCATGGTTGAATTGCCAATATATAAATAAAAATATTTACAATGGCATGGTTGATTTGCCAAAGCATAATTACGTTGTTATGGGTTAGATGATTAAAATATCATCTATGGTTGTTGTATGTATGGATTAGATTAGGGTTAGATATTCTTAAATGAGAATAGTTTAGTACTTACTGGTTGGTGTATTATTTTACATTAATAAAATAATATTGGGGAAGACGTGGATGATTTGTCAAAACTTGGATTTTGGATATGTGATTTAAACAATTAAAATCATTATCGGGTTGGGATTAAATAGAGTATTTCTTTTATTATAATTTGTTGTTTAAATGATTAAACAACTGACTAGGATGAGATTAAGGTCAAAGGAGTTTTTATAAAATGAAATGGTAGATTGGTCTAGGTATGAATATTATTTTAATAATTATTTAATAGGTATGGAAATTTAATAAACCTATTAATGGATGTGATTAGTATAGTATATATAATTATATATAGACATGTATATCGTGCTTTATTAAAGTTAAAACTTTATTAGGTTTGGTTTTGATCAGAGATGATCTGCTTATTGGTTTTCAGAGGCCTGGTAGAGTGAACTTGCTCGTAGGGTTTAACCCACGATTTATTTTTCAGGTTATTAGAGGTTCCAGTCTCGAGGTTGAGGATCCGCAGCTGGGAGACTGTCATTCGTCTATTCATCTTGTGTACTTTTAAATAGTATTGGATTATTGGATAATGTTTTAAGGGGTCCTTGAGTTATGGGATTTCCGAATTGTAATTGTTGGAAAATCATTAAGTAATATTTATTTATTAGTTTTCTTCAGCGGTTTATTTATTCTTTATTATTCTTCTTTGTATTCTGTGCTTGTTAAATACTTAAATTGTTTTGATATCCCTTGATTTTGTGCGCGGACTTGATCAATCCGTGTTCCAAAATTAGGGGGTATCACAGTTGGTATCAGAGCACTCCAGGTTCAAGTGTCCCTAGGGTGTCTTTCGTTGTGTGACTTCCGCGTTGTGTACTCTTTTACTTAGAGCTTAAGTTTAGGATTCATTGTATTCTATATTCGGTCCGTTAGTGTGTTCTAATGGTAAATCATTGAGTCTTATCAGGAAAATGGTAAGACATCGATTTAGAAGGTATTGGTAAATCGTTGAGTCTTCCCCTAATTTTTAAGTATGGGTTTTATGGATTTATGCACCAATAAAATAATATGGAGGTATTTTAGGGACGGATTAACGGAATAGTTAAGTCCTACCTATTTATTTATGAATGGTATGGTTTAATACACCGGTATGGGACGGTGGCATTTCAGGGACGGATTAACCAAAGAAGTTAAGTCCTACCTATATATTTATAAGGGAACGGATTAACCATAGCGTTAAGTCCTACTTATTTGTGTCAGGTCAACGAAATAGTTGGATGGTATGCCATTGAAATAATATGGTTGGATAGTTTACTTTTATGTGGATATAATGGATTTTATATATATATATATATATATATATATATATATATATACACACATACACACACATATATATGGGCCATGATATAAGCTTGAGTCTCAGGATCAGTGGTTAGGATGGAGGCGTATATTGCCGATTGAGATGGGTAGCTGGGTTTAAGGATGTGTGAGCTCTGGTAGAAGAAGGACTCGTAACCACCTTTGTGTGCGTTTTACATGAGATACCCACTATCCGGTTGAAACTGCTTTAGTTCAGTGAGAGTCTCTAGTGTGTACTTATATTTATCAATTATATAAATATGGAATTAGCTAATTACGTGATGTGTCTGCTAATAATGAATATGTGTGGATGGGTTAATTTCCACACGGATAAAAGGAATAATGAAATTTGAAATTAAATAATCAAAGTTTTTATTTCATGGATTTGTGAATTCCGAGGACGGAATTCCGTTTGTTAGGGGGGAAGAATGTAATACCCCGATAATTTTAAAAGATTTATTAATTAGGATTAATTATTTTATTTTATTTTTCAATGATTTATTTTATTTTATTGAGTGCTAGATTAATTATCTTATTTTAATTAAGTTATATTTCGTGATTATGTATGATGATTGATTGTTTGTGTGGTTGATTATTGATTGAATTATTGGTATGTCGATTTTATTGGTATTATATGACTTAGTTGTAAATTCTTGGTTGTTTATGTGCTTCATGTAATTAGTTATTTTAATTTCTGTATTTAATTAATTATCTTATTTATTTAAATTAATTGGATTGGGCTTAAGGAAAGTTGGACCAAAAGATGTGGTCTTGGGCTTGTATGAAACCTTATTAAGTTAATTAATGAAGGTCCGTGGTTATTTAATTATTTAAATGATCACTTTTGTATCAATTATATATATATATATATATATATATATATAATTATATATAAATATAATTAATTAATAATTGTTATGGAAAGATATATATATATATATATATATTTATTGATATTTATAAGTATATATGATTTAATTAACTAATGAGTTAATTATGGAAGGAATATATATTTATATATATATATATGTTTATAGATATAAATTATTTAAAGATTATTATTTTAATTCATAATACTAGTTGGAATAGGATTTGGAATTTAAGGTGTATAAAAATACACATAAGGCTTTAGGGTTAAAGGTTTTACACATTAGAAAAATAAAACAGACAGACAGAGAGGAAGAAGAAGGGCTGACAAGGAGGAGGTCGGATCTGAAAAGGAGGACGTCGGAATTGGAAGAGATAATTAAAGCTTAAAGCGTCGGTTTCGTTTCGAAACCTTCAGGCGAGTTTTTTCTAACTTTCCTCTTAGAACTCATAAGGATTTCACCTTGAGTATCAAGGCTTTAATTAAATTTATTTGTTTAAAAATTATGGTTAGATCGGAATAATTAAAAAGTATAAACTATTATATTTGATTTTTAGATTATTGGATTTTAATTGATATATATAGGTGTTATGTATATTTTAAAATCAATCTATAGGTGGATTTGTGACCCAAGAGAGTTAATTATGGTTTCTTTATTTTCTAGAATTGTTCTGTAATTTTCTGGAATTTTTCTGATATTTTTAGGAATTTATTAGGATTTATTTTCCTATTATTTGTTAGGAAAATAATTATATATATATATATATATATATATACTAGGTAACTGGCGCATGTGGAGCGGCGGCACAATAAAGAATTGATCCAGTGCAGCGCGGTGTAGGATAATAGGGTGTATACGCCAATTAGTGCCATTTGATTAATTAAACTTATGTGAATTGATATGGTGCATCGCGGCGCATAAAAGTTTGGTGCGCATGTGTATCTGGACCATAGAAGTGGTCTGGTCAACTATGGGATTATTTGGTGTATTGCAGACCATGAGAAGATGGTGCACTCGCTGATCTGGACCTTAGATCTATTATAGTTAATAGAAAATAATCTAGTGTGAGCGTGTTCATTTGCGCACTCATTTATGACCATTGGATGCGGCATAAAGGAAGTGATGGATTCAGTGTGGTGAGCTCACGGTAGCTGAAAGAGCTTAGCCAATACCAGCACACAAGGAGGCTTGAATCCAGTGCGTGCAAGTGCATAGTAAGCACGTGGGCGCGCGTGGGAAACTATGTTGGCCTAATTCGACACTAGAAATTAAAACGGTCATAACTTAGTCATTTTAAATCGAAATTAGGTCATTTTGAGCTCAAATTCAAGGATTTTTCGTCTTCTTTCCAATGGTACCAATTTCATTATCAGATTCCCATCCTACTAGGAGATATTTATGTTTTAGTGAGAAAGTGTCGGAAAACTATTTAAACCAATATGGAGTATTTAAAGGAAACTATTTCTGACATATTTAGTTGCACTAATTTGTGTAAATATAATAAATTAATAATTTGTTATGGAAGGAAGTGTATATATATATATATATATATATATATATATGTATATATATATATATATATATGTATGTATGTATGTATATTGATTTTAAATAATAAAGAATTATTAAAGAAGGTGTTAAACACACATATACATTAAATAACATATGTGTAGGTATATATATATATATAAATCATTTAAGATGATTAATATTATCATTCTTATTTAGCATATCTTAATAGGCTGGTTGTTAAATTAATGATATGCGTATAATATGCATGTGATGGCTATGTATGATTTAGCGTATTGTTAATTTTAAAGTTAATTCATGGTTAAAGTGTGGGCATGGATGAATTGTCAAATGATTAAATATATTACCTAAATATTTGTATGAATAGAATACATATATGGAAAGTATGGATGAATTGCTAATTAAATGTATGAATAAATATACCTGTGGAGGCATGGTTGAATTGCCAATGTATAAATATACATACACGGAGGCATGGTTGAATTGCCAATGTATAAATAAATATACTTATGGAGGCATGGTTGAATTGCCAATATATAAATAAAAATATTTACAATGGCATGGTTGATTTGCCAAAGCATAATTACGTTGTTATGGGTTAGATGATTAAAATATCATCTATGGTTGTTGTATGTATGGATTGGATTAGGGTTAGATATTCTTAAATGAGAATAGTTTAGTACTTACTGGTTAGTGTATTATTTTACATTAATAAAATAATATTGGGGAAGACGTGGATGATTTGTCAAAACTTGGATTTTGGATATGTGATTTAAACAATTAAAATCATTATCGGGTTGGGATTAAATAGAGTATTTCTTTTATTATAATTTGTTGTTTAAATGATTAAACAACTGACTAGGATGGGATTAAGGTCAAAGGAGTTTTTATAAAATGAAATGGTAGATTGGTCTAGATATGAATATTATTTTAATAATTATTTAATAGGTATGGAAATTTAATAAACCTATTAATGGATGTGATTAGTATAGTATATATAATTATATATATACATGTATATCGTGCTTTATTAAAGTTAAAACTTTATTAGGTTTGGTTTTGATCAGAGATGATCTGCTTATTGGTTTTCAGAGGCCTGGTAGAGTGAACTTGCTCGTAGGGTTTAACCCACGATTTATTTTTCAGGTTATTAGAGGTTCCAGTCTCGAGGTTGAGGATCCGCAGCTGGGAGACTGTCATTCGTCTATTCATCTTGTGTACTTTTAAATAGTATTGGATTATTGGATAATGTTTTAAGGGGTCCTTGAGTTATGGGATTTCCGAATTGTAATTGTTGGAAAATCATTAAGTAATATTTATTTATTAGTTTTCTTCAGCGGTTTATTTATTCTTTATTATTCTTCTTTGTATTCTGTGCTTGTTAAATACTTAAATTGTTTTGATATCCCTTGATTTTGTGCGCGGACTTGATCAATCCGTGTTCCAAAATTAGGGGGTATCACATGTGACCATGGCTTTCTGTAAAACCCTAGCAATCTTAGTTCTTGCACTTGCCTTCTGTGTGCAAGCCACTCTGGGTGAGTGAAAGTTCTTCTGTAATTACTAATAAATTGTATATTATTGCACATGTCGCACACACAAACACCTAGTAATTACACAACTCATTCTGGCTCATACCTCTTGCTCTGCTAGCTTGTCTTACCATTTACTTATCTTGCAATCATTTTTTTAACTTTCCAATGTCAAATTATCAAAAATTAGGAAACAACTCATTTCAATTTGATTCAAATATATATATATATATATATATATATATATATATATATACATATATTTACTTTGACAAAAACATACACATCCATGCACTTTGTTGTTTGTTGTCCCTGTAAGGGACTTAATCATCGACCGGGACTTTCTACTTTAACCGTTTAAATTATTAAAGTTACACACTCCGCAACAGTTTAAATATTTTAGACTAGATGGTTGTTAACATGTGTTTTTAATCTCGGTATGTAGGTGAAATGGCATGCGAGAATCTGAACAAGGACTCGTGTGCATTCACGGTATCATCTTCTGGCAAACGTTGCGTGCTTGAGAAGCATGTGCGCAGAATCGGGGAAGAAGCATACACATGCCGTACATCTGAGATCGTGGCTGATAAGTTGAAGGACTGGATTGAATCGGACCAGTGCATTGAAGCTTGTGGGCTTGAAAGGAATGTGCTCGGAATCTCATCCGACTCTCTTTTGGAGTCTCACTTTGCCAAAAAGCTTTGCTCGCCTCAGTGCTACGATAGCTGCCCCAACATTGTTGATCTCTACTTCAATCTTGCTGCTGCTGAAGGTATTACTCACACATACTTTGTTAAATAAGAAAAAGTGATGTATAACTCTCTAAACCAAAATGTTATCCTACTAATACACTGTATTGCATAACTTTCACTTGACTATACCCTTTTTCAAGAGAACCAAAAAATATATATATATATATTATTAGAAAAGACAGTTCTCGAAAATAAGCCTTTTTTTGAACTATATCCTTTTCTGAAAACTACAACCAAACAAGTTTCTGTATTCTGGTTCTCGTTTTTCAGTTTTTTGAAAGCTCTACTTAACCTATATATATATATATATATATATATATATATATATAACATACATGGGAGCTTAAAACTTATTCAACATATATACTTGCATGCTTATAAATAATCATATAAAAGTTTACATTTAACATATGTTCCCTGTCAGGTGTATTTCTTCCTAAATTTTGTGAAGCACAAGGAGCAAATGCACGTCGTGAAATGACTGAGATCAAAAGCTCTGGATTTGTCGCCCCTGGACCTAAATCAGGAGGGGTGCTGCCTGCAAAGTTGATTGTTGCACCTGCAATGGCTCCTTATTGATTTTCATAATAGATTTTATACTCATTAGGGTTTATTTCACTATAGCTGTGTGCATTAAGGCCATTAGAGTGTGTTACATGCATAATATATATATATATATATGTATTGTTTCCACCAATAGAAGAATCAATAAGGTGGTGTTTGGTAGTTAGTAATTGGGATTTATGATCTGTTGCTTGTAAGCTGTTGTATATGCAGCAAACATAGTCACTCTAGTGCATATGGTTGCATTGAGAGTTTGAGAAATGAAATAAAATTAAGGTTCAGTTTGTGTTTATAGTGATGCATGTTTTATTTGTTGCAATATTCGGAAATGTTGTGAAACAATTTTGTGGGATTTCTCTTAGTGAAGAAGGAGAATTGAACTTAATTTTACACTCGAGATTTACAAATTTGTCATTCTATTACTTCTTCATTAAATTGGGTACTAGTAACGTTCGGATGACTCTGTACTTGAGATAATAAAAAATTTGAGGATACAAATTAATTTCTTAGAAAATATTTGAATATATATATTTGTGTGTGTATATATATATATATATATTTGTTGTTTGAGCAATAACAAAAAGAATTCTTAATGTCTACCAATATATCCATAACACAAAAGTGCTGCTATTTGGTATAAAATCTGGACCGATAGGAGTGTCCTTTTGTACCAACTTCATTTACAATTTATTTATTTATTTATTTTTACATGTTGTCTGGCCATTCAAATTCTACTAATTATTTAGGGAGGTGGTATAGTGTGACATGGAGGTCAGTGGTGGGGTGAGGGCTTGATGCAAAATTGTTTTTTCCACGAGATAAAAACTCTGAATTAATCGGATATTTTTGAAGAAAAAAAATAATTGATGGAAAAAACAGAATTTGCATCAAGCCCTCAACCCACCACATGTGTGTGTTAAGCGAGAGAATCACGCCGGCCTATTTATAATAGGCTAGGATTATAGTAGTGCACATTCTACGCATTTTTAGAATATTATAGACTTAAAGAAAGGAATTTAGGTTTCTAGATATTTTTATAATAGGCTAGGATTATAGTAGTGCAAATTCTATGCATTTTCAGAATATTATAGAGACATGAGAAGGGAATTTAGGTTTCTAGATATTTTTATATGGAACAATATATATTAGATGGGTATTTTTGAAGGGTAAAAACAAAAATATGAAACCTTCTGCATGGTGTATTGTCCTCTAGAAGGTTGATGAAATTCTAATGAGCGTCAGGTTACATCAATTTGACTATGAAACCTTCTAGAGGGTTCCAAGTCCCACAAGAATTTTCTCTCTCTGATACTATTATTGAAGGAAGATCGATGGTTGGGATCCAAAGCAGGCCAATGAAACAATGAAGACAAAATCCGATTGGAGATTTATGGGTCAACAATCGAGGTGGCATAGATTTATTTGACTCTGAAAATACTTAGATATTAGACTTAATTTATTACCTAATTGGGTTATATATATATATTTATGTATGTTTGTATATATATCTCCACATATATATATCCTACATGTATATACGAGATCGAGCGTGTAAAAAAAACATATATACCTAGTTGAGTTTAAGTTATGCCCAGCCCTAACTCAAACACCTCGAACAACTAGGGCGGCTAGAGCCTCAGCCCAAGCTAAAATTAATATTTCCTTAAATTTTTAGAGTTCTTACAAATTTTACTTCTTTGTACAATTAAGGCCCCTAAAATTATTATTTAATTCCTTACTTAGACTTGCTAAAATCTTTACTTTCTTATAATATTAAGCCCCTAAAAATATTATATTCTTACCCTTCAAAAATACCCATCTAATATTAAGTGGTGGAGGGAAAATTTTAATTCATTCTAAAAACTTCCATTAATTCATTCGACTACTTTTCAATTTACTAGAACCCTTGAATTCTATTATTATTATTATTATTATTATTGCTTTATCTAATCAATAATTGTGAGAATTAATAAAACATTCCATCTTCCCTATCAGCATTTATCTTCTTCATATAACTTCAATAAATGAGAAACTAAGTCATCTAAAAAACTAAAAAAATTATAAAAAAATATACAATAATAATAGAAAATATTATTAACTTTATTTTTAATGATAATCAAATATGTGAGCCTCCCCATATTAATAAACATGATCAACATATTAAGAAGAGGCCACTTTAAAAAATTTCCCCTAAAATCTCTAATTATCTTGAGCCGGGAACAACTTAAAGCTCAATATGATTTGATTCAGTTCATTTGCAAAAATAATCAAGATTAAGATTGATGTCTAGGTGGTAAAATAAAAAAAAAAAAATTGATGTCTAGGAAATGTGTTCAAAATAAACATCGAGTCAAATATCAACAAACAAATAAACATCAAGTCAAATATCAACAAACATTGTTTTTAATGAAAAAATGTATGTTACCAAGAATTTTGTGTTCTAGTGGTATCTTATTTACATTTTAGAGTAAGATCTCATGGTCTAATAATATCTCTTCTACCTCTTAGAAGAACGAGTTCAAGTCCCAAATGAGCAAAATGAATTTGTGTAGTGCCACTGGTGTCTATATTTTTTGCCAATGCTAAAATAAATAAATAATTTGTATATTAAATTAAAAGAAGATTGCAAAGGCTACATTTGGGCCTAGAGAAAGGGGCCAAGGAGCCAGCCATAGAAGAAATAAATAATGTTTTCGTGTTTACTGTACTCTTCTTTAAAGACTTTCAGAAATAGTGGTAGTGTGTGTGTGTGTTTTTTTTTTTTTTTGAAATTAGAGAAACAAGTTTTTTTTATTTTTTTATTGTAAAATAAAAAATAAAAGACATTTTTTTCTAATACAATCACATCAAAATAAAAGACATTTTGTGGGTACGGTTTTACTATAATTACTTAGAAATTTAATCACTTTATTGACGAATTTCACCATTCTAATGGTGAAATGGTGAAATTTCACAAATAAAAATAGTGAAATTGATTGTTTAAATTAATGAAGTTTAACCACGTCATTTCAATAAATGAGTGATGTAAAGCTCTTGTGGATAATTGGATTTGCACCACGAAGTACTCAATACAGGATAGGTAATTTTATATGAAATTTACGTGTCAAATCAACAATTGACGTATTTAATTAAAGGTTAATGATGTACTTAACTAGGTCAATGGCTCAACTTGATATAATCCAATTTTGGTTGACATTGGTTTAAAATTTTAATGGATATGCCTCCCCCAACTGACAACAATAGCTACAAATTTTGTTTCTGGTTGAGATTAAGATCGAGTCCATATCAGATATGACATATAAAATAATTTGTCGAAAATTAATAGATAAATTATTTTTGTTAAGTTTTAACTTCTTCTTTTTTTTTCTTTCATAAATATTTTAAGACAATAAAACACCAAAAAAAAATGTATTTTACGTCCAAACAAATGAGCCTTAATTGTGAATGAAAAGTTTGATTAGGATAATTAAATCATATTTAGTCAATTTTTCTTTATCTCGTTAAACAAATGACTTTTTCCTCCTAAATTTTTCAATTTTTTTCTTATTTCTCAAATATTTTTTTCCTAATGCTTTATTACATTATCACATTCTTAAAGTAATGATGGAATGTTCCATTTTACATCGAAAAATGCGAAACAAATATTTCATGATCATGTTTTATATTGTTTTAGCATTTGAATAATGATAAGTAGTCTGATTTTTGATATATCCAACTAATTATGGGATGATATCATGACGTCGTTAAATATGATAATATCATCATTATATCGTCTCTTTTTCCATATAAATTTAATCGTGTCGGGTTCCTATAATTATTTTTAGCATTTTGATTATTTTACCTTTCGGATTTTCAAGAGCCATTAGAGTTTATTTGACCTCAATGAAAGCTAAATATGTTTTACTGGGGCACAAATCCTCTGCTATGCGGTTTCCATGTTGTCTCCTACAGTGAGCGTTAAGTAATCTTGGTTTGGCCACGTTTTACTCCATTCAATAGACACTAAGACTGTGTTTGGCATTTACATTACTATTTATAAGTAACTTTTTACCACCATTTATAAGTAACATCACAGAAGTCTAAAAGTAATATCACATGAGTTTAAAAAGTAACATCACAATTTGTAATTACACCACTATTTCACCACCATTTATAAGTAACATCACATAAGTTTAAAAGTAATATCACATCACAGAAATCTAAAAGTAATATCACATGAGTCTAAAAAGTAACATCACCATTTGTAAGAAGGTAACATCACTACTTAAAAAGTAAAGCATTGTTGACAGTCAAATACCTCATAATTCCCTTCAAATTCCTTTTTAAATTAATATGTGACTATTTTTTTGGATGTTCTATTTTTATGATAAAATTTAACTTAAAAAATATATAAATAATATGTAGAATTGAGTTAGATATATGTGTGACTATTAATTTTTCAGCACTATGTGAATACCTTTTTTTGATGGTGAAGGTGGTGAGTGTGACAATTAATATTAAACTTTACCAAATTCTTTCTTTTGATGGTGAAGGTGGTGTGTGTGACAATTAATATTAAATTTTGCTAAATAATTTTCAAAGATATATTAAATAATTTAAAACTAAGTGCATGTTTTTTTAATATTTTGAAGGAAAAAAAAAGAAGTGGCTCTTTTCGTTATTTTTGGAAACAACGAGTGTTTTGTTTATTGTTTAAAGTTAATCTAAGTGATTTTAATTTTGGTTTAAATTCTTTAAATTAACATTTTAAAGTGTTTTTAAAATACTTTAATTTCAAATTATAACATAAATGATATGTTGAATTGAGTTACGTTTGTATGTGACATTACTTAATCTGCATTATGTGCATACCTTATTTTGAGGGTGAAGATACTTATAAATGGTGGTGAAATATTACTTATAAATGGTGGTGAATTGAGTTACGTTTGTATTGTGTGAATACCTTATTTTGAGGATAAAGATACTTATAAATGGTGGTGAAATGTTACTAATAAATGATTGTATAATTGCCAAACACAGTCTTAGTGTATATTGAGTGGAGTAAAACGTGACCAAATCAAGACCACTTAACGCTCACTGCAGGAGACAACATGGAAACTGCACAGCAGATGATTTGCGCCCGTTTTACTGTCGTGTGGAAATTTTATTCAGAAAGAACAACGTCTATTCCTTTTCTATCCCTGAACACCTCTTGACTCAGGACCCATACTTCCAAAAGTTATGATAAAGATCCAACATGTTGATGATGGATTCTCTGCAACTCGAATCTGATATGACTTCCTGAACAGAGAGAAGAAAAGGTGATCCTACAAACACCGGTGTGTTACTGGTGGAGTAGGCTCCGACGAACAAGTCAGTGTGCAAAGTAATCTCTTCAGAGAAATCAAGAAATTGAGTTAGGGTTTATTGCGTACCTCAAAACGTTAATTAGCCCGCCTTTTTTATAGGGCTTAGGTCAAGATGTCACGTAAAGTTACCTTCTCGTAATCTGTAGACTTAATCCTTATCGTAATCTTTAATCCTTATCGTAATCTGTAAAACCTATCTCAATCTTTAATCCTTATTGTAATCTGTAGAACCTATCTCAATCTTATGAGATAGTGCGTTAATTTAGCAATCTTCCCTTAATCATGGATATTTAAATTATGCATCCATCAGTTGCCCCCCGTTTCGGAGGATTGCTTGTCAAACCACCGGAACGTTAATTCCAAAATAATATATAGTTAAAATTGTAGAGCCTTGTCCATTAGCCTGACCTATATTGCCACTTCACGAATATAGTCAGGGTCGTAGTGCCACATTAGCAGCTCGTATATGTAGCAAGCTCGTATATTTGTCGTATATTGGCAAGCTCGTATATTTGTCGTAGTGCCACATTGGCAGCTCGTATATGTGGCAAGCTGCCATGCTAGCAGCCTACCGTTATGTGACAAGCTACCACACTGGCAGCCTGCCGTTATTTGGCAAGCTGCCGTGCTGGCAGCCTACCGTTATGTGGCAACCTATCGTGCTGGCATGTTGGCAGCCTACCGTTATGTGGCAAGCTACCATGCTGGCAACCTACCGTTATTTGGCAAGCTGCCATGCTGGCAGCCTACCGTTATATGGTAAGCTGGCATGCTGGCAGCCTACCGTTATGTGGCAAGCTACCGTGCTGGCATGCTGGCAGCCTACTGTTATTTGGCATTATGTGGCAAGTTGCCGTTATTTGTCGTTGTAATTAGTTTCCATTTATATTTGTAGGGTTTATGAGTAGGATGGACAGTTATGTTTTGCCATTGCGATTGTCGCATTATGTAATTTAATACTGTATCCTATTGACATCTTTAGTCGGCTCGTCCCTTTAATAAGGAAAGTAGATTAAGACTAGTTTCACGTAGCTCGTAATAAGGTAAGTAGATGAATACGAGTTTCACTCAGCTCACCCTTTAACATGGGAAGTAGATTACTATGAGTTTCACCCAACTCACCCTTTAACAGGGGAAGTAGATTACTATGAGCTTCACCCAGCTCACCCTTTAACAGGGGAAGTAGATTACTATGAGTTTCACCCAGCTCACCCTTTAACAAGGGAAGTAGATTAGTATGAGCGTCACTCAACTCACCCTTTAATAAGGGAAGTAGATTATTATGAGCTTCACCCAGCTCACCCTTTAACAAGGGAAGTAGATTACTATGAGCTTCACCCAGCTCACCCTTTAACAAGGGAAGTAGATTAGTAGGAACTATACTCAACTTATCCATTTAACATGAATATTGATAATATTTCTTCAGATGCTCAACATTCCATGGGTGAGGCAGTGGCTTTCCCTCTAAGTCCTATAACCAATATGTTCCTGGCCGCTGACATTGCATAACTTTGTAAGGCCCTTCCCATTTGGGACCAAGTTTCCCTATGGTTGAATCCTTAGTTGCTTGAGTAACTTTGCGGAGTATTAAATCTCCTACTGAGAACCTCCTAGGCATGACCCGAGCATTATAATACTTGGAAACCTTCTGTTGATAAGCAACCAGCCTAATCTGAGCTTGGTCTCTCCTTTCTTCGATCAGGTCTAAGCTTGCTTCCAACTCCCTTTCATTCTGCTTAGGCTCGTAGTGCTCCGTCTTAAAGCTTGTTAGGCCAATCTCTACAGGGACTATTGCCTTACTTCCAAAAACTAAAAGAAAAGGAGTTTTCCCTGTGGGAGTCCTTACAATAGTACGGTAAGCCTATAGTACACTCTGCAGCTACTCAGGCCATAGTCCCTTTGAAGCGTCGAGTCGAGTCTTGATCATCTAAAGGATTGTTCTATTAGTGACTTCGGCCTGTCCATTCGCCTGGGGATGTCCTAGCGATGAGAAATGAATTTGAATCCCGAGCTCGGAACAAAAATTTTTAAAGTCAGAGTTGTCGAACTGTTTTGCGTTGTCTGTCCTAAATCTGCAAACTATTGACTTCCACACGAAGTTCCTTATATTGTTCTCTGTGATCGTGGCCAGAGGCTTAGCTTCTACCCATTTAGTGAAGTAATCAACCATAACAATGGCATACTTAGTTTGCCCTTTGCCCTTGATGAAAAGGCCAATCAAGTCCATTCCCCATTGAGCAAATAGCCATGGTCCTGACATGGGAGTCAACTCTTCTGACGGTTGTCTCGGGATGTTGGCAAATCATTGACACTTGTCGCACTTTTTAACGAAGTTAAGTGCATCTTTCTGCATGGTAGGCCAATAGTATCCTTGTCGGATGGCCTTGTTAGCAAGTAACCTACCCCCAGCATGGTTTCCACAAACTCCTAGGTGGATCTCCCTCAAAATGTAGTCAGCTTCCTCGCTAAAAACGCATCGTAAATACGGCATGGAGAAGCTTCTCTTGTAAAGCACCCATTTGATAAGGGTATACCTAGCTGCCCGTATCTTGACCTTTCGAGCTTTTGCTCAGTCTGTTGGTAGCACCGCATCCTTGATATATCAATGATAGGATCTGCCCATTTCACACTCAATATCGCTTGTTGCACGTCAAGTTGTCTCTCCTGAGATATAGATGGTTCGTCCAAATATTCCAGTGGTACAGTCTTATTGATCTCAGGTTCTAATGCAGTAGCTAGCCGGGCTAAGGCGTCTACCTTCCCATTCTCTTCTCGTGGTATTTGATGAATTGAGAATCTCTGGAAATGATTCTTAAATTCCTCCACCTTCTATAGGTAACTCTTCATCTTCTCGTCCCTTACCTTATATTCCGCTTGAACTTGTCCAGCGACCAGCTGGGAGTCGGTGTACACCTTTAATTGCTCAACCCCTAGGGCATTTGCCACATTTAATCCTGCTTAAAGGCTTCGTACTCACCGAAGTGCGTACTGTAAACTTTCTCCTTCTGGGGAGACAAGAACAAGCCTGGCTCCGCTAGCTTGAACATTAGATGACCCATCCACGAACAAGTTCCAGACTACTTCTGGGTCTATCTGCTCACTTGAACCTGGTTCTGTCGAAAATTGGGGTTGTTGCTCCTCTTTTGGAAGGGTAAACTCAGCTAAGAAATCAGCCAACACTTGAGCCTTTACAGCTGTTCTTAGCTTGTACTGAATGTCGAACTCTCCTAACTCTACTGACCACTTCATCAGTCGACCAGAGTTTTCTGGCTTGTGTAGGACTTGTCGGAGGGGTTGATCTGTTAGCACCATTATCGTGTACGCTTGAAAGTATGGTCTCAGTTTCCTGGCGGACACAATTAAAGCAAAGGCCAATTGTTCCTGTAACGACCCGGTCATTTGCCTCCCTTTCCCTTTTCTTGAAATTTTACAAATGAATTTTTTTTCGTTTAATTTTCTTTTCTGAGCTCTGTTTCGTGTCGCTTAGTGTCATCTCGAGTGCTCAGAATTGGTTCCTAAGACTCTTTTTCGTGGATTGACAACTTCCTTTGAGGACCGAGTCATTTTCACATTTTTCGTTTTTTGACACTATGCGCTATTTCGTCCTTTTCCCTATTTCGTCTTATCTCCGTTTGTCAGTTTTTGGCACAACCTCACTTTTCAAACTCGGAGTTGGTTTTTGACTTCACGTATCCTTATCGTGAGTGGTTTCCACGAAATACGTATCTTTACTTTTGCAAGAAAGTACTCTGGTTGCTCCCGGTGCCCATAGGGGCATAGATGCATAAATCTTTGGAATTAATTTCATTTCTTGGGGTGTTTTTCATAAATATCTTTTGAAGATATTTTATTTCAGGGGCATCTAAGAAAATATCTTTTGGAAGATATTTTCATTCTGGGGCAGTTTCGCAGTTAACCCTTTTTGTAGGGGCCATTGTGCAATTAACGAAAGTTATTACAAAATGTCTTGTTTGGAGCCTGGATCCTCGTACGGGATTCATTTTCACTTTTTGTTGACTTGTAAATTCATAGAATTTCCTCCTGGTCGATGTTTTCCAGTTTCGGGGTTTTTGGCCCTAGTTTTCGCCAAACTTGTTTTGGGCATAACTTTCTGCTCGGGACTCAGTTTTTGACACCATTTCTTCCGTTGTTCATATTTTAGCATTTTGAATCTTTTTTGTTCACAAAGTTTTGCCATTTGAGCACGTCTGCTCAAATTTTACTTTTTCGGACCTAGCGAGGCCCGTTCGGGGCACTTTTTGAGATTTCTATAAAATGGGGTGAGATATTTCATTTTTCATCTTCTCCCCTCTTCATGCATGACCTGGAGCTCCCATGGCAGCCCAAGGGGTGCTACCATCTTCTCTCTCCTCTTTTGGTTCACTTTTCCTTGATGGAAAGTCTTCGGCCTTAACGTTTGTTGTTCCCCTCGCCGTGCTCTACCTTTCCCCCTTATTAGAATTCAGTTTTGACCATTTCTTGAGTTTGGTTTTGAGGTCAAGTTATGATTTTGATGGGGATTTCATGAGGGTTATGTTCACGGCGTTGTCCCCGACAAAACCTAGTAGTTTCGTCGGATTCGGAGCCGTTCCATTTTGATGGCATTTGAGATTTTCATCTCAAATTGAGGTAGAGGATGCTTTAGGTTTAAATTCTTGTTATATAGCATACTTGTGATGCTTATACTACTTGTTTGCATGATTAAATATAAAATCTAGAGATTTTATTATTTATTTTTCTTGTACGGGATCTAATTTTCCCGGTTGTTCATGACTTGGTTTAAACATGTAGCATGATTTTATATTGCCCCTTGATATGCTCATTGTCGTGTATTAAAATTGGAACATTTGAATAAGTATTAAAAATTTTATTTAATATTTATCTTAGGTGAAAGATTAATTCACATGGCCTTAATTAGCTTAAAATCAATATGTGTTAGCATATTAAATTAGGCCTTTGCATGCTCTCCAACATAGTTGAATTTGAAAGTAATTGGAGGTGTTTTGAAAATTAGTAATTATTAATTAATTTGATTAATTAATTTGCTCTGAGTGCACTATTCACTCCATTTAAATTCTGACTTGATATTTTTGACTTATATGCCATATAGCTTCACATATGTTTGATTTAGAATATTCGGTTAGGTTTTCAAACCTTTCATTTAATTAATTTCCTTGTTTAAAATTTAATCCTCATGGTGATATACAATTTGGAATTGAATTGTGGCATGCTAAAAAATTAAGCTTTGGTGTGGTTGTTTACATATATTAAATTGGGATTAATTGCATGAGAATTGCAACTTTTAATTTATATTTAACTTTAGTGAAATGTTAAGTCACATGGTCTTAAATTGAATGAAATAAACTTGTAATGTGATATTACATTAGTCCTTGGCATATTCTCTAAGATATGTTAAATTGAGAGCATTTGGTTAAGTTTGAAAATCTAGAGATTTTAATTAAAAGAATTAATTGAAATCTATTTTGTAGTTCCATTAGCTTAATTAAGATTTTAACTTGATATTTGTATTGGCCATGACTTGTTTACTAGTATATATTAATTGTGGACCATTTGAAGTTGCTTTAAAACCTTGGTAATTAAATTAGCATGATTTAATTAGAGTTCTACTTTGTTGTTCCAATAACCTAATTGAGTTTTAGAATGGATATAGGTGATGACCATGCCATGTTCTTTAATATGTATTAATTTGAGGTTATTTGGAATTGAATTAGAATCTAGGGGATTTAATTATTTTTATTTAATTAAATTCTATCGAATTGAGCCATGGATTTAATTGTGTTCAAAAGTCGTTTCTATATCAAAATCATGGACTTGGACTTGTTGTATATTCATTTGGTTATGTTTTGAACATTATTTAACATAGTTGCTATGTTTGTATTCATGAGAATATGTTTTCCTTATTGAATATATTGTTGCCTTGTGTAATGATTTGCACACTTCGTGTTTAACATCTTTCATGCATAGCGTGTAACGAATCGCACACTGAAGATTCGACATTCATCATATCATATTAGTTGTGGATTTAGAGCATGTATTGTATAGGTTTCCAAATTTGGTTGTGCTTAGTAGATAGTTGATTATCTTGCATATTCCCGTTGATATATGCGTTGTTGCACAACTTGTTGATTTTGGAAACTTGGGGATGTCGTTGTTTGACTATGGCTAGGATGTGGTTCTAGTACGGGGGATAGTCCCTCTATATATAGTCTAGTGTGCACATAGGGAGGTTACCCATGGGCTAGTAATCCTAAAGTAACTATGTTGTCGGTCTGATCCGGCGTGACGTCCGAGTATCCACTTTGTTTGACTTCGCATTTCATTTTCAAGTTGATAACTAGATGATGTTGTAACTTGTTGTTTCTTATTTGTCGTTTCATTTTAAGTTACAGGATGTTAACTTTGCGAAATTGTGCTTTATGCGTTGTATTGGAAGTTCCAATGTTGGTTAAATTGCATCGATATTGAAAATTGTGTTTTAACGTTCTAATAAAGCTTAGGATTGATCCTATTAATTCATTTATAACATAGACGTTAGGTGGCATGAACCATTATTGTTATTTTGTGCTTTAGATTCTAAGTTGATGGCTTTGAGAACTTAAACCTTATTGCATTGTATAACATGCTCTTTTGTTATTGAATTGCATGGATAATGTGATTCTTGTTAACTTGTATTCAAATATGCTTTTGTCATGTTGTATAGATTACTCTAGACCTAGTTCAATTGTATTGAAAATGCAGTTCATGTTAATCTATGCTCAAGCATTCTTCTTGTCGTGTTCTTTGGATTATCCCAACCATGATTCGTTTCATACACATATGTATATCATGATTCTTGTTGCTTAGACTCTAAGGTAGCTTAGGATGCTCCCCGAGTCTCACCTGGACATAGACGTTAGGTGGCATGAGCCCCTTTAACATGTTTCACCTTAAGGTGATAAATTTGTAAAATGCTAGGTCGAAGCATGCTCATCTCCTACGAGTAGCTTTATGTTACTCACCCCTACGAAACTGGGGCATATTTCAGGTACGAAAACTTGGTTTGTGAAGCCTAGCTTTCCTTGGATGTCGAGTAGCTTTCAAGTTTCCATTTCATGCAAATGTTAGCATGAAATGTCATTTTGTAGACTTATATGTCAAAATATGTATATTTGATTCCATGTATGTAATGTGTACTTAAGTACACTCCTCTCAATGTATTTGATATGTATGAGATGAGGCCGGAGGCCAATGACATGTATATTATATTTTATGCAACTTTTTAACTTCATGAAATATTGTGAAAATCTTGAAAAATCGCAAGTCATTCCTTCACCACGGTTGCATCGGGTGTGGGAATTCCATTTTCATTCTTTTATAAGGTCTTATTAATCTTGTATGAAGTGTGGCCAAGGGCCAAACGGTCATTTGATCCCGTTTTGCATTTTTGGATTCCATGTTTTCCATTCCAAGTCCATTTTTGCCTTTTTGCCCGTTGGGGGGTCGGATTTTGCATCGGCTATATTTTTAAGCCATGAATCATTGTAGCGCGTCTAAATAGGTAAGTTACGTTTGCGTGCATAGTCGTTTCCGGGCAAAACCTCATCGTTTGTGTTTTGAGCCTCTTGTGAATTCATTTTGCATTTTTTTTTTATATTCTGATCTAGGGGCATTATGGACCTTTCACCTTAGTTTTATTTTCTTCTTTTGACATGGTCGCTTAGAAAACGTGATTTTAGGGGGGGTTTCTTTTTCGTATTTTTCCAGAAAAGGTCATCTTGGTACCGGAAATCCCTCGTGAAGTTTCAGCTTCCAGTTTTCATTTAGCAGCTTTATGACCCTCTTGTTCAGTTCTGAACTAGGGGCATTTTGGGGATTTCACAGTGAGTTTTTTTCGATTCCGTCATGATGTCAGGTAGAAAACTCGATTTTAGGGGGGGTTTCTTCTTCGTGTTTTTCCAGAAAAACTCGTCTTGACCTCCGTTTCAAGCCTCAGTTTTGGGCAAATCAAAAAAAATGTAGCAGCAGCCAAGGGCTTCCACCAGCCATGTCCTTGGGCGCCGGCATGCACACCGGTGGGCTCGCGCATGCGTGCCGTGTGCGCCATGGCCCCTCGTCGGGCCGCTGCAACGTCAATTCTTCTTTTGGGCTTTTCTCCTTCGTCCGGACTCCGATTCAAGTGAATTTTTTTTTTTAACTTGACTAATTTTTCGCTGTCTTTTCAACGGTGTGCTCGGTTGCACCCGATTCTTCCTGGATAATTACCAGTTTACCCTTTTTGCTTTAAGTGCTCGTTTTTCTTCGTCATGCCGTTTCTCCTTCGTTCGGACTCCGAATCATGCGATTCTTGAGTCCATCTTGATTAGTTTTTCGTTGTCCTTCCAGCGGTGTGCTCGGTGACACCCGAATCTATAGTTTTCAGAAATGACTATTTTGCCCCTGGGGGCTTATTTGTCATATTTTCGATCTTTTGCTTCCGCATCAGTTCTTGTTGAGTTCCACGACCTCATGGAAGGTCACTTTGACTTCTTAGAGTCTTGTTTTTTGTTTTCGCTTCCGCATTCGGATCCGTTATCGGATCATCCTTACGGTTTATCACAAGACATGCTGGCCTAAAAACCAGGGTCGTCACAGTTCTATCCTTGGATATCTTTCCTCCGCACCCCTGAGTGCTCTGCTTACGAAATACACTGGCCTTTGGACCCCTTCTTCTTCTCATATCAGAGCTGAACTGACAGCTGTCGTGGAGACCACAAGGTATATGTATAGTTCCTCTCTCGGTATGGTTCGAGACAGTAGTGGGGGAGAACTAAGGTATTGATTTAATTCTTTGAACATCTGCTCACATTCTGGGGTCCATTCAAAAGCCTTCCTTAGCACATGAAAGAAAGGTAGGCACCTGTTAGTTGACCGAGAGATTAGCCTACTCAAGGCAGTAATCTTCCATGTTAGTCGTTGTAGATCCTTGGTTAATCTTGGCGATCTCATGTTAATGACTGCTTGGATCTTCTCTGGATTGGCCTCAATTCCTCTTCTGCTTACCATATATCCCAAGAACTTTCCTGAGGAAACCCCAAAGGCACACTTGTTGGGGTTGAGTTTCATCTTATGCTTCCTAAGTACCTCGAAGGTCTCCTGCAGGCCAATCAAATGGTCTTCAGCTTTTAGGCTTTTCACCAACATGTCATCAACATATACCTCCATGTTTCTACCAATTTGGTGCTTAAACATTGCATTCACTAGCCTTTGGTATGTTGCACTAGCGTTCTTGAGCCCAAAAGGCATTACTTTGTAACAGTACAAACCTCTATCAATGATAAAGGCTGTTTTTTCTCTATCTAAGGTGTACATAGATATCTGGTTGTATCCAGAATATGCATCCATGAAACTTAGTAGTTCATGTCCAGTCGTCCCCTCAACAAACATATCGATTCTTCGGAAAGGAAAGCTGTCCTTCGGGCAAGCTTTGTTAAGGTTAGTGAAATCCACACATAGCCTCCACTTTCCATTTACCTTTTTCACTAGCACCACATTTGCCAGCCAGTCGGGGTAGTACACCTCTTGAATAAAGTCGGCTTTTGAGAGCTTTTCCACTTCTTCTAATATAGCCTGATTCCTCTCTGGAGCGAAAGTCCTCCTCTTTTGTCTGAGAGGTTTGAAGTTAGGATTTACATTTAGGCAGTGCTCCATGATAGTGGGGTCTATACCCGACATGTTTTCATGCACCCATGCAAATACGTCTCGATTCTTCCTGAGGAATTGAGTAAGTTCATCTTTGATACCTGGGGGGAATAAAGACCCCATACTCACTTTCTTCTCGAGCTCACCATCACCAAGGATGACCTCTTCTAGTGCCTCTGTAGGTTTTGCTCTATGAAAGTCTGGCCCATCTCTCCCTTTCAGTCCTTCAATCATAAATGCCTCTTGCGATTTTATTTTTCTGAGAGAGGCGACATAATATTCTCGAGCCATTGTTTGGTCCCCTCTTAGCTCTCCTATACCATATTCAGTTGGGAAATGCATCAGGAGATGGTAAGTAAAAGTGATTGTTTTCATGGCATTCAATGTTGTCCTCCCCAAGATAATATTGTATGATGATGGGCAGTCCACCACTACAAAGTCCACCATTACAGTAACCTGCTTTGGATTGGCTCCTGTAGTGACTGGAAGGGTAACTGCCCCCAGTGGATATACTTTGTCGCCTGAAAATCCCACCAGTGGTGACTTCATGAGTCGGAGCTTCTCTCGGCCGATTTTCAATTTGTTGTACACCCAAGAAATAGTATGTCAGCCGAGCTACTATTGTCTATCAGTATTCGACGAACAGTGAAATTAGGGACGACCATACCAGAGGGTCATCATGGGGTTGGTGAATTCCCTTGTCATCTTCTTCAGAAAAGGTTATAACCGGCTCCTCAACTCGCAGTAATTTTGTTGGAGGACTTGTCGCTCCAACTTCATTCATTTCTGAAAAACTCCGAATTCTCCTCCAAACCGAACTCGTCTCCCCACCACTACTAAAGCCACCCGATGTAACTCTGATCTCACCCATTAGTTGGTGTTGAGGAGAGCGATCATCTCTGCCCTCTCAGGCTGGGTTAGAGCCTCCTTTTCCATTCCCAGTCGTGAGTTTACGTAAATGACCTTTACGAACAAGGTTCTCGATATGGTTTTTGAGGTCAAAACAATCTTCTGTGTTATGTCCATGGTCTCGGTGGAACCTACAGTATTTATCTCGAGACCTCTTTGTTGGATCAGCTTTTAGCTTTAGCGGCCATTTTAATGATGCGTCATCTTGAATCTGCAGAAAGACTTGCTCTACAGATGTATTTAGGGGGGTATAGTTATTATTCCTGCCTAGGCTCACTGGACTGCGAGACGATCTATTAGCCTAGTTGTTTGAGAAGTTCTTGTACTTCGATTCCCTTTCCTCCCCAGTGCTAGGTGCTGGCCTCTTCTTATCCGACCTCTTATCTTCACCATCTTTGTTTTTTCATGCATTCATTGCATTCTCAGCGTTCATGTGCTTTCGCGCTCTAACCATTAACTCTGTCATGCTCGTAGGGGCTTCCTTTGATAAGGAAAATAAGAACTTAGAAGTTTGTAGTCCTCCCATAAAGGTTGTGAGGGAAACCTTGTCGTCCACCTCTTCTACTTGCAGCATTTCAGTGTTAAAATGACTTATATAATCACGAAGAGGCTCTTCCTTCTGCTGTTTCACATTCAGTAAATGTTTTGCTGGTCTCCTATGCTTCTGCCCAGCGATGAAGTGTCCTATGAATTGTTTGCTCAACTCTTCAAAGTTTTTAATAGAGCCTGACTTTAATTTATTGAACCAGAGACGAGCCCAACCGTTTAGTGTGGTAAGGAAAGCCCTGCACATAATCTCATCCGGTACGGCTTACAAATATATAAGAGCTTTGTAGGTCTCCAAATGGTCGAGAGGGTCCTGCGTCCTATCGAAGCTCTCAAGAGTTGGCATCTTGAATTTGCTAGGTAGAGGACAACTCATAACAGCTGGGCTAAAAGCTAGGCTGGTCTTTGATGAGAGCTGAAAAGTACACATTTAAACCCCTTAAGCTTGAGTATTCTAGGACCTTTATCTATCTTATTTATCCGTTTTAGTACTTATTTGTGTTTTTATCTATTTCAGGTCAATAATATTAAAATGGGCTAAAAATGAGTTCTTAAGGCCTTTTTGGAGTCAAACTAAGTCTTAGCGATGATCCGGAGCAAAAAGAGGCTGATTTGGAGCAAAAAGAAGCTGATACTGAAAAGCTGAAAAGTTGGATGGATCGCAGAAAAAGTTGGATCGATCGAACTTTTAGTTGGATCGATCAGAAAAGTTGGATCGATCGAAAAATAAGTTCGATCGATCGAAAAAAGTTGGATCGATCGAAAATAAGTTGGATCGATCGAACTGGACATGCTGGCAGCAAGCTGTCACTTTTTCCGTGCGCGCCCAAAAGTTCACCTACCAAAAAGTTGCGGGATTAGATATTTTTTGGCATATATTCTAGACTTAGTGACTAAGAAAAGGACCTTCTATATAAAGGGAAGTGACCCATTTGTAAAAGAGGATTTTCTTTAGGCTTTTTATCATTTTATTTTCTATATTGTAATTTTTATTTTTCTCTCTAGAAAAGTTAGAGATTAGGGTTAGAAAAAAAGAGAGAAGTGGAGGCACATCTCAAGAACACATCTCTAAATCCACTATCTCTCCATCTCTAGAGCTTCAAAGAAGAAGAAGAAGAAGAGGAAAAAGAAGATGGAGCCATGTTTGGAGCTTGATTCCATGACTACATCCACCTCCTCCATGATTGACTAGATCTACACTTAGGGCTTGGATGAGCCCTAAGTCTTGTGTAATCTAAACCCTTGTATTTCTATTTTTGGGGATTTTTATATATATTGTTATGATTAGTGTTCTAGCCTTGTGAATTTCATGAATCTTGGTATATTTCTATGATTTCCATGGTCTAATTCTTCCTATTAATTCTCTAGTTTATTTACATGTCTATGTGTGATTAAATTAGGAATTATGTCTCACATGATTCATATGGGTTAATTCTTCCATTGATTCTCTATTTTAATTACATGTTGTCTTATGTGTGATTATTTGGGGAATTGATCTCTACACTAGTTTTTCTATATTAATTGCATGTCTATGTATGGTTGATTGAGAATCTAGTGATGGCTAGACATTAGTGCTTAATGGAATGCTCTTGTTATGTCTCTTAATGGTTCATACTTATTCCTTGATGGATTGTGCCTCTCCTTTAGTTTATTTTCATGCTAGTAGTGTAGTTGTAGTGTAGTGTTAGATGGGGAGACAATTCATGCTTGTTCTTTGATGTTCCATGTTTTTGAATGCAAGAAGCATATGCTCTAATATTGTGGTGTAATGGAATTTTGAGCTTAATGAAGGATTAATGACTTGTTATGATATATTGTATCTTTCACATGTGTTTAGACAATATATTCCTCTCCCAATAGATATATTGTGGCCTCTCACATGATGTTTAGACAATACATGTTTAACTAAGTCATCCTTGTGAATTATTTGGACTATGAGCTTAATGAAAGGTTTAATGACTTGATTTGATATTTTGTTCTCTTCACATGTTGTCTAGACAATATATTCCTCTTCCAATAGATATATTGTAGCCTTTCACATGTTTTTTAGACATTATACACTTGCTGAGTCACCTTTGCTAATCGAACCAATTTTGTTCACAACAATGTATTCCCCATTAATGGAAAGCAAGTGGTTAATTACATGAGCTTAGTGGTGATTCCAACACCTTAAGTCCTCTCTTCTCATCTCTTAAATCCCTATCTCTACTTAGTTTTATTTTTATTGCATTTTAATTAATTCTTTTCTAGAAGTAATCAACCAACCCAACTCTCTTTTGCAATCATTTGGTACGCTAGAGTCGAAGTTGAAATTCCAACACGTATAATCCCTTGGGACGATCCCTACTCACTCTTGCTACGTTAGTAGTGGTGTTGGTAGTGGTTTTTATAAATTTAAATTTGACATAAAAGGCTTTTCTTGAACCACACATTCACTACATTCATTTTGGCGTATTGGAACGGCCGTCGTCAGATTTTGGCGCCGTTGTCGGGGATTAACGGTTTTGTTGGAATTAAACTAGACAATAGTGTTCATTAGATTGCTTCTATTTTTATTTTATTTTCCATTGTATATTCTTTTCTCTTGATTCTCATTATTATTTGTTCAATTAGGTACTTGACTACAAGGAAGGCGAACTTTGGAACTTAAAGCAATCATTGGAGCTTAAAAGCTAAATTTGGAGTTGAAGTGCTAAGGGACCATTGTGAGCAATTCTTGGCACTCTTGTATTTTAATTGTTTCACTTCTTTGTATGCTTGTGATAGCCCTTGTTGAGGCTCATTTTATTGCTAAATTTTTGTCCAAGCATAGACCCTTGTTGAGGCCAATTTTTGCTTCTACACCATATCGTTCACCGTAGCCTAGCCCTTCCCTTTCATCGCTTGCATGACATCGTCAACCTTAGCTGTCAGATCCTGCATCTCTAGATTGAAATGAGTGGCGTCCTCAGTCTTGTCACCAACATAACTAAAAGTATCTCTACGGAGCCTGGTGGTATTTCGTTCAAGGGACCGATGGTGATAGCTCCTCTGTTGACCCCCTATTTGACTAAGCTCAATGTCGTTGTTAACCCTACGGGAGTCATTGTTGGGTGTTTCTTTCCTCGTTGGGGGCAGCTAAGCGTTACAGAATCATCGCATTTTGCTGGACTAACTGGTTCACCATTTGTTCCAAAGCTGCGACACGTTCCTGATCGTTTGGGACGACGGGGGGTTGCCCCGTCGAGTCCCCTTCATCTAAAGTCTGTAACGCTTCGTCCTCGCCAGTAGCCAGACTAGATGCAATCGAACCATGCTTTGCTTAGAGAACTAAAATCGTTCCCACAGACAACGCCAACTGTTGCTGATGGATTCTGCGCAACTCGAATCTAACCTGACTTCCTGAACAGAGAGAAGAAAAGGTGATCCTACAAATACCGGTGTGTTACTGGTGGAGTAGGCTCTGACGAACAAGTCAGTGTGCAAAGTAATCTCTTTAGAGAAATTAAGAAATTAAGTTAGGGTTTATTGCGTACCTCAAAACGTTGATTAGCGCACCTTCTTTATAGGGCTTAGGTCAGGATGTCACGTAGAGTTACCTTCTCGTAATCTGTAGACTTAATCCTTATCGTAATTTATAAAACCTATCTCAATCTTTAATCCTTATCGTAATCTGTAGAACCTATCTCAATCTTATAAGATAGTGCGTTAATTTAGCAATCTTCCCTTAATCATGGATATTTAAATTATACATCCATCACAACATATTTTTAAAATTTTAAATCACTAATAGTGCAAGATGGACTCAAAAAAATTATGTATACAGGAGAGCAAATTCGAACTTATTAGAGGTTCAGCGGAGTCAAATGGCCCCATTGATTTTTTTTTTCTTTTTGTATTATGTATCTTATGTTTTTTAATTATATCTCTATAAAATATCATAATTGTCACCACTGAACTGATAAAAAAAAAAAATGTACAACTGCCACCGTTGAACTGATAAAAAAAGTTGCACAACTGCCCCCACCTTACGGTTGGAATATCATTATCTTATTGTTGTTAAAGACCGCCATCACTCACATTATATTTTGGATGTATCTTGCATCCAAAATATAATATGAGCGATGACGGTGTTGTTATATATATATATATATATATATATATATATATATATATATATATATATATAAAGGATGGGAGGCAATTGTAGGGTTTTTTGTAATTTCAGTAGAGACAATTCTAAAATTTTATAGATATTTAATTAAAAAAATAAAAATCAGTAGACACATACCCAAAAAAAAAAAATTACAAGTTTTCAAATATTCATGTGTTAATGTCTTAACTAATTAAATAAGAAAATGAAGTTTTTGTGAAATTTTTGCCATATATATATTAAGAAGGAAAAAAAAAATTTTAAATATAAATGAATAAATATATATATATATATATATATATATATATATATATATATTTATTCATTTATATTTAAAATTTTTTTTTTATATATATATAATGCAAAGATCAACCTCCTATATTAAAGTATATTGCTTGCTACAAGTTAGTCAACAAAAAAAACATATGCAAGTACCTACAGTCCGGATATAGTACATTACTTTTACTCAAATATCCATAAGGCTTCCAATTTTGGATATTTTGAAGTATGTCTTTTTGGCATTGACTACTCAGTTGATGAAGACGTCATCCGTGACATCTTAGGAGTTCCTAAGAGAGTAGTTCTTCCGCTTGAAAAGTCAGGGTTTAAATGGGAAGAAATTTGCAAAGCTTTGTGTTCCTAATGCTCCGAGATACCCCGATTACATCCCTAGCTTCTTGTTATCTCACTGACGAGGCGGCATTCCTGAATTTGTTTGCTATGGCCAACCTTGGCTATTTCGGGAAGAAGGATGTCATATCATCGGATTGTGTAGAGGTATTATTCCTACTTGCTACTGGAGCAAAGATTCATTTTGCAACTTCCATCTTTGGGTTTATGGTTGCACATTACAAGAATAATACAAAGAGGAAATCATCTCCATTCCCTATAATCATCATGGGATTATACAGGAAGTTTGAGGTTATGCTTCCACCCCAAGCTCATCACATTGAGATCATGTCTGAGTTGGATCTTCGGGCCTTGAATAAGTCTAAATCCGCTAAGGCGAATGCTAGGAAAGTTAACAGGGGTTCAGCAACTATTTCTTCTCAGCTTTCAGAGGTCTCTAAGATTTTTCCGTCAGGTTAAGTGCAAGAAAGCCCCCTCTACTATCGATATAGTGCAAAACGGTCCCTGTTTGGTAAAAAAAAACCATATACCATCAATTTGGTGTAAATAGGTCCCTGTGGGGTATAAAATGATGATAATACCCTCACTTCAGTTGAATAAATTAATAACTATAAATGTAGGCCATGTAAAATGACCCTTTTGTCCAATTTGTGTAAAATTGTGTTTGTTTGGACAAATATACCCTTAAAAATACTCCTATGTTTACTATATCAATATATATCTCTGTATGTGACAATAATCCATAGCTGCACAAACCCATTGGTGAAGCTTACACAGTTCGGCAAAACCCAGATCACACCCATGATTGTTGCTGCCACATATCACCAAGATTGCAAATCGCCAATCTATTTCGTAGTTTCTGGGCAAGTGTTCTTTGCTAGTTCGTTCATTTTTAATTTTGAAAACTTCCTAATTTTTCTATTGATTTCACACGTTAAATCTTTCTTCTTTCTTTCTTTTTTTTTTTTTTTTTCTTCTTCTTTATTCCTTTCCCTTTCTACATCATATATGCTATATGTTTTCCTTTTTTATACAAATTTGATTTGGGTATTTCTTCCTTTGATTCAATTTTTCTGCAATCTCTTTCTTTGATTTATATTTTTGGCAATCTAAGATCTTCTCTCTCTCTCTCTCTCTATATATATATATATATATATATATATATATTAATAATAATAAGATTTTTCTCCTTCTTATTTTCAGTCTTCTTCTCAATAAAACAATGAAAAACTAACTCTTGATTTTCAGTCTTTTTCTCTCTGTCAATAACGCAAAAGTGGTGTCAAAGTAAACAAATAATAATAATAATAATAATAATAATAATAATAAGAGAACAACGAACAGTCTTCTCTCTGTCTATCCCTCTCTTCTCAAGATCATATACTCAACCCATCAAATCTGTCGTGACGTTACAGTGACGTTTCGAGGCGGCGAAGAACTAAGGTTGTGGTTGATCTTCATTGATGGAGGAGTTCAATCTAATTTGGTTGAGGTGATTGATACTTGCTGCCCGACCACCTTTAAAAGATAGGTTCCATTACAATAGCATTGACACCATATAATGAAAGCAAATCAGTCAACCATTGAGCACCACATCCTTCGATTCACTTGTCAGTTTGTTCCTACCTTTCACAGGGAGGAAAATTTCATTAAGATAAAGAGTACAGGCAACATAATCAACTAAAATCAAGAAAGACTCACGCGACGCGTGCTGTAATATGCGGCGGCATCGGTGGTGATTTTGTTAGGGTTTTAAACAGAAGGGGGGAGAGAGAGGGAATAGGATTTGGGGTAGGGCTTTCATGCACATTCTGTTAGGGGGTAAAATAGGAATAAAAAAGGGTAAAATGGGGTTTTTATATTTACTTTTTGTAAAAAAGTGGTCAGAGGGACTTATTTGCATCTTTTTTTTTTTTAATTTTATGGACTAGTATGCGCATTTCAAAATGTAGCATTACAAGTTCATATTTCATAAAAACCTTAGGAAAATTATTTTTATAGAAAATCCAAGTTGATTTCTATTAGTCTTTCTAGAACATACACATAAACACAGAGTGAGTTTAAAGTGTTGTTCAATCATGATCGTGATCAAATTCTTGCATTTACAACGATTAGAGAAAGGCATCTATACTTCTACATCGAATTCAGATATTGAAGAACAGAAGTAAAAGTGATCACACTTTGAAAGGGTCAAAGCATTCGAAGAGTGTTGTTTAATCTACCTACTACTCTTCTATTGAGATCAAGCATAAGCCTGAGGTCAAGTTGCTGTTGGACGGGACGTCACAAAGCCGGAGGATTGTTAGCTATTGGTATTTGGTGGATCAGTTTACTTTGGACTGCACAGTCCACGAGGTTTTCCTGCACAAACAGTTAATCTATTTTATCAACTGAGGTTTCCTCGTTACAAATTCTGGTGTCATCTCTAACTCTTATTTTGCTTTATTTTATTTTGCATATGATTAATTATTTAAGGAAAGTGATATTTACGCCGATGGATTTGACCTATTTGTTAGGCAGAATCCTAGGTGGCGTCTAGTTAGTTAAAAAAAAAGAAAAAAATGCATATGCGTTCATTTTCCAGTCTTTCTTTTCTCTCTCTGGCCTGAGCAACGTTCCACCTCTTTCTCTGATGGTTCAGGCGAGGAAACTAAAATTTAGAAATCAATAACAAGCAATTTTATAGTATTTTATACGGATAAAGCTATGTATACAAATAGGTAAAATCACAATACAAAAGAAGCAAAATTTGTACCCAGAACACATTATACACATAGAATAATTAATTAATCCACCCAAAATAAAATTCAAGAACAATATAGAGATCTACGCCGACGAGAAGCAAGGATTGATGGTTCAAGCAAGGTAGAGGAAAATGTAATTTGGCCTATTTCTTGCTCGCCTAAGATCTACGCTAAATTGGGGATGACTCATCTCGGTAGCTCCACCACTTTGAGATGCCACACACCGATCAAGAACTCATCGTTGGTGTGCCACAACTGGGTTGTTGTACCTCTACAACTTCTAGTATCGGCCTTGTGGGTCAGATTCCACCCAACACAATCGGAAAATTGACTCAGCTTTGAGTCCTTAGCCTTAGTGCCAACCGCCTCTCCGGTCAGATTCCCTCCGATTTCTCCAATCTAAAGCTTCTCCGGCGGCAAGTGCGTCTCACCAATGCTCTGTATCACCACCTTCAAGCTCATTGGCAGCAGGGAATTTTATAGCTATGTAAAGGTCATTACATTTTAATATCCGGAGATAATTTTTAGTGTAGAAAGTCTCTTATCCTGTACATGTGCATATATATATATATATATATATATAGGATGAATTTCTGTAATATATTTATCTCCTGAACGTAATTTGAGAGATGAGTGTTGATGTGCCACGTGGATCTTTCACGATGGTCAAGCTTCCCTCATTATGACAAAAATAACCTTCATCACCCACCAGCAGAGGATTCCTCCTTCCTTCCTCACAAGTGCAACCCACTTCCCTACCACATCACCGCCAAGTGCAACCACCACCAAACCCACCCAAAACATTCATCACCACCAACATCACCAAAACCAAATTACAAAAACCACAAAACTCATCACAACCACAGACCCAAATCCAACCACGGAAACTCATCACACGGTTCACACCTCTCTGTTCACATCCTTAACGACATACTTAACGGAGACCATGCCACGTCGGATTTCAAGTCATCCTTGCCACCGACCGGTCATGTTTCGTGGAATGTTTGAGGTGGTGGTCGGCCTATAGACTGTAATGGCAGTTATGGTGTTTCCGATGAGAATGGTAGTCGAGTTGAGCGGCGCGTGGAGGTTCAGACAGGGGCTGTGTAAAGTTGAGGAGGTGGTGCGTGAATCTTACGCGCAGGGTGATGTCACAGTTTCTCCTTCAACGGCACAGATTAAGGGTAGAATGGTAGTGTGATTTAGTTTCTATTGGTCTTTCTGATTCTAGGCTAGTGTGATTTAGTTTCTAGATCTTTTTTGTTTAGTTGGGTAAATATATATATATATATATATATATAAAGAGAGAGAGTAAAGAGACTTGCAAAAAAAAAAAAAAAGAGTTGATGGTGTGTGAGAGCATTTAACCTAATTTTTATTTGAAGCTTGGAATGAGTAGACCAGGATATGCTTCGGGTTGGAGTTAAGTGAAATTGGAAATTGAGAGATAAGAGTAAGAGAACCACTTTTTGGAAAAGAAATCCTCTCCATTCGCATCTCACTGGTAAGTGTCCAGTGGTGGGCCATACGGCTGATTTGGTAACTGGGTTATACGGCTGATTTGGTAACTGGGTTAAAATCTGATTTACCAACTTTGATTTATATACATATTGTTAGTATAAAATCTTTATACATCATATATTTATATTATTTAATTAATTATTGGGTCCCACATCATGTAAAGACTTATTAATGTGTTGGTGTGCTTTTTTAAAATTTCAGATTCAATTTTGAAATTCCCCCAAATCATCATCTTCCAAATAGTTCTTCCAAACAAAACAAAAGTGAGTTCTCTCTCTCTTCTCTTAACTATAAAATTTGATTTAGGATTTTGTATCAGACGAACAAGAATAGCATATTTAAGCATTTTTTTTCCAATATTATCTTCCTTTTTATAATTTTTTTGGGATTGATTTGATCTTTTATATATGTTGGGTCGTAAATGAGTTTTTTATGGTTTAGATTTGGGTTTTTTGTTTGCAAAAAAATTGATTTTGGTTTAATATTATCTTCCTTTCCTATGTTCCTCTCATGGGCTCTAGAGTTCGAAGTTGCAGTATAGAAAAGGCAACAGTAAGTCCCAAAACTATAGTCATAGAAGTCACAGTTCACTAGTCATTTGTGAAGATGTCTGGTCTTCTTTCTTCTTTTCATATCTATCCCTTATATATATAAAGCTTAGATTATTTTCTTTTTATTTCTTCTTGCAATCTTCTTTAGAACCCGTACTATTTTTATTGTTTCAAATCTTCTTTTGATATTCCAAATTTCTGAGATAAGGCAAAATCTAGGATTTTTTTTTCTTTTGTTCCTGATACTTGAAAACGGATTGTTTCCATTTCAATGTTCGATCAATTTTTATTTTTTAATTTATTTTTTAATTTTTAATTTTTTAAAAATGTGAAGATTTATTAATATATTCACTTTTTTAGGTTCTAGTTTCCAAGGTTTTTTTTTTTTTTTTTTTTTTATCCTTTATTTCCGGGCTGCGTGATGGTTTTTTTTTTTTTTTTTTTTTTTTTTCTCTGTTGTTTTATTTCTTAACTTTCATTTTTTCAGTTTAGTTTGTGATATCAATTATATTTAAGCAGTTGATCTATTTTTTGTGAATACAAGTTATCTTTGAAAATATAGACAATTTCAACTATATTTTCTGGGTCAAATATGGGGTGTCAATCCACTTAATGTTTAAAATAGATGTTATATGACTCCTTTGTTTGCTAACAAAGAACCTGAGAAAAATAAAGAATATTTTTAGTATAGACACTAATATCATCCTTCATTTGTTTAGGTTTTAACCTTTATTGTTATTTGTTTCTACCTACTTAATCAATTTTCTTATCTAATTGTTCCCATAACTGACAGAAATAGAATCCATCTTTGAAATATGTTGTCTCTTTTAAATTATCAGAGCATAAGTGCATTGAAAATTTTGGATTATGAGAGATATGGTTGTGGCATTTACCTATTTGTCTTAGTGGGTTATGGAGTGAAAAGGAACAAGAGCCTAAAATCTCTAATAGGTATGGTCTTCTTTAAATTCTTCATTTAATTGGGGTTTGTGGGAGTCATACATATGCTGTAAAATTCCCTTTGGTTAATGTTGGTAATGTGGTACCCTCATCTAGGACTGTTAAGTGAAAATGGCGAAGTCAGGAAGAACATAAATTTGACATGGAATATAGGGATATGGTTGTGGCATTTTTCTATATATATATATATATATATTGCTACTTAAGTGTAACAAGTTGATACAAGATCTTTGATGATTTTTTTTTCAAAACCCCTTATTTTATTAGGTATCATTAGACAAACAACTTATTCTTTCATATTTTTAGTTATTAGTCATTTTTTTTTTTTTTGATGAAAATACCTTAAGCAATTTATTCCAAATGAGCCAATGATTATATTTTTAAGCTCATTAATTGGATTCACATCTTAGGCTCCTGGCCTCTTTGAGTTCATATATGATCTATTTGTGGTAACTATATTAGAAAAGGTTATATCTTGGTATGATGGAGCTTTGACATTCCTATCTATTATTTTGGTGATACCAAACTCGTATTTAATATTGTCTTCTCCCTCAATGATGGTCTGAAAAATAGAATATTAAATAAATTTTTGTATGCTATAACTGATATTTGACTTTCTACTTCTACATCCAAGGATCTATCACTTAACATGATCTCTTACCTCATAAATTGGAAATTTAAAGAAATTTTTGGACTTGTAAGGATATTCTTATTGTTTGTAGAAATTGGCGTGCAAATAAATTGGGAAGTAATGATGCTAATAAAATTTCCATGGGTCATGAGGTAGAAGGTTTTTAGCTTCCAAACGCTGTTAAATTTGCAGACAACCAGGGTTTTGGAGATTAAGGGAAACAATATACCTGATAAGTGAAGGAAGGACGCATCACTGAATATTAATATTAATTTAATTTATTTATTGAACTTGTTGAATATTGTGATAACTTAGATAAGGGATGAAAAGAATCTGTATGTACACAAATTTCATATCTTAATGTACTTCGGATTAAAGTTTATGCAATAAGGATAAACTATTTGTCCCTTCTCTTTTTAAAATTGCTTTTACCATGATGAACAAAATGAAGCCTTATGTGAGCTAATAGCTATTCAATAGAAGTATAATAAGTTAAAGGTCAGGTGATTTCTTATTCTTTTACATATATTAATGCTGATTTTTATTTACATGTATGTGACTAACTCACTATTTGATTTCAAGATAAGATGAGCCAATATGCTTATATTTTCATTTGACGTTGTAATGCATTATTGTGTACAACATCCCCTATTTTCTATGAGAACTGAATTTATATTTTCATTTGACACTTTAATGTATTATTGTGTGCAACATCCCCTTTTTTTTACAAGAACTGAATTTAATTACCCAAGAGTTATAAAATTTTGTGAGCATTAAGTTATACTGATATTTTGATGGTATTGTTGCAGAGAAAGCTATTGAAATTACCAATACAGAAACAAACGGAAGGACAAGTTGTCCATAAAGTTGCCCATTTGATGCTTGGTCTAAAGTCGTAGGCAATGTGATTTATTTATTGTATTCTTTTATTTTGCTTATTTGAAACACTTAGTGATCAACTTGCTCAATTATTGTTATTATTTTAATATTAGATGATGAATGTTAAATTTTCTTCGAATACTATATATAAATATTTTGGTGTTTAATGTGTGGCTTTGCAATTTAATTATGGAATTGTGATTTAAATAAAATTTGGAAAGGTATTATGATCGTAACGACGACTAATATCTAAAATTTTATGGATGTTGTAAACGCGAATTATATTCGACATCCCAACTTATATGTAATATGTATCATATGTTACTTTTACGTGAACATGAATCAAGTGTGAAATCAAACAAATATTTTTTAGAATGGTATTACAACTTTAATATACCATGTTTCGAAGGCAAATTATGTGTGATATCTCAACTTACTCATACAACTTTGACATAACATGTTTCAAATGTGCATTATACATGATATCCCAACCTACTCGTAAAATGTATCACATATTAATTTTATGAAACTTATTTTAAATGCGTAATATGAATCAAGCATGGAATCAAATAAACATTGTTTTAGGATATTACAATTTAAATGTAACATGTTTGAAATGAGGATTACATGCCACATCACAACTTACTCTTAACATGTATCATTTATTATTTTTATATGACTTGTATCAAATACGTAACATAAATCAAATATAATATTAAATAAACATATCTTCATAACGACATCACAACTTAAAAACATCATCTTCCAAATATCAATTATATGATATATTCTAACTAGATTGTAACATGTATCTTTTATGAACTTTATAATACAACAATAATAATAAATAAATAAATAAAAAGTCTAAACTCTCCCTTTTAAAGGTAGGTGAGAGTGCATTAATGCAAAAAGAGCCGTTGGATTCAAATTTCAACATTTATCAGCTGGTTGTTAGCAATTTCAAACTCAATAGCTTCAAGTATCCAAGCCAATCGACTGGTTGAGGTCTGAAATTAATTTTTGACACTTTAAAGGTGTCTTTGGCCTTGGAGTTTCATTAGGTCATTTACATATGTATCAATAAGAATTGTGACATATTTCTAAGTTGCATAAGAATCAAAATGTAAGATATGAATGATATGCATGATCCTATAGAAGTGAGCTTCAAAATATATTCAAAAATATTTAAACAATCAAATCTTAAAAATATGAACATATCTAGCACAACACTTAATATAGACATTAGTGCTAAACATTATTAATGATTTGTAATCGTCAAAGTTATTAGATATCCTTTTGGTCAAAAGGGTCCACAATTGTGATATATTTTACCAATGTATTTCTACACAATATAAAATTTAGTTGTGACGGTAGTTATGAAATTATTATGATGTTATTCTAAACACATGCTTGGTTTTTCTTTATGTTCGTTTCATTTTACAAATCTCGTGTACATTGAATGAAATTAGTTGTGATATTTGTTACAAATATGTTTCTACGCTGTATGAAATTTAGTTGTGATATTACTTATAAAATCGTTATGACGCTATTCTAAACACGTACTTGGTTTCCCTTTGACTTTGATTCATTTTATAAAGTTCAAATATATATTTAATGAAATAATTTGTGGTATTTGTTATAAATGTGTTCCTATACTAACTGATTTTTTTTTTTTTTTTTTTGAATCCTTATAATCTTATTCTAAACATGTGCTTAGTTTTTCCTTGACTTCGGTTAATTTTACACTTCTCATATATATTGAATGAAATAAGTAACATGAATTAAATGTAAAATATTTGTGACATTCTTACTTTTCACTTCGTTTACGGGATTTCATTGTTGTATCATTTCAATCATTTTTAAACATAACATATTTGAAACAACCTACCAGTGAACCCACTAAATACAATCAACATTACTTGATAAAAAACAATATACAATTAATTAGCAGACCAGTGAACTCACTAACTAATTATATAAATTAATTTAATAAAGCAAACATAATTAAAAGTAAATAAATTATGCTACAAAATTATTGGATCAATAATAATTTACAATCAATTAAAAAACACAGAACCCTCAATTTTGTACACCATTTTGAAAAATCATGCATCATCACAATCTCAAACCCTCGAATAAATCACCACCAAGTAATAAGACCAAATTTAGAAGATATTAAAATTTGATAAAAGATACAATCTTTGATTTGAGATACAGAAGGTAATGAATGCATACTAAAGAGTATCAAGTGGTCCAATATTGGTGACGCTCCATTCAAACCAAACATGTTGCTCTCGTCAATCAAATCGGTAGAGAAGCCATTAACATGGTTCTTACAAATATTTGCAAAACAAAGAATTAATCAATTAATTAAAGAAACATGATTCAATTACATAAAATAGCAGGGGAAATTAAAAAAAAAAAAAAATTATGTGTTTGGATTGTAGGAAAATGAAATCCAGAAGAAGACCATGACGTTTCAATTAGTTCATTTCTTCGTCAATGGAGAAACAAAAACCACTGTCCAGCCATCACGTTTATGAAATTGGGAAGGCCAAAACAATGACATGAGTCACAGATTTGATTTTTGGCCCAGAACAGCAAAAGACGCAACAATTTTCTATTCCCCCATAAATATTCATCCACACGAGACTGATGAGCACTGAAAAGTGCGTATTTAAACCCCTTAAGCTTAGGCATTCTAGTACCTTTATCTATCTTACTTTGCCGTTTTAGATTGATTTCGTATTATTTCCATTTTCAGACACTTATCCCGAAAATAAGCTAACTCGGTCAAATAAGAGCTTAATTGAAGCAATTCTGAGATAAAACAAAGAAAGGAGCAAAGTGAAGGAAGAAAGAAGCAAATTGAAGCAAAGCAGCAAGTTCGATCGATCCAAGTCCAAGGTTTGATCGATCGAATATTGATCGATCTCAGAACTTCAAGATAGATCCAAGCCTTGACCCAAAAGCACTTAAGTCTAAAAATTCAATCGATCCAACATCATTCTTCGATCGATCGAACACCTTTGTCCTTATTCAAATGATTGATCTTATCCATAGTTGTCCACCCACTAACCACCTTTGTCCTTTTCCCAAAAATATCTCCCAAAATATCTCGGATTTGTCTTTTCCCAAAAAGCTCAGCCAGTTGGATCGATCCAGCCTCAGTTTGATCGATCTCAGCCAATTCGATCGATCCAAGTCCAAGGTTCAATCGATCGAACTTCCTCAAAGTGCAAAAAGTTAAAATTCCAGCTCATTGAAAGTTGTCCTTTATCCAATCATTGGAGAATATTGTGTGCACGACCCTAGCTCATTTGGGGAGTGATTTTAACCTACCTATATAAGGATAAGGATTGCTTTTTAGTGAGGAGACACACATAGGAGATAGAGACCAAGACTTGAATTTTTTTTAGATACCATCTCTAAAGAAGCTTGGAGGAGGAGGCTAGAGACACCATTGGAGATCTTCATCAACAAGGAGCAAACCTCTTCCATGGAGTTAGCCCCTGAAGGTTGGAGCATCCTCACCATGAGTGGCTAGACATCCTCTTGGGGCTAGAGTTAGCCCCAAGCATGTTTTCTATATCTTAATCTTGTGTATTATTAAGGGATTAGTGTTGTAATTAATGTTTTGACACTTTGATATATATAAATCTTGTTTAATTAATGATTTGTGTAGTTTAATGCTTCCAATTGATCATTTCATTCTATTCATATGTCTATGTATGCTAGAATTGATGTTCATGTTCTTGTCTCTAGATTTTGTGTTGTTGATGCATGTCTATGTGTATTGATGCCATAGATTTAAAGATTGTCAAAACATAGTGCTTAAAGGAATGCTATTGTGATTCTCTTGATGGTTCATACTTATTCCTTGATGGATTGTGCCTCTTCCCTAGTTTACTTTCATGCTAGTAGTTTAGATGTAGTGTAGTTGTAGTGTAGTTTTAAATGGGAAGACAATTCATGCTTGTTGTTTGAAGTTCCAAGCTTTTGAATACAAGTAGCATATGTCTCTAATCTTGTGTTGTATTTGGATTGTGAGCCTAATGAAAAGATTAATGACTTGTTTTGATTTATTGTGCCTTTCACATGTTGTTTAGACAATATCTGCTTCATTGGTTAGATATATTGTGCCTTTCACATGATGTTTAGACAATACATGCTTAACTAGTCATCCTTGCTTGTTGAATCAACAAAATACACACACACTAATATTGCAACACCCTAATTGCTCTCATTAGTCACTTGTCAATAATATAGAAATGCATTGCTTGGTGGTGATCTCTAAACCCCAAGACTCTTCTCTCTCTTACTTACTCGTCATTGAATTCAATTACTTAGTTTAATTTAATTGCTCTCTAACCTAATCAACCAACCAACCAAATGTTTGATCACTCGACCTACTAGCCTTAATTGTGATTCCACAATCAACTCCGATTGCTCAATCCCCACAATCCCTTGGGACGATCCCTACTCACTCTTGCTACGTTAGTAGTAGTGTTGGTAGTGGTTTTTATAAATTTAAACTTGACCCAAAAGGTTTTTCTTGAACCGCACATTCACTACATCAATTTTGGCGTTTATCGAGCGGCCAATTCACCGCCAAATTTTGGCACCGTTGCTTGGGATTGATTGGATTTGTGGAATTGATTAGGAATTAGTACTCTTTTGATCGTGTCTTTACTTTGTTTTTATTTTTCTTTTAGTTATTTATTGTGTTTGTTCATATTTGACAAGGTACATTGAGCAAGAGGCAAGTAAAGGAGCTAAGCAAAGAAAGGAAAAATGCTAAAAACTTAAAAAAAAATTTGTTAAGCTAATCTTTAAATTTGGAGTTGAAGTGCTTAAGGACTTTTGTGAGACTTTCTTTACTCAATCCCTTAGTTAAATCGTCAGCCCGCGTGGAGGCTATTTTGTTATTCTTTACATCATCTTTGTTAAAGCATAGGAATATGGGTTAAGTGTTTGTGAAGGGAGTTTCATTGCATTGTTGTGAAGGTGAAGTGTGTGTCATTCTTTGTTTTTGTTGTTTGGCATTGTGCATGCATGGATGTCGTTCATTGAGACCAACTCTTGTCCCTCTTGATTTGCATCTTGAATCCATCATTAGAAATCTTAGGGAAAGAGGGAGTTCAAATAGAACCAATCTATCAATGGATGACCATAATGATGACCATATTGAGGACATTGGTCACATAGACCAACAAGGTATCCTTCATCCCAATGTGCACAATGAAAACATGCAAGTACCAATAGGCATGCCAAGACCATTCATCCAACCACCACAACAATAAGGCCAAGTTCCATATGGAATGCCAAGGCCAATGTATGCTCCACAACCTCTCATCATTAATCAAGGAATTCATAACCAAGGTGTTCATGTTGTACCTCAAGTAGCTAATCCACCTCTTGCTTTGAGAGATCACTATGTGTCTAATGAATACAACACACCCACATGCATTCAATTGCCACCATTTAGAGCATGTCATTATGAAATTAAAGCACAAACTATTCAAATGCTTCCTAACTTTCATGGACTTCCTAGTGAAGAACCTTACAAGCATTTGGATGAGTTTCTTGAAGTATGTTCCACCGTAAAATATACGGACATGCCGGAAGAGGTCTTAAAACTCAAACTTTTTCCATTCACCTTAAAGGACAAAGCAAAATATTGGTTTAACAATCTTAGGCCTTTTTCAATCACTTCTTGGGCGGAAATGCAACAAGAGTTTTTAAAGAAGTACTATCCAGTTTTTAAGACCAATGCCATAAGAACCTCAATTCGAGAATTTTCACATGGGGATGGAGAAACATTTCATGAGGCATGAGAACACTTCAATGAATTTCTTAGGAAGTGTCCACATCATGACATGCCCAAATGGCAATTAGTTTAATATTTTTTTGAGAGCTTATCGGACAACTATAAGGGTATCGTTGATGCTTCCATGGGTGGCTCTTACATTGTTAGGCATGAGGACGACGTGTGGCGTCTTTATGAAAGCATAAGTGAAAATTCTTTGCATAGAATACTATCATCCAAGAATCGTATAAATTCACAAGGTAGGAAGAATGTTGGTTTACATCAAGTCGACCATTCAAATGAAATAGCCGCCGAAATGAAGTCTTTAGCTCAAAGGTTTGATTAATTTTTGATTAACTAAAACTCGGTGAACCAAGTATCTTCCTTCCCCAACCATTCTCATCGTGCATCAAATCAAACATGTATGACTTGTTCTAGTGTTCTTCATTCTACTTCTTATTGTCCTCATGGACAAGTGCAAAATGAACCTAATGAACAAGTCAATGCAGCTTTTGTGAACCAAGGGAACAATCCTTATGGTACTCATTATAATCCAAGTTGGAGGAATCATCCGAATTTCTCTTGAAAAAACCAAGGAGAAGGCTTAAACCCTTCACAAGGCGGTTTCCAAGGGAAATACATTCCACCTCCACTTCAAAACCAAGGATCCCAATGTTATAGACCTTATCAATCACAAGGGAATCAATTTGCTAATTCTCATTTTCCCAACCAATCTTATTCCCAAGGAAACACTAGAAGTCCCGCCTTTGAAGAAAAAGTTTTAAATGCTTTGGGGACTCTTGAGGCTAACACACAATTACTTCATTCTCACTCTCAATCCATTGCTAAGCTAGAAACCCAAGTAAGGCAAATAGCAAGCATTCTTAATGCAAGAGAGAAGGGAAAGATGCCCATTAATGCCCCACTTAAACAACAATGTGTTGTGGAAACCCATTCCTCATTGGAAGGGCATACCATTGAACATGTTAATGCGGTGACTACCTTGCAGAGTGATAGAGTTGTAGACAATCAAGTTGAAATGTCCAATGAAGAGAGTGAACCGGTGCAACCTCAAGTTGCCACCCGTCCCGTTTCACATCCCATTCCTCCTTCATTGCATACACATGATCTTGCAAATGAGAAAGTTTTGAAAAATGTGCTTGAAAAAGAAATTTTAAAAAATGATGTTGAAAAGGTTCTATTGAAAAATGATTTGAAAACTTTTTGTGTTGAAGAGAGTTCAAAAGAAAATTCTGAAAAAGTGTTTGAACCAAAGGTTCCATTTCCGAATGCCTTAAAAGGATCCAGTTCAAAAGACAAGCAAAAGGCAAAAACCAATAAAATCATGGAAATGTTTAGACAAGTGAAAGTTAACCTTCCACTATTGGATGCAATCAAGCAAATTCTGGCTTATACCAAATTCTTGAAAGACTTGTGCACCCAAAAGCGGAAGAACAAGAGCCAAGCACCAAGAAAAGTGGTTTTGACCGAGCAAGTAAGCTCAATTTTGCAACATAACACTCTTCCAAAGTTTAAAGACCCCGATTCACCCACTAAATCATGCATCATTGGTGATCATATCATTAACCAGGCACTTCTTGAATTAGGAGCAAGTGTTAACCTTCTTCCATATTCGGTCTATGTTAAATTGGGCCTAGGTGAATTGAAACCGACGTCGGTAGTTTTACAACTTGCCGACCGATCCATTAAGAAACCTAAGGGTGTCATTGAGAATGTTTTGATCAAGATTGATAAATTCTTCTTCTCGATTGATTTCATTGTTATTGACACGGAACCGATTTCCAATCTTAAGAGCCAAATTTCTGTTATCCTTGACCATCCTTTCTTGGCAACCGCCAATGCCAACATCAATTGTAGGACGGGGGTGATGAAGATTTCATTTGGCCACATGAAAGTAAAGTTGAATATCTTTAATCCCACACCCAATTCACTTGACTAGTATGAAGGAGAGGTCAATATTATAGAAAAATGTCATGATCTTCAATGCCAAGGAAATGAGCTTTTGGGTAAAACCAAAACTTCCAAAGGATCATCTTCAACCTTGCATTCTCAAAGTGTTGTTTCAAATTCTTGCTTTGAAAAGGCATGGAAGCCCAAAGGTTTTAATTACATAGACAAAAGATCAAAAGCTTCTTTTGAGCTTGATCCAACAAGTTCTTCAAATGACCATTTGTTGGGTGGAGTTCAAAGCATCTATCACCCCAACAAGGAGGGATGCATCATAAGATCTTTGACCCGGGCTAAAAGAGCCCAACGTCTTGCTAGAGACGTTAAAGACTAGCAAAGGCATTCGTAGGGTGTCAAAACCCTATTCCTCCCCCATTTCTATCTTTCATTTTGTTTCTTGCGAAGTCTAGATATTTGTTTTAGGTTCACATGCATTGAAAGGAACTTTGGTGAGGATTGCATAAGCTTTTATATCATAATTAAGCATTTAGCAAAATTCGATCGATCTCACATTGGAGTTCGATCGATCGAACTGTGGATTGCACTCAACACTTAGAAAAATTTTCGACCTGCATCCACCTGCATCCAAAATCAGCTCTCGGTCCCATCGTTCGAACTCATTCTTAGATCGATCAGATATCTTCAATCGATCCAACTTCCAGGTTCGATCGATCTCAGGACTCAACACTTAGAAAAATTTTGAGCCTGCATAAACCTGCATATTTCAGCTCTCTGTCCCATCGTTCGAATTCAATTCAAGATCGATCTGAAAATTTTCGATCGATCCAACATTAAGGTTGGATCGATCTTAAGTTCCAGCATTTAGCCAATTTTTGAACCAAGAACCTGTGTATTCTTACCTGTCTGATCGATCGAAGGCTTGTTTCAATCGATCACATTTCTTTCATTTCACAATTTTGACTTTTCAACTTTTCAAAAATCCAAAAATATTTTCATTTTTATTTTATTCTATTTTCACTCTCATTTTATGTTGTTTTAATTTTCAACAAGTTTTCAAAAATTCAAAAATATTTTAATTTATTTAGTTTTTAATTAATTAAATTTTAAAAAAAAAAAATTTCAAAGCAAATCAAAAATATTTTGTTTTACTTTATTTTTCAATTTTTTATTTTTTATTTTATTTTTGCAAAATTCAAAAAACAAAAAATCCAAAAATACTTTGAAAAGAGTTCATCAAAGTTCGATCGATTACAACTCATCTTCGATCGATCGAACTAGTCAGGAAATGTTTTTTTTAAAAAAAAGATCCCAGGGTCTTAAGATCGATCATTTGGATCGATCTCACTCAACAAACCTTAGCCTCTCGTCCCTCTTCACTGTGAATCAACTCTCCAAGCTCCGGTAACTCCTCCGGCGAGATCCAAGCATCTCGAATCTCAGTTCATCTCCATCCTCTTCATCTCAGATAATCTCAGTTCATTCTTCATTCTCTCGCTCTTTGAGGTAAGATCCGAGACATCCTTCCCTAGATTTGAACTCTCATGCATCAATACTTGTTTCAAATGTCGTAACCATGTTGCTCTTATGTTGAATCTTCCATTCTCAAAGCTTTAGCATCCATGTCTATATACATATATATATGTGTGTGTACATGTGTGCATAGATTTTGAAGATTTTGTTAGATTTGGGTGTTTGGGCCACGTTTGGAGTGCATTTATTCTTGATTTGTGTTATTGAAGGGCCCATGAACTCTTTCGTGTGGGCCCCATGCTTCAAAAGTCACAGATCTGTGACTGTTAGGTTTCATCGTCGCACTGTTTGATCGATCGAACAAATTTATGATCGATCGAAGATTTGCGATCGATCCAACTACCCTTCGATCGATCCAACTTTTGTGATCGATCTCATTTCTTTTTTTGATCGATCGAATTTCACAGATCTCATATACACACTTCATTCATCTTATCTTATGTTCATGCTACCTTATATATGCCCAATGCCTGTGATATTCCACATTGGATGCATTTCATACTTATATTGTTTAGCATGTTTCATGTTCTGCCACTTGCATAGAATCATGGGATATTTTGTTTTGTCTATCTTATTTGACATACATGTTTCTATATTGTGCTTTATATTCTATATATGCTGGCACTAACTCTTGAATTTTTATTTGCAGATTATAGCTCGCGTCAAGACTGTAGCGCGTAGACACCATTACGGCACCAGACGCAGATTTAACGACGGGGCCGGTCCATCTCATGTCCGAGATCCTAGTCCCGAGCACACAGAGGAGAGTCTGACAGTGGACTGGGGAGACTGTGCAGCCCTCTCATACAGAGGAGCCATTACACCCTACTCCACCTTAGTCGCCGGCTCGTCCAGCATTCACTCCATCACCATCTCCACCGCATAGAGGTGCTGAGCAGCCAGCTCAGCCGGCTCCACCTGTTCAGCCAACTCATCTACAGCGTGATAGGCTCGCGCCTCGATATACACACATGACTATCGAGCACGAGTCAGCATTTGACACCGCATTCTTCTCCAGATCGGTGCTGACTCGATCTGCCTATCAGGACATCATTCAGCGGGGCCTCTCAGCTATTCTTACCCCAGTCACAGAGCCGATTTACCCCCGACTGGTACGGTTGTTCTACCAGAACCTCCGACCATTGCCATGCACTACAGCCGAGCTCATCATCTCTATCGATGGCCATGAGATCACCATTACAGTGGATATTCTGGCCCGTTCGACTCGCTGTCCACATTGGTGCCCGCCAGAGCTTCAGGAAACATATCCCAGGCTCCCCAGGCCTTCTTACACCGATATGGCAATTTTTCTCACAGGTTACCATGCCGATGGCGAGACATTCGCCACCCGGACATTTTTGTCGGATGACCTGTGGTTTACAGATTCGGTGCTCTACCGAAACATATACATGGTAGGACACAAGATTCAGAGGCGGGGCGACTATCTAGCAGCCCTGTACGCCTTCTATACCGGCCACTGGGTGTCTATTCCTGCGCTTATCTGAAGCGTGATGAGGAAGCTTTATGATGAGTACATCAGCAAGGAGGCGTCCGGAAGGGCCAAGTCTCTTCCATTCAGCCACCTCATCACCCAGATTCTCATTGACCAGCGATATCTCATACACCGGCGGGAGGACCCCGAGAGAGGTTTCTGTCACTTCCGCAAGAAGGACTGGGACAAGAGCTACAAAGCTATTATTACTCACCTGCAGGTCCATGCCGTACTGGCGGCTGCAGAGCTGGAGTTAGAGGAGGAGGAGGCAGCACAGGCAGCCCCGGCACCAGTAGAGCCAGCAGCAGCAGCTCCCGCAGCGGACGATGCACCAGTCGATCCAGCTATCGAGTATGATGACGTTGATATAGACATTGACTTGGAGCACTCAGCAGATGATGCAGCTTAGCATTCTCCAGCCGGGTCACCTATCCACGAGTAGAAGCAGACCCAGGAGCTGTCTTCTGACTCATCCATACCAGACTTGACCCCCGGCTTCAAAGTGCGTCTGCAGACGCTCGAGGACGCTGTTGTTGCCATCAGAGCTGACCTCACGACCCACAGAACGGAGTTCGCTACCTTCCGCACGGATGTCACAGCTATGTTCAAAGATTTATCCCGAGACATCCGTGGTGCCAGACCTGCCTGTCCTACCTCGTCTTCCTAAGCTCCCAGTCTTTTCTATCTTTTGATCCCTCTCTCCTTTTGATACTTTATTATTGTCATTATATTATTTTACAGCCGGTCTGTCAGCTTTGATATTTTTGTACCTATACTTTATCCGTTCTATATATATCTATTTTTGCTATGGATGTCATATGATTGTATTCTCATAGCTGTATGTTTGACTCCATCAGGTGCATCACAGTGACTTCAGTGAGAGAGTGCTATCCAATTTTCAAGACCACCCTTATACCTCTCTCATTTCGTTATTTGTTTATCCCATTTACACTTGCATGTCCACTGTGCACTGATTATCTCATTTTGTTATTTGATAAGTTTATCCAAGTGCCAATTTTCAGGACCACAATTCATCCCAAGTTTGGGGGGGCCATGCCACCCACTTCGGATACTTCAGTCCCGATCATTCTTGCTTAGTTGCACTGGTATACTCTTTCCTTTGTTCTCTTGCACATTGAGGACATTGTGTCATTTAAGTTTGGGGGGAATGGTGCTCTACAGTGATAGTTTTAAATTCAAATATTTAGCATGACTCGTGTATTTGAGGGATATTTTTATGATTGGTCCATACCTAGCTATGATTTTGATCTTTTGAGGACGATATTGCTTAAAATTTAAAAATTGTTTGACTTGAGAGTCCAATACTCCTTGTATGCCTTATAAATGTCATTTAGGAGTAAATTTTTCGAAGGATCGACATCTTGCTTACACTTGTGGTCCACATGATCCTGATTTTGTGATTGTGTTGAGATTCATTCTAGGATTCTACACTAGCACAGGCGCACACTAGCATTCATTTATGGGGTATATGCTTTGTTGATTATTGAATTGGTTATATCCCAATAGAGCTAGTAGTGCATTGAAAGCTTTCATTCTTGATAAAGGTGGATAACAACCCCTTTTCACTAAGTAGCTGGGATTCTAGCTTCATCAAGCACTGAACTTCTCGCGCCGAAAGGTGGAGGGCCCAAACTCTAGGTTAATAATTGAACTTGCTTACAAAAAAAAAAAAAAAAAAAAAAAAAAAAAAAAAAAAAAAAAAAAAGAGCAATAAAAAAGTAAGGACTTCTCCCAAAAGGTGAGAAGTGGGAAATGATTAGATGGAGGTTATTTTGATTTGTAGCCTAGTTGATTTGAGCTTGTAAGTCCGTAGGGGTGTTTAAACGCCTAATGCCCTAAAGTCATCTGGTTTGGGAGTCATTGACCTAACGCTCAATCTCATGAATCGCTAGAAAGCTTAATAGATCAATACATTGCACTATACTTCCATCTTTGATCCTCTATAAAATAAAAAAATAAAAAATAAAATGAGTGAAAAGAATAAGCGCACCTAGAACAATAAGCTTTAATAAAAGGTCCACTTTTTGTCTTGATGATCGGTACTAGATTTGTATGTTAGTTTGAGGGTAAGGATGTGATTAATTCTCTAGTTGGCTAAGATAGCAACATATTTGATGCCGGTCCACTCAAAAAGGATTCTAGAGTTGTTTTGATTTGCATGATTATTTTCTTGATGTGTAGAGGACCATATTTGTTTGCTTGATGTTGAGATTTTGGAAGATTGCTTAGAAAGGGTTAAAAAATTACATACTTGAGGTAGTTTTCTCCCAATGCTTATTTGTAATATTGGTACCTCTTTTGAAAGAATGAGATTAATGTTTGTGGGTATCATTTCTGGAAACCCTCACGAGACTTCACTCGTCTATTAGGGGTAACCTAGGGGTTTAAAAGGCTTGTTGCATATGCTAAATGCAATCGTATTCCCTCCGAAAGTGGAGTTATCCATTTATTGTTTTCTAGTTATAGTTGTATAGTTGTTCATTTCATTCTTTTACTTTCTAGTTCATTGCTAGAGACTAGCAATATTTAAGTTTGGGGGTGTAATGAGCACTGAAAAGTGCGTATTTAAACCCCTTAAGTTTAGGCATTCTAGTACCTTTATCTATCTTACTTTGCCGTTTTAGATTGATTTCGTATTATTTCCATTTTCAGGCACTTATCCCGAAAATAAGCTAACTCAGCCAAATAAGAGCTTAATTGAAGCAATTCTGAGATTAAACAAAGAAAGGAGCAAAATGGAGGAAGAAAGAAGCAAATTGAAGCAAAGCAGCAAGTTCGATCGATCCAAGTCCAAGGTTCGATCGATCGAACATTGATTGATCTCGGCACTTCAAGATAGATCCAAGCCTTGACCCAAAAGCACTTAAGTCTAAAAGTTCGATCGATCCAACATCATTCTTCAATCGATCGAATACCTTTGTCCTTATCAAAATGATTGATCTTATCCATAACTGTCCACCCACTAACTACCTTTGTCCTTTTCCCAAAAATATCTCCCAAAATATCTTGGATTTGTCTTTTCCCAAAAAGCTCAGCCAGTTGGATCGATCCAGCCTCAGTTTGATCGATCTCAGCCAGTTCGACGATCCAAGTCCAAGGTTCGATCGATCGAACTTCCTCAAAGTGCAAAAAGTTAAAATTCCAGCTCATTGAAAGTTGTCCTTTATCCAATCATTGGAGAATATTGTGTGCACGACCCTAGCTCATTTGGAGAGTGATTTTAACCTACCTATATAAGGATAAGGATTGTTTTTTAGTAAGGAGACACACATAGGAGATAGAGACCAAGACTTGAATTTTTTTTAGATACCATCTCTAAGGAAGCTTGGAGGAGGAGGAGGAGGCTAGAGACACCATTGGAGATCTTCATCAACAAGGAACAAACCTCTTCCATGGAGTTAGCCCTTGAGGGTTGGAGCATCCTCACCATGAATGGCTAGACATCCTCTTGGGGCTAGAGTTAGCCCCAAGCATGCTTTCTATATCTTAATCTTGTGTATTATTGAGGGATTAGTGTTGTAATTAATGTTTTGACACTTTGATATATATAGATCTTGTTTAATCAATGATTTGTGTGGTTTAATGCTTCCAATTGATCATTTCATTTTATTGATATGTCTATGTATGCTAGAATTGATGTTCATGTTCTTGTTTCTAGATTTTGTGTTGTTGATGCATGTCTATGTGTATTGATGCCATAGATTTAGAGATTGTCAAAACATAGTGCTTAAAGGAATGCTATTGTGATTCTCTTGATGGTTCATACTTATTCCTTGATAGATTGTGCCTCTTCCCTAGTTTACTTTCATGCTAGTAGTTTAGATGTAGTGTAGTTGTAGTGTAGTTTTAAATGGGAGGACAATTCATGCTTGTTGTTTGATGTTCCAAGCTTTTGAATACAAGTAGCATATGTCTCTAATCTTGTGTTGTAGTTGGATTGTGAGCCTAATGAAAGGATTAATGACTTATTTTAATTTATTGTGTCTTTCACATGTTGTTTAGACAATATATGCTTCATTGCTTAGATATATTGTGCCTTTCACATGATGTTTAGACAATACATACTTAACTATTCATCCTTGCTTGTTGAATCAACCAAATACACACACACCAATATTGCAACACCCTAATTGCCCTCATTAGTCACTTGTCAATAATATAGAAATGCATTGCTTAGTGGTGATCTCTAAACCCCAAGACTCTTCTCTCTCTTACTTACTCTCCATTGCATTCAATTACTTAGTTTAATTTAATTGCTCTCTAACCTAATCAACCAACCAACCAAATGTTTGATCACTCGACCTACTAGCCCTAATTGTGATTCCATAATCAACTCCGACATTGCTCAATCCCCACAATCCCTTGGGACGATCCCTGCTCACTCTTGTTACGTTAGTAGTAGTGTTGGTAGTGGTTTTTATAAATTTAAACTTGACCCAAAAGGCTTTTCTTGAACCGCACATTCACTACATCAATTTTGGCGTTTATCGAGCGGCCAATTAACCGTCAGATACTATCCCTAAAATTATGCTATTCTCTTCGATCTAGGGTTTATGGTGGTTACTCTACAGTTTGGATGAAATAAGAAAATACAACAAAAACCAGAGCAAAAGGAAACCGAAGAGAAACGATTTCACCTTTCCACATGAACCAGAACAAAATATACCAGATTTGAGGGAAGAAGAAGAAAGCACAACAACCAGAGCAAAAATGATGCAAAGGAGAAGATGAAGAATTTAATATAATTTGTAATTTTTCTGAAAAGGTAAAAGTGAAGTACATTGGAATAAAATAATATTGTATATGATATGTTGTATAACGTATAACGTATAGGTGTATGTTTTATGAGAGTATTCGTACATGTGGTAAAAGAAAGAGCATATCAGTAAATTTGTTAACTAAGTTGCTAACTGGACACTGATTAAGCGGGTGATGTGGCAAATGGGCTGAGGTGGTTTCACCTCAGCCCTTGGATCTGCTCCAGTGAGAGGTGCACTAGAGCAAATTCGCGTCCCACTTTTTGAGGGGGGCAAAAGTGAAACTTGCCAATACACAATATTTTTTTATTTAGCCCTCGGCGGGCTAGCAGTGATGGTGGGGCTTAGGCTTGGCACACACGAGTCCAGTGTTTGAGTCCTCTACCAAGCCTTCTAGTTTCATCGACTAACCTGATGCTGTAGCTGTGGGACCAGCTGCAGTATCACCAATTTGGTGCCATGGGGGTGGGTCCGAAGGGCCCTGCCTCAGGGAGTTTTGGGTTGTAAATATATATATAAGCCCATAAATTATTTGCAAGGACAAATTACACAAATCACCCTCCAGATTACATTGACCTTTGATGTAACCTGACTCTCATTAAAATTAAAGTATTTGTTTTTAATAAAAAAATAAATATTTATTTTTTTATTAAAAACAAATACTTTAATTTTAATGAGAGTCAGGTTACATCAAAGGTCAATGTAATCTGGAGGGTGATTTTTGTCCTTGCAAATAATTTATGGGGTTGCTATTCGGATATAAAAACTACAAGCAGCCAAAGTATCCTTTTGTACCAAATTTATTTTTATTTTATTTATTTATTTTTACATCTTGCCTCGGCATATTAATAATAAACTTTTACAAGTCATATATGCACCGTGAAAATATTTATTTATTTTTCATATAAAACTAATACAGATTGAAATTCCGAATTAAACTGAGTGAGAAAATCAGTTGTTATTTATAATCAGAGTACACATCTTAATCACAGTGCACATCTTAAGCGTGAGAGAATCAGTGCACATCTTAAGCGTGAGAGAATCAAACGTTTTAATTATGGATATATTTTAACGTTTTAATTATGGATATATTTTGACAGGGTAACCTTTGGGAAGTACTCCACCATCTCGTCTGTGATGGTGGAGCTGAATGGGGTCTGTGATGATGGGGCTGAGTGATGGTACATCTGTTGTGGTCTCGTCTGTGATGGTGGGGCTGAGTGATGGTGCATCTGTTGTGGTGGTGGGGTGAAGGCTGAAAAAACAAAATGATGGAGAATTTAGGTTTCCATATATTTGTAGATGGAACAATATTAGATAGGTATTTTAGAAGAAAAAAAAAAAAAAAAAAAAAAAAAAAAAAAAAAAAAAAAAAAAAAAAAACCTTCTATATGGAAACCTTCTGTATGGTGTATTGTCCACTAGAAGGTTGATGAAATTCTAATGAGAGTCAGGTTATATCAATTTGACTACGAAACCTTCTAAAGGGTTCCAAGTCCACACGAATTTTCTCTCTCTGATACTATTATTGAAGGAAGATCGATGGACCTTCTATATGGAAACCTTCTGTATGGTGTATTGTCCACTAGAAGGTTGATGAAATTCTAATGAGAGTCAGGTTACATGAATTTGACTACGAAACCTTCTAAAGGGTTCCAAGTCCACACGAATTTTCTCTCTCTGATACTATTATTGAAGGAAGATCGATGGTTGGGATCCAAAGCTGGCCAATGAAACAATGTAGACAAAATCCAATTGGAGATTTATGGGTGAACTCGAAAGCCAACAATAGAGGTGGCAATGCGGCATAGATTTTTTTGACTCTGAAAATACTTAGATATTAGACTTAATTTATTACCTCATTGGGTTATATATATTTATGTATGTTTGTATATATATCTACACAGATATATAAATCATATATATGCATACGAGATTGAGTGTGTAAAAAGAATATCTAGTTGAGTTCAAGTTTAGCCTAGCCCTAACTCAAACACCGCATAACAACCAGGACAACTAGAACCTTAGGCGACTTCAACTTGGCTTAGGCTGGGCCTAAGGCCCAAGTCAATAGAAAAGCCCCTAAAATTAATATTTTCTTGTATTGTTATATTTCTTACAAATTTTACTTCCTTATACAATTAAGGCCCCTAAAATTATTATTTCCTTACTTTATTAGAGTTTCTAAAAATTTTTACTTCCTTATAATATTAAGCCCCTGCAATTATTATTATTATATTCTTATATTATTACACTTTCTAAATACCCCAACTAATTGTAGAGATTAAGTTGTGGAGGGAAAATTTTAATTCAGTCTAAAAACTTTCATTAATTCATTCTAATAATTTTCAATTTACTACTATTAGGACCCTTAATATCTATTATTATTATTTTTATTTATTTTTTTGCTTTATCTAACCAATAATTGTGATAATTAATAAAAAAATTCCATCTTGTTCATCTTCTTCATATAACTTCAATAAATGAACAACTAAGTCATCTAAAAGACTAAAATAATGAAAAAAAATTATACAATAATGAAAAAAAAAATATTATTAACTTCATTTTTAATGATAATCAAATATGTGAGCCTTCCCATATTAATAACCATGATCAACATATTAAGAAGAGGCCACTTTGAAAATTTTCTCCTAAAATCTCAAATTGTTTTGAGCCGTGAACAATTTAAAGCTCAATATGATTTGATTCAGTTTGTTTGCAAAAATAAACAAGATTAAGATTGATGTCTAGGTGGTTAAAAAAAAAAAAGGATTGATGTCTAGGCAATGTGTTCAACCAACCTTATGGAAAACATAGGGACGAACATTCGCAAACCAAAGAAAGCAGATACAAAACACCACGCCTACAAAAAAAAAAAAAACAAACATTGAGTCAAATATCAACAAACAAATTTTTTTTTTTTTAATGAATAAATGTATATTATCAAAGGCTTTGCGATCTAAGTACTATCTTACATACGTTTTAGAGTAAGGTTTTGTGATTTAGTGATATCTCTTCTATTTCCTAAAAGAGCAAAACGGATGATGAGAATTCGAGTCTCAGATGAACAAAATAGATGTGTGTGCCGTGTGGTGCCTTGGGGCGTATTTTTCTTGCCAATACCAAAATAAATAAAAATAACTAAATAATTTATATATTAAATTTAAAAAAAAAAAAGATTGCAAAGGCTACATTTGGGCCCAGAGAAAGGAGCCGAAGAGCCAGCCATAGGAGAAATAAAAAATAATAATAATAATAACTCTTCTTTAAAGACTTTCAGAAATTGTGATAGTGTTTTTTTTTTTTTTTCCTTTAATTTTTTTGTCGGATTTGGACAAATAAGTTTTTTTTTTTTTTTTTTGTTATTATTATTAAAAAAAAAATAAAAAGACAATTTTTTTTCTAATACAGTCACATCAACCACGAAAACAAACTATGATGCTAATAATTTGAGGTCAAATCCTCCACTCGGAAACATGAAGCCGTGCTTTTTGACTCACCAGTCACCACTCTCCTCACCTGGATCTTTTTCAATCCCGCCAAGGGCTTTCTTGCATATACATTTTGTATGATTAATTTTAATCAGGTGGGTCCCAACTGTGCGCATAAACCTTATTAAAAATATATTTTTAAAAAACTGTTTCAACACCTCACTACAAGTTAACTTTAAGGACACATATAAATATAAAAAAATATAAAATATATTGTTTAAAAAAATAATTATTATTATTATTTTAAAAAATTTTTAAAAAATTTGCAGTATTTTGCGCGTACGGTTTTACTAAATTTAATCACTTTAATGATGAATTTTACAAATAAAAATAGTGAAATTGATTGTTTAAATTAATGAAGTTAAAAAATTTGCAGTATTTTGCGCGTACGGTTTTACTAAATTTAATCACTTTAATGATGAATTTTACAAATAAAAATAGTGAAATTGATTGTTTAAATTAATGAAGTTTAACCACGTCATTTCAATAAATGTAACGCTCTTGTGCATCATTGAATTTGCATCTTGAAGTACTCAATACCGGATAGGTATTTTTATATGAATTTTACGTGTCAAAACAACAATTGACGTCTTTAGTTTAAGGTTAATGTTGTACTTAACTAGGTCAATGGCTCTCAACTTGTTCCAATCCAGCCTCAGTCCAATTTTGGTTGACATTGGTTTAAAATTTTAAAGGATATGCCTCCCCCAAATAACAACAATAGTTACAAATTTCTTCATGATTGAGGTTGACAAATTTCGTTGATGATTGAGGTTGAATCCATATTGAGTGTGACATGTAATATAGTTTCTCAAAAATTAATGAATAAATTATTTTTATTAAATTTTAATATTTATATATATATATATATTTTGAAGGGTAAATGTTAAGAGTTAGTTAAGGGTTAGTCGGTGTCAAGATTCGAACTCATGCACTCGGGTTAGTTGGTGTCAAGACTCGAACTCATGCACTCCAAAAGCCAACGGGAGGCATCTTATCAGTTAAGCTAGAAAACTTTAGCTCATAAATATTTTACGGCAAGAAAAAAATAAAAAATATATTTTACATCCAAACAATTGAGCCTTAATTGTAAATGGAAAGTTTGATTAAGATAATTAAATCATATTTAGTCAATTTTTCTTTATCTAGTTAAACAAATGACTTTTTCCTCCTAAATTTCTCAAAAAAAAAAAATTCTAATGCTTTATTACATTATCTCGTTCTTAACGTAGTGATGGAATATTCCATTTCACGTACGAAAAAATGCCAAACATATATTTTATGATCATGTTTTATATTACCTTCGTTTCAAAAAAGATGTTGCATTTGGAAAACCGTGACTCACTTTTTTGAGACAGAAGAAGTATTGTTTTAGTATTTGAATTAATAAAGTAGTCTGATATTAGTTGTATTCAGGTAATTGATATATTAAAGTAATTATGAAATGATATTATTAAAACATCATTGATGAATGTATAATTTAAATATCCATAATTAAGGGAAGATTACTAAATTAATGCACTATTGAGATAGGCTCTGCAGATTACGATAAGGATTACAGATTGAGATAGGCTTTACAGATTACGATAAGGATTAAAGATTGTGATAAGGATTAAAGATTACGATGAGGATTAAGTCTACAGATTACAATAAGGTAATTCTACGTGACATCTTAACCTAAGCCCTATAAAAAAGGCAGGGGAATCAACGTTTTGAGGTACGCAATAAACCCTAACTCAATTTCTCGATTTCTCCAGGGAGATTATCATTCACACTGACTTGTTCGTCGGAGCCTACTCCACCGATAACACACCGGTGTTCGTAGGATCACTTTTTCTTCTCTTTATTCAGGAAGTCAGATCAGATTCAGGTTGTGCAGAATCTATCATCAACAGTTGGCGCCGTCTGTGGGAACAATTTTAGTTCTCTAAATAAAGTATGGTTCGATTGCGATCTGGTTTGGTTGCTGGCGAATACGAAGCGTTGCAACCTTCTGATCAAAGGGACTCGACGAGGCAACCCCCCGCCGTCCCAAACGATCAGGAACGCGTCACAGCGTTGGAACAACAGGTTTAAACCCTAAATAAGGGAATGAACCAATTAGTCCAGAAAAATTCAATGATTCCACAACGCTTAGCCGCCCTTAATGAGGTGGAGAATAATGAAGTACCCAAGAATGACTCCCGTAGGATTGACAACGACGCTAAGCTTAGTCAAATAGGGGGTCAACAGAGAAGCCATCACCATCGGTCTCTTGAACGGAATAATACCAGGCTCCGTGCAGGTACCTCCGGTTGTGTTGGTGACAAGACTGAAGACGTCACTTATTTCAATCTGTAGATGCAAGATCTGAGAACTAGGGTCAAAGACGTCATGCAAGCAATGAAAGGAAAGGGCCAAGTGTGATACCCCTCGATTCTAGAGTCACGGGTGATCAAGTCCGAGCACAGATCCGAGGGATATCAGACAATTAATATGTAAACAAGTAGGAATAAAATTTGAATTAAGAATAAAATAACAAAACGCTGAAAGAATTCTAAAATAAAAATCCTCAACTTAAAATAATAAATTAATAACATTTAAATCCTTCAAATCTGTACAACTCGGGAATCCATCTAGTGGACCCCTAATAATTCCAACTGGTAAAACATTTACAGAATTAAAATCCAAAACCAAAATAAGAAAGAAAATCCTATGTAGTCGGAAGAGTGAGTGACTGTATCTGCATCACCACGATCAAACCCTAAGCCTGGTACTCACGAACACCTGAAAAATAAAGGTGGGTCAGGCCTACATGCAAGTTCCATCCTACTACAATCCGTACATAAACTCGATACGCAGATACATTCTAGATAGCTCGGCAATATCTACAATAGTCCATAGATATATAAATACACATTATAGGATGCTCACTAGCCCATAACATAGTTCAGCCTGGGTAGAAGGTGACATATAAAACACGCTTTTCAGCGGCCAAGTACCTAGACCTACCAGGGAACATTAGCTATATCTAGCTACTCAACATTTGCAATATACGCACCCTAACCGTGATCAGGAGACTCAAGCTCGTATCACGGTACCATAAATATATATATAAATTCTTTCCTAATGCAGAAAAATAAAACAAACATCCGTTATGTCGTTCAACTGTTTTAGTTGATAGGACATGCATCCATGTAGGATTTAACTATTTTAGTTAATCCATTCCGTATGTATGAAGGGGTAGGACTTAGCTTTTTGATCTAATCCATTCCTGATATGTCACCGTCCCATACCGGTACATATAATGCAAATGATCCACCAGTGATGCACATTCAAATGAACATCAAATATATCCAGAAACCAGCATAATAGAAAACATATATTATTAAAATCTCATCATACATCCAGTATATGATTATAATCATAAAACTTCCATTTAAATTGCTAAAGCATAATCAACAATTTAAATCATCCATATCCACATAATTGAATGAGCAGTAATTTTAGCAGTTCCTCAATTAACCTATATAGCATGACATAATAATATTCAGAATTTTAACCTGAACATATTACATTAAATTTCATGATGTCTAATTCATCCTCCAATAATCCCAGAGTATAACATAATGATACACATAAAATATGAGCTGAGCACATTATATGAAATTCCAGACCAGTCCATTTAGATCACTAAATCCAAACTGGCAACAAAAGCTTCTACAACTCCCGACAGCATGCAACTCAACATCTAAAGTTCATGTGGTCAATAACCATATCCTAAACCAATATTTTTGGTCTTTATTAAGTTATATACATCCGTTATATAACATCAAATAAGAAATTTCACAATTCGTTTAGGTTGCTAAACAAATTAACAACTTCATCATTCCTCCTTCTTTAACAGTATGTATAATCACGTGTTTATTTTTCATGATCCACCTTTTAAGGTTAGCACACTAGCTTATATTAACTGGTTTCAAGCTTCAATAGGTTAATTTTAAACCTTTAAAACCTCCCACAACTTTCCCAAAATCACATCCAAGTCCCTGAAACCCAGAAAACTGCCTGAAAACACCCGTAGGTGTTAACAACCAGGGGAGCCGGCTCTGGAAACCCTTGGAGCCGGCTCCTAAGCTTCTAGAGCCGGCTCTTCCTCATGAAGAGCCGGCTCTCTCTTCATGGGAGCCGGCTCCCATCATTAGGGAGCCGGCTTTCTCCCTGAGAGCCGTCTCTGCTTGCCTCTGCTTCGTCCGTTCATCCCCTTCACTTCCGACGAAGGTTCCAGTCACTGTCCCAATTGTTTTTAAACTTCTTAGGGTCTAATTTAAATCTAAACAATCCTAGAAACTCCTCACATTCCATTAGGAAAATAATTTACAGAAGTTTAATACATAACCCAAAACAGTTTATGCACGAACCGATTTCAGTTATTTAAAACCGGTAAAATTCCAAGTCTCTGTCTGAATTGTTTTTTTTAAACTTCTTAGGTTCTAATTTAGATCCAAACAGTCCTAGAAACTCTTTAAAATCCCTTATGAATTTTTTTGACAAAAGCTTAGCCACAATCGAAATAGTTACAGTTTAAACAAAGGCACACTACAGATTACAATTTGATTTAATCATGCATAACACATCCGTTTTAATGTTTAATTAACTTCCTGGAGACCATTTAGAATGCACAGAACACAAGTTTACAGGAGAGGAATAGACTGAAACTTGCCTTAAGATTCCGGTTTGAAACCTTCATCGCCGTTGCTAAATTCTACAACGAGCTGTAGACTACCTGCAACTCTCCCACTGTTCCAGTTTTATTCCACAAGCCATCGACTCTTTCTTCCTTGATCCCACCTTCAATCCATGGCTGCAATCCTAATTGATTCTCTCAATTTCCCTCTGTTTTTCCTTCTCAAGAAACCTCTCTGTTTTTCCTCTCATGAACCCTTACGTGAATTGAGTTTTAATTTCCTCACCCTAGCAGACGTATAAGATTTATATACATACGTCCTAACCTTAAGTCAAATTATATAACCGTATATTTATAAGATTTACGTAAAATCTAATTTAAGTCGGCAACTACACGAAAATAAAACCCTAAATCTAAACCATAAATACAACACACCTAAATTATATAAGCTACCAAAAACTACACGTCAATTAAGTCACTAATAATCAAAACTTTAAATTAACCAATAATTAAATTAAAAACAATTACAATGAATTTAAACAAACACAATTATCAATTAAGCAAATAAAAACCCTTAAACACATAGCCAGATAAATCATATTTAAATGCACATAAATCAACTAATCAATAAATCAATAAAATGCACATAAAATAAATAAAGAAATTCCAGTTATATCCTTTTAAAAATTAGGGGTATTACATTCTTCCCCCCTAACAAAAGGAATTCCGTCCTCGGAATTCACGAAATTCTGAATTCTTTGATCTTAAATTCATTTCCATTCCGTTGTAGACTTTGCCTCTGTTTATGGGCTCCACTGAATTCCTAATCCTTTAAGAAATTTATGGTTCCATTAGTTAAGAAAACACCACAAACTACCCATAGGTTATTTTGCACCACGAATTATCCTTACCCAATATCTATACCAGGGTACCAATCCACAGTCCTCCAAATGCCATAGAATATAGTACCGACAAAATTTTCTGTGCATGCAACGCTTAACAAGAGGTTAACGCTGAACGATAGGCTAATGCCTAAATTGATAAACCAAAATCCGTGAAAAATCAATTTAATAGGTAAAACTGACCTTTCTGACCTTTCTTCACAAAAACCCATTGCTTCCCCTATGGAAGACATCCTAACCAATCATTTCCGGATAGAAACTAAAATACACGAGTTCAACCAGTTACAAAATCCGACTGTCGCCTCCAAACCGTGAGCACTCATTACTAAAAGAGAGCATGGTTCTCCAATGTATCCTTACATAAAGTCAAGGTCTTATTAGATAACCTCGCTTCCATGTCGGACCAACCAGTAAGAGATCGACACAACCCGACTATCTAAAATCCCAAACATTGTCGCACGAACCTCCTTGTGCCAACAATAGCACAAATAATATCTGAAACGGTAAGTAACGCTTTCAATTACCCATGCCAACCTAGGATATGTATCCTAAGCATATATGCCATGATTAAATAGAATATCACGATCCCATTTCCCGTCTAGAGATGCGAAGCATAGTTATTGCTCCAACACCTTCAGAAAGCTCCTTTGACATAGCACCGGTTATCTTCCATATTGAATAACCACATGCTATAACTCCGTTATCAGCGCAATGTACAACTGATAAGAAATGCCAAAGTAAACTCCACTAAAGTGTAGTCCACAAGCGAACTTGCTCTATCCACTACTCTTAAACCATATGGAATTAAAATTCCAACAAATGTCAGTAATTTCTACCAACCATCCCCTCCTGATTAGTCTTACTCCCATTTCGATATAAGAAAGGACTAAAACCTCTAGTGATATCCAAGTATCAATTTTCCACCTTACTAACAGATGATACTCTTGGAGACAGTTATGTACATGTCCCTATCCGTACCGCACCAAAACTAACATTGTATGTCGGGATGCAAACCATAACCAGTTGACTGCACCGTAAAATTTATGAAATTTACAGCTCAGTCACTCCGACCTTCCTAGAAGCAGAAAGATAACTACCAATCTTCTTTCAGTTCCTTAAACTCATCTGAGTAAGGTACTACCTCCTGTGGGGTCAGCTCAAATATTCTAAGTTAACCACTTCCATTTCCCTGGTAATAGCAGGTGTTATAATTTTCATATGTTAAACCACAACGGATTATGCAATAACCACCGAAGGTTCAATTACCATACCGGTTGATAAGATCATCCTCTTCCCTATTACTTCCACCAGACGAAACTTAACGCAAAGTGTGAATCACCACATCTATCCATCTAAGCCGTCTCGTGATCTGCGCTATTCGTAGGAACTGATATCTTACTAGTTCCCAAAATAGACAAAATGAAACTGATTTAATTTTATCAGTCAACGATCTCCCAACCAGAATCCTGACCCTTGTGTAGAATCAGTAATCTCTCATCTAAATCCGTGGAAACTACTCTGTCAGTCCCGCTCTAGCATGAGAAGTGGCCGCAAGGATCTAATGATCTCTAACGGTTCATCTAAATTATTTACCAAACATCAGACTTTGAGGCAGATATTAGATGTTCGATCTCATCTTCAAGTCTTTGACATCTTACTTTTCTAACACAAGTAAGTGTCTATTAGACATCCCGTTAACTGCAACCACATATGGAAATCTTTTCATCCTCCAAATAGTCAAAAGAAGAGGAAGAATCGAGACGTATTTACATGGGTCCATGAAGACATGCCGGGTATAGACCCCACTATCATGGAGCACCGCTTAAATGTAAATCCTGACTTTAAACCTGTCAGACAAAAGAGGAGGACTTTCGTTCCAGAAAGGAATCAGGCTATATCAGAAGAGGTGGAAAAACTCTTAAAAGTCGACTTTATTCAAGAGGTGTACTACCCCGACTGGCTGGAAAATGTGGTCTTAGTGAAGAAGGCAAATGGAAAGTGGAGGCTATGTGTGGATTTCACTGACCTTAACAAAGCTTGCCCGAATGACAGCTTTCATCTCCCAAGAATCGATATGCTCGTTGAGGGAACGGCTGGACACGAACTATTAAGTTTCATGGATGCATATTCTGGATACAACCAGATATCTATGTACACCTCAGATAGAGAAAAAATGGCCTTCATCACTGATAGAGGTTTGTACTGTTACAAAGTAATGCCATTTGGGCTCAAGAACGCTGGTGCAACGTACCAAAGGCTAGTGAATGCAATGTTTAAGCATCAAATTGGTAGAAACATGGAGGTATATGTTGATGACATGTTGGTGAAAAGCTTAAAAGCTGAAGACCATTTGACTGACCTGCAGGAGACCTTCGAGGTACTTAGGAGGCATAAGATGAAACTCAACCCCAGCAAGTGTGCCTTTGGGGTTTCCTCAGGAAAGTTCTTGGGATATATGGTAAGCAGAAGAGGAATTGAGGCCAATCCAGAGAAGATCCGAGCAGTCATTGACATGAAATCGACAAAATCAACCAAGGATCTACAATGACTAACAGGGAAGATTGCTGCCTTGAGTAGGCTAATCTCTCGGTCAACTGACAAGTGTCTACCTTTCTTTCGTGTGCTAAGGAATGCGTTTGAATGGACCCCAGAGTGTGAGCAGGCGTTCAAAGAACTAAAGTAATACCTTAGTTCTCCCCCACTACTGTCTCGAACCATACCGGGAGAGGAACTATACATAACCTTGCAGTCTCCACGACAGCTGTCAGTTCAGCTCTAATACGAGAAGCAGAAGGGGTCCAAAGGCCAGTATACTTCGTGAGCAGAGCACTTAGGGGTGCGGAGGAAAGATATCCAAGGATGGAACAGTTGGCCTTTGCTTTAATTGTGTCCGCCAGGAAACTGAGACCATACTTTCAAGCGCATACGATAGTGGTCCTAACAGATCAACCCCTTCGACAGGTCCTACACAAGCCAGAAAGCTCTGGTCGACTGATAAAGTGGTCAGTAGATTTAGAAGAGTTTGACATTCAGTATAAGCCAAGAACAGCAGTAAATGCTCAGGTGTTGGCTGATTTCTTAGCTGAGTTTACCCCTCCAGAAGAGGAGAAACAACCCCAATTTTTGACAGAACCAGGTTTAAGTGAGCAGATGGGCCCAGAAGTAGTCTGGGACTTGTTCGTGGATGGGTCATCTAATGTTCAGGTTAGCGGAGCCGGGCTTGTTCTTGTCTCCCCAGAAGGAGAAAGTATACAGTACGCACTTTGGTTTGGTTTCAACGCAACCAACAACAAAGCAGAGTACGAAGCCTTGATAGCAGGATTAAAAGTGGCAAATGCCCTAGGGGTTGAGCAATTACACCAACTCCGAGCTGGTCGCTGGACAAGTTCAAGCGGAATATGAGGCACGAGACGAGAAGATGAAGAGTTACCTACAAAAGGTGAAGGAATTAAAGAATCACTTCCAAAGATTCTCAATTCATCAAATACCACGAGAAGAGAATGGGAAAGCAGATGCTTTAGCCCGGCTAGCTACTGCATTGAACCTGAGATCAATAAGAATATACCACTGGAATATTTGGACGAACCATCTATATCTCAGGAGAGACAAATTGAAGTGCAACAAGCGATATTGAGTATGGAATGGGTAGATCCTATCATCAGATATATCAAGGATGGGGTGCTACCAACAGACCGAGCAGAAACTCGAAAGGTCAAGATGCGGGCAGCTAGGTATACGCTTATCAAAGGGGTGCTCAACAAGAGAAGCTTCTCCATACCGTATTTACAATGCGTTTCTAGCGAGGAAGCTGACTACATTTTAAGGGAGATCCACCTAGGAGTTTGTGGAAACCATGCTGGGGGTAGGTCACTTGTTAACAAGGCCATCCGACTAGGATACTATTGGCCCACCATGCAGAAAGATGCACTTGACTTCGTTCAAAAGTGCGACAAGTGTCAACGATTTGCCAACATCCCGAGACAACCGTCAGAGGAGATGACTCCCATGTCAAGACCATACCTCTTTCCCCCTTAAAAGAATGAAGGGTCAGCTTCATCTTCTTCCCTCTATAAAAAGATGAGGGGTTAACTACTTCTCTTGTTAAAGGGTGAGCTGAGTGAAGCTCATATTAATCTACTTCCCCTGTTAAAGGGTGACCTAGGTGAAGCTCGTATTAATCTACTTCCCTTGTTAAAGGGTGAGATAAGTGAAGCTCATAGTAATTTACTTCCCTCGTAAAAAGATGAGGGGTTAACTACTTCCTTTGTTAAAGGGTGAGCTGAGTGAAGCTCATAGTAATCTACTTCCCTCGTAAAAAGATGAGGGGTTAACTATTTCCCTTGTTAAAGGGTGAGCTGAGTGAAACTCATAGTAATCTACTTCCCTCGTAAAAAGATGAGGGGTTAACTACTTTCCTTGTTAAAAGGGTGAGCTGAATGAAGTTCATAGTAATCTACTTCCCCTGTTAAAGGGTGACCTGGGTGAAGCTCATAGTAATCTACTTCCCTTGTTAAAGGGTGACCTGGGTGAAGCTCGTATTAATCTACTTCCCCTGTTAAAGGGTGACCTGGGTGAAGCTCGTATTAATCTACTTCCCTTGTTAAAGGGTGAGATGCGTGAAGCTCATAGTAATCTACTTCCCTTGTTAAAAGGTGAGCTGGGTGAAGCTCATTGTAATCTATTTCCCCTGTTAAAGGGTGAGCTGAGTGAAACTCGTATTCATCTACTTACCTTATTATGAGTTACGTGAAACTCGTCTTAATCTACTTTCCTTATTAAAGGGACGAGCCGACTAAAGATGTCAATAAAATCAAGTATAAAATAACGGTAGCATGCCAGCAGGGCAGCTTGCCAAATAATGGGAGCATGCCAGCAGGGCAGCTTGCCAAATAAAGGCAGCATGCCAGCAGAGCAGCTTGCCAAATAACGGCAGCATGCTAGTAGGACAGCTTACCAAATAAAAGCAGTATGCCAGCAGGGCAGCTTGCCAAATAAAGGCAGCATGCTAGCAGAGCAGCTTGCCAAATAACGGCAGCATGCCAGTAGGACAGCTTACCAAATAAAGGCAGTATGCCAGCAGGGCAGCTTGCCAAATAAAGGCAGCATGCCAGCAGGGCAGCTTGCCAAATAAAGGCAGCATGCCAGCAGGGCAGCTTGCCAAATAACGGCAGCATGCTAGCATAATAGCTTGCCAAATAAAGGCAACATGCCAGCAAGGCAGCTTGCCAAATAAAAGCAGCATGCCTGCCAGGGCAACTTGACAAATAACGGCAGCATGCCAGCAGGACAGCTTGCCACGGCAGCATGGCATGGCAGCTTGCCACATAACGGTAGACTACCAGCATGGCAGCTTGCCACATTTACGAGCTGCCAATGTGGCACTACGACAAATATACACGACAAATATACGAGCTTGCCACATATACGAGCTGCCAATGTGATACTATGACCCCCGACTGTATTCACGAAATGACAATATAAGTCAGGCTAATGGACAAGGCTCTGCAATTCTAACTATATATTATTGTGTAATATTTTGGAATTAACGTTCCGGTGGTTTGACAAGCAATCCTCCGAAATGGGGGGCAACTGATGGATGTATAATTTAAATATCCATAATTAAGGGAAGATTACCAAATTAACGCACTATTGAGATAGGCTCGCAGATTACGATAAGGATTACAGATTGAGATAAGCTTTACAGATTACGATAAGGATTAAAGATTGTGATAAGGATTAAAGATTACGATTATGATTAAGTTTACAGATTACAATAAGGTAATTCTACGTGACATCTTAACCTAAGCCCTATAAAAAAGGCGGGGGAATCAACGTTTTAAGGTACGCAATAAACCCTAACTCAATTTCTCGATTTTTCCAGGAAGATTATCATTCACACTGACTTGTTCGTCGGAGCCTACTCCACCGGTAACACACCGGTGTTCGTAGGATCACTTTTTCTTCTCTTTATTTAGGAAGTCAAATCAGATCCAGGTTGCGCAGAATCCATCATCAACAGTCATTAAATATGATAATATTATTATTATATCATCTTTTTCTCATATAAATTTAATCAAATGTGTCGGATTTCCAATCAATATTTTGATTATTTGACCTTTCGGATTTTGATGAGCCATTAGAGATTATTCGACCTCAGTGAACGGTTACATATGTTTTATTGTCGCGGGGAAATTCTATTTGGAAAGAACAACGTACATTCCTTTTCACCATGCTTCCAAAAGTTATGATTGAGAACCAACATATTTTTAAAAGTTAAAATCATTAATGGTGCAAGAATGACTCAAAAAAGTACTCCGTATGTAGGAGTGCAAATTCGGACTTATTCATTCAAGTTTCAGTGGAGTCAAATTGCCCCTTAAATTTTCTTTTTTCGTTTTTTTGGTATTATGTACCTTGTTTTTTAATTATATATCTATAAAATATCAAAATTGTCAATAATAAAAAAAAAAATTCACAATTACCACGGCTATACGGTTGAAATATCATTATTTTAATGTTGTTAAAGCCGCCAGCACTCACATTACTTTTTGGGTCAGGGAGCCACCTTTAACAGCAATAACATAAAATATATATATATATATATATATATATATAAAATAGCCACCTTTAACAGCAATAACATAAAAAAAATATATATATATATATATATAAACTATGGGATGGGAGACAATGGTGGGGTTTTCTGTAATTTTAATATAGACAATTCTAAAATTTTGTAGATATTTATTTAATTAAAAAAAATAAAAATCAGTAGATGCGTACCAAAAAAAAAAAAATTTACAAGTTTGTCAGATACTCATGTGTTAATGTTTTAAATAATTAAATAAGAAAATGAAGTTTTTGTGAAATTTTTGCCATATATAGTAAGAAGAAAAAAAAAGTGAATTTTAAATATAAATAAATAAATATATAAAAAGAAAGAAAGAAATGCAAAGATCAACCTCCTATAATATAGTATATTGCTTGCTACAAGTTGGTCTTGAAGAAGCCAAATTCAAATTGGTCATCAGGAGAGTCGTTCAAACGACAAACAAAAACCCGCCACGTATGCAATCTTCCTCCCCCCTTCCCTTCTTTTTTCTCAGCTCTTCACAGCCAAAACGTTTTCCCAATACGTCACTCCTTATCTTCAAAACCAACCTCCACCGAATGTACCTGTCCAAATCTTTTCACGCATATGTGGTGTCTGTGCGTGTGGATATATATATAACAACCGCTCTATCATCTTCACTCACATCTCATTCGTTGTTTCTCCATCTACGCATTGTTTCTCTCTCTGAAGTGATTCTATTTCGGTGAAAGAAATGGCAAGTTTCACGCTCACCGGATTACTCAAACAGGTGGCCTCCGAATTTCCCGATCGGCGAGCAGTGTCAGTTTCCGGCAAGTTCGATCTGACGTACGCTTGGCTTCAAGAACTGGTTGAAAAGGCCGCTTCTCGCCTTCTTGCCGCCGGTGTTACGGCCGGCGATGTCGTCGCTCTAACCTTCCCTAATAACGTCGAGGTTTGATTTCTCTTTGATATATATATATATATATATATATAGTTTTGTCGTACCGTTTGTTTGCTGAGAAAACGCAAGAAAATTTGAGAAAAATAAGAGCATTCTTGATTTAGTTTCTTGAAAACATTTTCACAAAACAGTTTAAATTTTTTATTTCAAACTGAATTGAGAATACGGTCTGAATTTGTACAATTCTTAGTTATCCAATTTCTAAAAACTAGAAATTCGAACAAAACATGCCCTATTAAAATGTCCTATGTTTTTGTTATTTGATTATGAAAAATTCTACTATTTAATAGCCTGAAATAAAGGATTAGAATTGTATTAATCGTAGTTTTTTTTTGTTTTTTAATTTAATTACAGTTCATAATCATGTTTTTGGCCGTGATTCGAGTCCGAGCCACGGCGGCGCCACTCAACTCGGCGTACACCTCCGACGAGTTCGAGTTCTACCTGTCTGACTCAGACTCAAAACTCCTCTTGACGTCAAAAGAAGGAAACGAGCCGGCTCAATCAGCGGCTTCGAAGCTCAAGATTCCGCATATCACAGCCACATTGTCACAAGCCGACTCAGAGGTCACTCTCTCTTCAACTCAGACCGAGTTGAACCGTGACTCGGTCTCGGTCTCCAAGATCGTGAATGAACCCTACGACGTCGCACTCTTCCTCCACACCTCCGGCACCACGAGTCGCCCCAAAGGCGTGCCACTGACTCAACTCAACTTGGCCTCCTCGGTACGTAACATTATATCGGTATACAAACTCACTGAGTCTGACTCAACCGTGATCGTCCTCCCCCTATTTCACGTGCACGGACTACTCGCTGGGTTACTGAGTTCACTCGGGGCCGGAGCAGCCGTGTCTCTCCCAGGCGCCAGCCGATTCTCGGCCTCAACATTCTGGTCAGACATGAATAAATATAATGCCACGTGGTACACTGCAGTCCCTACAATACACCAGATCATACTGGATCGCCACTTGAGTAAACCCGAACCCGTTTACCCTAAGCTCCGGTTCATTCGGAGCTGCAGCGCGTCGTTGGCTCCATCTATATTGGCTCGGCTCGAGGAAGCATTTGAGGCGCCAGTGTTGGAGGCGTACGCGATGACGGAGGCGGCCCATCAGATGGCGTCTAATCCGTTACCGGAAGATGGCCCGCACGTTCCCGGATCGGTCGGGAAACCCGTGGGTCAAGAGATGGCCATATTGGATGAAAATGGTGTTCAACAAAAGGTTGGGGCTAGTGGGGAGGTGTGCATTAGGGGACCAAATGTGACCAAAGGGTACAAAAACAACCCTGAAGCCAATAAGTCAGCTTTCGGGTTCGGGTGGTTCCATACGGGTGATCTCGGGTATTTTGACTCGGATGGGTATCTGCATCTTGTTGGCAGGAGTAAGGAGCTGATCAACCGGGGAGGTATAGCTATTATACATGTTTATTATACACACACAGTCACACCACGCGTTACACATACATATATAATAAACCTATTGCCAAGGTAGTTCCTTTCAAGGTTAATATACAATGATAGGCGACCTACCATATGCATTTTATTAAAGAAATGCATTCATTGCATGATATATAATTTAAAACTTTTGATTTGGAAAACTTTAGTTTTTTTGTTTTGTTTAATCTTTCTGATAAGTTAAAAAAATTATTTGATTAGTGGTTTTTGAAAACAGATATTTTTTTTTTCTTTGTACTCGTATTCCTTTTAAAGAAAAATGTCTCTTTTTAACATGATTTGTCTTCTTTATGACTTCAGGGGAGAAGATATCACCAATTGAAGTGGACGCAGTGCTATTGTCTCATCCAGACATTGCTCAAGCAGTGGCCTATGGAGTCCCCGATGACAAATATGGTGAAGAAGTAAGAAATATAAGCCTTGCACATTGTTTGATTAAAATGACAATGTCAAACTCGAATTTAAGTTGATTATATTTGGTTTCACACACACGTTACCAACAACTCTTAATAGGGTTCGAACTCTCAATCTCACCTCTCGAGATGAGAGAAGAAAGATTATACTATCCGGACTAAAGAATAGCATATGTAACCTCTGGACTTTTACAAAAAACTTGCATATGTTTCTTTTGTTGATCAAATGCTAAACACGTTTTGGACATCAATGTGTTTTTTTGCAGATAAATTGTGCAGTCATTCCAAGGGAAGGATCAAAAATTGATGAAGCGGAGGTGATGAGGTTTGGCAAGAAAAATCTTGCAGCTTTCAAGGTGCCGAAGAAGGTGTTCATCACCGATTCTCTCCCAAAGACGGCCACTGGGAAAATCCAACGGCGGATTGTGGCAGAGCACTTCCTTGCTCAGATCTCAACTGCTAAAGTTCCCAAGTTTGGGGCATAGAGGGGCTATTTGCCTGGGTCATTTTTGTTGGACAAGTCGGGAATGGGGGTAATGATAAATTGATATATAATATAGATATGGGTAATACATATTGCTTGCCAGTCAAATTCAGAAGACGCTGAATATTGAAAACTGCAATATATGTCATGTTTCCTATCAAGAACAGTGTTGTTAAGAGAGGTGGTTCAGCCTAGGAATTCTTTGTTCTAAATTTGCTTCAATATTTTTGCTTTTATGGCTTTTGAGGTTGAAACTCAATATAAAGGTTAGGTTGATTCCCAAACAGATTTTAAAGAAAAATGGTTCTTACTGTAACAAAGTGCGCAACAAATTGCCACAACCAACAGAATTGTCTTTAAAATAATTCACAATTTTCTGAAAAAAAATAATGCATCCACACACAGCACACATGACACAGCAAGGTATCTTTTTGCAGTATAATTTCTACTGAAATTTCTTCACCTAAAAGCATTCATTAAGTTTACTGAACAATATAGATAAAACCAGTTAACTAAGACAACCAAGCAAACAAGAGGCATATGCCAAGAAACACAATACCAACTCAATTCCAAATGAGTGTCCTAGAAAAAAAAAAAAAAAAAAAAAAAAAACATAAAATCTGCAACAGAATTGCAACAATAAGAGGCTGGAGAACTTTAGGCCTCCTGAATTTCCTCCTCTTCATCTTCGTAATCGTAACCTTCCTCATCTGCAGTAGCATCTTGGTACTGCTGGTACTCGGAAACCAAGTCGTTCATGTTGCTCTCGGCCTCTGTGAATTCCATCTCATCCATGCCCTCTCCAGTGTACCAATGCAAGAAAGCCTTCCTGCGAAACATAGCTGTGAACTGCTCGCTCACCCTCCGGAACATTTCTTGAATCGAGGTGGAGTTCCCAATGAAGGTCGATGCCATTTTCAGACCAGTTGGAGGGATATCACAGACAGTAGACTTCACATTGTTTGGTATCCACTCAACAAAGTAGGAAGAATTCTTGTTTTGCACATTAATCATCTGCTCATCAACTTCTTTAGTGCTCATCTTGCCACGGAACATGGCTGAAGCAGTTAAGTATCGGCCATGACGGGGATCAGCAGCACACATCATGTTCTTGGCATCCCACATCTGCTGGGTGAGCTCAGGAACAGTAAGGGCCCGGTATTGCTGTGACCCACGAGATGTGAGTGGAGCAAACCCTACCATGAAGAAATGCAACCGAGGGAATGGGATGAGGTTGACAGCAAGTTTACGGAGATCAGAGTTAAGTTGACCAGGGAAACGAAGACAGCAAGTTACACCACTCATGGTGGCAGAAATCAGGTGATTCAGGTCTCCAACTGATCAAAAAGGAACTGATTAGTTAGTATATCATGTCTCCAACTGATAAAAAAGAAAGAACTAACTAGTTAGCATATCATCCAAGTATGCAACTATTGTTAATATAAACACATGCATGTGATCTCTTGAGGTTCTTTTATTCCTCCCGACTCTAAACAACAAGAATCCGAAGAATAAGAAACAACAGATCCAAGCATATTATATATTTCAGATTCCTTCATAATATAGGCATATTCATGAGAGAGATAACGGGAGGAGAATCAAAGATGCAACAAACAGAAACATTAAAAAAAAGATTCTCCCACATGTGCAGTTAATTGGATACAAGTTGGCACCTGGACTACCTTAACTGAATATTCTAATTCACAGAAAGTGAAAAATGCAACAAACTCCAAGTCATCTCTATTCATGAAACTTAAAAAATTTATAAGTCATGTTAAAGTCTACTAGCATAAACTACGTTACAAAATGCCAATTACTTTTCAGGCTTTCTGCTAAAAATTACTCATCATAACATAATGTCTATAAATTTTCAATTGAAGTGTTTGCTAAGACACAGCCTCAAACAAGGCGCAACAAATCTCGTATCAGGTAACTTCAGATACACAAGCATTCAACAGACTGTGCCAACTTTAAAGACATAAAATAGAATGGTCTCACAATAAATAATGGTTCATCCTCTACCTTAATCTATTCAGGAAATTGCATAGGATGAAGAGAGTACATTAAAAAGATTAAGCTACCAAAAGAAACACAAAAGATACATATTGTATCAAATACAAAATTAAAATCTACTTCACTTATGCTAAAAATGGTGTATGCTAAATATGGTGAAAGGCAGAGAAAAAGGGAAATAAACTTACAGCTGGGTGTGGTGAGTTTTAGGGTTCGGAAACATATGTCATAGAGAGCTTCATTGTCAAGAACCATGCACTCGTCTGCATTCTCAACAAGTTGGTGGACTGAGAGGGTTGCATTGTAAGGCTCAACAACAGTGTCAGACACCTTTGGTGATGGAAATACAGAAAAAGTGAGCATCATTCGATCCGGGTACTCTTCCCTAATCTTGGAAATAAGAAGGGTTCCCATTCCTGAGCCAGTTCCACCACCCAACGAATGGCAAACCTGAAACCCTGAAAGAATTTGAACAAATGTTAGCAAACCCAACGAGTGTATCAAAACATTATAGAATCCTACACAAAGATACAAATCTAAAGTAGACAATGAGAGAACTCAAAATGCATAACAGAAAATGGGAAAAATATGTCTTGAACTAAATCCATCTCAGTTTGGCCACCAATAATTGCAGGATACTAAGAGAGGTATGAACATTGAATTATAAGATTCTTATCAGGAAAACCATAAATTGCAGTTAAGCAAACTTGAATACTTTCTATTTCATGGTACCAAAATATTTAAGATATCAATGGGGCAAAAATCATTGTGGTGCAAAGCAAATAAACAGCAAACAAAATAAATAAATAAATTTCTTATACAAAAAAAAAAAAAAAAAAGGGTATCATAGAAAATGAACATTCAAGCAACAGTGAATTAGATGCTACAACTTATATGACACTAAAATGGGAATCAAACACAGGCAAAAGCTTGTGAAATGTCAATAAAAGTATACAATGTTGAACAGAGCCATGCAAATAACACTTACAATTTACACAGAATAGACCTTCAATGACAACAGAGAAAGAAAAAATAAAATTGAATTACTAAAACCAACATGTACAATAGTGAAAACAAACAATAATTACATGTACAACATAACAGATCCACCAAATACCTCAAAACAGCATATAGAACTTCACTAAAATGCACTAAAAACCATCTACACCATATGAAAAAGAGCAAAAGAAACAGAAAACATATATATAATTATATAAATCAAATCAAACAAATAAAAATTAAAAATACTATGCAATTCAAAACTAAAAACTCAGATCTAAATAGTACAATAAACACACTGTACAACACTGACAGTCAACCAGAACAATACACTACCAAAAACACCAGATCTACTGAAAACCCACTTCAATACTACAGAATCAACAAAAAAACGCAAAACAATTTGAAAAAAAACACTTTCTAAAAACGCAATACACTGAAACAGAACATAGCAATACCTTGAAGACAGTCGCAGTTCTCGGCCTCCTTGCGAACCACATCGAGGACCGAGTCGATGAGCTCAGCGCCCTCAGTGTAGTGACCTTTAGCCCAATTGTTGCCCGCACCGGACTGCCCAAACACGAAGTTGTCCGGCCGGAAGATCTGACCGTAGGGTCCCGATCTGACGCTGTCCATCGTGCCTGGTTCAAGGTCCATGAGGACGGCGCGTGGGACGAACCTCCCACAACTGGCCTCGTTGTAGTAGACATTGACTCGCTCGAGTTGGAGATCGTTGTCGCCTTGGTAGCGACCCGTTGAGTCGATGCCGTGCTCGGCGCAAACGACCTCCCAGAACTTGGCTCCGATCTGGTTGCCGCATTGGCCACCCTGAATATGCAAGATCTCACGCATTTTTCTAGAGAGAGAAGATGGAGATGGATGTAGAGAGAGAAACTGATAGAGAGAGGAAGTTCTAGAGAGAGAGAGACAGTGGATGGATTGGATTGGGGGAAATGAGGGGGAGGAGAGAGGAAGGTTTTATTGGAGGGGTTGAGTTAACGGTTGAGGACTGCCGTTACGGTGCTAGGAACGGCGACGTTTGGTCGAAGTGGGAATTTGAATTTTGAAATTGAGAAACCCTATTGGCTTTGGATTTCTGAGTATTGATTGGATGGTGAGAAAATGTCTGAAATTGGGTGGGAATGTTTCCTCACGCGCTGTTAGAGCGTTTGGAGTCAAGTGTAGTCTAGCTCTGACAAGGGCACGTGATTGTTGGTGGCTTTGTGCACATGGTGGACGATGATCACGTGACTAGCACTTTTACAGCACAGATTAATCTAGAATCTCTAGATATTATCCTCAAAAAAAAAAAAAAAAAAAAAAAAAACTAAAAATAATGTGACTTTATGTTACAGAAAAAGATATTTGGCAATTATTTGAGATATTATGTTAACTCTTAACTAACAAGATAATGGTCCATTACAACTAAATTGAAAGTTGTTGGCAATTATTTGCCAAAATAAGCTTGAATTTATGTTATAATTTATCTACCTAAAAGAGTGAGACAAAAGAAATAAATAAATAAATAAATAAAATTTGAAATTGTAGACATTTCAAGGACTTATCTCAAAATATAATTATTATTAATGTTTCGTTTGTTTGGACATAAAATATTATTTAAAAAATATATTTTTTATTTTCTATTATTTCGTTGTCTTAAAATATTAACGAAAAAAACAAATATTAAAATTTTTAAAAAATAACTTATTCATCAATTTTCGACAAGTTATTTTACATGCCCCGTTGACTTGATCTCAACCTCAACGTATACCTTTGCCAAAGTAAAAATAAAGAAATATTTTACATGAAAAAAAAATATTTTACATTAAAACAAATAGAGTCTAAATATAACGAAACTTTTTTGAAAAATATTGATATCGAAAAGTTAGAATGCAATATACTACTACTTCTGTTTGTGAGTCATAAGTCTTAAAACCGACACCTAAAATAGGACAGAGGTCACAATATCATATATCACATTACATCAATTACATCATACAACTTTATTGTGCAACACGTTGTATTATAATAGGTGTATTTTTGTTTTAACTTAAAAAGAGGAGAAAAATGGACTTCTAATTTTAATTTGAATATGTTATCATATAAATTGAACAAAACCAACCTTAATTCTAATACACCGTCAATTCTCGAGTCACAGTCAAGATAAGTGTAGATAAAAATCATCAAAATTTGCTAGGCCTTTGACTATTGTTTCATACAAACTTTATCTAAAACAAATGTTAATCATTCCACCAAACAAACAAGTTTTTGGGTGTGATTTGTAAAGTGTGTCCAGTTGTTTTTTATCTTACTCATTTTTTCTTTTTACCCGTTTAAGTAACCATCATATGCAAAAATGATGAGATATCATTTGAGATATCATTGGATTGAGAAATTGTTATATAGTCCGAGAATAATGGTCTTAACTGATCTTGATTAACACACAAAATAAGTAAAAAGTTAAATAAAATTGACACATTAATTCAAAACTATACAATAATTTCTCTTGGATGGTGTTTTTTATTTTTATTTTTAACCTGTAAAACTTAGTGGGCTGCCCATCCCAAACGTGCCTTTCACTCTCAAGCATTGGTAGGGTAACCTAAAGAATAAGGCTTCAGAAAATCCAGGGTGTGAGAAAGGAGAAGGAATAGAGCCATCAGAAAGTGACAACAGGTGAGGACAGTTGCAGTGATGATGAGCCTTTGTAATCAAGCAAAGAATCCCAAAAGTCTTATATGGATCCAATGCCCAACTAATAATCCTCACTCTTTAGACTTTGGTTGGTTTGATTTATAATGGATAGAGGATAAACAAAATAAATTAAATTAATAGTTAACAAGGAATTGAAATTAAATATAAAATGCTGTTAATTTCTTACTCATTCTTTATTTGTCATTCAGAAAACAATTTTTCGATCTTAGAACAAGGTATTTTAAGAAAACACATGCTAATTTGGCACATTAATAGCATCCCAAATGAGATTGGGACCATATTTTGGTCATCGGATTGGATTTGAAGCTCTCTTTCTTGAAGAGAATTCTTATCAATGTATTTTAGTCTCTTGGAATATTTGGCAAAATTAGGTCTTTATTGCTGATAGAACATGTTTTTTTCCATAATATTCTGTAATCACAAATGGGTGTTGGGCCCTGCTCTTATCAGTATTTAGAATTGAATGCATTTAAAATTCAGGTGTGATTTTAATTTCTTTTGGTGTGTGTTTTATGCGTGGTGGAGCCAAACAATCTTATAAATATCCAAATTAATCAAAACCCAATAATTAATAATATATACTTGAAGATAGGGGTAAAGTTGGGCGAGTCCACATTGATTTTTTTGAAGTTATTTCTACAATTAGGGTTTGGTTTGGATTGAAGCCCTGGCATCCCGAGCTCAAATCGAACTCGAATTCTAATATTATTTTCAGATATATTTTTTATTTTAAATACATTTGTGGAGGGAAATTTTTTTCCTCCAATAAGGACATGACAAGTCACGAGACATGGTATCACAATCGAATACTCCACATGGACCGAGCAAGGATAGAATCGCAAGCTCAAAAGCAAAGCCCAAACTCTGAAGTCCAGCAAAGATGGCAAAGGGTTATGGACCATGGGTTAACACTCAGCACTTTTCAAAAGATCTGGCCCACTTTTGCAACCCAAATTCGATTTGAGAAATGACTTGTTGATTCATTTATATATGTAAATCATATAGAATTGAACAAGTAACAAATATTGTTAGTAAGAACTTCGAATCCTAACCCAATTCAACCTTGTAATTTGTTACAAATAGAGGCAATGACCTCACAATAGTAAAGTATGAGCAAAATTCAACAATTATTGTCTTTATTCTTGAGTGTGTTGTAATTGTTTTGACTTTTCTTAGTCAAGCAAATTTGCACATAAACATTGACGTCCCAAAATAATTAATTGTGTGAAGAATTTTAGAAACCCAAAAATTATTAGTTTAGTAGTAAAATAATTTTAAAATTTGTAATAGTGGAAGAATTTTAAAAATTGTCAAGAATTTTAGAAATCCTAGAATTTTAAAAAAATATGTATATTTTTTAGAAACTGTTTTAAAATAAATACATGATATAAACTAAAAATTGGATAGAAATTCTTTATACTTTTAATAATAAAATAATAATATAGATTTAGAAGAATGATTTGGAACAACTCGATACTTCATTTATACCCTCTCCCATCTCCACGGCCTCTTAGGAATGGCAATGGGGCAGGTTGGGTTGGAAATTCCATTTCCCATCACCATCCTCAGGAAAAAAATTGTTGACTTTGACAATTATTTATACAATTAAGGTTAGGTTTGGGTTGAAAAATCTCAAATCTGAATTTAATTAGGGTTGATCTTGAGTTGAGGTCCTGGCATCCAGAGCCCATCCCGAACTCAAATTTTAATATTATTTTCACATATATTTTTATTTTAAATACATTTGTGAAGGGAAATTTTTTCCTCCAATAAGGACATGACATGTCACCAAACATGGATCACAGTCAAATATTCCAATATGGACCGAGCAAGGATAGAATCGCAAGCTCATTAGCAAAGCCCAAATTCTGAGGTCCAGCAAAGATGGCAAACGGTAATGGACGGTTAAGGCTCGGCACTATTCAAAAGATCTGTCTCACTTTTGGAACCCAAATTCAATTTGAATTGTACGAGGCAATAAATATCATGTAAGAAATTTGACGGCAGTGGAAATTTGAGCAAGAGCGTATGCAAAGTGAGAGTACGCTCGGAACATGATAGCGACACCTGTTGAGAAAAATTGTGTGATTTAGATCTTAACCCAATTTAACTTTGAAATTCATTATGAATAAAAGCCAAGACCTCACAATAAACTATGAGCAAAATTCAATAATTATTGTTTTTATTTATTAGTTTGTTGTAATTGTTTTGACTTTTCTTAGTCAAATAAATTTGCACTTACACGTGTATATACCCAAAATAATATTATTTTTCCAAAATAATTAATTGAGTGAAGAATTTTAGAAACCCAAGAATTAGACATTTAGTAGTAAAATAATTTTAAAAATTGTAATAGTTGAAGTATTTTAAATATTGTCAAGAAACTATTTTTATAGAAATCCTTTTAAAATAAATAAATAAACACGTAATAGAGACTAAAACTTGAATATAAATTCTTTGTAAATTTAATAATAACAATCATAATAATAATAATAATAATATAAATTTTAAAAAATAATTTAAAGTCCAAAAGTCGACAACTCATCTCAACATATTTCACATCAATTTCAATTGCCCATAAGTTCAATAAATAATAGAATAACTAAAAGCAAATTTGATAATTAATTACATCTTAGAGGCGGGAAAGATTACCCAAACACCTCCTTTATACGAGAATGTTCAAACATAATTCAACGAGAGAAATGAAGTTCTTCACAAGCTAAATAAACAAATAAAAATACTCCAACTGAAAGCGAGACAATCAATCACCAATGGCACGAGCTAGCCTTCTCCTTTACACCTCAAAAAAGTTGAAAGAGTGAAATGAGTGACACAACCTAATAGGAAAATATAATAGGCACTATCATTATAATAAATTTGACTCAATTAGAGAAATTATGAACATTTATTTCAGTATACATCATTCCAAATTAAATATGTCTTTTTGGAAATTTAATTTTTTAAAAAATGAGTAAAAAAAATTCAATTTCTAACTTATCTCGGGTCGCATAACTAAGAATGTCCTACCGATGCTAACATAGATCAATAAAAATATAACACGTGTCGAAAACTTTTTAAACTAATTCATTACTACCAAACATCTAACTTCCTAACCCCACTAACCATTACCAAAGTAAAAAAAATAAAATCTATCTCAAGCATCGACAACCTAAATATACATGAAAAATATGATATCAAAATATGAATTATACATCACAAATAATCTAGTAAAATGCATCACATGTGTAATTGTGTATTATGATTTTTAGTGCAAACATTCAAATGAAACTATCTAGTATGTTACTATTAAATTTAATCACATCAATATGATATAATAGATAATTTTTTTTTTTTTTTTTTTCCAGATATAATAGAAAATCTAGGTAATCTACTGGGTAACGATAAGGTTGTACAGTGAGGAAACAAAGTAACACATTTCTGCATGTGAACCCGCCTTGAGCTAGTCTTGCTGGATTTCTAATAGGTGAAGCCTTCTATTGGACTGGAACCTTTCGCCGTCTTGCTGCCGTCCACCACCGCGCCCGCCGGATTGATTTTCTTGCTGCAAACTCGTCTAGGGCTTACTACCGGAACGATGCACAGTCTCACACCGTTAATGGCTTTCTGCGGTTTTGGGTTGTTAATGGTGGTTTCTGTTTTGTTTTATGGGGTTGGTTTTCTAATAGGTCCTTTGGGCCGGGCTTGCATGCCTTTCTTTGCTCTTGTTGGGCTTTAGTTAGTCCTTGTCACTCTTCCGGGTTTCGGCCGAAGGTCCGTTTTTATAACCTTATATTTTTAATGTCAGTCCTTAAATTTTCGCCAAAAAAATAAATAATAATAATAATAAATAAATAAATAAATAATGTCCCAATTAAAACAATAAAGTAATATTTTTTTTTTAACATTATCAATTTAATATTCTTGCATTGAAGTTATTAAAATTAAACCATTACATGTCTGTGGACTTAATATGGTTAAATTTGGTAATTCATTCACTATCTGCCAATACAATAAAAAAAGAAAAATACTAAAACTTATCTTTTTAAAAAGTTAGATTTTTGTAAAGAGAGATTTATTTTGGTATTCAGAGAGTATTTTTAAGGGGGAGGGGTTGGACTTTGGAGCCGACCTAGGCAATATGTGTAGTTACCTAATAAAAATGGAAAATGATAAATATCATGAATGATTTTTATGATAATGCATCATGAATGATGTGGCATGTGAGTTGGCAGCTTGGTGTAATCTAAAAGCAAATTTTTAAAAGAAAAAATAGGGGAGAGAGAATGAAACCCGGAAATTTTTTAAGATTTTTATTATTATATAATATATTTTTTTCAGAAACAAAAGAACAACTTTTAACATCATGTTGGCGGTACAGTGAAATCGGGTTGTCTAAATGTATGTGTATATTGCAAGATGTAAAGTGTCCAACCACTTTGGTGTAATGCCATGTATTTTTGTTAGTGAGGACGGATGCTTTGTTGGGAGAATTTTGAGAGAGAGAAAGTTAAATAAGATGATTTAGGTAAAAAAAAAAAAAAAAACGAAGAAGGTCAACTGAATGATTTAGGAAAAAATAAAACAGGTAAGAAGGATGGAAGAGAGAAAGTGACGTGATGAGTAGGGCTTATAAGTGTTGGTCAAAATGGACTTAGGCAGCAAAAAAGTAGAAACGTTGTCGTAATACCATTCATGATGCAAATCTAGAAATTTGTTTCATGATGTGTATCACTGCTAAAAAAATAAAAAAGTTAAAAAAAAACACTCTCAACTTTGGGTCTCCAATGAAAAAAAAATCCAAAACAAGCGTATGTGAAAAACATAACAATTAACTAAAATTGCTAATGCACATGTTGAATGGAAAATGAAATAGCTAGTTGTGGACATGATTAACCTCAGATGCAAAGACAAATCTCAACCCTTATTTTCCCCCTCAAAATTCTCTTCTTCCCCGCAATTTTCTCTTCTTTTAAAAGAAAAGTAACCCACCTCTCATGTCTTCCCAAATTCAAGGATCTCTCCTCTCCTATACTTTCATCTCTCTCTCCTCTTTCTTCTTCTTCTCATTTTGCAGAGCTCTTAATCCTCATTGGACGACACAATGGTATCTCTCTCCATCATTTCATTTTCTTTAATTTTATTGTGATGTTTGAGAAAAATTATAGAGATCTCTTTAGACAATGGTTTCATGACCATTTTTTTTTTTTTTTTTTTTTTTTTTTTTTTTTTTTTTTTTGTGTGTGTGTATTCATCATGGTCAGATATGAAAGTTTGCATTGGACCATATCATAAACGAAAATTATACATTTTTTTGCTTTTCTATTAACAACAATGAGTTAGCACCTCAATTTGATTGATTGAGCTGCATTTGTTATTTTAAAAAGTGAATTTCGGAAAGTTTAAGTATATATGTATATATATTGATTGTAGAACAGAAGAATAAATAGTATATGTTGATTAATACATCAAAAGCTGAAATTGACTGTGTATATATATGACTGTATATTAATAATGTACATGATTATATATGACTCATTTATTGGCATACCACCAAGGCTACAATAAATTTGTAAGCATTTTTATTTTTTTGGCATAAGCTCTCTCATTTTTAATTTTTCCTTGTATTAATATTATTTGGACAGGCGAATTCGGCTTCTGGAATGGCGGTTGAGGATGAGTGTAAGCTGAAATTCTTGGAATTAAAAGCAAAGAGGAACTACCGATTCATTATCTTTAAGATTGAGCGTCAACAAGTGGTTGTGGAGAAGTTAGGAAGTCCAGAAGAAAGCTATGATGATTTCACTGCCTCTTTGCCTGCTGATGAGTGTCGCTATGCTGTCTTTGATTTCGATTTCGTTACAGATGAAAATTGCCAAAAAAGCAAGATTTTCTTTATCGCTTGGTAATACATCCGCTCAATATTTACATTTTAATCATACAAGCTAGAATTAAGTTCGAGTAACACATATATTAGAAATATAAGCACATACTTTATTTGCTCAGACTCTAGAACCTAGACCTGATTAGAGAATGAGTAATGATAGGTAGTAGGATAATTTCGACTAATTTTATGTAAGTAAGGGCTGATATCATCATGACATTATCGATATTAATAATATCATGATGATGTCAGTCTTTACCCACAATAATTTCGGACTTCAAATCAATATTCTTAGTGAAAAGGGATTAGCGGGTTTCAAAATGTGCCTATGCCTTGCCAAGAATGGGAAAACTAAAGTGAATTCCCTTTGAAGAAAACCAAAAGTCTTTTGAAGATTTAGTGAATTCCCTAGAGATTCATGTGTTATAGGTTTCTTGTTTGGTGACCTTGTTGCTTTGTGGTGACAGAGCCGAGACTGTAAGATCACGAGTGTGGTTAGATTGAATATTGTGAACTAGGGTTAGTCTAGAAAAACAACAAAGAATTCCTCTATTTCTCTAATTATTATGTGAATCCAATTTTTTGTGGACACAAATGTGACAATTAATTTTCTTTGGTAAATAGGCAGGGGACAGTGAAAAAGTTATATGTAGTAATCTGATTTTCTTGTGATTTTAGGTCTCCAGACACATCAAAGGTGAGAATGAAGATGGTCTATGCCAGTTCCAAGGATAGATTCAAGAGGGAACTGGACGGCATTCAAGTCGAGTTGCAAGCAACAGATCCCAGCGAAATGAGCCTCGACATTATAAAAGGGCGAGCACTTTAAATATTACCTCCCATTGTTCATCTCGAACTTTTCCTGATTGTTATTTTGTGAGCATTGTTTATGTGTTTTTTTTGTTTGAATTGATTAAATACTAAACCGTGTAGTATAATGTAATATTATTATTTTTTTTCCTACGGAGAAAAAGAATATATTATAACTCTCGTGTCGCATTAAGCATTGGCAATTATTTAAGGTAAATATATTGTTTTAACATGCCGAACCCTGATTTCTTGAATTAAAGAGGTTTAGAGTAAATGAAGGATAATGGTTTAAGTTGATTTAGTTTTTTCGAAATTTTTATTTCTTTTTCCTTGTTATTATTGTTTTAAAAGGGTTTAACATAAGGCGTAATTAATTTAAAGTGCTAACTTATATAACATGAGCATGACAGCAAAGCAACAAGAACACAGTAGCAACAGCAAGAACGAAAAAGAAACTCTGAAGGAAAGAAATGTGGAAGCAATACCTTGTAGAAGATGATGGATGGCCAAGTACTTTATGCATCATTGGATCTCTTGAACTTCCTACGGATGCTATTCACCTTCAGCATTATGGCCAAGTACATCTGGTCTTCCATGCGATCAAGAAACTGAAAATAAGCATGCCTCCATGTCGTCTTGAGCAGAAGAGTACCACAAACAACCCAAAATCCAACTGCAAATCCCGGACCCATGCCGATATAAAACCATATCATTTCATATTTATCTTCCTCTTTCTTCGTTAATGCCACACCTCGACCTTGAGATTCTCTCTCTCCTGTGCAACTCTTGTTGAGAGGGACTCCACAAAGTTCAGCATTGCCAATGTAGCTAGTTGCATCAAAACTCTGAAGTTGGGTACTCGAAGGAATTCTTCCAAAAAAGTTGTTGTATGACAAATTCAAGTAACTGAGAAATGTCAAATTACACATGCTTTGTGGAATTTCACCCGAAAGATGGTTTCTCGAGAGATCAAAAGATTCTAACATTGCCATGCCACCAATATTCTTCGGTATCTTTCCCGTAATTTGATTATGAGACAAGTTTAAATATTGCAACGCATGAAGACTTGAAAACTCATCCGGGATGGACCCGGATAAATTATTACTTGACAGATCTATGCACCTAACAAGTCCAAGGTTTTTATTATACTCTGCTTCCCTCCCTTTTATCACCAATGAGAAACTATTCATGTAGAATTCAGAAAGAGTACTCGTAAAAAGTCGCGTAGTTCTGAATGCGTAATGATGTGAAGAATTTGTCATAGTCATCACACTGATATTCTTGAAGCATTTTGGTATTGGTCCTGATAGGCCATTATTCCCAAGATCTAGAATTATAAGCTTAGAAAGGCGGCATATTTGTGATGGTATATTGCCGATAAATTTATTGGATCTTAAGCCGAGAACCCCCAAGCTTAACAATTCTCCGATCCAACTTGGAATGAGTCCGGAAAGTTCATTTTCACCTAAATTAATGAACTTCAATACGGTGCAGTTCCGCAATGATAAAGGTAGTTCTCCAAGAAATTTATTACTGTGCAACTGCAATGACTCGAGCATGCTTAACGAACCCATTGAATTAGGAATTTTACCGAATAGGTGATTCCTACCCAAGTTTACATGAACCAGATTTTGCCAATGCATCCAACAATGAGGAAGTTCGCCTGATAATAAATTATTCGATAGGTCTAGAACTACCAACATACTTTCTCCTTTCATATATTGGCACAAGAATGGGAAAATGGGTCCAGAGAGAGAATTGTTTGCAAGGTTCAACATTAGAACATTTGGAGACAAATGTGGTAACTGACCCTTGAAAAGATTAGAACTCAATTCAACAACGGTAGAATTTAGCAACACGTTGGATATGTCTCCACTTATGTGATTGTTGGAGAGATCGACAGACTCAACTCGTGACGCCCACTTCCACAACCATTCCGGAGCTACATCCGAAATTTTCGACTCAGAAATGTCTAACGCAGACAAAGATGCTTGTGTTCGTAGCCATGAAGGAAATGTTGGACCCATCTCGCAGGAGCTCATCCGAAGTTCATCAAGTTGAAAAGGAGGAACCCAATCGGAAGTCACATTGAAGAAGAGAGGGTTCGAAAACATTTCCAAAATTTTCAATTTTGAGAGTTTGGCAAAATTGATTTCGGAAACAATGCCTGATATGGAATTTTGACCTACGTGTAATTCCTCAAGGTTCGAGAGGAATCCCACACTCTTTGGAAAAGAGCCATTCAATTGATTTTCATTAAGAAATAATACTCTCAAGGCCGATAAGTTTCCAATAGATGCTGGAATGGGACCAGACAATGAGTTGCGAATAAGTGACACATATTCAAGATGTTTCAATTGCCCAAGCTCGTCTGGGATTTGCCCGCTAAGAATATTTTTTTCGAAATCTAAATAGCTCAACATGTGAAGATTTGAAATGCTTCTAGGTATATGACCATATAGGAAATTGTGAGATAGGTCAACATGCACAAGGCTACTGGTGAGATTAAACAACTGATCTGGTATCTCGCACTCAAAATGGTTGTGAGAAAGATCAAGGACTTTAAGAGATGAAAAATTAACGCGAGCAAGAGTTGGAATTAATATTTTCTCGAGTTTGCAGTCGAACAAATATAGTTGTGAAAGGGAAGGAAGCATGCTCACCGCTTGAAGCCAATCAACTGCCCTGCTAAGGTTGACCCCTGTCATGTCGAGGTATTCCAAGGAATAAAGACGAGCGATCAAACTAAGGTCATCAACATAAAGTTGATCATTATAGCTTAAGTCGAGATGACGGAGGCTTGAGAGATTGCCAAGCTGATGAGGAATCAGCCCTTTGAGTCCACAGCCGGACAAATGTAGTTCTGAAAGGGATTTGAGCTTGCTAACGGATTGATACAAATCAGCTGCCTCGTGAAGGTCGATCCCACTCATGTCAAGGAATTCCAAGGAATGAAGACCAGCAATCCAACTAAGGCCATCAACAGAAAGTAGATTATGATCAGTTAGATCGAGAAAACGAAGGTTCGAGAGGTTCCCAAGCTGATGAGGAATCAACCCCTCAAAAAACGATAGAGAAAGGTTGAGATATCTCAAACTTCCAATAGAACCTAAGAAACTTGGAACACTAGCACCTGTGAAATCATTGTTGCTCAAGTCCAAGTAACTCAGATATTCTAATTCCAGCAAAGAGGGAGTGATCTTCCCACCCAACGAGTGCGCCTGATAAGATTCATAGTCATCAAGAGAGTGGTCATTGTGGAGGTGAAGCTCGACGACTCGACCAGTAATATTGTTGCACCGGACTCCTGTCCATGTACAACAATCTTGTTCCACAAACCATGAGGATAGCCTGTTTGAAGGGTCAGTGAGACCTTGTTTGAAGCTTAGAAGTGCTCGTTTTTCCTTTTCATTGCAAACAACTTCGTCATCTGGAATATTAATCCCATCACATAATAGTAATAGCCTCAAGTTGAACAAGGCAGTTGAGGATAGTAGCCAAAGCAAGAAAGGAGCAATGCGGGTACTCATCATCATCTATCTGATCACAAATTAATGGAAACAATGGAGCTTATGATGAATTAGCAAGTTCAAATATATGTAAAAGAGTGGAAATGAAGATATCAACAAGCGGCCACAAACGTCGCTGCCACAATAATGGAACTTGGCCGTCAATCTTGACTTGGACATTTATATACTGTCCACTCATTTCATTTTCAACACCAATTGCAAAACCAAGTCTTGTCAATCAACTGTTTCATAAAAATTAAAAAAAGATGGTTTTTAGTTGCCTAATCAAAGAGCATGTAAATTTAGGTTCTCCAAACTGATCTTTGATGAATATTTTAAGTATATATTTTCCTCAATTTCCCACTTATCTCGATCCAACTACAGTAGAGTATAGATTGAGGAAATTAAAACTATTAAAATGGTTTTTACATAATTAGGAGAATATATATATGACAAGTGCAGAAAATACCATTAAAGTATACTCAGCATAGCATATTTATTCCCTATTTAAAAATGTGTGCAAAAAATACTCTTATTTATTATTTTTTTTTTTTCAAATTATGCAAAAATACCCCTAAAAAAAAAATATAACATAAATTACTGCTGCTGGGGGAGAAATCCACGCGGTTCGATACGACACCGTTTTCCTGCAAAGAAAAGAGTAGAAGATCGGTGAATTTTGACGGCACCGGTGTGGTACTTGCTAAGAACCCTTCGACGATCAAGTCAGTCACCGGAGGTCTAAAAGAAAGATAGAGGGCATTTCATAACGACAGGGCCGAACGGCAAATTGGTCCTCTGCACCTGGTCATCTATGGCGGCAAGACCTTTCTCTTTCATAGCCTGCATTACATCTTTCATTTTCGCCTTGAGATCCCTGATCTGCAAGTCGAAATAGGTAACTTTCTCTGTCTTTTCCTTAACACAGAAGGTTGTGCCTGTTTGAGATTGGGGATTCCGCGGAGGCGGAGAAGGAGGTTCTCTGTGTCGATTTCCGACTTGGCTTGGTTCTACCTCGAACTTGTGAGGAGGGTCGTTTTCTCGGTCCTCCTCATTTTCTCCCCCATCATTTAGATTGGGAAGATATGGGTCGGACAATTCTTGTTGAGGTGGTGGTCCCGCTGGGATAAGATGTTGCAGGATCTCTGCATTTTGCTTGATCAACTGGTCCATACCCTGATTCAGAGTTTGGACCTGTAGTTCTAATGCTGCAAGCCGTTTCTGGTCATATCGGACCACGTGAATTTCTCCCCCAACAACTGCTATAATACTTGTTTTGCCTTTTTACTCTACTGAAAATGCCCAATGGGATATATATACTACTAATATAATTATATATATATATATATACTCTTTTCTCTATATATATCTTTAAACTTTTTTCATTTAAAAAAAAAAAACTTTGAGAATTTGTAGATTAATGATTTGAATTTTTTGAGATTTCAGTTTGTTATTTTCTACTAATTTTTTTCTTTTTCTTACCAACACTGTTAAAAAAAAAAAAAAAAAAAAAAAAAAAAAAAAAAATCGTTGTGCACTGGCTTTCGGAGTTTGGAGCAGATATGTTTTCTTTAGTTTGTACTTTATTTCATTCTTTATTTTCTATTATTTTATATTATTATCTTTATTTATCTTTTATACTTTTATTTTCTATTTTTTTCTTTACTCGTCCATTATTGGCGTCCTTCAATAGTGTCATTTTCAGTCATTTTACAAAATTATTTATTTTTATATATTTTATAAAATGGTCCGGTTAGGGTAATTTAGTTAACTTAGAATTTAAATTTGTCATAGGAACTACCAAATTGAAACTTTAGAGGTATTTTTTGCACGTGAAGGGTGTCCTTTAATAGTGTCATTTTCTGTCATTTTAGAATATTATTTATTGTTATATATATTGTGATAACCTGGATTTTTAAGATTTTAATTTAATTTATTCCATAATTTTTAGTTGCTAAGATTGAGTATTTAACTTTTATTGGTGATTTTTTTTAGAATTGATTTGATTTTGTGCTTATATATATTTATAGTATTAGTTTCACATGGTAAAGGAAAATGGGCACTTAGACGAAATTCAAAGAGAGAGAAGGAAAGGAAGATAAGTTTGAAATGGTAATGAATTTTGTGGGGTCCATTAGTAGATTTTTAGTGGGAATGGATTTGTTTTATGCAATTGTATTTATATATATATTATATATAATATACATTGCATTTGTTAAGAAGGAACAGGTCAGCCGCATGTGGGAAGAATGGGTTTTGACGTTTTCAATTCGTGGGGTCCACTAAGGAGCTTGATGTGGTCTTGTAAGCATTTATATATATATATATATATATATATATATATATATATATATATTGCATCTGCCTTGAGATAAGAAGAATGTGTGCTGCCAGCCGAAAATTTAGAGAAAAAAAAAAAAGAAAAAGGGAAAAAGTAATGATTAGTGGGGCCCACAAAATTGATTTTATGGCCATAAATTCTTTTAACTTAGTCCTTCACGTGGGGTGGGGGTGGGGGGGGGGGGGGGGGGGGGTTGTCTGATAGGCTTGAAATGAGTGTATTGCTTTATTCACGTGGGTTTTGTTGGCTAACATTTTGTTTGAGTGGTGAGCGTTTTTGTTGGGTGTTAGTGGAATTGTCTCTATAAAGAGTATGTTTTGCAACTTTGGTAATGATACAAGGAAAAAGAAAAAAAATAGAGGAAAACAAAGTGAGCCGAGAGACACACAGAGAGACGAGAGTTGCAAAGAGAAGCCGTGAGGTTGCAGAGAAGGCCGAAAGCTTGAGGCTTTGATGATCTAGTGAGGAAATTTTTTTTTTTCAAGGTAGGGGTGTTCTAATACATAAAATTTTTGTACTTTTGTAAGTTTTCTTGTTTAATTTGATGTTAAGCATGCTCAATTTGTATAATCTCTTGCAAAACTAATTTAAATGTCGGTTATGTAACACATGAATACTTGTTAGTTGTTACTTGTTGTGTAGTGATTATATATATACTTATGTGAAGTTAAATTTATGTTTTAAATGCTTACAATGTTAAATTGATGTCGATTGAAAGCATGAGTTATGTGTTTTGAAAAAATTATGTTGGATAGTATGTGTGAAAATTTTATTGTTGAATTGATGATTTGAAACATGGAGCATTCTTGCATTCATTGGAAAGAGAAATGGGAAAAGTGTTTTCAAAACAAAGGAAATTAAATTTTTGGAAAATGTTTTCTAAAAGCGTTTGCGAAAACTCGGACACCTAGGAGGCGCCTAGTGGTCCGTGGTGTTAGTGTGATCTAGAAGGGGATTAGAGAGAGACTCTAGTGTGCTTGAGCTACCTAGACGACGCTATGGAAGTGCCATGTGGTCGGGGAAAAACTAGCCAACCCCTCCCTCGTGACACCTTGGAGGTGCCTTGGGTCGGATTACACTAACGGTTTAGATGTTGAAACGAAAATGTTTCAGAAATGGAGAGTGACATGAGCATGGCATTGCATTTCATTGGCATACATGGCGTGTTTGTGACTTGAATGGCATATGTGTTTATATTGGATGTTGTGGTTATGGTATACATTTCCGGTATAGTATGATCCCGTTCTCTTGTTTTCTATTCTATACGTGGATTCACAGGTTCATAAGAGGTGTGTCTTAGACACCTCCTACTGAGCTTATGTTCACCCTATTATTTTAACATTTTTCAGATTTGGGAAAGGAAGTGGTGGACGACGTTCCTCTACAGGTCTTGATGGGTTAGTGGATTGTTTGATCTATTTTGTAGCTATGATCTCATATTATTATTATTATTTATAAACCCTGGGATGACACATATATTATTTATTGCCATAGGAAAGAATTGTAATGTCTTTTGTTGACCTTGGGTTTAGGTAAGGACTCGATTAGCGATTCGGACCTTCGGGTTTGAGTCGTTACATATATTTTATAAAATGGTCCAGTAAGGGTAATTTAGTCAACTTAGGGTTTAAATTTATCAGAGGGACCTATTTGCACCAAATTGAAACTTTATGGGTGTTTTTTGTACATGAAGGGTGTGATATGTACTGTAAGCATACTTTAGGGGTGTTTTCTGCATTTGACTCTATATATATCCCGTAATTTGCAAATCATTTTTTTTAGCGTTACAATTAGAATTAATTCAAACGCTCTATGGAGAATGGGGCCATACGGGCCAATTTTGATAGTTTCGTGAATTTCTAAACAAAAATTAAATGGGGAAACTACATTTAAATTGAGTTGGGATTCCTAAATAACAAAGTGGTCTATTTTTCGAGTTTATTTTTCAATTTAGTTTAGTTAAGCAAAATAATTATACATGAATCGAGAATTATTATTTAGATTCAAAATGCCCTCCAAACTCTTATTTCAAAATATCAATTTATCCTCTTTGAATTACATAATTCATTCACACCAAAATTCAAAAAAAAAAAAAAAAAAAGGGTCACGTAAAAAAAACACCCTTAATGTATACTCTCCGTGGCACTTTTACCTCATATTTGAAAAAATATGCAAAAAAAAAAAAAAAAAAAAACACCCATATTCTTTTCACATCGTTACAAAATTCCCTCCAAACTTTTATTTTATAATATCAAGTTATCCTCGTTGAAATGCATAATTCACTCACACAATTTTTTTTTTTTTTAAAAAGCAAACGTAAATGTAATTTTCATTTTGTGGTTGTAATTGACTAGCAAATAGGCAACATTGTGAATGAATTATTTAATGAAGGAATGATAAAATTATTATGTGGGTGCTGTGGCAAATTTTGGTGTCAAAATTTGTACCATCAAGTTATAATTTTCTACATACTTTAGAGTCTCAATGTCAGAAGCGGAACTACAAGTGTTGCAATGTGTGAGCATACTTCAGTTCGATGGGAGAACATCAATTAGAAAAGATATATGAGTAGGGACACTTTATATTTCAAGTTTGGTACGATAGGACTTGGGAAAAATATGTTTTTATTTATTTTCGGTGAAATTCTATTTACAACCAATTGCGCTTCTTGAATGAAAACAGGTCTCGAGAAAACTAAAACCAGTTACACTTTTATGAATGTGCGAAAAAATCATTTTTGGGTAACTCTATAGTTTTATGTTTTTATTCAAACTTGTAGGGCAGTCCTTGTATGATTTTAAAAGTTATTTTTGTTTATCAAAAGAACTTTCTAAGTCTATAAAAACTCTATTTAATTTCTCTCTTGATTGATTAAGGCTTATAGGGTTTTAAAGAGAAATATTTTTGCTATCTTAGAGCTATTTGAGAGTATTTTTCTGCAGAAAATCACTTGAGAGAAGTTCGTGATCTACTAGCAATCCTTCTACAAGGATTGAAGAGTAAGCCTGAAGTTTGCAGCAATCGGACGGGGAGTCGCAAGAGTAAGTTTGTGAAGTTTAACAACTAGTTCTTGCTGAAACGGAGTGGGTGTGAGCCCGAGTCAGAGTCTATTATAATTTGCTTTGAAGATAGTGGGCCGTTTCACTCCAGATAGCAAAAGTCTCTGTTGTTTACATGTCGGTTGGTCAGATTTCTTCCAACTACGTTTCCACCCACAAAATCCGGTGTCAACTGTCAAACTTTATTTACTTTACTTACACTTTATATTTGCTTTATGGATTTGATTTCAGTTTTATTTCGGTAAAACTAAAATAATTAAAATTTGGATATAAGAGCAAGTAAAACATATTCATCCCTTCTAGGTTATTTTTAATACAAACTTTCACATCCATTTCGCATAGTGCAGCTCAGATGTGTGAGTATGTTTTTTGTCAATTATTTATTAAAAAATGTATTTTTTGCCAATGGAAAAAAAGAAAAAGAAAAAAAGAAAAGATGGGATGGGTTCTTATATCTCAGGAAAATATTGATTGATTTGCGCTCTAAATGTTTGGGACATATCGGAGTGTTTCGTAAATAATTTAAGAAATCAGTATTATCGATATTGTCATATAATCTCAAGGTTCAATTCCTTAAACACAATCCAAAATTAAAAGAAATCCAATCTTTGTACTTAAAACCTACTATAATAGAAACAAAATTGTAGCATATCTGATCCTTAAAGTTTAATGAAGCCCCCACCACCAACCAAAATAAAGTATTACATTTATTTTGATATAGGAGCATAGTGTTGAATTTTCTGACTAAAATTTGGTTGGTATCTAATTCTGGACAAGACGGACTTGTTCAAGATATTATGAACCTATTCATTTGGAATGTGTTATAAAGAATTTGACTCCAAATGGATGTGTTCATTATTTTTTTTCTTTTTGATTTATTCATTTTTGGCTATCAGGTCCCTGCTATTTTAGAGTTGAATATTGACATGGTAACTCTTTGTAAGCAAGTTGGGGAATTCTCGTCTGACAAAGAATTGGGTTTCAAGACTTTTTAAATAGATATGGGTATGAGGGTAGAAAGATAAAGAGAGGAAAGGAAAAATGTAAGGTTTAAGGGTAAGTGTTGTGAGGAGAGAGGAGAGTCTATGTGATATGAGTTGTGCAGCGGAAGATAACTTGTGTAGAAAGTTTTGTATTTTAAAAAATATATGTGTCTTTCTGACTTTACTTATTTTAGCAATTGATCAATTAATGTTATGCAAGATAAACTAAAGTAAAGTAATAGAGTTAGAGATAACACCAGGATTTTTAGCGAGGAAACCCCAATTAGTATAATAGACCAACTGTTTGCGGGAAAAATCTCGTGGACTGTGCAGTCCAAAGTAAACTGATCCACTATGTTTGAAACAAAGTACAATGGACTTTGACTCAGACTCATATCTTATCGTTCGACCAAACACCAATCACTGACAATCCTCTGGCTTTGCGACGTCCCGTCTAACAGCTCTTAACCTCAGTCTTACTCTTGATCTATGTAGAAGGATTGCTGGTAGATCAAACAACACTCCTCGAATGCTTTGACCCTTTAAAAGTGTGATTATTTCACCTCTGTTCTTCAAGATCTGAATTTGATGCAGAAGAAATAGATCTGCTTTCTCTGATCGTTGTAGATGCAAGATTCAAAATACTTTGATCACGATCAAGATTTGAATAACACTCTAAAATCACTCTTGTGTTTATGTCTGTGTTTTAGAAAGAAAGACAGAAAAACCAGATTTGATTTTCTGCAAAAGTATCTCTCTAATAGGCTTTTAAGAAATCTAAAGATGTATTGTAAAAGCCGTATTAACCTAAATGAATATCAAGGTTTAAATAGAATTTTCAAAGACCTAGACATGCATAGGAAAAGGTAATTTTCGTGCATAGGACTTTTGGAAGAATTCTAAACCAATTAGGAAGAAAAATCAAAACAGGAAACTAAGTAATTACTAAACCTGTCTAAAGCCTTGAACCGGTTCAAGATGACCAATGAAATTTCAAAAGATTTATTTGATTCTTGCACCGGTTTCAAAAAGCTTGAATCTGTTCAAGATGGCCACTCTTGAAGTGTGAAGGCCTGACACTTGGAAAAATACTGCTTTAGTAAGTTTGCAAATATACCAAGTATGAAAAGTGTCTTAACCTCAAAACTTATCTTCCTAAAGTTTTGTTCATACCTTTTTTATAGATCTCAGTATATCAAACTTGAACAACTTTTCAATTCCGCAGCCGATCTCGATTTTGAAATTTGAACTTGAAATTACAACGTGATCGGACTTATTTTGACACCGAAATTAGCCAATTACAAAATTTATATCCCACATGCGATTCCCAAATGTAAAGGTTTAGCTTCAAAAAAGATGATGAGTGAGTTAGTGGGGTTTTGACATCTGTTTATATATTATCTCCTTGACTCATAATAGTAAAATCTTCTCTCTATGGACGTAGCCCTAGAGTTGAGGTAACCATATAAAATATTGTGTTGTGCGTGGATGTGTATAGAAATTATCTCTATATATGTTTGTGTGATTAATGTGATGATGGTGCTTCGACTGTGTATGATAAATGAGGGATTTAACTCTCAACAATAACCGACTGTTGAGTGAGTTCGAGGGAGTTAATATCCTCAACAATTGGTATTAGAGCCAATGGAAGGTCAAAGCTTAGGGTAGATCCTGAAGATCAGAACTAAATATTTTGTGAAGTTTGTCATAGTAAAGGTTGATCGTAAGGTGCTATGTAGACTCAATTAGAGTGATGATGACATGAAGGTATGTTGGTTTGAAACTCACGAGGATCAAGTTTTAGGGAGAAAACAAAGAAAGGGTGCAAGTTTTCAAAGTGTGGTGAGTATGTTAATAAGGAATGAAGGGGTTTGCTCTAAGCCTCATAAAGATAAATGAATAGTGAAGAAGAGGGTTTTTTGCTTTTGCCCAAAATAAACAACCAAGGGATTGATTGATTGGTGACCAAGTTGCCATGTATGAGCATTGAACACCAATGGGATGATGGAAGAAGTAGGAGCATGATTGAATTTGAGAAAAGGTAGAGATTATTAAAATGTTTCTCAATTTCATCATAGTATTTCGTTTGAGGTGGAGAAATCTTCAGTCGAGGTGCAGTTATAGAAGAGTGCATGAAGATGAATTTCGAGCCAATGTGGAGATTGTTAGGTTTTGTGGCTCTCAATTTCATCATAGTATTTCGTTTGAGGTGGATAAATCTTCAGTCGAGGTGGAGCTATGGAGGAGTGCATGATGACGAATTTCGAGCCAATGTGGAGATTATTGGGTTTTGTGGCTCGAATTCAGTGTGTATATAGTTCTGGAAAAGATGGGCATATTCAAGCTATTATGAAAATGTTTATTTAGGGTGAATTGCGAAGAATTTAACCCTAAATGGACCTGTTTAACCTTTTTTTGGACTTCTTCATCTTTGGCAGTGAGTTCCTGCTATTTTAGAATTGAATACTGATATGGTAACTCCTTATAAGCAAGTTGGAGAATTCTTGTCCAACAAGGAATTGAATTTAAAGACTATAAATAGAGATCGGTATTAGGGTAGAGAGATAGAGAGAGGTGAGGAAAGATGTAAGGGTAAAAAAGTGAGTGGTGTGAGAAGAAGGGAGAGTATATGTAATTCTCGAGTGTAAAGATGTAACCTCGAAAGAGATAATGAGTGAATGAGTGAGGTTTTAACATCTGATTGTATATTCTCTTCCCTGATTCATAAAGTGAAATCTCTTTCTCCATGGATGTAGTCATAGAGTTGGGTGAACCATGTCAAATATTGTGTTGTGCGTGGAAGTGTTTGATTGTTATCTCCATATATTTGTGTGATTGATGTGATGATGATACTTCCACTGTATATGATGAAAGATGAATTTAACTCTTAACAACAACTGATCGTTAGAAAAAACTTAGGCAATAGTGCCTCATGAAGCATTATATCCCACAATCAATTCGTCCTATATGCAAACAATTCCTTATAGGGGCCACGTCTGTGAAACATAGTTCGAACTTTACCGATCTGTGGAAAAGGGGAAGGGGCGGGGGGACAAAACCCTAAACACCCGGTTAAAAAAAAAAAAAAAAAAAGGACACATAGAGTGGGTTGGAGGGAGTTAATATCCCGAACACACTTTGCTTTGGATTGTGAACTTTTTTTTATAGAGAATATGACATAGTCGAGAATGAAAAATTACAAGAACAATAGTGAATATTCCTATATTTTTCAGATTCCAAACGGAGTTTCTGAATGGGTTTGATATTTCGTTAATTTTTATTTTTAATTTATTTATATTTATTATTATTATTATTATTTTTATGTTGGATGCATATGTGATTGTTTTTTAATTTAATCAAATTGAATATATATTTTTTAGAATAAATCACTTTATTATTTAGGACTCATAACGTAATGTAACTATAATTTTTCCGATTAAATGTAGTACCGGAACTATTTTACAAGAAACGAGACCGTCTAATTGTTTTATTTGTTTTGTTCAGTGACATCCTAATTCATTTCTGTATGCATATATAAGTAGGCAAAAAATTATTCAAACTAGATTGCTCATTTGTGAAAAGGTTCACTCCTATATTGATCACACTGACCCTACTATTAATTGCTGGGTACCATATGTCAAACACTGGGTAGTAAAAAGACTTTTTAGTAGATGACAATAGAAGTCACTAATTTCATTGGCTTAATTTTTCAATTATAGAGGGCCCTTATAAAAATGAAGATAACTTATGTCCAACCAAGAAAATTCAATCAACCACAAACATCGCTGCCATGATAATGAATAATGGTGAAGCTTGACTTGGATATTTTCGCATTATATTTATTATAAATTCTCTTAATCGTATTTACAAACAGTTGAAAATTAACTCTATCAAATTCCAAAATTGAATATAAAAATAAAAAATGAAAATGGTTTTTTGGTTTCCTTATTCAACTTCTGGCGAAAAAAAAAAAACATTTCTCAACACACATTTGATTTTTCAGAGGTTTGGGACAAGGTTCCAATATGTTCTCTTGCTTAACCAAAAAAACGATAAGGTTACAAATCAAATAATCTAGTACACAATAAAAAAAAAAAAATTAAAGAAAACTAACTAAACATGCTAAAAGACAACTAACTAAACAAGTAACAAACCATATGGTGATTTTTCGTAATTTTAACAAAACAATTAAGGCTTTTGTAAATAATTTTTCCAACTGTTTATAAGTGTGTATTATTTTTTCTCTTCAAACTATTTTGTTATTTAACCGTCTTATCAACCTCCCATTTATTTAGTTTTTAGATCATTTTATAAAAAAAAACAAGATATATAGCCTAAGTCATTTATGCATTAATGAGTAGGCACTGACTCATTCAAACTTCTGGCTAAAAAACAAACACTTATTCAAACCAGATAGCTCATTTATTAAAAGTCCAGTCTTTATTGATTGGAAAAATTCTGCTCCGTATCATTTTATTAGTATATGTTAGCCCAAAAATAATGAATTAAAAAAATATATATATAACTTGTGTCCCTCACAGTTCATACAAAATGTCATTACTTCATTTATATTTTAAGTTTAAACATTATTACTTCATTTATATTTAAGTTTAAACATGTATAATATTCATTATATAAATTCTACGGAAAACAAAAGGAGAAAAAATTACACCAATCCCCCCTCATATTTAATAAAAATACATAAATCTCTCTTATTATTAATTTTATTTTAAATTTTTTTTCATGAAAAGAATGTTAAATTACAAATTAGCGGGTGCGATTGCTCAAAGCTGGGATGAACTCCTTAGGACAACGGAGAGCAACCCAACTGCTAAGCTACGAAAGCACTAACAAACTTTCTTTTTAAGTAATTTCCTTAAATGGTGATTACAAAAAAAATATATCTAATTTATGAAAAGAAAAAAAAATATAGAAATAAAGAAAAATCATCTCACCAAAAATTATTATTATTATTTTCAGTGTAACCAAGAAACTTCAATCAACCCGTCCCTGCCATAATAATGGAGAAATTAAATTCAACCAACCACAAACGTCCCTACCATAATAATGGAGAAATTAGTTCAATCAACTACAAATGTGAACTTCTACATTCTACTTGCGGTCCTTTTATTCCCAAACTGCCGACACTATTCAAGCTAACCCTTTCAACAGGAGAAAACGAGAGTATAGCTAGTTTTTGAAGAATTTAGCACATTTATCAATTTAGCAATAAATTAGGAAGATATGGAGGGAGCAAATTGGAGTATGTTATTTGCTAAAGGGAACCAAGAGGCTTCTCCCTATAAAGACCAATATGGTTCCTTGTACTTGAGCCATGACATCTATCTTATTTTACGAAGCACGGACACTTCTAGAAAGGAGTTGTACTCGTATTGTGTTCGACACTTCATATACGTGTCCGTAAATAAAAATAAATTTTTATTATTTTAGACACTTTTTTGACACTTTGCGAACACTTAGGCAGACACTTCTAAATATTTTTAATGCAAGTCTAACCAGTAATCTTAAAAATAATATTAATACATTATAGAGTATTCAACTTTTTTCTTAAAGAAAATTTGACATTATAAAGTCATTACAATTACACATGGCATCCAATAAGCACTGACCAGACACTTCTTTAATGATCAAAAACTAAATATAGTACATGAATTATTTTACAGAGAATGTTGAGATACACAAACTTATTTATGAATACATGATCAGGCACTATATATATATTTTTTAAAGCAAAGAAAATTTTATAACACCCAAGCCAAATGATACAATAAAAAAGGAAGAAGGCATACACTCCAGATTACATCAACATAAAGGAAAAACACACTTTCATCAAACCAAAACGCCAACAAAGCAGATAAATTAGCTCCTAGCTGATCCAAATGTCCTGCGTGGAATAATTCATTGTATCAGCAAAGTCCAACAGAAAAATAGTTTAAATGCTATATATATATATATATACACACACACACACACACATACTGTTGAGATAGACTGTCAGGTATATATATATATTCTTTAGGCAAATCCGGCTTAGGAATGGTTTTGTAAGCTGAAATTGTTGTGTTAAATAAATAAGAATCGAGTAGGAGTTTATGAGAACAAGAGAAAAAATAAATGATAAGAATATAAAATAGCGCACACATAAACGAGATAAGGATTTACATGGTTCAGCTATACCTAAATCCACGGGGAGAAGATAGAATAATATTTCACTATAGAAATATAGAGATATAAGACTAAGTGGCTCACACCCAAAACCCAATTATACCCAAACTCTCTAACTCTTTGCTTTTCTTTACTAAGCAATTTTACACTCAAATTTTGGATGCTCCTTGGATGCCATGGGCTAGGCTATTTATAGCCAACATATCTTCACATTGTTTGTATACTTGGTGACCACGAAATGGGCTGGACTTGGTGACCACGCAATGAGCTGGCTTGTTGATCACAATACTTGGAGGCCAAAAATTGGTGATGTCATGGGTGATGCAATTGCATGGTGAGATGGCAGAATTTGAGCTATAAGTTTAACAAATCTCTACCTTGGTGAAAATTCAAATGAGCCACTGTATCTCTGCAAAACAAACTATCTTCTCCACTAAGCCCCTAAGGGCAATTTCAACATTTGAGAATACCAACCAAGTCCAAGCAATGCTTGAACTTGAGAGCCGGAATGGACTTTGTCATCATATCTGCCGAATTTTCAGCTGTGTCAATTTTCTTCAATGTAGTAATTCATTCTGATATGACATCTCGAATAAAATGATATCTGACATCAATGTGTTTGGTTCTCTCATGATACATTTGATTTTTGGTCAAATATATCGCACTCTGACTATCACAATAAATAACAGTTGAGCTCTGCTGCAAACCCAAAACACTAACCAAACCTCTCAACCAAATGACTTCCTTCACTGCTTCAGTGGCTGCCATATATTCTACTTCTGTAGTAGAGGGAGCAACTGTAGATTGCAAGGTTGCTTTCCAACTAACTGCGCAACCTGAGAGTGTAAAGATGTATCCTGTTAGAGATCTTCTTCTGTCTAAATCACCAGCATAGTCGGAGTCCACAAAACTAACAACACTATCAAAATTATCACTGCTCTTCTGATAAACTAAGCCAATATCTGCAGTACCTTTCAAATACCAAAGAATCCACTTCACGGCTAGCCAATGCTCTTTTCTTGAATGATTCATATATCTGCTAACTACACTGACTGCATGTGAAATATCAGGGCAAGTGCAAACCATTGCATACATCAAGCTACCAACTGCACTAGCATAAGGAACACGTGACATATGCTCCTTCTCCTCTTCGGACTACGGTGATAAAGTTGCAGAACAACGAAAATGAACAGCAAGTGATGTGCTCATAGGCTTGGAATTCTGCATGTTGAACTGCTCAAGCACTTTCTCAATATAACTCTTCTGTGACAAACTCAATCTACCAGCTTGACAATCTCTCTGAATTTCTATGCCCAAAATCTTCTTCACTGCACCGAAATCTTTCATCTCGAATTCAGTATTCAACTGAGATTTTAACTTGTTGATTTCTGACATGTCTTTTGCAGCAATAAGCATGTCATCAACATATAACAACAAGTATACAAAAGAACCATCTGAGAGCTTCTGGTAGTAGACACAACTGTCATAGCTACTTCTCAAATAGCCATGTGCAACCATAAAAGTGTTGAACCTCTTATACCACTGCCTTGGAGATTGCTTCAACCCATACAAGGATTTCTTCAACAAACAAACATGGTCTTCCTTTCCTAGAACAATGAACCACTCTGGCTGATGCATATAAATTTCTTCTTCAAGCTGACCATGTAAAAACCTGTTTTGACATCAAGTTGCTCAAGCTCCAAGTCAAATTGAGCAACTATGGCAAGCAACACGCGGATAGAGGTGTGTTTCACAACTGGTAAGAATATTTCATTGAAATCCACACCTTCTCTCTGACTATAACCCTTTGCCACCAACCGTGCTTTGTACCTTACATCTTCAACACCTGGAGTTCCTTCCTTTTTCTTAAAGACCCATTTGCAACCAACAATCTTCTGGCCTTTAGGATGTTTCACCAACTCCCATGTTTGATTCTTATGAAGAGATTCAATCTCCTCAGTCATAGCAATAGTCCACTTGGCAGATTCATTTCCTGTAATAGCTTCTTGGTAGGTGGAAGGCTCTTTATCTTCAATATTTTCTGCCACAAACAAAGCATAAGCAACTAAATCTGCATAAACATACCTCTCAAGAGGTTTAATCTGCCTTTTCTGTCTCCCTGTAGCAATACTGTACTATTGCTCATTTAGTACTTGATCATCCTGCACTTCTTCAACATTTGGCTGAACTGGAGTGTTGACTTATTTCTCTGGAGCTTCAAAGTCATGCTCCACCTACTGCTTAACACCCTGAGATTCACGTGTAACAAAAGACTCCTTTTCTCGAGTGAAGTAAAGTAAACTCATCAAAAGTAACATCAATAAACTTAGGTGACTTAGGATCGGGACACCACAACCTGTATCCCTTCACCCCGGATGCATAGCCAATAAAAATACATTTCTTGGCTCTAGGCTCAAGTTTTCCTTTATTAACATGAGCATAACCAGGACATCCAAAAACTCTTAAATTAGAATAATCAGCAGGAGTACCAGACTATACCTCTTCAGGTGTTTTGCACTCGATAGTAGTCGATGGTGACCTGTTCACCAAATAGCAAGTTGTGTTAACTGCTTCAGCGCAAAATCCTTTAGACAACCCAGCATTGAAAAGCATACAACGAGCTCTTTCCAAGAAAGTTCTATTCATGCGTTCTATTACACCATTTTGTTGTGGAGTCTTTCGAACTGTATGGTGTCTGACAATGCCTTCATTTTTGCAGAAATCGTCAAACTCTCCTGAGCAAAATTCTAAACCGTTATCTGTTCTAAGACGCTTGATTTTCTTTCCGGTCTACTTTTCAATCATGGCCTTCCACTGCTTAAACTTAAGGAACACTTCATGTTTTTGCTTCAAGATATAGATCCAGACTTTCCTGGAGAAGTCATCAATGAAAGTCAACATATATCGAGAACCACCAAGAGAGGGAAATCTGGAAGGACCCCAAAGATCTGAATGAATGTAATCAACAGTGCCCTTGGTCCTGTGAATAGCTGTACTGAACTTGAGTCTTTTCTGCTTGCCAAAGACACAATGCACGCAAAAGTCTAGCTTTCACGTCTTCTGTCCACCTAGCAAACCTCGTTTACTCAATTTTGTCAAACCCCTCTCACTCATATACCCTAACCGCATATGCCATAGATGGGTAGTTTCTGAATCTTGATCAACTGAAGAAGATACTGAAGCAGCGCTTGTCACAGTACTGCCCTGCAAAAAATAGAGGTTTTTTCTCTATTTTTCCTTAAGTATAGTGAGAGCACCTTTAGAAACTCTCAAAACTCCACCTTCAGCAGAAAACTTATAATCATTAGAGTCAAGAGTACCAAGAGAAATCAAGTTCTTTTTCAAATCTGGAACATGCCGAACATTAGTTAAAGTTCTAAACAATACCATCATGCATCTTAATTTGGATTGTGCCTATGCCAACAGTCTTACAGGGATTGTCGTTCCCCGTTAAGACAGTACTACCATCAATAGAACTAGTCCCTATTGGGACACATATGATAGGAACAACCAGAATCAAGAACCCATTCACTACTGGAGTGACAAGCACTGACAGAAACTGAAAGAACATCTTCGACATCCGAGGAACTTTCCTCAGCAACCCCAGCAATATCAGAAGAATTACTAGTGGATTTATTGTTAGACTCTTTTTCATCCTTTTTATATTTCTTCTTATTTTTCAATTTTGGACAATTATACTTAATGTGCCCTTTTTGGTGACAATAATAACATTCAGTATCTTTATAAGACCTAGATTTAGATCTCGATTTGCCCCTACTACCATAACCCTTTTTCTCATTTCTTCCCCTCACAACCAGACCCTCGGCCTCTCTATTATTTCCAGACACCTTTTTTCTCAACTCTTGAGAGTTCAGTGAGGATTTAACATCCTCCATACTAATGGTGTCTTTTCTATAGAACAATGTAGTAACAAAATGCTCATTGGAAGGAGGCAAAGAATACAACAAAATAAAGGCTTGATCTTCTTCATCAATTTTAATATCAGTATTTTTGAAATCCATAATAATAGAATTGAAATTGTCAACATGTTCCTTAAGAGGCATACCTTCCTTCATACGAAGGGTGTAGAATCTCTGTTTCAGGTAAAGTATGTTGGTGAGAGACTTCGTCATGTATAGACTCTCCAATTTCAGCCACAACTTTGCCGCTGTGTCTTCATCAATAACTTCACGCAGCACCTCATCGGCAAGATTCATGAGAATCGCACCGCGCTCCTTTTCATCGATCTCATCCTTGTCTTCATTGGACATAGTTTCTGGCAACTTGTCCTTCCCGAACAGCACCTTCTTTAGACCTTGTTGAGTGAGCAGGGCCTGCATCTTAATGCACCAAAGACTGAAACTAATCTTGCCATCAAATTTCTTAATTTCATATCTAGTCGACATCTCAAAAAACTCCTCCAAAAATTCCTCTGTGAATAGTACCGTATTTGTAAACAGTACCTGAAAAATATCTATGAATAGTACCGTATGTGTGAGCAGTATTTGTACACAATACACCAACTGAAAAGAATATAAAATAACACACACACAAACGAGACAAGAATTTACGTGGTTCGACTATACCTACATTCACGGGGAGAAGACAGAATAATATTTCATTATAAAAATATAGAGATACAAGGTTAAGTGGCTCACACCCAAAATCCAATGACATCCAAACTCTCTCATTCTTTGCTTTTCTTTACTAAGCAATTTTATACTCAAATTTTGGATGTTCCTTGGATGCCATGGGCTAGGCTATTTATAGCCAACATATCTTCACACTGTTTGTATACTTGGTGACCACGGAATGGGCTGGACTTGGTGACCACGGAATGGGCTGGCTTGGTGACCACAGTACATGGAGGCCAAAAATTGATGATGTCATGGGTGATGCAATTGCATGGTGAGATGGCAGAATTTGAACCATAAGTTTAACATGTTGGAATTCAAGGTGAAGAGGAACTACAATGTATCTTTAAGACCGAGTGTCAACAAGTGGTTGTGCCCCTCTGCTTGCCGATGAATGTCGCTATAGTGTCTTTGATTTTGATTATGTTACTGATTAAAAGTGCCCAAAAAACAATATTTTCTTTATTTCTTGGTGATACAACCAGTCAACAATATTAACATTTAATCATAGAGAACTAAGTTGAAGTCGCACATACATTAGACATAGACGGTTAGACATATAGTTGGCATACCAATAAGGTTGCTCTATTATCAGTCCTCAAACCCCTCAATAGCGATAGTCTCATGCACTTGACAGTATTCAAGTCGAGTTGCAAGCAATATATCCTAGCAGAAAAAGCTTGACATTGTAAAATGGTGAGCATTTAAATATCACCTTCCGGTCTTTGACTTTTCGTGGTGGTTATATTTTGTTAGCATTGTTTGTAGGTTTTTTGTTGAATTGACATTAAATACTAAACTGCGTAGTATAATGTGGTGTTGTATTTTTTTTATTTTTTTATTTTACAGCGAGGAAAAGAATATATTATAATTCCTGTGTCAAATTAAGGAATGTCAATTATTTGGGGATAAGCATATTGTTTGAACAAGTCAAATCCTGATTTCTAGCACTTTATTTAAATCACAAATCACCTATTCCAAGGTATTCCTAATCTCAAATCAAAGGGGGATATGGCAAAATCGGTAGACGTTAGGGACTTAATTGGATTGAGCCTTGGTTTGGAGATTTACTAAGTGATAACTTTTAAATTCAGAGAAACCCTACAATTATTTAAAATGGGCAATTCTGAGCCAAATCTTGTTTTTCGAAAACAAAGAGAGGTTGGGAAAGAGAAAATAAAAAAAAGGATAGGTGGAGAGACTCAATGGAAGCTGTTCAAACATGTGGAGTTGACTTCGTTGCATTGTTAAAAGAATCTTTTTTCATCAAAACTTCGGAAAGGATGAAGGTCAAATTCTGATTTCTAGCACTTTATTGAAATCTCAAATAACCCATTCCAAGGTGGTAACAAACTTTTCTGGTTTAGTCTTGATTAGTAAAACAAGTTATTGGATACTTTTGTTGCATCAGTGAAACATGTTAAGGGATATAGAATATGAAAGTCTAAATTCCATACTAGGGGTGTTTAGTTTAAGGTTGGAATGTGGGACTCCTATAATATATTGCCAAACATAGATCCTCTAATAGCTTGTAGATTATAACTACACACTCTGTAGAGCAGAAATTACAGAACATTAAAATGTTTAGATTTGTTTCTCTAAATAAATAATATTTAATCTAGACTGAAATGGCTAAGACATGATTAACCAACTGAAGACTTCAGTTCATTAGGTTTCAACAAACTAATAAAAATTTGGACAATAATCAATACTTCTCACGAATAACTATTATAATGTAATAATATTCTCATCATATTTTATAAGTAAAATTGCATTGGATTAATATCATTCCAACATATAGGTCAATATATCTCTTGAAATATTAGAATCTATTAATGTCAACAAAAACAAGAGTATATGTAGTAAATTCGCCTCCAATATCTCCTTAACTAGAGTGCAGAACATCAAAGATATATACAATTAACAAAAACTAAATATTAAGGTTATATTTTTGGGATTATTACATATAAATGGGGTTAGAGTTTCATATTTACCAAGAGGCTGAGTCAAAGTCTCATATTTCTTAAAAATGAGGTTGACTAAATTGATGACATGGCACATGAATTATTACTGTTTAAAACATGTGGTGCCTAAAATGCCCTTCTCACTATTCCAGCACATTTACCTTATTGCCCCCGTTTAATTTAGTCACTCAACTTGTTGCCCTAAAATACACAGTCACAAATCCAGCGAAGCAAGCCCAGGCAAACACAGCATCACCGAACATGGAACCCTAACCCTCCCTCGTCTCATTCGTGAGGAGCCCTTAAGAGTCCTCTCTCTCTCTCCCCCCATCTCTGTAACAGGATTGAAGCGTAGCCGTTGAGCCCTAACCCTCATTCAAGCCCTCTCTCTTTCCCCCTCTGTAACAGCAAAGCACTTCTCCACGTCTAACCGTCGTTGGTGCACCCTCTCTGTAACCCAGCGAAGCACTTCTCCACTTCTGCCATTCATTTATTGTTGTTCTAGTAATATGGTAAGTACTCTCTCCCTCTTAACACACACACGTTTATATTTTAGATGATTATGGTCCTGATTTAGTGTTATAATATTTTTTTTTTTTTTTTTTTTTCCAATTGGATGTCTGATTTTCATGGAGGTTATGTTTATATATATTCTCCTCTTATAATTTCTATTATGCAATCATATATATATAATTTCTATTCTGCAATCAAGATTGTTGTTGCTCTGTTTGTTGTATATGTTTGAAATGTGCGTAACAAAATGTTGCTCTCTTGTGCGTGACAAAATTAATTTTTAAAACTCAGTTTTATCCCACCAACAAAGGCAAAATTTTCATAAAGTAGATACTTAATTAATCAAATGTTTTTTTTTTTATTTTTTATTTTTCTTCTTCTTCTTTTGTAATTAGGTTTGCTTGTTTTTGAAGAGTTCATGCTTTCTTTATACGTTGACTGAACTGAAATCCCAAATGTTATCCTACAATCTTTCCACTAGCATGGGTTTTCATACTTAAAATACTCGGAATTTGTTGAAGAAAACATAATTAAACAGGATAAAAAACAAATTTCCATGCATGTCCTTTGTTACCTGCTGAATTTTTTTTTATAGAACATTAATCTGATCTTAAAACTTAAACATTGTACTGTTAATGCCTACCTGTGTATAGTAGAGATTCAATGTCCCTAAATCCAAATAATTCATGTTCTTTAAATTTACTAGGACCATGTGGAAGCAAGTGGCAGTACGTGTGGTGCCTACAGGCTTTTTGTTGGATTTCACTAGTTAGCTAACTAGCTTGTGCCAAGGTAACAAGCTTAAATCCTATCTTCATAAGTCATTTGCTCTGGAGACCTTATGATACAATCAATGAATGTAAACTGTAAAGAGGCATGCATGTGATAGTCTTTGGGTAGGGACACTTGTTATCAAATGTTTGTGAAATCTACATTCCCATTTGCATTTGCTTAGTAAAAGAATTGTTTAAGATTACTAGTATTGGTTCTACAATATTAAATTAAAAACAAGTTTTTCATACATACTATATTTGTTGTGGTTTAGTGGTTGAAATGTAATTAAATATAAAATTTGAGTTTGGTTCAATTAAATGAAAATGCTTTATAATAATTTCATGATTAATATCTTGGGTGTTAAGAATCACTAATAAAGATTTTAGTTCTCAATATAAAACAAAAGGGAAGAAGCTACTCTGTTTGTGCCTTATAGATGAAGTAACAAATCTTCATGGTTATGCTATGATTTGTGCCTTAGCTTACAAGGTTGGAAGTCTTTGGTAAATGTTTTCACTAGGGAAACATAGCATTTTAGAGCATGTCAGTGATGGCCTTGGTGTCTGATAATTACCAACATTTAAATAAATTAGATAAATAATTCTTTTTAGTAGACTGATTGAATATGTTAACATTTTTAAACGATTAAAAAATTTAGTCTAAGATATTGCCATGCAATGACCAGAAATGGAAAAGATTTCTTCACCATCTGTTCATGAAATTTGAATGGTTTTAAACAACAAATTTCTAGATATGCTTACAAGTTCCCCCCGCGCCCCCCCCCCCCCCCCCCCCCCAACCGGTGAAGAGTGCAAGCTGCTTTATACCTAAGCCCAAATTCAGTTGAAAATACAAGACACGAACAATAATGGGAAAACTGTTATATGACCTTTACGTCTAAATTGTATTTACGGGAAAAGAAAGAGAGAATGAAAGAAAGAAGTAAATTTCGATCAAAATTCTGTCCAAGACTGATGCTTTGGAAGTTATTTAGTTTCTAACGAGATGAAAAAGAGAAAATATAAAGCAGTAGGTAGTTATCTAAACACCAGTTATATAAATAATAATAAATAAATAAATTAAGTACTTATTCAGTTTTATCAAAAGGGATGCAGAAAAACTCCTCCGAAGATAAACATATTGTCATAAAACAAGACATAGCATTGGTAATACTAATACCTCTTCGGGCGTTGATTCTCTTCTTGAATAGCCGAATTGGGTCATAACCCTCCAAACACGCCGCATAAATAATTATCCTGACATTGAAATTCAAGCAATTTTCAACCCATCAAAGAACCAAAACAAATAGCCCGAACTTTCTATATATATACACACACAGAAAAACAAAAATTGGTAAGAGGGGGACATAGAAGGTGATCTCTCTGGCGGCTCTGGGGCTGCAAAACCTGCCACTCTCGTCAATTCTGGGCAGCATTTCTCTTGGAGATGAGAGAGAGTTTGCCGATTTTTTAAGAACTTCCCCAACAGCCGTGAGAGCTGAAGAAGTGCGAAGAGGAGAGCTTAATAGAGAAATTAAGCTTTCTGAGAATTAGGTTTTGAGTAGCATTCTCTATACCAGATCAGAATATGACACCTCTTTGCATTATTTGGAATCAAAGTAGAAATAGAAGTTAGAACTAAATTGAAGAGTAACATTACTTTTTGTATAAATTGAAGAGTAACACTACTTTTTTATCTAATATATTCTACACCCGTGCATATATATAAATATATTGTGGAACATACATATTAAATTGATGACTTAATATGAATGCCACAATTAAACACACTACCTTAGGGGGGGTATTCCCAAAGTTTCTCATTTTATCTGTTCGATTTTCTAATAATAGATAATAAATAATCTCCTATTGTGTACAGAATCACAACACTTACTCCAAAAACATATTATATATATATATATATATATATATATATATATATATATATAATATTGTGAGTTGAGTTGAGAATTTCACTTGATAGAGCTTTGATGTCAAATAAATAAAGAAAGACAGGTTTCATAAATGAGGAGTGAAGAGGTTGAGGGAACACTGACAATATTTCTTTGTATTTTGCTCTGTTTTGAAAAGGCTACATGAGAGAGCTCTCTCTCTCTCTTTGAGGTGGATCTGATTTTTTTGGTCCAAAACTCTGGCACTACAATCAAACCAAAGACACCACCTTTATGTGAAGGTGAATACGGATACTACATGTCTTTGCACTAGGAAAGGAATCAAAATCAAAATCAAAATCAAAATCAAAACAGCTAATGGGTGATTTAAAGTTTTCAATGGGAAACAGATAAGTGTAGTACTACTAAAGTCTGTTTTAAGAGAAAAGCCTTCAAACATGGTAGAGTTTATAGATTTTTGTGGGGATTGCCTTATTAAATCTGCCTATGCTCTTTTAGCTGCATTATATATATTTCTCGCAATCGAGATATACATGGTTTTACCCCACTAATTCTCGGAGCTCCCAAAGAATTATTTGTACTCATGAAAGCGTAGTCTCAAAGAATTATTTGTACTTATGAGGAATCTAATTTTAAATCTGGTGCTTCATGTACTTTTATTTTTTGATTTTCAATTGTATCCAAACATCTTATTTTTTTATATTTCCATTAAAATGGTATCTCTCTTTGATTTTGGATCATGTGTGTGATTATGAAATTATGTGTTGATTTGTAAGGTTGCTTTCAGCTTTGGACAAAAATAAAATGAAATGCTCTTTGAATTATCGACTCTCAATTAACTATGTTGGCAGCCTATTGCAATCGATTAGAGTGATTAATAAATTCTTAAAATTTTGTTTCTTGTGAGGGAGGGTCTAATTTTGTAATTTTGCTTTAATGGTATTTGATAGTAACAGAAAAATTCAGTAAGTTAATATTTATATTTGGTTTTATACTAAGTCGCATAAAGTGGTAGATAGAGCGCAAAAGCAACAAAATTAAATTACAAACAAATCGTGAGAATGGGAGCTAGATTTACACCTGTTAAAAAGAATTGTATAACCTAGATTTTAACACAAACACACTTGTCATAGGCTAGCTACACCTATTGTAACTTCTGCGGCTAGCTATTGGTCACTGTTCTTGTTTGTTTGAGTGTGTTTGGATCATAAAAAAACAAACATATTTCAGCCACTACATGAATAGCTTCCCAATGAGATTGAGGAAAAACTTCAAGACAAAATGGCTGAGCTAAATCTAGTTTATGATTATGTTAAGTGCTGTTAGGAGGAGATTGAAACAGCACTGGACCGTCAATAAGCACATCAATCTTAAGAATCATAGTGTGAACTATACTCTAATACAGGTCCATAGAACACGTGTGCCATTAGGGGAGAGAAAACCCTAACGTACCTCGATTTGGAAGGAGAAAGAGAAGGAATGAGAGAAATGGTATAATAATACTTGTTTAACCTTCCAAACAAAAAACCTTTAGGAGTCATCCAAACCAACATGAATTTGTTCTAATTTTTACAAGAGTTAGGCTGAAATATTTAAACATAACACGACTTTGTCATATATATGTATGTTTATACATGATTTTAACACACACACACTGGCCATAAGCCTAAATACCACACATTAACTAGTACATAATGGAACACATACACAAAACTAGTAGTAATCATGATGCAACTAATAAGCTCCATATGATCAAAGTAGTTTCACGGCTTATTTATCATTAAGCAGTAGTTGCCATGGACTGATATAGATATATATTCAAAGCATATAATTTTAAATTTTTAAGCTCATTACATCAACAAACTATCAAGACTTTCATTTTATTTTTGTCCAAATCTGAAAGCAACCTTACAAATCAACACATAATTTAATGTCCACACACATGATCCAAAATCAAAGAGAGATACCATTTTAATGGAAATATCAAAATTTAGTTAAAACCATTAATACTGACCATGGTTATATCCATTTGAAATTTTAAATTCACATTGTCAGTTATAACCAATACACACCACAATATTGGTCGATAGCTATGAGTAGTATCAATTCACTCCGTTAGAAAATAATATCTATGTAAAATCAGCTATATCTGTATCTTCCTACAAAAAGAGTCAGACTAAATCAGCTATATCTGTATTCAAGCTATATATTCAAGGCTCTTTGATGACTGCAGACTAAATCCTCAGCAGAACGTAGGAATTTAGGAGTTAAAATTCAAAGCCACCAACACATAGGTAGTCCAATTAGTTTTTATGTATAATTAATTATTATAACTCAATTTAGATCAAGAATTATTCAAGATTGTTGCCTCTTTCTCAAATGGCATGTAGAGTATACCTCTGTGTAATATGTCTTTAGGCATCTACGCACATGATAGAATTGATGCAAAAGCTAGCAAACTCTATGAATGAGGCTTTTTTAATATATGTATTTAGCATTAATTTATAAAAAAAATGTATTTAGTATTAATTTATTATTCCAACATTCCCTTGTACTTGTCTCCCCCATTTTCAAGACTTACACATATAATATTTGTGTGTGAAAAATAATCAACACTCTGCTCTCTCTCTATTTAACTCTCAATTTTTTATTTTCAATCTATATTGTCCCATTTAACTCTCTATTCATCTCATAATCTCCCTCATCTTGTATATATGTTTGTTGTACACATAGTGATACAATTATCTAGTAATCAATGGCATTGATTTTGTGGTTGTATTTTGATTTGAAAAAGGTCTGTAGTGTGTGTTTAGGAAAAGTTTAATCTTGACACCGCCTATCCCTATTGAGGGAATTAGTAGTGTTTCGGTGTAAATAGATCTCTAAATTACATTATATAATTATGATATTTAATTGTTTTATATTTCATTTTTTTTTGAACTTCATATTTAGTTTTTTTTTTTAAACTAATGAGTCAATTTTCGAAGCAGTTGGACAAATGGATGAGAGACAAATTATATGCTATTGTCGATTTGATGGGAAAATTGACAAAAATGAGAATGGGGAAATTATATACATCGGCGGTGTCACAGACCCTTTTATGATTACAACAACAACAACATACGAATCATTTATAAATGAGTTACAACAACGTTCATCTTCAAACATGAGTGGTAAAGTCATATATTATACCACCGAATCTAACAAGAATGAACTTTTGAGGATGACGGGAGAATCTGGATTTAGAGTGATGCTTCTAGTGAGTGGTCCCATGCTAAATGTGTATATGGAAGATGCAGAGCCTGTAATTGCATCATGCACAATTCCTACTGATCATAGTGAGAGGTAAGACACATATATTTAAAGTAATACATTGATGTATGCGCTGCATAGGTTATGTGATTTTTAATATACCTTTTTATCCACTTGTAGACAATTTGTTGAAGCCACATCGCCAATTGGTCTTCTACAAAGTGTTGCGTCAACGTCTTCATTTCCTCCGATAAATGCGCATCGGGATTCTTTCCGACACATTGATGACATTCTTTGCGTGGATCAGCTTTTTGACAGCCCAAATGATTTCAAAGATGCACTCGTTTTGTTTGGTCTTCGTAATCATTTTCGGTTCAAGTACTTGGACAATAGCAGAAAATATTATAGAGTTGTGTGCGAGGTTAATAATTGTCCATGGAAATTATCAGCTGGTTGTGAAGGAAGTGGTGATATAGTGAGAATCAAGCGGTTTAATAATGTTCACACTCACACTGCTCAAGACATTTCAGATTATAAAGCCATTTTTTGGTCGAAGGAAATGGGTCGAGCTATTGTGAACAAGGTTAGGGACAATCCTAAATGCACCCCCAAGACTATTTCCACAGACATAAACGGTGAATTTTCTGCTAAAATGACTTACATGCAATCGTGGAGAGCTAAGGAGTGTGCACGTCATATCATTGAGGGAAATCCCAAGGATAGCTATATTTTAGTCCCGTGGTTGTGTGAACGAATAGCAGAATATATTCCTGGGACAATTACATCGTGGGAGTGCACGGATGATAGGAGATTTAAGCGAGTGTTTGTAGCTTATGGGTGCTCCATACGAGGTTTCATCAACTATTGCAGGCCCATGTTAGCAATCGATGCTTGCCACTTGAGTGGCAATTATAAAGGAACAATGCTTGGTGCAACGGGGTTCGATGCGAATGATGGCTTGTGGCCTTTGGCGTATGCTGTTGTTTCTTCTGAGAATGATGATGATTGGCATTGGTTCTTGAGCAAGGTGAAAGAGATTCTAGATGGTCGCATTGTGACAATCTTAACCGACAGGCATCCGAAAACAGTAAATGAATACATAATCAAAAAAATGAGCTCATATGTAATAAGCGTTTACCAAATCTTTTGACATCTTGTCTGGAGTACGCTTATCATGCGAAGAATGTTTGTTTGAATCCAACACATCCATACGACTATCGCAAATGTTAAAGACATACAAGCACCAATGTTTCTCATTTACAAGTATTGGAAAGAAAAGCTGCATATTTAACAATGTAAAAATTTAATTACTTTTAGAATCATATTTTTTTGATAAAAGTATAATAATTATTTATGTTTGCAAGCGATAAATATTACCATATTGAATTGGCAAACTTTGTTATCATCGACATTCCTTATCCTTTTATAGTTGTTCCAAACTGCTTGTATTTTACCTTTCCTATCAACCACTTTTGAAGGTATCTTGGAAAGTTCAATCTGAAAATGCACACAATTGATAACCTAATATGTGTCAAACAAACATTCACTATAGATAGAAGAATTTGTTACCCCAATCGAAGGCGGAAAGAAAAATTTGGTTCCTCTACGCTTTTGTTTCAGCTGGAGCATTTGGCAATAGACTTCAACCACCTACAATGATCACATTTAAACCATTAATGCATGCGTGTGATTGGTTTGAAAAATCAATGAACTTTAAGTGAACATACCATATTTGATATCCAATGATTGTAAGAGATTGTTCTCATCTCTTTTCTTGTGAGGAAAATATCATTTATGTTCACCAGCATTTCACTATAATTAAACAATAACATATTAAGTGTTTGAGCATAGAAAGTAAGTAAATATAGAGCAAATAAGAAATTATTTATATAATTTCTCACTCATCATTTCTGCTCTCATCCATGGCATATGAGATGACTGCCTTTGCTTCTGGACGAAGGACACGCAATCGGTTGACCTTCATTTCAACCCAAGGTGATCCCTTATGGCGCCCAGGCTTTATAACACGTAATAAAGGGATCACTGCTTCCTGCACATCACGCTCCTCTTCCATTGCTGTGGAGGTTCCCACTTCCTCCTCCATTGGTGCGGGGATTTCTCCTTCCTCCTCCATGGGATCGTGTTTTGTAAAAGATTGCCAGGGTGAGTTTGCTTGTCTTGTGGAGGTTTCGAATTCCTCCTCCACTGGTATGTGGGATTCATCTTCCTCCTCAATCGGATTGTGCTGTGCAAACAATTGCGAAGATGGGTTAGGTTGTCGTGTGGATGAACTGGGTTCTGAGGATCTCGACCCCCTGCCTTGGCCTACATTGTGCCGTTGCTTCCATTTCTTAACAACTTTAATAATTTCATATGCCAACTCCTAACAATTTTAAACAAGTTTAATAAATATATATATCAGTTAATATATAAATGTAACCGTAGAGTTCCAAGTAATTATGAATATGCAAATATAACCGTATATTTAGTACCAATTATAAAAAGCCATAATTGACGTGATTACCTTATCGGCATCTTCAGATGTATCAGTTGTAAACTTTACCTCACCGAAGCCGAAACCATTATATTTATGCTTCTCCAAATTCAACCTCTCGCCTATTAATTTGTTGGTCCATCCACGTACGCATGACATCTCAGGCTTCGGTTTTGGTCCATTGACATCCACACGGTGTAGGTAGAAAAGCTACAACATATAAGCCATTATGATAATGACATTATAGCTATTTAAAATAAAATGATAGACACATTACAAATATTATATCTTAGAACATACCATGAGAAAGAACAAGCATCCATGTATGTATGTACAACCTTCTCTTCCTTCCTTTCCTTTATAGGACGCAATTCCTTTTTTCAACCAATCTAAAACAAACTTCCCCCAATTATACGATTTAATAGCATCCACATTGTCAACCGCTGCCAATAACCTTTTGCTTGTCTCATTTTTCGATATGGGTGCTAGAAGTGATCCGCAAGCGAAAAGGACAAAAGCCCTCTTGAAGTCATCCCCAACAGGAAGAACGTCTAATTGATGCACTAAGTTTGGCACTTCTATTACACCGTCCTTTAAAAAAATGCCATTTTCTAACCAATGCACACTTTGTACAATATAATTTGGCACATCTTCTCCTCTTCCCGAGGGTAGGCCAAGTACCTCTTCAACGTCACTTGGCGTAACATGGATCCGAGCGCCAGATTCAAGGGTGAGATGAGATGTTCTAGGGTCAAAGTGTTCTACCAACCATAAGCACAGGTTGCGCTTCAAAATGGTACACTCGATGTCTAAAAGGGACCCAAACCCAATCTCTTGTACGGCAACCTTTTTGTCTTCACTTAAATTGCAAACCGTTTCCTTGAATTTATTTGGAGAACACCGGGTATTCAACATCTACAAATAAATTACCAACACAGGCACATTAGATACAAAAAGGAAGGATAGAGCACATATATGGACATAACAGTCCAACTTAAATTTACCAATTTGCACTTCTACACATTACATGTTGAAAAGATTCAATCTCAAATCTGCTAGCTTACAAAGGCACTTGGGACTACTCATATATTCCTAATTCATTAATTCAATACACATTCTTCGGAATTAATCCAACTAAGCACGTTAATGATAGGTAAAACACACAAAAATAAGCATATATAAAGCATCACTTAACCCAATCGAATAGATAAAAGGAAAAAAAAAAAAACACTTACAGTTTTTATTTTTATTTCTTTTATTGAAATTGTTGAAAAGTTCTTTTCCTTGGATGTTAATGGTCGTATGGTTTACCTAATAAGGGAAGGAGGAAGGATCCAATGTCCTCATACCATTTGTTATAGGAATGAAGGTTCTACCTCGTATTTTTAATTAGAGAATAACTCTAGGGGGTTTTGATTACCATTGGAAATGCTCAGCTCAGAGGATAAGTAATGGACCTTTTTGTTGATGATCTTATGTTAATCACAGCTGGGATGTTGAATCTGTTAAAATACTGACAGAATCAATAGCTCAATTTAGTTTTAACTTCTATTTCTAGCTTGATTCCAAATAATGCAAAGAGGTGTCATATTCTGATCTGGTATAGAGACTGCTACTCAAAACCTAATTCTCAGAAAGCTTAATTTCTCTATTAGGACCCTCCCAATTAGATATTTGGGAGTTTTATTATTGTCTAATAGACTGAATAAACAGCACTGTGATCCTTTAATTGAGGAGTTTTGGACTACCAACTACTCATTTTGTGCTGGAAGGTTACAACTTATAAAGTCTATGCCATTCTCAGTGCAAGTTTATGTGGCTTCCCCCTTTGAATCTAGGACATTCAAAATTCAAACACACAATCAATTACCAATTAAGCACCCAAATTGGCCCACAAATATTAATAACATCAGTTTCTCGAGTCAAATAAATAAGTTAAGAATTATCCTTTTTCAAATAAAGTTTTATGACAACACCATGATAATGATGATTTTTATTTTTGGGAAGCACTGGAAGTGTTTTTGTTGCTTCTACAACTGAATAACTACACAAATCTTTCAACCTTCAAACACAAAAACACACACACAAAAGAAAATAAAAAAATAAAAAAATGAAAATTTTGTTGTTTATATATTAATAAATTTTGTTACTTTATATTGTACTTTGTTTCATATACAATTGGGTGCCTGTCTTAATTGACAGATTTATGCTTCATGCGGTTAACATCCAATTTATTATTAGCATGAAAAAAACTGGAATAAAAAATATATATATATATTTAAATAATTAAAGATATGACTTACCAGTATGAAGTGATGAAAGCACTCTAAAATATGGTAAGACCGTAGGGTGCTGCAATTGTAAAAATTATAATCCACAATAAGGGCCTTCAGCTTGTTCAAGACTAAAGTTCAACCCAAATTTACCAATTAGTCTTTCAAATCCTGCAAAGGGAGATCCTGTTTCAGTCATTATCTTCACAAATATTTATAACTAAAATTCATAAAAAAAAAAAAAAAAAGTATATAAAAAAGATCATAAAATTTTTCACCAAATAGGATTTAGTTTGCAAATCAAGAATTACAGTTACAAATCTCAGAACAAGATAACCATAAACACGAGAAGCTAGAATGAACACGAACAGTCATCTTAAGACATATACACCAACTTATTAACTATTAATAGAAAATCGAACATGACACAGATATTCAAATTTATAAGTCCAGTCTTCATTTAAGCTGAGTCTTATGCAGTAGTTATGCTACAAAATAGGAACCACATGCTTTAGCTTTTATGTTACTATAATTATAAATTAAGGAAGGCTATTCTAAGTGTAAAGAAATAAGAAAGTGTGCATCAGAAACAAAGAAATAAAGAAAGAATTAATGAAAGAAAATAGAGTTAGCATGCATAGGAATGCAAGGCTCTCTTCAAACTGGCAACTGTATGCTAAACTAAAAACTACTTCAACCCTTGTTTTCTTTAGATATACTCTTGTTGAAACTCAGAATTTGTAATTTGGTGGTTTGACAAATCTCACACATACATGTTACTTTCAGAAAAATATGTGTACATGAGTCCAGTTAACTGATGGGAGATATTCTGATGACGTTTTCTTGAGTCTCCGTTCAAGTTTCAAGCTTAAATAATGTATCCTATCATGAATTTATAAATAAGGTCACATCAAATCCAACTTCTAAATATTAATTTTTTTGTCTTTCTTAAAGGGCAATAAGAAAATTGAAGACCCAATCAGGGTCATCTCTCCTTTCTGCATTTCGATCAGCAAAAGGAGAAAAGGTTTTGGAAGTGGAAGGGACAATCACCAGCCAGCCGGTTCTTCAAGACGTGGGAATTTCTACATGGCCTAGTATATTTTTGTGATAGTTCAACTCTTTAGTATTCAAAATGCTACTTTATATATATATATATATATATATATATATATATATATATATATTTGATAAAAAAAAAGGGGTCAGGTGACATGGTGAAAGCTTAAACTGGCCACTATAAGGAGACATATTTAAGTATGAGATCAGCCATTTCGTAGGCTGTAAACAAGCTGAGTCAAGCCAACTTTATAGAGCTTATGCTCAGCTTGGCTGGTTAGAAGCAGTGTCTGAGCTTAGTTTGAGCTTGGTTAATTTTTTAACAGTTGTGATCAAACTTGACTCACTCAAATAAACCAATTACTCAGCTCGGTTCGCATAAATGAATTGAGTTCTTAAGAAGTTCTGGAGGATGGGAAATTTGGAGCCTTGTTATCATAATTGTTAGTCAAAATAAAATACGCGCGTCATGCTTTGCAACTTCTCACTGTTGGAGCAAAAGATTGAGAAAATGTGTCTGTGTGACTGTAGATTCTTAGTTTTAATTGTTGATTAAATTTGGACCATTGACTTCTTTTTCTGTAAACAAATGAATATCAAATCTAAAAGATAGGTGAAACGCATGAAAAACTTAAATTAACAGGATAATCTGCCAAGGAATGCTCTACGATGTCTCTAAATGCTAGTTCAAAGTTTCAAATTATGTATCCACATAAGGTATAAAGGAAAAAACAATCATGAGACTTGCTACATCAACAATATTCAAACATATATACAATAATAACAACGAAATAGTAAAAAAAGGTTCAATAATTGCTGTACTACTTTCACAAGTGATTGAAATTTGCAATAAACTGTACATTATGCATAAAAAGGCTTCCTAATAACTATTGGAAAATCTGAAAATTTGGATACAAGTCCATTCAACCAATCTTTTCCTAAGTCCTTATACTTTATCCTATGTTTGGTTGCCAAGAAATTGGGAAAACAAGAAGAAATTAGGAAACATGGAATCTTGTAACAATTCTACTCCTTTATAGAAACTTGTTAATCTTAAAGTTTTTCTTCTTTCCTTATTTTCTCTGCTACCAAATAATAGACAGTTCAAAATTGTTGTGTTCTAGCCTAATTTAACCTACATCTTAACTTAAAAAGTCCAAGCAAAGACTTAAACTTTTATAAAAGATTGGGATGATCAATACCAAAGTCCATGCCTTCTAGCAAACAAATTTAATGACATAGCTAGCCCTTTGTCCTACATTGTTAATTCTCAACATACACAAAGAAACATCATCCACATATGGTACAAAATGAAATTTTGCATATACACCATTATTAGTAAGACAAATCCAACAAAATGAGATTAATTAATCAACAATAATCTACTTATCCTAAATTATTTTTCAGTCAACTTGTTCATTCTATAGAGAAAAGAGTATCACCCAGTGGCCTAATTGATAGAGTGGCCAGCTTCCTGTGTTCGAGTCCTTTCTCCTTCTAGTTTGCCAAGGAAAAAAAAAATAGAGAGAAAATACCATTTTCATGGCTGGGAATAACATGCACTTCTACTGTTACGTTATTAGAAATAATTGTACTTTAGCTTGATGGAATGTCTGGAACAAAATTTTAGCAACTTGAGGTATAAAATCTACAAAAGAAGTACATTATTCGCTTGGAATTCAACATTTTAATAGAAAGAAATCTTTAGTATGCATATGTTTCTGGTAAGGGGAGAAAATTGTGACATTTCAGTAATCAAATAGGCATAATATGGAATCTAATCCCTAATAATTGAGAAGTAAAGTCATAAGATTAAAGATGCAAAACTAAGACAAAGATGAAATAATTAACACATTTATTGTATAAGATAACTGCAATTGTTGGTAGAATATATCAACTACTTATTCCTATATAAGAGATTATACCTAGTTGATACTTCCATAATCATTATCTTCACCTTCTCACCAAAATTAAAGCACGTATGTAAAAAGCATGCTATTAACCACCATTAAACTTAACTAGAAAACTTAAAAATAATATTTTTGGAGTAATTATCTAAAAAACAAAAGTGACTAAACAAGTTCTTGAAATTGTACCAAATAATTGAAGAAATATAATGTTAGTATCATTATTGGAGGTAGTGCATACTATGTCCCAGGAGGTAGTTAGTAGCCAATACATATATCTTGTAGCAAATATTTTGTAGCCGTAGTTCCTTATTTTGTAGCAGATTAAGGTACTACTTCTTTCCGATATTCCCTATGGCAACCACTTAGTTATCGCGTATGTGTCTAACTTCTGGCTATAAAATAGCATTTTTAACTACACAGCCAGACATAGCATAGGTACGTAGTCTCTTCTATACATACCAATATTGAAGAGCTTCTTCCTTACATAACTACTACTATATTAGGAACTACTTGACTGCCTTACCCATTATACATGGATTTGTGCTCTATGGTAGATTGAGTTTATAAATTTGTATATAACCTCTCATCACATGGTACTAGTCACAGTTGTGAAGTCCTTGAAGAGAGTTCAGGCTTATGGGTTTTTGGTGAAGTAGCTCTGATTGTCTTTTTGGGTTAATATAATTTATAGTGATTTCGATTATATTCTTAAGAGGATTATAGAACCTAACCTTCTAAAGTTCACAAGAACAGGAATGACATCAGTTTAAAAAATCTTAATAACAACTTCCACTTTATCTTCACTAGCTGAGAACTTATCCTGTCATTATCTACAAAAAATTGAAGTCAGTGAAGGTTTCCTGTCTCGAAACAACAGAAATTTGAGATTTACCACAACTTTATGAAATTCTGCATGATTAGTTACAAGTGTTTTCCAATGAGAACTCATTAACACCACAGTTATTTTTCCCTTAACTTTTGGATTTGACTTATTTACTTCCTTGCATAATATATAACCAATAATTGTATTGCCATCACACCTACCATGAACAGAGGAGTTATCAATAGTAATCATAGTCATATTTACAATGAGACTACAAAGAAATTACCAGTATTACTGGTATGCAGTTATTTTGAAAAATCCTCTAATATTTTTTTATCTTTTTTTTTTAAAGTAAAAAAAATCCTCTAATCTTATCTTTGGAGAAACAAGAAAGTTTAGTTCCACTTTTTATTGCAAATTAGTATGCACCCAATTGGAGCAGTAGCACAACCAAAACCAAAAAGGATAAAACTGAATCATTCTTCTATTAAAAAAATAAATAAATAAAAGAAAATAAAAAAAACCAGCAACTTCATAAGACAGAAAAACACAGCTTACAACATATGAATCCTCAAATCTAGTGAATATGTAAACAACACATGAATTGAAATCATGTCAGCAGAAAGTAACAACAACTTAATTGATTAAAATTTTCAACACATAGTATCATTTACAGAGAGACTCTACAACTTTCTAGGGGAAGGCAGAGATGAAAGAAGAAATTGGAAAATAGTACCCGGGTTAGAGAGGGTTAGGGCTTATCCCTATGCTTGAAGAAATAACTTCTGCGATTGAAGAAAAAATTAGAAAATTGATGAGAGTTCAGAGAAGGAAGAAAGCAGAATAATAAAGATCAATGAAAGTTTAGAAAAGGAAGAAAGGAGAACAAGGCCAGTACCTGGGCGATTTTCCTCTGAAGGTGAAACTTGCAAAAGACAAAGCTTCAAACAATCAGCCTTTGTGATTGAGGCAAAGTTATGTCAGTGCTTAGAAAGGGTTAGGCTTTCATTGATGGATTCAATAGAGTGAGGGCTAGGTCTCATTTGAGAATGGGAGAGAGAAGGGTCTGCACAAATAGAAATATGAAAGAGCATTAGGGCTCTAATTAGGTCAAAGTACCTATTTCAAGAGTTATAACGTGACCGGAGGCTGAGATGACGGTAAAAAACCCCAATTGTTTGCAACCGTCCAGTTATTGCCGCTACACCAGAAATTAGAAAGAGAAAGGTTAGGGTTTCAGCAAAGAGGGAAAGAGGAACCGTTGAGCCTGAGTATTTGATTTCCCTTTAGCAGATCGAAGATTGTTCGTGCCATGGCATATTGTATCTGTATCGCAGGAAACAAGTGAGGGAGAAAGAGTCGTGAGAGAGGGTTACACCGAATGGAATATGAAAGGCCTTAGGGCTTGAAATTAGGCAAGTGTAGAAAAGGGCATTTTAGGCAACACATAAAATAGGAAGAAGGGTATTTTAGGCAACAGAAATATCAAACAGTATTTTTTCATGTGCCACCTCAGCTTTTGGGTCAAACCCATTTTAAAGAAACTATGGGACTTTAACTCAATCTCTTAGTAAATATGATACCCTAAGTCCATTTATGTGTAATAATCCCTATAATTTATAACGATTTCGATTATATATCCTAAAGAGTATGATAGTGTGCAGGGGTATTTTTCAGAGGATTATACATTCTTAAGAGGATTATAGAAACTAACCTTCTGAAGTTCACAATAACAGGAATGACATCAATTTAAAAAATCTTAATAACAACTTCCACTTTATCTTCACTAGATGAGAACTTATCCTGTCATTATTTACAAAATATTGAAGTCAGTGAAGGTTTCCTGTCTCGAAACAACAGAAATTTGAGATATATCATTTTTCATATATTGGTCAAGTCAAATGCTCAAAGAATATTCTTTCAAAAGAACAAAGAGGCTCAAGAAAGATGCTGATTGCGAGTGTTAATCATCGAACACAGACAATTATGTTATGTGAAAACCATTGTAGCAGAAAGTACATAACCAATCCAATTATTTTAGTGCATAATAGGATATAGCTTATTTTAGCAAATCAACCATTTAGTGGGTACATTCAATTTAAAGCCACTGTCTAGAAAGCACTAAGTTTAAAAAGTATGGAACACATATTGGTTAGTATTTAAAGAGTATGATACGAGCACGATAAGAGTAATTCCTTGCTTCTTAAGTGACTACTCCTCAAATTTTAACTCTTGTTTTTCAATTGCAATGTAAAACATTTTATAAGTGCCAGCGATCCAACCCGTAAAATCACGCTCTCTACATTTTTCCTATTAAATTGAGTGAAAAAAAAAAGGAGTTGCAGCCGGCTCCTTTTGTGTAGTCCCCTTATATCTAATAGTTTCTATCTTTCTTTTTAGAAAACCCAATAGCCTACAATAGCAAGATATTGACAAGATATTTAAATATTCTATACTCAAAAAACAGATAACACATTAACAAGATATATAAAGACTACCAAAAAAGAATATGGAGCTAGAGTCCCAAAAACTTTTAGGCCAATGATTAAATTGCAACGACCGTTCAAGACTCTATTTTTTAAAGCCAAACTGAATATATATATAATATTACAAGCAATAGATAATAATCAAGTTTCTATTTTGTTTTCACTTATTAGATGCATGAAATGGATCAAAAAGTTAAGACAAACACTAACTTATGAAATTAGTGTTACATTTCTGCATTTCCAAATAAACCTTTTAAATTAATAGTAAAGCTATCCAAAGATCTCCAGTTGACAAGAGCCATGAATTCTCTTTATGGATAGGACTGATATAAGATTCTCAGACTGTGTTTTTACATTCACAAATTACGATATTTTTCTCAATCCAATAGCCAGTGAAGAGAGCTTATGACTCTTTTCAAGAGAGGGTGACTTCTCCTTTAAATTGATGTCTATTTCCAGCTGAAAGTAACTTTCATTGATAAATTATCCACCACCAACAAAAGTTACTGATCATAATGTGTGAACAAAAAATGAATTCTGAAGTTTGAATGTCCATAGTGTAACATTAATGCCAGACACCCAATATGTTAATTATTATAAATATCATACTTTATCATCATATAAATAAGCCTAAATACTACAAGAAATTTCTTGAGACACCATGTATGTTCTCACCAGGACTAAATGTTCTCATTTCATGACATCAACTGCTTTGTACTCATATTTGAGATCTATGTTGAAAGAGGCGATAACTAATGGTCAATAATTAACAAAAAAAAAATTTTTTTAACTAAAATCAAATAAAAAATCAGGGTTTTAGAAAGTGAAACCGGCAGAAGAAATTGACTGATCAAAATTTAGAGAGCGAAAGTAGTAGAGTGAGAGAGACCTTTGAAGTTGAGAGCGATACGAACACGGCAAGAGCAAGAGCTCCCCCAGGAAGAATATAGCTTCAGCTTCATTGGCTCCTCACCATTACTCCCCTATTCACAAACAACCAATAGCTTGTTAGACAGTTAAATCAATCAGTTGAGTCTGTAGTGATTGATGTGATGGTGCTCTGTGCAATTGATTGATGATGAAGTAAGAAAATTTTAGTGACAATTTCTTTTAAAAAAAAAATTAAAATTAAAATAAATTGGAAACAGAGCAACTGATTCACAACGAATTTGAGAGACACCAACCATAGTGCACGATAAGAGTAATTCCTTGCTTCTTAAGTGACAACTCCTCAAATTTGAACTCTTGTTTTTCAAGTGCTATGTAAAACATTTTATAAGTGCCAGCGATCCATGATGTAAAATCACGCTCTCTACATTTTTCCTATTAAATTGAGTGAAAAAAAAAAAGGAGTTGCAGCTGGCTCCTGTTGTGTAGTTTCTATATTTATTTTTAGAAAACCCAATAGCCTACAATAGGAAGAAAACCCTAATTTTACAAAACCCAATAGCCTACAATAGGAAGAAAACCCTAATTTTAGAAAACCCAATAGCCTACAATAAGAAGAAAACACAAAAACAAGAACCATTACAACAAAAAAGCTTAAGAAACACCAAATCATCATAACTCAATCCAAATTTACAGCTGAAAAAAGAAAACAAGAAAAATTCAACCGAAACAATGAAAATGCACTGACAAATGTATGGTTTGAAGCTCACCGAGAACCCTTGATCCCTCTTCTGAGCCCATTGTAGCTGGACTGAAAATTGAGCTGGGTTTCTCAATTCCTACAGCGATAAAGCTAGAGAGAGAGGGTGGAGGGACCGGCTTAGAAAGAGTCGTGGAGAAAGAGAGAGAGAGAGAGCAGCGATGAGAGAGAGCAGCGAATGAGAGAATTTTATTTTTAGGGCCAAAGAAGATCGTATTTACCGAACGAATTAGGGCAATATATTAAATTATGGAGAAAGGGCATTTTAGGCAACACCAAAAAAAGTGAGAAGGACATTTTTGGCAAAACATTTCTTAAACAGTAATAATTCATGTGCCACGTCAGCAATTCATTTTAGGGAAATATGAAACTTTGACTCCGCCTCTGAGTAAATACGGAGCCCTAACCCCATTTATATGTAATTATCCCTATATTTTTCATGTATTGATGGCTATTAATATATCAATGTGAAAATAATAGCTAAGCCTCAGTTGTTTAGTTTTTAATGACGTAGCAGGGTGTCAAAACTGTTTGGAGGTTTGTACCTAATTTGTCTAATTACTATATTCGCTTAAGCTGTGATAAAAGTCAACCTATTTTTTGTTATGTGTTTTCATTGCGAACACCATAGCTCTACATGTTTTTGAAGAATTTCTTGGTTCTGGTTTTCGTCAATCAAAGAAGGTGGTGGTTTAAGTTGATTTGGTTATTTCAAAAATTATTATTTCTTTTTCCTGGTTATTGTAGTTTTCTTCTTTTTGTGTTAAAAAGGTTTTAACATGATACATATGATCAATTAATTGTATTTAAAGTGAATTTATACAACATAAGCAAGACTACAAAACAGAACCAAGTGCACAATATAAAAATACTATATAGATAAAAAGCAAGAGCAGGGTAGCAACCACAAGAACGAAAAGACAAAAATTTTAAACGGAAAGAAATGCGGGAGCAATACCTTGTAGAAAAAGCTGATGATGATCTTCATGCATCATTAGATTTCTTGAACTTCCTGCAGAGCCAGTTTGCCTTTAGCAATATAGCACAAGTAAATCCGGTTTTTCATGTCATCAAGAAGCTGAAAATAAGCATGCCTCCATGTCCGTTTGATGATAAGAGTACCAAAAACAACCCAAAATCCAACCACAAGCCCCGGACCCATGCCAATATAAAACCATACCATTTCATGCTCTTCTTCCTCTTTCTCCATTGATGTCACACTGGACCATGAGATTCTTTTTCTTTGATGCAATTGTTGTTCAGAGGTGCTCCACAAACTTCAGCATTACCAATGTAGCTAGTTGCATTAAAACTCTGAAGTTGGGTGCTTAAAGGAATTCTTCCAAAAAAGTTGTTATATGACAAGTTCAAGTAACTGAGAAATGTGAAATTTGACATGCTTTGTGGAATTTCACCCGAAAGATGGTTTCTCGAAAGATCAAAAGATTCTAACATTGCCATGCCACCATATTCTTCGGTATCTTTCCCATAATTTGATTATGAGACAAGTTTATATATTGCAATGCATGAAGACTTCAAAACTCATCTGGGATGGACCCTGATAAATTATTACTTGACAGATCTATGCTCCTAACAAGTCTAAGGATATTCTTATACTCTGTTTTCCTCCCTTTTATCACCAATGAGAAAATATTCGTGTAGAATTCAGAGAGAGTACCCGTAAAAAGTCGCGTAGTTCTGAATGCATAATGATGTGAAGAATTTGTCATAGTCTTCACACTGATATTCTTCAAACATTTTGGTATTGGTCCTAATAGGCCATTGTGGAGGGAAAAATCTCTCTCCAATGAGAACTGTACACGTCATTACAATATAAATACCCATCACAAATGTCAGAGGCCCATCCTGCTCAAAGTCCAGTCCAAGCTCGTCGGTAGCCCAAAATCATAAAGCACTAGCCCAAGGTCACATCTAATTGATCTCTGTAGCATTACTCAAGCCCGAAACAAGAGGTCCAGCCCATTGGCAATGTCACATGGATCAGGATACTTATGGCCCAAATCTATTGAAAGGAAATTAGTCCTATTAGAAGAAGGATACAGCAAAGAAAGAAACTACTACAATATCATTGTTCTTACTGCAATATCATTCTTACCCATCTGCCATGATTTGACTTGTCGTTGTCTTAGGATTCTCTCAAAGGAAGGAGCTCTATTTGTAAAGAATTTCTGTAGGGAAAGAATTAGAGGATAAGCAATGTGAGTCCTACCATAATTCAACCAATCTTTTGTGTATAAATAGAGGCCCAGACCTCCAATAAAAGGATTAAGCAATTCTACGCTTCTCTATATTTTATTCTTGTTTATTTTTATTGTTTGTTGAGTGAGTTGTTTTATTTCTCTTAATCATTATTGGTTGGGCGAAATTTTGCACCTACACTTTGGCACTGTCTGTGGGAATCGTATAGAAATATATCCCCACCAAAGTTACGACACTTCAAATTAAAATCTCCAAGTCTAGCAACGTGACTTGAAATTAAAATCTTCAAGTCCAGGATTTGAACCCAAGTCCTCTCCAACAACGACTTTCATGGTCAAAGGCCTCCACTCTCATGGTCAAAGGCCTCTATGTAACAAGCGCTGACGTCCAAAAATGCAAGCCGGCGCGTAAGGTTTTTTCCATCAACAACGCCGCTTTCCGGACAATAATGCGTAGCAAGGCTGATGAATGGAAAACCCAAGAGGCATCACGTGTGTTGGCCCTGGTAATCAGATGTCCATCCGAGCTTTGCCCTGGTAATCGGATGTCCATCCGAGCCCAAAAAGCCATAAATTAATCAGATAAGTGTTCTGATCTTGGTTTCCTCTTAATTTTGATTATATATATATAATCTTGATCAACAAATCCAAACTGCATAATTATTATATAAGCGCTAGCTAGAAGTGATTAATTAGTCTTGCTTTGTTGCTAGCATATTATTCTTTGAGTATTACATCACATGAACATAGGGTTTTTGGGTGGATCAGTATGTTAGGATCTCAGTTATTGCAAAATATATTTGTTGGTTCATACTAATCTGAACTCAAGTTTATTAAGCCAAGTTGATCCCAAAAATAATTTTTTTAAAAAAAATAAGTTCATGTTTTTGAAAAAACTTGAATTACCCGGAACACTTTTTCCGGCGATTCTTGCTGCTTTGACCATAATTTCTGGGAATTCCAAACCTGGCAGTGATCCATATAGAACTATGCAAAAAATTAGAAAATCGATTGGGGTTAGGAAGCATTGATATGACCGAATTTCTCTCTCCCCAAAGTGAGTTTATGCATGTTATCAGACATGTTTGTTTATTCAGCCAAGTTCTTGGACTGAGAAGGATATCACGCCAATAGGAGGATTCCCCATTATGGTTGTCACCTTGAGGCAGACTCTATTGACACAGACATCCAGGGTTGCCTTGGAGGAGACTAAACTCAAATTCATTGATACACACCGGAACGAACTTTCTCGCAATGGACATCCTGATCTCGTCTCAGAGCTTGCTATCCAGTACGACGCACACGTTGTAGTCAAACCAACCATCTTCACCCATCACCGACTGCACATCAAGCCCACCACAAGTTCAACCGAAATTCGCCGTCATCTCGGTCGGAACAGAATCCATCTGAGCCGGCTGCTATCAAGCCCAGCCACAGTCGCTGGCCATCTCCATCTTTTTCACCAGCCGAGGTCAACTGAGTTATGATCGCTGCATCGCCATTAGGCCCATGCTCGTCGTCGCTCTCATTTGATCTGTCGCGAATCGCCCTCAAAGCTGGACCGTCGTTCACAGTTGCACAAGCTGCCATCACTCCAGCGGCTTAGATCGTCACTACCAGCCAAGCCCGCAGGTGCACCGGCGAGAGGTCATAGCCGCTTCCTCACGACCGGACCAGAGTTCATCCCAGCCGAACCACCCATCTGCCGTGAGCTCACCGGCCATCTCCATTATCGCCAACCGCAAGTCCTCACTAAGCTCGCGGATCTGTCTCGCTGGTGGTTTCCCATCTCACCAGCCGTCCATCTCTGCTGCGAGCTTGCCGGCCATATTCATCATCGCCGGCCACAAGTCCTAACCAAGCACACGAATCTGTCTCGCCAGCGGTTTCCATCTCACCAGCCGTCCATCTCTGCCGTGAGCCCGCCGCCCATCTTTATCTTCGCCGAGCCGTTGCCCACAGGCGGAATAGCCCGCCATCCACCATAGCCGAGCTTCTCATTGCTCGCCTCCTCTGTTGACAGATAATTATATATATATATATTTATATATATATATATATAGCCTAATAGCCATTGTTTGGCTGCAAGAACAAAGCTGTCCCAGTTTTGGATTAGTCCATAACTAAACTGGTTCTATGATAACCCAGTTCTATATAAAAAGAATATAATTGCCAATTCGAATTGGGGACTCATTCTGGAGCATTCAAAGCTTGAATATGCTTATTGGATCGCACATAGAACAAACGACAAACATAGCTTTGTTTTCTAAGAACCTGAAGGAGTCGGGCTCTTAGGTCGGCAAAGTTCTTCCCAACATTCAATTTTTCAAGGCTCAACGCCACAAACTCCAACAGACTTATTGGCCGAGTATTTCAAACATCCAATCAGATAAGTTTCCTAACTTTGATTTTTACAATTTGGGTTAAGCTTTTCATGATACAAATTATTATTAAAAATTAAATACATATTAAATATATATATATATATAGATACACACACACACACACACACACACACACACACACACACATATATCAATATTATATATATATTTACACATGATGCAATCATATTTTGTAATTCATGTAGACGATTGTGATACCCCTCGGATCCGAGACACGGGTTGATCAGGCCCGGGCCCAAACCCGAGGGAATATCAAACAATTAAAGTATTTTAAAACGAACACAGATGACAAAAAGAACAATAAAGATAGACTAAAACTGAAAGAAACATTAATTATAAAATCCTCCATGGACAACTGAAAAATAAAACTCCAATCCTCCAAAACTTTAAGGTTACAACTTGGGAATCCACTGATGGACCCCTAACCAAAAGTTCAACTGAAACTGAAAACTGAAAATAGATAATGCTAGAAACATCGAGAGAAGTCCTACGTATTCAGATGAAAGTGAGACTGTCCTCGACAAGCACGATCAAGCTCTAAGGCTGGAACCATCCTGTACCTGAAAAGAATAATAAAGGAGTGGGTCAGACCCACGAGCAAGTTCTAATCTAACTGCAATCCATACAGTGACCCGATACGCAGATACACCGTAGACACCTCACAATATCTATCTAGTCCATACGTATAAATATATCCACACTAAGGGACATTCACTAGTCTATAATAGGGGTCTCAACCTGAATAGAAGGCAACATGCGAATACGCACCCAAAGGTGGGCATGAGTACCTAGACCTAACAGGGTACACCTCAACCTATTATAACCAGCTACGCATCCACTGCATATACGCACCCTAACCAACGAGTCTGAGACTCAAGCTCAACTCGTGGTACCATAACCATATATATAAAGTCCGTCCAAATCCAGGGTATGCAGTTCAACTATTTATTAAACTGTCATACAATAAACCAACTAGTTAGTCATTCAACTTATTCAGTTGATATGACTTAACTACCATCCGTTAATCCAGGAAGTCATCCAACTTGTTTACAGCTGATCTGACTTAGTCACAATTAGGATTCGATATCTTTTAATCCATTCCATTAATCCATTAGGTTAGGTTTATGCGTTTTGAGCTAAACCGTTCCTAGTATGTCACCGTCTCATACCGGTACATACCATCCTCCATATCCATGTAAATTACAACATATATAACAGTTCAATAATTTACAGACCAAAAACTACCATCCAAACAATTGCAGAAAACTATTTAAAGCTTCAGCAATTTAAATCCAAGCATTTAACCATATAGTTGCAGGAAACAAATTAATAATTCAGCAACTAACCTCCTAAGCATGCATAGATCAAAATTAATAATTAAATGACCTTATCATGCACTTGAATGCATTCTAAAACAAGTTTTATAAACACATTATGTTCCATCAAATTGCTGAACTTTAATTCAACAATTAATTCAACTTCCATTTGTTAAGTGCCTTAATTTTCCACTGTTTGTCCCGACAACTTAGAATTAAACTTTACTCAATTTAGGGTCTTAATGACACTCAAAATTCATTCCTTGATCCCTTTGTAAAGTTCCAAAGTCATTCCAACAGTCTCCATGCTCCAACAGTGAACATAGTATGTAGAAAATAAAAAAAAAATCGTAAAAGAAATTAAAAATAACAAGGGAGCCTGCTCCAGAATTTGGAGCAGGCTCTTTTCCAGCCTAGAGCCGGCTCTAGGACTTCCTAGAGCCGGCTCCACTTTGTTGTGGGAGCCGGCTCCCACTTCCATGGAGCCGGCTCTCACCTCCTGTGTGAGTCTTCGTCCCCGGTGCGTGTTTCAGCTCTTGTGCTCCTTCTCCGGCTTATTCCTAACCCTCTGTTAGTTTTTAAAACCAAACTTAGGACTCATAATTTAGTCTAGAAGCATTCCCCAAGATTGTTTACAATAGTTTTGAAAGCAATTACAGAGTTTAATCAGGCCATTTAAACTAGCGTTGTTGAAGAACGGCACTGAAACTCAATTGCAAGATCAGTTTTATCCCAACCCCTCTGTTCTTTTTCCAATTTAAATTTGAAGTCTTAACTTACGTCTAGTATCCAGTCAGACCTTGGTTGATTTCAGTAAGATTCAAAATAAAAATTAGAATAGTGGGACGTTATGCCAAAACCGAGTCAAGAAAACATACGCGCTATAATTATTTTGTAAATAAATTTTGCACAGATAAAACGATCAAGCAAATCATATATCAAACATGCATGGTTCAGTTTAAGGCCAATTAATCTCCTAGAGATTGTCTAGGTGCACAGAACACAAGCCAAAGGGAAGGAGAAAGAGAAGAACTTGCCTGTGATTTCAATTATGAAATCCCTGTGTCGTCTCTAAGTTTTCCTGCAATTCTGAAAGCCGCCAAGCTTCCTATAACTCTGTCTCTAATCCTTACTCAACCTCCTTGGTCCTCTCTGTACCAATCCCCTTAAGCCTCACTCTGTTTTCCCACAACTACTCTCTGTTTCTCTCTCTCTGTATCTCACGGTCTCTGTTGTTTTTACAGAAATTCCGGTTAATTATTCTCAAACCCTAAACCACCGTGACACACATACTTATAGGCTTAGTGATTAAACCCTAATCCATGTAACCTTAAGCCAGAGCCCATCTCGGCCCATAAACCGACCTAAGATAAATACCTACGTCGGCCACCTATGTAATTGCAACCCTAAATTTAACTGTAACTTAAAGCAGAATTAAATGAAAAAACAATTACATAATTAAATCCACTTAACTAATTAATTTCAATTAAAAACCCAATTAAATAACTAAAAACACTTAATTCAATTTAAAACACATGACACATAGGTAACAACAATTAAACCAAATAATCACATAAAACAATTTAAGTCAAAGTTCAAATAACCAATTTAAATAAAAATGCGATAAAGATAATAAAATAAAGTTTTAAATATGTTAAAAAAAAATGCCGAGACTATCCTTTTTAAAATTAGGGGTATTACATTCTTCCCCCCTAACAAAAGGAATTCCGTCCTCGGAATTCGCTCTTACCTTCTTCCAATATTTCAGGAAACTGCGAGCGAATGACATCCTCCCGTTCCCAAGTGGACTCAGCCTCATTGTGATGACTCAACTGCACACGAACCAAAGGGATAACCTTATTGCGAAGGATTTGATCCCGACGGTCAACAATACGACATGGTGGCTCCAAATAAGTTACATCCGGCTGCAACTCAATCTCCCCAACATCGATATGTTGATACCGATCCTCATCACGCAGAAATTTCCGCAACATGGACACATGGAATACGTTGTGTACGCGGTCCAAATTATCCGGAAGTGCCAACCGATAAGCGACAGCTCCAACTCGATCCGTAATCATGAATGGACCCACAAACGGCGGAGACAACTTCCCTTTCTTTCCAAAGCGCATAACACCTTTCATAGGAGATACTTTGAGAAGAACCTGATCCCCAACCCGAAATTCCAAAGCACGAGTACGACGATCAGCATAGCTCTTCTGCCTACTTTGGGCAGTACGCATGCGATCTCGAATAAGAGCAATCTTTTCAGAGGTATCCTTGATGAACTCAGGACCTAAGAATCGATTCTCTCCAACCTCCATCCAACAAACAGGTGATCGACACGGTCGACCGTATAACGCCTCAAAAGGTGCCATCCCAATAGTCTTCTGGAAACTATTGTTATAAGCAAACTCCACAAGTGGTAAATATTCCTCCCAGTGGCCCTTGAAATCCAGGACACACGACCGAAGCATATCTTCCATAATCTGATTCACCCTCTCAGTCTGTCCGTCAGTCTGAGGATGATAAGCAGTACTAAGGTGTAACTCCGTACCTAAAGCCTGCTGAAAACTCTTCCAAAATCCAGATACAAAGCTTGAATCCCTGTCCGATATAATAGACAATGGAATGCCATGTAGCTTCACAATCTCTGAAATGTAAAGCCTCGCCAACTGCTCCGAAGTGTAGTCAGTGCAAATAGGTAAGAAATGAGCTGACTTGGTCAACCTATCCACAATGACCCATATGGAATTATGCCTCTTGAAAGAATTTGGCAACCCTTCCACAAAATCCATAGATATGCTCTCCCATTTCCACTCCGGAATTGGTAGTGACTGTAGAGCTCCTGGCGGCCTCTGATGATCAATCTTAACCATCTGACAAGTACTGCACTGAGAAACAAAAAGAGCAATGTCCCTCTTCATACCTGCCCACCAAAACTGCCGTTTCATATCCTGATACATCTTATCGCCTCCTGGATGAACAGAGAACCCAGAGTGGTGAGTCTCAGTCATCACATCCTTCCTCAAATTATCAGCAGAAGGTACCACTAACCGTCCCTTGTACCTTAAACCTCTATCAGCCCCAACATAGTAGAATGGAACCTCTCCGGAAGCTATCTCCACGACCTTGTCGACACACTGCTGATCGGTGAGTTGTGCTTGTAAAACCTTGCGAATGATGGAAGGTGTAACCACCATGCAAGCCATAAAAGCGTCTGACAACTCATCTACATTCTTCAAAGCATTCCACTCAATAGCGAATAGAGCAGAAAGACTACCAACAGGTCGGCGACTGAGTGCATCCGCCACCACATTCGCTTTCCCTGGATGGTACTATATAGAAAAATGATAGTCTTTTACAAACTCCAACCATCTGCGCTGTCTCATATTCAGCTCCCGCTGAGTGAACAAGTACTACAGACTCTTGTGATCACTGAATAATCTGAAGGACTCACCCAACAGATAATGCCTCCAAATACGCAAGGCAAAAACCACTGCTGCCAACTCCAAATCATGTGTTAGATAATTAAGCTCATGAGGCTTAAGTTTCCGAGATCCATAAGAAATCGGTCGCTCCTCCTGCATCAATACACATCCAAGACCCTGCAATGAAGCATCCGTGTAAACAAGATACTCTATCCCGCTCTGCGGAGTAGCCAGAACCGGTGCAGAAGTCAGCTTCCTTTTCAGCTCATCAAAAGCTCGCTGACAGTGTTCATCCCACACGAACTGTACACCCTTCTTGGTCAGATGAGTGAGTGGTCCTGCTATCTTGGAGAACCCCTGGATGAATCTCCTGTAATATCCTGCCAGACCGAGAAAACTCCGAATCTCTGTAGGTGACGTAGGCTGTCCCCACTCAACCACCGCTGAAACCTTGGCCGGATCCACTGCTATCCCCTTTTCTGACACCACGTGACCCAGAAATTTCACCTCCCGCTGCCAAAACTCACACTTCTCGAACTTGGCATATAACTGGTGTTCACGAAGCGTCTGCAAGACTATGCAAAGATGTCTAGCATGATCGTCCTCCGACCGAGAATAGATCAAGATGTCATCAATAAAGACAATAACAAACTGATCCAAATAAGCCCGGAAGACTCTATTCATTAAGTCCATGAACACTGCAGGTGCATTAGTCGTCCCAAACGGCATAACACGACACTCATAAGAACCATATCTCGTGAGAAACGCTGTCTTAGGAACATCCTGCTCCCTAACCCTCAGCTGATGATACCCAGAACGCAGATCAATCTTGGAGAAGTATGTGGCTCCCCTTAACTGATCAAACAAGTCATCAATCCTGGGCAAAGGATACTTGTTACGAATCGTAACCTTGTTCAACTCCCTGTAATCTATACACAGACGAAGCGAACCATCCTTCTTCTTCATAAACAGAACCGGTGCTCCCCAAGGTGATGTACTCCTACGAATAAAACCCTGGCTGAGTAATTGCTGAATCTGATCCCTCAGCTCTCTCATCTCTACCGGTGCCATCCTATAGGGTGCCTTAGCAATAGGCGCAGTGCCTGGAGCTAAGTCTATCACAAAATCAATCTCGCGACTAGGTGGCAATCCTGGAATCTCCTGAAATACATCCGAGAAATCCTGTACAATTGGTATGTTATCCAATGACACAGTAATCCCCTCATCCTTTTCCTCCTCCACATGGAACAAATAGGTGCTACCGCCTCCTTTAGAACGTGGCATAGCTACTACATATATATCCTGACCAGGTATGGTAAAAGTAATAGATCTATCAAAACAATCAACTTGGGCATGGTAGTGAGACAACCAATCCATCCCAAGTATCACATCATAAGTGTGCATGTCCAGGACCAGTAGATTGGCTAGAAACCTGAGTCTGCCAATATCTAGTGTCACAAGCCCATCACTCTCATGTATAATAGCTGTATCACCCAATGGTGTAGAAATACCCTGAGGTCTAGTGCATACCCTCGTCCTCATCCCAGATAAAGCAACAAAAGTCCTAGCTACAAATGAGTGTGTAGCACCCGTATTAAATAAAACACGTCCATGTAAACCATGAATAGGAAACTTACCCTCAATAGTCTGAGGTGCCTGAACATCCTGTGGCTTGGGGTTATACACCCTGCCATAGTACAACTGCTGTGGTGCATGTCCCTGAGTTTGCGGTGGTGCTGGTAAAGCCAGATGTGTTTGTTCCTGAATCTGTAGAACCTGTGGAGCTGGTAGAGGCACTGGCGCCCTCTGTCCCTGCTACACATACTATCCCTGTCCCTGTCCTGCTTTAGGACACTGCTTGGTGGTATGACCATACTCTCCACAAGTGTAACAACTACCCTGGAAAGTACCAAATGGCCTCCTCTGTCGGTTAGCCTGTGGCTGACCCTGTCCTGCCTGTGGTCCTCCATTCTGTTGCCTCTGAATAGGTGCCCCATTCCGATGAGCATCTGAACCACCCTTGTGCTTCTTCCAAGGCTGTTGCCCTTGGAACTTGCCTTTGTCATTCTGCCCGTGACCATTGCCATTCCCCTTTTCAGCTGACTGATTAGCAGAGTCTTTATCACCCCGCTTCTCACCACGAGCCTGTCTGAGGTCCACAGTCAACTGATACTATTGTAGCGCGGCGTCTACCACCTGAGCATAGGTAGTATAGGTTGGACTACCTGTAATAGCTCTCTTGATAGACCACATCAGTCCCTTGACGAAACTGTTACGCTTCTTCTCCTCCGTATCCACCTCCTCCGGTGCAAAGAGAGATAAGCGTGTGAACTGCTGCTCATACTCCGCCACTGTCATGTTTCCCTGCTGCAGACTTAGAAACTCGGTCTTCATAGCTGCACTGACTGCATAGGGAAAATATTTCTCGTCAAAGCGAACACTGAACTCATCATAAGACAATGTCATCCTCTCCTCTGGGGTGGTAACTGACTCCCACCACTGTAGTGCATCCCCAACTAGCTTGAAAGTAGCAAGCATCTGCTTTTGAACCTCCGTGCACTGAACCAAACGAAGATGACGCTCAATGTCTTGTTTCCACTGGTGAGCTGCTCTCGTATCAGTGGAGCCTGAGAACACAGGTGGACTCCCCTTTGTGAAAGAGCTCCTTGCCTTTCCCCAAGAATCCGTCTGAACCACTGGTGCTGGTACAGGTGCCTGCTGAACCTGTGGTTGGTTCCGGAGTACAGCTGTTACCCCAGCCTCTATAGCCCGAGCAACAAGGTCATTGAGGTGTGGAGGAATCTCTGAATCTCTGTCCTGACCCTGAGTCTTTTGAACTTCCTCCAGCTCCTCCTGAAACCCTGGCATTTGCTGCTCTTCTTCCATTTGTCGACGTTGTAGATGTTCCTGCTGTCTACGTGCCGCTCTCCTCTGTCGACTGTTCATGTTCTGTCCTCTTCCAGTGTTAACCATGCTGTTAACATAGAAAGACAGACATCAGTACGAGTTTAAATGAACCATAAAAGAATTCAACGAATCCTAAACATAAGCTCTATAAAAAAAGCTACGCGGAAGCCTTAATACGAAACATCCTAGAGACACTTGAACCTGGAGTGTTCTGATACCAACTGTGATACCCCTCGGATCCGAGACACGGGTTGATCAGGCCCGGGCCCAAACCCGAGGGAATATCAAACAATTAAAGTATTTTAAAACGAACACAGATGACAGAAAGAACAATAAAGATAGACTAAAACTGAAAGAAACATTAATTATGAAATCCTCCATGGACAACTGAAAAATAAAACTCCAATCCTCCAAAACTTCAAGGTTACAACTTGGGAATCCACTGATGGACCCCTAACCAAAAGTTCAACTGAAACTGAAAACTGAAAATAGATAATGCTAGAAACATCGAGAGAAGTCCTACGTATTCAGATGAAAGTGAGACTGTCCTCGACAAGCATGATCAAGCTCTAAAGATGGAACCGTCTTGTACCTGAAAAGAATAATAAAGGAGTGGGTCAGACCCACGAGCAAGTTCTAATCTAACTGCAATCCATACAGTGACCCGATACGCAGATACACCGTAGACACCTCACAATATCTATCTAGTCCATACGTATAAATATATCCACACTAAGGGACATTCATTAGTCTATAATAGGGGTCTCAACCTGAATAGAAGGCAACATGCGAATACGCACCCAAAGGTGGGCATGAGTACCTAGACCTAACAGGGTACACCTCAACCTATTATAACCAGTTACGCATCCACTGCATATACGCACCCTAACCAATGAGTCTGAGACTCAAGCTCAACTCGTGGTACCATAACCATATATATAAAGTCCATCCAAATCCAGGGTATGCAGTTCAACTATTTATTAAACTGTCATACAATAAACCAACTAGTTAGTCATTCAACTTATTCAGTTGATATGACTTAACTACCATCCGTTAATCCAGGAAGTCATCCAACTTGTTTACAGCTGATCTGACTTAGTCACAATTAGGATTCGATATCTTTCAATCCATTCCATTAATCCATTAGGTTAGGTTTATGCGTTTTGAGCTAAACCGTCCCTAGTATGTCACCGTCCCATACCGGTACATACCATCCTCCATATCCATGTAAATTACAACATATATAACAGTTCAATAATTTACAGACCAAAAACTACCATCCAAACAATTGCAGAAAACTATTTAAAGCTTCAGCAATTTAAATCCAAGCATTTAACCATATAGTTGCAGGAAACAAATTAATAATTCAGCAACTAGCCTCCTAAGCATGCATAGATCAAAATTAATAATTAAATGACCTTTTCATGCACTTGAATGCATTCTAAAACAAGTTTTATAAACACATTATGTTCCATCAAATTGCTGAACTTTAATTCAACAATTAATTCAACTTCCATTTGTTAAGTGCCTTAATTTTCCACTGTTTGTCCCGACAATATAGAATTAAACTTTACTCAATTTAGGGTCTTAATGACACTCAAAATTCATTCCTTGATCCCTCTGTAAAGTTCCAAAGTCATTCCAACAGTCTCCATGCTCCAACAGTGAACATAGTATGTAGAAAATAAAAAAAAAATCATAAAAGAAATTAAAAATAACAAGGGAGCCTGCTCCAGAATTTGGAGCAGGCTTTTTTCCAGCCTAGAGCCGGCTCTAGGACTTCCTAGAGCCGGCTCCACTTTGTTGTGGGAGCCGGCTCCCACTTCCATGGAGCCGGCTCTAACCTCTTGTGTGAGCCTTCGTCCCCGGTGCGTGTTTCAGCTCTTGTGCTCCTTCTCCGGCTTATTCCTAACCCTCTGTTAGTTTTTAAAACCAAACTTAGGACTCATAATTTAGTCTAGAAGCATTACCCAAGATTGTTTACAATAGTTTTGAAAGCAATTACAGAGTTTAATCAGGCCATTTAAACTAGCGTTGTTGAAGAACGGCACTGAAACTAAATTACAAGATCAATTTTATCCCAACCCCTCTGTTCTTTTTCCAATTTAAATTTGAAGTCTTAACTTACGTCTAGTATCCAGTCAGACCTTGGTTGATTTCAGTAAGATTCAAAATAAAAATTAGAATAGTGGGACGTTATGCCAAAACCGAGTCAAGAAAACATACGCGCGATAATTATTTTGTAAATAAATTTTGCACAGATAAAACGATCAAGCAAATCATATATCAAACATGCATGGTTCAGTTTAAGGCCAATTAATCTCCTAGAGACTGTCTAGGTGCACAGAACACAAGCCAAAGGGAAGGAGAAAGAGAAGAACTTGCCTGTGATTTCAATTATGAAATCCCTGTGTCGTCTCTAAGTTTTCCTGCAATTCTGAACGCCGCCAAGCTTCCTATAACTCTGTCTCTAATCCTTACTCAACCTCCTTGGTCCTCTCTGTACCAATCCCCTTAAGCCTCACTCTGTTTTCCCACAACTGCTCTCTGTTTCTCTCTCTCTGTATCTCACGGTCTCTGTTGTTTTTACAGAAATTCCGGTTAATTATTCTCAAACCCTAAACCACCGTGACACACATACTTATAGGCTTAGTGATTAAACCCTAATCCATGTAACCTTAAGCCAGAGCCCATCTCGGCCCATAAACCGACCTAAGATAAATACCTACGTCGGCCACCTATGTAATTGCAACCCTAAATTTAACTGTAACTTAAAGCAGAATTAAATGAAAAAACAATTACATAATTAAATCCACTTAACTAATTAATTTCAATTAAAAACTCAATTAAATAACTAAAAACACTTAATTCAATTTAAAACACATGACACATAGGTAAACAACAATTAAACCAAATAATCACATAAAACAATTTAAGTCAAAGTTCAAATAACCAATTTAAATAAAAATGCGATAAAGATAATAAAATAAAGTTTTAAATATGTTGAAAAAAAATGCCGAGACTATCCTTTGTAAAATTAGGGGTATTACAACGATCATTATACATAAAGATTTATGACTCAATTTGGTATAACCTATAAGAACCAAATTATTTATTCAGCACACTCTATTGTGTAAAAATATAAATGAGAGGCCACCGTAAGCTTCTGTCTCCGTTAACACTCAACAGATTCTTTAGTCTCTCCTTCTTCGGTTGTGATCAGTAATCACTTTTATTCACACTTAATTTACATCTCTCCTCATATATGTGTGTGTGTGTGTGTGTGACTATCAATGTTATAATAGATCTACGAATTCATCCCCTCTTTCTCTCATTGAGGATTTTTAGCATTGCAATTTCAGTCATATCCACTAGTTGTTTCGCTCACGATTGACTTTGATCAGACTTTTAGATTATATCCATTAGTTGTTCACTGAAGGTTGATAATTGATCAGAACCTTAGAACCACAACACCTGATATTGTTGGTTCAGACTCTTCAGAGGGATGCACTACTTCGTCAATACTCAACTAAAAAGTGTTTGACCCTCTACATTGACTTCTGAAATTTATACTTGAATAAAAGATCTGAGGCCAAAGGCATTGTTGAATGCACGAGCTGTGCTATTTGGTCTATTACTTGAAGTCCTAAAGTATTACATACATTGAGTAATTTCAATGTACTTGTTGCTAATTAGAATTTCTTATTAAAAATTCAATTGTGATATATAAGAAGTTCTTAAAATTCTTTATTTCCTTCAATCAGTTGCTATATGCTACATGTAATTATTTTACATGCTTCTGATAACGTTGTTTACAAATAACTTCATATTTGCTCCTTATTCGTATATTGATTAATAATATTTAGGTTTGGTTTATTTGCATTGCAAGAAAGTCTGATCCCCAAGTGAAGTGGCAAATAGCCCAACTATGCAGCTATGCTATATGTGGTGTCAGAACGTCGGAAAAAAAAAATAAAAAATAAGAAAAATGGGGGCAAGCCGAACACCAAAAAGTAGCCTCGGACCTCAAGAGTCCGAAGGTATCAAAAAGTAAAATTTCTTCTAAGGCACAACGAGCTGCCGAGAAGAAAATTTATCTTCAGAACTTAAGAGTCCGAGGACTTCAAGTTTCCTCTAAGGCACATAGAGCTGCCGAGAAATAAAATTCATCTTCGGACCTCAAGAGTCCGTAGATTTCAAAATTCCTCTAAGGCACAACGTGCTGCCGAGGAAGAAAATTCATCTTCGGACCTCAAGAGTCCGAGGACTTCAAATTTCCTCTAAGGTATACAGAGCTGCCGAGGAATAAAATTCATCTTCGGACCTCACAAGTCCGCATATTTCAAACTTCCTCTAAGGACCACAAAGCTGCCGAGGAATAAAATTCATCTTCGGACCTCAAGAGTCCGCAGATTTCAAAATTCTTTTAAAGCACAACGAGCTACCGAGAAGAAAATTTATCTTCAGACCTCAAGAGTCCGAGGACTTCAAGTTTCCTCTAAGGCACACAGAGCTGCCGAGGAATAAAATTCATCTTCGGACCTCAAGAGTCCACAGATTTCAAAATTCCTCTAAGGCATAACGAGCTGCCGAGGAAGAAAATTCATTTTCGGACCTCAAGAGTCCGAGGATTTCAAATTTCCTTTAAGGCACACAGAGCTGCCGAGGAATAAAATTCATCTTTGGACTTCACAAGTCCGCATATTTCAAACTTCCTCTATGGCACACAGAGCTGCTGAGGAATAAAATTCATCTTCGGACCTCAAGAGTCCGCCGATTTCAAAATTCCTCTGAGGCACAACGAGGTGCCGAGGAAGAAAATTCATCTTCGGACCTCAAGAGTCCGAGGACTTCAAATTTCCTCTAAGGCACAATGAGCTGCCGAGAAATAAAATTCATCTTCGGACCTCAAGAGTCCGCATATTTCAAACTTTCTCTAAGGCACACAGAGCTGCCGAGGAATAAAATTCATCTTCGGACCTTAAGAGTCCGCATATTTCAAACTTACTCTAAGGCACACAGAGCTGCCGAGGAATAAAATTCATCTTTGGACCTTAAGAGTCTGCAGATTTCAAAATTCCTCTAACGCATAACGAGCTGCAAAGAGGAATAAAATTCATCTTCGGACCTCAAGAGTTCGAGGACTTCAAAATTCCTCTAACGCATAATGAGCTGCAACGAGGAATAAAATTTCATGAAAATTACCTCGAATAAGTCGAAGGTTAAATTCTCATGAAAAAATTCCCTAAGGTACAAAACAGTGCCGATGAATAAAATTACATGAAAATTACCTCGAACTCAAATACGTCGAAGGTTAAATTTTCATGTAAATTCCTCCAAAGCACAAAGAGTGCCGATGCATATAATTACATGAAAATTATCTGCATCACCGCTATCAAACAAGACATATTTTTCTTTCCTTCATGGGGGCAATACCTTTCATAATGGGGGCAATATCAGTAGCCCTAAAAAGATATTAAGAAAAGAAAATATATTCTCTCTTTTTTAAGCCCAGACTATCTGGCCTAAGTACAATTCCTCTTAGGCTCATAGTTGAGGAGCTACATACCTCGGACCTCAAGAGTCCGGTACAATACAATTCCTCTTAGGCTCATAGCCGAGGAACTACATACCTCGGACCTCAAGAGTCTGGTACAATACAATTCCTCTTAGGCTCATAGCCGAGGAACTACATACCTTGGACTTCGAGAGTCCGATACATTACAGTTCCTCTCAGGCTCATAGCTGAGGAACTTACTACCTCGGACCTCAAGAGTCCGATACATTACAATTCCTTTCAGACTCATGGTCAAGGAACTTACCACCTCAGACGCTAAAAGTTTGAAGTTACGTCAATAGGTCTAAACCCGAATAGGGGCAAATATTATTTATGGTTGTCACATTCACAAGCCCACATACTTGGCCTAATAGTGTACAACCCATTAAAAGTTTTATCCCTCATCGAAATCAAATAAAAAACGTGAGTTCAATATATAGTGCAATCCCACAATTATCGATTGCCAAGAAAGATGCCCTTTGATAAATAGGTCTTCAAATGAAATCGCTCAATCAGAAACCTACATATCGAGGGACCTTCTTTCTTGAGCTTATCGTTTTCAAATTCCTCGGATCATGATGGTATGAATGCAGCATATATTCTGAAAGTTAAGAATTCAAAGGCATCAATAAGAATCCTCCAAGGCACATATAGAGGCCGAGGAGGCACACACTCCAGACCTCAGGAGTCTGAGGATACTAGTCAAACATATACCTCAGATCTCAAGAATCCGAAGGTATCACAAAATTCCTTTAAGGTACAAAGAGCTACCAAGGAATAAACATTCGCCTTCAGACCTCAAGAGTCCAAGTACCTCAAAATTCTGAGGATACTAGTCAAATATATACCTCGGATCTCAAGAATCAGAAGGTATCACAAAATTCCTTTAAGGTACAAAGAGCTACCAAGGAATAAATATTCGCCTTTAGACCTCAAGAGTCCGAGTACCTCAAAATTTCCTCTAAGGCCCAGTGCCGAGGAACACTTCGCCCCGGACCCTAAGTGTCCAAGTCAGCAAAGTTTCCTCTAAGGCCAAGTGCCGAGGAACACTTCACCTCGGACCCGTGTCCGACTCAGAACATTTTTCCTCTCAGGTTTAACGTCGAGGAACAAACGTGTTTTGGACCTTACAAGTCCGGTACAGAATAATTCCTCTCAGGCTTAGCATTGAGGAACTATTCGCTGCGAACCATAAGTGTTTAGGACAAATACGTCGTGGATATCACATTTATAAGCCCCACGTTGGGCCCAATAATGTGAGTACCATTATAAATTTGTCCCACATCGAAAACATACAAGAAACAAAGAGTATATACAAATCTACTTTATACAAATCCATGGCAAGAAGGGTTCCCTTAACGGTTAAATCACTAGAGGAAACAGTAATCCTCAGATATCAGGTAAACTATCAAAGGGGATTCCTTCTTCACATCTTATCCACTTTTGCTTCGGACTACAACAAATGAGGAACCCTCAGACAGGGTACAACTCTTAAAACATTACCAGTCAGCAAAGTATATGCAAGATTGGAAGCATTCATGAATATTCAGCAAAGATAAAATTAAGGCATCAAGGCCTGAAAAAAGTTATATTATCCCAAAAATATTGTTAATAAAAATAAATTACACGATTCTACTTCCTCTTCAGATCGAAGTGAGCAGAATCAAAAGCAACCACTACAGTGGGACTTGAGGTTGGAGGGATTGAAGGACTAGGAGCTGCAGGAGTTGATGAGCTTGGAAGATCTTCTGTGTGAGCCTTCACCATTTCAGCAAAAAGCATTTCAGCCTCCTGAGCCTTCGGACCCTCATCATAAGGGAAGGACACCTCTATGTTTGCATCAAAGGCATCAAGATCCATCGTTTTTGGGCCTGAGCCTTGATTGAAGCCGGACTGGTATGCTTTTGCACTGGATAGGCGCACAAACGAAGAGTAACGTCCTTGCATTTGTCTCCCAGAAGTGATGCAGGTGTTGATAGCATTGGTCCCGCAGATGGATCTGAGATCATAGAATCACTGATATGAAGGACAAATTTGTCAGCCCTCGAGAAAGAAGGAGTCCAAGGTGCCCCAGCCTCAGCCAGGACATAAGCTCTGACCTCCTCTTCAGGATCAGTTTCTTCAGCCTTCTTTCCTTTACTTTTTGGGTTGAAAGCACTCTTAAATTTTGTGGTTGAAAAAGAAGTCAACCTCGCCTTCTTGTGCAGAGGAATTTCATCAATCTCCTTCTCTTGTTCATTTGAGCGCAATATAGTCAATGGGGCACTCTCTGCAGCCTTTCTCTTTAAAGCTTCAGCCCTTTGTTTTTCTTCCTCTGTCATGGGGAAGCTATCGAAAGATGGAAGTGAGAGGTCTATGAGATCTGCAGCTACGGCTTTGGAAGCAATTGCTTTAAGGTTTGCGGAGGTAAGCAAGTCCTCAATGGAAGGAGGTTCTTTCCAAACTTGCTCTTCAAGGAAGGAAAGCCTCTTCTTGGCAGCAGAGGAAGGGAATGTCATTGAAAAAACACCAAGAAACTCATAAATATACCGAAAGAATAAGACTCGACATGGGAAGCAGCCAGAATAATCTGTATGAAGAGAGGGGGAACGTTCTATACCTAACTTCCCGAACTTGTGAGGGATTAGGAGTTTGCTCGATTGAGGTACGGCCCATCTCCCTTTAACAATTATCATCCTATATTTCCACTTCTTTTCAGAAGTAGGGAGGTCTGTACATATCCTCTGGTGCAAGGGAGAGGTAAAATAGAAGCGACCAAGTTCGGTTCCATGCTTGGAAATAGTGTAAGTAATCAGCAAGTCAACCAGAGTCAGGTCAAGACTCTCCAGCCATCGGCGAATTAGGAGTGCCGAGATTATTTGAAGGAAGTTAGGGTTTACTTGTAGGGGTGCAATCCTTAATTTGTTAAAAACTAAATGGTAAAAATGGTGAAGGGGGAATCTAAGAGCGTTGAGATGCCCAACAGAGAGGAGCAACTCGCCTTCACCGACGCCCTCGCCGGCACAAAAATCGGCACCCTGGGGGTATTCAACAATTTCTACCCCCTCGGGAATCTCAAAATCTTCCATTACGGATTCAATGGAAAACTTAATACGACGAACAATAAAATTGCATTTCTTTCTTCCTTAGTAAAAATATTGTCCGACACAGAGGTGGATATCTCAACCTGGATTGGGGAAACATCCAGCTGATTAACCGAGTCATTTGCAGACTTAAGGAGGTTCGAAACCCTAGGAGGAGGAACCCTAATGAGATTAGGGGAAGACGAGGGCGTGGATTCAGAATCCACGATTTCTATATGTTCAGGAGTAGTCGAAGTACTCATAATGCAAGATTGGAAGAAGGAAAAGAAGAACTAACCTGGAGATATGAGAATGTGAAGAATGCGAGGGAAGAAACGAGTGCAGTGAGAACAAAAGTAAGTCTTGAAGAAGTCCTTGAGTCAGAATAACAATAGACACAAATGGAAATGCCTCGTGTGACAATGGTAACTGCATAACTTCAATTCCCCTTTAATTAGGAGCCGTAATCCAATTAAAGAGGAATTGGGGACAAAGTGTGGAGGGAAAAATCTCCCTCCAATGAGAATTGTACACGTCATCACAATATAAATACCCATCACAAATGTCAGAGGTCCATCCTGCTCAAAGCCCAGTCCAAGCTCGTCGGTAGCCCAAAATCATAAGGCACTAACCCAAGGTCACATCTAATTGATCTCTGTAGCATTACTCAAGCCCGAAACAAGAGGTCCAGCCCGTTGGCAATGTCACATGGATTAAGATACTTATGGCCCAAATCCATTGAAAGGAAATTAGTCCTATTAGAAGAAGGATACAGCAAAGAAAGAAACTACTACATAAGGAAAATTATCCAAAGGAAGGAGCTCTATTTGTAAAGAATTTTTATAGGGAAAGAATTGGAGGACAAGTAATGCGAGTCCTACCATAATTCTACCAATATTTTGTGTATAAATAGAGGCCCAGACCTCCAATAAAAGGATCAAGCAATTATACGTTTCTCTATATACTGTTTTTATTTATTTTTATTATTTGTTGAGTGAGTTGTTTTATTTCTCTTAATCATTATTGGTTGGGCGAAATTTTGCACCTACAGCTATTATTCCCAAGATCTAGAATTATAAGCTTAGAAAAAAGGCATATTTGTGATGATATATTGCAAATAAATTTATTGGATCTTAAGCCGAGAACCCTCAAGCTTAACAATTCTCTGATCCAACTTGGAATGAGTCCGAAAGTTCATTTTCACCTAAATTAATGAACTTCAATACGGTGCAGTTCCGCAATGATAAAGGTAGCTCTCCAAGAAATGTATTACTGTGCAATTGCAATGACTCGAGCATACTCAACGAACCCATTGAATTAGGAATTTTACCGGATAGGTGATTCCTACCCAAGTTTACATGAACCAGATTTTGCCAATGCATCCAACAATGAGGAAGTTCGCCTGATAATAAATTATTCGATAGGTCTAGAACTACCAACATACTTTTTCTTTTCATATATTGGCACAAGAATGGCAAAATGGGTCCAGAGAGAGAATTGTTTGCAAAGTTCAACATTTGAACAGTTGGAGACAAATGTGGTAACTGACCTTTGAAAAGATTAGCACTCAATTCAACAACATTAGAATTTAGAAACACGTTGGATATGTCTCCGCTTATCTGATTGTTAGAGAGATCGATAGACTCAATACGTGACACCCACTTCCACAACCATTTTGGAGCTACATCTGAAATTTTCGACTCAGAAATGTCTAACGCAGACAAAGATGCTTGTGTTCGTAGCCATGAAGGAAATGTTGGACCCATCTCGCAGGAGCTCATCTGAAGTTCATCAAGTTGAAAAGGGGAAACCCAATCGGAAGTCACATTGAAGAAGAGAGAGTTTAAAAACATTTCCAAAATTTTTAATTTTGAGAGGTTGGCAAAATTGACTTCGGAAACAATGCTTGAAATGGAATTTTGACCTACGTGTAATTCCTCAAGGTTTGAGAGGAATCCCACACTCTTTGGAAAAGAGCCATTCAATTGATTATCATTAAGACATAATAATCTCACGGCCGATAAGTTTCCAATAGATGCTGGAATGGGACCAGACAATGAGTTGCGAATAAGTGACACATATTCAAGATGTTTCAATTGCCCAAGCTCGTCTGGGATTTGCCCGCGAAGAATATTTTTTTCGAAATCTAAATAGCTCAACATGTGACGATTTGAAATACTTCTAGGTATAGGACCATATAGGAAATTGCAAGTAGGTCAACATGCACAAGGTTACTAGTGAGATTAAACAACTGATCTGGTATCTCGCACTCGAAATGGATGTGAGAAAGATTAAGGACTTTAAGAGATGTAAAATTAACATGAGCAAGAGGTGGAATTAATATTTTCTCGAGTTTACAGTCAAACAAATATAGTTGTGAAAGGGAAGGAAGCATACTCACCGCTTGAAGCCAATTAACTGCCCTGCTAAGGTTGACCCTGTCATGTCAGGGTATTCCAAGGAATAAAGACGAGCGATCAAACTAAGGTCATCAACATAAAGTTGATCATTATAGATAAAGTTGAGATGACAAAGGCTTGAGAGATTGCCAAGCTGATAAGGAACCAGCCCTTCGAGTCCACAGCTGGACAAATGTAGTTCTGAAAGGGATAGAAGCTTGCTAACGGATTGATACCAATCAGCTACCTCGTGAAGGTCGATCCCACTCATGTCAAGGTATTCCAAGGAATGAAGATGAGCGATCCAACTAAGGTCATCAACATAAAGTAGATTAGTACTTAGATCAAGAGTACAAAGGCTCGAGAGGTTCCTCAAAAAATAATTTTTTGAGGAATCAACCCCTCAAAAAACAATTGAGAAAGGTTAAGATATCTCAAACTTCCTATGGAACCTAAGAAACTTGGAACACTAGAACCTGTGAAATCGTTGTAACTCAAGTCCAAGTAACTCAGATATTCTAATTCCAGCAAAGAGGGAGTGATCTTCCCACTCAACGAGTGCGCCTAATAAGATTCATAGTCATCAAGAGAGTGGTCATTGTAGAGGTGAAGATCGATGACTCGACCAGTAATATTGTTGCACCGGACTCCTGTCCATGTACAACAATCTTATTCCACACACACACACACACATATATATAATAAACATTGAGGAAAATTTGGGAAAAGATTCCCGAGTACAAAATTCGTCCCGACTCCGAAGAATTCTAAAACCAATCTCGTAAAATCTAACATGCATAAAATAACCAAAATATATTTCTAAAACTCCCGAGCTCAATAAAATGTCCCAAACAACACGTGGCATGCAAAACGAGGTACAAACAAATAAATAAAAGAAAATTACCAAAAAAATATCGAAAAATTCGGGACATTACCCTTTGAAGTAAGTAGAGCGTCTTAATATAAAAAGATTGAATCTTAAAAAGAAAATGAGAATTTGAATTAAACTTAATCAAGTTCCCTTTGAAGTCATAAAGAGTGTTTTAATTTGCAAAGATTGATTCTTTGAATGAAATTACCTCAATCAAGGTATCTTTGAAGTCCTTAAAGCGTTGTAAGGTTAAAAAATTGAATCTTTGAAAGAAAATGAGAATTTTGAATTAAACTTAATCGAATTCCCTTTGAGGTCACAAAAAGTGTTTTAATGGGTAAAGTTTGAATCATCGAATGAAAATACCTCAATTAAGGTAACTTTGAAGTCACTAAAGCAATTTATTGTAAAACGATTGAATTATTGAAGGGAAATTAGAGTTTTGAGTTAAAATTATTCGAGTTCTCTTTGAAGTCACAAATGGTGTTTATATGTGTAAAGAATATTGAATCATTAAATAAAAATACCTAAATCAAGGTAACTTTTTAAGTCACTGTAACGTTTTAAAGAAAGAAGATTGAATCTTGAAAAGTTGCTAAAATGGGTGCTAGCAACCATTTCGTGTCAGATATGTGTTGACGCTAAAATCGGCTCCTAAGATCCGATTTGGAATTGATATAATGCGGGCGTGTAATGTTATGACTTATTCATATATATATATATGTGTGTGTGTGTGTGTGTGTGTATTAAATGGAAAAAAAAAATTTGGTGGGACCCACAACCCCTATTTAAGTGGTCATGAGACCACATCTTGGTCTCCATTTTTTTCTTCTTTTCTTCCCCTCCCGCTGGTCTCTCTCTGCCCCCTCATTCTAGACTTCTATTTTTTCTTTTGGCTTCAAATCTTCAATTCTTGATTACTCCTTCAATACTTGGTATTTTTAAGTCCTGTTTGCGGCAAATTGAAGCTCACGGCGAGATCTATAAGCTGATCGGAGCAATTTCTTGTTTGGTGCACTTGGGAATTTCGAATTCTAGGGCTTGGATTGGGCAAAATTGGGGGTTTTGCATCCTAAGAGGTAGGGGTGTTCTAACCCACAAATTCTTTGATTTCAGTGAGTTATTTCCTTAAATTTGGCACAAACATGATTTTATTGTATTAATCTTGTTATAATCATTAGATGATTTATGTGTTGTATGTGCTTTATGTGTTAAGTGGCATGCTAAGATGAGTTGTTATGAAAATGTGAGCTTGGTTATTTAAGTTAATTGCTAAACTTGTTATGATGACATGATTGTTAAATTGAGAAATTGATGTAGAGTATTAAATTATTTTTAAAAGCTTGCAAACATGATGTATATGAAATGGATTTACGCTTTGTATGCTTGGTATGCAAAAAAAATTAATAATAAAAAAAAAAATGTTGAAGGGAAGCATGAATTACCTATTTTAGAGATTTAATTTGCAAAGCATGTGTGAAATTTTATGGTTGAAATCATGATTAGGAGCATGAAGCATTCATGCATCCATTGGGAAAGGCAAAATGGGAAAAATGTTTTGAAAGCAAATAAAATGATTTTGGGAAAATGTTTTTGAAAAGTGTTGCGAAAACTTGGACGCCTAGGAGGCGCCTAGTGGTCCATGGTGTTAGTGTGATCTAGAGGGGGTTAAAGAGAGACTCTAGTGTGGTTGAGCTACCCAGACGACGCCATGGTGGTATCATGTGGTCGGGGAAGACTAGCCAACCCCTCCCTCGTGACGCCTTAGAGGTGCCTTGGGTCAGATTACACTAACGGTTTGGAAGTTGAAATGGAAATGTTTCAAAAACGGGGAGCGACATAAGCATGGCATTGCACTTCATTGGCATACATGGTGTATTTGTGACTTGGATGACATTTGTGTTTATATTGGATGTTGTGGTTATGGTTTACATCCCCAGTATAGTATGATCCCATTCTCTAGTTTTCTATTCTATATGTGGATTCACGAGGTCATAAGAGGTGTGTCTTAGACACTTCCTACTGAGCTTATGATCACCCCTTTATTATTAACATTTTTCATGACACAGAAGGGACGTGACGGACGACGCTCCTCCACAGGGTTTGATGGGTTAGTAGATCGTTTTGACATACTTTGTAACTATGATATCATTTTATTACTATTATTTATTTATTTATTTATTATTATTATTATCTTATAAACCCTGGAATGACACGTATATTATGTATTGACATAGGAAAGGACGGTAGTGCCTTTAGTTGACCTCGGGTTCTAGTCTCGGTTAGTGATTTGGACCCTCGGGTTCTGGTCGTTACTGGGCGTGCCAGAACCAAAATTGTGGTTCGAGTGTGAGTTGTTAACGTTAGTCTCTTTGGAAAGGTTGACTTTCAGAGTATGCGAGAATGAAGAGAACAGTAAAACTCCTCTTTGAGTTCAAGAATTGCCTTAATTAAAAGGACTTTACAATGAATAATTTATAGTAATAATTGAGATAATAGAAAGAGGGAAAGAAATAGATATAGAAAGAAATATAAAGAGAAAGAGATTTAGAGGGAGAAAGATAGAACGAGATATTGAGAGAGATAGATAGAGAAGATAAGAAATAACAAGGATGTTATTCTAGGAAAGGCTTGAGAAAGCAAACAAATAAATTAAAGGATTATAAAGGTGTTGGACCTCGATCTCAGCTTACCCCTTTGTTTATTTATAGAAATTATTAGTAAAACAAATACTCTATCACATAATAAAAATGTAAAATTCAAATCAAACTAATCCTGTAGATAAACATCCTTATGCAACTAATTTGTTACTTCTAGTCATCCAAACCAATTCTATCTGCTGCGTTTTCAAATATAATCCATGCAAATCAATCTTCCTCTAACTGCATCATAGCTATCCCAAACGTAGTCTAAGTCTATTGTTTAGTCCATGTAGAGTCAAAAACGTCTTACAGCCCAAACTTCTAACACATCATTGTTCATCAGGTTGTATACTCTTAACCCATATAATCGACATACCAAGTTGAATCCTTCTTCACAACCCAATCTCTTGCCATGTCACTGTTCTTCAAGCCCACTTGTGATCCAAGCCCAATTACCAAAATGGGTGTCAACAATATAATAAGCAAGGGTGCATACAATTCGGTTCAGATTGGTTTGAAAATCTTTAGAATTAAATCGGTCTTACCGATTCCACAAAAAAATTAGAAGCAAATCACATAGGAAATGGATAAAATCATAAAGCAAGTGACAGTAACTCAAAATCAAAAGGCTTGTATTTATTGACGAAAGCGAAAGATCGCACTTCATCGGCTGGAGTTTGAAGCTCGAGCGCTGGTGTGTTGCTGGACATGAAAACAAAGAAAAAAAGTTCCATAAATTTCTTAGGGATTGAAGAGATCATAAAACCCTCGCTAATCTTCGATGAATGAAGATCTAAGAAAAAATTGTAGAGATTTGATAAAGGAGAGATGATAGAGACATGGTAGGATATGAGATTTTTAGAGGAAAAAAAGATAATTGTGTAATGTGCATCGTGTTGAGGGTTGTGAGAATTAAAAATGATGATTTAAATTTTTAGAGGTAGAAAATTATTACACATATACACAATATAACGGTTCGATTAGGTCTTGAAAATTTTCAAAGCTAAAATGAATTGTAAAATTATGATTTTGTTTTTTTAGAATTAAAACCATGCCAAATCTTAGAAAAAGGACCAAACCGACTAATCTATCCAGATTTAAATCAAATTTTCAATTTTACCAATTTTTTTTACACCCCTAATGATAGGACCATTAATAGTTGCATGTCAATGTTGTGGGCAGGTAAATGTCTGCTTGAATTTATTTTCTTAAATAAAAAAATAGTAATTTAATTTTCAAATTCAATTTCAAATAATATACGGGTATAGTTAAAAAAACTCAGTCGAACTATGCCCCATTGACAAATAACTCCTTAACAACTAGTTACTCCCTTGAACTATCGATTTGGAGTAAGGACAAGGCTGCGACTGGCCGATAATGGATATGTTAAAAGACAACTTTAACCATTATCAAAATGACGCAGATTTGACAATTATCCATGACAATCTCAAAACCAATCACAACACAACAACTCATCAAAAATTTTTTTTTTTTCTAGCTCCAACATTTATATACAAACAAAAAATGAGAAGAAAATCGGATCGACCCGTTTTAATTGGGTAATTACCTTTTCTCTTTTCTCTCTCTCTTTCATTGATTCCCAAACCCACGCCCTCCACTCTCCGGTGTTCTTTTTTTTCACCCTTTCTCTTTTATTTCTCTTTTTCATTGCTTCCCAAACCCATCCTCTCCTCTCGGCAAAATCATATTTATTTTTTAGTAACACTTAGAAATCAAATAGAGCATAAGATATGTAAAATATTAACATGGTGGTAACAGAAACTTGAAAGGCCTGTACATTTATTCAATGGTCCATTGTATCTATATAAAAAGCTTGTACTATATTTCTTTTATGTAAAATCCGCAATACGCTTGACTGGGAATACAACTTAATTGGTGGGTGGAAAATCGACCTAAAGAATAAAATCCTCAACTCAAATTTGAGTTTAACCCAAGTATATTCTTCTAAGCTATGGTTAAGCTCTGTTGATATCCAGGTTAGTCAATTTAGTCTCACGTGAACTTTTTGCATTAGGAAACTCCTCTAAATACTATCTATACTCTTTTTCTTTTTCTTTTTCTTTTTTTTTTTTATTTTATTTTTTTATGCTATTATAAAGATGCGGAAAAATAAATATAAAAAAAATGAACAAAAAGAAGTTGAAAAAAATAACGACTTCGTGGCATAATAAATTCAGTTTACATGTATTTAAAGTGATCCTTGAGGACCCTGAGTCACCATAAACCTTATATGAATGTCTAATAAATTCAAAACTAGTGTAATAGGGTACACAGGGAGACGTCAAAGTCAACCTCTTTTATAAAACTCAACCTGGGTCAACAAGAACAGAAATTAAGGACAAAAAAAAAAAAAATGAGAAAAACTTTTTTAAAATTAAACTTTAAATGTGCAAAGTAAAAAATTAAATCATATTTCCACTACATAACCAAGTTGAACTTACCATTCTTATTTGCTTATTGAGTGATGATGTTTAATTGAGCATGAGAGGAAAAAGAAATATAACCCAAACACAAACCAAACATACTTGCTCATTGATTGATGTTGTCACATGGAGGTGAGAAGAAGAAGAACAATGGAGAGAATATGGTGTGGGTTTGGAAAGCCATGAAAAATAGAAAAAGAAAGAGAAATGATTATTATTCAACTAAAATGGGTTGATCCGGTTTTCTTTTCATTTTTTATTATTTTATTGATTTTGTTATTAAAACTGATGTGTTATTTTTTTATTGGGACACATAAGGAATTAGCAGGGTGAAACTACTCAACGGTGAGTAGCTAAGCATTATCCCTTTTTTCATTATCACGAAATGAGTCACATGGCGTATCTAAGGGGTGGGAAAAAATATATATATATAGTCAATAAAAATAAAATAAAAATTTATTACTAGTATTAATTTACCCAAAAAAATATTAGTCCACTCCATTGACAATTTCTGAATCTGCCTTGATCACATGAAGTTAGAATATGTTGTTGCAGTTTCCAAAACAAACAGATCAATAAATAAATTGGTTTTTTTTTCTCCTGGGTATACTTTTTTAATTAATTGGAGGATTGTCATACTCGTCTTGGTGACAAATGTTACTAATATGTATGTTCAAAAGTTCATACAATAACCTCTTTGACCTATTCACATATGACATAGTTATTAAGATTCTTGTGACTAGATGATATTTTTTTTCCTCTTAAAATAAATGGTAAGAGTTTAAATCATTAAAAAGAGCAAAATGAATGTCTGAGTGCCGTATGTGTTGGTGTGTAAGTATGGGGTGGGTGAATTATGGAGTTGTGATCGTTTACCAATATATATTGTAAATAAAAATGTTTATGGCCCCATTCTTAACCATTGTATTGACTGACTCTGTCTGGTGGCGGTGGGGGTCAAACTGGTACTAATACATTTACTATCTATGACTAATTGATTAGTAAATGACTCGGTGGTCTAACGCTTATGATTAAGAACTATTCGTTTCCCCGGCTGCGTTGCAGCAAATTCATGGTCATAACTTTAGTTACTTAAATCTCTCAATTGAATAACTCCGTTTGAATTCACGTGTTTGGGCAGACTTGGCACTCATCTCGGTCTAAGTTTATATAGAAAATCTTCAACCCAAACTCGCACCAAGCCCACCTCAAAATAGCACCCATGACTTGAACATAAAACCTTTAACCATAAGCACGCAACCGACTCGGTTACCACACTCTCATGATCTAAGTATAGTTATAAATATATATAATATTTCCAGGTTTGGGTTGGGCTTCGGACTTCATTCATATCAACTCAAGTATAGCACAGGCTCAAACCAAAATTAAAAACACATTGCCCAAGCGCACAAATTTTCGGGCTGGGCTCGAGTTATTTCGGGTTGGGCCGGCTCAAGTTGCAGTCCTATGTTTAATATAGGACAATTGCAGAATATATATCTAAAGTTTATTTTACATATCACTTTTATCCTTATTCAAAAAAAAAGTACAAAAAAACACTCTTAATCTTTACCTCCTCAATAAAAAATCTGACATAAATTAGTGTTGTAATATCCGTTTTGTACTTTTACTTTTGCCAAAAATGTCCAAACGGGCATATATGCTACTAATCTTATAGCATATGAGTGTTAGTTATGTGTGCATTATCTTATATATATATTTTTTCTATAACTTATATATATATATATATATATATATATATCTAAATTTTTTTATTATTAATTTTTTTAACTTTGAAAATTTTTAGAACAATTATATGAATTTTTTTAGATTTCAGTTTAATGTTTTCTACTACTTTTATTTATTTCCTATTTTAAACTTTATTTGTCCATTGTTTGCGTCCTTCAATAGTATTTTTTTTTTCAATTATTTTATAAAATTATTTATTTTTATATATTTTATAAAATGGTTTAGTAAGAATAATTTAATCGAGATATTTTTTTTTACACGTGAAGAATGTAATATCTATTATAAACATACTTTAAGATATTTTATGTACATTATTAGTATATTTTACGTACATTATTCGTATGTAGAGATTCTGCGTGAGGAGACAATAGTAGACTATCACATGGGCGGAAATCAACTGCTGTGCAATTCCCATGCTGTTTTCTACAGTGAGCAGTAAGTGGCCTTGGTTTGGCTACGTTTTACTCCACTTAATAGACACTAACACTGTGTTTAGCAATTGCATCACTATTTATAAATAACATATCACCACCATTTCTAAGTAACGTCACAGAAATCTAAAAGTAATATCACATAGTCTAAAAAGTAACATCACCACCATTTATAAGTATCTTTCACCCTCAAAACGTAGTGATGTTACTTTTTAGACTATATGATATTACTTTTAGACTTCTGTGATATTACTTATAAATGATGGTGATGTTACTTTTTAGACTATTTTTACATTTCACCACCATTTATAAGTAATATCACAGAGTCTAAAAAGTAACATCACCATTTGTAAAAGGAAACATCACTACTTTTAATTTCAAATAATAACATAAATGATATGTTGAATTGAGTTATGTTTATATGTGATATTACATTTTAGACTATGTGATGTTACTTATAAATGGTGGTGAAATGTTACTTATAAATAGTGGTGTAATTGGCCAAACACGGCCTTAGTGTCCGTTAGCTGAAGAATGATGTGGACAAATATGGACCACTTAAAAGTTACAGTAGGAAACTGTATGGGAGCCTCACTGCAGGTAATTCGTGCCCCTATCATATAGGTAGAGACTGTCGGTGGTTCAATCTCCACCTTTGACCGACACAATACCCTCTCTTATGTTGGTCACTTAATTTAGTTGAAGTCAACATACGGGAGAACCTTGTTTATTACATTCATCAATTATGTGTACGTTTGCGCAGATGATTCCGACTAATCTATTAATTTAACTTTTAATATTTCTTATCTTGTAAAAAAAAAAATTACAATTATGTGTACGATAATACACAAATATACTTAATTCGTTTGGTAAGGTGTGAAAAAAAAATTTTAAAAATTTTAAAAATTAAAAATCTAAGGATGGATAAGTTACTATTCATCTTTCACAAATTTTTATCCGACAAAAGAAAAAAAGATAAGATTATTATACATAGTTTTAAATTATAAAACTTTCTTTATAATTGACGATTTCTCTTTTATTCTCTCTTAACAAACAAAATAAAGTATTGTCTTATTCTCTTCTCTTTCATTCAATTAAAAAAAAGGACAATGCCGCAATCTCTTCCATAAGACCATAGCACATAGGAATGTTTCACCATCTCTTCTTCTTTTTCCATCCAATTTTCTTCATTTCTACCAAAGGAAAAATATTTATTCACATTAACCATGGTAATAGTTGGATATGATTTTTTTTTTTGGGGGATAATATTACATACTCATCGATGAGTAGATAATCCCTACAGACTGCTATGATCCAATCACAAACACACATAATCTGTAATTACAAAATCAATATAGTAATGAATAATTTAAAAAAATAAAATAAATCCAATCACCCTCTCTGTTTTCTTTATTTATTAGGGCATCTTTAACCGTTGTGCAAACTTTTTTGTGTCATGATAGATTTACAAGAAAAATTTTACTTATTTATTTTTATTATACTTTTTGTGTAAAAATATATCCCCGAATAATAACTAACCACGTGTTATGTCAAGATCCACATAACTTTTACAAACCTACTTAATATAAGGTTGATTATTTAATGAAATAAGAAAGAGGAGGATAAACGAAATATGCTGATGTGGCTATGTAAAAAGATTGTGTAAAATATACAATAATTTTACACATTGTTGACATGACAGTGTATCTTAACAGATTGTTGAAGATAAAAAATAATAATAATAAAAAATAAAAAAAATTTAAATTTACACATCATACGTGCATATTTTAACAGACTGCTAGAGATGCTCTTACTTTTCTTATGTTGTAATTATAGACTATGTATTGATTTATGATTGGACCATATCAGTAGTAGCACGAATCACCTATTCACTGATAAGTATGCATGAAGTAAGTTGGGTAGATGATTCTTACTTACCGTTTAAGTGATCTAATTATAAATATACACGTATGTAATTACAAATAAGGAATGAAATAACTAAGGAAAATAAAAAACTAAAAATTTACAATATACACCATCTAACCGCTAATGTGAACTAATAACATATGGACACCTTCTATTTTAATTATCAAATCCGAATATTCAATGAAGCTGTGCCTGTTGGAAGATGTTTCATTAATTATTACCATATTTATAAATAATCTCAAATATATAAGATGTAAAGTGAATTAAGCTTTTATATTATAATTGTCACTTCGATAACAATTTTTAAACTTCAACTGAGTGATTATTAGATTCTAATCCAATCTAATACAGAGTGTTTTATTTTCAAAGTCCACAAATTAAGACAAAATATATCAATTAATACACAGTGTTTTATTTTCAAAGTGCTCTTAATCATCACGGACTCATTACCTATAAAATTGAATTTGTGGTGTTTAAGGGTCCACAGATGGGTAGAGCCAGAAAATCAATTAATGGGGGCACAATGTAAAACAAATAAAATAAAAATAATAATAATAAACATGAAACATATAGATTCTTTAAATTAAGAGGGAAACAAGAAAAATATTATTACAAATTAATATGCCAATCAATAAGTAGTGTAGGAAAAATAAATGCTTGACAAATCATTGTGCACATATGACTTCAAGTATGGAAATTATTATTATTTTTTAATAAAAAGGAAAAAAATCTTAGATTTAACATATTCAATATTAGGTTTCTTACAAAAAAATAAAAAAAATTACAGTACTTAAATATACTTATCCAAAAAGAATGTACTAATTCAAATAGCATAATAATATTAAAACATTAAGAGATGATTTTAGAAATAAAATTTTGTTGGTGACTGAAATTCAAAATTTCTTTAAGGCATCCAGTGCCTCTTCACTTCGGCTCTCAAGTTAATGGCTTGATGTAGGGCCCAGCGATGCCCCAAGAATTGTGTGGAGCCTATCAGAGCATATGCAGCGGGCTCTGGAAAGCCTATTTATGCGAGCCAAATGGTCCAAATGCACCCCCAACGGTCTGGTGCTAATTGGGCGAGCCCACGTGAGCTCGCAGACTAACTAGCAGAATACCGTGAGCCAGAGCCCATCGGGATATATTTAATTTTTTGTTTTTTTCTTTGCCAAAACAATGTCGTTTTGGGCGAAGCATTTTTTTTCTTTTTTAAGTTCTGCGAAGGTCAGGAACAATGCTTAAGGCTCTGTTTGGCAACATGGTTTTTTTTTTAAAAAAAAAATCCAAAAATAAGTTATTTTGAGCTTTTTTTTTTAAATAAAATAAAATTCATTAAATAAAAAATATGCTGTTTAGGCATTGTTTGTCAAATTTTTTTTTTTTTGATTTGGGCCAAAAATAAATTAAAAGACCTTAGTTTCTTCCTTTTTCCCCCTTAAAATTGGAATTTTTTTTTTTTAATCAATCCTACCTTTTTAAAATTATAATCTCGATCCTACCTTTTTAATAATTTGCAAAGATATTATTTGCCAATTGGAAGATATTTTGTTACAATTGAAATATATGAATGTAGTGATGATTTTTATATGAGAAAATGATTGATCATTATATAAGATGAAAAATGTAGTTTTTTAAGAAAAAAAAATTAAAATAATATAATTTTTTTTTTCTTTTTAGAGAGCGAAAATTCGGAGATTGATGGAGTGTCTGTTTTTTAAGAACGAAAGTTGTTAACGTGGTTATTGGAATTGCTGATATAGCTCCCGAAAAAAAATGAAGTGACAATTTTAACTAACGGGCCAATGGCCTAGCGATATCAGCCTCTTATTTTTCAAATGAAGGTCGGGGGTTCAAGTCTCAGAAGAGATAAGTATGTGTGAATACCAACTAGAAAAGAAAAAAAAGAAAAAGAAATGACAATTTTGGTGAGTCAAAATTTAGAAAAGTTGGTGCGGATGCTCTCAAGGTGTGAGGCTCCTTTGGCTCGCCAGAGAGCCCCTGCCTAGCCAAAAAAATCTCTCATTCCAGATGGCTAGCTTTAATGATCCACCAAGAATTTATGATGATAATAATAATAATATGATTATTATTATTTTAAGTATGTGCCACTTTTCGAATTTTATTCTTGGAATTACAATAACTATATATATATGAAAATGTTAAAAGGGTACTTACCCAAAATATATATATATATATATATATAGATATATAAAAGAAAGATTTTTGAAAGGCTAAACTGTTAGGTCTGCCTGTGAACAAGAACTTCAAGAGAAAAGCAAAGCAAAGCAATAATAAAGTAAAATACCACTTTTTATTTATTTATTTAATTTTTTTTTTTTTCCAGCTTCTTTATTCTTGCTACCTTAGAATATTTCGTGAGGTTGTGCCCTTAATGCCCAACATATGTTCTCTCACAAGCTCTTGATGGACCATTATCATGCGACTCATGTCTACCAATTTGGATGTATTGATTTTGTTTTAAAGTTAATATCATATGTGATATCGTAATTACAGCAGCCTTTAACAACTTTCATATAGTAAAAAATGTAGCTTCTGCATCTTATCAAAGATTTGGATCTTCGCCTCTTTTTTCCTTTTGCCCCTACTTATTTTGTGCATTTAAATCAATAATTAAATAATTTTAAATCGTTAATACAACAACAATGTAAAAAAATGCAGAATTATTAATTTAACGGTATTGCAGTGTTATTGTAGTACAATATAATATGATGCATAATGGTGTTCTTGTAATTTGTAAAACGTGCAGGGTTATCTGAGTACTTTTACGGTTAAAGGGATCTGCAATAAGCCTTCCCGCCAAAAGCTAGCCCCATTTTGACTCTTCTTCGACGCATTTTCACCAGTAGTTCGCCTGTCGTTTACATCTTCTACGAAGCATAGCAAAAGGGTTATAACGATGGTAATTCAATCTCCAAATTCTGATTTATATCTATGCGAACTTGTATATCAATTGATTATCATCTCATCGATATATGTTGTGTATCAGTTTCGATTGATATGTTTACAAGTCGTTCTAGTTAGATTCATAACAATAATTAGAGTTTCTAGTGCTATAATTCTGAAACTCTTTCTGAATCCGTCGTTTTACAAATTGATGCCATCAGGTTATTATCCCTAAACTTTGAATATGACATGTACAATGCACTTGTATGTCTTCTCTCTCTCTCTCTCTCTATATATATATATATATATATATGTATATTAGATTCTTATCGATACAATTCAGATTATGATAAATAGAACTCACATAATTTGATCTCTCTCTTCTTAGCATGAATTTTAACAAAAAATTATCAGAGAAAAGTGTATTTAAGTTGTAATTGATGTTTGAGGCTGTTCATTGTTTGTAACGATTCTTGTTGTTCCTATACCTCGAAATTTTGACTTGAAATTGGAATTAACAATAATAAAGTTAGGATAATGTATATGGGAGTTTTCATGACTATGGTTGAATGACTTGCTTCATTTTAGTCGCATGGTAGATTGGATGTTTGACAAAAGTACTGAATTAGCTGCAGAAATGACTATCCTCTACGAGTAATGCTCTTGATAGAACTTTCCAGGTTGGATTTACTTTTCTGATATTCTCTCAGGATGAAAAATGAGAAAATAAGATTGAGCTCTAACTATGTTTGAAGTGGAATATGTTGAACTGGGATATCTACCTGAGTGTCTGTGGAAATGTTTCAGTCTCATAATAGTTCTGTTGTATCTTCATCATTTAATGATATTGTTTTTGTGCTTCTCCAATTTTTGTGTCATATCTGCATATGGCTTTTAAATATTACAGTATTGATCATTGCATATTTGCCTAAGAATCTAACTTCTACTTCTTCATTGATGGCATAGTCTAAGAAAAGAGGTCTTTCCTTGGAAGAGAAGCGTGAGAGGATTCTCCAAATCTTTTATGATTCACAAGATTTCTTCCTTGTGAGTATTGTACACCTGTGATCATTTTACGTGAAAGGATTACACTAATTACTGCAGATGGAGCTGTTTGAATTGTAATTGACAGGACTCTTTTTGATATGCAAGCTTCACTTATTCCGATTTCTATAACAATGTAATGCATATTTCTAATTCTGATTTCGTTCATTTGCATTTTTGGCTATTTTTGGTGGAGTTTCCTCTTTAAAGGGTATAGCATTAGTGTGAGGCAGAAATAATTCTATTGGTCTTAGTTGCTTCCTTGTGCATCAATTACTGGTTTCCAAAGGCAAGAAATGTAATTTCTGTTTGTAACTTCAGATGTTTATTGTTATGTTTTCAGCAAGAGATATTATTAGATGATAAGTTTGGAATTTTCTTCTTTCATGTTGGATTTCTCAATTGAGATACCACAAAAAATACAAATACAAATACAAAGTTTGGATGAAAAAAATAATTTATGAGTCTTTTATTCGGTCCTGTTATATTTTTATGCATATTTATTACCGCATGCTAATTAGGTGTTGAGCAGAGGGATTATGGTCTAGGGAAGGGGGCTTGATCATTTAACTACAAAAAGTGATTGAAAAAGTATATTATCATTCGAATGTTTTGGACTACTGCTGATACAGTGGATTGTGGCACATGCAATGCACATTGGGGCCATTTTCAAAATTTTATTGGCGTGTTTGCATTTTGTTTCTTCGGTGAATTCATTTTGAGAATAAAGTAAAACTGTGCCCTCCATAATACCATACTATAGAATATAAGGAACAGTTTTCTGAAGAGGCACAATAGGATGTCTTTTTTTTTTTTACTTAGTGTTCTGACAGGAAATCTTTCTTCTTCTTTTTTCAGCAAGTATTTTAGTTATGTTTAGATAAAAGCTCGATAAACATTAAATTAAAGGGATTTCTGTTCGCTATAGGTTTTAGACCGAAAATCTTCCTGGTTTTCCTTTTGGCACTACTTTGAGTTTAATACAAGGGTACAAAGTTAATTTTTATTGTTCATGTCCCGAGTGTCTTGGTATTTAAGGTTTAGATTTCAGTCTGATGCATCTTGATCACCAATAGGTAAGAATATTTTTCTAATAAAATAATATATATATATTTCCTTCATGGTGCCTTTATTATGCTAAATACCGTGCTTGGGCATGTTCTTCAGGTCCTTTTCCAAGTTTGAACTTGGTTTATAACTTTTACAACGAAATCATTGTAACATTTGTTCATTTTGTCCATGAATTTCAGCTCAAGGAACTTGAGAAGTCGGGCCCCAAGAAAGGGGTTATCACACAGTCTGTAAAAGATGTTGTGCAAAGTCTAGTGGATGACGACCTTGTTTCGAAAGACAAGATAGGAACTTCTGTGAGTAATTATGTCCAGATGGAGTAAAACAGAAACTCGATTTCTTTTTTGGGCTCTGAAGCTGAGCATGGATTTTTATTTTATTTTTCATGCACATGAATTTTATAGATTCTTGTTCGAACAACTGTACCAGCTATGTTGAAGTTTCTCCATACCCTTAGATCTAGAATTTCATAATGCTGATTTTTTTTTTTTTGTTTTTGAAATATCAGGTGTACTTTTGGAGTCTGCCTAGCTGTGCTGGAAATCAGGTAAACTGAGGTTGTTTAGCTTGAATTCGTCATTACTCTCATGCTTATGCTATAACAAGAGACCATATTTTCATCTTTTAACTAAGTTGATAAGTATTTGATGTTTAATAGCTGAGGAATATGTCTCAGAAACTCGAATCTGATCTCCAAAGCAGCAAGATATGCTGAACTTGTTGAACAGTGTGATGCCTTAAAGAAGGGACGAGAGGAATCTGTATGTACACAAATTCCATATCTTCCTGTACTTTGGATTAAATTTTACAATGTAAGAATGAACTGTTTTTTCCTTCTCTTTTTAATTATTGCTTTTACCAGGATGAACGAGAGGAAGCCTTAGGTGAGCTAAAAGCTATTGAACAGAAGTATAATGATTTAAAGGTGGGGTCATATCTTATTCTTTTGCCATGCATTAACACTGGAATTTTCTTTCACGCTTGTGACTAGCTCATTATCTGATTTTCAGGATGAGATGAGCCAGTATGCAGACAATAATCCTGCTGCGTTTGAAGCAATGAGTTAAGGAATGCTTATACTTCCAATTGATGCTGTAACTGTATTATTGTGTGCAACTTCCCGTATTTTCTATGAGAACTGAATTTAAGAACCCAAGAGTTCTGAAATTTTATGAGTATTAAGTCATACTGATCTTTTGATATAATTTTTTTGCAGAAAAAGCTAATGAAGTTGCCCATGCAGCAGCGAACAGATGGACAGGTTTTATCTCTAAGACATCTCATTTTCTCTTCCCTTCTTGTGTTGATAAATTGTAGAATTCTTTGTTTTCCTGACTATTATATATACACTCGACAGACAACATTTTCACGCTGCGCCAATGGTGTTCAAACAATTTTCCCCAGGCCAAAGAGCAGCTTGAGAACATGTACAAGGAGGTATTTTCCTTATTTCTTCAATCTCACATGCATATCCTTGCAAACTCCATCACCATTCCTTCTCCCACTAACAATGCGAGTGTAGGGTCCTTTCATTATTGCACTGTCACTCAGTAATCTATGAAAGGAGATTACTACTCTGATTCGTACAAACATTCATTGGGGTTATGCACTGGAAGTCCTTTTGGCAGTTGTAACTTGTTTGTTTCAATTTCACCAAGAAAATAATCAAATGTAGGCTCGAGCATATTAGAAATGAGAGGTTCTGCATATTTTTTTCTTCAAATTTTCTATGAACCTGTTGCCAATCAGAGGCCTCACAAGTACATAAGAATCTTTTTTGTTGATTTGCTATATGAGTTCCAAAAAGCACAGCTGCATTGCCACAAAGCTTGATTCTGTTTTCTTATTTCTACTTAATTCTTAACCTTTATATGTACTGCAGGTTGGAATAACAGATGATTTTGACTATTTGGAGTTGCCAGTACTTCCACTTGGTGATCAGGTGCAGGAAGGCAATTCTTAGGTATTGCAGTTTAGCTTTACTTTATAGTACAAAACCCTGTATTGCTACCAAAATATAAGATTTACATGCGCTGTCATTGAGACTGCTTGAGTGGTGTCCTTACTTGCACAGTTGTGAAAGGATAATGAGCCTAAACATAAGTTCATTTGACACTCAATTAAATACATCTGGTCATAGGAGTGATATTTGTAATTTTAAGAACCAATGTACCGCATCAATGATGCTACTCAGTTGGGACTAGCCTCCCTGAAACCTGTAAACATCTAAATTCTCAACCAGTCTCTCCCAAAGCCGTAACATGTCAATCCCGTTGAAGGTAGTATCTAGAAACTTTACGACTGGGGGGACAGCACCTTGAGAATGATGCTCTCTTGTTAAAATGGCTTGTTGGTTTATGCTAGTGTTTCTCACCCAACACATTCATGGTGCCTTGTACATGCGCTTAAATGTATTTGTGTGAGGCAGTCGGAACTTTTGAGGGGCTGAAACATTTACCTAATGCCACTGATCAACCTACCTGTGTCCTTGTCATTGTGCTATGTTATCTTTATAGATTATAGAGAGAGGGATGAGAGAGTAGATGACAGAGAGAGAGAGAGAGAACTCTGCTAAGAGAGGCGCGGCCCTCTTCTTCATATATTTCACACACACAAACAAATAAGCCTACATAGGCTTATATAAATGATACAAGTCAACTAAAGAATACAAGGGCCCTACCATTGTATGTAATTACATAATGGCCCAACATATATATGTATATAACATTCTAACACTCCCCCTCAAGCTGGAGAATATATATCAAATAATCCCAACTTGGAACAAATAGTTCTTAACCGGTTATGACCCAATGCTTTGGTAAACATATCAGCTAATTGATCTTCAGACTTCACGAATGGAGTAGAGATGCTCCCATGTAATATTTTTTCCCGAATGAAGTGACAATCAACTTCAATATGTTTGGTTCTCTCATGAAACACATGATCTGAAGCAATGTGAACTGCTGCTTGATTATCACAGAACAATGGAGTAGGAGATTCAACTGTCAACCTAAGTTCTGTTAGAAAATGTTGTATCCAGGTCAACTCACTAGTAGTATGAGCCATTGCCCTATACTCAGCTTCAGCACTAGACCGACCTACCACTGTTTGCTTTTTACTTCGCCATATAACAAGATTTCCTCTTACAAATGTGCAGTAGCCTGTAGTAAATCTCCTATATGAAGGAGAACCAGCCCAGTCGGCATCTGTAAAACCTTCCACTCTGAGATGACCATTTGATTTATATAGTAACCCAAAACCTGGAGCTTGCTTAAGATATCGGATAATCCGAAGAACAGCAATCCAATATGGCATTCTAGGAGCTCCTATGAACTGATTTACCACACTAACTGCATATAAAATATCAGGTCGAGTGATAGTGAGATAAATTAATTTCCCAACAAGGCGATGAAATTTGCCCGGGTCATTAAATAGATCACCCTCATCAGACACAAGTTTTGTAGTCGAATCCATAGGAGCATCAATTGGGCGACCACCCAACATACCTGTTTCTTCTAATAAGTCCAACACATATTTTCGTTGGGATAATGATTTATGTAGTTTAATGCTTTCAATTGGTCATTTCATTATATCCATATGTCTATGTATGCTAGAATAGATGTTCATGTGCTTATATCTAGATTTTGTGTTATTGATGCATGTCTATGTGTATTGATGCAATAGATTTAGAGATTGTCAAAACATTATGCTTAAAAGAATGTTTTTGTGGTTCTCTTGATGGTTCATGCTTACCTCTTAATGGATTGTGCCTCTCTCCTAGTTTATTTTCATGTTAGTAGTGTAGATGTAGTGTAGTTGTAGTGTAGTATTAAATGGAGGACTCTATGCTTGTTGTTTGATGATCCAAGCTTGTGAATGCAATTAGCATATGTCTCTAACCTTGTGTTGTATTTAGATTGTGAGCTTAATGAAAGGATTAATAACTTGTTTTGATTTATTGTGCCTTTCACATGTTGTTTAGACAATATATGCTTCATAGCTTAGATATATTGTGCCTTTCACATGATGTTTATACAATACATGCTTAACTAGTCATCCTTGCTTATTGAATCAACCAAATACATACACATCACTATTGCAACCCACTATTTGCCCTCATTAGTCATTTGTCAATGATATAGAAATGCATTGCTTGGTGGTGATCTCTAAACCCCAAGGCTCTTCTCTCTCTTACTTACTCTTAATTGCACTCTTTTGCTATTACTTAGTTTAATTTAGTTCCTCTTTAATCAACCAACCAACCAATTATTTGATCACTCGACTTACTAGCCCTAATAACGATTCCACAATCAACTCCGACATTGCTCAATCCCCATAATCCCTTGGGACGATCCCTACTCGCCCTAGCTATATTTTTAGTAAAGGTAGTAGTGGCTTTATAAATATAAAACTTGGCCCTTGCCTTAATGCACACTCCCAAACGGATGGTAGGACGACGGCCATCACCAATATACAGCCTTTAAAGCTTGTAATACTCAGGATAAATGGTATATTGATAGTGGCTGCTCAAGACATATAACAGGAGATGGTTCTAAATTTAATTCATTGAAGCAGTTTGATGGTGGAAATGTTATCTTTGGAGATAATCAAAGAGCTAAGATTGTTGGAATTGGTACTGTGAGTAAGTCTGAAGAGTTGCTAAAAATTCACGAAGTTCTATTGGTTGAAGGACTCAAGCATAATCTCCTCAGTGTTAGTCAATTGTGTGACAGTGGGAAGGAGTTCTGTTTCAATAAAGAAAGGTGCAAGACTGATCTTGAATCAAAACAAGTTTTGTTCTCAGCTAATAGATCTTCAGGAAATATGTACACAGTCACTGAAAAAAGTCAGGTCACTCAATGTAATTTAACAACCTGTGATGAAGCAAAGTTGTGGCACAAGAGGTTAAGTCATCTTCATTCAAGAAATATGTCCAAGATTCTGAAGCTGAAAGCTATTAAAGGACTGCCTGACATCAGTTTTAAAGATTATCACCTTTGTAAAGTATGTCAACAAGGAAAGCAAACCAAAGTGCCATTTCCTTCTGAGGAAATCAACTCTTCAACAGCTCTGGACTTGATACACATGGATCTCTGTGGCCCTACCAGAACCACTAGTGTTGGTGGAAGTAAGTATTTCATGCTTCTTATTGATGATTTTAGTAGGATTGTGTGGGTTTACTTCTTGAAAAAAAAAATCTGAGGCCATTACATACTTCATTAAGTTTGTTAATCTTGTTGAAAATGAAAGAAGTAGCACTGTGAAGAGACTTAGGTCTGATTTCGGCTTAGAATTCATCATGAAGGAGTTTGAGCACTACTGTTATGATAAAGGTATTAAGAAAGAATTCTTAGTTGTTGCTACGCCTCAGCAGAATGGGGTTGTAGAAAGGAAGAACAGGATAGTTCAAGAAATGGGTAGAACAATGCTTCTTGAAAAAGGCTTAGTGATGAGCGCTGAAAAGTGCGCATTTAAACCCCTTAAACTTAGGTATTCTAGGACCTTTATCTATCTTACTTTCCCGTTTTAGACTAATTTCGTGTTATTGCCCTTTTTAGGTGTTTATCCCCAAAATAAGCTAATTCAGCCAAATAAGAGCTTAAAAGAAGCTAACTTAAGCTAGATGGAATAAATGAGCAAAGTGGAAGCAGATTGAAGCAAAGTGTGGAAATTCAGCAGGTTCGATCGATCTCAAGAATACTTCGATCGATCAAAAGTTCATCAATCTAGACTCTCCAAGATGGATCCAAGCTCTTTTATCCTTATTCAAAGATCCCACAAAGTTCGATCGATCCAACAATTCTCAGATCGATCGAAAAGTTTTCATCATATCCTGTTGTACCACCCTACCTACCACTTTTGTCTCATTCCCCAAAATATCTCAGATTTGTCGTTATCCAAAAAGGCGCTGCCATAGGAGGATCGATCCAACTAAAGTTTGATAGATCTCAGCCATGTTCGATCGATCACAGCACAGGTTTGATAGATCGAACCCTCTTAAATCCGAAAAAAATATATTTCCAACTCATTAAAAGTTGTCTCATTGTGCAATCATTAGAGGAGCCCTTGTGTAAGAGCCTAGACCATTGGGTGTGACATTTGAGCTACCTATATAAGGAATATGAGCCACTTTTACACATATGATTAGATAGATAGTTTTTAATAGTCTTAGATACAATTCTTAGAGAGGACGAAAAGAGAAGAGGAGGCTAGAGACATTTTTGAGAGGTTTTCCATCTTCCTCAAGAAGAAGAGCACTTCTACCATGGAGATAGCCCTTGAGGGTTGGAGGATACCATTCATGAGTGACTAGACATCCTCTTGGGGCTAGCGTTAACCCTAAGCATGCTTTCTTTACCTTGATTGATGTATTTTTGAGGGAATTTGTGTTGTAATACCTATTTTGACATATTTATATACATAGATCTTGTTTATTCAATGATTTGTGTGGTTTAATTCTTCCAATTGATCATTTCATTCTATCCATATGTCATGTATGCTAGGATAGATGTTCATGTGTCTATCTCTATCTCTTGTATTGTTGATGCATGTCTATGTGTGTTGATACTAAAGATTTAGAGATTGTCAAGACATAGTGCTTAATAGAATGCTCAAGTGGTTTATTTGATGGTTCATACTCATTTCTTGATAGATTGTGCCTCTCCCTTAGTCTAATTAGTTTAATTTCCATGTCATTAGCTTAAATGTAGTGTAGCTACCTTAATTGTTAAATGGGAGGACAATCCATGCTTATTGTTTGATGTTCCATACTTATAAATGCAAGTAGTATATTTCTCTAATTTTGTGATGTGTTTGGATTGTGAACTTAAAGGAAGGATTAATGGCTTAGTTTGATATATTGTGCTATTCATTGTGTTGTTTAGACAATATATACTTCATTGGTCATCCATACTTGTTGAAACAATCACACACACTCACTATTGTTGCAACATATGTTTTTCCCCTCATTAATTGTGAATTGAGTGTATAGAAAGGTGATGCTTAGTGGTGATCTCTAAATCCTAAGATCTCTCTCTTGTTTTCTCTATCCTTTAATTACTTGTTTTATATTGATCTTGTTTAATCTTGATTGTAGTTTAATCAACCAAACAACCTACCTTTGATCACTAGACCTACTAACCTTAAGCATTGTTTCCATTACTTGTAACCCTTTAATCCCTTGGGACGATCCCTACTCACCCTTGCTATATTTTTAGTTAATGGTAGTAGTGGCATTTATAAATGTAAAACTTGGCTACATTGCACATTCACTATTTTTGCACATCTTTTAGACGTTGGTGCGGCGACAACATCATCTAGCAAAGGGTTTTTGGGCTGAAGCTGTGAGTACAACTGTGCACATCATAAATAGGGTTTTTCTCAGACCTAATTCAACCAAAACTCCTTATGAATTGTGGTATGGAAGATCTGCAACTGTTCACTACTTCAAGGTGTTTGGCAGCAAGTGTTATATATTAAACCACACTGATAGTTTGGGCAAGTTTGATTCAAAGGCAGATGAAGGCATATTCTTGGGGTACTCTAAGAAAAACAAAGCTTACAGGTGTTACAATCTAAGGACTGCAAAGGTGGTTGAGTCAATTCATATGAAGTTTGATGAGAATCCTAAGTCCACACCTCTTGAAGATAATGACAATACTTTTGGTTCAAATGAAACCAACTCCTCAGTTACTAAGTCTGAAGATCCGAGGGAAATCATTTATCTAGTGCTGCAGAAGCAGGTTCAAGCTGAGAACATTATTGGTTCATCTCAAGCTAGAGTTCAAACAAGAAACAAGAAGAAGCTAAATGATTTAGAAGTTAAAGATGGTGAAGAATACTGTCACTTTGCTATGTTATCATCCATTAAACCAAAGTCTTATTCTGAAGCTCAGAAAAGCAAAGACTGGATAACTACCATGCAATAGGAACTTGATCAAATTCACAAAAATGATACCTGGACACTTGTTCCCAGACTTGAAGATAAGAATGTGATAGGTTCAAAGTGGTCAGTTATAAGAAATAAGGCAAGACTGGTGTGTAAAGGCTATGCTCAGTAAGCTGGAATTGATTATGATGAAACTTTTGCTCCAGTTGCTAGAATGGAATCCATTAGAATGCTTCTGTCTTTTACCTGTCACAAGCAAGTCAAAGTATATCAAATGGATGTTAAGTCAGCCTTCCTAAATGGAGACCTAAATAAAAAAGTTTATTTGGAACAGCCTGAAGGTTTCGAAGATTCAAAGTATCCCTCTCATGTGTTCAAACTAAGTAAGGCCTTGTATGGTCTCAAAAAAGCCCCTAGAGCCTGGTATGAGAAGCTACATCAATTCTTAGTTGAGCAAGGATTTCGCAGAGGCAAGATTGATAATACTCTTTATGTAAAAACTCATCAAGAACAGTTTCTAATTTTGCAAATCTATGTTAATGATATTATGTTCTGTGGCTCGAACATCTCATTAGCTTCAGAATTTGATCATCTCATGAAGACAAGGTTTGCAATGTCACTCTTGGGGACTCTCAGATACTTTCTTGGCCTTCAAATTTCACAAACATCCTCTGGAAACTTCATATCTCAACAAAAGTATGCCTCGAAGCTACTTAAAAAGTTCAAAATGGATGATAGTAAGGCTGTCTCAACACTGCTATGTCCTAACACCAAACTCTCACTGGAGTGCACCACTGAAGTTGTTCCTTCAACACTTTACAGGTCCATCATAGGTAGTTTGCTGTATCTTACTGCTTCAAGGCCTGATATAATGTATTCAGTGGGTTTAGTGGCCATATTTCAAAGTAATCCAAAGGTTTCTCATCTTCAAGCTGCCAAAAGAATTCTCAGATATGTTAAGTGCACCATCTCTTATGGTCTATTCTATATTTTCTCACCCTCAATGTCCATTGCAGCCTTCTCAGATGCTGATTGGGGTGGATCCTTACCTGACCGAAAAAGTACCTCTGGTTGTTGCTACACTCTTAGTTCAAATGTGGTTTCTTGGTTGAGCAAAAAGTAGGACACTGTCTTTCTTTCAACCTCTGAAGCTGAGTATATAGCTGTCTCATAAGCTGATTCGCAATTACTTTGGATGAAGACTACTCTCTTAGATCTTGGCATTCAATTCTCTGGACCTCCCAAGCTTTTCTGTGATAATCAAAGTGTTATTGCTATTAGTAAGAATCTCACACTACATTGGAAGAGCAAACACATTGACATCAGGTATCACTTCCTCTGAGATAAAGTTCAGAAAGGTCTGATTGATATTACTTATTTGCCTACTAAAGATTAACTTGCAGACATCATAACCAAACCTCTTCTTCCTCAGCGATTCTCAACCCTTCGAGCTCTTCTCAAGGTTGTTCCTCCTCCTTTCTGAACTTTTATTGTTGGTCCTACTCACCTTTTGACCTTCAATGTCAAAAAAGGGGAGAAAGTGACTAAAATAAGGATAGCTTCAAGCTATTCCTTCTGCATTTGGGTTATTTCAAGCTTATTTGGTTTTTGTCATTAAAGGCAAAAGGGGGAGATTATTAGTCCTAAATTGCCTTAAGGAATGTTTGCCTTTTAATGTCAAATAGTATTGCTTCAGTCTCGGCCTCGGCCCCTCAGCCTCGGACAGTACTGTAAGAGTACATTGCAATGCTTCAGCTTCAGATAGTGAAGGTTCAACCTCTACAGATGCTCAGCCTTGGACAGTGAAGGTTCAGCAGCTACAGGTGCTCAGCCTCTGACAGTGAAGGTTCAGCAGCTACAGGTGCTCAGCCTCTGACAGTGACGGTTCAGCCTCGGAAAGTGAAGCTATGCTTAAAATTATGACACGTCTCAAGTGGTTCTAGAGAAGAATAGGACACGTCTCAGTGGTCCTAGAGAAGAATGTGACACGTCTCAATGGTCCTAGAAAGCTGGTATATGCTTTTCTTGGAGGCTAAGTTTGGACAGAAATAAAATTAAGCACTTAAACCTGTAACATGTTGTAGCTAGTAGATCAATGACAAATTTAGCTGAGGTGGCAAGCCTGTATTGGTCCATTGCTCTAAAAATATCTGAATTGTGCTCTCCCAATCATTGGTAAAAGATAACAGGTGTATATTCGTGGTGTGTGAGGCCTTGTGTAATTCAGAGTCACTATAAATATGCTGCTATAAGGCTCCTTAGGGTTCAAGCCTCTGAAATTCATATTGCACATTGAGCTGCCCGTGAGAACCCTCAAGTACACTATGTCAAGTAAGTTTTTCTATGCTATTTGATGATGATCCATGCTAGAAAAACTCATTGAAACAACTATGAGGCGTGCTCTGTTTGCTAAGATGAGGCTGCTGTCAAATATGCTAATGCAAGGGCTGTTTTGAAGAGTGACTTGGTGTTTCAAGCTTCTGTAGTCGATTCTGAGAGTTAACACAAGTATAATTCATCTTCTTGCATTTGTTCGAACTACATTTGTGTTGAGAATATGCTGAAAATGAATTCGGACAGTCTATCACTGGTTAAGCTTGGTTTGCTAAAGATATCTTGGATTCAAGTGTTATTTGATTATACTTAGTTATTTCTTGTTGATCTATGCTGCTAGCTAGTATATTTTTAATGAATCAAGATTATTGAAGTTGAGTTTGTTGTGATACTATGGTATGCTTTGGTTTTGAGTATTCTACATTGAAGATTTTCTGTGCCGAGGCTATATTGTACTGAAGCTATTCTATGCCGATGATCATTCTGTGCTGAACTAAGGACTCGAACTAAACTTGTGATATACTCATGTTGTGTTTGATTATACGAAGCTTTGAACATAAGTACAACAGTGAAAGAAGACTGTATGAGGTGCTGGTGAATTGATCTTAAAAAGAAATTCCTATTTTACCCCTCAGACTGTAGATGCAGAGGATTGCAGTTCTGAGGCAGTAATTTGGAGTTCTGCGTTGTCCAGCCTTTTCTATTTGTTGCAAACTCTTATTGTATTCGGTGTGTTGACACTTTGTGTAAATGGCAGTAAGGCATGATTCCTCACCCCATTGTTGAGTGGCAGTAAGGCTTTACATCCTTACCCCATTCATGATTAAGCTATTGAGAGCTTATTGGGTCTAAGCGAGGTTGCTTCGGATAGGGGGAGTGCATGGATGCACTGTGGTGTCCTAGTGTGTGTGTATTGGTTGTGAAAACTAATGTCTATTATGGTGCATGGGTATGTGCAGAGAGTGAGACAGCTGAGTGTGTAACAAGATACATACAACTAGTGGATTGGTTATTGGCCGAGGCCAAGAACCAAGGTTTTCCCTAATTAAGAGGGTTTCCTTGTAAATCTTGTGTTATCTGTTATTTGAATGCTTGGTAGTTGTGTGAGAAAGTTTTTAAAAGCAAAGATTTAACCAATTCACCCCCCCTCTTGGTTCAACACAATACATCACATTAAACATGCCACACCTACCGCCACACCCACCACCACCCACACAACGCCACCATAACAACCGCCATACCCATACATCTATACATTGCCCCAACAAGTTGTTTGACCACCGAGCAAGATCTAACCCTACCTACGGTGAAATTACCGGCGGCGAAGAGAAGAACGACAATGCACATGCCATACGCATTTTCATGCTCTCCATGTGCCACTGCAAGTAGATCTAATGCACTCTTCATGCGCGCACGCGTCACCTTTTTCTTCAACGATTCCAATCTTCTGCACCTTTTGCGATCATCCCCAACTCTCTGACGCCGTCAAGCATCAAAGACGCCATTGTTCTCTGTTTTCTCTACATCGTCAACACCACCAAGGACCAAAGACGCTGCTGCTATTCTGTGCCACAGCTTCGCTGCCCTTTACTGTTGCTATTCTCTACCGTTCTCCGCCTCTATAACCTCGACTCCTTGTGTCCTCTCCCTCAAGGCCAAACCCCAAATCTCTACCGGAATTAGCCGCATCGAGGAAGATGAAGAGCAAATCGCCTATGTACGTCCTCGGCCGCGCCTGTATTGCCGAACCTTGGAGGATTAGAGGTATTGTGAAGGGTTAGAGAGAGAATATAAAATGAAGGGTATTTTGGTCCTTCAAAATTTAGTTTACAAGGTTATATTAGTAATTTACACTTTTTATGTATTTGTTGACCAAGTCAAAGGTTAAAATAGTCATTTTCTCGAGTAAAAGGGGTGTGTATGAACAATTTTGAAACCTCATGGGGTATCGATGTAAACTAATGCGTTGACCGGCTGCTGAGTGGTGTTAACTCAAACCTCAGGGGGTGTGAGTGCAAATTACCCCAAATTAAATACTATCCTAAATTTACAAGTTTAATAAATTTAGAATATTATAGACATTATTTGGTATAATGGTAAAAACAATTTAAAACTTTCTCATTCCTTCTCTCATAACGAAAATAGTAAATTGTGAGCTTGTTCTATTCTTTTCAATCCAACCGAACAAAAAGAAGGAAAGACCACAATTTCTTTCCTAAGATGTCTCATCTATTCCTTCTTCTTTCCCTTTCATCCAAATTTTTTATTTCTTACCTAACAAAGCATAAGCGTGATTTAAACTAATTAAGATGTATATAATGATCAACATAAACTGATTTTTTGAATTTGTTTTCTTTCATCAATTTGTTCACTACTACTATATTCATGGGCTGTTAATTTGATTTAATGAACATCTTCCTGGTCGATATATGAGTTTTGGAAATACATCTAGGAGACTGCGACCTTGCCTTTTCAACACTTGGTTGGAAGATCTCTCTGATCACTGACCGAATTTTTTTTATTTATTTTTAATGAATTTTTTTATTTTTTGTCCTTCCAGTCTAATCATATTTATTGGTAATTAAAAAATGACTAAGTTTCTTAAAATAAAGAGCAATAAAAAAGTGATTAATTATTAATTTGTGGTGGATTAGACCAACAACTAAAAGTGAACTCCAGAGAGGAAAAGAAAAAAAAAAAAAAAAAAAGTTAACTCTTTCTACTCACTATTTACTAACTCTTTTACTTTCTCATTTTTACTTTCTTTTGAAGTAAAATCATAACTTTGATTTCCTTGATACGAAACAGAAAGTAAAATTATGTTTAGTAACTACTAACTATTTTTGAAATTTGAAAGCAAAAATAAAGAAAGTATGTTTAATAAATAAATAAAAATTATGTTTTTGCTTTTTGGTTCTTGAATTGGGAACAAAAACTAAACAAGATCTTTATATGTTGCACCCTTCATGAAATTATTAAATGTTTTGACAATTAATATTTGTATGCTCTAGCATAGCTAATCCTATTTGAATTGTAAAGGCATATATTCATAGCATTATTTAAAATTATATTTATACTTCATACAATTGGTAAATGCAATGTATTAATGTTCAATTCATTATGAAATTGATGTTATCCACTACAATTTTGGAAGGGCTAGCCCATCTCTCTTCGCCCATGCCAACCTCCTCTCTTTTTTTCAAGAAAACAAGCCAGACGCCATACGACATCTACAACAAGATCATCAGGCAAAGACAAAGGATCAAAAGCACATAAAACACCATCCAAAAACTAACACCTCTTATAGTCAAGATCAATAGTCTTGACAAGCCAAAGAAAAGGTGCCAGCTAGAGAAGGAAAACCATCACAACAAAAGAAAAAAAACAGTGCTAGAGAAAGACCCCGTGACGTCACCCATGACGTCAATGATGAACCACCGAAAAAACCACCGGCGAGAGAACCAAATACACCAGCACAGATATTAGAGATGGTGGACGGCGGTAAAGGACGCAGATGCATCAAATTCACTCATAGCGCAAAACACCAAAAAGCTCTAGAATGGAGCAGACAAACAAACCCAACTCCGGCGACCCAGGAACCAACAACCCTCGGAAACGGCACAGATCTGAAGATCGGGAACAAAAACTCACGATGAAACGTGAGAGACGTTGCTCACAGCAAAATCTAGACGACAGCGAGGAAACATAACAAAAACGGCGTGAATCCACCCACCGAACAGGTTATGTACATCACGCCAATATTATTAGTCAATGGGTGGCTGGGATCGGGACCTCCCCACTCCCATGAGAGGGAGGGAGGGAGGTGAGGAGCGGCGGCTAGGGTAGGGAGAGGTGAGAGAAAAGTTGGGTAGAGAGAGAAAAGGGGAATGACTCCGCCCATGCCGGCTTAATAATCCCGATAGAATAAATGTATATGTACATTATACACGCACATGACATTGATATGCTCATAATCATTCGGGTAAAGTAGTGATGTAAAAGGAAATATTCTCACCGACAATGATGAGTGAAAAAAGATCATTAATGGGATTGTTAAAACTAAAAATAAATGTAACAATAAGGATTACAAAAAAAGACCATTGGTGGGATTGTTAAACTAAAAATATATGTAATAATAAGGATTACAAGAAGGCATGGTGGGAGCCAGAAATTAGACTGATTTCAAAATTATTTCAAAAAAAGACCATTGGTGGGATTGTTAAAACTAAAAATATATGTAATAATAAGGATTACAAGAAGGCATGGTGGGAGCCAGAAATTAGACTGATTTCAAAAGTATTTCAAAAAAAGACCATTGGTGGGATTGTTAAAAGTATAAATAAATGTAACAATAAGGATTACAAGCTCGCATAGTGGGAGCCAGAAATTAGACTGATTTCAAAATTATTTCATGCAAGTGTGTTGAATTTATGTTTCTGTATACATAAATATTCATAATATAGGGAAAATAAAAATATATATATATGTATATATTTAAGCTCGATTAGAAAGTAAATTTTACTTATCAAAAATAAAAATAAAAATTAGAAAGTAAATTTTGAATAATGTAAAAATCATCATCATCTTTGGATCTTGGGCTTGTTCCCCTTCTTGTATAGTTTTTTATTTTATTTTTTATTTTTGCTTCTTGCAACAAATTCTTAATAACCAAAAAACAAACCATACGTGTATGCCTCTAAACAACTTAACATAAATATATATATATATATAGAGAGAGAGAGAGAGAGTATTGTTATCCAGAGAGCTTCCTTATAAGTCATGAGTTCTCTCTCTATATATATATTTCTTAATTGAGTTCTCTATATTTAACTATTTTTTTTTTTTTTTTTTTTGGAGATATGTGTAAATTCAAATGACTTATGAGGAAGCTCTTTGGATATATATATATAAAGTCCGGAGGTTAAATTTTTAAATCACACAAGCAGAGACAGAGATGTATATGGTAGCTTGATTGAGTTATCAGAATCCTTGTGACAAAACTTATTGTCCAATAAGTGCTATGGAGTACTAGCTACAGTTTTTGTTGTTGTTACAAGGGGGTTTATTCTACAGTTGATTATTTGTCTTTTTTTTTTTTTTTTTTCTTTTTTTTACGCTATTCATACTTTATTGAATTTTGCTCTAGATTTTCTCTAAATATCACGAAAATACTGATCTCTTGCAAAGTTTTGATGATTAAAAAGTTTAACCTTGACCATTAATTGGATAAGATGCACAATTTTTGAAGGCATCAATTAATTCTTGACTTCTTACTGTTTTAACTTTAACAGTATTTTCTTCCTTGGTTTAATCTCTGTTTTCTGTCAAAGAGACTCATTCAGTTAAATATAACTCCTGAATGAGCCAACTAACCTCAATAAATTGTTTCCAAATATCTTCTCAGCTACAACTACTTGAGAGTAGTTATATATTCTTCTTGCTAAAATTTTGACAAATTTTTTTTTACCTTTTGTGATAGGTTGCTAGAAAATAATTAGGCAAACAGTGATGGATAAAGAATGGCTACACATGACTTACAAATTATTATATGCAGTAGAGTGTGTTTATAAAAGTTAATATTGTTTACACTAATTTTATGTTTAATTAAATGTTAAAGCTTTAATTTTATAAAATTGATCCAAAGTATTTAGAAGGAGCATGGAGGTTTGCTCATAAGGCTCAAGCAAATGTGGGCCATCCAAAAAACATTGTATGCCCTTGTAATTGCTGTCTAAATGCAAAGCACCAATACTTTGACATGGTGTTTAGGCATTTATTAGAAAATGGAATGGATCATACACGATCTCGTACTTTTACGGGTAATATCTGAGTGAATCTACCCAATATGGAAGTGATGCAATGATGTTGAAATGTCAGAGACGTATCAGATGTATAAAGATGTTTTCTTTGATGGTGATGATGATGATATTTTGAATCATAACTATAAAATAAGAGAGGCTGAGTTTAAAAAGGAATTGGAATATGCTGAGACCCCTTTATTTTCTAAATGCACAAAGTACACGATTATGTCTGTAATTGTTGCCTTATACAAGCACAAAGCAACACATAATTTATCTGACACTGGTTTTGATGGACTTCTTAAAATGGTTGGGGATATGCTTCCAGAAAATAATAAATTTCCGAAGAGCTATTATGAAACGAATTTTTTTTTGAAGACATTTGATTTAGGGTATAAGAAAGTAGATGCTTGTAAGAATGACTGTTGTTTGTTTAGAAAACTAAATAAACAGATAACTAAATGTTCAAAATGTGGTGCTTCGCGGTGGAAAGAGAATGAGCGTACTAAGAAGGTTCAAGATGGTGTCCCAGTTAAGTCGGGATAGAAAGATGTAACATCTAGTTGACACCCCTGCATGGCATACGATAGAAAAAAAATGGCATTCTTTTGCATCAGATTCACGAATTTTAAGACTTGGCCTTTCAACTGATGGGTATAATCTTGTTCTTTCTCTTTTGTTATTAGCATACTCAATTTAAGACTTATGTGATGCAATTGCATGCTTGGATTTTGTACTATGGACAATGAGGTGGTGTTTTTGACAAGTGCAAACTAAAACTTAAGTGCTAGGTTTATAAATTGTTCAACAGAAGTGCTAGGAAATTGATGACTTTCTTGACAAAATTTGAAAATTTGAATTGTAAAGATTATTTTAAGTCTCTTGATATGTTTAAAGGGGTATTTCAAAAGATTGTTTTGGTTATAGTTATTGGCATTATGTGTTGATATGGTTTTTTAATTGAATGATAGTTGAAACTGATTCCAATTGCAGGTTGTGTGGATGATGGATTAGCTAGCATTTAAGGGAGCTTTATTTATAATATATATATGGGTAAATTCCAGTGACACCCTCAGGTTTGGGTTATAGACAACCATTTATAACTTAGGCTCTTTTTGGACGATCACAACCCCCAAGTTTGGTAAACCCAATAAAGACACCACAATTATGAAAAAATGACTAAATTTCCCTTTAAATTCAAAATTAACTAAATTGCCCTTTTACTTCAAAATTCACAGCCCCATCACAACCACTACCAACTTTAAGCCCTCTGTGAGCAGAATTTAGGTAGCAACAGGGGCGGAGCTAGGATTGCAAAGTAGGGAGGGCTAAAAATAACTAAACCCATAATTGCTTAGTGTGTCATCCATGCTTTAAATACATAATTATCATGCATTAGTTATTCAATTAAACCCAATAATTTACAACCTTTTAACACATTTACACTTCCAAACTTTAACGTATTTTCACAGTTAAGAATCCATTGAAGTTTGCTTCATACAAGTATTAAAACAAACAACTACAAGAATGTAAGATATATATGTTTCGTATCAATAAATTCACATTAGAAAGTAAGACCTATGTGCTCCGCCCCTGACTAGTTATTAATCTATTATATAATAAATTACCCAATTTAATCAGAAATTATCAAGTCATCAACAAATCTCCCCCTTCCTTTTTTTTTTATGCAAAAATAAAATTCAATATTTCACTAAATTAACAATAATAATCTATGATACCCATCCACATAGCTTAGTACCTTACGCACGAAGAGTTTAGGTCTTCTTCCATAGACTAACAATGTGTTTGATTTACTAGGCTGGGCCTATTGTATTTTATTATAGTTTATTTTGTGATCGGATATGTCCATGGGTCGTGGGCTTGCTCATATTTAAGGCTTGACCTTTGTAAATTTTATAACTCTTTTTATTTATAGAAATACTATGGATTGGACTGGGCTGATAGGAAGAGGCATAGTAGTATATAGGCTTATGGGAACCATAGTACTAAATTTTTTTTTTCAACTGGACCTGGGCTATAGCCCAAGTTAGCCCATTACTAATTCCTCCCTTGGGTAGCAATAACCCATGGACGTCGACAGAATCGATTAAAACATATGGTTATGTGTGTCTATAAATATGTACATGTATATATGAGAGAGGAAGAGATGAAAGTAGTTCGATCACCACCAAGTTGTCGTCGACCTCGTCAAAATTCTTACATCGTTGTTTCCGTTCACCTCATTGCCGTGCAAACCCATCACTGCCGGAATTGCGAACCTCTTCACCACGTCGCTAATGTGGAGTTGTCACTGCCGATGCCGACATCCTTGCTCGCCGTCGCCGATTACATCGGTGGCAGCCACCGCCGTTTCAATCCATCTCGTTGTGCTGGTTCACCGTCGTCTTCTTCGCGAAGGTTGCAAAGGCACGGCTTAGCGAAGATTTTAGCCGCAAATTCTTCCATCAGTTGGTCTCCGTCATCTGGTTCTGCACTTGCGTGGGGTTTACCACCAAGATCTGATGCCGGAGAACCTCCTCGTCGACGACAAAGGCGATTTGAAGGTTGTGGATTTTGAACTCAGTGTGGTCATGAACCAGATCCGATCGATGTATGTGGCGCCGGAGTCCACTAATCACAGAGCCACATCAACATCCTCCTTTGCTAATCGCGGTTCATTCCTTGCTTGTAAGTCCCGTCAGCGTAGTCCTTGAACTTCAACGATAGGTTCTGTGCAATGTGGGTGTGATAGGGTGGTGGTGGGTTCATTTGGGAGTGGTTGTGGACGGTGGTGGTGGGTCGAAATTGGTTATGGTTGTGATAGGGTGGTGGCTAATTCATTTAGGGGTGGTTGTGGACGGTGGTGGTGGGTTGAAATTAGTTGTGGGGGTTGTTGTGGACGGTGGTGGTGGGTTGAAATTGGTTGTCGGTGTGATGGGGTGGTGGGATATGTGTGTAAGAAAGGGGATAAGGTCTAATTTGGGGTGGTTGGGCCCCTGGTTGTGGAATGTGGTAGTGGCCGGTGGTGGTGGTGTTTTGGTGTGATGGCTGTAAAGTGATCCAAACACAGTGTTGAGGGTCATTTTGGTTAATTCATATAAAATTATAAAGTTAATTTAATAATTCATATTGGTCAAACTTTGAAGTCAAAGGGCAATTTAGTCCTCTTTCATAATTAGGATGTCTTTATTCAGTTTACCAAGTTGAGGGTCATTTTGGTTAATTCATATAAAATTATAAAGTTAATTTAATAATTCATATTGGTCAAACTTTGAAGTCAAAGGGCAATTTAGTCCTCTTTCATAATTAGGATGTCTTTATTCAGTTTACCAAACTTAGGGGGAGTGATCATCCAAAAAGGGCTTAAGTTGTAAATGACTATTTTTAGTCCAAACGTGAAGGGGTGTCATTACAATTTACCTTATATATATTTATATATATTAGGGTGAAGTGCAAAAAACACCCTATAGTATGCTTACAGTGCATATTATGCCTTTCACGTGCAAAAAACACCCCTAAAGTATGACATTTGTGCAAATAGGTCCTACTCACACATTTATGACTAAAATGCCCTTAACTACACATTTAATAATATATATATATATATATATATATATATATATATATAATTAATATAATGTGAAATGACTAAAATAGGTACACCACGCTTAGTTCGCCGGAGGAAGAGAAGATGACAACCCAATTCAGGACCCATGCCCTTACCTACCCAAGTCAATCTCCATTTTGCGACGGCGGCGCTGAAATTTCCGGAAGCCTGATGCGATGCTGGAGTAAGTTCACCGAGGAACATTTAGTATGAGTTTTAAAACTAATTGATCATTTGAATTGCTTTATTCAGATTCTCAATGCTTTCGACTTTGAGCATCATGCTGGTTACAAGACCAAACATCCAAATGATCACATATACTTTTTTAATGGAAAGACCATCTATGTTGTTGTCCAAGAGTTGAGGGCCACACCTAAAGATATGTTGTTTGAAGCGATTCAGAATGTGACTGGATCTCCTATCCATGAGAAGAATTTTCGCATTTGGAAAGGTGATTTTTTTTTTTTTCAATTGATTTGAAGTAACCTCTTTAAAACAAGCTTGAGAAATCAGTACTGTGACCATTTTCTAAATGCATATAGGATAAAAGCATATTTCTCTATTTTTTTCTCACATAGATTTTTCATCTTTTGCTCTTCTCAGAATCGTATCAAGCTGCAACCTGTGAACTTCAGCATATCTATGGAAAGGAAAAAGTGACCAAGCCAACTGAATAACAGAATTTTGACTCTTTTAAACCTGCAAAGTTGGTTAATTAATACCTGAAATTTGCGTCGCTGCCTTATATCATTATAGTAAAATTACGGATTCAGTTTGAAATTTCAGATAGTTTGGCAGAGGAATATTAGTATACACTTTTAAGCATTTGCTAAGTTGTTAATTTTAATCTGGTTTTGGACCAAAGTTTCAGCGCCGCCATCGCAAAATAGTCAATGTGTTCAGCACGGCTTCAAGCTTCCGTTCTTGCTCCACCACTTATTATTCCCGCATTAGGTCGGAAATTTCATTTCTCGCCATGAGCCCAACGCCATAGTGGAACCTCATCGTCTCAACTCATGGACATTTCTTTCTTGCCAGTTCAGTACCTCACAAGAATCCCGACCCTCGCTGTATACCACCTTAGATCCTCGTTGCTGCCATCATCTTCATCATCGCCGCACAGGTCTGCCGGACTCATAGCCGAGCACAAAGCTCGCTGCACCTCTCACCGGTTCCTTGCTTGGCCGCCTTGCCAACCCACTGAACTATACTCTGTTCTCATCGGTCTCTGTTGGCAGCTCTTTGGAGAAAGAAAAAGGGTTAAAAGAGAAAAGAGAAAAGAGAAAATAAGAGTAGGGGCATTTTTGGAAGTATAAAAGGGTAAAATAGGTATTATATTAAGTGAATGATGTTTTTGCACAAATTGAAAAGAATATAGGTGTTTTTTGCACACCTTTTTAATTAGGGGGTAAAAGTGCTATAAAATGTATACTTCAGGGATGTTTCTTGCACTTATCCCTATATATTATCTACGGGGAGATTGAAACCCCGTAGATAAAAGCTCATACAACAATCTACGAAAATCCTGATAAATTTTCTACAACATGCATGACTGTCTCGTGAATATTTAGATGAATTAATGAGTAAAAAAAATGCATATATTATAAATTTAATTATATAGACAAAATTGATTTCTATAGCAAATATTTTATTTTTCTACGAGATTCATTATTTCTCGTAAAAACAATTGAGTATTTACAGAACCCTCATATGTAAAGATTTATAATGCATCATGAATAAGTTTTCACGGCGCTTTTAGCCCCTCGTAGAAGCTTTTTTTTTTTTTTTTTTTTTTTTCCTTGTAGTAGATTTTGCCCACTTAATTAAATAAGAGATTTATATGTATGTGATGGCGGTAATATACAAATAAATAAAAATAGCAATCATAAATGGTTCATAGTTTGCAATAAAGAATGGACTCTCATATTAATTAAGATATAAACCAGATTCACGATAGGTTGAGATAGATTTTGAAAGCCATTGTACACAATTAGTCCTTATAATCATCATGGAATTTGATTCTCAAACATTAGAAATATAAACTATTTTATTAATAATAATTACTTTGATTTATTTGGCGGAACCTTTGGGATGCTTTGACTGTCTCTTTGAGTAATTAGTTAATAAATAGTTATAAGGTTATCTTCTCAATATTTGTAACAGTGCTTCTTGTATTTGTTTTGTATTAATTATGGTTGATCATAAAGTAAATTCAAAAGTCTTGGTGTATTTTGGACAAAAATAGTTTTTTTATGTATTTATTTACAAAATTGTTATTTTTGTCAAACAAATTTTTTATTGTGAAATAATCGACAAACCAAAATGAATATATTAATTAGTGGCTGGATTGATGACTTTAATTATCCCAAATCTAATTATTCATTAAGGGATCAAGCGGCAACATTGACTTAATGGTCAACTACTTTTCAATTGGAGTACAATTAATTTATTTTAGTGAAGTATAGATTAATTTATGAATTAATATACCTGAGTCCATGGTTAGTGGAACAGATCAACTAATTCATCCGAGCCCAAAGAAATGTAAGCCCAATATGAATTATCACCCATAGCCGGTAATTGACGAGGAAGTAAGAGATAGAGATATCACTTTTGTGTAAAGAATGAGATATGTGCCTATATATATGTGGCAATGTAATGAGAATAAGCTTTTTGTGGTCTACACATCTCTATATATCATCTCCTTCAGATTTCGTCCTTCATCATCATCCCCTTCTTCCATTTATTTTTATTTATTTATTTTTTTTTGGCAATTGTCTTTAATGGTTTATATCTATATCTATATATATAACAGCTGCTTCATCTATTTTTTGCTATGATCACATCACCACCATACCTCTCCATTTTCTTTACAAAGCCATCCCCATCTCTCTCTCACAAAATAACTATAACTCAATTCCACAATATATATATATATATAAGTTAAATTGACGAGATAATGTGACGAGATAATGTAATATTTAATTTTGTCCGTTTTGATTTTGATTTCGTTAATTATGAATTTTGTAAAAAGAACAAAGAGAAAAAAAAAACACACCCCCAGCTGGCGATATATATATATACTATATATGCATATATAATAATGCACTTTATAACTCTCCTTTTCAAGGCTGCTATTGACACCATTTCTCGATCAAAATGTTTCAAATCACTTGCAAAGTAAAAAACAATGGAAACAACAAGAAACCAATTTTGGCTTCTTCTTTACCAACTTTGGTTGGATCTTTCATACTGGCCTGGTTGATACTAGGCTTTACATTATCAATTGCCCTCAATCAATGATACCGCTTAGAATCTTTTGTACCTTAAAACCTTTTGTTCACAAAGTGTTGCCATCACATATATGAAATTGTGTTCATTACTTTTGCTGAAGTTGAGATGGACTCTTTTGTTTTTTTTCATAAATATTTTACTACAACCAAAACAACAGAAGACACAAAACTTTTAATTTTTGAAAAATATTTAACGCTCAAACAAACAGAGCAATTATTTGAATTTTCAACCCACCGATGACTTGACTTGGAGTCTTCTAGTATGAGATTTAGGATGAAACAAGAAAATCATGAAGAATTTGCAAAATAAAAGGGCATGAAACAAAAATACGCACTCGCAAAGCTATTGCATTGTCCAAAATTTGATAATTATTAAAAATCTTTTTAAATAGTTATCAAATTTAGTTCACTAAATCTTTTGAATAAAACTAGAATTTAATTTTTAATCAAGACATTTACATTCATTTCTTAATAAATAAGTAAATAAAAATTATCAAATATAGTAACATCTATTAAGGGATATTATTGTAAAATTAGTTATAGAAGTATTTAAAAAAATATTGTTACTAAGTAATTTAATTGTCAAAATACTTATTATATAATGTGTCACCAAACAACTAAATACTTTTTAAGTTTTTAGTGAACGCAATTTTTTGATAGCTGTAATAATAACAATGGTTTATTTATTTTTTATATACAACATCAACCCCAAACGAACTCTAACAAGAATATTTATCTTATACTTTGTGTAGTTCGGTGATTTAGTAAGGAAAAGGAAAGAATAATGCAAAGAAAATCATGATTTCTTATTTGATTACTATGAAAAAAACAGAAGAAAAGAAAATAGGAGGCAGTAAGGGGGAATATTTTAATTTTACGACATTTCCCTTTTCATTTTCTTATTCCAGATCACGTTTTATAGTTTAATTTGAAAAAGTTGGTATATTACAACTTGGGTAACAAAATATCAAAGTATTATTATACCCAATTTTGCATCCGGTTATAATACATAGCCACTGCTCTTTCTCTGATTTTGATTTCATTAATTTTGAAAATTGGAAAAAGAATAAAGAAAATTATGATTGTAACACGTCTTAATAATTAGCATTAAAAAAAGGTTGGAATGCATAATAAGTAAATAAATAGAGAGATGGACAAATACACACACTATGAAATGAAATAAAAATGGATCAAGGAACTTATATATGGATGCAATCACAAATAACTATATTTAATTTATTTTATTATGCTCTAATCATTTAAGTGAAAATCTGTTTATTTGACGTTTTCTTTAATTTTCTTTAATTATTTATTTTTTTTCAGAGAAGTTTTTATGTAAACGGTTAATCACAAAGTACTAACTTTAGTGTTGAATTAGCAATTTTAAAAATTTTAAAGAGTTGAAGTTGTAAAATTTTAATTCAAGAGTAAATACACAAATTGATATATATTATATTTAAAGACATCTTTCGCGTATCATAATCAATATTAGTGATAAACGTATAATTAGTAAATATGGGATGGAAAAAAATTATACTGTCATACAAAAGTACTGTACGATGTAATATAGCACTTGTGCTTGTTGAATATTTAGAATTCTACACATGGATGCATGCCACGCGGGACCGAAGGCGGTTTAAAATTACATTCTCACACATGGTGGCAGAATTGGTACTATGGATTGGTCTTGGTCCACTTGCTCCTCATTTGGGCTTGGGCTATCTTAATATAGGGCTTCAACAAATTGTTCCTTGTATACGCATCCATGTGTGGGTTACACTGATGCTAATTTCTCCAATGGCCCAATATTTTGGGCCTTATACAGTAATAGTTTAATACAAATTATAATTAACATTTACCTTTAACAAAAATATATGTATAGTATAAAAACATATAAGGAGTTGACTATTTATTTTAATGAACCAAAGTATGAAAAAGGATCCCACCCAAATGTTTTTGTACTCATGGTGTTATTTCTATTGGGCTACCCACTCATTTATCTTTTTTTCTGATTGGACATGGACCTCGCCCAATTGTCTAGCTGTTTTTGGATTTCGTGCTAACATATTAGGCCTCCTCCACTTCATTTCTATCCTAGCTTACCTAAACCCACATCGTATTGAACCATAACTATTTCATTTATCTTGACGTGTAACTCTCCTAAGTCCTAACTGTTTTGAGTGACCAAATATACTTACATCCTCCACCTTCCTAATGCACTTATTTATGATTGTCCTTGTTACTTCCACATGGGAAGAGGAGACCTTGATAAGTCCTTCCATAAAAATTGATTGTTATATTTCAATGAAATGATCTTGTTTGGGGAAAAGTAAAATCGGATGTCTTTATCAAATAGTATTGAAAGTTATTGCACTGTTTGAATGAAATTGTCCTTTTGTGTGAAAAACTGAAACTCATCGAGTATCAACAGGGAAAAAAAAAAAAAAAAATTTGCTTCAGGAACATTATTACCGACGAAGTGAACAAAAATTAATACTAGTACATGAATTATTTTACATAAAATATTGAGTATAGCGTAACTTATTTACTAATACATGATTAGACAATAGCATTCAGGCCGAACGATACACTGAAATGGGTAGGAAGGCATACACTCATACTACATTAACCTAAGGCTTCGTTCGTTAGGATGGAAGAGAGAGAAGAAGGGAAGGATGAGACATCCTTAGGGAAGAGATTATGAACTTCCTTCCTTTTGTCCGGTTGGATGAAAGAAAAGAGAGAACCTACCAAATTCATTTGTTCATTACGAGAGAATTTAAAATTATTTTTACCATTATACCCTTCATTATTATTTTTTTCATCTTGACTACTCATTTGAACAGTACTATTAATAAATATATAAATAAATATATATGATTATTTATATATATATATATATACATATATAATCATATTTCATCATGAATACTAATAATATAAAAAATAAAATAAAAAAGTACCCCGCTATACATAGGCTGGTGGCACTCAACTGACGGGACTCAGAGGCAGGTCCTTAGTTAAGCAGTCTGAAATTGTTTTTCTGGTTTGTAAAATTTGATGCCACTCCTAGCAGTCAGATCAATTTAATACAAGTTGAGCAAACCGTGTATTTTCGGCTTCAAACTAGGATTACGAACTTCGGACCAATCAGTCTCTGCAACTCAAAAAATATGTCTGTCCCTTCAACGTAGTCCCAGAAACTCTACTAATATAATAAAGGGGAGCAAACGTAAGGAAATGGTGCTTCTGCTTCCTTATAGCTATGGAAGTAAAAAGGACTATAAAGTAATGCTTTCCGCCGAGCAGGAATAGAAGACGAGGATGATGATGATGTCAACGGTATTAAACCAAAAACAAAATCTTTCGTGTCTTTTAAACAAAAATATTTGGGAAAGATAATATTGTAATTTAATATTTTTATAATAGCACCACTTGTTTTCTCTCGTGTCTTCCGCCCAAATTTGGGTGGATGAAAATTTGTAAAGAAGGAGGGATAAGGCATCCCTCCTATTATCCTTTCTTTTTGTGTCTCTTTCCAACCGAACAAAGAAATTTTGTTCCTTCCCTCCTATTTTCCTTTGACCCTCTTCCTTCCTTCCTACCGAACAGAGCATAAAACAAAATCCACTTTCAAACCAAAACAAAACCCCAACAAAGCAAGCACACCAATTGCAGCCTGCATTATATGAAATTCTAACTCCCAGTTGATCCAAAATGTCCTACAAGGAATTATTCATTATGTCAGCCATAAATTAGATTTAACAATATTTGTTGAGACCGTCTCTCATGTAAAATCTGATTTCTTGTTCAACCACAATTTCCACATGAAAGAAACAAAGACGAATATTCATTGACACTAGCAAATTCGTTTCTTCTTAGCTTTCTAAGTGCACGGAGAACTGAAGCGGTCCACCATTTCCTCAAAAGAATTTATACTATCAAACCGCTATTTAAAAAGATCAGCAAAATTCACGTTCGGTGTCTATGGTATATTTTTTTGACAGGCGAATTTGGCTTTTGGAATGGTTGTGGACGACGAGTTTAAGCTGCTGAAGTGCTGACCATTAAAAGCATATCATAATTGAAATCCAAATCTTTATTTTCCTTCAAATAATATTTAAACAATAATGACACATCAAAAGCAGAACAATCCCCACAGTAAGAGCACATTTTTACAACATGAGTCCACTTACCTTTCCTGATTTAATTTACATCTTATATATGGTTAATTTAATGCCTGACCACCTATCATATATAAGGATTAGAATGATTTTAATAGAAATCATTGTTTTCATTGGTATTTATTTTTTGGTATAAGCTCTATTTTTTATTTCTATTAATATTCTTTTGACAGGCAAATTTGGCTTAGGAATGGTTGTGAATGATGAGTATATTATGAAGTTATTGGAACTAAAAGCAATGAGGAACTTAAAAATTACTCATCTTCAAGATTGAGGGTCAACAAGTGGTTATGGAGATGGGTACGTATGAGATATGTGTACAACACTTTTGGTTGGATATATACTTAAAAAACATAGTCAACCATTCAATTACATTATATTATTACTTTAAAATGAGTTAAAAGCCTATATTGAACATTATAATAGATAAAAACATTACTTTACTCTAGAAAATAAAATAATTAATAAAATGAATATTTGGTAGTGTCCGACTCATGAATACATACCCGTGTCCGACACCCGTAGTCGAGTCCATGTAATATAGGTTTCAACAAACTAATAAAAATTTGGACAGTAACAACAATAATTCTCACAAATAAGTAATATCATGTAATAATATTCCCATAACATTTTATAAGTAAAATTGCATCAGAATAATATCATTGCAACATATTGGTCAATAACTCTTTTGAAAAATTGGAATCTGTTAAAAAAAATAGTCATAACAACAAAAACTAGAGTATATGGAGTAAATTCACCTCCAATTTACTCCATAAACTAGAATGCAGAAAAATTAAAGATACATTAACTTAATTACCAAAAAATAAATTTATAATAAAGATATATTTTTATGTATTAGTGGCTATTAATATATCCATGTGAAAATAATATTTAAGCCGTGGTTGTTTAGTGTTTATGAACTATATGAAGGTTTGTATAATTGTACATGTGTTCAATTACTAAATTCGCTTAAGCTGTGATCAAGTATGCGCTTTATGTTTGTGATGCATAAAGTCAGCCTATTTTTTTGTTAAAGCATCGGACAATAGTGAAAAGTAACATTTTATTCTGTGTTTCCATTGCGAGCACGATAGCTTTACATACATTTGAACAATTTCATTGATTTTGATTTTTCCTTGAATTGAAGACCATGTTTAAATGCCTCTTCGATTTGGCATGAAACATACAAACACGTTAATTTGGCATGGAAACACGGAATAAAGTGTTGGTTCAGTGGATTAGTGCCTCCAATAAATTTATATAAGGCTTGAAGTTAGAGACAATTTGTATGTTTCATGTCTTTGATTTGGCATTAAACAAACAAACCGTCTTGTTAGTCCAATCCCTCCAAATTTGCGAGAAAAAATAAAAATAAAAATAAAAATAAAAATAATAAAAAGGGCTTCTAATTTTGGTTCTCCAAAACTAATGTTTTGAAGTATTTTACTCTTCACGAGAGGAGACAACCTTAATAAGGCCCCTTAAGTTATTTAATTGATTACCATATTTTTTAAAAATTATCTTGCATATGGAAAAGAAAAATATAATATAATAATAGTAGATAATTTGGATCTTCCTCCATATGAATATTTTTTGCTCGGCCTACTAACATATCATTATAAAAAAGTGACGACAAGAAAATTTAAAGTTAAACTGCATAATTCTAAAGAAAAGTTACGTGTTGGATAAATCTTTAGATTTCACTTGTAGACATGATTCTAAAGAATTATTTACACTCAAGGTGGTTGAATCTTAAACTTGATACTTCATGAAACTCCAAACCCAAGTAACTCACCACTTGAGCCAACGCTTTGCGATTAAAAGCAAAAAATAAAGTCATATTTTAATTTCAAGACTTGTTAGGTGTTGGATACTTGACCAAAGTATCTTATGAAAATGTAATCAAGTCTTCAAAAATATTTGGTACAAATATAACACTCTACTTATAAGAATCTATGTGCTTTGTAATAAGCATAATTGATTCTTCAAGAAAGAAATTTTTTATTATTTGTTTTTGTTTTGATTGAAAAGCATACAAATAAAAATCAAATACACTACAATATTTTATATGGGGCTTGTCAGAGACGGAGTCAGAAAATTGTATGAGAAGAACAGTAGTGTAATTTTTTAATAATTTCAGTAAAAACGAAAATATAATTTTGTAGATATATATATATATATATATAAATGTAAATTAACAAGATATATTATTAATTAAAAATAAATAAAATAAAATTCAAATGGCTCCGAATTCATACCACTTTAGTCTATGCTTCACCGTGTCAAGACAGGAACTTTTATTTAATACTTTTGGACCACTTATTACTTGACCCTTGGACTTGGAAAAAGATTGATTTACGTATTACCTTTTGATCCACGTGGATGATAAATTATTGTATGATTTAAAGACTATAGTGCTATATAATGATGGATCCACATAGGTGGCAATGCTTGATGGCTTGACTTAAAGTCTTCCGATCCAAAGTGACCACGACACAAGTTCATGGACACATCAATTTTAAAAAGCAGTAAACATTGAAGACTTGACTTAGAAAGCAGCGGAACGTGAATATTACGGGAGGAGACCACGATGACAAGACATGGGACTTTAGAAAGCAGCGGAACGTGAATATTACGGAGGAGACCACGACGAAAAGATATGAGACTTCATTTTTGTGTAAAAGACTTGCTCTTAAATAAAGGGTAAACAGTTTAGTGAGTTAATATTTTTAATCAATTTTAAAATGTCAGGTTTCAATTCTTTATATTTATTAATTTAACTTCTAATATTTATTATTTAAAAAAAAAAAAAAACCTTCATTCATGGATCTTTTAGCATTCAAGTTAATTGATTGGGATGTGAAAATGAAGATCCATTCTTGGTCATCAAGTTTGACTTGGGACATTGTCCCCTCATTTCATTTTCGACACCAATAACAAACCAAGTCTTCAAAATTAAAAATTAACCAAGGGGCATCTAATTTTTGGTTTCGTGAACTGAACTTTGATGGTTATTCTAGCTATTTCGCACAATTCTTAAAATGGTTTTTACATAAATATGATTCTTAATTCACTAATTAAAGACTTTTTAAGACATTACTCAATAACTTAGATGATAGAGTGCGCAGTTCTGCGAACAAATGTAATTGTGTTACAATTCCCCCCAACTGGGAAAAAAAATAAAAATAAAAAATTTATGGAGCTTCTAATTTCAGTTCTCCATTTTGGAAGTATTTTACTCTTTAGAGGAAGGAACGACCTTAATAAGGCCCTTAAGTTGTTTGTTTGATTGCCATATTTTAAAGAAATTAGCATGTGAAAAAAAATTTATAAATAATAGTACTTGTTAATTTGGCTCTTCCACATGAATATTTTTCGCTCTGCCTGCTAACATATCGTTATAAAATTCATGACAAATAAATTTAAAGCTAATTTGCATAATTCTAAAGTGAAGCTACAAGTCAAGTAAAGCTCGGACTTTCAATTGCGGGAATGGTAGACCTGCTATTTCGTGAGACTCCAGGTCCAATTGATGTGAGTCGTGTGCAGAGGAATATTTAGAAATTTTTGATTATTTTAAAAACATATCTTGTGTTTTTCTACCTTTCATTTTTTTAGCAATTAATAAATTAATATCATGCAATATAAAATAAAGCAAAGAAAAGTTAGAGATGACATCAGGATTTTTAGCGAAGAAACCACAATTGATAAAATACGTCAACTATTTGCGTGGGAAAAACCTCATGGACTGTACAGTCCAAAATAAACCGATCCACTATGCTTGAAACAAAGTATACTGAACTTTGACACTGGCTCACATCCTATCGTTTTACCAAACATCATTGCTGACAATCCTCTGGCTTTACGACTCTCCGTCCAACATCAACTTGACTTCAGGCTTATGCTTGATCTTTGTAGAAGAGTAGCAAATAGATCAGACAACACTCCTCGAATACTCCAACCCTTTCAAAGTGTGATTGTTTTTACTTCTGTTCTTCAACTTCTGGATTTGATATAGAAGTAGATTTGCTTTTATCTGATCGATGTAGATGCAACTGTATGATCACGATTAGGATTTGAACACTACAACTCTAAACTCACTATATGTTTATGTGTATGTGTTCTAGAAAGATAAACAGAAAATTCTCTAAGAATTTCTGAGACAAAAATCTAAGTGACTCACCACTTGAGCCAACGCTTTGCGATTAAAAACAAAAAATAAAGTCATATTTTAATTTCAAGACTTGTTAGGTGTTAGATGCTTGACGAAAGTATCTTATGAAAATGTAATCAAGTGTTCAAGAATAGTTGGTACAAACATGACACTCTACTTATAAGAATCTATGTGCTTTGTAACAAGCATAATTGATTCTTCATGAAACAAATTTTTTATTATTTGTTTTTGTTTTGATTGAAAAGCATACAAATAAAAATCAAATACACTACAATATTTTTATATGGGGCTTGAAGTTAGAGACGGAGTTAGAAAACATGGTTAGTAGTGAAAAGTAACATTTTATTCTGTGTTTCCATTCCGAGCACGATAGCTTTACATACATTTGAACAATTTCATTGATTTTGATTTTTCCTTGAATCGAAGAGGCATTTAACTGCCTCTTCGATTTGGTATTAAACAAACAAACACGTTAATTTGGCATGGAAACACGGAATAAAATGTTAGTTTAGTAGGTTAGTGCCTCCAGTAAATTTTATACGAGGCTTGAAGTTAGAGATGGTTTGTATATGTCATGTCTTTGATTTGGCATGAAACATACAAACCGTCTTATTGGTCCAATCCCTCCAAATTTGCGAGAGAAAAAAAAAAAAAAAAAAAAATATATATATATATATATATATATATATATATATATATATGGCTTCTAATTTTGGTTCTTCAAAACTAATGTTTTGAAGTATTTTAATGTTTCTTCAAAACTAATGTTTTGGTTCTTCACAAGAGGAGACAACCTTAATAAGGTCCCTTAAGTTATTTAATTGATTGCCATATTTTTTAAAAATTATCTTGCATATGGAAAAGAAAAATAAAATATAATAATAGTAGATAATTTGGATCTTCCTCCATATGAATATTTTTTGCTCAGCCTACTAACATATCATTATAAAAGTGACAACAAGCAAATTTAAAGTTAGACCGCATAATTCTAAAGAAAAGTTATGTGTCGGATAAATCTTGAGATTTCACTTGCAGACGTGATTCCAAAGAATCGTTTACACTCAAGGTGATTAAATCTTAAACTCAATACTTCATGAAACTCCAAGCCTACGTGACTCACCACTTGAGCCAACGCTTTGCGATTAAAAGCAAAAAAATAAAGTCATATTTTAATTTCAAGACTTGTTAGGTATTGAATACTTGACGAAAGTATCTTATAAAAATGTATTCAAGTCTTCAAGGATATTTGGTACAAACATGACACTCGCTGCTTATAAGAGTCTATGTGCTTCGTAACAATCATAATTGATTCTTCACGAAAGAAATTTTTTATTAATTGTTTTTGTTTTGATTGAAAAGCATACAAATAAAAATCAAATACACCACAATATTTTATATGAAGCTCGAAGTTAGAGACGAAGTTAGAAAATTGTATGAGAGGGACAATAGTATAATTTTTTAATAATTTCAATAAGGGCGATAATATAATTTTGCAGGTATATATATCAAAAAACAAAAATGTAAATTAACAAGATATATTATTAAAAAAAAAAAAAAATTCAAATGGCTCCGTCCCTGCTCGAATTCATACCACTTTTGTCTATGCTTTACGGTGTCAAGATAGAAACTTTTATTTAATACTTTTGGACCACTTATTACTTGACCCTTGGACTTGGAAAAAGATTGATTTACGTATTACTTTTTGATCCACGTGGATGAGAAATTATTGTATGATTTTAAGACTATATAATGATGGATCCACATGGGTGGCAATGCTTGATGACTTGACTGAAAGTCTTCCGATCCAAAGTGACCATGACACAAGTTCATGGACACATCAATTTTAAAAAGCAGTAAACATTGAAGACTTGACTTAGAAAGCAGCGGAACGTGAATATTACGGGAGGAGACCACGATGACAAGACATGAGACTTTAGAAAGCAGCGGAACGTGAATATTACGGAGGAGACCACGATGACAAGATATGAGACTTTAGAAAGCAGCGGAACGTGAATATTACGGAGGAGACCACGATGACAAGATGTGGGACTTCATTTTCGTGTAAAAGACTTACTCTACATTTATTTATAGGTATAGGTGTCTCGATAGTTTAGCGAGTTAATATTTTTAGTTAATTTTGATTCTTTATATTTATTAATTGAACTTCAAGCACTTATTATCTTAAAAAAAAAAAAAAAAAACCACCCTTCATTCATGGATCTTTTAGCATTCAAGTTAATTGGTTGGGATGTGAAACTGAAGATCCATTCTTGGTCATCAAGTTTGGCTTCCCCTCATTTCATTTTCGACACCAATTGCAAACCAAGTCTTCAAAATTAAAAATTAACCAAGGGGCATCTAATTTTTGGTTTCGTGAACTGAACTTTGATGGTTATTCTAACTATTTCGCACAATTCTTAAAATGGTTTTTACATAAATAGGTATTCTTAATTCACTAATTAAGGACTTTTTAAGACATTACCCAATAACTTAGATGGTAGAGTGTTCAGTTCTGTGAACGAATGTAATTGTGTTACAATTCCCCCAACTAGGAAAAAAAATAAAAATAAAAAATTTATGGGGCTTCTAATTATAGTTCTCCATTTTGGAAGTATTTTACTCTTTAGAGGAGGAAACGACCTTAATAAGGCCCTTAAGTTGTTTGTTTGATTGCCATATTTTAAAGAAATTATCATGCAGAAAAAAAATTATAAATAATAATACTTGTTAATTTGGCTCTTCCATATGAATATTTCCCGCTCTGCCTACCAACATATCATTCTAAAATTCATGACAAATAAATTTAAAGCTAATTTGCATAATTCTAAAGTGAAGCTACAAGTCAAGTAAAGCTCAGACTTTCAATTGCGGGCATGGTAAACCTACTATTTCGTGAGACTCCAGGTCCAATTGATGTGAGTCGTGTGCAGAGGAATATTTAGAAAATTTTGATTATTTTAAAAACAGATATTGTATTTTTCTAACTTTCTTTATTTTAACAATTAATAAATTAATATCATGCAATATAAAATAAAGCAAAGAAAAGTTAGAAATGACACCAGGATTTTTAGCGAGAAAACCCCAATTGATAAAATACGTCAACTATTTGCGTGGAAAAAACCTCGTGAACTATTCAGTCCAAAATAAACCGATCCACTATGCTTGAAACAAAGTATACTGAATTTTGACTCTGGCTCATATCCTATCGTTTTGCCAAACACCATTGCTAACAATCCTCTAACTTTGCGACTCCCCGTCCAACAGCAACTTGACCTCAGGCTTATATTTGATCTTTGTAGAAGAGTAGCAGGTAGATCAGATAACACTCCTCGAATACTCCAACCCTTTCAAAGTGTGATCGTTTTTACTTTTGTTCTTCAACTTCTAAATTTGATGTAGAAGTAGATTTTCTTTTGTTTGATCGATGTAAATGCAATTATATGATCACGACCAGGATTTGAACACCACAACTCTAAACTCACTATATGTTTATGTGTATGTGTTCTAGAAAGACAAACAGAAAATTCTCTAAGAATTTCTGAGACAAAAATCTTCCTAAGGCATTTAAAAATAATAAACTGGTAATGCAAAAAGCTATCAATAAACCTATGTGTATGACAAGGTTTATATAGAGTTTAGAATGACCTAATCTCTCTGAAAATATGGAAAAATTCGTCCATAGGATTTGGTACAATTCTAGACCAACTAAGAAACAATTCTGAAACAGGAAATTGAAAGTTGGAAAATGATCAAGACACCTTGAACTGGTTCAGAGGGACTGAACCGGTTCAAGTTTGGCAGTTGGTGAATTCGAAACCAACTTGAAGCCTTGAACTAGTTCAGAGGGGCTAAATCAGTTTAAGTTGGCCAGAACTTGAATTTTGGTTCATTCGGCCTAAAAATATTCTACGGTAAGTTCTGAAAAATATGGAAAGTGTAGAATGTGTCCTACCTTATTTGGAATCATTCCTAATGTGTTGTTCTTACCTTATTTTGAATGATCTCAATTGTGGTAACTTTGAACAGCCTTTCCAATTCCGTAGTTGCCGTCGATCTTGATAACTTGCATTACAAGTAACTCGAATTACAACTCGACTTGGACTTGTTTTGTTTATGATAATTGCTAAATATAAAATAATATCTCACAATCTCCCCCTTTGGTAAGTTCGTAACAAAATCCTAAAAATAATTTGAATAATCTACCCAAAGTAAAAAAGTAAATTACAAATTTGTTCAAAGGCAAAAACATGGAATTTCATCTCTGTTCTCTTCCTTTTTAGATATACGACTTGACCTGATTTCTGCACAACATTAAGCAAAACTACCAGTGAAGTTTAATTTATTAAATTATAAAAACTCCCATTTAAGTAAATATCCTAAAATCTGTAATTTTCTCCCCCTTAAGATTATATTGTTCTCCCCCTTTTTGGAACAAATTGACAAAGCATTAATTGCAGAGTACAGAAAAAATAGAGAAACAGATAAACAGATAAACAGTTGAAACATGTCATTCAAAGCATAGAAGAGAATATCCAAAACATATGACAATGTTAACAACAAACAACCAAAAAAAAAATGATGTCATGATGAAAGACAAAATATCAAGCATCATTATCTCCAAAAATAATGTCAAAAGGACATCAATACTCTCCATCATCATTTTTTTCATCAGACTCCGTATCCATTTTTTTTTCTATTATTCATGCATCATGATGACAATACTAGTTCTAGCTCACTTGGGAGCTTCTGGAACCGTAATTCCTTTACCTTTGGCTTCTTTAAACAATTTTGTTGCCATGTTCTTCATAAAATTGTCACTTTGAAGCTTTGAACTTTTTTTTTTTTTTTTTTTTTTCATAAATGGTGTTTTGTATAAAAGAAAAGAAAAATATTTACAGGCGCACAAATGACATACCCCCAGAAAGGATTAAAAAAATCAATGGATAAAACAATACAAAAGAAATAATCCAAAATAAATCAAAAGAGTTGCTAGAGAAATAGCAACAAAAATCTGCAATGTAAAACTGCTAAGTAAGAAGATCTTGGATAGCCACATTGTAGATATCAAGAACCTCAAATAAGATTTGTCTTGCAATCTCTTGATGAGTCTTAGGCAAATGATCATGAATTCTTCTATTTCTCTTTGGAATTCGATCAAGCACTTGGTTTCAATCTTTAATTCTCCACAAAAATCAATCAACAATGTAGAAACCAACCTAATTTCACTTTAGAAGCTTCAACTATCATCAACAATCAAGTTAAACCAATCCTCTAAGTGATCAATCCCAAACTACACAAATTTCTTTCAAACCCATTTTTGAATTTCAATTCTTCACACAACTTCTTCAATTCTTGTCTTCAACCTCATGTTTATCATGTACTGATCAATTGTATCTCATGGATGAATGACAAAAATATGATATGATGTTATATATGATGTATGGGAGTGAGGTATGAAATAGAGAGAGTAAGGGAGCATATATAGATGGAAGGAGTATGCACAAAAGAAGACAACAAGCAGATATATAATCCCAAATCCCGTGCCCTTGAATCGGTTCAACCCTTTTGAACTAATTCAAGAAGGGCATTGCACTTAGGCGCACAAAACTTGAACCGGTTCAAGAGGGGTAGTGCACAATTATGCACAAGGCTTGAACCGGTTCAAGACCCCCAGTCTTGAATCCACAGTGTAAAAATTTTTGCAAAATATGTCTAGAAATTTTTTTTTTAACACATCGGTGATTAAAAAAAAAAATCAACAACAACAAAAAAAATCTAAAAACCTAAAAATCAAAAATCTTTTTGAATTTTTTTCTTTGTTTTTTTTTTTTGTAAAAAAAAAAAAGAATCACCAATCTTTAAAATTATCAGTCAACACATGATTCAAAACCCTTTTAGAGAATTTTTTAAAATATTTTAGAAAACAAATATTTGACTCCACAGACTTTTCAAATAATTTCAAATCTAAGAAAGTAATTACAACATGAAATCAAACTTGCAAATTTTACTGAAAAATTTAGAAATTAATCTAGCAAGTTCATGTTGTGTGTGAAATCCAATCCAATCCATCTTTAGTTGAATTTTAATAGATCATTTTCTAAACCTTGTTGATCGAAAAACATCAAGATAAAATTGTTTTGAGTTATTTTATTTTATTTTATTTTTTTATTTTTATTATTATTACTTTTTTAAAGCAAGGTGGCTTTCACTCTAAAGAGTAGTCAGCAATTCCCCAACTCAACTTATCTCCGCTTTTAGCTTCAATTCACAGTCTAATGGGAGCTTTCGATCAAATCTCAATAGGTAGCCTTTTTCTTAGCAAAGTATTCGGCAACTTTCAAATATTTCTTTCTTTTCAAACTAAATATTTTTCAATTTTTTTTCAGCTCCTACTTATTTTTTATTTTTTTTTATTTTTTTTTTTCAGACAATAACCTTTATAACTTTTGTGAACAATAAACCCTGGTCAATATATCAAAAGATTTTCAACCAAATTTGTCATGGATTAGTGCACAAAAGTCTATGAATTTAAGAGATTCAAATCTAAAAATCTCCTAATCAATACAAATCATCTTTCATTGTATAAATTACAAACCAAGAATCTATTTTTATTCAAATTATCATGTGTCTCAATTTGCATTCAAACATAGATCATAAATTCCTTAAAAGAATTTTCACATGTATATCAAGAAAATTATAATCAGAAACTCAAAACTCAAACTAAACCATAACAAGTGACCCAATGACAGCAAGAAAATTTTTCCTTTTAAACACAACCATGATCATTGAATTTCATAGGACTCAGTTTGAAGGTGAAATCCTTTTGGACACTTGTTCCATAGATTCAACAGGCACATAATTGATCAAATCAGATTTTTTTATCCAAATAGTTGACACTCTTATTTTCTGAAATTCTATTTTTTTCTTTTCCTTTTTCTTAGGCAAACTTTCAGCTTTAGAAATCTTAGGTGTCTCTATATTCTTTTTCTTCCTAGAACGCACCTTTTTCTTAAGATAAGAATTTTGAGAATGAATTTTAGAAAAATCTTTCTTTTTCTTATGACAACATGAGTTATACTTATGTCCATTATGTAACAATTTAGACACATAAGACATATCAGAATGTGATGCATCAGGCAAACATGAATCAGGCATATGATAATCAGTAGGTTTAACAAAAGTTGTTTTACCTTGACTACAAGATATACCTTTAACAAATCCCAACCCAGTTTTATCATTCACATCCTTACCCATGTTGATTATCTTATTTAAACTGTTTTGACTCAAATTGAATCCTTTCAATTTATCTTGTTCAGATTTCAATTCAATTTCAAGATAATCATTTTTCAAAGCAAGACATTCCTTCAATGCGTTAGCAATACTTTCCTTATTCTCAAGAATGATGATTTTCTTCTCAACCTCAGTGATGACAGAATTGCTTTCAAAAGCTTTCTTCTTGCCTTTATCAATTTGTTTCTTTAGATCTTCATTATCTCTTTTTGCTTGGATAAGCTCCTTTGCTAGCTTATTAATTGTCTGTTTGACTTCCATGGTTTCTTTGACCATCTTCTTCAACTTTTATCGTCATTTTCAGCCTATTGCACTTGTTCATCATAAACTTCATTGTTTTAATTATGTGAAATATCAGAGTCAGATAAAGTAACAACATGAGGACCTCTTTCAAGAAAAGCGACATAAGAAAAATCATTAGTATCATCATGAGGAGAATCATTATCACTTAAAGCAGAATTTTCAGTCATATAAACTTTCATTACTTTTTCTTTATTCCTATCCTTTTGTTCTTTCATAGGACTAGGACAAATATTGGATGTGTGACCTTTGCCACCACAATTTCAGCAAGTAAATTCAGTTTCTTTTGATTCTTCTACTTTCTTTTCATTAAACCTAAATTTCGACATCTTGTCAAAATTTTAAGGATTGGCCATGTTGCCATTCCTTCTCATCTGTTGTCTTTGCAAGATCTAAGTGAATTGACCTGACAGAAAAGTAAAATCATCATTAGAGTTATCATCCACGGAATTCTCAACCTGTGTAGATTTTAAAATAAGATTTTTCTCTTTCTGATTTAAATAAAAGTTCTGCATCTCAAAAGTTTTCAATGAACCTACAACCTCGTCAACTTTACAGGAAGTTAAATCCCAATGTTTTTCAACCCAAATCTCAAATCTTTTAGGCAATGACCTTAAGATTTTTTCACAGATTTTCTTATCACTAACCCTTTTTCCTAAGTGACGAAGTTTAGAAATTATTTCAAAAAGACTAGAATAAAAATCAGAAAAAGATTCATCTTCTTTCATCACGATGGTCCCAAAGTTATGAGAAAACATCTGAATTTTGGATAACTTCACTTCTGAAATCCTTTCATGAGTAACCTGTAAAATATCCCAAACTTCTTTAGCAGTTTTACAATCAGAAATTCTAGCATATTCAGATGAAATAACATAATTAATAATTGCATATAAAGTTTTTCTATTAGCATCATTACACTCAGTTTCAATAGTAATAAAAACAAAAATATCTTTTAACTCTTTGACTTCTTTACCATCCACAGTTTTATCTACTGTAGGTGGTATATAGCCAGATTCAACTATTGCCCAAGTTTTACCACCAAAATTTTGCAAATAGGCTCTCATCTTTGATTTCTAAAAATTGTAATTATCTCCTTCAAATAAAGGACTACATTGATTAGAACTACCTTCTTTCAACGCATAAGGCATGATTTTAAAACAATTTTTGAAATCAATCAAAACTTTCTATAAGGATCAACTCAATGTGTAGAGATTGGCTCTGATACCAATTTGTGAGTTGTACGTAGCAGAATATTTAGAAAGTTTTGATTATTTTAAAAATAGATCTTGTATATTTCTAACTTTCTTTATTTTAGCAATTAATAAATTAATATCATGCAATATAAAATAAAACAAAGTAGAGTTAGAGATAACACCAGGATTTTTAGCGAGGAAACCCCAGTTGATAAAATACGTCAACTGTTTATGTGAAAAAAAACCTCGTGGACTGTACAGTCTAAAGTAAACCGATCCACTATGCTTGAAACATAGTACACTGAACTTTGACTCTGGCTCACACCCTATTGTTCTACCAAACACCAATTGCTGACAATCATCTAGCTTTGCAACTCTCCATCCAACAGTAACTTGACCTCAGGGTTATGCTTGATCTTTGTATAAGAGTAGCAGGTAGATCAGACAACACTTCTCGAATGCTCTAACCCTTTCAAAGTGTGATTGCTTTTACTTCTGTTCTTCAACTTCTGGATTTGATGTAGAAGTTGATCTACTTTTGTCTGATTGATGTAGATGCAACTGTATGATCACGATCAGGATTTGAACACCACAACTCTAAACTTACTATGTGTTTATGTGTATGTATTCTAAAAAGATAAACAGAAAATTCTCTAAGAATTTCTAAGACAAAAATCTTCCTAAGACTTTTAAAAATAATAAACTAATAATGCAAAAAGCCGTCAATAAACCTATGTGTATTATAAGGTTTATATAGAGTTTAGAATGACCTAATCCCTCTGAAAATATGAAAAAATTCGTGCATAGGATTTGGTACAATTCTAAATCAACTACGAAACAATTCTGAAATAGAAAACTGAAAGTTGAAAACTGATCAGGACATCTTGAACCGGTTCAGAGGGGCTAAACCGATTTAAGTTTGGCAGTTGGTAAATGATAAATGCTGAAAAGTGCACATTTAAACCCCTTAAGCTTGAGTATTCTAGGACTTTATTCTATCTTATTTTTCAATTTTTGTCTATTTCAAGTCAATAAGATTAAAATGGGCTATTTTTGGTCCATTAAGGCCTTTATGGAGTCAAACTAAGTCTTGGTAAGAATCTGGAGCAAAAGGAGGCTGATCTGGAGCAAAATGAGGCTGATGCTGAAAACTGCAAAGTTAGATCGATCGAAGCCAAGTTAGATCGATCGAACCCTGATCGATCACACCATACCTTTGATCAATCACACCATACCTCTGATTGATCACACCGTTGGTTGGATTGATCGAACTGTTCGCAGAAGTTTTAAAAAAACAGATCTAAAGCTCATTTCGAACCAACTCATGCTGTGTTTGAAAAGGGAGATCCTAGGGTCGAGTTCTCACATTTTTAGGCTTTAAAAACATTTTATATAAAAGGGATTGAACCATTTTTGTAGGCAGATTCATATTTTTACATTGTAATTTCTATATTGTTGTAGTTTCTCTCTCTAGAAAGTTAGAGATTATGGTTAGAAGAAAAGAGGGAAGTGGAAGTACATCTCAAGAACACATCTCTAGATCCATATGCTCTCTCTTTCTCTCTCTCTAAAGCTTCAAAGAACAAGAAGAAAAAGAGGAAGAAGAAGATGGAGCCATGTTTGGAGCTTGCCCTTGAGTGTTTCATAACCACATCCACCTCCTCCATGATTGGTTAGATCTACATTTAGGGCTTGGATAACCCCTAAGTCTTGTGTAATCTAAACCTTTGTATTTCTATTTTTGGGAATTTATATATATTATTATGATTAATGGTTAGCCTTATGATTGTTGATTCAATTCTTCTTAGTGATTCTCTATTTTAATTACATGTTGTCTTATGTATGATTATTTGAGAATTGATCTCTACACTAGATTCTTTATATTAGTTGCATGTCTATGTGTGATTAATTAAAGATTTAGTGATAATTTTCATTGAATGGGTTTGTAAATTAATTTGATGGATTATGTTTATGCTTGATAGGTTATTCTACAATTTAATTGTAGGTAGGTAAACAATCTATCCTTGATTTGATACTCCATGCTTATTATTGCAAATTCCATAATTCTCTAGATTGATATGTGCTCTCATTAGATACGTTTGTTAACTAATTGATGGATTATGCCTTTGTCTTAGTGGGTTGTTTTACACTTAGTTTACTTGTTGGTTAGGTAAACAATTCACTCTTGCATTTGATAGTTCACACTTTTACATGCAAATTGTGTTTATGTTTGCAGCCACATCTTGATTACAACAATGTATTCCTCATTAATGAAAAGCAAGTGGTTAATTACATGAGCTTAGTGGTGATTCCAACATCCTAAGACCTCTCTTCATAAATTCCTATCTCTCACTAGTTTACTTTAATTGCATTTTAATTTAATTGTTCTGTAGAGTAATTAATCAACCAAACCCTCCTTTGCAATCTTTTGACACGCTAGAGTCAAAGTTAAATTCCAACACGTATAATCCCTGCGGATGATCCCTACTCACTATACTTCATTTGTTGTAGTAGTGGTTTTTATAAATGTAAATTTGACTAGAAAGGCTTCCGAAACCACATTCATGTTTTGACCATGCGAAACGGCCTCTCGAATTAAAAAGTCCATTTTCTAAACACATAGGAAGGGACTCGTCAAATTTTGGCGCAGTTACCGGGGATTAACGATTTTGTTGGAATTAGACTAGACAATAGTGTTTTTTGGATTGCTTCTATTTTTATTTTATTTTCCATTGTATATTCATTTCTCATTCTTGATATTATTTGTTCAATTAGGTACTTGACTACAAAAAAGGCAAACTTTAGAACTTGAAGCAATCATTGGAGCTTAAAGCTAACATTAAATTTTGAAGTGGCTTAAGGACCTTTGTGAGAAATTCTTAGAACTCTTGTATTTTAATTATTTCACTTTTTTGCATGCTTGTGATAGCCCTTGTTGAGGCTCATTATATTGCTTAAATTTTTGTCCAAGCATCGCCCGTGTGGAGGCCAAAATTGTTTCTTGCGTATGGATTTTAATTGTGAATAGAGAATGATAAGTGCTTAAATGTTGCACATTTTAGCACCTAAGCTAGGGTATTTCAGTCTTTGCATCTATCTTAATTTCATGTTTTAGTCATAATTTATGTTTATGTGTATTTCAAGGCAATAAAGTTAAAATGAGTTAAGAACGATCCATTAAAGCATTTTTGGAGTCAAGCAAAGATATTCAAAAAAAGTTCAGAAAATGAAAAAAAGAGGTCGTAGCCCATTGCTCGTATAGTGTGTTTATTCTTCGAAAGCGGTCAATCTCGGCCTTTGATGATATTCCCAAAGATAAAGAAGCAAACCAATTAGCCCGGAGCCAAAATGGAGCTAAATAAGGCTTAAAGGAAATTTCCAACTCTAGGGGGATCGATCCCCCATAACTTGGCAACATTACAGATTTTTTTTATTATTTGGGCTTATCTTGTGAACTATTGGGCTTTAATAGATGTTATACCCCTAATTTTAAAAGGATAGTCTCGGTATTTATTTATATATTTTTATTGTATTTTTTTAATTATTTAATTGATTATTTGACTAATTGTTTATGTATTTAATTGAATTAAGTGTTACTTGATTAATTGGCTACTTATCTATGTGTTATTTGTATTTTGTCTGGGTATTATTTGTATTATTTGTTTAATTGAATTGTGTACTTAAATGATGTATTTGATTAATTGTAATTAATTGTAAATTAAATGATTAAATGTTTTATTTTATTTTATTTTATGGTTATGGTTAGTGGTAATGGGCTAACTAATTGGGCCCCATGAACTACTTGGATAGGAGGTTGGATGGGTATGGATAATTACCCATGGATAGTTGTGTATATATATATATATATATATATATATATATATATATATATATAGATATATATACATATATATAAAAAGGAAAGTAATTTATTAATATTATAGTAACTTTAGTATTAATAAATAATCTGATGTATATATTTTATATATTTATATAATAAGGATATACATATATTTTATACGTAACATGTTTTAAGTTACCTTTTTAATATTATGGTAACTTTAGTATAAATAAATAATCTGATATATATATTTTATTTATTTAATGAGGATATAGATAGATTATATACGTAACATATTTTAAGTTACTTTTTAATATTATGGTAACTTTAGTATAAATAAATAATCTGATGTATATATTTTATTTATTTAATGAGGATATAGATAGATTATATACGTAACATGTTTTAAGTTACCTTTTAATATTATGGTAACTTTAGTATTAATAAATAATCTAATGTATATATTTTATTTAATTAATAAGGATATACATAGATTATATACGTAACATATTTTAAGTTATCTTTTAAATATTTTTATTTTTTTATTTTTCTTTATTAAGTTGACTTGGATTGGAAAAAGGCAGGATTATTATTTAGCCTATAAATACACAACTATAGGTTGAAAAATGAGTGAAAATATATCACGTAATATATTCTAGAGAGAGAGAGTTAGAGAGAGAAGGAGAAAGAGGAAGGAATGAGGAGAAAACCCTTTAGAGAGAAGATCAAGGAAGAAGAAGTTTAACTTTCAGTCCGAAAGTTTAAGGTAAGTTCTTCTTCTATCTCTTTCTCTTTGATTCGTGTTTCTATACATGCCTAGGAAATTTCAGGATTTATTAAACACTTAAAATTAAATAATTATGCATGTTTAATTGGATTAGAACATAGGTTTTATGAATTTGGTTCATATCTGTTCTTGTGTTATGAATTGATAAATGCATAATTTTGATTTGATTTCCGGTGTAATTTTTACATGTTTAAATTATGTATATTTCATATCTATGGAATGATGGAACGTAGAAACATGCATAGGATTCCTGAACATTAAATAGGAACTAGGTTTGCGTTTAAATAAATTTAAATAGACTCAATCATAATGATGTTTGCTATTTGAATGTTTTAAACAAACGAATGAATTTAATCTTTTAATATGTTTTAACAATTGAGATTAAATATGTAGGATGAATTGGATATGGAGAATGCTTATTTGACGGTATAATAAAATATCATCATATGTATAAGATTCAGTTTATGTAGGACATATGATATAGGAAACTTAAATAAATAATAAGTCATTCATATTTTGTGATAACTTGATATCATATTATCATAGTTATTTCTGGATTGTTTGATGTATTTCCTTAATCGTTACATCAATTGTTGAATTGTGTGATTTAATGCACCGGTATAGGACGGTGGCATTTTAGGAACGGATTAACTTATCAGTTAAGTCCTACCTATTTTATATAAGGGAATGGATTAACTAAAATGTTAAGTCTTACTTATATTCAAGTCAGGTCAGTTGAACAAGTTGAATGACTTATGGAGGATTAATTTATTATATAAGGGAATGGATTAACTAAAATGTTAAGTCCTACTTATATTCAAGTCAGGTCAGCTGAACAAGTTGAATGACTTATGGAAGATTAATTTATACTGAATAGGATGGTTACTAGATTTTATATATATAAATATGGTGCCATGATATGAGCTTGAGTCTCGGGATCAGTGGTTAGGGTGCGTATATTGCCAGGGATGTGTATCTAGATATAGTGTAGTTGTGTACCCTGGTAGGTCTAGGTACTCATGCCCACTATATGTACGTTTTGCATGTTGCCTACTATTCAGGTTGAGACAACCCTATAGTCTAGTGAGGTTCCTTTAGTGTGTATATATATATATACGGACTACTAGTTACTGTTGGATTGACTAAGATGTATACGTGTATCGGATCTCTACTTGGACTGTAGTAGAGTAGAACTTGTTTGTGGGCCTGACCCACCATTATTTTTCAGGTGTTCGTCAGGAGTAAAGGTTGTTCGTGCTGAGCGGGTATCAATCTACTTCATTCTTCCGATGTTACATAGGAGTTCCTTTATGATTCAGTTTCCTGATTTAGACAGTTATTGCTGTCATTTGTTTAGTTTAGATTTTCTAGGGGTCCACACAGTATGGATTCCCGAGTTGTATTTTGGAGGATCAGTTGTATCAGAAGAGTTTATTAATTAATGGAAATATATTCTGAGGTTTATTATTAGATTATCATTTTAGTTTCTTGTCAGCATTTTATTTATTCTTCTTTATTCTTTTGTACTCTATGTTCGTTTATTATCAATTTGTTTTGATATCCTCGGGTATTCAGGCGTGGGCCTGGCCAACCCGCATTCGGAAATCCGGGGGTATCACAATAGGGTTATTACTTAAGGTCCAGTGAGCCATTAGATGAGGGTTAGTATTTATTTTATTTAGGTAAATATTATTATTATTATTAAGTTTTATATTCTGTATCGTATATTTTTTTCTCTCTGGAAAAATACGGGAAAGAGGAGAAAAAGCAAGAATAGGCTAGGGTTTTGAGAAGAAGCTCAGAGATGATGAATCCAAGGATAGAGATTGTTCTGTCTTCAACTCCATCAACCATGAGTGGCTAATTCTCCTACTTAGGGTTGGATAAACCCTAAGCATGTAACCTATTTTCTTTCTCTTTTCATACTTTTTGAGAATTTATTTATGTAATTGATGTATAGGCTTGAATAACATGATTTAATTCTTTCAATTGTTTATTCGTACTAATTTCATGTTGTCTTATGTGTTATTGATGAATAAATAAGCTATACACTTGAATTCCTTATAAATTGATTCTTATGATGTCTATGCATGTAGTTAATTAGTTGTAATCGTGTTCAAATTGATGAAAAATTACTTCTATTTGATGGATGGCACTACATGTTTAGGTTAATTTATTGTCTAATTAGTTTTAAATTCATGTTTAATTAGTTTAATTGAAGATCAATTAATTTAATTGCAATTCAATTATTAGATAAGTAGACCATCCAAACTTATGTTTGAATTCTATACTTTTTGTCACAATTGCATTATCTTCTAGATTAATGTAAGCTAGAATTGTAACTTGAATTGATGGACCATTCTTTTGATTGGTGAATTGCACTACACTTAGTTTATTTGTCATTAGGTATGCAATTCAAGCTTGAAATTGATGCTTCATACTTTTCTTTGCAAGTATTAGCTACATTAGAATTACATTTAATTATTTCCCCAATTAGTTGAAAGTGAGTGAGTTAGGGAATGTGCTTAGTGGTGAATCCTACACCCTAAGTCTCTTTCCAATCTTTTATACTCTACTCTTTATTTGTATTATTAAGTTTAAAATTAGTCTAATCACAAAACCAAACCTTTTTAGCAATCACATAAGCACTAAAGTAGAATTCAATTCTGAAAAACCTATACTTGTTTAAATCTCTTGGGACGATCCCTGCTCACTTCATACTCCATAGTACAAGTGGTTAGTGGTTTTATAAATTTTAAAATATGGTGCCCACTTGATATTATTTCTAAACCTACCGTGTTGTGCATTATTTTGTACACACGCTCGGTCGCACCAGAGAAATTGTTTGATCCAAGTTTGAGGGGAAATTACATCCCTTCACCTTATGCCCCTCCATTATATTTTAATCCTTATGAGATTGAGTCCAATGTTCAACATGCATCATTTTATTATGGATTTGATCACTCTTTTAATCTTCCTAATGACTATTGCCCCCCCCCCCCCCCCCAACCATTTTATGAAGAACCACCTCCATCACCTTATTCACCCGATTTTCAAGAAAAAGTGTGAACTTTACTTGATGGGCTTAATTCACAAACTCAAGATATTAATTCTCTTTCTCAAATCTTAGCCAAGCTTGAAGCTCAAGTTGAACAAATTGCAAGTACTCTTTCTTGTCAAGAGGAGGAAGAAGAGGCAAATGAAAAAATGACAAAAACTTCAATTTATATAGATAATGATGATAAGAGTGAAGAGGAATTAATAGCAAGTGAGCAATTTGAGGAGTTAATGCGTCCACCAATGGCTAATTTAATAGAGCACAACACGATTAATGAGGACTTCCTTGTTTTGATCATGATTTTATCCCGGCCTTTGATACTTTAGAGAGTGAGGAGATATTGACCACTATAGAGGTAAGAGAGGAGGTGGAGGAACTTGTTGAAGATGGTCTTCCTTCTATTATCTTCAAAGACCCTCTTGAGACATGCCTTTTTGAAATGTATAAAAATTATGGTTTTGACCTTGAAAGCTCTAAAAATGAAGTGAACTCTCTAATGGACTCCTTAGCTAACTTGAAAAGTGAGGAGATGGTGATCATTGAGGAAGAGAAAGGGGATGAAGAGAGTGCAAATCCTATTAATCCAATTGATTCTTCAAAAGACTTTGTCTTGCCAAGTGCAAAGCCTCTCATCATTGATTTTATTTTCAAAACCGTAGATGAAAAGAAACAAATTGTATCTTTCATAATTTCTTTTCAAGTCATTCTTTTGGAGGATGTTTATATTATTGTAAGTGAGGCATTAAATGAGAAAATGGAAAAGAGGGTCAATAAGGATGTTTTATATCCAGTCTTTGATACTTTCGACTAGTGAGTTGACCAAACGTCTTGATAGAGACATTAAACACTAGTATTCGTAGAGTTTCAAAACTCTATTCCTCCCTCATTTCTTTTTATTTTTTGTTCTTGTGTATATTCTTCCATCCATTTTTCAATCTTCATTCTTGTTACCATCATTGGGGCTTAGCATATGATTTTCTACACTTTCATCTCAAAATGAGGCATTTAGTGCCAGTTCGATCGATCACAAGTGTACCTTCGATCAATCGAACGTCTTTGCAGACTATTCTCTGTATATTTTCATGTCTCTATTCCATCGTTCGAGGTTCTCTGCATATTTTCAGGACTCTGTCCATCGTTCGAACATTTTGTTCGCTCGTTCTAAGTGCACTTCGATCGATCTGGTTGTCCCTGTGATCAATCTCACTTCCATACTTGGAAAAAATTTCGAAGCTCTGCAAATTTCACGCCCTCTGTGCCATCGTGAGAGCATAGAGATCGATCATGGTATAATCGATCTAAGTCCGGATCGATCACAGCTTTGCCCCTTTGACTTCTTGACTTTTTCCTCTTTCTATTTTTATTTTATTTTATTTAGTTACTTCTCTCATGTGAAAAAAAAAAAATCTTTCAAAGTGGCATTCCGTCCTGCTAGACACGTTAAACTTAGCAATCATTATGCATATTTCTTGTATTTTGTTTCATTGTACATATTTTCAAAAAAAAAAAAAAAAAAAATTACATCCCTTATTTCCTTGCATGTTTATTTGTTTTATTTTTGTGTGTGTGTACATACTTGTTATTTCTAAAAAATAACAAGTAACTCGAATTTTGAACAACCTTTCCAATTCCATAGTCGCCGTCGATCTTGATAACTCGCATTACAAGTAACTCGAATTACAACTCAACTTAGATTTGTTTTGTTTATGATAATTGCCAAATATAAAATAATATCTCACAATTGACTTATCATTCCAACCAATTCCCTGGAGTTTCAAAAAAAAAAAAAAATATGTGTTTACATTTTGATTTAAAGACTTGTTTGGTGTTGAACACTTAAGGGAAGTATCTTACAAAAATTTATTCAAGTCTTTCAAGAGTATTTGACACAAATGTGGAGGGACACTCTCGTTATAAAAATGAATGTGCATCATAACAAGCATAGTTGATTTTTCACCAATAAAATTTTTTATTATTTGTTTTGTACAAAATCACATTGAAATCTCAATACTAACTTTTATTGAAGAGTCGTGATACTTGCACCAATTTGTTGTAGTGAATTACTTAATTGAATATTTTTGAATATTATTTGTTTTGTACAAAATCACATTGAAATCTCAATACTAACTTTTATTGAAGAGTCGTGATACTTGCACCAATTTGTTGTAGTGAATTACTTAATCGAATATTTTTTATTAGTTATTTATGCAAAATACATTACAATAAATGATCAATTAAAAAAAAATAAGTTTAATAATTCACTACAATAAATCTATACTGTTAATTTTATTATTGAATTAGTCATCAAAGTGACAATTCTCTCCATGTGTCCATGTCTAGTGACTTCATTGACTTGACTTGACTTGACTTGAAGTCTTCCGTGGAAATGCTTACTGCAAAACTCCAAAGTGACAATGACACATATTCATGCACATCTCAAATTTGAAAAATTATTATTTGCTCATCCACACATTTCATAATCAATTGCACTGTCATCAATTTTAGCAAACAATTACTATTGAAGTTAAATTGATTAGATAATGTAATCAATAAACTTGTCAGTGAAAACAAAAGTTAGTTAGCATATAACCACTATGCTTTTTTAGATTTTGATTTCATAATATGAAAATTGAAAAAAGATCACAGAGAAATATATATATATATATATATATATATATTAGACTCAACTAAGTAGCACCATATAAGAATTTTATCAGAATTATATTTGAACATTATATACATGTGAAAAGAAGAAATGAAGATGGAATTACCGACTTTTTACCACATGGAAGTTTTTTTTAAGTAATGCTTTCCAATTGCCTGAGTATTGTCATTTTCCTGTTTTCGAGGGTAGTCACAAGACATTGAAGACTTGACTTACAACACTAACATTAGCATAAAAAAAATTAAAAAATAAAATAAGTTTGGAAGATACAAGAACACTATGAAATGTAATACAGATGGATCAGTGTACTTATATATATATGCAACCACAGTTAACAATATTCAACTTTTTATTATAATCATTTAGCAAATTATGTAGAATTATACATTTCATTAAATTGTAGATAAATAGAATTTGAAAATACAAGCTTTGGGTCAAATGATTTAAAATAGATTTTTTTTTTTTAATTTTGGAGTGGGAAATGAATTACTAAGGTAGTTATAGGTATGGTCATATAATTGAATTGCAAATGAAACCAATTTTTATTTATCCATATGAAATGCAAGCTTTTAGTAACTAGGGTGTTAAGTATTGAGAGACATGGAATATTTTTGGATGAAAAGAATCTAAAAATAAGTTCTTCTAAATATAGAAATTAATTGCCCTTTCAAAACTATAAGGGAACCTTAATTTGGACTCGCGCCTTTTTTTTCTTTACTTTTTAAAATTTCATTTTAAAAGAAAGGCACAAAGAAAGTTGTAAAATTATTTGGTACTCAAATATATATATGTATAACTAGGAGTCCCAGGCACATAAAGGAAAATAAAAATTTTAAGAATTTGATGAGAAATAATAAATAAAAACAAAATGAAAATAGGACCACTTAGGATAACTCTCTGTCTCTCTCTCTCTCTATATATATATTTCGTTGACTAGAAAAGTATAATTTGGGCCCATTTGGAAATGAAGATGCTTAAACCACTCACAAAAATTTAATCAACCAGAGAACTTTGTCTACCAATCACCAATTTCACAAAAAATAACTAGGTGTTGTTAATTCACTAATTAAGGGGCTTCTAGGGCATTCCTCAATAGTTTAATTGGTAGAGAGTATAATTGCCTAAACAAGTGTGTTTGTGTTATAATCTCCCATCTTCCTAATTTGTTAGGAAAAATAAAAATAATTAAGGGGCTTCTAATTTTGGTTCCCAAAACTAATTTACACTGAACGAGGAGATGACCTTAATAAGGCCCGTTGTTTAATTGATTGCCATATTTTAAAAAAATTTATTTCTTGCTGAAAAGAAAAATTAAAAATAATAATAGTAGTTAATTTGGTTCTTCCATATGAATATTTCTAGCTCTGCGTACTAGCATGTCATTGCATACTAACATGTCGTTTCAAAAATTACGATAAACAAATTTAAAGCTAAATTGCATAATTCTAAAGTGAAGCTACAAGTCGAGTAAAGCTCAGATTTTTACATGCGGACGAGATCGACTGATATTTTATGAGACTTCACCGCCAAAAACTTACCAATCGAACCAATCACTTCGAATTGAAAACAAAAAATAAAAAAATAAAAAGTTTCATTTTGATTTTAGGACTTATTAGGTATTGGATACTTGAAGAAAGCTTCTTATAAAAATTTAATCAGTTATGCATATTACTAAATACATACACCATAATATTTTATATGAGGCTCGAAGTCATAGCACCTTAGTCTATATTTTGTTGGTGTCAAGATTGAAATTTTTGATCAATACTTTTGGACTACTTATTACTTAATTGGGAGCCTTTCATTCATAAAGAGATTCATTTAATACTTTTGATCCACTTGAATGAGAAATTATTGTATGGTCAAAGGTTAATCGACCAACCATATGATGATAAATAAATTAAAATGCAATCGAGCTTTATATGTGACCTTGTAATTGACCACGCTAATAGTCTGTAACCATGTAATAATGGACCGACATGGATGGTAATGCTTGATGACTTGACTTCGAAAGCCACCGAACGTGACTATTACGGGGGAGTCCATGACGACAAGATATGAGATTTCATTTTCTTGCCATCCATCTATCATGATAAAATTATAAAGAATAAAAACTAAGTTAAAATAACACTAACAATAACATTTTAAAAAAGTAAATTACACTAACCTTCTTCAAATTTGAACAGTTATTTTTTTATTCAATCAAACAAAATGAGAGAAAAGTTTATTAAATTACTTTTTTAATTAAAATTTAATTTTATCCATCTAATTGTTTTATGGAATGTCCATCTCATATATATATATATATACACACACGCATATTGTATAAAATAAAAAATATAATATAAATAATACAATAATAGTATATATAATATATAAGATTTAAACTTATATGTAATTGCAGTCATTACAATGAATTTTTTTAAAACAAAAATTTTAAATTCTTTCTTTAATTAAAAAGTATAGTAATGCATATAACAAAAATATAGGAGTTCAAATATTATTTTTCAAGAAGGAACAAAAAAAAAATGAAAAAACTAAATTCACACATTTTGGGGAAAAAATGTTCTTAATTCATAACATGGAAATGTCTAGTCCATGCAAAGATGTTTGTGTTTGTAGCCATGAAGGAAACCTCGGACCCATCTTGCAAGAGCTCGTATAAAGATGAAGTAGTAGAAAAGGAGGAACCCAATTGGAGCTCATGTTGAAGAAGATAGAGTTTGAAGACATTTCTAACCCTCAATTTTGAGTGTTTGGCAAAATTCACCTTGGAAACAATGCCTCCTAAGGAATTATGACTCGCGTATATATAATAAATAAAAACAAAAAACAATCAAATGCATTCAAAATCTAGTTTTCTTACGCGCGAATTCATCTTAAGTTAAGATATCAATGAATTAAATTAGATTTCAATAAATATTTATTTTTAAATTATCACTTAAAAAATTCAACACTTAAAATTCAACTATTAAACTTTTCAATTTTAAATGAATAAAAAATATAATTTAGTGTCTGAAACACACAAAGGAAAAGAAATACTCCGTAGCAAATAAAAGCTAAGCCAAAAAAAAAAAAATACTGACAAAGTTGAAGCAAGTATAATCAGAAACCCTTGATCTAATTAACCATAATATAGGTAAGACCCAAAATTAGAGCAGGTCAGTCTTGATTGAAGGTTGAGTTCCATATTTTCCCAGCTATCAAATGTATTCAAAATTCTTAATTTTGACTAGCAATGCTTGATGAGCACCAAGAACAATATTTTTGGAAGAACTAAAAAATACTTCTTCTTTTTTATTTTTAAGTTTTTTTATTTTTATTATTTTTTTTATTTTTTGTGCCTACAACAGTCAATTGCTTTCATTGACTAGAATTTGCACTTGAAATGGGCCCATGTGGAAAGGAAAGGAAGATCAATTTTGACTGGGAACAGTTTCCTCAATTCATACCCTTACCTTTCCAATTGAAAAACTTTGTCCAACAATCACCAATTTTTTTTATTAAAAAAAATATTTATTCCTAATTCCTTAATTAATGGGCTCCTAATTTTGTATATCCCAAACTGATTTTTTCTATTTTATTAAAATTATTTTGCTCATCTTCAAAAAAATCTTACACTAATTCTGGTGAAGCTCCAAATATATCTTGCTTGTAGGAAAACAAAATTAAATTTCTCTCTATCAATTAATCTTAAATAATTGCATTATTTGAATGGAATACTCCTACTTGTCGAAAAGTGAAACTTAATGGAAAGAAGACACGCGTTAACCTTTCTTTTTCTAAATTCAGGTCCGGCAACTATTATTTTTCTAAGAAATAACATTTATAATGCTCTTAAAAAGTCTTTAGTTCTACACCTTTAATTTTGAAAAAAGAGGAAGTGTCACTAAACCATATGTTTTGGTGAATCACAACTACTTTAATTGAATATAGAGACTTGAATCATTTACCTTCCTCACATACTTATTATTATCTCAATAAATGCTTGAACCTTTAAATAATGTCCGAGGAGGAGACCCGTCTTTGTTACATTCTTTAAACTGATGTTTAAACTTTAGTAAATTTATTTTACTTGTGGAATAATAAAATCAAAGGCATCCCTCAAATAATCTAAAGTGATTGCGTTATTTTCTAAATTCAGGTTCCATAATCATTTGTAAATAATAGGGTGAATTTGAATGCAATTGAGGATAGTAAGTAGTAACTAATCCAAGAGAAGCGCAATGCGGGTGCTCATTATCATCTGCTCACAAATTAATGAAAGAAAAAAGGATCTGAAATGTGTAGTTCGAACTAGCCTTTGATCCAAGTACTCATTCATTTATGCATGATTAGGCACTAAACATGTTCGGGTTTAAAACATATAGTTGATTCATAAAAACAATCAATGTTTATGGATTGCACTGAAACTATAGTTCTTTTATGTTTATTTCTAATTTTTTTATTTAGTGAGCAAATAAGTCTTTTAGAGAGATTTGAATTCCCACATTTTGTTACGAAAGGATTGGTAAATCACAGTTGAAATGCCCAAATTAATATCAGCCAAAATGAAAGATTTATAGCACTCGAAAAGACAAGTTCTATATGATGTTTTCAGTCACACTCAAAGTACATTCAAGCACATAACACTAGCAATGCTTCAGGAACACCGTTACCAACGAGACAGTTCTTTTAGCAACCCAACAAAAAATAATTATAGTACAACAATTATTTCACATAGAATATTGAGTATAGCCTAACTTATTTATGCATAAATGAGTAGGCAATAACTGTTTTTCCCCATAGGAAGCAAATTTTATTACACCCAAATTACCTCAACATAAAAGAAAAACCAAATACACAACAAACCAAAACACCAACAAAGCAAACCAAACCACACCAACAGCAGATCCAACAGCCAGATAGTCTGCAGCCTGAACGTACTATGTGAAAATCTAGCTCCGAATTGATCCAAAATGTCCTGCACAGAATTATTCATTGTATCAGCCATAAAATATAATTAACAATATTCGTTAATCGAGATTTTCAATCAAATAAAATCTGATTTCTGTTCAACCACAATCTCCATATGAATGAGGCATAGACCTACTGACAAATTCGGTTCTTCTTAGTTTCCTGAGAAAAACTGAGAACTAAACTAGTCCACCAATTTCTCTCAAAGGAATTTATACTATTAAACCGTAATTTAAAAAGGCTAGCAAAGTCCAACCACAACTTTTTACGAAACTCACATTGAAAAAAGAAAAAAAGAAAAAAGTCCTCTCTTATTGATTGCAATGGCTCTTGCATTAAATTAAAGAGGAGTATAAGTAAAATTAAACACACATAAACCGAAAGTTCATGGTCTTTGTATGTGGCATATTTTTTTGTAACGCGAATTTGGATATGGCTGTGGACAAAGAGTGTAAGCTGAAGTTTTTGGAATTAATAGCATCACATCATATTTGAAATCCTTTAAAAAAATAAAAACACCTTCAAATAAAATTTTCAAACCAATGAGTTAGAAGTTAGCAAGTCAATGTGACTTGATAGAGTTGCATTTGTTCTTTCTAATAAATGAAATTTTAAATAGACAACATTTATATAATGTTTGGACAAGCGAAATCGGCCTAGGAATAAGGTATATTGCTTGAATATGTAAAATCGTGATTTCTAGCACGTAGACTATCGATCTATAACCTATTCCAAGGAGTTCAAGAACAAACTTTTCTCGTTCTATCTTCTCCTTTGATATTTTTGTTGCATTAGTGACACATGTTAGGGGAATAGCATATGAAAATGCAAGCTCCATATTAGTTTTTGTTTGCAAAGTGAAACTCGTACCATTTTAATATGCAGAAAAACAAGATTGCTGTATTGCAGATTATTTAGATTATGTAGTAGAAACAACAATAATGTTGTACTGCACTAATAGAATGTATCAGCATTATATAGGATAAGTAATAACTCTATAACTATGCATTTTGTAGAGCATAAATTACTTTAAAAAATTATGTATGGCAGTTACCAAGTGTACAGTATATTAATAAATAGATAAACAGCGCGAATAGAGTAGTAAAAATAAAAAATTGAAAGGAAAGAAATGTGGAAGAAAAACCTTGTAGAAGATGATGACAATCTTCATGTATCATTAGATCTCTAGAACTTCCTGCGGAGCCAGTTCACCTTTAGCAATATAGCCAAGTAGATCCGGTCTTTCATGTCATCAAGAAGCTGAAAATAAGCATGCCTCCATGTCCTTTTGAGGATAAGAGTACCACAAACAACCCAAAATCCAACCACAAATCCCGGACCCACGCCAATATAAAACCATACCATTTCATACTCTTCTTCCTCTTTCTCCATTGATGTCACACCTCGACCTTGAGATGATTCTTCTCTTGTGCAATTGTTGTTGAGAGGGGCTCCACAAAGTTCAGAATTTCCAATGTAGCTAGTTGCATTAAAACTCTGAAGTTGGGTGCTTAAAGGAATTCTTCCAGAGAAGTTGTTATATGACAAGTCCAAGTAATTGATAAATGTCAAATTCGACATGCTTTGTGGAATTTCATTCGAAAGATGATTTCTTGAGAGATCAAGGGATTCTAACATTGCCATGCCTCCAATATTCTCGGGTACCTTTCCTGTAATTTGATTACGAGACAAGTTTAAAAATCGCAACGCGTGAAGACTAAAAAACTCTTCTGGGATCGAACCGGATATGTTATTACTTGAGAGATCTATGCTCCTAACAAGTCCAAGGATATTCTTATACTCTGATTCCCTCCCTTTTGTCACCAAAGAGAGAATATCTTTGTAGTATTCAATACTATCATGGGAATACAGGACTACATTTTCAAATGATTGTTGATTTGAAGAATCCGTTGTAATCATGGCACTGATATTTTTCAGACATTTTGGTATAGGTCCTGATAAGTTGTTATTCCCAAGATCGAGGATTATAAGATTAGAAAGTTGGCATATTTGTGTCGATATATTGCCGATAAATTTATTCGATCTTAAGCTAAGAATCTCCAATTGCAACATATCTCCAATCCAACTTGGAATGAGTCCGAGAAATTCATTTCCACCTAAATTAATGAGACTCAAAAAGGGGCAGCTTCGCAATGATATAGGTATTTCTCCAACGAAGTTATTATTATGCAATTGCAATGATCGGAGCCACCACAGCGAACCCATTGAGTTAGGAATTTTACCAGATAGGTTGTTCCTCCCCAAGTTTATATTGGCCAGATTTTGCCATTGCATCGAGCAATGAGAGAGTTCTCCAGATAAAATATTATTTGATAGATCCAGAACCTGTAACAAACTTTCTCCATTCATCTCTTGGCACAAGAATGGGGAAATGGGTCCGGAGAAAGAATTGTTTGCAAGGTTCAACAATTGAACATTTGGAGACAAACGTGGCAACTTACCCTCGAAACGGTTAGAAGTCATTTGGACAACACTAGAATTTAGCAACACATTCGACATGTCTCCATTTATCTGGTTGTTGGAGAGATTAATATACTCAATACGTGAAACCCATTTCCACAACCATTCTGGAGCTGTGCTTGAAATTCCCGACTGAGAAATGTCCAATGCATACAAAGATGTTTGTGTTTGCAGCCACAATGGAAACCTTGGACCCATTTTGCAGGAACTCATATCAAGTACGTCAAGTTGAAAAGGAGGAACCCAATTGGAGCTCATGCTGAAGAGCAGAGAGTTTGACCACGTATACAATTTCTTCAATTTTGACAGTTTGGCAAAACTGGCTTCGGAAACAATGCCTGCTAAGGAATTGTATCCTACATGTAGTTCCTCTAGATTTGAGAGGAACCCCATACTGTTTGGCAAAGTGCCATTCAATTTATTATCAGAAAGATCTAATAATCTCAAGGACGATAAGTTTCCAATAGATGCTGGAATGGGACCATACAATGAATTCCAATAAAGTGAGAGAAATTCAAGATGTTTCAGTTGCCCAAGATCGTCTGGGATTTGGCCATATAGGGAATTAGAAGATAGATCAAGAGACATAAGGCTACGAGTGTGATTACTCAACAGGACTTGTATCTTGCAATTGAAATGGTTTTCCGAAAGATCAAGGACTTTAAGAGACGTGAAATTAACAAAAGCGAGAGGGGGAATCATTTTCTCAAGTAGGCAGCCAGACAAATGTAGTTGTGAAAGGGAAGGAAGCATGCTCACCTCTTGAACCCAATTGATTGCTCTGTGAAGGTCGACCCTGCTCATGTCAAGGTATTCCAAGGAATGAAGACCAGCAATCCAACTAAGGTCATCAACAAAAAGCTGATCATCTCTTAGATCGAGATAACGAAGGCTCGAGAGGTTTCCAAGTGCATGAGGAATCAGCCCTTCGATTCTGCAGTGGGACAAGTGTAGTTCTGAAAGGGAAAGAAGCTTGCTAATGGATTGATGCCAAGTAGCTGCCTTGTGAAGGTCGATCCAACTCATGCCAAGGTACTCCAAGGAATGAAGACGAGCAATCCAACTAAGATCATCAACATAAAGTCCATAATTATCGCTTAGATCGAGAATACGAAGGCTCGAGAGGTTCCCAAGCTGATGAGGAATCAACCCCTCAAAATAACCATAAGAGAGGTTGAGATATCTCAAACTTGGCATAGAACCGAAGAAACTTGGAATAGAACCACTGAAATTGTTAAAGCTCAAGTCCAAGTAACTCAGAGATTCTAATTCCACCAAAGAGGGACTAATCTTTCCACCCAACTGCTGCGTCTGATTGGAGAGGTGAAGGTGGATGACTCGACCAGTAAGATTGTTGCAGCGGACTCCACTCCAAGTACAACAATCTTGTTGGAGTGGAGACCATGAGGATAGCAGCATGTTGGAAGGATCCCAAGTGAGACCTTGTTTGAAGTTGAGAAGAGCTGTTTTCTCCTTTTCACTGCAAACTACATGTGGATGGAGAGTAGGAATACCATCACATAATAATAATAAGGCAGTTGAGGCTAATAGCAGCCAAAGCAAGAGAAGCACTATGCGACTGCTCATCATCAATTCTATCTGATTACCAAATATATGATATCAAATTAGATGACGATATATGTAAAAGAAAACTAGGACATTATATATCCATACGGAGTACTATATATCTCTTCATTTGAGGGTCTTTTAGCAATAGGTGGGGCCCATGTAAAAATGAATATCAACTAAGCACCACAAACTTCCCTGCCACAATAATGGATCTATCCATTCTTGTCATAAGTTTGACTTGGGATACCGTCCACTCATTTCATTTTCCACACCAACTGCAATGCAAAACCGAGTCTTACAATAACAAAAATTAAACATGGAATTTTTTATTGTTTTGAGCTTCCACTTGCATGAGTAGTGTCCTTTCTCTGTTTTTAAGGCTGAGAATTTTCACAGGACTTTGAAAACTTGACTTACAACATCAATATTAGCATAAAAAAAATATATTAAATAATATATATATAACTGGTAGTTCAGGCACAGAGAAAACTAAAAATCTGAAGAATTTAATAAAAAATAACAAATAAAAACAAAACAAAAATAGACAAGTCTATATATAAATATATTTCATTGCCAATTTGAAAATGAAGATCACTTAAACCACCCATCAAGCTTTAATCAACCAGAAAACTATAACCAATCCCTTGTAGTTGAAAATAAAAAATAAAAAGTTACATTTTGATTTCAAGACTTGTTAGATGTTGAATACTTAAAGAAAATATCTTATGAAACGTATTCAAGTCTTCAAGAGAATTTCACACCAATGTGCACACACACTCTCCTTATAAGAATCTATTATATTTATAACAAACACAATTGATTTTTTGCACAATTGATTTTTTGATTTCAAGAATTGATAGGTTTTTGGATACTTAAAGAAAATATCTTGTGGCAATGTATTCAAGTCTTCAAGAGAAATTGGCAAGAACGTGCATAGACACTCCCCTTATAAGAATCTATTATCTTCATAACAAGCACAATTGATTTTTTACCCAAAAAAAAAAATTATTACTATTTGTTTTTGTTTTGGCACGAAAGCATATAAGTACAAAATTACATACACCACAATATTCTGCACGAGGCTCGAAGTCATACACACACCACAATATTCTCCATGAGGTTGGAAGTCATACCACCTTAGCTCATACGCTGGTGTCGGTAAAGAAACTCTTATTTTATACTTTTGGACTAGTTAAGTTATAATTTGACTTGGAATCTTCAACTTGGTAAAAGATTAATTTAATATTTTTGACCCATCCATGTGAGAGAAATAATTAGATAGTTCTATACCATTAATACTTGGTGGACCAATGAAATTCAGACCATCAGATTGAAAAAATAGCCGCACAAAAGTGTATTAATATATTACCTTAGCTCATACATTGGTGTCGATAAAGAAACTCTTATTTAATACTTTTGGACCAGTTAAGTTATAATTTAACTTGGAATCTTCAACTTGGAAAAAAATTAATTTAATACTTTCAACCCATCCACGTGAGAGAAATAATTAGATGGTTCTAAATCATTAATACTTGGTAAACCAATAAAATTCATACCATCCTATTATAAAAATAGTCACACAAAAGTGTATTAATATATTACAAAAAAAAATTAAAAATTAAAAATTAAAAAATAATAATAATAAGTATCAAATAGACCAAAATTATATAATAATTTATCCCCATGTGGCCATGTCCAATGACTTCATTGGACAATTCCAATGTGACAATGACACATACCGTGGAAAGATTTATTGTATAATTCCAAAGTGACAATATTATGCATGAGGCTCAAAGTCATACACACACCCTAATATTCTACATGAGGTTAGAAGTCATACTACCTTAGCTCATACGTTGGTATTAATACAGAAACTCTTATTTAATATTTTTGGACCAGTTAAGTTATAATTTGACGTGGAATCTTCAATTTGAAAAAAGATTAATTTAATACTTTCGATCCATCCACACAAGAGAAAATGATTAGATAGTTCTAAATCATTAATACTTAATGGACCAATGAAATTCAGACCATCCGATTAAAAAAAAATAACCACACAAAAGTATATTAATATATTATAAAAAATAATAATAAAAAAAATTAATATCAAATAAACCAAAACTATATAATAATTTATCCCCGTGGCCAATGACTTCATTGCACAATTCCAAAGTGACAATGACACATACTGTGGAAAGATTTATTGCATAATTCCAAAGTGACAATGACACATGTTGATGCACATCTGAAATTCAAAAAATTATTATATGCTCCTTAACACCTTTCATAATCAACTGCACCACTCATCAATTTTAGAGAGCAATTACCATTGAAGTTAAATTGATAGATAATGTAATCAATAAACTTCTTGGTAAAAACAAAAATTTGTTAGCATAGAGCCACTACGTTTATTTTATTTTGATTTTGATTTCATTAAATATGAAAATTTGAGAAGAACAAAGAGAAATATATATATATATATATATATATATATATATATATTAAACTCAACTAAGTAGCACCATATGAGAAATTTATCAGAATTATATTTGAGCATTATATACATATGAAAAGAAGAAATGAATATAAGAAGTACCAACTTTTTACCACATGGAAATCTTTTTATTTTTTATTTTTTTAGTAATGCTTTCCACTTGCCTGAGTAGTGTCGTTTTCCTGTTTTTGAGGTTGAGAATGCTTGCAAGACTTTGAAAACTTGACTTACAACGCCAACATTAGCATAAAAAATAATAAATAAAGATAATAAAATGTAATACAGATGATTCAGGTACTTAATTATATATGGATGCAACCACAATTAACTATATTCAACTTTTTTTTCTTATAATCATTTAAGTTAAAAATCTGTTTGTATAACTTTTTTTCTTATTATCTTTTTTTGCATTATTTATTATGATTATTATTATTATTATTATTTTCAGAGGAGATGTTTTGTAAACTGTAAATTACACATTACTAACTTCAGTGATTAATTAGCAATTTTGAAAACTTGAAGGAGCTGAACTTGTAAAATTTGAATTCGATAGTAATTAAACACAAATTCATATATATTATGTTTAAAAACGTCTTTCACTTATCATAATCAATATTAGTGATAAACATAATTACTAAAATATGCAATGGGATAAAGGGGGGAAAGTGTAATGTAATCCCACACGCACTGCTATAATATAATTTTTTGTAACAAGCACGACTAAAAAATTCGGCATAAAAAAGGAAAATGGCAAATCATGCATACGGAAAAGAGTATGATACAAATGCTAATTAAAAAACAAGATATAAAAATCAAGTGTTGTACTAGATTCGAGTGTCCACATTGCATGTCCGAAAAAAAAAAAAAAATTACTAAATGAGCTATCTCTAACCACATGAGAAATATGTCTTCTTCAACAAACTTAAATTAAAATCTAGCAAATGAGCTATCTTCGACAACATGTCTAGTACCCTTTCAAAATTCATCATCGAGCAGTTCAATGTTGCACACATAAAAGAACAGCTTTGCACACAGTGGATGAAGTACAAACAGAAAAGAGAATTTAAACAAATATGGACAGCCAAAATGGACCTCCGTGACATTATAAAGCAACTTGCAAGTAATATCAATGTTGCAAACAGTGGATGAAGTACAAACAGAAAAGAAACCCTAAACTCAGGGCAGAGGACTATGAACTTCTACATTCTTCTTGTCATCCTTTTATTCCCGAACTGCTGACACTATACAAGGAAGGATATTTGTCAATTTCAGCAATAAATCAGGAAGATACGGAGGGCGAGAATTGGAGTCTGTTATTTTTGCTAAAGGGCACCAAGATGCTTCTCCCTAAAAGGACCAATATCCTTCCTTGTATTTGAGCCAATGATTTCTATCTTATTTAAGCACAAAAAATTTATTTTTCTCTTGGGATGCAATTGAGCATGGAAAATAGACCGAAGTCAAAGGATGAGAATGAATAGCTGAATCAAAATCGGATGGTTTATTAACAGAGGGCTGACGGTACACATAAACTTTGATTTTCTGCTTTCAGATTTGATGCAGAGACAACCCTCAAGCTCCTAAATAACTCCGAAAGAAGAAATTAGCAATACTAGGAGAAAAATAATAAGTTTTGAAGGGTCCAATAGGGCTTTAGGGAGCATTCAATAACAAACTTTCTGAGTTCATTCTCACGCTAAAATGAAAATTTGGCCAAGAGAATCAGGAACCAGATGTTCAAACAAAGATTAATATGATATAGTTATCTTGTAAATGGCAGTACGGCTATAACAAAATGTCTAATCATCAGCAGATGCAAAGTGGCAGACCTGCTTAAGGTTATGGTAGCAGAGAAAATGAAGCTTACATACCACCATTACGTATCTCGAAGATTCCAACTGAAAATTTACCTGCTCCAAGGCTTGAACAGAAAGCTGCTTAATCCAGGATCAAATGAATCAAGCAGCAGAGCTACAATGACCAATTAAAAGTGGCTAGCACATTCATCGACACAGTGCTCTTCATCACTTTTGATTTCTCAATGGTGGTTTTGAGGAAGATCTTATCATCTGCAAGCAAGAAGTGAAAAACAAATTGTATTATTCGCTCTCTCATTTTTTTTTACCCTTTCCCCATCCCAGTTTCCAATTGCCTCTAACGGCTAGAAGGACAAAAGGCCTTTCAGCAATCAACTTAAAGTCACCACAAGCCAACTTGATTTTTTTAGCATTGTTATTACAAAGAAGACCAGCAGTAATTTTGGCATGTGATACAGAGACTATCCGGAAAAGCAACATCCATTATACAGAGACTACCGGAAAAGTCACAGGCCTCAGCAGTCAGCAGTCAGCACTCAACACGGGCAATGTGTCCAATGCAAGTAAGGCAGGAAAAAGTTTCACCTTTACATTACATTTTGAGAATTTTACCATAAAATGTGAAGTTTCTATAACCATGGTTCCCCAAATCTTAACAGCTACTGTCTAATTGTGTATTGGGCATGTGCATCTAGTACATCTTCCTTGAGTAACAAAATTTCATATCGCAGTTGGCATTTTTCAATGCAAACAAAGATGCAAAGTCATGAGAAACTGAAGTGTTAGTGGACAGCTTAATCTTGTACAAGATTAGTTCACTAATACATCAATTAGCAACAATGAGTTCATGTTCAACTTCAGTTAAGCTCAAGCATGAAGCTGAACTGATATATTGAAGACCATACCGAAGTTAAAACCAATGTCAGATACGGAAAAATTCTATAAAGTGAGCAAATAGATAGAGAGAGAGAACAGGAAGATAGCAACTCTAAAATTATCTAGACAGTGAAGAGGTTCTGGGGTTCACCAGACATAAGCAGCATTAGATCAAGAATTAGATTCTTGACAGCTGAAATAACATAAGGATCTACTTTCTCACTAAATGCAGAAAGAGAAAGCAACTCATTATCTGTTACCACCATTTATTTATGTTTTATTTTGTAATTAATAAAGGAAGAGGTAAGAACACAAGAAGATCAAGAAAATCTAGAAGCATGTCTCCGACAAACAGTTATAAGTAACACTTCCATCACTTGAAATGTAGCCACCAAACAATAGCATACATATATGAAGATTGCAACTTATAGTCTTCTAGATCCAAACGGTACAGAATATCATGATAACCAAACAAGGCAAAAAGCTGATGATCCTCCAAAGGTCAGCAGAAAATATGGAACTACCTTGTATTCTAGCACTGACACCAAAACATACTTAGGAGTAAAGCCCAAGCTAATAAATTAAATTCTAAGAATTTGATGTTCGCTGGTCTATTTTTTCAGAAAGTGCTGGGTGAGATTTTGCCTAACTTGATGGTCAAGCCGAACCAAATCAGGGATGAGGAGTCGCATATGGTTCGAAAGCTCTACAGGTCTACTTTCTAACCAAAAGAAAGAAATGTCGGGACTTCCCTAGAGTGAGTTATGGCCAATTAAGTAAATAGTGTTTTTGTTGACTGAAAAATCTGCATATGGGAATAACACACATAGTTAGAGTAGCCCACTTCTCTTCTTGGTTCCAGCACTTTGTGGTCAGTTTCTAAGTTAAAAACTATGATTTCTAAGACCTCTTTTGATGAGTTTTCAAGTTCATAGTGCCTTGCTTAAGCATAATTGTTTTTGAGTCAACATAGTCTTGTGTCTTTTGGTATTCTTTGCTTGAAACTAGTAGAGTTTGTTTTGAAGTGTTGCTTTTGTTTTGGAATTCTACCCCATGATGGAGGGTTGTTCCATGCCTTCTCTATTTAAGCTCCTACACATGTACTAGAAAGCAACATTTGATGAATTTGAATGATATTTGAGCATTTGACATGTTTAGGTGGAATTTTTCTTGTTATCTTTGCGTATCTCCTGAGTGGATTCCTTATGGTGGTGAACTATTCTATCCTTTGAGTCCTCGTATTGGTACAAAAACTTCGGTTTCAAATAGTTGGTCATCTTTGTCATGAATTAAACACTGAAGAACCTGCAGTTCGTGAAAGACATCCAAGAGATGTTATTGAGGACGATTAGAGTGGACAAGTGCAACAACTCTAGCAACATTTAAAACCAGTCATATTCCAGGGCATGTTGCATCAAATGATGAAGGGGAGGAGGTTAAACTCTTGAATCCTGTACGTAGTGTAGTATCGCGTAAAGAAGATTCCCCAACATCCAACTCATAGGAACTATGGCTTCCAACGAGATTATGATTTCAATGTTGATGAAATTCCAACACTTCAAGGGAAGCAACAACTAGATTGTCTCTCATATTGGTTTAAAACATCTGAAAGGGGTTGAAGCTTTAGGCTCCATAGATGAGAACTGTGTTTTTATTTTGAAACATTGAGGAACATCGCAAAAGTGAAGCTAGAAGCTATCAAGTTGAAGAAACATGCCTCTATTTAGTGGAAATACCTTAAGAAGCACCAAACTCGTGATGGAAGTAGCAAATTTATGACTTTGGAAAAGATGAAGAAAGAAATTAGGAGAAAGTTTTTATTGACCTGTTGCCTTTCTCAAGTTCCAAAAAATCAAATAAAAGGACCCATCCATAGAGGAGTATACCACAGAACTTGCATTGTTCGCTACCATGGTGGGCTTTGTTTAGAAATTCAAAATGTTGTACAATTGCAGTTGTATTGAACCTACAATGATGGATTTGAGTTGGCAATCAAGGTGGAGCGTCAACTCAAAGAAAAAAGGATGCAACTATCGCTCATATTCAAGTCAAGAAGATTCTGTAAAAGTGTTTCTACTTCAAGGTCCTCTCCCATGGTTAAAGCAAATCAGCTCCTAAATGCCATGGTATGACTAATTCAAGTCATCCTAACACCTTTAATCCTAATCCCCGTCAGCACTTCAAATGCCAAGGATTTGGTCACACAACTTCTGATTGTCCCTGCCATAAGTAGCTTCACTTGTTAGTTGTTAAAGACGTGTTAGAAGAGAAATACATAAAAGCGTCACCCACTAAGGAAAATTCGGACAATTAAGATGAAATAACCTATGCGGAACAAGGAGAGTCTTGAAATCTGTAGATGTATAAATGAAGTCCATACAGAATATGTGCCAAAAGAAGACTCATCCAATTCTAAAGCAAAACTGAAAAAAAAAAAAAAAAGATAGATTATCTTTGGAGTTCTAAATCATTCCCCAAAAAGGATGCAATGTCATTATTGATGAATGGAATTGTGAATATATTGTGACAAATAAAATGGTGAAATACTCGCTCAACAGAGAATCATCCCCACCTACCAAGCTTTCATGGCTTCTTAAAGAAGATGAAATGAGCATAACCAAGAAAAATGTGGAATTTTCCTTTGGGAAGAGAAATACAAGAATAAAGTGTTGTGTGATATCGTTCCCATGGATGCTTGACACTTAATTCTTGGAAGGTTGCCTCAATATAATATAAAAACCAAAAATGATGGATTCGAAAACTACCTATAATTTTCAAAGGTGGGGTTAATGTCTCTTTCGGTCCTACCTGTTGTACTTGTTTCTGGAAAAAAATTCAGTGACCGCGCAGAAGAACCGACTTTCTGGACTTCATTGGGTGGTCAAACAAACTCCAAATTAAGTAAATAATATATCATTGGAAAGCTTATGGAATCTAGTTTCTGACCATATAAAAATATTCTCGAAACTCCAACTATCGAATGGAATATAACAAAAAAGACAGAGACGTACAGAATTTAACTACATACAACACCCTACGTGGATATTGTTTCAAGGCCTACTTTAACTATTGAAAACATTTTGAAACCTTTTTCAAAAACATGTGTACTCACAAACTCACTTACCTAACCTAAGTGATGTTCAACTACGATTAACAAGCAATGAGCTCGTGACTATCACTTGTTGTTCAGCATCCAAAATCGAGACTAAAGATTAACAAAAATTACAAGTCGATTAAACACATTTTGACAATGAAATTTGCCAACACAAAAACTATTCTCATGACAAGTCCTTGTGTGCCTTTCTTGTACCTAAAAATGATGGAACTTGATGCATGCATGGTGAGAGTGGAGTGGTGAACAAGGTTGCTACTCCATACCTCTCTCCTATCTCTCCACATGACCTTCTTGATCAACTCCATAGAGCCACTGTCTTCTCAAAGATAGAGCTTCGAAGTGGGTATCACCAAATTTGAACAAGACTTGATAACGAGGAGGAAAAAAAAACAAGAAAGGATAAAATTGGTTGTGCGGTTGTTGTTGTTGTTTTGGGGGGGGGGGGGGGGGGGGGGGGGGGGGGGGGGGAGGGAGATTGGGTGACATAATCATGTTTTGAAAAAGATAGTGAAGATAAAAGAAAGAAAGGATTGTTTTATTTTGTGAGTAGTAAGGGAAAAATAGGAATTCATGTCCTCTAATAATAATAATAATAGTGGAAAAACAAATAATCACTAACTCACCCCTCTTTTCCTTCCAAATCCTCCCCCCTTTAGTCAAAACACTATTCAAAGGAATGGAAAACAACCTTCAAGAAGGGATGGACTAACTGAACGGATGGTTATCTCTTTTGGCCTTACTAATTATCCTAGTATTTTTATGTGCTAATTCATGCTTTTAGAGCTTCTATTGGAAGATTTATTGATGTTTATTTTAATGGCATCCTTGTTTACAGCACAACGTAAAAGCATGACTTTGAGCATCTTCACCAAGTTTTCCAAGTTCTAAGGGAGCAAGGGTTCTATGTCAACTTGCAGAAGTGTCACTTTTTTACAAATAGCCTCATCTTCCTAGGTTATATTCTGTGGAAATTGGCGCAATTCTCAGCAAACAGGGTAAGGTTTATTGTTTTTTTTTTTTTTTTTGATAATTCATTGTTTTCCTTATCATTTATTCTTCTATTTCAATCACACTCTCTTCCTATGATACAACATCATAAATAACACTCCCACCAACTGATTTTCTTTTTCCTCCCTTTTTGATAGCTTTGGTGGATGCTGCTCAGTGGTTCACATAATGATTACAAGATCTCAGACCCTAGTTATATTACGAAAAAGAACTCTTGCCTCTTGTTAAACTTTTAAGTGTTGGACCACTGAAACACATTTAAGCAGCAAAACAAGTAGAAAATTCATGATAGCAAAGTGCAAAGTAGGAATTTATACTACAAATAATAATTGAATTCCTAAAATAAACCCACTGAAAAAAGAAAACATCCCATGGATTAGTGAGAACCTCTAAAAAGTGCATTTCTTAATTTCCTTCTACTTGTCAATTAAATACCATAATAAGGCATGTGAATGAAAATAAAATAAATTATGCATAGCATTGTAAAGATACTATCAAAATAATACTACCATTAGAACTTACATGACATCTGCAAAAAGCAGTAGACAAAAGGCATTATTGAGCTGAATCAATTTGTACTAACCCAATAATATTACATCTGAATAACCAATTTTATCACTTTAGCATCTCCTATATCGCTTGAACTTCGAGAGGAGATGGATGTACTGCCCCTTCTCAACCATATGTCTTATTACTTCATGAGCTTCAGAAAGCTTTCCAGCATTTCGCAGATTACTCACTAGTGTGCTATACACAAGGAAATTCGGATTACAACCTCTGGATTCCATTTCTGTAAGCATCAAACAAGCCTCCTCAAACTTCCTTGCCATACAGAGGCCACGGATCATGGAATTGTAAGTAAATACATTTGGCATCTGTCCCTTGATGACCATCTCACTGAACAGTTCCTGAGCCTTTTCAATCTCCCCTGCCACAATATATCCTGTGATCATAACCGTATAACAGACCACATCAGGCATGCACCCATTCTTAATCATCTCATCAAAAAAGTACTTGCAGGCATCCAGATTACCAGCCCGACTAAGACCATCTATTAATGTGGTGAAGTGAAGAACACTCGGATCAATACCAATTTCCCTCATGTGGTTCAAAAGATTAAGTGCTGCAAGTGGTTTATCTCCTTTTCCAAGAACATGGAGAAGAATGTTGAATGTATGGAAATCCGGTGAAAAACCATTCCTGCCCATTTCATCCAGCAATCTGTGGAACTGATCCAGCTTCCCTAACCTATACTTTGTACACATAAGTATATTATAAGTAAAAATATCAGGGGAATATCCCTCAATTACCATTTGCTGATACACCCACTCAATCAACCTGTACTGGTTTACAGAAAGAAGGGAATGTAGAATTGCATTATATGAATGCTTGAATGGCCTATAATTAAACGTCTTTGACTTGATAAACCTTTCCACAACTTTCCTAGCTAAGCCTGCCTCGCCACAAGTGCATATCAATATGTTAAATGTGCGTGCAGTGGTGGGGAATCCTTTTTCAATCATCTCATCAACTAGCCTCCACATTGCCTTAAATTCCTCAGAATCTGCAAAAATCTTCATTATCAAATGGTATGTGTTTGCTGTATGCCTGTAATCCTCTTGTTGACCAGACCATACAAAGAACTTGTAACCCAACTTCGCACACCGGTTTTTATTTGCGTAATTTATTGTTTTCAAGATCCCTATAAGAACTTTTCTCACAAGAAGGCTTGAAACCCTTATCTGAGAATCCTGTAAAGCCACTTTCACATCAAACCCAGGACCATCTTGTTGAAGTATATCAAGAACCCTCTCCGCATCGATCCTCACATTCTCAAAATAACTTCGTTTCACGGAGAAATTACCCTGCGAATGGCTACCAAAACTACTTTCCCCTCCTGAACAACCAACGAACTCGTTGGAGTGAGATTTTTCTAACAAAATCGAATCGATATCGGAACTTTTCCAAGTCTCATTCAAGGATTCTTCAACGCTTCTGAACCCATCATCAATGCCATCCCCATTAGAGGTACGGCTGCATAAGGATCGCGAAATGTCGTAAAAACTAGAAAATTTCGGAACAACCCTTCGACCAAATATTGCTATAGAATACATTATGAATGCCAATCAAGAAATGGGAACTACCCATTATGTCTGTAACCTTTTTGCCTCCAATAAAGCTAAGAAATTGGTAAACCCAGTTAAAGAGAGCGCCAAATGGTACGATTCGTGCCGTATATTGGGTATAGAAATACCCATTAAAAGGAAGAACAAAAAAACCACACACCAGTCCGAACCCTAAAAACCGCATTCATGGAAGAAGATTCTAACTTTCCTTACGATTTTGAGACCCAGTTCAGCAATCAAAACAGTGATATCTTCACTAAATTCTAGGGTTTTGAAGAATTGATTTCAGAGTGATAGATAAGGGTTTATGGAGCTAGTAAGAGAGGCCAATACCTGGTAATGAGGAATTTATTGAGGCGGCGATAACAGTCTTTCTCTGAAGCAGTGCTGAGGTTTCGTCTTTCTTTGCAAGAGTCGGAAGTGGATGAGCTGGAAGAAGCGGCCAATATCTGTGTGAAACTCTCACTGTGACTGTGTGAGCAAAGTGACGATTGACGAATTGTGAATTCGATAATTATTAGGTACTAAATTAACTTCTAATTCAGGAGAGAATTAGTTCAAAAATAAATAAATAAGGGAAAAAAATTTTATGAGATTTTTAAGAACATGTTTTTATAGGTAAAATTAGTAGCATTATTAACCAAAAAAAAAAATTGTCAAACAAATTTATTATCAGTCAATCTCAGCGTTACTTCTCACCTCTAAATTTAAAAGATCGAGAAGAGCATAGTATATTTCAAAGTAAAATAAAAATTTAAGAGTTCTTTTTTTTTTGAATTAACATAAAGTCATTTTCATCAACTTTTTTTTTTTTGGCTCCATTAATGGAAGGATGATGGATTTTTCGCAATTTTGAAGCATTTAGGAGCGTTTTTTATTGTTCGAGAAAGTTTCCCTTTTTATAAAGAATTACTATGTATTTTTAAAATTTATTATTATCGTTTTTTTTTTTTTTTTTTTTTTGGTGCATTTTAGTCTTATATTTATAACTAAAATGAGAAAAAATCAGTTCAAATGATTTTGACACGTGGACATAATTCTTTTGTGCTTTCTACTTGGAAGATTGACTCGACGATAAGAATTTTTTTAAATCTTTAAGGCCGGACATATCTTTCATTATTAATGAAGTTATTAGAATCACTTATAAAGTTAAAATAAAAATAAATAAAAAAAGCTATGCACAAACCTTTCAACTTTTATTAAATCAGTAATCAGCACAATGTCCCTTATAAATAATAATAAATAAATAAATAAATAAATATATATATATATATATATATATATATATATTAAAAAAATTTGTATATCTAAAATTTATAACCATGAATTATTGACCCAAGTACAATTAAAATGTAATTTTTATTTTCAGAAAATCTACACTTAGCATGTAAAATTATGAACCTATATGTCTATTTCAAGCGATTCCGTTTCAATCCAGTAGCAAGCAATGGGCCAGTTTAGTATAGTATGTTTACTTTTCTGAAACAGTTTTCATAAACTATATATACATATATATTGAGAACCAACATATTTTTTGTCAGAGTTTTAAAAAAGTGTCAATCAAATAAATTTTTGTACTGGTTTGTGATTTTCAATTCGTTCAACACTTTTTGCTCTCCCAGAATTAGTCCAAAAAATGCCTATTAAGACTTTAAGAGTATCACCCAAAGCAAGCACGTCCGTGTTCGAGTCCTCCCTTCCCTAATTTGTCCCCCAAAAAAAAAAAAAAAAAAAAAAAAACAGCAACGGAATTACAGACTGCAAGCTCAAATGGCATATCAATATGAGTAATTCCAATGCACCCTGTTTTTATATTTTATATAAACTTAAGAAAAGGAAAATCTTACAGAGCAATGCTCTCCACCGGCATTTGGATGGAAAGACATTAACAGCCTAATATCTAATATACATACCCAACTAGAAATGGCTAAGCAAAATTTTGCGACACATTTCAGTGCCCTCCATCATAACATTAAAACTTGCCGAGGACTGAAAGCAGCAGAGCTTACACGTACTCCAGATCTTCGTCCCAACGTTCCAGGACAATGGTAGCAAGAGCAAGCCTATATGCCGTAGACCTCAGATTCCTAACCAGGACGAATATCTCCATCCTTCTTTGCTTCACGGGCATTGAATTCCACTGCTCTTCTCTGAGGCGAGCAAGACAGACCGCCTCACACATAGCTCCCGCCACTGGCTTCTTGCTGCATATCCACAGATACCAAATTCAATAAAATATTGAAGAGTAGGAACTGAAGTTAGCTATTAACATGGTTTATGTCCTCTTCTTTCCGAAAACCTACCTAATGCTCAGTTGGGTCCTACTCCTAGAGATATCCAAAATGCTGAGTGTATGAATTCTTTGAGAAGTGGAGTAGGCAAGTAATACTAACCTTCCTCGAACAAATCCAGTTGTGACAAAACCAATTGGCCACCTATGTGATTCCCTGGCTACAGGGTCATCCGGTATCTGAAGTTCCCATTTACCAGATGGTTGTTGTACAAAGAATGATCTCAATGAGGACTGAGGTAGTAGAATTTCTCCATCATTACTGCCTGATCTGCATCATTCAGAAGCAGAGATATTTAGTTAAAGGCATACTTAACAACCCTTGCTTTCTTCTTTTTCCCATTCTCTTTTGGTTCAATTTTTATCGTAATTATGATATATGGACAGATTTGAAAATTAGCCAACGACTGATATGATAGTCTGGCCTACAATAACCCCTAGATACAAATTCTTAATGGAAAACCCATTACTCACAAAATTGTATTATAGTCCCAATAAGTTAGGTGGAAGCAATTGTGATATGATTAATACAAAATTATAAATTAAACCAGAAAATTATATAATTAGATCATCTGCAGATCAACTTTTTTCCAGAAAAACAGAATCTAACAAGTAAATTTTTGTTCTAGAAACCCATAAATCCCCTCCCCTGATTGCACATAACCCGCAAAGAACAAGCAAAGAGTTTTCACCCTAGTAAGCAAATAATCCAGATGACAACTTACACAAATGGTTGTATATATGGTAATAGGAACAAGTACAGATACTTGAAAAGCAGCTAAGAGAGCAGTTACCTGGACATCCACAACGTTATATCAGTAAGATGAGGTGCACAAACCACTGCTCCCTCTTCAAAAACACCTTTTTTGTAAGCGTGGAGAAGAACTCTAAGGAAACATAGTTTGTTATCATAATTTAACAGGGAGATGGCCCGATTTTGACAACTGAGCTTTCCTTCATCCTTCATAAACTTAGAAATACGTTTCTTACCATCAGGCATGTTAGGGAATAAAAGCAAATGCTCACCATTGATATTATTCAAGAACTCAGACAGCATATAGGATGTTCTCACTACAAATCCCTCAAATGATGACACAACATGAGAACCAAGTGCAGCTGTCTCGCAATTTTCACAATCTGATTTTGTAAATGAGTTGCAGTCAACTGTATTTTTAGCATAGAGTTCTTCGAAATGACTTTGAGCATCTCCCAATGTAGATGATTTTTTGTCAAAAGCAAACCGAACACAGTCCCATGGAGGTGGAATAGGAACATTAAAACATCTCACGGCAGGAGGACGAAGTTTTTCTTTCTTATCAGCGGCAGCTGCTTCAGTTGCCATGAAGCAAGAGTATGCTCTGCAATCAGGAAAATCTGAGGGAAAATATGGCAACCCACCCTGTCAAAGAAATTTGCTTATGACTAAAATTTACAACTTGATAATGATGCTGAACAAAATAAGGTGCAAGTACTTACTTCACAAGCAATCCAGTGCTTCTCTCTCAAACCTATGGCATGAGCGCCATGGGAGACCAGAGGAACCCAAAAGGCTTTGACCCAACTCAACGGGAGTATAACAGACCACCTGAAAGAAGCAACAATGCTATCAGGCACTTTAAGGATTTCCATTATTAAAAAGTTCATATATACCAGAAAAAGTGCATTATGCTTTCACAACGATATACACAGAACAAGCACCAAAAAGAAAAGGACAAAGTCTCCCAATCACACTAGCTACAAAGCTAAATTACATGGACAGCTTCAAATTCAGAGGCGGAAGAAATATTCAGGTTCTTATCCAATGGGTATTCCAACACCAGGAACTACGAGCAAGAAAATTTAAGAAAACTAATTTGAATATAATTAATACCAAATACAAGAAGATAGTTTTCTTCTTTCTTTATTGGGGGGTAAGTGAAGAACAGAATAAATTACCTTATAACTGAGCCCTTCTGGTTATCATTTTTCAGAAGCATAATAGGGCAAAATCTAGAACACCGTCCCTTGCTTGAAACATTTGCTGCTCCCAAATTTTTATTACCAAGGCGAAAGAAATCCAGCTGCTGGTGTTGTTTTTCCATGCAAAGAACACTTTCTTCCACTGGAGGATCAAAACCGTTACTGACATCCCACAAATCAATACACTCAGATAAATCACTTATTTCTTCAGGTTTAGACCATAGTGACGAGTGTAATTCTGATTTCTTGTTTGGATTATCTGCCAAGTTCATGTGCCCATTAATTTCATCGTTCCGTACATGACCTAGTATACTACTAGATTTTGCTTCAGGAGCAACTGCCACTCTCTTCTCAGTCAAAGCACGAGGATCAATGACTTTAAGGGAGATAATTGCGGAAGAAGATGTATGATCTTCACTATCAAAGATGGAAAAATTCTTAAGTCGAGTTTCACCATCAGCCTCCACAACAGAACATTTTTTTAATTGCCAAGAATTCTCTAAAATACTGCATAGTCATAAGACAAAATTCAGTCATTTTTAACTCATTTAGTGTAATATGACGCATGAACTAGGTTATACGTTTGAATATCTCACCAGGTAACAGGATGCAACATCATTTGAAGAAGATGACATGTTCTTGATCCCATCACTTCCAATTTTGCAAGTTGACCCTCAAGTGAGATACAACTAATCAAGATGCCAGTCTCATCCATCTGAAAAGAACTGGCACATGGTTATTAAACATATATGTCGCCTGAAAATTAAAGATAAAAATACATAAATAATAAAGTAAAGCATTACATTGACGTGTGTGTACATTTCTTTAGCATCATATTTGTTACCCAACAACTAGAGGGTATAAGTTATAAATAATTTAAACATCCACAGGATCAGGGATATCTATACCTTACCTGCTTTTGACAAGCAAATTTTAGAGCATTATGTCCTTCTCTAAAGCTTGCAGCATGTATCCATACCCACAACTGGCGGGAGGAAGAACAATTGTTGATTTTCTGAGGCTTGTCACATCCATCAGTGTTATTGTCCCCGTCCACACCTACGTACTGCTGATGAGAAGGTCGCCACATATACGTCACTGGAGCAATGGGACAAGAAAAGGGAGCTCCAACATGATGAAGCTGCGAAAAACAAGGAAATCAGATATCCCAGATTTTTATGTGGCCCATGTTGCATAGAAGAGCATATAATGGCTCACCCACCATAGCATTTCGATAGATAACGCCAGAGAGTACAGAATGTGAGATATCTTCAGAATGTGCTGATGGAGAAGACACAAGTACAATGCTTAGAACAGCCAATAATGAATCCTGGAAGAAAATAACATAACAAACCAAGCTTGGTTAATTATTTGATCGGGGAAGAGATATAGAGCATTACAGAACTTGATGGGCCATGGAATTTATTAATGCATCCTCCCAGTCAGAATACATTGCTATCGCTCAATATGTCACAACCATTACAGGATAACAAAAGAGAAAAAAACAATAAATAAAATAGGAGTGAATCGACAATCAAAATCTTGTAAGTTGTAATAAAGAAAATGCCTGCCTCTGGACCTTCCAGTTGGACAGCACCATAGTAGCTTGCATCATGCATGAGAACTCCGTGTTTTAACCTCTTCAAGAGAGCCCTTGAACCTGTTCCTCTACATCATACAATGCATGAAAAATGAATTGTCTATCAATAGGAGTTGTTGGCATTATTTCTTCCTCGTAAGGACAAGAAAACATGTTGGGAAAAGGCTTCGTTGTTCTTTTAGTTGTATATGGAGAAGAAAACACATACAGAAAGAATTACACTAAATTAAACTGGTCTTCACTTCTTCAGTGCATTACCCATGTAATTCCTATATGAATTGAATCTATAGGATTGGAAAATAACCAAATCCAATTGTTATGTCTGCACTTTTGGTAAAAGCAAGAATGTGTTACCTGCCCTGCAAACCAAGAGGAAGGTGGAAACCCCAAAGCTTTGTCATTGTGAACCGCTTTGCATGCCATACGTGTGTTCTCAACCTCTTCGTCCCATCCCCCGAAGTACAAAAGCCAATCTCAGGATTCTTTTTGAGTTCAAGTTTTCGACGAATATGACGAGGAGGCTTCTTCTCATCTTTCTCAGAAGCAACATCATTGCTCGCATCCACTACTCCAAGTTTCTGCTTCTTTCTATATCTATTCTTTGCAGTTCGATTGTCATACCCAGTGGTTCTTCTCCTTTTGCTTCTCCGAGACCGAAAATCATTGTTTAATCGGTTCGCAATGATTGAGTGAAGAGTTTCTAGTTCAGAAGATCTAGATTCTGCAAATTTCTGCACATTAAGGGTGCGAGGAGGTAGAGCTGTTGAGACTTGAGGTTGTCTGCTTCCATTGGTGGCCATAAGACAAAATTGAATCCAAATCAACACATCAACATTTCTGAGGTGAAACAATATAACACACTTTATGCATAGGACCGTCTGCTCCTTCACAGTAGAGCCACAAGCTGAAAAGCAAAGGTATAAATGTAAAGTTCAATGGACATCCAGAGAGGAAAAGATATTAAATAAAGATAACTGCAATTTGTGCAGTTGGAATCAATGCACAGCTTAACCAAATGGCCTCCTTGAAATGAAGTTTATAGACATTGAGGCATTAGTTGGAAATGAACATATGCACCAAATTTTGAGTTGTGCTTCAAAATGAAGTTCTTACAAATGGATTTACACAAATGTCTTATGATATTGCCATAAGATACTAGAAATGATTACTAAAGCTTAACAGATGAATAAACTCAGCTGTAGAGCTTGTATGTGCAATCAAGATGTCCACTGTGCTATATTCTCTTTTGGTAATTGAAATGTCATTAACACATTCCATGTAGCCCTCAACAGGAGTACCATGTTTAGGCAAAACACAGCCGAATTTTCACCAAAGCGCCAGTATGTCGGTGACCCTATAAACAAAAGTTTTACATCCTACATAAAGTATACCTTTTTTCAAGAGCAATTCCCAAGCTATATTTCCAATTACAATTACGAATCGATTGCAAAGTTAAAACTCATGCAACCACAAATAATGAGTGTTTCCAGCCATAACATGTTAAAGTTCACATATTTTACAAATTTAATGTATTCCCTCCACAAATTATTAAACTTGATATATTCTATAAATGGGGTGTAATTAGCCTACCCCCCAAAAAAAAAGTGCAGTTCCTACTTCCTACATAATGGAAGTTAAATGATACGTTACTTATTCCAATAAAACTTCAGTAGATAAATCATTAATCCAGTGAATATGCTATACAGAGATGACCTAGTTACTACCATTAAGTGCTAAAGCGTAACAAATTGAGCTTGAAAAATATCCAAAATACACACAAGTGAACTAGTAAAGAGGACCCTTTTATAACTCAATTCATTACAATAGCCTTATAAATAGCCAAACCAAGCTCAATTTATCAGCTTATAGAACTATTATATATCTATCAATTACTAGGTAATATTAATACTACCTATAAATGCCAAAGAAGGATCACATTCTCTTTCAATAAAATGAACCCTATGTTTGGGAGCACTGAATCGGCACCTTGGATTTGGAATTGGAGGAAATTTAGTTCAAAGTTTAAACTAATTTTTCTCCAATTCCAAGGTACCGATTCGGTGGTTCCAAACGCAACATAAACGCATTCACATACACTTCATTGATAATACATAAAAAATTATATTTACAAGAGCTTTATTTTAACAACATAGCTTGTGGGAGTAGATGTAGGCAACAGATTCATATACCATTGGTGAAAAATGACACAAAATGTTGGCTGATGTCAGTTGTTTTTTCTGTTTGTTATCAAATATGCAACCTAAATTTTTATTAACAAATTTTCCCTCTCTTCTTCTTTTTTAATATTGAAAACTATCTCAAGCCTACTTCCTAAGAAGCTTAACATAGTTGTTAAAGGTCTCAAGGAGCACTAAGGCGCCAAGGTCTCCTGGAGCTTGAGGCGCAAGACGCAAGGCGAGGCGCACGTGACACAAAACACGTAAAAGAACAGCAATAATGTGGCAATCAACAACAAATACAGCAATAACAACGAAATTTACAACAATAACATGGAAATTAACAGAAAATAATTTGGCAATCAACAGCAAATTCAGCAATAATGTGGCAATCAACAGCAAATACAGCAATAACATGGAAATTAACAGAAAATAATGTGGCAATCAACAGCAATTCAGCAAAAACATGGAAATTAACAACAATAACATGGCAATTACCAAAAAATAAATAAAAAAGAGCAGAGAAAATAGAGAAGAGAGAAGCTGCTGCTGAAGAAGAAGAAGCTGCTGAGGAGGGGGGGGCGGGGGGGAGGGCTGAACTTGGATGAGAGAAACTGCCTAAGGGGAGGAGAAGTGAAAAAATTAAATTAAATTAAAAAGGATCAGAACTACGATGAAAACAGAAAACTAGGGGAAAATAATGAAAATTTGTTGTAGAAGAAGAAGAAGAAGAAGAACAGAGAAGTTACCAAAGGGGAGAGAGAGAGAGAGAGAGAGAGAGAGAGAGAGAGAGAGAAAACAGAGAGACAAACTGCAGAAGGGGGATGAAGAAGAGGAGAAGGAAGAGAGAAGATGCTGAAGGGAAGAGAAAAAGAAGAGAGAGAAGGTGCTGAAGGGGGATGAAGAAGAGAGAAAGGAGAATGAGGAAGAAAGGAAAAAAAAGAAAAAACCTAACTCATGGATTGGCTGAGAAGAAGAAGAAGAGAGGAGAGAGAGCATACCTACGATCGCACACCAGAGAGAGCCCCAAATTGTCAACGGACTGAGAGGGTATTTTTGGTTACGTTCTTTACACCCTTCAGCAATATAACATGTGGTGGTCGGGTCCAGTTAACTTAAAATTACCACTTTTCAGCAATATAACATGTGGTGGTGGGGTCAGTTAACTTAAAATTACCACTTTTCAGCACTATAACATGTGGTGGGGCCCAAATCACCTTAAAATTAGTAATAACAATTGACTAAATTGAGCAACTAAATAAACAATCGTAAAGCGCATAAATCCCCCTAATCTTTACTCTCTCCCCCCAAAAAAACCCTGAACTTTTATTTTGATAGAAAACTCTCAAAACTATTTCAATTTTTGCAAAAAAAAACTTTGATTATCATGTAACCTACGTTATAATTTTAAAATGCCGGTACTACCCTTATTACTTATGGGATAATTAAGGAATAAAATCTGAAACCCCCAAATTGTTTATTGCTAACCCTAACTTTCATTCACAAATTGCCATCGCCACCTCTGTGGAGGTCTCACTTTGCAACCCCCTACAACTCCAACCGCAACGACACACAAAATAATCGGATAGAGTGCATCAAAACTCCAATTCCAATTCCAACTACATGTACTCAATCTTTCAATTACCACAACAAGACATGCTCAAGATCGCCGAGCTTGTGTCTCACCAGCATCAATGTCACGCCGGTCACGTTCATCTTCGTTGTTTGATAAATCAATCACCACACTTGTGCCGTTCGCGCGACAAACAAACAAACCCCAATCTGAACTATTCGTCCTCCACCATTAAATTTGTAAAATCCCTTTTATTTGGGTTCTCTTCGTTTTCCAAAACCAATTATGCATCGAAATGGCTTAACATTATTTTATTGGATCTAACAAATCAACAGTATACAAGATCCGTGGCCTCTATTCAACTATATATATATATATATATATATATATATATATATATATATATATATATATATATTGCGACGACGAGCTATGAAAAGTTTCCTCCGTTGACTGTTGGTGAGGGGAGGCAATATTGCACTGGCGGGAGGGGAGGCGATATTGCACCGGCAGCGGTGAAGATAGCCAAAGAGAGAAATTTTGGAGGCAAGTGAAGAAACAAATAGGCAATTTCGAAAAATCAGGAAAAAGATTCTCAATATTGCGATCGAAGGTGCGGTATTTGAATTCGGTGAAGGGATCGACAAGGTGGGTCTGTGCATATCCCTTTCTCTCTCTTTCTATATATATGTGTGTGTGTGTGGCTTGTATATAGGTGGGTCTAGTACAAGTGTTGGTGTTTGGCTGCTAAAGTGAGTAGTGTAAATCTGTATGGAATGAGCTATGGTTTCCAAATTGAGTTTCAAAGTCAACTTTTTAGATTGGAGTCTGTATTGAAGTTGTTTGGCGCTAAAACGTTGAAGGGTAGGTGAAGCTTGTTGATAAGGTGCTGCGTTGTCGCCATATATTGGTTTTTAAGATTGCTACTTGACAAACTACAATAAACATTCCAAACGGTGTCGGTTCATTTAAGGCCAATTTGGTAATTAAATATTTCCAGTGAGCTCCGGTACTATTTTAATTTTGTCCTTAAATTGCACATTTTGAATAGTTCAGGGGGCATTATTTAATTCATGGGGGGTTTTGTGTTTTTGTCCTTGAAAGTATGGGGGGTTTCTTGCACTTTACCCTATAACTTCAGTCAGGCGCTCCTTTATTGCGCCTTGAGCCTGACACGCCTGTGTAACAAGAGCGTCCCTAAGGCAACACGACTCGCCTGGGCTGGTGCAAGGCGCAATTGATGCGCTTTGCGCCTGAGGCGCCCCAAGCGCGCGCCTTTGACAACTATGAGCTTAAGTACTGAAAACTATCTCAAGCCTCCTTCAAGATGCAAAAAGGTGAAAGAAATCAACAAGGCTTGTGGCGCAGTTGGGTGGTAGGACAGACCATTGGTGCCTGAACAAACCGTATCCAGTAAGGGCCGGCCCCTAGATTTCAAATATTTTGAGAGGCCCTAGGCAAACTTTCAAATGTGAGGCCCTTAAGTTTCACACGTGCAAAAAAAAATTATAAGCGTGCGGAATTTTCATATGATGTTTTCAAATTCTATAGCTAATATAATTGTGCACCTGTGCAATGTGCATAAGATAACTAACTAATAACTATAAATTTATCACCACCAACAAATAATTGTGTCTGTACAGTGTGCATAAGACTACTAACAAATAACTATAAATCTATCACCACCAATAAATAATTGTGCGTCTGTGCAGTGTGCTTAAGACAACTAACTAATAATTATAAATTTTTATCACCACCAATAAATAATTGTGCGCCTGTGCAATGTGCTTAAGACAACTAATTAATAACTATAAATTTTTATCACCACCAATAAATAATTGTGCGCCTGTGCAATTTGCATAAGACAACTAATAACTATAAATCTATCACCACCAATAAATAATTGTGCGCATGTGCAGTGTGCATAAGACAGGTAACTAATAACAATAAATCTATCAATTAAAGAGTGCGAAATTTTCATAGCCACAAAAATTATAGGAATGCGGAATTTTCATTAATATGAGATGATAAGAACAAAAAATATATTAATGTTGAAAACATACAAAAGAAAACCCGGTCTTGGTGTTTTAAAAAAAGCACAATCCAGTTTACATCAAAAAATTAAAATGAAATATTCAACACAATTTAGTCACAAAAATCAAAATTCAACTTTATATCAAAGTAAATGTTCAAGGCAAATAACCTCACGAGATCCTAAGAAGAGTGTCCTCAATATGCAATGATCAAGGCAAATAACCTCACAAGATTCTAAGAAGAGTGTCCTGCTAGCATGTGAAAGAAGATCACAATTAAAAGAAAATGGATGGAGAATCAAACGGAAACAATAATAACTAAGCATTGCCGATCCTAAGAAGAGTGTCCTGCTAGCATGTGAAAGAAGATCACACTTGACATAAAACGGATGGAGAATCAAACAGAAACAATAATAACTAAGCATTGCCGATCATAGAATAAATATAATATAAAAATAATCTAAAATCAATGGTCAAATGATCTCCTAGCTGGAGTTTTCATTGGAGCTTTGTGTGTGTTTTTGTGTGTTTTTTTTTTTTGGGAGCCAATTACCCCTTTCTTGATTTCAGGATGAGGAATCAACTTTAGTAGCAGTGATTGATTGATCATTGCTACAGAAAACCTGTGCAAATTAATAGAAAAAACCATTAACTTTTGTTTTGTTAAAGCCTGCTCTTGATTTCCATGTGTTTGTACATTCTGATGGCAAGTGCATTGACAGTATTATTAACTGAAATTCTAGCTGAGCCAACTTCAAATAACATCAATAATGGTGGTATGTAACTTCATATAAAAAAAATAAAAATAAAAATAAATAAAAAACCCTTAATTTGGCACTTTTAAGTATGAGCATAATTTAGAGATCGAAAAAGATAATTATTACGTTAGGTCCTCAACCCACTAGAAGGGATCCTCAATTTTCGTATGGTTGCTGCTGTTGTGAGACTGGAGTGGACTTCGGGAGAGGAAAAAAAAAAAAAAAAGATCGATTCATGCAAAAGGAGAGAGAAGAGAGAGAGAGGATGAACATACCTTGTCACGGTGTCACCTGAGCCTGAGGCGATAGCGGAGGCTGCGTCCGGCTGAGGGTCGACGCAGATTGTGTCGTCAGAAAAACTTGCCCTAACCTTTTTTTTTTTTCGTTTTTTCCATCCCCCTACATCGCACTTGGGTTTTAAGCCCTTTTTTGTCTTATTAACTGTTAACCTATAAATCCTTTAGTATTACAATCTGACCCCTCTTTATTAGAATAAAATTTCAATTTTGCCTGGAAAAAAAAAAAAAAAGTACTGGTATCCAAAAGTATCTTTATTACTGTATTTAAAAAATCTTTACGGTCTATACTTCTCCAAATAGGGTTTTTTTTTTTTTTTTTTTCCCTTTTTTCCCGCCCTTTATCTACTCTTAAATATTTTTAAAAGTGGAACTCATGCTATAAAATAATTGAGTTAGTGTTTTAGAAAGCATTTTTCTTCTTGCCAAGCATTTGAGTATATCTCCTCTTCCTTTTTTCATTTTTCTTTTCTATTTTTTTTTTTTTAATTTAAATGAACATGATACTTTTCTTGGCCTTTGGATGTTCAACCTGCTTCATATATATACCATAGCAAATGATGAATTAATTTTAAGATTAATGTGATAATTCTATGTTACTAAAATTTTAGATACATTGGTTTGATTTTTTATCTTATTTGTGCTTCTTTGTAAAGAATGTATATAAGTTCTTCTCTGTTTATAAACAGTTTATGTTAAGTCTGACAAGGTGAAGGAAGATTACAAACTGAGAAATTAAGAGCAACTTCATAACACAATAAAAGCATTCCCATCCGCAATCAAATTTCCACCAAATTAACCAAATTTCCACCACCAGCAATCAAAATTGAGTTCTAACTTCTTGAAGACAGTCCTCAGTGTGTAAAAGCAGCATATCGACATTGCTTTCCTCGTGCATTATGGCGCCTTGTCACAGAGAGCTTTGACAGAATTGCAGATGGTATCTTCTCACCCTAGTTGCTCTCATTTGATAGTTTTTCAGTTAAAGAATGTTTCAACAAATGTGCAAAGAATGTTATAACAACTGTGTTATTGATATACATGGTATGTTTTATTTGATCAAACTCTAAATAAACTATACTTGCTGCTTGTCACACCAATGCCTCGCCTTCTCTAGCTTACAGTTTCAAGCATGCATGCAGCATCTTCGAAAATGCTAATTCTTCTTACCGTTCTTCAGACAACGTATGGTCATTACAAGTTGTTGCCTTTCGCCTTCTACCTCTGCAAATTTCAGACTTATTTCTGAATATCTCTCTTCCATTTCTTTTAGCTCTCGTTCCATGACTTTGTTCCTTTCCATCAGTAATGCTACATCAGTTAACAACTCGGTCTGATTGGAGTCAACTCCACTTTGCTTTGACTTGCCTTCTGTAGTTCTCTTCTCCAAATGCTGTACTTCCTGTATGTCAAAAAGTAGTGCTATCCTGAGTCACTATCTGATATATTCATACGTATTAGTAGAAGTAAATTTAAGTTTGGATCACACAAAAAATCTAGGTAATTTAACTTGATTTATACTTGAACTTAATGGGATTTTCTCTAGAGATTGATCAAACATTTATTCAAAATAATTCATTTAAAATTCCAAGGGCTGGAGAAAGTACTATAATATAGAAGTAGGATTTTCTGCACTTCCATGGAGAAAGTACTACAACTGACACATAAATAGCTTTGTACACCTAATCTTTTTTTTCTTTTTTTCTTTTTTTTTTTCATTTCTTGTTTTAATATGGAAAACAACTATATTCTTACTGTTAGATAATATTCAAAATAAAATGGGGCAGATTTGTTTACCTTTGAATAAGTAACTTGTTCACCATGACTCTTCAATTTCTTCTTTAAACTGGTGATTGCCTCATCCTTCTTCTGTTGGTCACCCTCTAATACAAACACCTGTTTCCTCAGATTTTCATTCTCCTGTTCAACTTTGAACAAGCAATGTTTCAAATCATTATATTGAGCTCTAAGCTTTTCCACTTCTGACTGAAGAGTCCCAATTATCGTCTCCTTTTCGTCCTTCAAAGACCTCAATGTACCTAATTCCTCCTGTAACTTTTCTGCATCCTTCCTTGCTGAATCAAATTCTCTCTTAAGTTCTTCTCTTTCATTACTCCATCTTTGCAGCATCTCTTGTTCACCATTTGATGTCTTTGCGTGTTCCATCTCATCTCTCAATTTTTCTTTCTGCTCTGCCTTGGCAGAGGGACCATTCTTCTCCCTTTTGAGCTTTTTTATCTCGCCTTTGAGCGATTGGATCTCAATTGTGAAAGCCTCTAGTGATTCTTCCTTGAGCTTTTCAATATTTTGGACTTGCGCAGACCTCTCATCAAGTTCCAATGACATTCTCTCTATTTGCTTTGCTTTCATATCTGTTTGATTTGAGAGCTCTTGCAGTTTTACTTCATACTGATCCTTAGTTATCCCAAGCTCTTCATTAGCTCTCTGGAGCAATTCTTCCAGCCTGCTTTTCTGTTGACGCAGATCATTAGCTTCTGCAACTGATTTCATGGCCTTCTTCTCATTTTCATCAAACTTAGATGCCATCTCCACAGAAAGCCTTCTGAATTCCTCCTGAAGCCGCTCAGCTGCATTAGCATTATTCCATCTTGTCTTTCTCAAGGCCTCCTCTGCTTGGATGGCCCTCTGCTCCTGCTCAACTTTGGCGCGTGTCATTGCTCCAAGATCATCCTCAAAACTTTCTGCCTGCTTCTCCAGTTCATTCTCCAAACTCTTTACTTGAGTTTCAAGCTGATTGATAGTATCCGAAGATTCTGATAATTCTATTGTCTGCTTCTTGATTTCGTTCTCTAAACTTTCTACCTCGAATTTGAACTCTTTTATAATTGCCGACATTTCTAAGCATTCATTATGCTGCTTCATCTGTTCTATTTGGTTCTGCCCTAACTTTGAAGAGACATCTCGGTTTTCCTGTTTTAAGACCTCATAGTTCACTGCAAGCTGTTCCGCATGCAGCTTTTGCTCCACTCTCTCTTTCTTGTAGACCTCTATTTCACCAGACAGATCTGAAATCTTCTGCTTTAGCAAGTCGACTTCCTCTTCAGCATTTTGACTGGCTTTTGCTATGCTGGAGAGTTCGGATATTTCTCCGTTTTTTTGCTCCAACATTTCATCAAGGTCTCTTACTGCAAGAACTAATTCAGAGTTGGAGTCTTCTGTCTTGTGCAGCTGCAACCGCAGAGTGCTATTCGAGTCTTTTTCGTGATCACGCTCTTTCCTAACTTCATGTAATAGAGCCCTTAAATTTTCAATTTCCATCTGCAACTGATTCGAAACGTCTGCATCAACATATTTCTTGAGCTTTTCACATTCTGTTTGAAGTGCATCTCTCTCCTCATTTAGGCTAACAACTTTTCTTGATAGGTCATGTCCCCTTTTGCTCTCCTTCACAACTTGCTTCCGAAGAGATTGCAACTCCAATTCTGAGACTTCTGCCTGCCTTTCGAGCATTGAAATTTCACTTCTCAGACTCTCAATGGATCTATCGGAAGCCTCTTGTGACCTGTCTCTTGGGAAGCTCTCCTCGGGGCTATTTCTCGAGTCAACCATACTTCCATCTGAAATAGAACCCATTGAGACCGTGTTTGATCTCCTATGGACTTGGTTTTCGGTTGGAGTGGCTTCTATTAATCTCTTCTCAGGCATCGAGCTTTGTCTGAGAGCGGTGTGGTCCTGACAAACAGTAGCATTCTCTAATCGAAGATCTCTGAAGCTGCCCATTTGTTCACCATATTGAGATGTAATTTGGTTGAAGTGTTCATCCTATCAAAAAAAAAATCAAGAATCATTTCATTACTATTTGCCCTTATTCGGATGATCCAAATGGCCGCTAAAAAGGCCATTTGACCTTTCAATTCGATAATTTCAGTTGGTATGGACAATGTTTGGTGTGAGACCTTACTTCCATAAAGATGCTATTTTGTGATATGGCCATTGGAGCTTCACTTTCTTCAACATGTCTGAAAATTCCCATAAACAAAAAAATAAATGCAATATTATTTTCATATTCTTTATATAAAGATGCCGAAATGAAAATGATTATTACCTTTGATCAACATTTCCCAGCATCCTCTGAACTGTGACCTGTCTAAACACATCTTCATCATATATAAGAAATCTTTTTTGGCATTCAAATTCTCCATATTTATATACATCACAATGACAAAATGCAGTTCTTTAAGAAAAAATTTCATTTTCGTAGACGTTATATATCATTCAAATTATCGGTTAATCTAGAGAATTAGAGCGAGAACTAACGTGTAAAATTGCACCGGAGATTGAATTCTCGAGGGGCAGAGAGACTATAAAAGGCTTAGATGTTTCTATGAAATCTGCAAAATTAATATAGGTCTCTCCCAGATAACCTGATTTTGATGATCCCTGCAAAATCAGCAAGCATTAGATGACCTCTACCGAAAACCAGTTCAATGAAGAGAGAAGAACTGAGAAAATTGTGAACATTTCTTACCCTTGAAACAATGAAATGGTAAAATTTTTCATTATATATTCCTGTTTTTTGCTCCTTAGTTAATTTCACTGTTTCATAGACTGGATTATCCCAAAAACAGGTTCCATTTACAACTGCAGCTTTCCCTAGTCTCACTGTTGGCTTCCCAACATCTGCTGGAACCAGGGACACCATCAAGGTAGTCTTTTTCGATTCCGGCACCTGAAAATAAAAATTGCCATACACAAAAACCAGGTGATACATATATAGATATAGATATAGATATATCATATTTATATAGATCTTGAATTACTTGATTAATTGCAGTGCATTAGTTATATGCTCTTTTTCACTCATTGTGTGTGAAGATCAACTCACTTGAATTGAATATCCAACTCTTCAAACAATAATTTAGTGCTGTTTGTTACCATTTTAAACAAAACTAAAGCACACCCTTTTGAATTCAAAAGCAGAATTAGTACCTGAGTTGCTTGGAACTGCAGTTTGAACACAGCTTTGATCTTGATCTTGTCACTTCTCCACCTTGATGACTTGAACATCTTTGCTCAGATTAATGCTTTGAATTCTTCAAAAATCCCAAATTTCACTCACCCAAAAGAGATTTGAAACAATGCTGAAACTTAAATTATGTTTTTTTAAAAAAAATTTAATTTATTAACATATATATTGTTTTAAAGCTAGAAGCAAGAAAAAGTGTTTTGCTATCCTTTACAAAAGATGACATGAAAGAAGTGAGCAGCCTGTCAGTTTCATCAAATTTGAGATGTAGTTGAAGAGAATCAGAGCTGTATAAAGTTAAAATAATTCTATAATAGATTATTACTATAAAGTATATTATAAAAAACAACTCTGAATCACATAAGATTTTCATGTTTGTTTGCATGTGTCACCAAGTTCAAAGCTTTAATTGAATGATGTAAAATAACTCTATTCCTTTACAATATATCTTTCTTAATTACTTTGAACTGCAAAGTAGGTCAACTTTTAATTTTATTCTCCTCAAAATTTCATAATGACTAGGGATACTTCAGTTAACTCACACAGGTGGTGTTGGGGAGGCCAATAGTAAGTTCAGATGTCTCATTCTCACGAACTGCAAAAATACTCAAACTTAGCGATTGCACATATTCAGAGTTTACACACGCGCAAACATGAAAAAAAAAAACCCTCACAGGTGATGTAGTGAATAAGTGGTCTCCTAAGGCGAATAGTAAGTTGAGATGTCTCATTTTCACAAGGTCCAAAAATATCCATATTTAAATGATACGTATGATTTATAAGTGATTGTAATATTCGAAATATATATGAGAGTGCCCAAAAAAAAAAAAAAATCTTGGGATAGGTGAGTTCCATGGTTCAATCTTTTGGTACACTGACCATGGTTCAGGGTTGTTGGTGCTGAACCTGTCGGCAGTTTTGGGGCTAACATTTATGGAATGTCATTGGCATTGGCAATTTTGGTTTAATGATTGGGCCAACATGGAAGGTTGTGAGTATATTGTAGGTGCAACCATTGATTGATGTGTTGGAATGCAATTAAGTGATGTGAAACAATGTGGACCAAACCCTTAGAGCTCCTTTAAATCTTATCCATGAACAAGTACAGTGTAATATACAGATAAGTTATGTCCATGATTGAGTCCCTTATTGGTATAACTATCCCTGGAAAATTGCTTTTCGAGTGGGTGGGAGCACGTGAAACCATGTGCGCTCTCTCTCTCTCTCTCTCTATGTGCGTATATATATATATCCATATATTATTTTTAATGGTACTTAAACATGCTATTTGTTCATATATTGACTTTGTTACTAGCTTTAACTACTACTTATGGATCTTGAAACCTCATATGGTTTAGAAACATTAAACAGAGAGAAAAGGAATTAATATTCTATAGGGTTTTACACTGAGGATGGCACGTGTTGTATTGCATTCAACAGTTTATATTACACGGATGGCACGTGTTGTACTGCATTCGACAGTCTATATTACACACATATTATTGGACGAATGTGTGAGTAATGAGGATCCGAATCCGAATGCAATGTTCTTCAGAGGAGGCGGACCAGAGAATGCGAAGTACCCAATTGGATGGAAACTTTTGATAAACATGGGATGATGGACATTTCTCCAATTTCTTGAGGGTACGTATGGTAATGCAACCATAAAGAATACGTGATTGGCTCGTGACCTTTTAGAGTGGTCGCGTATAGTCACGTGACTTCATCAATCCACATTTTCATGTCAGAATGACTTTCCAACTACAAATGTAGTGGACTGTGCCATGACTTCAATTCATTGAAGAAAAAGCATGAACTTTCTTTAAATTCTCACGAGGAAACACTGCACCAAAATTATACTTGCGCAATTACGAGCAATGTTACTTTTAAGAGACATTCTTAGTAATAAAAAAAAAAAAATAACCCCACTTGATTAAGGATTGTGATGGTGAGATTTGAGCCGAAACTCATTTTTTACATAGTCGCGATCCCGTTTAACATAGCAACTTTCTTTTTTGTCCAAAATCGTTTAACAAATGACCCTCTATCGTACATTCCTGGCCCCATCCTCACCTCTCGTCATCTCCTAGAGTTTAAATTCTTACTTCATTTGAATTCAAGCATTTATACTATTTACTTTATAAAGCCAAATACATTAATGTAATCTTGGTAAGCAAATAAATATACATAGTTAGCATATACTTGATAAACATCACATATTTACAAAGATGTAGCAATTGTACCAAACAATCTAAATAAAACATTTATAATTCAAGATATATTTCTTCAAACAAAAATGTGATGAGGATATAATTAGGCCATATATTAGCCAAAGGTATTTTAGTATATTTTTAGTAAAGTTAGGGGTATTATAGTTATTTCACAGCGTAAACGTGGTGGGAAGATGGGTGGGGAACCTTTTCCTGTCCTTACCCTACATTGTGTGGTTTTTTTCTCCCTTCCTCCAAAATCTGTTTGGCATTCCCAAAATCATTCCAAACGGAGACTCGACGGAACAAGTCATTTTATCGTTTTCACACTTTAGCAATAACTTGTAACGACCCGGTCATTTGCCTTCCTTTCCTTTTTCCTTAAATTTTACGAATGAATTTTTTTCGTTTAATTTTCTTTTCTGAGCTATGTTTCGTGTCGCTTAGTGTCATATCGAGTGCTCGGAATTGGTTTCTGAAACTCTTTCATGTGAATTGACAACTACCTTTGAGGACCGAGTCATTTTCGCATTTTCACTTTTCAAACACTATGCGTCTTTCGTTCTTTTTCCTGTTTCGTCTTTTTCCCTACTCTGTCTTTTCCCGTTTATCACATTGTTGGCATAACCTCACTTCTCATGCTCAGAGTTGGTTTTTGACTTCACGTGTCTTCATCTTGAGTGGTTTCCTCAAAATACGTATCTTTACTTTTGCAAGAAAGTACTCTGATTGCTCTCGGTGCCCATAGGGGCATGGATGCATAAATCTTTGGAATTAATTTCATTTCTTGGGGTGTTTTTCATAAATATCTTTTGAAGATATTTTATTTCAGGGGCATCTAAAAAAATATCTTTTGGAAGATATTTTCATTCTGGGGCAGTTTCGCGGTTAACCCTTTTTATAGGAGCCATTGTGCAATTAACGAAAGTTATTGCAAAATGTCTCGTCTGGAGCCTGAATCCTCGTACGGGATTCATTTTCACTTTTTGTTGACTTGTAAATTCATAGAATTCCGTTCTGGTCATTTTTTTCCAGTTTCAGAGTTTCTAGACCCGGTTGCCGCCGAACTTGTTCGGGGCATAACTTTCTGCTCGGGACTCAGTTTTTGACGCTGTTTCTTCCGTTATTCATATTTTCTTATTGTGAATCTTTTTTGTTCACGGAGTTTTGCCGTTTGAGCGTGTTTACTCCAATTTTACTTTTCCGGACCCTGCGAGGCCCATTCGGGGCACTTTTTGGATTTTCCTATAAAAGGGAAGTGAGATATTTCATTTTTGGCCATCTCCTTCCTTGATGCACGACCAGCAGCTCCCATGGCTTCCAAAAGGGGCTGCCACCCTTCTTCTTCCATTCAAACCCTCTTCCCTTTGTTAAAAAGTTGAAGTGCCTTTGCGTTTTGTATTCGTGTTGACTACGCGCTTCTTTTACCCTTATTAGAACCCATTTCTGACCAAATTTTGAGTTTGATTTTAAGTTCAAGTAGTGATTTTCATGGGGCTTCTTTGGGATTCTTGTTCACGGCGTTGTCCCCGACAAAACCCCGAAGTATTGTCGGATTTGGAGCCGTTTCGTTTTGATGACTTTTGAGATTTTCATCTCAAATTGAGGTAGGGGGTGTCTTAGGATTATATTTATGTTGTATTGATTGTTATATGAGCATATACAATTTGCAAGCATGTTTTGTTTAAGATTTAGAATTTAATTTAATTAATTACTATATTTAAGATTTAATTCATATGGCTTTGTGTATAACATAGAATTAAAATATGACATGCTAGGAAATTAAATTTTAGTATGTTGATTAACATATATTAAATTTGAGGCATTTGGATAAGAATTACAGAAATTATTTAATATTTATCTTTTGTGAAAGTTTAATTCACATGGTGATAACAAGCATGAAATCATGATATAATGTGACATTTGGATAGGCCTTGGCATGTTCTCTAACATAGATTAAATTGAGGGCATTTGGAATTGTTTAAAAATCTAGAGAAAATAAATTAATTAGCTTGATTAATTTTGTTTTAAGTGTTTTAATCACTTAACTTGTCATTTGATGTTATATATGTGATGATCATGACATGTCCTTTAATATATATTAAATTGAGGTTATTTGGGATTAACTTAGAATTTAGTGAATTTAACTATTTATGTTTAATTAAATTCTACTTTATTACTCCATGGATTTAATTGCATTTTGGAAGTTGTTTCTATATTTAAATCATGGATTTGAATTCGGTGTATGTTTACTTGATTACTTTTGAGCATTGGATAAGAATATGTTTTCCTTATTGGATATATTGTTGCTATGTGTAAAGAATTGCGCACCTTGTATTTAACATCTTTCATGCCATAGTAGTTATAGACTTTGAGCATGCATTGTATATGTTTCCAAAATTAGATTGTGCTTGGTAAATAGTTGATATCTTGTATATACATATTAATATATATACGTTGTTGCACAATTTGTTGATTTTGAAAACTTGGGGATGTCGTTATTTGGCTACGGCTAGGACTTGGTTCTAGTACGGGGGATTGTCCCTCTATATAGTCTAGTGCGCACATAGGGAGGTTACCCATGGGCTAGTAACCCTAAAGTAACTATGCTGTCGGTCTGATTCGGCATAACGTCCGAGTATCCACTTTGTTTGATTTCGTATTTCATTTCAAGTTGATAACTAGATGATATCGTAACTTGTTATTCTTTGTTTGATTTCCCATTTTATGTTGTAAGATGTTAACTTTGAGAAATCATACTTTAAGCGTTGTATTGGAAGTTCCAATGTTGGTTAAATTGCATCGATATCATAATTTGTGTTTTGATGTTCAAATGTAGTTTAGGAATAATCCTATAGATTCACTTTGAACATAGACGTTAGATGGCATGACCCCTCTTGTTGTTTTCGTATCTTAGATTTCAAGTTGAAGACTTTGAAAATCTATATCTTGTTGATTTTTATAACATGTTTCCATATTGTTTGAATTGCATGAACAATGTGATTATGCTAGAAATGTTTTAAGGTAGCTTATGATGCTTCCTAAGTCTCATTTTGACATAGACGTTAGGTGACATGAACCTTTTTGATATGTTTCACCTTAAGGTGATAAAATTGTAAAATGCTAGGTCGATGCATGCTCATCTCCTACGAGTAGCTTTATGTTACTCACCCCTATGATACTGGGGCATATTTTAGGTACAGGACTCAAGACTTGAAGATTTCATTGCCTTGGATCGTTTGGTAGCTTTATGTATCAAACTTGTATTCTTTGATTCTACGTATGTAAAGTGTACATAAGTACACTCCTTTTAATGCATTTTACATGTATGACATGAGGCCAATGGTCATTAACTTGAAAGGTTACAAGTATGTTTCCTCTAAAACTCAAATATTGCCATTGTAGCTTATTTGTGAGAAATGGAGGTTTTGTATGCTAAAACTTGTTAATGAAATGTAAAGAGGCTTTAGGCCATGTTGGTATATCTATTTTATCATATTGCTTGCACTTGCATACTCACTTTGGCAAATAACACCATCCTTGATGAAACAAAAACTCTAAGTAGCATTTTTAGGAAGTTTTACCCTATTCTGTTCCAGGGGCATTTCAGGTATTTCACAATGCGTTTTTTTCATTTTTACAAAATGACCATTTTGCCCCTAGGTTCCTTTTTATCCGTTTTGAAATGACACTTCCGCATTTGTTTTCCTTTGGGTTCCATGACCTCATTGAGGGTCACATTAGTGTCTTAGAGACACATTGCATCTCTAGAGACCGTTGTTTCACCTTTCGCTTTCGCATTTCGGATCCGTTATCGGGTCATCTTTTGGTCATCACTGACGCACCGGGTTTACAAAACTTGGGCCGTCACATAACTAGACTTAGTGATTGTGAAACATATTTGAATTTATTAATTAATTAATTTATTTATTTTTCAAAGTGAGACTTGGTCAACTTTAAATATATATTTTTGTTCACACCCATTTTGGCAAATTAGGTTGTGATAAAGTGCATAATTCTTGGTTCATGATGAGATAAGGGATTATGATTGCTTGGTTTATCTTGATGAATATAAGATAATGGTCTTATTTAATCGAGATAAATAGGAAATATCATAAGTGGGAAAGAGTTTGGATCAAACAGAATTGAGAAAAGATGCGGTTTTAACTTAACGTGGTTGCTTTAGAATATGAGTGATTGTCATCAAAAGGTATGGGTGGTGGGTTAGTAACCATATCTCTATCCCATCCCCTCCTGGGAGCAAGAAAGTCTCGTAAGAGCTACGAGTCTCATCAAATTGCTCTTCAAGATTAGGACGTGAACTCCCCCAACCTCTCGTCTAGGTGGCATGATACTATAAGAATGAAAGAAAATGATCAATATATATATATATAAAAGTCAATTAATCACTTCTAAGTGCTCATAACCCCCATGAAACTAACTCAATGGAAGCATGGAGCACAATGCATGATGATGCAAGCAAGTGTACTAATCATGCTAAGTCACAAAATAAAATGTCTTAAATAATTTAACACATAAGCATGTAACACATAATCATTAAGTCAATATGAAGCATGAATTAAACCCAACCCATTGTCCTTAGATTTTCAAACCCGAATGTTCTGATATCATGCTGTCACGTCCGAAATTTCATAACTCGGTGCATGAATGGTTAGAACCCAAATCCAACCCAGTGCCAAATCCGAAATGCGGAAGCTAAAACCTACATGACCTTGAATGATGTATCAAATGAAGTCCATTTAAGTCATACTAAACATATATAATCATCTTACAAGCTTCTAGGCCATAGGAGAATGTTCCCTCACAAATCGGCATTTCCAACAAAAGGAAAACATGACATTAGGGGTGCACACGGTTCCAATCGGAACCGGAACTGGAACCGTTCATAACGGTTCCTTAAAAATGGAACCGGAACCAAAATCGTATAGATTGGAACCATTGACTAAGGAAGATGATGAAAAAGATGAGGGGTTTTTCATGATTTCATCGGAAAACAAAAAAAAAAAGAAAAAGATGGGAGGAGGCGGCGGCTTCACCATTTGGTGAAGAGATGAGAGGTTTTTCATATGAAAAAAAAAAAAAAAAAAAAAAAAAAAAAGATGGGAGGAGGCGGCTTCAGGTGGTAAGGTTGCGAGCGATTAACAAACAGAAGAATGTGTTCGATGAGAATGCTCGATCCTATTCGATTTGAGGTCGTGAGACAAACACGAAGGTTCCACTTTTAGAAGAGATTATAGCTTTGATTTGTCAACCAAAGAGGTTCATTATCGACTTGGAAATGGAACGAATTTCCGTCTATTTGAGCTTATGTGATGCCAGTTCAGGGAAAGGTCACGAGCTTCACAGAGAATAGATAAGAGGTTAGGTAGGTTTAAAACAAAAGAGAGAGGTTTTGCTTTATTGCTTTATTGGTTTCCAAAGACCAAGTCACGTGGGTGAGGAATCTAATGATTAAAATTGATTCATTGTGACCATACAATTAAATATATATCAGCCAAACTTACTTAGTAATATAATATAATTAAATATAAAATGTATATATATATATATATATATATATATATATATATATATAGTTCCGGTTCCGACTCGATTCAACAGGTCTGGAACTAGAACCGGAACCATAAAGTACGGTTCCAAATTTTTAAAACCGGAACAGGAACCGTGAGAACCGGAAAAAACGGTTCCGGTTCTCACGATTCCGGTTCCGGTTCTTTTGTGCACCCCTACATGACATATCCTCACTAAATATAGGCATCACTCTTTCTATGTTTGGAATTTTATAATAGAGTTTGAACCATTGGAAAGATAATTTCAAGATGATCAATTTGAGCATAAGAACGACTTAATTTGGGTTAAAGATGAGGAAGTTATAACCGTCTGAATTTAACGTTGAAAAATCTAGGGAACCTTGTTGGGTGCGCTCGAGCGCCCTAGAAAAGGGCTCAAGCTCCCTTTGCTCCAGAGTGATCAAAAACTACCCCGGGTTGCGCTTAAGCACCCTTGCCCTAGAATGTGCAAAAACCACCCTTTTAGGTGCCTAGGGCCATGGGCACCCCCTAAATCATACATGGACATATTCAATAGGTCAAAATGGCGAGTCTCCTCAACTCAAATTATCTAAATCATGTCAATGGTAATTGTGGACAGACAATATGTTTGAAAACAAGGTTGAAGTGTATAAAAAATTATGAAAAGATGTATTGACCTTGAATCTAAGGTGGTCAAGGCTTTTGATGATCATAATTCATCAATGATGTTCTTTGTGTACTAATATCTACCTTGAGCAAATTACAGATTAAAAGCACTCATCAACACAAGTCATTACACATTTAAGCTCAAAGGAGAAAGCGTTGTCAAGACATGACAAAGAAGACTCAAGATTCAAAGAAGTTATCTAGATGTCATCAATGGGGTAGCTAGGATGGTGAGCTACTTAGGAATCGTTGTTAAAGTTTGTATGAACACTTTGAAGCTCACAATTCTCAAATCATGCATAATCAACTCATTCATAATCCCTATGACCTAAAGGACCAAACTTGTCACATCATCATAACAAGTTTCCTGAAACATAAACCAATTCGGTCGACCGAATTGGAAGGGCACATTAAATCAGTCGACCGATATGAATAGAGATCTTGGATCAAAACCCCTAAGCTATTTCAGTCTACCGAACCTCAGGACCTTGCTAAATCGGTCGACTGAACCTGGCATATTAAAAGTCTCACTTAAGTTTCAAGCGACCGAATCTAAAGAGGTGAATAAGTCAGTAGAGCTGATTCTCACAGAAGGTTTTAGAGCTTTTGAGAAAGGAGTTTCGGTCGACCGAAACAGATAGAAGTTTTCATCGGTCTACCGAAACATGGTCAGTAATCAACCTCAAATCAAATCGGTCGACCGAACCAAAGAGGACTCTTTTATCGATCTACCGAACCAAGGCTGATAGCCATCCTTTAACTAAATCGGTCGACCGATCCTCAAGAGTAATTTATTTCGGTCCACCGAACCTGCGAGAATTCAAATTTCAAATGGGCTTTATTCCGCGAAGTATGTGTCCAACAGCTAGAATTTATATCAGACAGTTTTGAAAGTCTATATAATGACTGGTAGCCTTCATAAAGCTTATTGCATTTATTGAGAAAGATCTTCTAGCAATCAAAAAGCTTTTCATCATCATTTACACACATCTCATATTATAAAAGTGAGTTGAGCTTCAATTTATTCATACACACTCTAAAGTGAGCTATATCTTGTACTTCAGATCTAAGAGAGATCATATTGTACCTCTTCAATCTTATTTAAAAGATGTAAGGGCTGGTGTGGCCCAAGAAAGAGTAAGAGAAGGTGTTTCTCTTAGCACCTAGAAGCAAGGAAGAGCTTCTTGTAAAAGATTTGCTCTCCACCCGCAAGGAAAAGCCATAGTGAATTGGGAAGTCTCAAGAGGGGTCTTGAGGTGAGGAGTAGGAGTTTCCGAACCTCGCTAAAAATCGCTGAGTATATGTTTGCAATTTCTATCTCTATCTCTTACTTTTATTACTTCATATCTTGTTTGATAAATAGTTTCTTTTGAAGTCTAAAATTCAGTTTGCTTTCTTCAATATTTGTCAAGTAAGTTAAGTCTTGTTATAGTTAATGAGTTAAAATTAAAAATTGACTTTAGTTTGCTTAGACTCTATTCACCCCCCTCCCTCTAGAGTCTATACTTGGGCAACAATTGGTATCAGAGTTAGAACTCTATTGAAAAAGCTTAAGTGTATTAGAGAACGATCATGGCAAACTTAAATGGTCATCTTCATCAAGAAGGCCAATCTAATACTAGACCTCCTTGGTTCGATGGAACAAACTACGGTTATTGGAAAAACAGAATGATAGACTTTCTTCAATCCGTAGACTATCAAATTTGGCTAGTTATAGTTAATGGACCTTTTGTTCCAATGAAAATGTTGACACCGGAAGAATCCCTAAAACTGAATCTGAATGGGACACCGAGGATTATAGACTTATCTCTTTAAATGCTAAAGCCAAAGTTAATCTAAATTGTGCTATAAGTCCGAGTGAATATAATAGAGTCTCTACTTGCACCACAGCTAAAGAAATCTGGGATAAACTTCAGGTTGCTTATGAAGCAACTTCACAAGTTAAGGAATCCAAAATTGACATTCTTATGCATCAATATGAATAGTTTCCTATGAATGAAAATGAGTCTATTAGTGCAATGTTTGTGAGATTTACTGACATTATTAATGGGATAAAGCATCTTGGCAGAACTATGACTAACTCTGATCTTGCAAGGAAAATTCTAAGAAGCTTACCCGAAAAATAGGATACAAAAGCAACGGCAATTAAGAAAGCTCACAATCTCAACACACTTGAGTTAGATGAACTTCTCGGCTCTCTTCTCATATGAGAGATCACTCTAAAAGATAGGAAGGAGATCATCATCGAAAGAACGAAATTGCTCTCAAAGTCTCTCAAATAGAAAAGTAAGTTGCCGGCAACGAAAGTGAAGATGATGACTTGGCTCTTATCACTCAATCCTTCAAAAGATTTCTTCATAGGAAGAAATTCAACAAGGGAAGGTTCAAAAAGGGTGAATCATCTAATGAACAGAGCAAATGAGACACCTCTACCTGTTTTCATTGTGGAAAGCCGGGACACTTCAAAGCTGATTGTCATGTTTACAAAGAATAAAAGAAAAAGAGAAGAGCTATGCAAGCCACTTGGGAAGATGATGACTCAAATGGCTCCGAAAGCGATAATGAAAAGGCAATACTCTATCTCATGGCAAATAGGGACGAGGTAAACTCCAATTATGACTCTTCCTCTAAATGTGAAATGTCCTATGATGACTTAGTTGATGCATATAATGGATTACTTGATGGTTTTAAAGAATTGCATGATGAATTAGGAAAAATGGTCAAAAAATGTGCCTCTCAAAGAAGAGAAAAACTTATCATTGAAAGTAAATTTCAAACTCTTCTAAATGAAAATGAGGGCTTGAAAAAGGAATACACTTTGCTTAAAGAAACAGGATCACCTGAACTCATCTCTGAAAATGCTTCCTTGAAGTTAATTATTGAAAACCAAATTAATGGTCTAGCAAAGTTTACTCAAGGCACCAAAAATCTAGAACTCATGCTAGGTGCTTAAAGAAGTGTCTTTTATAAAAATGGATTAGGATATGACCCTTTTGACAAAAAAACATGTCTATTGAAAAAGAGAAAGCCTTTGGCCAACTACTTTGTTAAAAGTAAGAACAAAAATTCTAGATGTAATTATTGTAAAAGGATGGGTCATCTTATTTAAGAATGTTCAAAGAGAAAGCCTAAGTTCATAAAGAAGTGGGTTCTTAAAGGAACATATGTGTTCTTAGCTAACTCCCATGGACCCAACAAGATTTGCGTACCAAGTGAAAATACTTGAAATCTCTTTTGTAGGATGGTTTCAAAATCTCCACATCTTCCAAGGACAAATGGTTTCTATATAGCGGATGTTCAAGACATATGACAGGTGACCGCACAAAGTTCTCCTCTCTAGAAACATACAAAGGAGGAAGCGTAACATTTGGAGACAACTCTAAAGGCAAGGTAATTGGCATTGGGATCATAGGTATTTCTCTTTCTTTATCAATTGAACATGTCTTACTTGTTGAAGGTTTAAAGTATAATCTATTTAGTGTTAGTCAACTTTGTGATAATGAATTTGATATAATTTTTAAATCGGATAAATGCATTGTTAAAAGAAATGAATCTCAAATATTTTGTGCTCCTAGACATGGTAATGTATACACCTTGCTCTTAGGTGAACTTCAAGAACAAGATGTTAAGTGTTTCATGTCATCTAATGAACATAGTTGGTTGTGGTATAGGAGGTTAGGTCATGCTAGCATGGATTTAATCTCAAGATTGTCTAAAAATGAACTTATCAAAGTTCTCCCCAAGACAAATTTTTTAAAAGACAAACCGTGTAGTGCTTGCCAAATTGGTAAGCAAATTAAGTTCTCCTTCAAAAGGAAAAAGGATATAACCACTTCAAAACCACTTGAATTGATTCACATGGATCTTTTTGGTCCAGAGAAAATTGCTAGTCTTGGTGGTAAACTATATGCTTTTGTAATCGTAGATGACTACTCTAAATTCACTTGAGTATTCTTCCTTGCACGCGAAAATGAGGCTCATTCAATTCTTTCAAAATTTTGCAAAAGAGTCGAAAACGAAAAGGAATGTAAAATTAAAACCATTAGAAATGATAGAGGTAGAGAGTTTGACAATCAAGATGTTGAAAGATTTTGCGATGAAAATGGCTACAATCACAATCTTTCAGCACCTCGGACTCCCCAACAAAACGGTGTTGTTGAAAGGAAAAATCGATCTCTTCAAGAAATGGCTAGAACCATGTTAAATGAGCACAATTCACCTAGATCTCTATGAGCTGAAGCCGTAAATACTTCATGCTATGTTATAAATAGAGTTGTTATTAGAAAGATTCTCAATAAAACACCCTATGAGTTATGGAACAAAAGAAAACCTAATATAGGCTATTTCAAAGTTTTTGAGTGCAAATACTTTGTTCTCAATGACAAGGATAATGTAGGAAAGTTTGATGCTAAATCAGATGATGGCATTTTTCTTGGATATTCCTCTAGAAGTAAAACATATAGAGTTTATAACAAGAGGACCTTAATTGTGGTTGAATCCATACATGTTGTGTTTGATGAATCCCCAACCTCTCCCACAAAAAGTGTGATGGACAATGATGAAGAAGTTGAACTTGAAAAGGGTACCAATGAACTTAATACAAATAGGTGCCCTATAGAGCTTGAGAAGAGTATCAATGATCTCAACATAAATGAGTCTCCTATTAATATCTATCAAAGTTCTAACTCAAGTGATGATACCTCTCAACATAAAACTACTCCAAATGAATGGAAGTTAGTTCATAATCATCTCATTAACCAAGTTATTGGCGATCCATCCAAAGGTATTAGTACACGGTCACAATTAAGAAATATATGCAATTTTGTGGCATTTGTTTCTCAATTTGAACCTAAAAATATACATGAGGTTGAAAATGATGAATCTTGGATCTTGGCAATGCAAGAAGAACTCATTCAATTCAAAAGAAACAATGTTTGGCATCTTGTCCCTAGGCCTCAAAATAAAACAATTATTGGCATAAAATGGGTTTTTAGAAATAAAAAGGATGAGTCGGGAACTATTGTTAGGAACAAAGCTAGACTTGTTGCAAAAGGGTATAACCAAGAAGAAGGTATAGATTATGAAGAAACTTTTGCTCCCGTTGCTAGATTTGAAGCTATAAGAATGTTACTTACATTTACATCTCACAAAAATTTCAAATTATTTCAAATGGATGTAAAAAGCGCCTTTTTAAATGGTTTTATAGATGAAGAAGTATTTGTAGAATAACCACCGAGCTTTAAAAGCTATGACAATCCAAACCATGTTTATAAATTGACCAAAACTTTATATGGTTTGAAACAAGCCCCTAGAGCTTGGTACAAAAGACTTAGTGGGTTTCTACTTTCAAATGGTTTTAATAGAGGAAAAATTGATAATACATTGTTTACCAAAACCATTGATGGCAATTTGTTGATTATTCAAATTTACATTGATGACATTATTTTTGGATCAACAAATGACTCTCTAAGTAAAGAGTTTGTTACTTCTATGTAAAACGAGTTTGAAATGAGCATGATGGGCGAACTCAACTTCTTCTTAGGCTTGCAAATCAAACAAACTCTTGGTGGAATTTTTATTTCCTAATCAAAGTATACAAAAGATTTGCTAAAGAAATTTGGGTCGGATGACGCCAAATATGCTAAAACTCCCATGAGTCCTTCCTTAAAGGTTGATAAGGATGAGAAGGGTGTAATACCCCTAATTTTACAAGGATAGTCTCGGTATTTATTTATTTGTTTTAATTGTATTTTTTAATTAGTTAATTAATTATTTGACTAATTACTTATGTGTTTAATTGAATTAGGTATTACTTGATTATTTGATTATGTGTCTATGTATTATTTATATTTGTCTATGTGTTAATTGTTTAATTAGATTATGCGCTTAAATGGTGTTTTGATTTATTGTAAATTAAATATTTTCTTTTCTTTTATTATTTTATTTTATTTTTCTTTTATGATTATGGTTAGTAGTAATGGGCCAATCAATTGAGTCCCATGGACTACTTGGATAGGAGGATGGATGTGTATGAATTATTATCCATGGATAATGTATGTGTATATATAGATATATATTATATACATATATAAAAAGGAAAGTAATTTATTAATTATTTTTATGATAACTTGGGTAGTAATATTTAATCTGATGTATATGTTTTATATTTAAATAATAAAAATATACATAGATTTGATACGTGTTATGTTTTAAGTTACTTTATAATATTATGGTAACTTAAGTATTATTGGATAATCCATTAATAAATAATGGGATGTGTATAATTTATTTATTTAATAAACATATACATAAATTATATACGTAACATATTTTACTTACCTTTTTAATATATATATAAAAGAGAAAGTAATTTATTAATTACTTTTATGGTAATTTGGGTAGTAATATTTAATCTGATGTATATGTTTATTTAAATAATAAAAATATACATAGATTTGATACGTGTTATGTTTTAAGTTAATTTATAATATTATGGTAACTTAAATATTATTGGATAATCTATTAATAAATAATGGAATGTGTATAATTTATTTATTTAATAAACATATACATAAATTATATACGTAACATATTTTGCTTACCTTTTTAATATTTTTTTTTCATTTTTTTTTTTTTTAGTTGACTTGAATTGGGAAAAGGTTTAGGGTTATTTTATTTAGCCTATAAATATATAGCTATAGGTTGTAAAAGGGGGTTAGAAATATTCACGTGATATATACTGGAGAGATAGTGTTAGAAAGGGAAGGAGGAAAAGGAAGGAATGAGGAGAAAAACTCTGTAGAGAGAAGATCAAGGAAGAAGAAGTTTAACTTTCGATCCGAAAGTTTAAGGCAAGTTTTTCTTCTATCTCTTTCCCTTTGATTCGTGTTTCTGTACATGCCTAGGAAATTTCAGGATTTATTAAACACATAAAATTAAATAATTATGCATGTTTAATTGGATTAGAACATAGGTTTTATGAAATTGGTTCATATCTGTTCTTGTGTTATGAATTGATAAAATGCATAATTTTGATTTGATTTCTTATATGAATTTTTACATGTTTAAATTACGTATTTTTCATATCTGTGGAATGATGGAACGTAGAAACATGCCTAGGATTCCTGAACATTAAATAGGGACTAGGTTTGGGTTTTAATAAATTTAAATAGACTCAATTATAATGATGTTTGCTATTCGAATGTTTTAAACAAACGAATGGATTTAATCTTTTAAAATTTTTTAGCAACTGAGATAAAATGTGTAGGATGAATTGGATATAGAGAATCCTTATTTAACGGTATAATAAAATATCATCATGTATAAGAGTCAGTTTATGTAGGACATATGATATAGGAAGTTTAAAGAAATAATAAGTCATTCCTATTATGTGATAACTTGATATCATATTTATCATAGTTATTTATGGAATGTTTGATGTGTTTCCTTAATTGTTACATCAATTGTTGGATTGTGTGGTTTAATGCACCGGTATGGGACGGTGGCATTCTAGGGATGGATTAACTTATCAGTTAAATCCTACCTATTTTATATAAGGGAATGGATTAACTAAAATGTTAAGTCCTATTTATATTTAAGTCAGGTCAGCTGAACAAGTTGAATGACTTATGAATGATTAATTTATTATATAAGGGAATGGATTAACTAAAATGTTAAGTCCTACTTATATTCAAGTCAGGTCAGCTGAACAAGTTGAATGACTTATAGAGGATTAATTTATACTGGATAGGATGGTTACTAGATTATATATATATAAGTATGGTGCTATGATATGAGTTTGAGTCTCAGAATCAATGGTTAGGGCGCGTATATCGCCAGGGATGTGTAACTAGATATAGTGTAGTTGTGTACCCTGGTAGGTCTAGGTACTCATGCCCACTATATGTGCGTTTTGCATGTTGCCTACTATTCAGGTTGAGACAACCATATAGTCTAGTGAGGTTCCTTTAGTGTGTATATATATATATATACGAACTACTAGTTACTGTTGGATTGACTAGGATGTATACGTGTATCGGATCTCTGCTTGGACTGTAATAGAGTAGAACCTGTTTGTGGGCCTGACCCACCATTATTTTTCAGGTATTCGTCACGAGTAGAGGTTGTTCGTGCTGAGCGGGGATCAGTCTACTTCATTCTTCCGATGCTACATAAGAGTTCCTTTATGATTCAGTTTCCTGTTTTAGATTACTGTCATTTGTTTAGTTTGGATTTTCTAGGGGTCCACACAGTATGGATTCCCGAATTGTATTTTGGAGGATCAGTTGTATCAGAAGAGTTTATTAATTAATGGAAATATATTATGAGGTTTATTATTAGATTATCATTTTAGTTTCTTGTCAGCATTTTATTTATTCTTCTTTATTCTTTTGTACTCTGTGTTCGTTTATTATCAATTTGTTTTGATATCCTCGGGTATTCGGGCGTGGGCCTGGCCAACCCGCATTCAGAAATTCAGGGGTATTACAAAGGGCAAGGATGTTGACATTAAGAAATATAGGGGGATGATTAGAAGTCTTCTATATTTAACGGCTAGTAGGCCAGACATTATATTTAGTGTATGTTTATGTGCTAGGTTTCAATCGTGTCCCAAAGAATCTCACTTAAATGTTGTCAAACGAATTTTTAAGTATTTAAATGGCACTATCAACTTAGGATTATGGTACCTTAGGCACACATCATTTGAACTTGTAGGATTCACGGATGTTGATTTTGCCGATTGTAAAGTTGATAGAAAAAGTACAAGCGGCGCATATCACTTTATTGGTCAATCTCTTGTATCTTGGTCTTGTAAGAAACAAAACTCATTAGCTCTCTCCACTGCTGAAGCTGAATATGTTGCTGCTGGAAGTTGTTGTGCACAAATCTTGTATATCAAACAACAACTTAAAGACTTTGGTTTATTCTTCGACAAAATCCCTATTAAATATGATAATACCAGCGCCATATGCATATCAAAGAACCCATTCAGCATTCTAAAACAAAGCATATTGAAATCAGGTATCACTTCCTAAGGGATTATGTTTCTAAAGGAGATATTAAATTAATGTTTATCAACACCGAGAATCAATTGGATGACATTCTCACGAAGCCACTTCAAGAAAATAGGTTTTGCACACTTCGTCGAGAAATCGGAATGGCTATAGAAAGAGAGATTCATGACCACTAATGTATCCCTCAAGAAATAAAAGATATGGTTCTATTCCTAGTTCGACAGACCGAAACTATGTTTCGGTCGACCGATTTAAATTTCGGCAAACCGAAACTAAAGCCTCATCTAGTTCGGTCGACCGATTTAAGGAAATCACTTTTTCTTCAAAAAGCCATTTCGGTCGACCGATGTAGACATTCGGTCTACCGATTCTCCTGGGGCCCAGGTACGAATAGGATCAAATTAGATTTAAATGACCCGCGAACCGTTCTTTTCTCACAAAACACTTATCTCTTTCTCTCTCACCATCTAGAAGCGATCGCGAACCCTGATAACATATCTCTTCTCCTCATTTTCAAGGTAAGTCTTACATCTCCCTTCTCGAGTAAATCCATTTAACGTCAGTTCTTTTGAGTTCTTTAAGTTCCTTAATCCTTGTTGCATCATACTAAGTTAGATCTGTTGCACTCATTATCATCTTGCCATCTATCTCACCAAATCTCCAATCTAAAAAACGAACTCATGGCTTCCCGAAAGAATCCCTCTAGAACTGATAGGCAACTAGAAAAATGCACCAAGACTTCCCCTGAGCAATCGGATCCCCATCCCACTCCCAGTATGCGTCTCTTCCGTGAACCTGAGTTCAAGGAAGTCTATGAAACAAGATTTCTCCATAAGGTAGTTGAAAAAGGAAAAATTTTCGATAATCATGAAAATAATGAATTGATTCAACATACCTTCTCATTGTTTAATGTTATAGGCTTAGGTGAATTTGTATCGCTCAAAGTCCCTTTCTATCCCAAACTTGTTAGACTATTTTACACCCATCTCGAGAAAGAACTAGGGAACACCGCTTACAATTCCTTTGTGGTAGGCACTAACATTCACCTTACCGAGTCCAGTTTGCGACGTATTCTCAAACTTCCTCACGGTGATATCACCTACTTTACCTCTTACATTTGGTATCATGGAGAAGAATTTGATCCTCTCCAAGCAATCCAACAAATGAGTCAATTCCCTACTGAAAACATTGACAAGATTTTTGCAAGTCAGTTAACCGTCCAAGCCCGTCTCATCTATCATGTCATCATCCATACCATTCTTCCAAAATCTGGCGGACGTTCGAATGTGTCGTTTATGGAAGCCTTTCTCATATGGTGTGTCCTAAACAGAAAGCGGTTTGATCTCTCCTTCATCATCTTTCACCATATGCAAGATTGCATTTAAAAGGAGAAAACGCACCTCTTCTATGTCATGCCTCTTACTATCATCTTCAGAGTATACAAGGTTGGCATAGAAGGAGAGGACAAAAAGGAACTTACAAATCTCTACAGATTTGACAGTGACCCGCTAATTCGGATGGGTTTAAAAAAATCCGAAGCCAACGTCTGGTACGACCCTAAGTTTGGGGTTCCTCATAATGAAGACCAAGACTTGGTCATGGATGAGCAACAAGTGGAAGCTGCTGAAGAGGGTGGTAATGGAGATAGAGGAGATGATGTAGAGGCTGAAGAGGAAGTAGAGGTAGAAGGTGAAGAAGATGAAGAACAACACCAAGCCCCTACTGTTCATCCCTCAGAAGAGCAATCTACGTGCGCTGCTCTTAGAAAGTATTGCTCTCTCTAAAAAGCAAATCGCCCTTGGCAAGGAAAATAGGGACCACATTCTTAAAATGCGCGAACGACTCGCCAATGAAGTCGATCTTGTGAAGCGCAATCTTGCCGACCTCCGAGTCAAGGGACTTCTTCACTTCTGATGTTTTCACACCCCTCACCTACCTTTTTGATGTATGACAAAAGTGGAGAAATTGATGATATTGATGTAGTTGATGTAGGTTGATTAGTTTGACTGATGTTGATGATGTTAATATAGGTCTAAGTTGGTTGTTGGTTGATATAGGTTGATGAAAATGAAAATGTGCAGGTTGTTAACTATTGTGGTCAAAATATAGTTCAAATATGAAGTTGAATGTACTTTGAAACTTTGAAACTCTTGAAATGGAAATACATTTTTGGTTACACTGTCTTAATGTTTGTTTTTTTATTATTATTATTTTTTATGTAGATTTTTCTTAAAAATATCTTGCTAACAATGTTTAGATAAATGCACATAGAAAGGGGGAGCTTTGTATATTTCTTATGTTTTTCCTCGTTTTTAAATCTGTGCACATTGATAGGGGGAGAAATGCACACATTTTGCTTTATATAATTATTCTCATTTGACGAACACATCAATGAATTGTCATCATCAAAAAGGGGGAGATTGTTGACCTTGAATCTAAAGTGGTCAAGGCTTTTGATGATCATAATTCATCAATGATGTTCTTTGTGTACTAATATTTACCTTGACCAAATTACAGATTAAAAGCACTCATCAACACAAGTCAGTACACATTTAAGCTCAAAGGAAAAAGCATTGTCAAGACATGACAAAGAAGACTCAAAATTCAAAGAAGTTATCTAGATGTCATTAATGGGGTAGCTAGGATGGTGAGCTACTTAGGAATCATTGTTAAAGTTTGTATGAACACTTTGAAGCTCACAATTCTCATATCGTGCATAATCAACTCATTCATAATCCCTATGGACCAAAGGACCAAACTTGTCACATCATCATAACAAGTTTCCTGAAACATAAACCAATTCGGTCGACCGAATTGGAAGGGCACATTAAATCAGTCGGCCGATATGAATAGAGATCTTGGATCAAAACCCCTAAGTTATTTTAGTCTACCGAACCTCAAGACTTTGCTAAATCGGTCAACCGAACCTGGCATATTGAAAGTCTCACTTAAGTTTCAGGCGACCGAATCTAAAGAGGTGAATAAGTCAGCAGAGCCGATTCTCACAGAAGGTTTTAGAGCTTTTGAGAAAGGAGTTTCGGTCGACCGAAACAGATAGAATTTTTCATCGGTCTACGAAAACATGGTTAGTAATCAACCTCAAATCAAATCGGTCGACCGAACCAAAGAGGACTCTTTCATCGGTCTACCGAACCAATGCTGATGGCCATCCTTTGACTAAATCGGTCGATCGATCCTCAAGAGCAATTTATTTCGGTCTACCGAACCTGCGAGAATTCAAATTTCAAACGGGCTTTATTCCTCGAAGTGTGTGTCCAATAGCTAGAATTTATATCAAACAGTTCTGAAAGTCTATATAATGACTGGTAGCCTTCATAAAAGCTTTTTGCATTTATTGAGAAAGATCTTCTAGCAATCAAAAAGCTTTTCATCATCATTTACACACATCTCATATCATAAAAGAGAGTTGAGTTTCAATTTATTCATACACACTCTTGAGTGAGCTATATCTTGTACTTCAAATCTAAGAGAGATCATATTGTACCTCTTTAATCTTATTCAAAACTTATAAGGGTTGGTGTGGCCCAAGAAAGACTAAGAGAAGGTGTTTCTCTTAGCACCTAGAAGCAAGGAAGAGCTTCTTGTAAAAGATTTGCTCTCCACCCGCAAGGAGAAGCCATAGTGAATTAGGAAGTCTCAAGAGAGGTCTTGAGCCGAGGAGTAGGAGTTTCCGAACCTTGCTAAAAATCGCTGAGTATATGTTTGCAATTTCTATCTATATCTCTTACTTTTATTGCTTCATATCTTGTTTGATAAATAGTTTCTTTTAAAGTCTAAAATTCAGTTTGCTTTCTTCAATATTTGTCAAGTAAGTTAAATCTTGTTATAGTTAGTGAGTTAAAATTAAAAATTGACCTTAGTTTGCTTAGACTCTATTCACCCTCCCCCCCTCTAGAGTCTATACTTGGGCAACAAGATGCAAATTGAAGGAGAAACCCACATATTGGAATAAAATGACCTTAAGGCCTCATTACATCATTTGTACTAGTATCAAATATATGCAAGATAGAGTAGAAAAGACCCGAGAACTCCAAAAGATAAAAGTGAGTTCTCGGGCCATTTCCCTCTTTAAACGAATACTACATTAGTCCATAGAAATATATAGTTATTAATGCACATCAAAATGATACAAGTCCAAAATAGTTACAATTAAAATGATACACATTAGCATGGCAAAATGAACATTAGAAGACTTCATAAGCGTCATCAAAGCTAAGGATGAGGAACCTCATCTAAGGCAATGCCCTTACCTAAAAAATAGTAAGAATCAACGGGGTGAGTAATGGATTCGCTCAGTACAGATGCATTAATTATGAAAACAACTAAGTTTCTTCGGGCTCTATAAGTATAGCATATGCCATACAATACATGGTGCATGCCTCCTAACGTCTAGTCCAAGGGTAGTTCTATCCAAGCAATTCATGTCCTGTTGTCTCAATATGCTACTATGGCATAAAATATAAATATCCGTGCAAATGGTATCAATGAGATAATATATAATCATAGCAACAAAATTCTCAAAACATGGACATTCCTTTAATAGAGGTTACACTAGGCAACTTGAATAATCACATAATCACTCTCAAAACTCTAAATCACAAAATCATCAACATAACCATTATAATGAATACAATCTCATAAATTTAACCGCATGTAAGAAAGATACATACCACATATATATGTGAACTAGAGATACATAAGAGAATCATAGTCATGAATTGAATAAGCATATCAAATATGAAATTTATCAACTTTAAACATTATGGCATCATCATAAAACTAGCACACCTCTACCTCAAGTCTAGGAGCAACCTAGACACTCCAAGAAGAAAAATGCTCCAAATGCAAAATAAAGACGAGGGTTTTGTAGCTACTGGTGTCTTCTTTCTATTTCTCTTCTGTGGCAAGATAAAATACATAAAGGAACTAGGTGTAATGGAAGCTTGAAGGTTGAAAGAGGGGAGAGATAAATAGAGGAGGTCGGATGAGGGATGTCACGCCCTAAATCCCATGATCCAGTGCATTAACAAATTAAGAGATCAAAACTCGACCCGATATTGAGTCCGAAATGCAGAAGCAAAAGACCACATTAGCCTACATGGATAATGTGACCACAAAAGAGTGTAAATGAAGGTCATTTGTGATATACTAAGCATATAGCGGAAAAGATGTCACAAAACAGCATTCTCCGATTAAGAGATACCGACGATCATGTCTCACTAAAATAGTCATAACTCTCACTACGGTTTGAATTTCTGAATGGGGTTGGTACTATTGGAAATCTAACTTCAATACCTTCAAAATGGACTCAAGAATGAACTAATTTGGATTAGAAATGAAGGAGATATGGCTATTCAAAGTTAGTATAACAAAGTTGTCCCCGAAAACTGAAAATGGTGGGCTCAGGAAGGGTCAACTGGCTAATGGTGAGGGTTAGCTAGCTGAAACTGCACCATCAGTCGGCTGATAGCCTTTGTCAGTCGGCTGAAACATTCTCCCAACTAGCAAGCTCTCTGTTCAAGTCAAAAATGGCATATCAGTCGGCTAACTTTTATCACCAACGGACTGAAACTTCCTGTGAGCTAAAAAATAGGTCCTCCCAAGGTGCCATAGCCACGCAAACAACCTATATCAAGTACATAAGTCCCAATGATGTTCAAATGGTTAAAAATGCTAAGTATAGCCAACACATGGTGTCAAAGCATGGAGTCCAAGATAGTACACGATCCAAACTAATCCTAAATATGTTCAAATGCTCAAGCATGAAAAATATGTCCAACCTAAGATGTCTAAACATATCATGGACACATGTGATCAAATAGTGTGTGTAATGATTTGAGGTGACCCACTAGAGTTTAGGCTAATTAAATTTTAAATTAACCCACAACCCCTATCTTGTAGTGGGTCAAATTTATCATAGGTAAAAACCCACAAAATTTTGATGTCTATAGACTCTACACTCCTTTTCTCCTCTTTCTCACACTCTGTCGAGAAGACTTTTCTAATCGTTCTCTCCTTTTATAGATCCCCCTTCAAATGAATACATAACACACAAATATATATATTTAACATACAAATACACACACACACACACACACACACATCTCTTTATCTTTTTTTTTATTTCAAAAAACAAAATTTGAATAGCCGGCTGTGCCCTTCGACATGTCCAACCTATGAAAAAATAAGGACACGTAATATAGAGTGTCAGACACGTGTTTAAGGCTAGCACACGAGTGTTCGTATTCGACAAGTGTCTAACACCGATGTGACATGCCTCCTAAGTGTGTCTGTGCTTCACAACCTACTGTTTAACCTGTAAAAAGATGGGTAATGCTTATCTTTTAGTTATTTTTTTAAAATTTTAAATAGATGTCTAAATTAAATGGACCACATCAGTTAAGAGGATGAACTTCATCCTCCTAAGGAAGGACCCAAAGCATTGTCCTTTTATTTTTGTATGTCAAATTTCTATCTCTTAAACGAGAAATTCTATAATATCCCTCTCAAACAAAGAACTAAGATATAAAAAACAATGTAGCTTAATGGTACTTCCACGGCCTTTCAAAAGAGAAAGTCCAAGATTCAAGTCGATGAACTCATGAAACTGTGTAAAGGGGGCAAAAGTGACATTTTCTTTTATGTAATATCAAGGGAGAACATTAAAATTTCTAAGGTATAAAAAAATTTACATAATACTAAAATTACTGATATATAATACTAAAAAAAATTCAGCCCCACTAATTATACATTATAGTATCCGCACCAATCTCTCCGTATTTTGGCTCTCCAAAAATGTTACTTTAGTTTTTCCAAAAGCCATGCCAACAATTTCAAAAGCCACGTCAGCAACTTTCGCTTTCACTCCATTAGGCTCTCCGGATTTTCGCTCTCAAAAAAAAAAAAAATTAATATTTTTTTTTTTACTTTTTTCTAATGGCTATATTTTTCATCTTATATAATGAACACTGATTACATGGATTAAAAAGATAAGATTAATATTATAACTTTAAACATTACATTATCCATTATATGTATTAAAAAAGATACTACTAATATTATAACTTTAAACAATACATTATCCATTATATGGAATAAAAAAGTTAGGATTAATATTACACAACTTTAAACGATGCATCATCCCTTATATGGATTAAAAGTTATGATTAATGTTATGTTTCACGATATGCTAGCAACTTTCTAACTCAAATTCACCACTTGTTTGACTACGAAACACCTCTTTAGCTTTTGTCATCTACCAAAAAAATAATAATAAAAAAATAAAATAAAATTTAAAATAAATAAAAAACCGAATATTTAAAATATTTACGAGTTATATTTAAAATAGTAAATAACTCACCATATCATTAAGGCTGAAGCCACTGGGGCGATTAATTTCGATGTTAGTCGTGCACCTAGAAAATTTGCTGATTTGTTTTCGAATGGAGGACTAACGATTCATCAAAGCTATTGCATTTCACGAAGATGGAATACCAAAATGTTGTATATAACTTTCAAGGATTCGCTCCCATAACTTTTTCTTATTTTGATCTGCCTCCTTATTCGCATCGGAGGTAATGGACATCCACGCACAACATAAAAACCTCATTTTCAGCCGGGGACCAATTTCGATTTTGGATAATCGGTTGTTGTATGAAAGGTTGGGAGTTACATGATCGAGGATCCATGTAATCAGATTGAGTTTGAAAATAATAATTAAGATTAAGAAAATAAAAGATGAAATAACTTGAACTGTAGAGAATAGAGATGTGTTAGATGTGATGAATGGTGGTAGGAGTTGGGGTATTTATAGAAGATAAATGAATTTTTTATTTTTATTTTTTGAAAAAAGTTTTAAAATTGATTTTTTTTTAAAACTTTTTTTAAAAATTATAACCCTTAAGGCACTATTTTTGTCAGCCAAACAATGGCTTAACGGCCAAATGCACTGTTTGTGGCAGAATTTTAAAATTTAAAGCAAAAAAAGTTTTTTAAAAAATCAAATTTTAAGGGGAAAAACTAATAAAAAAAGGTTTTTTAATTTATTTTTGGCCTAAATCATTTTTTTTTTTGTCAAACAGTGCCTAAACAATATATATATTTTTTAATGAATTTTATTTTATTTATTAAAAAATAAATGAGCTCAAAATAACCTATTTTGAGGTTTTTTCCAAGAAAACCCATGCAGGCAGTGCTCCTGACTGTTGCAACTGAACTTAAATATATATATATTGCTTCGCCCAAAACGATGGTGTTTTGGCAAAGGGAAAAATAAATAAATTATACCGATCGGGCTTCGGCTCGCGGTATTTCGCGAGCTAGATTGCGAGCCCATGTGAGCCTGCCCAATTAGCGTCAGCCCGATGCAGCGTGTTTGGGATAGTCACTCGTGAAAAAAGGCCAAATTGCGAGCCCGGTGCGGATTCTCTTAGGTGATTGTGGGGAAATAGGTGTGTTTTTCTTACCAATGAAGGAAAAAACTGTAATGACCCAAAAAAAAAAAAAAAAAAAACAAAAAAAAAAAACCAAAAAAACCAAAAATAGTAATAATAAAATATACTCCCTCCGTCCCAAAATAAGTATCATACTTTCCTTTTTTGACTGTCCCAAAATAAGTGTCATACTTCAAAAACCAATATACTATTTTTTTAATATTCCTAATATACCCTTTGTATTGAAATTATAAAAGTTATTAAAACTTCTAAAAAAAGCTATTGTGGACCCCACAATTCAAATTTAAATTGGGTCAAGACAAATAACTTTTGTACCACTCATAAATTGCTACAAGGGCATATTAGTAAATTCATCTCATACTTCTATAAAAAAAATTATAAAAAATAACACTCTTAAAAAGTTGTATACCCCATAAGCGACACTCTTTACGGGACGGAGGAAGTATAAAATTTCGGCATGACCTCCGCAGAAAAGTCCCTTTACAACCTGTTGAAAAACATAAAAATACAATAGCCTCACTGGGCCTTAAAACTAATCTATCATGTCTTAACGCACAATACAAATATTATATCATATTTCCAAAATGATTACATACTTATAAAAAAAATCCCATTCCTCCATCTCATCCAAATAAGGAACACACTTAAGTATAGTTACATCAAGTTACAGTCCATAAAATATAGCTAAAATTTTAAAGTCTATAGCTTACATCATTACACCAATCAAATTAAAATTTCACAAAATATTTAAAATTACATTTACAAAATATTAGAGTTCTAATACAAAAGATAACAAAATTGGTAAAGACCTAAACCTGGGGGTCTGAATCGCTAACCAGGTCCTTACCCAAACCCGAAGTCAACTAAAGACATTACTGTCCTTAAGGCAATGAGACCGCATTTTTGGTCTCATTTTTCTCTCTCCCCGGCTAGCTCTCTCTCTCACCTATTTCCTTGCATTTTTCTTTTCTTTTCTCAATCAAACTTCAAACTTCAATTAATCTCTAACCACTTGGAATTTTTGGGTGCCGTTTGAGGCAAAACGGAGAGCACGGCGAGATCTACGTGTGCGTACAAACAATTTTAACTTTTGGCCTCCCCTAGGATTTCGAATTTGAGACCCATTCTGAGGGTTTTTCTACAAATTTGAGGTAGGAGTGCTCTAATTTATGTTTTCTTTGATTTTTTGTGAATTTCCCCTCTAATTTGATTCTAAGCATGTTCAATTTTAATAATTTGGTCTATTTTGTTGTGATTGTATGTAATTAAGTTGATGAATGTATTATATGCATTAATTGAACTTATAATTATGATCATATATTTGGTGGTGAAGATATATGCTTGTTATTGACATAGGAAAGGACGATAATGTCTTTAGTTGACTTCGGATTCGAGTAAGGACCCGATTAGCAATTCGGACCCCTGAGTTTGGGTCGTTACAAAAACTAAAAAATAAGACAATATTATATAAATATATAATAAAATACATTTAAATAATTTTCTATTTTAATTAGAATTTTAAAAAAGATTGGTGTTTTTTTTTTTTTTTTTCCAGAATCAATTTTAGAAAAAAAAAATTTATTTTCGAAATTGTTGTCAAAGAATTGAACAAACAAGTAGTCTGTACATTTTATTCCTCAAAACAGGGACTAGACATTTCCTCCAATCTTCCTTCTAGAAGGCAATGGCCACACAGACGAGATGGATGTGGGTGAGGACAAGCAACAAAATGGGAAAACGCCACGTGGCCACAACCCAATGAAGATGGGAGATCGTAAGTGAGTGACAACATTCGAATGATTGAGAATTCGCAAGAAATAGATAACACCCTTTTCACCGATTTTCATGTTTCTAGTTTAGTGATCTACAAACATGAAGCAGAAGCAGTCAGATACACACATACACACACACACACACACACACACACACACATACACACAGAGAGAAAAGATGGCTATGGGGGTGAAGAATGCACCATTGACGCTTGTGGCGCACGTGCTGGGCTTGGCGGCCGCGGTTATGGTGTTGGTTTGGTGCATACACTTCAGGGGTGGCTTAGCCTGGGAAGCTTCAAATAAAAGCCTCATCTTCAATGTAAGCCCAATCTCTCTCCAACCCCTTTCCTTGTTTTCTCATTCTCTATCATAATTGGTGTTTGATTATTATAATTATTATTATTTTGGGCTCTAATTTTATGAGATTAGAGTTGAGAGTCTGAATGGGTTTGTGTTTGATTCAGCTTAGGGTTTACAATTGGAATTGGGTATGGTTTCGGTATCCTCTATTTCTCTTTTTGTCAACAACACAACAACTTTAAATCGTAAATGCAAACAAATGTTGAATTCTCTATTTAATAATGTTGTAGCGTTGTAGCACAATGTAATATATATGTTGCATCTTCCAAGTGAATGTCTTACGTTATAGTCATCGTAAATGCAAACAAGTGTTGAATTCTTGATTTAATAATATTATAGCGTTGTAACACGATGTAATATATATATATGTTACATCTTCCAAGTAAATGTGTTACGCAAGAGTCGCATCAGTGTTGCATATGTGATTAGTGTGTTGCTCTTTTCGTGCAATGGTGAGTTTTCCTGGTCTTAACTCATAACCATCACACAAATGGTTTGTTCTCTGATAAACTTTTCTATTGTTATAAAATTTTTAATTATTTGAAGCGTACATTTCTTATACTTACTGTAATTTTAGTTTTCTTAGTAAAGTATCAACTTGTAATAAACTATTTTTAATCTTGGATGGCTCATTTTACTTTTTCTTTTTAGGAGGGGGTTTTCCAGGCTGTTGAATAATCTGTTGGATTAAAATAAAAACTTTTATAAATATATATGTATGTATGTGTGTGTGTAGGTATATATTATATCTAAAGACATGTGATGTTCAAATTGTGTGTCCATTAATGAGGTTTGATTTAGTGTTATTATTATTAATTTATTAGAAAAAATTGGGAGACTTCAATCAAGGAAGTTTGTAAAATTACCAAAGTATAGCAACCAGACAATCCTCATGGTTGGTTTTGGGTTATTATATGATGTTGCCGAGGTAGCATCTGTCTCCCTCAGAGCAATAGAGTAAGAACTACGATGTTTCAAAGTTCTTCTGCAGCTAGTTTCACGCGAACACCTAACATTCGTTTTAGCAAAAACACAACTACCATTCACTTTTTTGAATAAGAAATTTTATTTTATTTTATTTTATTATTATTTTTTTTTTTGTGGACATTACTAAGTACTGATCCTTTTCTTGGATAGTCGGAGATTTTTGGGGAAAAAAAAAAAAAAAAACCCGATTACATTTTTCTTTCTTGGGCTATATTTGCTGAAATTTGAAATCCCGTGTAATAGGAATCTCAGATGAAATATTTCCAACCATTCAAGCATCCTAAGAGTGGAATTGGATTATGTTCAAATTAGAATTGGATTAGGACAAATGTGGACCGAGGAAACATTTCAGAAACAAAATAGACAATTTTGAATAATATGACCCTATGAGGATGCTAGTCCATGATCATACCTGAACTTCAATGACAACCGTTACCAACATCTGATTAGGTTTTCTCAACAAGCCAATCCGAGTGACAGCTCAAGTGTTCAAGCATGGCTGGGTAGTTTGCTTTCCAATTTTCTAAGTACTTAGTAAATCAAGGGTAGTACGTCTCAATCTTAAGCAGGACACAGGACACTTAATCTTGTGAATCTCACATTTTCATTTTTTTCCTTTTACAGCTTCATCCTGTTGTGGTTTTGATTGGCTTAATTATTATTGGAGGTGAAGGTAATAATTATTTTTTCTTTAAGTTGCATAATTGCTGTGAGTTGTGGAAAAAATTTCGCATACTAATTCGTTTTTTTCCTTCTTTTTTTTATTATTTAAAATGCAGCTATAATGAGCTACAAATCTCTTCCTTTGAAGAAGGAAGTGAAGAAACAAATTCATTTAGTTCTGCATGCAATCGCGCTAACACTTGGTATTGTGGGCATCTATGCCGCGTTCAAGTTTCACAATGACAGCGGTATTGCCAATCTATACAGTTTACATTCCTGGCTTGGGATTGGGATCATCACTATTTATGCCATTCAGGTTAGTTATAAGTTCCTTTTATTGCCTGAAGGTGCTCAAATTCAGAAACTTATGCTTCTGCAAACAGGCATTTCTCGTCTCTTATTCACATTTGGAATCAAACTCATTCAAAATCCTCAACAAAATTTCACCCACTTTACATAATTTCATGCAATGCTGTTATTCTCACTTTTGGAAGGTCTTTTTTTTGTGATCTCGAATGTTAAGGGTCTGTTTGGTTCAGTTTTTTAAGAATTGAAAAACAAAAAAAAAAATGTATGATTATTTGGTGGGACTTTGCAGTTTTGAAAAGTGCTCTGTGAAAACTCAGTTAAAAAAATGATTATTTTTAGATAACTGTTTTTTATAGTTCTTGAAAACTATTTTATAATATATATAAAAAAAAGAACTAAACAAACCCTAAATGTTCAATTTATTGGTTGTTAATTAGAATATTCGGTTAACATAGTTTGGAGGAGCATGGATGGAGGGTATCTGGAACTCATGCGGAACTACTCTAGGCCAGGGCCTGCCCTGACCCAAGGCGACCAAGGCAGTCGCCTAGGGCCTCAGAATTTAAGGGGCTTCAAAATTTATAGGCCCATGAATGATGGGTCACCAAAAAAAAAAAATTGTAACCAAATACAGCAAATCATTTAAGGGGCCTCAAAATTTATAGATCCATGAATGATGGGCCATCAAAAAAACAATTATGTATAGAGGGCCTCACTTTTAAAGTTCGCTTAGGGCCTTTTAAGATTTTTTCAATCTCTAGGCGGGCCTTGCTCTAGGTATAATTGAATCCAAAAGCTCTCATCCTACACGTCTTACATTAGGAAATTGAGTCATAGATAGTTCTTTTAACCTTTAGCCCTAGCACAAAAACATGAAACTTATATGACAATGGTGGAATTATTTGCAGTGGATATATGGATTCGTGACGTTCTTCTACCCCGGGGGATCAGCTGCAATAAGACGCGAATCGCTTCCTTGGCATGTGCTAATCGGGCTGTTTGTGTATGTGTTGGCCGTTGGCAATGCTGCATTGGGGTTTCTGGAGAAGCTTACGTTCCTTGAGAACTTTGGCCTCGCTAAATATAGCTCTGAAGCCTTCCTTGTCAACTTCACTGCAATAGTTACAATACTATATGGAGCCTCTGTGCTATTGGCGGTTCGACCTCAGGCTCGGGTTGAAGATGGCCATAGCTATTCACCTTTATTAGAATGATCAAGCTCTTGTATATTCAGGGTGTGTGTTGATGGTATCAATCGATGATGTGTGACACAATGTCTATGAAGAGGATTAATAATATTTGATGTTTGGAGATTTATTTTTTATTTTGGGTAATTAAATCACCTAAATAATAAATTAATGTAAGAAATAAATATCGGCCACTATTTTCGTATTGATAATTAAAAATTAGCAATGGTATAAAAAAATAATAATAAATAAATAAAAACACTCTCTGGTAACAAGAAGTCTGAATTTTTCATATTAAACCGTTTTACAGTGCTTACCGTTATATATTTATTTATTTTAAATTTTACAAAGGTCTATTTTCGTTTTTAGTTAGAAAGAGATTGTCGAGGCGACAGGTGAACACATTCCTCGAGGCATTTCAACTCTGCTGGCTATGATTGCGAAGGGTCACAACAGCTCTCTTTCACAGCATCAAAACAAAAATAAGTTGCAATCAACAACAGGGTAGGATCAGAATTACATCATTGTCTTAATAGCGTGGGCACACAATGGATAAATAATACAAATATATATGTATATATATTTTATTTTCTTTAAATATATCCTTGTCTAAATTTTCTACTATGAAAATACTCAGAATAAATAAATAAATACAAATGATATGTAATAAAGTTTTAAAGAAAATAAAATAATTAATTTGTGTTAGAGTTTAGATAATTTGTGTTAGTGTTTTATAGAAACTCTTTTAATATATTTTTATTTAATGTGATTGAGTTTTTATTGAAAATAAAATAGGTAATTTGTGTTAAAAATTTTATATAAATTATTATTATTTTTAAATATATATATCCTTGTCTAATTAGATTTTCTTTTATTAAAAATCTGCAATTTGTAGAAAAATTATTTTATTTTTTATATCAATTAATAAATATTTTTTATATAAATAATTCTTGTCTAATTATATTTTTTTAATTAAAAACTCATAATAAATAGATAAATCGGTAATTTGGGTTAGAATTTTATATAAACTCTTTTAAAAATTTATTTTATTTTCTTTAAATATATCATTGTCTAATTAGACTTCCTTTTATTAAAAACTCTTAATAAATATATAAATACAGTTTATATATGATAGAGTTTTAAAGAAAATAAAATAGGTAATTTGTGGTAGAGTTTTATATAAATTATTTTATTTTTTGTAAATATATTCATAATAAATTGATAAATACAAGTTATTTATGATAGTGTTTTATAAAAAATAAAATAGCTAATTTGTTATAGAATTTTATAGAAATCGTTTTATTTTCTTTAAATATATTATTATTAATTATATTTTATTTTACTAAAAAGACTCCTAAAAAATAAATAAATAGGTAATATGTGTTAGAATAAATCTTTTAAAAACTATTTTTTTAACAATTAATAAATATTTTTTTTATATTAATAATTCTTGTCTAATTAGATTACCTTTTATTAAAAAAAAAAAAAAAAACTCAAAATAAAAGATAGTTTATGGTAGAGTTTTAGAAGAATTATTATATTTTTTATATTAATTAATAAATATTTTTTATATTAATGATTTTTGTCTAATTAGATTTTCTTTTATCAAAAACTCATAATAAATAAATAAATAGGTAATTTGTGTTAAAGTTTTATATAGAAACTCTTTTAAAAAATCTTTTTAAATCAATTAATAAATATTTTCTTATATTAATAATTCTTGTCTAATTAGATTTTCTTTAATAAAAAATTCATAATAAATAGATAAATGGGTAAATTGTGTTAGAGTTTTATAAAAACTTTTTTAAAGCCTCTTTTTTATATCAATTAATAAATATTTTTTTTATATTAATAATACTCGTATAATTAGATTTTCTTTTATTAAAAAAACTCATAATAAATAGATAAATATGTAATTTGTGTTATAGTTTTATATAAAATTTTTAAATATATCTTTATCTAATGTGATAGAATTTTATTAAAAAAAAAAAAAAACAAAAAAAGGTAGTTTGTGTTAGAGTTTTATAAAAATTATTTTATTTATAATAAAAGGTAATTTGTGGTAGAATTTTAGAAAAATTATTTTATTTTATATATCAATTAATAAATTTTTTTATATTAAAAATTATGTTTAAATATCCTTTTATTTTAACTCAAAATAATAAATAGATAAATAGGTAATTTGTGTTAGAGTTTTATAGTAATTTGTGTTAAAGTTTTATAAAAAATCTCTAAATATATCCTTGTCTAATGTAATAGAGTTTTATTGAAAATAAAATGGGTAATTTGTGGTAGAGTTTTAAAGAAATTATTTTATTTTCTTTAAATATATCCTTATCTAATTAAATTTTCTTTTATTAAAAAACTCATAATAAAAGATAATTCGTGGCAGAGTTTTAGAAAAATTATTTTATTTTCTATATCAATTAATAAATATTTTTTATATTAATAATTTCTTGTCTAATTAGATTTTTTTATTAAAAAATTGATAATAAATAGATAAATAGGCAATTTGTGTTAGACTTTTATAAAACTCTTTAAATATATCCTTATCTAATGTGTTTTATTGAAAATAAAATAGGAAAATTATTTTATTTTCTTTAAATATATCCTTGTCTAATTATATTTTCTTTTATTAAAAAACTGACAATAAAAGGTAATTTGTGTCAGAGTTTTAGAAAAATTATTTTATTTTACCTATTTAAATTTAATTGGTAATTGATTTGTGTCGAAGTTAACATATTTGAAATTGAATTATCAATAGCACTCATAATATATTAATGTTATCATAAGGTTGTAAAAAAAAAAAAAGTATGAGTATAGTATGTGGTGAATTAATTATTTATGCACCAATTGATTTATTTTAATATTTTATGCACCAATTAATATATTAAATATTTTATTATGCATTAACACTTTTTTTTACAAACCAAATAACAATTAATTTATTAATTTATAAAAATTGAGTTTATTAATTTATAAAAATTGAGTACAATATGTATTCTTTGTATATGAAGCAAATAATAATTAATTTATTAATTTATAAAAATTGATATTCTTTGCATATGAAGCAAATAATAATTAATTTATTAATTTATAAAAATTGCGTACAATCCTCTTATCCTGCCGGTGGTTGGATTTGGTTGAATTCATGTGCTGACAAATCTTGATCTTGAACGACACGATTTTAGATGGGCTTGTTCTTTGTTGAAGTTGAATTTTAGGAAGAATGGTACGACTTTGGACTTTGCATGTGCTTGTTGCTCTTCTTCTTCTTGGGATGAATGTTGGACTTCTATATTTTATTCTGAAATTATGAGTCACTGAATTTATGATTCCTTGGATTTACAGAATTCTCAATTTTTGTACCCTTCATCGATGTCTCTATTTATAGGCTAATGATATGTGTCTTCTTCTAAGGATATAATCATAACTGGACCGGGCCGAATGAATGTCATTATCTTTTATAATAATAGTATAAATATAGATTTTGCAGTATAGTTTTATAAAAACTCTTTTAATAATAGTACAAATTTATTAGGGTAGGTAATTTGAATTTTATTAGTTAATTTTTAGAGTTTTATATCAATTAATAAATATAGGTAATTTAAATTTTATTAGTTAATTTTTACTGAAACGCTTTGCACATGTAATAATAATATAAATATAGATATAGATATATTCTCTCAATAGGAAAAATCCACTACTAAATTTTTTTTTCCCCCCTTCCCGGAAGGAAGAACCATTCTGATCTCTATTTTTGGGTTATCCAAAAGTCAAACCCAAAAAATACTGGTACAAAAGGATGGTAAAAATTTACCCAAGCCTCCCCTTTTAAAAGGATGGTTTGTTATGATTACAAGATCTCGTCTGTAATTTGATTTGAGAAATTACTCAAATCTATATTAAAAATTCAACAATTTAAACAATTTTACACCAACCTTCTTTATGTGATAATCATGGAATGACGAATAATACTGATGTGATCCACTTAATTAAATATAATGATTATAATACCCTTACGACTATCATATTATATAGAGAATTTTTAAAGAGATATTCTTAATAATTCAAACCCATGCCTATACAATCACGCAACGAACAATAAAGGAGAAAGTTTTGAGAGTCGATAATATCCACGGACGTCAAGTCGGTGAGTTTCAGAAGATCAAACAAAGACCAAATTAGAAGTTTTAGAGATGACCCAACTGAACCGAAAGCTAGGTTTTCAATGGATGAACAATTGCACCGCTTGAGGTTCGGTATTTCGAATTTCAGTGTCTTTTTGAAAAATCATTCTCTTTATTTGCAAAGCTAAAAGATTGTTAGCGATTGGGGTTTGGTAGAACGATAAGGTATGAGTCAAAGTTTAGTGTATTTTGTTTCAAACATACAGAATCGGTTTACTTTGGACTGCATGATCCACGAAGTTTTTACTACATAAATAATTGGTCTATTTTAATAATTGGAGTTTGCTCACTAAAAATTCTGATGCAATCTCTCTAACTTTACCTGCTTTACGTTATAGTATTTATCGTGAATGTTTAAATTGATCACAGTGATTAGATAATTTAATCAATTACAAATTGAGCAATTTGACCTACTAAATCTAGGTCATTAAAGAAGTTAATAATAATTTAAATCAACTAACAATTTTTGCATCTCGCATAACCTTTCACAATTATATCAATTCAATTTTTACTCGACTATTTAAACTCGAGTTTAATTTTAAAGTTTAAACGTATTTGGGTTGGTTCGGGTCGAGTAGAAGAGTTGAGTTGCGCTTGGATTAAAAGTATTATATTTAATTTAGTGGAGCAAAATAAACAACCTTGATGAAAGTGCTTAATTTATAATTTATATATTGACAAGTTTGTTTATAAAGAAATTTTCAAAACTTAATGGGTTGTCATCCAACCATTATATGTAAAATCTTTTTATGTAAATCTACAAATCTTTTCATGTAAATCTACCCAACTAACTCGTGGGACTTAATGGGTGGTTGTTCAACTATTATATGTAAAATCTTTTTATGTAAATCTATAAATCTTTTTACGTAAATCTATCCAACTAACTGGTGAGAGGTAAATCAAGCACAACTATAAGATTGTGTTGGTAAAATTGGAAATGAGATGAAATGAAATTATTGGACATGAATGACTTATGAAAATGAAATATGTATGAAAAAGAATATTAGAAGTCACGCACAAAACATTGCATTTTAATTTATAGTAGTTTTGCATTATACAAATGGAGAGAAATGTTGCATTGTATGACCATTGTTTATAAACTTTAAGTAAATCATACAGTTTATATTATATTTATAATTTGCTGAATATTATTTGTATTCACATTATTTAAAAAGAAAATAGTAATATTAGTTGAAAGAGATATTGGAGCAAACTAAAAACAAAAATCATTGATAGACCATCAATGAAGGAATAAATGCAACACACAACTGGAGAATGGGCAACCAAAAAACCTAATTAATAGGTTTAATCTAGAAGATAACCAACACAATTATATTTGTGTTGGTTTTTTTTAAAATTTGTTTCATGTCCATCTCATACCAAATAGAGAATAAGACACTAATGAATAATCCAAAAATGTTGAAAAAGGAACAACATTACGAATATTCTGATTATTTGAGTGTAATATTTTCATTAATAAAATAATTTAAAATTTAAAATTTAAAATCACTTGTCATCTTCTGCTACAAGCCTGTCTTCAAATTTTGATATTTTATGTAGTAGTTAAATGATTAACCTTATTTTAAAAAATGCTTAACGAAATATCAAAGACGGCTGTTAAAAATTTAACAATTAAATTATTAGAACATTTTGTAAATCCAAAATGTTCTAATAATTCTGCTACAAGCCAGTAATTGGATTAATGGCATAAAACTTGTTCTGAACTATATTTTTTATTTTTTTTTACTCCTTTTCAAGGAGGTAACATGCATATTTATTATAATTTTATAATTTAGAGGTGTTATTTGCAATTAATTTCAAAGAACATCTAGTAATTTTGAACACATTTTTAACAACCAACGTTCATGTATACTATCTGGATAAAACAAAATAAAGCAAAGTTACTTGAAAATTAAAAGAAGATATGAATAAGTAATAATGGTGGTGGTGAACTGGTGGTCAAAGGGTATATGGGTTGCCTAACTAGAACCTTTTTTTTTTCCTAAGAAGTTCACTCAAACAAAGAGAGATCATATTGTCTTGAAATAATTCCCATTAATTACCTAGTAGACTTTGCACAGATGCATTCAGTGTGTAATAATTATATAGATACTTTTAAGGTTTTATTTTATTATTATTTTTTTTTTGGACAAATTAGATTCTCCAGACTATTCTAATTGATAGTGGTTACTGGCCAGAAACTTTAGTACGTGATGTGATCAAGAAATTAGTAGATCCTCCTTTTCTATTTAATACTCCTTTGATCATGATATTTTGTACTTTTATATTAATATATTTTTGTGACTTTATTTAATTAGTTCACCAAATATTAATAATTTAAAATTATTTAATAATTTATTGTGACATGAATCTTTGGCCTTACGCTCCGTTTGTTTCGACCGAAAATATTCTTTTTAAAAAATATTTTTTTTGATAAAATATTTTTTTATTTTTACTTTGTCAGTATTTGACATACGTTGAAGTTGAGGTCAAGTCTATCGGGCTGAGCATGTAAAATAAGTTACAAAAAATTTATAAATTTTTTGTAACTTATTTTACATGCTTAGTGATAAATTTTAATATTTTTTTTTTTGTAAATATTTTATAACAACTAAACACAAAAAAATAAAAAAATACTTTTGAAAAATATTTTATGTCTAAATAAACAAACGGAGCCTTATTGTTCCATGCACTTGGAGAATAATTAGTTATGGCTGGTTTTGTGTAGCCCTTTTGGTTCCTTACACCTGGTGATATCTGTATAGTTATTCAATTTTGATACAAATAAGAGGAAAAATGGCAGATGCAAACACGTACTCTACTGATACACCATCACCTTGTTTCTTTGTAGGTTTAAATTTTCACCGTCTATTTTAAAAAGTAAATAAAATATCACTAGATCACAAGAATTGATGAGATATACTTTGAATTCATTAAACGCGAGAAATGATACCACAATAAATCATAAAATTGATAAATTAGAAATTAACATTTTTTTTTTTCGAGTAACTAACAAGAAATTAATTTGCACAAGTAAAAACTCAACCTTATTTATGTGATTCATTCGTGAACAAGAAATTGACTTGTACCGGTTCATGAATGTGAAATTCATTTAGTCTCCTAAAAAAAAAACTCATATAAGTAACCTGTTAAAGGTTTTTTATTTTTTAATTGTAATTTTAACAAGTTTCATACCTAATAAATATAAAAACACAATTAAAATATGTAACAAAAAAATATTACTCCATAAAATATAACATCCTCTACGATTTCATACATAAGACACGTATGAAAGTGGAGGGTACATTTTATAACCCAATTAGATTCAGATTCTATTTATAAATTAATTGAAATAAGTTCAAGCTCAATTTACTGAACTTGATTCTTATTCGGACATAATCTCAGTAATTCTCTCAGTAATGTTGAAATGAAATGAGAAAAAAACAAATAAAAAAGACACAAATGATAAATGTAATCCATTTTTATTTATTTATTTATAAATGCACTCTTTTTTTTTTCTTCTTTTTTTTCCCTTCTTCTTCTTAAATTAAATGAGGCAAATACCTTTATACTTGATTATCAATTTCTCACGAATTGAATCAAAGATAATGATGTCATTTCACTTTAAAAGTGGAGTGCATTTAATTGCCACAACCCTAGAAAAATTACATTAATAAAAATTAAATATATTTTTCTAATAATTGTTAAGTTGGAGAGGACAAATTTATTTTGACAAATCCATAGAAAGGACAAGTTAATTTTCTAAAATTTTGCCAATATTCATTTTATTTAAATTTTATTTTGACAAGAATTGATAAATAAGTTAGGTTAAAGATTACTTTAATTTGAATTTTGAAAACAACACCACACACACACACACTCTCTCTCTCTCCTCTCTGTTTCTCACACACATACACACACTCGCATGCAAATAAGAATAAGTTTGTCTCAATCGTTGATGGATGCCTATCACATGCATTTAGTCTTTCCAACGACAATTACCTTCCTCCAACTATTTCCTTCACCTACACGTTCTCTCTCCCTCTCTCTCTCTCTCTCACACACACTCTCTCTCTCCTCTCTGTTTCAATCATCTTTAATTTATGTGTTGAACTTAGTGAAGTCTTGTTATACTTCCACCAAATTAAGCAAGAAAAAATGGCGGAATCAGAGGAAGCTAAGAAGCTAGAATCGGATGAGGCGCCATCGGATCCTCCATCGGAACACACCGAAGCTCCGACAGACATTGCAGAGGAGAAATCGGTGATTATGGCACCTTCTTCTCCTGATGAGAAGCTCAGTCAGTCCAAACCACTTGCCCTTGTCCTAAGTAACATCCTCCATTCCTCCCTCTCGAGTATCTCTATACGTATATAAAAATATATATCCAATATTTTCTCCTTTGGTTTTGTTGCTTGTTAATTTTGGTGATTCTATGCCTATAACCTCTGTTTGATGACTAAGAAATTGGAATAAATGAAGAGGACACTAAGAAAACTTTATTTTTTATTTTTTTTTCTACTTGTGGTGGACTCTATTTTTTGGGAGGCCACATTATTATTATTATTAGTATTCATCTTGGTAAGAAACGAACTCATTCACTGTACCTCTTTTAAAAATTTGAATTCCGAAATAATATTAAGTTACAATCTTTGTTCAAACTAGTTAATAAGTATGTATGATTTCTAATGGTTATTTTGAAGTTTCTTTTTTATAAAAAAATATCCAATACGAATTCACTTCTATTTTTTCCTTTTTTCTTTAAAAAAAATCTTATTAAATTAACATATTATGATTTTGTTATTTATCTGTCCCCAAAATCATTTTTTTTTTTTTTTTTTAGAATCTAAAGAAATTTTTTAATTTTAATTTTATAGAACTGAGTACTTTTTTCCCTTCTATTGAATAGTATAATCTATGTTTTTTATCTTAAATTTTTTGACAGGAATAGTATTTAATAGATAATTAGTTTTTGCTCACCTTAAACTTTAGTTTCAATGATTTTGATTTTTTAAAAAATATCGAATAAAATAAAATCTCAAACTTTTTATATTCTGTGATATTTTCTTATAGCCATATGCAATGCTCATGATTTTTAACCGTAAAGTCAAAAGACTTTTTGGATTCAATTAAATTTTCATGGTGCCAATCATGGAACATTAAACTACAACACAATGAATAATTGTTAAGTAAATTTCATTTACCTCTCTCGAAGTTTGTCAATGTCTCACATATACCTCTCTATATTTTATAATTTCACTTACCTCCTTCAAAGTTATGATTTATGTAAGAGATTCCCCTGTGCTTAACCATTTTGCCTTTCTAATGCCTAATGATGGCAAACATATTTTGGGAAAAATGATTAAAGAAAAAAATATATATCACTGACAGGGGAAGTAATTGTGATTTTGAAATGTAAAGAGACCTGTGTGAAATATTTAAAAATCTCAAAGAGAGACACAAATCAAGGTTATACAAATTACTAGAAATAATTGAAAACAATACATCAATTCTTTGTAGAGTGTCTCATTATTATGCACACGTGTGGTCTACTTAATGTCATATTGTCTCATCTCCTTGAGTTGATTTACACTTTGAATCATCTAATTCGTCTAAAATACAGTTTTTACTTTCAATAAATTTTCACGAAGCATGAAAAAACTTATGTTAAATATTTACTTTCTGCCATACTAAGTTTGATTCTCTATCTCTTTCAATTTTTTTTTTTTTTTACTCGTGACAGAGTTATCAGATTCTGAAGAAGGGAAAAGCAGTGAAGGTATCAACATAAGTAATAAGGATATTGTCTCAATGTTCTTTCTTATGATTTATATTTTGTATATCATGTCATAGCCCTTTTTTTTTTTTGGATAATTGAGGTGTTCAAGACTTTACCTCCATTAATTTAGGTAGACTCGTGCAAGGCGCCCCCAAACAAATCGGGTAAAGTTAGGATTATGTTCAAGGGTGTAACTTGTAATAAATTATTTGCATGTAGGAGAAATTGAATTTGAAACCTAATATTTTATGAGACATTAAGACCCGAATCTTTTTCAACTAGACCAATCTGTCAAGTTATCATGTCGTAGCTTGATATTTGAAATAATGATTAAATAATTTGACCATATTTTGTTTAGATGATGTGCTTGCACGAGTTGAAAAAGAGAAGAGGCTGTCTTTAATCAAAGCATGGGAAGAAAATGAGAAGTCAAAAGCTGAGAACAAGTAAGAGCTTTCTTGAATATTATTCTATTATTTCAAGAATTAATGCTGAGAATTATATACATATTTTAGATTGAAAAAGATATATGTTATACTTTTTTTTTTTATTTTTATTTTTTTTTTTTTTTTTTTTTTTTTATTTTTATTTTTTTTTTTTGTTCTTTTCTGAAAAGCAAGATATATGTTATAGTTGCCAACCCCTCTTTAGTCCAAGTGGTAGGATTGTTTTATGTTATTTTTGAAAGTCCGGTTTCAAATTTTCATACCCTTCTCTCCACGAACCCCTAACACTAGTGAAAAAATATATATTATATATATATTGTTGTAGCCAATACAAATTCATGTAATCTAATATTTTAGATTCCAGTTTTGCCTTTCATGATCATTTTCATTTTTCACTATAATGCCAACATTTTGAGGAAATTCTAAAAACATAAATTAAAATTGACTGTCATTTTCTTTCAAATCAAAATAGTATATATTTTATTTGTATTAATCAATATGGAATATGAGTACTGAAACTAATAATGTGATATTGTTGAACAGAGCTCATAAAAAGCTGTCTGCCATTGGAGCATGGGAAAGCAGTAAGGAAGCAATTATAGTGGCTGAACTCAAACAAATTGAGGTACCAAGTTATAGTTCATGTTTTGAAAAAAATTATTTAATGATTCACAAATACCAATCTTTTAAGAGGCCGGACACTAGGGTTGCAACTTAAGCGGGTTGGAAGTGCAGCTCGAGTCCAATCCGACCCTAATTCAATCTTAACCCAACCTTGAATTCTAACTACTTAACCAGAACCCAACTTATGTTCTAATTTTAAATTCAGGTTTGCAATTCGGACTGAAATTTAAAGTGATATCAAGTTAATTTCAGATAAAATTACTCATAAATACAAAACATTTACAAATTATTAATTTTTTTTTAATAAATTACCAACAAATTCAAAAATTAATTATCTAAAGTGTTAACATACAATACGTTAAAGATTTAACAAAGAAAGTTGAAACGAAAAAAGGTGATCATAATTTGAATATTATATATAATGTATTTAAAATAAAAATTATATATGAAAATAATATTAGAATTCAGATTCGGGTAAGCTCGGTTGCTAACACTTAAACCCAAGTCTAATACTAATTAATTTCGGATTGAAAATTTTCAACCCAAACCCAACTCTCATTATAAAAGAACAATACTTGCTTTAGGCCGCATAAGAAGGAACTTCTTTGTTATGATGAAGTGGTCCAATAAAATATCAATAAGTGTTTAAGTTTTAAAAGAAAAAAAAAAAAAAAAATGACGAATACAGACAATAGAAACTAACCCTTCCCTATTTCTCTTTCAAGCAAAGATATATATTGTTTCTGTGTTTTGAATCTAAAATCAAACATTATTCTAGAAAATATATATATACACACACCACATATTATAAAGAGTGGGGCCATGTGGGGGAATGACCTTAGACCTACATTGGCTTTATCACGAATGATTATGTTTATTCTCTCAAATACAGAATTAGATGCTATATATAATGTATGAATGACACATTATACCAAATTAAATAACTTTTTTAATAGAAAAATCTAATAGATCTATTTTTATTGTTTTTATTTGGTGATAATCATCTTTAAACAATTAAATTTGGATGAATAGTTTGTAATTAAATACAAAAGATAAGAAGATAAACATGAAATGTTTTGAAATTTGGGAAAGATTGGGACGAGAAAAGAAAAAGAAAGGTAGATAACATTAAAAAAAAAAAAAAAAAAAAAAAAGGAAAAATTTTAATTTCTACATCAACGAAAAATGAATTCATGATATACATTATTTTCCATGAATTATTTCCATAAATTTATAGTGATTATTTGTCTCAACTCTCATTTATGATTGAATCTAATTGATATATATATATATATATATATATATATATTTCTAAACGATGTTTGATTTTAAATTAAAAAACAAAAATAATATATATCGCTACTTGAAAAAAATCGAATTAGACCCAGGTCGAATTTGGTTTGTCCAATCCAAATTACACCTCCTATCAGGCACCATCATTGTGGAGAAAAATAATAAAGAAAACAAAAAACTTTAGTACAATAATGACAAAAAGGAATAATAATATATACATGGCTCCTCACTAGAGGAGGAACCTCCTCCTTGTACGTGATATTGTGAATCCCGTGTCTTCTTTTATTATAATAAATTAAAAATAAATCACAAAAGTAAAAAAATAATTTAATTTTGAATGCGCCAATGTGATATTAATTTAATAATATAATATAATATAATTATATGATGACATGTCACCAAGAAAAGTTTCTATCAAGGTTGAGGATGCCCTGTTTAAGGATGGATGTAGAAATTCGTAGGAGGGAACTCATATAGAGATATTTTTTTTTGATAATTTTAATTGGGATAATTTTAAAATTTTATGAATATAAATACAAAAAAATATAAATTTAGCAGTGTAAAATACAATAGCCCACGGTACATCGGTGCCTCCCGGGATTGTTCTTAGAGGACTACAGCCTTTTATATCTAATTAGAATTGGTATTATTTTGAAATGACATGTGCAGGAGAGATTGGAGAAAGAGAAGGCAGAGTATGTGGAGAAACTGAAAAACAAGGCAGCACAAATGCACAAGGCAGCAGAAGAAAAGAGGGCAACCATTGAAGCCAAACGCGTGGAAGAAGTTCTCAAGGCTGAGGAGATGGCGGCAAATTACCGTGCAACTGGAGGTGCTCCAACGAAACTCTTGGGATTTCTTTGAAGTTCAAATTTCAGGCGTTTGGATTCCTTTTTTTAAATTTCTTCTTTGGAACTTTATTTGTTGTGTACTGAGTGGCTAAATGGTGGGGAATTGGTTGTTCATTGTATTGTGTCTGTGTGTGTGTGTATAACTGTATTTGCATAAATTTGCCAAAAAAAAAAAAAAAAAAAAAAAAAAAGGAAAATTTGTATCATAATTTTATATGCTCTATCTTTATATAAAAAACACATAGTATGTGTTGCTTATTTTTTCAAACACCGAGATTCGCAGATGCCTCGATAGTCCAGTGAGTTAGTACTTTAATGCTTCGTTTGGTTGGAAGAATGGAAAAATGGATGGAAGAGATAAGGGAATGGATGGATGAGGAATCCCTAGAGAACGGAATGTGTCTTCTTCATTTTTTGTTTGGTTGAATGGAATAGATAGTAGAAAGAATGGATGGAGTGATACTTTTTTTTTTGTTTGGTTAGAAAGAAGGAAAATAGATTTTTTATATTTTTTTACCAATATATCCTTACTGTATAAAATAATAAAAAGTAGATATTCATTTGAATTTTTTTGAAAAGGTAAAAATTAAAAATTACATATTGTAGTTAGTTATTCATTTTCTCTCTCATTCCTTCCCCCAAATTAGGCGGATAGAAAAACACAAAGAAAGGAAGGATGAAGCATCCCTCCTTGCTTCCTCCCTCTCTTCCCTTCCCTCCAACCAAACACGAAAAGCCTCACCCATCCTTCCTCTCATCCATTCGTCCTCAATTCTTTCCTCCAACCAAACATAGCTAAGTGAATTTTGAAGACTTTTTATATCTAGTCAATTAACTTTTAACCCTTCTTGCCCCAAAAAAAAATAAAAAATTAAGACATAACTCATTTGGGAGCCAAAATAAAATTTTAAAAATATACTCGTATTAATTAATTATAATATAGTTTTGTACATAGAAGTCTTTTATATATTTCTTATTATATATAAAAAAAGTACTCCGTATTTCATAACCCATGCACACATTCAAGTCTAATTTTGGCATACATACATATATATATATATATATATATATATATATATATATATATAAGATCACGTTTAAATAAAAAAAGTACTCCGTATTTCATAACCCATGCACACATTCAAGTCTAATTTTGGCATACATAATATATGGAGTACATATATATTTAAATGGACAAAAAATCTGAAGTTAAAAAATAATAAAACAAACATAAAGCTTAAAAGATTCTAAACTGATGGTATTATTTATAAGCTTTCTCGGGGTTAGTAAATATTTTAATATATTTTGATTTCAACAGTCCATTCTAGGGAGGTGGTGGTTAATATTTTTTTTTGGGTAACTATTTTTAATTTCAACTATTTAGTCCTAGTAGAGTATTCAAAAATTTTGATGTAGGAGTGAGTTTCTTATAAAAATAAAATAAATATATAATTTTTTTGATAAAAAATAAAATAAATAAATAAATAAATCAATCAAATTGGTTGGATCCCCCTTTTATCATCTTATTCTATCCTTTCCCACTGCCCAATAATGAAAACATACTCCCTCCTCCCCTTTCTTTTCCTTCTCCTACTAAACACACTGTAAAGTGAAAAAAAAAAAAAAAAAAAAAAACACACCATTCAATCTCAATACAACAATTGGTATTATAAATATGCAATAAATACATTTTACTATATACATAAAATACAATATATAACAGGAGAAAATGCATTAAATACATTAATTTTTGGTCATTATGCTTAGTAGGACCACATTTGATTGAATTTTAACATGATAAAAATTAAATTATGAGTTATAACAATACATTAATTGGCATTTAAGAAAAAATAATAACAAATCTGTCACATAATAATAATAATAATAATAATAAAATGTTTAAATTCTGTCTTTTATATGTTTTAACTTTTTGCCAAACACCTATGCTTATTCAAGCATTCCTCCACCGCGTATGGGTTTCTTAACTTTGTTGGAGGCATCCAAGGAATAACTTCGTCTCCAAGTTCTCTCTCTCATTTCCTCTTTCCTCTCCCTTTCCTCCCTAAAAAGTGCGCTTTTTCTTTCTTTCCACTCTCATCTTACCTAAACCTCTTCTTTATTCAAAAGAGCTTTTCCATTCCTAACTTTTGCCTCACCCAAAACCTCTGATTCCCTACCCCCACACAGAGACACAGAGAGATTTATCATCTACTCAGATTCTGAGGGAATGGTAAAATTAACAATAATTGGAAGAGTGAAAGATGGGGTGGCTCTTGCACAAGGTACAAGGTATGTGAATGAAGAGACTGACAACTTGTCAAGTTACAAGCAACAAGGAGAGTTCATACTCAAAGAAATCTCAAGAGGGTCATTGCCGCCTTCAAAGATGACCATTCGTGTCGATCACCATTGCTTCAAGTATCATTTTCTTCTCTATTTTCACTCCAATCTTTAATTAATTTATGGGTATCCAATTATGCAATGTCTCAATGCATTTCACTGATTTTTTCCCCAAAATATGACTTTTTTTTTTTTTTTTTTTTTTTTTTTTTTTTTCTGTGAGGCACATTTATTATTATTATTATTTTTTATGGCATTTGAAATTGGTCCACTAAGAATGGGTACATTTGAAAATGTGACCTTTTGTGTACAATTTAATGGGTACATTTGAAATTGGTCCACTGAGAATGTTTTACAGGACAAGAGTAGGGTCTTCAATTAACATCATCTGCAGCTTTCATTGACATTTGATAATGACTATGAAGTTTTTGGGATCATAGGCTTTTAAAGGCCACTGGATTTGAACTGAATTGATTTCATTCCCATTTCCTGATTTTCTAATTTTCCATATATAGCTATCTGTCAATCCATTGAAGGGGGCAAATTTTAAGCATTTTGTGATTTTTTGTGTTTATTTGTTTTACTTAATTTTGTGATGTTTAGCTACATGGTTGAGAATGGAGTTTGCTTCATCACATTGTGTGATTCGGCATATCCAAGAAAACTAGCCTTCCATTATCTGCAAGATTTGCAGAAGGAGTTTGAGAAGTTTGACATGAGCCTCATAAGTAAAATTACAAAACCATACAGCTTTGTTAGATTCGGTAATCTCCACTTACCACTGCAAGTTGATTTTATTGACCAAAATATATAAATCTATGTTCGGTAGCATGGAATTGGTACCACTGCAAGTTTGGACTAATTTTCCCCCAATTCTAAGCTCGAGGCACCAATTCCATGCTACCGAATATAGCATTAATATTCTTCCTTTCCAAGGAATTCGAGGAAGGAAAAAAAAATTCTGAATCTTTTGAACTCCCACTGTCAAAAAAATTAAATTTATCATATTTTTGGCTGCTGATTAATATTAAGTATTTGATGTTTTGTGTTTTTCCCAATTGTTGGGGTGGATGGCAGATGGTATCATTGGCAATGTTAGAAGGCAATATGTAGATACAAGAACACAGGTTAATCTGTCGAGGCTAAAAGCTAATCGCCAACAAGAACTAGATATCATGACAGAGGACATGTCTGAAATAGTAGAAAGAAGAAGAAGAATTGGTTAGCTTCTTCTCTTTTTTTCTATTTTTGTTGTTCCTTCTATTTAATGGCATGTTAAATTAGTGAATACTCACAAAATGTGCATGTTTTCCCTTTGTTATTATCAGAAATGCTTGAAATACTAATGGCAACTCCAAGAATTGCTTCCCCAATATGGGTTTCTCCATTACTAGAGGTATGTATATAAATGCATATAAACTTCTCTGTGTTTATCTTCCATTTTCGGAGCAACCAATCGAAAATAAATCATCTCTCATTTGCTGCTAAATTTCAAATTTTCTTCCTTTATGTGCAGGTAATTGCATTGAAATGGATACCTACCACCATCGTCGTTGTTGCTGCTACTGTTCTGTTATGGACCAGCTTAGTCCTCACAGAGAACTTCATGGGAACGAGTTTATAACATTGTCAAAAGCAAGGATTACAAGAACTATCTACTTTGAGAGCAGTACAGAAAATGGCACAGCATGATATTATAGAGTAGCTCGACAGTGGAAATCGGTTAGTACTTTTAAAATTTGTTGAAAAGTGATTCTATGGAGCTTCCCTACTGCTCTGTGCAACTTTAATGTATCTACATTTCAATATATATCAAGAAATTTTCGGAATACATGCCTCATTTTGTGTTCTGCTAGATTATGCAAGAGAGCCTCAGCTTCTGACCATTTCTCAAGTTGAGCTCATTTGACAACTTTGGTTCTGAACTTGAATTTTTCTGTGGCTTGAATTTGTATCCACCTTTTTTTAAAGGACAAAAAGTTCTTAGTTTTTAAAATTTAACATTACTACATCAAAGATTAGGTGGATATAGCTGCATGAATTTTTAGTATTTTTAATTATTCACACATAAAATATATAACTATTTAAGTCAAAATACATTGGGGCTAAGAATAAATTGAAAAAATAAAAAATAAAAAATGGAAAAGAATAAAATATACCAAGCTTCACATCATGACTCTTTTTGATATATTTTTTGCCTTTTTGCTGTTTGTCTGAAGCAGTGACTTCTAGGAAGAATCACTTTTATTAATTAGAATGATTGCTAAAGTCCTATTTGAATCTTGTATCCAGTGAAATTACTGTTTTAACTGGCATATCTTCACAACTATGAAAATTATTGATGTTAATTATTTGAACACTATATAACAGTTAGAAGAAATACAAGATCCAAGGTGGTCAAAACAATAATCATAGTGACTGAACTGACCCAAATTCTAAAATTACAAAAATTAGGAAAATATTTGGTCAAAATAGAGTGACTGACAGTGATTTGCAAATCCATCTTTGGCAATAGTCCTTTCAAATTCCCCTAGTTGTCACATTAGAAGTAATGTGGGAAGAAAAACAGATCAGCTTTCATGATCACCAAGTGAATTCCAAATGAAACCCATATTGGACATCACTTTATGCTAAGCTTTCTTTAGAGTTGGTTTCCTAGCACCTTACAAGCATATTCCATGCTTGTGTTCTTTCCACATGTCACTCTATTTAGGCTTCTGTTTATATGTGTGTGTGTGTGTGTGTGTGTTTTACTGTGAAAATTTGATGTATTAGACCCATAATACGAGAGAAAGATTTGTCTGTGTGTGACTGTGTGTAACGAAGAATCAACCCACTCACTAGCCGTATTGGACTCTCGGATGGTTTAAAAACTCTAGATGCACATAATCGTCTGCAAACCACATGCATCATTTAAATCCAGGCCTCAGTACCTCCTGTGAAACACGAACCAAGAATTTAAGGGGAGTACTCCCAAATGCCTTACCAGCTGAGCTGTCCAATGGTAGAAAGATATTGTTATAAATTTCACAACATTAATAGAGAAACAATGTGTTTGATGACTTTATTAATATACAAGTGAGGGGTGTCTTCACTCTTCAGAAGCAACTTAGGGAACACTTTTTGCAGAGAAACAAGTAGATGTAGTGTAAAAAACTTCCTATATGTACATATCATTGTTCATGTCAAAACCACTACAGATATCATCACCATATATAAAGTCAACAAACTCATTCTCTGGAATGTGACCCTCAAATTTGAATTCTGGATGGAAAGTTTCACCACCCGAATTATCGCTTAAGCGCTGGTGAAACTCGCTACCAAATGACCCCTCATTCATTAATAAACCGTGGAAAAAACCATCTTCGGAGCTTGAATTATGATCAAAACCATTCTTAGTAACTGCTGGCTCACCCGAATTACCATAGTCCTGCCCCTGAAACTGATCCACTGTGAGCCACTCAGAAAACAGAAGCTTTGGTAAGCTGCTTTGGCGATCTTCTTTTGGGAACTCAAAATTTTGTTGTGTGGACTGATCATTCATATTTGTTGATGATGCTCCTTCTGTGTGTTCAAATGATTCGAAACTCGGATTCCAAATCATCGATTTCTGGGGAGAAGGTGAAGATTCTATATTTTCTGTGCTTGAACTTGTGTGTTCTGTTTTAGTGTGAGCTTCCTGATCAGTTTGTTCCATTTTGGCCACTTTCTTCTTCAGATAAGAATGCCAATAGTTCTTTATCTCATTGTCAGTTCTTCCAGGCAAATGTTGGGCTATTTGTGACCACCTGATAGATCAGTTGTTGATAGTTTCTTCATTAGTTTCTTTTGCCGTGAAAATTAGAGTTTCTAGGAAAGCATGTGAAGATGCTTGTGAAACAACTATAGTAGTAATAATAGGCAATGTTTATACAATGTGGTCCAAAAAGAAATAAAAATAATTTAAACTTTTGAATTTTTAATTGAGCAATGATACAACTTCCGAATTCGAAGGATGCGAAATGATGAAAACGTGAGGGGTGTGGGCCTCACTACATGACACCACTGGACGTTCACTCTCGTCCTTCCATTCAGGAATCTTCCGAATTGGGATGATGTATCTTTATTCTTTTTTAACTTTTTACTTCTCCATCCTCTTTCTATTTTCAAAAATACCATCATTACTGACTATACGATCGACCTGATGTAAGAATTAGTGATTGAAATAAGTACCTAATAAAAGTTGACAAGAGTCCTTGTTGGACTATATTTATTAGAGTAACAACAAAAACCGATCGATTTTTGTAACAGTAATCAATACAAATTGGTGATTAGAGGCGGCTGATTAATAAAGCACTTTGAACCAACCACCTAGCCAAGCATGCAAAGTTTACTTAAGTATCATTTACTCTGTAACTACCTAAATTATCTTTGAAGAGGTGACCCACCCACATGCAATAGAGGTTGGGCCCACCCCCTTTATTTTAGAAGAGTGTAATTATATATATATATGTATATATATATATATATATATATATATATATAATGGTTGAATTAGAGTTATACATATGCATTTTGATAGAGTGGACATTTATTGCTTACTTGTTGCCTAGCATGACATGAAGGGTCAGGATAGTTTCCTCCTCTTGTGCAGTAAACATCCCTCTCTTCAATCCTGGCCTCAAATAATTTATCCACCTTAATCTGCAGCTCTTGCCATTCCTTTGCAACCCTGCATGTAAGAACAACAAGACCGTAATTAAAGGTCAACTGCAAGGGTATTTTAGGCAACACAATAAAAATTCTATTGTTATTGACTCAAAACCATAATGTTAAAGCAATTTTTTACCATGTCTTTTTGTAGACATTCCATAAATTGAAACCATAGAGAGGGTGGTCCCTGAACTTCTTACCTTTAAGGTCAAAATTTTTATTGGTTTTGCTATTGTAAAATAAACCAAGTAGCATTAAAAAAATCAAATATTTAGAAACATTCCTATCAATCATATATATTAACATCAACTTACTATATATATAGGCTATATAGCCAATGTATGACCAAGTGATTGAAAAGTCTATCTTCTACTACCTAAAATGCCCTTTAATACGAAGGTGAATGAATGCTCATCTGAGTATATATGATTTTATTCATTTTCAGTCTCAAGTCAAGCCAATGCAGTGCATTCTAGAGATTTGGGACATAATTTATATACTAGTGCTTTATATTTCACAACAATATGCATATATACAGAGACACAGACACCCACATATATATATATATATATATCTATATCTATGAAATAAATCTGAAAAATCTATGCTAAAATACACATTAACTACCGACTATATCAAATTATGGTAAAGGCAAGCTTGTGTTACACTTTTATATAAAATGTTGTGATAGATAGTGTGTGTGTGTATATATATATATATATAATTGCAAGTTCTTAGTGACAAATGCATTATTAAAATGGCATCAGTATGGGTATGCAAAGTGGTGGAAGGCGGTGGACTTACCGGCGTTGATTGGAACAGTGCTCCAGCAGCCATGGCCGTGGTTGAGGATGTGATTTCTGAGCCTTTGGTCTTCATCCGGTGACCATAACCCCTTCTTGTGCTTCAGCTTTGGCTTCTGATCCAATGTCTTGTAACCCATTTTACAGACAACTAAAATTGGTCAGAAAATGAAATGTAAGAGCTTATGACTTTTAACTGTGTGTGTGTGTGAGAGAGACAGGGAGAGAGAGAGAGAGATGAGGTTATGGAGAGCCGACCCTTGATGCTTTAGAATTTAAAGGGAGGATTAGTTAAGAGTATGGTGTTTTCGAGAATAAACAAGTGTAGTTAGAACTTGTCATAGCAGCAAAAGTAAGAACACGTTTGGATATTTTTTAAAGGTTGGTACAGGCATGGTGTTTGAGAACATTGTATGTGTGTGTGTGTGTGAGAATTGACTTTGTGATAACTAACACATACATAGTAGGTGTCCCCTTCAAAAAATTCTACTGTCTTTGGACCACTACTGACGTGTGACCAATTGCATCCTTGTATTATTGTGTCATTGAGCAGGCTTAAAAACTTGTGATGACAAAGTGTGACACCTCATACAAAACCAAATTGGTTCAGACCAGAAATTGTTGCTGTTTCATAGACAATGCCGTGCTAAATAACTGATATACTTTCAGTGATGTTGTGTTCGGAATCTGGTGCTAGTCGCATTGTGATTCGTCTTCGATCTAAGGATTTATTGAATTAGCTTTATGTGGGTCCAAACATATTAAATTTTTAGGGTTTTTTCGCTTTTGTGTCTTTTGCTTATGGGTCGTGAACTCTTTTTATTATTTTCTTAAAACCTCATATATAAAAGTGTTTAGAGTTTGGAGTAAAATAATTTAGAGACATTGAAAGTTGGGAGACAATGAAAATTGCAAAAATGGGAGTGAGAGCGAGAGTTAGGGTTTGGGATCTAAAACTTGTAATTTTTGGATTTTCGCAAAGTGAATTCTTTCGCTAGATCTTTATTGTGAATGTAAGCGTTTCCGAACTATGCTAAATCTTTGTATTCTCAGTATGTTGCATGTTTATTTTCTGCCGTATTTCTTGGGTGTCACAATACTCCTTTTGAATTTTTTTCTCTTCCTTTTATTTATATATATATACACATATATATGTATATGTGTATATATATATCCTTTAATAAAATAGGTCTAACAATATGTTTAAGAAGATTTGAACCTTTTATCCTTCACTTTGAAAGGAGAAAAGAAACTACTAGGGGTGCATAGAAAACCTGTTGAACCGATAAACCGAAGATTTGGTTTCAATTTTTTGCGGTTTGGTTTCGTTACGGTTCCAAAAACATAGAACCATTTATAAATGATTCGGTTACGGTTTGAAGTTTACTAAGACGAAATCAAATTAAACCGTTTTATAAATTGTATATATATTTATATATTTTATATTATATAAATAATAGAATAATAAGATTAACCTTTAAACCACTCAACTATCTATCATAATATATAATAATAAATTATATTATAATAGAAAATTATATTATATATAATATATATTTTAATTTCAAAAATATATTAGATTGAATTATAAAATATTTAGAACTGTGGAATCGAATCAGATCAAATTGTTTTCTCACGGTTTGGTTTGGTTTCATAGTTCGATTTGATTCTAATTTTTATGAAATCAAACTATCTAATTCAAAACGTGTGCACCCTAAATACCACCCACTAGCTACCTTGGGGTTGAAATCCAAAATAGTGATGTACTTTCTTTTGGATTAATTTATTTGGAAACCAAGATAGTAAGAGCCCAGTTTCGCATTTGTCTTTGAAAACTACGTTCTTGAAGACCGAAAAAAAAAAAAAAAAGGTTTCATATAGCGTTTTGAAAAATTTAATCCGGAAACAAAAAGAATCTTTCGCAAATGAAGATTCATTCGTTTATGTGTTGATGATTTTTTTTTTTATTGTGAAGAACAAAAAATAAATAAATACAAGAAAAGAAAAAAAAAAAGAGCAAATTCAAGAATTTAGGTTTTTCAAATCAATTGAATTAGATATGTTTCTTGTTAATGTTAACAACTGAGAAGATTTTTCAAAGAAAAAGAAAAAGACAAACATGACATAGGCGTGTCACTAGAAACTAAAAAGTTTATGTATACTTTAATTTCTGTCACATTATTTAATTTATTTTTGTATTTGTTTATAAAGGGACCATATAATAAAATGAAGAAATTATATGCATCATTACGTAAATTTGTCATAAAGGGCTAGTTAATATCACCTTTCTCAAATGAGGACCTATCATAAATACACAATTGGTGTTTCGCCCCACTTGGGGTTTGAACTTGAGCTCCCAACCCCAGACAAGGGTCCACTTTTTAATTTTTTTTTCTTGTATTAGTTAGCAAATATTTAGTTCCAATCATAACTTTATATACGCAACCTTTAAGGTTGAAGCACCATCTAGACCCGTAGGCTAATGACATCTCCTCTTATTTTAAAGCTAGTAGGTTAGAGTGAAAAAGGAAGATAGAAAAAAAAAAAAAAAAACAAAACAAAAAACGAATGTCACTTGCAATGTACAGCAATCAAGTAGGGTCATTTTCTTCTCAGGACCTTTTGCTTTTTTTTTTTTTTTTTCCTTCATGTGGGAGTTATAATTAATTCTTGTTTATCTACTTTTATCCACGTGGGGAGGAGTAAAGCGTCTACACTAGGTTACAAAATTTAATCTTACGGGGGTTCCATTTTGTCATAAAGGACAAGTTAATATCACCTTTCTCAAATGAGGACCTATCATAAATACACAATTAGTGTTTCGCCCCACTTGGGGTTTGAACTTTGAACTCTCAACCCCAGTCAAGGGTTAAGTGGTAAAAAAATTATTTTTAAATTATTGGTTAGGAAATATTTAGTTCCTATCATAACTTCGTATACGCAACCTTGAAGTTTAATGCACCACCAAGACTTGTAGGCTAATGACATTATTTTTTTTTTCAAAGCAGATCGTAGTAGGTTAAGTCTTTTCTAAGAGTAAAAAAGAAAGAAAGAAAAAAAATCAAATAACAAAAAACAAATGTCACTTGCAATGTACAGCGGTCAATTAGGGTCATTTCCTTCTCCGGACCTTTCGCTTTCTTTTTTCTTTTCTTTTATATCATGTGGGGGTTATAATTAATTCCCGTTTATCTACTTTTATTCACGTGGGGAGGAAAAAACCGTCTATACTCAGCTACAAAATTTAATTTATACACTGCTGGGGGTTCCATTTTTCTCTTAATGGGAGTCTTGGGTGTCAATTTATAAGAGGCCAAAATCAACCATGTTGATGTTGAACCTCATAGAACACTCTATTGTCTACTGCTGAACCATTGCTAAGGGGGAAAATGCGAGTAAATAATTAAAGTATATGGTGAATCTGGTTACTAAGTTGGTAATCGGACATCTTCACTCAACAAAATTAATCTAAACAAGTAACTCTAAAACTGATAAATTGGCAAATTTGTTATTATTTTATGTTTGGTGGCATCGAATTTGCACCTTAAATTTGAAATTGAAAAAAATTTAGCTTAAATTTTGAACCTAACTTTTTATAATTCCAAATCTAAAGAACTGATTTCAGCTTCCAAACATAACATTAATGTTTTTCGCTTTGAGAGATTTGAACACACTTACCTTCCATTTTGAAAGTAGAAAAAATATCACTAGATTGCACGCTATGATTATATTACGTTACGCACCCAAAAAAGTTAAAAATTAGAAGAAGTAATGTAGCAATAAAAAGAAAATTAAATAGGCAATATCAACCAAAGAGTTTGAACCTAAGTAAATCAAATACTTTCAAGAAACAAACAAAAGGCTCATGGTTCACATTACCCACAATTGAGTGAGTCTAAACCAATTTATTTGCCCTAATCATTTTCATTCCAACGGCAAAATCCTATAGAATCCTCAAATTTGGCTATTTTTGACTACCCTACCCTACCCTATCAACTTGTGATTGAGTGTAGGAAATATCAAAAGAAAAAATGGGACATTATATAGAACAAAAATCAAACATGTTATGATTGTGATCACAAAAGATTGTGATCAATAAATCAATGGCTTCAAGAAATAGACAAAAAAAATATCTAATCATACATCAATCATTGTTGCAAATCAGCCACACTGTCTTGATACTATTTCATAAAATGATAAAAAAAAATAATAATAATAAAAAATATTGAAATCACCCTTTAAATAAATTAAACTCCTTCAATTTAAAAATGGCAGAGTATAAAAAGTACATGGAAAAAATAATAATAATAATAATTCAGCGTGGTACTGCCAGTAAATTGATATTAAGAAACTTCTCTAATATATGAATAAACTAATGTAATTTTATGTCAACGCAATTTGTCACAAGGCCTTTTCACTTTAAATAATATACATAGTACGAGTAATAGCTTAGACATTTTCTACTCGCATTAAAAATTAAAGTTGCTATTGGGATTAACTAAAAATATATATAACAAAGTCTTTCTTTAATATAAAATTCCACGTGCCTAAAATAGAAAGGCTTGGTTTGTTTCATATCCTACACTTTAAATCTCATGTCCACCTAACTTATTTAAAAAAACATAAACTCATACAATGGATGGAAGAAGATCATTTAAAAAAATTAAAAAGGTACATTTATTAAAATGACAAATATTTATAAAGGAACATTAGCTAATGTGGTATGAACGCATATTTTCAAAAGAGAGGTTTGGGTGTTTGTTAGGGACAATATTGTATGACCCGTATGTTTGTTTGAACTTTTCAAAAAGAAAAAAACATTATACATAAGACGGTGAAGAAGGTTAATTAGCTTTAAATTCAGATTAAAGGAATTTATTTATCTACTTATTTTTATATATTTTAGTCCTATTTTTAATCACCTTTCTGTCAAAGGTTGTAATGTGAAAGAAGAGATTACTATCACCAAACCATGACTAGGTTGCAACTACTAATTTTGAGTCTTTGGCAACTAAGATTCAATAGTTCCAATTGAAACTGAACTATCTTTCAGCATTTGGTAATTCTACAGTTACATTGTAAAATGAAGAGCAAAAGGTTAATATATATATATATCTAGAACATTTTTTTTTTTTTTTGGGTTGAAACTGAAAGCTATTCTAAACTCCATGGATGTTACATAATTTTGAGTAAACCACATAAATTTATATATTACTCCTTGTGTTTTCATTTTCTTTAATGTTAATTTTTCTCAACATACACTTCTCTAACGCTTTGTTTGGTAGACAAGAAGAAAAATTAGATGGAATGGAGAGAAGAAGAGATAAATGAGATTTTTGTAAGGAAGAGATTATGTTCTAAACTCTTTTTGTTTATTTGGATGGAATTAATAGAAAAGAATAAGATGATACCTTATTTTGTTTGTTAGGATAGAAGAGAGAGGGTACGCCTTTTTTTTTTTTTTCTTCTTTTTCTTTTATTTTATTTTATTTTTTATTTTTTATTTATATACATTGAATAGCCTTGCCTGTTTTCTTTTGTATCTTCTGTCCATAATTGAAGGAATGAACATCTGTCATCATCCTTTCTCCCAAACGAAGAACATTTCTTCCACCCTTATTCCTTAATTCTTTGTACCAAACGGAGCATAATAAAGCGGCATAATTTTTCTCACATACACTTAAATAAAGTAACATCAAGATATCACCAAATGGATTTTAGATAATTTACAATTGCGTAACGCGTTTTTTTTTTTTTCATATATGAGTGAAATATGATATCATTAAATATAATGATGTCATTAAATATAATGATGTCATCATGACAAGATTTATTATATGTATAGTGTAGTGAATACATAAGCCTTAGCAAGGGCGGATCTATGTACAAGTCAGTGGGATCCTCACTGAATTTTTTTACTTTTAGTAATATATCCCATTATTTTATTTATTTTGATATATATATTTATAAAATTACACAATCACCCCCACTAAAATTACTAAAAAAATTACACTATCACCCCCTCTCACAAAATTTTCTAACTCTGTCCCTAAGCCTTAGTACTGTGGCACAGTATTTTTGAGAGGATGTGTTTCATCTAGTAAATGGAACAATGTGTCAGCTAGAAACTTAAAAAAAGAATATATATTTTGGGGTCTTCATACTAGCTAGAGATATAAAATGTATCCACATCATCTCATCATGTATATTAATTTACTTGTAAAAGATATGAAGCAGATAACTACAAGTATATTCTTCTTTCATATGAATTATATTCTATTTTACTGCAATTGACTGAGTTTTTTATTAGAGATAATTTAGAACTGTTTTAAAACTTAGCTGCTCCTTTTTATCTTTCATATATATATATATATATATATATATATATATATATATCCACCTGCTTCATTGGACCTTGAAGCTAGCTACCAAAACCACCATTAAAATGTCAAAAAAATGAATCAATATTATATCAATCTTGTTCACAATCATGTGATAAGTTTCTAAACTCTTTAATTATCCTCCATACACACACACTTCAATAGAAGTAGGAGGACAAAGTTTTTTTGCAGTATCAATCATATAATAAGATAATATGCTAATTTTCACAGATTTCCAAATCTCAAAAATCTCGAATCCAATGCGAAAATGACAATGATGGTTATGTAATTAAAAAAATGAATTGAGAGGAAAAAAATAACCAGTGAGATATGAAATAAAACAATGGTTATGTAATTAAAAAATAACAGTTGAGCTATGAAAGGAAAAATGATAATGATGGTTTATGAAGATAATGTTATTATTGTCAATGAGGTGAAATAATCCTAGTATCATCAGTTTTACCTAACTACCTTCAGCTATACTGTCACTGCATATTGCATCACCCTATTTTTTGTCGCCATTTCCGCGGATTGTAGCTGCAGATTAGCTCTAAAAAAAAAATTCTGAAAGTAACATTTGCAGCACAAAATGCATTGGTGGCGACAATGACCAAAGGATATAACAAAAGAATTAAGGTGAGGCTTGGCTTATAATTGGGAAAATTTATGCTTCAATTACATCTATATATAGTTGCTTCTGTGGGTTTTAGGTAAATTTACCTTTTTGAAGAAACTTGACTCTCAAGAAAGGGAAGAGCATGCAAATTTACTTGAAGTTTTCTAAGTTTTTTAGTTTGATAAAGAAATTATTCAAAGAGTGCATAAATGATATTGAAAGTATAGAGGGAAGTGCATTTTTTATTTTATTTTATTATTTTTTATCATTCCATGAAGTTGTTGATCATAAAAATTCATTGGATCATACCAATCTTATATATGCTATGTACTCATATTTGTATCATGATCACAATTCAATTATCAAGACTTGTATATCAAAACTTTCAAAGCCTAAAGACAGACAAACATGATCTGAAAAAAAGAATCTAAACTTCCAAAGAAGAAGTTAAAGAAGATTCTAAAAGGATAAGAGAAGTAAAATAAGAGAAATTGTTAGGCATGGTGATATAAAATTCTCAAAACATTCAAATTTTTTATTTTTTCACAAGAAATTTAATATTTCAATCATAAGAATGTCAAGGAGGACTTGAGGTAATAGATGTCATGCCAATGGTGCACTCTTACTCAGAATTTTACTACAAGAACCTTAATTGAAAAACTTGTGATCGGATCATTCTGCCTACGCATTAAGGATTGAGTTTGTTCTAATACTGTTTGTAAAAATTTGGAAGCTTGTCATTCGACCCAAAAACTTAAGTTATTGAAGAATACTATTTGTATGCTCCTATAAGCAGGGATGGAGCCAGCGTAGGCCTAGGGAGCACGTGACGTGCCCCCTGGGCTCAGGCTAATGCACTAATTTTTTTATACATTTAAGTACATAATTTATAAAATATTACTTTGTGCCCCCCAAAAATTTATTTTCCTTTCTAAAACACCCCTAAGCCTAATTTTTTTAAAAAAAATACATATAGGTATATAATTTTGTAAATTATTACTTTGTGGCCACCTAAAATTAAACCCGGACTCCGTCCCTGTCTATAAGCGCTAGATTTTTTTCATCTGAATCCGATACGAGACAAAAAAGCAATACTCTAACCGTTGGATTACAGGAGCCATGGCTCCAAAGGAAGCACTTTTTGAGAGAAAAGTTCTAATTTTACCGCAACTCTAGGGTCAAGACATAAAAACACTAGTCTTCTGCAAATTACAATAAGGGCTCAATCAATGCTTAGTCCAAAGTATTTTTAATCAAACAAAGATATAGTTTTATAAAACCTTCAACCTCTTGCCTCCATTAATAATTGAATTGGACTTCTCATAAAGTATGTATGTAATCATATGAAACACTCTACTCTGTCTTGGCTTTTTTTATTTGATATTCCTTGCCAATGAACATCTTCTGTATACCTCCTCATTGGGGTACATGAATCAAGTACATGATGTGTCACTAAAAGCATATTTTTTTTCCTAAAAATTATTATTGTTTCCATATGATTCATCAATACTTTGGAGAAAGTTTATATTGTTTTTTTCGAAAATTTACTGGCCAACTTGAACCAGTTCAATCACCCAGAACTGGTTCAAGGTCTCCTGTTCGTTATTGTACCTTACCTTCCTCATCTGTTTTATTCTTATTTGGTTTAAACTTTCTTCTTAAATCCTATACACGAATTTGACTTGATTTCCAAATATTCTTTGGTCTTCCAAACTTCTATATAATCTTTCTTTCATTCAACATTGAGGTATGGCTTTTAGGAACAAGAATTCATTATTTTGATAATACCTTTTGAGAGATATTGTTTAGAAAATCAAATCTGATTTTTCTGTTTTTATCTTAAGAACACACACATATATACGAGTGATTTAATTGTGTTATTCTCTATCTCATCAGAATTGGAGCATAATTGAAGATTCAAATTAAGATTCCTAAAAGCAGATCTATTTCTTATACATTAAATTCAGATCTTGAAGAAAAGGGGTGAAACGATCACACTTTGGAAGGGTCAAAGCATTGAAGGAGTGTTATTTGATCTACCAGCAATCCTTCTACAGAGATCAAGAGTAAGCCTGGAGTCAGGGTTGTTGGACGTGACGTCGTAAATCCGGAGATTGTCAGCAATTGGTTTTTAGTAGAATGATAGGGTGTGAGTCTGAGTCAAAGTTTAGTATACTCTGTTTCAAACATAGTGGATTGTTTTACTCTGGACTGCACAGTCCACAAGGTTTTTCCCATAACAATTGGTTTATTATGCCAATTGGGGTTTCCTCACAAAAAATTCTGGTGCAATCTCTCTAACTTTACTTACTTTATTTTTCAGTATTTATCTTTGTGATTGTGAATGTTTAATTAATCATATTATTTAGGTAATTTAATTAATCACATAAATTGAACAAGTTAACTTATTAATCTCATCTAGATTATTAAATGAGTTAATTACAATCAAATCAACTAATAACTTTCGCACCGCGTAACTCACAAACAATGTATAAATTATATTGAAAGTATAGAGGGAAGTGCAATTTTTATCATTCCATGAAGTTGTTGATCATAAAAATTCATTGGATGAGACCAATCTTATGCTATGTACTCAGATTGTATCATGATCAGAATTCAATTATCAAGACTTGTATATCAAAACTTCAAAGCCTAAAGACAGACAAACATGCTCTATAAAAGAGAATCTAAACTTCCAAAGAGGAAGGAAGTTAAAGAAGATTCTAAAAGGATAAGAGAAGTAAAATAAGACAAATTGTTAGGCAAGGTGATATAAAATTCTCAAAACATTCAATTTTTTATTATTATTATTTTTTCACAAGAAATTTAATACTTCAATCGTAAGAATGTCAAGGAGGACTTGAGGTAATAGATGTCATGCCAATGGTGCACTCTCACTCAGAATTTTACTGCAACAACCTTAACTGAAAAACTTGTCATCGGATCATTCTATCGATACATTAAGGATTGAGTTTATTCTACGCTTTTCATTTGACTCAAAATTTTAAGTTATTAAATGGTACTGTCTATATACCCTTATAAGCAGGGATGGAGCCCACGTAGGCCTAGGGGGTATGTACCCCTCCCCCCCCCCCCCCCCCCCCCCCCCCGCCCAGGCTGATGCACTAAATTTTTTATACATTTAAGTATATAAATTATAAAATATTACTTTGTGCCCCCTTAAAATTTATTTTCCTTTCTAAAACACCACTAAAACTAAAGCCTGGCTTCGTCTCTGCCTATAAGCTCTAGACTTTTCCCATCTGGATCCGATACGAGACAAAAAGGCAAAACTCTAACAGTTGGATTGCAGGAGCCATGGCTCCAAAGGAAACACTTTTTGAGAGCAAAGTTCTAATTTTACCACAACTCTTGGGTCAAGACATAAAAACACCAGTCTTCTGCAAATTACAATAAGGGCTCAATCAATGCACTGTCCAAAGTTTTTTTAATCAAACAAAGATATAGTTTTATAAAACCTTCAACCTCTTGCCTCCATAAATAATTGAATTGGACTTCTCATAAAGTATGTATGTAATCATATGAAACACTCTACTTTGTCTTGGCTTTTCTTATTTGATTTTCCTGGCGAATGAACATCTTCTGTATGCCTCCTCATTGGGGTACATATATGAATCAATTACATGATGTGTCACTAAAAACATTTTTTTTCTTTCTAAAAAATTAATATTGTTTTCATATGATTCATCAATACTTTGGAGATTATAATTATAATAAGAAAAGGACTGTGGATTTTTGGATTAATTGTGACAGCTATAGTTTTACTAAAATAATGGGCATTGAGCAATCTCTTCAATTGGACGGTGCTATGTGTAGCATAACAATTCTAAGTCAAATTAAGTTAATTTCCTAAGTAATATTATTGCTAAATTAAGGCATCTATAATATTAATTATTAATTCAAGTGACCCTCCGAAATGTAGTGCAGTGGTACAAACATCAATGACAGCAGCAGACACGCCTTACTGTTAAATAATCACAGTTGTTTTTAGTGTGTGTGTGTGTGAGAGAGAGAGAGAGAGAGAGAGACAGAGAGAGAGAGAGGGTTTGAATAAAGATCAGTAAAATATTAGGTAATTCATGTCTTGCACTGTTAGTGGATTGATTATGCAACATAGGCCACGCCACAGCTTTAGAGGATTGCATTTTTAACTGAAAGGACAGAAAAATTAATGTAAATTTCGAACAAAATATTAGCATAAGCAAATTATTGCTCGATATATATGTCCATGTTGAAAGGTTAGTGATGCGAAAACAAGTACACTTGACTCCTTCCTCCCCACCCCTGTGTGAAATATATATATATATATATACACTTGACTCCTTCCTCCCCACCCGTGTGAAATATATATATATATATATATATATATATATATATATATGAGTCAGCCAATCATCTCAGATAATAAACAAATATATATATATATATATTACTTTCGTCTCATAATAGTTGTCCTCTTCAAAAACCTTAACTTATAATTTTTGTGAGTCAAAATTATCAAAGTACACATTTAATATGGGATATAGGTAATATGTAAGTATATAAAAAGGAATATGACTAAAAATGAAATCAAATGATTCAAAAATAAAAAGTGATAGTGAGTCAAAATTTTCGAATTGAATAATTAATATGAGACGGAGGGAGTATAATAAATCCATGTTTTACAATAATGATTACACACAGTAGTTGAAAATCACCTTAATTACAATGTTAAAGCCACAGGACCACATGATTTTGAAGTTAGGACCAATTACTAGAAAGTGAATGGCAAACATGAAATTTCATCACTTAAAATTAAAGCAGTCATATTTATCAAAAAAATAAAAAAAGCTAACGCAGTCACACATCTAACATCAACAACGAAGGTTACTATAATTAAGGTCATTTTTTACCATGGTGTGTAATTAAGACAAACTCAATAGATGCGAATGTAATCTACTCATAATGAATTAATGTGCTGCATGAACCTTAGTTTTTCATAATAAGCACTTTTATGGTAAACCCTGGCAAAATACAATCAATCTAGTAATAATTTAAAAAAATTAAAAAAACCTAAACATACACAATACAAAACATAGAGATTTTCGTTTCTTTTGTTTTTTTTTTTTTTTTTTTTTTTTTCCCTAATTGTATACTCACACACACATGTCTTGACGGAGGCTCGAGTACCTGACCTCTCTTTAAAAAATAGGGGTTTGGTTCTGCTAGGTCACTGACCTTTTGATAAAACATAAAAATTTAACGTCATAAAGCTTTACATAATTTTACGTTCACAACAAAAACAAAAATTGATCAATAAGAAGATTTTACTACGTCAAGAAGAATATAATATATACAAGAGTCTTTCAAACTCTAGTTCCATTATATTTTTTTATCTCTCTATTTGAGGATTCTTATTTTTCGATAGATACTAGAATCCGAATTCAAAACCGACCACCGAACCAAAAGAGAATTCAACTCACAACTCAACATAGAGCGCGGATGTTATATCATGAGATGCAATTTTTACATCCTATTAACACTTTCATGCTATTTTTTTTTAACATCATAAGGTGCATCTAACTCGTGATGAGCACCAAACACTTTCTGTTCTACAATTTTTTGTCAATGCTTTTAGCTTTGTTGGATGTGAGAATCAGAAGAAAAAAACCAAAAAAACGCACGCTAGCTCATGATTCACCAATCGTGAAGTCAATGTATAATATAAAAGCTAATATATATATATATATTAAATAATAATGTAATGTAGGGAAACATATATGGAAATAAATTGGAATATATTATTATATTCTAGCTGTAGTACTTTTACAGAAATGCTATTTTAATATATATTGACTAGAGTATTTTTTTTATTTTTGTAAACAATTTTGCCAAGAAAGTGTTTATTTAATGATGAAAACGGGTAACATGAGATTATAGGTCTAAAATAGACACCAAAGATGGAAAGGATGCAAATAAATAAATTGAATTAGCATCGCTTTTCTGATATGCAAATAAATAAAGGAAATCATAAATTACAATGTGATAACACTTGAGCCAATTAGTTTGAATTTCAATTCTTTTTTTTTTTTTTAAATTATTGAATTAATCTCTCTTACTACCAATCACTTATGATGGAGTAATACTACAATGCTCGTTTTGTTTTTGAGACGATTTTCCTAACAAATTTTATTTTTATTTTTATTTATTTTTATTTTTAATTTTTTCATTTTAAAGTGTTTCTATTAATGATTGACATTTCAGTCGATCATAAAAATCAGTACAGTTTACGTTAGTATTGTTAATATATTTTTTGAGATATAATATTAAATGAATTGAAAATTTTAACTTAATTTGAGTTTGACTTCTACTGTGAAGCACCAATAGATGTCAAGTTTTAGAAGGTTAGGATGCTATTGGCTTTATTATAAACCAACAATCATTGTCAACTACGAAACAAAGCCTTCTCGTCCTAAATTGTTGCATTACGCAATAAATATCAGCCATACATCAATCTATATAGTAATAGACATAGTGACACTTGTACATTTTTTAAAAAAAGAAAAAAAACTTGTTCCACTCAAATCCCAATTTGTGTAGCAAATACAGATAATTTTGCATGGACCACTTCCATTGTAAATAATTTGTAATAAACTATTATTCATTGACAATGGATGCAAAGTCGCTGCGATAAACTGTCATTTGATTTGCCAAACAATTGTAGTTTGTTACATGCTGTATTCTTTGGAGTCATGATAAATTGTCATTTGATTTGCCAAACAATTGCGGTTTCCCATATATATATATATATATATATATATATATATTTTAAGTTAACCCGTGATGTTCTAAAGACACGAATTTTTAGGGCCCCTTAATAATTCGACTAATTTTCGAGGACCCGGAAGACCACCTTTTCACCTGGGTAAGTTATTGCAGAGCAGCAGAAGTTAGTCACAAAGAACACCCAACGCGACTCGAATCTTAAATCCTGGACTTGCTAAGCTTCAAAATCCAGCGAGTAAACCGCTTAGCCATATCTAAAGTAAATTTTCCTTGTTGGCCTTGAGAAAGAATAAAGATCACAGAAAACGTTTTTAATTCGAGACTGTGTTTTTATTTTTTTGTTTTTTTTGTGGTTATATATAGATTAGAAAGCCTAAAAGCCTTTTAACCAATCTGCACATATAAACAAAAATTATGATACACCAATGGGCTTCCAAGAAGTTAGAAGACATTCTGCACATATAAACAAAAATATATATACAACAATGGGCTCCCAAGAAGTTAGAAGAAGCAAAATTAATTGCATGCATAGTCATGTAAGGGGTTTGCTATAGTAGTTTGGTGCCTTACAAAGTTTTAGATTAAAGATTCGATCTCTATTAAGTATGAATAATTTTTTGGAGCTATATTAGTGAGTGAAAATCCAAACTTCCCCGACTCATACGGAAGGGATGTTTTGTACGATGTCTCGGGAATTTAGTTAGGACAAAAGCCCCTCATACATCGTTAACCTAAAAAAAAAAAAAAATGTGAACCTTAATAAACCAGAAAATAGGAATATATAAAAATAACCCAAAAAGTAAACTTTACCGAATATAAGCAAGTTCGAGTAGTGTGCATTTCAAACTCAACTCATGTTTCATTCTTCATCACTAGTAGACTGATCTAGAATTTTTTTTGCCACTAAAAAAAAAAAAAAAAAGTAGTTGCTAACCTTCCACCTCGATAAACATAATATGTTAGAGTGTTTTTCAATTTCATCATCGTGTTTGGTTCGAGATGGAGAGATCTTCAATTGACATGGAGCTATGAAGAGATCTTTGTTTAAGGTGGAGTTATGGAGAAGCATGTGAAGTTCAAGCCAAGGTAGAGATTGTTGAGTTTTGTGACTCAAATTCGGTGTACGAGTAGCGTTCTAGCAGAAGTGAACATGTTCAATTTATTTAGAACCAGTTCAATTGGGGTGAATGAAGATGGAACCAGTTCAATTGGGGTTTCTAGTCCGTTTAAGAAGCCAGAATACTTGTGGAAAGAGGCTTAAGATTTGGTAAAAAAGTTGTGGTGTATTAGGCTTCGATTTTAGAATTGAAGATTTGTATGGTAATTCCTTGTAAGCAAGTTAGGGAATTCTTGTCCAACAAAGAATTATGTTTGAATTTTCTATAAATAGAGATGGGTTTTGGTAAAGAAATAAAGGAACGAAAGATGTAAGGGGTTTAAAGGTGAGTATTGTGAGGAGAGATGTGTAGAGATATAGTCTCAATAAAGATGATGAGTGAGTAATTAGGGTTTTGACAAAAAGAAGAATTAGAAGAAGAAGAATTTTAAGTAGTAGAAAAAGAAGAAAAAGGAAAGAAGAATTACCTATTTTTGGAAAGAAAAAGTATTAGAGCATGACTTATGAAGACATTTTTTATTTTTAAAAGAAAATTAAAAGAATTTAAAGAGAAAAAGAGGAAAATAAGGAAAAATTAAAGAGAATTTTAGAAACTAAAATAATTTTAGGGGGCATTATATATAAATTTCTCTATATATGTAAAAATATTAAGAAAACAACTATAATAATATAGTAGGCAGGCCAAGCCAGTGGGGGCACTGGGCATGAACTGGCTCTGTACCTGCATCTGGTTGTATATTCTCTTATTTGATACATAATAGTGAAATCCTTTTCTCCATAGACATAGCCCTTGAGTTGGGTGAATTATGTTAAATATTGTTTTATGCGTGGATGTGTATTATTGTTATTTCAATATATACTTGTATTGATGTGATGTCATGATGTTTCCACTTTGTGTGATGAATGAGGGATGTAATTCTCAACAATAGCCGACCGTTGAGTGGGTTAACTATCGTAATCAATCATGTTTAGTCCATCTATCCCACCTAAACCATTCAAAAAAAAAAAAAAAAAAAAAAAAAAAAAAAAAAAAAAAATGATTTCCAAGGAAAATAGCACCCCACTTACTTTTAAGTTCATCTATTGAGGGATATAATTCTCAACAATAGCCGACCGTTGAGTGGGTTAACTATCGCAATCAATCCTGTTGAGTCCATCCATCCCACCTAAAAAAAAAAAAAATTGATTTCCAAGGAAAATAGCGCCCCATTTACTTTTAAGTTCATCTAATTGAGTGACACTCAAGCTTTTCACTGAACTTACAAAACCTGATCTGAAATTTGCTTCCATGAAAAAATCTTGGTAACATTCATTGGTTCTCCTCTCTTCCCAACTCACTAGAAAATTTTGCTCTTCTTCTGTGCTTTAGTCATTGTCCCATGATTGTTGATATAGGAATCCCCACACTAATGAGAAAATGTCCATTCAAATTCTTTGATTTTTGGTGCGATCATCCTGATATTTTTACCACAGTTGCTTATGCGTGGAGCAATGAGGTATCTAGTGTGCCTATGTTTAGACTAAAAACTACATTAAAAACTCTCAATCACAATTTATTCAGCGATATATCTAACAAAGTAAAGAATGCAATGTTTAACTTAACTGCTTGTCAAAATCTCTTAGACTTTGATCCAGGAAACATTCAGCTCAGACAACAAGAAAAAGTGTTTTTATTAACATATTCCAGTCTAAGCAAAGGGGAAGAACACTTATTTCAACAGAATTCCAAGGTGAAATGGTTTGCACTAGTTGATCAAACACTAGCTACTTCTATAAGAGTGTCCAGAATAGACTCAACAAAAGAATAATCACAAGTGTTAAAATGCAGGATGGTACAAAATTAAAGGATGTGGAGACCATTAAGCACTCATTCATTACCTTCTTCAAAGATTTACTTGGTAGCAATCCTTAATGCTACCAAGGCTTGGAGTATTGTAGGGGAGGATGTGACACTGGCTATTAGGAATTTGTTCCAATGAAGGAAGATTCTCAAGCAAGTTAATGCCACTTATTTGGCTTTAATCCCTAAAATCCCAAACCCATCCTCACCATCTGATTACAAGCCTATAGCTTGTTGAAGTGTCCTATATAAATGTATTTCCAAGCTTATTGCTAACAAGTTAAAACCTATTATGCCTACTTTAATTGATAAGGATCGAAATACCTTTATCACGGGTAGAAAAATTGGGGATAACATAATTTTGGCACATGAATTGTTAAGAGGTTATCATAGGGACCTTAACCCCCCTAGATGCACATTCAAATTGGATCTCAATAAAGCCTAAGATAATCTAAATTGACAGTTTCCCTTAGATGTTCCTCATCTAATACAGTTCCCACCATTGTTCATCTCTTGGATTAAAACACATATATCAACTACTTCATTTACTTTTTGTATTAATGGTGAATTATGTGGGTTTTTTAGCAGCATCAAAGGACTAAGGTAGGGGCCGAACCCCTATCCCCATACCTCTTTATACTGGCAACGGATGTACTCTCAAGCATCACCAACAAAATCACAAGCAATACACCATTCTTTACATATCATTGGAGATGTAAATCAACCCTAATCTCTCACTTAACATTTGCAGATGACATACTCATGTTTTGCCATGGAGAGGTCAACTCTGCCCATTTCCTCAAGTCATCCATTAGTACTTTCTCTAATCTTTCTGGCCTCACTCCCAACCCCAACAAAAACAACTTGTTTTTCAGTGGAACTTCACCACAGATCAAAGACACCATTGTTGACTCTATGGATTTCTCCTAAGGGCAATCTAATACTTTTAATGATAACAAACCATTAATGATGTTCAATGTACTAATGTTTACATTGAGTTTAATTCTAGATCAAAAGGAACACTGTGAAAAAGGAAGGATAACTCAAACACAAGATCACTTTCAAGACTTTGAAGCTGAAATCACTCTGGAATATGTCATCAAAGCAAAATACAACTGGCTCAAAGAAGTTTATGTAACCTCAAAGATTAGCAAAGCTTACCTATGGGGTAGACAGGTTGGTGAGTGACCTAGGAACAAAATGTAAAGAATCTGTGAAATCATTTGAAGCTCATTCTAAGATTATACATCACTCACACACCTCAATTCATCACAATCATACTAGTTGAGTTGCCAACCATTCACATTATATTTGCCATTGAGTATCCAAACACTGAGGCATCACAGAACAGCAAGAAAATAGGTTAAGGCATAAATCAGCCGACTTAATTAGCAATCCAGCCGACTCAGTTCTCAACTGAGCCAACTCCCTTCTCAACCTAGTCGACTCGATTAGGCCGAGGCTCATCACTTTCAAAATCATAAGACTAGACAACTCAGCCGACTCAATTGGCAATCCAGCCGACTCAGTTCACAACTAAGCCGACTCACTTTAACAACCTAGCCTACTTGATCAGGCCGAGGCTTATCATTTTCAAAACCCTGAAAATACACAACTTAACCGACTCCATTATTAACCGAGTCGACTTGTTCTTGAACTGAGTAGACTCAGTTCTCAACTAAGTCGACCTCTTTTGTTGGTCAAACAAATCTGCTATAGAAATCCTCTATCTTTCAACCCGTGCTTCACTTTATGCTTTTGCAATTCATTTCACATGTGTATACTAACATGGTGATTGTCTTCTAGCTGAGTTAATGTTCTTGTCTTAAGGTCAACAGATATATTATCTATAAAAGAGCCATACACATGATTCCAAATCTGATAACTGCCCAATGCACAGAGCACCTCTGTCAAACAAAGTTTCTCTGTCAAAAGAAGCTTCTCTGCCAAATGTTGCTATGTTATGTCTTAATTTTAGAGGAGGTTTTACAATGGTTATTGACCAAGGAAGAAGTTTATATATGCTGAGATTAGTTGTCTGCAAGAGTGTGCTTGAACCTCAATACACAAAGACATATTCAGACCATCTTGCACAGCAAAAAGTTTAGTCATCTTTCATTTATACTCCAAGATATACTTCTGATATTTCTTCTCTCACACACTTACATCATTTAGAGAGTGAGCTTCATTTGTATCATTTGATTCTCTAGAGAGTGTTCACTGTAGTTTCAAGTTGAGAGAGTGAGATATATGTAAAACACTTCTGTACTTCATTGTAAGACTAAGAGAAAGAATTCTCTTATCAAAGTTATTGTAAGGTCTGGTTTGGCCCTAAGTAAAGACTAAAAGAGGTTGTCTCTTAGCTAGGAGTAGAAATGAATTGTTTCTATTCAAGGTTTGCTCTCCACCCGTAAGGAGGAGCCATATTAGATTGGGAAGTCTCAAGAAGGGTCTTGAGCCGAGGAGTAGTAGTTTTCGAACCTCGATAAAATCGTTATGTCTATGTTTGCAATTTCTCTATCTCTCATATTTACATTTCAGTTTATACTTGTGTTTATCTATTGATTTGTTTAACATAATTTTGTCTATTCAAAATTGCATATATGTTTCAGTTTGTTTGCTGAAATTGCGTTACTATAAAACTTTGAATTTGCCATAGTTAGACAAGGACTCTATTCACCCCCCTCTAGAGTCCACCCTTGGGCAACAACCATATAGAACATCTTCCAATACCCCTGTGCAGAACTACTAGTGAAATACCTTGTTCTACTATTGATTTCGACTCGACTCACTGCAAATGATTTCCAATCCCTTATTAATAGCATGCTTTCTAGATTTGCTAGTTGGACTTCAAGAGCACTGTCATTTATTGGAAGGTTACAGTTGATACAAGCCATAATCTTCAACATGCATATTTACTGGACAAACCTCCTGATATTACCAGCTAAAGCGTGTGACAAAATAAACCAAATTTTACAGAGATTCTTATGGTCAGGTAATGTAATGAACAAATATAGAGCAATGGTGGAATGGGAGCAGGTGTGTAAACCTAAATATGTAGGAAGATTGGGCATTTATGATGTCCAGTATTGGAACAAGGCTTCCATATTGAGACATATCTAGACTTTATGATCAAATGACATATCAGGACTTTGGAAAGAATGGACACTGAAACACTTGGTAAAACAGAAGAACATTTGAGACATACCTTTCCCTAATGATTGCTCCTGGTTATGGAGAAAGCTTCTCTAAAACAGATATTTGGCACAACCTCTTGTTAGACACATCATCAACAATAGCTCCTCAACAATGGTTTTCTTTAATAATTGTCTTCAATGTGGACCTCTCTATTAGGTATTCCTAACTCCAATCATAGATAGGGTTGGTTAATCAACAAATACGTGAAAGTATTATCACTACTCACCAATACCCAATGGTCATAGCTTAGACATATTTCTAACCTTGTTTTACCATATTGTGATATTAGAAGTCTACCATTCCCCAACCTCAACTCCAATGATACCATGCAGTGGACTTCTTTTCCTAACAAGTCATATTCCCTTAAACATACACTCATACCCTGGAAAAAACTCACCTAGTTTAAGCATGTTATACCATAACATTCTTTTTGCCTCTAGTTATCAATTTAAGAGAAGTTACTCACTCAAGACAAACCTGCACTCTACTATACAATGCAATCCAATGTGTGCAATCTTTGCTTAAAAGTTGTAGAGAACCTTGATCACTTGATCCATTAATGTAAATATTCCAAAATTGTGTGAGTTGGTCTACAACATAAATGTGGGTTCTCACAAACCCTAACTCTTAGAAGGATTTCCTAAATTGGGCATCCTCTAATTGGAAACAAAGCTAAAGAGAAACAGGGTCATGGTTTGGAAGCTAACATTGGAAGGAGGGAAATAATAGAATTTTCATAAATGAATCATTACCTCCAGTCCAAGCAATGAATGCAGTGATTAATGCAATCAGACTAAAGCTTTTCTCCATCAAGAAATGTGAATGCCCTTTTGTAGAAGAAATAGCAGCAGATTAGAACCTTCCCTCATCCTTTTATGAACCCACCCACTCAAATTCTGTGAGATCACCTAATTTTCAAACACGGGTTGATCAAGTTCGCACCTGAAGACCGGGGGATATCAAAACAATTAATATTTAGCAAGCACAGAATACAAGAGAAAATAATAAAATAAATAATAACGCTGAAAGGAAAAACTAAAATAATAACAATAATCATAATCCTCTAATACCAAAACTTCAAATAAATCCCATAACTGATAAAACTCCATAATCAACGTAAACTCCAAGGTATAACTCAAGAATCCATAAATCAAGGACCCCTAAACAAAAGTCCATAACTAAAATAATAATGTCTAAGTCTACTAAATAAAATATATAAAGTTGGTGTCCTACGTCAATGACACCAGAAGAGTGAAGATAACTAGTCTTTGATCTGCACGAATGACCTCTAAGCCTGGTACTGTTGAGGACCTAAAAAATAAAAGTGTAGGCACGAACAAGTTCTTTGTACAATGACCAAATCAGAGAACCGATAAGCGTTACATCCTTAACCAACTCATGTAATAACTATTTAGTCGATGTATATGTATATAGACACTAAAAACGCTCACTCTATATAGGGTAGTCTCAACCTGATCGCATGTATCACTTAACAATACACACGAAGTGGTCTAGTGTCCCCTCTACTATCAGGGCTGACAAATGACCTATATGAGTTATTCGTCTAATCCAGCAATATACACCTTAGTCCTAACCATTGATGTGAGACCTCAAGCTCATATCAGGGTTCATATATAAATATATAACATCATCAGTAAAACTATATCTAACAATGGCATAATGTAGCGTATCTAAGCTTATTAGTCAGCCCACCTACTCATCAAATATCAAAACCATATCTAATAATGACATACAAAATCAAGGAGCCTAGCTTATTAGCCGTTTCAATGATCTTATCACATACACGTATCAATTCTCATTATAGCCGTATCTAACAATGACATAATAGTCAAAGATCATATATAAGATCACAAAAGACATTATATTATTGTAATGTCCCAGAATTTTTTTGGAATTTTTAGTAATTTTTCATTTTGCGTGCCACTCGGGTCCTGGGGATCGTATGGGACATTTTCTTGAGCTTGGGAGTTTCAAAAATGCCTTTTGAACATTTTGAGCATGTTAGAATTGACGGGGTCAATTTTAGAATTTTTCGGGGTCAGGGCCGACTACGTGCTTGGAAATCTTTTCCCGATTTTCATTAATGATTATTGACTTATTTGGCATGAACTATATGCGTATATATATATTTACATATGAAGATATTTTGGGGGCAAGGTTGTCCTTAGTGGAATCTTGAAGGGCAAATAGGTAATTTTAGCAAAAGGGTGGCTTGGACCACATGATGACACATGGCACATAAAGGACCACTTGGCCGTTTAGAAGAATTTGCTAACACCCCCCTCTCTCTATATCTTTAGACACACACACATATATCTACTATGTTTCAAAGCCAATTTTGAGGGGTTTAAGGTGGGATTTTGCAAGGACCATATAAGGGAAAGTTAAAGTATTGGGCAAGAGCTTCCATTTGAAATCAATCTTGTACACACTTGAAATATTTCAAAATTTAGGGGCTAGCTAGGGCTTGTTTGGCCTGCATCCTTGAGGTAGGGATTTCAAATGCCTTAAACTTTTCCTTTCATTGAGTAAACTTCTTTTGTTCTTCATTTGATTCATAATAAGTGCAAAAATTGTGAACAAGTTGTTAGTTGAGTGATAGTGCAAGGAAAACATGCTTTTATGTGGTATGAAATGTGCCTAATGTGCTAAGTGTGATGCATGATACCTTTAAATTGTAAGAATTGCTAAATTTCAATGCTTTAATGGTTGTGATGAAGGATTTTAATTTAAATGAAGAGCATGCTTGTTTTTATTTTCTAGAAAATGTCATGTTTATGCCATTGTAGTTATATAAATGGAATTGAAGTCAAGTTGATGCAATTGATTCATATATATGACATGGTGGGGAGATTGAATGAGTATAACAAGTGTGTCAAAGTAGAAAGGGTGTGAAATGTATTTTATAAAAAGAACCGGATTTCGTGAGTCCGGTACTAACTTGACCTAGAGGGAGCGTGTGCCGATTTTAGGACATGTAACATTGACTACTAAGCCCTAAATGGTCGTCAGATTTGAGGCCAATGATAACTAATCACTCTCGCCTCGATAAAGTTGGTTAGTGGGTTTCGGTGTGAGTTGGGTCGATCTGGGACCACGGTTGGGACGGTTAAACATTTCCATACATACTCATGATAAATTGTATGTGCGACATTATGGAGTTGAATGGTGACTTGTAAATTATAAAATCTCTATTGTATAATCCCGGTTCCCTTTAATCTTTCTTATGTATTGCATGACTCAAGGGAGCCTAAAGTTGGTGCCTTAGGCATCCCCTACTGAACCTTAGTGCTCACCCTTTTAACATTTTTCAGGTCACGACAAGGAGGTGGTTGATAACGTTCCTCCACAAGTATAGTCAAGATTGACGAAACCATCTTTTATAGTCTTTTGTAAACAATGCTTAACTATAACGATTATTTTTGTAAAGATGATATTTTTCGTTTATTTTGTAGAAGACATTGTAATTAAGACCTTAAGGGTCTCTAACTTGTAAACTTATTCGTTTGGGATCTTACTTTTGGCCCCACTGTTCGAGCTTGGACCCAATTGATCGAGTTGGAAATTGGATCGGTCGAGTTAGACTTGATCGATCGAGCACTCTTGCGTGTTTACGTTGTTAACCCAAATATCGAATGGCCATAACTCTCTCATTTGATATCCAAATGAGGTCATTCTTATGCCCAAATTGATGCATTTTTTGTCAGCTTTCCGATTATTCTAACCCAAATATATATATATATACTCACTAATAATATCCTAATCCAAATCCTAATAATCGTCTGACAATGAAAATAATAATAATAATAATAACACATAATATATATGCACACACACACATCAATATATATACAGATACAACCATGGGCCTATAATCCACATCCATCTAGGCTTCCTTCTCCAACTTCAAAGCCAACACAACTAGCCCAAGTAAACTCAAGCCCAAACCCATTACTTCTAAACAAGTTAAATAAACAAATAATTAACAATTTAAACAATTAAAATAACAATTAAATTCATTAAATAATTAAATGCAAATAACCATCACATACAACCTAACGAGTAAATACAAATTAAATAAACAATTAACCAATTAAATAAAAATAAACAATTTAATCACATAAACAAATAACTGAATAGTCCAATCAATTGCAATTAAATTAAATAAATAAATGGTCCGAAAACTAAGGGGTATTACAAATCCATTCTTCTACTTCACAACCCCCCAATAGACACACCCTCCACCACCAACACCACCTCCTGCGACAGCACAACCACCCCTAACCATACCCCTGTAGTGTTGATACTTTCTGATTTGTTGATTGGTTGATTGGTTGACGTTGCTTACATTCTTGTACACAGAGGGATGCTTGATTTTGGGTTATGTTTTGGGTTTGCTTATCTTGTTTTGATTGGGCCACAATAGTGGACCTTTTGTTTTTTTGTTTTTGTTTTTGTTTTTTTTTTTTCTTGCCCATTTACTTCCATGTTTGGGCCGAGGGGAATGCCCCACGTTTTCTGTAAATATCTTTACTTATTTATTTTAATCTCTTAATTACTGAAAAAAAAAAAATTGCTCAATTTCGATTGAGGTTGGTTAGTTTTTTTTTTTTTTTTGGAAAGTAAGATAATTTTATAAATAGAAGCAATATTTACATGAAAGAGTGGCAAGCCCACAAAGAGTGGACAGCCCACTCACAAATTAGAAACCCTCTTGCAGAAATGTTTCTCTATCATCCCCAATTTCTCTCTCTCTCTCTCTCTCTCTCTCTCTCTCGCACAAAATAGAACCCCTCTGGCAGACAAAGTTTCTCTCACCATCCCCAATTTCTCTCCGTCTCTCTTTTGCACAAATTAGAAACGCGTTTCTATGCCATCCTAATTTCTTTCTTTGCACAAGATAGAACCCAATTTTTCAACAGCGTTGTCTTTTCCTCACTCGCTCCCGGTTTCCAGTTCCACCCTGCCGACGAAGAACTCATTTGGCATTATCTCAAGCGTAAGGTATGAGGCAAACCCTTTCGATTTGATGCGATCTCCGACACCTATGTCTACAAGTCTACAACTCCCCGTTTCATTTTTCAAATTTGCAGTTCTATATGTATGTGTATATATGTACATGTATTTTTGTATGTATGTATATCACTCTCCCGGAGTAGAAACAATCACCCAAGTCTATGATATTATAATCCATCGAAAAAGAAAGCTGAAATTAGCAAGCTTTTCTTTTCCCGTTTTCTGAGAGACAAGACTTGACCATTGCAAGACCCTTATTGGGGGAAAGTAGCTCAAGTGGAAGCAGAGCAGGATCAGTCAGCGGAATCAGTCAGTGTCGCACCAAAGAGCCATGCCCTACGGGTCTTCACCTACCTGTGGAAGAGGTGAGTTGAGTGTTATTCCGGCCTTCAAGTCTCTTCCTGAGGAGCTATTGAGTACATCTGGTGGTAAATTAAATATATATATATATATATATATATATATATAGAGAAAGCCCAGATATATATATATAGGAAAAAAAAAAACATAGAGAAAGCCCAAATGTACAAAGCAAAATCCAAAAACCAACAAAAAAAAAAAAAAAAAAATCAAATAGAATTGACCTGAACAACTCTCGCATATACAGGGAGATTGATATATATATATATATATATCAATCTCCCTGTATATGCGAGAGTTGTTCAGGTCAATTCTATTTGATTTTTTTTTTGTTGGTTTATATATATATATATATATATATCAATCTCCCTGTATATGCGAGAGTTGTTCAGGTCAATTCTATTTGATTTTTTTTTGGTTGGTTTTTGGATTTTGCTTTGTACATTTGGGCTTTCTCCATGTTTTTTTCTTCCTAATATCTGGATTATTTGTCTAGTGGGTTTTGGATTATATATATATATATATCAATCTCCCTGTATATGCGAGAGTTGTTCAGGTCAATTCTATTTGATTTTTTTTTTTGTTGGTTTTTGGATTTTGCTTTGTACATTTGGGCTTTCTCTATGTTTTTTTTTTTTTCCTAATATCTGGATTATTTGTCTAGTGGGTTTTGGATTGTATTTGGATTCAATCTTTCATGAAGCCTTCTATTTCATTTTTTTTCTGTCATTTTCGTAGTGGTTTTTTTTGTTGTTTGGGCAATTATGTTTTGATGCTTAGAAAATGGGTTTATAATTTCATGAACTGTTTTTTTTTTTTTTTTTTTTCAAGGTTGGGATTGTGTTTGGAAGCTTAGAAAATGTGTTTACTTTCAGGAAGATCCTTGATATTGACACAAGCTTCTTGTTGCAGGAAGATCCTTGATGTTGGAAATTCAATAAAATCCTTCAGAATCAAACTATGCTGCTTCACATGTTAAGAGAATTGAAGTTCAAAAAGGAAATGCAGACAAGTCACCAGAAAGCATTTTGAAACAGACGATGGACATTGTTGAATGGAACAAATCCAGAACTTAGTCATTAAGTTGTAAACATTCATTGGATATATCCAATGATGTGATGAAAAAAATAATGAGAGATATCACCAATACAAGTAGCAAAACACCACTAAACAAGTCATTGCTCCATGAATTGATCTCCAAGTCATATATTCACTCCAAAAATTTATATATATATATATATATATATATAAAAGATTAAGTGAAAATATTTGACACCACAACTCTTTCACTGAACAAAAACAATGGTAGAGGAATTCAATCTCTAGTCTTGTAAATTAAAGTTTCTCTGCCCAAGGAGAAGCTGCAAAAGTCAAGAGAAATAACCAAACATTAGATACATCGCTAGCTGTCATTACTCACTTACTTTTTCTTAATTAGTACTAAAATTTACCTTAAAAATTAATCTTGGGATGAAGATCGTATTCATTGGTAAAAGACGAATCATTCATTGAAATGTTGGACTCTAACCTTCCGTAATTCTGCTATAACATATACACAATGCACAATGGACAATCTTTTTAGAAGTATCACATAATTGTACAAAAATATAACCAGCATGACTAAAGAAATGTGCAAAAATATAATGAACTTGAGTGTAAACTTGTAGAAGAGGGCAAAATGTAAGATTCTGCCGAGATGGATTATTCATAGGTATGTAAGTTGAAGTCATCCCATCATACATGTCATTCCATAGATGAGTTGAAGTAGTTTGTTAATAAAAAAAAAATTAAAATTAAAATAAAAAAGATTATGGAGTATGCACGGACACTTAAATTACCATATGACTTTCTTGTGTTGCAACTTCATTCACTGTATGCGAAATTTTTTGAACCTATAGACATGAAACTTTCAGGTTATAAAACTAAAAGGAAAACAACAATGTAGGTTAAAATTTTTTACTGTGAAAAATTTGACGATGCTACATTTTTCATTTTCTATAGTTGTATGCTGCTTTCACCAAGTTTGTTCTTTTGTTTTACTTGAGAGACCTACTAACAAAGTATCAAAACGAGAAGTAATTTAACATCTGAATATATATATATATATATATATATATATATATATATATATATATAATATGGCATATATTCTAAAAATACCTTCTTTTCTTTCCTTGCTATTTTGACAACTAATGATTCTTTCCTTTTTGAAGGTGAGTGACCTTTGGTTTGCGATTTTAACATAGTAAGCAACTTACTGCTAGCACCAGGAATTTCAAGGAGATTATTGTTACATTCAACATACTGCGCTTTTTTACTTTTAAAATTTGAGTAAGTTGTAAGGAGCTTCTCCTTCACCTCATTCAATAATTCAACTAAAAACCAACATCTATCATTGGACTATATTCCAAGTTTTTTGTAATACTCCTGTTTTTCAGAGCATTTATTTTATTTTAATTAATTATTTTATTTGAATTATTTGGTTAACTGTTACTTGTATTTATTATTTATTATCTTGTGAATTGATTAAATTGCCATGGATTTATTATTTGCTTATTTAAATGGTTAGTCGTTTGTTTTGTTGGTTTAATTATTGTTTTATTTTCTTTTTCATTAAGTTTTGGATTGGGTTTAGAGTTGGTTTAGAGAAGGCCTAGGTCATGTAGTATTAGGCTTAAGGTCGGTGAGATGCATGTGTGTGTGTTTGTCTGCATATATATATATTGGTGTATTTTCCTTCTTGAAAATTTTACGTGTATATATATATATATATTTGTAGATATATATTACTACTATTATTATTAATATTAATTAATTTAGTTAACCATATAAAGGTTGGATTTAGTACATGTATATATATGTGTGTGTATATGGGTTTAGAGGGTTTTCTTTTACGTGAAAGAAAACAGAGGCAAAGAGAGAGATCAGACGACTAGAGAGAGAGAGTAGAAGTGACTGGAACAAGGAAGAGTGGCCGGCGGCGACTTGAAGGTTGCCAGAGTTTGAGAAAAAGACCGGAGAAGTTGTAATTGATTTTCGAATGGAAAATCAAAGAGGCAAGTTCTTGTTCTACTTTTCCCCTTTAATCCCTTATTCTATACATCGTTAGTATGGCTTTAGGGATGTTGAACAGAAGAGTTTAACTTGTTTCTATGCTTTAATCATATTAAAATTTAATCACTTTACATGTTTATATATGTATGTATAAACAAGGTTTAGATCTTGCAAATTGATGTATAAAAACTTGGTTTTAATTGCTCAAATCGTGTATAAATGCTTTAGATTAATTGTCGGAATCAATTGGGACATAGATACATGCTTAGGGACTCATAATGATGAATTTTAGGACTTAAAATAAACATGTCGAGCTGGTTTTGTGAACCAGTGCTCAAGAATTGTTTGTTCTGGGAACTAGTGCTCGAGCACAGTAAGGAGTGTGCTCGAGCACTGGGAACCAGAATACCCCAATTTTTCCTCGAATGGCCCCGAATTGATTCTATTAAACCCTGGACATGTTCTAAAGCCTCGGGAGTAGTGTTGCAAGATTTAATTACATGAAATTGTGGTATACCCTTTATGATTTGGAATTTTTTGGGAAGTATTAAAATTAACAAATGAATTATATGTTAATCTTTCATGATATTTAATTTGTATAATTAAATATACCCGTTGGATTCATGAATATAATTATGGTTGTTGATGTACTTATGAGTTACAAGCATGATATAGGGGGTTGAAGTTATTTGTTTTACCATCATTAAATATGAATAAATGGTAATATGTTTTTAATCATGCTTTTATTTTATTTATGATCTTAGATTCGATCTATGACTGTTTATATTCATTGTGCCATTGTTAGATATGACGATGATGAGATTTATGCTTTGAGATAGCTAATAAGTTAGGCTCCTTGATATTGTATGCCATTGTTAGATATGGCTATGTTATTTAATGTGTAGGTGAGCTGGTTAATAAGTCAAGACACGTTACCTTATGCCATAGTTAGATATGGCTTTTATTGATTGTGTATTTAATATATATTTATATGTGAGCCCTGATACGAGCGTGAGGTCTCGGGATCAATGATTAGGATTGTGGCATATATTGTCGGCAAAGATGAGTAGCTAGATATAGAAAATGTATGGCCTAGCGGTACAAGACTCCTACCTCCCAAAGGGAGGTCAGGGGTTCGAATCTCAGTGGAGGCAGTGTGTGTGAGTCTCAACTAGGAAAAAAAAATGTGTGAGCCCTAGTAGAGTAGGACTCTTGACCACCTTGTGTGCGATTTTTTTGATATACCCACTATCCGGTTGAGACTGCCCTATAGTCCAGTGAGCGTCTTAGTGTGTATATATATATGTACTGACTATATAGATATTCCATGAGTTGGTTAGGGGTGTGTCGTTTATTGGTTCTCTAATAGGGTCATTGTAGAAAGGACTTGTTTGTGGGTTTTAACCCACGTTTATTATATTTTTCAAGTCCTCGCCAGTACCAGACTTAGAAGTCATTTGTGCAGATCAGAGATCACTTATATTCACTCATTCGGATTGTTGATGATGTAGGGCATTATCTTGGACTTCATTTTTTAAAAAAAGCTTTATTATTATTTAAGTTTTAGGTTTTATTTAGGGGTCTATGTTATACGGATTCCCGAGTTGTACTTTAAAGGAGTTATTCATGGTTATTTATGGAGGTTTATTATTATGGGATTTTCTTGGAGATTATTATCAGATGATTTATTAATTATTTATTATTTAGTTCTTCATTTCAGCAGATATTTATTTATTCTTATTTCATCTTGTATTATGTGCATGTTTTAAATATTAATTATTTGATATCCCTCGATTTTTGGGCAAGGACTTGATCAACCCGAGCTGATAAATTTGGGGGTATCACACTCTTGAAGTTCATGAACTAGTGAATTCAACTTGTTAATGCAGTGCCTTTGTTCATTATTTGTAAAATCATCATAAGTATTTTTGACAAAAGTGTACACATGCTTAATATCCTTTCGCCAAAGTTCAAGAATATAATGAATGAAACCTCATTAACCTTTTCTTTGATCATCACCGATACTACATGCCTACATAAAATGCCTGTAAATTCAAACATATGGCATATGCATTGTACTTTACACTCAGTCTTGTTATAGAAAACTTGACAATCCACCTCTAACACTTTTCGTCACTTCAAATGTGAGAATTGACCATTCTTTCTTAACAAAAGAGACATTACAACATATCAAACCCTTCAACTCATTTTGAAATTGCTTGAAAATGTTGTGGATGTAAACATTCTGCAACTGACTTTCAATAGCAAAAACGGTGATTGTCAAAATAGTATTACTGAAAGATACAAAATCTGCAATACTTTCTTTCTCAGTCTTACTTTTTAAGGCATTGTCATATTGTTCAACAAATTGCCTCAAGGTAGTTTTTAAGTGAACATACCCATCAAAAAATGCATTCATGCTTTCATTTTGTTGGGTAGTTGACATTCCAGCCAAAAAAGAGAATTTCAAAAACACTGGAACCCAATGATGACGATCTGCATATAATAACTTCAACCATTCATTATTCTCAAGGTTATACTCATTAATCATTTTTACCTAACTATTTTCAAACTCATTAGGATTAAGCAATTCATACACAATATTTTTCAATATCTTTTTAATGGGCAAGTGCCCCCAACTTCACATGAATCTTTTTCATGATGTGCCAAAGGCATAGACAATGATGAGAATTTGGAAATGTTTTAAGATTTTTGCTTGAATGGCCTTGCATTGACTTGTTACAATAGCTTTAGGAGCATGTCTTAACATACATTCCAACCATGCCTCAAATAACCAAGTATAAGTGTCAGTATCCTCTTTAGATAATAAACTACAACTAAGTAATATGGACTGCCCATGATAGTTCACCCTGACAAAACGAGCAAATGACATGTCGTACCTATTTGTAAGATATGTAGAATAAAATACAATAACATCTCTAAATGATTGATATGTGGCTCTACATCTTGCATCAGCCCAAAATACATTCTTTAACCGCTCTTCATCATCTATATTAATCGTGTAAAAAAAGTTTGAATTCCTATATTGCATACGAACAAAATACTTCCAAAGGGCTTCAGCATCTCCAATCCCAAGTCTTAATTGTCTTGCTTTTGCTATGTGATTTCTATAATCGCTCTCATTAAACGATAAATTTTCATAGCTACCAGCTTCAACAAGTGTATGAAAAATTTTATTCAATTTTTATCCTGCTAAGTCATTTAATTCTAATCTTCTCTTAACTTGAGAATCTAGTGCCTTGTTATATCTCGGACTTAATGCATGATTGTGACCAAGAAAAACGCCAGTGATGTTGAAACTTCCATCTTCTTTACCTATAATATTGATTTTTGCCTTGCAATTTGTCTTAGTTGAAGAAGGCTTTGGGTTAAAAGAGTTTTTTGCAATTGATCTTGACTTGCCATTCCAAGAGCATACAAGTGAAAAATATCTTGACTTACTACCACTTCAATTCTTTCCGCTAGTTTTTGCAACACCAAAACTGATAGGGAAAAATAAACCTAACCTACCTTGACCTAACGATAGAGGCAACTAAGTGTTGACTAGCCGCTAGACCTCTTCGACTTTTGAACGATGATATTTCCATTGGATAAGAATGATAATATTTCATTATCAAGGATAATGAAAGATGACGTGGTTCAACAGGGTAAGGATAACCTTGGCACAATTTGAGGAACTCAAAAGGGTTAAATCATATCCTCGACAAATTTGGTAACAAACGGATCTCCTCTGATCTCGCACAAGCGGATCTCCTCTGATCTCGCACAAGCGGATCTCCTCTAATCCCGCAAATGAACTGAGGGAGAGCGACTATAAGAATAAGATCCTACCAGCCAATAAAGGTATGACAAAAAACTATTATTAAATCCCTGCCTTTCTTTTAGACCTTCGGTGACTGACTTGATCGTTGGAAAGCTCTTGGAAGGCACCACACCGGTGCTATCGAGATTCATCGATCTTCTACTCTCTTTTCTTTGCAGGAAAACGATGTCGTATCGGATCGCGTGGATTTCTCCCTCAACAGTTGGCGCCATCTGTGGGAACGACGATTCCTTTAAATTAATTACTCGGTTGGGTATATGCACTTGCGATACGGTATGGTAACTGGAATAGAAATATCATTGCAGGGATCTAGTCAAAGAGAAGGGTCGGGTGAACACCCAGATGTCTTGAATGACTAAGAACGGCTTGCACCGTTAGAACTACAGGTCCAAACTCTGAATCAGGGTATGGATCAGTTGATCCAACAAAATGCAGAGATCCTGGAACATCTTATCCCAACAGGACCACCACCTCAACAAAAATTATCCGACCCATATCCTCCCAATCTGAATGAAGAGGGACAACACGAGGAGGACCGAAAAAATAATCCTTTTCACAAATTCGAGGCAGAACAAAGCCAAGTTAGAAACTAACACAGAGAACCTCTTTCCCCGCCTCCGCGGAATCCCCAGTCTCAAACAGGCACAACCTTCTGTGTTAAGGAAAAGACAGAGAAAGTTACCTATTTTGACCTACAGATCGAGGATCTCAAGGCGCAAATGGAAGATGTCATGCATGATATGAAAGGGAAAGGTCTTGTAATACCCTTAGTTTTCAAAAGGATATAATTAGAATTTGATTTTTATTTTCTTGTGTCTTTGGTTTATGTGGCTATGTGGCTTGATGGTATGTGTTTAATTGTATTAATTGTTTAATTGATTATTTGACTAGTTGCAAATATTTTATTGTTTTATAATAATTGTTTAATTGTTATTTTGTATAATTGTTGAAATTACTTTACTTGTTTAATTGAAAGTGAATGTTTATATTATTTTTATTTTTTAAAACAGAGTTGGACTTGGATAGGATCAATGGACTAGTTGGATAGTGTAAATGGGTACAATTTTTACCCATGGATGGAGATACATGTATCTATGGGGATATATGTATTTGTGGGTTAGTTTAATTATTAAGAATTATTAATAATTAAATTAGGATTAGTACTTATTTAATGAATAATGTAATTCTAGGGTTTTTATACTTTTCACGGGTTAACCGACTTGGTTATTTTATTTTAGTTTTGTTTTTCTTCTCTAAGTCTAATTAAAAATTAGGTTATAAGGGTTGCCTATATATATATCGTATTAGGTCTGCCTAGGGTTTAAAACACAAATTATATTCACGAACAGAGAGGGTTGAGAGAAACAGAGAGAGGAGCGTTGGGGTTTGGCTAAGACAAGGGTTGAACCGAGGAGGGGTATTGGAAGCTTACTTGTGGGTTAAACCAGGAGAATAAATGAGTTGAGAACAGTCTCGGATTGCCGAAAAAATTAGAAGACGACGGTTAAAGGTTTCAAACCGAAACCTTAAGGGGCAAGTTTTATTCTAACTCCTTCCCTTAGACCTGTGTTCTGTGCATACCTAGATGGTCTCCAGGACTTAATCAGACTTTAAAACGGATAATTTATGCATGTTAATTCAGACTGTAAACTACTTTATGTTTTGCTTAACTGAAATTATTTTATTGCATAAACTATTACCGATTTTGTTTTAAATTCTTGTTAGCAATTCGTACTGGAATTCAAGGAGCTTCTGGAACCTTTGGGGTTTAGATTGAACCCTAAAAATATTAATAAAATCAATACAGAGGGCTTTGAATATCGCTGGAGGCGAAAAAGATGAATAGGAGGAAGTATACGGCTCTTAGGGAGAGAGAGCCGGCTCCCTGAATGAGGGAGCCAGCTTCCTCATAGACAGAGCCGGCTCCTACATGAAGGGAGCCAGCTCCCATCCTTATAGAGCCAGCTCCCACTTGTGGGGAGCCGGCTCCCATGAGAATAGAGCTGGCTCTCAAAAGTTGAGAGCCTGCTCTTGCGCTGGAACGTGCAGATATGGGTTTTTAAGTTTCTGTTTGGCCGTTTGGGGTATTCTGAAGTTGTTTAAATCACGACTAATGCTCTGACTAATTGTTTCAGACATATAAAAATATTTGGAAGCATTATTGCATTAATGTGTTAAGGAGTGGAACAACATGAAGTTTAAGAGAAAGCCTACATGTTGAATATTGATTAGTTGATTTAATTGCGTACTGAAATTTAGCAATTCTTCTATACATGATTTAATAACGTTAAATCATGTTTCAGAAGTATTATAAGTGAAGTTGATTATCTGAAAATAACTATGCTTAGATTGGATTAATTGATGTTTTAATTTATTGTAAATTGTATCAATTATTGGACTGTTTGGAGGATTTAAATGCTTAGTCTTATTCTAGCAATTTAAAGGACTGGAACATGATTTTTAAATCTTGTATTGGATGCATAATATGGTCATATACATATTAGACTTTATTTATGCTTATTTTGGAGTATGATTGATGATTAAATTTATCATTGACTGCATTAATTATTTGATTTGTGAATTGTATGCACCGATATGGGACGATGGCATACTAGGGACAGATTAGTTCAAGATACTAATTAAGTCCTACCTATTCTGAAATAAGAAATTGATTAAGTATAAAAGTTAAATCCTACTTAAATTGATGATTAAATTTATCATTTACTGCATCAATTATTTGTTTTGTGAATTGTATGCACCGGTATGAGATGGTGGCATACTAGGGACGGATTAGTTCAAAATACTAAGTCCTACCTATTTTGAAATAAGAAATGAATTAACTATAAAAGTTAAGTCCTACTTATATATATATATATATATATATATATATATATATATATATATATATATATATATATATATATGTCAGGTCAATAAACAGTTGAATGACATACCTTGTTTTAAATGGATTTTATATATATGATTATGGTACCGTGATATGAGCTTGAGTCTCAAGATCATGATTAGGGTGCGTATATCGCCTAGGATGGATAACTGGACATAGTTGATGTTCCCTGGTAGGTCTAGGTATACATACCCACGTGATGTGCGATTTGCATGTTACCTTATATTCAGGCTGAGACAGAACTATCGGGCTAGTGAGCGTCCTATAGTGTGTATATATACATATATGGACTATTTAGCTATTGTTGGAGTTATCTAGGATGTATCTATGTATCGGGTCTCTGCTTGGACTGTAGTAGAGTAGAACTTGTTTGTGGGCCTGACCCAACTTTATTTTTCAGGTATTCATCAGGAGTAGGGATCGTCTACTTCATTCTTCCAGATTATTTACTTAGAAGTTTTCTTTATGTTTCATTTTCTGATGTAGACAGTTATGTCTGTTTAGTTTAGTTTTGATTTTCCAGGGGTCCACAGAGTATGGATTCCCAAGTTGTACAAGTTGGAGGATTATGTGTATCAGAAGAATTTATTTATAAGGATTTATTCTGAGGATTTCGTTAATGGATTATCGTTTTAGTTTCTTTCAGCAATTTTATTTATTCCTATTCATCATATTTGTATTTTGTGTTCGATTATTGCCATTTGTTTTGATATCCTCGGGTATTCGGGCGTGGGCCTGGCCAATTCGCATTCGAGAATCCGGGGGTATCACAAGTCCTGCCGCCATAGATGACCTGGTGCAGAGGACCAACTTGCCGTTCAGCCTTGCCGTTATAAAATGCCCCCTGCCTAGCAAGTTCGAGATGCCCTCATTCAAAAGCTTTGATGGGACCAAAGATCCCCTCGATCACCTAGAGACCTTTTAAGCTTTTATGCATTTACACGTCGTGCCAGATGAAATCATGTGTCGAACTTTTCCCACTACACTTAAGGGATCGGTAAGAGTTTGGTTCAACAAGCTGAAGCCAGGAACCATTAACACCTTTGAAGAACTGAGTAAGCAATTTATGAGCCACTTCATTGCTGGTCAGAGGCATAGAAGGCCGGCCACCTACCTGTTTACTGTGAAGCAACAGAAGGGAGAGTCGATTCGGGAATACATCACCCTATTTAACACAAAGATGCTGCAGGTAGAAAAGGTGAACGACAAGGCGGCTTTGACCGCTTTCATAGGAGGACTCCAAACCTCCAGATTCTTATTCGCCTTATCTAAAGAACCTCCCAACAGCATGGCAGAGTTGTTAATCAGAGTGCAGAAACACATAAACGCTGAAGACGCCATGAATGCACGGAAGGGAAATGAAGGAGAGGACAAGAAGAGGTCAGCCCCTCTCACTAGGGATGAAAAGGATACTAGCTATAAGAGATCATTCTTCAGCCAAAGCGATAGGACATATAGTGAAGAGGACTCAGATAAATATACCGACTAACAATTGTCTCACAGCTAAAATTAGCCTTATCAAGTCATTCAAAATAAAGACTGGGGCATCTCAGTTCATCATTTTAAATGGAAGGTAGCTCCCTCACGTGTTATTTTGTTTTCCAATAAAGTCACCATCACCAAAGAGATGGATGACCCTCAATTTTTACGCAATAAAATATTTCGTTTTCAGTTACCTACCTATGTGGTAATATTAAGCTCATAGTAATCTACTTTTTTTTATTAAAGGGACGAGAGGCCGATGGTCGTCGTCCTACCGTAAGCTTATAAGTGTGCATTAAGGCGAGGGCCAAGTTTGACATTTATAAAAGCTATTACTACATTCACTAAAAATATAGTTAAGGCGAGTAGGGATCGTCCCAAGGGATTGGAGTCGAATTTAGTTATGAAATCACAATTAGGGTTAGTAGGTTGAGTGATCAAACAAATAGTTGGTTGGTTGATTGAATTAGAGAGTAAATTAAACTAAATAATTGAATGCAATAAAGAGTAAGTAAGAGAGAGAGATATTGGGGTTTAGAGGTCACCACCAAGCAATACTTTTTTACACCCTTAGCAAATGACTAATGAGGGAAATGTGTGTTGCAATATTGATGTGTGTGTGTGTTTGGTTGATTCAATTAGTAATGATGACCAATTAAGTATATATTGTCTAAGCAACATGTGAAAAGCACAATATATCTAGCAATTAAGTATATATTGTCTAAGTAGCATGTGAAAAGTACAATATATCTAGCAAGTCATTAATCCTTTTATTAAGCTCACAAGCCAATACACCACAAGGTTAGAGATATATGCTACTTGCATTCAAAAGTATGGAATATCAAACAACAAGCATGGATTGTCCTCCCATCTAACAACTATACTACCACTACATTACAATTAAGCTAATGACATGAAATTAAACTAATTAAGTTAAGGGAGAGGCACAATCCATTAAGAAATGAGCATGAACCATCAAGAAAATTACAAGAGCAATCCATTAAGCACTATGTTTTGACAATCTCTAGATCTAAGGCATTAATACACATAGACATGCATCAATAACACAAGAAACAGAGACAAACACAAGAACATCTATTCTAGCATACATAGACATATGGATAGAATGAAATGATCAATTGGAAGCATTAAACCACATAAATCATTGAATAAACAATTTTTTTAAACACATTACATTGGTCAAACTTACGGGGTAAATTTTTTTAAAAAACTCATTTTGCATTTGTGCCCAAGATGTTATTGAATTTACCTCTAAAGTATTGAACCAATGCTTTACTTTATTTTTAAGCGTGAAAGGGATGAGAAGTAATTTAAGAACTTCCTCTGGGACATCCATGTACCTCACGGTGGAACATAGTTCAAGAAATTCGTTAAGATGCCTATATGGTTCCTCTTCATCTAAGCCATAAAAAAGTGGACACATTTGAATGGTCTCGGGCTTGATTTCATATTGATTAGTCTCAAAATTAGGCAACACAATGCAAGTAGGTGCATGGTATGCATGAAGATTATAATGATCACGAAGGACCATTGGACGAATTGGAGCTTGAACTCCGGGGCCATGTTGATTGAGAGGGGGATTTCGCAAGAAACGTGGGTCTAAGTAGCCAAGATTACCTTATAGATTTTCCATATGAATGCCTAGGACGAGTGATATGACAATGACTACCCAAGACTTCTAGCGACATACGAAACACAACAAAACAAGCAAGCACTTCTCCTTCACAATAAATCAACAATCAACAAACTTCCTCCACATACAATGTTCGCATACTCCCATGCTCAAACAATATGCAAGAAAAGTAAATTGCCTCCACGCGGGCTCACGATTTATCTAAGAATTGAATTACAAGCCTCCACATGGGCCGATGATTTAACTAAGGGATGAGTAAAGAAAAGCTCATAAAGGTTCTTTAGTACTTCAACTCCAAATTTATAGCTTAGCTTAGCAATTTTTTTAATTTTTAGCCTTTTTTCCTTGCTTGCTTAGCTCCTTTGTTTGAATGCTCCTTTGCTTGCCTCCTAACTCAATGCACCTTGTCAAAGATGAACAAACACAATAAGAAATCAAAAGAAAAATAGAAACAAAGTAAAGACACGATCAAAAGAGTACTAATTCCTAATGAATTCCACAAATACGACGTTGCCTAAGCCCTGGCAACGGCGCCAAAAACTATGGTCGTCGTCTTACCATAAGCTTAAGAGTGTGCATTAAGGCGAGGGCCAAGTTTTACATTTATAAAAGCCACTACTATTTTCACTAAAAATATAGTTAGGGTGAGTAGGGATCGTCCTAAGGGATTAGAGTCGAATTTGGTTGTGGAATCACAATTAGGGTTAGTAGGTCGAGTGATCAAACAAATAGTTGGTTGGTTGATTGAACTAGAGAGCAAATTAAACTAAATAATTGAATGCAATAAAGAGTAAGTAAGAGAGAGAGATATTGGGGTTTAGAGGTCACCACCAAGCAATACTTTTCTACACCCTTAACAAGTGACTAATGAGGGAAATGTGTGTTGTAATATTGATGTGTGTGTGTGTTTGGTTGATTCAATTAGTAAGGATGACCAATTAAGTATATATTGTCTAAGCAATATGTGAAAAGCACAATATATCTAGCAATTAAGTATATATTGTCTAAGTAGCATGTGAAAAGCACAATATATTTAGCAAGTCATTAATCATTTCATTAAGCTCACAAGCCAAATACACCACAAGGTTAGAGACATATGCTACTTGCATTCAAAAGTATGAAACATCAAACAAAAAGCATGGATTGTCCTCCCATCTAGCAACTATACTACCACTACACTACAATTAAGCTAATGACATGAATTAAACTAATTAAGTTAAGAAAGAGGCACAATCCATCAAGAAATGAGCATAAACTATTAAGAAAATTACAAGAGCATTCCATTAAGCACTATGTTTTGACAATCTCTAGATCTATGGCATTAATACATATAGACATGCATCAATAACACAAGAAATAGAGACAAACACAAGAACATCTATTCTAGCATACATAGACATATGGATAGAATGAAATGATCAATTGGAAGCATTAAACCACATAAATCATTGAATAAACAAGATTTATATATATAAAAGTGCCAAAACATGTATTACAACAATAATCCCTCAATAACACACAAAATCAAGATGTAGAAAGCATGTTTGGGGCTAACTCTAGCCTTAAGAGGATGTCTAGCCACTTATGGTAATGCTTCTCTAACCCTCAAAGACAAACTCCATGGAAGAAATATACTCCTTGGTTGATGAAGAGCTCCCAAGCTTGTGTCTCTAGCCTTCTCCTCCTTTCTTCCTCCCTAAGAATAGCCTCTATTGTGATAGATTGATCTTAGTATCCCCTTCTCAAAAAGTGTATCATATTCTATATATAGGTAGGTCAAGTGACACACAAAATGAGCTGGGGTCATGCACAAAATATTCCCCAATGATTGGATAAGGACAGCTTTCAATGAGCTGGAAATTTAACTTTTTCGCACTGGAGGAAGTTCGATCGATCGAACCTTAAACTTTGATCGATCAAACATGGCTAAGATCTATCGAACTGAAGTTGGATTGATCCTCAATGGCGGTGCCTTTTTGGATAAAAACAAATCTGAGATATTTGAAGATATTTTTGGGAAAAGGACAAAAGTAGTTGGTAGGGTGGTACAACTAGATAAGATTAATCATTTGGATAAGGACAAGGTAGTTCGATCGATCGAAGAATGATGTTGGATTGATCGAACTTTGAGATCTCTGAAAATGTCATCATGGCTCAGATCCATCTTGAAGTGCTGAGATTGATCATCTTGGATCGATCGAACTTTGATCTGAGATCAATCGAAGATGTTGAATTCCACCTTTTGCTTCCTTTTGCTTCCACTTGGCTCCTTTATTTGATTCATCCCAGAATTGCTTCATTTCTGTTCTTATTTGGCTGAGTTAGCTTATTTTCGGGATAAGTGCCTGAAAATGGAAATAACACGAAATCAATCTAAAATGGTAAAGTAAGATAGATAAAGGTACTAGAATGCCTAAGCTTAAGGGGTTTAAATACGCACTTTTCAGCGCTCATCAGCCAACTACACCTTATTAAAGATTTTCTCATTAAAGGGACCAAGGGCCAACAACACATTCTTCCCTCATTAAATGGACAAGAAGCCGACTAGAAGGGTGAGATAATTAAAGCTTCCTTCATTTACTAGAGAGACGACTACTTCTTGTATTAAAGGGGTCACCCTCCTTCAGACTACACCTCTTTCCCCTATAAAGGAACGAAGGGTCAACTTCATCTTCTTCCATCGGTAAAGAGACAAAGGGTTAACTACTCCCTTATTAAAGGGTGAACTCACAACGTTCGAGCAAATCTAATTCCCTTATTAAAAAGGGCAAGAAAGTAATCATCAAGCATGCTTAGTTCAGTAGGACTTGGCATTCCCAATGCTTGACAAAAATCTAATTCCCTTACTAAAGGGATGAGCTGAGTGAAGTTCGTAAAATTTAATTCTTTTACTAAAGGGACGAGCTGAGTGAAGCTCGTTCCCTTATTAAAGGAGTGATGAGCTGAGTGAAGCTCGTAAAATTTATTCCTTTGCCAAAGGGATGGGCTAACTGAAACCTATGAAGTTTACAACTAGTATATTGGATTTTCAAAAGAAAAATCTAGTTTTACATCACTAAAAGTCATTGACCATGGGTTTGAATTCACGCCCTTCCAAAATAGAACCTTGATTTGGTATCTGTATTAATTCCACCATAGGGAATATTACCCAAAGGAAGATTACCCAAGGGAACAGTACCTAAGGAAATATTACTCAAGAGAACATTACCCAAGGAAAGAGTACCCACAGAAACATTACCCAAGGGAACAGTACCCAAGGTGAGAGTTCCCAAACGTACTTAAAAAAAAAAAAAGTTTACTGTTCAAGTGAATAGTACCTGCGGGCACAAAAAAAATAAAATAAAATAAAATACAATAAAATTTTATTGTTCAAGTGAATAGTGCACTGGGCAAAATAAAATAAAATAAAATTTTCACATTCCCAAAGCTAGATGAGCAACCTTGGGAATGGGGGGCAACTGATAGGGAAAAATAAACCTAACCTACCTTTACCTAATGATAGAGGCAACTAAGTGTTGACCAGCCGCCAGACCTCTTCGACTTTCGAACGATGATATTTTCATTGGATAAGAATGATAATATTTCATTATCAAGGATAATGAAAGATGACGTGGTTCAATAGGGTAAGGATAACCTTGGCACAATTTGAGGAAGTCAAAAGGGTTAAATCATATCCCCGACAAATCTGGCAACAAACGGATCTCCTCTGATTTCGCATAAGCAGATCTTATTTAATCTCGCACAAACGGATCTCCTCTGATCTCGCAAATGAACTAAGGGAGAGCGACTATAAGAATGAGATCCTACCAGTCAATAAAGGTACGACAAAAAACTATTATTAAATCCCTGTCTTTCTTTTAGACCTCTAGTGACTAACTTGATCGTCGGAGAACTCTTGGCAGGCACCACGCCGGTGCCATCGAGATTCATTGATCTTCTACTCTCTCTTTTTTGCAGAAAAACGGTGTCGTATCGGACCATGTGGATTTCTCCCTCAACCTTGACACTTAGCATAATTGTTATAATAATTATGAACTTCTTCTTCGAACTGAAAAATCATCCCGGCATGGGTATTTCCACTTCATCCTTAGTTAGCATTTCTTCTAACTCTTGCTCAGTTCCTTTATCATCACTACCAATCTCACGATCACAATGCATTTCAGCATCTTGCACATGTGGATCTTCTTCCATTTCTAATCAAATAAAAAGCCTAACAAGTACTGATCATATAAAGCAAAGCAACAATGTAAATGCATTAACAAATTTAAGTTTTATTAAATAATTGTTGAAGTCTCATTCCAGTAAAAATTGGTTACATTCTCACAACTCCCTTTTTTTTTTTTTTTTTTTTCATTCCCTGCTTTTATATAACACAATACTTCTACGTGAATCATGAGAAGATACTAATAAAGAAGAAAAATGTTTGAGAAAAATAAATATAAAATGTAAATATAAAAATCAATGAACAAAATATACAGTATCCCATAATTGTAGAATCGATGTCACCACATATCTAAAAAACCAAATTCCAAAAACAAAATAAAAAATCAAAGAGAATATAACAAAGGAAGACATACCTCAGAAATTCGAAACCTTTGGAGTTGCAGCAAATCGTTAAAAGCTTGTTGTAAATCGTCAAAACATTTGGAGTACGTTGCTGTAGATCGCGTCGAATCGGAAGGGTTTAACTTAGACCTTATGCTTGAGATAGTACCAAATGAGTTCTTCGTCGGCCGGGTGAAACCGGAAACCAGGAGCGAGTGAGGAAAAGAAAACACCATTGAAAAATTGGGGCTCTATTTTGTGCAAGAGTGATAAATTAGGGATGGCAAAGAAACGGGTTTCTAATTTGTGCACGATTGAGATGGAGAGAAATTGGGGATGGTGAGAGAAACTTTGTCTGTCAGAGGGGTTCTATTTTGTGTAAGAGAAAGAGAGAGAGAGAGAGAGAAATTGGGGACGATTAGGGGCGGAGCAAGGATTGCAAAGTAGGTAGGCTAAAAATAATTAAACCCATGATTACTTAGTGTGTCATCCATATTTTAAATACAGAATTCTCATGCATCAGTTATTCAATTAAACCCAATAATTTACGACCTTCTAAATCATTTACACTTCTAAACTCTAACGTGTTTTCACAGTCAAGAATCTACTGAAGTATGTTTTATACAAGTATTAAAACAAACACAAAATGCAAGATACATATGTTCCTTATCAATAAATTCACATTAGAAAGTAAGACCTATGTGCTCCACCCCTGACTAGTTATTAATCCATTATATAGTAAATTACCCAATTTTAACAATTTTTTTTTTATTATTTTATTTTACAAAAATAAAAATCAATATTTCATTGAATCAACAATAATAATCCTTGATATCCATCCACCTATGCCTTAGTGCCTTACACACGAAGACTTTAGGTCTTCTTCCATAGACTAACAATGTGTTTGGTTTGATGGGCTGGACCCTGTTATGTTTTAGTATGGTTTCTTTTGTGATTCGACTGTCCATGGTTCGCAGATTTGCTCATATTTAAAGCTTGGCCTTTGTATATTTAATAACTCCTTTTATTTATGAAAATACTATGGATTGAACTGGGCTGGGCAGGGCTAATAGGAAGAGAAAGAGTAGTACATGAGCTTATTAAAACAATAGTACTAATTTTTTTTTCAATTGGACTTGGGAGGTTAGCCCATTACTAGTTACGCCCTGGGAACAATTTCTCTGCAAGAGGGTTTCTAATTTGTGCAAGAGAGAGAGAGAAACTGGAGATGGTGAGATAGTAAAAGTGAATCAGCAAATGGGTAAACAAATCACTTCATTCTACCCGACAAATCACTTTCTTTGCCAGCTAGACAACCACGTCACTTTGCCAAACAATTCGGTATAAGACTTCCATGTAACTATCATTTCCCTTGTCTAATTCAATAAAACAAAACAAAACTGTATTTGTTGTGAATCTCACCCAAAATGAACTATTTATTCCACAAATCATAATTTCTATTTCAGGCTTAATCTGGATCGAAATAAAGTGTCTTGATCTAGTAATTAGTAACAAACATCCACTCAAAAAGTTTTTCGTTAAAAAGATGCAACAAACAATTGCACAAGGCATGGATCACATCGGGGTTCATGTGCGGCGCACATGATTTTTTAACAAGGCCCAAGCCTACATGCATGGCCCCCTCAAACAAAGTCCTACAAACGAAGACTCGGGCCTGTCAAGCCTGCTTTCGTCAATGAAAGCCCGCAGAAGGGCCCAAGAAAACAAGAACCTACTCATCATCAAAGCAAGCCCAAGTTGAAGACCAACCATCTGAACTTTATTTTGTGGTGAAGTCAGGACCATTGCTACGTGAGCTTGCAGATCTCTTGAATATTTATGGAAACAATTAGTTATTTTAGTTAATTAATTCTCTCACTTGCTTATGCCTCATTTCTTAGAACTCAAACTCACAAACCTTTTGCACAAATGCAGCTTCAAACAACTAAAACAAATTCATGCCTTCATTGTCACAACCTCCCTAGACGGAAACATCCAAATTCTGTCAAAATTTCTCCGAAGGAGCACAGAATTCGGGGAGATGGAGTATCCTAATCTCATCTTCTCTCAAATGGGTGGCATTTTCTGCTCAGATATCACCCTTTGGAATGCTATGATCAGAGGCTATGCTTACAATGGCCCATTCCAAAACTGCATATCAATGTATGATGAAATGCCTCAAAGAGGACTCAAACCCAACAATTTTACATACCCATATGTCCTAAACTCGTGCTCCGAGCTGGGATGGTATATAAAAGGGATCAAAGTTCACTGTCAGGTTTTTAAAACTGGTTTTGACAATGTTTTCTCGGTTGGCAATTCGCTTTTTAATATGTATGTAAGGATGGCTGATTCATTTGAGGTGGGTGTGTTGAAAAGGGGAAAATTTGACGATGCTCGGAAGGTTTTTGATGATATGTGTTTTAAGCCTGTGGAGTTGTGGAACCGGATGATCTCTGAGTATGTGGGCATTGGTGATGTTGACTGTTCTAGACAGCTGTTCGATGATATGTCTGAAAGAGATGTTGTTTCTTGGAATTCGATGATTTCGGGTTATGTTAGAGTTGGGGATGTTAGAAATGCAAGAGATTTGTTTGAGAGAATGCCAGAGAAGAATGTCATTTCTTGGACTTCAATGATTGGAGCATATTCTGGTTGTGGTGACCTTGAAACAGCAAGAGCATTTTTTGAGAAAATGCCATACAGGAATCTGGTTTCTTGGAATTCTATGATTTCGAGTTACACCCGGAACAGGAAATTTGAAGAAGCGCTGGATCTCTTTGTCCAAATGCAGTTGGAAAGAGTGGATCCAGACGGGTTCACTTTCGTTTCGGCTCTGTCAGCTTGTTCCCATTTAGGAGCTTTGGAGTTTGGGAGATGGGTACACTGCCTAATAAAAGATTGGCCTAAGTTGGCAGTTATTGTAGGGACTGCACTTATAGAAATGTATGCTAAATGTGGTGATGCTAATAAAGCTTTTACAATTTTTATAAAAATTGGGAATAAAGATGTGTTTTGTTTTAACGTTATGATCAGGTCACTGGCAATCCATGGGAGGATAGAAGATGCCATCAAAATTTTCTTTTTGATGCAGAAGAGAGGATTGAAACCAAATGATTTCACACTCACAAGTGCTTTGTTTGCCTGTAGTCATGGAGGTTTGCTGGAAGAAGGTCGTAAGATCTTTTATAATATGGAGAAACATTTCGGGATTAGTCCAAAGCTGGAACATTTTGGCTGTATGATAGATTTACTCAGCCGAAATTGTCAGCTTGAGGAAGCACAGGCTTTGGTGAAAGAGATGCCGTTTGAGCCTGATATAGCTATTTGGGGAGCTTTGCTTGGTGGTTGTAGGGTAAGCAGTGACCTAAAGTTGGCAAAGCGTGTGATAGAGATCGCTGGTAAGTTGAACACAGATGAATCGGGAGTGTATGTGCTCTGGTCTAATATGTATGCCTCAGTGGGCCAATGGCAAGAGGCTTCGAGCGCAAGAGAGAAGATGGAGGAGAAGAACATATGGAAGAGAACAGGGTGCAGTAGTGTTATTCATGATAGTTGTGGCAGCGACCAAGTAGAGGGCGAGCCTTGAAGCATCGGTAAAGTTGCTCCATTGTGACCTGGATGTCACGAGCCTCTGGATGCAGGGGGCCTCATGCATTGGGTTTTGCCTTTATTGCTAGAGACCAAGTACTGCTGCTATATAGAAGGCATTCAGATTACTAGAAAGATATCATTGACATTAGAGGGGAGAGATAATCGGAAGATTGTCAATGCTTGGAGACCTCAACATGGGACTGTTTCATGGCATAAAATTTGTTGGAGTGGCTGCAGGCCTAGGGATTCTGCCACATCTTTATTGGCAATTCAGAATAAGCTGCTCTGTTGTGAGAACCTAAATAGGAAAGGTATTCATCTAGCTTCTGTTTGCCATAACTGCTGGTGTTCTACTGATGATCTTGACCATATCTTTGTCACATGCTTGTTCGCAAACACTATCTGGGACTGGTTTGCTGATCTGCTGTCATGGACAATCCCCCACTGTGGTGGGGTAATGGATCTTGTAAGCTGGTTCAGTTCTCTGAACTTCAGTCACGAATACCAGAGGCTTATTTTCTCCTCAGTCATATGGCATCTTTGGACTGAGAGAAATGTGACAAAGCACCAATGCAAATCAAAGACTGCAGTAGACCTTGCTTGGCTAATCTGGTGGGAGATCATTGACCTGGCTGATGCAAATCTTGCAGATTTTGTTGTTGTAATTTGTTTGGTGATTTTTGTTGCTGTTCTTTTTTGTTTGGTGACCTGTTGATCACTTTTTTTTCTTTAGACTTTTGGATCTTCTTCTCCCAAGGGTATGCCCTTGTAGTCACTTGTACATTATTGTTCTATCTATAAATTTTTCCATCTTACAAAAAATAATAATAATAATAATAAATAAATAAAATAAAAGGAGATCGTCTCCTCACATGGAGGCTTTTACTGGGTGAAAGTTGTGGCACCTTTCAAGATTTTATTGTTCAATGTCAAAATTGTAGAAAGGTGTAATTATGCTTCTTAACATTGATATAATATCATAAAAGGTTGCTCCATAATAGGATCAGTTCTCATACTCCATTACCTGGACAGCCCTCATAAAGTTGCAAATGATGGGAAAAGGCATTTAAAAGCTCATAACTTTAATCAATACTGATTCATCAACAAAAAATATTACTTACTCCGTCCCAAATTTAAGTGTCCTGTTTTAGAAACTGTGAGAAGGGAGTAAAATAATAAATTGACTCAGAACTTTAAGGACAATACTTGTGTCCAACCCAGGTTGGATGAAGTTCATCCAACCCATCGACATGGCCCAATAAAATTGTGACAAGTGTTCAAAATTAAATTCGGCATTGCCCATCTATTTGCGGGTACAAGTTATAACCCATCTTACTTTTTGTCCTTCTCATCTTTCAACTCTACCGCCGCCGCCTTCTTCATCCTTCTCGTCACTGACGAACTGTGGCCTTGCCGTTGCTGAAGCTTCGGCCTCCTAGATCAACCTCCCCATCGCCGCCATCTTCTTTTTTTCCTTTCCATCTCGGCGTCGCTCCAGAACTCGATCCTCCGTTTCTTCCTCTATCTGGGTTTGATCAGTTTCTGTTTGTCTATTTTTTAAATTCATTTGAATATATTTATGTATATATAATTACATGTATACATGTATACTTGTATTAGAATTGTTAATTAAAAAAAAAAAAAATTGAAGAAAAAAAATGCATACTTGTATTAGAATTGTTATTTATGCCTTGGGAATCAGAATTTGAAAATTTTGCTAGCAAATTGAGAAATATTATGGAATATGTATGAGTATGGGTGATAAGTAACATAGATGGATGCAAGTTCACTTTTAAAAGGATTCCAGAGTTCAGAATGTTTGATATATGGATTTGAGTTTTATGTGGGGACCATAATTGTTGTGCATGATGTTGAAGGTTCGAAGTTGTTTTTGACTGTGCATAATCTACATACTTTTTGTAGTTTCCTGTTTATGTATTGCTAGGATACCTTTATTTGCTAAGCAGGTGATAATTGAGCTAAAATTTGGATGATTGTGGGTACCATTTCTGGAAACCCTCATGAGACTATAACTCGTTCACTGGGTAACCTAGGGGTTTAAAAACTTATTGCATATGCTAAATGCAATCGTGATTTCCACAAAGGCGAACTTTATGCTTTTGTTTTTATTTTTTATTTTAGTTTAGTTCTATATTGCTAAGGGACTAGCAATATGTAATTTTGGGGGTATGATAAACGATGAATATTGCATATTCGAGCCCTTAAACGTGTATATGATAAGGCCTTAGTGATGCTTTTATCTTGTTATTTGTAGGTTTTTACCTAAAAAGACGGTCAATTCCATGTATTTAGAGCTTATTATGAAATTCCCGATGCTAAGACACATACTAGGGTCCTTCCAGATCCATTCGGGACTCAAAAAGGAAATATTTGATGAAATTCAGTATATAGTGCGCGAGCACCCTTAATAGGGCTCGAGCACCCTCGAGCACCATGAAGGAAAAAGTTAGAACAATGGCTAAGTATGAAGAAAAAGATGCTTCAGAACTTTTTGGGTCAAAATTTGGTTATGTGTAAAAATAGGGCTCAAGCACCCTCAATAAGGCTTGAGCACCCTCAACAGGGTTCTAGCACCCTCAGCATAGGGCTTAAGCAACCTTAATAGGGATCAAACCCTGTCATCCTAGAACTTAAAAATACACGTGGGAAAGTTGTAAAATCAGCCTTTTGTGGTTCCAAACGGGCCCAATTGCCTTCAGAAGTTGTAAATCCCCACCAAAAAGGGTTAGAACTCAATTTCTCCTATAAAAGAAGACGAAAACACACATTAAAGAGCTCTCTCTTCTCTCTCTCGATTCTCCTACCTTGTGGTGGCTTTTAGGGTTTTGAAGATTGAAGAAGAAGATCTTAAGGAGTTTTTAGTGGTCCATAGAGATGATTTCTACAACATGAATGAAAACATCCTCCTTCTCCATAAGTAGCTAAACTCCATCTTAGAGCATTGATGTAACCCTAGTCTGAGTATCATGGTTTGACTGTTCTTAATTTTACGGATTTATATATATATATTGATTGCATGGTTGTGAGTAATTGACTTAGTATTCCTAAGTAATTGGTTTTTGATGAAATTGATCTTGATCTTGTCTTAGAATTAATTTTGCTTCAATCAAACTCAAACTATTTTTATTGTGAGAGATTGGTGGCTAAAGGCTTCTCTTAACGGTTTAAGTAGTGATCATGCAATGGTGCTTAATTGAATATGTATGAATGAATGTTTTGATAAGTCATGTCTAGAGAAGATGAGTTGTACTGTACCTTAGATTAGAGTAGTTAGGTAGACAATTCGTGTTATTCGAAAATGAGTTATAGCTTAGTATTTATTCATATATGCATTCTTAATTGAATTAAAGTGTGCTTGTAACCACTTGATTCCTGAATATACATAAGTTTGAATTTTCCCATAATTGAAACAATTGACCATGTTACGAGGCTAGTGGTGAAGTTAATCCTTAAGTTCTTCTCACTTTGATATTATCCCTTGATAATTTAGTTTATTTTCAATTTTATTGCAACTTAGAAGTCGAAAACAACAAAATCATCTTCTCTTGAATTAAATTAGGAATAATTTGATACTTAACAATCCACCACAGTCCTTAAGGTTCGACACCCTCAACATAGCCCTACCCTACAAAGATTCATTTTATTGTAAGTGATTTTTATCATTGATATAACACACATCATGTGTGCAATTTATCTTCTCAATAAATAGTCACATATATTTAGTGTAGTGGTGGTTGATGGAACCAAAGTTAACCAACACGTCTTAATGTTTAATAGAGCGGTCCCAATCATTGTGAATGTATAAAGGATATTTATAGGCAACGTAACTTGTTCACCACTCACCTACTCACAACCTACTCGTATATATAAGACACTATTGTATAATTTACACAATTCAATACAATGTAATATTTTCATTCATTTATTTCTAACAATGCATTCCACTAAAATTTTTATTTATGTTGAAATGACTTGCATGCCTCTTTGTTGAAGTACATTTAAATAAGAAAAATATAAAAGAAAATAGTAATAGCCTTCTTGAAGAACATTTAAATGAGAAAAGCTTCACAATAGAGATCAGAGATGAAAGAAAACATAAAAGAAAAAAAGAGAAATAAAATGCAGAACAGTATATGTAACAAGTAGCAAAAGCAATATTTGACATTGCGCACTTGATGAATCAACCAAATCCTTCAATCTTAACAGCCTCAAGCATATGGAATAAGAGGAAACATAATTAGCTATCGGACATTCGAATGTGATATAAATAAAGTGAGCTATCATACTTTCTTTGGCTTTGGCCTACACAATTCGGGAAATTAAATCATCTTTCTTTCTTTCTTTCTTTCTTTCTTTCTTTCTTCTTCTTCTTCTTCTTCTTTTTTTTTTTTTTTTTTTTTTTTTTTTTTTTTTTTTTTTGACAAAGACAGGTTTTCTTTCACTTAAATGAATTAGATATAAAAAAATGAACCAACCCAGATAAGAATAGTGCGGCCAGCTTAAGAACAAAACATGCAAATGGAGAAATGGTCTAAATTTTTATTGAATGCAGAAAAGAAGGCAAAAAAGAAAAACTATTATGCAGTTATGAAGTCAATAATTTGGCCGTACCTTCTCATGAACAACTGCTATTAATTAGTTCTTCCAACATGCGTTCCACCAGTACCAAGAAGATTGTTCCTGGTAACCTGCAACTTGGCTACAACATCAACAATATCCAATCGTTCAGTTGGTGACTTTTGTGAACATGCAATTCCAATTCTAAATACTGAAGTCAAGCACTCCTGTATCTTGTAATTACTATCACGATTTTGATTGCGAGTGTTGTTGGTGCTCGTGCTCGCGCTCACCTCCATCTCTCCTTGTTGAAGAAATACTAGATCTGCAATTCTAACAGCTGTCTTGGCAAAGTTATGAAGGTTCATACCATCATTAAACATCTCATCAGTCGGCCTTTTTCCAGTAAAGATCTCCAACAAAAGAATGCCATAGCTGTACACATCACCGGATGTTGACACCTCACTTCCCAAACCATACTCTACAATCCAGACAATCCAATGCAACAAGAAATGTTAGTATCTCTTTAACAAACAAATATTTTATTTGCAAAGTATGCATCCATTATACATTGTTCAGATCTAATAAAGAATTATTTTTTTTTCCTCGTAGTTGGGACTCACACACACTGCCTCCGCTGAGATTCGAATCCCTGACATTCCTTTGGAAGGTAGGAGCATTGTACTGCTAGGCCACAGGCCTGTTGGTGAATTGCATCTCATTTAACATGCATATGAGAAGAAATACAAGATAAAAGAAATAGAAGAGAAATGTTTAAAGGCATGAATGAGAATAATAATATGTAAGGGCTTGAATGAGGCTTCAACCACTAATTCAACTTTGTTATTTATATACTAAAAAGAGCACAGGCTAATATTACAAGAAAAGAAACTAAATCAAATCATTGTTATTCTATGCCTAGACATATATGTAAACAAAGTCAAATCCTATGATTCTAGCCTATCATATCTCAACTAATATGGTAAGTTACACTTATGATTCTAGCATATCATATTTAAGCTATAACTCCTTCTCAAGTTGGTGCATGAATCTCTCACATGACCACTTAGAGAATGCATATATCCTCAAATATTGTTCTTTATAAATATATAGCTAATGACTTTGTTTGGCTGTATCAAATTAACTAGCCAAGATATAACAATGGTGTTTTCTTCAAACCACCGTGTGTCTTATCTGACTCAGCTAGTGTCGTGTTAGACTATAAACCATTAAGAATGTCTCCTTAGACCATAACCAACAAACTATGTCTCCTTAGACCATAAACAATTATTACTGTCTCCTCATACCATTCCTCTTCCTAAATATGTTTAAAATATGTAGATGAAAGAATCAACATTGTCATTCATCACACAATTCCTCTTCATACACAAGTTTTAAAATATGTAGATAGAAGAATCACCAATGTCTCCTTAGACAGGCCACAAACCATCGACATTGTCTAATCAACCATTCTTGAATGGGTGTACTGAACTCGCAATGCTCTCATTGCGGTCAAACCACCCTGACTTTGACACCAAGTAGAAATATAAGAAATAAGAAATAGAAGAGAATTGTGTAAATGTTTGAATGAGAATGATAATGTGTAAAGGATTGAATGAGGCTTCAAACACTCATTCATCTCTGGTATTCATATATTAAAAAGAGTACATGTTAATATTATAAGGAAGAAAACTAAATAAAATCCATATTTTATGCCTAGACATATGTGTAAATAAAGTCAAATCCCATTTTTCTAATCTATCATATCTTGACTAACACGGTAAGCTACATTCATGATTCCAATCTATCATGTCTCAGCTAACAATTTGGGCTAATAGTTTATCTTTTTAGCAAACACCATTCCTTTTTTTTTTTTTTTTTTTTTTCTTACTCCTTTCCCCATCTTTTAGGTCGATTAAGTTAGATGCCTCAACTACATAAAACCTCAGTCCTAGTTTGAAAAATCAAAATTTTAGTCGAAATTATTATTTATCAAACTTTCTAGAAAATTAAGGTTTTTCAAAAACTTTATTTCAAGCATGAAAAAGCTTGTAGAGCAGACCAGAATAATTAATTTATCGTCCGTCATGCACATCAAATCGGTTATTTCAAGTGACTAAATACTTGTGAACAATATGCATCATGCATGTTAGTTGCAATTCTGGACCAAAACTTGACAAACATGTTGGATGACTCAAAAAGGCTAATTATGAATTTCAAAACAAAGATTAGCAATGTTCCTTAGAGTTTTCTGCCAGAGCACCTGAACAAAGCTAGTATAATACATATAACAAAAGTGGACAATAACTCCAGAAAGTATTTCTAGACAACTTTTTTTGTTCTATCTTACTTAAACTGAATTGGCGGTGTGATAATACATATATCACCAGAACTCTTTAAGATTAGGGAAAGAAATGTTAACAGAGAAATAAAAAATAAATAAAGTTGTATAGTTAATACCTGGTGGCATATAACCAATGGAACCTCTGATTCCAACGGAACTGATTTGGTTTCCACTATCGTTCTGGTTAGCATCAAGAAGAAATTTTGATATCCCAAAGTCACCTACATGTGCAATCATGTCATCATCTAGAAGAACATTGCTTGGTTTCATATCACAATGAATTATTGTAGTTTGGCAACGGTGGTGGAGATAATCAAGTGCACAAGCAACATCAATGGCAATATTCAATCTCTGAACAAGACTTAAATTTTTTTGTTCCTCGTCTGCCTCAAGTTCTTGATTTGGATGCAACCAATCATCTAGGCTCCCGTTAACCATGAACTCATAAATCAGAGCCTTGAAGTCGTTATTTTGTTGGTCAACACTAGAACATGCAGTGATCACCTTGACAAGATTCCGATGTCTGATGTTCCTCGACACCTCACACTCATTGATGAAACTCTTGGAAGCTCCGGGCTGGAAAAGATTAAGTACCTTCACTGCAACCTTTTTCCCTTCCTGATCAAGGAGTCCTTCATATACAGACCCAAAACTACCCACCCCTACCAAATTGGAGCCGCTGAAACCATTCGTAGCTCTATGTAAACTTTGGTAGGATACTTTGAAAAAAGAACTTGCTAAATTTTCCGATGAAGGTGTCACTCTCTTTTTTTTACAGCAGCAAAGAAATAGAATGCACAACAGTAATGTTAATCCAAGAAGCCCTGACGCTGTGAGGATTATAAATTTTAATGTAAGCGTTAATCCCCTCTTTTTGGATCCTTTGAAGTTACATGGAGGCCGCTGTAATTCAGGTATACCTCCACAGACCTTACTGTTTCTGGTGACTGAAACTGCAGTTGCATTTGCAAACACACCTTTTATTGGTACCACACCCTCAAGCTCATTGTAAGATAGATTCAAATTTTTTAAGAATGCAAAGCCCTCAAGATATTCTGGAATTTTCCCTGACAAATTGTTGTGAGAAAGATCTAAAACTTGAATACCTCTTAGAGAGCTCAAAGATGATGGAATGTTCCCTTGGAAGAAGTTACCCGCCATAGATAATATTTCTAATACCACGCAGCTACCAATAGTGCTAGGAATTTCACTGGACAGCAAGTTATCAGAAACATACAATTGACCTAAATTTTTCAAATTTCCAACTTCTATGGGAAGTGAACCAGTGAAACGGTTTTGAGACAATTCGAGAAGGATGGATAAGGAGGAGAGACCGACAACTTCTGAGGGCATGGTACCACTGAGATTGTTATTGGAAAGATCAAGTGATAACAAGTTTTGACATTTCCCAAGACTTGGAGGGATGTTGCCATAAAGATCATTGCTTCCCAAATCCAAGAGGTTTAACATACTTAAATTCCCAAACGAGGAGGGAATGCATCCAGAGAAATTGTTATCTGACATGTCAATTTTGTGTAGCTTTTGAAGCATTCCGATTTCCGTGGGAATGTTACCTGTGAACTTGTTGCCCCACAAATTTAGCCAAGTCAAGTTGATTAGATTCCCAATCCCATCCGGGATAGTCCCAAATAACTGATTCTTGGCCACGTTGAAGAATTCAAGCTTGTTTGAGAAATTGAAGATGGATTTGGGAAGCATTCCTCCAAAATTGTTTCTGTCCAAGACCAACACCTTTAAATTGGTGGCATTGGTCAAAGACGACAAAAAGTTGAAGTCTTCATTATCCCCAGTCCCAAGATGATTGCTGACTAATTTGATATTATTCAGCTTATGCAGTCTCTCCATTGTAGGTACCTTTCCAGTAAGATTATTTCTACCCACAAAAAATGATACCAAATTCGATGCATTGGATATTGAGGTAGGAATTGATCCAGTAAAGTGGTTATTGTAAAGATCGAAATATTGAATATTAGGAAGAGTGATGCCTATATCGGAGGGAAGGCTGCCTGTAATGTTGTTTCCTACCACTTCGAAACTTGTCAGAGAAGAGAGATTGAATATTGAGGGAGGGATGGTGCCGGAAAACCAATTGCTTCCAAGTGCAATCATTGTTAGCTTTTTAAGTTGACCAAGTGCATCTGGGACACTCCCGCCAAAATTATTGTCGGACACAGAAAGTAGCTCCAGAGATGATAAGTTCATCAGAGAATGAGGTAAACTTCCAGTTAGGTGGTTTTTCTTAATAAAAATACCACGGAGCTTTGACAAGGAGCCCAATTCCACAGGAATTGGCCCTTCAAGGTTGTTGAATTCCAAAACTAAGGAATGAAGGTTAGAGCAAGCAGATAAACTGGCAGGAATTCTGCCACTTATTGAGTTATTGTTGAGGCCTAAAACTCGCAGTCGCCATAAATGACCCAGCTCTGGAGGGATTTCTTGTTCAAAGCTATTGTTGTGGAGGTATAGTAGTCTCAGGAAACTTAGATTTCCAACATGCGGGGATATGGACCCGAACAATTTCTGGGACCCGAGGTCTAACTCGGTGACCCTTTTGTGTCGGCAACCACAGGTGACACCATGCCACTGGCAAAAGTGATTGGAACCATTCCATGAACTCATAACCTGAAGAGGGTCATTGGTTATTTTGGCTTTGAATGCCAGCAGTGCAAGTCGGTCTGTCTCATTCCCACTCAGCCTGGAGGTGGCTGCATTGGTAGGCATGCTTGCATGCATCAAGCTCAAGCAACATGCAACTATTACATACATAGAAATATTGAAAAGAAGTGACCTTGATATGCATAAGCCCAAGTCTGGAAGCCCCATTCCAGCTCAGAGAAACTTTAAGTAGCTCACGTTTCTGGAAAGCAAAGACAACATATTAAATCCTCAAAAATAATCTAATTAGTAAGTGTAAGAGGAGCATTTAAAAAACAAATAAATATATAAAGCTCCGTTAAAATAAACCTGCAATGTGTGAGATGGATTAAACTTGTAATATCTTGAACTCACTTTCCTTGAAATTTATAGGGAAAAAAGAAGATGTCTAAGTTGTGATCTCTCACGATTGTGCTATGAGGATTTCAATACCAGGCTTGATTTATATACAGTTCTATGTTCTAACTTTTCCAACCTTATGATGTTGGCATGGTAGAATTTTCTATATATATATATATTATTACTAAATCCATCTCACATATGTTGGTTGCTTGTGCATTTAAATGCCTTGACCAGGGGCGGCTCAACATAATTTGAGGCTTTAGGCAAAAAATATAAAAATGGCCTTTAAATATCTATAATCAACCCAATTAATCTTTTTTGTCACATAATTGATCTTAGAGTTATAAAACTTATGCATAGTAAAAAATGAGAAAAACAAAAACAAAAACAAAAACAAAAAGAGAAGTTAAAATAAGAATATGGAAAATTTTACAAATTCTGAAAAAAAAAAAAAAAAAAAACGCGTGAATGAGGAGCCCTGACCGTGCCAAACGTTATAAACATGAGGCTAGTTAATCTAACTGCCAAGTCTATACCATATTTATGCTATATTTAACATTTAGCATGGTCAAGGTATTTAAATGCACAAGCAACCAACATATCTGAGATGGATTTAGCAATAATATATATATATGACTTCAAAGCTTTTCTATCTTACAAGTCACAGGAAACTCCTCTTGTCAAATTATCAGTAAGATATGCTCAGGGCGGCTCAACTGGAAGGCGATAAGCGGCTGCCTAAGGAGCCAAATTTTTTATTTTTATTTTTTCCTAGCAACTGACGATAGCAAAAGAGGTCTCGTATTTTTTTTTTTTTTTTTTTAAATGTATTAATTATGTTTCTTTATATATATTAAGTATCAAATAAATATAAGAGACTTTTACAGTAAAGTGGGCTTAGTATAAGTATATTACCCATAGCCAAACGTAATTTACATATTTACAAATACATGAACCAAGTTCTATTTTAGTCTTTTATTAAGCTGAATTTATATTTTCACCCCTAGGAGTTTAATTTATGCACAATTTACCCAAAGAACAACTTATTCAAGTATTAGGATTTTGTCAAACAGCACTTAGGAACTGTTACATAGCGCTAAAATTAGAAGACACCACCCGTAGTCTACAAAGAAGAATTGAAGAACTTAGATCTAGAATTATATTAATACAAAATATTTTAGAAGTTAGACGGCAACGATTTTAGTTTATAAATAGACTTGACTTTAATAATTTAGATACCTCTATAAAACGATTAGGAGAAAATTTAGATTATATTAAAGAACAAGTAGTACATAATTCTAGTTCAAATAATTTAGATAATAAGATAATATTAGTCACAATTAAAGATATTAACAATGATATTGAGAATATTGCTGAAAACAAAAAAATAATCCTAGACTCCTTAAAATCCCTTAAAACCGATATCCAAAAATTGTTACAATTGTTTTATGAGCACCAGTAGTCCTGATTATTTAACATCGTTAGCTGAACTTTACAAAATTGATAAAGAACCTATAGGATTTACTAGTTTTAAAACAGACGCAGCTAATATACATATTAGACAAAATAACTTTTTAATTCAGTTATTACTTCAGTTATCTGATAAAGTTAATAAACTTGAAGAGAAATTAGAAGTAATACAAGAGAAAATTTGTGGATTGAATTATTGTTGTTGTCAAGTGAATAATTTTTTTTTCCCTTTCTAATTCATAACAAATAATATTTATGTATGTGTGTGAATATATGTATGCGTAAATATAGTATGCTGTTATAAGGACTATCATAATAATTAATAAATTTTTTTACTAAATTTGATCTTTTATAGCAAGAGGTTTATTGGAATTTGAAAGGGTTACAAGTAATTTCATTATTAAACTATATTTAATATAAGGGAACCATATGGATTTTTTTTAAAAAATATAGAGAGATCAACTTTAATTTTTATACAGAAAACAATTATTAGTATCTATGATTTAGTACCATAAATAGAGTGTTACAAAAAAAATTTGAGGGGGCCAACTTTAATTTTTATGTAAAACATTACCATAAATAATTTTAATTTAATATTATAATAAGGTATTTCTAAAAAAATGCGAGGGCCATGGTGGAAGTTTTTTTAATTTTTTTTTTTTTGTCAAGGGTCATATTGGTCAAATCAAAGTACTTGTAAAAGGTTATATTATACTTTTATGATTTAAATGGGTCAATTCAAAAATCAAAAGGCAATTACGTACTATTATCATGATTGGAGTGTTGTTCAAGTTTACAAACTTGAGGGGACAATTGGATCACACTCTCTCTAAATTGTATCTACCTGTTTTTATTGCAAACTTAAGGGGGTGTGAGTGCAAATTACCCTTTATTTTATTTTATAGTACTCCCTTTGTTCCAAAAAAAAAAAAAAAAAAATGTCTACTTTTTTATATATGTATACAACTGGTAGTTCACACACATAAAGAGAATTAAAATCTTAAGAATTTAACAAGAAAGAACAAATAAAAACAAAAAGAAAATATAACCACTTTGGGAGGACAAGTCTATCTTATAGATTTTGTTGACTAGAAAAGTAGAATATATTTCATTGACTTGGAATCTTCAGCTTGGAAAAATATTTATTTAATACTTGCGAACCATTTTTTTTTTTTTTTTTTTTTTTTTTTTTTTTTTTTTGTTTTGTTTTTGAGGCTAAGAATGATCACAAGACTTTGAAAACTTGACTTACAACATCATTAGTATAAAAAAAATTAAATAATAATTTTAAAAAATAGGAAGATACAAAGACATTAAGAAACAGATGGGTCATGATACTTAATTATATATGGATGCAATGACAATTAATTATATTCAATTTTTTTTTATAATCATTTAAGTCAAAAATTTGTGTTTATAACCTTTTTCTTATTTTCTTTCTTTGCTTTTTTTATTATTATTATTTCAGAGGAGTTGTTTTGTAAATTGTAAATTACACATTACTAACTTTAGTACTTAATTAGCAATTTTGAAAACCTTAACGAGTTCAAGTTGTAAAATTATTTGGTACTCAATATATATATATATATATATATATATATATAAAACTGGTAGTTCAAACACATAAAGAATTTCACAAGAAATAACAAATAAAAATAAGGGTAAATGTAAAATTTGACATAACTTCTAGGGGGTGTCAATATAATTTACCCTAAAAAAAAACAAAAATAAAACCACTTCCGGAGGACAAGTCTCTCTCCCTCTCTCTCTCTCTCTCTCTCTCTCTATATATATATATATATATATATATATTTCATTGACTAGAAAAGTAAAATTGGGATTTGAAAATGAAGATCACTTAAACCACCCATCAAGTTTTAATAAACCAGAAAACTATGTCTACCAGACTACCAATCACCAAATAGGTGTTCTTAATTCACTAATTAATTAATTAGCAAAATTTTAGGACATTACCTAATGGCCTAGGTGATACAAAGATCAGCTCTCCAATCGAGTGTGTTTGTGTTACAATTCCCCTCTTCTTAGTTTTGGGGGAGGCTAAATTGCATAATTCTAAAGTGAAGTTACAGGTCGGATAAAGTTTAATCTTTCACTTGTGGTCGTGATCGACCTGATATTTCATGAAACTTCAGGTCCAACTGAGTTACTACTCGAATTAATCCCATGCTTGCAGACTATGTAGTTGAAAAAAAAAAAAAAAGTTACATTTTGATTTCAAGACTTGTTAGATGTTGGATACTTAAAAGAAAATATCTTATGAAAATGTATTCAATTCTTCAAGAGAATTTGGCATGAACGGACACTCTGTGTGTAAAGAATCTATATTCTTCATAACAAGCACAATTGATTTTTCAACAAAAAAAAAAAAAAAAATTATTATTTGTTTTTGTTTTGACCGGAAATCATATAAGTACAAAATCACATACACCACAATATTCTGCATGAGGCTCGAAGTCATACATGCACTGCAATATTCTACATGAGGCTGGAAGTCATACCACCTTAGCCCATGTTGGAGTCCATAAAGAAATTCTTACTTAATACTTTTGGACCAGTTAAGTTATGCCTTGACTTGAAATCTTCAACTTGGAAAAAGATTAATTTAATACTTTTGACCCACCATGTGAGAGAAATTATTAGATGGTTCTGAACTATTAATAATTGGTGGACCAGTTTAATTCAAACCCTGGGATTGAGAAAATGGCTCACAAGAGTGTATTAATATATTGTAAAGAAATCTCAATATTAACTTTTATTGAATTAATCAACAAAGTATTAAATGGATCAAGACTATCTAATAATTTATCCCTATGTAATAGTGTCCAGTGCCTTCATTGACTTGGAGTCTTCCGGTGAAAAGATTTAATTGCACAATTCCAAAGTGACAATGACACATATTGATGCACATATCAAATTCATAAAAAAAGAAAATTTGAACAATTAAGATGAAATAACCTATGTGGACCAAGGAGAGTCTTGAAATCTGTAGATGCATAAATGAAGTCCATATAGAATATGTGCCAAGACTCATCCAATTCTAAAGCAGAACTGAAAAAAGAAAAAAGAAAAAAAGAAGTTGGATTATCTTTGGAGATCAAGAAGAGTTCTAAATAATTCCCCAAAAAGGATGCAATGTCATTAATTGAATTTAAAGTGATAATTTATATAACATGAGCATGACTACAAAACAGAACCAAGTGCACAATATAATATCAAATAGATAATTTATTTCTTTTGTTTTGATTTTTGTTTTCATATTGACTCCTCCAAGCAAAATTTTTGAGTCTGCTGCTAGCTAGTGATAAGTTATTTACCTAGCTACCAAAATTTAATAACTCAAAATTATTTAGGCTTAAAATTTATACTTTTCCTATATGATTCGTTTAAAATGAAATACATTGGGCATTGTTTTTTTTTTTTTTTCCTAGCAAGAAAAAACTATATTAGTGAATTGTGTATGAACAAGGATTTCTGTTGGGCCGGCCAGTTTGGACTTGGACTCATTTAGCTCTTTTTTTTTGGGACTTTTACAGTAAAGTAGTCTTAGTGTAAGTATATTACCCATAGTTTGCATATTTACAAATACATGAACCAAGTTCTATTTTAGCCCTTATAAAGCTGAATTTATATTTTCACCCCTCGGAGTTTAATTTATGCATAATTTACCCAAAGAACAACTTATTCAAGTATTAGGATTTTGTCAAACAGCACTTGGAAACTGCTACATAGCTCTAGAATTGGGAGACACAACACGTAGTCTACAAAGAAGAATTGAAGAACTTAGATCTAGAATTATATTAATTCAAAATATTTTAGAAGCTAGACGGCAACGATTTTAGTTTATGAATAGATTTGACTTTAATAATTTAGATACTTCTATAAAACGATTAGGAGAAAATTTAGATTATATTAAAGAACAAGTAGTACAGAATTCTAGTTCAAATAATTTAGATAATAAGATAATATTAGTCGCAATTAAATATATCAATAGTGATCTTAAGAATATTGCTGAAAACAAAAAAATAATCCTAGACTCTTTAAAATCCCTTAAAACCGATATCCAAAAATTGTTACAATAGTTTTATGAGCACCAGTAGTCCTGATTATTTAACCGCGTTAGCTGAACTTTACAAAATTGATAAAGAATCTATAGGATTTACTAGTTTTAAAACAGATGTACCGTCAACAAATATACATATTAGACAAAATAACTTTTTAATTTAGTTATTACTTCAGTTATCTGATAAAGTTAATAAACTTGAAGAGAAATTAGAAGTAATACAAGAAAGTATTCCCAGAGAATCTTCAAAAGAATTATCTGAATTATCAGATAAAATAAAAGAAATAAAATTGTCACACCAATCCTCTCCTACAACAGCCAAGCGTGTAAATTTATTACAACTTCAACCTCATAAGCAAATACCACAATGGCCATTATCCTTAGAAAAGCCAAAGAAATAATGAGAGTATAAGATTTATATGATAATGAACATAATGCTAAAAAATATATAGAACAAGGAATGAAGAAAGTTAAAAATAAAATTAATCTTTATTCTAACAATTTATTAGATTTTTAGAGCAAGATATATAATCATTTTAGCCAGAGAAAAATAAGTGCAGTTAATAATCAAGTTATTTTAGACCTTATAACACCCGAAGCATGCCAAGAACTAAATGATAATAATTTAGAACTTATGCATTTAGGCGTCATAATGATAGGATTAGTAGGATTAAATAGAGCAGAAACCGGAACTAGAGCACTTGCTTATATTTATGATGATCGATGGAATAACCATCAGCAAGCTCAAATAGCCAGCGCCGAAATAGACTTAGCTGACAATGCCGCAATAGTAGGATGTATTCTTAATTATACAATGACTACTAAAGAATTTAGTAAACATATTAAAATAGATATATCTACAAAAGGATATAATATGACTAGACAATTTGAAAATCTATTAGTTAATACTTTATTTATGGGAAAGGCAGTTAATCAGTATAACTTAAAGTTTAAAGACTAATTTAGTGAAATAGTTAAACCTTTTAGTAGCAAATATGTTCAGATGATAGAAACCAGAAAAGTAAGCAGTATTACCCATGAAGGAACAGAATGGAAATTACCTAAACTTACTACTACACCTAAAAAGATTCCCGAAAATAATATGATATATGTTTCAAATAGCGGAGATGCTAGCATAAGGTTTAGTAATTATAAAAGACAAGACAATTTAGTTGATGATACTCAAGAAGACTTTTTAACTACACTAATAGAGATCAAATCTCCAGAAGAAATAAATGTCCTTTATGATAGATTAGAAGATGAAATTCTAGATAAAATAATGTACGATTTTGATAATTTAGAATTAGAAGCATTGCAAGACAAGTATCCATAACCTAAATACCAACTTATTGAGAGTATTTATTTAGGACAAGGAAATAATGATGATATTAAGAAAAATATTATAAGTGTTGGATTTGAATCCTTCTATACAGCATTAGAATTAAACACTGTAAAAGAAGAGTTAAATGTAATAGAGCACAGAGAAGGGAAAGCACCAGAAATATCAGAATCTCATTCAATCGACCAAGAAATGAGTGACCAAAGAAAGAATAACACCTTAGGTAGTAATACCTTAAGTGATGATTTTACTACTGGACAAAGATTAAATCCCTCACGTGAAACTTATGTAGAAAATAGAAATATACCAGATATGCACACCTTAACACAATATCGTAGACAATATGAAAATATACCAGCATAATCATTAGGAACAATATTAGACATAGCAAGACATGATCCCCAAGACTGGGCAAAGGTAATCGAAAACTGGGAACAAGATTGTATTAGACAATCTATTTTGACCAATTTTGACAATAGAACTCAAGCCTTAGTCTATTGTGAAACCTTATTAAAAGGAACCATTCATGATTGGTGATAAGCTTATAAAGTAATTTATCCAAATGATTATGTCATCTTACGTGATAATTTCACCATTCAAGGATTTACAAGCCTCATTAAAAAAGTATTAATCGGTGAAGATAGATTATTAGATGATACCTTAATAAAACAAAACGAAGCTTTACGTAATTTAGAATTACTACAGATTTGTGACTTTAGATACATAAAACCCTATACCAATAAGTTTTTTGAGTATTTTGCAGCCACTGGTAAAACAGGTGATAAAACATTACTCGATTGATACCTTCAGAAGTTACCTAGAAGCGTAGGAACTAAAATATGGGAAAAATGGTTAAAAAACCCTAGACGCAATACTCTAACCATAGGAGATAGAGTTAATCATGTATATAACATGTTAAAAGTAGAATGTCGACAATGTAAAGAGTCTAAACAAATCAAAAAACAATTTTATTATACGTGTAGACAAATAGATTTTCCACTCCAGTATGGGTGTATGCCTCAAAAAAATTACAATTATAAGCATAATAAACCTAAAAAATATAATCTGCGTAAAAGCAAAACCTACAAGAACTTTCGTAATAAAAAACCCTATGTTAGAACTAACCCTAGGTAATTCAGAAAGCGACCTTGGTATAAGAAGCAAAAGATAAATAAAGATAAAAAAGACAACAAAGACAAGGATAATAAGGTAAACTCATTACCCACAAAAGAAAGACATTGCAAATGTTTTATTTGTGGAGATTCAGGACACATTAGACCAAATTGCCCTCATCAATACAAACAGAATCCTATTAAAAGGATACAAGAAAATATCAACATACTTGAAGATATTGAAGAACAGATAGAAGAATTATATGAACTAAAAAGTATTTATGACTCTGACAATGATAATGAAAGTATATATAGTATCGAGAGCTTAGATAGCAACTTTTTTGATAATGATGAAGACTTTGAACAAGGACTTCATTCACTAGAAGATTTCGTTTATACTATAAGTAATCCATCATGTCAGTATAACGCAGTTAGTTTTCAATTTTCTTCTTATAATTGTAAACAGTGCAATACATCTATTAAAAATGGTCATTACTGTGAAAACCATTGTAAAACTTTATTGTGCCATAATTGCTACACAAAATATGAATATACGTAAAAAGATATTTTAGTCGAATCTATAAATTCAATATATAAACCATCTAGTCTAATTCAATTCCCAGTAACATTAGAATTTAGAGACAAATTAGTTCAAACCTCAGCTATGCTTGATACTGGAGCATCTAAAAGTATAATTCAAAAACATTTAGTCCCAGACGAAGCTTTAGTAAAGTTAAATTATAATGTTAACATGAGCCAATATAATAATGAAAAACTCCCAATAACCCATTATGTTCAAAACATTCCTATATTAATTAACAATGAAAAGTTTGTTTTACCCCAGACTGACGTAGTTAATAATATTCCTAGCACCTATGATTTTATCTTAGGATTAAATTTTATAAATTCACTTACCGGAGGATTTATGTATACCCCAACAGGTTTACAGTTTTTTTAAAAAGGAACCTTTATTCCATCTAGATATCCTTATATTCCTCAAAAAGATAAATGAGCCATTACATATGTTAATACCTTACCTATGACAAAAGAAACGACAGAAAATTTATTTGATGTATCCGAATTTTTAGAAGACGTTTCTGAAACTTTAATGTTTCTTAGTCATCTTGATGAACCAAAGGTTTTCCTTAATAATAAAGCTATATTTAAAAATCCCAAACTAAACATTGATAATCTCATAAGATTAGCTGAAACCACAAAAATTTTAGGAGAAGACCCCCAAAAACATTGGTATAAAAATAAAATTGAAACAAAATTAAATATAATAAATCATTTTATAACTATAAAGACACAAGATAATCCTCATATCTTAGACGATCAAGAGGAATTCCAAAGACAAATTAAGGAACTGTTATTACTAAAAGTAATAAGAAAAAATAATAGTAGACATAGGAGTCCAGCCTTTATGGTTCGAAATCATGCCGAAATAAAAAGAGAAAAGGCTCGTATGGTTATAAACTATAAATGATTAAATGATAATACTTATGATAATAGTTATAAAATCCCTAATAAAGATGTTTTAATAAATCGAATCCAAGATAGAAAATGGTTTTCTAAATTTGACTGTAAATCCGGATTTTGAAAAATCCGAATAGCCGATGAATCCATTGAATGGACAGCGTTTACATGTCCTGACGGACATTATGAGTGGTTTGTCATGCCTTTTGGATTAAAAAATGCGCCATAAGAATTTCAGCGTAAAATGGATACTATATTTAATAAACACTCAAAATTCTGTTGTGTTTACATTGACGATATCTTAGTCTTCAGTCAAACTAAAGAAGAGCATAAAAAACATCTTGAACTTATATTCAATGAATTTATAACACAATGACTCATTATAAGTAGTAAAAAGATGATATTAGAAAAATAAGATATTGAATTCTTAGGTTTATACATAAAAGATGGAAAAATAGAATTACAATCTCATATTGTTAAAAAGATTTTAGACTTTCTTGACAAATTAGAAGAAACCAAGTTGTTACAAGCATTTTTAGAATTATTAAACTATGGTCGTAATTTTATTCCCAAATTAGGACAATTAGTAGGACATTTATATTCAAAATTAGGAAAACATGGTCAAAAGTATTTTAATACCTAAGATATGGAGTTAGTTAAGAAAATTAAATCTTTAGTCTCTCAGTTAGAACCTTTACAACTCCCACTTGAAAAAAGTTACAAAATTATTCAAACAGATGCATTAGCTCAAGGATGGGTAGGATTACTTCTTCAAAGACCAACAAAAGAATTTTCTCGAGATGAAGAACAAATTTGTCACCATGCTAGTGGAACTTTTAATAAAGCACAATCTATTTTACCCTCAACAGATCTAGAAATTCTAGGAGTAACCAACTCTATTGAAAAATTTCAAATTTTCCTCGATAAAGAATTTTTTATACGAACAGATTGTGATAATATAGTTAAATTTGTAAATAAAGCAAAACAACAGCGGATGTCTGTTAAGCGATGGATTTTCTTCATTGACTGTATTACCAGAAGAGGTTTTAAACCTATATTTAAACATGTCAGAGGAAAAGATAATTATGTAGCAGATATTCTATCTCGTTTACTAATCGATTGTTAAATTTTGTAGGAATGGAGATCAAGAGCAACAATAGCTATAGTCTTATACCAAGAACTTCTAATCCTCTTTTAATTATCCAAAACCCAGCTCAACAGTTCCGCGCTAGACATAATTTTTTTCCTGACCAAAAACTTATTTTAAATAATATTTGGTTTTCCAGAAACAACCCCGATAGAACCCTCGTTAGAAATCTAAACACCTTAAGTAAATATTTTGTATAAACTAATATAGCATATCAGAATTTACAAAAGGAGCACGAGATTCTTATATCTCATTATAAAAAGTTAAATTTAACCTATCAACAATTAACAGAAAACCCCACAGAACTAACCATTTCTGAACAAATAACTAATGAAGATGAAAATCTTCAGAAAGTTCAATTTTTGCAGGTACAAACCAAGCATGCTAAGCTTCTACCCCTCTTTTCCTCAACTTACAGAGAAATCCTATGACAACAAGTTGAGCTCTTCCCTGATGATCTCAAAGACCTTATCATTGAAGAGATTAAGTCTGATGGTTTCAAAGAATGGGTTGATATCCAAAACTACCTCAAAAATAACAGTCCACCAAAAGGAACCCGATATAACTATTTTTTCCTACGATTTATACAAACAGGCACCCAAATACCTATGTCCGTTATCTTGTTAGATGTAGATCCTATTTTCTCTATTCCTTTTGAAATAACTAGAAAAACCCTTTTCTCTACCAAAACAACCATTTGTTATTTAAACAAGTTGTTAGAACTAGGAATGATCTACAGTGTCACAGTACCCAAGGATACACCCTTAGAATATTTTAATTCTCTGTGTAAGTTTCCCAACCGTTTAAACCAAGCCATCGCCTTCAAACAAAAAATAACCCAAAGTTTTATGCCAAAAAGTCCAATTCTCCTTCAAATCCACAGTACTCCCCTAGAATGGGTAAAAGATGGAGCGATAATTTTGGGACAGCATCAAGTTTACATTCATTCTGATCCAACTGAAGTCAAGATTCTAACACGACATGTTGATTTCGCAAATAAATTTCGTGTTGAAATTGACCCTACTACCTTTAACCATTTGGTGTACTATAAAGCTTATCGACAAATTAACCAAAACTACAATCCTGGTTTCAGACTCTACGATCATAATATCAATATGAAAATTTTTATTAAGGCAAATTCCTCATGTCATTAAGTCTCCTCCAGAGATTGAGATATCCCCAGAAGTTGAAGAAATAATAAATGAGGAAAAGATGCTGTAAGAACAACTTGAACTGGCCTACAGAAATAAAGAAACTAGCTCCCCAGATAACACTGATGAATATCTGGCCCGCATACACAGAGGAGATATCTCACCAGCTAGCTCAACCGACAAAAATCTGGATAATATGCACGAATTTTGAGAAAAAGCAAATTCTCCACAGTCTAAAGATAAAGGCAACTTCAGCATCCAAGAAAAAGTAAATCCTCAACAGTGTACAGTTAAAGCAGATCCACCGAAAGCAAATTCTCAACAGCAAAAGTAGATATAATTCTCCAGAAAACGACACCAAAAGATCAGCAATAATTCATGCCATCTTATCTCTAAAGCATCTTGAATCTCAACCATCCATGCAGCATCTTCAAGCTCAACCGCCGATTCATCCCTCTCTTCTGCTATAAAAAGAGTCTCTCTGCTCAAGTAACGATCATCGAGTTTAGAGCCATCAAGTCTCGAACCATCAAGCCTCCCAGCCTTCAGTTTCCAGTGTGTTTTCTTTTGTGATTTCCTTCAGTATATATTTCCTTTGTAACATATAGGGTGAGAGTGTATCCATGTATAAACAGTGTGTATCCATGTATATATTTTCAATGAAATAAATCATCCAGTTTGCTCCTGTTCAACAAATTCGTTTTCTTTATTTATTATTTTCAGTACTTTCAGGTAAAAGACTTCTGTCGACAAATAGATCAAATATATAGATTTTATTTAGCCAGACAGTGTAGATCCTAGAATTTTCTTGAATCCAACCAGTACAAGCCGTCTTAGTTTTAATTTATCAATTTCTTCTGTGAGTTGACTCGAACTGTTGGCTTGTTGGCCCGTTCTTTGCCAGTGTTCAGGCGTTTTTACAGGGCGTTATCAGAGCATTATCAGGTTCGGCAGTCATTTCTATGATTTAATTGTTAAATTAATTCTATGTTATTTTGCATGCTTCTATCCGGTTAGATCCATCCCAATTTTGGTATCAGAGCTATACTGTTTCGTTAAATATAATTTATATATGCGATCTTTTGTCTAAATAAGTCTATAAGTTTTTATTAAGCTATTGTATAATTTTAATTTACCGTGAAAAATTAAAAAGAAAAGAAAAAATATTAAATATTTTGTTGCTGTACTTTTATTTCATTATCTAAGGTTTTTGTTATATTAAAGTATTACTTTGGGTCATTTTAGTATTATAAGTTCTTTTGTGGTATAAAGCATAAAAGTAGAATCCATTTTAGAGAAATATTCCCTAGGTCAATCCTTTTAGAGAAAATCAAGACTTTGTTTCCATTTTAGAGTAACATTTGGGCCTTAAGCCCATGTATTATTAATAATCCCTAAATATAACTACTATATTGATCTATACAAGTTGCCGCCCAATGGAAAAATAGCTCCCTAACTTTTCTTATTGTTTTAGTTGGGGTTAAATGCTCCGATTTTGATTTTATTACTCACAGATTAAATTAGTGAAAAAAAAAAAAAAAGTCTAAACCTCTCTTCAAATTTGGTTAACTTTGGTGTGACACCTTGTAACAACCCACTCCACCACATAGTATGATATTGTCCACTTTGGACCTGAGCTCATACGGTTTTACTCTTGAATTTTACCCCAAAAAGTCTCATACCAATTGGAGTGACACACCTACATATAAGCACTTCACCTTTCCCTTACCCCGGCGATGTGGGATTGTGCACCCATAGCTCACTAATGTGGTAAACTGCAATGTCTCGCACCCACCCACATGGTCATCACAATGGTATCAGAGCTTGACCCAACGGAAAATGTGCCGACGGGAACGTCGGGGCTCCAAGGGGGTTGGATGGCTAAAGCGTCGTACTTTCACTCATCAAGTGAGAACTTCCCATTGTTTATTTATCACCCTGTGGGCGGGTGTAAGACACTGGTAGGCCACCACACTAGCGAGATACTGGTGCACAATTCCACATCGCCTGGGTAAGGGAAATGTGAAATTCTTATATGTGGAGGTACTATCTTCAATTGGTATGAGACATTTTGAGGTAAAACTCAAGAGCAAAATCATGCGGGCTCAGGCCCAAAGCAGACAATATCTTAATTGATCTTTAGAAAAGTCAAAAGTCAACTAATTAAAAAATATAATGCCAAAACTACCCTTCCCCAATTTAAGTCATTTTAATTTGGACATAAATATCAATCTAAATTAACTTAGATATATCATTTTAATTCAGACATAAGTCATGAATCAAAAAAGTGCAGGTACCATATGTGTAAGAATCTGGAATACACCCATGATTTGGCATCTCACGAAATATCCGAAAAACAACATCTAGTGTTCCCAATATGATTCCGTTCCTAATTTCTTCTTTAAATCAATCTAATAAAATTATTATAAAATTGATTTTGAGTCATGATACACAATTTAGCTTATTAAGCCAGCAATATAAATTGACGACTACTTAATATTTTTATATAATGTTCATAATATGTTGTCATCTTTTTTCTCTATTTATTTCTTCCTCTTTTTTTTTTCCTCTATCTTCCTTCATTTTATGAATTAAATTGATTGGAAACACTAAAACATTAATCAGCATGAAGCATATAATTAACTTTACGATCATATGATTAAACATCCAACAATACATTAATATAATTTCATAATATGTTTAACATATGTCTAAATTAAACATCCAACTCAATGAAAAATGAAACCAAAACAATCAAGATCCACGTTATCTATGGCTGTTGACATCCCTTTTGGTAATTGGGTTTGGACTCCAATTGGGCTTGACGAACAGTGACATAGTAGAAGTTTGGGCCGAGAGGATACTGGTTTGTAAAAGCATTGGGTTGAAGATAGGCAGTAATGAATTTGGGCTAAGCAACAGACTTGGGTTGTGATTGGGATGCCATTGATGCAGTTAAAGGAAGATTGAGTTTTGCATGGATAATGATTGGAAATGCAACAGATATGGTTGGTTTGGATGACTGGAAGTAGCAAATATTAAGGGAGTATTTATTTAGTTACATAAATATGGGTTACAGGCAAAGGAGTAATGATATGGCAGATTTTACACAAAGGCAAAGCTACATGCAAAGGGACCACAGATCGGATAGAAGATTATTTTGAATTTTAAATACAGTAGATAAGAGTTATATATTTATCCTGTATTTGAATTTAGTTAAGAATTAGTATTCAGTTAAGATTAATTTGATTTGAATAATTATTTAGTTATTTGATAGAGTTTTGATGTAATTAGAGTGCTTATATTTAGGAAGTTGATTTACCATTTATTCTAAAATAATAAAGGAGGCATGCTGAGATAGAGGTCCAGCACCCTCGGAATCCTTTAATTTATTTATTTGTTTTCTCAAGCCTTTCCTAAAATAGCATCCTTGCTATTTCTTCTCTGTCTCTATCTATCTCTCTCAATATCTCGTTCTATCTTTCCCTCCCTATCTATCTCTCAATCTCTCTCTATTTTTCTTTCTATATTTATTTCTCTCCCCTTTCTATTCTTTCAATTGTTACTATAAATTACTCACTGAAAAGTCCTTTTAACTAAGGTAATTTTGAACCCAAAGAGGAGTTTTTCTGTTCCCTTTTTTCCTCATAATCGCCTGAAAGTCAACTTGCTCAAAGGGACTATAGCTGACAACTCACACTCGAACCATATAATTGGTTCTGGCACGCCCGTTCCATCTCAATTTAAGATTGGCTCTAGCCAGCCGACATTAGGGTCAACATTTTTGGCATGCCTGGTGGGACCCACTAGGTGAATAATTTATTTACAACAACGATGCCTCCCAAAAGGAACACAAAGAATATGAATTCAAATGAAGAAGAAAAGGAGGAAGTCCAGCCAACTGGTCAAGCCGGATCTCATACAGCAGGAGCTTCCTTCCCATCGGATGCTCTATTCATGCAAATACTTGAATCCATTCAGTAGGGAATGGAAAACTAGGAGGCCCGTTTGGGAGCTCGCATTGATGGGATGAATCAAATGGTTAATGATCGCATGGATGGGATGAATCAAAAAATGGATGCAGTATCAAATCAACTATCAGTGGTTCAAAGCCGATCTGATCAGGCCGAAACCTCAAATGTGCATGAGTCATTGGTTCTGCAAATTTCTTCATCAAAGGTGATTATCCCTGAAGAACCAAGGACAACAATGACAGAAACAATGCTGCAAAATCCAAGTCTCGGAATGCCAATTAGCATGATGCCAATTCAACCATTGGGTATTACGATTGGCAATGTGCCGAATCCTACTCTTGGCATGCCGATTGGTAACCCACCAATATTGTCAGATCCGCCGGCAGTAACTGTAGTGCCGATGTATCAACCACCGGTGATTAATCAACATAATCAGAATGTGCAGCGTCCACCAATGCAGCCGGTTCCAGTGGTGAGAGATCGGCAAGATGTGGTTGAAAACCAAAATAAAGGCAAGGCAATGCTAATCAACAACGAGAATGAGTAAATCCATTCGTTCCATTGCACCCAAATGATCCTCCGGGACAAAATGCAGGGGTCGATAGGGCTCAAATTCTGGCTTTAATACAAGCTGAGGTAGCACAGGGACGCAGACGTGCTCGGCCAGTATATAGAAAGCCCTATCCTGATCATATCGATACCCATGAGTTGCCTAGAAATTATCGGTATCCCGATTTTTCCATGTATAGTGGTGAAGAAAATTTTTCTACGGTGCAGCCTTTGTCCTTGGTTGAGGATGAGGTTATTCTCTAGTTCTCTCGCTGGGGCGGTATTTGAATGGTGCAGCAATTTACCAGCCAATTCCATTAGGACATGGGATGAAATGGAGGAGGCTTTTCATACCCAATTCTACCGAACAAAGACAGAAGCTACGCTAGCAAATATATCTTGTTTAACTCAGTTGTTGAGCAAATCGGTTGAAACTTTTATTGTTAGGTTCAGAAAGGCTAAACTCAAATGCCGAGTAAGTTTGCCAGAACCAGAATACATTAAGTTGGCAATGAATGGTCTAGACATTGAACATCGTAAGAGGTTTGATGGGGTTGAGTTTTAAGATCTCTTCGATTTAGTAGGCAGGGATTCTCGGTATGAGGAAATACTAAAAGAAGAGAAAGAGAGGAAGAATTCTTCTAAGGGTACTTGGTACAAGGACCCTAATTATGAGGTATTCTCGGCAGAAGTTGGAGATGAATTGGAAATTGACGTTGCAGAAGTCAATATCAAAAAGCCATACATTTGTGAGGCATTGGTTAAACATAAACCGACCACGGGAGGCAATGCATCATCATCATCAACATCGGCAGCAAGCAAAGGTCTTGTCGATATCAAGAAGAGTTATTCGTTTGACTTATCAAAAATAGATCAAATCTTTGATCACTTGATGGCTGATAAGATGATATCTTTGCCTAAAGGGCATAAGATTCCATCGGCAAGTAACTTGAAAGGAAAGGAGTATTGTAAGTATCGTAACTCTTGGAACCATGCTACTAATGATTGTACTGTTCTACGAGGTGTATTGTAGAAAGCTATCGATGAAGGTACTTTAAAGTTCCCAGAGAAAACTTCAGAGACCATGAAGGTGGATACCAATCCATTCCCCACAATCGTGTCTACTAATGTGATAAGCTTAGCCAAGCGAGAAAATCTGCAGGAGGCTGAAAAGGCATCAGACGAGTTCCTTTCATCAAATATGACCCTTAAAAAGATGGCAGAGCTGCAGAAGCAGTTAAGGGAGGCCCAGTTGGCCCTAATAGACCAGGGTTGTTGCCCAAATTGCAAGGGAAAGCAGAAGCCTAAAGAAGAAGAGACAATGGAGGTTCAACCCAAGAAGAAATGAATTCTTGGGAGGCTTACATTCCCAATTAAGCCTGGTGAAAAACTTCGGCAAAATGATTCTAGCAGCAGTCATGTGAAGGCGGAGAGGCAGAATTGGCAAGAAAATATATTTAGCCGATTTCATCCACAAAATCGACATCCTAGTTTTAAAAGGCGGTTACCAGTTCAATCAGAAATTTGGGTACAAAAGGGAGCCGATTTATATAAGGTGCAAACTATAAAACCTAAAACAAACTCAACGGAAGGTAGATGGACTCGAGTCAATCACCCAAAATTCCCTAAAGTTCAACAATATCAGAATGAAGGCCTTACTCGATCTCATAAACGCAGGGAACAAAGGAGAAGGGCTGAGGAAAAAAGGAAAACTGAAGAGGTAAGCAAAGAAGAGTTTGCTGAGGAAGTTAGTATTCCAGATAAAGACCAACCAAATAAGGAAGAGGAGCATCAGCCGACATGGCCCAGACGCAAAAATGAGTTTAGAATTCAATTTGGCAGTTTCCCAGATGAAATGTCATGTAATATGGCATTTGTTTTACCAACAATGTTCCAAGCTCCATCGTCATCAACTGCAAGTACAGAAAATAAGAAGGAAACAGAAGATGGATGTAAAGAAGAACTCAGCCAATTCAAAATTTATCAATTCTTTCCTCAGAATCGGCAGAGAAGGTAGTCTTTGAGAAACCTTTGTTAGCAATGACTCAATAACTTAGGCCTTTGTATGTTAAGGTATGGGTAGATGGTCAACCTATTAACCGAGTTTTGGTAGACAATGGCTCGGTTTTAAATGTTATTCCGACTAATACTTTGAAGAAACTCGGTAAGAGTATGGAAGATGTTATTCCTACTGATGTAGCAATTTGTGGGTTTAATGGAGGATCTACTAGCATAAAAGGAATTCTTCCCTTGGAGGTTGAAATTGGAGGAAGAACATCTTTTGCGGCATTTTTTTATTATCGAGTCCACGGCTTCCTATAATTTGTTATTAGGTCGTGACTGGATTCATCCAAATATGTGCATTCCATCATCTTTACACCAGATGCTGATCTTTTGGGATGGAGATAAGGTGAAGATAGTGAATGCCGATGACAAGCCATTTGTGGCAAAAGTGTACTCGGCAGATGCTATTTTGTATGACGAAGAATGTGTTCCTATTCAATTTGTGGGAACAGGAGCTGATGGAAGACCTACATCAGCAACCATGAGAAGAAGTCTTGCCGATCGTGAAATCGGCGAGTTACAGTAGGAGATTTCTAAGCCGAAGGTAGAACTCTATCGGCTTACTATAATTGAAGAAGAAGTTGTTGATGGAAGCGAAACTTGAAAGAGAAACTGCTCGGCAGCAGGCCTTTAGGGCCGCTTACATTAGGTTACTAGCATACATAGCCGAAAAATGGCTAGAAAAAGAAGCAACAATAAAGCCAGGACCATCGGTTAATTTTGCAGAAGCTGATCACATCGATAATGAAAAGTTGGATGCTATTCAGTTGGAAGACTTGGAATTGGCACCAGTTAAGCTTGATGATCTCAAAGCAGAAACTCAGGATCCATTAAAGGAGGTGAATTTAGGCACTGAGGCAGGGCCTAGACCAACTTATATCAGTGCACTGTTAGAACTAGAATTACAAGCCGAGGTTATCGGTATGCTGAAGCAATACAGTGACTGTTTTGCTTGGAATTATGAGGAAATACCGGGTTTATCCAGAGATCTGGTGGAACATTGGCTGCCCATCAAAGATGGCTACAAGCCATATAAACAGCCACCTCGTCGAATATCTCAAGAGGTGGTAGACAAAGTCAAGGTGGAGATCGAATGATTATTGGATGCTGGTTTCATTCGAACTACAAGGTATGTTGAATGGTTATCGAATGTAGTTCCTGTTATAAAGAAGAATGGAAAATTACGTATATGTGTTGATTTCTGAAACATAAACTTGGCAACCCCAAAAGATGAGTTCCCAATGCTGATAGCCGATCAACTAATTGATGCGGCTGCAAAACACCAAATTATGTCTTTTATGATCGACACTCAGGCTATAATCAGATTTATATAGCAGAGGAGGATATTCCAAAAACAGCTTTTAGGTGTCCTGGATCAATTGGAACTTTTGAATGGGTGGTAATACCTTTTGGTTTGAAGAATGCTGGTACTACATATCAGCGGGATATGAATTTTATTTTTCATGATATGCTCGGCAAGTTTATGGAGGTATACATTGATGATGTAGTAGTAAAATCAGCAACAAAAAAGGAGCACTTGGTTCATCTCAAAACATCCTTTGAGAGGATGAGGGCCCATAAGCTAAAAATGAATCCAATAAAGTGTGCCTTTGGAGTCTCGGCAGGAAACTTTTTGGGTTTCTTACTTCATTAAAGGGGTATAGAGATCGATAGGAATAAAGCTAGAGTAATTATTGATGCTAGTGCCCCGAGAATCAAAAAACAGTTGCAGAGGTTACTTAGGCAAATGAACCATCTTAGGAGATTTATCGTTAATACAACTGGGAAGTTACATGTGTTTTCCCTACTACTCAAGTTGAAGCCGATGGAAGAATTAAAATGGGATGATACACACCAGAGGGTATTTGATCAGATCAAGGAGTACTTGTCAAGTCCTCCTGTCATGATGCCGCCAAGGAAGAAATGGCCAATGAAGTTGTATTTATCCGCTGCTGAAGAATCAATTGGAGCTATGCTGGCACAAGAGAATGAAGTAGGAAATGAACAAGCAATATATTATCTCAGCCAATTTTTAACTCCAGTCGAGTGTAGATATAGGCCGATTGAGAAATTATGTTTGGCTTTGTATTTTACAGCAATGAAATTCAGAGTCTATATATTGCTTGTTTTGGTTTATATTATTTTTCAAACAGATCTTATAAAGTATATGCTATCAAGGCCATTAATCACAGGCCGGATCGGCAAGTGGGCTCTAGCATTAATGGAATTCAACTTTGCATATGTTCCACAAAAGGCAATTAAGGGAAGAGTTTTGGCAGATTTTCTTGCCGATCATCCCTCGCCTGAAATTATGTCACAAGTATTTGATGAGCTCGACTCGGCATCCATATTCATGACTCCATGGACTTTAATATTTGATGGGTCGAGTACCAGTGAAGGCTCAGGAGCTGGAATAGTCAAAATATCCCCAACAGGGAATCAAATTTCATTTTCCTTCTTTTTGGATTTCAGGTGTTCAAATAATCAAGCCGAGTATGAGGCATTAATTATTGGTTTGGAAATTCTGCTAGAAATGGCAGTCAAAGACGTCCACATTGTGGGAAATTCAAGTTTGGTGATTAATCAAATCTCAGAAGACTTTAGATGTTTGAATTGGCAATTAAGACCATTTCATTCGTTGGCAACCCAATTGGTCAACCAATTTCACAATGTGACTTTAGAATATAGACCAAGGGCCATGAATAAAATAGCTAATGATTTAGCATAGACTGCTTCAAGAGTCAGGGTGCCAAGTGGTATGAAGGAAAGGATAATGAAAATTACACGCCGATCTCTTCCATCGGCTGAAACAAGAAATCAAGTTATGGAAGAAGTCTTTGCCACTGATGTTGCCGAATTAGATGATGATGATCGGCGAATCCCTTACATCTTGTTCTTGCAACATCCAACTCCAGAAGCCGATCGAAGAATAAAAAGAAGTGCAATTGATTATGTGCTTATGGATAGAGATCTTTATAGAAGATTGGCTGATGATGGTTTGTTATTTCAGTGCATTAGTAAGTTTGAGGGTTTGAATATTATGGCCGAGGTACATGAAGGGATATGCGGAGCTCACCAAGCCGGCATAAAAATGAGATGGTTGATATGCCAATATGGATATTATTGGCCTGGAATGAGAAAAGATTGTATAACTTATGCAAAAGGTTGTATAGACTGTTAAAAACATGGTCTAATGCAGTAGGTTCCAGCAATAGAGATGCAATTACTAGTTAAACCATGGCCTTTCAGAGGTTGGGCCATGGATCTAATCGGCAAGATTAATCCTCATTCATCAAAGGGTCATCATTGGATTATTTTAGCTACCGATTATTTTACTAAGTGGGTTGAAGCCGAGGAATATGTCTTAGTAACTCACAACACGGTGATGTAGTTTCTGGAGCGACATATCTTTTACCGATTTGGTTTACCCGAAACAATTTGCCGATAATGGATCTGTGTTTCGAGCAAATGAAGTATTATAACTCGGCATTGATATGCAAGTAAAAATGATAACTTCAACACCCTATTATGCTTAAGGGAATGGCCAAGCAGAGGCTTCAAGTAAAGTTGTTATTGAAATTATTGAGAAAATGATAAAAGATAAACCAAGGCATTGGCATGAAACCCTTTCAGAAGCTTTGTGGGCTTATAGAAATTCGAAGCGAACAAGTACAGGGACAACTCCTTATTAGCTTACATTTGGCCATGATGTTGTGCTACCGATGGAGTTAAATGTAAAATCGACAAGAGTAGCCTTACAACGCAATCTTATACCTACCGATTACAACGAAGCTATGCTTGCCGAGTTGGAAGATTTCGATGAAGTCCAAAAACTTGCTTTGGACCACCTTATGGTCCATAAAGTAAAAGTAATGAAAGCTTACAACAAACGGGTAAAGTTCAAGTCATTTGCAGAGGGTGATATGGTTTGGCAAACAATTCTTCCACTTGGAAAGGTGGATAAAGTTTATGGCAAGTGGTCACCTACTTGGAAAGTCCATATTTGGTTCATCAAGTATTGCATGGAGGAGCTTACAGGTTAAAAGATCTAGATGGTGAAATCCATGAGAGACCAATAAATGGAAGGTACCTTAAAAAATATAAGCCAACTATTTTTGAACTTATGGAGGAAAAGAAAACCTTCACTAAGTAAAAATAATTTGAATTGTATTTATGCGATTTTGTTTGTAAGTTGTTTTGGAGCAATAAGTTTGTGGTTAGAATAAAGATGCATTAAAATAAAAGGCAGTTATAGCAAATAGTCCAAAACCCATATTACATACCAAAAGGTCAAATTGTTTATAAAAAAACATAAGTGTTTAAGATTGCTTAAAACTTTGGCTAAATTTGGCCTTCATATCTGTCCATGAGGCCTTGGTTTTGGTGAGCTTCACTTCTGCCTGTTTCCTCGACTGTTCCAACTTTGGTATTTGAAACTGAAGCGCTTTGAACCTGGGTGCATCAAGTTCGGTTTGTTTCTTCAGATTTGCCACCTTGTGATCAAGCTGGGCTTTATCTTGTTGAAGCCGAGCTAATTCTGCTTGCAGTTTTTTCTCCCTGACATCCAACTCGACAGCCTCTTTCTTCAACGAAAGGTGAAGTTCTCTCCCACACTTTAAAGATTGAGAAAGTTTCTCTTTTTCTTGGTTCTGGGCAGCATATTGGTTGATGGTATGAGTAAAATCAGCATAAGAAGTGATCATGGAGGGAACTTGAAGCTGGAAATTCTTGAAAAAGGATTGGTCAATTAAAGAAAATCCTAGGTAACTACTCAGAAAGGAGAGGGTCTCGGTAAGTTCTGCTTTGAATGTAGGAATGGAGGACAAGTCCTGTTGCAACATCTGGGACAATAGTTGAATAGCTTTTGTTATGTCTAAGGGGGTTTCAAAAATCTTTTCGGCGGGAGGTTCAAGATCGGGTGAATCGAATATTGACTCAAATAAAGAGTCAAGGGTTGTGAAAGGGGAACTTGGATTGATACTAGCAGGAATGGATGGAGTAGCCGAGTCTTTTTGTACCTAAAATATTTTGATCAGACTCAATCCTTACAAGTCTAAATAAAGTAAGCTATGTAGATCACAACTTACTTCATCAGAGTCCCCAATTTGTTCATTCACGAAGGCTGCAGCTGGTTGTTTAGCAGAAACTGGAGAAATTGCTGTTAGAGAAGACCTAAACTCTTTTCCTATCGACATTTCCATTTTTTCATCAATACTGTGGCTTGTTTATGAAGTTCTCTGGAAAATAATGCCGATTTAGTCATAGCAATCTAATAAAATGTAGTGTGAAGATCAGGCATAAAAGAAGTGTTACCAGAGGGGTTTCAGAGACGGGTTTCATTTTCTTAGACATAACTTCATCCTCATCTAATTCATCATCATTAATCAAGATAAAGTGCCTCTTAGCTCGTGATTTTTTGACAGGTTTCTTTCTAACAGTTTTCTGTCTTATTTTCCTCTGATAAAAAGTGTTAGCAAAATAAATGGTGTGCATTAAAAGAGTGAGCATGAATTAATTATGAGTATTACCTTGGTAGTAGCCGGTGGTGGGGGTATACTTTGCAGAGGGACATGAAAATCAATTTAGGTTTCTTCAGACTTGGTGGGTACTGATTGCTCTGGTATATTGGAGTGTGTGCCTGGAGTCATATGAGTGAGCATATAAATGGAATGCAAGGTTATATGAAAAGATTGAAGGTGTAGAACTTACTCTGTCGGGACCGAGACCTGGTCCTGCCTACAGGAGCGGCTGGAGCAGGATGATTTGGTATTGGGTCTGTTATGTTCTCTGGGTCAGGAGGGGTAGTAAGAGCAACGGGATCAATTAAGTCAGTGCCTTGAAAACTGGGGGAAATGAATTTGAAGGATCCAAGAAGATTGCATACAAGCTGGCTGGAATCTACAGTTATAGTAAAGTTCATGTATGATGACCACCAAGTCTCAAAGGCTGGATCAGTATGTGGTTCTTCCAGAAAGGGTTTGAAATGGAATTCTTGAAGGCGCTGAGTAAATCGGTTGGTTATATCCTAAAACTGTTCACTGTTCGAAAGCTTGACCCGCCGATGATAGTTTTTGTTATAAGAAAAGTGGGGAGGCACTGGGATCATTTGGGTTAATCCAAATTGTCGAGCTAGCTGAGCCGGGTTGTAGAATTCTACTCCGGTTCGGCTCTTTGGAAGATGGGGAGCGACTGTATTACAAGGAATATCCCTAGCAGTCAGGAAATGACCCCAAGAGTTGTTGTGAAGTTCAATTTGTTCTGTCGAAGACTCGGTAGTCGGAATAAACAACCAGGATGGAGCTAACCGACATTTAGAGAAAGGAAGAAATTGAGATGGAGTCCTGATTTTACACTGATGATAGAAAAACTGAAAACAATCATTAAAGGAATGATCTTTGGGCTTTAGTTTGGCATACCTTAATGATAGTAAATGATCACTATTACCAAGCTGAATGGGGGAAGATAATTCAGGGAAGTACGCATGTAGTTAAAATTGATAAAGCCAAAGAGGGCCTCCAGATCTTGAGAAATTGGAGGTAATGAGATCAGACAGACCTCTATAAAAGGAAGCTAAGAGAAACGGAGCTAAGGCCATGGGCTTTCCTATGGATAATGCAATAGCCAACTGGGTAAGATCTTTAGTGATTTGAATAGCAGGTGCACACAGTAAATATCTACACAACCACAACAATAAGAAACCTATGTGTTCTTGTTCATCTACTTCAGTTCCTTCTTCCCCCAACATTTTTTTTAAAAATGGGGGACATCATGCCACAGTGCAAGTGTAGTGAATTGGTCGTGGGGGACCAAAAGTGCCGAGAAACAAAGAATAAAGCCCGATCAAAGGTAAGAGGGATCTTACTGAGATGGATAAGGTCAAAGATACCCATCTTTTTCCATTGATCTCCTCTCGCGGCAGACACACGATCCACCCAATCGTTCTATTGGAACATTGGTGGATGCCAATTTCTGACGGAGAGGGTTGGTCTGTCCCCTTCTGCTGTTAGGAAGAGAGGTTTAGAGAAAGGAAGGTGTTGCTCGGCCTGTTGATATATCGGCAGTAGCGAAGGAGGGAATCGATTAAGAAATGTTGGGCCAAGCCCCTTGGCATTTTCGGAGATGTCGATTAACGTTGTAATATCCAATTCGTTTTGGTCTAGGGTTTTGATCGCTGATTTGGTCAGTTGGGTATGTGATGTTGCTTCTGGGAAAGGGGATTCCAAATTCAAATCACTCAGTTTCGTTTGTTTTGAAGCCATGATTAAAGAAAAAAAAGATGAAGTTGCAGAAAATTTTGGGAACGAAGTACTGTGGCAGAAACGAGGTTGTTGGTTTGAAGGGAAGCATTTGGTCTTTTATGGATGTGAAAGAAACGTGAAATATAGGGATACCAAAGGGTTGGACATAGAATTAATGACTGAAAGGATAGATTAGTGCAATCGGCGGTTTTTAGAAGTCTCAACAATCATGATACTTAGGAAATTATATGGTATACTCATGTTTTTAATGTAATGGGTGTTATTTGAATTTTGGAAGCCGAAGGATTAAAATGGCTACCAAAATTGGGGGGCATTGTTGACACCCATTTTGGTAATTGGGTTTGGGCTCCAATTGGGCTTGACGAACAGTGACATAGTAGAAGTTTGGGCCGAGAGGATACTGGGCTGTAAAAGCATTGGGTTGAAGATAGGCAGTAATGAATTTGGACTAAGCAACGGACTTGGGTTGTGATTGGGATGCCATTGATGCAGTTAAAGGAAGATTGAGTTTTGTATGGATAATGATTGGAAATGCAACAGATATGGTTGGTTTAGATGACTGGAAGTAGCAAATATTAAGGAAGTATTTATTTAGTTACATAAATATGGGTTACAGGCAAAGGAGCAATGATGTGGCAGATTTTACACAAAGGCAAAGCTACATGCAAGGGGACCACAGATCGGATAGAAGATTATTTTGAATTTTAAATATAGTAGATAAGAGTTATATATTTATCCTGTATTTGAATTTAGTTAAGAATTAGTATTCAGTTAGGATTAATTTGATTTGAATAATTATTTAGTTGTTTGATAGAGTTTTGATGTAATTAGAGTACTTGTATTTAGGAAGTTGATTTACCATTTATTCTATAAATAATATAGGAGGCATGCTGAGATAGAGGTCCAGCACCCTCGGAATCCTTTAATTTATTTATTTGTTTTCTCAAGCCTTTCCTAAAATAGCATCCTTGCTATTTCTTCTCTGTCTCTATCTATCTCTCTCAATATCTCGTTCTATCTTTCCCTCCCTATGTATCTCTCAATCTCTCTCTATTTTTCTTTCTATATTTATTTCTCTCCCCTTTCTATTCTTTCAATTGTTACTATAAATTACTCACTGAAAAGTCCTTTTAACTAAGGCAATTTTGAACCCAAAGAGGAGTTTTTCTGTTCCCTTTTTTCCTCGTAATCGCCTGAAAATCAACTTGCTCAAAGGGACTATAGTTGACAACTCACACTCGAACCATATAATTGGTTTTGGCACGCTCGCTCCATCTCAATTTAAGATCGGCTCTAGCCAGCCGACATTAAGGTCAACAATGTCCTAGTTGGTCTCAAACTCATTTATGGCCTCATATATCTCATCTTCTCTAGTCAAAAAAAATTGTTAACCAAACCTGATGGGAGGTTTAAGCTTTTTTTTTTCTACTAATTTAATATGTGAACAATAAAGACAAACCTAAAGGGGTGTCAAAAGTATTTAACCCTATTCAAGGTGAACAAGGAAACAAAGCAACTGGGTGATCGGAATTAATTTTGCTTTGTTTTTGGATAAAATATACAATACTCCGGAGTATTTACACATGGTATCTCACCTAAGATACACTTATGGAAACTCTCAATTTGAGTTGATGCACAAAAAATGGGTAATTTTTTTTCTTTAATTATAAAAATACTGTTTGCACACAAAAATAATTTTTATGTTCGACCACATGGCATGAGATGATTGGGTGAAAGGATCTGCAACTGTTAGAAGTGTTAGTCACTGTTGATTTGCAGAATAAAGAAAATAGATAACAATTTTGAAGAACAGTTTTCAGCTAATAAAAACAGAAAACAGTTTTCAGTTTTTTTGAATTTGAAAATCTGCTTGGTTAGAAAAACTCCAAAACAGTTTTCAGAAACCAAAAACTCAAAAAACTGTTTGGTTGTCTACAAATAAAATTTTGAACTGAAGAAGGAAAAAATTAAATAAAAAATTTGTTGCTTGCATTGATTTAGATCATATATCAAGGAAAGTTTTTATTCAACAAACAAAGCTAAATATTAAATACAATCAAGTTATACAACTCTCATAATACAGCTCTCATAATAGGAGGAGGAAAGGAATTAGTAACACACACATTAGTTTTAGATTGTAAAGAAAGCTTAGCTAATGTGTTATCACAACCATTCTTTTCCTATAGATAAATTGGACAACAAAGGAATCACAAGCTCCAAACAATCAATAATGTCCTCCAACTAGACCAAAGCTGCTTACGATTCACAATTTGAGCCAGATTTAGCATCTATTTATACTTGAACCCAATTGAGATTCCAGCTCCATTTCTATCTGAACCCAAGTGGAATTCGAGCTTTAAAGAATCAACAATGTCTTTCTGGAACTTGAGGACCAAGTAAATTGGAAGAGAAAAAGGTCGGTGTAGCAACAAAATTTCCATTGTGGTCTCTAAGAAGCAAACCACCACCAATCTCTACTTTCAAAAATACTAGACTAAGCTCCCCAACACTTTAATATTCCATAAGTTGAAACATATAAATAATATACTAAACAGAGAGAATTGATCATGAATTATTTCTCTATATATAATTTAATTCATATGTCTCTCTTTATAAATACATATATACTGAAAAAGAAGTGTTGCAATCACGAGACAACCAAAGAAAAATAAAAAAGCTTGCCCCTAAATTGCAATGAACAATTTTAATTGCAAACTTGCCCTAAATTGCAATCGAATAATTTCTAAAATTTCCCAAATTGTTGTCGCACAATTTCTGCAATTTTACTTCTAATTCATCACATCGATACTTCGAATTCATACCAATGACTATGAATTTTCCCCGACCTCGCATCAGTCATCTTGGTAGTGTCGCAACCTTTCGCATCGCAACCTCTGACATTGGCTCACATCATCTGCTCTATTAACTGTTCTGTTAATCTTATCCCACCAAAAACACACATTAAGTTAAACATATCACAGCAAAAAAAAGAAGAATCCGGCCCCAACCAATGAAAAACCTGTGAATTCAAAGAAACCATTATCCTTAAACCCAAATCGGGAGAACTTGATGATATAAAGATTGGGCTCCATTCCTTGAAGGCGAATCTGAAGCCTGAGAGAAAAAACTCACCAACATGGGGCGGAAAAGAGCAAAGCACTAGAGTTTTACAGTAGAGAGAGAGAGAATGAAGAAAATATGGTTTAGGTTTAAAGAGAGAACGTATGCTTGAATAATTTCCTGTTCTCATAAAACTAAAAATACAAAACTATACCAAAAAAATAAATAAATAAATAAAATAAATTTATTTGGTTCAATTTTCTAAAAACTCAATTATAAAAAGGTATGTTTTCAGATCACTGTCTGTTATTATTCTTTAAAAATTGTTTTCTATTCTTTTAATTCTTGAGATCTGTTTTCAGAGTTATAAACCAAGTACCCTTAACTTAATTTTCTAAAAACTATTTTGTCAAAAACAGTGCCAACCAATGCAAATATGAAATTTTTGAGTTTTTAAAACTCTAAAAATAGAAAATTGTTTTGAGAGTGTCAATTCAAGCATGGCTGAAGATATGCCGAAAGTATCTCTACGTTTTGGAATATGAAATTATGGAATATGGCTTGGTAGTTTTGTAAATTATGGAGATTTCAAAAGCTATAATATATGGATGCATGTAACTCTTTTATGAATTGTTGTGACAAGGTCTAAATGGAGAAATGATGTAATAAATATAAATATCCATGGCAACATAAAAGAATTACAAACCTCCACAGCGGCACAAATTTAAATTCAAATAAGGTAATTAGCAACCGTCATGTAAACTGATAGAAATATCCATGGAAATGTCTAAGAAGGAGTTCCTCGATCAACACAGACACTGCATTACTTTCATTACAATGCAGTTCTTCATTTTATTGCATATTTGTAGACACTACATTTTGCCCTGCCCATTTCGGTCATATCTCGGTAGACTTTCGGTGCTCGAATCGTAATTCCAATACCGCAATCGCTCTTAGAGCATCCAAAAACCTAGGGAAACACCTAAAGGTTTATGTAACGGCCCAAGCTTTTCAAACCGGTGCGTCAATGATAACCTGAAAGTTGACCCGATAATGGATCCGAAATGCTGAAGTGAAAGATAAAACAAGGCTTCTAAAGATGTACATAATCCATAAGACACCAAAATGACTCCCCATGAAGCCATGTAACTTAATAAGACTAGTGCAGAAACTATGGTTTCAAAACCCGACAACAAATGAACCAAGGGAAAAATGGTCATTTCAAACAGGAATGAATCCCACTATGCATACCATTGGAAAGACAACGAAAAATTAATAAAATTAGACTCAAGAATCGCCTGATTCAGAGTTCGGATGAAGAAGATATGGAACCTCGAAGTTTTGAAAACAAAACTGAAATTTAAAAATGCTTAGGGGCATCTACGATTGATCATGGAAATTCGGCGATCGATATAATACCCCTAGTTTTCAAAAGAATAAATTGAGAATTTAAATTTAAATTTTTATTGCATTTTTATTTAATTATGTGACTTATGTGTTTTTTTTTTTTTTTCTTAATTGATTAATTGTATTTATTTATTTGTGTTACTTTAATTGTTTAATTGTTTTAATTTAATTTTTATTTGATTATTGAAGTTTTAATTGCCATGTATTTGGTAGCTTATATTTGGTAGATTATATTTGGTAGCTTATATAATTTGTTTGTATCGTAGGGTTTTATTGTTTTGTATAATTAGGCTGCCGACTTATATTAGGTTTTAATTAAAACTTATAGATATACGGTTATAATCAGACTTAAGATTGGGATGCCTATATATATATATTCTTATACGTCTACTAGGGTTGGGAAAAACCCTATTCACGTAATCGTGTCTTGAGAGGAAAAAACAGAGAGAAGCTTGAGAGGAAAAGAGAGAGGGTCTTGAGTGTTAACCTTTGAGGCTAAAGGAGAAAGAAGGGGGTGCTTTTCAATGGAACCAAGAAGCAATAGAGGAAGGGAATAGTGATCAGAGGAGGAGTACAGTCTTGGGGGTTGCCGGAATTTAGAGGCGACGTTGTAAGGTTTCAAACCGAAACCCAAAGGCAAGTTTCATTCTATCTCCTTCCTATAAACTTGTATTCTGTGCATTCTAAATAGACTTTAGGAATCCAATTAAACTTTTAAATTGGACGTTTATGCATGTTAGATTAGGCGGTAATCTGTTTTACGTTCTTGCAACTTAAACTGTTGTTTTTACATAAACTGTTCAGCTGTGATTTAAGTTTTTTGTCAATTAATTCACATTGGAATATGAGGAGTTTCTAGGACTATAAGAACTAAAATTGGACCCTAGGAATGTTAAAAAGACTTGGGACAGAGGGTTGAATTTTGCCGGAAGCGCAGACGACAACCAGACGAAACAGAGACGAAGCAGTGAAGCAGAGAGGGGCTCTCAGGGGGGAGAGCTGGCTCCCTAATGGAGGAAGCCGGCTCCCATGAAGAGAGAGCCGGCTCTCCATGAGGGAGGGCCGGCTCTGGAAGTTGTAGAGCCGGCTCCTTTGAATAAAACCCCTACGGGCTGTTTTCAAGTAATTTTCTGATTCCAGGGGCTTCAATGGAGTTTCTGGAAAGTTATGGGAGGTTGGAAATGTTTAAAATTAACATGTTAGACCCTTAAAATAGTTAGTATAGGTTGGGGTGCTATTTGTAGGAGACATCATGAAATACAAATGTATAACGGGCATGCTGTCAAGGAAAGAGAAAGGTTTATTTTGCTAAGTTTGTATTAGCAACTTAAAGGGACTGATATTAAATTATTCTTGGGATGTTATATGAATGATATATATAATTTAATGAAGGCTAGAAATATTGGTTTAGGTTACAGTTATAGACATCATGAGCTTTAGATACTAGGTTGCATGCTGTCAGGAGTTAAGGAGGTTTACTTGCGGGTTATGTTTTAATCAATTTAAATGGATTAATATAAAACACTATTGGGGTTTCATATAGTGTGTAGATTGGATTTCTGAGTGTCATTATATCATACACAGGTTTTAAGATGAAGGATTAAATAGACAACATGTGATGTAAGTATTAATTCGCATGTTGTCAAGGATGGAGGATGATTAATTTACTAGGTTTTGTTTTAGTATTTCAAATGAACTAGAATGATATGGGAATATTTTTGGAATTTCATATATTGTGCTCGGTGTATACTTCTGATTATCATTATATTGTGCAATGGATGTTAATTGATGAACTGTTATAACTTATGTTCGATCAATTATATGGATGTGGATAATTTAAGTTGTTTATCACTACTTTAACAATTTAAAAGGAGGATTTATGATTATAATCATATACTGGATGCATGATAGGATCTTATCTTTATCTGATTTCTATTATGTTGGTTTTTGGATATACTTGATGTTCATTTGAGTGTGCATCATTTATGGATCATATGCATTATATGCACCGGTATGAGACGGTGGCATATGGAGGGACGAATTCGATCAAAACGCTAATTCCAACCCATTCATACATACGGAATGGATTAACAAAAATGGTTGAATCCTACATGGATGCATTTCCTGTCAACTAAAACAGTTGAACGACATAACAGATGGTTGCTTTATTTTTCTGTATTAGGAAGGATATTATATATATACTTATGGTACTGTGATATGAGTTAGAGTCTCAGAATCATGGTTAAGGTGCGTATATCGCAAAGGTTGAGTAACTAGATATAACTGATGTTCCCTGACCGGAGATGTACATGGCCACTAGAAAGTGTGGTTTACATGTTTCCATCTATGCAGGATGAACTACACTATAGGCTAGTGAGCATCCTATAGTGTGTATCTATATATATATGGACTATTTTAGTTATTACTGAGCTATCTAGGATATATCTGCGTATCGGGTTTATGTATGGATTGTAGTGGGATGGAACTTGCATTTGGGCCTGACCCACTTTTATTTTTCAGGTGTTCGTCAGTACCAGTCTTAGAGCTTGATCATGATGATGCAGATACAGACACTCACTCTTCCGACTACTTAGGATTTCATTTCTTATTTTTGTTTTGGAGTTTGGTTTTGTAATTATTGTTCATTTGAGGTATTAGGGGTCCACTGGATGGATTCCCGAGTTATAAGGATTGGAAAATTAAATTAAATAAACTTATAATATTTTTTTTTGGAGGATTTTCGTATTTAGAATTCTTATCAGCTTATTATTTATTTTTAATTCTTTTGTACTCTTACTTGTTTACATATTGATTGTCTGATATCCCTCGGATCTGCGCTCGGACTTGATCACCAGTGGCTCTAGAATCGAGGGGTATCACAATCGATCGCCGAATCACGAATGATGGCCTGAAGCAAAAACTCAAATTTTTACAACTGGAAGGTGCCCAGTGCGATCGATCGCCACCCCTGCAATCGATCGCTGAAATTTGCGAAGGATTGCAGAGGCCTGCAAAGGATTGCAAAGGCCTACGAAGGTTAAAAAAGTGCACCTACGATGGATCGCCAAGTCGGCGATCGATCGCTGATTGTAGAGCTGCACCAGAAAAACTGAGAAAACACTTGTTTTTCTATAACGACCCTAAAATGATACATATTATAAAAAAAATTCGGCTTGACCTCTACTAAAAAGGTCCTACCACAACCTGTTAAAATGCATAAAAAAAAAATTAAAAAAAAAAAAAAAATGTAATGGCCTTACTTGGCCATAAACTAATCTATCATATCCCAACGCACAATGCAAATAATAGAAAATATTTCCAAAATAACAATATATATATATAAAGAGTTCCATTCCTCCAATTCCTTCAAAAACATGAAAACGTCAATCCACTACCTAGTCCCATACTCCTTTACAAGGAACATACTCTAATTACGTCAATTTACAGTCCATGAAATACAACTGAAATCAAAAGTCCATAATTTACAACATATACAAATTGTACTAAAGTTTTACAGAATAGTCGACATTTACATTTACAAAATATTAAAGTTCTAAAACAAAAATAGCAAAATATAAATCTCTAATCCCGTCTAAACTTGTGGTGGATGGTTGTCCGTCACCTCCTTTTCGTGTCTTAAAAAATATAATAATAAAGGGGTGAGCACAATGGCTCAGTAGGAGGTGCCTAAGACACACCTCTTGTGACCCTGTGAATCCACGCAATGAATAGAAATAAAGAAAATGGGATCATGCTATGTCAGGGAATAAATACAACAATTTCAAGACTAAAGTAAACAATGTGATGAAATGGAGTGCAATGCCATGCTATGCCACTCCCCATTTTCATTATCACTTCCATTTCTTTACTTTTCAAACCGTTAACATAACCCATCCCTCGGTGACCCCTTGGTGACACGAGAGAAGGATTGACTACTGTCCTTGACCTTTGGTAACTCCGCGGCGTCAGTTAGGGCCTAGATAGCTCAACCACGCTAGGGTGATCTCCCTAGTTCCATATAGGTTACATTAACGCCACGGACCCTCGGTACCCCCTCGACGTCCGGGTTTTCACAAAACCCTTTTTATTAAAACTTTTCCCAAAATCCCTTTTTTCATTTCAAAACAATTCTTTCCCATTTTCCTTACCCAATGCTATACATGAATGCATCATACTTTTCAACAATATCATAAGGAGGAATCACATACTATACAAGTCATATGTTCACAATATAGCAAGCTTTGTAGGAAATTTAATAATAACCAACATGTCTCTATGTTGAAAAATTTAGCAAATCAAACATAATAGGCATAGAAATTCACCACTTAAACATGCTTTCTCATACAACATCAATTAACTCACATAATTACGTGCTTATAATAATAACCAACATATCTCTATATTAAAAAATTTAGCAAATCAAACACAATGGGCATAGAAATTTACCACTTAAACATGCTTTCTCATATAACATCAATTAACTCACATAATTACATGCTTCATATACACAATTAAGTCATTTAAAGGAAGATTCAACACAATTGAGCATGCTATATAAGAAAACACATAGAAAAATTCACAAAGGAGCAAGAAGTTGTGGATTAAGAACCCCTACCTCACTTAGATGCAAAAACCCCCAAATGGGTTCAAAATTTCGAAATCCCTAGAGTTGGCCAAACAAGGAATTGTTTACACCCACGCCTAGATCTTGCCGTGCTCTCCGATTTGTTGCAAACGGCACCCAAAAATTCCCACAAATGAGGGAGAAATCAAAGCTTGAGTTTGTGGAGAAAAGAAAAAGAAAAAGAGAAGAAAAGAGGGGAAAAGAGGTTGCTATCAGGGAGAGAGGAAAGTGGGACTAAAAATGGTCTCCTAGCTTTTAAGTGTAATAATGGTGGGTCCCGCCTCCAATTTTTTTTTTTTTTTTTTTTTTTTTCAGCTCTCACACACGCATGTGAACATAAGCCACACAAATACCACATAAAATACATCTAAATAGTTTAAATGAAATGAAAATGGACTCGACTAAGACCCTCGTACGCAACAATTCCAATAGCGGGTCCCACACGGGACCGTCTGGCTCGAAAAATGAAAAAATGCCGAAATAGCAACCGTTGTATTTCCGAGAGTCCTGAACCTAATGAAATACCTCAACCAGCTCTCGAGCACACCCGGCACACCTCACTGTGTCCGACATGCAAAACGAGAAAAGACGAAAATGCCCTCGCAAAACAGAAAATTCTAGAAAATTGGAAAATGAAAAAAAAAAAAAAAAAAATTGAAACATTACATTTTCAATGCCAAAACAGATTTTTTTGCAAAAAGTTTATGAAAAAGAGAAGAGGTTGCTATCAGGGAGAGAGGAAAGTGGGACTAAAAATGGTCTCCTAGCTTTTAAGTGTAATAATGGTGGGTCCCGCCTCCAATTTTTTTTTTTTTTTTTTTTTTTTTCAGCTCTCACACACGCATGTGAACATAAGCCACACAAATACCACATAAAATACATCTAAATAGTTTAAATGAAATGAAAATGGACTCGACTAAGACCCTCGTACGCAACAATTCCAATAGCGGGTCCCACACGGGACCGTCTGGCTCGAAAAACGAAAAAATGCCGAAATAGCAACCGTTGTATTTCCGAGAGTCCTGAACCTAATGAAATACCTCAACCAGCTCTCGAGCACACCCGGCACACCTCACTGTGTCCGACATGCAAAACGAGAAAAGACGAAAATGCCCTCGTAAAACAGAAAATTCTAGAAAATTGGAAAATGAAAAAAAAAAAAAAAAAATTGAAACATTACATTTTCAATGCCAAAACAGATTTTTTTGCAAAAAGTTTATGAAACAACTCCCCCCCCCCCCCCCCCCCAAAAAAAAATGGTTTTCTAAATGAACATAAAACGCCCAAAATACCCCTAAGTGCATACTTTGCAAAAATAATCTCAAACTTGAAACGAAAAACATCCATTGCATAAATGAAAGGTGATTGACCTTTGGCCTCATTACATACACATCAAATGAGTCTCAAATATTGCATCAAATGGGTCTAGTATAGTGCTACTGAGGTGTCCTACGTCAACCATATCCCAACATCAACTATTTTGACAGGACTAAAAATGAAAAAAAATATGAGTAAAGGAAGTAAAGAAGGTATTTTGACAGGACTATAAGAGCACTCGTATATGCAGGGAGAGGGTTCTTATATGAAGAGAGAGCGATCTTGTTCATAGAACGAGCACTTCTAAGGTACAGGATGATGAGCGCTCATGTGGCTTGTCTAGTGTAGTGCTGCTGAGGTGTCCTACGTCAACCATATCCCAACCTCAACTATTTTGACAGGACTAAAAATGAAAAAACAAAAAAAAAACAAAAAAAAAAAAAGAAAAAAAAGAAAAGAAAGAAGAATAAAGGACTCCAGGAACTCTAGGAATTAATAGAGATATGTCTTCTCTGTTTTGTTGCTGCATGGATTGACTACGTACTATTTCAAGACATCCAAAGCTTTCATTGTCTTGCTTGCTTCTTTTTATTGGCGACCGCGATTCAGCACTATCATTGCTCCCATCGCTGATTATCTAACTAATGAAATACTCAAGTAGTCAATCTCTGTTTTGGGTACGTTTAACCAAGCATTAGGTGTGTGGGTTTGGCTAATTTGCCTTTTGTAGCTACATTTTAAGTTTCTCATTGCCCATTAATTATGAGTCTCTACAGTTTATACACTTGCCTTCAAAAAAAGCCAAAACTGCAATATTGCTTTACAAATTGAAAGAATGAAAGTATATGTCCTTGTTGCTGCTTCATTTCTTTACAATTATTTATGCCCAACATTGCACATACAATCAATGCAAGAAAATTTTCAAGTATAGAATGGTGATGGGTCGTCGTCCTACCATACGTTTGAGAGTGTGCATTAAGGCGAAGGCCAAGTTTTACATTTATAAAGCCACTACTGCCTTTACTAAAAATATAGCTAGGGCGAGTAGGGATCGTCCCAAGGGATTATGGGGATTGAGCAATGTCGGAGTTGATTGTGGAATCGCTATTAGGGCTAGTAGGTCGAGTGATCAAACAATTGGTTGGTTGGTTGATTAAAGAGCAACTAAATTAGACTAAGTAATAGCAAAAGAGTGCAATTAAGAGTAAAAAAGAGAGAGAAGAGTCTTGGGGTTTAGAGATCACCACAAAGCAATGCAGTTCTATATCATTGACAAGTGATTAATGAGGGCAAATAGTGGGTTGCAATAGTGGTGTGTATGTATTTGGTTGATTCAATAAGCAAGGATGACTAGTTAAGCATGTATTGTCTAAACATCATGTGAAAGGCACAATATATCTAAGCTATGAAACATATATTGTCTAAACAACATGTAAAAGGCACAATAAATCAAAACAAGTTATTAATCCTTTCATTAAGCTCACAATCCAAATACAACACAAGGATAGAGGCATATGCTAATTGCATTCACAAGCTTGGATCATCAAACAACAAGTATAGATTGCCCTCCCATTTAACACTACACTACAACTACACTACATCTACACTACTAGCATGAAAATAAACTAGGGGAGAGGCACAATCCATCAAGAGGTAAGCATAAACCATCAAGAGAATCACAAAAGCATTATTTTAAGCATAATGTTTTGACAATCTCTAAATCCATAGCATCAATACACATAGACATGCATCAATAACACAAAATCTAGAGACAAGCACATAAACATCTATTCTAGCATACATAGACATATGGATAGAATGAAATAATCAATTGAAAGCATTAAACCACATAAATCATTGAATAAACAAAATCTATATATATCAAAGTGTCAAAACATCAATTACAACACTAATCCCTCAATAATACACAAGATTAAGATATAGAAAGCATGCTTGGGGCTAACTCTAGCCCCAAGAGGATGTCTAGCCACTTATGGTGATGATGCTCCAACCCTCAAGGGCTAGCTCCATGGAAGAGGTTTGCTCCTTGTTGATGAAGATCTCCAATGGTGTCTCTAGCCTCCTCCTCCTCTAAACTTCCTCTCCAAGAGATGATATCAAAAATAATGTTGGCTCCCCTTTTGAAAAAACAATCCTTATCCTTATATAGGTAGGTCAAAATGGCACCCAAAATGAGCTGGGGTCGTGCACACAATATTCCCTAATGATTGGATAAAGGACAACTTTCAATGGGATGGAATTTTAACTTTTTCGCACTGGAGGAAGTTCGATCGATCGAAAGTAAGTGAGCTCGATCGAACTTAGGCTGGATCGATCCAACTGGCTGAGCTTTTTGGAAAAAGACAAATCCGAGATATTTATGGGAGATATTTATGGGAAAAAGACAAAAGTGGTTAATGTGTGGTACAGCTGTGGCTATGATCAATCATTTGGATAAGGACAAAGGTGTTCGATCGATCGAAGAATGATGTTGGATCGATCGAACTTTTGGACTTAAGTGTTTTGGGTCAAGGCTTGAATCTATCTTGAAATGCTGAGATCGATCAATGTTCGATCGATTGAACCTTGGACTTGGATCGATCGAACTTGCTGCTTTGCTTCATTTTGCTTCTTTCTTCCTCCACTTTGCTCCTTTCTTTGTTTAATCCCAGAATTGCTTCAATTAAGCTCTTATTTGGCTAAGTTAGCTTATTTTCGGAATAAGTGCCTGAAAATGGAAATAATACGAAATCAATCTAAAACGGTAAAGTAAGATAGATAAAGGTACTAGAATCCCTAAGCTTAAGGGGTTTAAATACACACTTTCTAATGCTCATCATAGAACAATCATTCATGTAATTGACATAGAACTGTAACTGCAAACATATATATACTGTAAAAGATAGATGCAAAAATAATTTCAAATGTACGTACTATTCGCAATGTTAAAAGTTTCAATCAAGAAAGAGATTTAATCAACTATATATGACATTCACTTAGACATTTTTGAACGGTCTCAAACAGGCACCGCGAGCTTGGTTTGCCAAATTTAGTCAGACGACTATCTCTTGACTTGGCTATTCTACTAATCCTTATGACTTTGCTTTATTTGTTCGACGCATCAATCGAGGTATCATTCTTTTTTTACTTTATGTTAATGATATGATCATCATTAGAGATGATTTGACAGGAATTCAAGAACTCAAACAGTTTCTCGGTCATTAGTTCAAGATGAAGGATCTTGGACCCCTCAGTTATTTTCTTGGTCTTGAGACAACTAAATCTACAGATGGTTACTATCTTACTCAGGCAAAATCCATATCCGAAATCGGGTTTAACTGACAGTAAGATTGTTGTTACCCCCTTGAGCACAACACAAGACTTAATCTACATGATGGAGAATTTCTTCGAGATAGTACTTTGCATCACCAATTGGTAGGTAGTCCGGTTTATCTCACTGTCACTCGTCTCGACATCTCTACCGATCTACGACATCTGACGCCATCCACATAGTTAGTTAGTTAGTTTGTGACTGCCCCTCGGTCTACTCATTTTGCTACATACCATTCTTCGCATCCTTCGTTATCTCAAAGGCACTATGTTTCATGGACTGCATTTTTCTTCTCAGTCATCACTTGTTCTTCATGCCTATTCGGATGCAGACTGAGCAAGAGACCCTACAGATTGTCGTTCTAGCATAGGCTATTGTGTTCTTTTTTGGTAATTCACTTATCTCTTGGCGCAATAAGAAATAGACTGTGGTTTCTCAATCTAGCACAGAAGCTGAATACAGGGCGCTTGCTTATCGATACTACCTCTGAGCTTCTGTGGTTACGCTGGCTCCTTCAAGACATGGGAGTTTCTTCATCCACTGTCACTCCTATCTATTGTGATAATAGGAGTGCAATCCTGATTGCACACAATGATGTATTTCATGAGCGCACTAAACACATTGAGATTGACTGTCATTTTGTTCGTCATTATCTTCTTTAGAAGACCTTACAATTGCGGTCCATCACTTCACATGATCAGATGGCTGATGTTTTCACCAAATCACTTCCGCCATATTGCTTTCAAGATCTTATTTCCAAACTCAAGATTGTTTCATTCAATCTACCTTGATTTTGAGGGGGGGGGGGGGCTGTTAGAATATATTATTAGTATATTATAGACTATATTATTACCATGTATAGGCTTATCTAATAGGGTTTAAGTTTCTTACTCTCCTCACATCTCGTCACTTATATAAACCTCTATGTATCTTCATATCTCACACATCACAACAATATATAGTTTATCTATTTTATATTTAACATCCACCATTCCATAAGGTCAAACAAAAAGGCAACCTTAAAAAATTGGATGGCCCCACTGTTGTTGAATATATATATATATATATATATATATATATATATATATATATATATATATTACACAACAGCAACAACAACACAGAAAAGAAATCAAGGATCTCTCTTTGAATGGAAATAACATCTCTCTAAAAAAGAAAAGAAAAGAAAAATGTGGAATTGACATTGACTTTTACTTTACCATGTATAGGTTTATCTAATAGGGTTTAAGTTTCTTACTCTCCTCACATCTCGTCACTTATATAAATCTTTATGTATCTTCATATCTCATACATCACTGCAATTTATAGTTTATCTATTTTATATTTAACATCCACCATTCCATAAGGTCAAACAAAAAGGCAACCTTAAAAAATTGGATGGCCCCACTGTTGTTGAATATATATATATATATATATATATATATATATATATATATATTTTACACAACAGCAACACAAAGAAACAACACAGAAAAGAAATCAAGGATCTCTCTTTGAATGGAAATAACATCTCTCTAGAAAAGAAAAGAAAAGAAAAATGTGGAATTGACATTGACTTTTACTTTGATGTTGAGAATTTTTTCCCATTACCTACTTTATGTCCCTACCTTGTCAAGGCTTGACGTATCATCTTCTGCTTCTATTCAAATTATCTTTAACTTGAATCAATGCCTTGCATGTGAAATTTGTGACCATTGGCTATAATAAATGCCTTGTAGATGTAAAATTTGCGACCATTTAGCTACATTCAAAGCCTTGTGAATGGGAACAAGATTCAAATAATATCTAGGGCGGGTTTATATATATATTTTAACTGGGCTAAAATTAATTATAATAAAAATAAAAAATAAAAAATAAAAAATAAATTTTTTTGGCATACACATAGATCCAACCTTGTTTGAGGCCTAAAGCAAAAATTTTAAATTAAGCCTTCTCATATTTAATATATTAATATAATATATATATATTTTTAATTCAAGGAGATAAAAATAATATTATTTGCATTTCTAGCTTTAGAAAGAGTGATTTAATTTTGTAGGCAATTGATGTGTGAGAGTCCAAAACAAATATAAAGTTGAACAATTATTGATATGAGATAGGGAAAGTAATTTCATTTTGTAAGCAAATTGATGTGAGAGAGAGTCCAAATTAAATATAATATTGAATAATTATTACATGTAATAGAGAGAGAGTGATTTCATTTTTAGTCAATTAATTGATGCTGAGAGTTCAAAAGAAATATAATGTTGAATAATGATTGATATGTAATAAAGCAAGATAATTTAAAAATTACAAGAAGGGTGTGAGATTGTTGAGAGGGAAAAAAGTAAGCAATTATACAATTAAAACTTTTCATAGTTAAGAAGTTTGTATTGATCGATATAATAAGAATTGTATTTATTTGATAATTAATATATTAAAAAAAACATAATTAATACATTAAAAGATAAATTTGGAGACTGTTTTTTATTGGGCAGCAACTTGTATTAATAGTTGTATTTATTGGATAATTAATACATTGAAGGAAACCTAACTAATAGGGTTAAATACTTTTGACACCCCTTTAGGTTTGTCTTTATTGTTTACAGATTAAATTAGTAGGAAAAAAAGCTTAAACCTCCCATCAGGTTTGGTTAACAATGAAGGAAACATAAGACTTTAACCATGTTAGAACCCAGAATATATTCGAAGGAAAATGATACCCAACTCTATTAATATTATGTTTGGGAGTACTAAATATTTGAGATCAGAAGGAATTTAGTTCAAATATATATTAAAATTCCTCTAATTCCAATCCATAACGCCAATTCAGTACTAACAAACATAACATAAGTTTCATTTAAATCCGTGACAACCAAGCTTGTCCACTAACCTAATCAAACTTTATCTAAAATCTGTATATCCTGGAAAAATCTGGCAAAACAGGAAAATGTGTCTCTTGGGTTAATAATAGTTGTGACATAATAGTCTAGCAGTTTATAAGAACTTAGGATACGAAAAAAATTCTCTTTCTGAGTGTATGGATAAATAATCTCGTGAGGACTTTAGAACAAAGATCTGAACTTTAAGTCTGGACCATTTGCTACGTAAGCTTGTAGTTCTTTTTCTGAGTGTATGGAAACAGTTAGTAGTTATTTTAGTTAATTCTCTCGCTTGCTTATGTCTCATTCCTTAGAACTCAAACTCACAAACCTTTTGCATCAATGCACCTTCAAACAGCTCAAACAAATTCATGCCTTCATCATCACAACTTCCCTCGAGCAAAACCTCCAAATTCTGTCAAAATTTCTCCGGAGGAGCGCCGAATTTGAAGAAATGGAGTATCCTAATCTCATCTTCTCTCAAATGGGTGGCATGTTCTGTACAGATATCACCCTTTGGAATGCTATGATCAGAGGCTATGCTTACAATGGCCCATTCCAAAAGTGCATATCAATGTATGATGAAATGCCTCAAAGAGAACTCAAACCCAACAATTTTACATACCCATATGTCCTAAACTTGTGCTCCGGGCTGGGATGGTATAAAACAGGGATCAAAGTTCACTGTCAGGTTTTTAAAACTGGTTTTGACAATGTTTTCTCGGACGGCAATTCGCTTTTTAATATGTATGTAAGGATGGCTGATTCATTTGAGGTGGGTGTGTTGAAGAGGGGGAAAATTGATGATGCTCGGAAGGTTTTTGATGATATGTGTTTCAAGCCTGTGGAGTTGTGGAACCGAATGATTTCTGAGTATGTGGGTGTTGGCGATGTTGAGTGTTCTAGACGACTGTTCGATGATATGTCTGAAAGAGATGTTGTTTCTTGGAATTCGATGATTTCGGGTTATGTCAGAGTTGGGGATGTTAGAAATGCAAGAGATTTGTTTGAGAGAATGCTGGAGAAGAATGTCGTTTCTTGGACTTCAATGATTGGAGCATATTCTGGTTGCGGTGACCTTGAAACAGCAAGAGCTTTTTTTGACAAAATGCCCGAGAGGAATATGGTTTCTTGGAATTCTATGATTTCGAGTTACACCCGGAACAGGAAATTTGAAGAAGCATTGGATCTCTTTGTCCAAATGCATTTGGAAGGCATGGATCCAGACGGGTTCACTTTTGTCTCTGCTCTGTCAGCCTGATCCCATTTAGTAGCATTGGAGTTTGGGAGATGGATACACTGCCTAATAAAAGATTGGCCTAAGTTGGCAGTTAATGTAGGCACTGCACTTATAGAAATGTATGCTAAATGTGGTGATGCTAATAAAGCTTTTACAATTTTTAATAAGGACGTGTTTTGTTTTAACGTTATGATCAGGTCACTGGCAATCCATGGGAGGATGGAAGATGCCATCAAAATTTTCTTTTTGATGCAGAACAGAGGATTGAAACCGAATGATTTCACACTTACAGGTGCTTTGTTTGCTTGTAGCCATGGAGGTTTGCTAGAAGAAGGTCGTAAGATCGTTTATAATATGGAGAAACACTTCAGGATTAGTCCAAAGCTGGAACATTATGGTTGTATGATAGATTTACTCAGCCGAAATGGTCGGCTTGAGGAAGCACAGGTTTTGGTGAAAGAGATGCCGTTTGAGCCTGATATAGCTATTTGGGGAGCTTTGCTTGGTGGTTGTAGGGTAAGAAGTGACCTCAAGTCGGCAAAGCATGTGATAGAAACGGCTAGTAAGTTGAACACAAATGAATCGGGAGTGTATGTGCTGTGGTCTAATATGTATGCCTCAGTGGGCCAATGGCAATAGGCTTCGAGCGCAAGAGAAGATGGAAGAGAAGAGCATATGGAAGAGAAAAGGGTGCAGTAGTGTCATTCATGATAGTTGTGGTAGAGACCAAGTAGAGGGCAAGCCTTGAAGCATCGGTAAAGTTGTTCCATTGTAACCCAGATGTCAAGAGCCTCTGGATGCAAAGGAGCCTCGTGCATTGGGGTTTGCCTTTATTGCTAGAGACCAAGTACTGCTGCTATATAGAAGGCATTGAGATTACTAAAAAGAGATCACTGATATTAGAGGGGAGAGATAATCGAGAGATTGTCAATGCTTGGAGACCTCAACATGGGACTGTTTCACGGTATAAAATTTGTTGGGGTGGCTGCAGGCCTAGGGATTCTGTCACATCTTTATTGTCAATTCAGAATAAGCTGCTCTGTTATGAGAACCTTAAAAGAGGAAAGGTATTCATCTAGCTTCTGTTTGCCATAACTGCTGGTGTTCTACTGATGATCTTGACCATCTCTTTGTCACATGCTCATTCGCAAATGCTATCTGGGACTGGTTTGCTGATCTGCTGTCATGGACAATCCCTCATCGTAGTGGGTTAATGGATCTTGTAAGCTGGTTTAGTTCTCTGAACTTCGCTCACGAATACCAGAGGCTTTATTTTCTCCTGAGTCATTTGGCATCTTTGGACTCGAGAGAAATATGTCAAAGCAGCGAAGCAAATCAAAGACTGCAGTGGACCTTGCTTGGCTAATCTGGTGCGAGATCATTGACCTGGCTGATGCAAATCTCGCAATTTTATTTAGCTTTTCTGGTTGTTGTTAGCTCTTTGCTGCTGTATTTTGTTTGGTGATCTTTGTTGCTGTTCTTTTTTGTTTGGTGACCTTTCATTGATCATTCTAAAAATGTTAATTCCATGGAGTTAAAGAGATTTTCTTGGGTTTTTGCTCGACTATAAAAACCGATCAAAACTTCTATCATTTTCCTCGACTAGAGGTCTATATGATGCTCTGGCCGTCATTCTTTTCGTCATCATTGAACTCCACATCAATACAGATTTTCCTATTTCATCAAATTTGACTGTATTTGATTTTCAAAATAAAGAATCTTCATCAAACTCAACATGCCGAAAAATGAAATTTTTCACAAATGTTCTACCAAAATGTTTCAAAGCCTTTCAGTCGACCACCCAACCCAACCCAAGTCCATAGACTATTTTGTCAGTTTAAGAAAAATTATTAGTAGTGAGTTTAAGAAAAATTATTACACACATGTATAGTAGTGAGTTTAAGCCTTTCAGATATTCCCAATTCTTAGTGTGAGTTTAAGAAAAATTATTAGTCGGCCTCCCAACCCAAGTCCATAGACTATTTAGTGGTCTCCAGCACCAGGCCCGTAAAATATTTCAATTTGGGCCTTTTAAACAGGTTGAAACAATCCCAATATGAATGGTAAAATAAAGCCCGTTATAGTATATAAATATATACACACATATATATACATACACAATATGTACATATATCAAGAGTCAAGTTGAAAGTATTTTACAACCCTGGACTCTTTGTTGAAAAAATTGCAAACTAGTTTAACATAAGATTGAACTACAAAATGTCTTGACTGATGATACCAAGTGTCATTGAATCCATATCACCAAATATCTATTCTAATGCATAATTGAATGATTATTATGTTTAGTGGTCATGTTTAAGTATAATATGCCGAATCAATATGAGATTAGCTTGGTTGATACTCCTCTGTCCTTAAAAAAATTGTTTCGTTTTTGAAAACCTAACTTTTTAAATGTGTAATTTTTAATATATTTTATATTATATTAATAGGAAATGAATTTTCAAATATATCCTTCTATGGTGAGTCCATTGATTTAATAACTTCAAGGCAAAGAGAGCAAATTAGTAATATTAAAAAAGTAGTACATTGGAATTTGAATTAGGACAACTATTTTGAGACAACCAAAAATAAAAAGGTGGACATTTTTGTGGGACGGAGGGAATACCAATTAGTCTTAATTGATATCAAATAGCCCCTTTTCCTTTACGAGGTCGCAGGCACCCTGGTGTCGCAGTCACCGTCGACGTCAACCATATCAACACCAGTTCCCAAGGACTCATCTCTCTCACTTCCCTTACCAAGCCCCCATCCATGTCTCTACATTTTTCAAACAAATGATTGTTTTAAAGATGGGCATTGACCAAGGGTTTCAACTTAAGGGAAATCTAATAATTTTATGTTGCATTTGGTATATAAGAATGAAATGGAATGCAAGTGGAAATGGAATAGAATGGTCATTCTCATTATGTTGTTTAGTTGCAAATATGAAATGCGTAAAAATGGAATAATAATAATCATTCTAATGTTTGGTTGGATCAATTTAAAATTTAGATTGGTATGAATTTCAAATTAAATTTTCCAAAATACCAGTTTTAGTGACAAATAAATTAAATTAATAAAATAACATTCTTCTAATATTTTTTTAAAAGAAATGACGGTGGTGGTAGATGGAGGTAAAGATGGTGGTGAATGTGGAAAGTAGTAGCGGTGTAGAAGGTGGTGTTGGAAGGCGGCAGTGGTGTTGGTAAAAGGAGGTGACAGTGGCAGTGGTGGAAGTGTAAGTGATCATGGTGGAAGGCAGTGGTGTGGTGGTGGTGGAAGGCGGTGGAGGTGACGATGGTGGTGGTGGTGGAAGGCGGTGGGAGTGGCATTGGCAGTGGGGATGGCAGTAGTGGTGGAGGTGGTGGCGATGGCGGTGATGGAAGGCAGTGAAGGCGATAACGACGGGGTGCGGTGGTGGTGGAAAGCAGCGATAGTTGTGGTGACGATAATGGTGGTGGTGGTGGTGGAAGACAGTGGAGGTGGTGGTGGTGATGGTTGAAGTTGGTGGCAGTGGCGAAGTTGGTGGTGGTGGCAGTGGTAGAAAGTGGTGGCAGTGGTGGTGGAGGTGGCGACGACGGTGGATGGCAGTGGTAGAGGCGTGGTGTGGTGGTGGTGAAGGCGGTGGCGGTGGCAGCAGTGGTGGAGGTAGCGACGACGGTGGATGTTAGTGGTGGAGGCGTGGTGTGGTGGTGGTAGAAGGCGATGATGGTAATGGTGGTAGTGAAGGCGGCAACAGTAGTGGTGGTGGTAGAAGGCAGTGGTGGTGGTGGAAGGCAGTAGAGGCGGCGATGGTTGTGTTGGTGGAAAGCAATGGATGTGGCAATGATGGTGGAAGGCGGAGGCGGTAATGGAAGTTGGTTGTGGTAGTGGTGGCGGTAGTGGTGGAGGTGGCGGCGATGGTGGAAAGTAGTGATTTAGGCGTGGTGTGGTGGTGGTGGTGGAAGGCAGTAGTGGTGGAAGGTGGCAGTAGTGGAATGCGATGGTAGTGACGACAGCGACAATGGTGGTTGCAATGGTGATAGTGATGGTGGCAATGACGGTTGTGGAAGGCAATGGAGGTGGCAATTGTCCAATGTGGTAGTGTTGGTGGCGGCAACAGTGGATGTGGTAGTGGTAGAAGGTAGTAGAGGCGGCGGCGGTAGTATGGTGGTTAAAGGTGGCAACAATATATATGTTTATTTTGGGAGAGAAGAAAGTAAAGTGGACACTATTTTCAGATGGGTTGCTGACGAATTCGGAAGAGAGGGAGGATGAAAGAATTTCAGATTGGTTGCTACAAACTCGGAAGAGGGTTGGACAAATTCGGAAGAGAGGGAGGAGGAAACGTCGTGTATTGCATACGAAAACAAAATTTTAACCTTCCATAATTTTTAGTATTCATTTACTCCACTGAAAGAACTGAATGCATTGTACAACCGGATATCATTCCAAAAACCGTTCAGATTTGCTTAGAACATCCAATGTTTCTAGCAAATTAATGCTGTTCTGGTGATCAATAATTATTAATGATAACTGATACGGGATTGTGTTAAATTGTGTGCAGCGCGCCCCACACATGCACAATCAATAATTATTTAAAACAATTAAAACAATTAAGTACTAGACACAATTCTTGTAATAATTGATGTAGGAAAATAATTTCCGGGGACAGTTAAAACTACTTTTTTTTTTTTTTTTTTTTTTTTTTTTTTCTACTGCACATAATTTATTTATTTATTTATTATTATCTTATTATTATAAGTACTAGACACAATTCTTTGTTATAAATGATGCGGGGGGCAATAATTTCCAGAAAAAAAAAAAGAAAAAGAAAAAGAAAAAGGGTTTTTATGTGGGACAGTGTTTAAATGTGTGCAGCGACGCACATGCACAATGAATAATTTTATAATACTCCACTATCTGTCGTTCTATTCAAACGACCTTTTTCTACCACTATCCGTGATACTCCAATATTGGCGTGCAAGCATTAGTCACAATTCTTTGAAATAAATGATGTGCTACAGTGTTAAAGTATGTGCCACCCATACACATGCATAATGAATAATTTTTTTGAAAATTAGATTTCGGTGATCAAAATTTTTATAAAAAAATATTATTCTAAAAGTAATATTAAATTCAAAATAAATAAATAAATAAAAAATATATCCAAACTTAAAATGATGATTGTCAATTGAGTAGAGTTTTGAGATACAGATCGAAAGACGGACCCAAAAAATTATATGAGAGGACAATAATAAAATTTTCTTGAGGGACAATAATAACCCTTTACATATATGTTTGCCCATGCTGATGACATCATTATGACGTGGCTATATGGTCACCGATATCTATTTTTTTCATATTTTTTAAAAATAATTAAAAATAATTTTTTCACCTTTTGAGAGCAAAGAAAATATGTGATATTATAACACGCAAGGCAACAAGCAGAAGGGGGAGTTTCAGGTTCAAATGCAATGACATTCATGGTAAATTTGTTACCAAAATCAATACAAATAAGGTGGAAAGTAAGGAAACTTCTGCAAGGGTGTCATGGTGGTATTGGACACGTGAAAATGCGGAGGCAGTTCTGAACACATGTCGAACACGGTTAAAAGTATTATGAAATTTGAATATTTTATCTTCTAATTGGATACCGCTGGAACACGACAAACACACATTATAAACACTTTTTGAACACGGCAAGGTGACTTTGAAATTATTTCCTGTTTTTAGAAGAATGAGATTCAATGGTATTCAAAATATATTATGAATTAATTAAAATAATAATATATAATTTAAGGAAACAAAAAATAACAAACATCTAACTCTAATCTCAAAATTAGTGATTTTATTCATAATTATATGTATAAAATGAGCAAAATTATTTATTTATTTACTTATTTATTTATTATTATTATTATTATTGATGTATTCATGCCATACCCTAATTTATTTTATATATATATATATATTACGTATCCATCTATATCCTATATTTTTAAAATTTGTCTTACCGTCACGTCCATATCGTGTTTTTCTAATATCTCGTGTTCATATAACTTTCTAAAAACTAAGCACTCATAAGTCATTTTCGATTTCATATGAAACAAAAACAGTAATAGATTTTTTTATTTTATTTGTGGTGTGATGTATTCTGAAACACAAATTAATGTTTTTGTTGCACAATGTTTCATAAAAAGAATGTTTGAATTATTATTATTTTTAAGTAATATTTACATTATACAATGAAGATGCAAGAAATTCATTCCCTCTTTCTCTCTCTAGAATTCTTACATTTCAACCAAAAAGATCCTCCCTATCTTTTCCATTCCTTCCCTTATTTATAGATATTTTCAAGATATTTACAAGATATTTACAAATATTGACTGATTGCTGGATCTGGGCCTGTTCCTCCATAAGTCCTGGTCACCTTTGATGGGCTTACTCGCGTTCGGCCCATATGGCAGTGTCTTTATATGGGCTGACCCAGCTGTACGGACCGGATGTAGTGCTTGCAAGTCAGATCCGGCCCATGTCGTCCTGGGCCTCCTCAACTGCCCCCATAATTGCCCCTTATTTAATAAGGGGTAATTATTGATGGCGTCTCATCATGACGTTGACGGCTCGAGAAAACCACGTGGGGGAACGGACGGTCAGATCCAGAATTAATGTTCCGGGGCTCGAGGAATTTATCGCATTCCCGACGCTTCGGCCCTCGGGCCCCCCTCGCCTTTATAAGGCTCTAGAATACCACTTCACGTCCTTTTACTGTCTCCCTCATCAGTCAAATCTCTCTCTTTCTAGAACAGTGCTAAGCTTTTTCTGGTGAAATCCTTCAAGAGTCATTCTTCCAGCGATCTTGCAGTCCTCTGAGGTTAGTTTTGTTCCTTTTTACTTTCGGCAGGCTTCTATTTACCCCCTTTTAGATCCTTCAAGCACTTCCACCATGGTTGTAGATCTGGATGTTCTTCGTATGAGACTTAGACTTCCTGACAACATCGAAGTTAGGGTTTGCCCTCAGGACGTTAACATTATGACCGGTGCCGGCCTCCTGCCCGGCGAAGTCTTATTCACGAACCTTCAATTGAATGTTGTTAGGTTCCCTCTGCACCCTTTCTTTAGTTATGTCTTCAATAGATTGGGGATATCCCCCCTGCAGGTCAACCCCAACTTCTTTAGAATCATATCCGTTATGCTCCTGTTGATGCGTGACAGAAATCTGGACCTTGACCTCATAGACCTTCTTCTGTGCTATAAGGTCAGTAAGATCCGTACTAACGAACCCTTCTACCACCTCTACCCGTTCAAGAAGATGTCCATATGTACGGACACAATAAAATCTGAAAAGGGTTGGAGGGATAGCATCGTGGGCATTAGTGGGGCTTGGTCTTCGCCGGCTGCAGAGGGTTACCCAATCCCGAGCGCCTTTGGTGTCTGTTCTGTCTCCTCCTATAAGAAATTCAAATCCCATAAACATGATTGCCCCTGCGAAACATGCGTTCCCCGTTTTTGTACTTTCTTATGCCGTTCCTTAGGAATACCTTGTGATGACTTGAGCTACAGTGTTTGCAGGGATAGGAGTAATTACTTGAAGAAATACGTTCTGAACGATATTCCTTCCTGCTCAGATCTCCTCACTTCAGACAACCTCTTAGCGCTCTCATCACTCGGCTACAACATGAGCAGGCTTCAGATTCCTTCTTTTGGCAGGAAGAAAAATACTCCCCCAGCCACTCCTGCTGCTGGGGCGACCTCCTCTCCAGCGTCAGCCTCTTCCTCAGCCACCATCTCTGACACTGTCCCGAGCACAGTGGCTACCAACTCTGTTGTCAGCACCCCTGCTGCCAACCAGAGCGCGTCTCCCCAAACTACCACAGCTCCTGCTGCTGCGGGGGGCGTTCGGGACAAAGAACGAGGCAAAAGGCCTCATCCTGACAGTGAAGTCGATCCTGAGAAGGAGCCTCTCATAAGAAGGACCCGGGTCTCCGGGCCGGGTGCTCTCTTGCACCGTGCGATCAGAGCTCATGCTCCCTCTGGGCCTACTGCAACTGGTGGCTCCGCTTCTGCTTCAGGCCCCCCTTCTATCCCCACCTTACCGCCATGGGCCCCTCGGTACACCCGAACGGATGGGACGTTCGTGAAACCGAACGAGACCATGCTGAAGGATGGCCAGACCGCCATGGCGTACTATAGGAGCATGTGGACTCCGAAAGACCTTGAGGCGGCAAAGGGCCTATCCCAGAAGGATGTGTTCAGCCGCTTTCCCCAATCTGCTATGGAGGTGACTTTCATTTTTCAACTCATGAATTCTCTCATATTATTTGGCCTTGCCTTCGCCCGACCTGACTATTGGCTTAACCGTTTTTAATGTGCACCTATGCAGACATTGTTCAGAATGATGGCTATGCAGAAGCAGGTGGAGATGGGGAACGCCAGGGCTCGTAAGTTTTCTGATAGCCTGGAGGTGGCTAATAAAGAAAACGACCTCCTCGCCATGAAGAATACCGAGGTACTGGCTCGGCTTGACAAAATTGAACAAGAGAGAGATGTCCTAAAGAAGGAGAATGACTCCCTTCAGGATGAGAAGGATGCCCTCCAGCTTGAAAAGAGTGTCTGGCAGACTGAGCGTGACTCAATTAGAGAAGAAAAGGCAGAACTCCAGCGCCTTCTGGCTGATGAACAGTCTGCTCGGATGGCTTTTGAGAAAAGAGCTCTGGACGAGCGTACCACTCTGATCGATGCGATCAACAGAGTGAGCGGTGGGATGCTGGCTCTTCACGCTCGGTTCTCAAGGGTCGGTGCTCTTAGATATGCTCAAGGATTCCGGGAAGGTTTCGCCGACCGAGTTCCGGATGAGGGACAGACCAGTTCCACTCCAGATGAGGTCGACAAGGATCTAAGGATCGAACCTCTGGGGGTCTATGTCGACCCAGAACCCACCGAAGCGGAGCGCATATTCGATGAGTGCCAGGACATTGCTTCCTCAAGGATCATCACAGCTCCTCCTGCCGCTCTGCCTCTGACCGCTCCTCAATCGTCAACCGTGGTACCTTCTATAGCCACTGCTGACGCTGAGCCCCAGCCGAACGATTCAGTCATTCATCTTGATTCCCCACCTCGTGAAGGTGAGACGGCTGATGGGGCCGAGGAGACGGGTCGGCACGACCAGGATGCTGTTGGTACTGAGGCGTCTAGCTAGGGCTCCTTTGGACTCTTCCCTTCCATATCTTTTTGTAACGATGGACATCTCACTTTTGTAAACTCAATGCTTTATATCAATGAAATGACAGAACTCCTTTTCCCTTTGTGTTGTGCTCTGTTCAACTTATTTTCAATACATATATATCTTTTCTCTCTTTTCTTTTATATTAGCTTTGCCGTGTGTTTGTTTATGGCAAGTGCCTGGCGCTCGGCTAGAATGCCACTTGCCACTTGGCTTTAAATTTTTAGCAAGTGTCTGGCGTTCGGCTTATGGTGCCAGCTGCCACTTATCTTGCTTAAGTGCCTGGCGCTCGGCTAGAATGCCACTTGCCACTTGGCTTTAAATTTTTAGCAAGTGTCTGGCGTTCGGCTTATGGTGCCAGCTGCCACTTATCTTGCTTAAGTGCCTGGCGCTCGGCTAGAATGCCACTTGCCACTTGGCTTTAAATTTTTAGCAAGTGTCTGGCGTTCGGCTTATGGTGCCAGCTGCCACTTATCTTGCTTAAGTGCCTGGCGCTCGGCTAGAATGCCACTTGCCACTTGGCTTTAAATTTTTAGCAAGTGTCTGGCGTTCGGCTTATGGTGCCAGCTGCCACTTATCTTGCTTAAGTGCCTGGCGCTCGGCTAGAATGCCACTTGCCACTTGGCTTTAAATTTTTAGCAAGTGTCTGGCGTTCGGCTTATGGTGCCAGCTGCCACTTATCTTGCTTAAGTGCCTGGCGCTCGGCTAGAATGCCACTTGCCACTTGGCTTTAAATTTTTTAGTAGGCCGTTGGAAAAGAAAGTTATTATTATTTTTTTTTTGTAAATTTCAGTAACTTGCTCATTCATACGTATTTGATTGACAACAAACAACATCCAATTAAAGCCGAAACTTAGCTTTTATTGGTAGTACCTCTTCAGAGACGTGGCGTTCCAGGGCTTGCTGACCAACCTTCCCGCCATGGTTTCCAACGTATATGCCCCCTTGCCTATGACTTCTGTAATTCTGTATGGGCCTTCCCAGGGTGGCATCATTTTTTTGACCATCCCCACCTTTCTTTTCAGAACCAGATCACCAGGGGCAAAATCCCTGTGTTTTACTATTTTGTTGTGACTATTCGCCAATACTTACTGATACGATGCTAACCTTATAGCCGCTGCGTCCCTCCTTTCGTCTATCATATCGAGGTTCAATCTTAACATCTTGTCGTTCTGATCTCGACTCCATGCTAAGCTTCTGATAGTGGGGACCAAATGCTCAACCGGTATAACTGCCTCGGTACCATACGCCATTGCAAACGGGCTCTCCCCAGTCGGCCGCCTTGGGGTGGTTCTGTAAACCCATAGAACGTTCGGGAGTTCATCCAACCACTTCCCTTTATGATCTTCCAGCTTCTTCTTAATGCAGGCGAAAATGGTTCTGTTTGTGATTTCTGCTTGTCCGTTGGCCTGAGGATGACTTACTGCAGCCAACTTCTGGTTGATTCCATACTCCTCCAGCAGCTTTCTTACTTGCCTGCTGTCGAGGTTTGTGCCATTGTCCATGACTATTGATCTGGGAACACCGAAACGGCAGATAATATTGTTCCAAATAAATCGTCTCACATGAGTCTGAGTCACGCTAGGATATGGTTCTGCTTCCACCCATTTAGTGAAGTAATCCGTGGCCAGTAACACATACTTGTTCTGAGCTCTTGCAGTTGGCAGAGGACCGACCACATCCATCCCCCATTGCGCGAAAGGCCATGGCGAGGCCATTACGTGCAATTCCTCAGGTGGTTGGTGGATCAATGGTCCATATCGTTGGCATTTATCGCACCTTCGAGAGAACTCCTCCGCATCTCTTGACATGTTTGGCCAGAAATACCCTTGTGTCATTGCTTTATGCGCTAACGATCGCCCCCCAGAATGATTGCCACACACACCCTCATGAATAGCTCGCAATACCTGCTGCGCCTCCGCGGGGGTGACACACTTCAAGTATGGGCCAGAGTATGACCTTCTGTACAGCTGGCTACGCACGATGGCGTACTTTGCAGCATTCTTTTTGAGTCTCCTAGCTTCATCCTTCTGCATAGGCAAAACGCCATCTCGAATATAGGTGATGATGGGGTCAATCCAACTCGGTTCATACGGTATGACGTTGACTTGCCAAGGGTTAGAGTCCAAGGGTTCTTCGAAAATAGATGGCTGGGTCAGTATTCCTACTGGAATCACCCTCGCCAATGTTTCACCGCAACTCGAAGCACTACATGCTAACCGGTCCGCATCTGCATTCTGTTCCCTCGACAGCTGTATGAATTCAATCTTTGCAAAGTCCTTGGCTTTATGCAGAACGGCAGAACGATATGCCCCCATCGTGTCATCCTTGGTCGCGTACTCACCATTTACCTGCCGAACAATTAGCTGCGAGTCACTATACACAGTCAAACTTTTGATCTGTAGCTCTCTGGCCAACTTTAATCCATTTAGCAACGCCTCGTATTCCGCTTCATTATTGGTGGCTCGGAACTCAAGTCTGAGTGCTTGGCTCAAGGAAGTACCCTCTGGGGTTTGCAGTTTGATCCCAATTCCAGCCCCCATCTGGTTGGAGGAGCCATCCACAAAAAGTTTCCAAGAGCCGCATCTAAGGTCTTCTTCCGTATCTTCGGCATCACATTCTAGCAGGAAATCGGCCACCGCTTGCCCTTTAACAGCTGTTCTCGGCTCATACGTTATGTCAAATGAACTCAACTCTATGGCCCACTTGTCATTCTGCCCGAGAGCTCTGGCTTGTGCATAAGCGTTCTGATTAGGAAAGTTGTTAGAACAGCTATGGGGTGGGATTCGAAATAATGCCTCAACTTTCTTTTTGCATTTACAAGTGAAAGTACCACCCGTTCGGCCTTTGAGTATCTTTTTTCTGCCTCTGTCAGTGTTTTGCTTACATAAAATACCGGGTATTGCACCCCTTCCTTGCAACGAATCAGAACGGCACTCGTCGCGACACCAGATACTCCAAGATATAGAAATAACTTTTCTTCTGGATCTGGGGCTGACAGGACTGGTGGATTCTGCATATATTCCTTTAAATGAGTCAATGCTTGTCGTTGCTCATCCCCCCAGACCTGCCTTCCATGGCTCCGAATCGTGTCAAAGAACGGTTTGCAGTGATCTGACAATTTTGAAATAAATCGACTTAATGCAGCTATTCGTCCTGTGAGGGCTTGCACCTCTCTGATCGTCTTTGGCTCGGCATTCTTAATCAAAGCCTCTGCTTGAGCGGGGCTAACTTCGATGCCTCTGCGATTGACCACGTGTCCCAGAAACTGTCCGGAACTCACACCGAACGAGCACTTGGTTGGATTGAGCCTCATCCCATATCGCTTCAGTACATCGAATACATCTTGCAGATGCTTCAGATGATCATCCTTCTTCCTACTCTTTACCACCATATCATCAATATAGGCTTCCACAATCTTACCCATTTGATTCTTAAAAATTTTGCTAACAAGTCTTTGATAAGTTGCTCCCGCATTCTTTAGTCCGAAAGGCATAACTTTGTAGCAGTATGTTCCTCGCTCGGTGACAAAAGAAGTTTTTTCTTCATTTGCGGGGTCCATAGGGATCTGATTATAACCTGAATAAGCGTCCAGAAAGGTTAAACGCTCATACCCGGTGGTGGCATCCACCATTTGATCAATCTTAGGCAGCGGGAAGCTGTCCTTCGGACAGGCTTTGTTCAAATTGGTGAAATCAATGCATACCTGCCATTTCCCATTCTTCTTCTGCACGACAACGACGTTGGACAACCAATCAGGGTAGTGCATTTCTCTGATAAATCCCGCATCAAGCAGCCTATCGACCTCTTCCGCTATGATTTGATTACGTTCTGGAGCAAATCTTCGCTGCTTCTGTTTCACTGGTTTGAAATTGGGATTGACATTCAGGGAGTGACAGGATACGGAAGGACTAATTCCAGGCATGTCTAGGTGACTCCATGCAAATACGTCGGCATTGTGGGACAAGAAATCCACTAGCTCTTGCTGCTCTTCTCTGGTCAGTCTTATACCTACTCTGGTAGTTCGTTCTGGCCTGGACTGATCGATCTGCACATCCAGAAGGGGCTCCTCGGTCAAGTCGACTGACTCTTCCACCCTGTTCTGCTTGGGCGGAGGTTCCTGTAATTGCTATCTGGGGCTTGCCGAACGGACGGGCGCCTTCCCTTTCCCAGCATGCTTTAGTGTGACGGAATAACACTCTTTGGCTGCGACCTGATCCCCCCGAATGTCTATCACTTTATCTCCATCGGGTCCGAGGCACCTCATGACCTGATGCAGAGTTGAGGGTACACCTTGGACTCTGTGAATCCATCCTCTTCCCATCAGGAGATTATACGAGGGGTGAATTTCTACAACCACAAAAGTTTCCATAAGAGCTCGTTCTGCAGCTTGAACTTCCACTTCCACCATCCCGACGGGCTCCACCCTCTTCCCATCGAACCCTAACAAGGGATTTCCAGTGGGCTTGAGCCTTTCTGGTTTAATCTCGAGCCTATCGAATGTGTCCCTCGGCATGACATTCGCACTGCTCCCAGGATCGATCAGAACTCTGCGCACCAAGCAGTCCGCCACTGTTAAACTAACTACCAACGGGTCTTCATGGGGCAGTTGAACACGCTGCAGGTCTGTCCAGTCGAACTTTATCTACATCGACGGGCTCTGCTGGTGTAGAGTATTCACACTGCTGACCCTTTTCTTCATCTGCGCCTGCCGCAGGCGCGCCCGGAGTAACTCATCTGACTCTTCACTAGGCTCGGGCCGACCATGGATAGCATTGATTATACGAACTGGTTGTGAATTGTGGGAGCTTTGTTTATGACTCCTTTTTATTTGTTCCATCGATCGATTCTGCTCTATCGCCGAGCCTTGAACATAACTCGCGAACTCCCCTCTAGCTATCAACATCTCCACCTGCCTCCTCAGGTTCCTGCATTCATTAGTTTGATGACCGAAATCGGAATGGAAAGCACAATGTTTAGTTTGATCCCTCTGTTCGAGGGGTTGCCTAATTGGCAGTGGTGGATGAAACTTATCTTTGTTCTCCTGATACAGCCTCGCCAGAGCGACCTTCAGCGGAGTAATCAGCTCTTCCTCCCTGGACCTTTTTTCTGCCTTCCAAGGGGTCTGACGTTGCGGCTGAGGCTGCTTCTGCCTGATCTTTGCCTTGGACTTTTCCTCGGTCGACACGAGCGACGCTGTCCGAGCATTAGCTGCCTTCTCTTCTTCTAGGCGCACAAAGCCATCGGCTCTTTCATTGAGTTCATCCATAGTAGTCGGCGTGTTCACTACCAGACTGGTGTGAAACGGAGTTGCACGTGTCATGGCTAACTTGAAGGCTTGAACTGCTGTAGAAGGGTGGCATTTGATCACCATACTCTTAATGAGATTAAACCTGGTAAGAAAAGCCTGGAGACGTTCATCTTTGTGCTGCCTCATCGTGAATAGACTCGAGATGTCCTTCGGCGGGCGCTTGTTCCCATAGTACTGGCTTATGAACCGATCGCACAGGTTTCTGAAGCTACCAATGGAGCTCCTAGGCAAGTTTTTGAACCAGCTGAGCGCCGGTCCGGCCAGGCTTGTAGGGAAACATTTGCACATTAAAGAGTCGTTTTCCGTATTCAGGGCCATTTTCAACTGGATATGGTACACATGATTGATCGGATCGGTTGTTCCGTCAAACAGAATAAAGACTGGCATAGCAAACTTCCTTGGATGCGGGGCATTCAAGATCTCGTCGGTGAATGGTGAATCAACCGTCCGAGCTGCGGATCGGAGAGCTTCATTCTCTCTCTGGAGTCCAGCGGTAGCTGTGTGAGTTACGGTTCTGCCCTCCGAACCGCGATGAGTGATAGTAGCCATGGAGGGCCGGTAAGACGGATCAAACGACCGTTCCTCTATGAACTCTCTTTGCCAAGGCGACGCTACTCGACGGCGATCAACCTCTATCACTTCCTCTCGGTCGAACCTTTCCCGATGCGGATCAACGTGAGTCGATCCTTCGTGATCTTCAACTCGACGAACATTTGGCGGCAAATTGTCCATCATCCTTTCATCACGGTGGTGAGCTGACTGATTGTTCTCATCCTGTTCGCCTTGACGCGCGATATTAGATTGAACACCTCCTTCACCGACCGGAAGTGGATGCGAAACCGCAGGTATTTGCCGATGTTGCATTCCAGCTTTCAATTCTGCATTCTCTTTTTTGAGAGCCTCAATCAAGTTCATCAACTCCTCAAGCTTTGTTTGCTGGACAGCCTCCATCGGATTGGAGCTTTCACCTATCATTATTCCTGAACGGAGTAAAGGCATTAATCTCAAGTTCGCGAGTAGATCTGAGCTTCGTGAGTGGGAATTTTTCAGATCTGGTTTCGAATTCTCCGAATTACGCTCACCGTTTACGCGATCTGAATTATCTGAACTCTAAATCCGTCAGATCCCGCCACAATCGAACAACTCGTTGTTGCGTAGATCTGAAGCCACTTCTGCCAAAGCTTCAAGAATTGTAATTCCTCCAGAGTAGGTCACAATCGCTCAGATCTGGATCCAAATCCCAAAGATCGAGTCTCGATCAACCGAATTGGTCTGAATCCACTCGATATTCCTCATTGATCAACCAAACTTCCATACGTTTCCCACAGACGGCGCCAATTGAAGATGCAAGAAATTCATTCCCTCTTTCTCTCTCTAGAATTCTTACACTTCAACCAAAAAGATCCTCCCTATCTTTTCCATTCCTTCCCTTATTTATAGATATTTTCAAGATATTTACAAGATATTTACAAATATTGACTGATTGCTGGATCTGGGCCTGTTCCTCCATAAGTCCTGGTCACCTTTGATGGGCTTACTCGCGTTCGGCCCATATGGCAGTGTCTTTATATGGGCTGACCCAGCTGTACGGACCGGATGTAGTGCTTGCAAGTCAGATCCGGCCCATGTCGTCCTGGGCCTCCTCATACATATACATATACATATACATACATATATATATAATCTTGGCAAACTAACTTTGGGAGTTGGGCACTCTACCAACCATTGAAAAATGTCCAAGTACTAAATGAATAAAATTTCAGTAATAAAATTAAAAATAATAGAATAAAAAAGTGAAAAAAAAAAAAAAAAAAAGAAGGTTAGTGCACATACAACATACACAAGTGTTAACCCAACGAGGTTGGCTCCGGTGGTAAATTATTTGAGTATGGCACCTCATAAAATATCAGGTTTAAGGTTCAATTGCCCTTGATAAATAATTACTTTGTGCCATGTCCATAGGTGAAAAATTCGAACTTTACCCAACCCACGTGGGGATGCTTAATTTGTACGGTGTCCCAATGATTAGTGAAACAAAACTCTATCCTGTTACCGAATAAAACATACACACTGAAAGATTTGAGAAGGAAAGCAAAGGGGATCTAAATATTTTTTAAGAGAATAATAAAAAATAAAAACAAAATGAGAAGAGTAAAAAAGGGAAAAAAATGAATGGATAGAAATAATATAATTTTAGGAGTATATACTATATGTATAAAAATATTTATTAATTAATGAGCCCATCATGGGCCCGGAAATCCAGGGAAAATAGATACCTTATCCACAAATTCCTTTCTTTTTTTTTCTTTTTTTTTTTTCTGGATAACTTTCCACCATTTCTTCTGATCTCGATGAAAATATAATACTACATGATTTTCAGAAACCAAAGTCTATAAGGTTTAATTACCAGGGATGGACAATAAATTACCTATAAGCGTCTTATATAACAAAGAAAACATGTGATCTTATAACAAACGCAATGGCGTTCATGGAATATTAACAATTTGTCAGCAAAATCAATACATACTAAGCAAAATAGCCTCTATTTTTCTCACAATATATTTCTCCTTTGGTTGAACATTTTCTTTTACTTTTTTCTTTTCTTTTGTGTATAACTATGAGTAAAAATATTCTCATATATCATCAATTTTTGGTTAATAAAATTGAAAAAGTCACCTTATAATTGCTTTTCTTTTGCCCACAAAAACCTGCAAAACCCCATCCGATCCTCCCGCCACAAGGGTGCACCCATCCTCACCCACTTGCCTCCAGCACACGCTACTCACGAACCCGCGGTCACACCCGGCTCGAACCACTGGCTCGAACCCATGCACCCATATGGGCTCACCCCACCTCTTGTCATACACAAAAACTTGGTTACTTTCTGACCCACAACAAATTAGGCCACTATTCCTCCACACTGATAACCCCACAAACCTCCTTGCATTCACGTGCCCTTTGTACGTGCGAATCAGGCTCTGATCCTCTGTTTGCCACAGCATCAAACGCTCATCAGTCCCGGATGTAACCACCGTGTGATGATCGAGAAACCGGACGTACGTCACGGTTTTCTGATGCCCTTCAAACACTAATACCGGGTCACCCATCTTCCTCACGTCATACCCGTATGCCCTCCGGTCAGCACATCCGATGGCTAGCAACGAGCCACCGAATGGATTGAATTCGACGCAACACACCGGGCTTCTTTGCATGCTGGGCTGCACCATAGCCACACACTTCCCACCCTCGCAGCGCGGGTCCCACATTTGCATGGTTCCATCATCCGACCCGGATGCCCCTACAGCGGGTTCCCAATGCGAATAGCCCATGCTCCAAACCCGTCGCCCGCCGTGCTCGTCACGCTCGTAAATGGGGACTCTTCGCTCAAGATCATACTCCATAACAACCCCGTCATAGTCTCCGGATCCTAGAACCCGACCGCCCGATCCGGGCCTCCACCGGAGGCTGCTAAGCTTCGCTGGGGTGCACATGTAATACTCACATGCACTACTATGATCCAACAAAGCAATGCCTTCACTATTCTCATGGGGTAACAATGACTTCAACCTGTAAACCCTAATTTTTCGAGCAATTCCGCCGGTCGCCACCACGCTATCCGACGGGTCAAATTCTACGACGCCAAGCGTATCAGTGGTGGGTCCGGCAGCAGCGTTCGACGAGACGATTGTGGAGAGAGTGAAATCCCAATCACACTTGCTTCTATTTCCTTCTTCTTTTTCTTCTTGTTCTGTTTCTGTTTTTGGCTCTTCTTGGCTTTGCTGATGGAACTGTGTTGAGATTGTTTTCATTTCCCATTCATATGAATTGATGCTATTTTTTGGGTGGTAGTGGTGGAAGATGGTGTTGGTGTTTTTTTGGGACTTTCAGCCAATGAAAGGCTCTCATGGAACCTTACCTAAATTCTATATGTAATGTGGATACATATGGTAGTTATTAATTTCATATTATGACCCTTTGATATCACTTTAATTACAATAATACCATTCATTGAATTATATAGGGTCTGACACTGGTTTAGCATCACAATGCAAAGCTTACTCGTACCCATGCATGGAAAACTGGGATTTGATTAACAATGGAGAGGCATCTTTCATTATCAACCAGAAGGGAATTAAAGAATATGAACTGCAATTTAATAATCGTCTATGTTGAAAAGCTATAATATATATATATATATATGTATGTATGTATGTATAGTAGGAAAAAATATATAATATATACGGTCTTCAGCGTACATGTGGAGGGAGTTTGGAAAGTGATTAATATTTAGTACGGAGTATCAATTTTTAATTAACCAAAGGCACCCCTCTTAATTTGGAGTTGTGGATAGACCTATTAATATATGTGTATAAAATATATATATATATATATATATATATATGTGTGTGTGTGTGTGTGTGTGGGTATTTTGGTACTTTATACTGTATGAGATGTAGTGAAAGTATAAACTATAAATGGTGTGGAAAATGGAGGGTGTTGTTATTAAATATTATTGAGGTGGGCAAGTGGAGGAGGAACAAAAGAAGTGGTGGCCGCTTTTGTACCTCAATTCAAGAATTGGATGCTGTGGAGACAGGTTGTCCTTAGCCTACCACATTACGTGGTGTAAGCCAAGCCTTTTGTAGTCTCAAACTTCTCACATATTTTCTTAGGACCATTTATATATATATATATATATATGAATATATCTCAAACTAAAACTTTGTAAAGGTTTTAATAATCAAATTAACAATGATGTCCCCATCCTTCATGGAAAATTATAAGCCAAAAATTTTGTGTGTTGGTGTATTATAAGATCTAGGCCAACGTTCAAAATTGTGAAATAGATATATGACTAAATATGTACAATTAATCATCACCATATTATTATGTACTATTGATGTACAATTAATCCTCGTCAGATATATTACTATTATTTTCTAACCCTACAAAAAGTAAAAAGGACCACATGTTTGCCACGTATGTATATACCTTAAATAGATAAAGTGATTGGCAGTATATGCGGTTGATGATTTGATTGTCAAAATTTTTTAACATTATACTCCCTCTGTCCTAATTTAAGTGTCGTTATTAAAAACTATGAGTCACAAATTTCAATGACGACATTTAAATTGGGACGAAGGAAGTACAAAGGGTGATGATGGTTAGTAAAATACTATATTAGTAATAGTATCGCATACATTTGTCTATAACATAGGTCATCGAAAGCATTTTAGAGACTGTCAAAATAGTTTATGAGATTAGTTTATTTAGGGATCCATGATATTTGAATTCCTGATTTGTGGTGGGATTTTATTGAATATTATAGTATCAGAGGATTTTCACAACTTAATTATTATTTAGTTTTTCATTTCAGCGATATTTATTTATTTTATTATTATTCTTCTTGTATTTTATATGTGCTTATTTATTATTAATTGTTTGATATTTTTTCATTTTGATCGTGAACTTGATTAACTCATGTCTCTGAAATTAGGAGTAATCACAGTGGAAGAATTGGATGCTGTGGATACAGGTAGTCCTTAGCCTACCGCATTACGTGGTGTAAGCCAAGCCTTTTGTAGTATGAAACTTGTCTCACATATTTTCTTAGGACCATTTATATATATATATATATATATATATATATATATATATATATATATATGAATATTTCTCAAACTAAAAATTTGTAAAGGTTTTAATAACCAAATTAACAATGATGTCCCCATCCTTCATGGAAAATTATAAGCCATAAATTTTGTGTGTGGGTGAAGAATTTTAAGATCTAGGCCAGTACATTCAAAATTGTGAAATAGATATGTGACTAAATATGTACAATTAATCATCGTCATATTATTATGTACTATTGATGTGCAATAAATCCTCATCAGATATATTACCATTATTTTATATATATATATATATATATATATATATATATATATGTATATATATATATTTATGAATATTTCTCAAACTAAAACTTTGTAAAGGTTTTAATAACCAAATTAACAATGATGTCCCCATACTTCATGGAAAATTATAAGCCATAAATTTTGTGTGTGGGTGAAGAATTTTAAGATCTAGGTACATTCAAAATTGTGAAATAGATATGTGACTAAATATGTACAATTAATCATCGTCATATTATTATGTACTATTGATGTACAATAAATCCTCGTCAGATATATTACTATTATTTTCTAGTCCTGCAAAAAGTAAAAAGGACCACATGTTTGCCACGTATGTATATACCTTAAATAGATAAAGTGACTGGCAGTATATGCCGTTGAAGATTTGATGGTCAAAAATTGTTAACATTATACAAAGGGTGATGATGGTTAGTAAAATACTACCAGTAATGAGTATCGCATACATTTGTCCATAACATAGGTCATCGAAAGCATTTTAGAAACTGTCAAAGCCTTTTATCTGTTTACGGGATTAGTTTTACGAGGGGTCCATGATATTTGAATTTTTGAATTGTAAGCTGAAAATTTATTATTATGATAGAGATTTTATTGAAGATTACGGTATCAAGGAATTTTCACACCTTAATTATTATTTTAGTTTTTTTATTTCAGCAATATTTATTTATTTTATTAATATTTCTTTTGTATTTTGTACTTATTTATTATTAATTGTTTGATATTTTTTTATTTTGGGTGTGAACTTGGTATCGCAGTGGAAGAGATGCAGGTGGTAATGTTGTTGTTGGTATGGGTGAAAGAGGTGGTGGAAGTAGTGTTATTGTTGGTAGGGGTGGTAGAGCATTTGGTGGTGGTGTTATTGTTGTTGTTGCTAGGGCTGCAAGTGTTGTAGGGGCTGGAGTTAGGGGTGCTAATAAAGGTCATGGTGTTGGTGTAGGAGGTGTCTTAGGTCATTCTTTTTTTTCCTAGTTGGTACTCACACACACATGTTTCTTCTGAGACTTAAACCCCTGACCTCCTTTTGGGAGGTAAGAGACTGATACCGCTATGACACTGGCCCGTTGGTTGTATCTTAAGTCATTCACATGTATAAATGCATTTTCTTGATATAAATGCTTGTGTTTGCACTGACACTTATATTTTAAATGTTTTATTAGGCATCATCATCCAATCAATATCAAGTGGTTTATATGGATTATCCATCCACACAAAGCACATAAGATTGAAGAACTCTCTTACCAATTTTTGTGAATCAAGTTCCATGGCATAAGACTAAATCTTACAATAATTAGGATTTCATTAAAATGGAATATAAATTCATGAAATGTTTTTATTATTTTTATAGGTTGGTTGATGGATGATAAAGTGATGATTGGTGACATTGCTATGATAGTTGTGACGGCCCTGGTTTTTCAAGCTAATGCGTCCTGTAATGACCTGAAGTTTAACCCGATAACGAATCCTGAATGTGCAAGCGGAAATATAAATCAAGTCTCTAGAGATGCAACACACCTCTAAAATGCCAAAGCTACCTTCCATGAGGTCACGAAACTCAACGAGAATGAAAACGGAAGCTAGGGTTGAAAATAAACCAAGTATGGCCCTTAAGGGCAAAATGGTCTTTTCACACGGAAACAACGTCTCAAGAGATGTACGTCATCCCTAAGACACAAGCATGACTTCCCATGAAGCCACGTGACCCAAAAGAAAACAAAGCGGAAGCGACGTTTTAAAAACGGACAAGTTTAGCCCTAGGGGCAAAATGGTCATTTCTAAAAAGATATGGGTGCTACCGAGCACACCATTGATAGACAACAAAGAATTAATAAAGTGAGGCTCAAAAATCACTTGATTCGGAGTCCGGATGAAGAAGAAAAGACAAAACAAAAATCGATGTTGACGCGGCCAAGAGGGCACCAAGGGAGCCCCCCCATGTGCGCGCATGCCCTTGCGCGCCGAGCGCACACGCGCCCCTGCGCATCGTGTGTGTGTTGTGCATGCAGCCAAGGCATTGGCTGACAGCAGCAGAAATCCAGAACTGAGAGCTAATATGGACCCTTAAACAATTAATTTAGAAAAACTCCAAAAAAGAAACCCCCTCTTAAAACCATGTTTTTTAGCTAACCATGTCAAAAGGAAATTTTATTTTTAATGTAAAATTTTCAAAATACCCCTCTGTTCAGTTTTTATATAAAACCTTAAAAATGGAGTTTACTTCAAGTGTTCAAATGGTTGAATATGAAATTGTGTGCTAAAACGATTGTGCATGCAAATGTAATAAGTGTTTTGAAGTGCGTGGGAATGGTCTACGGCCCCCAAATATGCCCAATGCAAAATACGACCTATCAAACCTAAATTTTGCCTTATAAAGAAAAACTTGAAACCAACATGCATAGATGAAAACGAAAAGGCGTTTGGCCATTGGCCACACCTCAAACATATATAAAGAGACCTAAAAGTGTGCTTATGCACACTTTACACATCCCACAATAAAAATGATTACACATGAAACCAAAAATACTTAAAATGAGCAGCTTAAAAGTAAATGGCCCTTGGACTCATTACATATTTGTTAAATATGTCCTAAAGTGTGTGTCTAAGTACACATATCACAAGGCATAAACAGCATATTGAACCTCGCTAAGTATTACAACATTATAAGTAAAACTTAAACATGCTAACACTTGCATATGAACAAAAATACATTAAAAGTACTCCAAATTAACAAGACAACCTAAGGATGTTGTGCATCATAAAACTGCGTCTCCTTACCTGAAACAAATCGCATTCAACAGGGTGAGTAACTTACATTACTCATAGGGAATGATCAAACATATAACCTAAAGTTTTACAAGTTTATCAAATTGATATAAATCAATCTATGTGATTCATGCCACCTAACGTCTATGTCTGAAATGAATCTATAGGATCATTCCTAAGCTACATTAGAATAAACCATAATATTTATGCAATTAAACAACATAGGAGCATACGATATAACACAACAAGATAAAGAATATCAAAGTTAATCAACTTGAAATCTAGCTACAATGCAAAAACAACTAAATGATACAATTTAACATAATTGGAACATTTAATACAACACGACAAGATATAGATTATCAAAGTTATCAACTTGAAATCTAAAATGCGAAATCAACGAAGTGATACAATTTATCGTAATTAGAACATTTAATACAACGCGACAAAATATAGATTATCAAAGTTATCTACTTGAAATCTAAAATGCGAAATCAACGAAGTGGATGCTCGGACATCATGCCAGATTAGATCGACAACGTGGTTAATTTAAGGTCACTAGCCTACGGGTAACCTCCCTATGTGTACACTAGACTATAGGGGGAACTCGTATCCCCCGTACTAGAACCATACCCTAGCCGTAGTCATACAACGACGTTCCAAGTTTCCAAAATCAATATATTGTGCAACAATGTATATATCAACAAATATATACAAGGCAATAAGCTATCTACCATGCACAACGCAATTTTGGAAACACACACAATACATGCTCTAAGTCCTCAACTACTATGACATGTAAAATGTCGAATATTTAGTGTGCGATTCGTTACACGTACAAGGCTTATAAATGTTGAATCTTCAGTGTGCGATTCATTATACGTAACAACAATATTATTCAATATTGAAAACGTAGTCACCTGAATATACAACAATTCCAAATCCATTATTTAAGCATAGAAACAACTTCTAAAACATGTTTAAATCAATGGAACAATTAGATAGAATTTAATTAAATAAAATAATTAAATTCTCTATATTATGAAACAACTCTAAATGACTTCAATTTCATAATGTGTATTTAATACAAACAACAACTAAAATATCATTACATAAAACCCACTTATGTAAAATTACTACAAGGCTCAAGTTCATGATTTAAACATGCTAACAACATCAAATACACGATTAAATCATTAATACAACAAAATGGAAATTAATGACATAAAATAATTAGTTTCCCTTGATTTCAATTCTCATCCAAATAATCCCTAATTGATATATATCAAATGTCATATCATGGTCATTACATATATCAAGTCAAATATTTATTTAAATGAATGGAACACTTAAATAAAAATTATTTAAACTAATTAATTAATTTCCCTAGAATTTAAATCAACTTCAAATGACTCCAAATAATTACATGTCAAAGATCATATCATGGTCAATTCATATATCAAATCACTTAATTAGATCATTGGAACAATTAAATATAATTTAATTAAAATAAAATAATTAAATCTCTAGGATTTAAAACAATTTCAAATGATTCCAAATTAATATATGCTAAAGAACAAGTCAAGGTCATTACATATGTCAAGTTAAATACCTAATTAAATCAATGGAACCATTCAATAGATTTTAATTAATTCATTTAATTAAAATATTTAGATTTCAAAACTCATCCAAATATTCTCAAATTAATATATGTCAAAGAACAAGTCAAGGCCTAATTTAATATCATGTCTTAAGTTAATTCCATACTAGATACAACTATGTGAATTAAATTTCATACAAAGAGTAATTAAATTAAATTCTAGATTTTATACAAAGACATACATACAAGTTATATAAACCTCAAAAATAATTAAGACACCAAGATTGTAAACCTATAAACATCCCCTACCTCAATTTGGGATGAAAATCTCAAATGATACCAAAATGAAACATCTCCGAATCCGACGATACTTTAGGGTTACGACAGGGACAACGAGGGGAACAACAAACCTTGCGGCAACACCAAAATCCAAACCCGAACTCAAAAATGGTCGAAACCGGATTATAAAAGAAGGGAAATGAAGGCCTCGTCAAGGCCGACGATAAAGCCTTCATCGGCAAGGGAAAAATCAAAAGGGAAGGAGATGAAATGTAAGAGAGAAGGTGGCAGCCCCAAGGGGAAAAGAAATGGCCGGCAGCCATGGGAGAGAGAAGAAATATCTAATGTTTTCTCTCTCATACCCCCTATTTATAGAATTTTCAAAAATGCCCAAAACGGGTCTCGCGCGGTCCCGAAAAGTTAAATCTGTTCGGACATGCTCAAACGGAAAAACACCGTGAACGAAAAAGAACCGAAATGAAAAAAAAATGAACAAAGGAAGAAACGGCATTGAAAATCTAGTCCCGAGCAAAAAGATATGCCCCGAACAAGTTCAGCAACAACTGGGGTCAAAAACCCTAAAACTGGGAAAAATGACTGGAAGACAATTCTAAGAGTGCACGACTTGACGAAAAGTGAAAATGAATTCCGTACGAGAATTCAAGCCCAAAACAGGACACTTAGCATTAACTTTCATTAATTGCACAAAGGCCCCTACAAAAAACGATAATTGCACGAATGACCTAGAATAAAAATATCTTCCAAAAGATATTTTCTTAAAAACCCCTAAAATAAAATATCTTCAAAAGATATTTACAAAAAATACCCCAAGAAAGAAGAATGTTTCTGAAGAAATTTTGTATCCATGTCCCTACGGACACAGTGAACAACCAGCATACTTTCTACAAAAGTAAATATACGCATTTCATGGAAACCAAATGGAATGAAGGTACGTGAAGTCGGAAATCAAATCCAAGCACAAAAAGTGAGATTATGTGAAAGAAGTGACAAACGGGAAAAGACGAAAAAGGAAAATGTCCGAAAAAGAAAAGAGGAGATGGCACGATTTTCACTAGGACGATACCAATCTTCCAAAATAGTAAGTGTTGGGAACTATTCCCGAGCACTCACAACAATCCGAAGGGTTAAAACTTGAACTCAGAAGAGAAAACATCAACGGAAAAAAAAATATCCGTAAAAATGGGAAAAAGGAAAGGAAGAAAAATGACAAGGTCATTACAATAGTGCATTGATTTTTGGGACATTTGATGATTAACTTTTTTTTTTTGTAAAGCTTGTGTTTGACAGTGCTTTATTTTTTTTGTAACCCTTAATGTTGGATGACAGTAAAACAGTGCTATGACAGTGTATGAGAGTTGTTTATTTTTTTTTGTAACCCTTAATGGTGGATGACAATGCTACGAGTTTTGTAATCATAACCAAACTTGATCACTTAATGCATAACTATTATATTATGGTCTCTATGTTGTATTAGGGTATCATTGTCTTGTATGGACAGGTTATGATATGCTTTTGTGAACATGTTGCATTTGGATGGATTGCATTTCTGAACTACAGGTTGTATTACTTTATTGCATGAACATAGTATATGAACAGGTTACTTAATTGCTTTTATGGTATGAACATGAATTACTTTTTGCTTTTATGAATAGGTTATGATATGAATGTTGCATTTGCCCATTTGGTATCAATATTGTGAACATGTCATTTCCTACAAAACTACACATGTTAACATTTAAGATAAATATATTATATTAAGACGTGTCTTCCTTAAATAAAATGCAACCATCTTCAACTCCTAAACAAGTTAAACACCACAAAATTAAATAACTTACAACTACTTCCCTCCCAAAGTTGACACAAACATAAAACCACAACTAGTCACCTTCAACTCCTAAGACGAACTCAAAAACCAACAAGCAGTTTACTTCCCTTCTAAAGTTGTCACAAAAGTAGCAATAGAAATGATGATACATGCTGCAATAAGTTTCTTCATCAACTGAAGCCTTCCTTCGATGGCATACAACTTAGTCTTCAAGTCAGCAATATTTTTTCTATGAACACGTTGACCAACCTCAATCTTCTTCCCATTTGCATTTGAAATTCCTGTTGAAATTGGTTCACACCATTCCCAAAATCCACATCTTCTTTTTAGACATTAGTCGTATAGTTTTCCCAAATTGTCATACTCATCAAAATTATAACTATTTTGTCACAATCACATTCAACATCGATATACCTCAAATTAAGACTCCCGTATTGTATACTTGAAGAAGACATTTTTGGATTGGAATCTACAAATGAAAACAACATTTAATTTCAATAATAAAAAAATTATAAAAAAAAAACACTAAAAATCAACTCAAAACAACATCTAATTTCGATTAGGGGTGCACAAAAAAACCGTGGAACCGTGAGAACAGAACAGAACTGAACCGTGGGCTCCGGTTCCGGTTTCGGTCCCAGTTCTGAAATGAGGAACCGTGGGTGTACGGTTCCGATTTCGGTTCTAGACCCGTGGGAACCGTTAAGAACTAGAACCGCATATATATATATATATATATATATATATATATATATTATTAATTACATACTTACTATAATAAACTCATTATACCAATATACGGTATATACCATACACTACACTCATATAGGCAGCCACGCGGTCCACACTAAACCACAAAACCAAAAGTCAAAAACTCATCTAAAATCTAAAGTTCTAAACCTAAACCTAAGTTATCTTGTAATGTTTCTAATTTCTACCATTTTCCATTTTCTGATTTTATTAGTTATTTTCGTCGTTTCTCGTTTTGCATGCCGGACACCGTAGGGTGTGCCTTGATTGGGACATTTCCTTGAATTTAGAACTCTTGGAAATGCAGCGTTTGTCATTTCGGCATTTTTCTGTTTTTCAAGTCGGAAGGTCCCAGATGGGACCCACTGCCGGGGCTTGTTGTGCACAAGGGTAGTGTCATGGATCCATTGCATATCATGTATCATTATTTTATGTTCATTTACATTGTTTTAAGTTAAATTGTATGGTTACAATTTAATTGGAATGCATACACATATATTATAAAAGAAAAAGGTGAGATATTTTTAAAGTGAGTGGGACCCACCATCTTTATTTCTCTTAATGGCCTTAAGGCCATTTTTTTACTCATCAGATCACTCTTTCTCACCCCAATTTCTTTCTCCCTCTTAATTCTTTTTTTCTCTTTCTTTTGCCTTCAATTCAAAGCTTGATCTAACTTTGTTCCTTGGGAATTTGATTTTGCCACTTAAGGCAAAATTGGAAAGCTCGTCGAGGACGTCGTTTTGATAGGCCATTTTTTTACTCATCATATCATTCTCTCTCACCCTACTTTCTCTCTCCCTTTTAATTCTTTTTTTCTTTTTCTTTTGCCATCAATTAAAAGTGGTGGCCTCAGTTGCGTTGCACCAAAAGTTTGCAAAGAGATTAACTAAGAGTGTGAGTGTGCAATGTGACCAAGTTTTAAATTTATAAAAGCCACTACTACCTCTAACTAAAAATATAACTAAAGTGAGTAGGGATCGCCCCAAGGGATTGGTGGGTCGTAATACTATGGAAACAAGATTAGGGTTAGTAGGTCGACTGATCAAAATGTGATTGGTTTGATTGATTAAACTATAATTAAGACTAAACAAGCTTAATATAAAACAAGTAATTAAAGGATGGAGAAAACAAGAGAGAGAGGTCTTGGGGACTTAGAGGTCACCACTAAGCTGTAATACCCCTAATTTTAAAAGGATAGTCTCGGCATTTATTTATTATTTTTATTATATTTTTGCGTGATTATTTGGTTTAATTATTTTTATTTATTAATTTTATTTAATTGTTTACCTATTTGACATGTATTTAAATTGAATTAAGTAATCAATCTTTTATTATTTAATTGGCATTTATTGTTTAAGTGTTTTTAATTGTTTAATTGAGTTGTTTAATTGGAATTAATTAGTTAAGTGTATTTAACTATTTAATTGGATTTTTGTTAATTTAATTATGGTTTAAGTTACAGTTAGCTCTGGGTTGCAATTCACGTATAGGTAAGCCGCAATATGGCAACAGAGATAGGTTCATGGGCCGATTAGGCTTAGAGTTAGGGCTCTGACTCTAATTGAACAAGGATTAGGGTTTAGGATTTTTACGCCTATATATATTCGGTTATAATCTGTATCAAGGGTTGGAAAAACCCTATTCACGTACCAAAGATACAGAGAGTGAAACAGAGAGCAGTTGTGGGAAAACAGAGTGAGGCTTAAGAGGAATTGTACAGAGAGGACCAAGGAGGTTGAGTAAGGATTAGAGACGGAGTTATAGGAAGCTTGACGGCGTTCAGAATTGCCGGAAAACTTAGAGACGACACAGGGATTTCACAATTGCAATCACAGGCAAGTTCTTCTCTTTCTCCTTCTCTTTGGCTCGTGTTCTGTGCACCTAGATAATCTCTAGGGTTTAATCAATCAATAACTGGAAGATATATGTTTAATATATGTCATATGAATAATCTGTTTATGTTGAAAACCATTCTGTTACAGTTCATGCATGGCTCGTTATAGTTTTCTGTTCGTTAAGCATGTTGCTCTGTTGTAACTCTAGTCTTTGGAATTGTTTTTAATCTCTGTAAATGAACCATGGGGATGTTACTGGGGTTGATATAAGATCCTTAGGTTCAGTGGTGAAGAGAAACAGAGGGTTTGGAAGAGAACTGAAATTTTCTTAAACATGTTCCAGTGTTGTTTTCCAAGCATGCTAGTTTAATGGTTTTGTTTAAACTCTGTAATTGTTTTCAAATTTATTGTAAGCAACCTTAGGGATGTTTTTAGACTCAATTAAGACTCCTAAGGTTAGTTTTAGAAACCAACAAAGTGGTAGGAATTGATCAGAGAGGGAGCAGACGGACTGAAATGAAGCAACGGGAACAGAGGCTCTCAAAGGAGGTGAGAGCCAGCTCCATGGATGTGGGAGCCGGCTCCCACAACAAGTAAAGCCGGCTCTAAGGACTCCTAGAGCCGGCTCTAGGCTGAAAGAGCCTACTCCCAAAATTTGGAGCAGGCTCCCTCTTCAATATACGATTAATTTTATTTTTTTTTAGTTTTCTAAGGCACTGTTTGGTATTCTGGACACTGTTTGAGCCTTTGGATGTTTCTAATGGATTGTGGGGACTTTACAGAGGATCTAAATACTTGATTCTAAGTGTGATTAAACTAGTTGTTGCATGGTTTAAGTCTCTAAGATAAAGGATGAAACAGTATAAAAGCGTATGACTTAGTACACTGTTATCGGATGGGACGAAATAAATTGTTTAGGTTAATTTAGCAATTTATTAGACTATAATAGGATTATAGAATTTGTTCTAAATGCATGATAGAGTCATTGATATATTGGATTGGGTCTATGCATGCTTTGGATGCTAGTTGTGTAAACTATTAAACCGTTTCCTGCAATTACATGGTTTAATTCTTGGATTTAAATTGCTAAAACCTTAAATACTTTTCTGTAATTATTTGGATAGTGGTTTTGAACTGTAAATTACTTGTTCATTATGTATACATTGTAATTTACCTGGATATGGAGGATTGTATGCACCGGTATGGGACGGTGACATACTAGGGACGGTTTAGCTCAAAACGCCTAAACCTAACCTAACGGATTTAAGGAATGGATTTATAAATATTAAATCCTAATCTTGGTTAAGTCATATCAACTGCAACTAAGTTGAGTGGCTTCCTGGATTAATGGACGGTAGTTAAGTCACATCAACTGAATAAGTTGAATGACTAACTAGTGGGTTTGTTGTGGGTTAGTTTATTAATTATTTGAACTACATACCCTGGATTTGGACAGACTTTATATATATGTTTATGGTACCACGAGCTGAGTTAGAGTCTAAGACTCGTTGGTTAGGGTGCATATATGCAGTGGATGCGTAGCTGGTTATAATAGGTTGAGGTGTACCCTGTTAGGTCTAGGTACTCATGCCCACCTTTGGGTGCGTATTCGCATGTTGCCTTCTATTCAGGTTGAGACCTCTATTATAGACTAGTGAATGTCCCTTAGTGTGGATATATTTATACGTATGGACTAAATAGATATTGTGAGGTGTCTACGGTGTATCTGCGTATTGGGTCACTGTATGGATTGCAGTTAGATTAGAACTTGCTCGTGCGTCTGACCCACTCCTTTATTATTCTTTTCAGGTACAGGATGGTTCCAGCCTTAGAGCTTGAGCGTGCTTGTCGAGGACAGTCTCACATTTATCTGATTACGTAGGACTTCTCTCGATGTTTCTAGCATTATCTATTTTCAGGTTTCAGTTTCAGTTGAACTTTTGGTTAGGGGTCCACCAGTGGATTCCCAAGTTGTGACCTTGAAGTTTTAGAGGATTGGAGTTTCATTTTTCAGTTATACATGGAGGGTTTTATTATTATTATTATTTCTTTCAGCTTTATTCTATCTTCTTCTTTTTTTCTTTTTTTCTTTTTTTTTTTTTTTTTTTTTTTTTTTTTTTTTTTTTGTCATCTGTGTTCGTTTTAAAATACTTTAATTGTTTGATATTCCCTCGGGTTAGGTCTGGGCCTGATCAACCCGTGTCTCGGAGTCGAGGGGTATCACATAAGCATAACATTTCTACACACTTAATGAACAATTAATGAGGGGAAAAGATGTGTTGCAATATTGGTAAGTGTGTGTGGTTGTTTCAACAAGCATTGATGACCAATTAAGCATATATTGTCTAAGCAACATAGTGAAAAACACAAAATATCATACTAGGCCATTAATCCTTCCTTTAAGCTCACAATCCAAACACATCACAAGGTTAGAAACATATGCTACTTGCATTCAAAAGTATGGAATATCAAACAACAAGTATGGATTATCCTCTTATTTAACAACTAAGGTAACTACACTACAACTAAGCTAATAGCATGAAATTAAACTAATTAAACTAAGGGAGAGGCACAATCCATCAAGAAATGAGTATGAACCATCAAATAAACCACAAGAGCATTCTATTAAGCACTATACCTTGACAATCTCTAGATCTGTAGTATCAATACACATAGACATGCATCAATAACATAAAAGCTAGAGATAAACATATGAGTATCTATTCTAACATATATAGACATATGGATAGAATGAAATGATCAATTGGAAGTATTAAACCACACAAATCATGGAATAAACAAGATTCATATATAAATCAAGTGTCAAGACAAGTATTACAACACAAATCCCCTCAAAAATACATAAATCAAGATGTAGAAGGCATGTTTAGGGCTAACTCTAGCCCCAAGATGATGTCTAGCCACTCATGGATGTGCTCCTCCAACCCTAAAGGGCTATTTCCATGGTAGAAATACTCCTCTTCTTGATGTGGATGGAATAACTCTCAAGAATGTGTCTCTAGCCTCCTTTTCTTTTTTCTTCCCCTCTAAGAAATAATCTCTAAGATCTAAAATTGTATATGTGTAAATAGTAGCTCAAATCCTTATATAGGTAGCTCCAATGTCACACCCAATGGTCTGGGCTCGTACACCAAGGCTCCTCCAATGATTGGGCTATGAGACAACTTTTGATGAGCTGGAAATCACTTTAATTCGCACTGGATGAGGTTCGATCGATCGAACCTTTAGTGAGATTGATCGAACTTGGCTGAGATCTATCAAACTTTGGCTGGATCAATCTTCCCATGGCGGCGCCTTTTTGGATAAAGACAAATCTGAGATATTTTTGGGATATTAAGGAAAAAGACAAAAGTGGTAGGTGGGGTGGTACAATAGGATAAGATGGAATCTTTCCGATCGATCTAAAGAATGTTGGATCGATCGAACTTTGTGGAATCTTTGGATAAGGACAAAAGAGCTTGGATCCATCTTGAAGTGTTGAGATTGATCAAAGTCAGATCTATCGAATAAATTCTGTGATCGATCGAACTTGCTGAACTTCCACCACTTTGTTTCATATAGCTTCCACTTTACTCCTATCTTTGATTCATCTCAAGATTGCTTCAATTATGCTCTTATTTGACTGATTTAACTTATTTTAAGGATAAGTGCCTGAAAATGGAAATAATACAAAATTAGTCTAAGACAGTAAAATAAGATAGATAAAGGTTCTAGAATGCTCAAACTTAAGGGGTTTAAATGAGCACTTTTCAGCGCTCATCACACCCCCAAACTTAAATATTGCTAGTCCCTAGCAATAAACTAGAAAGTAAAGGAATGAAATGAACAACTATACAACTATGAACTAGAAAGCAATAAATGGATAACGCCACTTTCGTAGGGAACATGATTGTATTTAGCATATGCAATAAGCCTTTTAAACCCCTAGGTTACCGCTAGTGAACGAGTGAAGTCTCGTGAAGGTTTCCAGAAATGACACGCATAAACATTAAGCTCATTATCTCAAAAGAGGCACCAATATTGCAAACAAGCATTGGGAGAAAACTACTTCAAGTATGTAATTTTTCAACCTTTTTCCAAGCAATCTCCCAAAATTTCAACATTAAGCAAGCAAGTATGGTCCTCCACACATCAAGAAAAAGATCATGCAAATCAAAACAACTCTAGAATCCTTTTTGAGTGGACCAGCATCAAATATGTTGTTATCTTAGCCAACTAAAGAAATGATCACATCCTTACCCTCAAACTAGCAGACAAATCTAGTACCGATCATCAAAACAAAGAGTGGACCTTTTTATTAAAACTTTATTGATCTAGGTGCACTTATTCTTTTCACTCGATTTTTTTTTTTTTTTTCTAATCCTAAGGATTAAAGATGGAAGCATAGTGTAATATGTTGATCTATTAAGCTTTCTAGTGATCCATGAGATCGAGCGTTAGGTCAATGACTCCCAAACCAGATGGCTTTAGGGCATTAGATGTTTAAACACCTCTAAGGACTTACAAGCTCAAATCAACTAGGTTACAAATCAAAACAACCTCCATCTAATCATTTTTCACTTCTCACCTTTTGGGAGAAGTCCTTACTTTTTTATTACTTTTGTAACTTCTTCTTCTTCTTCTTCTTTTTTTTTTTTTTTTTTTTCTTTTCAAGCAAGTTTAATTATTAACCTAGAGTTTAGGCCCTCTACCTTTCGGCACAAGAAATTCAGTGCTTGATGAGGCTAGAATCCCGAATACTCAATGAAAAGGGTTTGTTATCCACCTTTATCAAGAATGAAAGCTTTCAATGCACTACTAGCCAAATTGGGATATAACCAATTCAATAATCAATAAAGCATGTACCCCACAAATGGATGCTAGTGTGCGCCTGTGCTAGTGTAGAATCCTAGAGTGAATCTGAAAACAATAACAAAATTAAGATGATGTGGACCACAAGTGCAAGCAAAATATCAATTTTTTCAAAAAATTTACTACTAAATAGCATCCACAAGGTATATAAGGAGTATTGGACTCTCAAGTCAAGCAATATTAAAATTTTAAATAATATAGTCCTCAAAAGATCAAAATCATCGCTAACATCAATCTCAAATCTCAATCATGCATTTAAAGTTCAACTTTAAGTAGAATGCAACAAGACACCTTACCCCCAAACTTAAACCACACAATGTCCTCAATGTGCAATGAGAACAATGAAAAAGATGGAAAGAGTATATCGTGGTGGAAAAAAAACATGAAGCCCGGTGGTGATCCAATGTGAAAGACGTCTCCCACAAACTTGGAATCAACAACCTACTTGAATAACCACACTAGCAAACTCACTTCAAATATCAAATGGGATAAGAATAATCAAATTATGCATTTGAAGGCAATATAGCACAAGATAAAAGAGAGATATGAGATTAAACTCTAGCTAAAATATAAAGTATGCATGACTACACATAAGGGCACAATGGTGAAAAGTTTTTTTTTTTTTTTTTTGGGAATAAACAGAAGCAAGATTAAATCAAATGCAAGAAAATATGAACAATGATTGCTAAGTTTAACGTCTCTAGCTAGACAGAATGCTGCTTTGAAAAGTCGAAATAGTAGTTAGAAATTATGGAGCTTCAGATCGATCGAAATTAGATCGATCACAAATTTGATCGATCAAATAGGTGAAATATGCAGACACTTTCGATCGATAGACAGAGGGGTGAGATATGCAGGGATCCAAAAATTTTCTAAGTATGGAACTGAGATCGATCGAATATAAAGTTCGATCGATCTTGGAAGACTTAGATCGATCTGAAGAAATTTTCGATCGATACACAGAGAGCTAAAATATGCAGGAAATTCTCGCTCGATGGAACTGAGAGATGATTGGATGCAGAAATGGGTGTTCGATCGATCGAACATCTTTTGAGATCGATCGAACAGCTAAAAATAAGCAAGAACTTGAACTTCACTTTGAGAACATTGAGTGCAAAATTATAACTCTTGGTAGATCCAATCTACCAAAAGGGCAGCTCCCATATGCCTTTGAAAAACTTGTCCCTCAATGTAGCGTTTCAACCTTTGTCCATTCACCTTGAATGTGTTGCCATTCTTTAAACTTTGAATCTCAACCGCCCCATGCGTTGCAACAGAAATGATCTCAAATGGACCTTCCCATTTAGTTTGCAACTCTCCGGGAAAGAGTTTTAACCTAGAGTTGAAAAGCCAAGCTTTTTGACCAGGCTCAAAAGATTTCTTCACAATGTGTTTGTCATGAAAAGCTTTAGTTATCTCTCTGTAGAGTTTGGCATTATCATAAGCATTGTGTCTCAACTCTTCCAACTCACTCAATTGGAGTAACCGGTTCTCTCCGGCTTTATCAAGGTCAAGCTTGAGCTTTTTAACCGCCCACAAGGCTTTATATTCTAGCTCAACCGGAAGATGACAAGGCTTTTCATATACAAGTCTATAAGGAAACATGCCAATGGGAGTCTTATAAGCCGTCCGATAAGCCCACAAAGCATCATTCAATTTCCGTGACCAATCTTTTCAGGTAGTGTTAACCATTTTCTCAAGAATATGCTTAATCTCTTGGTTAGACATTTCTACTTGCCCACTTGTTTAAGGGTGGTAAGGAGTGGCTACTGTATGAGTAATGGAGTACTTAAGAAATAAATGCCTTAAGAATTGATTACAAAAATGCTTTCCTCCGTCACTTATCATAGCCCCTGGCATACCAAAACGAGCAAAGATATTGGATTTAATGAATTGAATAACCACGGAGTGGTCATTTGTTTTGGTAGCACAAGCCTCCACCCACTTAGAAACATAATCGACGGCAAGTAGAATATATTGAAAACCATAGGACATAGGAAATGGACCCATAAAATCAATGTTCCATATTTCAAAGAAGACAACAAGAATATTTGTCAAAGGCATCATATCTCTTCTCGACATTGAGCCCATCTTTTGACATCTTTCACATGATTTGCAAAAATTGTAAGCATCTCCATGGATGGTGGGCCAAAAGAGCCCATATTGAAGAACCTTTAAGGCGGTCTTCTTCGCACTAAAATGCCCACCACATGCACGAGTATGACAAAACAAAAGAACGCTTGGAATTTCACTCTCCGGAATGCATCTTCTCACAATTTGATCCGGACAATATCGGTACAAGACAGGATCTTCCCAATAGTAATTCCGGATGTTGGCGAAGAAACGGTTCTTTTCGTTCTTTGACCAAGTAGTTGGAAGCTTGCCAATTGCCAAATAGCTTACAATTTCAGCAAACCAAGGCATTTGTCCATTAGAAACTTGAAAAAGTTGTTCATCCGGAAATAAATCATAAATTGGTGGACTAGGACAATGTTCTATCAATAACCTTGAGATATGATCGGTAACCACATTTTCGGTGCCTTTCTTGTCTTTGATTTCAAAGTCAAATTCCTGAAGAAGCAAAATCCATCTAATTAACCGAGGTTTTGTTTCTTTATTTGTTAAAAGGTGCCTCAAAGCGGCATGGTCAAAATAAACAACAACCTTAGACCCTAAGAGATAGGACCGAAATTTATCAAGAGCATACACGACGGCAAGTAATTCATTCTCAGTAATGGAGTAATTCAATTGAGCTCCCGAGAAAGTTTTACTTGCATAGTATATGACACAAGGTAGTTTTCCTACTCTTTGCCCCAAAACTACTCCCATGGCATAATCAGAAGCATCACACATGATTTTGAATGGTAATGACCAATTGGGAGGTTGCATGATGGGGGCGGATGACAGTAAATCACGCAATTTATGGAAAGCATTTAGGCATGCTTGATCAAAGACAAAGGGAGTTTCCTTGGCGAGAAGATTGCACAAGGGTCTAGCAATTTTGCTAAAGTCCTTGATGAAACAGCGATAGAAGCCAGCATGCCCTAGAAAGGAGTGAACTTTTCTCACCGTTGAAGGTGGAGGTAATTCAGAAATTAGCTCAACTTTTGCTTTATCCACCTCAATTCCCATCCTTGAGATGACGTGACCCAAAACAATACCTTCTTGAACCATGAAATGACTCTTTTCCCAACTAAGAACAACATTTGTTTCACGACATCTTTTAAGCACTAAATTTAAATTTTTGAGGCATGCATCAAATGAAGACCCGAAGACAGAAAAATCATCCATGAAGACCTCTAGATACTCTTCCACCATGTTCAAGAAAATTGACATCATACACCTTTAGAATGTGGCAGGGGCATTGCACAACCCAAAAGGCATCCGTCTATAAGCAAACGTGCCAAAAGGATAAGTAAAGGTGGTTTTCTCTTGGTCTAAGGGGTCAAGGGCTACTTGATTGTAACCCGAACAACCATCAAAAAAACAATAATATTGTTGCCCGGCCAATCTCTCTAGAATTTGATCAATGAATGGCAAAGGGAAGTGATCTTTTCTAGTGGCGGCATTTAATTTGCGGAAATCAATGCATACACGCTATGAATTGGCGGTACGCTTGGAGATTTCCTCACCTTTTGCATTTTCAACCACCATAATCCTCGATTTTTTGGGAACTACTTGAGTTGGACTCACCCATTTGCTATCAGAGATTGGGTAAATGATCCCAGCATCTAAAAGCTTCACAACTTCCTTTTTGACCACCTCTTTCATGTTTGGGTTTAGTCTTCTTTGGGCATCTCTAAAAGGTTTTACATCTTCTTCCATAAGTATGCGATGCATGCAAATAGAAGGATCAATTCCTTTTAGATCCGCCACACTCCATCTTATGGCTTCCTTATTTTCTTTAAGCACATTTAAAAGAACATTCTCTTAGTCTTTTTAAGACTTGAAGAAATGATGACCGGAAGAGTCTCTTTTGGGCTAGAAAGGCATACTTAAGATTGGAAGGGAGAGTTTTAAGCTCAAGAGTTGGTGGAAAGACTAAAGATGGGACCGGTGGAGTGCTAGAGAGTGGAGGACGAGGTTCTATTGGAGTTTTCCAAGGTGAAAAATCCAAGCTTGCAACCAATTTCATGAGATTGCTTACTTCATTCATCGATTTTTCATCATCAAACCCACAATTACCATACATTTTAAGAAGACAAGATGCAAGAGGATCCTCGGAGATAAGAGATGAGAGATTTTCCTCGGTTGGTTGTTTCATTACCATGGTGGGAATAGATTCCTCAACAACCTCATCCAATACATCTATAAGACAACACTTATCTTCATCTATGGGATGTCGACTTGCATTGAAAACATTAACCTTGACAATCATATTTCCAAAAGAAAGGTCCATAACCCCAGATCTACAATTAATGGTTGCATTTGCAGTAGCAAGAAATTGGCTTCCCAAGATAATCGGGATGTGGTTAGTAGGATTGGCAACCGGTTCGGTATCAAGAACTACAAAATCAACCGGAAGTAGAACTTATCAACTTTGATGAGTATATCCTCAACCATACCCCTAGGTGTTTTGACGGATCTATCGGCCAATTGAAGCACCACCGAGGTTGGCTTCAACTCATTCAAACCTAGTTGGACATACACGGAGTAAGGAATCAAATTAACACTCGTTCCTAAGTCAAGAAGAGCTCTACAAACTTCATAGTTTCCAATCGCACATGAAATAGTCGCAGCACCGAGATCTTTGAACTTAGGTGGAGTGTTATGTTGAATGATGGAGCTCACTTGCTCCGTGAAAAACACTTTTTTAGGGCCTTGTCCCTTGCTCTTCCTCTTTTGTGTGCAAAGATCTTTCAAATTTTTTACATAAGGCGGAATTTGCCTAATTGCATCCAAAAGAGGAAGATTTTTGTTGACTTGCTTAAACACCTCCATCATGTCATGAATTTTTCCTTCTTGCCTCCCAAAAGGTGATGTTTCTTTTAAAGCATATGGAAATTGAGCTTTTAGCTCATAAGGTCTTGTAACTTGAGGGAATGATGAAGAGGATTGGAAATTTTGATTAGAAACATTTTCATCCAAGGAAGTAAGAATAGGATTGGGAATGGGACAGGTGACAACTTTTGGTTGCACCGATTCACTATCTTCCTTTGGTTGTTTAACCCTATTGTCAACTTGTTTATCATTTCTCAAAGTGGTGATGGCTTGCACTTGTGCTTGGGAAGAACACCCCGAGGTAGGGTTTGCTTCCACACAATATTGGGCTTTTTGATTCCTCTCGGGTTGGCTAGGTAATTTACCAATTTCTCTCGCATTCAATGCATTAGCTATGGTCCTAATTTGGGATTCAAGCTTTGATATTGATTGAGATGTGTTCATTTCTAAGCTACCCAAAGCCACCGAAACCTTATCTTCAAATGTAGAATTGCTAGAAAGTGTATGAGGATAATGAGGGCAAATTTGAGAATCATATATTTGAGGATATGAGAAGTGATTCATTCTTTGGTGATGAGAAGAAGAAGAAGACACAAATCCTTGGGAACCTTCATTTCTTTTATGAGGTGGAATATATTTACTTTAAAAATTTTAGCTTGAAAAGGATTTGAATTTTCATTCCACATCGGAGCATACGGACTTGAATAAGGATGAACAAATGTAGCATTAACTTGTTCAAAGTGTTCATTAAATACATGTCCATGGGGACAATTAGAAGTAGTATGTAAAACACTTGAACAAGTCATGCACGGCTCACAAGGATGGGAATCATGATGAAAATGAGATGACTTGATAGCCGGTTTTTGACTTAATAAGAATTGATCAAGTTTTTTTAGAAAGAGTCTTGACCTCGACTACAATTTCCATTGAACTTTAAATTTGACATATCTTTAAATTTTTCTTCTTTTCATTAGAACCATGATCAAACCGAGAAATGTGATATTTATGCAAAGAATTTTCACTCATTTTCTCAAAAAGGTGCCAAATATCATCTTCATGTTTTCTAAAATAAGAACCTCCACATGATGTATCAACTATGTCCTTATGAGTGTCGGATAGGCTTTCTAAGAAATATTGGACAACTTGCCATTTTGGAATACCATGATGTGGACATTTCCTTAGCAAGTCATTCAATCTTTCCCAAGCCTCATGTAACAACTCCCCTTCCCTTTGGGAAAATTCTCTAATTGAAGCTCTCATTACATTGGTCAAACTTACGGGGTAAATTTTTTTTAAAAATTCATTTTGCATTTGCATCCAAGATGTTATTGTATTTGCCCCCAATTTGTTAAACCAATGTTTTGCTTTATTTTTGAGTGTGAAAGGGAAGAAAAGTAGTCTAGGGACTTCTTCCGGGACATTCATATACTTCACGGTGGAACATATTTCAAGAAATTCATTGAGATGTTTATATGGTTCCTCATCATCTAAGCCATAGAAAAGTAGACACATTTGAATGGTCTCGGATTTCATATTGGTGAGCTTCAAAATTAGGAAGCACAATACATGTAGGTGCATGATATGTATGAAGATTGTAATGATCACGAAGGACCATTGGAGGAATTGGAGGTTAAACTCCGGGAGGAAATTGATTGTGAAGATTATGTTTCATGAAATGTGGGTCTAAATAGCCAAGATTACCCTCTAGATTTTCCATTGGAATGCCTAAGATGAATGATAGGGAAAAGACTACTCAAGACTTCAAGTAACACACCAACATAACAAAACAAGCAAAGACTCCTCCTTCGCAACAATCAACAATCAACAAACTTCCTCTATATACAATGATCCCATACTCCCATGCTTGAACAATATGCAAATAAAATTAAAATACCTCCACGCGGGCTCACGATTTATCTATGAATTGAAAAGCAAGCCTCCACGCGGGCCGGCGATTTAACTAGAGATTGAGTTTAGGAAGAGCTGACAAAGGGTCCTTAAGCACTTCAATTTAATTTTTCAAACTTTAGCTTTGCAAATTTTTAGATTTTTAGCTTTTTCCCTTCTTTTGCTTAGCTCCTTGCTCACTTTCCTTAGCCCAATGTACCTAGTCAAACAAGAACCAACATAATAAGTAACCAAAATCAAAATAAAGTAAAGACACGATCAAAAGAGTACTAATTCCTAATTGTTTCCACAATATGACATTGCCTAAAATCAATCCCCGGTAACGGCGCCAAAAACTTGGTGGCCTCGGTCGCGTTGCACCAAAAGTTTGCAAAGAGATGAACTAAGAGTGTGAGTGTGCAATGTGGCCAAGTTTTAAATTTATAAAAGCCACTACTACCTCTAACTAAAAATATAACTAGGGTGAGTAGGGATCGTCCCAAGGGATTGGTGGGTCATAATACTATGGAAACAAGATTAGGGTTAGTAGGTCGAGTGATCAAAATGTGGTTGGTTTGAAACTACAATTAAGACTAAACAAGTTTAATATAAAACAAGTAATTAAAGGATGGAGAAAACAAGAGAGAGAGGTCTTGGAGACTTAGAGGTCACCACTAAGCATAACCTTTCTACACACTTAATAAACAATTAATGATGGGAAAAGATGTGTTGCAATATTGGTGAGTGTGTGTGGTTGTTTCAACAAGCATGGATGACCAATTAAGCATATATTGTCTAAGCAATATAGTGAAAAGCACAATATATCAAACTAGGCCATTAATCCTTCCTTTAAGCTCACAATCCAAACACATCACGAGGTTAGAAACATATGCTACTTGTATTCAAAAGTATAGAACATCAAACAACAAGCATGGATTGTCCTCCCATCTAACAACTAAGGCAACTACACTACAACTAAGCTAATGGCATGAAATTAAACTAATTAAACTAAGGGAGAGGCACAATCCATCAAGAAATGAGTATGAACCATCAAATAAACCACAAGAGCATTCTATTAAGCACTATGCCTTGACAATCTTTAGATATATAGTATTAATACACATAGACATGCATTAATAACACAAAAGCTAGAGATAAACACATGAGCATCTATTCTAACATACATAGACATATGGATGTAATGAAATGATCAATTGGAAGTATTAAACCACACAAATCATGGAATAAACAAGATTCATATATAAATCAAGTGTCAAGACAAGTATTACAACACAAATCCCCTCAAAAATACATAAATCAAGATGTAGAAGGCATGTTTACGGCTAACTCTAGCCCCAAGAGGATGTCTAGCCACTCATGGATGTGTTCCTCCAACCCTCAAGGGCTATCTCCACGGTAGAAATGTTCATCTTCTTGATGTGGATGGAAGAACTCTCAAGAATGTGTCTCTAGCCTCCTCTTCTATTTTCTTCCCCTCTAAGAAATAATCTTTAAGACCTAAAATTGTATATGTGTACAAAGTAGCTCAAATCCTTATATAGGTAGCTCCAATGTCACACCCAATGGTCTGGGCTCGTACACTAAGGCTCCTCCAATGATTGGGCTATGAGACAACTTTTAATGAGCTAGAAATCACTTTAATTCGCACTTGAGGAGGGTCGATCGATCGAACCTTTAGTGAAATCGATTGAACTTGGCTGAGATCTATTAAACTTTGGCTGGATCGATCTTCTCATGGCTGCACCTTTTTGAATAAAGACAGATCTGAGATATTTTTGGGATATTTTAAGAAAGAGACAAAAGTGGTAGGTGGGGTGGTACAATAGGATACGATGGAATCTTTCCGATCGATCTGAAGAATGTTGGATCGATCGAACTTTGTGAAATCTTTGGATAAGGACAAAAGAGCTTGGATCCATTTTGAAGTGGTGAGATCGATCAAAGTCAGATCGATCGAATAAATTCTGTGATCGATCGAACTTGCTGAACTTCCACCACTTTGCTTCATTTAGCTTCCACTTTGCTTCTATCTTTGATTCATCTCAAGATTGCTTCAATTATACTCTTATTTGACTGATTTAACTTATTTTGGGGATAAGTGCCTGAAAATGGAAATAATACAAAATTAGTCTAAGGCAGTAAAATAAGATAGATAAAGGTTCTAGAATGCTCAAGCTTAAGAGGTTTAAATGCGCACTTTTCAGCGTTCATCACAAAGCTTGATCTAGCCTTGTTCCTTGGGAATTTTAATTTGCCGCTTAAGGCAAAATTGGAGAGCTCGTCGAGGCCGTCATTTTGATCAGAGCCAATCTTCGTTTGGCCACCATGGGAATTTCAAATTTTGGGGCATTTTTAGGGCTTTTTCTTCAATTTGAGGTAGGGGTTTCTAATATACAATTTTTTGGACTTTTGTGAGTTATTTCTTCATAATTTGTTGTCTAGCATGCTTAAATTGTATAAATTTCTTGCAAAATAGCCTAAATGTTGTGTATGAAGTATTTGACTATGTGTTAGTTGATGTATTATGAAAAAGCATGCTTAAGTGATGATATTTCATGTCTATTGTGTTTAAATTGCTATATTTTGTGAGATGGAAGCATGATAAGTATTTCTAGAAATTCCCTACTGGACGTGTTATGTTGTGAATGTTAACTTGTGAAACATGAAATCCTCTATTGACAAAGCATTGGAAAACATGAGGCACTCATGCATATCATTAGGTATGGAATGGAGAAAATTGATTTGAAATGGAAAGAAAATAGTTTTGGGAAAAGTTTTGATGAAAGGTTTGCGAAACCCGGAAGTTTAGGAGTTGTCTAGGGTCCGTCGCGTTAGTGTGACCTAGAGGGAATTAGGGAGACTACCCTAGCGCGGTTGAGTTACTTGGCCCCAAATGACGCCATGGAGTTGCCATGGGTCTGGGATAATTAGTCAATCTTTCTCTCGTGCTGCCACGGAGTTGTCATAGGACGAGTTACACTAACGGTTTGGAAATGATGACGGAAAAGGTTTTGGAAATGGGGAGCCACATTACATGACATTGCATCCCATAGCACAGTATAGTTCATTTATGATTCAGATTATTGTTATTGATATTATGGTTGTATTTTCCCGGAAGGGGCTTGATCCCAATTTCTTTCTTCCTTATTTCTTGTTTAGATTTATGGGGTCATAAGAGGGGTGTCTTAGGTACCTCCTACTGAGCGGCTGTGTGATACCCCCGAATCTCCGGATGCGGGTTGGCCAGGCCCACGCCCGAATTGTGACGGCCCTAGTTTTTCAAGCCAGTGCGTCCTGTGATGAACCGTAGTTTAACCCGATAACGGATCCGAAATACGAAAGCGAAAATAGAAAACAAGACTCTAAGAAGTCAAAGTGACCTTCCATGAGGTCGTGGAACTCAATGAGAACTGATGCAGAAGCAAAAGACCAAAAATATGACAAATAAGCCCCCAGTGGCAAAATAGTCATTTCAAAAATTATGGACTTGGGTGCCACCGAGTACATCACTGGAAGGACAACGAAAAACTAATCAAGATACACTCAAGAATCACTTGATTCGGAGTCCGGATGAAGAAAATATGAACTCCAAAGTTTCATAAAATCAAACTTTTGGGTTTGAAATCAATGCGGCAAGGGTACTTTACAAGGGGTAAAATGGTCTTTTCAGATATAATTTGATGCAACCGTGCATACTGTTATATAGAACAGCAAAAACTAATAAACTTAGACCCAAAAATCACTTGATTTGGAGTCTGGATGATAAAGATATGAAGCCTCAAAGTTTCAAAAAAATCAACTTATTTTCCGGGTAAGAAATCTGGGTAATTTTTTTCTCGGAACTGAGGCTAAAAACGGACCCTTAAACGAGTTTTTCTGGAAAAATATGAAGAAGAAACCCCCCTTAAAATTACGTTTTCTACCCTACAATGTAGAAGGAATGGAAAAAAAACACCCTATAAGATCTCTAAAATGCCCCTAAATCAGCCTAGGTCAAGAGGGACCCAAAAAGCTGCTACAAGATTTGTTTTCAGAATTTACCCGCAACTGAGATCAAAAACGGGCTAGAAGATGAATTTTTCTGCAAAAACACGAAAAAAAAACCCCTCCTGAAATCGAGTTTTTTACGTGACTCGCGAAAGAATTCAAAAAAAACTTAATATAGAATGCCTAAAATGCCCCTCCATGAAATCTGGTCATGAGGGTCATAAAGATGCTAAATGTAAAACTGGAAGCTGAACTTTGCAATGGATTTCCGGTATCAAGACGACATTTTCTGGAAAAACACAAAAAAGAAACCCCCCCTAAAATCACATTTTCTAAGCGACCATATTGAAAGAAGAAAATGAAACTGATGTGACAAGTTTAGAAAGCCCCTAAATCAGATTATGCAACAAAGTTTCAAAATGAGTCCATAGGAAGCTCATTTCACCAAAGAAGAAGGTTTTCCCGGAAACAACCATGCACGCAAATGTAACTTACCTATTAGGATGTGCTACAATGGTCTATGTCTTAAAAATACCAACGATGCAAAATCCGACCCCCCCAACGGGCAAAAAGACAAAAATGAACAAGAAAAGGGAAATTTGAAAACCGAAATTAACAAATAATTTCAAATTACCGTTTGGCCCTTCGCCACACTTCAAACATGATTTATAAGACCCTATGAAAGAATAAAAATGGAATTCCCACACCCGATGCAAACATAGTGTTGTAATGACTCGGCATTTTTTAATATTTTCATAATATTTCATGAAGTTAAAAGTTACATAGGATACAAATTAGATGTCATTGGTCTATGGCCTCATCTCATGCATGTCAAATACATTGTAAAGAGTGTATTTATGTACACATTACAAAAATAGAATCAAATTTACACATTTTGACATATAAAGTTATAAATGGCATTTCAAGCCAACATTTATAAGAAATGAGAACTTCAAGTTTACAAATCATCCAAGCATGATGTAAATCCCGAATCTTGATCCCGGTACCTGAAAAATGTCCCCACTACGTGGGTGAGTAACATAAAGCTACTCGTAGGAGATGAGCATGCATCGACCTAGCATTTTACACTTCTATCACCTTAAGGTAAAATATGTTAAAGGGGCTCATGCCACCTAACATCTATGTCAAAGTGAGACTCGGGGATCATCCTAAGCTACTCATGCAATTGAAATGAACTACGACATACAAGTATACATGCTCAAGTACACTAAACCGTATTAAAACATGATACACGACATTCAAGTTCACATGCTCACAAGTATACTAAATCATGTTAAACGGGATAAGCAAGATCTAGCATACATACACAAGTATAAGATATATGTATAGTGTATTCATAAATCAAGTATACAAACACAAGTATACTAAGCTAAACACATACAAGACAAGACAAGCATGCACAAGACAAGTATACAAAAATGAAATCCGCACACACAAGACAAGCATACTAAGCATAAATACACTAGATAGAATTTAGATACACCAACAAGGATACAAGTTCAAGTATACAGTTTCAAGTATACTAAATGAGATCAAAATACATAGGCAAACACTAATTCTCAAGTTACAAGTAATGATTAACAACTTGAAATTGAATACAAAATCAAAGTAGAAAGACTATGACATATGGTCACTGGACCAAGTAAGTGTTTCCGAGTAATTACGACCCACAAGGTACTACCCAGTGCGCACATGCATAAGTTATTCCGGGCAATTACGACCCACATGGTACCACCTAGTGCGCACTTATGACTTAGAAGACTCTTATCTTCGTACTAGAGCCAAACCCTAGCCATCACGTGAAATATATCCTTACAAGCTTTCCAAAATCTATAAGTCCAAAACTTATACAAAAATCAATAAGTTAGACCAAACTTATACCAAATCCACTAATGCATAAAACCATCTTCCGTGCACAAATAAGGTTGAATCCACACAAACCATGTCCTATAATTTAATTCTAAATAGCATATGACATGTCAAGTCTCCAATATGCAATTATACACAAAGTAAGAATATTTTACAACAATTGAGTCACATTACTATCCTAAGCCACAAGTACTAAATAAGCTTCAATTTAGTAACAAGCTTTCAAGATAAACAATTGTAATATTTTAACAAGCTATATACCTACACAAGATATATTTAAACAAGCTTTACAAGTCAATGATATTCTATATCATGTAAGTCCAATTACCATTTTAAGAGGCCCCAAGTACTAATTCTACATCCAATTAGTAATATGCTCACAAGGTAATTAATTTCACTACATTAAAAGGGATTTTCAACCTAACATGAAAAGTCTCTAGATTTCATATTAATCCCAAATAAACTCAAATTAATATATGTTAAAAGACATAGCATAGTCTTCACATATATTATACCCAAAATCAATTTAAGTGACTACAACACTTAAAAATAAAATTAATTAAGCTAATTAATTAATTTTCTCTAGATTTTCAAACATATCTAAATGTACTCAATTTAATATATGTTAAAGAACTCACCAAAGCCTACTTTAATATTACATTACAAGTTGATTTCATGCTTGATACAACTAGGTGAATTAAACTTTCACAAAAGATAAATATTAAATAAAATTTACAATTCTTATACAAATAACCCCAATTTAATATATATCAACCACCATACCAAGGCCTAAATTTCTAGCATGCCACAATTTAATTCTAAATTGCCTAGCATCATGAGAATTAAATCTTAAACAAAGAAAATAATTAAATTAAATTCTATAACTTGAACAAGGCATGCTCACAAGTTGTATATGCTCATATAACAATCAATACAATATTAATATAACCCTAAAACATCCCCTACCTCGATTTGAGATGAAAATCTCAAAAGCCCACCGAAAAAGAAAATGTTCCGAATCCGACGATACCGCGGGGTTTTGTCGGGGACAACACGATCTACATGAACCCCTAAGAAGCCCCATCAAAATCACAACTTGACTTCAATCCCGAACTCAAAATTTGGCCAAAAACGGGTTCTAATAAGGAGGAAAGATGCGCATGGTCAAGACAAACACAAAATGCGAAGGCACTTTGACTTTTTAACAAAGGGAAGAAGATTCAAATGAAAGAAGAAGGGTGGCAGCCCCCTTGGGCTGCCATAGCAGGTTCTGATCATGCATGGAGAGGGGAGAAGATGACTTTTAAATTTTAAGTCCCCCTATTTATAGAAAATCTCAAAAAGTACCCCGAACGGGTCCCGCTGGGTCCAGAAAAATGGATTTTGAGCAAACGCGCTCAAACGGCAAAACTCTGTGAACAAAAAAGGTTCAAAATGAGAAAATATGAAGAATAGAAGAAACAACGTTGAAAACCGAATCCCGAGCAGAAAGATATGCCCCGAACAAGTTCAGCGACAACCGGGGCCAGAAACCCTGAAACTGGAGAAAAATGACCAGAAGGAATTTCTAAGAGTACACGACTCGACGAAATGTGAAAATGAATCCCGTACGAGGATCCAGGCTCCAGACAAGGTATTTTGCAATAACTTTCATTAATTGCATAATGGCCTCTCCAAAAAGTGAAAACTGCACTAATGACCCAGAATGAAAATATCTTCCAAAAATATTTTCTTAAAAACCCCTGAAATAAAATATCTTCAAAAGATATTTATGAAAAATACCCCAAGAAAAGAAAAAGATCTGAAAAACTATGCATCCATGCCCCTGTGGACACCGGGACTAACCAAAGTACTTTTCTGTAAAAGTAGAGATACGTATTTCGTGAAAACCACTTAGAATGAAGATACGTGAAGTCAAAAACCAACTCCAAACACAAGGAGTGAGGTTATGCCAACCAAGTGACAAACGGGGAGAAGACAAAATAGGAAAAATGACAAAACAGGGAAAAGGACGAAAAGTGAATAGTGTTAAAAACGAAAAATGTGGAAATGACTCGGTCCTCAAAGGAAGTTGTCAATCCAAAGGCAAGAGTCTCAGAAACCATTTCCGAGCACTCGAGACGACACTAAACGACGAGAAACTGAACTCAGAAAGGAAATTTCAACGAAAAAAATTTATCCGTGAAATTCTAAGGAAAAAGAAAAGGAAGGAAATGACCGGGTCATTACGCGAATACCTGAGGATATCAAAAATAATATGGCAATAATCGAACACAGAATAATATAGATATGATAAATAAGAATAAAATTTGCTAAAAGAAACTAAAACGATAATCCTTTAACAAACATCCTCAGAATAAATTTATAAATACAAAATATTCTAGTACATCCAAACTTCCAATTTAAATACAACTTGGGAATCCATCCTAATGGACACCTAGTAAAATTCCAAACTGAAAAGGAACATAACAAGTACAACATCCAAAACTAAACATGGAAAGCAATCCTACGTAGTCAGAGGAATTAGTGACTGTAACTATTCAGCACGATCAAGCTCTAAGCCTGGATCTAACGAATACTTGAAAAAATATGAGTGGGTTAGGCCCACATGCAAGTTTTATCCTACTACAATCCATACAGAAACCTGATACGCAAATACATCCTAGATATCTCATCAATAGCTATCTAGTCCATACATATATATATCTACACTAAGGGACATTCACTGGACTACAAAGGGGGTCTCAACCTTAATAGAAGGCGACATGCAAAATGCACATAAATGGCATGAATACTTAAGCTTAACAGGGTACACCTCAACCTATCATAGCCAGCTACACATCCACTGTATATACGCGCCCTAACCATCGATCATGAGACTCAAGCTCATATCATGGTGCCATAATCATATATATATAAATCCTATCCTATCCATTCAAAAGAGATCCAACTAGTCATTCAGCTTGTGTAGCTTCTTTGACTTAACATGAATAATAAGTAAATCCAGTTAGTCATTCAGCTTGTGTATCTTCTTTGACTTACATTTAATATGTCGTTCAACTGTTTTAGTTGACAGGATATGAATCTATGTAGGATTTAACTGTTTTAGTTAATCCATTCCGTATGTATGAATAGGTAAGGATTAGTGTTTTGATCTAATTACTTCCCCATATGCTACCGTCACATACCAGTGCATATAATGCATATGATCCGTAAATGATGCAACACTCACTTGAACATCAAATGCATCCAGAAACAATCATAATAGAAACTAGATGTATGCAAGATCCTATTATGTATCCAGTATATGATTATAGTCATATAACCTCCGTTTAAACTGTTAGAGTAATGATAAACAATTTAAACTATTCATATCTATATAATTGACAAAACAGAAATTATAATCGTTTATCAATTAAACTTCATAGCATGTTATAATGATAATTAGAAGTATATACCGAGCACATTATATGAAATTCCAAAAGTATTCTCATACTAGTCCAGTTCATTTGCTAAAATAAAACTAGTAATTAAAACCTGCACAATCCTTGACGACATGCCAATTAATATTTAAATTTCATGCCGTCCCTTTAATCCTCAACTACAAAACCTGTGCCTGATATAATGACACTCAGAAGTCTAAACAGAGTACATTATATGAAATCCCAAAAGTATTCTCATACTAGTCCATTTAGTTCACTAAAACAAAACTAGCAATTAATACTTTTACAACTCCTGACAGTATGCAATTTAATATCTAAAATTCATGATGTCTATAACCATAACATAAACCAACATTTCTGGCCTTCATTAAATTATATATATTATTTATATAAAATCCCAAAAGTAACATTCATACCAGTCAGTTTAATTTGCTAAAATAAACTAGCAATTAAATCTTCCTCCTTCCTTAATAGCATGCAAATTTATATTATTATTTTTTTTATCTCATGATGTTCAAGTTCCTAGCATAAATTAATCATTCATGGATATTACCATGCTTAATTAAATCCTTTAAAACCATCCAACCAAGTTCAAAACTACACTGGAGCCCTGAAATCTAAAAAATCGTCAAAATATACACATATTGCGCATTCACAAAAGGGGAGACGGCTCCAATTTAAGGTAGAGCCGACTCCACTCCCCTTGGAACCGCCTCTACATCATGTGGAGCCGGCTCCACTTCAATGGAGCCGCCTCCATTGAAGGGTGGAGCCGCTTCCACTCTTCCCAACTTTCGTCTTCTCCGACGCCAGCTATTTTATGTCTTTCTGATTGCCCTTTTTAAGGTTTCTAACCCGCTGTTCTACGTCCCAAGCAATCCCAATTAATTGTATGACATAAGTATGCATCGTTAACATGAATCAAACCACCCTTACATACAAGGAAATCTAGATTTAAAATCAAGAACATAAACTAACCATAGAACAGTTTTTAATTCAATAAGCATGCATATTGTTTTGATTCAATTCAAACACGCACATTAAATCAATTTTTAATGACGACGGCCGTTCCAATACGCCAAACTGAATGTAGTGAATGTGTGGTTCAAGAAAAGCCTTTTATGTCAAATTTAAATTTATAAAAACCACTACTAACACTACTACTAACGTAGCAAGAGTGAGTAGGGATCGTCCTAAGGGATTATACGTGTTGGAATTTCAACTCCGACTCTAGCGTACCAAATGATTGCAAAAGAGAATTGGGTTGGTTGATTACTTCTAGAAAATAATTAATTAAAATGCAATAAGATAAAGAGTAAGTAAGAAGGAAAGGTCTTGGGGTGTAGAGATCACCACCAAACAATACTATTCTAAACCATAATCAAGTGACTAATGAGGGAAATGAATGTGTTGCAACAATGTTGTGTGTATAAAAGACATTCAATTGGTAAGGGTGACTCAACAAGTGCAAATTGTCTCAATCAACATGTGTGAGGCCACAATACATCTATTGGTAGAGTAATATATTGTCTAGACATCATGTGAAGAGAACAAAATATCAAATCAAGTCATTGAACCTTTCATTAAGCTCATAGTCCAAGCAATCCATAAGGATGACTTAGTTAAACATGCATTATCTAAACATCATGTGAGAGGCCACAATTTATCTATTGGGAGAGGAATAAATTGTCTAAACACATGTGAAAGATACAACATATCATAACTAGTCATTAATCCTTCATTAAGCTCATAATCCACATACAACACAATATTAGAGGAATATGCCATTTGGACTCACAAGCATGGAACATCAAACATCAAGAGTAGATTGTCCTCCCATCTAACATTATACTACCACTACACTAAATCTACACTACTAGCATGAAAATAAAGCTATCTAGACTAGGGAAGAGACACAAGCTATCAAGAATAGGCATAAACCATCAAATGAACCAAAATAGCATTCATTAAGCATATCATCTTGATAATCTCTAGATCTATAGCATCAATACACATAGACATGCATCAAAAACACTAAATCTAGAGATAAGCACATGAATATCCCACTCTAGCATACATAGACATATGGGTAGAATAGAATAGTCAATTGGAAGCATTAAACCATACAAACCATGAAATAATCAAGATTTATATATACATGAATATCAGGATGTATCATACAACACTAATCCCTCAATAATACACAAGATTAGAGTATAGAAAGCATGTTTGGGGCTAACTCTAGCCCCAAGAGGATGTCTAGACACTCATGGTAGTGATGATCCAACCCTCAAGGGCTAACTCCATGGCTGCTCCTTGTTGGTGAAGATCTCCTCCAATGGTGCTCTAGCTTCCCTCCTTCCTCTTCTCCAAGAATAGCCTCCAAGATGATTTTCAATGTGTGACAAGAGACTCTAGACTCCTCTCCAAAAAGTGTATCATATTCCTTATATAGGTAGGTCAAATACACCCTATGATGAGTTGTGGTCGTGCAAGGCATATTCTCCAATGATTGGATGAAGGACGGAATAAATGAGCTGGACTTTAACTTTTTTTCGCTGGAGGAAGTTCGATCGATCGAACCTTAACTTGGATCGATCGAAGATGGGTTCGATCGATCGAACTGCATCTTAGATCGATCGAAGTGGTCTGACTCCTCCGGATAAGGACAAGGCTGAGATATTTCGAATATATTTATGGGGAAAAGGACAAAAGTGGTTGGTAGGCGTACAGCTGTGGATAAGATCAATCATTTGAATAGGACAAAATAGGGTTCGATCGATCGAAGGTTATGTTGGATCGATCGAACTTGGAATTTCAGCAAAGGTCAAGGTTGGATCTATCGAGAAGTACTGTGATCGATCATATATGTTCGATCGATCGAACTCTAAGTTGGATCGATCGAACTTTTCAGCTGCACAACTTTGATTCCTTTTTGCTCCTTGCTTTCTCCACTTTGCTCCCTCATTTAGTTTATCTCAGGATTGCTTCAATTAAGCTCTTATTTGGCTGAGTTAGCTCAATTTTGGGATTAGTGCCTGAAAATATAAATAACACGTAATAAGTCTAAAACGGCAAAGTAAGATAGATAAAGGTACTAGAATGCTTAAGCTTAATGGGTTTAAATGCGCACTTTTCAGTGCTCATCACACCTTCAAACTTAAATATTGCTAGTCCCTAGCAATGAACTAAGAAGTAAAGGAATGAAATGAACAACTAAACAAGTATAAACTGAAAAGCAAGTAAAATGATAGCGCCACTTTCGTAGGAAACACGATTGCATTTAGCATATGCAACAAGCCTTTTAAACCCTTAGGTTACCCCTAGTGGACGAGTAAAGTCTCGTGAGGGTTTCCAGAAATGGTACCCACAAACATTAAGCTCATTCTTTCAAAAAAGACACCAATATTGCAAACAAGCATTGGGAGAAAACTACCTCAAGTATGCAATTTTTCAACCATTTCCAAGCAATCTCCCAAAATTTCAATATCAAGCAAGCAAGTATGGTCCTCCATATATCAAGAAAATGATCATGAAAATCGAAACAAGTCTAGAATCCATGTGAGAGGTCCGGCATCAAGTTTGTTGCTATCTTAGCCAACTAGAGAAGTAATCACATCCTTACCCTCAAACTAGCATACAAATCTAGTCCCAATCATCAAGACAAAAAGTGGACCTTTTATTAAAGCTTTATTGTTCTAGGTGCGCTTATTCTTTTCACTCTATTTTTTTTTTTTTTTTTTTTTTTTATTGAGGATCAAAGATGGAAGTATTATGCAATGTGTTGATCTCTTAAGCTTTCTAGAAGATTCATGTAGCGACCTTTAGGTCAATGACTCCCAAACCAGATGGCTTTAGGGCATTAGGTGTTAAGACACCCCTACGGACTTACAAACTCAAATCAACTAGGCTACAAATTAAGACAACAACCATCTAATCATTTCCCACTTCTCACCTTTTGGGAGAAGTCCTCACTTTTATTGCTTTTTTGCAACTTTTTTTTTTTTTTTTTTTTTTTCAATTCAATTATTAACCTAGAGTTTGGGCCCTCCACCTTTCGGCGCGAGAAGTTCACTGCTTAATGAGGCAAGAATCCCGGCTACTCAATGAAAAGGGGTTGTTATCCATCTTTATCAAGAATGAAAGCTTTCAATGCACTACTAGCCCAATTGGGATATAACCAATTCAATAATCAACAAAGCATGTACCCCACAATTGAATGCTAGCGTGCGCCGGTGCTAGTGTAGAATCCTAGAATGAATCTCAAAACAATCACAAAATCAGGATGATGTGGACCACAAATGCAAGCAAGATATCAATCTTTTGAAAAAATTACTCCTAAATGGCATCCTCAAGGCATACAAGGAGTATTGGACTCTCAAGTCAAGCAATTTTTAAATTTTAAGCAATATAGTCCTCAAAAGATCAAAATCATAGCTAGAAATGGACCAAGTATAGAAATATCCCTCAAATACACAAGACATGCTCAAAATTTGAATTTTAAAGTAACGCTGAAATATACACCAATACCCCCAAACTTAAACTACCCATTGTCCTCAATGTGTGAAGAGAACAAAGGAAAGAGTATACCAGTGCTTTAGACATGAATGATCGGGATAGAAGTATCCAAAGTGGGTGGCATGGCCCCCCCAAACTTGGGATAAACTATGGTTCTGAAAAGTTTGCACTCGGATAAACTCATTAGATAACAAGATAGGATAATCAGTGCACAGTGGACATGCAAGTGTAAAATGGGATAAATAGAGAATAGAGAGAGAGGTGTAAGAGTGGTCCTGAAAAATTAGGCAGCACTCTCTCACTGAAGTCACTATGGTGTACCTGATGGAGTCAAACATACAAATATGAGATACTAAGAGACATCCATAATCAAAAAGCAATATATAGAGAATATAAAGTGCAGGTACATCAATAAAATAATAAAGCCGACAGACCGGCCGCAAAGTATAATACAGATCCAGAATAAAAGAAATGAAAGCATAGAACAACTGGAGGTGAAGTCTCAGGAGGCCTGATCGTGAAGATCTGCAGCGGCTGGAGGTACAGGTGCGGGTGCAGGTGCAGGGAGTTGGCTGGAGAGATCGGCAAAGCAAGCCATGACATCCGCCCTGAAAGAGGTGAACTCAGCTCGGTGGGCAGTGATGTCGGCTCGCATGGCTGCTACGTCCTCCTCCAGTGTCTGCAAACGTGCTCCGAAACCGGGAGTGGGAACTGGAGACTCAGGCAGAGATGCCTCTGAAGAAGACTCCCGAACTCGCTCCTGAGCAGCGGCTCAATCACTGGTATCATCGGCATCAGCATCATCTGCAGCATCGGCATACTCCTCCGCAGGTCGCTCCAGGTCAATGTCCATGCGATCGGTAGCCGGACCGACCAGTGCGTCGTCAGCTGCGATATCTGCTGCTGCTGGAGGTGCCGGCTGTGCCTGTGCTGCCTCCTCCTCCTCTAGTTCAGCTGCTACCTCTACAGCTGGCTCCTGAAGACTCCGAATAAGAGCATTGTAGCTCTTATTCCAGTCGCTCCTCCTATAGAAGCTGGACCGTGCAAGGGGCTCCTCATCTGGGGGCACTCTGTAGCTCTGGTCAAGAAGGATCTGCGTGATGAGGTGTCCGAAGGGCAGGACCTTGGACCGCTTAGGGTCCTTCTTGGAAATGAAAGAATCATACAGTAACCTCATCACGCTCCAGATGAGGACTGGGATAGATACCCAGTAGCCCGTGTAAAAAGCGTAAAAAACTGTCAAGTAGTCATGACGCCTCTGGATCTTGTGGCCCGCCATGTAAATGTTCTGGAAAAGAACTGTGTCAATGAACCAGAGGTTGTCAGGCAAGAAGGTCCTGGTGGTGAATGTCTGACCACCGGCATGATGGCCTGTCAAGGAGACAGCCATGTCAGAAAATGAAGGCCTATGCAGCCTCGGGTATGTCTCTGCAAGCTCAGGTGGACACCGGTGTGGGCACCGGCAAGCACGGGCCAGAGTGTCAACTGTAATGACAATCTCGTGGCCGTCCAGTGTAGTGATCATCTCTGCGGTAGATCGTGGCGAGGGCCGGAGATGCTGAAAGAATAGCCGCACCAGTCGCGGGTATACAAGGCCGGTGACTGGGGCAAAGATGGCTGAGAGGCCCCGCTGCATGATATCCTGATAGCCAGACCGGGTCAAGATAGACTCGGAAAAGTACTCAGTATCGAAGTATGACTCCTGAGCCACGGTCATAGATGCATATCTCGGCAGCAACTGGTCACGGCGCTGAGCCGGTAGAGGTGGCTGCGGTGATGGCATGGCGGCTGCATCTGCCTGATGGCGCACAGGAGAAGGTGATGGTGTGAAAGCTGGAGGAGCCTGGGATGTAGATGGCATGTGGTTAGCTCCCTCCTCAGCCTCGTGGGATGGAGACTGAGGGGGAGTAGCCTGTGCGGGCTCCTCTTGAGCATGAGATGGCTCTGCAACCATCTCTATCCTGGGCCGTATATGTCTGCGGGGTCGCTGTGGCCCCGAAGATCTCCTGGCTGTACTCTTGTACCGCGGAGGCATGATCTGCAAAAAGACAAGAAAATTTCAATATAAGTCAGTGCCAGATATAAGAATTTAAGTGCATAATAGAAACATGTATGTCAAATAAGATAGACAAAATATGGATGACATGAATCTATGATGATGATGATATGTGAATCATGCTAAGCAATGTAGGTATGAAATGCATCCAATGTGGAATATCACAGGCATTGTGCATATAAAGATAGCATGAAGACGACACAAGATGAATGGAGTGTGTATGTATGATCTGTGAAAGTTCGATCGATCGAACTTTAAGTTCGATCGATCACAGAAATTTTCGATCGATCGAAGTGAAAAATGTTCAAAAGTTGGATCGATCGAAGTGAATTGGATCAATCCAACACTTGGATCGATCGAAAGTGCACAAGATTAGATCGATCGAAGATAGTGAAATGAAGTTCACTACTTCGATCGATCGAAGCACAAGTTCGATCGATTGAACTGTGCGAATGCCGAATTTGAAAAGTTACAGATCTGTGAGATCTAGAGCACGGGGCCCACACAAACGTGTTTGTGGGCCCATCTACACACCAAACATCCCATCCTCAACACCCAAACACTCCCCAAATGCCAAATCAAATAAAAAATCCCCAATTTGGTTCGGCCGAATGCATGTGTGAATATGTATACCATAATCATGAAATTGATGCTTCAAAATGGATGATTAATACACATACAACATAAATCAATATAGAAAATCATGAATCATGCATTGATTAAACTTTTAAATCAAGAAATGGCTCGTGGTTTACCTCAAAACCGAGAGGGATGAGATGAGAGAGAGGGTGCGAAGCCGCGGTGAAAATAAGGCTCTACCTTGCCGGAATTGGCTCGCCGGAGATAGGGAAGATGATTGGAATGGAGGTTGGCCGGATTGAGATGAGATTGAGAGAAGAGGGAGACTAGGGTTTGGTTTCCTTTTGAAGTTGGATCGATCCAAAGTGATCGATCCAACTCGGTTATATTTTTAAAAACACGATATGCAGAGTTCGATCGATTGAAGATGGAGTTCGATCGATCGAACTTAGGTCTCCACTCTTAATGGCATTTTTTTTTTTTTTAGAATAAATTTTGAAAAATCAAAGGGAATTAAATTAATGAGATGCAAATTTCGATCGATCGAAGAAAGATTTCGATCGATCGAAGAGGATAAAGAATGTACAAGTTTAAGGGTTCAAGAGTTGATACGTGCTGGAACCTTGGATCGATCGAACTTGGAATTCGATCGATCGAACATGAAAAATTTTGAAAAGTCCCGAGAGCATGCATTTTGGAATTTGGATGCAGGTCCAAAATTTTTCTAAGTGTTGGGACTCATGATCGATCGAACCACATGTTGGATCGATCGAAAGATAGTTCGATCGATCGAAATGGTTCACGATCGATCGAAAGATAGTTCGATCGATCGAAATGGTTCACGATCGATCGAACTTTTAAAAATTTGGAGATCCCGAGAGCATGCATTTTGGAGTTTGGATGCAGGTCCAAAATTTTTCTAAGTGTTGGGTGCAAAATGAGAGCTGGATCGATCAAGTCCATAGTTGGATCGATCGAACCAAAGTTCGATCGATCGAACCAAAACTTGGATCGATCGAAATTATGCCTAAATGCTCAAAATGACTTGAATGCTCATGCAATCCCTTACTCAGTTCCTTCCAATGTATATGAACAACAAAAACAGTATCTAGACTTCGCAAGAATCAAAATGCAAGATAGAAATGAGGGAGGAATAGAGGTGTGAAACTCTATGAATACTAGTGTTTAACGTCTCTAACAAGACGTTAGGTCAACTTACTATTCAAATGAATCAAAAACTGGATATGAAACATCCTTATTGACCATCTTTTCACTTTTCTCATTTAATGTCCCACTTATGACAATAAAATCATCCTCCAAAAGAATGACTTGAAAAGAAATAAAAAAGATGATATTGTTCCTTTCATCCACGGTCTTGAAAACAAAATCAATCATGGTTAGGCTTGCCTCTTTGTTGTGTTCTTGAAACACATTCAAATGATCATCCATATTAATAATTGGTGAGGCATTATCTTTCAAAGACTCATTTGGATTAATAAGAAACACCTTCTCTTCATCCTTCTTCTCCTCCTCATAAATTACCATTTCCTCACCTTCTAAGTAAGCTAAGGAGTCCATTAGAGAGTTTATTTCATTTTTAGAGCTTTTAAAGTCAAAACCACAATTTTTATACATTTCCAAAAGACACTCCTCAAGAGGGTCATTAGAGATAATAGAAGGAAGACCCTCTTCAACAAGTTCCTCCTCCTTCTCTCCTACCTCAAGTGTGGTCAACATCTCCTCACTCTCTAGAGTAGCCATATCATAGATAAAATCATAATCAAAACAAGGAAAGTCCTTATTAATCATGTTATGTTCTATTGGATTAGCCACTAACTCACTTGCCACTTCCTCCTCTATACAAGATAGAGTGCTAGGCATTAGCTCACTTGTTTCACTCTCCTCACTCTCATCATCCTCATCTATATACATTGAAGTTCTTGCCATTTTTTCATTTGCCTCTTCCTCCTCCTCTTGATGAGAAAGGGTACTTGCAATTTGCTCAACTTGAGCTTCTAAGTTGGCTAAAGCTTGAGAATGAGAATTAATAAGTGAAGTGTGTGAAATATACACATCAAGTAAAGCTAACACTTTTTCTTCAAATCCGGGTGAGTACTTAAAAGGTGGTGGAATTGATTCATCATAAAATGGTGGGGGAGGGCAATAGTCATAAGAAGGATTAAATGAGTGATCAAGTCCATAATAAGATGATGCATGAAATGAATTGGACTCAATTTCATAAGGATTAAAATGTGATGGAGGAGCATAAGGTGAAGGGATGTAATTCCCCCCCAAACTTGGATCAAACAATTTCTCCATTCACAATTAAAACCCAAATGCAAGAAAAAATTGGCCTCAACAAGGGCCTATGCTTGGACAAAAACTTAGCAATAAAATGAGCCTCAACAAGGGCTATCATAAGCATACAAAGAAGTGAAACAATTAAAATACAAGAGAGCCAATAATTGGTCACAATGGTCCTTTAGCACTTCAACTCCAAATTTAGCTTTTAAGCTCCAATGATTGCTTTAAGTTCCAAAGTTCGCCTTCCTTGCAGTCAAGTACCTAATTGAACAAATAATAATGAGAATCAAGAGAAAAGAATATACAATGGAAAATAAAATAAAAATAGAAGCAATCTAATGAACACTATTGTCTAGTTTAATTCCAACAAAACCATTAATCCCCGGCAACGGCGCCAAAATCTGACGACGGCCGTTCCAATACGCCAAACTGAATGTAGTGAATGTGTGGTTCAAGAAAAGCCTTTTATGTCAAATTTAAATTTATAAAAACCACTACTAACACTACTACTAACGTAGCAAGAGTGAGTAGGGATCGTCCCAAGGGATTATACGTGTTGGAATTTTAACTTCGACTCTAGCGTACCAAATGATTGAAAAAGAGAATTGGGTTGGTTGATTACTTCTAGAAAAGAATTAATTAAAATGCAATAAGATAAAGAGTAAGTAAGAAGGAAAGGTCTTGGGGTGTAGAGATCACCACCAAACAATACTATTCTAAACCATAATCAAGTGACTAATGAGGGAAATGAATGTGTTGCAACAATGTTGTGTGTATAAAAGACATTCAATTGGTAAGGGTGACTCAACAAGTGCAAATTGTCTCAATCAACATGTGTGAGGCCACAATACATCTATTGGTAGAGTAATATATTGTCTAGACATCATGTGAAGAGAACAAAATATCAAATCAAGTCATTGAACCTTTCATTAAGCTCATAGTCCAAGCAATCCATAAGGATGACTTAGTTAAACATGCATTATCTAAACATCATGTGAGAGGCCACAATTTATCTATTGGGAGAGGAATAAATTGTCTAAACACATGTGAAAGATACAACATATCATAACTAGTCATTAATCCTTCATTAAGCTCATAATCCACATACAACACAACATTAGAGGAATATGCCATTTGGACTCACAAGCATGGAACATCAAACATCAAGAGTAGATTGTCCTCCCATCTAACATTATACTACCACTACACTAAATCTACACTACTAGCATGAAAATAAAGCTATCTAGACTAGGGGAGAGGCACAAGCCATCAAGAATAGGCATAAACCATCAAATGAACCAAAATAGCATTCATTAAGCATATCATCTTGATAATCTCTAGATCTATAGCATCAATACACATAGACATGCATCAAAAACACTAAATCTAGAGATAAGCACATGAATATCCCACTCTAGCATACATAGACATATAGGTAGAATAGAATCAATTGGAAGCATTAAACCATACAAACCATGAAATAATCAAGATTTATATATACATGAATATCAAGATATATCATACAACACTAATCCCTCAATAATACACAAGATTAGAGTATAGAAAACATGCTTGGGGCTAACTCTAGCCCCAAGAGGATGTCTAGACACTCATGGTAGTGATGATCCAACCCTCAAGGGCTAACTCCATGGCTGCTCCTTGTTGGTGAAGATCTCCTCCAATGGTGCTCTAGCTTCCCTCCTTCCTCCTCTCCAAGAATAGTCTCCAAGATGATTTTCAATGTGTGACAAGTGACTCTAGACTCTTCTCCAAAAAGTGTATCATATTCCTTATATAGGTAGGTCAAATACACCCTATGATGAGCTGTGGTCGTGCAAGGCATATTCTCCAATGATTGGGTGAAGGACGGAATAAATGAGCTGGACTTTAACTTTTTTTCGCTGGAGGAAGTTCGATCGATCGAACCTTAACTTGGATCGATCGAAGATGGGGTCGATCGATCGAACTGCATCTTGGATCGATCGAAGTGGTCTGACTCCTCCGGATAAGGACAAGGCTGAGATATTTCGAAGATATTTATGGGGAAAAGGACAAAAGTGGTTGGTAGGCGTACAGCTGTGGATAAGATCAATCATTTGAATAAGACAAAATAGGGTTCGATCGATCGAAGGTTATGTTGGATCGATCGAACTTGGAATTTCAGCAAAGGCCAAGGTTGGATCTATCGAGAAGTACTGCGATCGATCATATATGTTCGATCGATCGAACTCTAAGTTGGATCGATCGAACTTTTCAGCTGCACAACTTTGATTCCTTTTTGCTCCTTGCTTTCTCCACTTTGCTCCCTCCTTTGGTTTATCTTAGGATTGCTTCAATTAAGCTCTTATTTGGCTGAGTTAGCTCAATTTTGGGATTAGTGCCTGAAAATATAAATAACACGTAATAAGTCTAAAACGGCAAAGTAAGATAGATAAAGGTACTACAATGCTTAAGCTTAACGGGTTTAAATGCGCACTTTTCAGTGCTCATCATTTAACATAATTAATTCCTAGAGACTACCTAGCATGCACAGAACACAGGTTTAAGGGAAGGAGTTAGAATAAAACTTGCCTACAATTTCAGTTCTGAAACCTTAAACCACCGTCTCTGAATTTTCCGACAGATTACCAACTGTCGTCCAACGCCTCCATTGCTCTTGGTTCTAACCCACAACCAACCTCTTCCTTCCTCCTTGGTTCGACCTTTAATTGACAGCCGAAATCCTAACCGGTTCTCTCTTTTTTCCTCCTAAGTCCCTCTCTGTTTCTTTCTGCCTCACAGTACGTGAATAAGGTTCCAAAACCCTTGGCAAAATCATAACTTATATATATATAGGCTTCTAAAAAAAACCTAATTATAATTCCAACCTACTTCAGTCAGCTAACCCAATTACATATTACTTAAGTCGGCTAACCCAATTATATAAAAATAAAACCCTAACCTATAGTTATACATATAAAACTAAAGACACGAAAATAAAACATTTAATCACAACAACATTTATATGAATTTCCACGTAAGCATTTAATAAAACAATTTATCAATTAATTCAATTAAATCACCAATTAAACAATTAACAATTGCACAATTAACAATTAAACAAATACTATGAAGCTACATAAACACATAGCCACGTAACCAACTAGAAATGCACAAGAAAGAAAAAGTAAATTTCAATTATATCCTTTTGAAAACTAGGGGTATTACATTCTTCTTCCCTAACAAAAGGAATTATGTCCTCGGAATTCACGAACTCTGAATTATTTTTGTTAAAATTCATTTCCGTTCCGTTATGGAGTCTGCCTCCGTGTAGTGCTCCATTGAATTCCCATGTATCTAACAAATAATTAAGGTTCCCATATTTAAGAAACACCACACATGCACAACTCCTAGGTTGTATTTAACAATGACTCAATCTTACCTTAATATGTAGTTAATGGTAATGATCCCTATTCCTCCAAGTTCCATAGCATAGATTTGCAAAACTTCTATGCATCCAATCCTAGTGTTTTAGTAACGCTAATCCATAGGCTACCGCCTCAATGAAGGAACACCATCCATGAAACGTCAATTTAATACATAAAAACTGACCTTCCTTGAAAACGCACCTTGCTTCCAATATGGAAGACATCCCAATCAACGTTTCTTGATAGAAAATCTAGTGTATGAGTGTAATGATTTACAAAATAGGGATGTGAAGCACAGCTGCTGCTCCAACATCTTCAGAAAGTTCCTTCGTCATAGTAATTTTTATCTACCATAATGGATAATCACATGCTATAACTCTGTTATCAGTGCAATGTAGAACTGATGTGAAGTTCTAAAGTGAACATTACGAGAAGTAATGTCCATCAGCACACTTGCTCAGTCCACCACTCTTAATTCATATGGAATTACAATTCCAATAACTGTCAATAATTTCTACCAACCAACATTTTGATTTAGGAAGTGGCAAAAATCTCCAATAATATCCGGTTATCCATCATCCACCTTTCTAACAGGTGTTACTCTGAAAGACAGTTATATACATGTATTCTCCCAAACTTGTTCACTTAGAACTAACATTTGATGTCTTGATATTCCTTATAACCGTCTGAGTGCGTCGAGAAAATTTTACAAATTTTACTTCTTAGTCACTCCGACATCCTTCATAGAATCAACGAATTCTCTTCCAGTACCTTAAGCTCTTCCTAAGTAAGGTAACACCGCCTCCAGGGTCAGCTCTGATATTTGAAGTTGACCTCCTTAATTACCCTGGTAATAGCAAGTGTCATTATTACACAAACTAAACTTCAACTGTTAACTCAATCAACTAACCGAAAGATTTGAATATCCTATCGGTTGTTGAAAGCGTCCACTTCCATACTCCCTTCCACCAGACAGATCTTAATGCAAAGTGTGAATCATCGCTTTAATGCATCTAAGTCGTCTCGTAATACACTCCATTCATATGAACTGATGTCCCACCAGTTCGAAATAAACAAGAATTGAGTTGATTTAATATAGAAATCAACCCATATTCCAACCAGAACCTTGACCCTTTTGTAAAGTCAGCAATTCGTCAACGAAATCCGTAAAATTGTTCAATCACTTCCACTTCAATCTAGAAAATGACTGCAAGGATCTAGTGCTCTCTGCTGGTCCATCTCAATTATCTAATAAATGTTAGACTGGGAGACACAATTACTTTATCCCTTCTCCTACCTGTCCTCCAAATATCTATTTTATACTGTGAAACAGTATGTTTCCACTAGGATAAATCACGTACTAAGAGTTGTGAACCTCAGTCCTTACATTCGTCTTTCCAGTTTGTCTATAGGAAGTACCGTTAGTCTGGTACCACCAGCTTTCGTGTACACCCATTGTGTAAATTGGAGCATTTACCAAAGCTAACTCTGCAAATAAATTCGTCGATACTGATCCGTGATAGACTTACCGATATGGAAAGTCAATCGGTAATTCCATTCATCGAAAGTCAACTAGTTATGACATTTCCACATACACCGTGCACCTTTTCCTATTATATAGGTGATCGGTCTTCCCATCTTATCTTTGACACACCCTACTTCTTTAACATAAGTATGTGTTTAATAGACTTCCTGTTTATCATCAAAAGACTATAAAATCTTTTCATCCTCCAAATAGTCATTAATTCCCTAGCAACAACTAATTGATGCGAATTATGACCTAAAAAAAAAAATCCATATTATTTGTGCAATGAAGATACTTAGTTTCCTCCTCTAGGTGCAACACTGACAATTCCTCCTAATGACAAGCCCTTGTGAATAAATATCTTGATTAAGGATAGACTGATGAAAAATTTATTTAGTCCCCTATCCTCAATAGGCATCATTCCACTAAGTACCTAAACCAGTACTAAATCCTCCTTCCGTTTTCGGAACAATCTTTGAAATTTTTCGCAGAAGGCATTCTGCAAATCCTATACCTCTAATGTGGTGTATCAGTGGTCTTTATTTACCACAACCCCACGAATACCCAAACCATCAACCACAACCATTATCATGGCATTCAAGCGTAAATTATATCAAACTAATCGTTATTGATTATTTGACTCGTACTGATGGTTTAACTATCCAATCTTGAAAACATGCTATAATGACGCATGTCTAGGTCCAATAGATTGGCTAGATTTATATATATTTACCAAATCCTATGACCACATACACCCAATCTTAGCGTAAGTAGCGCTACTACTCTATGTTATTAAAAACAATAGTTGGCTGTTCATATACTTGTGTCCCCAACTAAATGATATTCCCAATCCTAAACAAAATTAACAAAAATAAAACACGTATGACACACACAATAAAACAAAATATAATTCTATGTAAGACATCGTCCTTTCTATAAAAAAATCCTCCTTTGAAAACAACTTGAAAAAATAGTTTCACAAAATCTCCTTTTTATAGTTTTGTAGGAAATCATTCAACCTCGAAACATATCTTAAAGCATAGTTTAAGAGTAACATTCATTTGCCTAAACAAATACCAAAGGCTTAACCCTCATCCCTCTTATACGTGGAATGCAAACCGTCTAACGTGGCTTAATAAAGTAACTTAGAACGTCACAACCCTATTCCCATACTCTCCAGAACGTGACATTAAATCATGTACTCCATTCTACGAAGAACTCCATCCGATCCCTAAACTCAGAAGAATACTTCTTACATCTCTCTTAGAGATGATACCAAAATTTAACTATATATAGATTGACCCGCACCAACTTTACTAGCATCATTCACTGTACTATTAGTGAATAAGATCACCCACGTGCGATCATCCATCTCCAAGATTCAGTAATCTCTTTCTTGGATACATTGAAATCTTCTCCCTTAGGATCTTCTTCGGACTCCTACTCTTCGCCTGTCTCCTTTTTTAGAACAACTAAAGTCATGTTGGCCCCGATATGCGGTGACCTAACACACACACCTTAATCCTTCCTTGGCTTATACTTTCCAAGTAATGCCAACCCTAGAACTAAACTTTCGATTCCTAATTCTGCCTTCTGGCAAAGAAATCGATAACATACTCCTTTGGGTCTTTATCACTTTCGCCTTGGACCCCAATTCTCCTTCCTAGTGTCAACCATTCTGTGACTACGGAATCTAGTTAACATCAGCTCCTCCTAACTAACTATAGATAGAATACTACGAATCCTAATATGGCTCTAAGTTTAAAGAGACGCAAGCGGAAGTTGTATAACGAAAGACACTCCTAAGGACACTTGAACCTGGAGTGCTCTAATACCAACTATGATACCCCCGAATCTCTGGATGCGGGTTAGCCAAGCCCACGCCCGAATACCCGAGGATATCAAAAGCAATATGGCAATAATCGAACACAGAATAATATAGATATGATAAATAGGAATAAAATTTGCTGAAAGAAACTAAAACGTTAATCCTTTAACAAACATCCTCAGAATAAATTTATAAATACAAAATATTCTGGTACATCCAAGCTTCCAATTTAAATACAACTCGGGAATCCATCCTAATGGAGCCCTAGTAAAATTCCAAACTAAAAAAGAACACAACATATACAACATCCAAAACTAAACATGGAAAGCAATCCTACGTAGTCGAAGGAATGAGTGACTGTAACTGCTCAGCACAATCAAGCTCTAAGCCTGGATCTGACGAATACCTGAAAAAATAAGAGTGGGTCAGGCCCACATGCAAGTTCTATCCTACTACAATCCATATAGAAACCCGATACGCAGATACATCCTAGATATCTCATCAATAGCTATCTAATCCATACATATATATATATCCACACTAAGGGACATTCACTGAACTACAAAGGGGGTCTCAACCTAAATAGAAGACAACATGCAAAACGCATCTAAGTGGCATGAATACCTAAGCCTAACAGGGTACACCTCAACCTATCATAGCCAGCTACGCATCCACTGCATATACGCGCCCTAACCATCGATCACGAGACTCAAGCTCATATTGTGGTGCCATAATCATATATATATAAATCCTATCCTATCTATTCAGAAGAGATCCAGCTAGTCATTTAGCTTGTGCAGCTTCTATGACTTAGCATGAATAGCAAGTAAATTCAGTTAGTCATTCGGCCTGTGCAGCTTCTTTGACTTACATCCAATATGTCGTTCAACTGTTTTAGTTGACAGGACATGATTCCATGTAGGATTTAACAATTTTAGTTAATCCATTCCGTATGTATGAATAAGTAAGGATTAATATTTTGATCTAATTCATTCTCATATGCCACCGTCCCATACCGGTGCATATAATGCATATGATCCGTAAATGATGCAACACTCACTTAAACATCAAATGCATCCAGAAACTAGATATATGCAAGATCCTAATATGTATCCAGTATATGATTATAGTCATATAACCTCCGTTTAAACTGTTAGAGTAATGATAAACAATTTAAACTACCCATATCCATATCCATATAATTGACAAAACAGAAAAATAATCGTTTATCAATTAAACTTCATAGCATATTATAATGATAATCAGAAGTATATATCGAGCACATTATATGAAATTCCAAAAGTATTCTCTTACTAGTCCAGTTCGTTTGCTAAAATAAAACTAGCAATTAAAACCTGCACAATCCTTGACGACATGCCAATTAATATTTAAATTTCATGACGTCCCTTTAATCCTCAACTTTAAAACCTGTGCCTGATATAATGACACTCAGAAGTCTAAATATAGTACATTATATGAAACCCCAAAAGTATTCTCGTACTAGTCCATTTAGTTCACTAAAACAAAATTAGCAATTATAACATTTTTGGCCTTCACTAAATTATATATATTATTTATATAAAATCCTAAAAGTAACTTTCATACCAGTCAGTTTAATTTGCTAAAATAAACTAGCAATTAAATCTTCCTCCTTTCTTGACAGCATGCAAATTTATATTATTATTATTATTTTTTATCTCATGATGTTCAAGTTCCTAGCATAAATTAATCATTCTTGGATATTACCATGCTTAATTAAATCCTTTAAAACCATCCAACCAAGTTCAAAACTACACTGGAGCCCTGAAATCTCAAAAACCGTCAAAATATACACATACTATGCATTCACAAAAGGGGAGCTGGCTCCAATTTAAGGTAGAGCCGGCTCCACTCCCCTTGGAGCCGCCTCTACATCATGTGGAGCCGGCTCCACTTTAATGGAGCCGCCTCCATTGAAGGGCGGAGCCGCCTCCACTCTTCCCAGCTTCCGTCTTTTCCGACGCCTGCTATTTTTAGTCTTTCTAATTTCCCTTTTTAAGGTTTCTAACCCACTGTTCTACGTCCCAAGCAATCCCAATTAATTGTATGACATAAGTATGCATCGTTAACATAAATCAAACCACCCTTACATGCAAGGAAATCTAGATTTAAAATCAAGAACATTAACTAACCATAGAACAGTTTTTAATTCAATAAGCATGCAAATTGTTTTGATTCAATTCAAACACGCACATTAAATCAATTTTTAACATGAATAATTCCTAGAGACTACCTAGCATGCACAGAACACAGGTTTAAGGGAAGGAGTTAAAATAAAACTTGCCTTCAGTTTCAGTTTTGAAACCTTAAACCACCGTCTCTGAATTTTCTGACAGATTCCCAACTGCTGTCCAATACCTCCGTTGCTCTTGGTTCTAACCCACAACCAACCTCTTCATTCCTCCTTGGTCCGACCTTTAATTGACGGCCGAAACCCTAACCGGTTCTCTCTTTTTCCTCCTAAGTCCCTCTCTGTTTCTCTCTGCCTCACAGTACGTGAATAGGTTTCTAAAACCCTTGGCAGAATCATAACTTATATATATATATATATATAGGCTTCTAAAAAAAACCTAATTATAATTCCAACCTACTTAAGTCGGCTAACTCAATTACATACTACTTAAGTCGGCTAACCCAATTACATAGAAATAAAACCCTAACCTATAGTTATACACATAAAACTAAAGACACGAAAATAAAACATTTAATCACAACAACATTTATATGAATTTCCATCTAAGCATTTAATAAAACAATTTATCAATTAATTCAATTAAATCACCAATTAAACAATTAACAATTACACAATTAACAATTAAACAAATACTATGAAGTCACATAAACACATAGCCACGTAACCAACTAGAAATGCACAAGAAAGAAAAAGTAAATTCCAATTATATCCTTTTGAAAACTAGAGGTATTACAGGCTGGCTCACCCCTTATATTATCAATTTCAGAACATGGAAAAGAGGTGGCGGAAGACGGTCCCACAAAAGCATGAAAGGATTAGAAGTGTGTTTTGTAACTTTTTGTATTTTGGGCTTATTCTTTTGTAAAGTATCATCTTGAAAATGTACTAAGTTTGTATAGCATGGCCTTGTAATGTAACTATGTGCCTTTGTCAATATTTTGATGTAAGTTGGGCTAATTGTAAAGACCATATTGATATCTCCATTTTGAATGGGAAATTGATGTTATATTTTGAGAAATTATTGATGCTTATAACTGTGTGATACCCCTCGAATCCGAGACATGGGTTGATCAGGCCCAAGCCCAAACCCGAGGGAATATCAAACAATTAATATTTAAAAACGAACACGGAATACAAAATTGAACTAAGAAATAAAAATTAAAGCTGAAAATAATTCTAATTATAAAATCCACAAAAGTTATAATTAATATAATCCAAATCTCCATAATAATAACAACTCGGGTATCCATCCTGTGGACCCCTATTAAAATCCCAAACTGAAGCTGAAACAACTGAAATAAAATCTAAAGCTAAACATAAAAAGTAATCCTACGTAGTCGAAGGAATGAGTGTCTGTATCTACTCTGCACGACCAAGCTCTAACCCTGGAACTGACGAGCACCTGAAGAATAAGAGAGTGGGTCAGGCCCACATGCAAGTCCTATTCTACTACGATCCATACAGAAACCCGATACGCAGATACATCCTAAATAACTCAACAATATCTAGAGTAGTCCATATATGTATAAGTACACACTATAGGACGCTCACTAGTCCAATAGGTCTGTCTCAGCCTAAGTAGAGATACCATGCAAATCGCATATAATGTGGTCATGTGTATCTAGACCTACCAGGGAACAACACCTATGTCCAGTTCTTCATCCTAGGCGATATACGCACCCTAACCATGGTCCTGAGACTCAAGCTCATACTATGGCACTATAACATAAAATATATAAAGTCTGTATACTCCTAATACAAAATATCATCCATCTGGTATAGTGGCCTGATATATGTATAACAATCCATCCAGAAACCAAAGTAGGTCATTCAATTATTTTATTGACATGACACAAATATGAGTAGGACTTAACTTATGGTTAATCCATACCTCAATCCAGAATAGGTAGGACTTAGTATTTGAACTAATCCGTCCCTAGTATGCTACCATCCCATAGCGGTGCATACAATCCTCTACATAACATAATTGATAAACAGTAATAGGTATTCATCAACCATTCTCCAAGATATGCATAAATAAAGTGTAATACATATATGATGATATTAGGCATTCATTCAGACCTAAAAATCATGTTCCAACTATATAAATTGCTAAAATAAGTCATAGCATTTAAATCCTCCAAATAACCCATAAGTTGATACAATTAACAGCAAATAAATACCAATTTATTCCAAACCAAGCATAGTTGTTTGCAAGTAATTTACCATACTTACAACTCTATTTAGATATAATTAAATCATATTAAATTATATACAAAAGAAGCTCCAAGTTCCAGCAAGAAATTTAATTAACCACAACAGTGTGCAGCCTATAAGTTTTCCCCCAAATTCATCTTGTTCCATTCCTTAGTCTATTTATAAATTAATGCTTCCCTATACTTTTACAGGTCCATAACAATTAATTACATCATTTAATACAATTTAAACTGAGTGAAAATACCCTGCACAGTCCAAACAGTGCCTAAAAACCAACCATACGCAAATTTGGGCGAGAGCAGGCTCTCTCAAATTGAGAGCCTGCTCCTTTGGCATGGGAGCCGGCTCCCTAACACTGGGAGCCTGCTCTTAGCAGCTAGGAGCTGGCTCCCCGACCCCTTGGAGCTGGCTCCCTCCTTTTGGGAGCCCTCTCTCTCACTCTCTGAAGCCTTTTTGCGATTTCTGCTTCGTCTTCCTCGCCTCCCGCGATACCCAGGCCCCTGTAATTCTTTTAAATACTTGTTCTAATGTTTAATCAATGTCCTAGAATAGTTATAAAGCATCGACATGCATCAACATCATCAATTAAACTAAACTTAAAACTCAAACAAAGCATGCATCAGTTAACAGAACTGTAAGAACTTGCAACCCAGTTTAGTTCAACCAAATTAAATATAGTTTAAACATACATAAACGACTTATTTTAACATTAATTAAACCCCTGGAGTCTACCTAGGCATGCACAGAACATAGGTTTAGGGGAAAGAGTTAGAACAAAACTTGCCTTTAGGTTTCTATTCAAAACCTTAAACCTCCGTCTCTGAGTTTTCCAACCACTTCCTACACTGTCGTTCCACTCCTCTGTTGCTCTTGGTTCAACCCAGAAGCACTGCGTCCCGTCCTCCTTGAACCTCTCTGTTTATCTCTCAAGTTTCACTCACGGTTCCTTTCTGCCTTTCACAACTCTCTGTGCGTGAAACTAAGTTGAAAGCTTAAACCCTAGACAGACCTAATATAAGAATATATATAGGCGTCTCTGAAAACCCTAGTCCACTTAGAATTAGAGATTGAAAACCCTAATTAAACTCTAGTCGACCACAACGTGAAACATAAACCTAATTAATCCTATTAACTTAATTAAATAATTAAACAATTACAACAATTCAATTAAAGACAAATAATAATAAAAGAAAACAATTAATTCAAAAATAACAACAATTAATTCAAATAATTCAAATAAGTCAAATAATAACAATTTATTCAATTAATTCAAACCAACGAGCAATTAAACAATTAAACTAATAAAAATTAAATTAAATAATTAATTAAAATACCAGGACTATCCTTTTAAAATTAGGGGTATTACAAATTGTGGGATGTTGTGCACTGTTTGCCGTGAATTCGGGATTGGTCATGTATCAAGTTTTGTGCAGGGTCGGCTCACACGAGCCCAGTTTCTGGTGTTATTAGCTGCAGATAGTAGCATTTCTAGGCTTGTCAGCCGGCTGACAAGGGATGTCAGCTGACCGACAGTGCACTTTTGGTCATTCCAGAGAGTTGGGTTCTTAAGAGTGTTGTTTCGGCCAACCGATTCAACCCTTCGACTAACTGAACTCCCATCTTCAGCCAGCCGAACTCCATTTTCAGTCGACCGACAACCCATCTTTGAAAAGTCCTGAGAGCATGCATTTTTGGCCATCGCTTCGGCCGGCCGACCAATTTAAGTCAGCGGACCGAACATGCACTTTCAGCCGGCCGACGCAAGGTCACCAGCCGGCTAACTTTGCCTTTGACCCCTTTCTTCTAAGTTATGATTTGGAGTACCTTGGACCTTGAAGTATCCTGTATTCTACGCATTGACCTTGGAAATGATGTTATTGCCCTTAGTTAACCTCGGGTTTGGGTAAGGACCCGGTTAACGGTTCGGACCCTTGGGTTCGGGTCGTTACATACTTAACCATCGCCTCCCCTCATCTCAAGCTTCCTCATCGCTCTTGCCTCCTCTCATTTTCATTCTTCAGTCCTCATTAGTCGATTCAGTCCTCACTCCTCATACTCTCATTTTCTCACCAGTCATTCATCTTCAGTCCTCACTCTTCATCCTCTATTTTGTATCGCAGCTATCACCCACACACCATCTCAGACTTCTCAGTCATCAACATGGTCACATGGCTTCTCCGATTTACACCACACACCATCTCAGTCAATAACACGGCTTTTCCGGTTTCATCATCTTCCTCGGTTAAGCCTATGAAGGTAATTTTTCTTTTTCTTTTTCTTTTTCTTTTTTCTTTTTCTTTTTCCTATTATCTTTTTAATTTTTCATTTTTCCTTTTCCTTATGAAAAAATTGTGAGTGTGTGAATATTTGATTTGTTAGTTCTTTTGTTGCAAACTTTGAAGTTAGCAGCCAACAACATAATGGAGATTCTGTTTTTCAGTTTTTCTAGAAGTGCACTAATTCTATAATTCATTATTAATAATATAGTATTCAGAATTTCAAACTATCAGTATTTGTTTTTGAAAGGTTATTCATATTTCAAATTATTAGTTGATTATTACCATGTGATGGGATGTAATATTATAGAATTTCAGGCTATCAGTTTTATTTTCTGTATTTATTTATATTTTTATTTTTGCTATTATATTCTGTAACTCAGTTTAATTGTTTTAGCTATGGGCTCAAAGCCTTTCAAATAAGTAAGGGAACACAGCTACACAAGGGAACAACAGGAAAAAAGAGCAAACACCAGTGAGAACCATGGAACCAAACCGGTATTCGGTTCCATACCCACACGGTTTTGGTTCCATTTTTAAGGAACCGTTGTGAATCGTTCCCGTTCCCGTTCCTGTCAGAACCGCGCCGAATCGAACCGTGTGCATCCTTAATTTTGATGCTAGTTATGGCCGGTGTAACCAGTGGGCGCTTGTCCATTTACAAAAAAACTTAAGTTGTTGGGTACTGCTGCATACCCACCCATTTATACCCATGTCACTTCCCATCCGGATCCGATGTGGGATAAGTCTCCCCTTGTAACATTCTCCCCCACCCGAACCCGCGCAATGCCCTCGTTGCTGTTGGATCACTCTACCTACTTGAGGTGAAAACTCGGACGCCTCCGAGCTGGGTGCTTGGCATGACACTTGATCAAGAATTGGGTCTATCTCTGATACCAACTGTAACGGGTGGACGCTTGCCCATTTACTCAAAAGCTTAATTTGTTGGGTAATACTGCATACCCACCCATTTATACCCATGTCACTTCCCATCCGGATCTGATGTGGGACAAGTCTCTCCTTGTAACAGCTGGACACTAAGGTAAGGATTATATTATATGATTTTGAAAATAAAATTCATATAATGGGTTTAAACCTCAAAGCAATTACATTTTTTGAAATCTCAAAGAAATTTATTGAAATCCTTAAATAAATTACATTCAATTAGGGCTTGGGTAGGGCTACTGATTACATTCAATTGGGGTAGCAAATTACCTTCAATAAGGGCAGCAGTTTACCTTAAATTAGGGCTTCAAAATCACTTCCACTGCTTCTTAGAATGGAGGAAAGAAAGGTGGCTTGGTGGCTTCTAGGGCTCTTCCTGAAAAGTTTTCACGCATAGAGGAGAGAAGATGAACCGAGAAACGTGCAACTATGTGGGTGTTCTTATTGAAGATGCTTTGGGGCATTTTTGAAATAACAAATAAAAATTGATAGCACATGTTTGTCACATGTTCTTGCAAGGATAGTTTCGTCACTAAAATTTGATTGCCAATGCATGTAAAGACACGCTATGTTAATATCCCAAACTAACATAATTGGGACTTGTTGGAGTTTTTACAAACAAATTGCGATTTTATGATAAAGAAATGATAGTATTGGAGATTTTATGATTTAAACCCTAAAAATAATAATAAACCCACGAAAACATTAAAAAAAAAAAAAAAAAAAAAAAAAAAAAAAAAAGCGCGCGCGCACGCGCACACACACACACAAAACGCATACTTTACCAACAGGAAAAAAAGAAAGGGAAATGAATTCTCTCCATCTATGCCAAACAGGGGAAGAAGACATAGCGCGCCAATTCCAAACCAATCAACCCCATATATATATATATATGCCCTTACTCTCAAAACCATCACAGAAGAAAAACCCAAACAGAGCACCACCACCACCACCACCACCACCACCATGGGAAAACAGAAGCAACAGGTCATTTCCCGCTTCTTCGCTCCCAAACCCCAAAACCCATCAACCTCGCCTTCTTCACCATCAACATCACAATCATTTCCCCCTAACCCACCAACCCCTCCCCCGAAAACCTCAGCCACTGTCACTTTCTCGCCATCCAAACGCCTTAGGACCTCCCAACTCACCTCACCCAGAACCAAACCCTCCAAAATCCCTAAACTCTCTCCACAAACCCACAATCATGTACCCTCCTCACCCAATTCCTCTCTCCTCCCTGATGACCCTCCCCCAAACAAACCTAACAAAAACCCTAAACTCTCCCCCCACACCCACAATCCTATTCCTCCTCTACCCAATCCATCCCTCCACCAAAGATTTTTAAAGAAACTTCTAGAGCCTTCTGAGGACATTCTAGAACCTTCTTCAAATCCTTCAGTTTCAAATCCCAAGTATACTCCTCTGGAGCAACAAGTACTGGACCTAAAAGACAAGTACCCAGATGTTCTTTTGATGGTTGAAGTTGGATACAAGTATCGATTTTTTGGTGATGATGCAGAAAATGCTGCTAGGGTTTTGGGGATTTTTGCCCATATGGATCATAATTTCTTGACTGCTAGTATACCAACCTTTCGATTGAATGTTCATGTTAGGAGGCTTGTGAGTGCTGGGTTTAAGGTGGGGGTTGTGAAACAAACTGAAACCGCAGCAATCAAGGCTCATGGGTCGAATAGGTTGGGGCCATTCTGTAGAGGGCTTTCAGCATTGTACACGAAGGCGACAATGGAGGTGGCTGAGGATGTTGGGGGTGATGAAGAGGGGTGTGGATCGTGTAGCAATTATCTGGTTTGTGTTGTTGAGAAAGGGCTTGTTACTGAAAATATGAAATGTGGGATTGAGAGTGGGTTTGATGTGAAAATTGGGATTGTTGCGGTTGAAATCTCAACCGGGGATGTTGTTCATGGGGAATTCAATGATAATTTCATGAGGGCGGGGCTTGAGGCCGTGATTTTGAGCTTGTCTCCTGCGGAATTACTTCTTGGGGAACCTCTCTCTGCACAAACAGAGAAGGTAGTGTTTACTTGCAATAAAGTTCATTGTCTTACAATTAGTGAGCAAATAATATTTGTTTCTTTCTTGCTGTTATATCTATAAGGCTTCATTACATATAGTTGCATTAAACGACTTCATTTATTATTATTTTTATCTATGGAATTTGTCATTGTACTAATCGAGAATTCTTTGACTAAATAAAGTGGAATTTCCTACCTACCAAAAACAAGGACGGTAATTTTCTTGGCTGTCTGACTCTGATAGATTATGTCTGATTTTAACTAAAGACATAAGAAGCATAACCATCTTGCTTTAGGGAAGTCGGGGAGAGAGCTACCAAGTGAAGTGAACAAGAACCAAAAGTTTTGCTAGAACCACAAAGCTCCTTAATGGGTACCGTGCCATTTAAATTAATCATTCTCATCTAGTTCAAACAATGATCAAAAGCAAGCTGAGTGGTGGTTTTCATTTGGCTGTTAGCTACTTAATGAATTTCCTTTCTTTTAGCTTGGTTAGGCTTGTGGGTATGTGAGACAGTAGGAAATGCATATGGACTTTTCAGGATCTGTTCATATTTGGTGGTTCTAACAATCTCTGAAAAAGGAAATATATTTTTCTATGTTTGACTTGTTAAATGACATTGTTACTTATACATCAAAATTGTTTGGTGGCTTTATTATCCAAATATTTATTATATGGGTGAGACATTCTTTTCGCTTAAGTCATCGTTGTAATCTCATTCAGGATGCTTTAGTATTATTAGAATGGACTACCTGAAACCGTTATCCATTTTTTTTTCTCTCGCTGAATCTTACCAGATGAGAAAAAAAATATTTCTTTTAAAGAAAAGATAAGCCATAGATTTGTCACAATTTTAGGGAAAGAAAAAAAAAAACTTCATACAGCATTATATATTAAAGCTAGACTTGTTATCACCTTCAAATATAGATTATGTAAATATTGAATGGTTTATACTAATTAATGGTTTGAAATTTGGTAATAGATGTTGTTTTGTCATTTGTTGTTCTACGTCAATTATTCTTTTATGCTGAGTTCTCAAATTTGTGAATTTTATTTTAAGACTGCGTATTTGGAACAAAGTCATCATTCCTATTAATGCTTGAAAAAGAATGAAAATAAACATATGCTTTATAACTAATGTAAGGAAGTCATAAGTACCTGAAATTAAAAAAAGAAAATAAAGAGAAAGAAAAGAAATAAAGAAGCCATGATTATAATAAATGGACAAATTTTGAAATGAATAAATTAGCAGAGGTTAGAAGAAGAAGAAAAATATTATTTTTGTTATTCTTAAGGAAATAGTGACAACAGAATGAATATTTTCTAAGAGGATTATTTAGGAAGAGAATGATCGAGATGGAATCAGATGTTGCATTCTCCAGTATTCTGGTAATTAATTGTAATTTTTCTTTATTGGTGACATACATGTGATGTATATATGTCTGTTCACACAAATACAGAGTATGCTTCTTTAAACTTATCAATTATTATTATTATTATTTTTGATAAGTCTTTAAACTTATCAATTATTATTTAACCATTGATAAAGAGGTGGATCGTAGTTTATTAGTAGGGAAGGGAGATGATATACTTACCAACAGAAAAGAAAGGAGATGAATTCTCTCGCATCTATGCTAAGTGAAGAAGAAAAAAAGAAGAAGAGAAACTTAGCATGCCAATTCCAAAGCAATTATCGCTGTGTATAACTGCCTTCACTTCTAAATCATCACAGAAGAAAGCTAAAACAGAGACCACCACCATGGGAAGGAAAAATCAAGAGGCCATTTCTAGCTTCTTCGCTCCCAAACCTAAAAGTCATTTGACTTAACCTCCTTCACCATCATCCTCACAATATTTTCTCCCAAACCCACCAACACGTCTGCCGAAAATCTCAGCCACAGTTATTTTCTCATCATCCAAACACTTATGAAACCTCCCAACTCACCTTACCAAACCCTCTAAAATCCCTAACCACATGCCAAATCCACGATTATGTACCCTCCCCTTCCAGTTCTTCTTTTTTCTCTCCACTGACCTTGTAAATCCTCCCCTAACAAATCCATCAACCACCCTATGGTCATGTTAGGAGGCTTGTGAGTCCTGAGTACAAGGTTGGGGTTGAAAAATGAACTGAAACCATGACAATTAGGGCTCATGGGTTGAATCTGTTGGGTATCATTCTGTAGCAATATCCGATTTGTGTGTTGACTGTTGGGACTGGGGCTATCAGTGAAAATGTGCAATGTGTTATTGAGTGTGGGTTTGATGTGAGAATTGGAATTGTTGTGGTTGAGATTTCTACTGGGGATGTTCTTTGTGAGGAGTTTAATGATCATTTTATGAAAGCTGGCTTAGGGCTGCGATTTTGAGCTCCTGCAGAATTACTGCTCTGTGTTTATATCTATAAGGCTCCCTTACATAAAGGTGCATTGAACAACTTCATTTATTGTTCTTTTATCTGTGGAACTATGTAATATGTCACTTTTCGAATAAAGTATTTTTTGTATACATAAAGCCATAAAGGTAATGGAAGTATAACTTTCCTGGCTGTTAATTCAGAGAGAATGCCCGAATCAACAGAGGGCATAAGAATTATGACCATCTTGTTTTGGGGAAGTCAAGGAGAAAGCTAAATATTTTGATGAACCAGATCAAAAGTTGCAATTTTTGTTAGATCCTCGGTGATTTGAGGTTTTTGTACAATATGTCACTTTTTGCTCTTTTGTCTCAACTGGGAACATATATCACTTGATAAAAGCCACCTTAGATTCCAGTTTAGATGCTATAGTTGTTAATTGTGGATGCTCATTGTGGAGATTTTGGCCCTGTTTTTAAAAAAATTCAACCAACATTTTGAAGGAGTTGACAACTCTGATGTTATAAATCAAGCCAAGTTTACTGCAATACTTCTGCTAGGACATCAAAGCTCCTGAAAACATCAGTATGTGGGAGAAATATATACTATATTTCGTTAGAAGGATCCAAAAGGGTGCTGAGTAGTTGTTTTACGTTATCTGTTAGCTACTTAATACAACCTCCTTTCCTTTAATTTAGTTAGGTGGGTGAATATATACGACACTTGAATTGCATATGGAGCTTTTCAGGTGAAACGATTCTGACAGTTACTGTTCGCATGTTGCTGTTCAATTCCAATTAGGAATTCGTTGGATCCTTTAGGATCATCTAGTAATCTATGTAAAAGAATATTATTTTTGGATTGTTAAATGCATTGTCATTTTTGCATCCAAATCTGTATGGTGCCTTAAAAAAAGCTTCTGACTTACAGGTTTCCAGTTCAACTCTCTGGTTTAGCCATCTGGTTTGTTATATCAGATCTAAAAAAAAAATTTATCAGATCTAATTAAAAAAAAATTATTTTTTTTCACAATCTTTTGGCGACCATTTGAAGTACAATGCCTCGCTAGGATGTATAACAGGCAATATATATTTGTATTTGTATTTTTTGTTTGCTTATATTATTTATTTATATTTTTAAGTACACAATTTGACATGGTTACATGAATACAACAATTTCTGTTTCTCTTGTGCGATTTGTCCATGTGACTATATATCTCTAAGAATTTTGATAACCCAATTTTGATGGAGGGAAGAAATCTGTAATGTATTTATGTAGTAGGAAATTTTGAAAGGCCAAGTGTAAGAATCAAACCAAGAACACCGCATTTGCTTGATCTCAGGGATGAATAGAGGAACACTACATGACTTCAGAGGAGCCTTTCTGGAAACAAGGCGGTTATTGGTCTTTGTCATTTCTCATCACCTGTTAGTTGTGATAAACATAGACATGCCAGTCTGTGCTTTACTTTTAAAGTCAGTCCATGAATTTCTTTTGCCAGTCCACTAGCCCCTCTTCCCTAATTGTGGTTGAAGTGCTCCTTATGTTATCAGCAGGCATAGTTATAATCAATAAATCTGTTTAAATTTTGGTTCAACCAAACATGAAAAACAATTCTCACATATGCATGCATTTTACAGTGTTTACTTCCCATCTTATTGCTCTTCTATCCTATATTGGCTGAATAATGAAAAATATTTACTTAGTTGCTATTGGCATACGCTGGACCGGCCTCAAATGTCCGTGTGGAGTGTGCCTCACGAGATTGTTTCAAAGATGGCGGTGCACTTGCTGAAGTGATGTCTTTGTATGAGGACATTAATAAAAAGAGCTTAGCAGATCATCAAGAAGAAGAAACAGAGGCATCCAAGCAGGAAAATAATCACCTGGCGATCGAGGTATGATATCTACTAATGTTCTTTCTTTATGAATAGAACTATGCTCAACCATGGGTCATTATTTACCTGGCTAAGAGAAAATAACTTCATATAGTTTACTGGTAAGCAACAATAACTTCATGAAATTTAATGTTAAGTAGTAACAAATTCATGTATGGATATGGCAATAGTTTACTGTCAAAAAGGGGGCAGGAAATTTATTCTGCTTTATTGAGCGTGTTGATTGTTGTAGTTGAGTATGGTTTTCCATTCTGTTTGTTCCTTTTAATCTGGATCTTTACTTTTTTTCCCCCTAACTATGTAATATTGGTTTTAAAGGGAATTATGGCCATGCCAGATTTAGCTGTCCAAGCACTAGCCATAACCATTCGCCATTTAAAGCAATTTGGGTTTGAAAGAATTCTGTGCTTGGGAGCTTCATTTCGGTCTTTCTCCAGCAGCATGGAGATGACCATGTCAGCCAATGCACTTCAACAGTTAGAGGTAATTGGTGCTTTTTATATGGCTTGCTGTGGTGTTATTTGCTTATGACTTTGTTTAGAATCATCTATGGCGTTTGAAGTTTGTGTTACTCATTTATCAATGCACATGTATAATCGGCATCGGAAACTTGATACTCATTTATCAATGCCATAACACGTATAATTGGCAATGGCTACTGGATCTTGTTCTTGGTTTCTTCATCCTTTTAAATATTGGGTTTAATTAGTTAAACACCTTGTAGGTTTTGAAGAATAACTCTGATGGTTCTGAGTCTGGCTCACTGCTGCAGTGTATGAATCATACTCTTACTATATTTGGTTCAAGGCTTCTTAGGCACTGGGTATGGAGTGCACTTATTGTGATTTCCTTGTGCTCTTTATTTTCCAATATTTTAGTTTTGAGTTCTTCCACATGGTACAGGTGACTCACCCTTTATGTGATAGAAATACGATATCTGCTCGTCTCGATGCTGTTTCTGAGATTGCAGAATCTATGGGCTCTTGTGAAGCTTCACAGAATTCTGGCAGCCTTGATCTTGGAGATTCTGATGTCACATTTATACAACCTGAGCTTAATTATGTGCTTTCTTCAGTTTTGATTACTTTAGGAAGGTTACCTGATATTCAACGTGGAATAACAAGAATTTTCCATCGAACAGCGACCACATCTGAGGTAAAATAGTCTGTCCTCAAGCTTGCTAATGTGTGTATGTGTACCGATATCTAGGTTGCATATTTTTCGGTTATTGTTGTGAAAAATCTGACTGTTGATGTTGCCCCATCCTAGATCCCCAGTGTACTCAGTTTTTTCCTTTTCCTTTTTAATCTCTTGCGCTTTTTCTCACACACACTCACTTGTTTTTCTTTTTATTTGTGGGGGTTGGGTAGGCAATGTTTAGGTACCATCGTTGCCTAAGTTGTACTGTAATCTCATTTAATTTTAAATAATTTTTTTCAGTATTTTATTGTGAAGTTTTGGCTTTATGATCCAACAAAATTAAGCAGTTGACATAATTACGATCTTCTTAATGTTATATTTTTCGGTTATTGTTCTGAAAAATCTGACTGTTGATGTTCCCCATCTTAGCTCACCAGTGTACTGAGTTTTTCCTTTTCCTTTTTAATCTCTTGCACTTTCTCTCTCTCACACACACTTTTTTTTCTTTTTATTTGTAGGGGTTGGGTAGGCAATGTTTAGGTACCATCGTTGCCTAAGTTGTACTGTAATCTCATTTAATTTTAAATAATTTTTTTCAGTATTTTATTGTGAAGTTTTGGCTTTATGATCCTACAAAATTAAGCAGTTGACATTATTACAATCTTCTTAATGTTACTACTATTCTTTTGTTCTTTGGTTCATTTAATGTTCTAGGTAGAGTGTTGTTCAATTGATGGTGAAGCCCTTGCATATTGCATAAAGAGTTTACTGAATTAGTACGTCGTCTATTGTTTTCGTGATGATTTTATAGGGAGCTATTGATCATCGATTTAGAGTATCTGAATGGCCTAGGATTCTTTAATTTTCCACTGCATTAGAAATATATTTTTCAAGGCAGTTAAATTTCTTCTTCTTTTTTCTTTCTTTCTTATTTTTTTATTTTTATTTTTTTGGTTAAAGTTTAATCACATGAATTTGAAATGCCAGTAGTTGTGGTAATCTGGATCAATTTCCAAAACGCACCGTTAACAAGGCAAGGTAACTATAGATAAAGTTACATCCGAGAATGAAATCACCATGCATGTATGGGAAGCAGAGAATTTTTGGGATAATGAATTTTTTATCATTAAGCCAGATAGCAATATCCTTTGCTTTAAACTGAATGACATTCAGGCTTACTGGCATCTTCTGTATCACTTCATGGTACAGTTTGTATCAGTCATTCAAGCGATCTTGGTTGCTGGAAAACAACTTCAGCAACTTCACATTGAAGAAGAGGACAAAAGCAAAAATACACCAATGAAGACTGTGCGCTCTGTACTTTTGAGGAGGTTGATTTTGACAGCTTCATCATCCAGTGTAATTGGCAAAGCTGGAAAACTTTTGTCCACCCTAAATAAAGAAGCTGCTGCTCAAGGGGATCTTCAAAACTTATTCATCATCTCTAGTGGACAATTTCCGGAGGTTTTTTACAAATATGTCTCATATTTTGAATTTGTGCTGCACATTGTCTTCACTCATTTTTCCCAATTGTTAGAGAAATTCATTTATCTGCAGGTTGCTAGAGTTCGAACGGCCGTTCAACTGGCAAAGGAAAATTTGGATTCATTGATTGGTTTGTATCGCAAACAGCTTAAAATGCACAAATTGGAATTCATAAGTGTGTCTGGAACAACACATTTGATTGAGGTAGTTGAGTTCAATTTAATTGAAATAGTTTCTCTCATGGATTTTGTTATGTCAAAATTCTAACTTCTTTATTCAAAATGATATTTCTCTCTTTGTGACTTCAAAATCTCTTAATATTTTTTGTGAATTCTTACTTAATTGTTTTTATTTCACTAGGATATCACTGACTTTAACAAGTGTTTGGGTTGCTAAATTTAGAAATATATTTTGGCATAAATGTCTATTAGATAAAGAACTCCAGACTTCAGTGTTGTTTCTGAATTAAGCAAGTGTGTAAATTCTTTTTGGTGGAGGCATAGTTTAGTTAAAAAGGAGGACTCTTTTTATGGCATTATGGGGCTAGGATTGTGGTTTGTAGTAGAAGCACACTGGTACTTCTGGTTGATTAATGTAGTAAATTTTGGAATATTAATGACTTAAACCAGACTCAACTTCAAGAGCAACTCTTTCCTGTTACCTTTGTTTTTTCATTCTTTTTTCCCAGCAATATTTAGTGGATATCTGCCCTGAGATTCGACTCTAATATAGTAGTGTTATTTTATAATATTTATGTTTTTTATTTTAAATCTAAATTTTATATTTAATGGTATCCAGCATAGTTGCTAGACTTATGTTGCCCCAGTACGCTTTGGGAGATTGATGTTGTGTGGTTGTTTATTAAATATCTCTATTGATATCCTAATTCTTCATCTTATTTCTATGACGCTAGTTTGTGTTTGGACCTACTTTAATGTAGCTTTAGCTGCAGTTGCCATCAGATATAAGGGTACCTTCAAACTGGGTGAAGGTAAATAGTACGAAGAAAACAATACGCTATCACCCACCTGAAGTATTGACTGCTTTAGATCAGTCATCTCTGGCAAATGAGGAGCTTCTTGTTGTCTGTCGAGCTGCTTGGGATTCTTTTCTGAAGGAATTTGGTAAACATTATGCCGAATTCCAATCTGCTGTACAAGCACTAGCTGCTTTGGATTGTCTACATTCACTAGCCACTCTTTCAAGAAATAAGGTTTACTCTTGAGGGACTATAAGCTTTACTTTTCATCTTTTTAAAGTTTATGTCATGTAATCTTTCCAAAATCTCTGTTTGCAGAATTATGTCCGTCCTTTTTTTGTAAATCACAATGAACCTGTGCAAATACATATTCGTTCTGGTCGTCATCCGGTATGTAACTGTTCACTAAATCAACGTGTAGTGTTTCAAAATATGACTTGTTGGTACAACGATAATATTTCATTGATACGAATTATTCAAAAGGTTAAAGTACCTATTTTTATGAGTGCTCAAGATAATATGATACTCTCTTTAACTGCTCACGTTAATATGATACTCTCTTTTGTACAATGAGAAACCTTTTCCATCTGTATTAGGAGCTCTAAGGTTAGACTTTAAGGTAATATGATAATCTCTTTAACTATGACTGCTCACGCTAATATGATAATCTCGTTTTTACAATGAGAAACCTTTTCCATCTGTGTTAGGAGCTTTAGGGTCAGACTTCTCCTTTGATTGTTTTTTCTTGAGTGGATTAGGCTGTTGTTTGATGTGTAAATATAATTGAGGTTTTAGAAAATTTCCAGGCATCTGTTTGAACAGACTGCTAATCATGTCGGTAAGGTTTACGAAAGAAAAATTGTTAAAAAATTATAATCATACTTTTTAGATTCCAATGGGGTACATAAGCACATGAATCTTGAAGATAGGGGCGGCTTATTTCAATTTATCTATATCAGTTGATGTAGCCGAAGACCTGGCAAGTCAGTAATGTGTAATGTCTCTCTCTCACACATTGAATGCATGCCAACATACACAAAGTTGCTGGTCAAAATTGGGATGCTTTGCTCTTATCAGGTTTTGGTTTTGATCTCTCTCTCTCTCTCATGAGCACATAGCCACATACACAGGCGCACGTGCATGCATGCACACACATTGAATGCATGCAGAGACACACATGAAGTTGTGGTAACAAAAATTTGGGATGCTTTGCCCTAATCAGTTTTTGATCTAGCAAGTTGGCATCCCAGGCATCTGGTTGCAGATCTGAGTATGTAGGTCGTTTGATGTGCCTTCCTCTGGGAAAAATGGTGTGGAATTCGATTAATAGGAATACTGAAATTTAGGAGAAAGTATGCTTGTCAATTATTAGCTAATTTTCTACAAGTCACTTTCAAAAAAAGTCACTTTGGTTATGCTAGGTTCTGAACTATATCAACAGATCATTCTCATTATATATATTAAGTCATGGATGCTGACTTGGCAATTTTGAATTTGAAAAGATGATAGAGGTTTATTATGTTGTGTCCAGTTCTTAATGTTTTTGAACTTCTATGTAATTCACATCTTTACTGTTTTCACAATAATTTCTGACCAGGTTATGGAGACTATATTACAAGACAATTTTGTCCCAAATGACACAAATTTGCATGCTGAAGGAGAGTGCTGTCAGATTGTAACTGGACCAAACATGGGAGGAAAGAGTTGCTATATTCGCCAAGTTGCTCTCATTGCTATTATGGCTCAGGTATAATCAGTATTTAGAGCTCACATTGATGTTATTTCGCTGTTCATTATTACCTATTCTATGATGTCTCAAAGATTTTCAGTAATTGTTGTTTGAAGAAATGAGAGAATTTGTGGTGGTATGCCAGCTTGATCTATTTTCTCACATCCCCAGTGTCATATTTGTAAAAGGTTCTCTCAACTATGAGACAAATTTACTTATTTCTATCTTTCAAGTACCTGTTGCATGTTTGTTCATGTTCTGAAATAAAAGGTTCCAATCAATTTCTCTTTCCCAACTAGTTTAAGGGCGGGAATCATTATCTTGAAGTACGAAATTTACCTATTTATTTCTTTCATTGACCAAAAAGAATATATATCACAGCCATAGCTTCATCAATATGTGTCCTCTGATTCCTCCAGGTTGGTTCCTTTGTACCAGCATCGTCAGCAAAGCTGCATGTGCTAGATGGCATCCACACTCGAATGGGCGCTTCTGACAGTATCCAGCGAGGAAGCAGCACCTTTTTAGAAGAACTAAGTGAGGCTTCTCACATAGTTCACAAATGCACAGAACGCTCGTTGGTTATTATCGATGAGCTTGGGAGAGGCACAAGTACACATGATGGTGTAGCAATTGCTTATGCTACATTGCATCATCTTCTAGAGCAAAAAAGATGCATGGTCCTCTTTGTGACCCACTACCCTAAGATTATTGACATCAAGAAGGAATTTCCAGGCTCTGTGGGGGCATATTATGTTTCATATCTCACATCACATAATGAAATGGATATGGTCAACTCAAAGTCTGATCAGGATGTTTACAGTATGGATCATGAAGATGTCACTTACCTTTATAAGCTTGTACCTGGTGTTTCAGAGAGAAGTTTTGGATTTAAGGTCTCTCAGCTTGCACAGGTTACTTGCTGTCCCATCTCCCTATAGTAAAGCAGAATAAGTTATATAAAGCATACTTGTTATGGTAATTTCGTGTCACAATCCAGGAGCAAAAGACCTGCAGACTGAAAATTAGCCCTTACCAAAGTGTCCAGAATGCTGAATGAGAGAGCTTGAGTAATAGAAATGAAAAGTACCTGGATCTAAAGCGCCTGTATCAAATTCATGCATGCACAATCTTTATGATATAATTGCATTTATGCACACACCCACACCCACACCCATTATTGCCCCAATTTTGACTTAACCCTCAACCTAGGAGGAGGAGGAGATGCAACAAAAGTTAAATCTCACTGGTGTATATATTTGCATATTATGCTTTGTTTACTTTGTTATCGAGTCCTGGATTTTGTCGAGATAAAAAATAGAAACGCCTCTCTAATAACATGGTGATTGTCATCTTGCTGTTAACCAAGTCCAGCATGTTGATGGTGGGCGAGGATCTGAGTCATGTCGACCACTCATCAATTGTTTTATTTTTGAATCTCAAGCGTGCTCCAGGCTGGATCCAAATGGAGGTGGATCAGGAGTATGTATGCAGCCTTACAAGTTTGAGAAAATTAGCTAGAAAAACACGAATTATATGGGCCTTAATTTGGTCATTGTACCAATACTTGTGCGTCTGCAATACAGATATTTGTAATCCGCGAATTAGTTGTGGATCCGCTTAAAATCTACAACTTCGTGAACAAGAATGGGACTGAAGCCCTTCTTAGGAAGATAAGGGAACTTAGTTTCTCATAAATAAATAAATAGAACTCTTTGGACAATTAAAATGAGGCTGGGCAAAATAGGTCTATTCTCACTGGAGCATTTCTTATCTAAAAGCTCCCTATCTACTACATTCATTTTAAACTGTTATTTTAGTGATTTGGGCTAATATTTGTTTCGTTTCCAGTTACCTTCTTCATGTATTCGTCGGGCCATTGTCATGGCTTCAAAGTTGGAAGCAGCAGTGAGCAACAGAGAAAAAGACAGATTAGCATTGAAGTCAATAAAAGAAACACTCGTAGTTAATCAAGAATCAGCACAAGCTGGCAGAGAGATTGAGGACTTAGAAGAATTGACTGATGCTTACAGGGAATTCTTTTCGAGCCTGAACTCTGCTTTGGGAGATGATGATCTTGCCAAAAGCTGGCAGTTGTTGAAGCATGCTAGAAGCATTGGAATGGAGTTGATCAATAGGTAAAGGTAAAGTATCTAGCCTTCCTGCCTTACTTTGTTTCTTTTTTGTGCTTCGATTCATCTCATGATGTCTATAATCCTTTATTAACATTATAAATTGTTTATGTTAGTTTTGGTTCTGTGGACGTGTCGAGTTTATTTGTTGAGGATGATATCCATTTATACTATCTTTTACTTTCTGACTTGAATCAGATCTTTCTCATAGGGTATCCTATCTTGTATCGGATTTAACTTTGTGGACTTCAAGTGCCTGTGTTGCCCAACCATGAGAGGCGCAGGGAACTTAAATGTTATCATTGTATTTGCATCTGCACGGGTCTTCAGCAGTTTTGTCCATTCCAGTTCGCATCGGTTCATTGAGTCATTTACTCACTTTTGTACCTCTTCAGATGTAAATGGCCATCTTGAAAGCAAAATGGCATATATAGTGCAGGGAGAACGAAGCTGTACCGATAGAAGCATAGAAATTGAGTAATGTGTATTGTAAATTATATAAATAATACTTTTTTTTTTATTGCTCTCTCTCTCTCTCTCTCATTAAAAAATGGAAAAAACAAAAACAATATCTCATATGGCGGCATGCCGGTAAACAACATAGCCGATGGGATGAGTCAGGAAAAGAGGTGTCACTGTGAGGCCCCGAGCCAGAAGCGCCCCCGAGCTTGAGAGTGAGGATGTGCATTGATCCTCCGCTGTTTTGCAGGGTTGCAGTATAGCAGTGGACACGACTGTGATTATAATACAGAGTACTACAATACAACTGATGAACGTTGCCAAACTTGAATCCTCTCCAGCACGAGTATCCAATGACTGTCGCATCTTACAAGGTCAACTTAAAATGAGAATTGTTGATTTGATGATCACTGTCACCGCTATTTTATGAAGATTCAAACCACTAGTATGTACAAGAGAAGATCCAAGTTCGTCATTGTAGCCAGGGTTGGTTCCAATATTCTGAAAGAGGCCATTAGTAGCCACCACTCTGGTCGTGCCTCTTTGATGACGAGAGAGAATCTGGATGACACAGAAATGTTTGAATCCAGAGCTAAATAATAAATCCCATCGAGAACCAGTTATGAAGAGAGCTGGAAGAGAAAAGGCAAAAAGAAAGTATCTTCAAAACAAGACTCCGATACAAAATTGAACCTACGTTTCTGGTATGAATTGCCGCTAAAGCTTCTACACGTTGAACAAATATCCGGATAGAGATCTCCCTTTGATGAAGAAAACCAACATAAATCCCTTCATTATGGCGTGATAAGAATTGCCAAGAAAGCTTTTGTATATAGAATGACAAAATATGAACATAATGGATCAGCCTGTGATGATTTCAATCTTTACATTTCTTCAGCAAAATGAACTTGTAAAGCACGGTTGTACACTAATAGGTCAAACAAATTTCATCACATATTGAAACAAGCCCAAGAGTCATTATCTTATTCATTTAGAAATGATGCTCACAACGATAACACCATTCCAGAAAGCAAAGTTCAAGCACAAACACTTGCCCCACAATAGACTACAAAAAGCAAGACACAACTTGCCTAATGACAAACTTTTATAGATGTTTCACTAACAATAACAAATCAGTATTCCTTATTCCCAAAATTCTTGCACCAGAGCTGCGAGGGAATTGGTCGAACAGGATTATGTGGTCGTTGCTGCAAAATATAAATAAGTAATAGAAGTCTCAGTACATGTTTAAGATTAACCAGAACAAGAACATGACATGATATTTATAAAAATTAATTTCAGTATAAAGAATCGGTCCATTCATAGATATTTTTAAGCAAACCAAGATAAAAAAATGCATAAACATGTTACATCCATTACTTTTTTCAGGAAGACTGGAAGGAGCAAAAGAAAGGCAGAAGGGGGTGTCGTAATGGACCTTTCGAAGTGTCTAATCAAGTTCAAATTTCAATAAAACGCTAAAGAGCATAACAGTTCCTTAGTCTAAGAAGGCCAGAAGTAGAACTAATGTCCCATCCCTTAAAAGAACCAGACATCACGAACTGATGCACAACAAAGGTTCAAATGCTAGTCTTGACTTCAGCAGCACCCAAAATTGACTCTTGCTCGGAAGCCTATAGATCATTGCTTTCATTCATCTTTACTTGTTTACAATATGGAAGTTGGAATTTGTATTGAGAGCCACAAAGATGCACATTTAATAGATTCTTGGCCGGACAATTGGAGTAACCTAAATGCAATCTATGACATTAAATCACCAAAAAGAAACTAAATTGAAAAACCTGGGAACTGTTATCCTATACAAATCAATAAGAAATAAAGGTAGTCACAATAGGAGGCTAGGAGCGCCTTTCACATTTAGTTGTGGGATTGAGGCTTAAAGAATCCACCTCAAATTGTCAAAATGAAACAGATATTCACACTTAAGTCCTAATGGGCTCCAGATTCTTCATGCCCTGACATTCTTTCTTCTGTCAATGAGACAAATGCGCAAGTTCGTCGAAACGATGTGTGGAGTGTAGATGTTTTGTAACTATTATCACACTTTTTTAATAGAAAAAAAGTGAACAAGAAATCCAACAACTGCCATTACAGATATTACCCAGGATTCTGTATTAGAAGAATCCATAGCTCGTCGTTTTGTTAATGGAACATGTTCTGTTTGTGTCAGAGTTGGTAATTTCAGCTCTGGCTGAATGAAATTTAGACTAAAGATCTAATGGACAGATGCTTCCTAGGATATTCAGGCATTTGATTGCTTATCACCTGTTAAACCCCAAAGATTGCTAGAATTTTATTTTAATTTTCCCCGTCCCATTCCTCCTTCTCCCTTCCACCTGTGTCCTAAAGAGGATGAGACGAGAATGGATTTTTTATTTATTTAATAAGTCTCCAAAAACATGGAGGATAGGTTGAATCAGAGAACCGGAAATCTGACACAGAAAATAACATGGTTTATCACATGCAGTGAAGCCAATAAATTGATTAAAGAGGAGAGACAGTTTGATTCAACCAGAAAGTGCAGCAAGAAGAAACATAGGTGGCAAGAAAAGGACATGATAAAACTTATCAATATTCTAAAATTATTAAAATTTTCAATTATCTTTCAATATAAATCCTGAAGGCATTTATCAAATAAATAAATCAATAAATCCGAAATGTTGTCGCAAGTAGTTGGGATTTGAGGCTTTAACAAGTTGAGATAAGCACAAACTCAACTCAACAAAACGTTGTCCAAACTATTCAGGATTCTCACACAGGTTTTATGCTTCTTCCCCAACTTCTGAAGGCTTCATCATAAATTTGAGCATCAGATTACCAAACTTTAATCATGAGCTTTGATCACAATAAAATTTAACAAAGCTAGTTTACTGTACTTCTTTCTCTTGAGAACTAATTCAATGCAGTAAAGGAATGACAATCTGCCGAAGTGAAATTACCGAGTTATATAGGTGTATAGTTAATAGAGGTGTACTTCCACCCTATCCCAATCATAAAATAATAAGAATAATAATAACAACATGAAAAATGAAAAAATAAAAAAGCAAAGAACCCCATTAACAAACATCCTTAATTCATTCCAGATCTATAGGATTAGCCCTGTGCACGAGACTCCCGCCATTGTGGGATCTGGGGAGGGTTAGATGTATGCAGCCTTACCTCCATTTGCAGAGAGGCTGTTTCCTTGTTTCGAATCCGTGACCTCCAGGTCACAATGGAACAACCTTACCATTGCGCCAAGGCCTGCCCTTATTCTAGAGCTATAGAGGTGTATAATTTAATGAAACAAGAACGAGAACCCCTTCGCCATAAAATTAATATTCATTTTCAAGGTCACCAAAGGATTTCTCCACATGATACAATAAAATAAATCACATTCACAATGGTCTGGTGCCTTTTGATAAATAACCATTAACAAACACTTGTAGTTTATGTACATCTAATACACATCCTACAATAAATTTGATTGATGCAATACAAAATATAAATTTATAGTCACACCTTAGGATTTAAGAAAGGGTGGGCCTTGGCGCAACGGTAAGGTTGTTCCACTATGACCTGGAGGTCACGGATTCAAAAAAGGAAAATAGCCTCTCTGCATGCAGAGGTAAGGCTGCATACATGGACTTGACCCTCCCTAGACCCCGTAATGGTGGGAGCCTCATGCACTAGGCTAACCCTTTTATCTTAGGATTCATGAGAAGCCAAAGGCAACACCAATTAAGTACAAGATAAGGGAAATTAGTGTTACAAGGTGTGGTCCTGAACAAATGAAGACCAATAGATGAACCCCGATAAGTGATTTTGATTGAAGTTGAATTGTTCAAGGAACAAGAGGAATGCCAAAAGCAATATCAGACTAGGCAGGGAATAAAGACATGATGATGGCCTCTGATCTAAAGAAGATATGACTTGAGAGGAAGCTAAATGGTGAAAGAAGGATAGGTGTGACTGCATTCTAATAGATCAGGGTTTGCAGAGTTCAATTGAGCTGATTAAGCCTTAGTAAATCCAACCTAATGGCAGTGTCACTAAATAATGTGTCCTAAATGCATCACCTAACAAAAATGATTAAATTGAGTCATGCAAGAGATGAGGCTTTTTGTTAGAATAATAGAACCCAATCATATTTTAAAGTTATCTTATGGAACAATGGCCAAACTTGTGTTAAGATCGTTGATTATGTTGCCAATTACATTACAGTAATACAGAAATCAATGGGACATTATATCATAGGACTTGTATAACCAAACAGAAAGCCTTCGGATTTCACTCACCCCATCCGCAACCCAACTCCAACTCCCACGTACCTTGCAGGATAGAACTCATATAAAGTTCACCAAAACGGAGGTAAAAAGTGTACAATTATAATGGGATTGAATCATTTCTCCCCATAAACAAATTAATACGTAAACAAAAAGCAAGTTAAAAGCTCAAAATTGAAGGTGGGCCTTAGTTACATTCCCACATAGAACATCAAAACAACAGGAAGGAGACACCTTGACCACTAAAAGCATATCTATACAATTATACAAGCAAAGGCCACTTTATTTTAAACAAGGCTGTACAAACAACTCAACCAACACAAAGGCCTGAAAAAAATAAAAAATTAAAATTAAAATTAACAATACAGTAAGAAGCATTTACAAAGGCTAAAATGGATGACAGCAGCCTCCAACGAAGCTGCATAACTCTATTTTCAGTGCATTCCTTGAGCTTCAAACCTTATTTATCCTTTTATTCATTGCTAGAGAGAGTACTCTCTGCAAGGCAATTCATTTACTCATATGAGCTACAAAAGGCTAAAAACTCAAAGCCCAAATAACCTATCGAAAACTATTAATATTTGAATCCTTTAATATATTCGCAGGCCACTAACACTCTTCAATCCAAACAAATTAGAGAACGATGATTAGCGATATAATTCCATGAACCTAAATGGTGCGACTGATTCGGCATATAGACCTTGATATTAGTCAGTTCATTACCATCAACCAATTTCTATACACCAAAAATACATCGCAGTGAAAAATGTTAACTACAAAATCATCTCTTAACACCTACATTGCAAATCACACATAGTAAGAAATGTACATATATATAAATTAAATTAAATAAAAGATAAAAAAACCTCTTTAATAAAACCTAAAACCCCGATCGTAGTTAAACAATAGATCATCACAATCTCAGAAAACCTATATCAAGAACACCAATTTCATATCTGGAAAATAAGAAAATCGAAGACCGTAAAGATTCAAATAGGACTAAGCTCAGATCTTGTTCTACACACACAAATGCATCTATACAATTATATATATAGAGAGAGAGAAGGGAGTGGGAAGGGTGAGTAACCTCGAGCTCAGCAGATTTTATGGCGATGGGGATGCAGACGAGGAAGATGCCGGCCAGGGCGAAGGCGGTGTTGCGCCTCCAGTGCTTGGGCCTGCAGTTAGGTCCGCCGGTCATGGTCCACACTTTGGTTCTGAAGTCTCCTCCGTGGGCCCCATCCGCGTGGTGTCCATGATCTCCGGCCATCTCTCTATGTTCTCTGTGTTCTTCTTGTTCAATTCGAGTACGAAGCAGAAGAGTACTGAGCTAGATGATGATTATGGATGATCTCGAATGGGGTTTTGTTGAAATGCCCCTGATTTGGCTGCTTCGTGAGTCACCCGGACCGTTGATTTTGGCCTACCACATCTGATTTGGGGCTTGGATAGTTGGATGGCCAAAGAACGACGTCGCTCAAGTGTAAGATTATTATTTTTATTATTTTTATATTTCCGCAAATTAAAACTAAGTTCACACACCCACCAAATAGTTGAGCAGATGACTCGAGCTTGAGCTCGATTTCTAAATTTGTTTATTTAAGAAATTGATTGATGTTTAATATTGATCAACTTCACTTATATATGTTCATAAACATATGCTCTCAGGACTCATACAAGCTTAAAACATAATAAAATATCATGAATATTGGCTTGCATGAACTTAAGTTTAGTAACATAAATTTGTATAAGCTCGTATAGATATGGAAAGAGCCAAAACAATCTTAAAAACTCAAATTAAATCCAAATAACTTTTTATTATTAATTGAGTCAAATTTGAGTCGAGCTCAATTTTCTCAATCACTAGTTGAGCTCGAACTCTTCTATCTTTTCAAGCTCATTATGAGTTCAAGCCAAGTCCGAATTGATTCCACAAATAAGTTGAGACGTCATGTCATGCAAACTAGTGGCTCACTCGTGCTGAATTAGCAAGATTCTATCCTTCTAAAATGGCAAATATCATTTTGATTTACTAATAGTATATATGGGATATGATTTTGGCAATTCAACTAAGTTGGTTTTTTTAATTAATGAAATAACAAAATTGCCCTTTTATAATTAGAGTGTATGAGTAGATACTTTTTCAACTAACAGTGGAGGGTAAGAGTGATTTTATAGTTCAGATTTAGTGAAGAAAGATTGAAGGGTGTGTGGGTGGGTGTGGGGTTGCGATCGAGTTCATTTAGATTAATAATTGCCCGTTTGGTGTTGTTGTGGTAATGAAAAGAAAAAATACTTCCATTGTTAAAGCAGTTATAAAAAGTACAGTATATGAAGTACATTTCAAAAGTAAAGTACTTGTTAATTTATTAATAACAATATTCTTTAAAGTATTTTTATTGTCAAAATTTATAATAATTTTATTTTGATAGATGGTTACTATATTTGATAGTAGCGTGACTCTATCAAAAAAAAAAAAAAAAAAAATACAAAACATTTATTTGCCATCCAACATCTTTCTTCTATCTATGGACTAATTAATTACTGTGAAATTTTCAAGCTTGTGTTCTTTGAACACATTATCTTCCTACCTACTACAATTTTTTCCACTTTTATTAATAAAAAAGAAAGCTTAGAATAAGACATACCATCTTCCTCTCTCAATCAAGAAGAAAACTCTGTTTTAAGAACAATATTTTTTCACAATTAATAAAGTTTATGTATAAGTCATAACATGCATGTTGGATTCATTTGCAATCCTAATAACAACGTGTGTGACTGCGCAAGTAGAATTTAGATTCAATTTTTTTTTTTATTTTATTTTAGTTATTATTATTATTATTATTATTGTGTTAATGACAGTCACAACGAGACACAAACATCATTTAATTGCGATTATTTTGTTCTTAATTTTGCATCACAATATTTTAGTAGTACTGAATCGAATTGAGGAGGGTTTTTTTATAACTCTTCAAGCTGAAAGGATTTTCCTTAAGAAATAAAAATAAAATATAAATTTGTAAAATATTTTATTTTCTTTATATTATAAATACACAAACACACTCCGTAAGAAAACAAATTAAATAAATATATAATCTCATGGTCTAATCATAAATTAGAGAAATTGTACCCGTCATCCTACGAAGCATAAATTTGGGAGAAGTCATACATGTCATATTTGAATATAGAAACTTTGTCTAAAATAACACTTCCTACCTTATTTGAAAAACTGGATTGTGGACTTTATATATATATATATATATTTTTAAATAAATAGTGAGGACCAGAAATATTTTCAATTTTAATGTTGGTAGATGTGTATATGTGGACTATTTATACCAATTTCAAACTTTTCACAATTAAAAATTTTAAAGTTAATATGGTATTATTATACAGGTTTTTCAAATAAATTATTTAGAGCATCTCTAGTCTGTTAAAATATCTTTTATATAAATATTTTAATCTCCACCAATCTCTTAACATATACTGACACATCACAAATGTGTAAAATTGTTGTGTATTTTACACAATATTTTTACATAGTTATATCAATATATTTCATTTCATTTTTTTTTTTCTGATTTTATTAAAAAATAAATTATATATTAAGTTAGTTTGTAAAAATTATGTACGTCTATACATCACACTGGTTAAATATTATTATTGGGTGATATTTTATACATAGGTGATGTGGAAGAAAATTTGTGTAATGAATTGGGCGTTTGTCCATCCTGACTCAATTTTTTTATGTGAGACAAAATCCACGACATTTTAGAACACAATTTAGTGGTGCTTAAGATTCCTTGGTGTGTTCCAGTACAATTTGTAATGAATAAGACGTTTGCTCAAAAGTTCAAAAGATTATGTTGTACGTCATACTCGGTCTCATGAGCCCAAGACTCTCCTCAATCCGCCAACCTGATCCTAGTAGAATAAGACCACAACAATAATTCACATGGTGCAGAGTTGTTACGGGTCAGGTACTTTGCAGTCTGATTTAAACACTTAAGTTTTTGCAGTCTGATTTAAACACTTAAGTTATTAAGTAGTGTTAATATCTAAGTCTCTATTTTGAATCTGATGTGGGATAAGACTCTTCTCTAATATTCTCCTCTACTTGAACTGGCAACACCCTCATTGCAGATGGGTCATCTAGTATATCCGAGCACCTCTTTGGCTCTTTGGTGGGGTGTATTGTATCCTGATGGGCGCTTGGCGTAACATCAAATTAAGGATTGTGTCTGATATTAATATGCATAAAGTACATATTACACCCCTCCCGTGCAAAAAACACCCCTAAACTATGACATTTGTGCAAATAAGTCCTATTTATAAAAATTGGACTAAGATACCCTTAGCAACACATTTTATAATGTATATAAAAATATATATTTTGTGAAATGACTAAAAAGGACTTGGCCCTTCTTCTTCTTCATCTTGGTGGTTGCCAGGGAAGCTAAAACTGGAGAAGATACATATATACACAGACATATATATACACATATACATAGGCATATATATATATATATATATATATATATATATTTGTTGTAAATTTACATATTACACATATATACACAGACATATATATGCATATACGAGTCGCCGGGGAGGGAGTGAGAGGTTGATGTCGACGTCGCCGGGAGGGGATAAAGACGGAGGCGTCTCCGGGGAGGGAGATAAAGACGGAGGCGTCACATGCTCACGGCCGAACTCAGTTGTCACCGGCGGCGAAGGATAAACCAGATTGTGACTGCGAGGGGGTCCGAGGAGTCCTCTGCTTCTGGGTTCATCGCCGGTGATCTTCAACCTAGCCACCTGTCCAGCCGCTGCGTTAATTAGACTCCAAGCGTCGTCGGCGGCGACGAGACCTGAGAAGGACCGTTTGGGCTTCCATTGCTAGACCAGCTTCCGATTCCACTGAGAGTCGATTGAGGTGATCCGGACAAGACCCATGTCTTCTGAGTTAACACAAACACCGAATCTGAACACATTCTCATGAAATTCATGACAAAAACAAGCAAAATCAAAGATTATAGCATCATACCTCGATATTTTGGGGACGAGGAGTGTATTTCTGAATTTCTTGTAGAGTGGCCCGGGTCAACTGGTGAGTCAGCGCGCGCGAGGAAGTCCTCGTTACTCTCAATCTCCGTCGAGCTAACCATAGACTAACCGACGGACAGCGACGACGAGTCAAGATTCCTGTATGGCGAACGGCGGCGGTAGACTATGGTGATATGGGGTTTACGAATGGGTCTTGCAGCTTTTGGTGGTTGGCTTTGTAGGCTAGATTTTGGTGTTTGAGGAATTTGGTTTGGTTGGCAATGGCTATGGTTGGCAGTGGCTATGTGTATATATATAATTTGTAAATTTATAATAGATACATATATCTATCTGTATATTTATGTCTATGTATATGTGTATATACTAAGGTGAAGAAGAAGAAGGGCAGAGCCCTTTTTAGTCATTTCACAATATATATATATATATATATTATAAAATGTGTTGCTAAGGTCATTTTAGTCCAATTTTTATAAATATGACCTATTTGCACAAATGTCATAGTTTAGGGGTGTTTTTTACACATATTTTTAAATAAAGGGTAAAAGTGCTATAAAAAGTATACTTTGGGATGTTTCTTGCACTTTCCCCGATATTAATATCAATTGTAACGAGTTTGATGCTTCGTAATCTGGTCCAAAAAATTAAGCTCACATCAACACCCAACTTATATATATCTAATCACTTTTTTTTTCCCATCCGTAAATTTTTTTAATTTTGGTATTATATACTACCATTTTTTCTTCAATATTTTGAGTAGAGAAATGCTCTAAGAGGTCCATCCCATCATAAGAGTTAGGAGATCTTCTACTTTAACCATTTAATACCGGGGGGAAATCTAAAAGAAAATTCCACCTTTACCCCCACTCAATGATTTGGATTTTTTTTTTTAAATGGCGCCCTCACATAATTTTCTTCTGAGTAAAAAGAATAATATATATATATATATATATATATATATATATATATGAAAAAATTGGTTAATTAAATAAATTGGTCAATTATTAGTACGAAGCAGGACCAACCCACTACTTGCCAAATACCTAATACACTGACCAAATTTATGCTCGCCCTTCTTTTTCTCAACTCTGCCCTTTGGCATACTCTCTCCCTCTCTCCTCTCTCTCACAAAAATCTTCTCTCCCCTCTCTCTCTCACAAAAATCAGTCATGGCCCTGCAACTTTGGGAGACCCTGAAGGAAGCAATCACAGTATATACCGGACTCTCTCCGTCGACTTTCTTTACTGTCGTCGCTTTGGGGCTTGCCATCTACTATGTCATCTCAGGGCTGTTTGGGTCGTCTGATCAGCACCATCAGAGACCTAGGGCTGTCGAAGAAGAGATGGAGCCTCTTCCTCCTCCAGTTCAGCTTGGAGAGATCACTGAAGAGGAGTTGAAAGCCTATGACGGCAAAGATCCCAAGAAGCCTCTGCTCATGGCAATCAAGAGTCAGATCTATGATGTATCACAGAGCAGGTATATACTGCATCTATCCATCCATCCATCTATCTATCTATATATCTTATTTTCTGGGTATGTGGATTTTTGGGTACTCTCTTGTTATTTAGCTCATGGTTTGAGAATTATATGTACTTTTAGCTTCTGGATTTTTTTTTATTTTTTATTTTTTATTTTTATTGGATTGATAGTATTCTCGCTATATCTAATTTTGGTGAACCTTCAAAGTCGGGCGTGTGAGGAGTACACTTGTGGGGTTCAGATTGTCTAATTTTTTGTACATTGATTTTTCCTTTTGTTTACTTTCCAGTTGACTCTTTTGAGATTGATTCGATACTTGTTGCTTTTCTTCTCCAGAAACATTGGCTTTTCTTGATTTCTAAGGATTCAGGCATGTTTTAATCATGCAATATTTGGGTAACTTCGATATTTTTTTTTTAGATTTGATGAATTTTGGCTCAACTTTCTGGGGGATTTTTTTTTTTTTTTTGACCTAACTTTCTGGGGCTTTTGATGGGGTTCTAATTGAGTATCTAGTTAATGCTTCTGCAGAATTGGACAGTTGGACTTTCTTATGGTGCTACCAAGACTGCATTCACTTATCAATATTACACGTATTCAGTTTGATGATCTTGGATTTTCTATTATTTCAATTATGGAACATGGCTCTCAAAACCTTTGAGTTCAGCTGTTTTTTATTCATACTCTGCAAATAAGATCATAAATCACCTGTAACATAGTGTTATAGTAATCTATATAGAAATGTCACCCCACTAATACCGGGTTGCACTTTGCTGACTATGGTACTTTTTTTTTTTTTTTTTTTTCCTTCATACAAAACGTTTGCTGTCTATTTTGTCTCACCTGTTATCTTGGAATCTGGTTAGTTTTGGTGGTGGCTATAGTAAATCTTCATTGTAGTGTCTTCCTTTCTTCCCTATAATAGGCTTTTGCTAGACTTGTGCTAATTTCAGTTGAGTTCAGTTTTCACAATAGCCTAGAATTTTATAAGCATGTTTCATTTGGTAGTTCAATCTTTTTTATTTATTTTTGAATTTTTATTTTTTTAAGGTGAACTTTCAAACTCTCTTTTTGTGCATGTGAGAAGTAATCCTTTGTGGGATTCATACGATTCTAAGTTTGACTTCTATTTTTTGCATACTGATTTTCCCTGTTGTCTACTTTCCAGTTGACTCTTTTGTGGTTGATTCGATACTTGCTGTTCTTTTTCTCCAGAAAAAGATGTGTTGTTCTTGAATTCTAGGGATTTAAGGATGTTTTGATTAAGCAATATTTGGGTAAATTTGATGGGTTTTTGGCTCAACTTTCTGGGAATTTTGATGGGGTTCGTAGTGAGTATCTAGTTGATGCTTCTGCAGAACTGGACTGCAGGCTTTCTTCTGAAACTTTCTGCTGTTTGCCGACCAATTGAATGGGGTGTAATATTGATAAGCGTATGGCTTAACTTTCTGGGGAATTTTGATGGGGTCCTTACTCCTTAGTGAGTATCTAGTTGATGCTTCTGCAGAATTGGACTGCAAGCTTTCTTCTGAAACTTTCTGCTGTTTGCTGACTAACTGAATGGGGTGTAATATTGATAAGTCTATGCAGTCTTGGTACACAAATTAGTTTGTCTCTCTTCTTAGACTAACTGTTTCAATGTATGGCTGTGGTTGTGATTTGAATGTGGTCTTGTTGTTGGGCTATTTAACCCACAGTGAAAAAAGATAAATAAATAATAATAAAAAGTCAATTGCTGGTGTGAGTAGTGGTATTAACCACTAGCGTAAACCTGGGATTGGTTTGGACGTGGCTTGCAAGTTGGTGTTTCTTTTGGTGATGTAATTTGGGTGAAGTTGATTGGTGTATTGTGTGGCAATGTGTACTGAGTGAGGAAGAAAACATGTGTTAGAAGTCTTGGGTGATTTAGAACTCTTGGTGAATCATATTTACTGGCTAAGGCGGTATTAGATTGACTATAAATATGGGTGTATTTTAGAAGATGGTGTGTGCTGTTGGCGTATCAAAGTGTTGGTTGAGCAGACTGTGTTTTGTTGGCGTATCAAAGTGTTGGTTGGGCAGAGTATCTGTGTGAGTGTTGTTTGGGTATCAAGAAGTGTGTTTCGAGTGACAAACAATGTGTACTTGAATTGGAATAGGGGAAGTGTCTATTGTGCAGCGACGCAAGAATAACTGTGTGTTTGTGTGTGGCACAAGGGAAAAGGAAGATACTTGCTGCGGTGAACAGTGCAACGGAGGAGAAGGATCAATTTCGTAGGTTTGATTCTCAGGTAGGATCAGGGTTTTTCAATGGGTGTTTGGAAGGGTTTATTTGTAGTAAAAGTTAATACTATTATTGTGTTGGGTTCTCTCCTGTTAATATAATTTCTCAAGTTTGGGATAGAAACTTGAGAGGAAGGTAGTACTGGTTGATTTCATTAGTGGAATTATTGTTGGTTTGTGCTGTAGTTTTTTCCCTCTACATTGGAGGGTTTTTCCACGGAAATTTTTGGTGACTTGTGTTTTTGTTGCATCGTGTATTTTATACTTTGGAGATTATTTTTCTCACCAAAAAAATTTGGAACGAACACCTGTATGGTTAAACAATTAGAGTTTCATGATTTTGGATTTGCTATTACTTCAAGTATTGAACTTGGCTATCACAGACAACCCTTTGAGTTCAACTGTTGTCATTCATAATCTGCAAATAAAATCATAAATCATCTGTAACATAGTAATGCATTTAGAAAATGCATTCACCAAGGGCTGCAGTCTAGTGGAATTTCCTCACTTTTCGAAGTAAAAGTTGAATAGGGGAAGAAAAAATTTGCATTCCACCCACACAGGGTTGCAATTTGTTGTCAATAGTTTTTAATTCAATCTCTCTTCTTTTAGTTTTTATGTAGATGGTGTGACAAAATGGAGACCTCATATAATATGCATATCATGTAAGATTATGAACAAGTGACTCCTTATTGGATCTAAGAGAGTATTCGTGAACCAGTAACATGCGGGTTGACTGAGGCTTTGGTCATAGATGGAGCAAAATCCAAAGAAAGAAAAAGGTTCATGTAACTGAACTCAAGTAGTTGGGAAAAGGCTTTCTTGAGTTGAGCTGATAATTCGAATAAACCATATTTCCATTCATGGTACTTGAAGCAAGCAATTTGCTAGTCGTCCTACTTATTTAAATGGGTCATCTCATGATTTTAATTTTGTATTTTTCATTTTCCCCTCAAAATATAATATTTGTGAGTACTGCATCATAAATGAAACTGTGCAATCAATACTGTAACTCTGAACTTAAATTATTTAATTTCTTTACGTTTTTGAGAACATCCATAAAGCATCTTTTATATTATATTGTATGCTTCTACCTTGTCAGCGTGAGTGTTCTAAAACAAATAATATATGGATAAGTGATTTTTTTTTCTTTGTCTTTTGGTTATATGGACAAGTGAATATATATATATATATATATATATATATATATATATATATATTCACTTGTCCATATAACCAAAAGACAAAGAAAAAAAAATCACTTATCCATATATTATTTGTTTTAGAGTGAATATATATATATATATATATATATATATATATATATATATATATATTGGGTATATGGATAAGTGAATCAAGTAAAATTTTCAATTTATATTGATATTCACTTGTCCATATAACCAAAAGACAAAGAAAAAAAAATCACTTATCCATATATTATTTGTTTTAGAGTGAATATATATATATATATATATATATATATATATATATATATATATTGGGTATATGGATAAGTGAATCAAGTAAAATTTTCAATTTATATTGATATGTGCTGCAACTTTTAATTGTAGTTATTGGAAACGGTCCTTTCTTGTTGGATGTTTGATCTAATTCATACTAAAGCTGTCTACTTATTGAAAATAAACGCATCTTTTTGCCAGGATGTTTTATGGACCCGGAGGGCCTTATGCTTTGTTTGCTGGGAAGGATGCTAGCAGAGCTCTTGCAAAGATGTCCTTTGAAGATAAAGATCTTACAGGGGATATCTCTGGTCTTGGTCCATTCGAATTGGATGCTTTGCAAGACTGGGAATACAAATTTATGAGCAAGTATGTCAAGGTTGGAACTATTAAAAAGACAGTAACAGTAGCCGATGGGTCATCCACCGACAAACCTGCTGAAGCTACTGACAGCGATGTTGCCAAGCCTGAAGAAGGTGGTCCGTCAGAGAATGCAGCAGCTGGAACTGCAGAAACTACATCTGATGGTGATGCCAACAAAGAGTATATTGGTAGCTAGTTTCCGACCAATGAGGCAGTTTGGAACTGTGGAATCATTTGTGATGGAGACGCTGAGGAAGAGTAATGTTGAATGCCTGCATTGTCTACTCTAGGATACTTAAGCCGTAAACGAACTCGCTTGGATGTTTTAGTTTGTTACATTAATAAATTAGTCGGGCTGTTAAACTTTTCGTCTTGATACCAAAGTTCCACTATATTTCTCTATATATTGTCAGTTTCGAAGCTAGCTGCTTCCTTTCATGTTGGGTTAAGGCCTTCATTTCATGGTAAAGGTACAAATCAGCTCCACCTAGGTTATATTTCTGAAGCTTTTGTGGTAAGACAGCCCCAATGCTAGTCATAGCCTAGATGTTATGCAATTTGTATATTGACTTAACTTTCACAAAAAATATTCCAGGGCTGGACCTTGATGATCTATAGACCCTTTCTTGTTTTTGTCCATTTTGTGATATGGATCAAATTTACATACATGTGAATATCATCTTACATGAAACAGACTGGGTTTGGCTTCCAAGTTTCAAGCAAATTAGTACTCCTATGATAGGCCTGTCTGGAAGGGGCCTGGTCTCTGCTAGGTTGGCAAGGGGGCCTAACTGCGTTGCGAGTTTGGACGAGTGTACTAAATTTTACGAGTAGGCAGGGTGATCCAATCACACCGAGGGTGAGTTCGGATGAAGGTGCTCTAAATTTTATTGTTTGATCCAAATGTGTGGTCGTTGCGAGTTTGGACGAGAGTGTACTAAATTTTACGAGTAGGCAAGGGTGGTCTGATCACACCGAGGGTGAGTTAGGAAGAAGATGTTCTAAATTTTATTATTTGATCCAAATGTGTGGTGGTTACCAACAGGCCTGTGGCCAAGCGGTACAAGGCTCCTACTTTCCAAAGGGAGGTCAGGAGTTCGAATATCAGTGGAGGCCTTTTTGCACAAAAGAGATTAGTAGCCCTCTTTGAAGTACATGTATGGTTGTGAATTAATTTCCAACTTTGGTGTTTCTAGAATCAATTTTAGGTCCAGTCACAGATCTCCGGAAGTAGACCTTGCCCGCAGGGCATCGTGGTTGACATTGTGCCACAAACCCAGTGGTAGGTTGTTGAGGATAAGCTGTGCATTAAGGCGTTTTCAGCTGGCACTTGGAAAGTTACACATTGAAACATCTAATCAATGGAGTATTCAGGCACTATTTCATGCTTAATTGCATTTCCAACTACACCCTCACAAATTTATAATCTTTTATGCTATGTTACTTAAATAATATCATACTGTTTTGTACCTGCCTCCTTTACTTGGAGACTAGGTTGACGGAATCCATTGATTTGTGTATTGATAAACGGAAAGGAATCACGGATATAATATATAACATCGCCAAATAACTTTGAGATTATCTTATAGATACTTCTCGTAAGACTAATATGGTGGTATTTGACATGTTGATACAATTATTTAGACACATGTCAAACACAAGTAAGGATTTGTTTGAATAAATATGAAAGAAAAGAAAAGAAAAGAAATGATTGTAATAATCTCTATTTATGTTAGATAAATTATAAAAGAAAATTAAAAATGATAGTATGCTTGTTATAGTATTTCTTGTTCCAATAACGTAAAGAAAAAAAAAAAATAAGAACAATTAAATTATTATCATACCCTTTTATATTTACTCCAAATAACTATTACATCTGTTCTTCATTTGTTCCCAACTTTTCATCACACGGAATATATGGAGATAGAATCAAAGTCGTTTACTTCTTTTACTTAATTTACATCCCATAATATTTGAACTTTTTTTCTCTGCTTACGATATATTGATACAATGGTCCACATAACATATTATAATTAATTTCTCCTTCCTAGCCAAGTAAAAACATATTATAATGAAGTCATATTATAACGAGTATTATAACATGAGTGGTATAATAATTTTATTGTTTTAATCATTAAGAGTGATTTTGGAATTATAAAAATATTACTTAGCACAGTATCATTTCTCTTCAAATCTTTTCATTCTTGAAAATAAACAAAACGTTCTAGAGATTTGAAGGGATAGCTATTTCTCCAAATCTTTTTTTTTTTTTCCACTAAAAGTTATCCAAACACATTTTTCACTATTTTTTTTTTTTTTTGTCTTTCCAAATCATTCAACCCAAACGGACCCTAAAGTAACCAAGAATTTGAATATTTTGCTTTCTAATTGGATACACACATTAACACATTTGGAACACTTTCGTGATATAATGAGTGATTTTGTAATTATTTTTCCTAAAAGAAAGGAAGTCCATGCAATATAAAATATGTCACGAGTTAATTAAAAAATAATATAAAAATTTTAAAAACAAAGACAATAAACATCTGATTTGATATATGATTATTTGAATAAAATAAAAAAAATAAATTATATTGTTATTTTTTGAATACCCATGTTTGGATTAGTTACTAGTTCAAATTTGATCTCTGTCCATTTTATTTATGTATGGAGATTTACATATTGCCATATATGGTGTCTTATCATTAGCCATACACGTGCTTCCTGGTCAATTACAAACGATTTTTGTTAATTGACATTTAACATGTGCCAGGGTCATTTCAGTAATCTGCAAATCTATGGATAGACAAACGTGTGTTACTTGTCAACACATATGGCCGATTCTCAAATTTGGCTCCATCTCACTCACAAAGGTTGTTTGGTCCCTATAAATAGCATAACAAGTTCCAACCACCCTACACAAACATACAAACAACCCAAACAAACCTCATTTCCTCCGCTCCAAAACTCCTCCTCCCAACTTCTTTCCCTCCCATTCAGATCATGAGAATTCATTTCCCTCCACAATCAATTCTCATCTTCATCATCATCCTATCAACATTTCATCTTGCCAACTGCAGGCACATCAACAGAGTTGCCACCGAAGAAACAACATACACCATAGCAGCCGGATTCCCTTCTCCATTTTCGCGCCACCACTCAAGAGCTGCAACTGCTCGGTTTGTGGCGTTGAGCAACTACAAGGCCGGTCCGATACGCAGTTTTTCGCATCAAGTTGTCCCGGGAGGTCCAAACCCCCTTCACAACTGATTGGATTTGTTGAATCTATTCTGTTTCCAGTACAATTTTTCGGGTTTTTTTTTGCTCGACATGTATACTACTATGTTCACAAGTTGTATATAAGATATGTTGTGCAATTCAAATGTTTTTTTTTTTTGGTGGTGTTTCATATGAGAAGAATGTAAGTATCAAAGCACTGCAATGGAACCAAAGAATGGTGTGTTTATGCCTAAAAAGTCCAACATACTTTAGACAAACCAAGATGGGCTTACTCAATATTGAAGATTAAAAATGATCATTAAAATAGTGAAGTAAATAGGGATTAGGGAATAAGTCAAAGGCTTAAGCACAAAACAAATTAAAAATTTAATTTGTTCTTATATTCATCTCTGCATCATTATCAAGTTTATATAATGAGCAGCCTGCAAGATGACATCAGAATTATTAAATAAACTCCTGAACTGGGGTGATGTATCTTAGACCCCTACCTGTATTATTCTCTAGCAGTTGTCACAATAATTTGGAACCATTGCACATTGCCATTTCAAAAGAAAACAATAGGATTGCTACTAGTAAATTTTACTTTGAAACAGGATTCTAGCAATTCTTTTATATTTTATTGTCTCGCTGACTCACGCCGTGTATATATTGTTCGCTTTGCATATTATTCTTTTCAGTGTTGACGATTTTGTTCAAAACACGTTTACACAATTGGGAGGCGTTCACAAATATAAGTCTTAACAACTTTTCCGACGATGCGGGATGTCACATTTATATTTGCTTAGGACCTATTTGGTAACGCGTTTTGTTTTTCGTGTTTTTGTTTTTGTCCGGTATTGTAGCAGTGAACAGTAGAAACTGTTTTGTTTTTCACAATACTAAAATGTTTGGTAAAGAGTGCCCAAAAATCGAAACATCAATTTGGCCTTTTTGTATGTTTCTGCATTGTAGCGTTTGGTACTATTGAGATGAATAGTTTTGTTTTTTTTTTTTTTTGAAAAACTTTTAAATAACATTTTTAAACTAACCATTATATTTTTCAAACTTGCAACACTTATACCAAATATGTTTTTATATTTTTGCTTCCAAAAATCTTGCAACAAATAGACGTTATGAAACATGCTTCCGATTATTATTCAAAATACTTATTTGGTTTTGATTTAAAACAAAACGTCAAAAACAAAAAGCGTACCAAATAGATCCTTAATATATGCATTTTTAAAGGTCTAGGTCGAGTCCATTGAGTGATGCGTGTAAAATAGTGGCAAATATTTTACGACAACCAAATACCATAAAACACATAAAAATATTTTTCAGAAAATATTTTACACTCAAACAAACGGAGCCTAGTGTTCACAATTTTACTCAAAATGCGTCTACACAGTTAAAAAGCGTCTACCTATATAAGTCTCAACAACTTCTCCGGTAACGATGTGGAATGTCACATTTAAATTGGCTTAATATATGTATTTCAAGAGAAGGATGAACATTGAACTCACTTATAAACAGATGGAACTAGTAAGGCAACTTAGAGAAGACTGTCTAGTATTGGAGATCAAAATAACATCACAGATGGGCTTCAAGTTTTTTGCTTTTCTTTCTTCATTTCCTGAGCAACCAAATAGGGTGATACCAAATTTCTTTGATATAGGTCAAACACAAACTATTTATGATAATTGCAAATGATGATTCCTGAGTCTTGGATGCTGATTCTTGAAATTATTGTTTGTATTATTTTGCCAAGTTTTTCTTACATCTAGTCATCATGGTTGACTAATTGCCAAATCTCTATTTCTTTGTTGACTTGGAGAAGAGTTTCTACTAAAGCCATTTGGTTGATGTGGAACATATGACCGTTAGTGTTTAGACCGTGAGTTGGAATTCAATTAAAATAATAAATATTATCAAATTAATGGGTACAAAATATGTACTCCTATCTGACATGATTGAAAAAAAAGAAAAACTCAAACTTAATAATAGAAATAAGTTTTCTATCCATAAATATAATTTTTTTTTTATTTTACTATATCCCATTTAATTTAAATAATAATTGAGTATATTCTTATAAAAAATATTATTAAACATCATATTATAATAAAATTATACTGTATTTACATTCGTAGTACATGTTAATGTTCAATTTTTTGACATGTATTCTCTTATCTTAAGACTAAGGCTTCCGAAGTGCAGGATTCAATAGTGAATATATATGAATTTTTTATTTTTATTTTTATTTTTATTTAGAAGCAACCATACAAACAAAACTACAAAACAAAAAAGGCATCTGCAAACAGAGCCTTTGAGACAGAAATGGGGATTGAATCCCAACACACCAACTTATCCCATGAGAATAGGGCCATTTTGCACGCTGCATGTGTTGACCCATTACTCGACCTTGGGGTCCATTTTAGAGAAATGTTGTTGCCTCTATCGAGCAAAAACTTACAATCGTCAAGAATCACATTTATAGCTTCCTCCGTCGGATTGAGCTCCATAATTGATTTACAGTCACCTTCCACAACTGTGTTTGACAAATTCCAATCCAAGCACGCTTGAAGGGCAACACGCAACACCAAACCTTCTGCAACTGTGGCTAATGGTGTATGGGAGAAAGAAATAGAGGCAATTCTCAACAAAATACCTTCATGATTACGGAGAACAAACGCCCCCTACATTCGAGTGATCTCCCATTAAAAGAAGCATCGACATTCAGCTTGCGAAACCCAATTGGAGGAGGGGACCATAAAGACGTATGGTTGAGATTGGGAGAAGGTTGTGATCGCATTAACTGATGTTGACGACGAATCTCTTGGCAGTTAAAAAAATCCCGAATCACACTGTGCGCTACAGCTTTAGGTTCCATCTTTTTCGGATTAAACTCCCTATTGTTTCGATTCTTCCATATATGCCAACAAATACAGAAAGCCAAACCCGCACAATAGGGAAAACAATTCATCTCCTTTTAATCATCAACGAGAGAAGCCCAACGTCTAGGCCAAAGCATTGGGAGTGAAACAACAAAATCTAGCCTTAAAGGGACACATCTTCCACACTGCTTGGGATTCAGGACACATACATAACATGTGGTCAACTGTCTTTTCGGCTAGACCACATCTTTTGCACACAGAGTGATCAATGATACGCTTCAACTTCAAATTAACATTAACAGGGATCTTTCATGCAAACTTTGCCACAAGAAGAACTGTACCTTTCTAAAAGAATGGACCATCCAAACATCTTTCCATCCATTTCTAAGTTGTTGAAGGTAACTGCATTGTGAGTCTTGTGGAGGGCTAAATGACTGGGAGTGAAAAAAACCTTTAAGATAAGAGAAGACTAAGAAGTAGGCACTCTTTACTGAGAACTTTCCATTCTTTGACCAACTCCAGACCTCCATGTCTTTCTCCTTCGTAATACTCACTGGTAGTTGCAAAATCTTCCATCTGTCTTTACTGTTAAAATTTGCATTAATAATATCCACCTTCCAACAATGATTATAGTCGTCAATAATCATTGATGAGACCCTGCAATTTGATTTTCCTAGAAGCCACGGGTCAGTCCAAATATATATGAATGTAAAAAGAAGAAAAAAGCAATTGGTTTGCATATGGAGTGGAGTGCCATGTTAGCGGACCCGAAATGTCATTCTTTAGCGTAATCTCTACCTAGTGGATAATGCTAAAAGTTGTTTTTTTATTTTAGTGAGTCCCTCAACCTTTTTCTCTTTCTTTCTTAAATAAATTAAAAATAATAATAAAATGGATAGCCAAATAGTAGGTTGCACGACACGGAAAATATTTGGTATAGGGTAAAGTACAACCACACCCCCTGAGGTTTGGTAAAAGGACACATAGATGAAACTTGTTTGTTTTTTGGACAAAGACAACCCTTCGACGAAACTCCAACCAAACAAGGCCTTAAATCCACTGAAAAGACGAAATTACCCCTCAATATTAAAATCAGATTTATTATAAAATATCAAATATAGTAAAAAAGATACAATTACCCTCCACTTATTTCAGCCACAATTTGGCCAGATTAGACCAAACCACCTTCTTCCCCCTTCTCTCGGCGTTCACTGCCCATCGCCGCTACCACCAACACCCTCTTCCCCTCTCTCTCTACACACACACACACACACACATCACTTCCTTATCTGCGCACGTCACCATCCGACACACACACACACACACACACATATCACTTCCTCACACACACACACACACACACACACACACATCACTTCTTTATCTGCGCACATCACCATCCGACACACACACACACATATCACTTCCTCATCTGCGCACATCACCATCCCGAGTTCTCATCTATCCACAGAAAGGGCTTTAATCGGACGGTAGAGGCGATGGCCACTTCAGCCTCCTCGGCCTTGCAGGTGACGTTTCTGCTTGTAGGTCTCTTGTTGCTCGGTTTCTAAACCTCGCCTCACTGTTCAGTCTGTGGCTGCATCCTCATCAGAGCTTGGTCCTCGCTGGCAATTTCAGTCTCATAGTCCGTGTTTACCATTCTATTTTGAGTACCCAATCAAAAGACTCAATTTCATATTGTTTGGATTTTAAGTTGTTGGGTTTTGCTACACAAAAAATTGCGGGTATATGTGTGTAATTTGAACCCTTTTGTGTTTGTATGTGTGTGTGTGTGTGTGTATATATATATATAAGTGTGGCTTTGTGTGTTGGCGGTGGAACGGTGGAGGGGAAGATAGGTGGTGGTGGTGGCGGTGGTAGAGGGCTTTGGTCTACCTACCCGGGGTGTTGCCGCATATATATATATATATATATATATAGAGAGAGAGATACAGGAAGAGGGCGATGGCGGTGGCTGTTAATGTATGTCCAGACCATCGTTGCCGCCATCTGGTCCATTGAGAGAGAAATAAGGTATTAGGTATTACCGCATTAGGTATTGTGATAGAAAAGAGATATATATATATATATATATATATATATATATATATTACTTTTTTTTTTTTTTTTTTTTTTGCATAAATTGTTCATGAGGGTAGATTGGTCCAATTTATTAAATTGTAGAGTTAAAAAGTCTCATAAACGGTCGAAGGGTAATTTGGTCAATTTCTCTCGTCAGGGGGCGTCTTTGTTCATTTTTGAACCTTCAAGGGGTATCTTTGTCCAAAAAATAGGTAAGTTTCACCTGTGTGTCCTTTTGGCAAACCTCAGGGGGTGTTATTGTACTTTATTCTTTGGTATAATTAAAAAGTGAATAGTTACGTTAGCACACAACTATCCACTTTTAGATAATATTATAAAGGGTTAAATGCAAAAAACCCCTTGAACTATTGGGGCTTTGTAAGAAACCCACTGAATTACAAAAAAACCCCATAAACTATTATTTTGTTGCAATTAGCCCCATTAGATCACCGAAAAAGGAAAAAGACAATTTCGCCTTTACTATTATACAACGCAGTTTCAAACTTAGGCCTTGATATATACTCCCTCCGTCCTATATTAGTAGTCCATTTTTCTCTTTTTACATATCCCAAATTAGTTGTCTTCTTTGAAAAGTCAAAGTAAATAAGTTATATATTTCCATCATTATCCTTTATCTTTTTAAAAAATTTTAAACTTTGTAACTATATATATTTAAATTAAAAGGGACAAGTTCGTAATTTTAAAAGGAGACAATGCATTAAATGCATGTCCCCTTAAAAACTCTAATTTCCATATATGGATCTCTAATGTGGGACGAAGGGAGTAATATATATATATATATAGCATATGTCTATGCAAACCCAAAAGGGGAAAGTACTGTAGCTACGGGGATGGCGATGAGGATCAACCGGCAACGGAGGAACGGCGGTGAGCTCGGCTAGTTCGGATAATGGTGGCCGTTATGGAGTGACGGCAGAGAAAAGAGTCCGGTGAGGAACGGTGGCTACGGTGGTGGAGAGATGGGCTGACTTGCGGCGGCTCAGACATACATATATATATATATATATATATGTTTGAAATCTATTGGGGGAAATTCGTGTATGAAGGTGATGGTGCTGTTGTGGCGGTGGCGACGGGGGTTGAAGTCGGAGGAGGAGATGGATCTAGTGGTGGTGGTATTGTGGCGGTAACAGCCGGATGGGGTCATGTGACCATGCTGTCGATTTGGGTTCACTAAAACAAGCAATTGGGTCTCAATTTGAACCATCAAGAGACAGGTGTAGTTTTTTGGGTTCAAAAAAGTTCCTCCTTATAAGAACTCAAATTCATCAGCCCTCTCTCTTCTCTCTCTCTATATCTCTATATATATAAATATGTATATCCAGATTTCTCCTTCTTTTAACTTTTTGTACATTGAATTTTGTCTTTAGATTGTTTGACATTAATCCAACAACAGAACCAGTTATATTGGAAGATAACATGTCTAATTTAACTTCTGCATCTGGTACTTAACCTTAATCAAATCAAACTCAACCAGTACTCAAAAAGAAGAGAAACCTTTCTGGCACTCTCAAATCCTTATCTAAATTCCAAATTTTAATTTAATTTGATGGTTTTCTTAATTATTTATCAAATTTCTGATTTGGGTTTTAGTTTTTTCTTGGTGAAGAAGAGAAACTTTCCTGGCACTCTCAAATCCTTATCTAAATTCCAATTTTTAATTTAGTTTGATGGGTTTCTTAATTATTATCAAATTTCTGATTTGGGTTTTAATTTTTTTCTAGGTTTTGACTTTGGAGTCAAATCTAGAGGCAAAAATGATAGCTTTATCACACAAGACTCTGATGGCAACCAACAGATTCATATGTGAGATCTGTAATAAAGGGTTTCAGAGAGATCAGAATTTACAGCTACACCGAAGAGGCCATACACACAAATAGAGGGAGGGGAGAGAGAATGGTTTAGGTTGCCAATTTTGTGTCTGTATACAAAGGGATAAGGGCGTGTTTGGGTGTAGCTGGAAGAAGAGGGTGTATTTGTGTTTAGGTGTCAAAATAAGGGCAATATAGTATTTTCATGTTTAAAGTGTATTATGGTCTTTAAATTAAATATTATGGGTAAACCGGCGAGTTTCAACAGGTGCCCTCGCCAGATGGGTCATTTGCAACAAAAATTATAATTCAAGGTTTTTTTTTTGTAATTTTTGTAGTTCAGGAAATTTGTTGCTAATTAGTTAATAGTTTAGAATTTTTTTTTGCATTTAACCTTATTATAAATGCGCAATGGATGTCCTTAGGGATTCAATACCTTTCAAAAACAACAAAAAAGAGTAGGGATTCGAGAACACCGACCCTTGACACATACCCGAATCCAACGCACCTACTTGAATCCGGGTAACAAAGATGTATACACATTGAGATGCAATCTTCGACTGTTAGGGTTGGTAACAATCAGATTGCATACAATGAAATGATAAAAAGTAGCCTACTCAAGTGAACAAGGAGAGAAGGTCATTTTCAATGTTGATGGTTCCTAGATCAATTTGAAGAAGAAGTAAACCTTCATTATTAATCACATATCTTAAGGCACTACTCCATTTGAATTTGTTTCAAGAACACAGAAGACACCCTATCTGATGACTTTTTCTCTTAAACATGGTAAAACACCTACTAAAAAAAAAATCAATTCAGCAAAACAAAACAACCCTATAAAAATGAGCCTTGCTTTTGTAAGATGCTCTTGACTGATTTCTGATGCTTTTCAATCAAAAGAGAACTGCAATACTCAAATACTGCTCCTTAGATCATTTTTTTCACATGCACATGTAGTGTCATTCAAGTAATGCTCTTTGACCATGTACATGCAGTATCATTTTGTCACATGTACATAGTGACAGACCCATAAAATTTTGTGAGGGAGGAGATTTTTAATTTGTGGGGATAAATTTATACAGTGGGTCATCTTCATAAATTCTTAATAAATTGAAGTATAAAATCCAAAAATAAAAAAAATAAAAATAAAAATAAAAAAATTCAATGGGGTGAATTGTAATTTTAGTAGGGACATTTTCATAAATTCTCACAAAATTTGAGGATAAAATGCAAAAAAAGAATTCTAGTGGGGCGAATTGTAATTTTAATAGGGGGCATATTCATAAATTCTAAAAACTTTCAAATATAATATGTAAAAATAAAAAATCCAGTGCGCCCCACTGGTCCTATTGTAGGTCTGTGCCTGCATGTACATGCAGTGTCATTTTTTTCACAGATACCACTTTTTTATGATGGTTTTTAGTTAATAAACAAAGCCGACAACAACAACAACAACAACTATTATCCTTCCATAAGCATACATGAAATAATTTGAATCATATATTAAACATGTTGGAAAAGAAAGATAATCAAATAAACACTATCGATCCATTTTGTTCTACGCGTATGGCTTCTTAGTTCTTACTATCTGCACCAAAGAGTTGCTGTGTAAGAAAAGCACATTACACGAGTCTTTAAGATCATTCCTCAAGCTATCAAAGACTTAAAACAGTTTTGGTGGTATTGGCATCCACATTACCTGTTTTATAAATATGGTACATTGTAAGAGTTTACCTACTTTGTTAGAAAGATAGTAGGAGATCAGATCCTTGGAGATCAATCAATCTTAGAAATGGTCTTGGATCCAAAACAATATATGCAAGCAATGATAACCACTAGCAATCAGTTAATATTTAGTCCATGAATTCTCTTTACTTTTTCATATAAGATATGTTACGAACTGATGCACTAATTTAGAAATTTTTAGAAGAGGGAAAACTTGTTTAGTAAAATTTAAATTGATTTTTTTTAAAAAATAACAAGTAGAGAATGTATATTTTAGAAGGAAGAAATTCTTAGATAAGTGTAACTCTATGAATATTTTAGAGAAAATGAGGCGGTGGAAGTGAGCTATTGGTCGCCCATTGAAGCCAAGCTAGCAAGTTAAGCCTATTAATATCCAAAAACCTTCTATTAGGAGAGGGAGTGACCATAATAATAAAAGAAATTTTCTTCCTTCTACACCTTGAAAATCTTTAGAAAGTGCTTTAGGTATAATAAAAAGAAGTACGAGAAGCTTTGTTAAGCGTGTAAATGAGACTTTTGTACGAGATTATGGATATAAAATGGGATTATGCTAGTGTCTTGAAGAATTTGGCGTGAGCGAGGTCGATGGAGTTTCAAAGACATAGATAGGTTAATAATATATCATTGTCAATTACCTTTATGATGAAAATACTGGGGATTTTTTAGCTAGATATAAAAGTAATGGAATCTTTTGCCCAGTGAAAAAATAAAAATAAAAACTTTATTTTCATTTAACTGGATAGTAAAAAAAGAATGAAATTTAAATTCTGCGAGTGTAATGTAGGCTATAAATGAAATCGTTTAAGAACGTGCAAACAAACTTTCTAAAGGAAGGAGTGATTCAAAAATAAAAACTTTTAAAGAAAAAAAAAAATACAGTGATAAAAGATAATAATAATAATAAATAGGGTAAAATACAGCAACACTTGATATTTGCTAAAAGAACACCCAGATAAAACTTAGCTTATTTTGGGACAAAGACACCCCTCAAGTTTGATATAGTTACCAAATGACAATGAATTGATATTTTTGCCCTTTAACTTTTATATTGACCCATGTGAATATTGAAATTGCCTTTCTAACCTCTCTCTCTATATATATTTATTTATCTCTCAATAATCTGTATATACACATATATAATCAACGGAGAAGACGGCGCGTCCTTTACCTCGGTGTCTTCTTGACCTCACAACGGAGGAGGAGGGCGGTTGTAATACACACGCCAAAGCTGCACGTCGATAAGAACTTGTCGACGGTTGTGGCCTGCTCCTCATCGGCTCATGATTCTTGTACAAAGTTTCGACGAGTCCATGGCAGAGAGCTCCGCCGACGGCCGCGGCCCACTCCTCGCTGACGCATGATCTTTTACAGAGCTTTAGCTATTCCATTGCAGAGAGCTCTGCAGACTCTAGATCCTTCGAATCCGACAAGGCCGACTTTAGATCCACGGCTCGTCTTCGATTCCATCGACCCATAGAGCCCTATTGTCGTCGATAAGATAAGTGCGGCGATGGAGAATGGATATTGTCACTGTCGTCGCTGCATATTGCCGGCCACAATAATGTCGCTGGTGCAAATCGCCGCCAAGTGGTGCTCTCTCTCTCTCTCTCTCTCGCGAAGGTGACTGCAATAGCTAACTGGCGATTTCAAACTCTGGCAAGTCACAACAGAATCCGGATCTCTGTCCCAAAATCGAAGCTCTTATCTTCAACAGTGTGCCCTCTGTTTTATTTATTATTTATTATTAATTAATTAATTAATTATTTTTATTTTTTATTTTTGTAATTTGTGTGGTGATCTTAGACTATTCTTAATTTGTATTTTGTTCAATTATTTATTTTGTTACGTATTAATTTTCAATGATATTGAACTGTGCGGATCGATTCACCGGTGAGGATAATCTGTAGATCGCTGCCGGAATCGATGGGGTCGACGAAATCCATGGAGCCCATAGTTGCCGACGAGGTGAGTGCGACGATTGTTGATTTTATTGTGGGTAATGAGTTAATGGTGGTGGTTGTGAGGGTGGAGATGGGATGGTGGTGGTTTCGGTGCTATATTATACCGAAATACACAGGGGTGGTTGTTGGGGTAGAGATGGTGGTGGTGGTTTGGGGGTGGGGCTAGTGGTGGTTGTGGGGGCTAGTAGGTGGTTGTGGATTTTGGGGTGGTGGCAGCACGGTGCAAGGTTGTAGGATTGATTGGGTGCTGAGGGTAATTTGGTTATTTAAGTATTTTGATATTTTATAATTAAAATTAATAAAATAGTAAAGGGTAAAATTGACTTTTCACATATTTTAAGGCTTTGTTTGGATGACAAATTTTACAAGCGGGTGTGATTGTCCAAAAATAGTCAAATTTTCTTGCCCCAAATCTCAGGAGTGTCTCTTTAAGCTATCCTAATAAATAAGAGAAGTGATAAGTCTTCCGACCTCATTTGCCGACTCATTTTCCGAATGAGATATTTACAGGATTTTATTTTAAGAATTTCAATGTGAGCCAACCACGTTATATTCGGAGGATGAATTAGTAATTGAAGTCGAAATATCTATTATTTCTTAATAAATAAATAATACATGAGTGGATTGAAGGATAACAAGATTAAAGCCCGTCACATAGGCATAGGAAGGCATAGGTGAGCCCCATTTATTTTAGTATTCTCTTTGCTCTTTATTCTGTGTTATCGTTTGGTGAATTACAATCCAATGGTGCGAAATATATATATTGGAATTACATACATACATATATATATATATATATATATATATATCATATATCCACTAACTTTAATTACTTAGTCCTTACCTAACATATTACTCTCTTATCCATTTGATGGAATTATAAGGACTTTGATCAAAATAAAAGGACCAAAACATAATGGAAAAGGAAAAAGAAAGGAATTATAAGAATACCAAAACATTCCTAAAATCTGTATCAAAATTTAGCTAGACTTTGTAGATACTCTCCTGTGCATCAGACCATCCGTGCACAACAGAGGAAAAGAAAGAGAAGCATCTTTCCAAAAGAGAAAAAGGCTCGCGACACAATTTTGTTCTTGCCAAATTGAGGATCCAATAAATGATCTAGGTAGTGAAAGTAGTAACATTATGAAAAAGCATTGCCATTTTCATAGCCAAAATCAACATATAAATAAGCGTCCAAACCACAATTTACTCTACGTCGACAACGATTTTATTGTGTCTGTTGTAAGGTGCAACAGGCGCATTCAATTATTCATTATCAACGTGTGTAAAACATACGTGAACATGTATATTACATGAACTGTCAGGATGCGCGGTGCAACTGGCACAAATTTTTTTTTTTTCTCCTCTATGTCTTTATATATTTGCTCCACTTGCAAGCTTGGTGATACCAAAATGTTCCGTTGAGAACTTTTGTCAAACTTAAAAATAAAAATAAATAAATTAAATATTTTTACGACCGTCTTCAATAAAAAAATAAATAAATGAAAAGGGAAACGATCATTTAATAAATTAATACCCCTGTAGAATGCATACAAGCTATACAACTCATATAATCCCTATAGATTCTGAAAACTTTATTTTAAAGGCGAACAATAAACTCACCTCATTCGGCCATTAATGGAGTGATAAAAATACTAAAATACCCTTCCTACAGTTAAAATAAAAAATAGTAAATTTTTTTAGTTAATGTAAAATTTTTACATTAAATTCAGTTAAAGAAGGATATTTTTGGTATTTAAATAGTAAAAAATAGTAAACAAAATTCCATTTAATGTAAAAAATCAGTTAAAAAATAGTAAAAAAAATAAGTCAAAAAGGGCATTTTCAGTATTTAATATAATTAATTAGTCATGTGTGAGACACATGATTTGTTAATGGTACTTTTCTAACAGTTGACTGTTGAAAAAGTCCTCATACGTAACATTTTTAAAATTTTAAAGAAATTTCATACCCAAAGTAAAAGAAAAATTTTATACCTAAAGTAAAAGAAAAGGGTATTATTTGCTCATAAAGAAACTTAAAATTGTTTTATATATATACTTAACCCTAAATGTAGATGCCTCGATAATCCAATAAGTTAGTGTCTTCAGTGAATTTTAGAGTGTCAGACTTCGACTCTTTGCAACTACTGATTCAGGGGTGGAGCCTTTTGTAGGCTAACATGGGCAGTAGCCCAGGTAAAAAAAAAAAAAAAAAAAAAAAAAAAAAAAAAATTACTACTATTATGTCCTATTAGCTATAGTTCAGCCCAAGTTCTCAATTCATGATAAATGGCCTAGCCCACTAGCCCAGCAAACCAAAGCTGATCCATGAAGAAGACCATACTATTCAACGTAATTTCAAGCATATTTACCAAAAAAAAAAAAAAAAAAAATTCATTTTCAGTTTTTAATCATTTTCTTTTTTCTTCAACAATGTTTTTTTTCACTTTTTTAATCTTAGTGGAGATTTAAAAAAAAAATTAAAATAAAAATAATTTCAGCATTCTGTTTATAATGATATTTGGTAATTGGGTTTTTTTTTTTTTTTTGGGTTATTGTCTAAAAATTTTGGATATCATTTTCTTTACTTTAGGTTAAATTTTAATTATTTTGTGTTGAATCATGTTGTTGGATCTGTGTTTCTTCATATTTGGATTTCTTAAAAGAATTAATAAATTTTTTCCCCAGTAAATCCTCTGCTTGAATTTTTTCTTTAACCCTCTCTATTTTCAAATCCTGGCTCCGCTAATTTAACTTTTAACTCTTCTTGTCTTGTTTTATATATATATATATATATATATATATATTTATTTAGATAGTATATACTTAACCCTAAATAAAATACTTGAAACAGCCATTAAGTAAAAAAGTCATATGAAGTGACTAAAAGTTGACTTAGACTGGTGGAGTGTGATTACAAAGTACAGTAATTTTTTATTCTTTTTGTTCTTAATTCCGACCGTAAAACTCACCTGGTTTGACAAGTAAATTAAGATAATTTATACAAAATGCTCTACCAACCTATCAAAATTTGGTAACATGTACCTAATTGTTTGCAATTTCACCTTTTATTTAGGTTGGTCACTAATTTTTATTTGGTCAAGAGACATACAGCATGAAATTCAACAAAAGGTCAATTCAGGAACTTAGGATAAGGAAATTCATCATGTACTCATTTCGGTTTTTCTCGAAATTGCAATAGGGAAAGTTTCGAAACACGTGGTTTGAGAATCAAGCGTATAAGTATAATATAATATATATAAAGACTATATATGTAGAGAGAGAGAGAGAATGCTCCGATTTAGGGATTTCAGAGAGAGAGAGGGGGGGAGGGGGGGAGCAGTAATAGATGTCTCGAGTTAGGGATTAGAAAGTAATAAGAGAGAGGAGAGAGAAGCAATTTGGAGGCCGATCCACGGAGAAATTGCTAATTTTTCCGGTGAAGGTAACCAATAAGACCTCAGATTCCGGCGAAATGACGGACGAGGAGTTGTCGGCGGACTGGCTTCCGGCGGGTTGGACCGTGGAGCTCAAAGTTCGCAAGTACGGAAGAAAAGACAAGGTAAATTAGTTGGACCTGTTAAAAATACTCATATTTCTTGCTCTTTAACTTCATTTATTCAGGCTTCGTAAAATTTTGGATCTTTGCCATAATAACCCTACTGTTCTTGTTTCTTACAGCTAGAATTAATGCTTTAGCTTCAACATTTTGGTCCATACTCGTACCATAGTCTTAACTGAACTCCATGATCGAATATTTCAATAGTTTTAGAATTTTTTTTTTTTTGTCTTCTTTTTTTAAATATTATCTTGTCTCATGGTGTTCTACAAGTGAAGCAGAGATCTGAAATTAATTGTTACAGTTTACAATAACTCTGTTGAGATTGAGAATGAGAATTATAGCACAGTAATCTTACTCAGAAATATGTGTTAGTGGCGCCTTTTTTATGAATTAAAATTAAAATGCACATCAATAGGCATTTAGCTGAAACAGCAGTAACCAGTTGAACCACATCATTTAAGTATAATGGGTTCTGTAAAATTTTCTTGTATGGCATTTCTCTCCTGAAATCTGCGAGCTACCAAAATTTGAGATTTTATATTGTCGCAGACTTCGAGAAAATGTCTGTTATTTTTCCTTCAAAACAAATATATATTGGGGAATGAAAATGTGCTCGTATTCAATGTCTATCTCAGCCTCTCCTCTCCTATGAAAAAATATCTTTAGGATTCATCTAAACTCGATTCAACAATCTCTATATCCATAGAGTAACAGCCTCTCTTAACCTTTGTATTCGTCTTTGTTCAATTTTTGTCCATAACACAATTTAATTTTGAGAAATTAAATTTTAGATTTCAAAGATACTTCCCAGCTTTTAAATTTTCAAAGAAAACCTTCTCTGTTTGGAATATCACTGCACTTGGTCAACTCACTATATTTGATCTACTTTTACTGTCTGAATGGAGTGCGACAGAACTGTTACATACTCCCTCCGTTCCACAAAAAATGTCCACCTTTCCATTTTTAGCTGTCCCAAAATAAATGTCCTAATTGAAAAATCAATGCATTTTTTTTTTTCTAACATTACCAATTTAACCTTCTTGCATTGAATTTATAAAAAGTAAAACTCACATCATTGTGGATCCACTATGGTTAAATTGGTAATTCATTCACTACCAATACAATAAAAAAGGTCTAAAAGTTAGATTCCCAAAATGGGACATTTTTTGTGGGACGGTGGGAGAGAGTCAACGGATCACCATGTTTGTTACATGTCAATTTAGATGGCTATCAGACACATTAAATGCAACAGTTAAGATCACTGCATTGTGTAAATCATCAAGGGAGACGATCGATGAGTCATGATCTGAAGTGAAAATATCAGCTTCCCATACGCGTGACTTGAACTTGTGTCCTTTGAGAATGCAACACCAAGTTTCCTTCAATGAATTAGTCAACTTGTTATTTGTGTTATAAAATAGGGAAGTAATAAATTTAAAGACATGTTATGAGATTTATAAAAGGAAACACAATTTTATTTTGAAACACGTTCTAACAGTTTGACTGCATGAATAGAGCTGAATTTGGTTCTTATCTTAAATTTTATTGTGTTCAAGAAGGTGAGTACCCTAATTGCTCCTGATAATATGTGAATAAAGAAAGTGCTTTTCTCATGGCATAATACCACGGCTTGTCTCATAAACTTATTTAATTGGCATCACCAAATGCCACTTTTTCATTCATGAGAATATGATTCAAATTGGAAAAGATAATGTGTGTTTTAAATACCTAACTGCAGCTGAGGAGCTTATTCTCAAAGTCTATTTCAAGTTCTAAAATAAAAAAGTTGTTGATATTGTAAAAAAAAAAAAAAAAAATTAAAAAAAAATGGAGTATGTGACATATGTCAACCAACAGCTGCATAAAAATTTCACGTGTATATAAAATTATGATATATATCTCACCAAATTGATAATTCTGATATTTAATAGATTTTGATTTTGATTATGACTATTTAGAGGATCATTGAGGTTGGCTTGCATTAAGGCTTGTGAGTTTTATGCGTGTGTGCCAACATACTTTCATATGTAGAGCATAGAAAGTCATGAGGTCATGAATCATGATCATATAACCAATCAAGGGAGATGATCAATCATTATCTAAAGTGAAGAAATCAGCTTCTCAGTACGCGTGTGTAACTTGAACTCGTGACCTTTGAGACAAAATGAAACACCGAGTTTCCTTCAACCAACTAGTCAACCGTTATTTGTGTTATAAAATAGGGGAGTAATAAATTTAAAGAGTTTTATGAGATTTATAAACGGAAACAATTTTTCTTTTGAAACACATACCAACAGTTTGATTTGATCACAATGAATAGAGCTGAATTGGTTCTTATCTTAAATTTTATTGTGTTCTAGAAGAAGGCGAGTTCCCGACCTGCTCCTGATAATATGTGAACGCATTGTCTGAAAATTTGAGTTCTTAAGAAAGCATCATTAGTATCGATGGGTTACACTGATATGAGTGTTGTTATGGGGTCTCCAGATGCATGTTTCAAGTGTTTTTTGTTGGATATGGGACCTTTCTAAAGGTTCTGGGACATAAAGAGGATGCTTATGGTAGCATTTCTTTATCTAGTATCAGATGACCTTGCAAAATCAACTTTCCACTATTGGGAAATTTTCCCTTGTTAATTATATTGTGTTTGTTTAAAAATATTGGTCAGATTTGGAAGTGTTTTGGTCCTTTGGGAAATCTCTATAAGATGAAAATAATTTTACATTCTTCTGTTCTCTTAGCAATCAAGTGGAATGTTAGCATTGCTATGTATAACCAGTTTTGTTTATTGTAGTGCTATGTTGATCCCTCAAAAGGACTTAAATTCTATTCCAAGCCAGAGGTGTTCCGCTATCTCAACAAAATAGAGATCAACCCTTCTAAATCCAAAGAGAAGAAAAAGAGCATCAGCAAGCGCTCTGCAGAAAAAGTTTGTTACCATGATCACTCTTTAATTTTTTAATTGTTTAAGAATTTTATTAGTATTCGATTATGTTGAGATGAAATGTTAATTATTTAACCAATCTAGTTTGTAGTTGAAAAGGTTGCAGCAGAAGGTTTACCTCCAGGATGGATCAAGGAAATGAAAATAAGAAAACACGGTCGTAAGATCAGAAGAGACCTGGTATTGAATCTCTAATTTTTTATATAGTCTTTTTTTTTTTTTTTTTTTTTTTTTTTTTTTCCTGTTTTATCTTGACAAGGAGTTCAAATTTCTCTTGCTGTCATGAACCACACAGGTCATCTAAAATTTTTCTTGTTTCATGTCCTGTTATTTTTTTTTAAATTTTTTATTTTTTTAGGTCTTCCTTTGATCAGCATTATCTTCTATTTCCAAATTGGTACTCTAAATTTTTATAATTGTGCTACCATAGAGAATCAACAGAGAAATTTAATTAATATATAATTTTGCAGCACTATATTGATCCTGTTAGTGGATATGTATTCAACTCGATGAAGGACGTTCTTCGCTATCTTAAAACTGGAGAACTGGGAAGGCTTGCATTCAAGCCAAAGGACAAAGGCGGCAGTAGTATGGAGTTAGAAGATGATAAAGGATCTGTTAGTTTGCTCATCATTGAACTCTCAATATTATTCTTTTTTACTTGTTAAGTTTTTCTTATTTGTTGCAATTATTTCCTTTGGTCGGTTTCCTTATAAACCCCATATTATAATATGATTGGTCAGTCTGCCTTAAAGAGGCTAGAAATTGAGATTAGTATTCATTCTTGTGGTGAAATAGCTTATTAATTCAATAGTTTTTCCAAAGGCCTGTGTAAAAATAAAAAAGGAACCTTGTTTCCAAACTTTTAATGGTACTTAATCAATGTATATAGATTATTCTTGCTGCATTGCACCAATTTCATACAAGTAATAAAATCCTACCTCCTTTGTATTGGTTTGTGATGGCCTTCGCCATCAGGGGTGCATCACTTATTTGTAGTGTTTGATATCATTTTTTGTGAACAAAATTGGTCAGAAATTTGGAGGACTATGTTAGCGTGTCTGGTGAAATTACTTGGCTCAACTTAAAAAAAATAAAAGTATTTACGTATTTACAATGCGCATGAGCTCAGACACTTGAGACACTGTATTTATTTTGAAATCACCCAAGATGACAACCTTGATTTCCTTTCATGTATTTTCCCCTCGTAAAAGTTTTGTTTTGTTTTTTTTATTTATTTATTATTTTTATTGCATTTGCTTTCATATTAATTTGGTGTTCTGTGATGACACTAGTAGTTGATTTTCCTTGCCTGATAGCATTTGCCATTGTTCTGTGCACTGCTTGTTGAAACCTACATTAAGGTCAAACCATTAAACATACTGATTCATGAGGAGTCTTTTTTCTGTTTTTTTTTTTTGCCCCCTTAGTTGCCATCTGTAGCTGGAGGACAGAAATTAGCAGAAAGCGGAATAAATGGGCAAGTTCTCAGGAATCAAAGCTTTGATGGAGTAGTAAAAGAAGAACAGAATCTTGAATCAACCTCGACTGGAGATTGCATACCCCAGTCGGAACATACTTCTGATCAGGGTAAAGTTCAATACTTGAGCTTGACGCGAAACTTTAGCTAAATACTATTAATGGTTTTGAAATTCATTTTGTTGTCATTTTCTTTCTGTTTTTCTTCTGAGGTTCTACTTGTATTTTGAAATTGAGAGATGTGAGAACTCCACATGTTTCTATGGAAGAAAACTTGGTTACATTAAAATGATCTTTCTCCAGTGATAAACAAACCATTCCTATTGGTCAAAAAAAAAAAAGCACAGAGGTACTTTCTTTGCAGTCATTTTTCATGTTATGAACTAGTAAAAAAAATGTCTTTTTATCCTTGACTGTGTGTTTCTTTTTTTTAAAAAAACTGAATATCAATTAATTCCTTATATGTTAAGGCACATCTGATATGTATTACTGCATGCTGCAGGCAGGGAAGGGGCTGCAGGGAGTAGTGTTAATCTGCCAAAAACCAACGATTTGGAGCAGAGAGGAGGAAAGAATGATTTTACTATTGGAATGCCTGATTCAGCCCATGTAGTTGGGCCCCTTCAAGAAAAGCTACCAAATGGAAATGAGGTGGGAAGACAGAGAAATGGAAACATCCAACATGGTTCAAACAAAAGGAAAAACAAGAGAGAGCCTAACTTGCCTCGTCGGGCTTCGAAACGAATTGCTGGAGTTGAACTCGATCCAACACCAGAACTAAAAACTAATAATCGAGCTCGTCGAATTGCAACTAAAGAGTCAGGTGAGGCAGAAGCAAAAACTGATGAGAACTTGGGGAACATGACTACTCCAGAAGAGCATTCTGGAAAGGTAGAAGCAGAGAACAAGGCTGATGTGAAGCAAGAATGCCCCCTTGTTTTGCCTCCCAGTAACCTAGATATTCAAGAAGAGAATGTTGGACGGGTTGAAACTGTTTGCAAGGCTGAGGAGAAACCAGAATTGCCTCCTAGGAACCTAGATATTCAAGAAGAGAATGTTGGACAGGTTGAAACTGGTTGCAAGGCTGATGAGAAGCCAGAATTGCCTCCTAGGAACCTAGATATTCAAGAAGAGAATGTTGGACAGGTTGAAACTGTTTGCAAGGCTGAGGAGAAGCCAGAATTGCCTCTCGGCTCATCTACGAAGGATTCATGGAGATGCATTGACTTTGCAATCAAAACTCTAACAGGCGCCATTCCAATAGAGGGTGAGAATACAGCTGATAAGAATCTTGGGTCCATGGAGGATCTATGGTCGGACCCATGCATTGAATTTGCTATAAAAACTCTCACGGGTACAATTCCAATGGAGGACATGAATAAGGCTCAAGAGAATCCAGGGTCCTCGTTTGACTTGCCCATAGGAGGAGAACTCTGGACGGACCCATGCATTGAATTTGCTATAAAAACTCTCATGGGTACGAAACCAATGGAGGACGAGAATAAGGTTCAAGAGAATCCGGGGTACTCGTTCGGCTTGCCCATAGGAGGAAAACTCTGGACAGACCCATGCATCGAATTTGCGGTGAAAACTCTAACAGGTGCAATTCCAGTAGGAAACGACGATCTCTGCGTTCGGGATTACATGCAGCAGCGACCCTGCTCATCAGAAACCCGAAGGAGCCAGAATGGTAATTTAGATTTCAGCAACACTGATCTTTGGTGCCAACAATCTACCACGGAGGAGAAACCTCTACTTAAGCAACAGGAACAGGTAAAGCATCCGTTCCCTCACACAGGAAATATTAGCTTACAGAATTCAGATAATGATGCTCGTCGCCATGTTGAAGTGAAAAGTGAGAAATGCCCAAGACAGACAATGCTCTAATGGAATTCGTGTCCTGCACAGTTAAAAAGGTAAAAACTATGTCTGAAGCTAGACAATGCTCTAATGGAATTCGTGTCCTGTACAATTAAAAAGGTAAAAACTATGTCTGAAGCTAGGTGCCATCAGTTATTTTGACCTTACAATTAAAAGGGTAAAAACTATGTATGAAGGTATCATTAGTCCTTGTGACCTTTGTCATGGTCTCAAATTTGGATGTAACTAGCGCGCGCGCGCACACACACTATCTCATATCTACTTTGGGAGGTAGATGAAATACCACAGTGCCTCCGTGTGTTTGGGAGTATTATTATTATTTTTTTTGGTCATTGACAAGAAAACTCACACATACCACACTCACACACTCACTTTTGTTTCTTTGGAGATTTGAACTTTCACCATTCACTTCGGGAGGTAGAGGAGGTATTATTGGGGCCACAAGGCCCTTGATGTGTTTAGGAGTATTAAATCGACCTTAAACTAAGTTTTCTTTTGCGTTTGGTGTGCAGGAATTGAATAGAATGCAAGTGAGATTGGAATGGGAATGGAATAGTATGACCATACTCATTCTATTGTTTGGTTGTAAATATGAAATATGTAGGAATAGAATGATAATAGTCATTTCAGTGTTTGGTTAGACTAATTTTAAATTTAGAATAGAATAAATTTTAAATTGAGTTCTCCAAAGTATCCTGTTAGTAAAAATTAAATTAAATTAACAAAATGACATTCCTCTATATTTTTTAAAAAATAAATAAATGGTGGTAGTGGCGGTGGTGGATAGTGGTGGAGATGGAAAGCGGTAGTGGAATAGGTGGTGGTGTTGGAAGGCGGCGGTGGTGATACTGGTAGAAGGCGGTGGTGTTAGTGAAAGGCAGCAGTGGTGGAAGGCGGTGGCAAGAGTGTTGGTGGTGGTGAAATGAGATAGTGGTGTAGGTGACTGGTGGAAGCCAATTGAGGTGATCGTGGTGGTGGTGGAAGGCAGTGGAGGTGATTGTGGTGGTGGTGGAAGGCGGTAGCGGTGGTGGTGATGGAAGGTGGTGGAAGGCGGTGGCAGTGGTGGTGTTGGAAGGCGGTGGCGGTAAAAGGCGGTAAAAGGCGGTGGCGGTGATGGTGACAGTGGCGGTGATGGTGGTGTTGGTGAAAGGTGGTGGCAGAAGGTGGTGGTGGTGGTGGTGGAATGCGGCAGCGGTGGTGGTGGTGGTGGTCGCGGTGGTGAAAGGCGATGATGGCGGTGATGGTTGGGGCAAAGGAAGACGGTGTCGGTGGTGAAAGGCGGTGGCAGTAATGGAAAGCGGTGGGTGGTGATAAAAGTCGGTGGCAATGGTGGTGAAAGGTGGAGGTGGTTGCGGTGAAAAATGGTAGTGATTTTTGAACTTGGAACACGAGAGTTTTTTGGAAAGTTGATTTTAAAAAAAAAAAATTACTTGGGAATGGAATGGCTATTCTATAACTTTAGTTGTGGAATGGATTTTCATTCAAATAGAATGGTTTAAATTACATGCCAAACAAAGAAATAGTTGGAATGATGTTTCATTTCATTTTAGCGCACTAAATGCTGCATAATTTTAACTCTTCAATAATTTCTTTAGTTTTGGAATTTAATTATTTTCAGAAGTGAAATTAAAATATGATCACTCGGTCACAATGACATTGTAGCTTTAAAAAATAAACCTCCTCTATCCATTAACATTTAAAAGAATACTTTTTTTATTTTTTATTATTATTAATTTTCGGAAGTTCATTTAAAATAATATTTGTTTAGCAAAGAGATGTTACCCATACGAGCTTCTTTGAATTTCCGAAATGCAGTCATTTTGTATGGACTCAATTTCATTTTAAAGAACAACCCAAAAAATAATAAATTGATTACTTTTTAGAAAGAAAAAAAATATACTGTAGTTTTTTTTTTTTTGTTAATCTGTTGTGTGTGAATTCAGGGAAAAAATAATATGTTGTGTGAGTATTTACTTAATTGAATAATTAAAAAATAAATAAAAAAGAAAAAAGAAAACAAATGGCATGTTTTATTTTGAAACACAGTAAGAATTGATTAAGGGTTCATTATCAATATGATTTATCTCAGATTAAATGGTCTAAATTAATACAGCAGAAATGGTGAAAAAGAGTCAATCAGCCTGGTATGGCTCAGACTTAGGATTTAAACATGGCATTCATATGAAAAAGGCCAATTAATTCATTACAAAAAAACAAAAAATTATGAAGTATATTCATTGTCGAATCAAATACTTCCTTTGATTAGAGGGATGAAAAGTTGGACGTAAAGGAGAGGAGGAGATGAATGAGAACATTTCTTCCTCACTTTTTGTTTGATAGGATGTAATGGATAGTAAAAAAAGAAAAAAAAAAAAAAGAAAAAGAAAAAGAAAAAGATTTTATATTGTTTTTATCAATATAATTGTGATGTTTTCAATTTTCGCTATTTTTTTATTTTTTTCGAAATTTTTGTTGTTGTAAGGGCATTTTCGTCTTTTGCCGTTTTATGTGCCGGACACTGTGGAGTGTGCCGGTTGTGTTTGTGAGCTGGGACATTTCATTGAGTCCAGGACTCTTTGAAATGTAAGAGTGATCATTCTTGCATTTTTTTGTTTTTCGGGCCGGACGGTCCCGTGTGGGACCCACTACAAGAATTGTTGCACATGGGTATTTTAGTTGGGTTCATTTACATCATATTTATTTTATTAGTTCTGTTTTAAGTGATTGTAAATTAATATATGTAATTATGGTGTGTATATATTTGTGCGTGTGGTGAGAATTAAAAACAAAAGAAAAAGAGAAAAGAAATTCAAAAATAGTGGGACCCACATGTTATTACAAAACTTATAACGGCATAAAGCCATTATCTCTCACAGCTGCTCTCTCTCGCACGCTATGCTTTCTCTCCCTCGTTGATATATATATATTTTTCTTTTTCTTTTGCAATTTTAAATCTTGATTCCTCCTTCGTTACTTAGTAATTTTAAGAGTCGTTTGTGGCTATTCGAAGCCCACGACGAGACCTACAAGTTGATAGGACCAATTCCTTGGTTGGTGCACTATAGGAAATTCGAAAATCTTAGGATTTGAGGTGAAAATTAGGAGTTTTGCATAAAATTGGGGTAGGAGTGTCTAATTCCCATTTTCTCGCACTTTTGTGAATTTTCTACTATAAATTCATGTCAAGCATGTTTAAATTGAGTTAATTGTTTTTAAATTGATTTACTTGGGTATGTAAATCATGTTATTAGGTGTATTATTTAGTTTGTATAGAATGCAAGCCTAAGTGTAAATTTGACATGTTAATTATGTTGTTGAATTGGCTAGAAATGATATATGATAGCATGTGGAATTCTCTTGAAAACTCTTGTAAAGCTTATTTGAAAAATAATGAAAAAGGGATTTTGGGAAAAAGTTTTGAATAATGTGATTTTATGAAATAAAAATAATTGGCATGATTAATTTAAATTGATTTTTTTTTTTTTAAATGCCTTAATTGTGTTTATGAAGCATGCAATTATGTGTATTTGTTGAATTGCATGGCAAGCATGCCCAATTGTTGATTTTCCGTGCCTATTGTGTTATTAATTGCTAGAAATGATGTGTGTATGCATGTACAATTTTCTTGGAATTTATTATAAAGCATGCTTATTTGTACTAGATGAAAATCCCTTATTGTCATAATATTAAAAGTATGAGACACACATGCATGTCATTGGGCATGAATGAAAGAAAATGATTTGAATTAAAAGAAAAGGGGATTTTCGGGAAGAATTTTGGTAAAATGAGTTTTGAGAAAACCCGGTCGCCGCGGAGTCACCAAAGGGTTGGTGTGTTAATATAGCCTAGAGGGAATTAGGGAGATTGCCCTAGCGTGGTTGAGCTATCTGGGCCCCAAATGACGCTGCGGGGGTACCAAGGGTCAGGGACAGAAGCTAACCCTTCTCTCGTATCGCTGCAGAGTCACCAAATGATGGGTTATATTAATAGTTTGGAAAGTGATGAATGTTTTATGAAAATGGGGAGTAACATACATAACATTACATATCATGGCACGGCATTGTTTATGTTGAATTTGAAATTGATGTTGTATTTTTCCTCGGCTTAACATGATTCCGTTTCCTATTGTCCTATTCATTATTTGGATTCACAGGTCACAAGAGGTGTGTCTTAGGCACCACCTATTGAGCAATTTGCTTTCCCCATTACATTTAATATTTTTTTCAGGACTAGGGAAGGAAATAGGGGACGCCGACCTTCGCTAGCATGAGGAAGATTAACAGTTTATTTTTTGCCGCCTTTTGTATATTTATCACACTTTTGTAAATGTCCCCAAATCATAATGAAGTGTATTCATTTTGCAAGCCATGGCCATATATTGTGAACTATTACTCTTGTTGGTACTTTGAAGGGAAGCGAGACTATGTAAATATTTTGTACTGAATTTGATGATGATGATGGGTCATCTTGAGGAGGTTGTTGATGTCGTTGTTTTGAGAATGTATTATATCTTTTTTTGTATTGTGTGTTCGGACAGGTGGGATAAGTCTTTAAGGGCCAAGAAAGACCATAGCATATTATTATTATTATTATTTGAGCAGGTTGTTGTATGCCCCTTTTTAGCAGAGGTCATGCCAAAATTTATTTTTATTTTTTTATTTTTTATAATTGGTATCAGTTCAGGGTCGTTACAAACTTGGTATTAGAGCAATGGTTCAAATACCATTAGGACGACGAGTAGAGGCCTACCTAGGATTGCATGAGAAGTTGAATTGCATGTTTATATGCTTATGTGCTAAGTGTTTAATTTTTTTTGAAAAGCATGCCTAATTGCTTACTTGCTTACCTGCTTAGGTGTTAATTACTTGTTGAGTTAAAGCATGCTTAAGTATTTAATGATAAGTGACAATATTTATGAGATTAATTCCATGGTTAAATTTTTAAAGCATACTAAAATGATAAGGTTCCATTAGGAGTCATTTCCCTAGAGACTGGTAACGGTGATAGGGTTTGATCTTAGGTGTCTTTTGGGACGGAAGTTCTCATTTTCTTGCGTGGGCGAAAGTTTGTCTCTTAGATTGCTGTTTTGGGAGTAAGAGTTGAGGTTGACTTTGAGTTGGTGACGAGATAAGTAGGTTGCACCTTTTGTTTTGATTTCCAGTGAGGAAGGCAGAAGCTTAATATGATGTTATTTGGTGACTATAGAGTGTTGGTTACAGATTGTGTTGAGCCAGGATGAGGAGTGACCTCTTGGGCTTGGTGGCCTATTCTATTTGATTTCTTTGTTTTGTGGCCCTGTAGGCTGGTATACGTGAGCGTGTGCAGGTGGAACAGAAGGCTACCACACTGGGTTAGCTACGGGCACACAACTCAGATGAAATCGATGTGGACATTCCTTTGAGTTGTATGGTAGTCGTAGCGATTGGTTGGAAAATGATAGTGTTAGGGGCGTAGGAGTTGTATACCTTTTGTTTGGTCGGATAGGTCAGTTGTTGGTATGACTTAAGTGTCCAGTTAGATACCAATGAGAGACCACTATTTTGTAGTTGTCATAGAATGTAGTTTGTGTGGTTGACCATTTGGCGTGGTGTCTGTTATCCCTCTTAGGGATTGTTCCTGTAGCGTTGCTGCGTAGGACTCTTATTTTCTTGTAACGGGTTGTTGACTATGGTGTCGGGTATCATGAGTAATGTGTGTGTTTCGTGTCGGGTTGGTGTCACTTTTGAATGAGTAGTTGATTAATGGAGGCTCGTTGTTTCCAGGGGATTGGAGTTGTGTAGTTGTTTTGGGAAGGATGATTATGGGGTATTAGTACTTGAGGTTCCTGTATTGGAGTGTAAATTAATTTTGGGGGTGACCTCAGTATTCGGGAAGAAAGTAGTGATTGATTGCATCGTTCATGGTTTTAAGGAGACAGTTGGGTGTGGATCATTCTGGATTTTTATGCTCATTTTGTTTGAGGATTTCTTGGGATGACATTGCCATATAGATGTTCTTTTCTGGTGGTAAATAGTGGTTGTTATGGGGAGTGGCGAGAGTTATGCTTGTTCTTTTGTTAGGATGGTAATGTCTCAAGGATGTTTGAGGAAGAATCGCTTAGCAATGGCTTGATAGTCCGGTGGGACGATAGGTTTGAATTGTTGTTTGGAAAGAATGGTGGTTAAGGTGTTATGACGTGATGTTTGGCATCGATGAACATAATGGTTTGATGTATGATCCGAATATGGTTTAGGAATTATGAGTGTTGTTGTGTGCTGACAGGTATGTGATGAGATTGTGCTCCAGTTGAGGTTATTGCGAACAGTTTAGTCCTTAGAGCCAGTGAGAGCGGTGTTGCCACATAGGCATCTTTTTCTTTTAATGAGTCAGTGGGTTGTTGTGACTGAGGTCACGGGTCTTGTGCGCACGGGGATCGAGGCAGTGTCGCTTGGGTAGGTAGAGGTGAAGTGGATGGTAAAGAGTTGTTTTATGATGTAGAGGTGGTTGGTTGGGAGTGACTGATTCTAGGTAGGATGGGACGCTGCGTCCAAAGGGCTGTGATTGTTTATAGTGTTGTATCTTAGTACTCGACGAATGGGTGGTGTGGATCTAATTGGTTTGGGTTCACATAGGTGTTACAGAGGATTGTATGCGAAGTTTTTGTGTCGATAGGGTTAGACGGTTCATTAGTGGCGAGGTCGCCTAGAATTGAGGCCGTAGTTCCGTATGTGTTTCCAGTTGGTTCTCCTTTTTGTGTGTAAGGAGTTCAATTTTTCTTAAGTGAAATCAAGTGTCCATGGCTGGACAATTGGTGAGTAGTGTGTGACAGGGTGTCGGTGCACTCGGGTGCAAGTTGTCAGTCTCTTGTGAGTGTGGGGTTTGTTACCCTTTCTGTTTGTTCTAGTCCTGGCAAGGACGTCATTTGTCGTATGTCTTGTCCTCTATCTAGGTGTTGTGTGCGTCCGCGGATGGACGAACCTAGGTGTGGTTTGTTGCGCTGTTAGAGTTCACCGGTAAGGTTTGGCTGAATAGGTCGACTCACCTCTACGGAGGGAGGTGGAGTCTTTGGTTTTGGTGGTGCTTATTCTGAGAGTGTTTTTGACAGATGGTGCATGAGACGTGGGTTGCCGAATAGGGATTGTATGTTTTCGGTGTCTGGTACTAGCGGTGATGGCTAGGGAATGTGTCGTGAATCGCAGTTTAAGGATGATTAAGTGATAGGATGTGAGTCATATACTCGGATGTTTTTATAGGCGTTTAATTCGAGCAGTATCTTGAGAATAAGTGTCGATGTTGCTTTAGAATTTTGTGATTAGAGAAAGTGAATGTGATTCTATTGAGGAATAATAAGAATGATGGACTTGGTTTTGAGGTTCTAGGCATGAGATGGTTGTAGTGTGTGTTTTGATGAGGTAAGACCTGGATTAAGTAATATTATGAGTTGTTTACCTGATATGGGTGTTATGAGGAAATTAGAGATCTCTCGTGCTGGTTGAGGATTGTGACGTTTGGTTCTTAGTTTGTTATGGGTTGTGTGATTGAGGAATGATTGAGATTCCTAGTGCTGGTATGTGATTGTATAGTCGTTAAGGTTATGTATAGCGATGGATGGATAGTGAGCGGATTTCATGATTATTTTATGCATTCTGTGAGACTGTGTTTGAGGTTTGGATCTGAAGATAGGAACGACGTCTGTGCTGAGATCGGATCGAAGATGAGAATGGCCTGGCCAACCATTCTCCTGAATCAGTCCCTCTTTAGCACGATGTTGGGTCGAAGGTAAATGATTGTCTCGAGTTGTCATAAATAGTGAGAGTATGGTATTATGTGTTGTGTCAGTGTGATGGTGTGGATTTTGGAGGTTGTCTCGGGTGACGGGGTGTGTTAGGTGGGACCAAATGTCAAATCCGCTTGATGTTTAAAGATCTTATTTTGAGGATTTGAGTCCTGGGTACAGGATAGTACGCTTTAGTGGTTTGGTGACTCATGATTGTATAATTGTTGGGAGATTCATTATTTAGTTATCTTGAGGTTGATAAGTGTAATAATTGCTTGTTGGTGCGATCGGTGGTCCTTGTATGATTGTGTGATGGTGTAACTGTGAGTTAGATGATGAGTATTGGTTGGACAGAGATGTGTAGATCTGAGTTTGAGCTCGATTGTGTGATGGCCAAGGTTCTTTGTTTGGGTCAGTGTGTCTTTTGAAGGATGAGTTGTGATAGCATGTTGTCATGTTCAGGGGTCTTGTGACCATTCTTCTTTCGAGCCTTGTGTAGCGGTGTAGAGGGGACCAGTGTTAGTTTTAAGTCAAGTGTAGAATTCAGTGGGTTTGTGTATGAGGTTATGAGTAATGAGTACCCTTATAGGGTGGTGATAATTGGGTTTTTTGGCGGCAGAGTGTGATTGCCTGTTGGCGCCGGTGTCAAAGGCAACATGGTTGTTGAGTTCTTCTCTCAGGGTTTTGTGAGGTGTTCTCGGAAAGTGTGTGGCTGTGGGTCTCCTTCTTCTAAGGAGGGTGGATTTCGAGGACGGAATCTCTTTAAGGAGGGTAGATTGTGATGTTTTCAATTTTCGCTATTTTTTCATTTTTTCGGAATTTTTGTCATTGCAAGGGCATTTTTGTCTTTTGCCGTTTTATGTGCCGGACACTGTGGAGTGTGTCGGTTGTGTTCGTGAGCAGGGACATTTCATTGAGTCCAGGACTCTTTGAAATGTAAGAGTGATCATTTTTGTATTTTTTCATTTTTCGGGCCGGATGGTCCCGTGTGGGACCCGCTACAGGAATTGTTGCACACGGGTATTTTAGTTGGGTTCATTTGCACCATATTTATTTTATTAGTTCTGTTTTAAGTGATTGTAAATTAATATATGTAATTATGGTGTGTATATATTTGTGTGTGTGGTGAGAATTAAAAACAAAAGAAAAAGAGAAAAGAAATTCAAAAATGGTGGGATCCACATGTTATTACAAAACTTATAATGGCATAAAGCCATTGTCTCTCATGGCTGCTCTCTCTCTCACGATCTGCTTTCTCTCCCTCGCTGATATATATATTTTTTTCTTTTTCTTTTGCAACTTTAAATTTTGATTCCTCCTTCATTACTTAGTAATTTTAAGAGCCGTTTGTGGCTATTCGAAGCTCACGACGAGACCTACAAGTTGATAGGACCAATTCCTTGGTTGGTGCACTATAGGAAATTCAAAAATCCTAGGGTTTGAGGTGAAAATTAGGGGTTTTGCATAAAATTGAGGTAGGGGTATCTAATTCCCATTTTCTTGCACTTTTGTGAATTTTCTACTATAAATTCATGTCAAGCATGTTTAAATTGAGTTAATTGTTTCTAAATTGATTTACTTGGGTATGTGAACCATGTTATTAGGTGTATTATTTAGTTTGTATAGAATGCATGCCTAAGTGTAAATTTTACATGTTAATTATGTTGTTGAATTGGCTAGAAATGATATATGATAGCATGTGGAATTCTTTTGAAAACTCTTGTAAAGCTTACTTGAAAAATAATGAAAAAGGGATTTTGGGAAAAAGTTTTGAATAATGTGATTTTATGAAATAAAAATAATTGGCATGATTAATTTAAATTGATATATATATATATTTTAAATGCCTTAATTGTGTTTATGATGCATGTAATTATGTGTATTTGTTGAATTGCATGGAAAGCATGCCCAATTGTTGATTTTCTATGCATATCGTGTTATTAATTGCTAGAAATGATGTGTGTAATCATGTACAATTTTCTTGGAATTTATTGTAAAGCATGCTTATTTGTACTAGATGAAAATCCCTTATTGTAATAATATTAAAAGTATAAGACACACATGCATGTCATTGGGCATGAATGAAAGGGAATGATTTGAAATAAAAGAAAAGGGGATTTTTGGGAAGAATTTTGGTAAAAGGAGTTTTGAGAAAACCCAGTTATCGTGGAGTCACCAAAGGGCCGGTGTGTTAATATAGCCTAGAGGGAACTAGGGAGATTGCCCTAGCGTGGTTAAGCTATCTGGGCCCAAATGACGCCGCGGAGGTACTAAGGGTCAGGGACAGAAGCCAACCCTTCTCTCGTGTCGTTGCGGAGTCACGAAAGGACGGGTTATATTAACAGTTTGGAAAGTGATGGATGTTTTCTGAAAATTGGGAGTGATATACATGGCATTGTATATCATGGCATGACATTGTTTATTTTGAATTTGAAATTGATGTTATATTTTCCCCCGGCTTAATATGATCCCGTTTCCTATTGTCCTATTCATTGTTTGGATTTATGGGGTCATAAGATGTGTGTTTTAGGCACAACCTATTGAGCAATTTGCTCATTCCATTACATTTAACATTTTTTTCAGGACTCGGGAAGGAAATAGGGGACGTCGACCCTTCACTAGCATAAGGAAAACTAAGAGTTTATTTTTTGCCGCCTTTTGTATATTTATCACACTTTTGTAAAGGTCCCAAAACCATAATGAAGTGTATTCATTTTGCAAGCCATGACCATATATTGTGAACTATTACTCTTGTTGGTACTTTGAAGGGAAGCGAGACTATGTAAATATTTTATCTTTTTTTGTATTGTGTGTTGTGACAGATGGGATAAGTTTTGAAGGCCAAGAAAGGTCATAACATTTATTATTATTATTATTATTTGAGCAGGTTGTTGTAGGCCCCTTTTTAGCAAAGATCATGCCAAAATGTTTTGTTTTTATAATTGGTATCAGTTCAGGGTCGTTACAATAATCTCATTTTATAAAATTAAAAATGTTAGATAGTTATTTCAAATTTTTGAGAAGGTTAAAAATAAAATTTCATATTTGTGTAATTATCATTTCTCTCTCTCTCTCTCCTTTTCGTCCATCTTTTCCCTTCCCTTCCCTTCCCTCTTATCCATCCGTGGCAATGCTTCCTCCAAGCAAACATAAACATAGTGTAAACTACAAAGTTTACCACGTGTCAAGGAGCTCAAGTGAATCTAGTATTGGAAATTTGGAATGTCTTGCAGAGGCGGAAGCATCATCTGCTTTCCCCCCAAAATTCAATACCCAAATTGGTTTTTCTGGTTGAGGTTTGTATATCTCTCGAATTTCTTCCGCCCAATTTATCTTGCTCACTTCAATTAGATAATGCCCTAATTTTATAAAAACCCTCATCGACGGGCCTTGAATCTCGATCGACGGGCCTTGAACCTCGATCCGACCCCATCACAATTGGTCGATCGATGGGCCTTGAATCTCGATCCGACCCCATCACAATTTGTCAATCGACAGGCCTTGAACCTCAATCCGGCTACATTACAATTTGTTAATCGACGGGTTTTGAACCTCGATCTAACCCCATCACAATTAGTCGATCATCGGGCCTTAAACCTCGATCCGACACCATCACAATTTGTCAATCGACGGGCCTTGAACCTTGATCTGACCCCATCACAATTGGTTGATCGACGAGCCTCAAACCTCGATCCGACCCTATCACAATTTGTCGATCGATGGGCCTTAAACCTCGATCCGACCTCGTCACAGTTCGTTGAGCGACGGGCCTTGGGCTTCTGATTTTATCACAGTTTGACGACCGATATATCCTGAACCTCGAATTAATGTAGCCAAAAACCATCAATTGATGGGCTTTGAGCCTTTATTCAAGCAACGAAGAGCTATGGTAGGGCTCTTCGAGTAACACTGGGATGTAGAAGGGATTTTGGAATGGAGGATGGAAAATTAGTAATGTTTTGCCCACTGAGGCAAGACCCAGTTTGAGGATAAGAGTAAAGGACAGCTCGAATAGTACAATCACCTTTACAGCCTGCCATTCTTGGATTATTCAACAGAAAAGGTACACTTGGCAGTTGATCCAAAAATATAGGGATTAGGGCAACATGACCCAAAGAGGCATGATTCTGACCCGCTCTAGAGATGGAGGCCCAACAATGTACCACCTGGATGACCTAGGGCTATAAAAAGGAGGCAGTGACAAAAAGAAACGGGTAAAAACTGACGGCAGCTCCTTCTCTACCATTGCTCAAGATTATCTTTTTGGACTGGCTTTCTCTCCCTTCTTCCTACCCTTCTGCATTCTTCATATTGCTGAGTGGTATATTCCCAGACCTTCTTGACTCTTCCGGGACCTACGCAGAAACAAGTATCTACATTTGGCGACTTCACTGGGGATTATTCTAGCAAGACGATGAATCCAGATGAGGTTCCTCCTCCGGCACCGACAGAGGTGTTTGCTGGTGGAGCCACCAGCATTAAGGCCGTCAGTGCCAAAGCCACCAGCGCGAGAGACACTAGCACTAGAGCCACCAACACCAGGTCTCATTCCTTAAGATCCAGACACAGGTCGAGTACTGATACTGTTTTGGAGGCTATGCAGGCAATGAACCACCAGCTGATGACCCGGATGGAATAGTTTGAAGAGGCCCTTCACGTTCTTGATAGGAGGGTTTCGATGACACTAAGCACGGTTCAAACGGAGGTCCCTTCAGCGACTTAGGTAGCATTCACTACTACCGTTCCAGCTAACATGACTTTACCTCCACAGAGTGAGCAAGATTATGAGGACACCAAGGGGCCAAGATCGTAGTGCTGACCTACTATCACAGCCCACTCTAGAGTCCTACAACCCTACATTATAGGTAACCCCTGAGGCCCTTCGTGCTTTCCTATCTCGAGGAAAAGAACCCATGTTTTGTTCCCCGCCTACCTATGCTTAGGCAAACCCTAAAGCACATCGTCCTCTGCCCTCCTACTCCTACTCTGCCCCAAAAGAAATGTTCACGCGCTCTGAAGTACGTGACCTCTTCAAGAAGGGCACACCAACCTCTCGCACCTTGGACTTTGGTAGCGAGCCTCCTTACCCTTTTACTATTGCACAGACCCCATACTCGCAAGGATATTTGGTCCCCAAATTCCCATAATTCAATGGCAAAACTGGCGATCCCAGAGAGCATGTTATGCGCTTTGTTGAGGCTTTGGGTCATTTTGGTGATAATCATGTGGTTCGTCTATACGAATTCTCCAAGTCCCTAACTGATCGGGCATACCGTTGGTATTTCAACCTCGAGCCAGACTCCATCAGTACCTAGGAGCAGCTTAAAAATTGTTTCCTTACCAAGTTTTTCTAGGCTAAAGAGCGTGTCACCACCTTGTCTCTCACAAAAGAGGCCCAAGAAGACAATGAGGATGTCCTTGCCTTTATCAACTGATTCAGTGATTGTGCAGGCGAGTGCTTCGAAAGTAGCAATGAAATGGACTTAGTTGATATTTGTATCCAGGGCATGCTGCAGATTTATAAGCTCCATCTTGTTAACCTAAGAATTGCTAGCTTTGGCGAGCTCAAGATCGCTGCCCAGAATCTCAAAGATCTCAAGCCAGTTGCTGCTAAGTATGAGCCTCCGAAGTATGATGCTCCCAAGTTTGAAGTTCCAAAGCCTTCCAATCGCAGACCTACACCTGTAGCAACTGTCGAAGAGTGCCCACGGAAACGGTTTGATAAGTTCCAATCTAAGCCACAAGGCGATGAGCCACCACCTTTCCCCATTCGTATTGAGGAAGTCAAGAATACACTCGCCCAATGGGTCAAGGATGACGTCGTTGTTTTACCCACTCTGCGTCATGAGCCCACCCTAGTAGATAGAGCTAATACTGATTTTTGTGTTTTGCCCAACGTTCATTGGTCTCCCACTATCTCAATGTTTTGCCCAACGTTCGCCCTGTTAAGCAAGGCTTGCGAACTTTCCGGCCAGAGCTTGAGTTGAAAATAAAAAATTAGGTCCAAAAGTTATTAGCAGCCGGTTTCATCAAGCTTATCATTCACCCCACGTGGTTGGCCAACATTGTTCCTGTGCAGAAAAAGAATGGCCAAATCAGGGTGTGTGTCGATTTCAGGGACCTTAACAAGGCCTGCCCAAAGGATGACTTCCCCTTGTCCATTATTGATACTCAGGTCGATGGCACTGTAGGCTATGAAATGTTCTCTTTCATGGATGGCTTTAGTGGTTATAATCAGATCCGGATGGCTGAGGGTGATACAGAAAAGATAGCCTTTCGAACTCCTCTTGGTAATTTCCACTATACTGTCATGCCTTTCGGTTTGAAAAATGCAGGTGCCACATACCAACGAGCCATGATTGCTATCTTCTATGATTTACTTCATCACAATCTTGAAGATTATATGGAAGATTTGGTCGTTAAGTCCAAACAAAGAGCCAATCATCTCCATGACTTACGCCAAGTGTTTAAGCGTTGCCGCCAGTATAATCTCAAAATGAATCCCCTCAAATGTGCTTTCGGTGTTAACCATGGCAAATTCTTGGGTTTTATGGTCACTCGCCAGGGTATTGAAGTTGATCCAGCTAAGTCCAAAGCGATTCTTGACATGCCATCTCCAACAACTTCCAAGCAGCTGAAAAGCTTCTTAGGCAAAGTTTCTTATCTTCGTCGATTCCTGCCAGCCCTCATTGAGGCAACACATGCCTTTAGTACCCTTGTTAAAGGGAAAACGAAGTTCTCTTGGACAGACATTCATCAGGTGGCCTTCGAGCGGATCAAGCACGTGTTATTGTCCCCACAGATCATGCATGCTTCGCAAAAAGACTAGCCCCTCTTCCTATATGTTACTTCCACACCTCGATCCATTGGGGCACTGCTTGCACAAGAGGTCAATAATCAAAAATGCCCGGTCTATTACATTAGTCGCCTGATCCGTGATGCTAAAGAACGGTATTCCCTTATTGAAAAGCATTGTCTCGCCTTGGTCTTTGCCGAGCATCAGTTCCGGCAATACTTCCTCGTCCATCGCATCATTCTCCTCACTAAATGCGATCCCTACAGGCACCTCCTCTCCAAACCTATGCTTATAGGTAAGGCCACACGATGGCTCCTCTCCCTAGCAAAATTTGATATTACCTGCCAGCAGCCTAAGGCCATCAAAAGTCAAGCCCTCGCAGATTTGCTCGCTCAATTCCCCAATGAAACTCACGAGCCGGTGGATGAACAGCTACCCCTCAACGACCTATAGGTCGCCTCCCTTGAGCAAGCTCAGGAATGACACTTGTCTTTCGATGGTTCTTCCACAGCGAGGGGCGGAGGCGCGGGCATCGTGTTCTCCTGCCCGACCCTCACCTCCACCGCTGCTGTCAAACTTGACTTCAAATGCACCAACAGCGAAGCTGAATATAAAGCACTCATCTTGGGGCTATTAACAGCACTCGACAAGCAAATCTCCCGGTTATGCATAGATGGCGATTCAAAGTTGACTGTCAAACAGACTTTAGGTGAGTTCGCAATTCGCGAGCCCTCTTTAGCCTCGTATCGTACAATCATTCAAAAGCTTCTCTTTCGGTTCACCACCGTTCGCTTGACTCATATCTTTCGATCTTTCAATCGATACCCCGATGCTCTTGCCACGCTCGTATCTAAACTTGACATCTCTGGCCCTGCCCAACAGATCATTGTTCATAAACAAACGTAGCCTGCCATCGCTAGCTTGCTCCCTCCTGAAGAGTTTACCGATTGGCGCCGTCCAATTATTGATCAAATGCAAACCTTAACAGGTTCCTTACCTCTTGCTCAGCTCAAACGCTTTCATCTGATCCAGGGAGTCCTTTATCATCGATCCCCCTCTGGCATCCTCAGTCGCTGTCTAGGGGATGCAGAGGCCAGTGAAGTTCTTCACCGTGTTCACCAGCAGCACTATGCCACTATTAATATCGCTCTTTATCGACGGCTCCAGCGCCAAGGCTATTACTGGCCTCAAATGTCCAGTCAGGCCGCTGCGTTGCAGCGCGCATGTGTCGCTTGCTAGAAATGCCCTGATAAAGCTGAAGTCCTCTAGCTCGAGCTGGCTGATTGGCAAACCTCATTTATTCGATACCTTCAACATGGTCAGCGCCCGGATGACCCAACCTTGGCCGCCAAGCTCAAGCACCAAGCACCACGCTTCCAAGTTTGCGATGGTCGGTTCTTCCGCCTCTCTCGCGAAGGGAACCTCTTGCGATGCCTTGCTGGTGCTGAGATCCGCGAAGCACTTCATCAAGCCCACTCCCCCGAGCATCAGGGTGCATATAAATTGTTTCAACACTTGATCCACAAAGGGCTCTATTGGCCAACTATGGAGCGCGATGCTAAGGTGCTCGTTCAACAGTGCCAACCATGTCAATACCATCACCATCGGATCCATACCCCCCCAACAGTACTTCATCCACTTGCTGCCCCTTGGCCCTTCCACACTTGGGGCCTGGATCTCATTGGCCCAATCAACGCTACAGTTCGTCAAATACATTGGATCCTCATGGCTACAGATTTCTTTTCCAAATGGGTTGAAGCTATCCCTTTGCGCTATGCCACAGGTATCACTGTTACAGCCTTTATTCGTGAACACATCATTTGCCGGTTCAGCATCTTAGCGATCATTCTGTCAGACAATGACACCTCTTTTGTCAATTATCTGGTTGCTCAGCTTCTTCAGCAATATAATATCACACAGCGCCGATCTTCTACTTACTATCCCAAAGGCAACGGCCAAACCGAAGCAACCAACAAATCTCTCCTTAAAATCTTCAATCGCACGGTCGCCGAGCACAATCTAATTGGGTCGATCAGCTGCCGTTAGCTCTTTGGGTCCATCGCACCTCCAAGAAACGCGCCACAGGCCAAACTCCTTTTTCTCTCTTATATGGCACAAAAGCTATTCTCCCAGTCGAGATTGCCATTCCTGCCGCTACTTTGGCCACTCGAAGCGAGGTTGAACACTTCACTCATCTCGAGGCCTTAGATGAACGACGGGAGTTGGCACGACAACATCTGAAGGTTTATCAACACACCCTAGCTAAGGCTTATAACAAGCATGTACGACCTCGTACCTTCCAGGTAGGCGACCTTGTTCTCAAAGCTGCTAGACACATTATGCACAACACCTCTGCCCCAAAGTTCACCCCCAAATGGGAAGGGCCCTATGTTGTCATCGAGGTCCAACCTAGTGGCTACTGCAGACTGCAAGGCGATGGGCGCAAGGCCAAACCTATCAATTCTAGTTGGTTAAAGCTTTACCATAGTTAGTTTTTTCTATTGTATTTGGCATTAGTTCCATATCACAAGTAATATATGCATGTTCGCTATCTCACTTGTTATTTCTATTACCATAACTGCTCGACTTTTATTCATTTTATGACAAAAAATAATACATTATGGACCTGATGGCCATTCATTTACAATCATTTGCCTACTCATAAGATAGCAGAATCGTTACATCACCACCAAGTTCGTTGTATGTCTCTTCGACTAGGGCCCACTGTTGCTCTGCCATCGCTAGGCGAGCCTGGATCTCCTTAATCATCCGCCTATCTCTCGCAATTCGAGCATCTAACTCCGTTATCTCTTTGGCTAAGAAAGCTTGCCCCACAACTCGCTCGCAGGCGTCCAGTCTTCTGTCTAGCCATTCTATCTCCACTCGGTCCTTGAGCAGCCCAATTAGCTCGCGGGCCTCCTGTACTAGCTCTTCCGACCCATCTTCTCGTGCCACCATCGTGAATATCTTGAGTACTTGCCCTAAGGCTTCGTACCCAAAGCGATGGAACATTGGATGTCTCCTTTCGATCGCCTCTACCGTCATCGGCTACGCTCGGTTTGCTGCTTCCAACAATAGGATAAAGTGTGCCCCAATCATCACTTCTCACCAGGAAGCCTCTGTCTTCTCTGTCGCCACCACTGCTTGAGCCGTTTATACCATTTGCTGCCTCCTCTCGACTGGAAACACCTCACATATCGCACTATTCTTTCCACTTTCGGCTTCCTCGTCTGATAATCACCTGTTTAATGTACTGTTAGAACCTTCCAAGGAAAATTGTGCTTGCAGCACTTCTACCCTATGCTGGCCAGCCTGTGCCTTGGCCTCCATGTCTTCTAGCCTCACGGTGTCTTCAGAGGCCTGCTCTTCCACAACCTCCTCCTCATTCGCAATGGACGCCTCGTCCGTCGGGTACTCTAATAGCAGCATTGGCATCAACGATCTTGGCACTGAGGGTTCTTCCACTCGCGGCATACGCAAAACTGTTATTGGTACTTTCCTTACAATCCCTGGCCGATGTCCTGTAACCAACACACCCAAGGCATAAATTTTAATTCAATACATAGAAAATCGAACCATCATTATTCTACTACTTACCTATTGCCATTCAAATGGGAGGCAGAGGGCTCTCGGCTGTCATTAGCCTTCTCACGATATCTCTCTTCGAGCCACAGGCAGCTAACGCCGCCTCAACGTCCCCGGTAAACTTCTCACTAGTGTTCGATACCTCCGCCGTTTCCACCACATTTTCTACACTCGGCGAGACATCATCACTCAGCTCCACCACATCCTCCGTCTCTCTCGTCAACTCATCCTCCGATAGGTTGATTACCGAGGCTTTCCATTTTTGTCGCCTCAAATTAGCAATTGGCTCATCCTCATCATTGCCTGACACTTCAGCTTTCTCCTTGGGCTTGGGCGGAGCCACCCTTGCAGCCCTCCTGCCACTCCTTGGCTCGACTGATGTGCTAGGTATAATAGCCTCTAGTACAACGTCATATGCCACCTCACCTATCTCCGAGGCTAACGGAGCCATTATCGACTTGTGTCCTAGTACTCCTGGTCGAGGCATGCGCAGAGAGACATCATCTTTGTATACGGCTACCGAGGTATATGGATGAGGGAGTTGCAAGCAAAACATCCTGAACGAGCCCAAACAGTCCATCGAGTACTGTCGATAGCTTTCTGTAATATCACCCTGGCGACTTCGTGAAGGAATCACGATGCTGCCAGCATTCTCTTCTACCATATTATACAGCACACTGAATCGAAAGAGGGCCTATTCCAGTTCTTCATATTTCTCCACCAAGTCACACTCTCTCGGCACCCCTTGGTCATACCCAAATTGTCTTGGTACACACCTTGGGTTGTACATTTTCAGGACATCGCCAAGCTCAAATCGTCCGGGCAAATAGCCTGGCAACACCACTAAGGCAAATGTCTGTTCATCTGAGTCTCCAGACTCTATTCTTGGTGTATACACCCTGGCCTCCTCCTAGTATATCCCCAAGTCCGCCACTCCAGCTATATCCTCCCTGTAAGGTCTGAAAACAAACTCTCGCTCAGAGTCGATCACCTCTCCGAGTGGTACTCTACAACATCGCCTATTCCAGCGCCTCCCTCGCGCTCCTTGATTGCTTAACTCCAGCGGGATAGGCCCGTAAGCAGGGAAGCGCTCGTACAGATACATCTGCAAAAACCCAGTCGCCACATAGGATACCATGGGGTATCGACCAACTGAGCGTGCACTATTCTCTGCGATCATGTCCAATCGATGGTATAATATCCCCAAGAATAATGGCCCCAAGGGGATCACCACTCCACTTGCGATCTTCACCGCAATTAGGCACCATCGACTTAAGGGTACATCATCTGGAGTGCCTGGGAATACATACTTAGATAACCAGCACAGTACATAGGCTGCGAGCTCTGCCAGGTGCCCAATCTTGTCCCCATCGACAAAGGGACGCTCTGACTTCTTCCCCTTGAACAATGGCTGCAAATCCTTAAACCAATAACGTATCCATGCCCCTGTTGTGCTCTTCCTGGCTCCCTCTGCCCTTTCATCGTGTCTCGCTCCCTTTGTGTTGAAAAAAGACCCATAGTTTTTGGTCCTCTCCAACCCCTCTTCCAGCGCAGCCATTATTCCCTTCTCGGCTGCATCCATCGTTGGGGGCACTGTAAACCCCCTACCGATGACATGTAGCCTAAGTAATTGGGCCACATCCTCCAGCGTGGGTGTAAACTCCCCCCACTTTGCCACAAAGGTGTGTGTTGAACTACACCACCTTGATACCAATAGTTCCAACCCTGGACCATCTCGGGGCACTTTCAACTTCAGGGACAAACGCATGGCTCGTGCAACTCGCGCTTGCCGCAGCCACTGTACATACATGGTGTGGCTGAAAATTGCTTAGACCACTCCTCTCAATCTGCACATGGACCCACTGGTGTCTTGAACTCAATAAAACAATAAGGATACATCCCTTATTCAATGGCAAGCCGGTGTACACAGTCCGCCGGCGGTCGAGCACCTGTTTCCACGACGGCTTCTTCTTCCATCAGTTGGGTTACCTCGCTGTCAATGTTGTCTCTGGCCATGTCCCCCGTCGCCGTCCAGAACCTAACCACTGGTCTAAAGAACGGAGCACGCTTCCATTCCCCTTCCGGTGGTACTTCTGGCACTGGTTCACCGGTTTTACTCAACTGTTTTCTCTTCGTCATTTTCTCAAACACCCGTACTGCTCCTGCACTCAATAGCTTTGTCACTCTCACACAGCTCAAATGCCACAGCGCCACGTAACTTCCTTGTTTGCCCTATATCTTTCTTACTCTGTTTGCAACGTTCTTGTTGTCTCCGTACCAGGCCTTTATATAGACAATTAGGGTTTCTTTTTGGGGAAGACGACGAAACTCAACAGCCGTGTCCTATCATTTTCCCATTAAATGCATAAACCGCCAAACTACCAAACCGTACCAGTTTCCAACACCATTAATCCCCACGCCTTTATGCACGCGCCGTTTTTTTATTTTCAAAATTCAAAATGCCACTTGTAGGGGGACTAAATGTGGATGTGGTTCAGCCACGTCACCAAAGGTCAAGTCAAACAGTCAACACCTTGACAAGATCTACCTCAGCAAGGTGAGCAGTAGTCGACCGTTGGGTCTCAAACTTTGGACCAAACATTCGGTCGATGGATTCTGGGCCTTGAACCACGAGCCAATCTCCGTAGTCAGTCGATGGGCTTGCACCTCGATCTAGCCTTCACAGCTTGTCGATCGACGGGCCTTGAACCTCGATCCGACCCCATCACAGTTCGTCGATCGATGGGCCTTGAACCTCGATCCATCCACATCACAATTTGTCGATCGACCGGCCTTGAACCTCGATCTGACCCCATTACAATTCGTCGATCGACGAGCCTTGAACCTTGATCCAACCCCATCACAATTGGTCGATCGACGGGCCTTGAATCTCAATCCGACCCCATCACAATTGGTCAATTGACGGGCCTTGAACCTCGATCCAACCCCATCACAATTTGTCAATCGACGGGCCTTGAACCTCGATCCAACCCCATCACAATTTGTCAATCGACGGGCCTTGAACCTCTATCCGACCTCGTCACAGCTTGTCGAGCGACGGGCCTTGGGCCTCTAATCTTATCACAGTTTGACAACCGACATATCTTGAACCTCGAATCAATGTAGCAACAAACCATCAATTGATGGGCTTTGAGCCTTTATTCAAGCAACGAAGAGCTATGGTAGGGCTCTTCGAGTAACACTAGGATGTAGAAGGGATTTTGGAATGGAGGATGGAAAATTAGTAATGTCTTGCCCACTAAGGCAAGACCCAGTTTGAGGATAAGAGCAAAGGACAGCTGCAATAGTACAATCGCCTTTACAGCTTGTCATTCTTGGATTATTCAACAGAAAAGGTACACTTGGCAGTTGATCTAAAAATATAGGGATTAGGGCAGCATGACCCAAAGATGCATGATTCTGACCCGCTCTAGAGATGGAGGCCCAACAATGTACCACCTGGATGACCTAGGGCTATAAAAAGGAGGCAGTGACAAAAAGAAACGGGTAAGAACTGACGGCAGCTCCTTCCCTACCATTGCTCAAGATTCTCTTTCTGGACTGGTTTTCTCTCCCTTCTTCCTACCCTTCTGCATTCTTCATATTGCTGAGTGGTATATTCCCAGACCTTCTTGACTCTTCCGGGACCCACGCAGATATAGGTATCTACAGCTTGTAAACAGGATTGTCACTAAATCACAATCGTTAGATGCATTTACATTGATTACTCGTAACTGCATTCTATAATATTGTTCAATACATTGTGTTTTGGTTTGGAAGGCCTTACTTGTAAAAATTGGACTTTTGTCTTTAATCATAATGAAAAATCGAGGGGTATAAGGTAATTTAGATTTAGCTGCAATTTTCAAGTGAAGCTAGAGGTGTTTCATTAAGTGGTTTATATAAACATTAAAATGGATTTTTTTTGTTTACTGCTTTTTAAGATCTTTAATAAATTTTCTGAGTCTTTCTTTTTTCTTGTTTTCTTCTCCAGGAGATTTACACTTTTACTGTTGGATATCACGAATTGACAGGGGCAAAAGTGCCCTTGAAGAAGCCATTGTTGGTGTTGAAGAAAATGAAATTCTCGGATGCTGAGGGGAACAGTGAACTTGAATCATCGAGGGTAGAATTGGAAGGTATTGGAATCATTCGGCACCGCATTTTGTTCAAAACCAGACCAAAGGCGTTAATATCCAGTAAGCAAACATGCTAGGCTTCAAGATATTCCATCAATAATGGCAACCATCTTCAGCATGTTATGACTACATGTAATGATAGTTTACATGAAGTATTTATAGTAGAAATTGCTAATTTTTTTAGTAAAAAGTTGAGAAATGAGAAGAGGGGGTCAAAAGAGATGAACTTGCTGTGTTTTTTTTTTTTTCTACACTCACCTTACTAAAAGCTTCAGACTGTCAAAACATTTGATGTCTTTCGTTATTGAAGACGCCTACTTACTTGGCCGGTAAAGTTCGGTTTAGGTTGTTCTGCAAACCTAAGTGCAATCCCATGGTTTAATCACCTCTGTTAAATTCTTGACTTAAAATAGATATAAGTAAGGTGGCCTATGATGTTCGATGATCTTGTTGACTTGTATGGAAGGTAGATTCATTGTAACCTTCTTTCAGAGAGTTTATTCATTCCACAAATAAAAAGTGAAGGCAGAAGATCTAATGCTTCAAACATTTTAGTTTACTGGAGGGAGTTCTAACTGTTCTATAGGTAGGACTTGCAAACGAATCGAATAGCTTGCAAACCAATTCACTCCTCTCCTCAGCAGCTCTATTGAACCCAATTACTGGCCTAGATGAGCTCGAGCATGATTGCGAGCTAAAGTTAAGTGATAAACTAGTTCTTACTATTTCATTGTATGAATCAACAGAGCTCCAAAGACATTCTCATAAGGTGCATTTGATTCTTCTAAAATTTGGATTTGATATATGGTTTCTGAAAGCTCTCGTGTTTCTCATGTCGGTGTGCAAAATGATATTCGGCCCCTAACGGAGATAACTGGACTTGCTTCTTCCTGGATTTACTTCGTTTTAGCCAATGCAATTTGAATGTTTAAAAATGACGTTTGAGCTTTAATTGTGGCATTAGATTTATTATAAGTATTATTTCTCATTCAAATGGACTCCTCTAACTCTGTTCATGTCCTTTCTGGTCATCTACAAATCTATTGTTTCTATACCACTAAAATTTCACTATTGTTAGTCTAAGAGATCCTATTCATCCTTCTCTGCCTATACCTTTCCATATGGAACTAAACCCGTAAACGCGTATATTTTCTTCTTCTTTGCAGAACCACAACCAGTAGTGAAGGAAAGAAGCAGCATGCCAGGTTCCGTTGTGCCAAACCAATTATGATGAAATTCATCTGTGGTGCTTTTGGAGATTTGATGGAGTTTGTGTAGCCAACTAGTCAATTTTGATTCAATTGTTGGTGTTCTTGTAACCTCTGCGATTCTGTGATTTTGGTACGAACAGAAACCACTACTCTGTTATCTTCTGAATGAAGTACTTGGAGCTTGAACTTTCGGGTTTTCTACATTTCATAAGAGATTATTGCATATTATATGGCAGTTGGGAAACTTTGCATGGTGTAGGGCTTATTTCATGTTTCCCGCACATTTTGTTTCTTTTATTAATTCTATTATTGTGCTCTTTTTTGATTTTGAACACACCATATGCATCTTTTTCTCTATTTATGGGATAGCCTGGTTCACTTTGCCTGAAAACTGAAATTTTTCAGAAAGGATTACTTTTAGTGGGCAAGTAATCTTAGCAAAAGCTTGTGCCATGCCCAAATAGACTAGGGGATTCCTCTCTACTCTTACATTTTTAACCTAAACTATAGAAGGAATGTCAAGGAAACCATCTAAAGTGGCTATTTGAATTGAGATCATATTTGGGCGTCTTGTTTAGACAAGATCTTTGTCATCACTGTTTTTTCCTGCCTCATTAAGTCTGCAGTCTGCAAAAATACATATAATGTCTGGACGAATTTTGTGAACATGGTATCTTTCCTTCCAATTTCACTGCCTGAAATTCATGACTTTTCAGTCTCGGCTGCATAAAAACTTGGAGAGGGTTCAAGCGCAGCCCTTGCTAAACCTGTTTTGCAATATGGTTCGCATGTATTCCACTGGTGGACTGGCCTCCATAGGAAAGTGCTGATAATAAGAGCCGAACGGTTTGACAGTTTTTTCATATTATGCTGATGCAAATTACTGTTAATACATCCACAATTGCTCTGTTATAGGGCAGCCAGGATATTGATTTTCATAGTAAAATTTTGGTAGACTCATTCATCCAGCTTAACTTCAACTCTCTTAAATCTCGCAGACTCACTTGTCTGGTGCCCCCTAAATTCTCCTGTCAAGCTTGCTGCAGGTTTGCTGCAATCTGCATACGAAACCACGCCGTTTCTCTAATAGCCTGCCTGACAAATGACCAAGCTAAGGTAAACTACCTTCTATATCTTTTCTTTTTTAAAGTTTGACATAAGTTGATTTACATTCAATTATTAAAGGACTATAGCATAAATTTAAAATGAGTAATCAGTCTTGTTTGGAGGAGTCCACGCCAAGTACACCCCACAAAACAACAGTTATCTCTAAACATGTATTACTGATCAGATTGATGGTAGTATTTCACAGGGACAAACCAGATCAACTGGGGAAAAAAATTGAATATATATATATATATATAGCAAACAAAGAATTCCGGAGTTTGTATTGCACAGAAAGACAACATGCAGGAGGTTTATACTTTGACACTAGAGATTTACCTGTGATGTAAGGCAACCCTTCCTCAGAATCACGAGACGTCAAGCCCAACGCATTTGAAAAGTGGAAAGAAAAGAGAGCGAGTTTCTTCATTCTCCCATTCCAAGTCATCCCACCACTGTCTCTGACAGACGTCAATTGATCGTAGAGTATCTTTACAGCTGTTGGAGTCAAACGGGAGTTTTTTGAGCTTCGGACAGTTGGACACAACAATTTGGGTCAAAGAGGGGAAGGGCAATGGATGACTGTAAATGCTCTTTAAGTTTGGTAGTTCAAGAAGATACAACCTTTGTAGACTAGAGAATACACTCAAACTTCCTTCCCTGCTGCTAATTGCAGTATCACTACTACTGCAACACACATCTTCTATTATTTCTTCCATTGCATCACAGTTAGAAATTCTTAACACTTGAAGGTTTGGCGCGCTAATTAGCCATGTTAGATCCTTCAAAACTGTGCAGTTCACTATCAAGACTTCCTTCAGGTTACGAAAGCTTCTGTTTCCATCTATTATACTGTTAATATCCCACAGATTGTATTTGTGAGGTACTTGAGCTCTCCCTCTTTCCTCCGAGCTCATCCAATCCATTGACAAATCCTCTAAATCATCACAATTTCTAATATCAAGCCCTTCTAATCTCTTTAAGTTCTTCTGTAAAGAAGACAGTTGCAGTGAACTCGAGCCTCTGCATTGTTCGATGCCTAGATAAAATGTGCAACATCTCAACTTGTGTGAACTTAACAATTTTTGGAGTGCAGCCTCACTTTTCACTGTCAAAGTTAAAAATTGCAAGTGATTCAAGCATTCTAACTCATCCAATAACAATTCATTCCCACCAATGAGAATGCTACCTTCATCAATTCCTTCTAAAACACCGGTGTCGTGCATCTTCAACATTTGCAGCATGAAAAGACTTGATATGACTCGTGGCGGGATAATATCAAGTTTTCTCATAAAATTCAGATGCAAATACTTTAACTTTGCCAACGACTTAAACTCGATTGGCAATTCTCTTATGCCCGTTGATGAGAGATCAAGATACTGCAAAGAAAGCAACCCGAAAAAGCTTGCTGGTAGGTTTGTTAAATCTCTGTTATCTGACAAGTCTAAAACTTTGAGAGTAGGCATAAATTGGAAGAAGCTATCGGAAATGGTTCTCAAAGCATTGATGCGAAGATTTAAAGACAAGAGATTGGGGCATCTCGGAGTTCCACTTAATTCTTCAATAGAATTTTGCATCACCGATATTCTTTCAGCCTCCTCCCATTTAGAAAGAGCAGGTGCTACGAGTAGCTGAAGACCTACTTGCACCAAATACTTCTTCCCACTCTCCGAAAGTATCCACAATGCCATGTCCCGAATTACGTCATGCATTTTGGAATAATCTCGACCATATTGAGAGCTTTCCAACAAACATGCAAGCTTCAACCTGCCAATAATATCGTGGCCCAGGGGGAAAACCTCGTCGATATGATCACATTCATCAAAAAATCCCTCGCCCATCCACATAGTTATGATATGGTGTATTGGAATATCCATATCTTCGGGATGCAAAGAACAATACAGGAAGCAATTCCTAGTTTTTTCATCAGATAAGCTATCGTAACTGAACTTCAAAAGAGGAAACACATTGTTTCCCATACCTGAAAATTCAGAAGTTGACTTCTTCAACAAGCCTATTGCATAATTCCATTCTTGGAGAGTTTTCTTGCTAGACATGGCTCGTCCAATTGTAATCAGCGCCAGTGGCAAACCAGCGCATTCTTTGCAAACAACTTGCGCTAGCTTCCGTATTTCAGAATCAGAATTGAGCGTCTCTTCTCCCACCTTGCTTTGAAACAAATCCCAAGCTTTTTGCCACTTCAGGCATTCAACTTTAATCTTCGTTTGCACTTCCATAAGCCCACACACTTGCTCAGATCGGGCCGTGAACACTACCTTAGTCTTATTCTGATTACCCGGAGGCGGAACCCCCACTTCAAGAAGATCAAGTCGCTCCCATATGTCATCCAACAGTAGCACAAATTTCTTCCTTTTCAAAACCCTAAATATGTCTGCGGCTTTCTCCTCTCGACTTTTATCCATCCATATGTAATCTGTGAATCCAAGCTTCTTCCCAATTTTATCTTGAACCCTTTCAACAGTTAGATCTTTGGACACCACAACCCATATCACCTCATCGAACTCACCACTCAACCGAGTCGCAAGCTCATTGTTGAGTTTCTTCAAGAGGGTTGTCTTTCCAACACCCCCCATTCCGTATATGCCGACAATTCCCACGCCATCATCTCTAAGGAAGCTCAAGACCTTGTTGACATTCGAATCCAATCCCACAGTCATCTCAAGAGGCATTTCTTCAGCACGAGCCCGGGGCAATGGTACAACCACATTGCTGAAATTTCCTTCGTTCATCAGATCAGCCACAGCTTGTAGCTTTTTAGATACTTTCTTCCCGAGTTTATGCGTAGACCAGCAGTTTCTGGGACAAAGTTTGAGACACTTCTTCTGGATCTCTTCATCACCCTGTTGTAAAACAATGTCCACTTCCCTCTCCAATTCTTCTACTCTTCGAAGCCAGCCATTGACTTGTTGGGTTGGTTGCGTTTGTTGGCTCTCGGTGGTTTCAACTCTCGTCTTCACATCGTTTTTTTGCTCCGTCAGTTTTTCCATTTCGGTTCTCAGAGAGTTGAGATTGTCTTGGAGATGACGAATGGAGTTTGTATTGTTTCCGATGCAATCGCATAATCGACATGTGAGATCCAAGATCGGGCTCACAAAGTCCACCATTGCTGTGGAGAGGCTAAGCACTATTACAGCACTTCAAGAAAAGGGGGAGAGTGTTTCGAAGAAGAGAAGAGAAAAGAAAGAGGAGCAAAGTTTTTTTTGCATATGGTCAGGTGCGTGAACGCAAGTTACCAAGTTTGCAGCTGTTTGTTGCAAGTGGAGGAGTAAAGTTGAAAATTTTGTAATGGGGGGGTCCATTTTCCACATGAATGGCGTACAAAACCCACAAAAATTCCATGAAGAGTGTTTGGAAGAAAAGAAAAGAGAGATGGGAAGGTAATAATTTGCATATGGTCATCAGTCAGGTGCATGAACGCAAGTTACCAAGTTTCCAGCTGTCTGTTGCAAGTGGAGGAGTAAAGTTGACAATTTTGTAATTGGGGTCCATTTTCCACTTGAATGGCATACACAACCCACAAAAACTCCATTATTTTTTTTCATTTGTCTGTTTCCGGCACGTGAATGACGGAAACCACCAAACTAATGAAATTATATCCATATTTATTAAAAGAAGCAAGTCAAGTCAGCAAAGAGGCAAGGCAGGCGATAAGACCAGGGGAGGGTTGCAACTCCGGGGGGTTGAGCTTGTTGAGGTACAATTTGAACCCAATCTTATATATGAAATGTTTAATCAATATATTTTTAACCTTAACTACTTAATTCAAGTGTAACTCATTCTTATACTTTTAAACTTGAGTTTATAATTTGGACTTAAATTTCAGCTTAAAAAATTGAGTTAATTCCGATTACTTATATGCCCAATTGCCATGCTGAAAATTTAATGTAACCTTGAATTAGTTTTATATTATATTACTCTAAACAAAAAATGAAACATATTTCAAATTTTTAATAAATTACAAAAAAAAAAAAAAAATTCTTAAAAATTAATTACCCTAAATGTTGACATACAATAAATTAAAATTTAAAAAAAGAAGCTGAAATTTTTTTTTTTGATCATAATACGAGTATTATATATAATATATTTAATATCAAAAATATATATAAATATTATTAGAATTCAGGTTCGGTTTGGGTTCGAGTTGCTAGCATCTCAATTCAAGCCCAATTCTAATTAAAATTGGGTTGAGATATTTTAACACAAATCCAACCCTACTTGTACAAATGATTGTCAAAGCCCGTAAAAAATTAGATTGGGCTCGGGTTGCCTAACCCAAGTTGCACCCCTAATTAAGAATAGGGATGGCAATGGGGCGGAGTTGGGATGGAGTTGGCTAAACCCTACTCCGCCCCATTAAAAAATTCGTTATACCAACTCCGCTCCAACTCCGAGACGGGTTTACAATTGGTATACCATCCCCGCCCCTACTCTGGTAGACAAAATACCAACTCCACCCCGCATACTCCGTTTAATTGCGGTAAAGTTGAAACTGTTGAATTAATTTCTGGACTTGGGATAGAATACTAAGATCTTGAATCTTTGAAGATTGAATCACGTGCACAATTGTAGAATTTTAGTAAGTAGTAATTCTAGCGAATATTTAGTCAAAATATATTAATGGACACTTAAAATTAAATATATACTTTATATATATATATATATATATATATAATTGGGGTCGGGGCGGGGGCGGGGGCGGGGGCGGGGGCGGGGGTGGGGTGGGGGCATCACTAAATCCGCCCCCGCCCCAAACCAGCTTCGGGTTTTCAATTCTTTTACCATATCCGTCCCAAACCCATTTATGGAGCTACCAAATCTGCCCCATTAGGAGCGGAGCGGGGTGGAAACCCAGCGGGTTGGAGGATATTGCCATCCCTAATTAAGAAGGACGGAAGTATTGTGTTTATATCTCTGACGTAGTATGAAGAGACTTCAACCATTTATCTTTTACTATAGTTCTTGGTGATATATATAGCTTTCACGATAGCTCTTGGTGATATATATAGCTTTAATATAACTTTCTTTCTAACTTCAATTGATTGTAACTGATAGGGAAAAATAAACCTAACCAACCTTAACCTAACGATAGAGGCAACTAAGTATTGACCAGTCGCCAGACCTCTTCGACTTTCGAACGATGATATTTCCATTGGATAAGAATGATAATATTTCATTATCAAGGATAATGAAAGATGACGTAGTTCAACAGGGTAAGGATAACCTTGACGTAATTTGAGGAAGTCAAAGGGGTAAATCATATCCCCGACAAATCTGGCAACAAACGGATCACCTCTGATCTCGCACAAGCAGATTTCCTCTGATCCAGCAAATGAAATGAGGGAGAGCGACTATAAGAATGATATCCTACCAGTCAATAATGGTATGACAAAAAACTATTATTAAATCCTTACCTTTCTTTTGGACCTCCGGTGACTGACTTGATCGTCGGAGAGCTCTTGGCAGGTACCACACCGTTGCCGTCAAGATTCATCGATCTTTTACTATCTTCTTTGCAGGAAAACGGTGTCGTATCGGACCGCGTGGATTTCTCCCCCAACAGTTGGCGCTGTCTGTGGGAAACGATGATTCCCTTAAATCCATAAATTATTCAATTGGGTATATGCACTTGAGGTCCGGTATGGTAACTGGAAAAGAAACATCATTGCAAGGATCCAGTCAAAGAAAAGGGTCGGGTGAACACCCAAACGTCCCGAATGACCAGGAATGGCTTACAACGTTAGAACTTCAGGTCCAAACTCTAAATCAGGGTATGGACCAGTTGATTCAGCAAAATGCAAAGATCCTGCAACATCTTATCCTAGCGGGACCACCACCTCAACAGGAATTGTCCAACCCATATCCTCCTAATCTGAATGATGGGGGAGAACACGAGGAGGACCGAGAAAACAATCCTCTTCACAAGTTTGAGGCAGAACAAAGCCAAGTCGGAAACCGACACAGAGAACCTCCTTCCCCGCCTCCACGGAATCCCCAACCTCAAACAAGCACAACCTTTTGTGTTAAGGAAAAGACAGAGAAAGTTACCTATTTCAACCTATAGATCAAGGATCTCAAGGCGAAAATGGAAGATGTAATGCAGGTTATAAAAAGGAAAGGTCCTGCCGCCATAGATGACCCGGTGCAGAGGACCAACTTGCCGTTCAGCCCCGCCGTTATGAAATGCCCCCTGCCTAGCAAGTTTAGGATGCCCTCGTTCGAAAGCTTCGATGGGACCAAAGATCCCCTCGATCACCTGGAGACCTTTCAAGCTCTTATGCATTTACACGTTGTGCCAGATGAAATCATGTGCCGAGCTTTTTCCATTACACTTAAGGGATCGGCAAGAGTTTGGTTCAACAAGCTGAAGCCAAGAACCATCAACACCTTCGAAGAACTGAGTAAGCAATTTGTAAGTCACTTCATTGCAGGTCAGAGGCATAGGAGGCCGGCCACCTACCTGCTTACCGTGAAGCAATAAAAGGGAGAGTCGATCCTGGAATACATCACCCGATTCAACACAGAGATGTTGTAGGTAGAAGAGGTGGCGACATGGTGGCTTTGACCGCTTTCATGGAAGGACTCCAAACCTCCAGATTCTTGTTCTCCTTATCAAAAGAACCTCCCACCAGCATGGCAGAGTTGTTGATCAGAGCGCAGAAACACATGAACGTTGAAGACGCCATGAATGCACAAAAGGGAAAGGAAGGAAAGGACAAAAAGAGGTCAGCTCCTCTCGCCAGGGATGAAAATGATACCAACTATAAGAGATCATTCTTCAGCCAAAGCGATAGGACATATCGTGAGAAGGACTTAAATAAGTATACCGACTAACAATTTTTGGAGAGTAGCTCCTTCACATGTAATTTTGTTTTCCAATAAAGTCACCATCACCAATGAGATGGATGACCCTTAGTTTTTAAGCAATAAATATTACGTTTTCAGTTACCTACCTATGTGGTAATACTTCCCTTATTAAAAGGACAAAAGGCCGACTACACCTTATTAAAGGTTTTCTCATTAAAGGGATCAAGGGCCAACAACACATTCTTCCCTCATTAAAGGGACAAGAATCCGACTACTCCCTTTACACAGAAGGGTGAGATAATTGAAGCTTCTTTCATTTACTAGAGAGACGAGACGACTACCTCTCGTATTAAAAGGGTCACCCTCCTTCAGACTACACCTCTTTCTCCCATAAAAGAACGAAGGGTCAACTTCATCTTCTTCCCTCGGTAAAGAGACGAGGGGTTAACTACTCCCTTATTAAAGGGCGAGCTCACAACGCTCGAGCAAATCTACTTCCTTTATTAAAATGGGCAAGAAAGTAATCATCATGCATGCTTAGCTAATAGGACTCGGCATTCCCGATAATCTAATTCCCTTACTAAATGGACGAGCTGAGTAAAACTCGTAAAACCTAATTTTCTTACTAAAGGGATCAGTTGAGTGAAACTCATAAAATTTAATTCTCTTACTAAAGCGACGAGCTGAGTGAAGCTCATTCCCTTATTAAACGAGTGACGAGCTGAGTGAAGCTCGTAAAATTTATTTTCTTGCCAAAGGGATGGGCTGACTGAAACCCACAAAGTTTATAACTAGTACATTGAATTTTTAAAAGAAAAATCCAGTTTTACATCACTAAAGAGTTATTGACCATGGGTTTGAATTCATGCCCTTCTAAAACAGAACCTTGATTTGATATCTGTATTAATTCCACATTGGGAATAGTATCCAAGGGAAGATTATCCAATGGAAGAGTGCCCAAGGGTATCAAAAAAAAAAAAAACCTTACCCAAGGGAAGAGTACCCCAGAGAAGATTATCCAAGGGAATGCAAAAAAAAAATAATAATAAATAATAATAAATAAAAAAAATTACGGTTCAAGTGAACAGTACCCGCGGCACTATTCCCGAGAGAACAGTGCTAAGGGCAAAAAAAAAAAAAAAAAATAAAAATAAAAATTTCACATTCCCAAAGCTAGATGAGCAAGCTTGGGAATGGGGCAACTGATAGGGAAAAATAAACCTAACCTACCTTGATCTAACGATAGAGGCAACTAAGTGTTGACTAATCGTCAGACTTTTTCGACTTTTGAACGATAATATTTCCATTGGATAAGAATGATAATATTTCATTATTAAGGATAATGAAAGATGACATGATTCAATAGGATAAGGATAACTTTGGCACAATTTGAGGAAGTCAAAGAGGTAAATCATATTCCCGACAAATCTGGCAACAAACGGATCTCCTCTGATCTCACACAAGCAGATCTCTTCTGATCCCGCAAATGAATTGAGGGAGAGCGACTATAAGAATGAGATCCTACCAATCAATAAAGGTATGACAAACCTCCGATGACTGACTTGATCGTCAGAAAGCTCTTGACAGGCACCACACCGGTGCCGTCAAGATTCATCGATCTTCTATTCTCTTCTTTGCAGGAAAACGGTGTCGTATCGGACCGCGTGAATTTCTCCTCCAACAGTAACATTTCTGAGTTTTTTATTGTATGTGCAATAAACCTTATGAAGGAAGTGTTAGTTTACATTTTGCTTCCCTCCGGCAAACAAAAATATATATATATATATATATATATATATATATATATAGACACACACACACATCAGAATATGTCAAAGAAAGTTGCTATTTTGAAACAGTTATGGAGGAGATGCATGAGAAATTATTATATGGTCCTTGTTAATTACAACATGACACGTAAGTAAAAATCTGAAAAAACTTGACACGTATAGTTGTGTACTGAGTTGTGATTAGTCTGGACCACTGGAGACTGCACTTGTTAGTTCTAATCTTCTTCTGTAAAAGGCATATAGTAAAGTAAATGATGAACTTCATTCAACTGTTTCGGAGTTAAGAACTGGAATACCATTCTATGCTCCCAATCTTGCCCTGGACTGTGGAACAGCATTATTAAAAAACCTTTTCAAAAAATATACCACAGGAGGGGAAAAGTATGAACGATAATTCATTCGGATGAGCATTTAAATTCAGCCACCATTAACGGAACAGAGATACATTCAATCTCAACATTCGATCTCACAACAGTACAATTCATTACAGGAGACAGACTTTTTAAGTGATTAAAAGTAATTATTGTTCAAATAAGTTCATTATTCAAATAAATTTTACAGAAGTTTAACTATACGAAAGCACTACTTGGTTATAGATGTTAATTTAATTTGACCAAGTTACAATCACGTAGGATCGAAGTTGAACCCTGATTACTAACAAAAGTTTTAAAAAATGGGGCAAAACAAAAAGTAAATCGATATAATCTTTTCTAAGCAGAACCAGGGTTCATTACACCAGCACGAATTCTCATCATTTCGGATCTTTTGCTTCGATTAATCCAGTCTTCAATCGAGAGAATCTGAAGTTCCCTTGAAGGATCGGCTTTTCAATCGATGCTCAATGTTTTATGAAAATCTCCAATTTTGAAAATCATTGAGAAAAGTTGGAATTATTCAAAACATAAGTCTGAGCCATTTGATGATCAAATCTAAGTCAAGTATTACCTTTAACCTGGATATTTTATCGAGTCTTGCAAGATTTGCGGCGCATTGTTTGTTGATCTTCATCTCCATCATTTTTTGAGGAAGAAGTCGAAAACACACTAAATAAGGAAAATATCCAAAAAGTTGCTATTACAAGAACACTCTTAAATATAAGAATGAGAGAGACATATTGTATATTGTATTGATGTAAATAATATAAAAATAAATAGGAATTTATATAGGTATAAGAATATATAGGGGTTTATATAGGATTTATATAGGAGACAACATATATGGACAGCAAGTAAACTAAAACCATATATGGTAAACCTAAATCTATATGGTTGACTATTGATTTTGGCTCAAATTTAGAGATGTGTCAATTCATATTTAAATATTTTATTTTATTTATTTATTTTTTGTATTTCAAAATCCAGAAGTAATTTATTCTTGTCAAATAAAATAAAATAAATATGATCTATATTATGTTTCTAACAAATTAATGTTTGACACTGTAGATGGAACCTTAAGAAAATGGTAAGAAAGTACATATGACACCAAAAGAAGTACGTCCAAAAAAAGACTACTACTTTGGGACAATCCTACAACATGTAGCTCTACTTCACTACCATCTTATTTGTGGGAAAGGATATTGTCCGAGTTAAATTATAAAATTGATATTGGTTTCAAAATATTTTACAAGAAATACAAAGGTTGACTGAGTTACTAGAGACAATCCACATAAGTTAGTGAAGAGAAGGATCCATCAAAGGAAGATTCTCCATGGTCTTAAACAAAGTAGAATCATCAAGACTTTATTTATTTATTTTTTATGTAACCTATATTATGTTTTATTATATGTAATGTAAAATAAATGTTCTTGATTAATTGTGTTTGGTAGAGAATTTGCAAATTCATTATATATATATATATAATATAAAGTTATCTTAACATAATATTTTTTGAAGAGTTATCTCAAAAGAGTTGTCACGATTGTTGTGAAAAGTTGTCATTATTATTAACGTATATTTTTTATATTATATTTTCCTATATACAAATAGTTTTATCCAAATTGAAATACATGTTCGGTGAGAATTCATTTTTGTTTTCTTTCACGATAAACTATTTTCTTAACATAATAAAATGTGTATATGAATCCATCCCTATCACCCATCATCTCTTACCATCTCTGTGAAATAAAATTTTCTCTTTCGAAAGACTTGTATGCAAATTGAAATAAATGGTTAGAACTATTCTTTTAATTTTTTTAGGACTTTGTGATTTCATAGAGTTTATTCTCTTGGATCATTTTTTAAGATTTTTTTGCAATATATTAATAAATATAACATGATTTTTTGTTTTTAAAAGAAAATTTTCTATGTATTTTTTTATTTCTCATGTATCAATAATCATATACCGACTCTCTTTATCACTTCAAAGTTTTATTTTTTATGTTGTTTATTATTTATTGTTTACGTAACTTATAAAAGAAGAACTAAACTACTTAATGAGTTACAATCTTAACGACAAACACACCTTTTAAAAGTCAGATAGAAAGATAATTAAGACCCTCATATAAATCATATTAATAGTTATGTGACTTTTTTTTATTCTTTGTATTAATAGTTAACACTCAAAAGATAAATTTGTATTAACATCTATTCCGTTAATCTAAATTAATTCTAATTAAATTATTTTCTATTTGTATACAATTTTATTAATTTAATATTAACTTAAATAAGTTAAAATAAAAACAATTAAAGAGATTTTTAAATTACATTATTGTTATTAATAAGTTTATTCCGAAATAACACATCAATTATTGAAGGATATGAACTTAAATAAGTTAAAATAAAAACAATTAAAGAGGATTTTAAATTACATTATTGTTATTAATAAGTTTATTCCGAATTAACACATCAATTATTGAAGGACACAAACGTTCATATAAATGACACAACCTTTCACAAAAGACACACATGTCGGATAAAATAATAAAATATCAGTTGTCCAACATATTCAATACAATAATTGAAACTAAATTATTAGTAAGTAAATAACAAGATTAACATAAATATAAACAGAGTAATTATAAAAAGTCGCATCACCATTCGGTAAAATTCAACTGAAGATATCAATAGCCTAATGGCCAGCGATACCAGGCTTCTACTTCCTAAAGGGAGGTCAGGGGTTCGAGCCTCGGTGGAGGCATGTGTATGTAAGTATCAATTAAAAAAAAAAAAAATCAACAGAAAAAATTAAATACTAATTAAAAATGATTTTTGTTCTAAAAGGAATCACTCTGATTAAAAAATATTATTAGTTAGTCAATCTTTTTATTCTTTCATTTTTTGTTTTGGAAGATTCAAAATTAAAGTCAATTTTATTTATTTTGAGATAAAAGAATATATAAAATACCAATTATTTATTCAATGTAGATTTTTATTTACGTGATCATTTTTTAGTAATACATATATATATATATATATATATATATATATATATATATATATATATATATATATATATATCTAAAATACATTTATGAGTTATAATCATTACCCGTTCAGGCTTTCTATTTAAGTAGTTTATGATACCCATTTGGTTAGTCCATTATTACTAACCCAAATCCATTCCTTTAAATAAAAATAAAGTAAAATAACATAAACAATTAAACATGTAAGCTAACACATAATTACAAACAAATTAAATCACATCAAAGAAATACACACAAATAAATCACATAATTCACATAAAACAATTAAATCATTTAATCACATAAACATATAACCACATAATCAATTAAAATGTAAATAAAATTAATTAAATAAATCATTTTAATATCCACTAAAAACGAGGGGTATTACAATATATAAGTGGATGAAAAGAATATCAAAATAGTTTCCGAGCTAGCACGAAAATCTGGCCTTAGGGCCACACAGGACCTCGGACTGAAAATTCAAAAATGACAAAATGACCTGTAATGCATTTCTAAGAGTTCAAAACTCAAAAATATGTACTAAATAACACTTGGAATACACGCGACATTCGAAATAAAATAAATAAGAAAATAAGGAAAATGCCAAAAATGCAAAACATTACACTACTTACCGTGTAAGAAATCAGGTTATACACTGTTCAAACCTTACTGTTCAAACTGCTTAAAGAGATGTGTATGGAAATGTTAAGATTGAAATGGAAGATTTTTTATATATAATTCTATAAAAATGGAGTTTTGAGGGTCAAAAGACAAAAGAATGAAGTCAAAATCTAGTTTTCCAAATTAATGGAATTTTATGATAGTCTGATGTGGACATGAAAAATTACTATATATCATCTTTTTATTCCCAAAATATCCTTCTATTATTGTTATGAAATTATGTTACTACCCCTCTCATATCTAGAGAGAAGATTTATGCTAATCCTCTCAAACTCTCCTTATATGGCAACTCCTCTTTCATCAAACTCCCGAAACACATTGTCAAAATCACTGTAAAAAGAATGAAGTCAAAATTCACTTTTCTATTCATTTTATTTATAAATCATCAGTTCTCAATGTAATATCCTTTCTAACTTTGATTTCCCCCTCTATTTAACTTATTTATTTTTATATATCTATATACTGTGAAGATCTTGAATTTGGCAGTGGTAGTGAGAGAGAATAGAGATAATCAAATACTATAATATTTATTAGTGTGGGTTTAAATGGCAATTTTATTTGTTTAGTAAATTTATTTTAATAATTATGAAACTTCATTATTTTAATAAAAAAATTACATTAAAATAAATATATAAAATAGAAATAAAGAGAGGGGAAAATCAAAGTTAGAAAGAAATTACATTGAGAACTTAGAAAGGAAATTAAAAATAAATAAGTAAAATAGAGGAAGAAATCAAAGTTAGAAAGGAAAACATTGAGAACTGATATTTATAAAGAAAATGAATAGAAGAGTGGATTTTGACTTTATTTTTTTTTTATAGTGATTTTGACGGTGTGATTCGGGAGTTTGAGGAAAGAGGAGCTGTAGAGAAGGAGAGTTTGAGAGGATTGACATAGATGTGTTTCTCTTCTCTCTCTAGATTTGAAAGGGTTAGTAGCATAATTTCATAACAATAATAGAAAGTTATTATGATAATAAAAAGATAATATATAGTAATTTTCCATATCCACATCAGACTTACATCAAATTCCATTAATTTGGAAAACTTGATTTTGACTCAATTCTTTTGTCTTTTGACTCCCAAAACCCCTTTTTATGGAATTATCCCTATATATTTTGTAAAACCGTGTCTTGAATAGTAAATGTACCTTCAGTTTTTGCCGGCATGGCGCCATGTATTGAAATGTGGAGATTAGAAAATAACAACTTTTAGTAAAGTGGGTTTTGAAGATTTAAAATATAGTGTGGAAATTGAAAATGGAAGGTTTTTCAGTAAAGCCATTTCTTGAATTGAAAACGGACCTTGAAAATAGAAATTGAGATTTTGTCCACATGACAACGCGGACTTATTAAATTGTACAGATTTAAAAATGCCACTTTTAATAAAGTAGGTTTTCGAGATGTAAAATGTAGAGTGGAGATTGGAATAGAGGGTTTTAAAGTAAAATCGCACTTTCAACTTAAAAATGTATCTGAAAATGGAAATTGAGATTTTGCCAACATGACGGTGTGAACTTAGAATGTAGAGATTTGACACTGACCACTTTTAGTAAAATAATTTTTTTAGAGATGTAAAATGTAAAAGTAGAGATTGAGATGGAGGGTTTCTAGTAAAATCGTGCTTTGAACTTGAAACTGTAGTTTTGAAATTGAGAGTTTCTAGTAAAGTCGTGCTTTGAACTTTAAAATGCAGTTTTGAAATCGAGAGTTTACCGGTATGGCAGTGGACTTGAAATGTAGAGATTAGAAAATAACGACTTTTAATAAATTGGGTTTTGAAGATGTAAAATATAGAGTAGAATTTGAAAATGGAAGGTTTTTTTTTTTTTTTTTTTTTTTTTTGTAAAACCATGTCTTGAATTGAAAATGGAAACTGAGATTTCACCGGCATGATGGTGTGGACTTAGAATGTATGTAGAGGAGATATTGAACTTAAGGGTTTCTAGTAAAATCGTGCTTTGTACTTGAAAATGGAGATTGGGACTTTGCCGGCACGAGGGCGTAACTTAGAATGTAGAAATTTGAAAATGATCACTTTTAATAAAGTGATTTTTTATAAAATTGAGAGGTTTTTAGTAAAATCGTAGTTGCAAAAAAAAACCAAGATTGACCATGATCGATAACTGTGGGATGCACGTCCTGTGGTAGAAGATTCTGAAAGGACTTCTCCTTATCCTTATCTTTTTCTTTTTGAACAAGACTTTTTCTTTTTCTTCTTTTTTCTTTTTTCCTTTTCCTTTTCCTTTTTAAAAAAGGAAAAAAAAGTAGAGAGGGAATTGTCCTCTATAGTGGTCCTGACTAATGAATAGTAGGCTTAGAGCAATTATGCATAAATGATTGAGTTTTTGCTACTTGTTATTTGAACTTGCTTGTTAATTGATCACCAGCTACTTCGCTTTCATTAATTTGTAATCAGAGAGATGATGATGATGATGAGTACCCGCATTGTGCTTCTCTTGCTTTGGCTATTGTTATTATGTGATAGGATTAAACCAGATGAAGGTGTTTGCAGTGAAAAGGAGAAAAGAGCACTTCTAAGCTTCAAACAAAGTATCAGTTGGGACCCTTCAAACCGGCTATCCTCATGGTCTGTAGAGCAAGATTGTTGTACTTGGATTGGAGTCCGGTGCAACAATGTTACTGGTCGAGTCATCCACCTTCACCTCTCCAATCCATACAATTACTACAATTACTACCCGGGGTATGATGAGACCCAGCAGTTGGGTGGGAAGATTAGTCCCTCTTTGGTGGAATTAGAATCTCTGAGTTACTTGGACTTGAGCTTCAACAATTTCAGTGGTTCTACTATTCCAAGTTTCTTCGGTTCCATGCCAAGTTTGAGATATCTGAACCTCTCTCATGTGCTTTTTGAGGGGTTGATTCCTCATCAGCTTGGGAACCTCTCGAGCCTTCGTGTTCTCGATATAAACTATAATAATCAACTTTATGTTGACGATCTTAGTTGGATTGCTCGTCTTCATTCCTTGGAGTACCTTGGCATGAGTTGGATCGACCTTCACAAGGCAGCTACTTGGCATCAATCCATTAGCAAGCTTCTTTTCCTTTCAGTGCTAGATTTGTCCATGTACGGAATCGAAGGGCTGATTCCTCATGCACTTGGAAACCTCTCGAGCCTTCGTTATCTTGATCTATCCTATAATTATCAGCTTATTGTTGATGACCTTAGTTGGATTGCTGGTCTTCATTCCTTGGAATGCCTTGACATGAGTGGGATCGACCTTCACAGAGCAATCAATTGGGTTCAAGAGGTGAGCATGCTTCCTTCCCTTTCACAACTACATTTGTTCAGCTGCCAACTTGAGAGAATGATTCCACCTCTTGCTTTTGTTAATTTCACGTCTCTTAAAGTCCTTGATCTTTCGTACAACCATTTCAATTGGAAGATACTGTTGATTAATCACACTCGTAGCCTTATGTCTCTTGATCTATCTTATAATTCCCTATATGGCCAAATCCCAGACGATCTTGGGCAACTGAAACATCTTGAATTTCTCTCACTTTCTGGGAATTCATTGTATGGTCCCATTCCAGCATCTATTGGAAACTTATCGTCCTTGAGATTATTAGATCTTTCTGCTAATAAATTGTTTAGTCCCATTCCAGCATCTATTGGAAACTTATCGTCCTTGAGATTCTTGTATCTTTCTTATAATAAATTGAATGGCACTTTGCCAAACACTATGGGGTTCCTCTCAAATCTAGAGGAACTAAATGTAGCAGACAATTCCTTAGCAGGCATTGTTTCCGAAGCCAGTTTTGCCAAACTGTCAAAATTGAAGAAATTGTATACGTGGTCAAACTCTCTGCTCTTCAGCATGAGCTCCAATTGGGTTCCTCCTTTTCAACTTGACGTACTTGAATCACCAAACTTGAATCTCCCACAATGTGGACGTCGCTGACTGCTATTTCTAGCAGGATTTCTAAGCCGATAATTAATGCTTCATACTCGGCTTGATTATTTGAACACTTGAAATCCAAAAAGAAGGAAAATGAAATTTGATTCCCTGTTGGGGATATTATGACGATGCCAACTCTTGAGCTTTCACTGGTACTTAACCCATCGAACATTAAAGTCCAAGGGGTCATGAATATGGTTGCCGAGTCAAGCTTATCAAATACTTGTGATTCAATTTCAGGCGAGGGATGATTGGTAAGAAAATCTGCCAATGCTCTCCCCTTAATCACCTTTTGTGGAACATATGTAAAGTTTAACTCCATTAGTGCCAGCGCCCACTTGCCGATCTGCCCTGTAATTAATGGCTTTGATAGCATATATTTTATAAGATCTTTTTGACAAACAATATAAACCAAAACAAGCAATATATAGACTCTTAATTTCATTGCTGCAAAATACAAAGCCAAACATAATTTTTATATCTACACTCGACTGGAGTTAAAACTCGGCTGAGATAATATATTGCTTGTTCACTTCCCGCTTCATTCTCTTGTGATAGCATAGCTCCAACGGATTCTTCAGCAGCCGATAAATATAACTTCATCGGCTATTTCTTCTTTGGCGGCATCATGGTAGGAGGGGTCGATAAGTATTTCTTAATCTAGTCAAATGCCATTTGATGTGTATCATCCCATTTGAATTCTTCCATCGGCTTCAGCTTGAGTAGCGGGGAAAACACATGTAACTTACCAGCTGTATTAGTAATAAATCGCCTGAGATAGTTCACCTGACCAAGTAATCTCTGCAATTACTTCTTGCTTCTCGGCGCACTGGCATCAATAATTGCCATAGCTTTATTCTTGTCGATCTCTATTCCCCTCTGGTGTCCAAAAAAACCCAAGAAGTTTCCTGCTGATACTCCAAAAGCATACTTTATTGGGTTCATTTTTAGCTTATGAGCCCTCATTCTCTCAAAGGATGCTTTAAGATGAACCAATTGCTCCTTTTTTGTTGCTAATTTTACCACTACATCATCAATATACACTTTCATAAACTTGCTGAGCATATCATGAAAAATAGAATTCATAACTCACTGATATGTAACACCGGCATTCTTTATCCGAAAAGGCATTACTACCCATTCAAAAGTTCCAATCGATCCTGGACATCTAAAAGCTATCTTTGGGATATCCTCCTCGGCTATATAAATCTGATTATAGCCTAAGTGTCTATCCATAAAAGACATAACTTCGTGTTTTGCAGCCGCATCAATCAGTTGATCGGCTATCGGCATTAGATACTCATCTTTTGGGATTGCCAAGTTTATTTTTCAGAAATCGACACATATACGTAATTTTTCATTCTTTTTGATAACAAGGACTATATTTGATAACCATTCAACATACCTTGTAGTTCAAATAAAGCCAGCATCCAACAATCGTTCAATTTCCACCTTGACTTTGTCTACCACCTTTTGAGACATTCGACGAGGTGGCTGTTTATATGGCTTGTAACCATCTTTAATGGGCAACTGATGTTTCACCAAATCTCTGGATAAACCCGGCATCTCCTCATAATTCCAAGCAAAACAGTCACTGTATTCCTTTAACATGCCGATAACCTCGGCTTATAATTCTAGTTCTAACAGTGCACTGATATAAGTTGGTCTCGGCTCTGCGTCAGTGCCTAAATTCACCTCCTTTAATGGATCCTGAGTTTCTGCTTTAAGATCATCGAGCCTAGCTGGTGCCAATTCCAAGTCTTCCAACTGAATTGCATCTAACTTTTCATTATTGCATCGATCAATCTCAGTAAGATTAACCAATGGTCCTGGCTCTATTATTACTTCTTTTTCTAGCCGTTTCTCGGCTATATATGCTTGTAGCCTAATGCAAGTGGCCCTAAAGGCCTGCTGCCAAGCAGCTTCCCTTTCAAGTTTCGCTTCCATCAACAACTTCTTCAATTATAGCAAGCCGAGGGATCTCTACCTTCGGCATAGAATTCTCCTGCTACAACTCACCAATTTCACGATTGGCAAGACTTCTTCTTATGGTTGCCAATGTTGGTCTTCCATTGTCTCCTGTCCCCATAAATCAAATAGGAACACATTCTTCATCATACAAAATAGCATCTGCTGAGTATATTTTTGCCACAAATGGCTTGTCATCAACATTCACTATCTTTACCTTTTCTCCATCCCAAAAAATTAGCATCTGATGTAACGATGATGGAATACACATATTTGGATGAATCCAATCATGGCCTAATAATAAATTATAGGAAGCCGTGGATTCAATAATAAAGAATGCCGCAAAAGATGTCCTACCTCCAACTTCTACTTCTAAAGGAAGGATTCCTTTAGTGCTAGTAGATCCTTCGTTGAAACCACAAATTGCTACGTCAGTAGGAATACATCTTCCATACTCTTGCCGAGTTTCTTTAATGTATTTGCTGGAATAACATTCAGAACCGAGCCATTGTCTACCAAGACTCGATTAATAGGTTGACCTTCTACCCATACCTTAATATAGAAAGGCCCGAGTTGTTGAGTCATTGCTAACAAAGGTTTTTCAAAAACCACTTTCTCTGCCGATTCTGAAGAAAGAATTGACAAATTCCGAATCGGCTGATATGATACCCCCGGATTTCCGGATGCGGGTTGGCCAGGCCCACGCCTGATTACCCGAGGATATTAAACCAATTAGCAATAAACGAACACAGAATACAATTAAGAAAATAGGAATAACTAAATTGCTAAAAAGAAACTAGAATGATAATCCAAATACTGAAACCTTAGAATAAAATTTTATTAATAAAGAATTATTCTGATACATCTAAATTCTCCATTTCTAATACAATTCGGGAATCCATCTGGTGGACCCCTAATAAACTCCAACACTGAAATCAACAACTGAAGAACCCCAATGCTAAATCCCGAAGAAAGTCCTACGTCGTCGGAAGGATGAGAAGCCGTCTCTACTCAGCACGAACAAGCTCTAAGACCTGGAACCATCCGTTACCTGAAAAATAATAGTGGGTCAGGCCCATGAACAAGTTCTATCCTAACTATAATCCAAATAGAGACCCGATACGCAGATACATCCTAAATGTCTCAACCATATCTATATAGTCTGTAATAGATAAATATATATCCACACTACAGGATTCTCACTAGACTATGCTGAGGGTCTCAACCTGAATAGAAGGCAACATACAAAATGCACCTGATTGGGCATGACTACCTAAGCTTAACAGGGTATACCTCAACCAACATAGCTAGCTATGCATCCTACTGCATATACGCTCCCTAACCGTCGACAATGAGACTCAAGCTCAGATCGCGGTACCATAATTTATATATATAAATTCCCATCCAAACCAATGTAGTGCCGCTCAACTGTTCGTTGCCATGACACGACATAAAATTAGGATTTAAGTGTTTTAATTAAATCCCTATCCATTCTAGTACAGAAATATAACAACTATCCAATATGTCGTTCAACTATTTTAGTTGATAGGACATGAAACCATGTAGGATTTAACTATTTTAGTTAATCCATTCCGTATGTATGAATGGGTAGGAATTAGCGTTTTGATCTAATCCGTCCCTCCGTATGCCACCGTCCCATACCGGTGCATACAATGCATATGATCTATAATTGATGCAACAACTCATTCAGTTCATCAAATAAATCCACATAATCCAAATAGTTGATAAACAGAATTTAAACAGTACATCAACTATAATCCCAAAATACCATCCCTGTAATAGCTAAAACAGTTTAATAGTCCAACAATAAAAATCCAAATCCATAATCTAAGTAATTGCATAAACAATTTAATAATCCAGCAATTAAAATCCAAGCATTTAATCCAAGTAATTGCATAAACAGTTTAATAGTTTAGCAATTAAAATCCAAATCTATAGTCTAAGTAATTGCAGAATAATGAATAATATTGCAGCAATTAATTCAAATCCTAATTCATGTAATTGCAAAAACTAGTTTATTAATTTAGCAATTATACTCCAAAGTGTGCATAAATCAAATTTATCAAGTAAATGACCCTAATGTGCATTTAAAACAAGATTTAAATCATGATATAATTCCTTAAATTGCCCATTTAAAAATTGAGCAATTACTTCTCTTCCAACCGTTAAGAGTATGTGAATCGTCTAAATTTCACACAGTTCATTCCATTCCTATAATAGGCTAACTTATGCAATTAGAGAGCCTAAAATCCCTTGAAATTACTTTTAAAATTGTTAGTCCAGTCCCTGAAACAATTTAGAATTCCAAACATAGCCCAAACAGTGCCCGAACAGCTCCAGAATGCAACCAAACGAAACCTAACCAAGGGAGCCTGCTCTCAAAACCATAGAGCAGGCTCTTTGCACCATAGAGCCAGCTCTTGAAAGCTTAGAGCCTCCTCTATCCAATTCTGCTCCATTTCACCTATCAGCTTCGTCTCCGGCCATTCCCAACCTTCTGTTCATCTTTAATACTGAACCTAAGAGTCCTATTTATACCCAAAATCATCTACATGACTTGTTTTTATAATCTGTTCAATCACTGAATTAAAACTACGTAATTTAACTTTCCTCTAACCGTTAACAGTACTGAAAAGTTGTCTACTTTCCTACTATTTAACACTTTAGCATAAATGTATAAACTATGCAATAAGAGGTTTAAATACACTTGAAGTTTAAATTAAGAACCCCAAGTGCCCTCACAACACAGTTTGAAAGAATTAAAATCATCCAAACGTGCCCAGAAAATCAGAAAACAATAAAATACGTCAAAATAGGAGAGAGCCTGCTCTTGAAACTTGAGAGCAGGCTCTTATATGCATGGAGCCGGCTCTATACCATCTTAGAGCCGGCTCTTGAAGAGTGGGAGCCTGCTCTTGGCTTCCCAGAGCCGGCTCTCTCCCTCTCCGTGAGCCTCCAGTCCATTCCAGCCTTGTTTCCGACCTTCTGCTTCGACATCAGCCATTTCCACTCCTTCCGTTTGTTTTTAAAACTATTCCTAAAATTCCTAAGTATGTCCAGAATCATCCCATACTCTTACTTATGTCAATTTGCATTAAATAAAAACCTTAGAACATTCACCGATCAAACATGCTTAGGAAGAGCAAACACTGTAACCAAACCAAACTTGCATGAACTGTAACAAAGTTAATTCACGTATACAGATAATTGCTTTAGCATATAATAAGCATCTAAGATTCAATTTAATAATCAATTAAAACCCTAGAGACTATCTAAGGATGCACAGAACATAGGCAACGGGAGAGAGAAAAGAAAGAACTTGCCTCTGTGGTTTTTGAATAAAAACCTCGTCGCTGTCTTCCTAAGTTTTCCAACGATCATGACTACCGTCAAGCCTCCTACCGCTCAACCTTCCCTTCTCCTATGTCTGATCCTTAATCCACAGTTGAAACCCTCACCAAATGTTCCTCTCTATCTCTCTGGTACGTGAAAATGATTTGCATCTTTTTTTTTTTAAAACCCTAAGTCGACATAATAATATATTTATAGGCTTAGAAACTAAAATCCTAATTCTAATTTTAATCCGAGAGAGAAAAGAACAACCATAAAAGTTATAATGTAAGTCGGCTAAAAACGTGAGAATATATATAACCCTAAAATTATAACCTATATTAAATTATGATTAATACCACAAGTTTAATTATTAATAAATACCAATAATTAAATCTAACTCTATATATATATATATATATATATATATATATATATATATATATACCCATATATACATGTATATACTTCCATGGGTGAAACGGTACCCATTTACATTATCCAAATAGTCCGTTAATCCTATTCAAGCCCAAGTTCGATTAAAAAAAAATAAATAAAAAAAATAAAGACAATACATTTAATTTAACATTCAAATACCACTTAATCATGAAACATAATCAAAACAAAGAATTCAATTTACCAATTAAACATTTAGACAATTAACCAAAAACCATTTAAGCACACACACTTATAATTAAATAGTTAATTCATTTAAACAACAAAACAGGAAGCCACATAACAAAAGTCATGAAAACACCTAAAAATAATAAAATAAATAATAAAATTTCAATTATATCCTTTTTAAATTTAGGGGTATTACAGCTGAGTTTCCTTCTCATTCTTCTCAGTATTTGCATTCGATGCCGATGGAGATTGGAACATTGTTGGTAATATAAATGCCATGTTACATGACATCTCATCTGGGAAACTGCCAAACTGAATTTTGAACTCATTGTTGCGTCTGGGCCACGTTGGCTGATGCTCCTCATCCGGTTCATCTTTATCTGGAATGCCGATTTCCTCGGCCAACATTACTTTGCTTCTTTCCTCAGCTTTCCTTTTTTCCTCAGCCTTTCTCCTTTGTTCCCTTCGTTTATGAGATTGAGTTAAACCCCCATTCTGATATTGTTGAGCTTTAGGGAATTTCGGATGATTAACTCAAGTCCATCTATCTTCAGTTGAGTCTATCCTTGGTTTTACAGTTCGCACTCTGTATGAATCGGCTCCTTTCTGTATCCAAATTTCTGACTGAACTGGCGACTGCTTCTTAAAGCTGGGATGCCGATTTTTGGGATGAAATCAACTAGTTATATCTACTTGCCGAGTTGGCTTTCCCGCTTTCAAATGGCTGTTGCTGGGACCACCTTGTCGAGGCTCTTCTCTAGGCTTCAACGGGAAAACAAGCCTCTCAAGAATTCCTTTCTTCTTTAGTTGAACCTCCATTGGCACATCTTTCTTTGGTTTTTGCTTTCCTTTGTAATTTGGGCAACAACCATGGTCAATCAAGGCTAATTGAGCCTCCCTTAATTGCTTCTACAATTCTGCTATCTTTTCAGGTGTTGCAGTTAATGAAAGGAACTCACCAGATATCTTTTCATCCTTTTGCCGATTCTCTCGCTTGGCTTATCTTATCACATTTGTAGATGTGATTGTAAGAAATGGATTAGTATCCATCTTCATGGTCTCTGAAGTTTTCTCTAGGAATTTTAAAGTACCTTCGTCAATAGCTTTCTGCAATACACCTCGTAGAACAGTATAATCATTAGTAGCATGGTTGCAAGAGTTATGATACTTACAATACTCTTTTCCTTTCAAGTCACTTGCCGATAGAATCTTATGCCATTTAGGCAAAGATATCATTTTATCGGCCATCAAGTGATCAAAGATTTGATTTGTTTTAGACAAGTCGAAAGAATAACTTTTCCCTGTATCGGTAAGACCTTTCCTTGCTGCCGATGTTGATGCTGATGATGAATTGCCCCCCGTGGTCGATTTAGGTTTAACCAATGCCTCACAAATGTATGGCTTTTTGATATTGACTTCTGCAATGTCAACTTCTAATTCATCTCCAACTTCTGCCGAGAATACCTCATAATTAGGGTCCTTATACCAAGTGCCCTTAGAAGAATTCTTCCTCTCTTTCTCTTCTTTTAGTATTTCCTCATACCGAGAAGCCCCGTCTACTAAGTTGAAAAGATCTTGAAACTCAACCCAATCAAACCTCTAGCAATGTTCAATGTCTAGACCATTCAATTCCAACTTGATGTATTCTGGTTCTGGCAAGCTTACTCGGCATTTGAGTTTAGCCTTTCTGAACCTGGCAACAAAAGTCTTAACCGATTCGCTCGGTAACTGAGATAATCGGGATATGTCTGCCAGCGTAGCTTCTGTCTCTGTTCGGCAGAATTGGGTATGGAACGCCTCCTCTATCTCATCCCAAGTCTGAATAGAATTGGCCGGTAAGTTGCTGTACCATTCAAACGCCGCTATGGCAAGAGAGCTAGAGAATAACCTCATCCTTAACCAAGGGCTAGGACCTACTTCTCCACATTGTGCGGTGAACCTTGCAATATACTGCACCGTAGAAAAATTCTCTTCACCACTGTATATAGAAAAATCAGGATACCAATAATTTCTAGGCAACTCATGAGCATTGACATGATCAGGATAGGGCTTTCTGTAAACCGGCCGAGCACGTCTGCGACCTTATGCTACTTTGGCCTGTATTAAAGCCAAAATCTAAGCCCTATCAATCCCTGCATTTCTTCCTGGAGGATCATTTGGGTGCTGCGGAATGAATGGATTAACCCATTCCCTTTGATGATCGGTATTTACTTGCCCCCCAGCAGCCGTTAGAGGTATCAATGGATTAGCCCTACCTTGGTTTAGGTTGCCTATCACTTCTTGCTGATCTCTTACTGGTGGAATTGGCTGCATATGTGGATGCTACACATTTTGATTATGCTGATCATTCATTGGTGGCTGGTGCACTGGCACAGTACTTACTACCGGCGGATCTGATAAGATTGGTGGATTCCCCATCGGCATGCCGAGTGTATGATTCGGCACATTGTCGATTGTAATACCAAGTGCTGCTCTTGTTGGTACCACGCCTGTTGATACTGTGTGAGGCCTTTGGGATATATGTACCAATTCTGCCGTCATATGCTGAAATATAGACTCATTGACATGAGACGCCTCGGCTTGATCATGTCGGCTTTGATTAGTCGATATACTGGTTTCAAGTTTCTGACTCATCTTTTCCAACTGATCGTACATCATTTGGTTTAACTCCCCAGTCATCGACCTCATCTCATGTATTTGAGAAACCAAAATTTGATTTGATTCCCCCATTTGGGATCTCACCTCGCCGATCTGTGCTTGCTGGGCATCAATTTTCTGCATAATCGATTCCAATACCTGACCCAAAGGAAGATCGGATGGAATAAATGAATCGGCATCATCGCCTACGCCCATTTGTTGATTCTCTTCGTTAGTGTTGTCACCTGTGGTCACACCTTTCGAATTTCTTAGCTTTGGAGGCATATTTACTATAATTTGCTCACCTGATGGGGTCTCACCGGGCGTGCCAAAAATGTTGACGCTAAGATCGGCTGGCTAGAGCCGATTCTAATTTGATGAGATGCGGGTGTGCCAGAACCAAATATATGGTTCAATTGTGAGTTGTCAACTTATAGTCTCTTAGGGAATGTTGACTTCAAGAGATTATAGGAGATAAAGAACAAATAAACTCCTAAATGAGTTCAATATTGTCTTAATTAAAAGGACTTTACCAGTGAATAAATTATAGTAACAATATGAGAATAGAAATGGGAGAAAAATAGATATAGAAGGTGATACGGAGAAGAGATAGAGAGACAGAGATATAGGGAGAGAAATAGAATGAGACTGAAATAGAGAGAGAGAGAGAGAGATAAAGATAGTAAGGATGTTATTTAGGGAAAGTGCTTGAGAAAGCAAACAAATAAATAAATTGATTCTGAGGGTGCTGGACCTCGTTCTCAGCGTACCCTTTTGTTTATTTATAGAAAATGTTGTAAACAAATTCCTACCAATAAGTATTCTAATTACAATAAAACACTTACTCACTACTAAATTTAAATTCGAATCAACTAATCCTATCGAGAAACGTCCTTATGTAACCAACTCAATATTTCCTATCTCTTTATTGCTTTAGTTATCCAAACCAACCCTATCTGTTGCATTTTCAAAATACTCGATTAATGGCGCCCTTGTGTGTAGCTTCAATCTGGTACAAAATCTGCCATATCCATTGCACTTTCTCCTGTAGCACATTTAAGTTCAAGTTGTGACCCAACCGCATATCTTCAGCCCAACGTCTGAACAAACCAAGCCTTTGCCATATCACTGTCCATCAAACCCAATTATAATCCCTGTGAAGCCCAACCTTCTTCTAACTGCAACATTATTCATCGAGCCTAATTGGAGTTCAAACCCAATTACCGGAATGGGTGTCAACACTTACCAACTAAGAATTTTTATCACATGGATAAAATAAAGCTTTTATCTCTTCAACAATATCTGTCACCAATATTATCATGTGATTGCGTCCTCACCAAACCAAAACATTGCTATAGATTTAATCTTTACCCGCATGGTCGCTCCGCATGATTTCCTAAAAACAAAAAGGTGTCAACACATTAATTATACATCAACAAACATTAATGAGAAGGACCACTCTAATATAGAAGGAAGCAAATAAAGATTTTGATGAGAATATTATTACACCATATTAGTTATTTGTGATAATTATTGATGTTATTGTCCAAATTTTATTAGTGTGTTAAAATTTGAGTTAAATACGATGATTTTTTTTTTTTTGGAAAGTTGAGGCTAATATTATAAATTAAAAAGCATGGTACATGGGAGGCCTTTGGGCCAAACAAACCCATACAATGGGGAACAAGATAGCCTAGAGGCCCAAACAGAAAAATACATTATTTTGACAGCCCAAGACCCAGAATAAACAAAGCACCCAACTATAACGGACAAGTAGCCGTAAATGGTAGAAGCAGGCATAGATCCGGTGAGCAAGCCTTGATGGCATTCGAAGCTCATTGATTCTTATAAGTAGACTAATGAAGTAATGGTTTCAGTGGTCAACTGTCCTAACAGTTTCATTCAAAATAATATACCTTGTTAGTAAAGGTTTAACATGTAGCTCGGGCAGCTGCCCCAAAGGACCAAGCTGGCCCACTAGAAATTCTTTTCTTGTAGAAACTGATAAAAATACATCTCATAAAATTAATAAAATACCCCCTCTATCTAACTTCACTAAATTTTATTTTATTTTATGGATATAATTTATAAATATTTATAAAATGCCTCCCTAAAATTTATAAATTGCCCCTATAAAATTATCTATTTTTAAAAACTTCTATAATTATTTATTTCTTTTCCTTCATATTCTTATTCTTCAAATTTATTTTCATTCTTTTACAAAACTTTTGAATTCCTATTTCTACAATTAAAACCTATTCTTTCCTTCAAAGTTTTCTCATATTTTTCGCTTTTTATTTCTTCTTCTTCTTAAAAATTTCTTTTTTCTTTAATAATATATTTTTTCTTGCACTCATGCATAATTTACGTCCAATAACCTTCTTTTTTCTCTTCTTATTCATTTTTATTCACTTATTCTAATGCATTGTTGTTACACTATTATATTTTTGGCCTGTTGTCTTGCTATAGTTAGTTGGAAAAAAATTATTTTGTCAAGCTTAACATGCCTTCTGAGCCAAATTCCACGCTCCGCCCCTGCACTTGAATCTATCCTTAGAAATCGATAAATCATCTTCATTCTCACCTTTGGGACTCCCTAGCTTCTCCATTACCACTTGTTGACCTTCAAGCTTAAAGATAATGAATATATAGTTTCTCTTTGCTTTTTATTCAAACAACTTCAACTTACACTCATTGTTCACAACCATTCCTATGCCGAATTAGCCTGTCCAAAGAATATTAATTGAAAGAAAAATGGAGCTTATACCTAAATAGAAATGCAAATAAAAACAATGATAGGTCACTAAATGAGCAATATATAACATGTAAATTAAATCAGGAAGAGGAGTGGATTGATGTTTTAGAAATTTACTATTACTATGGTGATTGCTCTGCTTTTAATGTGTTAATCAACATTTGGGGCTACAAACATTATTTAAATGACGTATATTTAGAATTTCAGTTCTTCGAAATAACAAATGCAGCTCTGTCAAATTATATTTAGTTGCTAAACTGCTAACTCATTGGCGTCAAAATTTTATTTGAAGGAGAAAAATTATGGATTTCAATTATGATATGCGTTTAATTCCAAGAACTTTAGCTTACTCTCATCATCCACATCTATTGTGGTAGTCCCAATATATCATAATTTTATGTAAGGGGTGTGATTCCAGGGAGCATCAAAATTTTATTTTAATTTTTTTCAATGTGAGTTTGCTAAAAAGTTGTGGTTGGACTTTGCTTAGTTTTTTAAATGTAGCTTAATAGTATAAATTCCTTTTGAGGAATTTAGTTCTCAATTCTCTCAAAAAACTAAGAAGAATAGGAGGTGTAAATTTGTTTCTTCGATATGAAAATTGTGGATGAATAGAAATCAGATTTTACATGATGGATAGTCTCAATGAATATTTCTAAATCTGTTTTATGCCTGATACAATAAATAATTCCTACAAGACATTTTGGATCAATCGAGAACTGGATTTTCATATAGTTCATGCTACAGACTTTCTGGCTCTTAGATCTATTGTTGGTGTGGTTTGCATTTGCTTTGTTGGTGTTTTGGTTTGTAGCATAAATTTCTTCTTTTCTTGATTGCAGGTTTTTGAAAGTTGTTTTTCTTTTATGTTGATGTAATTTCCTATTTCATTGTATGGTTTGGCCTGGGTGTTTTAAAATTTGTTTTGCTTAAGGGAAACAAGAAGAAGCAGCTATTGCCTACTCATGTATACATAAATAAGTTAGGCTATACTCAATATTCTATGTAAAATAATGGTGTTTCAGTAGCATTGCTAGTGCGGTACTGATTGTGTGTGTGGATGTACGTTGAATGTGATTGATGGCCTGGACAATATACTGAAAACATCACATTGAACTTGTCACAATCATTCTTATACTACATAGGTCTTTTTGGGTGCCATAAATCTTTCATTTTGATTGATATAAATTTGGCCATTTTATCTACAATTTACTAATCATTTCGTAACGAAATTTGGAGGATTCAAATCTCTCAAGTGCAGTGTGGAAATTATTTGTTAGGAGTAGAAAAAACTAGTTGTAGTTTACCCAATTTGAAAGACTCCAATTCTTAACACATTGTATGATAAACATAAGGGTAATATGCACTCACACTCCCTCGATTTGAGTTAAAGACACCCAACTACAACTTCAACACAATTTGGACAATGACACCCTTTAGTTTTGGTAAAGTTAACAAAGACACCCTTAGCCCATATAAATTGACATTACTACCCTTTGACTTGAGAATTGACCAATTTAAATTATAAAACTACCATTTTAACCTTTCTAAACATATGAAATGACAAAATTTGCCACCAATTTCCCCTCACCTTTCCCTTTCTCTCCCTTCCCCCACTTACTAGTATACGGCTGTCACCACCTCTTGACCACCATCACCACCACCTCTTCCTCCTTCCATTTTGTAATACCCCTAGTTTCAAAAGGATATAATTGGGATTTAATTTTTATATTTTTGAATTTGAGGTGCTTATGTGGTTATGTGTTTAGATGATTTTATGGTTTGTGTTGAATTAAATTAAAGGTGTGTTTAACTAATTTGTTTAAATTACATTTTTGTTTTAATTATTGTATTTAAATTGGGTGGTTCGTTTAGTGATGTTATTTAAGAGTATTTTTATTTATTTTAATTGAATTTCTTGTTTTAAATTGTTTATTGGTTTATTAGTTTTTTTTAAATGATTTAATTGGATTAAATTAGAAGTTATTGATTATAATGTGAACTTAGGGTTATATTCTTTTAGGAATTACGGTTTGGCCGACTGGGGTTAATTAGGGTTTCTGTCTCTAATTACAATTGGACCTAGGTTTTAGTATTTCCTATATATATACTGTTATAATTCTGTATGAGGGTGGTAGAACTCTGTTTCACGAACAGTGAGTTTTTGAGAGAAAACAGAGAGAATGAGCATTAGGGTTTTGGCCAAGAACCAAGGTTGAACCAAGGAGAGGAAGAAGAGGTGTTGCTCGTGGTATGAACCTAGGGCAACAAAGGAGTGGACGACAGTCGAGAGGTCGCCAGAAAGTCTGGACAAAGGACGATTAAAGGTTTCAAACCAAAACTACAAAGGCAAGTTATTTCCTTTCTCTCTCCCGTTGCCTATGTTCTGTGCATCCTTAGACTGTCTCTAGGGTTTTAATTGATCATTAATTAAATTATACATGCTTGTTATATGCTAAATTAGATGTCTGTATGTGTGGAATTTTTCTGTTAAAGTTCTTGTGCCTCTGGTTTACAGTTTGGAGTGGAAGCATGCTTGATTGGTTAAGGTTTTAAACACTATAATTGAATTGGACTATTATGAACAAGTCATGGGGATGATATTGGGTGTAAATAGGATTCTTAAACTCAGTATTAAAGATGAACCGAAGGTTGGGAATAGCCGGAGACGAAGCTAATAATCAAAACGGAGCAACAGAGCAAGAAAAGTGAGCGGAGAAAGCTCTCAGAGAGGGAGAGCCGGCTCTGGGAGCAAAGAGCCGGCTCCCACTCAATTAGAGCCGGCTCCAAGGGTTGTGGGAGCCAGCTCTAGGCAGGTTAGAGCCTGCTCCAATTATTTGGAGAAGGCTCTATGGTCCTTTAGGAGTTCTGAAGCAGTTTGGGGCTTGTTTGGTTCAACTGTGGGTTTCAGAACTGTGTTTAGGCTACTGAGATGGTTTTAAACACTAAACCATGGAATGTTAATGCCCTAGGATGTATAAACTTATTTATATGCTAAGGTTTTAAATTGTAGGAAAAATCTAGGGCAAGTCGCAACAGTTTACGGACTTGACGGACCGGAAGGATTTAATGGTGCAAACGGTGTCTAGAAATTAAAAAGGGATAGAAAATGGATTCTAATCATTGTACCATGCTACATTAGAGCCAAACTTGATAAATTAATGTCTCTAAACTCATGGATTTAACTGTAGGAATGTATACAGCAGTGCAGGTTGTTAACGGAGGGAAGAGGTTAATTTGCTTAATTTAGTTTTAGTAATTTAATGGAGTATATATATATTTATAAATTTGGTTGTAGGTGCATGCTAGGATCATTTAATTAAGAAGTGTGATCTATGCATATCCTAGATGTTAGTTGTTGAAATATATAGTATTTCCTTGCAATACATGGATTTGAGTTAGGGATTTTAATCGCCGTAACATTAAACACTACTTTGTAATTATTTGGATTAGGGTTTTTAAACTGGATCATATTTTGGATGTTAATTGTTGAAATCTGATATATTATTCTACAATTAACTAGAGTATGGTTTCGAACCTTAATTGCTGAAATATTATATAAATTATTCCGCAATTAATCTGGATTATAGTTTTGGATTTTAAAATTGTTGTACTATTATTCATAGTCTGTAATTTACATAGTTTTGGATTTAAATTGCTGAAATACTCTTCTGCAATTATTTGGAATGGTTATGGACTGTAAATTGCTAAAATATTATTTAATTGTTGTAATTTACATGGATATGGAGGATTGTATGCACCGGTATGGGACGGTGACATACTAGGTATGGTTTAGCTCAAAACGCTAATTCCTACCTTATGGATTTTAATTGGTGAATAGTTTTACTTGTTCAACCAATTATATGGATTTTGTGGATTGTATACTGTATGGGACGATGGCATACTAGGGACAGACTGATTCAAAATACTCAGTCCTACCTATTTTGGAATAAGGGTACGGGTTGTTAAATAAAATCCTCCTTATATATATGAGTCGGTGCGGTTGAATACGCTAAACAACTTATTGGATTTCTTATGGATGAATGTGAACGGATTTTATATATATTGTTATGGTACCGTGACATGAGCTTGAGTCTCATAGTCGACGGTTAGGGAGCGTATATGCAGTAGGATGCGTAGCTAGCTATGTTGGTTGAGGTATACCCTGTTAGGCTTAGGTAGTCATGCCCACTCATGTGCGTATTGCATGTTACCTTCTATTCATGTTGAGACCCTCAGCATAGTTAGTGAGAGTCCTGTAGTGTGGATATATATTTATCTATTACGGACTATATAGATATGATTGAGACGTCTAGGATGTATCTGCGTATCGGGTCTCTGTTTGGATTGTAGTTAGGATAGAACTTGTTCGTGGGCCTGACCCACTATTATTTTTCAGGTAACGGACGGTTCCAGGTCTTAGAGCTTGTTCGTGCTGAGCAGAGACGACTACTCATTCTACCGACGATGTAGGGGGTTCTTCATGGTTTAGCAGTGGATTTCTTTTTAGTTGTTCGCTTTCCAGTATTGGCTTTTGATTAGGGGTCCACCAGATGGATTCCCGAGTTGTATTATAATTGGAGAAGTTGGATGTAACAGACTAGTTCTTATTTATAAGATTTATCTGAAGTTTTCAATAAAGGATTTTCATTTAGTTTCTTTCCAGCGAATTTTATTTACTCATGTTTATCTTAATTATATTCTGTGTTCGATTATTGCTAATTGTTTTGATATCCTCGGATAGTCGGGCATGGGCCTGGCCAACCCGCATCCGGAAATCCGGGGGTATCACATTTGGTATCAGAGCACTCCAGGTTCTAGTGTCCTTAGGAGTGTTTTCGTTATAAGACTTCCGCGTTGCGTCTCTTAAAAACTTAGAGCCATATTAGGATTCGTTGTACTTTATTTATGTTTCATTAGGAGGAGTTGATGTCAATTGAATTCTGTAGATACAGAATGGTTGACACTAGGATGAGGATAGGGTTCACGGCGAAAGTGATACAGACCCAAAGGCGTAAAGGAGTACGTTGTCGAGTTCTTTGCCAGAAGCAGAACTTGGGATCGAAGATTTAGTCCTAAGGTTGGCATTACTTGGAAAGTATACGCCAAGAATGGATTAAGATGTAGGTGTTAGGTCACCGCGTGTCGGGACCAACACAACTTTAGTTGTTCTCAAAAAGGAGGTAAGCGAAGAGTAGGATTCTGAAGAGGATCCTAGGGGAGGAGATATCAGCTTCTCCAAGAAAGGGGATATTGAAGCTTGAAGATGAAGGATCACACGAGGGTGCTCTCGTTCACCAGCAATACAGTGCATGATACTAGTAGAGGTGGTGTGAACCAATCTACATATGGATGAATTTTGGTGTCGTCTCTCAGAGAGTCAATTGAAAAGTACCTTTAGGAGTTTGGGGAATCGGATGGAGTTCTTATCAGAACAAAGACGTGATTTTATTTCACATTCCGGAGCGTATGGGGATTAGGCTGTGACATTATAAGTTGCTTTGTAAAGCTGCGATAGACGGTTTGTATTCCGCATATTAGGAGGATGAGGGTTAAGCTTTTGGATATTTGTTTAAGCAAACGATTGTGCAGTTAAACTACGGTTAATGGAGACGTTTCGAGGTTGGATAATTACCAACGAAACTATGGTATGAACTTTTGAGAACTTGAGTTCAAAGGAGGTTTTCTTCTCTGGAATGGAGGATGTTTTAAATTGGGAATTATATTTTGGTTGTTTTGTTGCATTGTGTGTATCTATGTGTTGCATTTTGATATTATGTGTTTCTTTTTGTTGTTACGTGTTTCATTTTTGTTAATTTGTCCGGATTGGGAGTATGGAGTGGTTGGGGACACAAGTACGTGATCAACCAACTATTATGTTGATGACATGGATAATAGCGCTATATACGTTAGGATTTGTGACAGTATGGTCATAGGATTGGGTAGAAATACAAACTTCTAGCCAATCTAATGGATCTGGGTATGCATCAATATGGTATGCTAGTTAGGATGGGATAGTTAAACTATCAAAATGAGACAAATAATAAAAAAGGATTAGTTTGATATGCTCAATGCTAGGTGGGGATTCATTTTTTTCAACGCTATAATAATGGTGGTTGTTAGTGTCTTGGGGATTAGTGAGGTTGTGGTAGGTAAAGATCACTGTAATTCCACTATGGTTCAGACGGAGGATTTTGTACTGGTAGGTACTTATTGGAATGACGCTGAGAAAGGATAGTGGGCTGATAAAATCTTTAGCAGTCTATTCGTAATCAAGACATTATTTTACAAGGATGTCATTTGGAGGAGTTGCTGGTATTACACTTGGAGGAGGAACCAAAGTTTCTACACTGTATAAAAAAGTGGAATATATATATATTTTTTTCAAGGTTATCTTTTGCAACAATTAGCTGTTGCTCTGATACTGATGACTATATGGAGGATGGCAAAGGTATCATATTCAATTGAAATGAGACAAGGAGTTAACCTACGCTGACTAGAAGTACCGGTTCATTTTATTATCGGTGAATTTATCACTTACTGGTGATGCAACAATATAGTTGCAGGGTTAGCTCTTGATGATCATAGGGCATTGTCCCAGGTCAAGGGTGCAAGTCTTCGAAACATACTAAGAACAAGGTCTATGATTGATCATAGGGCATTGTACGATTGATCATATAGTGTTATGCTTGCACTCGTGCACACAAGAAAGTAGTGCACGCACGTGTGGCACATCAAGCTATGATCGATCGTATAAGGCTACGACCGATTACTTAAAAATCAACTCTCTAGTCTACAGTATAGTGGCCTCAAAATTCAATTACCATGCACTATGATCGATTGTAATAATCGATCGCAGGGTTATTATAATCGATCGTAGAAACCCAAAAATCAGTACTTTGCTCCTTTTAAAATACCTTTCCATTTTGAAATAATAATTGGTCATTTAGACCATTAAATCACGCCTCAAATCACTAGATAGACGATTGATATGCCAACATATGAATGTATATGTGATTAAACCAAAATAGACACAATCATTTGAGTTGTTTAATCAAAATAATTCGTTCCCATTCCTAAATATAAGTAGCTCTTATATCATCATATACATGCCCCCAAAGTATGACTAAAAATATACATGTCCGAAATCTTTACAATTACATAACAAAACAACTTTAGTCTTTATAATCCTTCATTTGCATAATCTATCATTTCAAACTACTTTACATCTATACAAGAGAGTACTGTTGATCAAATACCCTAATCCATTTGTTTTGATGATAACAAATTAGTTAAATGAGTTTTATATACTAATGGTTTAACTGAGTTTGAATGCAAGGAAAATGTATGCTTCGGTATAAAAAGGAACTTTATGTCATCATATAGCCACTAAAAGCTTCAAGAAGAAAGGTGTTCTTAACAAGATCAATGTCAAATTATGGTGTTTGTCAAAGTACAACAAGAAGGGGCTCAAAACAGTATAATCAATCATATATGTCGACCGGTTCTAGCTTCATGTCGACCGGTATCAAGGCAGTACTGAAATCTCAGGAACATATCATTTACGTCGATTGGTTTGATGCATATGTCGACCGGTTTTGATGTTTGATGCATACGTCGACCGGTTTGATGCATACGCCGACCGGTATCTAGAAAGAAGCAAAATTCAGAGAGGAGCTCATATACGTCGACCGGTTTAACACACACGTCGACCGGTATCTAAGCAGTAGCAAAAATCAAGAAAAGGCACTTTCACGTCAACTGGATTAAGCATGCATCAACCGGTTCATATAAAGGATACGTCGACCTGTTTGCAGCATACGTCGACCAGTTTACAGCATACGTCAACCGGTTTATTCCACATGTCGACTAGTTTGGTCACAGGTCTACAGATTCAAATTTCTAATGGCTACAACTTCATTTAATGCTCCCAACCACCTGCAACAGCTCTATTGAACTCGAAATCCTTACAAATACAGAAGTTTGGTCTACAAATAAATACACTTCTTTGAGAGAGCATTTAAGAACATCATCCAAGTGCATTCCAGAGCAATTCAAAGAGTCAAATTTTCTGATATGGGTTCATTACTTCTCATCTTTTCTTTCATATTAGTTTAGAGACTTGAGCTTCATTTATTTCATCAATTTATTCTAGTGTGAGATTTATTCTTGTAATATCTTCTAGAGAAAGAGAGAGAAACAATATTGTAATCTTCATTTGTATATCTCTTCAATCTTGTAAGGGTTGGTGTGACCCAAAAGCAAAGCCTAGGAGAAGGGTGTTCTCCTAGCAAGGAAGAAAAGCAAAGTCTTGCTTCAATTGATGGTTTGCTCTCCACCATTAAGGAGGAGATTTAGTGATTTTGGAAAGTTTCAAGGGAGGACCTTGAGCCGAGGAGTAGGAGCTTCCGAACCTCGCTAAATCGCCTAGCCACTGTTTGCAATTTCCTATCTCTATCCTCATTACTTGTGCATATATTGCTTGAATATTTCTATTGTGTATTGCATTCTATTTAGTTGGAAATAAATTTTTAAAATTACAAAATTGGCCATTGACTCTATTCACCCCCATTCTAGAGTCAATTAGTAACAACAAGTACAATTGTAATGTCCTGAATTTTTCAGTATTTTTTTTTATTTATTTTTCGTACCTCGTATTACGTGCCACATGGGTCCTGAGGGTCGATCGGGGCATTTTCACGAGTTCGAGAGTTTTACGGATGCATCTTAATTATTTAACCAATGTTAGAGTTAATGGGATCATTTTTAGAATTTTTGGGGTCAGGACCAACTTTTGTGCGCGGGAATTATTGCTGGTTTTTATTAAATGTTTATTATTGTAATTGAAATGTAATGTGTGTGTGTGTGTGTGTAAAATTTAACTAATTTAAATAATCTCAATAGAAACTTAAGAAAAATAACAATAGTAAAATAGGTCAAAAAAAAAAAAAAAGAGTTGGTGTGATTTTTGAGGCATGTGTAAACACATTGATATAAGGTTATAGTCCTCTCCTTCCTACGAGTATTGACGAAACTGTGAAACAAGAGTTACGCGGGGTACGAAAACAGTCAGTTGATTTTAATTGTGATTAACTCCCTTAATGACCTAGATCTGATTACTAGATCAACTTGCTTAATTTCTGATTGATTAAATTATATGACTAATTTAAACATTCACATTCACAAATATATGAAGAGTAAAACAAGTTAGAGTTAGAGAGATTGCACCAGGATTTTAGCGAGGAAACCCTAGTTGATAAAATACATCAACTGTTATGGGAAAACCTCGTAGACTGTGCAGTCCAAAGTAAACCAATCCACTATGTTTGAAACAAAGTATACCAAACTTTGACTCTGGCTCACACCCTATCGTTCTACACCACACCAACCGTTGACGATCCTCTGGCTTTACGACTCCCCGTCGAACAGCAACTTGATCTCAAACTTACACTTGATATTTGTAGAAGAGTAGCAGGTAGATCAGACAACACTCCTCGAATGCTCAAACCCTTTCAAAGTATGATTGTGCTTACTTCTATTCTTCAAGATCTGAACTCGATTGTAGAATAATTAAATCCTGCTTCTCATCTGGAATATCTGAATCTTCAGTATTACTCCAATTCCGATGAGATAGAGAACAACACCACTAAATCGCTCATGAATATATGTGTATGCTCTCATAAATAAATTTAGAATAATCAGATTTGATTTTCTGAATTTTCTCTCTCTAGAAGGCTTTCTCAAAATATAGAATTGATTTTCCCTAAAGCCGTCTCTCCACCAATGTATATGACACGGTTTATATAGAGTTTTGTAAGTCCTAATCCCTCAGCAAATATGATAAAATTTATGCATATGACTTAGAAAGAGGTTGGAATCGAAAAGGAAACTTTCAGCAAAAAGGAAACTAAAATCCAAGTGCTGCTAGAAGTCCTTGAACCAGTTCAGCCCTCTTAAACCGGTTCAAGATGGACAGTAAGGAATCCCACAGATTCTTGAACTGGTTCAGCCCTCTTGAACCGATTCAAGATGGTCAGTCTTAAAATTTTAGCATTCTGATGATGTTGAATCTGTTCGATAGATCTTGAACCAGTTTAAGATGGACAGAATGTAAAAACTTGTTCCGAACCTTTCAAAACCCTTCCTAAATGTTCTTACTACCACTCAAAACTTCTTATAGCATTGTTCTCATCATCTCGGAGTGTAGTATCTCATGAACACTTGAACTTCTTCAAATTCGCATCCGATCTTCAAGCTTTAAAATTTTGAACCAAAAATTACAACTCGATCGGACTTGTTTTGACATCAAAATTAGCCAATTACAAAATATATCTCACAATCTCCCCCTTTGGCAATTTCGTGATAAAACCCTAAAACAATTCAGCAATCTACCCAAGCAGGAAAGTAAATTACATTGAATGTTAAAGGAAATAAACCGTGGACATTTTCTTGAACCTCATGAAGCTTTAACACATGTAGCAACCTGTAATCTACACATTAGCTCAAACATAACTACCCGTGAAGCTTAATCAAGAAAATAAACACAAGCATAAAATAGCAAAACTAATAATGCTTGAATGTCAATGCATTGGAATGCAATGAACAATGGTTCTCCCCCTTAATGCAAAAAGTATTTCTCCCCCTTAATGCAAAAGTATCTCTCCCCCTGAATGATAAGACTCTAATCTCTATCCCCCCTTTTTATCACAAATTAATAAGGGTCTCAAGGAAGACATATCCTAGAAGTAGGAAGCAACAAACCATATAATTCTTGTAAATTGAAATCAATGAGAATGTAGACTCCACAAGATTATATGTATCAACAGAAATAACCAAGATCAATTCAATGAAGTTCCACAAACTTAGTAAGTGTAGTAAAATCACCACCAAGTTCCAAAAACATATGATCTGTCAATTGTTCAGATTTCAAATTATAAATCAATGATATCACTTATCCTTAGAAATCAAATAATCAACATATGCAAAAGACAATTTTTTTTTTTTTTTTTTTTTTTTTATCTCTCTTTGTGCTCCATTTTTCTTTTTGCACATTGGCAGCTTTCATGCTTATGGGCAGCCAGCTCTTTCCCCTATTCCCATTTGTTTCGAGTCAAGGTAGCTTTTGGACAAATCCCAAATGTAGCCTTTTCCATCTTACCTTTTTTCAAAATAGCAAATATTTTTTTTTTCTTTTTCAAAAACTTTTTCATTCCAAGCTGTTGTTCAATTTTCTTTTATTTTTACTCTTTTGGTCTAAAACACATAAATCAAGTTAAAATATCAAGACAATGATCAATCATATCAACATTATCTTTGACCAAAACAATGAAATCTCAAGTAAATGTACTATCAATGATTCATTTACTGTACGAAATATGTAAGCAAAACCAATTTCATAAATTCATAGCCATTGTAAGTTTTCCACAGATAATCCATGTGTCATTAATCTCTTTGTGTTCAACATACTCAAACAATATGGTTTGCTTAACTTCCCAAAAACATAATCTAGATACTTAAGATATGCATGAAAATCCTTTCTAAACTATGTCATTGTAACGCATCTAATTAAGACAACAGATACCAATAAATTTCCTAAAATGAGAAAACTTAAGAGCATCTTATGGTTTAGTGAGAATATCAGCCAAATTTTGATCAGTATGCACTTTTTCCAAAGACACTACATTTTGTTCAACAAGTTCCCTAAGAAAGTGATGTCGAATGTCAATATGTTTAGTCCTAAAATGCAAAACTGGATTCTTTGAAATATTAATTGTACTAGTATTATCACAAAAGATAGAAATAGAACTTTGATCAACTCTATAATCCAGAAGCATCTGTTTTATCCAAAGCAATTGTGTGCAACAATTTCCAGCAGCAATGTATTCAGCCTCACAAGATGATAAAGATATGCAATTTTGCTTCTTTCTGTACCATGAAACAAGATTAGTACCAATATAGAAACAACCACCGGAAGTACTTTTTCTATCATCCTTGTTTCCAGCCCAATCAACATCAGTATAGCCTGCAATCTCAGAGTTAGACTCAGAAGAATAACGCAATCTATAACGAATAATACGCTTGACTGCAAGGATGTGTTGTTCTCTAGGATCAGCTTGATACCTAGCACAAACATCTACACTAAATGAAATATCTGGCCTAGTTGCTGCTAAATATAATAAGCTACCAATCATACTCCTATATAAGAAATGATCAACCTTGTTAGGATCAGAGTCTCTATCTAATTTGGATGAAGTACTCATAGGAGTTTGAATTTGCTTTCAATCTTTCAAACCAAACTTTTTAACTAGCTCCTTTGCATACATTGATTGAGATATGAAAATCCCATCATCAAGTTGTTTCACTTGGAGACCTAGTCTTGAAGACGGCCGTTCCAATACGCCAAACTGAATGTAGTGAATGTGTGGTTCAAGAAAAGCCTTTTATGTCAAATTTAAATTTATAAAAACCACTACCAACACTACTACTAACGTAGCAAGAGTGAGTAGGGATCGTCCCAAGGGATTATACGTGTTGGAATTTCAACTTCGACTCTAGCGTACCAAATGATTGCAAAAGAGAATTGGGTTGGTTGATTACTTCTAGAAAAGAATTAATTAAAATGCAATAAGATAAAGAGTAAGTAAGAAGGAAAGGTCTTGGGGTGTAGAGATCACCACCAAACAATACTATTCCAAACCATAATCAAGTGACTAATGAGGGAAATGAATGTGTTGCAACAATGTTGTGTGTATAAAAGACATTCAATTGGTAAGGGTGACTCAACAAGTGCAAATTGTCTCAATCAACATGTCTGAGGCCACAATACATCTATTGGTAGAGGAATATATTGTCTAGACATCATGTGAAGAGAACAAAATATCAAATCAAGTCATTGAACCTTTCATTAAGCTCATAGTCCAAGCAATCCATAAGGATGACTTAGTTAAACATGCATTATCTAAACATCATGTGAGAGGCCACAATTTATCTATTGGGAGAAGAATAAATTGTCTAAACACATGTGAAAGATACAACATATCATAACTAGTCATTAATCTTTCATTAAGCTCACAATCCACATGCAACACAATATTAGAGGAATATGCCATTTGGACTCACAAGTATGGAACATCAAACATCAAGAGTAGATTGTCCTCCCATCTAACATTATACTACCACTACACTAAATCTACACTACTAGCATGAAAATAAAGCTATCTAGACTAGGGGAGAGGCACAAGCCATCAAGAATATGCATAAACCATCAAATGAACCAAAATAGCATTCATTAAGCATATCATCTTGATAATCTCTAGATCTATAGCATCAATACACATAGACATGCATCAAAAACACTAAATCTAGAGATAAGCACATGAATATCCTACTCTAGCATACATAGACATATGGGTAGAATAGAATAGTCAATTGGAAGCATTAAACCATACAAATCATGAAATAATCAAAATTTATATATACATGAATATCAAGATGTATCATACAACACTAATCCCTCAATAATACACAAGATTAGAGTATAGAAAGCATGCTTGGGGCTAACTCTAGCCCCAAGAGGATGTCTAGACACTCATGGTAGTGATGATCTAACCCTCAAGGGCTAACTCCATGGCTGCTCCTTGTTGGTGAAGATCTCCTCCAATGGTGCTCTAGCTTCCCTCCTTCCTCCTCTCCAAGAAGAGCCTCCAAGATGATTTTCAATGTGTGTCAAGAGACTCTAGACTCTCTCCAAAAAGTGTATCATATTCCTTATATAGGTAGGTCAAATACACCCTATGATGAGCTGTGGTCGTGCAAGGCATATTCTCTAATGATTGGGTGAAGGACGGAATAAACGAGCTGGACTTTAACTTTTTCTCACTTGAGGAAGTTCGATCAATCGAACCTTAACTTGGATCGATCGAAGATTGGTTCGATCGATCGAACTGCATCTTGGATCGATCGAAGTGGTCTAACTCCTCCGGATAAGGACAAGGCTGAGATATTTCGAAGATATTTATGGGGAAAAGGACAAAAGTGGTTGGTAGGCGTACAGCTGTGGATAAGATCAATCATTTGAATAGGACAAAATAGGGTTCGATCGATCGAAGGTGATGTTGGATCGATCGAACTTGGAATTTCAGCAAAGGCCAAGGTTGGATCTATCGAGAAGTACTGTGATCGATCATAGATGTTCGATCGATCGAACTCTAAGTTGGATCGATCGAACTTTTCAGCTGCACAACTTTGATTCCTTTTTGCTCATTTCTTTCTCCACTTTGCTCCCTCCTTTGGTTTATCTCAGGATTGCTTCAATTAAGCTCTTATTTGGCTGAGTTAGCTCAATTTTGGGATTAGTGCCTGAAAATAGAAATAACACGTAATAAGTCTAAAACGGCAAAGTAAGATAGATAAAGGTACTAGAATGGTTAAGCTTAACGGGTTTAAATGCGCACTTTTCAGTGCTCATCACACCCCCAAACTTAAATATTGCTAGTCCCTAGCAATGAACTAAGAAGTAAAGGAATGAAATGAATAACTAAACAAGTATAAACTGGAAAGCAAGTAAAATGATAGCGCCACTTTCGTAAGGAACACGATTGCATTTAGCATATGCAACAAGCCTTTTAAACCCCTAGGTTACCCCTAGTGGACAAGTAAAGTCTCGTGAGGGTTTCCAGAAATGGTACCCACAAACATTAAGCTCATTCTTTCAAAAGAGGCACCAATATTGCAAACAAGCATTGGGAGAAAACTACCTCAAGTATGTAATTTTTCAACCGTTTCTAAGCAATCTCCCAAAATTTCAATATCAAGCAAGTAAGCATGGTCCTCCACACATCAAGAAAATGATCATGAAAATCGAAACAAGTCTAGAATCCATGTGAGAGGTCCGGCATCAAGTGTGTTGCTATCTTAGCTAACTAGAGAAGTAATCACATTCTTACCCTCAAACTAGCACACAAATCTAGTACCGATCATCAAGATAAGAGAGTGGACCTTTTATTAATGCTTTATTGTTCTAGGTGCGCTTATTCTTTTCACTCTATTTTTTTTTTATTTTATTTTTATTTTATTTTATTGAGGATCAAAGATGGAAGTATTGTGCAATATGTTGATCTCTTAAGCTTTCTAGAAGATTCATGTAGCGAGCTTTAGGTCAATGACTCCCAAACCAGATGGCTTTAGGGCATTAGGTGTTAAGACACCCCTACGGACTTACAAACTCAAATCAACTAGGCTACAAATCAAGACAACAACCATCTAATCATTTCCCACTTCTCACCTTTTGGGAGAAGTCCTCACTTTTATTACTTTTTGTAACTTCTTCTTCTTCTTCTTTTTTTTTTTTTTTTTTTTTTTTTTTTTTTTTTTCAATTCAATTATTAACCTAGAGTTTGGGCCCTCCACCTTTCGGCGCGAGAACTTCACTGCTTAATAAGGCAAGAATCCCGGCTACTCAATGAAAAGGGGTTGTTATCCACCTTTATCAAGAATAAAAGCTTTCAATGCACTACTAGCCCAATTGGGATATAACCAATTCAATAATCAACAAAGCATGTACCTCACAATTGAATGCTAGCGTGCGCCGGTGCTAGTGTAGAATCCTAGAATGAATCTCAAAACAATCACAAATTCAGGATGATGTGGACCACAAATGCAAGTAAGATATCAATCTTTTGAAAAATTTACTCCTAAATGGCATCCTCAAGGCATACAAGGAGTATTGGACTCTCAAGTCAAATAATTTTTAAATTTTAAGCAATATAGTTCTCAAAAGATCAAAATCATAACTAACATCAATCTCAAATCTCAATCATGCATTTAAAGCTCAAATCTTAAGTAGAATGCAACAAGACACCTTACCCCCAAACTTAAACCGCACATTGTCCTCAATGTGTAATGAGAACAATGAAAAAAAAGTGGAAAGAGTATACCGTGGTGGTGTAGACATGAAGCCAGGTCATGATCCAATTCGAAAGACGTCTCCCCCAAACTTGGAATCAACAACCTACTTGAATAACCATGCTAGCAAACTCACATCAAATATCAAATGGGATAAGAATAATCAAATCAAGCATTCTAAGGCAATGTAACACATGATGCAAGAGAGATATAAGATCAAGCCCTAACTAAAGCATAAAGTATGCATGACTACACATAAGGGCACAACGATGAATCTTTTTATATTTTTCATTTAATGAAAGCAAGTATATACAAAATGCAAGAAAAACAAAGAATAAAATGCATGAATAAAATATAAAAAGAAAATTAAATAAGGCAAAATGTAATGAAAGAATATGTTCAATGTAAGAAATGAAAAACAATATGTGCAATGCAAAACAAATGGAAAGAATATGTACAATGCAAGTATATACAAAATTTTCTTACTTTTTGTTTTTCATTTATATATATATATATGTGTGTGTGTGTGAAAACATGTAAAGAAAAATGAAAAATGTAAGAAATATGCAAAATGGGTGCTAAGTTTAACGTCTCTAGGAAGACGGAATGCTTCTTTGAAAAACAGTCTTTTTTTATTATTATTATTTTTTTAGAAAAAACAAATATGTACACAAACAAAAATAAAAAGACAAGTGAATAAAAATAAAAATAAAAATGCAAGAAGTAAAAATGTAAGGAAATAAAGAATGCAAAATTTTTTTTTTTTTCGAAATTAAAAATTAAAGTTAAACAAAATATTTTTTGATTTTTGGAAATAAGATAAAAGGAAATAAAATAAAAGAAAAGAAATATTATTATTATTTTTTTTAATTTTTTTATATATATATATTTTTATTTTTAATACCAAGATAGAAGTAACTAAATAAAATAAAACAAAATAAAAAAATAAAATAAAATAACAAAAAATAGAAATAGAAAAAAGTCAAAAAGTCAAAGGGTCAAAGGGGCAAAGTTGTGATCGATCGAAGATGAAGTTCGATCGATCGAACATAGCTGTGATCGATCTGAGATGAAATTCGATCGATCAAACATGTAAAATTTTGGAGATCCCGAGAGCATGCATTTTTGAAAAATGGATGAGGCCTGAAAATTTTTCTAAGTGTTGGGACTCATGATCGATCGAACCACATGTTGGATCGATCGAAAGGTAGTTCGATCGATCGAAATGGTTTACGATCGATCGAACTTTTGAAAATTTGGAGATCCCGAGAGCATGCATTTTGGAATTTGGATGCAAGTCCAAAATTTTTTCTAAGTGTTGGGACTCAAGTGGAGTTCGATCGATCGAATCCATAGTTGGATCGATCGAAGAACAATTCGATCGATCGAAGGTGCTCTTGTGATCGATCGAACTGGAACCAAATGCCTAATTTTGAAATGAAAGTGCAGAAAATCCTATGCTAAGCCCCAATGATGGTAACAAGAATGAAAATTTGAAAAATAGATGGAAGAATGTACACAAGAATGAAAAATAAAAAGAAATGAGGGAGGAATAGAGTTGTGAAACTCTACGAATACTAGTGTTTAACGTCTCTAGCAAGACGTTAGGTCAATTCACTAATCAAATGAATCAAAAACTGGATATGAAACATCCTTATTGACCCTCTTTTCACTTTTCTCATTTAATGTCCCACTTATGACAATAAAATCATCCTCCAAAAGAATGACTTGAAAAGAAATAAAAGAGATGATATTGTTCCTTTCATCCACGGTCTTGAAAATAAAATCAATCATGGTTAGGCTTGCCTCTTTGTTGTGTTCTTGAAACACATTCAAATGATCATCCATATTAATAATTGGTGAGGCATTGTCTTTCAAAGACTCATTTGGATTAATAAGAAACACCCTCTCTTCATCCCTCTTCTCTTCCTCATAAATTACCATTTCCTCACATTCTAAGTAAGCTAAGGAGTCCATTAGAGAGTTTATTTCATTTTTAGAGCTTTTAAAGTCAAAACCACAATTTTTATACATTTCCAAAAGACATTCCTCAAGAGGGTCATTAGAGATAATAGAAAGAAGGCCCTCTTCAACAAGTTCCTCCTCCTTCTCTCCTACCTCAAGTGTAGTCAACATCTCCTCACTCTCTAGAGTAGCTATATCATAGATAAAATCATAATCAAAACAAGGAAAGTCCTCATTAATCATGTTATGTTCTATTGGATTAGCCACTAACTCACTTGCCACTTCCTCCTCTATACAAGATAGAGTGCTAGGCATTAGCTCACTTGTTTCATTCTCCTCACTCTCATCATCCTCATCTATATACATTGAAGTTCTTACCATTTTTTCATTTGCCTCTTCCTCCTCCTCTTGATGAGAAAGAGTACTTGCAATTTGCTCAACTTGAGCTTCTAAGTTGGCTAAAGTTTGAGAATGAGAATTAATAAGTGAAGTGTGTGAAATATGCAAATCAAGTAAAGCTAACACTTTTTCTTCAAATCTGGGTGAGTAATTAGAAGGTGGTGGAATTGATTCATCATAAAATAGTGGGGGAGGGCAATAGTCATAAGAAGGATTAAATGAGTGATCAAGTCCATAATAAGATGATGCATGAAATGAATTGGACTCAATCTCATAAGGATTAAAATGTGATGGAGGAGCATAAGGTGAAGCGATGTAATTCCCCCCCCCCCCCAAACTTGGATCAAATAATTTCTCCATTCACAATTAAAACCCAAATGCAAGAAAAAATTGGCCTCAACAAGGGCCTATGCTTGGACAAAAATTTAGCAATAAAATGAGCCTCAACAAGGGCTATCACAAGCATGCAAAGAAATGAAACAATTAAAATACAAGAGAGCCAAGAATTGGTCACAATGGTCCTTTAGCACCTCAACTCCAAATTTAGCTTTTAAGCTCTAATGATTGCTTTAAGTTCCAAAGTTCGCCTTCCTTGTAGTCAAGTACCTAATTGAACAAATAATAATGAGAATCAAGAGAAAAGAATATACAATGGAAAATAAAATAAAAATAGAAGCAATCTAATGAACACTATTGTCTAGTTTAATTCCAACAAAACCGTTAATCCCCGGCAACGGCGCCAAAATCTTGACGACGGCCGTTCCAATACGCCAAACTGAATGTAGTGAATGTGTGGTTCAAGAAAAGCCTTTTTTGTCAAATTTAAATTTATAAAAACCACTACCAACACTACTACTAACGTAGCAAGAGTGAGTAGGGATCGTCCCAAGGGATTATACGTGTTGGAATTTCAACTTCGACTCTAGCGTACCAAATGATTGCAAAAGAGAATTGGGTTGGTTGATTACTTCTAGAAAAGAATTAATTAAAATGCAATAAGATAAAGAGTAAGTAAGAAGGAAAGGTCTTGGGGTGTAGAGATCACCACCAAACAATACTATTCCAAACCATAATCAAGTGACTAATGAGGGAAATGAATGTGTTGCAACAATGTTGTGTGTATAAAAGACATTCAATTGGTAAGGGTGACTCAACAAGTGCAAATTGTCTCAATCAACATGTCTGAGGCCACAATACGTCTATTGGTAGAGGAATATATTGTCTAGACATCATGTGAAGAGAACAAAATATCAAATCAAGTCATTGAACTTTTCATTAAGCTCATAGTCCAAGCAATCCATAAGGATGACTTAATTAAACATGCATTATCTAAACATCATGTGAGAGGCCACAATTTATCTATTGGGAGAGGAATAAATTGTCTAAACACATGTGAAAGATACAACATATAATAACTAGTCATTAATCTTTCATTAAGCTCACAATCCACATGCAACACAATATTAGAGGAATATGTCATTTGGACTCACAAGCATGGAACATCAAACATCAAGAGTAGATTGTCCTCCCATCTAACATTATACTACCACTACACTAAATCTACACTACTAGCATGAAAATAAAGCTATCTAGACTAGGGGAGAGGCACAAGCCATCAAGAATATGCATAAACCATCAAATGAACCAAAATAGCATTCATTAAGCATATCATCTTGATAATCTCTAGATCTATAGCATCAATACACATAGACATGCATCAAAAACACTAAATCTAGAGATAAGCACATGAATATCCTACTCTAGCATACATAGACATATGGGTAGAATAGAATAGTCAATTGGAAGCATTAAACCATACAAACCATGAAATAATCAAAATTTATATATACATGAATATCAAGATGTATCATACAACACTAATCCCTCAATAATACACAAGATTAGAGTATAGAAAGCATGCTTGGGGCTAACTCTAGCCCCAAGAGGATGTCTAGACACTCATGGTAATGATGATCCAACCCTCAAGGGCTAACTCCATGGCTGCTCCTTGTTGGTGAAGATCTCCTCCAATGGTGCTCTAGCTTCCCTCCTTCCTCCTCTCCAAGAAGAGCCTCCAAGATGATTTTCAATGTGTGTCAAGAGACTCTAGACTCTCTCCAAAAAGTGTATCATATTCCTTATATAGGTAGGTCAAATACACCCTATGATGAGCTGTGGTCGTGCAAGGCATATTCTCCAATGATTGGGTGAAGGACGGAATAAATGAGCTGGACTTTAACTTTTTCTCGCTGGAGGAAGTTCGATCGATCGAACCTTAACTTGGATCGATCAAAGATTGGTTCGATCGATCGAACTGCATCTTGGATCGATCGAAGTGGTCTGACTCCTCCGGATAAGGACAAGGCTGAGATATTTCGAAGATATTTATGGGGAAAAGGACAAAAGTGGTTGGTAGGCGTACAGCTGTGGATAAGATCAATCATTTGAATAGGACAAAATAGGGTTCGATCGATCGAAGGTGATGTTGGATCTATCGAACTTGGAATTTCAGCAAAGGCCAAGGTTGGATCTATCGAGAAGTACTGTGATCGATCATAGATGTTCGATCGATCAAACACTAAGTTGGATCGATCGAACTTTTCAGCTGCACAACTTTGATTCCTTTTTGCTCCTTTCTTTCTCCACTTTGCTCCCTCCTTTGGTTTATCTCAGGATTGCTTCAATTAAGCTCTTATTTGGCTGAGTTAGCTCAATTTTGGGATTAGTGCCTGAAAATAGAAATAACACGTAATAAGTCTAAAACGGCAAAGTAAGATAGATAAAGGTACTAGAATGCTTAAGCTTAACGGGTTTAAATGCGCACTTTTCAGTGCTCATCACCTAGAAAGAAAGTCAGTTCACCAACTATGCTCATTTCAAAAGTTTTACTCATATCTTTAGAAAAAGTATGAACAAGGTTATCACATGTAGCACCAAAAATAATATCATCCACATATATTTGAGCAACAAGAAAATCTTTTCCATTCCTGAAAATAAACAATGTTTTATTTGCTCCTCCTCTTCGAAAGCCCTTGTGCAATAGATAAAAAGTCAACTTCATACCATGCTCTAGGTGCTTGCTTTAAACCATCAAGAGCCTTTTTAAGATGAAAAACAAAATCAGGATTATATAGATCAATAAAACCTTTTGGTTGTGCTACATAAACTTCTTCCTGCAAAATACCATTTAGAAAAGCACTTTTAACATCCATTTGAAATAATTTGAATTTAAAGTGACATGCAAGAGCAAAAAGAAGTCGAATAGACTCAAGTCTAGCAACATGTGCAAAAGTCTCATCAAAATCAATTCCTTCAACTTGAGTGTATCCTTGTGCAACTAATCTAACTTTATTTCTCATCATAAGACCATGTTCATCAAGTTTATTTTTAAAAATCCATTTGGTCCATATGATATTAACATCACTAGGTCGAGGCACTAGTTCCCAAACATCATTATTCACAAATTAAAGCAATTCTTCTTGCATAGCCATAAGCCAATCAGAACTTTGAAGAGCTTCATCAACATTCTTAGGTTCAAACTGAGCTATGTGACATGAATGAACAATATCATCTATAATGCATGAGTGTCCTACATCATTACGGACTGTACTCCTAGTACCATGCTTATCCCATGGACCTATCACATTGTCAATTGGGTGACTCAATCTAACCCTAAAACTGCTAGATGTGGGAATATCAAGAGATGGTGCAGGAACTCCTATAGGTTCATCAGTGGTAACCTCTAATTCCTATATCATCTACAATGTATAAGTGTCCTACATCATTACGGACTGTACTCCTAGTACCATGCTTATCCCATGAACCTATCACATTGTCAATTGGGTGACTCAATCTAACCCTAAAACTGCTAGATGTGGGAATATCAAGAGATGGTGCTGGAACTCCTATAGGTTCATTAGTGGTAACCTCTAATACCTCATCCTCATATTCTTCAACCTCTTCACCTTCTCTACCTAAATTCTCAACTCTTTCTTCTTCTTAAATTTTAGGTTCTTTCCTTTCTCCTACAATTTCAAAATTAGTTTTTTCTTTATCAAGTTGAGAAGAGGTTATCTTAGATTTTGTATCATCAAATACAACATTTATAGACTCCATGACCACTTTGGTTCTAAGATTAAAAACCCTATAAGCCCGACTAGTTTGTAAATAACCCAAAAACACACCTTTATCACTTCTAGAGTCAAATTTTCCCAATTGTTCCCTATCTCTAAGGATATAACATTTACTTCCAAAAACTCTAAAGTATTTAACAGTGGGCTTTCTATCATACCACAATTCATATGAAGTCTTGTTAGTTCCAGGTCTAAGATAAACTCTATTTAGGATATGACAAGCAGTACGTATTGATTCAGCCCAAAAGTGACTTGCAACCTTATTCTCCTGAAGCATAGTACGAGCCATACCTGCAATTGTCCTATTTTTCCTTTCCACTACACCATTCTGTTGTGGTGTTTTAGGTGCTGAAAATTCTTGCTTAATGCCATTCTTATCACAATATTTAATAAACTCCTTAGGTTCGAATTCACATTCATTGTCACTCCTAATCCGATTAATTCGATATCCCTTCTCATTTTGAATAAGTTGGCAAATAGATCTGAAATTCACAAAAGTATCATATTTTTCTCTCAAATATGCAACTAAAGTAAACCTAGAAAAATCATCAACCATAACAAGCATATACCTTTTTCTTCCAATGCTATCAGGTGTTATGTGACCCATCAAATCCATATGAATCAATTCTAAAGGTTGAGAAGTGACTTTATGAATAAGTCTTTTATGTGACACTCTAGTTTGTTTTTCTAACTGACATGGACCATATATTTCATTCTTAGGCATCTTCAATTTAGGCAAACCTCGAACAAGATCATTATTAGACAAATTTACTAAATTATTATAATTCACATGTCCAAGTCTTTTATGCCATAAAACAGCCTCATCAGTAACTGAAGAAAAACACATAATTGAAGGATCTAAAAACACAACATAACAATTATCAGAAGTTCTAGTTCCTTTCAAGATGCATTCACCTTTTTCATTAGTTACAAAACACCCTTGTTGAGTAAAATTGACTTGAAACTCCTCATCACATATTTGACTAATACTCAACAGATTAGCAGCTAAACCTTTAACATATAGAACATTTTTTAACTCCCTAATTCCTGGAAATTTGATCTTACCTTTACCACTTACAGTAGAAGCATTACCATTACCAAAAGTAACAGTACCAACTGAGCATTCCTTAAAAGTGGTAAATAATATTCTATTCCCTGTCATATGCCTAGAGCAACCACTATCAAAGTACCAACCACATGAACCAAGTGCTCTAAGTGCAGTGTGCATGGCAAGGCATTTAAAATTCTCTTTCTTTACCCAAACAATTTTAGATTCACTATGCAATGATTTCCCTATTGTTCTAGGCAAAGTGTCACAAGGCTCAACAGTTCTAATCCTCTTCTTCCTTAAATTTGAACGCTCAAAATTTTTCAATTTTTTCCCTAGTTCAATTTTTCTTTTCTGGCACTTATATTTGATATGCCCTTTCTCACCACAAAAATGACATGTTGAAAACAAGTTTAGGAGAATTAGAAATAACACAAGACTTGGTATCAACTTTCACAAAAATATCTTTTGAATTTTGAAAATACAAATCTTTTGAAGTTGAAGCCAATTCTTTGTTATTACAAGTATTTTCAACTATTCCTTTTAACGTATCAATTTTGCAAGTGTCAATCTCAACTTTCTGAAAAGACTGTTTTGAATTAACAAATTCACTACTCAAATTATCAATTTTAAGTTCCAGTGATTTATTAAACAAATTTACCTTCTTAAGCTCCTTTTCCAAAAGATCAATTTTATGAAGAAGATTCAAATTCTTATGACCAATTTCTTCCAAATTCTTATTAGAGACAGAAACTTCTAATTTATAAATATCTCTATAGTGTTCTGCAAGATTCAATTTCTCTAACAAAATTTCAAAATCCTTTATAAACTTGGACCACTCAATATGCATGCTTGTGACAGAATCAAAAACAGGAGTTACAAGCAACACATCAACAGATGAATTTTCAGACATGATGACAAAATCAACAATGAACCAACAATTATAATCTACTATGTATATCGAGTATCCCGCTTTGATACCAAATTGTGAAACAAGAGTTACGCGGGGTGCGGAAATAGTTAGTTGATTTTAATTGTGATTAACTCCTTTAATGACCTAGATCTGATTACTAAATCAACTTGCTCAATTTCTGATTGATTAAATTATCTGACTAATTTAAACATTCACATTCACAAATATATGAAGAGTAAAGCAAGTTAGAGTTAGAGAGATTGCACCAGGATTTTAGCGAGGAAACTCCAGCTGATAAAATACGTTAACTGTTATGGGAAAAACCTCGTGGACTGTGCAGTCTAAAGTAAACCAATCTACTATGTTTGAAACAAAATATATTGAACTTTGACTCTGGCTCACACCCTATCGTTCTACAGTACACCAACCGCTGACGATCCTCTGGCTTTGCGACTCCCCGTCCAACAGCAACTTAATCTCAGACTTACACTTGATATTTGTAGAAGAGTAGCAGGTAGATCAGACAACACTCCTCGAATACTCCAACCATTTCAAAGTGTGATTGTGCTTACTTTTGTTCTTCAAGATTTGAACTCGATTGTAGAATAATTAAATCCTACTTCTCATTTGGAATATTTGAATCTTCAGTATAGCTCCGATTCCGATGAGATATAGAACAACACCACTAAATTACTCATGAATATATGTGTATGCTCTCATAAATAAATTCAGAACAATCAGATTTGATTTTCTGAATTTTCTCTCTCTAGAAGGCTTTCTCAAAATATAAAATTGATTTTCCCTAAAGCCGTCCTCCACCAATGTATATGACATGTTTTATATAGAGTTTTGTAAGTTCTAATCCCTTAGCAAATATGATAAAATTCGTGCATAGGACTTAGAAGGAGGTTGGAATCGAAAAGAAAACTTTCAGCAAAAAGGAAACTAAAATCCAATTGCTGCTAGAAGTCCTTAAACCGATTCAGCCCTCTTGAACCGGTTCAAGATGAACAGTAAGGAATCCCACGGATTCTTGAACCGGTTTAGCCCTCTTGAACCGGTTCAAGATGGTCAGTCTTGAAATTTTAGCATTCTGATGACGTTGAACCTGTTCTATAGATCTTGAACCAGTTCAAGATGGACAGAATGTAAAAACTTGTTCCGAACCTTTCAAAACCCTTCCTAAATGTTCTCACTACCTCTCAAAACTTCTTATAGCATTGTTCTTATCATCTTGGAGTGTAGTATCTCATGAACACTTGAATTTCTTCAAATCCGCATCCGATTTTCAATCTTCAAAATTTTGAACCAAAAATTATAACTCGATCGGACTTGTTTTGACATCAAAATTAGCCAATTACAAAATATATCTCACAGAAACTAGTCAGCTCCAAGATACAAACCAATCAGCTCACAACAGCGTCTCCTCCATCTGCACAACCACAAAAATTAGGTCCAAGTCTATATGTGCCTTGTTGCCCATAAACTTAATATCTAAATTACTCTCAAATATACAATACACATATGCCTATATGAAATAGTAGAATAGTAAGATAAAAACATTTCTCAAGAGTCTCACCCACATTTACAAATATATCTTCAGACTTTGATGTATAAAATGATAAACATCTAACCATTTTATAATGTAAAAGAGTACAATAGTTATAACAACATAAATAGAGAATTTACATATAATTATATCATGAATATAAATATAATAATATTTAATATAATATAACATAATATATATAAATATATAATTTTATTAAAATATTTCGCAACAATTTTTTCAATTAATAATATCTCAATCCCGTAACATGAGTTTTTCATGTAGGGGCTCGAACCCAGTTATCCTCTTTGACGACGGAGAGATTATACCGGTCAGATGCGCTTTGATTTGTAGCAAACTGAGTATATATATGATAGCCAAATTAGAGAACTTGGGTACACCACCCAAAGGAGTTATTTTATTTTTTTGCATATTTATTATTCATATAGGTCCGTCTAGAAAGGAGCCGTCCTACAATCAATTATAAGTCTGATTGTTTTTCTTAAAACTTCATAATTTAATTTTTGTAATCTTAATATAATTTATCCATTATAAAGGGTATTTATTTTATTCGGAATATTTTTGTTCATAATATTTTTATTTACTTGAAAATGAAAATCTAATTAATTATTTTTGCACTTCCACAGACATGAACAATGTGAAGCTGAATTTGAACTCTGTGCCTATAACAAACTTGTAACAAATCAAGATAAAGAGGAGACAAAGCATGTGTAGCTTCCTTGCAATTTCCTTGTGCATTGATTTTTTTTTTTTTTTTTTTTTTTTATAATTTTTTTTTTCCTTGAGCAATCATGACAGACTTGCAAGAGCTCAAGTAGGTGAACCATTGAACGTCTTTTATTTATTTGTTTTTATTTTTTATTTTTTATTTTTTATTTTTTGTGATTTATTGGATGTGATTTAATGGTTTTACCTAAGACAATATATATTCTCACATATCTAAGAACGTTTTTTTTGTGATTTTTCTAATATTTTCAAGAATGCATCTACGCTCAAATTGATAATAAACCACTTCATAAACGACTTTGGCAATGGGTGAACCGGAAGCTCCTATGGTAAATGTACTTTCCTGAGTCGTGTGAGAGTCTTAGTTGGACTCAAAATTACCAGAAAAAAAAGTTCGACTCAATCTATCCTTTCTAATCTCCCTCCTTCCCAGAAAAAAAAGTTGGACTCAATCCATCCTTTCTAATCTCACTCCTTCCCAGGTATATATATATATATATATATATATATATATATATATATTAAGTAACAACTAGAGATGTATGGTTCAATTTACTTAAAAATCTTTAGCAATTCGAATAGAGCATTGCTGTTTCACCCGACTCTAAAATTATTATGAACAAAATTTGCTTGTTGGGGGTTAATTTGTTTCTTCGATACGGAGATTGTGGATGAATAGAAATCAAATTTTACATGACGGATAGTCTCAACGGATATTGCTAAATCTGTTTTATGACTGATACAATGAATAATTCCTTTTGTATTTGCTTTGTTGGTGTTTTGGTTTGTTGCATAAATTTCTTCTTTTCTTGACTTGATTGCAGGTTTTTGAAAGTTATTTTTCTTTTATATTGATGTAATTTCCTACCTATTTCATTGTATGGTTTGGGAAGCGGGTTGGGGGATGACATGTGCCACAAGTACAGGGAGACGGCACATCTCACTTAGACGTATCAATTCTCGCTTCATGGGTAATTAACAAGTTATAGACACCACATTCTTGCATGCAGGTAACTACTGGGACTTCTCCCGTCAATCTTCTTCTTTTTTTTTTTTTTTTTCTGCAGTACTTCTTCTATCAACCTCTCCTTTCAAAAGTAGAGATGAGAGATCAAATCATTGGATGTCATTGTTTACTTTTATAAGTTACAAGAAAGTTAAATTTGTAATTTTACAAAAAAAAAAAATATATATTACTTTGATTTTTCAAATGAGATATTTATTTTGGGACAACCAAAAATAAATAAGTAAGTTATTTTTTTTGAAACAAAAAGAATACTATAAAATACAATAAAATAAAATAGACTGTTACAAAAAATCCGAAAAAACATGTGATTCTTATAATAGTTGTAGGACAATTCAGAATATGGATGGATAGCAAAAAAATGAAATCTCATATCTAGTCAAACATGGACGACTCCATTTTATTCACATTCGGCTGCTTTCTAAAGTCAAGTCTTCAATGGTAATTACTTTCTAAAACTGATATGTCCAATTTGGCATCATGCAATAACTCGAGCCATGAAACATTGCCATTCAGCCACGGCATCATGCAATAACTCGAGCCATCAAACATCGTCATTCAGCCACACAATTTTTTTTTTTTTTGTTGAAAAATCAGTTGTGCTTGTTACGAATGATTCTTACAAGGAGAGTGTCTATGCAGGTTCGTGTTAACTACTCTTGAAGACTTGAATACATTTACATAAGATTACAGCTAACAAGTCTTGAAATCAAATTATAACTTCATCTATATATTTATTTTCGCTTTCAACCCTAAGGGAGGGTTGGCTTAAATGGTAAGTCACTTAGACTTGGAGTCTCATGAAGTATCAAGTCTAAGATTTGAAACCACGACCGCAAGTGAAATTCTGATATTTCACTTCAAAATTATGAGCCAGAAATATTCATATGGAAGTGTCAAATTAACTAGTATTATTATTTTTAATTTTCTTTTCTTGAGGCAAGATAATTTCTTTAAAATACGGCAATCAATTAAACAACTTAAGGGGCCTTATTAAGTCGTGAAGAGTAATATACTTCAAAAAATTAGTTTTGGTGAACTAGTATTAAGATATATTTTTCTGTGTCTGTGACTCCCAGTTACACACACACACACACACATATATATATATTGAGTACAAAATAATAATATACTTCAAAAAATTAGTTTTGGTGAACTAGTATTAAGATATATTTTTCTTTGTGTCTGTGACTCCCAGTTACACACACACACACACATATATATATATTGAGTACAAAATAATAATGCAATATGAACAAGCAAATTATTTTTTAATGATAATTATGGTGAAGTATACATAAATATTCTCTAATTGGTGACAAAAGAGAGGGAAATGAGAAGAACGGAAATATAGATATTCTTCCTTTCTTTTAAAACCTAAAGACAAAAATATCTTTTTCATATTCCGATGAACCTATTTTTAGATTCTTTTCACCCAAAAATAATATTAAGGGCCATGCCACCATGTTTCTCAATGCTTATCGCCATAGTTACTAATTAAAACCACCTATTACATATGGATAAATAAAATTTAGTTTCAATTATATATAACTTTACCGATAACTACCTAAGTATTTCATTTTTCACTTCAAAATAAAAAGATCTATTTTAAATCATTTGACCCAAAACTTGTATTTTCTATTTCTATTTACCTAGAATTTAATGAACTGTATAATTCTACATATTTTACTTAACGATTACATATATACTTAAGATATGGAAAAGGAGATCTATTTTCTTGCTTAGAAAAAATATGATATTTGCAAAAATAAAAACTCAACTCTTCTAGCTCTATGTTATTATTATTATTATTATTATTATTTTGTTTTTTTGAAAGGTAAATGTTAATTGCATTAGAGTAACTGCATAAGGCCCCAAATTCCGGCCCATGTGAGGAATGATGACGCATATACAAGGCACAATTAGTCCAAGCCCAATATTAAGACAAACATATTACACAAACAAGTGGCCAAGCCTAATCCATAAGACAAACAGATTGTACAAGCAATCAGTCCAAGCCCAATAATAAGACAAACAGATTATACAAACAAGTTGGCCAAGCCTAATCCATAGTACCAATTCCGCTACAAACAGATTTTTCGACTTAAATGATTATAATGAAAAAAAGGGTGAACCATTAAATATTATTTATACTATATTTTGCATTTCTAACCGGCCTTTAGACCTATATAAATCTAGTTATATATATATATATGTGTGTGTGTGTGTGTGTGTGAAAATTATATTGTGCACTCATTTCGTTGATTTTTATTGATTTTCATTTTATACAGATTTGTTAAATAAACACTACGAGAAATAATGCCTAAGTTTTTTCTTTTATATATATATATATATATTTTGGACAATACTTGCCTACTCACCGGTGAGTAGGAATTTCATATTTACCATCTATGTGGCATAATAACAAAGTGACAAGTGTCCCTACAATGTAAAAAATAATAATAATAAACGATTTAAGAAGTTATTTCGGTTAAATCCAGTAGGATCCAATTCAAACCCATATCTAATTATCTCTTTCCCATGCTACTCTATTTAAGCCCTAAGGAATCACAACTACAAGTATCTTGCTCAAATCAAATCCATGAAATGATTCGGATTAGGATTTTCGATTGTGGGTGATAAGATTTCATGTGTAAACTAATATATATATATGTTGATTTTGTTCTTTTGAAGCGTGGCTTGTGTTGTTTAGCCCTCCGTTGCCTTCTTGTTGACCAAAAAAATAAAAAAAAGACCAAATTGTTTGTGTAAAAGCAGATGCTTGCACTTGTTAATGGGTGTCTTGTCCCACATGTGAAAATAAATATGAATCTATGATTGTCGCCGGCTCATTCTTCAAGGTAGAGAACCGATCGTTGTATGGCAAGTCTAATGTTGAACCAAAAAGAATTCTTAAGAAAACAAATTTTATTTTTTTACTAAATCATGAATAAATACTTTCTTTTATTTATTTGAATAATGTTAATAAGCCTATTTTAATGCAAATACTCTAGGGCTAGGTTTACAATTGAACTCTTAAGTCTCACCATCATCAAAAAAATTAATCCAATTACTTCTACATAATTTTTTTGGGTTTGATTCGTATTTTATAAGGAAGAAATAATCAAATTAGGATTTGATTCAGATTTTATTGGGCTTAACCCAAATAACTTTTCAAATCTTTTATTTTTTATTTTTTATTGGAGAGACACTTATCACTTTATTGTCCCGCCACATAGGTAGTAAGTATGAAGTTCCTACTCACTGGACAAAACACAATTAGCTAGCATGAATAAAACATCAAAGTGCTTTAATAGCTTATATAAAACACAATTATGCAGGTAGACACAATATATAGCTGCATTGAAGGTCATATTTGAAGATCTATTACAATGGCTTTTGAAAAAGATGCAGAGCAAGCCCCGGAAGCTAGAGTCATGGTGGTCGCTCTTCAAAGATCTGAAACAAGCTCTATGTGAACATAGTTGAGTTGCATAATTTTAAACAAAGAAACAGTGATAAAGAATGCACACTTCATGTCACATTCATCCACGCATTGACCGAAGAATAATACCATGTCATTTTTACACATTAATGCATGTGTTCAACAATGAATAATATAATTATCTCTGTCTCTCTCTCTCTAGATATATATATATGAACTCACACATGCATTGGGCATTTGTTTCTATTTAATACATTGGGAATTTGATTATTGGACAGCAGACTCGCTACCAAATAGAAGAGGAAATTCGAGAGACAAACTCTATATGTTGTATTCGCTTCACAGGACAAAATTAATTATGTTTGTGAGTGTGGAATCTACCTTTGGAATCAGAATTTTCTCATCCAATTTCAAGGCAACATAAGTGATTTTAGACATAAGTGATTTTACTTCCAAACGCAACATAAGTGATTTTAGACAACATTGACATTATTTACGTGCTTAAAAGATCCAAATATCCTTTTTATACTCTTAATTAAATACATTGCTATGGCAGATGAAAAAAGAAAAATTGTCCAAAAATCTCCCCAATAAATTTTCTTACAGATTCCAGAATGATACAACTACAAAGTTATATTTGGGTGTGTGCTTTTCTTTTAGTGTCAAAAAACATTATAAACCTATATACATATTACATAATAAAGAAAAATTAACCGCCCTAGTGGCAATTGGAATTTGTTGTTTATTTCTTTTCTTCTTTTTTCCTTCGACCTCACTAGTGGCTATTCCAAGCTTTGAAAAGGTTGGCTCTGTCCTCAAAAGTACCTATGCATATAACTATATATATATATATAGACACACACTTATAAGCAAAAAACACGTGATCACATGATTTTTTTTTTTACTTCTTAATTTATTTTTAATTTTTGGATTAATACCTAATTACATAATATTATAATAAAAAGAAAGCAACAGTGTCCAAGGACGAAATCAGAAAATTTTCTCGGGGGCACAATGTACAGGATATATTTTTTTTTTTTCAAGCATCATACTCACTAGGCTTGTTTATGACATACATGATTTTTAGTAACAATTTCATTATTTATGCGATGTTTCCGATTTTCACCATTTTCTAATTTTTTAGAATTTTGTCGTTGTATGTGTATTTTTGTCTTATCTCGTTTTGCGTACCGAACACCATAGAGTGTGCCGGTTATGTTCGAGAGTTGATTGGGGCATTTCATTGAGTCCAGGACTCTTTGAAATGAACGGGTGGTCATTTTGCATTTTTCTGTTTTTCAGGCCAGCGATCCCGTGTGGGACTTGCTACAGGAACTGTTACTTATGGGGATTTTAGTTGGGACCATTTGTACCATAATTATTTTTATTTAATGTATTTTATGTGGTGGTAAATTAATATGTGTATGTGTATGTGTATGTATATATATGAGTGTGGTGTAAAATGAGGTTAAAAATAAAAGAAAAAGAAAATAAAATTTTAGGTGGGGCCATAACCATTTAAAGTGGTTTAGAGACTCCTTGGTCACTCATTTTTTCTCACTTTCCCGTAGCTCTCTTTCTCTCCCTCTTCTTTTGGATTTTTCTTTTTCTTTTAGGTTTCAATCTTCAATCCAAGATTTCTCATTCATCCTTTGGAATTTTTGAGTGCCATTTGCGGCATTCAAATCCATACCAACAATTTCAGCTTTTGGCCACTCTAGAAAGTCCGAAAATTGAGACCTATTTTGAGGGTTTTTGCATTCTAATAGGTAGGGGTTCTTAATCCACAACTTCTTGCTTCTTTGTGAGATTTTCTATGTGTTTTGCTATATAGCATGCTCAATTGTGTTGAATATTCCTTTAATTGACTTAATTGTGTATTTAAAGCATGTAATTATGTGAATTAATTGATGTGGTATGTAAAAGCATGTTTAAGTGGTGAATCTCTATGCCTATTGTGTTTGATTTTGCTAAATTGTGTTAATTGCTCCTTAATTGACTTGATTGTGTTTATGAAGTATGTGAGTATGTGTATTTAATTGAATTGTATGAAAGAGCATGCTTTATGTGCTAATTCTCCATGCCTATGATGCTTATTAACTTGCTAGAAATTTGTATAATGAAGCATGTTAATTGTGAAATAATAATTTTTTTTTCCATTTCTATAGTATTGAAGGCATGAGATATACATGCATGTCATTGGGCATGAAGGAAGGGAAATGTTTTGAAATGAAAAAGGGGTTTTGGAAAAAAAAAAAAAAAAAAAAAAAAAATAATAATAATAATAATAATAAATAAATAAATAAATAAAATTTTGAGAAAAGAATTTTGTGAAAACCCGGACGCCAATGGGGTACCGGGGGTCCGTGGCGTTAATATAGCCTAGAGGGAATTAGGGAGATCGCCCTAGCGTGGTTGGGCTATCTGGACCCCAAATGATGCTGCGGGGGTACCAAGGGTCAGGGACAGTAGCCAATCCTTCCCTCGTCGCTGAGGGGTTACCGAAGGAGGTTACATTAATGGTTTGAAAAGTGAAGAATGGAAGTGATTTTAAGTATGGGGAGCGACATACATGACATTGCATATCATGGCACGTCATTGTTTATCATGAAATTGAAATTAGTGTTGTATTCCTTTTCGACATAGTATGATCCCTATTCCCTATTTCTATTCATTGTGTGGATTCACAGGGTCACAAGAGGTGTGTCTTAGGCACCACCTACTGAGCAATTTGCTCACCCCCTTATATTTAATATTTTTTTCAGGACACGGATGGCAAGTGGTAGACGACGCTCCTCCACAGGGTTCGATGGGTTAATAGACCGTTTTAACATACTTTGTAACTATAATCTCATTTTATTATTATTATTTATTTATTTATTATTCCTTTTTTTTAAAAAAAACCCAGAATAACACGTATAATATGTATTGACGTAGGAAAGAATAGTATTGTCCCTAATTGACCTCGGGTTCGGTTAAGGACCCGGCTAACGGTTCGGACCTACGGGTTTAAGTCATTACAAATTTGATATCAGAGCTTTAGATTCGAATACCTTTCGGACTACGGGTAGTGGCTTACCTAGAAGGGGTAGAGAGTTGATTTGCGTCGTTTATATGCCTATATGTTAAAGTGCTTAACTGTTTAAAAAGTATGCTTACTTAATACCTGTTTAAATATTTATTATTTTGAAAGGCATGCCTATTTGTTAAGTGCATACGTGTTTAAATTGTGATACATGTAAATAAAGTGTTTATGTTAATTGCAAGCATGTCATATATGATGGGGCGGAAAGTATGAGATATACGATGATGGTGAGAAGTAGGCACGGTCAGTGCAATTTTCTTTTATGTTAATGTGACAAGTAATGAGCATGGTATTGTGGTTTCATCCATTTCGTATACGTGCATATCTATATTTTTATGTGTTTATGCGGTTGAGCATGGGATGGTTGTGTGGGTTTTGACCAGAGTTGGCGAGGAGCTCTGTTGCTCAAGGGTGATTGGGTGTGAATTCTTATCGAACGGATGGCTTGGTCTTTTAGCTCGTGGATTGAGTTATTTGGTTTGTAGCTATTTTTTTTATCCTCTTGTTGCAATTTGTGTGGTGCTTAGAGCACGACTTCGAACGAGTTGCATTTCAAAGCATCGTGACTGCGTTGTGTGAGAGTTTCATGCTTTAGTGTGTGGGTTCTGGTGACCGTGGAGGTCAGGTGTGTGACTGAGGGTTTTGGTATGACCATAGAAGGTTAGTGTTAGTGACTTGGGTCACGGTTTGGTGCGGAGGTTCTTAACGAACCGAACGTAGTAGGTGTGATAGAGATTGTTTAAGTCACAAATGTAGTCTGTGAGTTGTAAATATGAATCCTTTTGTATGGTCTAGGAGGCATGTTGGTTCGGGCTGTCGTAGAGACTGGTTTATTGAGAGGTGATCCTCGTATTGGAGAACTACAGGAGTGTGCTATGGGTAATTGACTCTCGGTGAGTCGATTGCATGGCTCGGTCGATGAGCGGAGTTTTGGGTTGGTACGGCTGTTTAGAAAGTCTCGAGGTGGTGTATAGTGGTTAGTTTTAGTTGTGTATAACAGGATTGCACTATAAGGCAGGTAGTATGGGGTCATTGGAGTGCTTGGTTGTTTATGGATGAAGTGATAGCTGGTGAGTATGGTGTTATCAAATGAATTATGTTTTAGAATTTGAAAGTTGTAGATTCGGGTTGTATTTCAATTGTGTCTGATGTATTATGAGATAGTACTCGGTGTTTGAGGATCCGGAAAGGTAGAATGATAATAAGAATGAGTGGAACGAGGTTAATCTTGTAGGCTTTGTTGGTAGGCCATTTGATTTTGTTGGGGTCAATAGTGTTCTAAGGAACAGTGATGAAGGGAGGTAATGACGTTGAATCTGGAGTATAAGGTTTTCTCATTTAGACATGTAGATCGCCTTAGAATGAGTAGATTAAGTTTTTGGTTAAGCGTTAATGATTGATGATATCATTGATGGGATTGAGGTGATAGTTGGGTGTTGAGATTCTAGGCTTTATGCTCATTTTTGTTTTGAGGATTTATCGGTATGGTATTGTCGTATTGAGGTTCTTTTCTAGTGGTATGCAATGATCGTTGTGGGGAGTATCGAGAGTAATGTTTGTTCTTTTGTTACGATGATGTTATCACAAGGATATTCGAGGAAAAATCCTTTAGTAGTGGCTTGATGGTTCGGTGGGATGATAGGATAGAACTGTGGTTAGAATGAGTAACAGTAGAAGTGTTATGGTGTTGTAGTGTAATATTTAGTGCTGATGAGTAGAGTGGTTTAAGGTATGATCCAAATGCGGTTTGGAAATTACGAGTTGTTTGTTGTGTGTTGTCAGGTAGGTGATGGATTGTGCGCCAGTTGAGGCGATTATGGACGATGTCGTCATTAGAGTCAGTGAGGACGACGTTGCCAGATATGCACCCTTTTCTTTTGACAAGTCAGTGGGTCGTTGTGATTGAGGTCACGGGTTTTGTGTTCACAGTGATTAAGGCAGTGTCACCTTCAAAGGGTAGAGGTGGAACAGGTGATCAGGTGTCATTATATTTCATAGAGTTTCTCATTGGGAGATTATTGGGTAGGATGGGACGCGGTGTCCAACGTACAGTGATGGTTCCTAGTGTTAGTATGTTGAAGGCGTTGGTGCTTTTATCTGATTGGTTTCGGTTAGCATAGTGTTACGGAGAAGAGTGTGCGAGGTTTTTGTGTTGATAGAGTGTGACGGTTCGTTAGTGGTGAGGTCGCCTAGAATCGGGATCGTAGTCCCATATGTGTTTTCAGTTAGTTCTTTCCTTGTGTGTAGGAAGTTCACTTCATCTCAGGTGAGATTGGGTGTCCATGGGCGATTGGTGAGTAACGCGTGATAGGGTGTCAAGTGCATTCGAGTATGAGTTGTCAGTCTTTTGTGAAAGTGGGGTTCGTTACCCTTTCCACTTGTTCTAGTCTTGGACATCGTTTTTCGTAAGTCTTGTTCTCCCTTTAGGAGTGGTGTACGTCTGTTGGTGGACGGACCTGTGTGTAGTTTGTTATGTTGTTAGGGTTCAACAATAGAAGCTTTGGTTAAAAGGGGTCGACTTACACCCTCAGAGGGAGGTGGAGTCTTGGGTTTCTGTAGTGCCCGTTTTGAGTGTGGTTTTGACGGGTGGTATGTAAGGCACGAGTTGTCTAAGGATTATATGTTTTCAATGTCAGGTACTGGTGGCGGCGGCAAGGAATTTGTCATGAATGAAAGATTGAGGATAATTAGGTGATGTGATATGACTCATGTATTCAGATGTTTTTATAGGTGATTGATTCTAGCAATGTCTTGGGGACAGGTGTTGGTATTGTTGAATGTTATGCAGTTAGAGAATTATTACGGGATTCGATTGAGGATAATAAGAATGATTGATTCTGGTTTTGAGATCTCAGGTATGAGATAGTTGTATCGTGTGTTTTGACAAGGTCAGAATTGAATAGAATGATGTTTTGAAGTTGTTTACCAGGTATGGGTATTATGAGAAGATTAGAGAGCTTTGATGTTGGTCGATGATTGAGACATTTGGTGCTGTGTTGTTTTTGTTTATTATGATTATGTGATTGAGATATGATTGGAATTCTAAGGATAGGTATATGATTGTATAATTATTGAGGTTGTGGATAACAATAGATGGACAGTGAGTGGATCTTATAGTTGTTTTGTGGATTGTGTGAGACTGTGTTTGAGGTTTGGACTTGATGACAGGAACGGCATTTATGTTGAGATTGGATCGATGATGAGAATGGCCTGGCCAACCATTTCTCTTGAATCAATCCCTCTTTAACATCATGTCGGGTCAAAGGTCAATGATTGTTTCAAGTTGTCATAAATAGTGAAAGTATGGTATTGGGTGTGTCAGTGTGAGGGTGTAGATTTAGGAAGTTGTCTCGGGAGATGAGGTGTGTTAGGTGGAACCAAGAGTCTAATCCGCTTGATTATTAAAGATCTGGTTTTGAGGATTTAAGTCCTGGGCACAGGAAGGTACGCTCTATCGGTTTGATGGCTAATGATTGTATAATTGTTGGGAGATTCATCATTTAGTTATCTTGAGGTTGATTAGTATAATAATTGCCGGTTGGTGTGGTTAGTGGTCGTTGTATAGTTGTATGTTGGATGGCAAGTGTTGTTCTAACTGAGAGGTGTAGGTCTGAGTTTGAGTCTGATTGTGTGGTGGATAGGGCTCCTTGTCTGGGACTTGTGTGTCCTTTATAGGGATGGGTTGAGATAGGATGTTGTCATGTTCAGGTGTCTTGCGACCATTCTTCTTTCAAGCCTTGTGTAGTAGTGTAGCAGGACTAGTGTTGGTTTTAAGGCGAGTTTAGAATTCAGCGGGTTTTGTGTATGATGTTATGAGTGATGAGTACCCTCATAAGGTGGTGACCATTTGATTTTCTAGCGACAGAGTGTGATTGCCTGTTGGCGCCGGTGTCAAAGGCAATATGGTTGTTGAATTCTAAGTCTCGGGGTTTTCTGAGGTGTTCTTGGAAAGTGTATGGCTGTGAGCCTCCTTCTTTTAAGGAGGGTAGATTTCGAGGACGAAATCTCTTTAAGGAGGGTAGATTGTGATGTTTTCGATTTTCACCATTTTTTAATTTTTTGGAATTTTGTCGTTGTAGGGGCATTTTTGTCTTATCTCATTTTGGGTACCGAACACCGTGGAGTGTGCCGGTTATGTCCGAGAGTTGATTGGGGCATTTCATTGAGTCCAGAACTCTTTGAAATGCAAGGGTGGTCATTTTTGCATTTTTCTGTTTTTCGGGCCGGACGGTTCCGTGTGGGACCTGTTACTAGAACTGTTGCTTACGGGAATTTTAGTTGGGACCATTTGCACCATAATCATTTTTATTTAATGTATTTTATGTGGTGGTAATTGAATATGTATGTGTATGTATGTATGTATATATATATATGTGTGTGTGTGTGTGTGCGCGCGCGTGGTGTAAAACGTGGTTAAAAATAAAAGAAAAAGAAAATAAAATTCTAGGTTGGGCCCACAACCATTTAAAGTGGTCTAGAGACCACTTGGTCACTCTTTTCTTCTCACTTTCCCATAGCTCTCTTTCTCTCCCTTTTCTTCTGGATTTTTCTTTTTCTTTTAATTTTCAATCTTCAATCCAAGATTTCTCCTTCATCATTTGGAATTTTTAAGTGCCATTTGAAGTAAAATGAAGCTCATAATGAGACCTTTAAATCCATACTAGCAATTTTAGCTTTTGGTCACTCTAGGAAGTCCAAAAATTGAGACCCATTTTTAGAGTTTTTGCATCCTCAGAGGTAGGAGTTCTTAATCCACAACTTCTTACTCCTTTATGAGATTTTCTATGTGTTTTGCTATATAGCATGCTCAATTGTGTTGAATATTCCTTTAATTAACTTAATTGTGTATTTAAAGCATGCAATTATGTGAATTAATTGATGTGGTATGTAAAAGCATGTTTAAGTGGTGAATCTCTATGCCTATTGTGTTTGATTTTGCTAAATTGTGTTAATTGCTCCTTAATTGACTTGATTGTGTTTATGAAGTATGTGAGTATGTGTATTTAATTGAATTGTATGAAAGAGCATGCTTTATGTGCTAATTCTCCATGCCTATGATGCTTATTAACTTGCTAGAAATTTGTATGATGAAGCATGTTAATTGTGAAATAATAAATTTTTTTTCCATTTCTATAGTATTGAAGGCATGAGATATACATGCATGTCATTGGGTATGAAGGAAGGGAAATGTTTTGAAATGAAAAAGGGGTTTTGGAAAAATAATAATAATAAAATAAATAAATAAAGTTTTGAGAAAAGAATTTTGTGAAAACCCGGACGCCAATGGGGTACCGAGGGTCCGTGGCGTTAATGTAGCCTAGAAGGAACTAGGGAGATCGGCCTAGCGTGGTTGAGCTATCTGAGCCCCAAATGACACTGCGGGGGTACCAAGAGTCAAGGACAGTAGCCAATCCTTCTCTCGTCGTTGAGGAGTTATCGAAGTGGGTTACATTAATGGTTTGAAAAGTGAAGAATGGCAGTGATTTTAAGTAGGGGGAACGACATACATGGCATTGCATATCATGACACGGCATTGTTTATCATGAAATTGAAATTAATGTTGTATTCCTTTTTGGTATAGTATGATCCCTATTCCCTATTTCTATTCATTGTGTGGATTCACGAGGTCATAAGAGGTGTGTCTTAGGCACCACCTACTGAACAATTTGCTCACCCCTTTATATTTAATATTTTTTTCAGGACACAGATGGCAAGTGGCGGACGACGCTCCTCTACAGGGTTCGATGGGTTAGTAGACCGTTTTAACATACTTTGTAGCTATAATCTCATTTTATTATTATTATTCATTTATTTATTATTACTTATTTTTTTATAAACCCGGAATGACACGTATAATATGTATTAACGTAGAAAAGATTGGTGTTGTCCCTAGTTGACCTCGGGTTCGGTTAAAGACCCGGCTAACGGTTCGGATCAATATAAGATTTTCTCATTTTATTTATTTATTTTTATTTTTTTTGAGACTTTTAGTGTTACAAGTAGACCATCAATTTTTTTTTGTTATTGATAGAACTAGACTTAGATTAAGTTAATTTTTGGTAGTTATCTTATTTTAGTATTTAGCTTCATATTCTATTTTTTTTTTCTTCAGTTTTTAGAGATAGGATTATTTTTAGAATACAATGGTGGATTTACATATAAATGAATAATATTTCAATTTTCTCTTCAACTTGTGTATGCCAATTGTATAACGTAATTCTCCATTTAGCTTCCACTTCATCAATAATACTCAACAATTCAACAATTCACTCACGAGATTTTTTATATTTATATTACAATCAAATAAAACATATTAGGATAACTTACACATATAAAAAAATACAAGGCAAAATTGTATGATAAAATTATCAAAGCATAAAACAATTCCTAAATCACATAAACAAAAGAAAAAAAATGTGAATCCAAATGCAGCTAGACAATTGGGCCAGATCATGTCCAGTAAGAAAAAAAGCTAAATGAGTCCAAGTCCAAACAGGCCGGCCCAATAGAAATCCTTGTTCATACTCAATTCACTAATATAGTTTTTTCTTGCTGGGAAAAAGAAAAAAAAAAAAAAACAATTCCCAATGTATTATCATTTTAAACGAATCATACAGGAAAAGTATAAATTTTAAGCCTAAATAATTTTGAGTTATTAAATTTTGGTAGCTAGGTCCCGGCCATAAATTTTATCACTAGCAGCAGACTAAAAAAAATTTGCTGTTGGAGGAGTCAATATGAAAACAAAAATATAAAAATAATTGTATATATATATATATGTATGTATCTATTTATAAATTGTAAAAAATTATAATTTACAATAGGAGTTTTATTGTACATAATATATAAGAAAATTTATATGATTATTTATAAATAAAAATAATTCATAATTCTTAAGTATATGAAATGAGAACGGAAATATAGATATTCTATATGCCTTTTTTTTTAAATGAAAATTTTAAAAGTAAAGGAAAAAAAGGGCGGGAGTTCAAATTCAGGTTCCTTTCCAGTTTTGAAAGGGCCATTAATAATTTCTTTTTTATATTTCAAAGAACTTATTTTTAGAATTTTTTTCACTAAAAAATTTTAGGGGCCATGCCACCATGTCTCTCAATGCTTTATCGCCATAGTTACTAAAACCACATATTAAATTAATATTAATTTTTTTATCTCTCTTCTTCCTTTATTCTATCTCCTCCTATTTTCTCTCTCCTCCTATTTTTTTTTTTTTTTTCTCTCTCTCTCTCCCCGTTTTTTTTTTTTTTTTTTTGGTGATAACTATCTCCTCCTATTATCTTGCCCCTATTTCTCTCTCCCTTCTATTTTATTCGCCCTGTTTCTCTCTCTTCTCAGTTCTCCATTTCTCTTTCCTCCTTTATAGAGCATTGTTCACTGGAGATTGATTGAGGAAATGAAATGTGGAAATATCCAATCGAAGCTGTCATTAGCCATTATTATGGCAGGGACATTTGTGGTTGGTTGAACAAATTTCTCCATTATTATCGTTGGGACGCTTATGGTTGATTGAATTTAATTTCTCCATTATTATAGCACAGGGACGTTTGTGGTTGATTGAAGTTTCTTGGTGACACCGGAAAAAAAAGAATGAAAGTTTCTTCGTGACGAAATTTTTCTTAATTTCTAAATATATATTTTTTTATTTCGGTAGACTAGATATTTTTCTTGTAATTGCCATTTAACGAAATTGGTTAACAAGGAAGATTTATGTATTTTTACTAAATATGAGGAGGATTAGCGCTTATGTAAATGTAAATGAAGTAATGAAATTTTTTTATGAACTGGGAGAATGGGAGGTACATAAGTTTTTTTCAAAATAGCATGCTTTTTAGTAATAGAGAAGTAATTCTGAACAGGCACTTAAGAGCATTGGGGATTGATAGAGTTAGTTTTTAGTAGTTGGAAATGAAATGTGGAAATATCCGATCCATTATTATGGCAGGGACGTTTGTGGTTGGTTGAACAAATTTCTCCATTATTATGGCTGGGACACTTGTGGTTGATTGAATTTAATTTCTCCATTATTAGGGCAGGGACGTTTGTGGTTGATTGAATTTAATTTCTCCATTATTATGGCCGTAACGTTTGTGGTTGATTGAAATTTCTTGGTGACATTGGAAAAATAAAAATGAAAGTTTCTTGGTGACGAGATTTTTCTTAATTTTTAGATTTTTTATTTTATTTGGATAACAAGAAAATAAAATCTCATATCTAGTCAACATGGACTCCCCCATTTTATTCACATTCCGCTGCTTTCTAAAGTCAAGTCTTCCTGCTTTCTAAAATTGATATGTCCACTTTGGCATCATGCAATAACTTGAGCCACACAATGAAGGCTTCAAGTCAAGTCATGAAACATTGCTATTTTTTTTTTGGTAACGAAGGATTCTTATAAGTAGAGTGTCTATGCAGGTTGGTGCCAAGTACCTTTGAAGAGTTGAATACATTTTCATAAGATATTTTTCTCAAGTATCCTATACCTAACAAGTCTTGAATCAAATTATAACTTTATCTATATATTTATTTACTTATTTGTGTTTTCAACCCCGAGGGAGGAATTGATTGATACATGTGTTTACATACTATATTTCAATCAATGACTAGTTGACACGTGACGAGTTTTACATAAGAGTTGTCATATATCAATTTTATTTGCACCATAATTATCCATCACTTCCCAATGGAAAGTTGTTGTGGCCGATTCCAATGGAAGGTTGATATGTAAACGTAGGTGTAATCATAAAACAACATGTGGATTCATCTAAGAAAGCCATTTAATGAAGTAACCACTTTGGAACACGTGGCAGCCAAGGAAACAAGCGGTTACATACAAGTAAAAAGTCATAGGACACATGGCAGCTAAGGAAGAAAGCGGTTACATGTAAGTGGAAAGTCATGGGACACGTGACAGCCAAGGAAGCAAGGATACATGCAAGTGGAAAGTCATGGGACACGTAGCAGCCAAGAAAGCACGCGGTTACATGCAAGTGTTGGCATCCAAGGAAGCAAGCGGTTGTTGGTAAATATATATGCTTCATGTGACATTTAAGATATAAAACCCTTATACTAATATGCCATGAGATAATTAACAATATGTTAAGAAATAATTAACAATATGCTACAAACTCATGGATACGCCGAACCTCCTCCGTGTAATGCTCTCTTTGACTCAAAAATGCATCTATACTATATAGATGCTGAATTGGGTGCAATTCGAACCAAATGGTTCGGACCAATCTTAATATGGCTCGATGAAATTGGATTAGGGTCTAAGTGGCTCGAACCACTTAACCTATGGTTTGAACCCACTTGGGTTGGGTTGAAATGAACGATTTGCAAATGATCCAAAGGGGAGTATTTATAGGCAACAAGGTGCCTTTTCGGGTGGGTGCAACCCTTTGGAAAAAATAAAAAGTAGTTTTTAAGCAAGGTGCCTTTTCGGATTGGGTGTGTTTCTTCATCATTGGACACAACCATTTATATGTGTCTCTTCATCATTAACCATTTATATGTGTCTCTTCACACTAATAACATCCACTCTAATTGGTTGCAATGGTTCACATGGTGTCTGTTTACCAATAGACACATCCACTCCAATAGGTTGCAATGGTTCACATGAATAGTTATATCTGTTGGTTTTGAGTTGTATCTTTTCATTCCATAAGTCAAAGGCATCATTGATGACTAATCAAACAATTTTCATTCACAATTTTTAACAATCCCCCATATAAATGGAAATTGGTTGCTTAAATGCAAAAGATAGTCATGCAGACACTAGAGAGAGTATAGTCGGAAAGTTACTGCATCAGGATATGTAGCTTTTGCCTTTGAACCTTCCCTAGTGTATTGCTATCGGATTTACTGGCTAACCAGTGAACGTGATGTCTTGAACTGTTCAGCCGTTTGTGTAAACCAAGACAATAACAAACACACAGTGCATTTCCTCACAAAGTTGGTTCTCATTGTTGTGTTCATTTTGGCCCTGAACAAGTCCTGGTATTCAATGAGTGCTTTAGTAAACTTAGCATTTATAGTTCTCATAGAAGCGGCCCCACTTCACACTCATATAGGTGACTTCTTATTAAGAGTATCCTACCATACCCTACTTAAATTTTCAAGGTATACGAGTCATTAGAAACGTAGCTTATCTTAATCCTCGTAGTAGGTAGCACTGTCTCATCATAGAAATGGGCAGAAGATTTATATCTTCCCAGTGCTTCTGGTGAGCCATTTAGAATTTCTGTTGTCCCTTTAAACCTAGATCTTGGGATTTCTAGTCAACTAGGTTGGGTTTCCATTAAGATGACTCGTTAGCTTTCGGCTTTAAACCCCATTCCCCTCGATGATCTGTACAATTGCTCTCTAATACAACCCTTAATTTTATATATGGCCACATGGTTGTATATAGAAATATTATACTCTGCAGAGATTTCCCCAATTGAGAGCAAATGTATACTTTGTGCCCTAAAATTGCTTATTGTTAGTAATATCCTTTTCTTTAGTGGCATAGGTGTAGACTTACTTTGAAATGTCCTCTAGGTGAAGTCTATTGACTTTCCTATTTGATTTATTCAAAGTTTTTAACTTTGAGTTATATTAAGAACATACAACTACACCTTTAATATTAAAGACATATCTACTTATGGATTTGAAGTCTTTAATATCCCACATCCAGATTGCATCACTGTTACACCTCCAATTTAGTTAGATACCTCGATCTATGCAATATTGGACTTGGGGTGTATCTTAACTACCTAATTTATTGCTTTTCAGTGATCCTATCCTGGATTGAAAGTGTGCAATTAATCACGGTTATTAAGATGCCTTGTAATCTCAACCAGTGATATACTTTGACTAGTATTTGTATTTGAGATTTACATCTACAAAAGTTAGCTAGGCTTTTGTTATCATAACTAGTATTATCTCAATCTCACTCTACTGAGAATATACTATGTTATCAGATGTTCAATCATTCATTTCAAATATATTAATTAATATATCATTAATTTTTTAAGGCATACAATGACTTATGCATCACATTCATGTCATTATCTCGGCAGTAGCTTTAATCCACTCAAGGATTTATAAGTTTGCACACTTGACTTTTCAACTGGAATAAATAATTCAGCTTTTCAGTTGGAAATAGAACTCTTCTAGTTGTTCCATAATATTTTCCTCGTAGGAAACAACATACACTATTGTTATAATACTATAAATGATTTTTGGTTCTATCCTAAAACTCTTAGGATTCGGAACCCCCCACATTTATAAGTATTTCTTTTAAGATGAGGTGACTTGTAATAAATTTCATCAATAGATAATATCTCTCTATAACTTTGGGATAATCCTGAAATTTTATTTTTGATGTATTTATTATGATTTTTCAACTCTGGAAGTACCATATATTAAATACTTCACCCCATCTACTTTTTTAAGGTTCCATATCCGCTTCTCAGCAAGTATGTATAACAGTCTCTAATGCATATGTACTCACTTTATCTCTAACTTATTATTATAATAATTCAGCGACATTACTGTGAATTAATGCTAGAGATATTAATTAGATTGGGCTCTAATTAATATTTGTTTCTACATTTCTCATATTTTTGACTTGAGTTATATATGTTTAGGTTTATGTTAAGTCAGTTATATTAACATGTCATAACCTTTCATGTGTCACACACATCACATAATTCAATAATTTAAGCAAATAATTCTCTAATTATTTAAGCTTTGGATACATCACCACATAGTGATCACTCACTTCTCAAGTATTATTACTAGCTTAGATTAAGCACACTCTTCTCATATCTTACTACTAGGTTATGATGAACACCCATTTCTTTGCTATTACCACTAGCTTGAAGTTAATTTTGCTCAACCATCAATTCTAGTAGCTCATAGCTTTAGTACACACTTATCTAAGTAGTTTACATTGGTAGTATATGAATTTGTTTTGGAAAATATTATCCAAAAACTACTACTTGTAAAGTAGTATTCTTCCCTCCTATAAGAGCAGATATGACGTATAACTCAAATAGCTTATAGCTAAAATGGTTATTCACCATCCTTTTATTTTTTTCAACCAAGTTGAGAGTTAAAACCAACTAACATCTCTAAGGTTCTTTGCACCTCAGTGATCACTTTAGCTTATAGCTAAGCTAACTAGTTTTCAGCTCAGTAACATTTTAGCTTTTAGCTAGCTTGATTTAGCTTATCTCAGTGTACTAGCTTAATGTATCCATAAAATTTTCCATTGAACTCTTTAGAGTAATCGGAAATCTCTCTCTTATTCAGCCCATTCACAGCTATACGTGTCTTAGACACTAATATAGATCTTTTCCCTTGACTATCGGGAGAACTGACGTAACTAGACTAGTCAATTTTTGTTTGTTGTATTACATACACAAGCCAGTCATGAACTCATACAAATATAATAATATCACACATTAGATAAATTATATTGTAAAAGTGAATTACTATGCACACTAAGTAATTCAACTCCATAGTTCAATATTATAGTAAACATTTATAAAAACAATATTGAACTCGCATAAATAAATATAACAATATAGTTTAATATTATATTACATGATTAATTATATCACATAATTAACCTAAGAAATAATAATAATCAGGAGAAGACTTTGCTTCCTTAAAGTTTTGTGGTTCATTCTCGAATAAACATGCTAGAAAATCAAGACCAAAAGATTTAGACGTTCTAACCCTCTTGCTATGTCTAAGCTCATCCTTATTTTCATTTTATGATTTATGCACAAGAAAACGATATGCACTACTGTTATGAGCATAATCTATCAAAGGTTTTATGTAATGATCCACTCCACCACATGGTATGATATTGTCCGCTTTGGGCTCGAGCCCACATGGTTTTGTTCTTGGGTTTTATCCCGGAAATGCCACATACCAATTGGAGATAACACCACTACATAAAATCACTTCACCTTTTCCTTACCTAAGCGATGTGGGACTGTGCACTTGTAGCTTGCCTAGTGTGGTAACTTGTCAGTGCCTCTTGCACCCGTCCATGACATACTTACCTACAAGGTCGTCACATTTTAGGTCCCACTTTAACTTTCTTAGGAGTAGGAACTGCTACCTTAAATAGACACCCCCACACTTTTAAGAATTTATAGGAAGGTTTTCAACATTTCCATAATTCATATGATGTCACAAATTTTTTTTTTTTTTTTTCAGGTATTTTATTGAGAATATAATTTGTGGAAAGCAAAATTTCTCCCCACAAATTCTGAGTTAAATTAGAACTTATCAACATAGTATTCACCATTTCTTAACACCTTGATCTTTTTGTCAAGTTGATTCTCAACCTTTTTTTTGTAATGTTTAAACATTTCTAAGGTTTCATTTTTTACTTCGTAACAAATATACATAACAGTATCTTGTGCAACCATTGATAAAAGTAACAAAGTACCTTTTTCCACCTCTAGTTGGCACATGTTTAAGGTAATGTAATATACTTCATAATATCATATTGCAAAATTAAAATAATTCAACCAATATTGAGTTATATAATCTACTTATATAACATGCTTCAATTTCACATAATATTGAACACATCAATATTTAGCTTATTATCATATAATAATGTATATAACATTATTTTATTATATCTCAATTATTAGTATAATCTCTACTTTTTTATATCTGAAATAGAAGCATATAATAAATTCTACGCAAGGAAGAATCTGTCTTAAGATTGTTGGTAAATATATATGCTTCACGTGACATTTAAGATATAAAACGCTTATACTAATATGCCATGAGATAATTAATAATATGCTAAGAAATAATTAATTAAATATGCAACTATATATTTAATTAAATATGAAAAATAAAGTAATAAATTAATAAATAATAAATTAAGAACCTGGATCGAGGCTAGTATTGAATACTATGTCCTTAAGACAGATTCGCCCTGCTATGGTGCTAACGGACTCAGTGGCGTCTATCTTCCAAGATACAATGGTCTACATCCACTAGTAGTAGCACTACAAACTCGTGGATACGGCGAACCTCCTCCGTGTAATACTCTCACTTACTCAAAAATGCATCTATACTATATAAATGCTGAATTGGGTGTAATTCGAACCAAATGGTTCGGACCAATCTTAATATGGCTCGATGAAATTGGATTAGGGTTTAAGTGGCTCGAACCACTTAACCTGTGGTTTGAACCTACTTGGGTTGAGTTCAAGTCTAGAGAGAAAGATAGAAGAAAATGAAATGAACGATTTGCAAATGATCTAAAGGGGAGTATTTATAGGCAACAAGGTGCCTTTTCGGGTGGGTGCAACCCTTTGGAAAAAACTAAAAGGTAGTTTTTAAGCAAGGTGCCTTTTCGGATTAGGTGTATCTCTTTATCATTGGACATAACCATTTATATGTGTCTCTTCATCATTGGACACAATCATTTATATGCGTCTCTTCACACTGGACACATCCACTCCAATTGTTTGCAATGGTTCATATGATATTTGTTCACCAATAGACACATCCACTCCAATAGGTTGCAATGGTTCACATAAATAGTTATGTCTGTTGGTTTTGAGTTGCATCTTTTCATCCCATAACCAACCAGTAATCGTACTTGTTCAGTCAAAGGCATCATTGATGACTAATTAAACAATTTTCATTCACAATTTCTAATAGCGGTTACATGCAAGTGGAAAGTCATGGGACACATGGCAGCTAAGGAAGCAAGCAGTTAAATGCAAGTGTTGGCAGCTAAGGAAGCAAATGGTTACATGCAAGTGGAATGTCACGGGACACATGGCTGCTAAGGAAGTAAGTGGTTAAATGCAAGTGTTGGCAGCCAAGGAAGTAAGCGGCTACATGCAAGTGGAAAGTCACGGGACATATGACAGCCAAGGAAGCAAGTGGTTACATGCAAGTAGAAAGTCATGAGACACGTGACAGGCCAAGAGGTAAGCAGTTGGAAGACATGACTTCCAAGTGGGACATGTGGCAAAATTAATTATCAAAGGATAAAATAATATTCCTAAATCCCAGAAACAAAAGAAAAAAAATGTGAATCCAAATGCAGCTAGACAATTGGGCCAGATCCATGTCCAGTAAGAAAAAAAAGCTAAATGAGTCCAAGTCCAAACTGGTCAGCGTAATATAAATCCCTGTTCATACTTAATTCACTAATATAGTTTTTTCTTGCTAGGAAAAAAAACAATGCCCAATGTATTGTCATTTTAAACGAATCATATAGGAAAAGTATAAATTTTAAGCCTAAATAATTTTGAGTTATTAAATTTTGGTAGCTAGGTAAATAACTTATCATTAGCTAGCAGCAGACTCAAAATTTTTTGCTTGGAAGAGTCAATATGAAAACAAAAATCAAAACAAAAGAAATAAATTATCTATTTGATATTATATTGTGCACTTGGTTCTGTTTTGTAGTCATGCTCATGTTATATAAATTATCACTTTTTTTTTTTTTTTTTTCATAATTGTGGTTGTATAAAAGTATAAATTATCACTTTAAATTCAATTAAATGATCATATATATCATGTTAAAACCAATTTAACACATAAAGAAGAAATTTTTTTTTTTTTTTTCCCTTCCAAACCATTTTAGCACGGTCTATTTTCCGTGCTCAATTGCATCCTAAGAGAAAAATAATTTTTTTGTGACATATAAGACCCAAGTACAATAGGTAGGATCCAAAGAGACTTTAACATCACCTTTGAAAAATATAGGTAGTTTTAGAACCCATCATTTTTGGTTTTTATATTATTTTGAGGCAACCTTCCAAGAATTAAATGGCAAGCATCCATGGGAACTGTTTACTCCATTATTTTTGGCCCAATAGAAAGACGACATGTGGCGAGTTCCAACGAGCTTGCCACACTAAATTACTGCTCTAATTATCCAAAAGAGGAAGGTGTGACATGGTCTACCAATAGAGAAGAGATACATGGTGAGTTCCAATGGAACTTGTCACGCTGGATCGTAACTCTGACAAAGTATTCCTTTGGAATATTGAAACTACGTAATTTCATTGAAAGCAAAGAATGATTGGTTAGGATAAATTCCACCACGTGGAATTGTTGATTAAAAGAAAGTGGTGAGTCCTAGTAGGACTTACCAACTTTGAATATAATGTCCTAAAAGTACAGCAAGGTGGCATAGAGTCATTATCATGAGTGCAACCTCATATGAATATTCAAGTCAAGACCAACCAACCAATGGTTAATTAACACGTAGCGAGTTCTATTAAACTTGCCAAGGTAGATCAATTCTTTTAAGAGTTGATTTTATTAATGGAAAGTCCTATTCTTATAGGATACCAATTAAATGGATATTTTCCATTTAATTACGAAATCCAGGTTGACTAAGCAAGACCTAGGGTTGGATTTTCTCCTAGAATCTAGGGGTTCTCAACAACTACGTCTACTAAATTAAGCAACGAGGAAGTGGGGTGTTGGTTCCAGAAATATAAAATATATTCCTAAATATATATACATTTATACAACCCACGATGGATAAAGCAGTTGCTGTAATTGTGAAGGCCACGACGCTATAAACTCTAAACCTAGAAGGGAAGTTTCAAGAAGAGAAGTTATAGGAATTAAGGACGCCAATCTATAATGAGGAAAACGCTGAAATTTAGGAGTTCATGGCATCATGGAGTCCAAGGTCGCAAAGGAAAAGGAGTATGGGCGACGATTTGTATCGTGGATATATATATATCTATATATATGTATATATCCATACATATATGTTATGTCAATTGCACACCCACGATGAGGAGAAGTGGCTGTAATTTTGGACACGGTGCTATGAAAGGAAGGAAGTCCAACTAGAAGAGGATAAGACTCCTAAAATCATAGGACATTTGGCCAAGTATAAACACGTCGGGGAAAAGTGATGGAATTTCATAGGGGAACAACCACTAACCGGGGGAAGTTATCAAGGATCGTGGATGATAAGGCTAAAGTGGATAAAATCGTGTCTGAAGGTAAGGAACAACATGAGGAAGAAGAATAGGTGGAGTGTCTCGGACCAAAGCACGCAATTGCTTGCAAAAGTGAGTGTAGTGTGGCCAAGTTTAAATTTAGAGATTGCCACTACTACTTCTAACTATAAATATAACTAGGGTGAGTGTGGATCGTCCCAAGGGAAATTGAGTGTATTATGCTTCGAAATCAAGGTCGGATTAGTAGGTCAAGTGAACAAAGATGTTTTGATTGGTTAATTAAACTACATTGTCAACTAAATGGATGTAGGTAAAGCAATTGAAATAGGGTAAAATGTAGAGAATATGAGAGAGGGATCTTGGAACTTAGACGTCACCACTAAACATCACCTTCCTAGACACTAAATGTGTAATGAATGAGGGGGATTATATGTTGCAATATTAGTGTATGTCATTGATTGAATCAACAAGCATGGATGACTAATTAAGTATACATTGTCTAGACAAACTAGTGAATAGCACAACATATCGAATTAAGCCATTATTCCTTCCTTTAAGTCCACAATCAATACACATCATTAAATTAGAGAAATATACTACTTGCATTCATAAGAATGGAACATCAAACAACAAGCATGGATTGTCCTCTCATCTAAGAAAGTAAGGCAACTACACTATAACTAAACTAGGGACATGAAAATTAAACTAATAAAGAGGCACAATCCATCAAGAAATGAGTATGAACCATCAAACAAACCATAAGAGTATTCCATTTAAGCACCATGTCTTGACCATCATTAGATTCATAGCATCAACACACATAGACATACATCAATATCACAAAATCTAGAGATAAACACATGAACATCTATTCTAGCATACATAGACATATGAATAGAATAAAAAGATCACTTGGAAGTATTAAACCACACAAATCATTGTAGAAAAAAGATTCATATATAAATCAAATGTCAAGACAAGAATTATAACACGAATCCCCTCAAAATACAAAACATCAAAGTCTAGGAGGCATGCTTAGTGCTATCTCTAGCCTCAAGAGAATGGTTTAGCCACTCATTGATGTAGTCATCCAACCCTCAAGGGCCATCTCCATGGTAGGAATGATCTTCTTCTCCTTGATGGAAACCCTAGATGAGTGGAAGAACTCCCAAATGGTGTGTGTTTCTCTAATCTCTAGACTCCTCTAACCTCTCTTGTGTATTTGGTTCCTTTCTCTAAGATTGTGTATGTGTAAAATGGCTCAAAATCCTTATATAGGTAGCTCAAGTGCCACACCCAATGGTCAGACCTCGTGCACTAGGACCTCCAAATGATTGCACCACGAGCACACCTTTTAATTGGCTGGAACTCTATTTTTCTCGCACTTGAGGAGGTTCGATCGATCATAAGGGTGGTCAGATCGATCGAACCATGGTGGCGCCTTTTTGGAATAAGACAAATTTGAGATATTTTTGGGATATTTTGGGAAAAGGACAAAAGTGGTAGGTAGGGATAAGATCAAAGAAGTCCGATCGATCGAAGTAATGTTGGATCGATCGAAGATGGGAATTTCCTAAGGATAAGGACAAGAGGCTCGATCCATCCTGGCATGGTTGGAACGATTGCTGTATGATCGATCTGAGATTGGTCTGATCGATCGAAGATTCCTGTTTTCCACCACTTTGCTTCCACTTTGCTCCTTTCTTCCACTAAGCTTGAAATTACATCTTTTATGCTCTAATTCAGCTGGATTAACTTATTTTAGGGAAAAGTGCCTGAAAAGGGAAATAACATGAAATCAGATTAAAACAGGAAAATAAGATAGGATAAGGTCCTAGAATACTCAAGCTTAAGGGGTTTAAATGCGCACTTTTCAGCGCTTAACACACTCCCAAACTTAAATATTGTTAGTCCCTAGCAATGAACTACAAAATAAATGAATGAAATGAACAACTAAACAAATATGAACTAGAAAACAATAAATGGATAATGCCACTTTTGTAGGGAACACGATTGCATTTAGCATATGCAACAAGCCTTTTAAACCCCTAGGTCACCCCTAGTGGACGAGTGAATTCTCATGAGGGTTTCCAGAAATGATACCCACAAACATTAAGCTTATTCTCACAAAAGAGGCACCAATATTGCAAACTAGCATTGGAAGAAAACTACCTCAAGTATGCAATTTTTCAACCATTTCCAAGCAATCTCCCAAAATCTCAACATTAAGTAAACAAATATGGTCCTCCACACATCAAGACAATGATTATGCAAATCAAAACAACTCTAGAATCTTTTTTTAGTGAACCGGCATCACATATGTTGCTTTCTTAGCCAACTAAAGAAATGATCACATCCTTACCCTCAAACTAGCACATAAATCTAGTACCGATCATCAAGATAAAGAATGGACCTTTTATTAAAGCTTTATTAATCTAGGTGCGCTTATTCTTTTCACTGGATTTTTTTTTTCCTTTCTAATCCTAAGGATCAAAGATGGAAGCATGGTGCAATGTAGTGATCTATTAAGTTTTTTAGCGATCCGTGAGGTCGAGCGTTAAGTCAATGACTCCCAAACCAGACGGCTTTAGGGCATTAGGTGTTTAAACACCTTTAAGGACTTACAAGCTCAAATCGACTAGGCTAAAAATCAAAACAACCTCTATCTAATCATTTTTCACTTCTCACCTTTTGGGAGAAGTCCTCACTTTTTTATTTGCTTTTACAATAATTTTTTTTTATTATTATTATTTTTAGCAAGTTCAATTATTAACCTAGAGTTTGGGTCCTCCACCTTTCGGCGCGAGAAATTCAGTGCTTGATGAGGCTAGAATCCCGGCTACTTAGTGAAAAGGGGTTGTTATCCACCTTTATCAAGAATAAAAGTTTTCAATGCACTACTAGCTCAATTAGGTTATAGCCAATTCAATAATCAACAAAGCATATACCCTACAAATAAATGCCAGTGTGTGTCTGTGCTAGTGTAGAATCCTAAGTGAATCTCAAAACAATCACAAAATCAAGATGATGTGGACCACAAATGAAAGCAAGATATCAATCTTTCAAAAAATTTACTCCTAAAGGGCATCCATAAGGCATACAAGGAGTATTGGACTCTCAAGTCAAGAATTTTAAAATTTTAAGCAATATAGTCCTCAAAAGATCAAACTCATAGCTAGTCATGGACTAATCATAGAAAATCCCTCAAATACATAAGTCATGCTCAAAATGTTGAATTGAAAACAAACACTGCAAAGAACACACATTACCCCCAAACTTAAATGACACAGTGTCCTCAATGTGCAAAGAGAACAACATAAAGAGGAAAGAGTATACCAGTGCAGCTATGGCAAAGAATAGCCGGGACATAAGTATCCGAAGTGGGTGGTACAACCCCTCCAAACTTGGGATTAACTGTGGGCATGTTAGTGCAAGTGGGATAGGAAATGAAATAAAGACAGAGAGAGGAATAAGGGTGGTCTTGAAATATTTGGGCAGCACTCTCTCACTGAAGTCATTGGGATGCACCTGATAATGGAGTCAATCACAAATAGATATATCAATATAATAATCTGAAATCCAAAAATATCATGCATAAAATAGAGAAAATAAAAATAGTATATGGTACATCTCAGTATTTGGGCCAATAGACTGGCCACAAAAATATAATAACAGTATCAAAGTAACAGTAAAAAATCATAGATATATGAATAATTAAGAGAGAGAGAGAGAGGTCAGGCATATGAAGTCAGTCTGGTGGGGCGTGAACCCCGGATGTCTCTGGAAATGCCCTATAGCGCAGTCAACACATCTGTGCGAAGAGTAGTCACGTTTGCTCGGAGGGAGACGACCGCATCCTCCATTGTTTGGATACGCTACCCTAGGCTGAGTGTCTGAGCTGGAGTGTCAGGAACAGTGGTATCATGAAACTAATGCTCACCTTGACTATGCTCCTGGGAATGAAGTGGGGACCCAGCCGGAGAGTGATGTGATGACTCCTCTGGAGGCTGCTACTCCAAATCTATCTCCATATGTGCACCCGCAGCCGCCGATGCGTCTGCTAGATAATTTACTGCTGTTGCTGCCTCTTCTATCTCTGCCAACTCTGCCTCCTCGGCTGCCAAGATGGCCTCATTTGCTAGGCTCTTAATAAAAGCATTGTAGCTTTTATTCCAATCCTTCTTGCCATAGTGGCAAGCCCCTGTCTCAGGATGCTCTTCCGGGTGAAAAGGATAGTGCTGGTTTTGGAGGATCTGAGTAATCAAATGCACGAAGGGGAGGAACTTGCCCCTCTTGGGCTTGGTCTTGCTGATGTAATCTGTGTAGAGATTCATCATGACACTCCAATAGAGTATAGGAATAGATAACTAGTGGCCTGTATAGAATGCATATAAGGCTGTAAGAAAATTTGAGTGCCTCTGAATTTTGTGCCCCGCCATAAATACATTTCAGAATAACACCGAATCAAAGAACTATAGGTTGTCGGGCAAGTGAGTCCTGGTGGCAAATGTCTCATCGGCATTGGCAAGGCCATTCAGAGCTGTGGCCATATCTGCCTCAGATGGCCTTCAGAGAATAGGATAATCAACGTTGGGAGGGTAGACATGTGGGCACTGAGAAGCTATGGCCAGTGTCTCAACTATAATGTGGATTGGTGGTCGTCAATGGTGGTCCGCAACTCTGCCAGGTTACTCGGGGTCAGCCGGAGGTTTTAGTAGAACAACCGAACGAGCAGCAGGTAAACCGGATTGGCCACTAGGGCCAAGATAGGAGAGATGTTGCGCCGGTAAATCTCATCACAGGTTACCTTGGTCAGAATCGACTGGGAGAAGAAAGTCTAATAAAAAATGGAATCATGCACCACTGAAAGGCGCGAATATCTGCGCTCAACTCTATCGCGGACTATACCGGGCGGTACTGGTGGTGTAATAGGTGATAGGGGTAGTGCCTGGTCGGCCTCCTCTGCGGATGAAGAAAATAAGGATGTGGATGCAGAAGAGGAGGAGCGCTTGGACTAAGTGGGAGCTGGCTCCTTAAGTTCCTCTACCTGCTGCCGCATTCTGCGTTCATATGTTCGGTGGGCAGTGGTCTTGACTCGAGCCATGGTCTGCAAAATAGAAAAACACTTACAATTGTAGTCAGTACAGGAAACAGTATATGAGATACATAATTGAAAACACACAGATAGAAACATGTTTGTTAAGTCAAGATAGACAACTCATAATAAATTATATGAATCTATGCAAATGATAATATAGCCAAGTATATAGACAGTGACTATTTGAATAAAGTGAGATATGCTAAATATGATAGAGCAGAATGCAACCAATGTGGAAGACATAGGTATTAGGCATAAATGAGATAGCATGGAACACAAAAGAGGGTATATGAACTGTATATACAAAGCAGTGAAGTTCGATCGATCATGAAAAAGATGAGATCGATCTAAGTTGGATCGATCATGACATGATTGAGATCGATCATTCTCTGATCGATCAGAGCACTAGTGTGATCGATTGGACTTGTGGAAAAACCTGAACAATCACAGATCTGTGACATGGATAACACGGGGGCATCTGAATATGCTCGTAGGCCCCTATACACCTCAATAAAGCAAGAAAAGTCACTTAAATCGGCACGTGGCCCCCCGAAATAAAAATCGGAAACAAAATATATATAAAAATATATCCATATATATACATATATACACATGCTTCGAAGCTTCAAAAATGGCAACAAATCAACATGGAAGTTCTAGATCTAAACATGGCAACATGGAAAACACTATATTGAAGCTCGAAAATGAAAACAAAATTCAAAACTTACCAAAAACAAAGGAGAGAAGTGGTCCGAGAGAGAGAGGGAAGATCAGGATCGAAAAATAGAGTTTGGAAGCTTCTGAGATGTCGCCGGAAGTTCATCGGAGGTAGGGAAGACGAATAAGTAGCGGTGCGAGAGAAAGAGGGTCTGAGATTGATGTTGAAATCGATCCAAGTGACCCTTGGGTCATATTTTTAAAAACTGTCTCCGACCTGTTCGATCGATCACTTGGGTGATCAGATCGATCAAACCCAGATTGATCATGAAGGTACTCAGATCGATCGAACCCACAAAACGCCAAAATATTTTTGAATTTTTTTTAAATTTTTGGAAAATTGAAAATATTTTTGGATTTTTTGAAAAAAAATATTTTTTATGTCTTTGGATTTTTTTTTTTTTTAGAAACAAAATATTTTTGGAAAATTTGAAATTTGAAATTCAAAAATAAAAAATAAGTCAAAGTCAAATGGAAGCACACAGATCGATCGAACATAGATCGGTCGGAACTCGATTGATCAAATAGGTGAAAACCTGCAAACTTGTTCGAACGATACAAAGAGGTGATTTTTTTGGAGCTTCAAAATTTTTTTTAAGTATGGAACTCAGATCGATCTGGAGGAATGTTTGATTGATCAAGGAAGACTCAGATCGATTAGGAAGAAAGTTCGCACGATACACAGAGTGATGAAATATGCGTAGATTTTTGCACGATGGCCAGGAAGATGGGAATATGCAGGGATGATTGTTCGATCGATTGAACTTCTTCTCAGTTCAATTGAATAAACACAAAATGTCTAATTCAAAAATGAAAACCTATGCATTCCCTATCAAAGTCTCAATCAATGTGTATGATCCCAGAATATATCTAGACGACGCAAGAAATGAAAGGTAAAATAGAAATGAGGGAGGAATAGGGTTAAAAACCCTATGAATTACTAGTGTTTAACGTCTCTAGGAAGATGTTGGGCTCTTTTAGCCCGGATCAAAAATCTTATTGTGCATCCCCTCCTCAGCAGGGTGACAAACACTATGAACCCTACCCAACAAATTGTTCCCTAAAGAGCTTGTTGGATTTTATTCAAAGGAGATTGATGGTCCTTTGTCAATATAACTCTTGGGCTTCCATGCCCTTTCAACACATGGTTTGAAACATTTTTCTTCGAAGTCTTTTTGGAAAGCAAACCATAGGAATGTTCAACATCAAACAAAGACTTAAATTTTTTACATTCATTTTCAATGCATTTTTCAACAACAAAAACTTCTTCATGTTTGTCCAAAGAATTGAGGGTTGGATGAAATATGTTCAATTTCACCTTCATATGCCCAAATGAAATTTTCATTATCCCCATCCTACAGTTTATGTTGGCATTTGAGGTTGCCAAGAAAGGACGGCCAAGGATAACTTGATTTTGGCTCTTGGGATTTGCGACCGGTTCCGTGCCAATAACATCAAAATCGATCTGGAAGAAGAATTTATCAATTTTGATCAACACATCCTCAATAACACCCCGGGGCTTTTGATGGATCGGTCGGCTAGTTGCAAAACCACTGACGTAGGTTTTAAATCTCTTAAGCCCAATTGAACATATACCGAGTATGGAAGAAGGTTCACACTTGCTCCTAAATTTAGAAGAGCCCGGTTAATGACATGGTCATCAATAGTGCAAGAAGTAGTAGGTGAGCCAGGGTCAAGATAACTTTCTTTGGTGCTTAACTCTTATTCTTCATCTTTTGGGTGCAAAGATCTTTCAAGAATTTGGCGTACACTAAAATTTGTCTAATTGCATCCAAGAGGGGAAGATTGATCTTCACTTACCTAAACACTTCAATGATTTCATTCACTTTGCCTTGTTGTTTTTCAAGAGAATTGGATTCTTTTAAAGCATCCAGAAATGGAGCTTTTAGCTCATAAACCATTTCAAAATCCCTTTTGGAATTACTTTCAACACAAGAATTTTTCAAGTCATTTTTCAAAACTTTGTCAACGAAAGGATCATGCACATGCAATGAAGGAGGAATAGAATGTGAGACGAGACGGGTGTCAACTTTTGGTTGCACCGATTCACTCTCTTCATTTTGAACACCAACTTGATTGTCAACAATTTTTCCACTTCTCAATGTTGTCACCGCATTGACATGCTCAATTGTGTGACCTTCCGATGAGGAATTGGTCTCCACAACAAATTGTTGCTTGGGAGGTGGATTCAAAGGCATTTTCCCCTTTTCCCTAGCATTTTGAGTACTAGCTATTTGCCTAACTTAGGTATCTAGCTTCGCAATGGATTAAGAATGGGAATGAAGTAATTGGGTGTTTGCCTCCAACGTACCCAAAGCAGTTAACACTTTTTCCTCAAAAATGGGACTCCTAGAATTTCCTTGAGAATAAGATGGTTGATTAAGAAAATGAGAGTTAGAAAATTAATTTCCATGTGATGATTAAAAAGATGATTTATAACTTTGGAAACCTTGACTTTGCATTGGGGGTGGAACATACTTGCCTTGAAAACCACCTTGGGGAGGGTTTGAGCCTTCCCCTTGGCTTTTCCAAGAGAAGTTTGGATGGTTCGTCCACCTGAGATTGTAATGTGTGCCATAGGGATTATTCCCTTGGTTAACAAATATGGCATTCACTTGCTCATAGTTCTCATTTTGCGTATTTCCATAGGGACAATTAGAAGTAGAATGTAAAACACTAGAACAAGTCATGCAAGATTCATTGGAATTGTGATGATGATGATTAGGGGAGGAAGATACTTGATTCTCCAAATTTTGGTTGATCAAAAATTGATCAAACATAGAGACTTGACTTCAGTGGCCATGTCATTGGAATTGTCAACTTGATATAAGCCGAAATTCTTCCTTCCACCTAGATTTCTACCATTTTTGGAAGACAAGGATTAATGCATTGAATTCTCACTCATGCTCTCATAAAGATGCCATACATCATCCTCATGCCTAGTAAGATATGAACCACCCCATGGAAGCATCTACCATTCCTTTAAAATTATCCGACAAACTTTCGAAGAAAAATTGCACTAATTGCCATTTAGGAATGTCATGATGTGGACACTTCCTAAGCAAGTCATTGAGGCGCTCCCATGCCTCATGAAACAATTCCCCATCCCGTAGAGAAAATTCTCTAATTGAGGTTCTCATTACATTAGTCTTTGAAACCGGATAGTACTTTTTTAAGAACTCTTGTTGCATTTCTACCCAAGAAGTAATCGAAAAAGGTTTAAGATTATTGAACCAATATTTTACCTTATCTTTAAGGGTGAAAGGGAAGTGTTTTAGTGTTAAAACCTCTTCTGACATGTCCGTGTATTTCACAGTGGAACACACTTCGAGAAACTCATCCAAATGCTTGTAAGGTTCTTCATTTGGAAGTCCATGATAGTTAGGAAGCATTTGAATAGTTTGCGGTTTAATTTCATAGTGATGTGCTCTAAATGGGGGCAATTGAATGCATGTAGGTGCATTATATTCATTTGGCTCATAATGGTCACGCAAAGCAATAGGAGGATTCACAACCGGTGGTGCTACATAAGCACCTTGATTAACTTAGGCAACAGGAGGTTGTGGAGCAAAAATTGGCCGAGGCATTCCTAATGGAACTTGGCCTTGTTGTTGTGGTGGAATAAAAGGTCTTGGCATGCCTAATGGTACTTAAATGTTGTCATGATGCACATTAGGGTGGAGGATACCTTGTTGGTCGATGTGACCAAGCTCCTCCACATAGTCTTCATTGATGTCTTCCATTGATGAAATGGAGTGATGAGAGCTACCCCTTCCCCTAGGATTACGAACAACCGATTCGAGATGAAAATCAAGTGAGATAAGAGTTGAATTTAACGATCTACGACCATGCATACACAAACACAACAACTAGAAACAAGTAATTAACAAACACTTTGCCTCTACAACAAATCAATCAACAAACCTCCACATATATCTATCCCATACTCCCATGCTTTGAAAAATATGCAAGCAAAATTAAAATTCCCTCCACGCGGGCTCATGATCTATTTAAGAAAATAAAAACTTGCCTCCACGCAGGCTTACGATTTAACTAGAGAAAGAGTTCAGAAAATCTTACAAAGGGTCATTAAGCAACTTCAAATTAATTTCAATTTTTGCCTTGCTTTGCTTTGCAATTTTTTTTTTTTAGCTTTTTATGCTTAGCTTAGCTTGGCTCTTCGCTTTAGAAATTCCCTTTTTGCTTCACTTCCCTTGACTCAATTCACCTAGTCAATTAAGAACAAATAAAATAAGTAATCAAAGTAAAATAAAATAAATACAGGATCAAAAGAGTACTAATTCCTAATTGATTTCCAAAATACGACGGTGCCAAGATCCCCGGCAACGACGCCAAAACTTGATGTGTCTTGGACCAAAGCATGCAATTGCTTGCAAAAGTGAGTGTAGTGTGGCCAAGTTTAAATTTAGAGATTGCCATTACTACTTCTAACTATAAATATAGCTAGGGTGAGTAGGGATCGTCCCATAAGAAATTGAGTGTATTATGCTTGAAAATCAAGGTTGGATTAGTAGGTCGAGTGATCAAAGATGTTTTAATTGGTTAATTAAACTACAATGTCAACTAAATGGATGCAGGTAAAACAATTGAAGGAGAGTAAAATATAGAGAATATGAGAGAAGGATCTTAGGACTTAGAGGTCACCACTAAACATCACCTTCCTAGACACTCAATGTGTAATGAATGAGGGGGATTATATGGTGCAATATTAGTGTGTGTCATTGATTGAATCAACAAGCATGGATGACTAATTAAGTATACATTGTCTAGACAAACTAGTGAATAGCACAACATATCGAATAAAGCCATTATTCCTTCCTTTAAGTCCACAATCAATACACATCATTAAATTAGAGAAATATACTACTTGCATTCATAAGCATGGAACATCAAACAACAAGCATGGATTGTCTTCTTATCTAAGAAAGTAAGGCAACTACACTACAACTAAACTAGGGACATGAAAATTAAACTAATTAAACTAAGGAAGAGGCACAATCCATCAAGAAATGAATATGAACCATCAAACAAACCACAAGAGTATTCCATTTAAGCACTATGTCTTGACCATCAATAGATTCATAGCATCAACACAGACATACATCAATATCACAAAATCTAGAGATAAACACATGAACATCTATTCTAGCATACATAAACATATGAATAGAATAAAATGATTAATTGGAAGTATTAAACCGCACAAATCATTGTAGAAAAAAGATTCATATATAAATCAAATGTCAAGAAAAAAATTATAACACAAATCCCTTCAAATTACAAAACATCAAAGTCTATGGGGCATGCTTAGGGCTATCTCTAGCCCCAAGAGAATGATTTAGCCACTCATTGATGTAGTCAGCCAACCCTCAAGGGCCATCTCCATGGTCAGAATGATCTTTTTCTCCTTGATAGAAACCTAAGATGAGTGGAAAAACTCCTAAATGGTGTGTGTCTCTCTAATCTCTAGACTCCTCCAACCTCTCTTGTGTATTTGGTTCTTTTCTCTAAGATTGTATATGTGTAAAATGGCTCAAAATCCTTATATAGGTAGCTCAAGTATCACACCCAATGGTCAGACCTTGTGCACTGGGACCTCTAAATGATTGCACCACGAGCACACCTTTTAATTGGCTAGAACTTTGGTTTTTCTTGCACTTGAGGAGGTTCGATCGATCATAAGGGTGGTCAGATCGATCGAACCATGGCGGCGCCTTTTTGGAATAAGACAGATCAGAGATATTTTTAGGATATTTTGGGAAAAGGACAAAAGTGGTAAGTGGGGATAAGATTAAAGAAGTCCGATCGATCGAAGTAATGTTGGATCGATCGAAGATGGGAATTTCTTGAGGATAAGGATAAGAGGCTCGATCCATCTTGGCATGGTTGGAAAGATTGCAGTACGATTGATCTGAGATTGGTCTGATCGATCGAAGATTCCTGTTTTCCACTACTTTGCTTCCACTTTGCTCCTTTCTTCCACTAAGCTTGAAATTACATCTTTTATGCTCTGATTTAGCTGGATTAACTTATTTTGGGGATAAGTGCCTGAAAAGTGAAATAACATGAAATCAGACTAAAACAAGAAAATAAGATAGGATAAGGTCCTAGAATACCCAAGCTTAAGGGGTTTAAATGCGCACTTTTCAATGCTCAACAACAGGGCTGTGGGACATGTGCGAATTTGTGATAAGACAGGTGGAAATTCATTTTAAAATCACCCACGATACAAGTTCATGGAAAACTATAGAGAACTTGGCTGATGTTGTGCATCAGAGGGAATAAAGAACAAGAAAAAGATAGAAGAAAATAAGTTACAACTGCCAAGAGAACATGGGGCACTTGGCAGTCCGAAATCTGGCCACGTTGAAATCATTAGAGTTGCCACATCAAGCTGTTGCACGCATGGAAAGCTTTATAAATAGAACACTTAAGGCTAGTTTAAAGGGCCCTGCTCAATGCACACAACAAAGCCCTACTTTATCAACACATCAACACAAACATCTTTGTTTTCATGTATCTCTCATTTAAATGATGAGTTTGCACTATGTCTAAACCTAGCACTTTGCTAGTACATGTATTTCCATTTCAGCAATGAATGTACATCATTTTAAGTTGAGTCCAACACTTTGCTATTTTGTATAGTAGTTATTCCATGCGATGAATTCTCATAACGCTTGAGTTAATTCCAGCACTCTCTCCATTTCTTCTAGCTGAGCATCTGCATTTCCATGTCTTTAAATTTCTAGTCATGCACTTTAAATTACTTTTATTTCTAGCCTTGCACCTTCAATACCATCTTCATTTCCATTAGCCAAAGAATAATTTGAAGTCCTTGTTCAAAGGCTAAAAAGACCCTTTGAAGGTGGTCATTCCAGACCTTCGTACAATCGCCTGATCCCTACAAATTTCCAACTAGATTACTGTTCAGATTTCCACTTTGGAACTACTGTAGTTCCTGGCACGCCTGCACACCACACTATTCGATCCACATTGCACATTATTCGGAGGGCAGAACCGGCGCTTTCCTGTGAGCCGAACATATTGGCACGCCTGGCGGAACACTTCAGACAGATTGTTCATAGTTGGTGGAAGAAGGCAATGCATGTCTGTCCAAGACCCTACCAAATTAAAGAGTTACAAACCAATGAACTTCTGGCTGAAAGTTCATGGTTTGTACCTGATAAAAGTGACATGGTGGAAAAGTTTTCCCAAACTATGGCAAATGGTTCTATCATGGATAATATCCGCATGATGGCCATGCAACAAGATAGGTTTGAGCAAAACCAAGCAAGAGTCACCCAAGACTTAGCCAGCGTTGCGCAAGACCAATCTAAGGCTAGTCAAGATCATGCAAAAGCCGCTCTTGCTAACAAGCAGAAGTTAACAGAAATGGTAAACCAAATCTCTCATAGGTTTGAGTCTATGTTAGAGCGATCCATTAGAAGCTTGGCACAGAACATGCCCCCTCGGCCGAATAATTCTAAAAAGACTCAACAGTCGGCTTTCCAACTTATTAGGCCGACTACTTTTGTTGAAGGCAGTCCCTCTTAACAACATGCAGGTTCATTCCTTCCAACTCTATAGCAGGTGCAATCTCCTCCAATGGCACAGAAGTACATTCCAACTGTACCTAAGACCGTTCCTATGGCACAAATGACCATTCCACAATCAGTGCCCATGCCAACCTCTCAGTAAGTTCAGAACTTTCCAACTATGGCATTCCTACAGTGGACATGGCATGATCAGCCTGGCCAATTGTAGCCATACCATACTCCTCAAGAACATCAGAATGTTCCACTTGTGAATATTCAGCCAGCCGCACATGTTCCTCTTAGGCCAGACATGTCCATTCCTATGGCGGTTGGGGGGCAACCTTTTGCAAGGGAGCCACTTCCGGGCCAAAGAGGAAGGAACAATTGGAGGAATAACCTTTTTGAGGCCAACCTACTGCCGATGGTAGGTGGGGGGCATCAAGGGGTTAACTTGTAATACCCCAAATTTTAAAAGGATAGCCCGGGTATTTATTTAATTGTTTGGGTATTTATTTAATTATTTAATTGCATTATTTATTTATTTATTTAATTGGTTATTTGTTGTGTGTGTGTTTGAGTTAATTGTGAATTTATTTAAATGACTTGTTTTATTTAATTGTTATTTAATTGGATTTTGTTTTGGCAATAATTGACGACTTGTTATTGAATGGTGGTTTTGTGAATTAATTAATTATTAAATTGTATTTTATTTTCTGTATTACGGTAATTGGAATTTATTGTTTCCTTTAATTGAATTAATTATTAAATGGTTTAATTAATTATTAAGTATGAAATTATAGTTAGGGTTTTAGTTTCTATTTAGGTGATTAAGTTATGAGTCGACGTAGACTTTAATAGGATTTCTATGGGCCAACTAGGATTCATGGTAGGGATTGGATTCAACTTAGGTTTTGTATAAACTTATAAATATAAGTATTAAGTTTTGCCTAGGGTTCTTAGAAAACCCTATTCACGACAGTGGAGGCAGAGAAGGAACAGAGGAGGATTACGGTTGTTCGCCGGAGAAACTTTAAGAAGACGACACTGAGGTTTTGAACCGAAACCTTAAAGGCAAGTTCTATTCCTAACTCTCTCTCTTTGACTCGTGTTCTTTACATGTCTAACACAATTCCAGGAATAGATAAAGATCTAAAATGAATCTGGTTCGCATGCTTGCACTATTTAATCAACATGTGTATATGAACTGTTAATTGTTTGTGTTACATTCTTTTTACAAAATTCATGATTTAAGTGATGTCAGTTGATGGATAAAGAATCATATTAGTTCTAAAACATATTGGGAAACCTTAAATCAATCTGGTTCGCATGGTTGGGTACTTGAAACAGTACATGTTCATGAATGGTTAAGTGTTCCTGTTTAAATTCTTTTTGGCATAATTTATGTTTAATTGATGTTGGTGAATGAGTAAAGAATTTAATTGCTTCTGGAACACACTAGAACCTAGTTTAGACACCTAGGAACCTTGACAATGGAGGACGGAAGTGATGGAAGTCGCCGGAGATGAAACTGGTGAAGGAAAACGAGTGAACTGGGTGAACTGGGCAAGGAGGCGGCTCCCCACAAGGGTGAAGCCGGCTCCAAGGGAAGTAGAGGCAGCACCACATGGTGTGGAGCCGGCTCCACTCAAGGGGGAGGTGGCTCCCCATGTGCGGGAGGCAGCTCCACCCCCTTTTGATGCAATTTTGGCATATTTTTGCTTCTGGGTTTGGTTTTTGATCTTTTTGGAGTTTTTAGGGACTGTAAATAGGAACTTAGATGAGATCTGAGGTTGTATTAAAGCTCCAGAGGATGTGAGTATGGATAATAAACCACTTAGGGTTTATAGGTTGAACAGTAAACAGCTCTTAGCAAAGTTGCAAACTGCTAGGGAATGCGATTGCTTATATTGTTCTAGCAATTTTTCTGTGAATGATTATCCAAATCTAATCATGTAGCAGTGGAATAAGTTAAGCATATTAAAATATATACATTTTAATTATGCTTGTTAAGGATTTCTTAATGATTCAACTTTAGCAATTATTGCATAAATTGTTGGACTGGTATTAAAAGCATGATAGTTTGCCTATATTTGTTATGCTCGCCATGACATTAATTGATGTGTACACTTATTATGTTCTCTCAATTATACGAATTCTGGGGATAAATTGATATTTACATATACTGATATATTTTCAATTGCTGGATTGTGGTTGTGTAGTGTAAAATCAGTATATTAAGATACATAACTCTAGTATGCTTATTCTAGAACAATTGATATTTAAATTTAATATTTTTGTTCTCAATTGTTGGATTTATGGATTAGTTGATATTTACATGTATGGTCTGTATTATCAACTGCTGGATGGATGGATTGTATGCATCCGTATGGGACGGTGGCATATTAGTGGGATTAGCTCAAAAACGCTAAGTCCTACCTACTTTGGAATTAAGGAATGGATTAACTAAAAGTTAAATCCTATTGATTTGTAGTGTTAAGGCAATGCATAGTTGAGTGGCACTACTATGGATTCTGGATGGATTTTAAATATATTGTTATGGTACCTCGATATGAGCTTGAGTCTCAGGATCGACGGTTAGGGAGCGTATATGCATTGGGATGCATAGCTAGCTATGATGGTAGGAGGTGTACCCTGTTAGGCTTAGGTACACATGCCCACTTTGTGTGTGTTTTTGCATGTTGCCTCTATTTAGGTTGAGACCGGCCTGTAGTCCAGTGAGAGTCCTTTAGTGTGAATATATATATATATATATATATATATATATATATATATATATATATATATATATATATATTTACGGACTATTTAGTTATTGTTGAATTGGTTTGGATGTACATGCGTATCGAGTCTCTGTTCAGATTGTAGTAGGATAGAACTTGTTCATGGGCTTGACCCACATCTATTTTTCATGTGCTCGACAGTTGCAGTCGTAGGTTTGATCGTTCTGAGCAGAGACTATAACTCACTCTACCGACGACGTAGGTTTTCTCTCTGTGGTTTAACGTTGGATGTTCTTTTAGTATTTTCATTTTAGTTTGGATTTTTATTAGGGGTCCACTAGAGATGGATTCCCGAGTTGTTTAAACTATTGGAGGTTTTGGATTGATAGAGTTTCTAAGCATTAATTTTAAAGGATTTTATTTTAGAATTCATTCAGCTTTTATTTATTTCTTAATTCATTTTGTAATCTGTGTGCGTTTTAAATATTAATTGTTTGATATTTCCCTCGGGTTCAGAGCACTCCGGGTTCAAGTGTCTCTAGGGTTATATCGTATAAAACTGCCGCGTAGCATTTTTTCTTGATTAAAGCTTAAGATTGGGAATTCGTTGTATTCCTATATGGTCTATTTAAATTCGTTTTGATGTTTGTCTTTTTGTGTTAACAGAATGGTTAACGCTAGAACTAGACGGAACAACAGGCGGCGATTGGAAGCGGCGCGTAGGCAGCAGGAGTTTCTACGGTGTCCGCAAATTGAGGAAGAGCAGTAACTGCCTAGGTTTCAGGAGGAGGAGCAGGAGGAAGATGGTCGGTTGCGAATCGAGTAGGAGGATGTACAACAGACTCAGGATTCTCAGGATCGGGGCTACAATCAAAGCAGGTATCCAGAGTATTCTCCTCAGTTAGTTTACCTCATCGCTCAGGCTATAGCTGCAGGCGTAGCAACTGCATTTCAGAGTCAGCCACACGTTCAGCAGACACTTGAAGCAATAATAGTGGTGCAGAATGTGTTACAAGGTCAATGCTTTGCCTGTGGAGAGTTTGGGCATACATCCAATCAGTGTTCTGGGTTAGCTCAGAGACAGCCGAATGGAGGACCACAGGCAGTACGGGATGGGCTATAGTCAAACCAGCAGAGGAGGCCATTCGGTACTTTTAGAGGTACTTGCTATACTTGCGTCTGGCCATACTTCCAGGCAGTGTCCTAAACAAAGGGGTCCGGGCTATCTAAGCAGGAGAGTACCGAATCATAGGGAGGATGACACTTTTAAAAGTAATTTTAATTACTGGTAGTAGTGAAGGTACTAGTTAAAGTGTAGTACAGATTTCATCACATACACTAGTAGTTTGTTAAAGAATATACGATAAAATTTTTTTTTAGAGGTTTATGGTTTAACGAAGTTCTTAATAAAATGAACTGGTGGTTTTGGTTTTTATATTATGAAAGCATTTTTGTGATAGTTACATTAGTAGTTTTATGAAATTATTGTGGAATATGATTGTCATGATAATAAATGATTATCACAGTGGAGTGATTGGTATTAGGACAAGCAACCAAGTATTTGCTTTTAAGCATGTTGTGTTGTGACAGGACGATTACTAAGGAGTTTATAAAAGAACTTGTGTAAGTCGATATGGTAAGTTTGATTTCAAAGGAAGAATTCCCAGGATAGATCGATAATCTAAAAGTGAGGTGGTTTCGGAGCATTTTGTATTACCTTATGTGTTTTTACTCTATGGAGTATTCAGAAACTTTGGGTTTTTATATAGTTTACTGGTGACACAGGTATGGGATAGGTCTCATAGTGTTTCTACACCTTTTGGCCATGTTGTCATTTTACATGAGGGTGATGGGCCTGAGACACTAGATATTGATTGACTCAGATTTTCTAGTCAATCTAGTGGTCCTGGACATGCACACTTATGCTGTGTTACTTGGGATGGATTAGTTATCTCACTACCATGCCCAGTTAATGGTTATGATAGGTCTGTTGTGTTTACCATACCTGGTCAGGATTTTTACATCGTTGCTATGCCACGTTCTAATGGGGCTACTAGCACTTACTTGTTCTATGTGGAAGAGGAAACGGAGGAGGAAGTTACTGTGTCATTGGATTACATACCAATTGTACAGGACTTTTCGGATGTTTTTCAAGAGATTCCAGGGTTGTCATCTAGTCGAGAGATCGACTTTATGATGGACTTAGCTCCAGGCACTACGCCTATTGCTAGGGTACCCTACAGGATGACACTAATGGAGATGAGAGAGCTAAGGGATCAGATTCTGGAATTATTCAGCCAGGGTTTTATTCGTAGGAGTATGTCACCCTGGGGAGCACCGGTCTTGTTTGTGAAGAAGAAGGATGGTTCACTTTGCCTGTGTATAGATTACAGGGAGTTGAACAAGATTACTATTCTAAATAAGTACCCTTTGCCCAGAATTGATGATCTTTTTGATCAGTTGAAGGGAGCTACATACTTCTCAAAGATTGATCTGCGTTCTGGATATCATCAACTTTGGGTTAGGTAGTAGGATGTTCCGAGGACGCCGTTTCTCACTAGATATGAGTTTTATGAGTTTCATGTCATACTGTTTGGGTTGACTAATGCACCAACGGTTTTCATGGACCTAATGAATAGAGTCTTTAGGGCTTACTTAGATTAGTTTGTCATTGTATTCATAGATGACATTTTGATTTATTCAAATTCAGAGGACGATCATGCTAGACATCTTCGTATAGTGTTGTAGATGCTTCATGAGCATAAATTATATGCCAAGTTCGAGAAATATGAATTTTGGCAGTGGGATGTGAAGTTTCTGGGTCACGTGGTGTCAGAAAGGGGAATAGCGGTGGATCCAGCCAAAGTTTCAGTAGTGGTTGAGTGGGGACAGCCTACTTCACCTACTGAGATTCAGAGTTTCCTCAGTTTTACGGGATATTATCATAGGTTCATCTAGGGGTTCTCCAAGATAGCAGGAGCACTCACTCATTTAACTAAAAAGGGTGTACGGTTCGTATGGGATGAGCATTGTCAGAAAGCTTTTGATGAGCTGAAGACTAAGTTGACTTCTGCACCGGTTTTGTCTACCCTACAGAGCGGAATAGAGTATCTTGTCTATACAGATGCTTCTTTGCAGGGTCTTGGATGTGTTTTGATGCAGGAGGAGCGACCGATTTCGTATGGATCTCGGAAGCTTAAGCCTCATGAGTTTAATTATCCAACACATGATTTGGAATTAGCAACTATGGTCTTTACGTTACGCATTTGGAGGCATTATCTGTTGGGTGAGTCCTTCAGATTATTGAGTGATCACAAGAGTCTGCAGTACTTGTTCACTCAGCGGGAGCTGAATATGAGATAGCACAGATCGTAGGAGTTCGTGAAAGACTATCACTTCTCTATACAGTACTGTCCAGGGAAAACAAATATGGTGGTAGATGCACTCAGTTGCAGACCTGTTGGTAGTTTTTCTGCTCTATTCACTACTGGGTGGAATGCGTTGAAGACGGTGGATGATTTTTCGGATGCTTTCATGGCTTGCATAGTAGTTACACCTTCTATCATTCACAAGGTTTTGAAGGTACAACTCACGGATCAGCAGTGCATTGACAAAGTTGCAGAGATAGCTTCCGGAGAGGTTCTATTCTACTATGTTGGGGTTGATAGAGGTTTGCGGTATAATGGATGCTTGATGGTACCTTCTGCTGATGCTTTGAGGAAGGATGTGATGACTGAAACTCACCATTTTGAGTTTTCTGTTCATCCGGGAGGAGACAAGATGTAGCAGGATATGAAGCGGCAGTTTTGGTGGGCAGGTATGAAAAGGGACATTACTATTTTTGTCTCTCAGTGTAGTACTTATCAGATGGTCAAGATTGATCATCAGAGGTCGCCAAGAGCTCTACAGCCACTGCTGATACTGGAGTGGAAATGGGAGAGCATTTCTATGAATTTTGTGGAAGGGTTGCCAAATTCCTTTAAGGATCACAATTCCATTTGGGTCATCGTGGACAGATTGACGAAATCAACTTACTTCTTGCCTATTCGCACTGATTTCATTTCAGAGCAGTTGGCGAGACTTTACATTACCGAGATTGTGAAGTTGCATGGCATTCCATTGTCTATTATATCGGACAGGGATTCGGGCTTCGTGTCAGGATTTTGGAAGAGTTTTCAGCAGGCTTTGGGTACAGAGTTGCATCTTAGCACTGCTTATCATCCTCAGACTAATGGATAGACTGAGAGAGTTAATCAGGTCATGAAAGGTATGCTTCGGTTGTGTGTCCTTGATTTTAAGGGCCACTGGGAGGATTATTTGCCACTTGTGGAGTTTGCATATAACAATAGTTTCCAGAAGACTATTGGGATGGCACCATTTGAGGCATTGTACGGCCGACCGTGTCGATCGCCTATTTATTGGATGGAGGTTGGTAAGAGCAGATTCTTGGGTCCAAAGTTCATCAAGGATACTTCTGAGAAAATTGCTTTTATTAGGGATCGCATGTGCACTGCCCAGAGTAGGCAGAAGAGTTATGCTGATCGTCGCACTCGTGCTCTGGAGTTTTCGGTTGGGGATCAAGTTCTACTCAAAGTGTCGTCTATGAAGGGTGTAATGTGCTTTGGAAAGAAAGGGAAGTTGTCTCTGTGATTTGTCGGTCCATTCATAATTATGGATCGAGTTGGAGCTGTCGTTTATCGATTGGTACTTCCGGATAATTTGGATCGCGTACACAACGTATTCTATGTTTCCATGTTGCGGAAATTTCTGTGAGATGAGGATCGGTATCAACATATCGATGTTGGGGAGATTGAGTTACAGCCGGATGTAACCTATTTGGAGCCACCATGTCGTATTGTCGACCGTCGGGATCAAATCCTTCGTAACAAGGTTATTCCTTTGGTTCGTGTTCAGTGGAGTCATCACAATGAGGCTGAGTCTATGTGGGAACGGGAGGATGTCATTCGCTCGTAGTTTCCTGAATTATGGGAAGAAGGTAAGAGCGAATTCCGAGGACAAAATTCCTTTTGTTAGGGGGGAAGAATGTAATACCCCTAATCTTAAAAGGATAGTCAGGGTATTTATTTAATTGTTTTGGTTTTTATTTAATTGTTTAATTGCATTATTTATTTATTTATTTAATTGGTTATTTGTTGTGTGTGTGTTTGAGTTAATTGTGAATTTATTTAAATGACTTGTTTTATTTAATTGTTATTTAATTGGATTTTGTTTTGGTAATAATTGACGACTTGTTATTGAATGGTGGTTTTGTGAATTAATTAATTATTAAATTGTATTTTATTTTCTGTATTACGGTAATTGGAATTTATTGTTTCCTTTAATTGAATTAATTATTAAATGGTTTAATTAATTATTAAGTATGAAATTATAGTTAGGGTTTTAGTTTCTGTTTAGGTGATTAAGTTATGAGCCGACGTAGACTTTAATTAGGATTTTCTATGGGCCGTCTAGGATTCATGGTAGGGTTTGGATTAAACTTAGGTTTGTATAAACTTATAAATATAAGTATTAAGTTCTGCCTAGGGTTTTTAGAAAACCCTATTCATGAAAGTGGAGGCAGAGAAGGAACAGAGGAGGATTATGGTTGTTCGCCAGAGAAACTTTAAGAAGACGACGCTGAGGTTTTGAACCGAAACCTCAAAGGCAAGTTCTATTCCCAAATCTTTCTCTTTGACTCATGTTCTTTACATGTCTATCTCAATTCCAGGAACAAATAAAAATCTAAAATGAATCTGGTTCGCATTCTTGCACTATTTAATCAACATGTGTTCATGAACTGTTAATTGTTTATGTTACATTTTTTTTACAAAATTCATGATTTAAGTGATGTCAGTTGATGGATAAAGAATCATATTAGTTCTAAAACATATTGGGAAACCTTAAATCAATCTGGTTCGCATGGTTGGGTACTTGAAACAGTACGTGTTCATGAATAATTAAGTGTTCTGGTTTAAATTCTTTTTGGCATAATTCATGTTTAATTGATGTTGGTGAATGAGTAAAGAATTTAATTGCTTCTGGAACACACTAGAACCTAGTTTAGACACCTAGAAACCTTAACAATGGAGGACGGAAGTGATGGAAGTCGCCGGAGATGAAACCGGTGAAGGAAAACGAGTGAACTGGGTAAACTGGGCAAGGAGGTGGCTCCCCACAAGGGTGTAGCCGGCTCCAAGAGAAGTAGAGGTGGCTCCACATGGTGTAGAGCCAGCTCCACTCAAGGGGGAGGTGGCTCCCCATGTGGGGGAGGCGGTTCCACCCCCGTTTGATGCAATTTTGGCATATTTTTGCTTCTGGGTTTGGTTTTTGAACTTTTTGGAGTTTTCAGGGACTGTAAATAGGAACTTAGATGAGATCTGAGGTTGTATTAAAGCTCCAGAGGATGTGAGTATGGATAATAAACCACTTAGGGTTTATAGGTTGAATAGTAAACAACTCTTAGCAAAGTTGCAAACTGTTAGGGGATACGATTGCTTATGTTGTTCTAGCAATTTTTTTGTGAATGATTATCCAAATCTAATCATGTAGCAATGGAATAAGTTAAGCATATTAAAATATATAAATTTTAATTATGCTTGTTAAGGATTTCTTAATGATTCAACTTTAGCAATTATTGTATAAATTGTTGGATTGGTATTAGAAGCATAATAGTTTGCCTATGTTTGTTATACTCGCCATGACATTAATTGATGTGTACACTTATTATGTTCTCTTAATTATACGGATTTTAGGGATAAATTGATAGTTACATATACTGATATATTGTCAATTGCTGGATTGTGGTTGTGTAGTGTAAAATCAACATATTAAGATACATAACTCTAGTATGCTTATTCTAGAACAATTGATGTTTAAATTTAATATTTTTATTCTCAATTGTTGATTTATGGATTAGTTGATATTTACATGCATGGTCTGTATTATCAACTACTGGATGGATGGATTGTATGCACCGGTATGGGACGGTGGCATACTAGGGGGATTAGCTCAGAAACGCCAAGTCCTACCTACTATGGAATTAAGGAATGGATTAACTAAAAATTAAATCCTTTTGATTTGTAGTGTTAAGGCAACACAAAGTTGAGCGTCACTACTATGGATTCTGGATAGATTTTAAATATATTATTATGGTACCTCGATATGAGCTTGAGTCTCAGGATCGACGGTTAGAGAGCGTATATGCATTGGGATGCATAGCTAGCTATGATGGTTGGAGGTGTACCCTGTTAGGCTTAGGTACACATGCCACTTTGTGTGCATTTTTGCATGTTGCCTCTATTCAGGTTAAGACTGGCCTGTAGTCCAGTGAGAGTCCTTTATTGTGAATATATATATATATTTACGGACTATTTAGTTATTGTTGAATTAGTTAGGATGTACATGCGTATTGAGTCTCTGTTCGGATTGTAGTAGGATAGAACTTGGTCATGGGCCTGACCCACATCTATTTTTCAGGTGCTCGACAGTTGCTGTCGTAGGCTTAATCGTGCTAAGCAGAGACTATCACTCACTCTTCCGACGACATAAGTTTTCTCTCAGTGGTTTAACGTTGGATGTTCTTTTAGTATTTTCATTTCAGTTTAGACTTTTATTAGGGGTCCACTAGAGATGGATTCCCGAGTTGTTTAAACTATTGGAGGTTTTGGATTGATGGAGTTTCTAAGCATTAATTTTAAAGGATTTTATTTTAAAATTCATTCAGCTTTTATTTATTTCTTAATTCATTTTGTAATCTGTGTTCGTTTTAAATATTAATTGTTTGATATTTCCCTCGGGTTTGGGCTTGGGCCTGATCAACCCGTGTCTCAGATCCGAGGGATATCACACAACCAACCTCAAAGGAGGCCAGATAACAACCTTCCACAGCCCATGGCATTTGGTAGAGGCCAATTTGCAAAATTCCTCCAACAGGAGTTTGGCCTAACTCGAAGGGTGGGAGACCAGCTTACAAAAAGCCTTATCCGTAGTTCATTGATGAAGTTTAATATCCAAGGAATTTCAGAATTCTAGAATTCACAACGTTCAATGGAGAGGGCGAACAGTCCACATTAGAATATATTAGCCGTTTTATTGTCTAATGTGGAGAAACAACAGCCAATCCATGGCTGAAGGTACGTTTATTTTCAAATACACTGACCGGCTATGCTTTCAGGTGGTATTGCAACTTGCTAGCCAACTCCATCTAGAGTTGGCAGCAATTTGAGGACTTGTTCCATACTCAGTTATATATTACTGAACTTGAGGTGTCCATGGCAGACCTTTCCAGACTTTATCAGTTACCTAGAGAGTCGGTGATCAGCTGCCTTTCCAGATTCAGAAGGGCAAAATACAAATACAATATGTCCTTACCTCCAGAAGAGTATGTGAAAATAGCTATCAATGGTTTAGAATTTGAACTTTGCAAGAAGTTTGAAGAAGTGCAATTCCATGATTTATTCGATTTGGCCAGCAGAGTGGCTAAGTACGAAGAACTCCTTCGTGAAGAGCAAGACCGTAAGTCTTCTTCCAAAGGCACTTACTATCGAGATCCTAACTATGAGGTGTTTGCCGCTGAAATAGAGGGAGATTTGGAAGTTAATATATTTGAGCTCAACATAAAGAAGGCCTATACTTGTGAGGCTGTGGCAAAACTAAAATCAGCCACGGCTAACTTATAGGCCGCCTCTGGTTCCAAGTGGAAGGGGGCAAACCCTTCCAGGAGTAACTCTTTTGACATTTCCAAGCCGAGCAAAGATTTACTCATGGCTGACAAGTAACTGATCTTAACAGTAGGTCATAAGATGCCAACGGCCTCTGAAATGGCTGAGAAAAAGTATTACAAATTCCACAATTCGTGGAGCCATTCCACTAACAATTGTGTAGTTTTTCGTAACATTGTGTAGAAAGCAATTGAAGATGGCAGGCTGAAGTTTCCAGAAAAATCAGAGGCGATGGGTGTTGATGGAAATCTTTTCCCCAAGGTTGTTGCAACAAACATTGTTTCTTTGGTTCCGGAACATCCCAAAAAGAAGGTGGATTTTATAGATCCAATGGCCAGTGGAAAGTTGGAGACTCCTAAAGCGGCAGCATCCATAGAGAAGACAGTGGCTGAGTTGGAAAGCCAACTCCGAGAGGCTCAGATTGCCTTAATCTAACAAGGTTGTTGCCCCAAGTGTAAAATTCAAAATGAAGGCTACTATAGAGATTTTCCAAAAGAAAAGCAGAAGGAGAAGTTGTCTAATGATGACTGAGGTTAGAACAGGAAGGTACATGACCGGCTGACTTTCTAAAAGGTGGAAAACACAGTTATTGTAACCATTCCAGAGTAGGAAAGCTGAGTCTATACAGAAAGAAAGGCAGCTGAAAGGAGACCAGAATTCCTTCCAAGGAGTTTGGAAAGGAGTATAATTTCTTATGAGGCAAGGTCTCGTCTTAGCAGAAGGTATAAAAGCAACAATTGGCGTGGTAGATTCTCTAAAGGTGGCAGTTATTCCAGGCCAAAATTGGCTTCAAAAGTATGGGTTAGAAAGGGGAATGAGCATTTCCGTCCAAGAATGGTTAAGCCTCCCACCTCGCAAAATGAAAAGTGGAAGAGGCTTGATTATCCCAAGTTTTATATTCATAATGCTTCCTATTTGACTCACATATAAAAATGAAGGCGACAAAGGAAAAGGGCTGACAGAAGAAAGTTATGGGAGAAAGACCATGGTTGGTCCAACTTGCCAAAGAAGATTACTAAGCCATCAGACTTGCTAAAAATTCTAGCAAAAGGAAAGGAAAGAGATCCTGATGATTTGCTAGATCTTGATTCAGAAGTGGAAAATTCCTTGATGATAGACAGCCCTCCTACAAAAGAGGAAACATACATGGAAATCACTAACAGTTCCAGCAAAAAGATTTGTTTTGGCAGCCTTCCGGGTAAGTTTACTTGCAATATGGTAGTGGTTCTTCATTTATTTTTTGAGCCACAGCTAAATCAGCCAACTTCAATGGAAGGAGATGTAGTAGACATAAGTCCTCCCATAGAAGGCCCTGGACAGTCTAGTTCCGGGCCATTCATAATGGAACCAAATAATAATATCCATATAGAAGAGGTTTTTGAAGATAAAGCTGAGCATCTTCAGAAATTAAAGGAGTTATGATTAAAGAAAACAGCCCCACGACACCAAAGAAGATTGTCTTAGACAAGCCACCATATGGTATGACTCAGTAGCTCAAACCTTTATATATCAAAGTACTGGTGGAAAGGAGACCTTTGGCAAGAGTTTTGGTAGATAATGGTTCAGTCAATGTCATGCGCATACTTGGAAAGTCGCCTAAAGACATCATTCCAAATGATGTGTCCATTAGTGGATTCACGAGAGGAATAGTGAAGACACAAAGAATTCTACCGTTGGAATTAACGGTGTGAGATAGGACTTCAATCATAGCTTTCTTCATCATTGAGTCTACAGCGGCCTATAACTTGCTTTTCGGCCGCGAATGGATTCACCCAAACTTTTGCATTCCATTTTCACTCTATCAAATGTTGATATTTTTGGATGGAGATGAGGTAAAAGTGGTGGAGGTTGATAACCGGCCATTTGTGGCAACGGTTTACCATGTAGATGCCGAGTTATATAGCGAAGACTTCATTCCAATTAGATTTATTGGAAAGGATAGTAAGGGCCGCCCAACGAAGGCCACCATAAGGAGAACTCTCAAAGAAGGGGATATAAAGGAGCTTTTCCCAGGAACACCAAGGCCAATAATTCTACCCAAGGCCGGTGTTCAATGCCGCATTTCAAATAATAGTTTTTATGGAAGAGAAGCCTAAATAAGATAGAATACTTGGCCAGGTGGTTAATTGCTGCCTTGCCAGGTTGAAAGCATATCTGGCCGAACTACGGCTGGAAAGGACTGCAGCTGCCAGCACTTCATTTTTAACCAATGTTTTGGAGATTATAGAAGATACTGAAGACAAGTTAGATGCTATCTAACTAAAAGACCTGAAGGTAGCACTAATGAAGCTTGATGATCTTAAGGCCAAAGTGTAAAATCCATTTTTGGAAGTTAATCTTGGAACAGAGCAAGACCCTCGGCCTACCTACATCAGTACGCTAGCTTCTGGAACCAACTTTTAGAGAAAAATTGATTTCCTTACTTCATGAATACAAAGATTGCTTTGCATGGATGTATAAGGAAATGCCAGGACTTTCCAGAGAACTGGTAGAGCATAAACTGTAAATCAAGGAAGGTTTTAAGCCTTTCAAGCAGCCTCTAAGAATGATGTCCTAAGAAGTGGTTCTAAAGGTCAAAGAAGAGATAGAAAGGCCACACAAGGCTAGTTTTATAAGAACCGTCAGGTATGTTGATTGGATTTCCAACAAATTTCTAGTTATTAAGAAAAATGGCAAGTTAAGGGTATGTGTGGATTTCCAGAATATAAATCTTGCAACTCCAAAAGATGAATACCCCATGCGTGTTGCTGATTAATTAGTAGATTCTGCTGCCAAGAATGAAATTCTTTCATTCATGGATGGACATTTCGGGTACAACCATATTTATATTGTAGAAGAAGACATTGCTAAGACGACTTTCAGATGTCCAGGATCCATTGGAACCTTTGAATGGGTTGTCATACCATTTGGGTTGAAGAATGCCGGAGCAACATATCAAAGAGCCATGAATGCCATTTTCTATGACATGATCGGTCATTTCTTAGAAGTCTACATTGATGATGTAGTTACCAAATCCTCAGCCAAAGTTCAACATCTCCATAATCTGAAGATGGCTTTTGCAAGAATGAGGCAGCATAAGTTGAAGATGAATCCCTTGAAGTGTGCTTTTAGGGTTTCAGCTGGAAACTTCCTGGGTTTCCTAGTCCACCAAAGAGGTATTGAGATAGACCAAAATAAGGCAAAGGCAATTATTAAAGCAAAGCCACCGGCCATTAAGAAAGAACTACAAAGATTTCTTGGTCAGGTTAGATATTTAAGGAGGTTCATTGCCTACCATGCTGGAAAGACAAATGCTTTCTCCCCATTGCTGAAATTGAAAGGTGCTGAGGAATTCAAGTGGACAGAACAGCACTAGTAAGCCTTTGAAGAGAAGTTACCTGGCCAACCCTCCAGGGATGATACCTCCAATCAAGAAGCGGCCTTTGAGATTATACTTATCAGTTGCTGATGAATCCATTGGAATTCTTCTAGCCCAAAACAATGAATGGGGGAAGGAGCAAGCCATCTATTATCTAAGTAGGGTGCTAATTCCAGTGGAATGTATGTACACTTCCATTGAAAAACTGTGCCTTTCCTTATATTATGCGGCTATGAAGTTGAGAACCTACATGTTGCCAATGGCCGTGTATATCATTTCTTAAACAGATTTGATTAAGTATATGCTTTTGAGGCCTTTGATCATTAGACGCATTGGAAAGTGGTCAATGGCCTTACTGGAGTTTTCTTTCAAATATATTCCACAAAAGGTAATCAAAGGAAGGGCGGTTGCAGAGTTTCTAGTAGATCATCCTTCTACCAAGATTAATTTAGAACTATGTGACGAGGTGGATAATCTCTACCTTGACTATACACCTTGGACTCTTATGTTTGATGGATCAAGCACTCATGATGGAGGAGGAGCTGGAATAGTCATCATTTCATTAAAGGAAAAAAAAACCACATTTTCTTTCTTCCTGGATTTTAAGTGTACGAACAACCAAGTTGAGTATGAGGCACTAATTATTAGGCTGGAAATCCTACTAGAGCTAAAGGTGGATAAGGTCCAGATTATTGGAGATTCCAACTTAATACTTAGCCAACTTTTTGAAGAATATAGATGTCTCAACTGGCATGGTCTCAGTGCATCGCAACACCCCAAATTGTAATATAAAGTGTGGCCAAGTTTAAATTTATGAAGTGCCACTACTACCTCTAACTACTAATATAGCTAGGGTGAGTAGGGATCGTCCCAAGGGATTAGTTGCGTATTTGAAATGGAAATAAGGTTGGATTAGTAGGTCGAGTGATCAAAATGTGGTTTGATTGCTTAATTAAACTACAATGTAACTAATTAAAGCAACCAAAAGGAAATAATTTAGAAAGTAGGGAAAAAGATATAGAAGAGAGGACTTAGGGTTTCAGAGTTCACCACTAAGCTTGACTTCACTAGACACTAGTAATTGTACATCAATGGGGAAATTGAATTGCAACTTGTGTGTGTGTGTGACATTAATTGAAACTAAGCATGGATGTAAAATAAGTATAGATTGTCTAGCCAATTTAAATGGAAAGCATAGCCTATCAAATGAAACAATAATCCATTCAATGAAACCACAATTTATACACACACAACTATCTAAAGACATACATCCTTTGCATTCACAAGTATGGAACACCAAGGAACAAGAATAGATTGTCTACCTATCTAGGAATTTAAAGCAACTACACTACATCTAAACTAGAGACATAAAAATTAAACTAATTAAGCTAAAGGTATGGCACAATCCATCAAGAAACAAGTGTGAACCATCAAATAAATTACAAGAGTGTTCAATTAAGTACTATGTTTTGATCATCACTAGATTAACTTCATCGATACACATAGACATGCATAAATTCCATTGAATCTAGATAAAAGCACATGAATCATCCATTCTAGCATACATAGACATATGATTTGAAATAGATAATCAATTGAAAGCATTAACCCATACACATCAAGTAGAAACCACAAGATATATATAATAATCCAAGATCAAAACATTTATTACAATTAAATCCCCAAAAATATACAAAAGACTAGGTCTAGGACGCAAACTTAGGGGCTAACTCTAGCCCCAAGTAGATATTTAGCCACTCATTGAAGTCGTCATCCAACCCTCAAGGGTTATCTCCATAGTATGAATGATTTCTTCTTGATGAAAACCCTAGAAGAATGGAAGAACTCCCAAATAGTGTATAGCTCTCTAATCTCTAGCCTCCTCTCCAAGATTGTGTAAAAGTCTAAAGTTGTATATGTGTAAAATAGCTTAAAATCCTTATATAGGTAGCTCAAGTGTCACACCCAATGGTCAGGTCTCGTGCACTAGGGCTCTTTCAATGATTACACAACGAACCATCTTTTAATGAGCTGGACTCTGCTTTATTTCGGACTTAAGGAGGTTTGATCGATCGAATTCCGATGAGATCGATCGAACTCTGGCTAGATCCATCGAAATATAACCACATTGATCCATCCTTGGCTGTGCCTTTTTGGAATATGACAAATCTCTGAGATATTTTAGGATATTTTGGGAAAAAGATAAAAGTGGTAGGTGGGGATAAGATCAAAGAAGTTCGATCGATCAAAAGAATTGTGAGATCGATCGAAGATGGAAATTCTTGAGGATAAGAACAAGGGGTTTAATCCATCTTGATGAGGCTGGATCGATCACTGTAAGATCGATCTAAGATTGGTCAGATCGATCGAAGCTTGCTATTTTCCACCACTTTGCTCCTTTTTGCTCCTTTCTTCCATTCAGCTTAAGGTTGCTTCTTTTATGCTCTAATTTGGTTGAATTAACTTATTTTGGGGATAAGGGCTTGAAAAGGGCAATAACATGCAATTGGTCTAAAACGAAAAAATAAGATAGATAAAGGTTCTAGAATGGTCGAGCTTAAGGGGTTTAAATACACACTTTTCAGTGCTCATCACACCCCCAAACTTAAATATTGCTAGTCCCTAGTAATGAACTATAAAGTAAAGGAATGAAATGAACAACTAAACAACTATGAACTAGAAATCAATAAATGGATAGTGCCACTTTCATAGGCAACACGATTGCGTTTAGCATATGAAACAAGCCTTTTAAACCCCTAGGTTACCCCTAGTGAATGAGTGATGTCTCGTGAGGGTTTCCAGAAATGATACCCATAAACATTAAGCTCATTATCATAAAAGAGGCACCAATATTGCAAACAAGCATTGGGAGAAAACTACCTTAAGTATGTAATTTTTCAACCATTTCTAACCAATCTCCCAAAATTTCAACATCAAGCAAGCAAGTATGCTCCTCCACACATCAAGAAAATGATCATGCAAATCAAAACAACTCTAGAATTCTTTTTGAGTGGACCGGCATCAAGTATGTTACTATCTAAGCGAACTAAAGAAATGATCACATTCTTACTCTCAAACTAGCATATAAATATAGTACTGATTTTCAAGACAAAGAATGGACCTTTTTATTAAAGCTTTATTGATCTAGGTGCACTTATTCTTTTCACTCAAATTTTTCTTTTCTACCCTAAGGATCAAAGATGGAAGCATGGTGCAATGTGTTGATCTATTAAGCTTTCTAGCGATCCATAAAGTCGATCGTTAGGTCAATGACTCCCAAACCAGACGGCTTTAGGGTATTAGGTGTTAAAACACCCCTAAGGACTTACAAACTCAAATCAACTAAGCTACAAATCAAAATAACCTCCGTCTAATCATTTCCCAATTCTCACCTTTTGGGAGAAGTCCTCACTTTTTTATTTATTTGCTTTTGTAACTTCTTTTTTATTTCATTTTTATTTTTATTTTTATTTTTTTATAGCAAGTTCAATTATTAGCCTAGAGTTTGGGCCCTCCACCTTTCGGAGCGAGAAATTCAGTGCTTGATGAGGCTAGAATCCCAACTACTCAATAAAAATGGTTTGTTATCCACTTTTATCAAGATGAAAGCTTTCAATGCATTACTAGCTCAATTGGGATATAACCAATTCAATAGTCAACAAAGCATGTACCCCACAAATGAATGCTAGTGTGCGCCTGTGCTAGTGTAGAATCCTAGAGTGAATCTCAAAACAATCACAAAATCAAGACGATGTGGACCACAAATGCAAGCATGATATCAATCTTTCGAAAAATTTATTCCTAAATGGCATCTATAAGGCATACAAGGAGTATTGGACTCTCAAGTTAAGTAATTTTTAAATTTTAAACAATATAGTCCTCCAAAAGATCAAAATCATAGCTAGTTATAGACCAATCATAGAAAATCCCTCAAATACACAAGTCATGCTCAAAATTTTGAATTGAAAACAAACACTGCAAATAACATTCATTACCCCCAAACTTAAACGGCATAGTGCAAATAACACCCATTACCCCCAAACTTAAATGGCACAGTGTCCTCAATGTGCAAAGAGAACAAAGGAAAGAGTATACCAGTGCAGTTATGGCAAAGAATGGTCGGGACATAAATATCCAAAGTGGGTGATATAACCCCCCCAAACTTGGGATTTACTGTGGTCCTGAAAAGATGGCACTGGAAGAAAAGTTGATCAGATAACAAAGGGGATAATAATAGTGCACAGTGGGCATGCAAGTGTAAATGGGATAATAAATGAACTAAGGAGAGAGGAAAAAGGATGATCCTGAAAATTTTTGGGAAGCACTTTCTCACTGAAGTCAATGGGATGCACCTGATAATGGAGTCAATCACAGATAAATATATCAATATAATATCCCGACATCCAAAAATATTAAGCATAAGATAAAGAAAATAAAAACTATACAAGGTACAACATAGTATCTGGGCCAACAGACTGGCCGCAAAAATATAGTAACAGTGTCAAACTAATAGTCAAATAGAACAGATATATATAAATGAGGGTAGAGAGATATGGAAGTCAAACAGATGAGGTCGGTCTAGCAGGGCGTGATCCCCGAATATCTCTAGATAAGTCCTGCAGTGCAATTAGCACATCAACACGGAGAGCAGTCACATCTATGCTAAGAGAGACCACATCTGCTCGGAGAGAGACAACTGCATCCTCCAATGTCTGGATACGCTCTCCTAAGCCGAGTGCCTGAATTGGAGCGTCAGGGATAACTGGATCATGAAATTGAGGTATATCCTGACCCTGCTCATGAGAATGTAGTGGCGACTCTGCTGGAGGCTCTCGCTCTAAGTCGATATTCATATATGCATCCGCAGCCGCCGATGGGTCTGCTAGATCATCAGCCGTTAGTACTGCTACTGCTGCCTGCTATTCTATCTCTACTAACTTTGCCTCCTCAGCTGCCAATATAGCCTCGTTCTCAAGACTCTTTATCAGAGCATTATAACTCTTGTTCTAATCCTTCTTGCCATAGCGGCAAGCACCGAACTCAATATACTCTGCGGCATGAAAAGGATAATACTGATCTCGGAGGATCTGGGTAATCAGATGTCCGAAGGGAAGGAAAGTGGCTCACCCGGGGTTGGTCTTGCTGATGAAGCTCGCATATAATCTCATCATAACACTTCAGTAGAGTGTAGTAATAGAAAACCAATGGCCTGTTTAGAAGGCGTAAAGAGCAATTACAAAATCTGAACGCCGTTGGATCTTATGGCCCGCCATAAATACATTTCAGAATAGAACCAATTTGAAGAACCATAAATCATTGGGCAAATAAGTCCTGGTGGCGAATGTGTCGTGAACCAGGTTTTTATTCAACCCGGTGGGTCACTGATGAATCGAGGATTGACCCGATAACGGATCCAGATGCTGAAGCAAGAAACAAAACAATGGTCTCTCAAGGCACAATGCACCTCTAAGACCCTAAGATGACCTTCCATGAGGTCACAGAACCCAAAAGAAGCAATTGCAGAAGCAAATGATAAACCTAGGTCTCTAGAGATACGAACCATCTCTAGGACACTGAAGTGACTTTCCATGAATTCATGGAACTCAAGGAAATAACTGGAAGCAAAAGCTAGGATAAAAAGGTTTAAATGGTACCCTATGGCACCAAAGACAACAAAAGGAACGAGATCTAGTCCAAACTAGACCACGTACGCCATTAAATGGCTTGAGTAAGATCAACAAGGTCAAGTGGAAACGAGTGAAACAAGGTTAACCTGTCTAGGCAACAAACCAAACAAGACTCACAAGATAGCTCCATTTCGGTCGACCAAAATGGAGCTTCGGTCTGCCGAAGTGAGCCAGGAAAATAAAGGAAAAGAGCCTTCATTTTGGTCAACCGAAATGACAAACCGGTCGACCGGTTTGTGGCTCAAGATGAAAGATGGTGCTTCGGTCGACCGAAACAAGCCTCTACAGTGAAAATGGTTACTGAAATTGGAGTTTTTCCTTAACAATTGAAATCCAAAGGGGTTTGGTTGACCGAAACAAGCCACCGGTCAACCGAAACTAGTCGAAAATGTGCAAATGAACCTGTTATGCACAAAAATGAAGAAAAGACCCTAAGTCTTACTTGAAATCTTCATGGCATGATCAATTTACATTATATGCCAATGTGTGATGGTATGAACATGCACACAAGTATGAAAAGGCATTTAAGATGTGTTCCAATGATCCGCGGCTTTAAAATGTCAAGAATGCAAAATATGACCTCTCAACGGCCAAAAATGCCTAAAAACCCTATAAATGAACCCAAAATGCAAAACTTAGAACGAAATGGTGTTTGGCCCTTGGCCACACCTCAAACATGATCATAGAAACCCTATGAAGGAAAAAGAATGGAATTCCCACACCCGATGCAAAAGTTATGCAACAATGACATAACATTTTTCAATATTTTCATATTGAACCTTGGAAACGAAAGTGCATAGAATACAAGATACATGTTATTGGCCTTTGGCCTCATCTTATACATGTCAAATACATTGAAAAGGGTGTATTTATGTACACATTACATAAATGGAATCAAAGAATACAAGTTTGATACATAAAGCTACCAAATGACATTTCATGCTAACACTTGCATGAAATGGAAACTTAAAAGCTATGAGCCATCCCAATGAACGATGAGCATCACGAACCAAGTCTTCGTACCTGAACAAATCCCCCAGTAACTTCGGGGTGAGTAAACAAGTTTACTCGCAGAGAATGAGCATGCACCGACTCGATTTCTTTCAGATTTTTAGACTGACATGAAATCGTTCAAAAGGGTCATGCCACCTAATGTCTATGTCAAAGGTTAGACTCAGGGAGCACTCTAAGCTACCTTAGAACAATGTCAACAAGAATCATGATATACATACATTTGTGAAATGAATCAAGGTTGGGATAATCCAAAGAACACGATAAGATGGATGCTTGAATATAGGTTAACATGAATTGCATTATTAATACAATTAAGCAAGATTTGGAATAATCCATACAACATGACAAGAAGATAGTAGAATACAAAGACCACATTATCAATGTAATTTACATGATTGGAACATTCTAATTAATACGATAGAAGTAACACATGAATCAAGGACAAGGCATAATATCCATGCAATTAACAAGATTGGAGCATTTCACATAACACAGAAAGAAGATACTAGAATACAAGAATCACATTATCAATGCAATTTACATGATTGGAACAATCCAATTAACACGATATGAATTATACAAGAAATCAAGAACAAGGCATAATATCTATGCAATTAAACAACGATGGAATATTCCATAAAACACGAAAAGACTCTTAAATCTTCAAGGAATACAACACTTGAAATTTAAGGAGTGAAATCACAAATGAAGCATAAAATCTATGCAATGGAACAAGATTGGAGCATTTCACATAACACAAAAAGTTTTAAATCTTCAAGGCAGAGCAACTTGAAATTTAAAGAGTGAAATTAACCAATGTGGAAACTCGGATATCGCCTAGATTAAAACCGTACTCTTGAGATCACTTTTGTGCTACTAACCCATGGGTACATTTCCCCTAGTGCGCACTATAAGATAGGGAGCTCTCAATATCTCCCGTACTAGAACTAAGTCCTAGCCATGTCAATTCTTGATTGATATCCCAAGTCCCAAAATCAACAAGTTGTGCAAGTCAAGATTTTATCAAAATACAAGAGATGCATTAAACCACATTCCATGCACAACCAAGATTTTGGAACACACAAGTCATGCCCTAAGTTCATCAACTATCATGGCATGTGAAATGTTAAAAAATCATAGTGTGCATATATATAGATTACAACCAAGATATATATAGCACATGGAATCCATTGATATAAATATACCACAAGTATAAGGTTAATGATTTAATTATTTACTAAGCAATACATGAATAATTAAATCATTCCAAGACAATTATATAAGTTCATTAAACACATTAATGAAGTCAAGATACAAAGGTTTACGATGCTTGATAAAAAGGTACAAGTTCATGAAATACAAGTATAATTCACAAGTTTAACAAGAATTCAATATCAAGGCATGATTACCTCGATGGAAGTATACAAAGAAATTTAATCTACTTAAGGGATTAAATTATCAAGATTTCAAGGTGAGTCAAAATGTTCTACGAACAAGTTATGTCAAGGATCATGTCAAGGCCAAGTTTAAAGTCAAGTTACAAGTTCATTTCATATAAGACATAACCATGTGAGATGAGTTCCATACAAAGGAAATAATTAAATATAAGTTTCAAAACTTATCCGATTATTCTCGATTTGAAACACGTGAAGGAACTTGTCAAGGAAATCATGAATACAAGGTTAGAAACTTAATCAAGCTCATGGAACCATTGAATGGATTTTAATTAATTCTTTTAATTAAAATCTCTAGATTTTAAAACTCATCTAAATGCTCTCAAATTAATATATGTTATATAACATGTCAAGACTTAATTTAAAAACATGATACAAGTGAATTCTAAGTAAGATACGACCATGAGTATTAAACTTTAATACTAGAAAAATAATAAATGAAAGGTTTTAAAACCTAATCAAATTTTCTAGATTTAATATATGTGAATGTATATGGCATACACATCAAAAATATCAAGTCGGAATTTCAATGAAGTGAATAGTACACTCGGAATAAATTAATTAATCAAATTAATTAAATATTACTAGATTTCAAAACATCTCTGATTACTCTCAAATTCACCTATGTTGAAGAGCATGCTAGGGCCTAATATAATATGCTAACACATATTGATTTCTGACTAGTTAAGGCCATGTGAATTAATCTTCATTCACGATAAATATTAAATAAAAGCTTCAATACTTGTCCAAATGCTCTCAATTTAATATATGTCAATGACCATATCAAGGGGTAATATAATATCATGCCACATGTTTAAAACAAGCTATAACGAACCGGGAAAATCAAATCTCATACAAGAAAAATAAATAATAAAATCTCTAGATTTGATATTTAAGCATGTGAACAAGTTGTATAAGCATCAATATCATTCTATATAACATGAATCATAGATTATAACACCGCCTACCTCGATTTAAGATGAAAATCTCAAAAGCCACCAAATGAAAACTGCTCTGAATCCGACGATATCGCGAGGTTTTGTTGGGGACAACACGATGAACATAACCCTCAAGGCAGCCCCGTGAAAATCACAACTTGACTGACCAGAATGGAATTCTAAGAGTACAAGACTCGATGAAAAGTGAAAATGAATCCCGTACGAGGATCCAGGCTCCAGACAAGGTATTTTTGCAATAACTTTCGTTAATTGCACAATGGCTCCTATAAAAAGGGTTAACTGCAAAACTGCCCCAGAATGAAAATATCTTCCAAAAGATATTTTCTTAAAAATCCCTGAAATAAAATATCTTCAAAAGATATTTATGAAAAACACCCCAAGAAAAGAAAAAGATTCTAAAGAACTGTGCATCCATGCCCCTATGGACACCGGGAGCAACCAGAGTACTTTTTTGCAAAAGTAAAGATACGTATTTCGTGGAAACAACTTAGAATGAAGGCACATGAAGTCAAAAACTAACTCCGAGTATGAAAAGTGAGGTTGTGCCAAAAATTGACAAACGGGGAAAAGGACGAAACAGGAAAAGGACGAAATGTGAATAGTATCAAAAAACGAAAAATGCGAAAATGACTCAGTTTTCAAAGGAAGTTGTCAATCCGAACGAAAGAGTCTCAGAAACTAATTCCAAGCACTCAAGACGATACTATGTGATGAGAAACATAGCTCAGAACAGAAAATTAAATGGAAAAAATTTATTCGTAAAATTTCAGGAAAAGGGAAGGGAAGACAAATGACCGGGTCATTACAGAATGTCTCACCATCACTGTAAGGGGCCTGTCAAAGTAACTGCCATGTCTACATCAGAAGGCCTCCTCAGAATAGGATAATCAATGCCTGGAGGGTTGACATGCGGGAATCGAGAAGATATGACCAATAACTTGACTGTGATATGGATGAGATGGCCATCAATAGTAGTCCGCAGCTCTGATAAATTACTCGGGGCCGCCCGGAGGTTCTGGTAGAACAGCCAAATGAGCCGTGGGTAAATAGGGTATGCTACTGGGGCCAATATAGCTGAAATGCCTCGCCGGTCAATCTCATCAAAAGCTGCCTTGCTCATAATCGACCGAGAGAAAAAAGGCAGTGTCAAAGACAGACTCATAACTGAAAGGCGTAGGTATCTCTTGATAGGTCTATCTTGGACCTGGTCGGGCTGTGCTGGAGGTGGTGAAGGGGACGGTATATGTGCAGCCTTCTCTACTGATGAAGAAGATGAAGATGCAGAAGCAGGAGAGGCAGAACGCTCAGACTGAGCTGGAGCTAGTTCCTCATGCTCCTCAAGCTGCTCAGGCTCCTCTACACGCTGCCTCACTCGGCGCTGATACTGCTGGCGAGCAACAGTCTTGACTCGAGCCATGGCCTGCAAAAGAAAGAAACACTTGCAATTGGAGTCAGTAATAGGTATAGTACATGAAATAAAGAATTGAAGCACATAAATAGAAACATATTTGTCAAGTTAAGATAAATAACTCAGAATGAATCATATAAATCTATGCAAGTGATAATGCAGCCAAGTATAGACATTGAATGTTCAGATAAATGAAGCATACTAAACAAAATAAGTATGAAATGCATCTAATATGGAAAACACAGGCATTGGGCATAAATAAACTAGCATGAACACTATGGATGGTACAGAGATATGAATATGCAAAGTGATGAAATTCGATCGACCAGGAAAGAGATGAGATCGATCTGGACATGGTGAGATTGATCTTTCTCTGATCAATCAGAGAAAAATATGATCGATCGAACGCTGCAAAAATACAAAAAGTCACAGATCTGTGACGTGGACAACACGGGGGGTACCCGAGCAAGCTCATGGGTCCCTTTGCACCTCAACAAGTCAATATAAGTCACTTAAATAGGCACGTGACCCCCTAAATCAAAATAAAAAATAAAGCATATATACAAAAATATATACATATATATACAAATGCTGCGAAGCTTCAAAAATGGCAACAATGGAACATTGAAGGCTTAGATCTAAACATGGAAATCATGGAACTCAAGATGGAAACTCAAAATTGAAACTCAAGATTGAAAGTTAAAACTTACCAAGAACGAACGAGAGGAGTAGAAACCGAGAGAATGAGATGAGAACTGAGCCAAGAGAGAAGTTGGAAGCTTGGAAGAAGTTGCCGGAGACTTGCCGGAGGTGAGAGAGATGATGAACAGTGGTGCGAGAGAGAAAAAGTGGTCGAGATTGATGTTGAAAACGATCTAAATGACCCTTGGGTCATATTTTAAAAACGGTCACCGATAAGTTCGATCGATCACTAGGAAATCAGATCGATCTAACTCAGATCAACCAGGAAGGGACTTAGATCGATCTGACCCACAAAACGACAAAGTATTTTTTAAAAGAAATTTCTTTTGAATTTTTGAAAAAAAATAAAAAAATAAAATATTTTTAGATTTTTGATTTTTTTTTTATAAATAAAACAAAAATATTTTTGGATTTTTAGAAAATAAAATAAAATGAAATAAAGGTAAAAACAAAAACAAAAACAAAAATAAAAATAAAAATAAAAAATAAAAAATAAAATAAAAAATAAAATAAAATATTTTTGAATTTTAAAAAGAAGTCAATGTCAATCAGGAAGCATTCAGATCGATCGAACATAGATTGATCAAAGCTCAATCGATCCAACAGGTGAAAACCTACGGACAAGTTCGAACGATGCACAGAGAGGTGATTTTTGATGGGTTCAAAATTTTTTATAAGTATGGAATGAAGATCGATCTGAGGAAAATCTAGATCGATCGGAAATGAAGTTCGCACGATACACAGAGAGCTGAAATATGTTGGAAATTTTTGCATGATGGGACAGAGTGATGATTGGATGCAGAAATGAATGTTCAATTGATCGAACCTCTTTCGAGATCGATCGAACAGACAAAAAATGCTGAATTTGAACATGACAAGGCCCGCATTCTCAATCAAAGTTCCTAACAATGTGTATGAACCCAAAACATATCTAGACGATGCAAGAAATGATAGGTAAAATAGAAATGGGGGAGGAATAGGGTTGTAAACCCTTCAAAGCACTAGTCTTTAACGTCTCTAGCAAGATGTTGGGCTCTTTTAGGCCAGATCAAAGATCTTGTTGTGCATCCCCTCCTTAACAGGGTAGAAAACACCTTGAATCCCACCCAACAAATTGTTCCCTAAAGAACTTGTTGGATTTGAATCGAAGGAGATTGACGGTCCTTGATCTATGCAATTTTTAGGCTTCCATGCCCTTGGAACACTTGGTTTTGAAACAACTTTCTTGGAAATCAAATTGGAAGGTGGATTTTTAGAAATTCCATTTTCAACCAAAGACTCATGCTTTTCAAGTTCATTGTCAATACACTTTTCCACAACACACAGTTCTTCATGCTTGTCTGTTGAACTTGGGGTTGGATTAAAGATGTTCAACTTCAATTTCATATGCCCAAATGATATTTTCATTATCCCTGTCGTATAATTGATGTTGGCATTTGAAGTAGCCAAGAAGGGACGGCCAAGGATAAAGGGAATTTGGCTCTTGGGGTTCGGAACCGGTTTCGTGTCTATGACGACAAAATCAATGGGGAAGAAGAACTTATCAATCTTAATCAACACATCCTCAATAATACCCTGGGGCTTTTTGATGGATCAGTCGGCAAGTTACAAAACTACTGACGTTGGTTTTAAGTCTTCTAAGCCCAATTTAACATATACCGAGTATGGAAGAAGGTTAACACTTGCTCCTAAATTAAGAAGAGCCTGATTGATGACGTGGTCACCAATGATGCAAGAAGTAGTAGGTGAATCGGGGTCCTTAAATTTTGGGAGTGTGTTGTGTTGCAAGATGGAGCTTACTTGCTCGGTTAAGACCATTTTCTTTGGTGATTGGCTTTTGTTCTTCCTCTTTTGGGTGTAAAGATCTGTCAAGAACTTGGCATAAGCCGAAATTTGCTTGATTGCATCCAAGAGGGGAAGATTGATCTTTATTTGCCTAAACACTTCAATGATTTCATTAGTCTTGGTCTTTTGTTTTTCAATAGAAATTGATCCTTTCAAGGCATCCGAAAATGGAGCTTTAGGCTCAAAAGCTTTTTCAAAATCATTTTTCTCAACATCTTCAACATAAGAATTTTTGAAACCCTTTTTCAAATCAATGTTCAATAAATTTTTCACATCATTTTTCACTACTTCCTCAACAAGATGATCATGCACATGCAATGAAGGAGGAATAAAATGTGAAACGGGACGGGTGTCAACTTTTGGTTGCACCAGTTCACTCACTTTATTATGAACTCCAACTTGATTATCAACAATTTTCCCACTTCTCAAGGTTGTGTGACCTTCCGATGAGGAATTTGTCTCTACAACAAATTGTTGCTTTGGAGGGGTATTTAGAGGGATTTTCCCTTTCTTTCCAACATTCAAAGTACTAGCTATTTGCCTGACTTGGGTTTCTAGCTTGGCAATAAATTGGGAATGAGAATGAAGCAATTGAGTATTGGCCTCTAAAGTACCCAAAGCGGTCAACACTTTCTCCTCAAAAGCGGGACTCCTTGAGTTTCCTTGAGAATACGATGATTGATTAGGGAAATGAGAATTTAAGAATTGATTTCCATGTGATGATTGAGAAGAAGATCTATAACCTTAGGAACCTTAGCTTTGCATTGGAGGAGGAATATACTTGTTTTGAAAACCGCCTTGGGGAGGGTTTGAGTCTTCCCCTTGGCTTTCCCAAGAGAAGTTTGGATGGTTCCTCTACCCGGGATTATAGTGTGAGCCGTAGGGATTATTCCCTTGGTTGACAAAGACGGCATTTGCTTGTTCATTGTTCTCACTTTGCACATGTCCAAGGGGACAATTGGAAGTAGAATGTAGGACACTAGAACAAGTCATGCAAGATTTATTAGATGCATGATGAACATGATTAGGGGAGGAAGACACTTGATTCACCGAATTTTGGTTGATCAAACCTTTGAGATAAAGATTTCACCTCGGCGGCTATGTCATTGGAATTGTCAACTTGATACAAGCCAACATTCTTCCTTTCACCTAGATTTCTACCATTTTTAGAGGACAATGATCTATGCATGGAATTTTCACTCATACTTTCATACAATTGCCAAACATCATTTTCATGTTTATCAAGATAAGAACCACCCGTGGATGCATCTACCATTCCTTTTTGATTATCCGGCAAACTTTCAAAGTAGTATTGGACTAATTGCCACTTAGGAATGTCATGATGCGGGCACTTCCTAAGCAAGTCATTGAATCTTTCCCATGCCTTATGAAACAATTCCCCTTCCCTTTGAGAAAATTCAGGAATGGAAGTTCTCATAGCATTGGTCTTTGATACCGGATAGTATTTCTTCAAGAACTTTTGTTACATTTCTACCCAAGAAGTTATCGAAAAAGGCCTAAGATTGTTGAACCAATATTTTGCCATAACTTTAAGGGTAAAAGTAAAAAGTTTGAGTCTTAACACTTCTTCTGGCATGTCCGTGTATTTCACGGTGGAACACACATCAAGAAACTCATCCAAATGCTTGTAAGGTTCTTCACTTGGAAGTCCATGATAGTTGGGAAACATTTGAATAGTTTGCGGTTTAATCTCATAGTGATGTGCTCTAAATGGGGGCAATTGAATGCAAGTGGGTGCATTGTATTCATTAGGCACATAATGATCACACAAAGCAATGGGAGGCTTCACAACCGATGGTGCTACACGAACACCTTAATGGCCTTGCATAATGGGAGGTTGTGGAGCAAAAATTGGCCGAGGCATTCCCAATGGAACTTAGCCTTGTTGCGGAATGAAAGGTCTTGGCCTGCCTAATGGTACTTGAATATTGTCATGATGCACATTAGGGTGGAGGATACCTTGTTGGTTTATGTGACCAAGGTCCTCCACATGGTCGTTATTTTGTTCCTCCATTGGAAAAATAGAGTGATGAGAGCTACCTTTTACCTTAGGATTACGAACAATTGATTCAAGATTCAAATTAAGAGGGAAAAGAGTAGGATTTAATGACCTACGACCATGTATGCATAAACAAAACAAGAACAAGCAACAAGCAAGTAGCAATCACTTCGACTCTACAACAAATCAATAATCAACAAACATCCTCCACATTCATTGATCCCATACTCCCATGCTTTCAATAATACGCAAAGAAAAGTAAATTACCTCCACGCGGGCTCATGATCTATCTAGGAAAGTAAAGACATGCCTCCACATGGGGCGACGATTTAACTAGAGATTGAGTTAGAAAGAGCTCATAAAGGGTCCTTAAGCAACTTCAATTCATTTTTCAATTTTTGATTGGCTTTGCAATTTTTTAGATTTTAGCCCTTTTAATGCTTAGCTTAGCTCCTTGCCTTTCAATTCTCCTTTGCTTTACTTCCTTGCTCAATTCGCCTAGCCAATTAAGAATAAACACAATAAGTAACCAAACTAAAATAAAGTAAAAACACGATCAAAAGAGTACTAATTCCTAATTGTTTCCAAAAATACGACGTTGCCAAGTCCCCGGCAATGGCGCCAAAACTTGGTCGCGGTGCGTCGCAACACCCCAAATTGCAATATAAAGTGTGGCCAAGTTTAAATTTATGAAGTGCCACTACTACCTCTAACTACTAATATAGCTAGGGTGAGTAGGGATCGTCCCAAGGGATTAGTTGCGTATTTGAAATGGAAACAAGGTTAGATTAGTAGGTTGAGTGATCAAAATGTGCTTTGATTAGTTAATTAAACTACAATGTAACTAATTAAAGCAAGTAAAAGGAAATAATATAGAAAGTAGGGAAAAAGATATAGAAGAGAGGACTTGGGGTTTTAGAGCTCACCACTAAGCTTGACTTCACTAGACACTAGTAATTGTACATCAATGGGGAAATTGAGTAGCAACTTATGTGTGTGTGTGACATTAATTAAAACTAAGCATGGACGGCAAATAAGTATAGATTGTCTAGCCAATTTAAATAGAAAGCACAACCTATCAAATGAAACCAAAATCCATTCAATGAAACCATAATTTATGCACACACAACTATATAAAGACATACACCCTTTGCATTCACAAGTATGGAACACCAAGGAACAAGAATAGATTGTCCACCTATCTAGGAATTTAAAGCAACTACACTACATATAAACTAGAGACATAAAAATTAAATTAATTAAGCTAAAGGTGTGGCACAATCCATCAAGAAACAAGTGTGAACCATCAAATAAATTACAAGAGTGTTCAATTAAGCACTATGTTTTGATCATCACTAGATTAACTTTATCGATACACATAGACAACAATAAATTCCATTGAATCTAGATAAAAGCACATGAATCATCCATTCTAGCATACATAGACATATGATTAGATATAGATAATCAATTGAAAGCATTAACCCATACACATCAAGTAGAAATCATAAGATATATATAATAATCCAAGATCAAAACATTTATTACAATTAAATCCCCAAAAATATACAAAAGACTAGGTCTAGGAAGCAAACTTAGGGGCTTACTCTAGCCCCAAGTAGATGTTTAGCCACTCATTGAAGTAGTCATCCAACCCTCAAGGGCTATCTGCATGGTAGGAATGACTTCTTCTTGATGGAAACCTTAGAAGAATGGAAGAACTCCCAAATGTTGTATAGCTCTCTAATCTCTAGCCTCCTCTCCAAGATTGTGTAAAAGTCTAAAGTTGTATATGTATAAAATGGATCAAAATCCTTATATTAGTAGCTCAAGTGTCACACCCAATGGTCAGGTCTCGTGCATTAGGGCTCTTTCAATGATTGCATCATGAGCCATCTTTTAATGAGCTGGACTCTGTTTTATTTCGGACTTGAGGAGGTTCGATCGATCGAATTCCGATGAAATCGATCGAACTCTGGCTAGATCCATCGAAGTATGACAAGATTGATCCATCCTTGGTGGCACCTTTTTGGAATACGACAAATCTCTGAGATATTTTGGGAAAAAGACAAAAGTGGTAGGTGGGGATAAGATCAAAGAAGTTCGATTAATCGAAAGAATTATGAGATCGATCGAAGATGGAAATTCTTGAGGATAAGAACAAGGGGTTTGATCCATCTTGATGAGGCTGGATCGATCACTGTGAGATCGATCTAAGATTGGTCGGATCGATTGAAGCTTGCTGTTTTCCACCACTTTGCTCCTTTTTGCTCCCTTCTTCCATTCAGCTTAAGGTTGCTTCTTTTACGCTCTAATTTGGCTAAATTAACTTATTTTGGGGATAAGCTTCTGAAAAGGGCAATAACATGAAATTAGTTTAAAATGGGAAAATAAGATAGATAAAGGTTCTAGAATACTCAAGCTTAAAAGGTTTAAGTACGCACTTTTTAGTGCTCATCATGGCATTTGAGGCCTTTCCACTATTTGGCCTTGAGTTAGTTTGATGATTTCCAACTCAAATATTGGCCAAGGCATTTGAACACGGAGGCTGATGACCTAGCACAATTAGCCTCTAGAGTAAAAGTCCCACTGGGTGTAGAAGAGACCTTGATTACAATCAGAAAAAAGACTCTCCCTTCTGTGGAGTCACAGAATGAGATGGCAGGTCATTTCCAAACTGGCGAGCCAGAAAGAATCAAACCTGCCAAGAAGACATGGGAGATTTTCAATGTTGATATAGATGGATTAGTCTTGAAAGATTGGAGAACAGCAATTATCGACTTCTTGCAGGAGCCTAGTGCCAATTTGGACAAAAGAGTTCTACTTTTGGCACCTTATTATATTTTGATTGATGGAGATCTCTACAAAAAGAGTAAAGAAGATGGACTTTTGCTAAGATGTCTTAGTAAGAATGAGTCTATGAGAGTGATGGCAAAATCATACTTCAGAATATGCGAAGCACATCAAGCTCGAATCAAGATGAGGTGGCTTCTTAGAAGGTACGGTTATTATTGGAAAGACATTTTGAAAGATTGCATAAAGTTTACAAAGACTTGTATTGCATGTCAAGAACCGGTCCAAAGAGTTCCAGCTATCAACATGCAGCCGGTAGTAAAAATATGGCCATTCAAAGGGTGGTCTTTGGATTTTATTGGAAAGTTAACACCACCATCTGCAGATGGCCATACTCATATTGTGGTGGCAATAGATTACTTTACAAAATGGGTTGAGACTATTCCATTAAAGACCTATAAGCAGTCAACAGTGATTGATTTTATCAAGAAGCATATTATTCATAGGTTTGGAATTCCAGAGACTCTCATCACAGACATAGACCTTTCCTTTGTTGGAAACAAAGTTCTTGATTATTGTGCTGAGTGTGGAGTCCAGGTGATCAGTTCCACTCCATATTTTGCCCAATCAAATGGATAGGATGAAGCTTCCAACAAAGTAATTCTCAACAACCTTGAAAAGATGACTGAGAATCATCCAAGGAAGTGGCATCACCTTTCTGAGGCTCTTTAGGCTTACATAAATTCAAAAAGGTCAGGTACTAGTGTCACACCATATATACTTACATATAGACATGATGCCATCCTTCCAATGGAGATGACTATTAGGTCTGCAAGGGTGGCTTTCCAAAATAAGCTAATTCCCGCAGATTACAACCATGCCATGTTGGTAGAATTAAAAGATCTTGATGAAGTCCGTCTTAATGCCTTGGACTATATTATTGCTCAAAAGAAGAAAGTTATGCAGGCATATAATAAGAAAGTTAAGGCAAAAACAATTGTTGAAGGAGACCTGGTATGGCAAGTCAGATTTCCACCAGGAGTCAAAGACAAGGAATATGTAATGACCCGGTCATTTGACTCCCTTTCCTTTCTTCTGAAAATTCTACGGATAATTTTTTTTCCATTTAATTTTCTGTTCTGTGCTCTGTTTCTAGTTGTTTAGTGTCATCTCGAGTGCTCGAAATTGGTTTATGAGACTCTTTCATTTGGATTGACAACTTCCTTTGAGGACCGAGTCATTTCCACATTTTCATTTTTCGGACACTATTCACTTTTTGTCTTTTCCCTATTTTGTCCTTTTCCCTATTCTGTCTTTTCCTCATTTGTCACTTTGTTGGCGAAACCTCACTTTTCATGCTTGGAGTTAGTTTTTGACTTCACGTGCCTTCATCCTTGGTGATTTTCATGAAATACGTATCTTTACTTTTTCAAGAAAGTACTCTGGTTGCTCCCGGTGTCCATAGGGGCATGGATGCACAGTTCTTTGGAATCTTTTTCTTTTCTTGGGATGTTTTTCATAAATATCTTTTGAAGATATTTTATTTTAGGGGTATCTAAGAAAATATCTTTTGGAAGATATTTTCATTCTGGGGCAGTTTTGCAGTTAACCCTTTTTGTAGGGGCCATTGTGCAATTAACGAAAGTTATTGCAAAAATACCTCGTCTGGAGCCTGGATCCTTGTATAGGATTCATTCTCACATTTTGTCAAGTCATGTACTCATAGAATTCCGTTCTAGTCGTTTTTCTCCAATTTCAGAGTTTCTGACCTCGGTTATTGCCGAACTTGTTTAGGGTATATCTCTCTGCTCGGGACTCGATTTTTGACTCCATTTCTTCTATTGTTCATATTTTCTTATTTAGAATCTTTTTTGTTCACGGAGTTTTGCCGTTTGAGAGCGTTTGCTCAAAATTCACTTTTTCGGACCCGACGGGACCCTTTCGGGGCACTTTTTGAGTTTTTCTATAAATAGGGGACTTAAAGAGAAAATATCATATTTTCCTCTCTCTCTCCTCTCTCTTGGCCGGCCATCCATGGTAGCCATGGATGCCGGTCTTCTTGTTCATTTTCCGGCCATTTCCCTCGAGTGAAACGCCGTAGTACCTTAGTGTTTAATGCTCGCCTTGATGACGCGCACCTTTTGCCCTTATTAGAACCCATTTCTAACCATTTCTTGAGTTCGGGTTTGAAGTCAAGTTGTGATTTTCATAGGTCCTCTTTGGAGTTTATTATTCCCCTCGTTGTCCCCGACAAAACCTCGCAGTATTGTCGGATTCGGAGCACTTTTCTTTTGGTGGCTTTTGAGATTTTCATCTCAAATAGAGGTAGGGGGTGTTATAATTTATTTCCTTGTTATATTTCATGCTTGTGATGCATATACAACTTGTTTACATGCTTAGATATCAAATCTAGAGATTTTATTTATTTATTTTCTTGTATGAGATTTGATTTTCCCGGTTGCCCATAGGTTTGTTTAAACATGTGGCATGATAGGATATTACTCCTTGATATGCTCATTGACATATATTAAATTTAGAGCATTTGAATAAGTATTAAATGTTTTATTTAATATTTATCTTAAGTGAAAGATTAATTCATGTGGCCTTAACTAGCTTGAAATCAATGTGTGTTAGCATATTATATTAGGCCCTAGCATGCTCTTCAACATAGGTAAATTTGAGAGTAATCAGAGATGTTTTGAAATCTAGTAATATTTAATTAATTTGATTAATTAATTTATTCCAAGTGTACTATTCACTCCATTGAAATTCCGACTTGATATTCTTGATATGCATATCATATAGTTTCACATATATTAAATCTAGAATATTCGATTAGGTTTTGAAACCTTTTAATTATAATTTTGGTAGTATTAAAGTTTAATACTCATAGATATATCTTGCTTAGAATGAACTTGTAACTTGACATTGGACTTGCCTTGTAATCTTGTTAATTTAATCTCTTAAGTAGATTAAATTTCCTTATATGCTTCCATCGTGTTAATCATACCCTGATATTGAATTCTTGTTAAACTTATGAAGTGGACTTGTATTTCATAAACTTGTATCTTTTATCAAGCATCGTGACCCCTTGTATCTTGGTTTCATTAATCTACTTAATGAACGTGCTCATTTGCCTTAGAATGGTTTAATTACACAAGTGTTGTTTAGTATGTAATTGAATCATGTATCTTATACTTGTGGTATATTTACTTCAATGGATTGCATGTGCTATATATCTTAGTTCTAATCTATATAGATGCATACTATGATTTCTTGACATTTCACATGCCATTATAGTTGATGAACTTAGGGCATGACTTGTGTGTTCCAAAATCTTGGTTGTGCTTGAAACGTGGTTAATTCATTTCTTGTATTTTGATACAATCTTGACTTGTTCCATATAGTGATCTCAAGAGTACGGTTTTAATCCGGGCGATATCCGAGTTTCCACATTGGTTGATTTCACTCTTTAAATTTCAAGTCGCTATGCCTTGAAGATTTAAAACTTTTCGTGTTATGTGAAATGCGCCAATCTTGTTTCATTGCATAGATTTTATGCTTCATTCGGGTTTTCACTCCTTAAATTTCAAGTGTTGTACTCCTTGAAGATTTAAGACTCTTTTCGTGTTTTATGGAATATTCCATCCTTGTTTAATTGCATAGATATTGTGCCTTGTTCTTGATTTATGTATAACTCATATCGTGCTAATTGGATTATCCCAATCATGTAAATTGCATTAATAATGTAATTCTTGTAAACTTATATCCATGTATACTTCTTATCTTGTTAAATTAGAAATGTTCTAATCTTATAAATTGCATAGATTTTATGCCTTGTCCTTGCATAGATATTATGCGTTGTTATTGGTTTCATATGCTTCTTCATCGTGTTAATTGGAATGTTCCAATCTTGCTAAATTGTATTGATAATGCAATCCATGCTAATCTATTTTCAAGCATCCTCCTTGTCGTATTCTTTGAATTATCCCAACCTTGACTTGTTCCATATATGTATATACATCATGATTCTTATTGATATTTCTCTATGGTAGCTTAGGATGATCCCTGAGTCTAATCTTTGATATAGACATTAGGTGGCATGACCCTTTTGAACTATTGCATGTCAGTCTAAAAATCTGAAAGAAATCGAGTCGATGCATGCTCATTCTCTACGAGTAAACTTGTTTACTCACCTCGAAGGTACTGGGGGATTTGTTTAGGTATGAAGACTTGGTTCGTGATGCTTAGCGTTCATTAGGATGGCTTGTAGCTTCGAGTTTCCATTTCGTGCAAGTGTTAACATGGAATATCATTTGGTAGCTTTATGTATCAAACTTGTATTCTTTGATTCCATTTATGTAAAGTGTACATAAGTACACTCTTTTCATTATATTCAACATGTATAAGATGAGGCCGGAGGCCAATGACATGTATCTTGTATTCTATACATTTTCGTTTTCAAGGCTTTAATATGAAAATATTGAAAAATGCTAACTCTTTCTTTCATAGCTTTTACACCGGGTGTGGGAATTCCATTCTTTTTGTTTCATAGGGTTTCTATGATCATGTGTGAGGTGTAGCCAAGGGCTAAACACCATTTCATTCCAAGGTTTGCATTTTGGTTCCATTTATAGCATTTTTAGGCATTTTTGGCCGTTGAGAGATCATATTTTGCTTTCTTGACATTTTGAAGCCGCAGACCATTGGGACGTGTCTTAAATGTCTTTTTACACTTGTGTGTATGTCCACATCATCACATACTTGCATATAATGCATATTGATCATGCCATGGGGAATTCAAATAAGATTTAAAGTCTTTTCTTCAGCCTTGGTGCATAACAGGTTCATTTTGCACATTTTCAAGCCATTTTAGTCGACCGAAATGCCAGTACGGTCGACCGAACCCCTTTTTGGATTTCATGTTCAGCAAAAACTCCAAGTCCAGTAGCCTTTTTCATTGTAGGGGCTCATTTCGGTCGACCGGTTCTCTACTTCGGTCGACCGAAGCACCATCTTTGAATTTGTGGCTCACTTCGGTCGACCGGTTTGCCATTTCGGTCGACTGAAATGAAGGTTCATTTCCTTCTTTTTCTTGGCTCATTTCGGCAGATCGATGCTCTATTTCGGTCGACCGAAATGGAGCTGTCTTGTGGGTCTTGTTTGGTTTGTTGCCTAGACAGGTTAACCTTGTTTCATTCGTTCCTATATGACCTTGTTGACCTAGTTCAAGCCATTTAATGGCGTACATGGTCTAGTTTGAACTAGACTTTGTTTATTTTGGGTGTCAATGGTGCTATGGGGTACCATTTAAGTTTTTTATCCTAACTTTTGCTTTCGGTCATTTCCTTGAGTTCAGTGACTTCATGGAAGGTCACTTTGGTGTCCTAAGGATGGTTTGCATCTCTAAAGACCTAGGTTTATCCTTTGCTCCCACATTTTTATTTTCTTTGGGTTCCATGACCTCATGGAAGGTCATCTTAGGGTCTTAGAGGTGTGTTATGCCTTGGGAGACCATTGTTTTGTTTCTTGCTTCCGCACCTGGATCCGATATTGGGTCAATCTTTGGTTCATCACTGACCCACCGGGTTGAATCAAAACCCGGGTCGTTATAAGTGGTATCAGAGCGTCCAGGTTTGAATACATTGGGTGCATATCATGCTTGTATTGCCATGCTCTATGTATTTAAATACATCTTAATAACATGTTTTGGTTTGATTACATGTCCTGTATGATAACATGTTCACATGCTCCGGTGTTTTGAGACACCTATCATTTGTTAAGCATGCTTTTTGATGTATGTATGCTTCCTGATAACATGGTCTAGGTTGCTATCATATCCTAGTGTGATATCATGTCTGCGTGCTTATGTTAGCATGATCGTATGCGACATATGTCGGCATACCTTACGTTTTCCATTCACGTGTATCGTCGTACCATGTACTTACGTGTTTCTTAATAACATGTTTTGATTTGATAACATGTCTATTTGCTTATGTGGCAACTTGTTTACTACTTGTGTCAGTGGATAGTCCATTGCTAGGTTGTATGCTAACTGTCTCCTTTTATGTCTGGTTTTGGCATTTTCACTTGGGGTCTGTCGTATCCCTTGGATGCGTTCTTGTTTTACGAGTTTCTTCCTTGGATAGGAGAAATTCATTCCGTAAGGACCCATGTAGGGAACCTTCTTGTCTATTCCGTCGGTTAATGCGAGTATGGCTCATGTGAGTGTAGAGTCGTAATCCTTGTCTGGTGGAGTGAGATGTGGGCTAGGGAGGCACCATTTCATTTCCTTTTCTTTCGTCACTTCTGGATCTAAGGCCTTAAGTATGGCGGTGCTATGACATTGTTGTCAAAGTTTTAGGATTAGCTACCTCAACTCTCACAGATGCCTAGTTCTCGCAGTGGTTTTAGTGATGATCATCTTTGCCACTGAGGTCATCGGTATCCATAGGTACTTTTGAGTTGACCTGTTTGGGGCATGTTATGAACGAGTACCATATAATGTCATGATACCTTACTGACGAGTAAGTGTGGGCGGGTTCTGGTCACTGTTCGTACTGCCTTGTCACTTTCTTCTTTCATCGTGTTTCAACGTTTTGTTGTCTTGGGATTCTCTCGGTGGTTGACATTGAGCTAACGTACCGATTCGTATAAGGTGTTACCTCAGTTCGTGGTTTTGCGTTCCTTCAGTTGATCTTGGAACTTCTATAGTATCCTTTAGTGCTTTATGAGCCGTCCTTGGTTTGACCTTTTGTTTGGTCCCGGTTTTGTTTTTTTTGGTGTGTTTCGAATTTCGGGGACGAAATTCCTTTAAGGAGGGTAGATTGTAATGACTCGGTCATTTGCCTCTCTTTCCTTTCTTCTGAAAATTCTACAGATAATTTTTTTTTTCGTTTAATTTTTCGTTATGTGTTCTGTTTCTAGTTGTTTAATGTCATCTCAAGTGCTCGGAATTGGTTTCTGAGACTCTTTTGTTTGGATTGACAAATTCCTTTGAAGACCGAGTCGTTTCCACATTTTCACTTTTCGGACACTATTCACTTTTTGTCTTTCCCTATTTCGTCCTTTTCCCTATTCTGTCTTTTTCTCATTTGTCACTTTGTTGGCAAAACCTCACTTTTCATGCTTGGAGTTAGATTTTGACTTCATGTGCCTTCATCCTTGGTGATTTCCACGAAATACGTATATTTACTTTTTCAAGAAAGTACTCTGGTTGCTCCCGGTGTCCATAGGGGCATGGATGCACAGTTCTTTGGAATCTTTTTCTTTTCTTGGGATGTTTTTCATAAATATCTTTTGAAGATATTTTATTTCAGGGGTATCTAAGAAAATATCTTTTGGAAGATATTTTCATTCTGGGGTAATTTTGTAGTTAGCCCTTTTTGTAGGGGCCATTGTGCAATTAAAGAAAGTTATTGCAAAAATACCTCGTCTGGAGTCTAGATCCTTGTACGGGATTCATTCTTACATTTCGTTAAGTCGTATACTCATAGAATTCTGTTCTGGTCATTTTTCTCCAATTTCAGAGTTTCTGACCCCGGTTGCTGCCGAACTTGTTTGGGGCATATCTCTCTGGTCGGGACTCGGTTTTTGACGCCGTATCTTCTATTGTTCATATTTTCTTATTTAAAATCTTTTTTGTTCACGGAGTTTTTCCGTTTGAGCATGTTTGCTCAAAATTCACTTTTCCGGACCTGGCAGGACCCTTTCGGGGCACTTTTTGAGTTTTTCTATAAATAGGGGACTTAAAGAGAAAATATCAGATTTTTCTCTCCCTCTCCTCTCTCTTGGCTGGCCATCCATGGCAGCCATGGCTGCCGGTCTTCTTCTTCATTTTCCGGCCACTTCCCTCGAGTGAAACGCCGTAGTACGTTAGTGTTTAATGCTCGCCTTGATGACGCACACCTTTTGCCCTTATTAGAACCCATTTCTGACCATTTCTTGAGTTCGGGTTTGAAGTCAAGTTGTGATTTTCATAGGTCCTCTTTAGAGTTTATCGTTCCCCTCGTTGTCCCCGACAAAACCTCGCGATATTGTCGGATTCAGAGCACTTTTCTTTTGGTAGCTTTTGAGATTTTAATCTCAAATCGAGGTAGGGGGTGTTATAATTTATTTCCTTGTTATATTGCATGCTTGTGATGCATATACAACTTGTTTACTTGCTCAGATATCAAATCTAGAGATTTTATTTATTTATTTTCTTGTATGAGATTTGATTTTCCCGGTTGCCCATAGCTTTGTTTCAACATGTGGCATGATAGAATATTACCCCTTGATATGGTCATTGACATATATTAAATTTAGAGCATTTGAATAAGTATTAAAGGTTTTATTTAATATTTATCTTTAGTGAAAGATTAATTCTTTTGGCCTTAACTAGCTTGAAATCAATGTGTGTTAGCATATTTTATTAGGCCCTAGCATGCTCTTTAACATAGGTAAATTTGAGAGAAATTGGAGATGTTTTGAAATCTAGTAATATTTAATTATTTTGATTAATTAATTTATTCCGAGTGTACTATTCACTCCATTGAAATTCCGACTTGATATTCTTGATATGCATGTCATATAGTTTTACATATATTAAATCTAGAATATTCGATTAGGTTTTGAAATCTTTCAATTATAATTTTGCTAGTATTAAAGTTTAATACTCATAGACGTATCTTGCTTAGAATGAACTTGTAACTTGACATTGGACTTGCTTTGTAATCTTGTTAATTTAATCTCTTAAGTAGATTAAATTTTCTTATATGCTTCCATCGTGTTAATCATGCCTTGATATTGAATTCTTGTTAAACTCATGAAGTGGACTTGTATTTCATAAACTTGTATCTTTTATCAAGCATCGTGACCCCTTGTATCTTGGTTTCCTTAATGTACTTAATGAACGTGCTCATTTACCTTGGAATGGTTTAATTACACATGTGTTGTTTAGTATTTAATTGAATCATGTATCTTATACTTGCGGTATATTTACTTCAATGGATTGCATGTGCTATATATCTTGGTTCTAATCTATATAGATGCATACTATGATTTATTGACATTTCACATTCCATTATAGTTGATGAACTTAGGGCATAACTTGTGTGTCCCAAAATCTTGGTTGTGCATGGAACGTGGTTAATTCATTTCTTGTATTTTGATACAATATTGACTTGCACAACTTGCTAATTTTGGGACTTGGGATATCAATCAAGAATTGACATGGCTAGGACTTGGTTCTAATACGGGAGATATTGAGAGCTCCCTATCTTATAGTGCGCATTAGGGGAAAGGTACCTATGGGTTGGTAGCCCTAAAGTGATCTCAAGAGTATGGTTTTAATCCGGGCGATATCCGAGTTTTCACATTGGTTGATTTCACTCTTTAAATTTCAAGTTGCTATGCCTTGAAGATTTAAAACTTTTTGTGTTATGTGAAATGCGCCAATCTTGTTTCATTGCATAGATTTTATGTTTTATTCGTGTTTTCACTCTTTAAATTTCAAGTGTTGTATTCCTTGAAGATTTAAGACTCTTTTCGTGTTTAATGGAATATTCCATCCTTGTTTAATTGCATAGATATTGTGCCTTGTTCTTGATTTCTTGTATAACTCATATCGTGCTAATTGGATTGTCCCAATCATGTAAATTGCATTGATAATGTAATTCTTGTAAACTTATATCCATGTATATTTTTTGTCTTGTTAAATTAGAAATGTTATAATCTTGTAAATTGCATAGATTTTATGCCTTGTCCTTGCATAGATTTTATGCGTTGTTATTGGTTTCATATGTTTCTTCATCGTGTTAATTGGAATGTTCCAATCTTGCTAAATTGTATTGATAATGCAATCCATACTAATCTATTTTCAAGCATCTTCCTTGTCATATTCTTTGGATTATCCCAACCTTGACTTGTTCCATATATGTATATACATCATGATTCTTATTGATATTTCTCTATGGTAGCTTAGGATGATCCCTGAGTCTAATCTTTAACATAGACCTTTTGAACTATTGCATGTCAGTCTAAAAATCTGAAAGAAATCGAGTCGATGCATGCTCATTCTCTACGAGTAAACTTGTTTACTTACCCCGAAGTTACTGGGGGATTTGTTCAGGTACGAAGACTTGGTTTGTGATGCTTAGCGTTCATTGGGATGGCTTGTAGCTTCGAGTTTCCATTTCATGCAAGTGTTAACATGGAATATCATTTGGTAGCTTTATGTATCAAACTTGTATTCTTTGATTCCATTTATGTAAAGTGTACATAAGTACACTCTTTTTATTGTATTCAAAATGTATAAGATGAGGCCGGAGGCCAATGACATGCATCTTGTATTCTATACATTTTCGTTTCCAAGGCTTTAATATGAAAATATTGAAAAATGCGAAGTCTTTCTTTCATAGCTTTTGCACTGGGTGTGGGAATTCCATTCTGTTTATTTTTTAGGGTTTCGTATGATCATGTGTGAGGTGTGGCCAAGGGCTAAACACCATTTTATTCCAAGTTTTGCATTGTGGTTCCATTTATAGCGTTTTAAGGCATTTTTGGCTGTTGAGAGGTCATATTTTGCTTTCTTGACATTTTGAAGCCGCGGACCATTGGGATGTGTCTTAAATGTCTTTTTACACTTGTGTGTATGTCCACATCATCATATACTTGCATATAATGCATATTGATCATGCCATGGGGAATTCATATAAGACTTAGAGTCTTTTCTTTAGCCTTGGTGCATAACAGGTTCATTTTGCACATTTTTTAGCCATTTTGGTCGACCGAAATGCCAGTACGGTCGACCGAACCTCTTTTTGGATTTCATGTTCAGCAAAAACTCCAAGTCCAGTAGCCTTTTTCATTGTAGAGGCTCATTTCGGTCGACCGGTTCTCTACTTCGGTCAACTGAAGCACCATCTTTCATTTTGTGGCTCATTTCGGTCAACCGGTTTGCCATTTCGGTCGACCGAAATGAAGGTTCATTTCCTTCCTTTCTTGGCTCATTTCGGCAGACCGATGCTCCATTTCGGTCGACCGAAATGGAGCTGCCTTGTTGGTCTTATTTGGATTGTTGCCTAGATAGGTTAACCTTCTTTAATTCGTTCCCACTTGACCTTGTTGACCTAGTTTAAGCCATTTAATGGCGTACATGGTCTAGTTTGAACTAGACTTTGTTTCCTTTGGGTGTTAATGGTGCCATGGGGTACCATTTAACCTTTTTATCCTAGCTTTTGCTTCCGGTCATTTCCTTGAGTTCCGTGACTTCATGGAATGGCACTTTGGTGTCCTAGGGATGGTTTGCATCTCTAGAGACCTAGGTTTATTATTTGCTCCCACGTTTTTGTTTTCTTTGGGTTCCATGACCTCATGGAAGGTTATTTTAGGGTCTTAGAGGTGTGTTATGCGTTGGGAGACCATTGTTTTGTTTCTTGCTTCCGCATCTGGATCCATTATCGGGTCAATCTTCAGTTCATCACCGACCCACCGAGTTGAATCAAAACCCGGGTCGTTACAGAATATGGAAAGTGTGACGACCCTGGTTTTTAGGCCAACGTGTCCTATGATGAACCGTAAGGATGATCTGATAACGGATCCGAATGCGGAAGTGAAAACAGAAAAAAAGACTCTAAGAAGTCAAAGTGACCTTCCATGAGGTCGTGGAGCTCAACAAGAACTGATGCGGAAGCAAAAGATCGCAAATATGACAAATAAGCCCCTAGGGGCAAAATAGTCATTTCTAAAAACTGTAGATTCGGGTGCCACCGAGCACACCGCTAGAAGGACAACGAAAAACTAATCAAGATGGACACAAGAATCGCATGATTCGGAGTCCGGACGAAGGAGAAACGGCATGACGACGAAAAACGGACACTTAAAGCTTTAAGGGCAAACTAGTAATTATTCAGAAATATCCGGGTGTAACCGAACACACCGTTGGATAGACGACGAAAAATTAATCAAGTTCAAAAAAAAATTACTTGAATCGGTGTCCGGATGAAGGAGAAAAGCCCAAAAGAAGAATTGACGTCGCGGCGGCCCGACGAAGGGCCATGACAGCCCCATGCGTGAGCCCATGCATGCCGCGCGCGCGCTGGGTGCACCTTGGCTGACAGCAGCAGCCCATAAAGCTGCTGTGGGGTTATTTTTCAGAAAAATCCAGATCAGAGGCTGAATTTGGAGGCCTAGATGAATTTTTTTGCAAAAACACAAAGAAGAAACCCCCCTCAAAATTGAGTTTTCTATGTGAATTGTGGGAAAAAAAAAAAAAAAAAAAACTCACTGTGAAATGCCCAAAATTCACTCCCAAGAAAACTGGTCCAGAGAGTTGAAAAAGCTGCTAAATTTAAAAACTGAGAGCTGAACTTCGGATGCGATTTCCGATACCAAGATTACATTTTATGGAAAAACACGGAAAAGAAACCCCCCCTAAAATCATGTTTTCTATTCAACCATGTTGAAAGAAGGAAATAAAATCACCGTGAAAAGTCTATAATACCCCTAGATCAGAATATGCAAAAAAAGTGCGAAATGAATTCACAAGAGGCTCAAAACACAAACGATAAGGTTTGGCCAGGAAACAACCATGCACACAAACGTAACTTACCTATTTGGACACGCTACAATGGTCCACTACTTAAAAATACCACCGATACAAAATCCGACCCCCCAACTGGCAAAAAGGCAAAAATGGAACTTGGAATGAAAACTCGGAATCCAAAAATACAAAACAGGATCAAATGACCGTTTGGCCCTTGGCCATACTTCAAACATGATTTATGAGACCCTATGAAAGAATGAGAATGGAATTCCCACACCCGATGCAACCATGGTGAAGCAATGACTTGCGATTTTTCAAGATTTTCACAATATTTCATGAAGTTAAAAAGTACATAGAATACAATATAATGGTCATTGGCCTCCGGCCTCATCTCATACATATCAAATACATTGAAAGGAGTGTACTTAAGTACACATTACATACATGGAATCAAATATACATATTTTAACATATAAGTCTACAAAATGACATTTCATGCTAACATTTATATGAAATGGAAACTTGAAAGCTACACGACATCCAAGGAATGCTAGGCGTCACGAACCAAGTCTTCGTACTCGAAATATGCCCCAATATCGTAGGGGTGAGTAACATAAAGTTACTCGTAGGAGATGAGCATGCATCGACCTAGCATTTTACAAACCTTAAGTTGAAACATGTTAAAGGGGCTCATGCCACCTAACATCTATGTCCAAGTGAGACTCGGGGAGCATCCTAAGCTACCTTAGAGTCTAAGCAACAAGAATAATGATATACATACGTGTATGAAATGAATCATGGTTAGGATAATCCAAAGAACATGACAAGAAGAATGCTTGAGCATAGATTAACATGAATTGCATTTTCAATACAATTGAACTAGGTTTAGAGTAATCCATACAACACGACAAAAGCATATTTGAATACAAGTTAACAAGAATCACATTATCCATGCAATTCAACAACAAAAGAGTATGTTATACAATGCAACAAGGTTTAAGTTCTCAAAGCCATCAACTTAGGATCTAAAGCACAAAAAAATAGTAGTGGTTCATGCCACCTAACGTCTATGTTATAAATGAATCAATAGGATCAATAACACGATTTTCAATATCGATGCAATTTAACCAACATTGGAACTTCCAATACAACGCATAAAGCACAATTTTGCAAAGTTAACATCCTATAACTTAAAAAGGAATGACAAATAAGAAACAACAAGCTACAACATCATCTAGTTATCAACTTGAAATTGAAATGCGAAATCAAACAAAGTGGATACTCGGACGTCACGCCGGATTAGACCAACAACATAGTTACTTTAGGGTTACTAGCCCATGGGTAACCTCCCTATGTGTGTACTAGACTATATATAGAGGGACTATCCCCCGTTCTAGAACCACGTCCTAACCATAGTCAAATAACGACATCCCCAAGTTTCCAAAATCAACAGGTTGTGCAACAACGCATATATCAACAGGAATATGCAAGATAATCAACTATCTACTAAGCACAACCAAATTTGGAAACCTATACAATACATGCTCTAAATCCACAACTAATATGATATGATGAATGTCGAATCTTCAGTGTGCGATTCGTTACACGCTATGCATGAAAGATGTTAAACACGAAGTGTGCAAATCATTACACAAGGCAACAATATATTCAATAAGAAAAATATATTCTCATGAATACAAACATAGCAACTATGTTATCCAATGTTCAAAGCATAACCAAATGAATATACAACAAGTCCAAGTCCATGTCCATGATTTGAATATAGAAACCACTTCTAAAACACAACTCGATCATGAAGGAAATTGATAGAATTTAAATAGATAAACACAATTAAATTCTCTAGATTCCGATTCAATTCCAAATAACCTCAATTTAATACATGTTAAAGGACATGGCATGGTCATCACCTATATCCATTCTAAAACTCAATTAGGTTGTTGGAACAACAAAGTAGAACTTTAATTAAATCATGCTAATTTAAATCCCAAGGTTCTGAAACAACTTCTAATAGTCCCAAATTAATATATGCTAGTAACAAGTCATGATCAATACAATTATCAAGTTAAAAACTTAATTAAGCTAAGGGGACCATTAAATAGATTTTAATTAATTCTTTTAATTAAAATCCCTAGATTTTCAAACTTAACCAAATGCTCTAAATTTAACTTATCTTAGAGAATATGCCAAGGACTAATGTAATATCACATTACAAGTTTATTTCATTCAATTGAAGACCATGTGTCTTAACCTTTCACTAAAGTTAAATATAAATTAAAAGTTGCAATTCTCATGCAATTAATCCCAATTTAATATATGTGAACAACTATACCTAAGCTTAATTTTCTAGCATGCCACAATTCAATTCCAAGTTGTATATCACCATAAGGATTAAATCTTAAACATGGAATTTAGTTAAATAAAAGGTTTCAAAACCTAACCGAATATTCTAAATCAAATATATGTGAAGCTATATGGCCTGTAAATCAAGAATATCAAGTCGGAATTTAAATAGAGTGAATAGTGCACTTGGGGCAAATTAATTAATCAAATTAATTAATAATTACTAATTTTCAAAACTCCTCCAATTACTTTCAAATTCAACTATGTTGAACAGCATGCTAAGGCCTAATATAATATGCTAACACATATTAATTTCAAGCTAGTTAAGGCCATGTGAATTAATCTTTCACCTAAGATAAATATTAAATAAAATCTTTAATACTTATTCAAAAGTTTCAATTTTAATACACGACAATGAGCATATCAAGGTGCAATATAAAATCATGCTACATGTTTAAACCAAGTCATGAGCAACCGGGAAAATTAGATCCCGTACAAGAAAAATATATAATAAAATCTCTAGATTTTATATTTAGTCATGCAAACAAGTATTATAAGCATCACAAGCATGCTATATAACAAGAATTTAAACCTAGAACATCCCCTACCTCAATTTGAGATGAAAATCTCAAATGCCATCAAAATGGAACGGCTCTGAATCCGACGAAACTACTAGGTTTTGTCGGGAACAACGCCGTGAACATAACCCCCATGAAAGCCCCATCAAAATCATAACTTGACCTCAAAACCAAACTCAAGAAATGGTCAAAACTGAATTCTAATAAGGGGGAAAAGTAGAGCACGGCGAAGGGAACAACAAACGTTAAGGCTGAAGACTTTCCATCAAGGAAAAGTGAACCAAAAGAGGTGAGAGAAGATAGCAGCACCCCTTGGGCTGCTATGGGAGCTCCAGGTCGTGCATGAAGAGGGGAGAAGATGGAAAATAAAATATCTCACCCCCTTTTATTGAAATCTCAAAAAGTGCCACGAACAAGCCCCGTCGGGTCCGAAAAAGTAAAATTTGAGCAGACACACTCAAATGGCAAAACTTTGTGAATAAAAAAGATTCAAAATGATAAAATATAAACAACGGAAGAAATAACGTTGAAAACCGAGTCCCGAGCAAAAAGTTATGCCCAAAACAAGTTTGGCGTAAATCGGGGCCAAAAACTCTGAAACTGGAAAACATCGACCAGGAGGAAATTCCAAGAGTACACAATTCAACAAAATGTGAAAATGAATCCCGTATGAGGATCGAAGCTCAAAAGAAGACATTTTGCAATAACTTTCATTAATTGCACAATGGCCTCTCCAAAAAGTGAAAACTGCACTTATGGCCCAGAATAAAAATATCTTCCGAAAATATTTTCTTAAAAACCCTTGAGATAAAATATCTTCAAAATATATTTACAAAAAACACCCCAAGAAAAGAAAATAATTTCAAAGAACTTTGCATCCATGCTCCTACGGACACCGGGAGCAACCAGAGTACTTTCTTGCAAAAGTAAAGATACGTATTTCATGGAAACCACTAAAGACGGAGATACATGAAGTCAAAAATGAACTCCGAACACAAGAAGTGCGGTTAGACCAACAAAGTGTCAAATGGGGAAAAGACAAAATAGGGAAAAGGACGAAATAGGAAAAATGACGAAAAGTGAATAGTGTCGAAAAACGAAAAGTGTGAAAATGACTCGATCCTCAAAGGAAGTTGTCAATCCACGGAAAAGAGTCTCAGGAACCAATTCCGAGCACTCGAGATGACACTAAGCGACATGAAACAGAGCTCAGAAAAGAAAATTAAACGAAAAAATTTCATTCGTAAAATTTCAGGAAAAAGGAAAGGAAGGCAAATGATTGGGTCGTTACAACCTACCCTCCTTAAAGGAATTTCATCCCCAAAATTAGGAACATACCAGAGAGAACAGAATAATGACCGAACAAAAGGTCAAATCAAAGGACAGCTCACAACACACTAAAGGACAAATCCTGAAATCTAAAGATCAACTGAAGGAACGCGAAACCATGAACTGAGACAACACCTCATACGAACCGAAGAGAGTAACAAGGTAGTACGACAGTGACCAGAACTTGCCCACACTTACTTGTTAGTAAGGTAGCATGACAGTATAAGGCACTAGTTCGTAACATGCTCCGGAAAGGAACTTTTTGATACAAATGATATCAATGTCAAAAATGATCATTACCAAAAGCACCGTGGGAACCAGGCATCTGCGAGAGTTGGGGTAGCTAATCCCAAAACTCTGACAACAATGACACTGGCACCATTATGCTTAAGGCCTTAGATCTAAAAGCCACGATGGAAAAGGAAATAAAATGGTGCCTCCCTGGCCCACATCTCACTCCACCAGACAAGGAAAAGGAAATGAATCGCAGTCGTCTACGCTCACATAAGCCTCACTCGCATCAACCAACAGAACAAATAAGAAGGTTCCCTACACGGGTCCTCACAGAATGAATTTCTCCTATCCAAGGAAGAAACTCGTGAAACAAGAACGCATCCAAGGGATACGACAGATCGTAAGAGACAATGCAAAAACTTGACGTAAAGTAAATAAGTAGCATGCAATATAGTATAACTATCTACTCACACAAGTAGTAAACAAGTTGCCACATAAGCAAATAGGCATGTTATCAAATCAAACATGTTATCAAGAAGCACGCAGACATGTTATTACACCAGAATATGATAGTGACACAGAACATGTTATCAGGAAGCATATATACACAAAAGTATGCTCAACCAATGATAGATGTCTCAAAACACCTGAACATATGAACATGTTATCATACAAGACATGCTATCAAGATACAAATGACAAATCAAAGCAAAACAACATGAGCATGATATGCACCCAAAACCCGTCGTCTAAGGTATTCGAACCTGGACGCTCTGATACCACCTGTGACGACCCTGGTTTTTAGGCTAGCGTGTCCTGTGATGATCCGATAACGGATCCAAATACGGAAGCGAAAATAGAAAACAAGACTCTAAGAAGTCAAAGTGACCTTCCATGAGGTCGTGGAACTCAACAAGAACTGATGCGGAAGCAAAAGATCGAAAATATAACAAATAAGCCCCCAGGGGCAAAATAGTCATTTCTGAAAACTATAGATTCGGGTGCCACCGAGCACACCACTAGAATGATAACGAAAAACTAATCAAGATGGACTCAAGAATCGCATGATTCGGAGTCCGGACGAAGGAGAAACAGCATGACGACGAAAAATGGACACTTAAAGCTTTAAGGGAAAACTGGTAATTATCCAGAAATATCTGGGTGTAACCGAACACACCATTGGATAGATGACAAAAAATTAATCAAGTTAAAAAAAAAAATTCACTTGAATCGGAGTCCGGACGAAGGAGAAAAGCCCAAAAGAAGAATCGACGTCGCGGCGGCCCAACGAAGGGCCATGACAGCCCCATGGGCGCCCATGCACGCCGCGCGCGCGCTGGGTGCACCATGGCTGGCAGGAGCAGCCCATAAAGCTGCTGTGGGGTTATTTTTCAGAAAAATCCAGATCAGAGGCTGAATTTGGAGGCCTAGATGAATTTTTTTGCAAAAACACAAATAAGAAACCCCCCTCAAAATCGAGTTTTCTACATGACTCGGAAGAAAAATAAAAAAAACTCACTGTGAAATGCCCAAAATGCCCTCCCAAGAAAACTGGTCCAGAGGGTCCAAAAAGCTGCTAAATTTAAAAACTGAGAGCTGAACTTCGGATGCGATTTTCGATGCCAAGATGGCATTTTATGGAAAAACACGGAAAAGAAACCCCCCCTAAAATCATGTTTTCTATTCAACCATGTTGAAAGAAGGAAATAAAACCACCGTAAAAAGTCTATAATGCCACTAGATCAGAATATGCAAAAAAAGTGTGAAATAAATTCACAAGAGGCTCAAAACACAAACGATAAGGTTTGGCCCGGAAACGACCATGCACGCAAATGTAACTTACCTATTTGGATGTGCTACAATGGTTCACGACTTAAAAATACCACCGATACAAAATTCGACCCCCCAAAGGGCAAAAAGGCATAAATGGAACTTGGAATGAAAACTCGGAATCTAAAAATACAAAACGGGATCAAATGACCGTTTGGCCCTTGGCTACACTTCAAACATGATTTATGAGACCTTTTGAAAGAATGAGAATGGAATTTCCACATCTGATGCAACCATGGTGAAGCAATGACTTGCGATTTTTCAAGATTTTCACAATATTTCATGAAGTTAAAAAGTACATAGAATACAATATAATGGTCATTGGCCTTTGGCCTAATCTCATACATATCAAATACATTGAAAGGAGTGTACTTAAGTACACATTACATACATGGAATCGAATATACATATTTTGACATATAAGTCTACAAAATGACATTTCATGCTAACATTTGCATGAAATGGAAACTTAAAAGCTACAAGACATCCAAGGAATGCTAGGCGTCACTAACCAAGTCTTCGTACCTAAAATATGCCCCAGTATTGTAGGGGTGAGTAAAATAAAGGTACTCGTAGGAGATGAGCATGCATCGACCTAGCATTTTAAAAATTTATCACCTTAAGGTGAAACATGTTAAAGGGGCTCATGCCACCGAACGTCTATGTCCAAGTGAGAATCGGGGAGCATCCTAAGCTACCTTAGAGTCTAAGCAACAAGAATCATGATATACATACGTGTATGAAATGAATCATGGTTGGGATAATCCAAAGAATATGACAAGAAGAATGGTTGAGCATAGATTAACATGAATTGCATTTTCCATACAATTGAACTAGGTCTAGAGTAATCCATACAACATGACAAAAGCATATTTGAATACAAGTTAACAAGAATCACATTATCCATGCAATTCAACAACAAAAGAGCATGTTATACAATGCAATAAGGTTTAAGTTCTCAAAGCCATCAACTTAGAATATAAAGCATAAAATAACAGTAGTGGTTCATGCCACCGAATGTTTTTGTTATAAATGAATCAATATGATCAATCCTAAGCTTTATTAGAACGTCAAAACACGATTTTCAATATCGATGCAATTTAACCAACATTGGAACTTCCAATACAACACACAAAGCACAATTTCGCAAAGTTAACATCCTGTAACTTCAAATGGAACGACAAATAAGAAACAATAAGTTACAACATCATCTAGTAATCAACTTGAAAATGAAATGCGAAATCAAACAAAGTGGATACTCGGACGTCACGCCCCGATCAGACCGACAACATAGTTACTTTAGGGTTACTAGCCCATAGGTAACCTCCCTATGTGCGCACTAGAATATATATAGAGGGACTATCCCCCGTACTAGAACCACGTCCTAGCCATAGTCAAACAACGACATCCCCAAGGTTCCAAAATCAACAAGTTATGCAACAACGCATATATCAACAGGAATATACAAGATAATCAACTATCTACTAAGCACAACTAAATTTGGAAACCTATACAATACATGCTCTAAATCCACAACTAATATGATATGATGAATGTCGAATCTTCAGTGTGCGATTCGTTACACGTTATGCATGAAAGATGTTAAACACGAAGTGTGCAAATCATTACACAAGGCAACAATATATTCAATAAGAAAAATATATTCTCATGAACACAAACATAGCAACTATGTTATCCAATGTTCAAAACATAACCAAATGAATATACAACAAGTCCAAGTCTATGATTTGAATATAGAAACCACTTCTAAAACACAACTAGATCATGGAGGAAATTGATAGAATTTAAATAGATAAACACAATTAAATTCTCTTGATTCCGATTCAATTCCAAATAACCTCAATTTAATACATGTTAAAGGATATGGCATGGTCATCACCTATATCCATTCTAAAACTCAATTAGGTTGTTGGAACAACAAAGTAGAACTTTAATGAAATTATGCTAATTTAAATCCCAAGGTTCTAAAACAACTTCTAATAGTCCCAAATTAATATATGCTAGTAACAAGTCATGATCAATACAATTATCAAGTTAAAAACTTAATTAAGCTAAGGGGACCATTAAATAGGTTTTAATTAATTCTTTTAATTAAAATCCCTAGATTTTCAAACTTAACCAAATGCTCTAAATTTAACTGATCTTAGAGAATATGCCAAGGACTAATGTAATATCATATTACAAGTTTATTTCATTCAATTTAAGACCATGTGACATAACCTTTCAATAAAGTTAAATATAAATTAAAAGTTGCAATTCTCATGCAATTAATCCCAATTTAATATATGTGAACAACTATACCTAAGCTTAATTTTCTAGCATGCCACAATTCAATTCCAAGTTGTATATCACCATAAGGATTAAATCTTAAACATGGAATTTAATTAAATAAAAGGTTTTAAAACCTAACCAAATATTCTAAATTAAATATATGTGAAGCTATATGGCCTGTAAATCATGAATATCAAGTCGGAATTTAAATAGAGTGAATAGTGCACTTGGGGCAAATTAATTAATAATTACTAATTTTCAAAACACCTCCAATTACTTTCAAATTCAACTATGTTGAAGAGCATGCTTAGGCCTAATATAATATGCTAACACATATTAATTTCAAGCTAGTTAAGGCCATGTGAATTAATCTTTCACCTAAGATAAATATTAAATAAAATCTTTAATACTTATTCAAAAGTCCCAATTTTAATACATGACAATGAGCATATCAAAGGACAATATAAAATCATGCTACATGTTTAAACCAAGTCATGAGCAACCGGGAAAATTAGATCCCGTACAAGAAAAATAAATAATAAAATCTCTAGATTTTATATTTAATCATGCAAACAAATATTATAAGCAGCACAAGCATGCTATATAACAAGATTTTATACCTAGAACATCCCCTACCTCAATTTGAGATGAAAATCTCAAATGCCATCAAAATGGAACGGCTCTGAATCCGACGAAACTACTAAGTTTTGTCGAGGACAATGCCGTGAACATAACCCCCATGAAAGCCCCATCAAAATCATAACTTGACCTCAAAACCAAACTCAAGAAATGGTCAAAACTGAATTCTAATAAGGGGGAAAGGTAGAGCACGGCGAGGGGAACAACAAATGTTAAGGCTGAAGACTTTCCATCAAGGAAAAGTGAACCAAAAGAGGAGAGAGAAGATGGTAGCACCCCTTGGGCTGCCATGGGAGCTCCAGGTCGTGCATGAAGAGGGGAGAAGATGAAAAAGGAAATATCTCACCCCCTTTTTATAAAAATCTCAAAAAGTGCCCCGAACGGGCCCCGTCGGTTCTGAAAAAGTAAAATTTGAGCAGATGTGCTCAAATGGCAAAACTTTGTGAACAAAAAAGATTCAAAATGATAAAATATGAATAACAGAAGAACCGGCGTCAAAAACCAAGTCCCGATCAGAATGTTATGCCCAAAACAAGTTTGGCGCAAATTGGGGCCAAAAACCCTGAAACTGGAAAACATCGACCAGGAGGAAATTCCAAGAGTACATAACTCAACGAAATGTGAAAATGAATCCCGTACGAGGATCCAAGCTCAAAACAAGACATTTTTTAATAACTTTCATTAATTGCATAATAGCCCCTCCAAAAAGTGAAAACTGCACTTATGGCCCAGAATAAAAATATCTTCCACAAATATTTTCTTAAAAACCCCTGAAATAAAATATCTTCAAAATATATTTACGAAAAACACCCCAAGAAGAGAAAATAATTTTAAAGAACTTTGCATCCATGCCCCTATGGACTCTGGGAGCAACCAGAGTACTTTCTTGCAAAAGTAAAGATACGTATTTCGTGGAAACCACTTAAGATGGAGATACATGAAGTCAAAAACCAACTCCAAACACAAGAAGTGTGATTACGCCAACAAAGTGTCAAACGGGGAAAAGACAAAATAGGGAAAAGGACGAAATAGGGAAAATGACGAAAAGTGAATAGTGTCAAAAAACGAAAAATGTGAAAATGACTCGATCCTCAAAGGAAGTTGTCAATTCACGGAAAAGAGTCTGAGAAACCAATTTCGAGCACTCGAGATGACACTAAGCGACATGAAACAGAGCTCAGAAAAGAAAATTAAACGAAAAAATTTCATTCGTAAAATTTCAGGAAAAAGGAAAGGAAGGCAAATGACTGGGTCGTTACAAAAAGTGGAACCCTAATTGGAATGGACCTTACTTGGTGGAACGAGTCCTTGGAAAAGGAGCTTATTGTTTGATGGATATAGATGGAGGATCCCACAAGCATCCTGTGAATGGGATATACTTGAAAAAGTATTACCCTTCCATCTATGAGAACTGGAAGTCCACTATCGTTCTAGCAGCCATGTAACTTGGCTGGTAGCTTCCTTTCCAAGTATACCAGAAAGTTGGAAAGGAATCATAATGGCCATACTTTGGCCATTCTGATGGCTAAGTCAAAGTGGATGAAGGATTCATCTCAAAGAAGGAAAAGCTAAGTGCTTGAAAAGGTACATTGGCTAGAGTCATGAAGCAGACTTAGCTGTATTTCCAAGATCAGCTAATTTTCTAAGTATGGAACTTTTCATTAAGAAAAAGACTACACTAGATGGTCCAGGTTTTGTTTATATTGGAAATTGCTCATCTTGCTTGTATATACATGCATTTTCATTTTGGCAATTTCTTTTATTTTCTGAATTCCTTTGTTTTGGAAAGTCATTTTGTGGCTAGGCCTTATTGTTAATATATCTGAAGGAATTTTCCAGTTTCAATGACTTAGAAAATCTTCATAAAAAAGAGGCACATGCAAAAGAATTGAGAAATAAAACATCATTCCATTAGATACTTGATTGCATTACAAATTCCAAAATGGCCGCTAGCCCTAATAGCTGGCCATGCAAGTGATTTCAAAAGTTATCTACTTATTTCCATCCATTAACCTTTAAGCAACCACATAAAAGAACCACATCAAATAGAGGCAAGATTATTTCCAAATTCCAGCCAAAGTTTCCTTGATTCTTCAAGAGTAGCCAATGCCTTAACCTTAGCATCTTCAAATTATGGAAATTCGTTGACCCGCCTTTCCCATTCTTTTCTCAAATGCTCAGATACATTGACAAGGGCACTAGCTATTTGGTCTAATTCAAAATCTTCACATTCCACCTGTTCCAATTTCCTTTGAATCCTGGCTAGCTCCTCATTCAATTCTTCTTTCTTGGCCATAAGCTTTTCAACTTGCTCTTTGATTTCTGGATAGGGCTCTAATGAGAGTTGGAAATCCTCAAGAGCTTTATCTTTAAGCCTAGCCTCCTTTTCATACTCAGAAATTATGGAAGAGCTGGAGCTCACATGGGCAACAATGAATTAGAGTTCGTGTTGCAGTTTGGTCAAGGAAGTTTGAACGTGCTCAGGAAATTCAGGATGTTTTTTGAAGGTCATTATGGTGCTAGCTAAACTCTGGTGGAAAGATACCACATCCTCCACGTCATGAGCAAGATAAGACAATTATTTTTCTTTAGCCACCATGATAACATCATCTAAAGGTCCTAGAAACATGAGGACACTGGCACTTGAGGTAGAAGTACTAGAAGACTTAATGGCCTTGATCAATTTGTAAAGATCGGCCAAAGCTGGAAGAGCTCTTCTCTGCACCATAAAGGAGGTTTTGGTAGACAAGGAAGGAGTTGCCTGAAGTGGGAACAAGTTTTTATTAGATAGAAAGAAAGAAATGAGGCGAAGTTTAAAAGTATAAAGACTTGTCTCTGGGATAGAAGGAGTATAGCCTGTAGAAGTTCCACCAGTTTTAGAAGGAATGAATGTTCCTATAGTAGGAGTTGGAATGGGGAGAATTTTATCACTTTCGCTGGTCAAACTCTCCATAATCGAAGCTTGAAGGGTCAAATCCTCTCCTTGTATAATTTGTTGGTCTAGGTGGATATTTATGAAGTTGTGTCCCATAGAAGAGCCCTATTGGTCAAGTTGGAAGAGAGTTACAAACGTTTTAAAATAATGAAACTGGAAGGGGATAAAGATAGAGACTTACCAGAATAAGTTCTTTGGACGGCTTTAATTTTTTGTGTTTTGGAGAGTCTCTGGGCTGTTTAAATTCTTATGTTTTGTCCAGATCAAGTATGATTTTCCTTTTTCCTTTTCCAACAATCTTTCCAGAGAGGCTACGCACTTTGAGGGCTTTGCTAGAATGTTGAGTAGTGGTTTACCTTTTTGAAATACCAATTTATTCATCAGAGGAATCTTCATCAGAAGAAGAGAGTTGGGGTTGAAATTCTTTCATGACAATAGTTGGTCCCTGCAAAAGGAAATATAAGTAAGGTCCAGAATGTGGAAAATTAAGTCCAGCCACATTGAAAATAGCTAAGAAGTTTTTCCTTTTCCTTTTGCTTTATACGAAGCATCTTTTTCTTCTTCTGGTAGTTCTACATTTTCCTCTTCAAGTTATTCCTCTTCTTCTTCTTCACTTGAGGAAATACTTTCAACCCTTACATCTCCACTTTCGGCCACCCCTTCAATTTTACGGGCATCGTAGTAGTCTTCTCTCCACCTTCATCCTCCTCACTTTCCTCGAGTATTTCTTCTTCTTCATCTAGAATTTATCAGATCAATTTTCAGTACATAGAAGATTAACAGATTTCAAGGAGGAAAGATGGAAAGGAAAATTTTTACAATAAATATATCTGTACCTGGAGATAAGTGCTTGAAGGAAGCTAATATGGAATCATAAACAACCTTGTGATTTTTTATCCAGGTGGAAGAAATATAAGCTGACCATCATACATCAAATTCATTGGTTGACTAAGGCTTGCTAGTATGGCCTTGGAAGTTAAAAATTGCCCTTTCTGCTGCATAAGCTTTGTCAATTGTTGTAAATTGCTCAGTATCTATAAGCCATACTTGTTAGTCAAAGAACCTGTTATAAGACTTGTAAGGTGGCAAAGGAATCATTTGGGTAAAACCCATTTACCTAGCCAGTTGAGCTGGATTGTAGAACTCAACACCATAGAAGCTATTCTTTAGATTGGGATGGGCAGTGCTATAATGAAGATCACGGGCAAGAAAAAAGCTAGCCCATATATTTTTCCAATCTTCAGAATATTTTTTGATAGACACTCTAGGGGATGGAACCAACCATGACGGTATGCGATTAAGGGTGGTAAATGGGTCAAAGAATCCATCATCATCGGTTTCACATTGGTTGTAGAAATATTTGAAGTTTTCAGTAAAGCTGAAAGAAGAAGGGTCCGCTGTTGCCAGAGAGTACCATAGGAGGGATTTTCCAGTTTGAATGGCTAGGGGAGAAATTCTACTTTGGAAATACAACTTAAGCCACATCTGGAATAACCAGAATGGACCTTGGAACCTTGAGAACTTTGAAGTAAGCAGGTCGTTCAAGCCTCTGTACAAATGAGAAAGCACAAGAGGAGCCAGGGCTAAATCTCTGTTTCTGGTTAAAGAAATTGCCACTTGAACAAAGTCTTTTGTGACTTAGCCAGATGGAATACACAACAAATGGCCAGAAAGCCAACAGATCTGGAAAGTAATGTGTAATCTTGAACAAGCCCAGTTTTCTTGTAGTGCTTGATAAAAGAAAGATAAGAGGAGATGAATTTCTTACTTCCAGTGTTTTTGGTAGGGAAAAGGAATTGGTTAATATAGAGGGTGGCACTTACATCATCTCCATCAGGTTTAAGACCTGTAATACAACAAATATCTCTCAGAGTGGGAGACATCATGCCACATTTAAGGTGAAGGGAATTAGTGGTCGATGACCAAAAGAAAAGAGCTGGAAAGAAGAGGTTTGGATCAAGTGTAATGGAAGACTTACTGATTTGAATAATGTCAAATATGTCTTGCCTTCTCCATTGTAAAGAAATATTTTCATCTTTGGAAAGGTGACTCACCCAAGAAGACTAAGATGAGCGGTATGTTGGCCAATTTTTTATGTTGAAAGAGGGCTTCCTCTTTTTTCCTTTCTTTTAGATAAGAGGAAATTCTAACTCAAAGAGGAGAGAAAACTTACAGGAAGGATAGAACTCGACCAATTCAGAAGGGGCTACGTTGGTGAAAGCTGGACCCAATCCAGCTGAAGAATCTTTGAAATGAACCAGAGGCTCAAGATGAAGTCTAGCAGGGTTTAAGGACTTCAAAAGCATTTGAACATGGTGGCTATGGCTTCGGGTCTTGACTTTGGTTTGAATGGAAGGGGCTGGCAAAGATGAACGAGTGGTTTATTTGGAGGGTTTTTTAGGATCCGTAATTCGTGATTAAGATTTCTTTTCATTTAGGGTTTCTGGTTGGAAAGGAAGAAAGGAGAAGAGAGAATAAAAGGGTTTTTGGTAAGTGATAAGGATAGAAGGCATATATATATATATAGGAACAATGAGGGAGGTATTAAAGGCCAAGGACGCTTTTTGAGGATTGGTGGTTGGGGTTTTCAAAATTTTAAAGGGAAGTTTTAATGATTTTGGAAGCTGAATGGTGTAGTGCCATAAATGGATGAGAGGTCTATTAAAATATGGAATGTGTTTTGTTTGGCGGCAGGAAAGAATGGCATAGGGAGAATCAAGAGACCAGCCGAATAACGCGAAGAAGATTTTATTTGATGATAATGATTACGGTGAGTTTCCAAAGTCCAAGGATGCATTTTGAGGAGTGGTAGTTGGAGGATTTCAAAATTCAGAAAGTGAAATAACTAGGATTGGGAAGTCTGATAGTTTTAGTGCCATAAATGGATAGGACTTTTATTGGAATACGGAAGTAATGATAGATGAGATGGTTATAGAAGAAGCCGAGGGGACAGCCACGTGTTACATAAAAACTTTCCTTTAAATGATTGTCTTAAGTTTCTAAGAGTCGAAGGACATGTTTAGAGGGGGTTTAGTTGGAATTTTGAAATTCAAAAGAATGAAGTAATGAGGTTTTTTAGGATGCCATAAATGGAAAAGATCTTTTGAGATATACGATATTGGCAGCAAAAGAGATTGGTGTGGGTAGAACCAAGAAGCTAGCTGTATGAAACATTGAAGATTAAGTGGGCCATAATGGAAAAAATTTAAATCCCAGGCCCTGTCATCAAATTGTTCCACATGGCATGGAATTTATAGGGCATATATTTACTCCATATTTTTGGCCCAATAGAAAGATGACATGTGGTGAGTTCCAATGAGCTTGCCATACTAAATTAGTACTCTAATTATCCAAAAGAGGAAGGTATGACATGGTCTACCAATATAGAAGAGATACGTGGCGAGTTCTAATGGAACTTGTCACACTGGTTCGTAACTCTGACAAAATATTCCTCTGGAATATTGAAACTACGTAGTTTCATTGAAAACAAAGAATGATTGGTTAAGATAAATTCCACCACGTGGAATTGTTGATTCAAAGAAAGTGGTGAGTCCTGGTAGGACTTACCAACTTTGAATATAATGTCCTAAAAGTATAAGAAGGTGGCATAAAGTCACTATCATGAGTGCAATCTCATATGAATATTCAAGTCAAGACCAACCAACCAATGGTTTATTAACACGTGGCAAGTTCTGTTAAACTTGCCATGGCAGATCAATTCTTTTAAGAGTTGATTTTATTAATGGAAAGTCCTATTCTTATATGATACCAATTAAATGGATACTTTCCATTTAATTACGAAATCCAGGTTGACTAAGCAAGACGTAGGGCTGGATTTTCTCCTAAAATCTAGGGGGTTCTCAACAACTACGTCTACTAAATTAAGCAACGAGGAAGTGGGGTGTTGGTTCCAAAAATATAAAATATATTCCTAAATATATATACATTTATACAGCCCACAATGGATAAAGGAGTTGCTGTAATTGTGGAGACCACGACGCCATAAACTCTAAACCTGGAAGGGAAGTTTCAAGAAGAGAAGTTACAGCGAGACGACCCTGGTTTTTAGGCCAGCGTGTCCTGTGATGAACCGCAAGGATGATCAGATAACGGATCCGAATGCGGAAGCGAAAACAGAAAACAAGACTCTAAGAAGTCAAAGTGACCTTCCATGAGGTCGTGGAACTCAACAAGAACTGATGCGGAAGCAAAAGATCGAAAGTATGACAAGTAAGCACCCAGGGGCAAAATAGTCATTTCTGAAAATTGTAGATTCTGGTGCCACCGAGCACGCCGCTGGAAGAACAACTAAAAACTAATCAAGATGGACTCAAGAATCGCATGATTTGGAGTCCAGACGAAGGAGAAACGGCATGACGAAAAAAAACAAGCACTTAAGGTAAAAAGGATAAACTGGTAATTATCCAGGAAGAACCGGGTGCAACCGAGCACACTGTTGGAAAGACAGCGAAAAATTAGTCAAGTTTAAAAAAAAATTCACTTGAATCGGAGTCCGGACGAAGGAGAAAAGCCCAAAAGAAGAATTGACGTCGCGGCGGCCCGACGAGAGCCATGGCGCACACGGCACCCATGCGCGAGCCCACCGGTGCTTATGCCGACGCCCAAAGACATGGCTGGTGGCAGCCCTTGGCTGCTGCTATATTTTTTTGATCTGCCCAAAACTGAGGCTTGAAACGGAGGTCAAGACGAGTTTTTCTAGAAAAACACAAAGAAGAAACCCCCCCTAAAATCGAGTTTTCTACCTGACAGAGTGGACAGAATCGAAAAAAACTCACCGTGAAATCCCCAAAATGCCCCTAGATCAGAACTGAATAAGAGGGTCATAAAGCTGCTAAATGAAAACTGGAAACTGAAACTTCACGAGGGATTTCAGGTACCAAGACGACATTTTCTGGAAAAACACGAAGAAGAAACCCCCCCTAAAATCATATTTTCTATTCAACCATATCAAAAGAAGAAAATAAAACTGATGTGAAAGGTCCATAATGCCCCTAGATCAGAATATGTAAAAAAAATGCGAAATGAATTCACAAGAGGGTCAAAACACAAACGATAAAGTTTTGCCCGGAAACGACCATGCACGCAAACGTAACTTACCTATTTGGACGTGCTACAATGGTCCACAACTTAAAAATACCACCGATACAAAATCCGACCCCCCAATGGGCAAAAAGGCAAAAATGGAACTTGGAATGAAAACTCGGAATCAAAAAATACAAAACGGGATCAAATGACCGTTTGGCCCTTGGCCACACTTCAAACATGATTTATGAGACCCTATGAAAGAATGAGAATGGAATTCCCACACCTGATGCAACCATGGTGAAGCAATGACTTGCGATTTTTCAAGATTTTCATAATATTTCATGAAGTTAAAAAGTACATAGAATATAATATAATGTTCATTGGCCTCCGGCCTCATCTCATACATATCAAATACATTGAAAGGAGTGTACTTAAGTACACATTACATATATGGAATCAAATATACATATTTTGACATATAAGTCTACAAAATGACATTTCATGCTAACATTCGCATGAAATGGAAACTTGAAAGGTACACGACATCCAAGGAATGCTAGGCGTCACGAACCAAGTCTTCGTACCTGAAATATGCCCCAGTATCATAGGGGTGAGTAACATAAAGCTACTCGTAGGAGATGAGCATGCATCGACCTAGCATTTTACAAATTTTTCACCTTAAGGTGAAACATGTTAAAGGGGTTCATGCCACCTAACGTCTATATCGAAATGAGACTCAGGGAGCATCCTAAGCTACCTTGGAGTGTTTCTAGCATAAATCACATCATCTATGCCATTTAAACAATATGGAAGCACGTTATACAAAGCAACAAGATATAGGTTCTTAAAGGTATTAACTTGTAATCTCGAATACAGAAACAACTAAAGTGATCATGTCACTTAACGTCTATGTTCTAAACAAGTCTAAGGAATCATCCTAGGCCATGATGAACAATTAAACCGCAATTTACAACTTCAATACAATCTAACCACATAAAAGCATATTATACAAGGCAACAAAATACAATTTCTTAAAGCTATCAGCATGAAATCTAAAGTACGAAAACAACAGAAGTGGGTCATGCCACCTAACGTCTAAGTTATAAATGAATCAATAGAATCAATCCTAAGCTTTGTTAGAACGTAAAAACACAATTTTCAATAACGATGCAATTTAACCAACATTGGAACTTCCAATACAACGCACAAAGCACAATTTCGCAAAGTTAACATCATGTAACTTAAAATGGAACGACAAATAAGAAACAACAAGTTACAACATCATCTAGTTATCAACTTGAAAATGAAATGCGAAATCAAACAAAGTGGATACTCGGACATCACGCCGGATCAGACCGACAATATAGTTACTTTAGGGTTACTAGCCCATGGGTAACCTCCCTATGTGCGCACTAGACCATATAGAGGGACTATCCCCCGTACTAGAACCACGTCCTAGCCATAGTCAAACAACGACATCCCTAAGTTTCCAAAATTAACAAGTTGTGCAACAACGCATATATTAACAGGAATATGCAAGATAATCAACTATCTACTAAGCACAACCAAATTTGGAAACCTATACAATGCATGCTCTAAATCCACAACTAATATGATATGATGAATGTCGAATCTTCAGTGTGCGATTCGTTACACGCTATGCATGAAAGATGTTAAACACGAAGTGTGCAAATCATTACACAAGGCAACAATATATTCAATAAGGAAAACATATTATCACGAATACAAACATAGCAACTATGTTATCCAATGTTCAAAACATAACCAAATGAATATATAACAAGTCTAAGTCCATGATTTGAATATAGAAACCATTTCTAAAACACAACTAGATCATGGAGCAAATTGATAGAATTTAAATAGATAAACACAATTAAATTCTCTAGATTCCGATTCAATTCCAAATAACCTCAATTTAATACATATTAAAGGACATGGCATGGTCATCACCTATATCCATTCTAAAACTCAATTAGGTTGTTGGAACAACAAACTAGAACTTTAATTAAATCATGCTAATTTAATTACCAAGGTTCTAAAACAACTTCTAATAGTCCCAAATTAATATATACTAGTAAATAAGTCATGGCCAATACAAATATCAAGTTAAAACCTTAATTAAGCTAATGGGACCACAAAATAGATTTTAATTAATTTTTTTAATTAAAATCTCTTGATTTTCAAACTTAACCAAATGCTCTCAATTTAACATATCTTAGAGAATATGCCAAGGACTAATGTAATATCACATTACAAATTTATTTCATTCAATTTAAGACCATGTGACTTAACCTTTCACTAAAGTTAAATATAAATTAAAAGTTGCAATTCTCATGCAATTAATCCCAATTTAATATATGTGAACAACTATACCTAAGCTTAATTTTCTAGCATGTCACAATTCAATTCCAAGTTGTATATCACCATGAGGATTAAATCTTAAACAAGGAATTCAATTAAATGAAGGGTTTGAAAACCTAACCGAATATTCGAAATCAAATATATGTGAAGCTATATGGCATGTAAGTCAAGAATATCAAGTCAGAATTTAAATAGATTGAATAGTGCACTTGGGGCAAATTAATTAATAATTACTAATTTCAAAACACCCAATCACTTTCAAATTCAACTATGTTGGACAGCATGCTAAGGCCTAATTTAATATGCTAACACATATTGATTTCAAACTAGTTAAGGCCATGTGAATTAATCTTTCACCTAAGATAAATATTAAGTAAAATCTTTAATACTTATTCAAATGTTCCAATTTTAATACACGACAATGAGTATATCAAGGGGCAATATAAAATCATGCTACATATTTTAACCAAGTCATAAGCAACCGGGAAAATTAGATCCCGTACAAGAAAAATAAATAATAAAATCTCTAGATTTTATATTTAATCATGCAAACAAGTAGTATAAGCATCATAAGCATGCTATATAATAAGATTTTAAACCTAGAATATCCCCTACCTCAATTTGAGATGAAAATCTCAAATGCCATCAAAATGGAACGGCTCTGAATCCGACGAAACTACTAGGTTTTGTCGAGGACAATGCCGTGAACATAACCCCCATGAAAGCCCCATCAAAATCATAACTTGACCTCAAAACCAAACTCAAGAATTGGTCAAAACTGAATTTTAATAAGGGGGAAAGGTAGAGCACGACGAGGGGAACAATAAATGTTAAGGCCGAAAACTTTCTATCAAGGAAAAGTGAACCAAAAGAGGAGAGAGAAGATGGCAGTGCCCCTTGGGCTGCCATGGGAGCTCCAGGTCGTGCATGAAGAGGGGAGAAGATGAAAAATGAAATATCTCACCCCCCTTTTATAGAAATCTCAAAAAGTGCCCCAAACGGGCCACGTCGGGTCCGAAAAAGTAAAATTTGAGCAGACGCACTCAAATGGCAAAACTTTGTGAACAAAAAGGATTCAAAATGATAAAATATGAATAACGGAAGAAACATCGTCAAAAACTGAGTCCCGAGCAAAAAGTTATACCCAAAACAAGTTTAGTGCAAACCGGAGTCAAAAACCCTAAAACTGGAAAACATCGGCCAGGAGGAAATTCCAAGAGTACACAACTCGACGAAATGTAAAAATGAATCCCGTACGAGGATCCAGGCTCAAACAAGACACTTTGCAATAACTTTCATTAATTGCACAATGGCCCCTCCAAAAAGTGAAAACTGCACTTATGGCCCAGAATAAAAATATCTTCCAAAAATATTTTCTTAAAAACCACTGAAATAAAATATCTTCAAAAGATATTTATGAAAAACACCCCAAGAAAAGAATATAATTTCAAAGAACTTTGCATCCATGCCCCTATGGACACCGGGAGCAACCAGAGTACTTTCTTGCAAAAAGAAAGATACGTATTTCGTGGAAACCACTCAAGATGGAGATACATGAAGTCAAAAACCAACTCCGAACACATGAAGTGTGGTTAGGCCAACAAAGTGTCAAACGGGGAAAAGACAAAATAGGGAAAATGACGAAATAGGGAAAATGACGAAAAGTGAATAGTGTCGAAAAATGAAAAATGTGAAAATGATTCGGTCCTCAAAGGAAGTTGTTAATCCACGAAAAAGAGTCTCAGGAACCAATTCCGAGCACTCGAGATGACACTAAGTTACACGAAACAGAGCTCAGAAAAGAAAATTAAACGAAAAAAATTTCATTCGTAAAATTTCAGGAAAAAGGAAAAGAAGGCAAATGACTGGGTCGTTACATACAGGAATTAAGGACGCCAATCCACGATGAGGAAAACACTAAAATTTAGGAGTTCATGGCATCATGGAGTCCAAGGTCACAAAGGAAAAGGAGTATGGGCGACGATTTGTATCGTGGATATATATATATATCCATACATATGTGTTATGCTAATTGCACACCCACGATAAGGAGAAGTGGCTGTAATTTTGGACACAGTGCTATGAAAGGAAGGAAGTCCAACTAGAAGAGGATAAGACTCCTAAAATCATGGGACATTTGGCTAAGTATAAACACGTCGGGGAAAAGTAGTGGAATTTCGTAAGGGAACTACCACTAACCGGGGGAAGTTATCAAGGATCGTGGATGGTAGAACTAAAGTGGATAAAATCATGTCTAAAGGTAAGGAAAGAAGTCGACAACATAAGGAAGAAGAACACGGACATGGGCCATGTGTGAATTTGTGAAAAAGACAAGTGGAAAATTCATTCCAAAAACCACCCACGATACAAGTTTATGGAAAACTATGGAGAACATGGCTGAAGATGTGCATCAGAGGGAATAAAGAGCAAGAAAAAGATAGAAGAAAAGAAGTTACAACTGGTAAGAGAACATGGGGCACTTGGCAGTTCGAAATCTGGCCATGTGGAAATCACTAGAGTTGCCACATTAAGCTGCTGCATGTATGGAAAGCTCTATAAATATAACACTTAAGGCTAGTTTGAAGGGCCCTGCTCAACGCACACAATAAAGCCCTGCTTTATCAACACATCAACACAAGTATCTTTGCTTTCATGTATCTCTCATTTCAACAATGAGTTTACTGTAATGACCCAGTCATTTACCTTCCTTTCCTTCTCCTGAAATTTTACGGATAAATTTTTTCCGTTTAATTTTCTTTTCCAAGTTCTGTTTCTCATCGCTAGGTGTTGTCTCGAGTGCTTGGAAATGGTTTCCGAGACTCTTTCATTTGGATTGACAACTTCCTTTAAGGACCGAGTCATTTCTACATTTTTATTTTTTTGACACTATTCACCTTTCGTTTTTTTCCCGTTTGTCACTTTATTGGCACAACCTCACTTTTCATGTTCGGTCTTCCTTCCACTTTTGCATGCACTCATGATGTATGATTTCTTAGAAACATGTATTTTTATTTTCCTAGAAATGCATGCCATTTGTGCACTTTCTTCCTTAGGGGTGTGGACGCACACTTTCTTTGGAAACTTTCTTGTTTTTGGGGTTACTTGTGTAATTACTTAAAGTAATTATTTTTCATCTTGGGGACCATTTTGCAATTTAATTTGGAAGATATTTTCAAAAAGGACCTTTTGTAATTTTTGAAAAGTGTGACAAGTGTCACATTCTCACTGGTCCACTTGGATGAGTGATAAGTGTATGCTCCAAATTAAGTCTTGCAATTATTTTGGGCCACTTTGGAATTATGGTTTAAAGAGGAGTTTTTGTGCAATTGACCAAGACTAGTGTGTGTTGACCATGGTGTTAGTTCACCTAGTGAGTGGAGGACTTCTAAATCCTCCACTCACATTTCATCTCCCTCATATTTTGCATTATCCTTCACATTAGAACCCTAGCCTCCATGGAAGAAGCTTAAAGCCTTAAGCTTTGACCTTAATTTTTTAGGCCCTTCCACTCACCTTAGACCATGAAGCTTGGAATAATTTTTATTCCCCTCATCCTCCTCTACATAACCCTTGAAGGGTTTGCGATTTTGTGTTGGTTTGCCTTGGATTCTAGAGAGACTCTTCTCTTGTGAGGTAGGGGGTGTTATAATTTATTTTCCAAGTGATTTTACTTGCTTTTGTATGAAATACAAGTTGAATGCATGTTTTATATCAATTTGTGAAATTAATAATGAATCATAGTTTACATACAACTCACTTTAGACTTGATATATGGCATGGCCTTGACTTGATCCTTGTTATATAATTATTTGGAGCCATTTGAATGATTTTTCAAATCTAGAGATTTAATGAATTTAATTTGATTTAAATAATAGTTAGTTGTACCTTGCATGTATTCCATTTTTGAATTGATATATGGCATGGCCATGACTTAATCCTTGTTATATATTTATTAGGGATCATTTGAACAACTTTTGAAATCTAGAGATTTGATTAATTTAAATTAATTAAATTCCACATGATTATATCTTGCTTACCTTATGAAATTGGAGTGATATTTGCAATCACCATGGAATGGACATTTACATATGTTATTTTGAGAATTTTTGGAAAACCTTGATTTCTAGAGAAATTAATTAATTAGGTTAATTAATTTCTACTTAGTGTTCTAATGATTTGGACTTGTGTTTCATGGGGCTTTTGCCCATTTAGCATGTATCATGACTTGTTGCAATTTAGCTTTATTAATGTAGTTAATAAAATTGCACCCTTACATTGGAATGATCTAATTACTCATGCGTTGCTTAATAAGTAATTCAGTCATGTATCTTATACTTGTAGTATACTTTCATCAATGGATCCCATGTGCTATTTATCTTGGTTGTAGTCTATATAGATGCACATTATGATTTCTTGACATTTCACATGCTATCATAGTTGTGAACTTAGGACATGACTTGTGTGTTCCAAAATCTTGGTTGTGCATGGAACGTGGCTAAATGCATTCTTGTATCTTGATTCTACCTTGACTTGCATAACTTGTTGATTTTAGAACTTGGTATATCAATCAAGAATTGACATGGCTAGGACTTGGTTCTAGTACGGGAGATAGAGAGCTCCCTACACTATAGTGCGTACTAGGGGAAGGTACCTATGGGTTAGTAGCCCTAAGGTGATCCCAAGAGTACGGTTTTAATCCGGGCGATATCCGAGTTTCCACATTGGTTGATTTCACTCTTTAAATTTCAAGTTACTATTCCTTGAAGATTTAAACTTTTCGTGTATGTGAAATACTCCAATCTTGTTTCATTGCATAGATTTTATGCTTCATTCATGATTTCACTCCTTAAATTTCAAGTGTTGTATTTCTTGAAGATTTAAGACCTTTTCGTGTTAATTGGAATGTTCCATTCTTGTTTATTTGCATAGATTTTATATCTTGTTCTTGATTTCATAAATAACCTTTTCGTGTTAATTGGAATGTTCCAATCTTGTTTCATTGCATATATATTATGCCTTATCCTTGACTTCATGTATTAAAATTTTCGTGTTATGTGGAATGATCCAACTTGTTTAAATTGCATAGATATCATGCATTATCCTTGATTTCGAGCTTGTTCTTGTCGTGTTAATTGAATTGTTTCAATCTTGTTACTTTTCTTAGTTATCTCGTTTCATGTTACTTTATGCTATCGTAACTTAGGAATGATCCTATACATGTAACTTGACTTAGATTCTAGGTGGCATGGACCACATGTAATGATTTATATCAACATGCAAAATCTCTGAACCTTTAGATTTCAAGTTTTATCTCTTGAAGATCTAAGAACCTTTTCGTGTTATATGGAGAATTTCCTATCTTGTTTAATTGCATAGACATTATGCTTACTTCGTGTATTTAGATCTCATTTAGTATACTTTAAACTGTACACTTGGTTCTAGTATCTAGAATTCCATTTAGTATACTCGTGTCTCGTATACTTGCTTTGTGTGTTTTCAATTTCATCAGTATACCTGTGCTTTGTATAATTATCTCGTATGTTTTCATCTTTGTTCAGTACACTTGTAACTGGTATACATGTATGTTATGTATCTCATTTCAATTGTATGAGTAGCTTAGGATGATCCCCGAGTCTCATATTGACATAGACGTCAGGTGGCATGTTCCCTTTTGAACTGTTTCATGTCAGTCTAAAAATCTCTAAAGAAATCAAGTCGATGCATGCTCATTCTCTACGAGTAAACTTGTTTACTCACCCCGAAGTTACTGGGGGATTTTTTCAGGTACGAAGACTTGGTTTGTGATGCTCATCATTGCTTGGATGATTGTAAACTTAGAGGTTTTAATTTTGGTAAAGGTTGGCTTGAAATGCCACTTGTAGCCTTATTTGCCAAAATGTGTATATTTGATTCCATTTATGTAATGTGTACATAAGTACACTCTTTACATTGTATTTGACATATATGAGATGAGGCTGAAGGCCAATGACATGTATATTGTATTCTATGTAACTTTGAACTTCATGAAATATTATGAAAATTGCCAACTCATTGCTTCGCTATGTTTGCATCGGGTGTGGAAATTCCATTTTTGTTCTTTCATAGGGTCTCATTAGTCATGTATGAAGTGTGACCAAGGGCCAAATGGTCATTTGACTCCATTTTATAATTTTGGATTTCAAAATTTCTATTTCAAGTTCATTTCTCTGCCTTTTTGGCCGTCGGGGGGTCGGATTTTGACTCGGCCATTTTCGGGAGCTGTGGAACATTCTTGCACACTCAAAATCACTTATTACGTTTGTGTGCATATTCGTTTCAGCTTAGAAATGCATTTGGGGTTAAATGCATGCTTGGTGCAAAGTTGCATTTTTGCCATTTTGAGTCTAAACTGATCTAGGGGCATTCTAGACATTTCATAGCAGTTTTTTTTTTTTTTTTTTTTTTTTTTTTTCTTTTTTTTTTTTTCCTGTCCACATTGTTGGGTAGAAAACATGATTTTGGGGGGGGAGGGGGGGGGGGGGGGGGTTCATCTTTGTGTTTTTTTCAAAAAGGCCCAAAAAGTCCTCAAAATCACATTTCAAACTCAGAAATCTGCTAAGCTTGTTGCAGAACGAGCGCTCGTCCATGGGCTACGAGCGCTTGTAAGTGGGGCAGTAGGATTTGGCCCTGGGTGTGCTCATCTTCAAGCACTCGTAGCCCTTACACGAGCGCTCGTCCGTACTGTTCATGTGTGTGTGTTTGTGTGTGTTTGGTTCAGCACTGCACCTTTGACTTCGGGTCATCGTATCTTCTTCGTTTTAACTCTGAATTGATCCGTTCTTGAGTCTAAACAGACCACGTCAAAAGAAGCTTTCGATTGGTACCAATTAAAGCTCCAGATTCTATTTTTACCTCAAGATATTCAAGTTTAGTAAGATAGTGTAAGAAGTTGGTTCGAACCAGGATAGGGTTTCCCTTCCTTCGACTTCAGGACTTGATATCTTTGCCATCCGAACTCTGAATCGAGTGATTATTGAGTCCATCTTGATTAATTTTTCATTATATATGCAGTGGTGTACCCGGGAGTACCCATTTCAGTTTAGAATTACCATTTTACCCTTTTAGCCTTACATGCTCATTTTTCTTCGTCTTACCGTTTCTCCTTCGTCCGGACTCCGAATCATGCGATTCTTGAGTCCTTATTGATTCGTTTTTCATTGTCTTTCCAGTGGTGTACTTAGTGGCACCTGAATCCATATTTTTAGAAATGACTATTTTTCCCCTAGGGGCTTAATTATCTTTCCGATCTTTTGCTTCCGCGTCAGTCCTCATTGAGTTCCGCGACCTCATGAAAGGTCATCTTAGGGTCTTAAAGGTGTGTTATGCCTTGGAAGACCATTGTCTTACTTCTTGCTTCCTCATCTGGATCCATTATCCGGTCAATCCTCGGTTCATCAAAGGACACGCTGGGTTGAAAAATCCAGGGTCGTTACATTTGCACTATGTTTAATCCTAGCACTTTGCTAGTACATGTATTTCCATTCCAGCAATGAATGTACATCATTTTAAGTTGAGTCCAACACTTTGCTATTTTGTATAGCTTTCATTCCATGTGATGAATTCTCATAATGCTTGAGTTAAGTCCAGCACTCTCTTCATTTCTTTTAGGCGAGTATCTACATTTCCATGAAATTTCCAGTCCTGCACTTTAAATTACTTTAAATTATTGTTCGGATTTCCACTTTGGAACTACTGCAGTTCCTGGCACGCCCGCACACCATACTATTCTATCCACATTCCACACTATCTGGAGAGCGGAAGCGGCGCTTTCCCGCGAGCCGAATAGGAACAATATCACACAACACTTTAATTATTGTATTTCTCTTCCCAAAGGAAAATTCTCCATTTTATTTGCCATAATATATTCACAATTCCATTCATCAATAATGACATTGCATCCTTTTTGTGGAATGATTTAGAACTCTTCTTGATCTCCAAATATAAATCCATCTTTTTTTATTTTTTAGTTCTGCTTTAGAATTGGATGAGTCTTTTCTTGGCACATATTCTATATGGACTTCATTTATACATCTATAGATTTCAAGACTCTCCTTGGTCCGCATAAGTTATTTCATCTTAATTATCCAAATTTTCCTTTTTTATGTATTTGAGATGTGCATCAATATGTGCCATTGTCATTTTGGAATTGTGCAATTAAATCTTTTCATGGGAAGACTCCAAGTCAATGAAGGCACTAGACACGAATACATGAGGATAAATTATGAGATGCTCTTGGTCCATTTAATACTTTGCTGATTAATTCAATAATAGTTAATATTGAGATTTCTTTGTGATGAGTGCTCAAATGTGACCATTATAGCACCTAAGCTAGGTTATTTTAGTCCATTCATCTATCTTACTTTCATGTCTTAGATACTTATTTGTGTTTTTGCTTATTTCAGGTTAATAAAGTTCAAACAGGCTAACAAGAGCCATTTAACTCAGTTTTGGAGCTAAAGAGCAAAGTTGGAAAGAAGCCAAGACAAATGCACCAGAGGAACTTCGATTAATCGAAGGGGAATCCCGATTGATCGAAGAAGATTACAATCGATCAAAATGAAGGCGGTGCTAGCTCAGCAAAGTGGATAAGGCCAGAAGATATTTTTGATGCCACGTCAGCTTCGATCGATCGAAGCTTAGTGTTTGATCGATCGAAAATCTTCGGTCAATCGAAATGCCTACTGGCAGTGAGCTGTCTAATTCCCGAGCACGCTGATTCCTACTTAACTTGTAAAGCTGCGAATTTCCTCCAATCAGAGACTGTAATTCTGACTTGGTTCTTACTCAAAGGAGTGTGTAATTGATTTATTAAACATTATTATATCATCTAGATAGAGATTGTCATTAGAATATAGAAAAAAATTATTTTCCTCTCTAGAACTAGGGTTTTTGGGAAGAAAGTAATGATGAAGATGATGATGATGCCAACCTCGAGGCGAGCCCTTAAGGGTTCCATGTCCACTATAATGAGTGGCTAAATCCTTGTCTTGGGGCTAGAGATAACCCCTAGGCTTGCTTCTCAAACCTAACTTTTGTGTATTTTAATTGTAATAGATGTTTTGACCATGGATAAATATAGATCTTGTGATTTCTACTTGATTTGTATGGATTAATGCTTTCAATTGATTATTTGGCTCTAGTCATATGTCTATGTATGCTAGATTTGATGTTCATGTTTTTATCCCCAGATTTAATGAAATTGATTCATGTTTATGTGTGTTGATGATGTTAATCTAGCGATGGTCAAGGCATGGTACTTAATGGAATACTTTTGTGATTTACTTGGTGGTTCACACTTGTTTCTTAATGGATTGTATCACATCTCTAGTTTAATTAGTTTAATTTCATGTCTCTAGCGTAGTTGTAGTGTAGCTGCTTTAATTTCTTAGGTAGGTGAACAATCCATTCTTGTTTCTTGATGTTCCATACTTGTGAATGCAAAGAGTGCATATTTTGAGATATTTGTGTGTGCATTAATTGTGGTTAAATTGAATGAATTTTGATCTCATTTGATAAGTTGTGCTATTCATTAAAATTGGTTAGACAATCTATACTTATTTGCCATCTATGCTTAGTTTCAATTGATGTCACACACACACAAGTTACAATTTAAATTTCCTCATTAATATACAATTACTAGTGTTTGATGAAGTGAAGCTTAATGGTGACTCTAAGCCCCAAGACCTCTCTTCTATATTTTTTCCTTACTTTTTAGATTGCTCTCTTTTTACTTGAATTAATCTTTAATTGCATTATAGTTGAATTAATCATTCACCAACAATCTTTGATCACTCAACCTAATAATCCGACATTAGTTTCCATCACAAATACACCTCCTTTCCCTTGGGACAATCCCTACTCACTCTAGCTATATTTTTAGTTGGAAGTGGTAGTGGCATTTTCTAAATTTAAACTTGGCCACATTACACACTTTTGCATGTAATTTGGTGCTTTGGTAATAACGATACACCAAGTTTTGGAGCCGTTGCTGGGGATTGGCACCGTTGTATTTGAAAATTAATTAGGAATTAGTACTTTTTTTATCTTGTCTTTATTTTTATTTTATTTTGGTTACTTATTGTGTTTGTTCTTGATTGGCTAGGTGAATTGAGCCAAGAGAGCCAAGCAAAGGGGAATTGAAAAAACAAAAGAAGCAAGAAGCCAAGCAAAACTAAGCAAGAGCATAAAAAGCTCAAAAATAAAATAAAAATTGCAAAGCAAAGCAAGGCAAGAAAGAAAAAAAAAAATTGAAAAACAATTGAAGTTGCTTAAGGACCCTTTGTGAGCCTTTCTAAACTCGTTTTCTAGTTAAATCGTGAGCCCGCGTGGAGGCAAGTTTTTATTTTCTTAGATAGATCATGAGCCCGCGTAGAGGTAATTTAATTTTTCTTACATATTGTTCAAAGCATGGGAGTATGGGATCATCGTATGTGGAGAATTGTTGATTATTGATTAGTTGCGGAGGAGAAGTGATTGTTACTTGCTTGTTACTTGTTTTTGTTTTGTTTGTGCATGTATGGTCGTAGGTCGTTAAATCCTACTCTTGTCCCACTTAATTTGAATCTTGAATCTATTGTTCGTAATTCTAAGGGAAGGGGTAGTTCTAGTCATTCCATTTCATCAATGGAAGACATCAATGGGGACCATGTGGAGGACCTTGGTCACATAAACCAACAAGGTATCCTCCACCCTAATGTGCATTATGACAATATTCAAGTACCATTAGGCATGCCAAGCCTTTCATTCCACCACAATAACAAAGCCAAGTCCCATTGGGAATGCCTCGGCCAAATTTTGATCCACAACCTCCCATTATTCAAGGCATTCAAGGTGCTTATGTAGCACCACCGATTGTGAATCCTCTTCTTGGTTTGCGCGACCATTATGTGCCAAATGAATATAATGCACCCACATACATTCAATTGGCCCCATTTAGAACACATCACTATGAAATTAAATCACAAACTATTCAAATGCTTCCCAACTATCATGGACTTCCAAGTGAAGAACCTTACAAGCATTTGGATGAGTTTCTTGAAGTGTGTTCCACCGTGAAATACATGGACATGCCAGAAGAGGTTTTAAGATTAAAATTTTTTTCCTTTTACCCTTAAAGATAAGGCAAAATATTGGTTCAACAATCTTAGGCCTTTTTCGATAACTTCTTGGGTAGAAATGCAACAAGAGTTCTTGAAGAAGTACTATCCAGTTTCAAAGACCAATGTAATGAGAACTTCAATTAGAGAATTTTCTCATGAGGCATGGGAGTGCCTTAATGATTTGCTTAGGAAGTGTCCATATTATGACATTCCCAAATGGCAATTGGTACAATTTTTCTTTGAAAGTTTTTCGGATAATTTCAAGGGTATGGTTGATGTATCTATAGGTGGTTCATATCTTGATAGACATGAGGATGATGTATGGCGTCTTTATGAAAGCATGAGTGAGAATTCAATGCATCGATCCTTGTCTTCCAAAAATGGTAGAAATTTAGGTAGAATGAAGAATGTTGGCTTGTATCAAGTTGACAATTCCAATGACATAGTCGCCGAAGTCAAGTCTTTATCTCAAAGGTTTGATCAATTTTTGATCAACCAAAATTTGGTGAATCAAGTGTCTTCCTCCCCTAATCATGTTCATCATCATAATTCTACTGAATCATGCATAACTTGTTCTAGTGTCTTACATTCTACTTCCAATTGTCCCCATGAACATGTGTAAAGTGAGAACCATCCAAACTTCTCTTAGAAAAGCCAATAATCCCTATGGCCCACATTACAATCCCAGGTGGAGGAACCATCCAAACTTCTCTTAGAAAAGCCAAGGGGAAGTTTCAAACTTCCCCCAAGGTGGTTTTCAAGGCAAGTATGTTCCGCCCCCAATGGAAAGCTAAGGTTCCCAAGGTTATAGATCATCTTTTCAATCATCCCATGGAAAGCAATTTTCTAACTCTCATTTTCCTAATCAATCATCTTATTTGCCTCCAAAGTACCTAAAGCGGTCAACACTATTTCCTCAAAAGTGGGACTCCTTAAAAGGATCCATTTCTCTTGAAAAACAAAAGACCAAGGCCAATGAAATAATTGAAATGTTTAGGCAAGTGAAGATAAATCTTCCGCTCTTGGATGCAATTAAACAAATTCCGGCTTATGCCAAATTTTTGAAAGATCTTTGCACCGAAAAGAGGAAGAACAAAAACCAATCACCAAAAAAAGTGGTCTTGACCGAGCAAGTAAGTTCCATTTTGCAACATAACACTCTTCCAAAATTTAAAGACCCTAGTTCACCTACTACTTCTTGCATAATTAGTGACCCTGTCATTAATCGGACTCTTTTAGATTTAGAAGTAAGTGTTAACCTTCTTCCATATTCGGTGTATGTTCAATTGGGCTTAGGAGACTTAAAACTAATGTCGGTCGTTTTGCAACTAGCCGATCGATCCATCAAAAAGCCCCGGGGTATTATTAAGGAAGTGTTGATTAAAATTGATAAATTATTTTTCCAGATCGATTTCATTATCACTGACACGGAACCGGTTCCAAATCCCAAGAGCCAAATTCCCGTTATCCTTGGCTGTCACTTCTTGGCAACCGCAAATGCCAACATTAATTGTAGGACGGGGATAATGAAATTTCATTTGGGCATATGAAAGTGAAATTGAATATAATTAATCTAACCCCAAGTTCAATAGACAAGCATGAAGAACTTTGTGTTGTGGAAAAGTGTCTTGACAATGAATTTGACAAAGTTGAGTCTTTGCATGAAAGTAAAATTTCCAAAAGTTCATCTTCCAAAATGATTTCAAAGAATGTTGATTTTAAACCAAGTGTTGAAATGGCATGGAAGCCGAAGAGTTGCATTGACAAAGGACCATTAATCTCCTTTGAGTCAAATCCAACAAGTTCTTTAGGGAATAATTTGTTGGGTGGGATTCAAAAGGCCATTCACCCCATCAAGGAGGGGATGCCCAACAAGATTTTTGATTTGAGCTAAAAGAGCCCAACGTCTTGCTAGAGACGTTAAGGACTAGTGCATTTCGTAGGGTTTGATAACCCTATTCCTCTCTCATTTCTGTTTTTAAATGTTCTTACATCGTCTAGATATGAGTTGCATTGAAAAATCCGGCTTGAGAGCCATTTTCTGCATTTTGAGTACTGCCAGGGACATTTTGATCGATCGAACTCAAGTTCGATTGATTGAAGTCCCACTTCGATCAATCAAATCACCTATTATGAGGACTCTTCAGTTTCCATTTCAATCGATCAAGATTAAGTTCAATCGATCGAAAACCATTTTGGATTGATCGAAGTCAAGGGTTTGATTGATCGAAGTATTTCGATCGATCGAAAATGCGTCATTTGAATTTTTCAGAAATCCCTTTGGCTGCTCAGCTTCCCCATTTTTATTTTTTATTTTTCCTTTTTCTTTTTCTTTTCTTTTTCTTTTCCTTCCCTATTTTCCTTATTTTTCTTTTCTTTTTCTTTTTCCTTTCCTTTTTATATTTTTCTTTTTCTATTCACCTTCTCCCTCACCCAAAACCCTAGCCTCCATACCTTTCTCCCTCACCCATCTTAACCTCCCAATCAAACCCTCACTCTCATTCCATCACCAACAACACCATCCCACTCTCTCTTTTTCATTCCAGTGAGAACCCAGAAGTCGAAGCTTCATTACCGACGTTCTTCCATAGATTTCGGTGAGGTTTTGGCCCAAAAGTGGCCAAAACCAGTTCTTCCAAGCTCTATCCATCTCAGGTTCTTTCTTAGTCTTAGTCTCCGGCCGATTTAGGCCAAGAAGGACTCGAAATAAGCTCCGGCGAGCATCTGCAGAATCCGGTAAGTCTCCGACAAACTTCCGGTCATCTTCTTCGACGCTGACGAGGTTGAAAAACCTCTGTTTTCACTCCAAATCTCTCTCTCTACTCTTCTATACTCTCTAAGTTGTCGGGTGAGTTCAAAATTTTTAGATTCTCATTTTTGCATCCTTTTTTTTAATTTTTATTTCTATTTTTGTTTCTTGCTTTATTTTTATTTTTGCTTTTAGTTTTGTATGATAGTAATTTTGTATATATTCTTATGTACATATTTAAATTGAAAAGCAACAAAAACATATAAAAAAAATGAAAAATGCTAAAAAGAAAATTAAAATAAATGTTAAAATAAAAATTTTATTGACAATGGTTTCTACAAATTTTTGGACATAATTGATTTGGATGGACTTCTGATATTTTTTGATTGTTGAAGGAACCAAATGACAATGGAATGTAGTTGGTATAGCTTTTAGAATGAGGATGGGTAAATTTCATTGGGTTTTATGAATTGGTTGTGGGCGGTGTCCCTTGTTGGATGTTGAGATTCATTTATTGATTGATTTGAATGCTAAATACATGTGTTTTGCTGTGTTTGAAAAATTTTGGGATGACCATTTTTAAGGGGAAATCGTGCCAAATTTTTGAAAAATTTCTACACTTAAATTTTAAAATCAAAACAAGGCATGTGGTTAGATTCTTGGACTTTGAGATGGAATTTGGAAAGAATTTTAAAATTGATTTTGGATTTAAAAGAAACGAAAAATGTGTTTGACTTGTTTTCAAAGAAGAAATGTTGATGTTGATTTTGAAATGGCTTTGAAAGGTTGGATTGTTGTGAGTATAGTTCCACCTTGTCTAATTTGTTTTTGAAAAAGAAATGCATGGATTTTATCTAAGTTGTCTAAATTGCTTGTAAGCATGACTTGATTTGATTTTGTGCTTTTGAAATTGAAAATGATAAGTCTTATCTTCAATCCATAAAATGTTTCAAATGGACCTCTTTGAAAAGTTTTAATTGGATTGAGTGCATTATTTTGGTAAAATGAGCTTTCATTGTTAAAATGCTTTGTGATCACACTTGTTGGGTTTCAAATGTTTAAAAAGGGAAATTTTTGAACTTTGTTTGAAAAATGTGAAGTTAAATTGCATGTTTCCTTCTGTTATCGTTCATTCATTGCATGATTCTTGTCATAACGCTTTTTTACAATGCAATTGAATGTATTGACCCCAAAGTTTTCAAAAATTCCAATTTTACCCCAAAAGTGTTGAAAAATTCCAAAGTTGACCAAAATGCCTTTCTTTAAATTGAAGCTTGTTCCATATGATTCATTTGCATCCATTTGAAAATGCTAAGTGCCTTTGAACTTGTTTGTATAATTCTTAATTCTTGCCATGTTTGGGCAGTAGTTTGATGTCTTTTGACATTCTTTATCATGATTTTGATCTTCTTGTGCGTAATAACTTTGAGACCTGCCAAATGTGGTTTTTGACTAAGTTTGGGGGTGTTTTATGGATTCTTGGAAGTTTAAAATGCATGATTTGGATGTGTATCTATTCTTTGGCCTTAGTCTCTTTTCTTGAGCTTCAACGAGATTTTGACATGCATTTGACTAGATTTTGAGGCTATGCTTTCTTTGCTTTGTTTTGTAAAATATCTGTTTCCACGTTATCTTGATAGCTTATACTTGTGATCTATTCTTGATGACCGAGGTTCTTTCCGGTCCTGATTCTGACTTCCAGAGGGTAAGTTTCTTGTATTCTCTGTATTTAACCATTTTCTGCTTCATTTGAGCATTAGAGGAGGTCACGAGCCATGAGTGATCATAGGACTTTAATTTTGTTGCATTGCAGTATAGGATATTTCTTTGTCTGGAGTTGTTGTTCTGTATGCATCATTATGATATATGCCATCTAGTTGCATACCATGTTCAGGATTCATTCTTGAGCTTGCTTGTCATAACATGCTTTGGATTGTAGTGTTTTGCAACCGTGCATTTTGCTTAGTCTATATTACATGACATGCTAGTTCTTAAGTCCTAGGTTGACAGTTGCCATTCTTATATGCTCTATGTTATCCTGCTTACTGTATTTGATCTTCACTATTGCATTTGTAGACTTTCTTGCTAGGAATTGATACGATGTCATCCTAGGGTCTACCTATCATATCTTTGCAGCATCCACTTGAGTAGAAGGTTTGTGAATGCATATTACATCATTTATGCGCATCACAACCTATACTTATCCTGTTAATCATATTTCTGCTCCGCATGTTCCATATGTGATTTTTTTGCCCTCTATGCCATTATTGCATATCTGATTTGTTTTGTTTAGCTGAGGCATGTAGGATGTTGATTCTGAAGCTTTCTTAATCATTTCTTGCACAAGCATGATCCTATTTGTTTATTTGCCATTTCTATCTGATTCAGGCATGCTTTGTATTTTCCTTCTCAGTTGCATACCTTATCCTATACCTGTGCCCTGATTTATACTTGTGTTTTACAGATGCAGCATTGAAGAAAGACTCTTGCTAGGAAGCGCGTTCATTGGTAAGCGCTGAATACTGTATATTCAGGCGCCCTAAATTACATTAACAAAGTCCATTAATTGATTATTTTATGTAGATTAACTCCATTTGCATGTTTTTGTGCATTTTCAGGTTAAAGTGCAAAAAGGAAGCAAAAATGATGCCTTGTGGAATTATGAACAAAAAGGGTGCCAATTCTGAATTTCTGGCAGCGGTAGAACCTGACTTTTGTCGCCATTTTCGACCTAGTAAACTCAAGAACTGGACTTCCATCATAACATGAAAGATTTAGAACTCTGAATCACCTTTCTAAATCTTCAAGCGGTTCGTCATTCGGAGTTTGGAATAGAGAGTTAAGAACTTCTTAACAGAGGTGCGCAGAACTGCCTGGCAGCACTGAAGTACTGCCTTTCTCCCCATTTTCGACCAATCAGACTTGAGAATTGGGTCTTCATCAAAACATGAAGTTTTTGAAGCACTGAATCAGCTCTCCAAATCTTCAAACAAATCATCATTCAGAGTTTGGGGCACAAAGTTATAGCAGTTTTACCAAAGTAGGTCAGTGCTGAGCAAGAAGAGCATGTTGCACATTGCACTAATTTAGAGACTCGAGACCACTCTTCGAGTGCTCGAAAATCAGCCATATTGCAGCTCGGAAATGAACCCCTCTGCAGCCCACTTGTGCATTGGTTTCCACATTTCCACCCTCCTTCTTTATGGAGTGGTTGGGAATGTCTTTAGAGGAGAGAGAGAGCTTAGTTGATAGATATAAGGCAACTAAGGGCCACATGCATCCTATCCTTGAATTTTTGCAAGATAGAGGGAGAGAAGAGAGCAAGAAAAGAAGGTGTTCTTGAAGCTTAAAGGAGGGAGCTCAAAAATTGGAGATGGAGTTCAAGCTTCTTCTTCATTCTAAGGCTCCAATGGGTAACTAACTCTTCTTCTAGGGAGGTGATGAAGTCCCTCCCTTGTAAGCATGTCCTAGGGTAGTCTATTTTGGGGGATTGCAATGTATATTTCTATGGTCTTTTTCATAACTAAGAGCCTTTCATTTGTTGTAATGAATGTTTATATATGTATGGTTGATTTCTTCAAGTTCATTATCTTGATTGTTAGGTGATGTCTTGTATGAATCTTATTGCTTGAGTTTTCATGGTGAGAATGGGAACAAGGTTATGAAATGGTTTCATGGCATGTTGATAGGTGACTTTGATAGACCATTGCTTAGGAAATCCTTTGATGGTGTATGCTTAATCTCTAGCTCCATGTGCTTCATCATTTTGTCAAGAACTTGATAGTCTTTCATTTAAGTAAATGTGTATAAGCTACACTTTAGTTAGGTAGTCTAAGCATGTTTACCCTTTTGATAGATTATACTTGTTTGAGACTTAATGTACTTCTTGATCAATTACATGGCAACCATGTGTTGTTATGTAATTCTTGACCATTATATGTTATTTTTCCCCTTAATTAGTTCTAATCTAGCATGTGTATAGGGATGGAGACGGATTCATCTCCCTAGTCTTCTCTACTTGCATTTCACCTCTTTATATTCCTTGCAATCTACTATTTTATGCATCTTAATTTCATAGCTTTAGTGACAAACCAAGCAAAAACCCTATTCCCCCTTATCATTCTCAAACAATTCTAGACGCTTAGGTTACCTTAAACTAGCGCAGTCCCAGTGGTTCGACTTACCCGACCAATAGCTCTATTTTACAATGATTCGTGCTATTGCGAAGGTTGATGTATAGTTGATCAACCGATCAATTTTTGGCGCCGTTGCCGGGGACTTGCATACGGTTTAGCGACCGAGGTTCTAGGGTTAATTTTAGTTTGATTGTGAATATTGTGTCTTGTGAATATTCCTTGCGTGTTTTGACTATCTTTGTGTTTTAAGTGTTGTAAGATTCTAGGGACTTGAAGCGCCGTGGGAACGCTAGCAAATTGTAAGTCTAGAGGACCCCAGGTAAGTCTCTTGACTTCTAGTTTCAACTTATAGATACAGTACATGTGTTAATTTTAGAAGTAGTTAATTTCATTGTGAAGCCCTTGTAGAGGCTATTATCTTGTTTAAATTCGTGTACAAGCATCGGTCCTTGTCATGGCCATTTATTTTCTGTCTTGATAATTGAGGAGAAAGGGAACATCGTATGTGGAGTATTGATGATGAATTGTGTTGTTGAATATATGCTTTGTTGTTGATGTTTGGCCGTAGGTCACTCTCTCTACCCATACTTGACTCGCCTATTGATATAAATTCACTTGAAAGAACTCTTAGACGGAACCTTAGGGAACCCACTCTTACAAGGGATCTTGAAACTGAATTCAATACAATGGGGGATAACGTAGGAAATCCGGGGAATGAAAGGGCTGAAATTCCTAATGTAGAACCAATAACTCTTAGAGATCATTTCATTCCTACCACCTATGCTTCTCCTTTTGCATAGTAATGCCAAACATAGATGCAGCTCAATATGAGATCAAATCAAGCACCATCCAAATGCTTCCATCATTTCATGGCTTTGATAATGAAGATCCATATAAGCATCTTGATGAGTTCCTTGAAATCTGTTCGACCATCCGGTTAAGAGGTTTTCCGGATAATGCACTTCATCTCCATCTTTTCCCATTCTCCCTAAAGGATAGGGCAAAATATTGGTTGAACTCCCTCGCTCCCAATTCCATTACTTCTTGGGCTCAATTGCAACAAGAATTCCTTAAGAAGTATTATCCGGTGAGTAAAACCAACCAAATGAGGCGTTCCATTCTAAGCTTTTCTCAAGTTGATGGAGAACAACTCCATGAGACTTGGGAAAGGCTACAAGATCTTCTTCGAAAATGTCCTCATCATTTGATCCCAAAATGGCAATTAGTGCTAGCTTTCTATACCGGCTTGACCGAAACCCATAGATTCATGGTTGATTCTTCTTGTGGTGGGATGTTCATGTCCAAGAATGGGATGAGGCTTAGACCCTACTTGAGAATTTAAGCGAAAATTCACTTCAACATAATTCTCGTAGGGCTCCGACCGCAACCATTGCAAAGAACACCAACCCTTATCAACCAAAATCAATAAGGGAGGAATCATCTTAAGTGGATGCCATAGCTCATAAATTCTACCAATTGATGGCACCACATCTTCCTCCTTCATTGTCTCAAAATTCGGCAAGTTCAGTTTGTGCTTCATGTACTAGTCCATTCCATCTCTCGGAAGATTGCCCCACACCGGAGCAATTTCCCAATCTCAACCAAGAGCAAGCTAATGCCATGTTCTCGCGGCCCGGGAACAATCCATTTTCCAACACCTACAATCCGGGTTGGCGAGATCATCCGAATTTCTCGTGGCGGCAACAAGCCCCACAAAATTCCCAATTCCAAAACCAAGGGCGGCAAAATTAGCCCTCTTCTCAATATCAAGGTAGACCTTTCCAAGCCACTTCAAGCTACCGTCCTCCTTACAATCCAAATGTCTCCAATCAACCTCCTGTGTGTCCAACTAACGAGATAGTAGCTGCAAACAAACAAATGATGGAATCATTAAATAAGCAAATAATGGATGCCAACAAGCAACTCTTGACATCCTTGCAGCCTACTCTCCAAATGGTTCACTCTCATACTCAATCCATAGCTAATCTCGAAAATCAAGTGGGCTAAATAGCTAACTCGGTGAATCAATTGCTTCAAAAGGACAAGGGCAAGCTTCCCTCTCAACCTTTTGAAAATCCTAGAGGAATGCATGTGATTGACAAAACCCCTCCTCCGAGTGGGCCGACTCATGAACAAGTTCAAGCTATCACCACCCTTCGGAGTGGTAGAGTGGTTGACAACAAGGTCGATGGAGACAAAAGTGAGTAAGTTTCTCCTTTGAAAAATCCGAATCCAAGCTCTTCTAATCCAAATTCAAGCTCTTCTAATCCAAATTCTTGTCCAAATACCATTCACGAAAATCCCACACGTCACCCCAAATGTGGAAACTACTTATGAGCCAAAAGCTCCGTTTCCTTAACGTCTTCAAGAGTCGACACATTTTGGAAACAAGAATTGTAAAATTCAAGACATGTGGGAAGTTTTCAAGCAAGTGAAGATTAACTTGCCCCTCTTGGATACTATCAAGCAAATCCCTCCCTATGCAAAATTTCTCAAAGATTTGTGCACTCAAAAGCGCACTTCTAAAAATCATTTGCCAAAAAAGGTGAGGTTGACTGAAAATATTAGTGCTATCATTCAGCACAGCACTCCTCCGAAGTATAAGGATCCGGGCGCCCCCACAATCTCTTGCGTCATTGGTGACAGCAAAATCGAGAGGGCCCTCCTTGACTTAGGAGCTAGTGTGAATTTAATTCCATACTCAGTCTACCTACAACTTGGTTTGGGAGATCTTAAGCCGACTTCCGTGGTTTTGCAACTTGCCGATAGATCGGTCAAGCATCCACGAGGTATTCTTGAGGACGTTATCATCAAAGTGGACAAATTCTACTTCCCGGTAGATTTTGTGGCTCTTGATACGGAACCGGTCCATGACCCAAAAAAGTACATTCCCGTGATCCTTGGTAGGCCATTTTTAGCCACGGCTAATGCATCAATTAATTGCTGAACCGGGGTGATGGACATTGCTTTTGGAAACATGCAAGTCAAACTCCACATCTTTCATGCAACTCAACATCCCTCCAATGAGGATGATTGTTTTCTTGTGGATGTCATTGATGAAGTGGTCGAAGAATCTCTCCCCTTCATTCCAAGCAAAGATCCTCTTGAAACTTGCATGTCCCATTTTGACTTCTCAAACTTTGATGTTGATCAGGCCATTCAAGAAATCAATTTCTTGCTTGATATTAATGCTGTCATGGATGTACCTCCTTGGAAAATTCCAAAAGAACCACTTCCCCAACTTTCCACCACTCCTCCGGTCCCATCATTGCTATCTCCGCCACAACTTGAGCTTAAGCCGCTCCCGGCCCATCTCAAGTATATGTTCCTTGGTCCAAAGCAAACCCTTCGGGTCATTATTGCCTTGGACCTTCAAAAAGACCAAGAGACCAACCTTTTAGCGGTGCTCCAAGAGCATAAAGAAGCTATTGGTTGGACTGTGGCAGATTTGAAAGGAATTGACCCCTCCATTTGTATGCACCGCATTCATATGAAGGATGACGCAAAGCCTACTAGAGAGGTCCAGCGCCGGTTAAATCCAAATATGAAGGAAGTGGTCATGAAAGAGGTGATCAAATTGCTAGATGCGGGAATCATCTATCCTATCTCTGATAGCAAGTGGGTGAGCCCCACACAAGTTGTCCCCAAGAAATCCGGTCTCACCGTTGTTGAAAATTCAGCGGGTGAGCTCGTGCCACAACGAACCACCACCGGGTGGCGTGTGTGCATTGACTATCGGAAACTCAATTCATCAACTAGGAAGGATCATTTCCCACTCCCATTTATTGATTAAATCCTAGAAAGGTTAGCCAGCCAAAGCTTCTATTATTTTCTTGATGGTTATTCCGGCTATAACTAAGTGGCAATCGCCCCCCAAGATCAAGAGAAAACAACATTCACATGTCCCTTTGGTACTTTTGCCTATCGACGCATGCCTTTTGGTCTATGCAATGCACCGGCAACGTTCCAAAGGTGCATGATGTCCATATTCTCCGATATGGTTGAAAAGTTCTTGGAAGTTTTCATGGACGATTTTTCCGTATTTGGCTCCTCCTTTGACTTGTGTCTCAAAAATTTATCTCTTGTGCTCCAAAGATGCAAAGAGACGAATCTCATTCTAAGTTGGGAGAAAAGCCACTTCATGGTCCAAGAAGGCATTGTTTTAGGACATGTCATTTCTAAGCGGGGAATCGAGGTAGACAAGGCAAAAGTTGAGTTAATCTCTAATCTTCCTCCTCCGAATTCCGTCCATCAAATCCATTCTTTTCTTGGCCATGCCGGATTCTATCGTCGCTTCATCAGAGATTTTAGCAAAATCTCATGGCCCTTGTGTAATCTCTTAGCCAAGGATGTTCCGTTCAATTTTGATGACGCTTGCATGGAAGCTTTCATCAAACTTCGCATTCTCCTCTCATCCGCCCCAATCATGAAACCCCCTAATTGGTCTCTTCCCTTTGAGATCATGTGTGATGCATCCGACTATGCATTAGGGGCGGTTTTGGGCCAACGTGTGGATAAACTTCCGCATGTCATTTATTATGCTAGCAAAACTCTCTGTGATGCCCAATTGAACTACACCACCACTGAAAAAGAATTGCTAGCTGTGGTGTACGCCTTGGATAAATTTCGCTCTTATCTTCTTGGCTCCAAGGTCATCGTCTTTTCAGATCATGCCGCTCTTAGGCATTTGTTAGCGAAAAAAGAGACAAAACCCCGTTTAATTCGATGGATCTTCTTATTTCAAGAGTTTGACATTGACATCCGGGACAAAAAAGGGACCGACAATGTTGTCGCCGATCATCTCTCTCGTTTGCTTATTGAGAAATATTCAGAATTCGTAGCCATCCGTGATTCCTTTCCGGATGAGCAACTTCTTCAAGTTTCACATTCTACTCTTCCATGGTTTGCGGATATTGTCAATTATCTTGCGGTTGGCAAAATTCCAGCTCATTGGTCCAAACAAGAGAGGGACCGGTTTTTCTCCCAAGTCAAGCATTTCTTTTGGGAAGATCCGGAACTATTCAAGTATTGCCCGGACCAAATCATCCGGCGATGCATTCCTGAAACCGAGGCCACAAGCATTCTAAATTTTTGCCATACTCTTGCTTGTGGAGGCCATTTTAGTGCCAAAAAGACCACTAACAAAGTTCTTCAAAGCGGATTCTTTTGGCCTACCTTGTTTCGGGATGCATACAATTTTTGCAAATCGTGTGAACGATGTCAAAAACTTGGATCCATGTCCCGAAGAGACATGATGCCCCTTACCAACATTTTAATTGTTGAAATTTTTGATGTGTGGGGGATTGACTTCATAGGACCATTTCCATCTTCTTATGGCTATGAGTACATCCTTGTAGCGGTGGATTATGTGTCTAAATGGGTTGAAGCCGAGGCTACCAAAACCGATGATCATAAAGTCGTGATCCATTTCATTCAGTCTCATATCTTTAGTCATTTTGGTATGCCCTGAGCAATCATTAGTGATGGTGGATCTCATTTCCGAAATCGTTATCTAAAATCCGTCCTTGCTAAGTATTCTGTCATTCATAAGGTTGCTACACCTTACCACCCTCAAACGAGTGGTCAAGTAGAGATTTCTAACCGGGAGATTAAGCACATTTTGGAAAAAACGGTTAGACCGGACCGCAAAGATTGGTCATTAAGGCTAAACGATGCGCTTTGGGCTTACCGGACAGCTTATAAGACACCCATTGGCATGTCACCATATCAACTTGTCTTTGGCAAAGCATGTCATCTCCCGGTAGAATTAGAGCACCGTGCTTATTGGGCCATAAAAAGGTTCAATTTTGATCTCAAACAAGCCGGCTCTAATCGTGCGTTGTAATTAAATGAACTTAAGGAACTGTGTAATGACGCGTATGAAAGCGCAAAAATCTACAAGGCAAAGACTAAAGGTTTTAATGACAAACACATCGTCAAGAAGTCTTTTGCCCCCGGACAAAAGGTTTGGCTTTTCAATTCCCGCTTGAAACTCTTTCCCGGTAAACTTCGGTCAAGATGGGATGGTCCATACATTGTCACTACTGTCTTTCCTCATGGAGCAATCGAACTTCATGACCCTGCAAAAGGATCTCTCTTCAAGGTTAATGGCCAACGGCTTAAGCCTTGCATTGATGGCACAATCCCAACCCGAAAAGTTGAGGAAGTCCTCTTGGCGGACCCAATTTATGAGGATTAGTGCCAACTCTAACTTCGTCTAGCTATCGACATTAAATTTAGCAAAGCAAGGGAAGAAATTCTTTCGATGTTCCAAGCTTCCCTACCTTCTCAAATTGCTCGTGCCTTGAAATTTTCTGGGAAATGGTTTCGAAAAGCCAAAAATTTGATTTTTCTGAAATGGTCTTCAATTGTGTTTCGCAATTTTAGACTGGCCTCTTAGACCTTCTCAGCTCTAATTTTCATTCCCAGAAATTTCAATCGCTTTCGAGCAATTTCATAGGATCTTTCGACATGGCACTCACATGCATAGCCTCTCATCCTTAATGCATTGTTGAAATGTTCTTAATCTCATCCATGCATTGAAGAGATGTTCCAAAGCTTGAAATTTTTCTCAAAATTTCCTATGCATTGGATTGGAGTGAATTTGCAAAGTTTAAAATTTTTCTCCAGAAATTTCATTCATCCATGCTCTGTGTGATGTTGTAAAATTTGGAAATTTTTCCCTGCAATTTACATTCATGCATGCATCATTAAAAAAAAATGTTTGAAAATTTTTCCAATTTGATCAATGCATTAGCAAGATGTTGCAAAGTTTGACAAATTATCCATCCATGCATTGGATTGGAATAATGTGCCAAGTTTCAAATTTTCCATGCATGGCTTGAATTTAGGACTGACATGCAAATTTTCAAAAATTCTCTATGCTTGAAATATTCATTTTTGAGAATTCCATCCATTTTGCATCATGTTGCAATGTTTTAAGCTTCAAAATTTCTTTTTTGAAAAATTCCATCCATTTTGCATCATGTTGCAATGTATCAAGCTTGGAAAGTTTTCCATTGGCATATAACAAAAAAAAAAAAAAAGGGGGGGGGGGGGGGGAATTTCATTCATTGAAAATTTTTATTCCATTTTCATGCGTAGGAATTTCATTGCAGCCATGAGCTCATAGTTTTTCATGCATGCATGCAGCCATGATAGTTTATCTTTCATTCCATTATCATGCATGCATCAGAATAACAAATTTTAAAATTTTGCTTGCATGCATGTATTCAGCTCTCAAAGAGGCATTCAAGTTGGCTGAAACATTCCATCTCCATGTGCCAATTCATTTACAAGCTACTGACCCACTTTCGAGCACTCAAACTCCAATTTGGAGTGCTCGAGCTTCCTTGCATTTTTCCTCGAACTCTCTGGCTTCATTTCGAGCAATCTAAACTCCAATTTGGAGTGCTCGACCTGGCTTGCAGTTTTAACCCCAACGCTGCTGAGGCTACGGTCCCATCTTCGAGCACTCTACTTCCATGCTTAGAGTGCTCGACCACACCTTCAACCACCTCCATCAACCATCTCTCTCACAACCAAACCCAAGCTCACCACCAAACTTCTCTCTCTCCACCAGCATCCTCACCAACCCAGCCTCAATCCCTCTCGGCATCTCTGCAGACCAACTTCCACAACCCACCAACCTACATCCATCTTATAACTTTTCTCCATGCAAACCACAACCAACCTCCTCACCAACCCAGCCTCAATCACTCTCGGCTTTTCTCCATGCAAACCGCAACCAACCTCCATGCAAGCTTCACCACCCCACCCAACTTTCTCGGCCTCCCTCTCATCCTACCATGCAAACCCATGATCCCTATGCATGCCTTACCAACCCTGCATCTAACCAGGCCCTTACCACTCCACCCCCCTCTCTCTCCCACGCAACCCACTTCCAATAATACACCCCATCACACCAACCATGAACAACCATGCAACCCTTATGCATCCACACATTATGCATGCCACCCCTCGGCAAAACCAACCAACCCTCCCTAACTCCATAACCTCGCACACACAACACTCTTTCTCTCTCTCCAACCCACTTCCTCCACCATACATGCCCATGCATGCCCCCAACAACCAACCAACCCCTACTTCACACACCACCACCTCTCATGACACACCAAACCTCACCCTAGCATCACCCGAGCCCTCTCACTTCCCTCTTGAGTGCTCGAGCTTGTTTGAAGCTCACACCCGAGCTCACTGCCAAGACTTCGAGCACTCGAAGTCCCATTTCGAGTGCTCGAAGTGTGGAGCACAATGCACCATCCTCAGCCGAGGCCACTGCCCCAATTTCGAGCACTCGAAGACACCCTTCGAGTGCTCGAACCCAGCCTCCCTCCTCTCTTTTAAACCCCGAACCCACACTCCACTTCCCTTCCCACTCTCGGTCACCTTCACAAACCAACCAACCTCACATCTCTCTTCTCGGCACTCACCAAGCCACCCACACAACCCTCTTAACCAAACCACCTCAACCATCCCTCTCAACCTCCTTCAAAATCACCCCCACCTCACAACCAACAACCCAATCTCACAACCCCTCACCTCTCGGCCTCCCTCTTCATCTCTCTCTCTAACCCCTCACCTTCGGCCACACACCACATACAACCTTCTCTCACTTCCACCCCACCTTCCCAATTTTCACTCTAATGCATGCATGCATTCACTCCATGTGCCTCCATTCTTACTCTTCTTCTCAAGGTATGTGAGCTTCATATTCTTCTCAATTCCTTGTCTTTATTTCCTTTATAAGGAGGATGGGAATGCATTGTGGAGGTTGTGTTGTATGTGGTTGATGATTGCTCTATGCTAGAGCTTGGTTTGGTTGTAAAAATTTATGGTTTTCTTCATCCCTCCCACTCATCTTCACATTCTCTCTTTTGTGGTGCACGCCAGGTGCTCGCTGAAAGTCCTCAACCAAGTCCACCTCTCTAAATGTCTCGTGCCGGTCCTTCTCACCCTCCCAGACCCTCTGCGGGTGCCCGTGCTGTCAATCGTGAGCGACCACGTGATCCTTGGGATCGCAAACAACTCAACTACGAGCTTTCTTTTCCGCTCACCGATGCCTTTGATATTCTCCCCATAACTTCGTGGGCTGTAGCCGAATTGACTAACCGGCGTCTGCAGCACATTTGCGCGCCCCTTGCCAGGGTTGCCTACCCCCGTGTAGTGTGCCTCTTCTATCAGAATCTCCAATGCCCTGAAGAGCCACCCATTTCTCTCACTACATCCATTGATGGCACCACCTATGCTTTCACTATGACTGACATCATTCAGGTTTCTGGTTGCCCCATTGAGTGCCCCGATGACATTGTCAATCGTGAGAATCTCCCTTTATATGAGGAGCCAGATACATTAACTGTGGTGCAGATTATCGCTGCCATTTGCACTGTTGATGATCCTACCAGGCCCCGGTCTTTTATCCACAAAACCAATCTTCCGGAACGCCTCTGGTTCATTGACACTGTCTTCAAGCACAATGTCTGCCCTTTGGTGCATAGCACCGAGCGTCGGGGCCTCCTTTTGCAAGCCTTATATGCCATGGACCAAGGCCAATGGTTCTCCATCCCAGAGCTCATTTGGACCATATTTATGAAGTTTTGGCATGACGCTCATAATGCACGGGTTCCGCGAGTTGAAAATCAAAAATTGCCTTTGCCGTTTTTCATCACTCGGCTCCTTCAGCATAAGGGTTTCGTTGTTCCTCCCCATGAACCAAAAGGCGAAAAGATTAAAATTTTTACCAAGCGCCGGTGGATCAATGTTCTTAGCCATTCTAGTACCCCTCAGCCTGCTGCTCCCCTGTTCATCTAAGCTCCACCTCTTCCTCCTTCTGAGGATGCTTCCACCGCAGCAGCCGCTGCAAGGGTAGAGCCTCCGGTCGACTCTCACCAGGACCAGGCTTTCATCCGGGCTAGCATTGCCGGTATTCATGAGCGACTGGATCGTCTTGAGAATTCTTTGTCCACGTACACTCGGACTCTATGTGAGACTTCTTCACGTGCTGAAGAAGATCGTCGTCGTGTTGCTGAAGACCGTCATGTCGCAGTTGAGGACCGTCGTTTGGCTTCCGCTGAACGGCGTAAGACTCAATCTCTCCTCCATTCCATCCTCGCCCGTTTACCCTCTGGACTGTAGCTTGTTGCGAGTGTTGGACCTTATCTTTTTGTTTCATATGTAACTATTTCTCTTGTATCTTTTGTTTTCCTTTTGAACTGTAAGAATTTGCTATGTATAGGTTGCTCTAGTAGACATGATCCCTGGACAGCTCTTTTTGTAATCATGTAAACTCTTTTTGAAATGCAAATTCTTTCTGTTCTGTTAACTTTCGGTACATTCTTTTTCTGTATTTATGCTTGTGCTATTAATGCTGTTTGTGGTTGTTTCTTTTTCTTCTTCATGATGCTCTCCAAGTTACGTAGTCCAATTCAAGTTTGGGGGTTTTTGTATCACCATGCCGTTTCCTCCTCCTGGGTATTGTTGTTCCTTTTTATACTCTTTGTCATTTTTGTCTCTAACTTACATCCATGTCCCACATTGAGGACACTGTGTAGTTTAAGTTTAGGGGTGCATCAAAGCATTCTTGGCATAGTTTTGGTATCATATTTTTGTAAAGCAATGATAGTGTAACTTGGAACTTGTCGGAGACAAAGCATATGTTTAATACCTTGTGTATAGAAGCAGTTGAGAAAATTTTGAAAATAAAGAAATTTGAAATTGAAGTGATCATGCAAATACAATGTAGTCTGTATAAATGCCTCAATTAGATTCTTGCTGGATTTACACTCTTTTAAGCTTCACAATGCACAGATGCACATTGGAAACTTAACTGTGAGGCATGCAACTTAATAGACCTTGACCTTGGCCTAGTTAATCTGATTTGATGAACCTAATAGATGAATATCTTTGGCATGATTCAAGTTGATTAAAAAAAAAAAAAAAAAAAAAAAAAAAAAAAATGACCAGTTGACGTTCGTAGCCTTTCCAACTCGAGTTATTAAGCCCTTTGGAGTGTCTCTTCACTTAACACCCTGAAGCCATCTGGTTTGGGAGTTGTTGGCCTAACGCTTGCTACAAGGGTTGGTTAGAAAGCTTAAGGGACTTAAACATTGCACGGTTATTCAAAAAAAATAAACTAGTAATAAACATGGTTCGTTGGAGTTCGTAGCCTTTCCAACTTGAGCTATTAAGCCCTATGGAGTGTCTCTACACTTAGCACCCTAAAGCCATCTGGTTTGGGAGTTGTTGGCCTAACGCTTGCTATAAGGGTTGGTTAGAAAGCTTAAGGGACTTCAGCATTGCACAACCATTCTATGTTTCGCTTATGAGTTGCAATAAATTGTCAACAAGCAACAAAAGTTGTCTTGTAAATAAAATCATGCCTTAGGGACCTCATTTAAAGGGGAATTCAATGATTTGAAAACTTGTGCTTTGGAATTGGAAAAGAAAGTAAAAGCCGCATGTTGAGAATCCAATTCACTTTCACTGGAGTTTGAGTTATTTCCATTTAAGAGATGACAATTGAATTATTTATATGGACTATGATGTTGATGCATGCATGTTGAAAGGGTTTTTCCCAATTTTTGTATCAATGCTTCATATATGCAAGGTAGTCTTCCCAATGATCCCGTCTCCAGCTCTTTATCTATTTCAAGTTGTATTTGAGCTATGTTTATGTTTATTTTTGCCATGGTGAATATTTTTGTAATAGCATTCCCGTGTTTTCATTCCATTGAGCTTTGCATTTTGGTTTTGTTAAGGGACTAGCAAAATGTAAGTTTGGGGGTGTGATAAGAGCTGAATACTGTATATTCAGGCGCCCTAAATTACATTAACAAAGTCTATTAATTGATTATTTTATGTAGATTAACTCCATTTGCATGTTTTTGTGCATTTTCAGGTTAAAGTGCAAAAAGGAAGCAAAAATGATGCCTTGTGGAATTATGAACAAAAAGGGTGCCAATTCTGAATTTCTGGCAGCGGTAGAACCTGACTTTTGTCGCCATTTTCGACCAAGCAAACTCAAGAACTGGACTTCCATCATAACATGAAAGATTTAGAGCTCTGAATCAGCTTTCCAAATCTTTAAGCGGTTTGTCATTCGGAGTACGGAATAGAGATTTATGATCTTCTTAACAGAGGTGCGCAGAACTGCCTGGCAGCACTGAAGTACTGCCTTTCTCCCCATTTTCGACCAAACATACTTGAGAATTGGGTCTTCATCAAAAAATGAAGTTTTTGAAGCACTGAATCAGATCTCCAAATCTTCAAACAGATCATCATTTGGAGTTCGGGGCACAAAGTTATAGCATTTTTACCAAAGTAGGTCAGTGCTGAGCAAAAAGAGCATGTTGCACATTGCACTAATTTAGAGTGCTCGAGACCACTCTTCGAGTGCTCGAAAATCAGCCAGATTGCAGCTCGGAAATGAACCCCTCTTCAGCCCACTTGTGCATTGGTTTCCACATTTCCACCCTCCTTCTTTATGGAGTGGTTGGGAATGTCTTTAGAGGAGAGAGAGAGCTTAGTTGATAGATATAAGGCAACTAAGGGCCACATGTATCCTATCCTTGAATTTTTGCAAGATAGAGGGAGAGAAGAGAGCAAGAAAAGAAGGTGTTCTTGAAGCTTAAAGGAGGGAGCTCGAAAATTGGAGATGGAGTTCAAGCTTCTTCTTCATTCTAAGGCTCCAATGGGTAACTAATTCTTCTTCTAGGGAGGTGATGAAGTCCCTCCCTTATAAGCATGTCCTAGGGTAGTCTATTTTGGGGGATTGCAATGTATATTTCTATGGTCTTTTTCATAACTAAGAGCCTTTCATTTGTTGTAATGAATGTTTATATATGTATGGTTGATTTCTTCAAGTTCATTATCGTGATTGTTAGGTGATGTCTTGTATGAATCTTATTGCTTGAGTTTTCATGGTGAGAATGGGAACAAGGTTATGAAATGGTTTCATGGCATGTTGATAGGTGACTTTGATAGACCATTGCTTAGGAAATCCTTTGATGGTGTATGCTTAATCTCTAGCTCCATGTGCTTCATCATTTTGTCAAGAACTTGATAGTCTTTCATTTAAGTAAATGTGTATAAGCTACACTTTAGTTAGGTAGTCTAAGCATGTTTACCCTTTTGATAGATTATACTTGTTTGAGACTTAATGTACTTCTTGATCAATTACATGGCAACCATGTGTTGTTATGTAATTTTTGACCATTATATGTAATTTTTCCCCTTAATTAGTTCTAATCTAGCATGTGTATAGGGATGGAGACGGATTCATCTCCCTAGTCTTCTCTACTTGCATTTCACCTCTTTATATTCCTTGTAATCTACTATTTTATGCATCTTAATTTCATAGCTTTAGTGACAACCAAGCAAAAACCCTATTCCCCCTTATCATTCTCAAACGATTCTAGACGCTTAGGTTGCCTTAAACTAGCGCAGTCCCAGTGGTTTGACGTACCCGACCAATAGCCCTATTTTACAATGATTCGTGCTATTGCGATGGTTGATGTATAGTTGATCAACCGATCATTCATAGAGTTCCACAAACTCCATCTCCTATTACAGAGCCTTCATCTTCTTCATCTACGGCATCAGTTCAGTCTGAGTCTTTTGCTGTGGATGCCGAGCATACTATTATCTGAGAGGTCCCCGCTGAGTCTTACGCCGGTAAGACATGGGAGACTAAGTACAGATTTGATAGAGACCTATTCTCTACCTTGGATTAGACCAAGTGGTCTTATGACGAGTTAGTGAGGCAGGGCATTGATGCTATTATGACTCCAACAAAACACAGTTGTTTACTCCCGGTTGGTTGCTCTCTTCTACCAGCACCTCTGGATGGATGAGGATGACAGACTTCTTCTACACACTACTATTGATGGTCAGGAGATCGATATTTCTCTCCTGGCTATAGCTGCTGCTAGTCGATGCCCCCACACTTATCAGTTAGCTGATGATACTCAGGAGCCTCTGTACTCTACACATGCACTATTTCCCACTGAGTTGACTATGGTAGCTACACTATCTCCACAGGTAGCATATGAGGGGCACACATTTGCAGACCGGGTCGAGATTGATTCCCGGTATTGGTTCTTCGATTCAGTGTTGCACCTCAATGCTTTCCCTACAGGACATGGCACTCAGAGGCGAGAGGGGATATTTCAGGCTTTATATTATTTAGATCAGGGTTATTGGTTCTCCATTCTTGCACTTATCAAGGAGCTTATCCATAAGTTCTGGAAGAACTTGCATTTTTCGCTTACCACTAGAACAGAGACCATATTACGGACATGATCACTCCAGATCCTACCATTTGATTCCATTTTATCTCTCTCTTCTACTTATTACCTATCTCATATCTGCACTACTATGACTGCGATATTTCTACACCATCTTGACATTTGCACTGGTTTCGGATATTTTGGATATTGCTTGGATATTTTTGGATGTTTCAGATATTTTGGACATTTTGGATATTTGTGGATATTATTGTTTATCTTGCACTGCTACATTATTTTTTGGATATCTGATATTGCATTTATTTTCTATCTATGGATTTTTGGATCTTGATATAAGTTTTGGATACTCTGAGCTTTATATTGCTAGATGCCATGATTTTTGCCTAATTCTCAGTTCCACTTATCATTTATATCATTGATGCAATGCTTTGACAGTTGTTAGTGTGACCATTTTCAGACAGGTTTTCGGAATCTAAGTTTGGGGGTGCGCCTTCCAAAGCTGAGCTTCCGTTGTCGGGTCCTTTGTGCTTCACCCATTTGGTATACTCTTTCCATTATCTGTTACTTCTTTGCACATTGAAGACAATGCACAGATTAAGTTTGTGGGTGTATTTGCATACTTTACATGTCGCACTTACTTTCTATGCATGTAATTTGATTTGAGAGTCTTGGGCTATGATTTTGATATTTTGAGGACCATGATACTTAGAATTTAAAAATTGCTTAACTTGAGAGTCCAATACTCCTTATATGACATGTGGATGCTATTTAATAGTAAATTTTTCGAAAGATTGATATCTTGCTTGCATTTGTAGTCCACATCATCCTGATTTTGTGATTGTTTTGAGATTCACTCTAGGACTCTACACTAGCACAGACGTACACAAGCATTCATTTGTGGGGTACATGCTTTGTTGAATATTGATTTGGTTATATCCCAATTGAGCTAGTAGCGTATTGAAAGCTTTCATCTTGACAAAAGTGGATAACAAACCCTTTTCATTGAGTAGCCGGGATTCTAGCCTCATAAAGTATTGAATTTCTCGCGCCGAAAGGTGGATGGCCCAAACTCTAGGTTAATAATTGAACTTGCTAAAAAAATAATAATAATAAGTTGCAAAAGCAATAAAAAAGTGAGAACTTCTCCCAAAAGGTGAGAAGTGAGAAATGATTAGATGGAGGTTGTTTTGATTTGTAGCCTAGTTGATTTGGGCTTGTAAGTCCTTAGGGGTGTTTAAACACCTAATGCCCTAAAGCCGTCCGGTTTGGGAGTCATTGACCTAACGCTCGATCTCAGAGATCGCTAGAAAGCTTAATAGATTAACACATTGCACCATGCTTCCATCTTTGATCCTCTAGGATAGTTAAAAAAAAAAAAAAGAAAAAAAAAAGAAAAAGAAAAGAAAATCAAGTGAAAAGAATAAGCCCACCTAGTTGAATAAGCTTTAATAAAAGGTCCACTCTTTATTTTGATGATCGGGACTAGATTTGTGTGCTAGTTTGAGGGTAGGATGTGATCATTTTTCTAGTTGGCTTAGATAGCAACATATTTGATGCCGGTCCACTTAAAAGAATTCTAGAATTGTTTTGATTTGCATGATCATTTTCTTGATGTTTGGAGGACCATATTTGTTTGTTTGATGTTGAAATTTTGAGGTATTGCTTAGAAAGGGTTAAAAAATTGCATACTTGATGTAGTTTTCTCCCAATGCTTGTTTTGTATATTGGTGCCTCTCTTGTGAGAAAGAGCTCAATGTTTGTGGGTATCATTTCTGAAAACCCTCACGAGACTTCACTCGTCCACTGGGGGTAACCTACGAAAGTGGCGTTATCCTTTTATTACTTTCTAGTTCATAGTTAGTTATTTATTTCTTTACTTTCCTTGTAGTTTATTGCTTGGGACTAGCAATATCTAAGTTTGGGGGTGTGATGAGTGCACAAATGTGACGCATTTTAGCATCTAAGCTAGGGTATTTTAGTCCATTTATCTATCTTACTTTCATGTCTTAGATACTTATTTGTGTTTTTGCCTATTTCAGGTTAATAAAGTTCAAACAGGCTAATAAGAGTCATTTAACTCAGTTTTGGAGCTAAGGAGCAAAGTTGGAAAGAAGCCAAGAAAAATACACCAGAGGAACTTCGATTGATAGAAGGGGAATCCCGATCGATTGAAGAAGATTATAATCGATTGAAATGAAGGCGGTGCCTGCTCAGCAAAGTGGATAAGGCTAGAAGATATTTTTGATGCCATATCAGCTTCGATCGATTAAAGCCAAGTGTTTGATCGATCAAAAATCTTCAATCGATCGAAATGCCTGCTTGTAGTGAGCTATCTAATTCCTGAGCGCGCCGATTCCTACCTAACTTGTGTAGCTGCGAATTTCCTCCAATCAGAGGCTGTAATTCTGACTTGGTCCTTACTCAAAGGAGTGCGTAATTGATTTATTGAACATTATTGTATCATCTAAATAGAGATAGACATTAGAATATAGAAAAATAATAATTTTTCTCTCTAGAACTAGGGTTTTTGGGAAAAAAAGCAAGTATGAAGATGATGATGCCAACCCCCAAGCTAGCCCTTGAGGGTTTCTTGTCCACTACAATGAGTGGCTAAATCCTTCTCTTGGGGTTAGAGATAGCCCCTAGGCTTGCTTCACAAACCTACCTTTTTTGTATTTTGGGGGATTTTAATTGTAATAGATGTTTTGACTATGGATAAATATAGATCTTGTGATTTCTACTTGATTTATATGGATTAATGCTTTCCATTGATTATTTGGCTCTAGTCATATGTTTATGTTTGCTAGATTTGATGTTTATGTTTTTATCTTTAGATTTAATGAAATTGATGCATGTCTATGTGTGTTGATGATGTTAATCTAGTGATGGTCAAGGCATGGTACTTAATGGAACACTTTTGTGATTTACTTGATGGTTCACACTTGTTTCTTGATGGATTGTATCACATCTCTAGTTTAATTAGTTTAATTTTATGTCTCTAGCGTAGTTGTAGTGTAGTTGTTTTAATTTCTTAGGTAGGTGAACAATCCATTCTTGTTTCTTGATGTTCATACTTGTGAATGCAAAGAGTGCATATTTCTAGATATTTGTGTGTGCATTAATTGTGGTTTAATTGAATGGATTTTGGTCTCATTTGATAGCTTGTGCTATTCATTAAAATTGGTTAGAGAATCTATACTTATTTGCCATCCATGCTTAGTTTCAATTGATGTCACACACACACAAGTTACAATTTAAATTTTCCCATTAATATACAATTGCTAGTGTTTGATGAAGTGAAGCTTAGTGGTGACTCTAAGCCCCAAAACCTCTCTCCTATATCTTTTCCCTACTTTCTAGATTGCTCTCTTTTTACTTGCATTAATCTTTAATTGTATTATAGTTTAATTAATCAATCACCAATAATCTTTGATCACTCGACCTACTAATCCGACATTAGTTTCCATCACAAATACACCTCCTTTCCCTTGGGACGATCCCTACTCACTCTAGCTATATTTTTAGTTGGCAGTGATAGTTTCATTTTCTAAATTTAAACTTGGCCACACTACACACTTTTGCATGCAATTTAGTGCTTTGGTAATGATGACACACCACTTTGTAATATATTAATACACTCTTGTTGAGCCATTTTCTCAATCAGAGGTTCTAAATTTAATTAGTCCACCAATTATTAGTAGTTCAGAACTATTTAATAATTCTCTCGCATGTTGGTTAAAAGTATTAAATTAATCCTTTTAGAATTAAGTTGAAGATTTGAAGTCAAGGCATAACTTAACTGGTCCAAAAGTATTAAATAAGAGTTTCTTTATCAAAACCAACATGGGCTAAAGTGGTATGACTTCCAGCCTTATGTAGAATATTGTGGTGCATGTATGATATCGAGCCTTATGCAGAATATTGTGGTGTATGTGATTTTGTACTTATATGCTTTCCTGCCAAAACAAAAACAAATAATATATATATATTTTTTTTTTGAAAAATCAATTGTGCTTGTTATAAAGAATATAGATTCTTTATACACAGAGTGTCCTTGCACGTTCATGCCAAATTCTCTTGAAGACTAGAATACATTTTCATAAGATATTTTATTTTAAGTATCCAACACCTAACAAGTCTTGAAATCAAAATGTAAATTTTTTTTTTTCCAACTGCATAGTTTGCAAGCATGGGATTGATTCGAGTGGTAAGTCAGTTGGACCTAAAGTCTCATGAAATATCAGGTCGATCAGGACCACAAGTGAAAGATTGAACTTTACCCGACCTGTAACTTCACTTTAAAATTATGCAATTTAGCCTCCCACCAAAACTAGGAAGTGGGGAATTGTAACACAAACACACTCGATCGGGGAGCTGATCTTTGTATCACCTAGGCCATTAGGTAATGTCCTAAAATTTTGTTAATTAATTAATTAATTAGTGAATTAAGAACACCTATTTGGTGATTGGTAGTCTGGTGGACATAGTTTTCTGGTTTATTAAAATTTGATGGGTGGGTTAGGTGATCTTCATTTCCAAATGGGTCCCAATTTTACTTTTCTAGTCAATGAAATATATATATATATATATATATATATATATATATAGAGACTTGTCCTCCGGAAGTGGTTTTATTTTTTATTTTTATTTTTTTTTAAGGAAAATTACATTGACACCCCCTTGAGGTTATGTCAAATTTTACCTATATATATATATATATATGTATATATATGTCAAGCTAAAAATTTTATCCTTATTTTTATTTGTTATTTCTTGTGAAATTCTTCAGATTTGTATTTTCTCTTTATGTGTTTAAACTCCCAGTTATATATATATATATATATATATATATATATATATATATATATATAATACCAAATAATTTTACAACTTGAACTCGTTAAAGTTTTCAAAATTGCTAATTAAGTACTAAAGTTAGTAATGTGTAATTTACAGTTTACAAAACAACTCCTCTGAAATAATAATAATAAATAAAGCAAAGAAAGATAATAAGAAAAAGGTTATAAACATAGATTTTTGACTTAAATGACTATAATAAAAAAGTCGAATATAATTAATTGTGATTGCATCAATAAACACTTTTTTTCCTCAATGAAAGAGTATATTGAAATATAAACAGTATAGTACAAAGAAGCAAGTAAGGGCATACCCTCACCGAAACAAAATATAGTCCTAATCAAGGACACTCACAAACTGACACTAGCAAACGTAAGAAAGTTACAAAATGTCCTGAAGATTGATTCTGAGCACATCAAGCACCTCCCAAAGAATACATTTAGCTAATTCATTAGCCTTTCTAACATTCTTATCATGTAGTCTATTATTCCTTTCCCACCAAATAAAATAAAGTGTAGCTGTAAAGCAAGTAAGGGGATACTTCATATCCTTTCTTTGGTGGATTTGATTAAACTGAACCGTCAGCTCTTGCAGCCCAAACACCCTTTTCAGATTCCAAACACATACCTCTGAGGGGAAACACATGCTCTTGCATCCATATACACTTAAGTACCTTGATCCATCTATTTCTTAGTGTCTTTGTATCTTCCTATTTTTTATTATTATTTAATTTTTTTATATACTAATGATGTTGTAAGTCAAGTTTTCAAAGTCTTGTGATCATTCTCAGCCTCAAAGAAAGAAAAAAATGGTTTGAAAGTATTAAATTAATATTTTTCCAAGTTGAAGATTCCAAGTCAAGTCATAACTTAATTGGTCTAAAAGTATTAAATAAGAGTTATTTTATCGACACCAACAAATGAGCTAAGATGGTATGACTTCCAACCTCATGTAGAATATTATGGTATGTGTATGACTTCGAGCCTCATGCAGAATATTGTGGTGTATATGATTTTGTACTTATATGCTTTCCTGCCAAAACAACAACAAATAATATATATATATTTTTTTTAGTAAAAAATCAATTGTATTACCTCTGTCCCAAAATAAATGTCTCTTTTGGGGAACTGTGACTCACAATTCTCCAAAAGAGACATTCTTTTTGGGACAGATGGAGTAATTGTTATACAGATAATAGATTCTTATAAGAAGAGTGTCCATTCACGTTCGTGCCAAATTTTCTTAAAGACTTGAATACATTTTTATAAGATATTTTCTTTAAGTATCCAACACCTAACAAGTCTTAAAATAAAAATGTAACTTTTTTTTATTTTTTGTTTTCAACTGTAAGGAATTGGTTCGAGTGGTATGTTGGACCTGTAATCTCATGAAGTATTAGGTCGATCATGCTCGTAAGTAAAAGATTGAACTTTACCCAATCTGTAGCTTCACTTTAGGATTATGCAATTTAGCTTTAAATTTGTTTGTCATAATTTTTATAACGATATCTTAGTAGTCAGGGCCAAAAATATTCATATGAAAGAGCCAAATTGATTATTATTGTTATTTTATTTTCTTTTCCATAGGCAAGTTAAAATCAATGAAACAACTTATTAAGGTCATCTCCTACTCGAAAGAGTAAAATACTTCAAAAAAAAATTAGTTTTGGAAAACCAAAAGAAGCCCCCGGGAGCTGATTAAGGACTTATTTGTTATGCTGAAATTGGTGATTGGTAGATAGACACTTTCCCTTAAAGTGATCTTCATTTTTTGAGCCCCATTCTACTTTTCTAGTTAATGAAATATATAAGATAGACTTGTGTTCCCAAAGTGGTTCTATTTTTCTTTTGTTTTTATTTGTTATTTTTTGTTATATTCTTAAGATTTTAATTTCTCTGTATGTGTTTGTGTTGAGTGTGTGCAGCGGAATGGTTGTGGAATAATATGAATAGATAATATAGAGAGGATAGCGAAAAGATTCAACTTACTCTTTTATCCAATTTTTACTTATTTTAATTTTACCAAAATAAAACTAAAATTAAACCACAAAGCAAAAATAAAATGCAAGTAAATAGAGTTTGAGAGATGACACTAGGATTTTATTGAGGAAACCCTAATAGATCAATTGTAACAGGAAAAACCTCGTTGGACTCTTCAATCCTGAGATAAAAGATCCACTCTATTTGAAGCAAAGTATACCGAACTTTGACTCAGTCTCACACCCTATCGTTCTACCAAAAACCAATTGCTGACAAACCCTGGCTTTACGACTCCCCCGTCTAACAGCTCTCGACCTCAGGCTTACTCTCGATCTCTGTAGAAGAGTTACAGGTAGATCAAAAAACACTCCACGAATGCTCTAGCCGTTCAAACTGTGATCGCTTCACCCTTTTTCTTCTAGATCTGAATTTAATGAAGAACGAATGAATTTTGCTTTTTTGGAATTTCTGAATCTTTAATTATGCTTCAATTCCGATGAGATAGAGAATAACACTCCTAAATCACTCTTGTGTTTATGTGTGTGCTCTCAAAAATAAAATCAGAAAAATCAGATTGATTTTTCGAATAAAAATATCTCTAAAAAACCAATGTCTATGACAAGGTTTATATAGAGTTTGGAAAGTCCTAATCCATCAGAAAACATGATAAATTTCGTACATAGGACTTGGAAGGAAGTCTAGTCTAAAAAGGAATCAAACTGAGCAAGAAAGGCAAGTTACCATAACTGTCAGGATGTCTTGAACCTGTTGGATTATTCTTGAACCGGTTCAAGATGGCCAGATTACTATTCTGCTGATGTTGAACCTGTTCGATTATTCTTGAACTTGTTCAAGATGGACAGAATGTAAAATCTCCCTTAAAAACTTCCAAAAACCCTTTCTAAATGTTCTCACTACCTCTCAAAACATCCTAAAACATTGTTCTCATCATCTCAGAGTGTAGTAAACCATGAACACTTGAATTTCTTCAAATCCGCATCCAATCTTCAAGCTTGAATTTGTGAACCGGAAAATTACAACTCGATCGGACTTGTTTTGACAATGAAATTAGCCATTATACAATATATATATTTTTCACAATCTCCCCAAAATATATATTTCTCAATCTCCCCCTTTGGCAATTTCGTGACAAAACCCTAAAAACAACATGTAATCTACCCAAGCAGAAAAAAGCAAATTACAATGATTGTCAAAGAAATAAAACGTGGAATCTTCTTGAACCTCATGAAGCTTCAACACATGTAGCAACTTGTAATCTATACAATAGCTCAACAAAACTACCTGTGAAGCTTAATCAAGAAAGATAAAAAATAAACATATATATATATATATATATATATATATATATATCTCCCCCACAAATATGCACACTTCTCCCCTTTTTTGTTACAAATTGACAAATAAAGTTCAACAGAGGAGGAAAAAAAATAATGTAGGAGAATTAACAAGAAGAGAGAACAAAACAATATCCATGCATAAGAAATTGCAATAAGCATAAAAACATGATGATATACAGTAGCAATGGAACCAAAAACAAGTATCCAAGATAATGCATATTCCATCCACAAGATATAAGACCAATCATGCTCAAAATCACACACATGATAACTCCATCCAATCAAAAACGAAAATTCCTAATAAAAACTAAAAGAAAAATCTTTTTGGATTTTTTTTTTCTAATAAAAACGGAAATTCATTTCTTTTCCTTTGGCTACTAAGATGTTTTAGTTTGCCAGGTTGTCTCTTGCCCGCCCATGGATTCAGTAGCAGTTCAAAAGGTTGACCTATTCGGCAATCTCTAGATCTATGCTTATTTTCAACTCCCCGAAGCATTTCATCGCTTACTACGCCCTTTCTCGTCTCAGGGTGCCTAGGTATCCACCGTAAGCCTTTCTTCGTTTGAACCTTGCCTTTAACTTACTTTAAGGCTATGCCATCCTAAGGTGTTACTAAATG